>NC_050102.1:89580508-91980508 GCF_902167145.1 Zea mays | reverse complement strand
CAGTGGTGAAACAAGGTATATATAAAGATATTCAAAGTCTAGGGTAACCTATTGGGTCCCGTCAAAATTAACCTATGGAGATCATTATGATTAATAAGAACATGAATGGGTAAAAGAAGTGATCAAGGGTACAACTTGCCTTCAATGAGCTCCTGCTCAGCTACTTCTACTTGCTGAACCTCAGAATCCACAGTGACTTGCTCGTCTACTCGCATCAGTACAAACATACATAGTATAAAGGAGAAATTAACATCACACCAAACATGTGAATAAAATGCACAATAAAAATTTACACAATAAAATAAGATCCTAGGAACAGGAATCGTTAATTTTGGAGTTATAGGTTTTAAGATATGAATTTCTGAAGATTTTATGTATTTGATATATGATTAAATATTAGATAAATTTTAAAGTGTCTTTCATGTCAAAAAAGTGGCACTGAAATAGTTCAATTTGGAGTTAAAATGAATTTAATATGAATTATACAAGTTTCTGGCATTATTTTTGTATTAAAAATCAATTTCAAGAATTAATTCTCTATTTGCATTATTTTTCTGGATTGGGTGCCAATTTCGGAAGAGTACAGGGGCCGATCTACAAATATTTCCCACACTCAACAACATCCCGAGTTGGATTGCGGGTTCTATTTCTGTTTTAGTCAGGGGCTCATATGAAAATGCGTACCCGCGAAGGGGTACGCACCGATTTGGATCGTCTGATTGAAAACCGACGCATCAGATTAGATTGCCGTTTATAAAATAAGTAACTCGCCACGACCGTCCGATCTACATTCAAGCGCCAGGATCGGTCATCGCTTAAACGAATTGCTACACGATCGCGTCCACTAGATCGACCATCTACGGCCCGCAACAGCCCCGCACCCAGACCCGATCCTAGCCGTGCGCTACCCGATCGAGGGTGCAGGTTCTTCTTCCCCAACGCAACGCGCAGGTGACCGATCCCGCCAGCCGACAGCGAGCTCGCCGCCGACGGCGAACAACCCAAACCGCACCCAGCTCACGCCTAACTACAACCTCTCACTATCCCTATACCGCTACGAAGGAGGAACCAAATCATACCGCCAATCCAGATGAAGGCGAGGTTGATGCACAGACACCCGAGCCCGCAACGCGATGGAAGCACCAGGATTCCAGACGCCGTGTCGCCAAGTCGCCACCGCACCAGGAAGCCATGTCGCGCCCGGACTCTTCACGGCCACACGAACTGAAGGCAAGCGGATGCCCACGACCGGCGATGTGCACTCACTCTCTCTCTCCTCTGCGTGTTCTCTGTACTGGGACCGTGTTTGTTGCTGCAGCCTGGGATTGATCACGAGTGGAGAAAGGAGCACGCGCACTGCTTTTAACCACGAAGTCGTGGACTCCCGAGTCGAACGCCGAGGTCTCCGCGATTACGGTTGAATCCCACCGCGCATAGAGTCCGCGATGCCCGCCGTCAGCTACGGGAAGAAGACCCCTTCTCTGCCCCTGGTAAACCGGACCCACCAGTCATCCACGTCGAGCGCGCAAGAGGAAAGGAAAGTAGCGACTCGGCGGGGCCACATGACAGCGACGCAAGGAGAACGACACTCTGTTAGGTGCCCGACACGTGGTCCACCAGGTCAGTGGCCAAGCGCCCACGGCGAGGCAAACTCGAGCCGGTCAGGGGAAATGGCTGCGGACGGTTGGTTAGTGGGCCGACCCAGGAAAAGCCAGCCCAAACGAGATTTTAGTCTTTTTTCTTTAATATTTTCTTTTCTCCCTTTTCAATTTCAATTTGTATTCGAATTTAATTCTATCTCTTGTGGCCCATTATTACAATTTATACTTGTAACATTTAGAGATACTAATTCTGGAGGTATTTATTTACATATATTATTTATTTATTTATATCCTTTATCTCTTTCTCTTCTCCACATTTCTAGAATTCCCTTTAAATCTTAAATTCCCACTTAGGTACTAATATATTTCTCTTTATTTTATTTTTGTATTGCCATAAAATGCACATAAAATAAAGTCCAGCATGATGCACAATTTAGTGACACTTCTTTTATTATTTATTGTTTTTTTAATATAATGTTCACATATGATGGTAAATAGATGCATCACACACATATAAATAAAGGAAAAAATAATTTTTCTCTCCTTTTATATTATCTCTTACAAATTGGGTATTACAAATCCTACCCCCTTAACAAGAATCTCATCCTCGAGATTTAGGAAGGACTAGGGAAAAGATGGGGAAAATCTATGTGAAGCTCTTCTTCTCTTCCTATGTAGCTTCGTCTTCTCCGTGGTGACTCCATTGAACTTTGCACATCTTTATCAATTTATTCCTTGTAACTCGAGTCAATGTATCAAGAATCTTGATAGGATACTCCGTGTAAGTCAAATCACCCTAGACACTGAGCTCATCCATTGGTAACTGTTCCTCAGGGACACGGAGACACTTCTTTAGTTGTGACACGTGGAACACATTGTGCACATCAGATAGACTATTAGGTAACTCAAGTTGATAGGACATCTCTCCAACTCGCCTAAAAACTCTGAATGGTCCAATAAAGCGAGGGGACAATTTGTCCTTGACTTTAAATCTCCTCATTCCACGAAGTGGTGACACCTTGAGGTACACATGATCACCTTCCTCAAACTCCAGTGGTCTTCGCCTATTATCAACGTAGCTCTTTTGCCTGGTCTGAGCTACCCCCAAGTTCTCCGTGATTATACAGACTTGTTCTTCTCCATCTTGAATAAGTTCAGGTCCAAAGAAATGTCTTCCTCCAGTCTGGTCCCAATATAGAGGAGTCCTACATTTTCTGCCATATAGAGCCTCAAACGGTGACATCTTCAAACTGGCCTGATAGCTATTATTATAAGAGAACTCCGCATATGGTAAGCTCTTATCCCAACTTCCATCATGTTTAAGAGCACAAGCTCTTAACATATCCTCCAGCACTTGGTTAGTCCTCTCGGTCTGCCCATCAGTTTGGGGATGGTAGGCTGAACTAAAATTCAACTTTGTATCCAAGCTCTCATGCAACTTCATCCAAAACCGAGAAGTAAACTATGATCCTCTATCTGAAACGATCTTCTTCGGTACAATATGTAGAGACACAATCCGAGCCATATATACTCTCCCATTTGAGATCCCTTGTAAGTAGTCTTTTGACTGGAATGAAATGAGCCACTTTGGTCAGTCTATCCAAAATAACTTATATAGAATCATATCCTTTCGAGGTGCGAGGCAATCCAGTAATGAAGTCCATACCAATCTCTTCCCACTTCCACTCGGGTATCTTTAGTGGATGCAGTAGTCCAGTTGGCCTCTAGTGTTCAGCCTTAACTCTTTGACACACATCGCACATAGCCACATGTGCAGCCACATCTCTCTTCAATCCATACCACCAGTATTTCTGCTTCAAATCCTGATACATCTTGGTACTACAAGGATGGATAGAGTAATCAAAATCATGGGCTTCTTTCAATATAGTCTCACAAAGGCTATCAATCTCCGGAACACATATCCGATCCTTGAACCATATAGTACCTTGCTCATCCTCCATGAATTCCGGACCTCTACCCTCAGTAATAAGATCCTTAATCTCTTGAATTTTTGCATCACCCACTTGACCTTTACGAATTTCTTGCTCCAAGATAGGTTCCAATTCAATGGTGACTCCTTCAGTGTGAGCAACTATCCCCAGGTTAAGTCTTCTGAAATCCTCAACAATCTCATCGGGTAGCTGGGCAACAACAGCTGAATGAACGTGCTCCTTTCGACTGAAGGCATCTGCAACCAAATTCGCCTTGCCCAGGTGATAGTGAATCTCCAAATCATAATCCTTAATGAGCTCCAACCAACGACGTTGCCTAAGGTTGAGATCCTTCTGAGTGAATATATACTTCGAACTCTTATGATCCGTGTACACTTGGCACTTAGTTCCCATAATGTAATGTCTCCAAATCTTAAGCGCATGCACAACGATAGCCAGTTCCAAATCATGAGTGGGGTAGTTCAAATCGTGTTTTCGCAACTGAAGAGACGCATAGGCGATCACATGTCCTTCTTGCATGAGCACACATCTCAATCCTTGGCCACATTCATCACAATAAATTTCAAATCCCTTATGTAGATCTGGCATAACCAACACTGGTGGTGACATCAATCTTTTCTTTAATTGATCAAAACTTTCTTGGCACTTCTCGTCCGACTTAAACTCTCTTCCTTTCTACAGAAGTGAGGTCATAGGCTTAGCAATCTTAGAAAATCCTTCAATAAATCTCCGATAATATCTTGCACGTCCCAAGAAACTCCAAATCTCAGTGACGGTGGTGGGAATGGTCCATTCCATTATCTCCTTCACTTTAGCAGGATCCACTGCTATTCCTTCATTAGAAATAATATGTCCAAGGAATGGCACCTTGTCAATCCAAAACTCGCATTTGCTAGACTTCGCGTAGAGTTGATTATCTCGTAGTTTCTGTAGCACCAATCTCAGATGTCCCTCGTGGTCACTTTCACTCTTAGAATAGATAAGAATATCGTCGATGAACACCACAACGAATTTGACCAAATACTCCATAAACACCTTATTCATCAAATTCATAAAATAAGCTGGTGCATTGGTTAATCCAAACGACATAACAGTGAACTCATATAATCCATATCGGGTTGAGAAAGCCGTCTTAGGAATATCCGATGGTCTAATCTTCATTTGATGGTATCCCAATCGGAGGTCAATCTTTGAGAGTACCCTAGCACCTCTCATCTGATCAAATAAATTCTCAATACGGGGTAATGGATACTTGTTCTTCACAGTAACATCATTAAGTGATCTATAATCCACATACATCCGCTGTGATTCATCCTTCTTCTGTGCAAACAGTACCGATGCTCCCCAAGGTGAGGAACTTGGACGAATGTACCCAGCCTCTTGTAACTCCGTTAACTGCTTCTTCAGTTCCTTTAATTCTTCTACAGACATCCTGTATGGACGTTTGAAAGTAGGGGCAGTCCCAGGTAAGAGATCAATGACAAACTCAACTTCCCTCTCCGGTGGCATCCTTGGTAACTCCTCTGGAAAGACATCCAAATCTCCAATCCGCACGGATGTTGTCACCAACAAACTTCTCATCTACTAAGAATGCTGCTAGTCTAATGGTGGTAGTTACTGCAATTTCAACTTCAAATCTTTCTCCTTTGGAATTGGTGAGTTCTATGGTTCCTTTAGCTCAGTGTATAAACTACCTTTGCCTTTCTTAACCATGACATACCAAGGATTACGTCTATAGTGCTCTCTTCTAACACTATAGGGGTAGCCCATCTGGGTTAGAAACATAGGGTAAGAAAGAAAGGATTGTAGACAAGGCAAGATTTATGAAGCATGTTACTTTGGGGGATTTATTAGCTAAGTGTGTCACCTACTAAAGATAATACATTACCTTATGGTGGTACATGCTAAGATGCCCATCTATACTATTTCAATCTACCAAAGAAGCAAATCAGGCATTGATCATCAGAACAATCAACCAACATTTTTAAATAAAGAAAATAATTTTGGTTTTTTTGTCTTAGGCCTCCTATCTCTTAAAAAGGTCATAAATGTAGGATTCCAAGGTGTGAAGTCCATCTTGTCTTAGAATAGAAAAGATAAGAATGGTCAGAGTAGAACAGTAGAAGGTGAGACATGATCAAGATAAGTGTAGAAAGAATTAGAGTAAGGTAAGTAGGTAAGGGTTTTTCCATCTCTATCTAGGTTTCGTCCTACAGTCAACATTTCCTCTGATACCACTTCTGTCACACCCGGTTTTAAGGAACAAAGCCGAGTGCATCTCATACATGCGCCAAAGAAGACAACATATATAATAACAGAGTGCATAGAGATAAATGTCACAATATAATCAGAGTACTTATTACATAGCAGAAGTCTTACAAAATAAATGATAAATAGAACAGGATCTAAAATCTATCCTTGGCGCCAGAAAGCTGACTGGGAGACGCCACCTAGATCAAGTCGAAAGCCTCAGTGTTAAGTTGCTCCTCTTCTACCACCTGTTCTTCTCCTGTGGGGGGTTGTGAGACAGCAAGAGTGAGCTCACACATGTTCATCGCTCAACAAGTTGTGGGGAATAATGTGTCATGAACTCACCAAAGTTGGAGTTCATGTGAAGTGTAAGGTTGATCAATGAAATAAAGGCTGAAGCTGAGCATTGCTTTTATAAGTTGGTCAAAATTTTATTAGCAGTTACTAAGTGTAAGTAAATACCAAACCTTAATAATAATAAATAAAGTAATAGTAAAATAATCCCAAATGCAATGAAATGACAAATTGAATTTAAGTTCCATAAATTAATCATTTGAGTGACCGAGCCGCCCATGACCGTGAGCACGGCTAGTATACCAGTTTTACACTCTGTAGAGGTTGCGCATCTTTACCCACAAGTCGTGTTACCCATTTGCCACGAAGTTGATCAGACCCCAGACACCTCTACCAAGGAAGCGAGGCAGGGTACCACTATGAGGCCTTTACAAAGTTCCACTAGCTTCAGAAAACCCACTACAGTTTATAGGAAGCTCCAGTGCAGGAATCCCTCGCCTGACCGCCATCGCAGCAAAATCAACCCAAGGACCTCCCTACACTGACCACTCCCGTACTGCCCTTGCCCCTTTCGGGTAAGGTAGTCATCCACTAGCTTTCCTAGTTAATCAGCCAAGGGCGTCCCATTAAACCCTTGTGGTAGCACTGTTTTCCCAGGTGGTTCTCCATGTTCCCATTAACATAATGATCTTATCATGAACAGTAATAATAAACAGATAAAAAAAGTATAATAATGAGTGATGAATATCTCTATACTCAAAGCCACATAAAGCAATAGCATGTGCTACCAAAAAATTTAGTAGTATAACCAGTGGTGAAACAAGGTATATATAAAGATAGTCAAAGTCTAGGGTAACCTATTGGGTCCCATCAAAATTAACCTATGCAGATCATTATGATTAATAAGAACATGAATGGGTAAAAGAAGTGATCAAGGGCACAACTTGCCTTCAATGAGCTCCTGCTCAGCTACTTCTACTTGCTGAACCTCAGAATCCACAGTGACTTGCTCGTCTACTCGCATCAGTACAAACATACATAGTATAAAGGAGAAATTAACATCACACCAAACATGTGAATAAAATGCACAATAAAAATTTACACAATAAAATAACATCCTAGGAACAGGAATCGTTAATTTTGGAGTTATAGGTTTTAAGATATGAATTTCTGAAGATTTTATGTATTTGATATATGATTAAATATTAGATAAATTTTAAAGTGTCTTTCATGTCAAAAAAGTGGCACTAATGGTTAAACAATAATATTACAAAACATTAGGAACTGAAATAGATCAATTTGGAGTTAAAATGAATTTAATATGAATTATACAAGTTTCTGGCATTATTTTTGTATTAAAAATCAATTTCCAGAATTAATTCTCTATTTTCATTATTTTTCTGGATTGGGCGCCAATTTTGGAAGAGTACAGGGGCCGATCTACAAATATTTCCCACACTCAGCAACATCCCGAGTTGGATTGCGGGTTCTATTTCTGTTTTAGTCAGGGGCTCATATGAAAATGCGTACCCGCGAAGGGGTATGCGCTGATTTGGATCGTCTGATTGAAAACCGACGCATCGGATTAGATTGCCGTTTATAAAATAAGTAACTCGCCACGACCGTTCGATCTACATTCAAGCGCCAGGATTGGTCATCGCTTAAACGAATTGCTACGCGATCGCGTCCACTGGATCAACCATCTACGGCCCGCAACAGCCCCGCACCCAGACCCGATCCTAGCGGTGCGCTACCCGATCGAGGGTGCAGGTTCTTCTTCCCCAGCGCAACGCGCAGGTGACCGATCCCGCCAGCCGACAGCGAGCTTGCCGCCGACGGCGAACAACCCAAACCGCACCCAGCTCACGCCTAACTACAACCTCTCACTATCCCTATACCGCTACGAAGGAGGAACCAGATCATACCGCCAATCCAGATGAAGGCGAGGTTGATGCACAGACACCTGAGCCCGCGACGCGATGGAAGCACCGGGATTCCAGACGCAGTGTCGCCAAGTCGCCACCGCACCAGGAAGCCACGTCGCGCCTGGACTCTTCACGGCCACACGAATCGAAGGCGAGCGGATGCCCACGACCGGCGATGTGCACTCACGCTCTCTCTCCTCTCCGCGTTCTCTGTACTGGGGCCGTGTTTGTTGCTGCAGCATGGGATTGATCGCGAGTGGAGAAAGGAGCACGCGCACCGCTTTTAACCACGGAGTCGTGGACTCCCGAGTCGAACGCCGAGGTCTCCGCGATTACGGTTGAATCCCACCGCGCACAGAGTCCGCGATGCCCACCGTCAGCTATGGGAAGAAGACCCCTTCTCTGCCCCTGGTAAACCGGACCCACCAGTCATCCACGTCGAGCGCGCAAGAGGAAAGGAATGTACCGACTCAGGCGGGGCCACATGAAAGTGACGCAAGGAGGACGACACTCTGTTAGGTGCACGACACGTGGTCCACCAGGTCAGTGGCCAAGCGCCCACGGCGAGGCAAACTCGAGCCGGTCAGGGGAAATGGCTGCGGACGGTTGGTTAGTGGGCCGACCCAGGAAAAGCCAGCCCAAACGAGATTTTAGTCTTTTTTCTTTAATATTTTCTTTTCTCCCTTTTCAATTTCAATTTGTATTCGAATTTAATTCAATCTCTTGTGGCCCATTATTACAATTTATACTTGTAACATTTAGAGATACTAATTCTGGAGGTATTTATTTACATATATTATTTATTTATTCATATCCTTTATCTCTTTCTCTTCTCCACATTTCTAGAATTCCCTTTAAATCTTAAATTCCCACTTAGGTACTAATATATTTCTTTTTATTTTATTTTTGTATTGCCACAAAATGCACATAAAATAAAGTCCAGCATGATGCACAATTTAGTGACACTTCTTTTATTATTTATTGTATTTTTAATATAGTGTTCACATATGATGGTAAATAGATGCATCACACACATATAAATAAAGGAAAAATAATTTTTCTCTCCTTTTATATTAACTCTTACAAATTGGGTATTACAAATCCTACCCCCTTAACAAGAATCTCATCCTCGAGATTTAGGAAGGACTAGGGAAAAGATGGGGAAAATCTATGTGAAGCTCTTCTTCTCTTCCTATGTAGCTTTGTCTTCTCCGTGGTGACTCCATTGAACTTTGCACATCTTTATCAATTTATTCCTTGTAACTCGAGTCAATGTATCAAGAATCTTGATAGGATACTCCGTGTAAGTCAAATCACCCTAGACATTGAGCTCATCCATTGGTAACTGTTCCTCAGGGACACGGAGACACTTCTTTAGTTGTGACACGTGGAACACATTGTGCACATCAGATAGACTATCACGTAACTCGAGTCGATAGGCCATCTCTCCAACTCGCCTAAAAACTCTAAATGGTCCAATAAAGCGAGGGGACAATTTGTCCTTGACTTTAAATCTCCTCATTCCACGAAGTGGTGACACCTTGAGGTACACATGATCATCTTCCTCAAACTCCAGTGGTCTTCGCCTATTATCAGCGTAGCTCTTTTGCCTGGTCTGAGCTACCCCCAAGTTCTCCGTGATTATACAGACTTGTTCTTCTGCATCTTGAATAAGTTCAGGTCCAAAGAAATGTCTTCCTCCAGTCTGATCCCAATATAGAGGAGTCCTGCATTTTCTGCCATATAGAGCCTCAAACGGTGACATCTTCAAACTGGCCTGATAGCTATTATTATAAGAGAACTCCGCATATGGTAAGCTCTTATCCCAACTTCCATCATGTTTAAGAGCACAAGCTCTTAACATATCCTCCATCACTTGGTTAGTCCTCTCGGTCTGCCCATCAGTTTGGGGATGGTAGGCTGAACTAAAATTCAACTTTGTATCCAAGCTCTCATGCAACTTCTTCCAAAACCGAGAAGTAAACTATGATCCTCTATCCGAAACGATCTTCTTCGGTACACCGTGTAGAGACACAATCCGAGCCATATATACTCTCCCATTTGAGATCCCTTATAAGTAGTCTTGACTGGAATGAAATGAGCCACTTTGGTCAGTCTATCCAAAATAACTCATATAGAATCATATCCTTTCGAGGTGCGAGGCAATCCAGTAATGAAGTCCATACCAATCTCTTCCCACTTCCACTCGGGTATCTTTAGTGGATGCAATAGTCCAGTTGGCCTCTAGTGTTCAGCCTTAACTCTTTGACACACATCACACATAGCCACATGTGCAGCCACATCTCTCTTCAATCCATACCACCAGTATTTCTGCTTCAAATCCTGATACATCTTGGTACTACCAGGATGGATAGAGTAATCAAAATCATGGGCTTCTTTCAATATAGTCTCACAAAGGCTATCAATCTCCGGAACACATATCCGATCCTTGAACCATATAATACCTTGCTCATCCTCCATGAATTCCGGACCTCTACCCTCAGTAATAAGATCCTTAATCTCTTGAATTTTTGCATCACCCACTTGACCTTTACGAATTTCTTGCTCCAAGATAGGTTCCAATTCAATGGTGACTCCTTCAGTGTGAGCAACTATCCCCAGGTTAAGTCTTCTGAAATCCTCAACAATCTCATCGGGTAGCTGGGCAACAACAGCTGAATGAATGTGCTCCTTTCGACTGAAGGCATCTGCAACCAAATTCGCCTTGCCCATGTGATAGTGAATCTCCAAATCATAATCCTTAATGAGCTCCAACCAACGACGTTGCCTAAGGTTGAGATCCTTCTGAGTGAATATATACTTCGAACTCTTATGATCCGTGTACACTTGGCACTTAGTTCCCATAATGTAATGTCTCCAAATCTTAAGCGCATGCACAACGACAGCCAGTTCCAAATCATGAGTGGGGTAGTTCAATTCGTGTTTCCGCAACTGACGAGACACATAGGCGATCACATGTCCTTCTTGCATGAGCACACATCTCAATCCTTGGCCACATTCATCACAATAAATTTCAAATCCCTTCTGTAGATCTGGCATAACCAACACTGGTGGTGACATCAATCTTTTCTTTAATTGATCAAAACTTTCTTGGCACTTCTCGTCCGACTTAAACTCTCTTCCTTTCTACAGAAGTGAGGTCATAGGCTTAGCAATCTTAGAAAATCCTTCAATAAATCTTCGATAATATCTTGCACGTCCCAAGAAACTCCAAATCTCAGTGACAGTGGTGGGAATGGTCCATTCCATTATCTCCTTCACTTTAGCAGGATCCACTGATATTCCTTCATTAGAAATAATATGTCCAAGGAATGGCACCTTGTCAATCCAAAACTCGCATTTGCTAGACTTCACGTAGAGTTGATTATCTCGTAGTTTCTGTAGCACCAATCTCAGATGTCCCTCGTGGTCACTTTCACTCTTAGAATAGATAAGAATATCATCGATGAACACCACAACGAATTTGTCCAAATACTCCATAAACACCTTATTCATCAAATTCATAAAATAAGCTGGTGCATTGGTTAATCCAAATGACATAACAGTGAACTCATATAATCCATATCGGGTTGAGAAAGCCGTCTTAGGAATATCCGATGGTCTAATCTTCATTTGATGGTATCCCAATCGGAGGTCAATCTTCGAGAATACCCTATCACCTCTCATCTAATCAAATAAATTCTCAATACGGGGTAATGGATACTTGTTCTTCATAGTAACATCATTAAGTGATCTATAATCCACATACATCCGTTGTGATCCAACCTTCTTCTGTACAAACAGTACCGGTGCTCCCCAAGGTGAGGAACTCGGACGAATGTACCCAGCCTCTTGTAACTCCGTTAACTGCTTCTTCAGTTCCTTTAATTCTTCTATAGACATCCTGTATGGACATTTGAAAGTAGGGGCAGTCCCAAGTAAGAGATCAATGACAAACTCAACTTCCCTCTCCGGTGGCATCCTTGGTAATTCCTCTGGAAAGACATCCAAATCTCCAATCCGCACGGATGTTGTCACCAAAAAACTTCTCATCTACTAAGAATGCTGCTAGTCTAATGGTGGTAGTTACTACAATTTCAACTTCAAATCTTTCTCCTTTGGAATTGGTGAGTTCTATGGTTCCTTTAGCTCAGTGTATAAACTACCTTTGCCTTTCTTAACCATGACATACCAAGGATTACGTCTATAGTGCTCTCTTCTAACACTATAGGGGTAGCCCATCTGGGTTAGAAACATAGGGTAAGAAAGAAAGGATTGTAGACAAGGCAAGATTTATGAAGCATGTTACTTTGGGGGATTTATTAGCTAAGTGTGTCACCTACTAAAGATAATACATTACTTTATGGTGGTACATGCTAAGATGCCAGTCAATACTATTTCAATCAATCAAAGAAGCAAATCAGGCATTGATCTTCAGAACAATCAACCAACATTTTTAAATAAAGAAAATAATTTTGGTTTTTTTGTCTTAGGCCTCCTATCTCTTAAAAAGGTCATAAATGTAGGATTCCAAGGTGTGAAGTCCATCTTGTCTTAAAATAGAAAAGATAAGAATGGTCAGAGTAGAACAGTAGAAGGTGAGACATGATCAAGATAAGTGTAGAAAGAATTAGAGTAAGGTAAGTAGGTAAGGGTTTTTCCATCTCTATCTAGGTTTCGTCCTACAGTCAACATTTCCTCTGATACCACTTCTGTCACACCCGGTTTTAAGGAACAAAGCCGGGTGCATCTCATACATACGCCAAAGAAGACAACATATATAATAACAGAGTGCATAGAGATAAATGTCACAATATAATCAGAGTACTTATTACATAGCAGAAGTCTTACAAAATAAAAGATAAACAGAACAGGATCTAAAATCTATCCTTGGCGCCAGAAAGCTGACTGGGAGACGCCACCTAGATCAAGTCGAAAGCCTCAGTGTTAGGTTGCTCCTCTTCTACCACCTGTTCTTCTCCTGTGGGGGGTGTGAGACAGCAAGAGTGAGCTCACACATGTTCATCGCTCAACAAGTTGTGGGGAATAATGTGTCATGAACTCACCAAAGTTGGAGTTCATGTGAAGTGTAAGGTTGATCAATGAAATGAAGGCTGAAGCTGAGCATTGCTTTTATAAGTTGGTCAAAATTTTATTAGCAGTTACTAAGTGTAAGTAAATACCAAACCTTAATAATAATAAATAAAGTAATAGTAAAATAATCCCAAATGCAATGAAATGACAAATTGAATTTAAGTTCCATAAATTAATCATGTGAGTGTCCGAGCCGCTCATGACCGTGAGCACGGCTAGTATACCAGTTTTACACTCTACAGAGGTTGCGCATCTTTACCCACAAGTCGGGTTACCCATTTGCCACGGAGTTGATCAGACCCCATACACCTCTACCAAGGAAGCGAGGCAGGGTACCACTATGAGGCCTTTACAAAGTTCCACTAGCTTCAGAAAACCCGCTACAGTTTATAGGAAGCTCCAGTGCAGGAATCCCTCGCCTGACCACCATCGCAGCAAAATCAACCCAAGGACCTCCCTACACTGATCACTCCCCTACTGCCCTTGCCCCTTTCGGGTAAGGTAGTCATCCACTAGCTTTCCTAGTTAATCAGCCAAGGGCGTCCCATTAAACCCTTGTGGTAGCACTGTTTTCCCAGGTGGTTCTCCATGTTCCCATTAACATAATGATCTTATCATGAACAGTAATAATAAACAGATAAAAAAAGTATAACAATGAGTGATGAATATCTCTATACCCAAAGCCACATAAAGCAATAGCATGTGCTACCCAAAAATTTAGTAGTATAACCAGTGGTGAAACAAGGTATATATAAAGATAGTCAAAGTCTAGGGTAACCTATTGGGTCCCATCAAAATTAACCTATGCAGAACATTATGATTAATAAGAACATGAATGGGTAAAAGAAGTGATCAAGGGCACAACTTGCCTTCAATGAGCTCCTGCTCAGCTACTTCTACTTGCTGAACCTCAGAATCCACAGTGACTTGCTCGTCTACTCGCATCAGTACAAACATACATAGTATAAAGGAGAAATTAACATCACACCAAACATGTGAATAAAATGCACAATAAAAATTTACACAATAAAATAAGATCCTAGGAACATGAATCGTTAATTTTGGAGTTATAGGTTTTAAGATATGAATTTCTGAAGGTTTTATGTATTTGATATATGATTAAATATTAGATAAATTTTAAAGTGTATTTCATGTCAAAACAGTAGCACTAATGGTTAGACAATAATATTAAAAAAAATTAGGAACTGAAATAGATCAATTTGGAGTTAAAATGAATTTAATATGAATTATACAAGTTTCTGGCATTATTTTTGTATTAAAAATCAATTTCCAGAATTAATTCTCTATTTTCATTATTTTTCTGGATTGGGGGCCAATTTCTGAAGAGTACAGGGGCCGATCTACAAATATTTCCCAGACTCAGCAACATCCGAGTTGGATTGCGGGTTCTATTTCTATTTTAGTCAGGGGCTCATATGAAAATGCGTACCCGCGAAGGGGTACGCGCCGATTTGGATCGTCTGATTGAAAACCGACGCGTCGGATTAGATTGCCGTTTATAAAATAAGTAACTCGCCATGACCGTCCGATCTACATTCAAGCGCCAGTATCGGTCATCGCTTAAACGAATTGCTACGCGATCGCGTTCACTGGATCGACCATCTACGACCCGCAACAGCCCCGCACCCAGACCCGATCCTAGCCGTGCGCTACCCGATCGAGGGTGCAGGATCTTCTTCCCCACCGCAACGCGCAGGTGACCGATCCCGCCAGCCGACAGCGAGCTCGCCGCCGACGGCGAACAACCCAAATCGCACCCAGCTCACGCCTAACTACAACCTCTCACTATCCCTATACTACTATGAAGGAGGAACCAGATCATACCGCCAATCCAGATGAAGGCGAGGTTGATGCGCAGACACCCGAGCCCACAACGCGATGGAAGCACCGGGATTCCAGACGCTGTGTCGCCAAGTCGCCACCGCACCAGGAAGCCACGCCGTGCCCGGACTCTTCACGGCCACACGAACCGAAGGCGAGGTTGTGCGTTCTCTGTACTGGGGCCGTGTTTGTTGCTGCAGCTTGGGATTGATCGCGAGTGGAGAAAGGAGCACGGCGCACCGCTTTTAACCACGGAGTCATGGACTCCCGAGTCGAACGCCGAGGTCTCCACGATTACGGTTGAATCCCACCGCGCACAGAGTCCGCGATGCCCGTCGTCAGCTACGGGAAGAAGACCCCTTCTCTGCCCCTGGTAAACCGGACCCACCAGTCATCCACGTCGCGCGCGCAAGAGGAAAGGAAAGTACCGACTCGGTGGGGCCACATGACAGCGACGCAAGGAGAACGACACTCGGTTAGGTGCCCGACACGTGGGTCCACCAGTTCAGTGGCCAAGCGCCCACGGCGAGGCAAACACGAGCTGGTGAGTGGAAATGGCTGCGGACGGTTGGTTAGTGGGCCGACCCAGGAAAAGCCAGCCCAAACGAGATTTTAGTCTTTTTTCTTTATTATTTTCTTTTCTCCCTTTTCAATTTCAATTTGTATTCGAATTTAATTCAAACTCTTGTGGCCCATTATTACAATTTATACTTGTAACATTTAGAGATACTAATTCTGGAGGTATTTATTTACATATATTATTTATTTATTCATATCCTTTATCTCTTTCTCTTCTCCACATTTCTAGAATTCCCTTTAAATCTTAAATTCCCACTTAGGTACTAATATATTTCTCTTTATTTTATTTTTGTATTGCCACAAAATGCACATAAAATAAAGTCCAGCATGATGCACAATTTAGTGACACTTCTTTTATTATTTATTGTTTTTTAATATAGTGTTCACATATGATGGTAAATAGATGCATCACACACATATAAATAAAGGAAAAATAATTTTTCTCTCCTTTTATATTATCTCTTACAAATTGGGTATTACAGATACCGCTAATGGATTATGGGGAGGCTACACTAGCGCAAAACAAAATTTCCGACCCCATAAAACCAGAAACTACTACGGTTATAAATCATGGAATTACCACTACACGCGTAGTGCAGCCGAAGACGTCTCGATGTAGACCAACGGGTCGAGCAGTGTTGTGCCATCGCCGGAGACCTTCACGTCCTCTCGCGATTCGTCCTAGTGCTCCAAATGCAGCACCTCTGAGGTATCCACATGTACAGCGAGTAAGTGCCACGTTCCGAACTGCTAGGTTCGCGATATCGGCTAAGCGAGGGCGAGGGGCGGGCGGCTACTCGTTTTTGGTGGTGAGTTAGGGTTACCTTAACTGCGCCCCTGCTCCTCATTATATAGGCATTCTGGTGGGCTTCTAACTCTGAAGCCCATCAGTAACCCTAAAACCCCATCTAGTTTCGGATCTAATCCAAGTTAGGCTTCCTTCCCCTTAAGTGTGTGACCCTATAGGTACACGTACATATAGACATGGCCCAAGTACTCTTACTTTGCCCAATAATGGACAACAGCCTCTAGCAAGACATGTCAACTCCTATGTGTATGTAAAGATCATATCAGACAAACCATTGCAACATTCCGTACATGTTGTTCCCTTTGTCTCACGATATTTGGTCTGGCTCTAAGCTGACCTCTCTTTCTTGATACTATGAATTTGAATCCTTTCATTGGTTGACACTTAACCCTAGTACGACCATGCATTTCTTGATCCAATCACTCGAGGGGCCCAGAGATATCTCTCTCAAGAAGAGAGAGACAAATTCTATCTTGACTGACCATGCCTCACAGCATGCTTCCTAACAAACCCAAAACTACTTTTATAACTACCAAGTTACGGAGTAGCGTTTGATAGTCCCTAAGTAAGTCATTTCACATCTTGAGAACATGCGACAATCTCAGGTCTAAGGATACAATATACATGTTGCGAAAAGAGAATTATATTACAATATCTCACGTTGGGTCGGTCTAGCCTCATGTCATACATGCGCCCACATTATTAGTTTAACATCACCATGTCCATGACTTATGAAATGTAGTCATCAACTAATACATGTGCTAGTCATCGACTCTGACTAGGGACATCATTTAGAATAACCATACAAGTAAAGAATCTCACAAACAATTCACATAATTGCTAATCAATACAAGGTGCCTTTCATGGATATTCAATTAAGCAATATATATATATAATGAATACAAAGAAATATGCTCATCTCTATGATTACCTCTAGGGCATATTTCTAACAACCACTACTCTGGTTGGCGCAAGGGTAAGCGGGAGTACACCTCCTGTAAGCACAAGTCCAAGGGAGGATTCAACAAGAAGGCACTCAAGAAGAAGTACCTCCAGAAGACCAAGATCAAGGAGCGTGCCTTCCTCACCTCCATCAGCGACCCCGACCATGACTCCGACGACACATCATTTTCCTCGAGCGACGTGGAGTCTGACAGGTGAGTCAAGGACAAGCTGAACGGACTCTACTTCCTTGTGACACCAAAGGCGGTCCTTGCACCTTGGTGCTTGGTGATGATGCGGTGGACGGCGACGGCCAGGACATCGACGATGACATTACATCTAAGGTACTACCTTCCACCGATGACCTTGCCACTGAGGTAGAAGAGCTAAATGCTACATTAGAAAGTCTAGATAATTTGCTTAAGCAGGCTGCTTGTGAGAGGAGAGAGTTTAGATCTAAGTATCAGAGCACGCTTAGGGAACTTTAGTCTGCTCGAGCTTCAGTCGTGGTGTCCGACGAGACTGAATGTGATGAGTGTGCTCTTCACATGTCGAACATCACCACTTTGCAAACCAAGTATGCCACCTTGCTAGATGAGCGTGACTATTTGAGAGCGAGGTCTAGCTTGTTGGGTGTGTGTACTATTTGTCCTAGCTTGCAGATTGAGCTAGCAGAGAGAGACGCTAGGATAGCCTTGCTTGAGAAGGCTAGCTCAGTGAGTGCGCCTGCACTTGCGCAGTGTGAACTCTATGAGGGTTTACAGTCTGCTCTTGAGTCCTGCAGACATGACAAGACAAGAATTGACGAATAAAACACATACCTTCGATATATCTTGAGATGAGTGTCATGCAGTGAGCCCCAGTTGGGCATGATGGTCAGTCAGTTCAAGAAGGGAACTGGCGGACCGGGGTTAGGCTTTTCTACTAAGGATGGGAGTGTCACTTGCTTTGGAAAGGTTGGTGAGTGCAGTGGTTTGAGACCATCAAAGAAACCTACATCCACTCCCAAGCTTATCAAAATCACCCCACCTAAGCCTATCACACCTATGAGAGATAGTGTGAATGAGAAGCCCATGAGAGCCCCTCCTTAGAAACAAGCGTGGATTCAAAAACCTAACCATCTCGAACACACTTGACACCCTTCTCGACATCTCAAGTGATCCCCTTCCTTGAGCTCCTCAGCCACCAAAAAAGAAAGCCCCCTCCCACAAGCAAAATCCACCCAAGAGAGAGGTGAGGTTCTATTGTGTGTATTATGAGAGGGATGGGCATCTGACTTCTTTTGCTTTAGGAGGAAGAGAGATGAGCTGCAGGTTTCTGAGTCGAGCAGGAAGAACATGAACTGCCCTTCTCATGGGGTTCATGCTCAGCCTGTTCAGAGACGTCATGCGAGGCTTATAGGTGCTTTGCCTCTTGCTGCTATGCCTTAGGAGGAGAGACCACGTGGTGGTCGTGCCCAGCGGGTTGCTGGTTGTGTCATATGGTCAAGGACCCCATGGCAGTGGCTTTGGTTCTTACTTCCCAAGCGAACCATAGTTTCCTTTTTGTGGTGATCGCTATCCCCCATGGGACTGAGGATGATTGGTGTTTCTCCTAACACTTTTCATGGGCAAATGTCACAACACTGGTTTCCTTATGAATATCCTAACCCCAGTGTTGTACCATTTGCTCATCCCATGTCTTACTATTGATGCAGGACAGAGGCCTAGAGAACATATGGCTCATGAATTCTGGTTGTTCGCACCACATGACCGGAAGCAAAAAATGGTTCTCCAGTCTCGACCTTGTGATTAGTAAGGAATACATCACATTCGGGGATCAGTCGAGAGGTAAGGTAATCTCTCGTGGCTCCGTTCGAGTGAACGAGAGTTTTGTTCTCAAGGATGTTGCTTTGGTTTTGAATTTGCATTTCTATCTGCTTTCTGTTTTGCAACTTCTTGAGGATGACAACAAAGTGTGCTTTAAAAGGGGCTTGTCTCGGGTTTTGTCAGATTTCCCCTTTTGGTCGAGTTTTTAGTGCTGACTTTTCACACTCTTCTAGCCCTTTTCGGTGTTTGTTGGCAGGATCTTCTTCTTCACTCTATAAGTGGCATAGGAGGCTAGGTCACTTGAGCTTTGATCCTATGGGTAGACTGAGCTCACTTGACCTGATCCAAGGATTGCCCAAGTAGAAATTTGATAAGGATCTTGTCTATCACCCTTGTCATCATGACAAAATGGTTGCCGCTTCCCATTCCCCAGTCACCATGGTGATGACCTCGCATCCTGTCGAATTGCTTCATATGGACACTATTGGTTCATCCACGGTTTGCTCTTTTGGGGGAAGTGGTATGTGCTTGTGGTTGTTGATGATTTTTCTCGCTATTCTTGGGTGTTCTTTATGGTGACGAAGGATGAGGTTTTTACCCATGCTCAGGAGTTGATTCTACGGTTGAAGAATGAGTTTCCTAAGAATTTCATTAAAGCTATACGCAGTGAAAATGGCACAAATTCGAAAATACTCATTTTGAAACCTTTTGTTCTTCTTTGGGACTTGAGCATCAGTTTTCTTCTCCGTATGTGCCCCAGCAGAATGGCATTGTTGAACGCAAGAATCGGACCCTTATTGAGATGGCCAGGACAATGCTTGATGAGCATAGGACTGTCACACCCAGATTTCAGGGGTCCAAAGCCCAGGCGCGAACATAATCACCAGGTGTGCTGGGACCAAGTCTCACACATATGATGAATCATGGCACAGGATCGAATGTCACATCTTTACTACATAACAGGAGTTCTGTACAAAATAAATAAATAATTACATTATAAGGAGACAACGGTCCAGCAACCCAAAGTTGACTGGGAGACGACGACCTAGACCTCTCACGAACACATCGCAGCATCCTCCATGCGCCTCATCCTGCGGTACCTGTTCTTGACCTATGGGGGGGGTGTGAGATAGCAAGAGTGAGCTCACATACGTTCATCGCTCAACAAGTTGTGGGGAATAATGTGCATGAACTCGCCAAAGGTGGGAGCTCATGTGAAGTGTAAGGCTTACCAAAGAGGATGGTTGAAGCTGAGCATTGCTTTTAAAGTTGGTCAAAATTTTATTAGCAATTACTAAGTATAAGTAAATACCAGCCCAATTAAATAGTAGAACAAAAGTAACAACCTCACCTGCGATGCAATGCATATGACAAATTGAGTTTAAGTTCCATAATTTAATCATGTGAGTGTCCGAGCTGCTCATGACCGTGAGCACGGCTAGTATACCAGTTTTACACTCTGCAGAGGTTGCACATCTTTACCCACAAGTCATGTTACCCATCTGCCAAGGGATCGCGACTTCCCATACACCTCTACCGAGGAGGCGAGGCAGGGTAACACTACGAGGCCTTTACAAAGTTCCACTAGCTTCAGAAAACCCGCTACAGTTTATAGGAAGCTCCAATGCAGGAATCCCTTGCAGGACCGCCATCGCAGCAAAATCCTCCCGAGGGCCTCCCTACACTGACCACTCCCCTACTTCCCTTGCCCCTTTCGGGTAAGGTAGTCTTCCACTAGCTTTCCTAATTAACCGGCCAAGGGCGTCCCATTAAACCCTTGTGGTAGCACTGTTTTCCCGGGTGGTTCTCCATGTTCCAATTAACATAATGATCTTATCATGAATAGTAAATAGCAACTGATAACAAAAGTATGAATAATATGTATCTCAATGCCCAAATCCACATATAGCACTAGCAAGTACTACCCAGAAAGTTTAGTGGTAAACAAGGCATAAAGATAGACAAACTAGGGTAACCTATTAGGTCCCATCAAAATTAACCTATGCAGATCATTATGATTAATTAGAACATGAGTGGGTAAAAAGAAGTGATCAAGGGCACAACTTGCCTGGGACTTGAGATTTCAGGTACCAACTTGCTCTTCAGATGACTCGTGTCCTCACTGCTAAACGTAGCAATACAAACAAACATGGTATAGGCAAAATTAACATCACACCAAACATAGTCGTAAACTACATAATAATACTCTACGCGTTACTACGAGATCGTGGGATCGAGAACCACTAACATCGGAGTTACGATTAAGGAGTTAAAATGTCTTAAAAGATCTGTTTGATTAAAATATTAAACTATATTATAATTTGGTTAATATAAATCATATGAGAGGTCGTTCTATAAATAATTATCTTTAAGTTATAAATTTACAATAAATCATCTTCTATTGCATTAATAATCAGATTCACAAACTAATCAACATAAGTTAAATAAAGGTCTAATTATTAAAGAATGAGACATGGTATAATAAATGTTGTTATTGTATAGTAAATATTCATACGATACTAACGCAACTGGAACGGATCAAATCGGAGTTTTAGATTTTAAGTTATGAATTTCTAAAGATTATATGTGTCTTGCACAAGATTAAATAGGATCTAAATTTTAATGTGATTTTCATGTCCAAACAGAGACACTAGATGATAAACAATAATATTACAAAATTATAAAAACTGGAATGGATTAATTTGGACATCATATGAATTTTCTATGAATTAAACAAAATCTAGCATCTATTTTTACATTAAAATCATTTTCTAATTACTTTTACTGGGTTTTATAAATCTCTGGACTGGGGACACTAATATTAGGAGGTGCAGGGGCCCTGGCGCAAAGTGCACCAAGACACAGAGAACCCAGGCGATAACCGCGGGTTGAATAGCAAGTTTTCCGGGGTCTCTTATGCAAAAGATCTAGGTTGAATGGGCATGGAGAAATTCGGGCCGCACGATCTGATCCGGACGGCTCGGATTACAACGTGGTCATAACCGAACCGGTACGCAGCGTGGGGCATCAGATTAAGATCCTACGGCTAGGGTGTTATGAAGATGTGATCTAATCCCGGTCATCGAACTACCATCCTACGGCTCGGATCCGTTTGATGAAGGGGGTATGCTGATTCTAATCCTGACCGCCCATGCAGAGATCAACGTCCCGAAACAATCAGCTGCACAATTTAATCCCCACCATTGGATGAGGATCCAACACCAAGAACGTCATCTGCCACCCCAAGCGCTTGGACACGGCGGAGCATACCCCGCACGGCGGGCTTCACGCCGACGAGCAGCGCATCCAGGGTTACAGAGCCCAAATCCTAGAATAGATTGGCGCAAAACGTAGAGGGGCAGCTAGCGGAGTTATCCGGTGGACACATACCGGCGATTGAAGAGGTCGCGAGCCTGCCCACGGAGGAGAGCGGATCCGCGACGGAGATCGAACCACGGCGAGCAATTCGAGTCGCCCCAAGGCCACGCAGTTCAAATTGAAGGCGCGGACAGCTTCACGGGTCCCCGGAGAACGCCCCCACTCGCACGCGCGGACCCGTGCGAGAGCACAGAGGAGAATCACCGGCGGCGGCTGTTGGCGAGATGGTCTGCGCGGCGCGTTGCCGTGCATGATGGGGGAGGATGATGGCTCGACTAGGGAACCAGAGAGGTGAGGTAAGAGGTCGCGGCGGGTTTTATGCCCCCCGTAGGCGGAGTCCACCTTCCCCCAAGCACACGACAGAAAGGATGAGGATCTGGGCGAGCTTTTCGCTATTTCTGTTGAAACTAACCCCGAGGAGACGACACGGATGTCGCAGCAGACCGGGTCGAAGACCACCCTGACCGTGGGCCCCACACGGCAGAGATTCTCCCCGGGATAATCGACTTCGGGTGCGTGGGACTGGAGCTCAGCCATGGACTCGATCTACCCGCACGATCCCGAGCGACCCGCGTGGATTGAAGAAGACCGATCCGACAGGATGGTCCCACGATGCAGTGACACTGCGAGGACAGACCGGAGGACTAGGTACTGGCGAGTGGGCCTGGTTCCCCAGTGCCCAAACATGCAGGCGCAGCTACAGGGAAGAAGGTGGGCCGGTGCGGGTAAATGTGGAGTTGCTGGGCCGCGCGGGGGAAGAAGCAAGCTGGGCCAAGAGATAAGGTTTCAGCCCAGGCGCGATTTCTTCTTTATTTTATTCCATTTTCCTTGTATTTGAATCTCAAGTTATATTCAGATTTAAATTCAACTTTGTGGCTCTTCATTTATAAACTCTATTTGTGCAATTAAAAAAATACTAAGTTTGAAGATATTTTATTTATATGTTTTATTTATACTTTCATATCTCTTCCCTTTTCCTTATTTTCAAACCCTAATTTCAAATTTAGGGTTTAATTCTACTTCTAGTAATTATTATATTATTATCATTAACCTTATTATTTTATTTAATGCACAAACATATAAACTCCAACATGATGCATTTTTTATCATTTGTTTGGATTAATCTCTAAATTTTGTGTATGCTCTTTTTATGATGCAAATGAGGTACATAAAATAAGGAAATCACTATATGTTCCTTGTATACAATTTTGAGTATTACAAATCCTACCCCCTTAACAGAAATCTCGTCCCCGAGATTTGTGAGAAAAGGGATACAGAAAGATTGGTTTGTAATTCAGATTTTAGTCTATAATAGGTTTAAGATTCGGAGTTTCACATATATATTTTTTTACAATAGTGGGTGATTAGGAAGGCCTGGGTATATATGGGTATAGCCACTTTATTATGCAGGATGAATGATATCTTTAAAGCATATATAGTTTTGGGTAAGAAGGAGTGGGGTAAGAAAAGACTCCATCCAAAGTGGTAAATCTTGAATCATCTCGAGATCTGATTTGACTCCTATTCTTCCACATTGAGGTTGATCTCCTCCTTCTTGCTCTTTGGTGTCTCTATCCGGGTTTGGGACAAGAGGCTAAGATACATCTGTTATGTAGGTCAAGTTGTTGGGTGTGGCCGAGTTGATCTAGGTCACTAGCTTAGGTTTAAGTGAATTTGGAGTATGGCCATATCCTTTGTACCAGCATTAAGTGACTTACTCTAGATTAGATCATAATTGATTAGATAAAATCTAGATTAGGTTGGATATGACTGGATTAGACTAGTTAAGGTCTAAATAAATTTTTGTATTAGCTCATGGTTGTTATTCTAGAGTGGGATAAATATGCTAATTAGGGCAAGATGATCCATAAGGATATGGTAGAATCTTTTGAGGTCAGTTAGATTTATTAGAATAAGATAAAATCTTTTCAAGATAAGATTAGTATATTTTTTTAAGATAAGATGGATCTATGAGTGTAAGATAGAATCTTTTAAGATTAGATGGATATTGTTAGGCTAGATACTTTAATGGGGGATAATCTAGTTTATCTAGTTATTTTATAAATATTTTTTTATACCTATGTGTGTATGCAGATGTAATTGTGGACATTACTCCACAACTCATCACACTCAATCAAAGATCCAAATCAGGCAAGTATCATAAGAACAAACATTCAAGGGCACAAATAATTATAAAAAAATAGTTTTGTTTTTGTTCCTAAGATGAGGTCTCCTATTCCTAAAAGTCACTTTAGGCACCGGATTTCAAAGTGTGAAATCCACATTTGTCTTTAGAATGAAAAGGTAAGAATAATCACAGTAAAGCGGAAATAGATGAGAAAAGATTAAGAAAAGTTTAGAAAAGAATCAGAGTAGTGAGGGTAAGTAAGTATTGGTTGTCCAGTTCTATCTAGGTTTCGTCCTACAGTCAACATTCCTCTGATACCACTTCTGTCACACCCGGATTTCAGGGGTCCAAAGCCCGGGCGCGAACATAATCACCAGGTGTGCTGGGACCAAGTCTCACACATATGATGAATCATGACACAGGATCGAATGTCACATCTTTACTACATAACAGGAGTTCTGTACAAAATAAATAAATAATTACATTATAAGGAGACAACGGTCCAGCAACCCAAAGTTGACTGGGAGACGACGACCTAGACCTCTCACGAACACATCGCAGCATCCTCCATGCGCCTCATCCTGCGGTACCTGTTCTTGACCTGTGGGGGGGGGTGTGAGACAGCAAGAGTGAGCTCACATACGTTCATCGCTCAACAAGTTGTGGGGAATAATGTGCATGAACTCGCCAAAGGTGGGAGCTCATGTGAAGTGTAAGGCTTACCAAAGAGGATGGTTGAAGCTGAGCATTGCTTTTAAAGTTGGTCAAAATTTTATTAGCAATTACTAAGTATAAGTAAATACCAGCCCAATTAAATAGTAGAACAAAAGTAACAACCTCACCTGCGATGCAATGCATATGACAAATTGAGTTTAAGTTCCATAATTTAATCATGTGAGTGTCCGAGCTGCTCATGACCGTGAGCACGGCTAGTATACCAGTTTTACACTCTGCAGAGGTTGCGCATCTTTACCCACAAGTCATGTTTCCCATCTGCCAAGGGATCGCGACTTCCCATACACCTCTACCGAGGAGGCGAGGCAGGGTAACACTACGAGGCCTTTACAAAGTTCCACTAGCTTCAGAAAACCCGCTACAGTTTATAGGAAGCTCCAATGCAGGAATCCCTTGCAGGACCGCCATCGCAGCAAAATCCTCCTGAGGGCCTCCCTACACTGACCACTCCCCTACTGCCCTTGCCCCTTTCGGGTAAGGTAGTCTTCCACTAGCTTTCCTAATTAATCGGCCAAGGGCGTCCCATTAAACCCTTGTGGTAGCACTGTTTTCCCGGGTGGTTCTCCATGTTCCAATTAACATAATGATCTTATCATGAACAGTAAATAGCAACTGATAACAAAAGTATGAATAATATGTATCTCAATGCCCAAATCCACATATAGCACTAGCAAGTACTACCCAGAAAGTTTAGTGGTAAACAAGGCATAAAGATAGACACACTAGGGTAACCTATTAGGTCCCATCAAAATTAACCTATGCAGATCATTATGATTAATTAGAACATGAGTGGGTAAAAAGAAGTGATCAAGGGCACAACTTGCCTGGGACTTGAGATTTCAGGTACCAACTTGCTCTTCAGATGACTCGTGTGCTCACTGCTAAACGTAGAAATACAGACAAACATGGTATAGGCAAAATTAACATCACACCAAACATAGTCGTAAACTACATATTAATACTCTACGCGTTACTACGAGATCGTGGGATCGAGAACCACTAACATCAGAGTTACGATTAAGGAGTTAAAATGTCTTAAAAGATCTGTTTGATTAAAATATTAAACTATATTATAATTTGGTTAATATAAATCATATGAGAGGTCGTTCTATAAATAATTATCTTTAAGTTATAAATTTACAATAAATCATCTTCTATTGCATTAATAAGCAGATTAACAAACTAATCAACATAAGTTAAATAAAGGTCTAATTATTAAAGAATGAGACATGGTATAATAAATGTTGTTATTGTATAGTAAATATTCATACGATACTAACGCAACTAGAACGGATCAAATCGGAGTTTTAGATTTTAAGTTATGAATTTCTAAAGATTATATGTGTCTTGCACAAGATTAAATAGGATCTAAATTTTAATGTGATTTTCATGTCCAAACAGAGACACTAGATGATAAACAATAATATTACAAAATTATAAAAACTAGAATGGATTAATTTGGACATCATATGAATTTTCTATGAATTAAACAAAATCTAGCATCTATTTTTACATTAAAATCATTTTCTAATTACTTTTACTGGGTTTTATAAATCTCTGGACTGGGGACACTAATATTAGGAGGTGCAGGGGCCCTGGCGCAAAGTGCACCAAGACACAGAGAACCCAGGCGATAACCGCGGGTTGAATAGCAAGTTTTCCGGGGTCTCTTATGCAAAAGATCTAGGTTGAATGGGCATTGAGAAATTCGGGCCGCACGATCTGATCCGGACGGCTCGGATTACAACGTGGTCATAACCGAACCGGTACGCAGCGTGGGGCATCAGATTAAGATCCTACGGCTAGGGTGTTATGAAGATGTGATCTAATCCCAGTCATCGAACTACCATCCTACGGCTCGGATCCGTTTGATGAAGGGGGTATGCTGATTCTAATCCTGACCGCCCATGCAGAGATCAACGTCCCGAAACAATCAGCTGCACAATTTAATCCCCACCGTTGGATGAGGATCCAACGCCAAGAACGTCATCTGCCACCCCAAGCGCTTGGACACGGCGGAGCATACCCCGCACGGCGGGCTTCACGCCGACGAGCAGCGCATCCAGGGTTACAGAGCCCAAATCCTAGAATAGATTGGCGCAAAACGTAGAGGGGCAGCTAGCGGAGTTATCCGGTGGACACATACCGGCGATTGAAGAGGTCGCGAGCCTGCCCACGGAGGAGAGCGGATCCGCGACGGAGATCGAACCACGGCGAGCAATTCGAGTCGCCCCAAGGCCACGCAGTTCAAATTGAAGGCGCGGACAGCTTCACGGGTCCCCGGAGAACGCCCCCACCCGCACGCGCGGACCCGTGCGCGAGCACAGAGGAGAATCACCGGCGGCGGCTGTTGGCGAGATGGTCTGCGCGGCGCGTTGCCGTGCATGATGGGGGAGGATGATGGCTCGACTCGGGAACCAGAGAGGCGAGGGAAGAGGTCGCGGCGGGTTTTATGCCCCCCGCAGGCGGAGTCCACCTTCCCCCAAGCACACGGCAGAAAGGATGAGGATCTGGGCGAGCTTTTCGCTATTTCTGTTGAAACTAACCCCGAGGAGACGGCACGGATGTCGCAGCAGACCGGGTCGAAGACCACCCTGACCGTGGGCCCCACACGGCAGAGATTCTCCCCGAGATAATCGACTTCGGGTGCGCAGGACTGGAGCTCAGCCATGGACTCGATCTACCCGCACGATCCCGAGCGACCCGCGTGGATTGAAGAAGACCGATCCGACAGGATGGTCCCACGATGCAGTGACACTGCGAGGACAGACCGGTGGACTAGGTACTGGCGAGTGGGCCCGGTTCCCCAGTGCCCAAACATGCAGGCGCAGCTACAGGGAAGAAGGTGGGCCGGTGCGGGTAAATGTGGAGTTGCTGGGCCGCGCGGGGGAAGAAGCAAGCTGGGCCGAGAGATAAGGTTTCAGCCCAGGCGCGATTTCTTCTTTATTTTATTCCATTTTCCTTGTATTTGAATCTCAAGTTATATTCAGATTTAAATTCAACTTTGTGGCTCTTCATTTATAAACTCTATTTGTGCAATTAAAAAAAATACTAAGTTTGAAGATATTTTATTTATATGTTTTATTTATACTTTCATATCTCTTCCCTTTTCCTTATTTTCAAACCCTAATTTCAAATTTAGGGTTTAATTCTACTTCTATTAATTATTATATTATTATCATTAACCTTATTATTTTATTTAATGCACAAACATATAAACTCCAACATGATGCATTTTTTTTATCATTTGTTTGGATTAATCTCTAAATTTTGTGTATGCTCTTTTTATGATGCAAATGAGGTACATAAAATAAGGAAATCACTATATGTTCCTTGTATACAATTTTGAGTATTACAAGGACTCCTAGGTGCTTTTGAGCAGAAGCAATGTAAAGCCCAAAATTTGTATAAGAGAAAAATAATAAAGTAAATAAATAAATATATTTATATGTTGGTGTTTTGGGATTAGGGAACCTTTAGAGATTATTTAGTTTTCTTTTCTTTGTGTATATTCAATTAATGGAATTATATTGGTCAAATAACAAATAAATAAATACAGAAATATGCATCTCATGTTGAAGTTCTTGTATTTTTTGCATTTGTATTCTAATTCGTGAGACAAGTTTAAGTTTGAAAATTTGAGTTTGAAAAAGGAAATAGAAAAGAAAAGAGAAGAAAAGGGAAAATAATATATACTATAAAGGAAAAATATATATAAATAAATATATCTTTCATGCTAGTATTTTTTAATTTGTGCACTTGACCTCTATGTGAAATCCACAACACAAATTTGAATTCAAATACTAGATTTTAAATTTAGGAAGAAATTCAAACAAAATAAATAAAAAAGGAAAAGAATAAGCAGTTTAGGCCAGATCTACTGGAACTCGGCCCAATCCCCTCTCTGCCGCCAGGCCTAGCTAGCATGTGGGCACCGACCGGTGGACCCTTGCTGGAAGCCTCTCAGCGCAAACGTTCCAGCGACAAGCGGGCCCATGTTGTAACCGTCTCAGTGTGGCGTTCCTCGTCTGAGTCGTCTCACTGATGAGTGGGGCCCGTGCGCCAGCTTCCTCATCTCCTCTGCAACAGCATACGTGGATTCCTCACCGCCGCCGTCGGGTTGTTATGACCTCCCTTCCCATGACCATGCGATCCAAGAATAAATTCATGATCGGGCGGCCTCCCCTCCTATTAGCTCCTGTGCAAGGACTCCCGCCGGCCGCCACCACCGCCGTCGAGGGTGAAACGCCAGCCGCAATACCCGGCCCGCTGTGGGAGCAAGTGAGCGAGATCGTCGTCACCGTCGCCTGGTGCCCGCAGGATGGTCGAAGGCGTTCACTGGCGCACCTTGTACTTGTGTGGTGGTTTTGTTGGGCGCGTGGCCGACCAGGCATGCGAATTTCTGGCGCGGCACGTTGAGCTAAGATCTTTTGTGAGCTTACCCTTGCAATATATAAACCCCTCCCCATAGGTGAAGAGCAGGTAGCCTAGGAGGACTACTACGAGGAGTACGAGGAAGTCTAGGTGGCGTCTTCCAGTCAGCTTAATGGCGCCAAGGAATAATATTAGTTTGCTTTAATATTATCATTTATTTTTGTAAGACACTTCTGCTATGTAATAATGTTTGTGACATCTATCTGTATACACTTGGTCATTATATGTGTTGTTCTTCTTTGGCGCACATATGAGACGCATATGGCTTTACCCCTTAAATCCGAGTGTGACAAGCGATCAACACTGTCTGCCATGTGTCAAATCGAATCTTTCTTTGGGCTTTTTTGAACAAAATTTCTTATGAGCTATGATTTGGATGGCCACCGAAGGTTAGCCATTTCAGGGTGTTTGGTTACATATTCTTTGTGGTGAAAAACGACAATTTGGACAAATTTGAGTCTCGGTCTTCTGATGGGGTTGTCCTGGGTTATGCATTACATTCTCAAGCTTATCGTGTTCTTAACCGGGATACTACTCGCAACCTGGAGACTTGTGAAGGTACATTCGATGAGACTGCACCTTGTCCATCCCATGACTTTGAGTCAATAGGTCTAGATCGGATGGTACAGACCATCTTTGTGGAGGAGGAGCATGATGACTCCGATTGGGGTTATCCTGAGCTGACTCCACTGACTGCTCTAGTCAAGCCTGCTTCCACTACTTTGACTGACGGACTTGACCCCACTTCTTCCACCACTTGAGGTCCGCTCGAGCCAGCTCCTGCTGAGATTGGAGGAGTTAAGGCTGCTGTTGACGGGGATGCCACCTCCTCAAGGACGGATCTGTGGCATGTTCAGCAAGACCACCCTCCTCAACAGATGAGTGGTGAGATCAATGAGTGAGTCACACACACCAGGTATCCTGGGATTTCTCACTTTGCTCAGTCCGCTTTTGTTGCTACTTTTGAACCCTAGGATGTTGGACATGCTTTATCTGATCCTAACTGGGTTAATGTTATGCATGAGGAGCTTGAAAATTTTGAGGGAAATCAGGTTTGGGTTTTGATTCCACCACTCTCTAACAGCCATCCCATAGGTACCAAATGGGTTTTAAAAAATAAACAGAGTGATGATGAGTTGGTAGTGAGAAATAAGGTGAGGTTGGTTGCCAAAGGGTATTTCCAAAAAGAGGGAATAGATTATGAGGAAACCTTTGCCCCTGTTGCTCGTTTAAAAGCCATTAGGATCCTTCTTGCTTTTGCTGCTTCGAAGGGTTTTAAAATTATCAAATGGATGTCAAAAGTGCTTTTTTAAATGGGTATTTAGAGGAAGAGGTGTATATGGTGCAGCACCCTGGTTTTGATAATGTCAAGTTTCCAAACCATGTGTTCAAATTGCAAAAAACTTTGTATGGTTTGAATAAAGCCCCTAGAACCTAGTATGAGTGTTTGAAATATTTTCTTCTTGCAAAGGGTTTTAAAATGGGCTCCGTGGACAAAACTATTTTTCTCCTCAAACATGGCAGTGACACCCTTTTAGTCCAGATTTACGTGGATGATGTCATCTTTAGTTGTTCCTCTCATGCTCTTGTGTACAGATTTTCAGATCTTATGAAGGAGTTTAAGATGAGCATGATGGGTGAGCTGAACTTATTTCTTGGGCTGCAAATCAAGCAGACCCAAGACAGGACCTTTGTACTTCAAGGCAAGTATACAAAGAACTTCTAGAAGAAGTTCGACATAGGCGAGGCCAAGCCTCTTTCGACGCCCATGTTCACCACGATGGCACTTGATTGTAACACCCCTGGTGTTACCCAAAACCCTGGCCAAAGAAACACATTGTGTCCTACTCAACTTTATGCTAAAATGGAAAGTGAAGGGACTCAAAGTTTATCGGCATAGTTAAGATAAGCATTAACCATAACAAGAAAGAAACCCTATCCTTCATACCATGTTCACCCACAAACAAGAATTCTAAAACCCTAAATCCTTTTTAAGCCTTTAAACCCTAACCATGGGATTAAAGGGGAAAGTGTGGGCAAATGATCAAAACATAAAAAGGAACCTTTACTAAATATGAAGAGAATTAGTAAAGCTACTAAATTTAGTAAGAGAAATATTGCAAAAAGGCCCAACAAAAACCCCAAAACAATTCTCCAAGAGGGGAACACTCTTGAGCCTTTCAAAAATTTTCTAAGTCCCCAAAACCACCCTAGCCCAAAGATCAAAGGTGTTCACCTTTGTGCAGGCACCAAAACCACTTGTACCAAATAGCAAAAAGTACCCAAATCATCCAAGGAACCTCTCTGAAAAATTTGAATTCAAACCGAGGTCGTTTGACAAGGTTTGACATCGGTTTTGTCACTGGTGAATAGTGCCGACAGACTTGACTTGGCGCCCGCATATCTCACGAGCTAGGGCATATCTCCCATTAGAACATACACAAACTAGCTAGCCCTAGGTGCCAGGAAGAGATTTGCACAAGACCCTTGGCGAGATTCGTATGTTTGTGATCCCTGTAGACGATTTAACAAAGGCAGAAACAAACGCCCACGTGTTCGATGCGTTCTGGCGCGCCAGAGCACGCCCTCGGCGCTCCGCCCACGCGCGCAGCCACGTGCCGCACCAACCTCGCGTCCACGCCCGCGCCTATAAAAGCCATCCCGGCCTCGACCGTACACCCCCACGCGCCACTGACCCAGCCCGAGCACAAGTTCGCCGGCGTTTGCCTAGAGAGCGGCGTGCCAGCGGCCACGCAAGCCACGACCATCGTAGAATGGTCAACCTAGCCACTCCCCGCCCCATCCGACCCTCGAGATAGCCTCTACGGACCTCGGTGAAGCTCCTAGAGCCGGGGATTGAACTATACCTCACCGGAGACACCGGATCAACGTCGCTGGACTTCACCCGACCGTCGGCGCACGTAGACCGAGCTCCACGGTGAGCCTTCCTTCGATTCCTTGCACTGGTAGCATCCCTAGCACCCCATGAAGCTTCATGTGCCATTGGATTAAGCAATACCGCCATGAGCAGGCCGGAGCGTACGCAGCCGACGAGCCCGACCGCCTGCGCACGCGGTCAGACCGATTCCGGCCATCACCGTCGATGAGCCGCACCTCGACGTGACCGCCAGGACCTCCCGGATCAAACCCCGCCCTTCACCGGACCCCCCTCGCCGCCGGTAAGCCGCGAAATCCTTTTTCCTCTCCGCAGTTACTGTTACAAGGGGGGAAGGAGCTCGGTTGGAAAGAAGAAGAAGCCGGGGGGGTTCGAATATTAAGTGACTCAGAGGAATAGTTCCGCAGGGGTATGGTTTAAAGGATTAGTTAAGGAAAACCCTAGGGACCTCGGGGTAAACTGGTTTTCAATAAAACCTTTTAAACCTTATTCTTTTAAATGCAGGCAGAGCTTACAAAATTCATAACTCCAGTTTTATCCAACCAAATTTGGTCAAACTAACTTTGCTAGGTTCTAAATAATATGAACTACTTAGGAAAAATACCAAACACCCTAAGTACTACAGGAAATTTTAAAGTTTTGATTTAAATAGTAAACTGACCAAAAGCTAAATAAAGAAGGGAAAAATAGCTATAATATTATACTAAGGTTAAGAAAAATTAGAGTGGTACTTAACCACTAACTATCTTGTTTAAAAATAATAAACCCCTCAGTACACCAAATTAGGGAGAGGTTTACCATTAAAACTTGCTTTGATTCAACCTCAAGAAAATGAAAAAGGGAGTTTAAGATAAGAACTAGAGGCCAACCACATTTTTGCTAGTTTACTTTAGTGACATAGTTCACTAGAAAATTTTGTTAAGCCCTCTGTTAGTACAAAAGAATTGCACCACATTTTATTTCATGAAAATAATGAAAACTTAGAAAAATCCTAGAAAATAAACCCTAAGGAGAACCCACCCCAATCCTTGGGATAACTAAAAATATGCTTATATGAATCTAGGAAAAATATAAGTTCTGTTGTGTGACATTTTTCAAATAACAAGTTAGTTATAAGTACATTTTTGGCATTAATCTTTAGAAACTCACAACTAAATACCCAGTGGGTTTTCTTCTGTGATTTTTGGCACAGAGACCTATTATCACCCATGAATCTTAGCAAAAATTAAATTTAGTCCAAAAACCTCACCTAAATCAGAGCAATAGTGCAAAGTGTCCTTTTACCCTTACTCTTGTTCTTTTTGCATAAGGAGTATCTGAATTAATTTCAACCTCAAATTTTTAGAATAAACCCCAGAAATCAATGTCTACCCACTGTAATTTTTGTAACATTTTTGGGAAATGTTAACTTGCCATGATAGTTCAAAGGAACTCAACAAGATACATAATAGAAAGTAAAATGAGGAGTATGGGGGAAATTAGTGGTGTGCAATTTAAATCCTCCATGGCCCAAAGCAAGAATCTAAGGATGACTAAAATGTTAAGTTCATTCAAGACCCTAAAAATAAGTGTATGAAACCCTTAAGTCCGACAAAGGAAACCCCTAGTATATTCACTATGTTAATATTGTTCACCTTACATAGCATTTACAAATTGCCATATCATTAATATGCATATATCTTATTCATTGCATTCGATAGACTGTAACCTCGCTAACGGAGAGTACATCCTCCTCCTGGAGCAAGGAGTTGCTCAGGATGTAGCCCAGGAGCCAGCACCAGAGCCTGCCATCGAGGATCTGCCTACCCTAGCTTTGGAAGGCAAGCCCCGATTTTATGCATAACCAACTCTATATGCTATTTTACTGCACTTAATGATTGTAGGCTTGTATTGTGCACTTAAGTGTAGGAGTTGACTGAAACCCTAGTTGCATGAACTCAGGATTCCTTTTGAGATGGATACTAGTATGCTAGATCGAGTAGCTGCTTTACTAATTAGGGATCTCGGTAGAAGTCGAGTGATTTTTCTAGCACTCGCGTGAGGTCAGGAATTGGTTGTATCCATTTGTATATCGTAATGATGATGGTCTATGGACAACGGTCCATGGGGATGCGTTGTCTACGAGACGGAAATTGGATTAAGGATTAAGGTGTGGTACCGTGTGTCAAGCGTTTGAACGTACTAAACACATGCCGAGAAATATGGTAAATCGGTAAGCCTAGTACCTGAGTGAACCTGCCCGTAGACTTTACTCCTCACACGACCTGAGACGTGGTCTCCCATTCCAGTTATGGTGGGTACAAGTGTGGTCACTACACGACGGCAGTCGGGGTCAGTGAGGCATTGTACGCCAAGGCGGTGAGCCCTGATCTGTTGACGGGGAATCGATGGGGACGGCTGATATGTGTGGGGACGGGGTTCCTTGCCACGTTGTGTGTTTAGGTTTACCTTGCAAGGTTTAAAAACTCGATTCAAATCGTCTGCTTCTTGCAGCTAATGAGACTGCTTGATCCATGCTGCTACATTGAGTAACAAGTGGAAATGTGTTGATTTGGCAAAAGATGTTGATTGCTAAATGTTTGATACCATGTATGATTAGCTACGTACACATTTAGTCTTAAGAGAGCCACACTAAAACTTGAAAAGCTAAAACTTGATTTTAGACTCAGCTAGTGCTTTTGGCAAACCAAACCCCTCAGCCAAACAGCTGCATGTCTAGAGGTAGAGGAGTAGACTCCTCACACCGGGTAAGTCTAGCTAAGTATTAGTATACTCAGCCTTGCTTGTGGCATAATTTTTACAGGTTCTCTAGAGGATATGGTTGCTGGAGTGACTTGGCCGTCCATCTTGCCACCGGGTTGGACAGTCGAGTGGGACCCTACCTCAGCAGGGGAGGAGCACGAGGAGTGATGGGCCAGGCTTCCTCATCCCTCCGTTAATTTACCGTTAGTTATATTCCGCTGCATTCCGAACAATGATCACTACTTTTTCAAAACTCCGATTATGATGTAATAATTTTAAGTACTCCGTTAATGTGTGGTTTTATGCTTTATTGTATTTGCTCTATGCCTCACCTTCGAGTGAGTATGTGGTACTTGATCCTGTTAGTGGCCTCGTCGGACTAGATCCGAGGGACTGACGTTTTATTCCTGAAGTGTGGTCTAGCCTCTAAGGTGGGACTTGGACACTTAAGTTGGAATAATTCGGGAGGTTCCACCTCATTGATGCCGATGAGGATGGTGAGCCCGTGGACCAGAAGGAGTACATGAGCATGATTAGCTCTCTCTTGTACTTGACTGCGACGAGGCTGGACATACACTTCATAACATGTCTATGCGCTCGTTTCTAGGCTCCCCACGCACATCTCACAAATATGTTGTGAAGCGGATTATGAGGTACCTGCGCTTCACTCCTGAGTTTGGTTTGTGGTACTCCTCTTTGTCGGTTCTGTCTTTGTGCGGTTACTCTGATGCTGATTTTGCTGGTTACCGTTTGGAGCGCAAGTCTAGTTCTAGGACTTGTCAGTTTTTGGGGACTTCGTTGGGTTCCTGGTCTTCGCGCAAGCAGTCTAGCCTTGCTCAGTCTACCATAGAGGCTGAGTGTGTTGCTACTACTGCTAGTTGTTGCTCGCAGTTGTTATGGATGATGTCTACTTTACAGGATTTTGGTTTGGATTTTCATCATGTGCCTCTGCTTTGCGATAACATGAGTGCCATAAGTGTTGCCAAGAATCCTATGCTATATTCAAGGCCCAAGCACATTGATGCTCGTTTTCACTTTCTTCATGACCATTCTAAAAAAGGCGCATCGATTTGCGCCACGTTGATCCCATTGACAGCTGGCTGACATTTTCACCAAACCCCTTGACTAGTCGACTTTTGCACATTTGAGAGGGGATTTGCTAATGATGGTCACTTGTTTTCAATTGTTGTATGGAATCAAAAACAAGGCAACACAATATTAAAGAGTAGAAACCTTCGTCCTTGAAGTGTTATCCCTTCGGGATAACAACTCAAGGATGAAGGTATAGTGTAATCGAATGGAATACACAGAGCATGACAAAGTAAGATATGAGAACTCATCACATGTGCCTTAGCCTTTTATTTCTCCTTTCATAGAAGATAAGTTTACAATCATACCTTTGGCTACTTCATGCAAGATACCACCAAGGTGTTTTGGAGGTTGAGCTATATGAAGCTGTAGCACCTGGCTAAAGGTACTTTATGCAGGGTACTGTTCACCTATTTATAGGGGAGATGAATCGACGTTGTATGAATTTACAATAATGCCCATCTATTTTTAGATAAGTCATTTACAAATGGAATCGGGGTAGTAGTGTACTTCTCTTCGCTCTTGACTTCACGAGTTCCAGCCTTCGTCACCCAGCTACTTCTTCCTTTCGACTTGTGGCCGAAGTCGCTGCCTTCGGCCACTTTCTTTTTCGCTTGCAAATAGACGAAGCATTTTTGTATGTTGCTCTCTATCGAAGCTTAGTTTCATACGCCGGTAAGGACATTCTTGAAATGCACTTGTTAATTGCCGAAGCCAGATGTTAGACAAATAACCTTCGGGATTCATGTGACCTTCGGTAAAACCTTTCCTTGTACCATTAAGGCAATTATGTGACTGTTGGTCACTTGTTCTCAAATGCTACAGATCAGGAACAAAGCAACACAACTGTTAATGGTTAAAGACCTTTGTCCTTCGAAACATTATTTCCTTTCAGATATAATGATCTTCAGACAAAGGTCATGAAGGACGTAGCTTCGTTATTTCAGTATGTAAATATGAATATAAATATAAATATGAGTAAAAGTGTGAAAGAATACTGGAGAACGAAAGATGGTGATCAGATCCTCACAATTTATTTATATTTATATCCACATATAAGGATCAACATTAATGATATTTATAATACAATTGTACCTTTGGTTCGCCAGAAGGTAAGAATGCAACAAGGACGCGAGAGAGAGATTTCAATCCAGCATGACAAGTACGGTGTTACTGTTCATCTATTTATAGGCACGGGACATAGCCCAGATAAGATTACATTCATACCCCTGGCATTTACTCTTAGGCCCTGTTTGTTTCGTTGGAATTGAATTCTATTTTAATAATTATAATTTAGACAAAACTAATTAAGTTTATATATTTATAAATGTAATATATTTGTATATTATTCTAAATTATATGAGAGAGATAGTTATATACTACATTTATATTATAGCAAAGTAAGTAGAATAGTGTGCTATAAGTTGTACATCGGAAACATAGCATATAAATTTATAGAATCAAATTCCATCTCTCACCCTATGAATTTGAGATAGGCTTATATAATAACTTTAGAAAGTGGTAGAATGTCACATTCTAAAAAATTAGTCTATTCCATTAGTAAGATTCCAATTCCCCAAAATGAAAGGAAACAAACGGGCCCTTAGTTATAATACAAGTTATCAAGGACTAAGTAGTCCTTTCCCCCTTAGGTCGGTTTCATCTTCCATCCAAGCCGAAGCTCCTTCAGCCACATCTTCGGTGTCCATCCATGTCACCTTCGGGTTGTATATTCATATCACACACCTTTATCATGAGAGAACTTTCATCCCAAAGCCAAAGCTTCCTGTAATAGTCTATATCATACTAAAAATACTGAAAACAAATGGTTAGTCACATTTTTTAGGACCTTCGGAAGAGGAAGGCCCCCAACAGTAGCCCCTCGCAGTGTTAATTTGTTTCTTCGTAACAAATTTATACTGCGACGTGAACAAAGGCCTTTAGCCGAAGGTCCAAAAAAACACCTTCCCTTCGCTAGAATAGCGAAAGACACTGACATGTAGGACCCGCCAAATCGTGAGGCGCTAGGCATATAAGTAGGAGCTCGCACTGAGAGTATTTTCTTGTGCCATCTCAGTTGCTTGCTTTGTGTTTGTCATTTAGGTTTTCCTGCTCTGTCGAATATTGATTGAATTTTAAGCTTCGTCATTTCAACAAAATCTGATGGCTGGTGAGAAGAAGGTTGTTGACCCAGCCCTGTCTGAATTTTACGAAGCTATGGAAAGAACCAACGTAGAAAAGATTGCACATGAAACATTAGCTGGGATATCTGAAAGTTCTAGTGATGATGAAAGCTTTGATGCAGAGAGTGAGAACAAAGATGCCGAAGACTGTCCATGGTGACGAAGCCACACTGTCTTCGAGAAATCAACCATTAAACAAAGTCAGATTGATGCAATGAAAGGTAGATATTTCCATGATATTTCTATCGTGGGGGCTGGGGGAGACAACAATACCCATGTGCCCAAAGCGGACGAAATAGTTATCTATAGAAGCTTCATGAAAGCACGGCTTCGGTTCCCCTTGGATAAATTTTGGTTGAAGTTTTGAAGACTTTTGAAATTTACCTTCATCAGATTACCCTCGAAGCTATCATCAGAATGGGAATTTTTATTTGGGCCATGAGGAGCCAGGGATTAGAGCCAAATGCAAAATGCTTCTACAACATTCATGAGCTATCCTATGAGACGAAGGCTAATGGCAAAGAACAATATCAAAATAATTTTGGTTGCTACGGCTTCGTGCCTCACTCTGATGTGAGTTGTCCAGTGCCAACATTTTGAAAGAGGTGGCCAGGAGCCTGGATGCAAGAGTGGTTTTATGTGAAGAACAACTTGATTGAAAGAGAAGATATAAAGGGGATCATTCAATGCCCTGTCTAGTCTCGCTTCGGCATTAGGAGGTCAGCCACTGCCCTTGGAAATGATATTCAAGCATGCTAGATGGCCTTTAACACCATATGCACTTATATTGGCACAAGGGACCTAGTGTAGGAGCATATTGCTTATAGAGTGTGGCCCCTTGGAAGTGGCTGGGAGATGCCGAAGGAAGCTGCTGCCGGGTCCAGTCAAGGTGGCTTGGTTTCCCTAAAGTACACCTTCAGGTACAAAAATCAATTCGATGAGCCGAACGATGACTCGCTAGATTGTATTGAGGCAACCAGCGACGAGTTGCTTGGTGCCTACACAAGAGCCGAAGACGATGCCATGACATTGGCCTTTGGAGGATGGGACAAGAAAAGATTGAATAGAGTTTTTAACGTTATTAGCTTCGTATACCTGGATTATTGCTATCCTTTGCGAAAGCAAGGAAAAAAGAGAAAATCTGCTGCTTCAGCGATCGCCAGCTCGCCGAAGCTGAAAAAAGTTAAAGTTTTGACGCATCGCCCCAAGCGCTCTGAGACGGCCGATGTGCTGAAACCTACTGAAGGGTCTTCTACTTCTAGGTCAGACTGCCCCACTCTTGCTGAAACCAAAGGAAAGTTGGCCAAGGTGCCTATGACGAAGGTAATAATGGAGCGGCAAAAAAACGAGACGGCCGATGTGCCGAAGCGTCCTGTCGAAGCTAGAGCAAAAACGGCCGAAGAGCCAGAATCAAAGAAATTGGCAGAGCAACCAAAGATTCTGAGCCCGCCGCAAGAGATGGAACTACCGAAGGTGTTAGAAATTCCTGCAATAACTCCGAAAAGGAGAAGAATGGCCAGCGTACTAGACGCTATCATGGAATCGACAAAGGTACTGACTCCTGCTTCTGCAGAAGTACCTAACATGGGTGAAAAGAATATGAAGGGGACTACCGAAGCCGACATGAGTCAGGTTGGAATTGAAGTTGGGCCCTCAGTCCTCGCAGAAACGGGCCTACGGAGGTTGCTGAAAAGAATATTGAAGCAAGACATTCAAATGCTACAAAAACTAGCAAAGAGTCTGAATTCCCTACTGTTGAAGCTTCTTCTGAGGGATTGGAATTCATAGTGTGTCACACAACATGGAAAAAACTATCAGAAGAGCAGATTGTCGAAGCTATGCATTATGCCAAGGATTTGAAGTATCCCCCAGGATCCTTGGTGTTCAATGGCACTGATGAAGACGACTTTCTCTACTGCCTTCCGGACAAAAAGGAGACATCTATTTGTCGGGAGATGGCAAAAAATATAGGATTCCCAAAGCTAGAGGCTGGCATATCTACAATGTCGAAGGATGAACATGCAGAAAATCTTGCGTATAATAGCTTGAAGGTATATATATTTTTGTTGTAAAATAAGTTATGTTTATAGATTTTCTTTTTATTGTTGTGTTCTCATATATTACTATAATTAGGGTTTGATCCTAAGTAAAGCTTTTAGAGCCCAAAAAGAAGCAGAAGATGAGAGCTGCCAAATAGCTCTTGGTAATCTTCGGGCAGAGGTCATTTCCCTACGTAACGAAGCCCTTGAAAAGGATAAGATATTGCTTTCCTTAGTGGACAGGCTGAAGGCCAGTGAAGCTAGGCTTGATGCACAAACCGAAGCTCACAAGGTCGAAATTGAAAACTTAAAGAAGCAACTCACATAAACAAGTGACAAATTTGAAGTCGCAATTGTAAAACATGAGATAAGCGAAATTGAGAAATCCAGAGCGCAAAAGAATGCCGAAGAGCTCCGGAATTCTAAAGATAAATGCTACGAAATATCCTTAGGGTGCGCCATGACTCTAAAGGACAATTTTGCAAAAGTGGGAGCGTAACCTTCAGAGCAGAAATTCATCCGTGGTGACCCTGATGGTGTCGTGCAATGGATCAGCGAAGAAGTCGAAGCCTTTGAGGAAACCTTGAGCGGTCGAGGAGACTTCTGTGCATTTGCTGGCACCCAAGGGGTTGCTGCGATCTTGGATAAGGCCGATTGTAAGCACGTTCAGGCTACAGCTAGGCCGGGATTTGTTTTCTCGGTGGAAGATATTAAGAACCCTTCAACTGAAGCCTCTACCTTAGGTGGTAAGTGCTATTCTGATGTGTGGATGAAGGGTGATCGTGAGATGACTGATGAGGCTATTAGAAAAAACGGGAAAGAATCTCACGATGCCCAAGAAGAAGCTAAGCGAGCTGAAGAGGCTACTGACCACGCGAGGCGTATAGGTACTTTTACTGAGATTTAGCTTCAGTGTTTGTTTTTAGCTTCGGATTAACAACTTGTTCTTTACTATAACTGAACTTTCACCGCCGCCTGAGCCGTATAATCCCGAGGCCGATCCGGCCATGAAGGAAGCATTAGAAACGATAAGGATCGCCAACGAAGCTGTCAACAGACTCCTAAATGAAGCTGCCGAGAAGATATTGAAAGAAGACTGAATTCTTGTGTACTAAGAAATGCAATATTTGTATATGAGTCAAACATCGAACATTTGTATGTATATTAATGTAATATATTTCTTTGCGATGCATGAAATTTGTATACATACCGTTTTTGAGCCTTCGGCGAGAAAACACCTTCCCTTCTTTTCATGTTTCGCAAAGAAAAACTGCCATGACTATTGTATAATAGCATTGCTGACGAAGGTTTTCCTGTTGTGTACAATTATATCTGCAGAAGGTGTACTTTGTGCTTCAGCACATTGTTCCATAATTCGTCAAATATTTTGAGAGGAGCATTTCTTCCCCCTCCACAACTTTGTTGCCAATGCAATATGATGTATGATGTAATGATATGCAAAATGATATGATGATATGATGTAGCATGATGCCTATGTCGAAGACACACTCACACGAGAACTCACCCAGACTCTGCATCCCCTTAGGAACGACTTTGGAGTCTCTCCACCTTTTACTTAGGTGGCATTTCAGCTCTGCATCCCCTTAGGAACGACTTTGGAGCTAAGCTCTGCATCCCCATAGGAACGACTTTGGAGCTTCTTCACCTCTGATTTAGGTGGTATTTTAGCCCTGCATCCCCTTAGGAACGACTTTGGAGCTTCTTCACCTTTTATTTAGGTGGTATATTAGCTCTGCATTCCCTTAGGAATGACTTTGGAGCTTTGAAACTTACTCTGCGCTCCCTTAGGAACAACTTTGTAGCTTTAGAACTTACTCTGTGTTCCCTTAGGAACGACTTTTGTAGCTTTGGAACTTACTCTGTGTTCCCTTAGGAACGACTTTTGTAGCTTTGAAACTTACTCTGTGTTCCCTTAGGAATGACTTTTGTAGCTTCGGAACTTACTCTACGTTCCCTTAGGAACGACTTTGTAGCTTCGGAACTTACTCCGTTCCATTAGAAACAACTTCGACAAACGATGATGTAATGAAAGTATTATTATTACATGAAATTGGATATTAATTCTTCCTGAATTGTCTTTCTTGCAAGAAAATATAAAGGTAGAAAAAATTAAGATACATTAGATCAGGATATTGTTTGGCCGCACCACTGTAGTCTCTAGTAGATGTTCTTTGATTCAGGCACAGTGCTATTGACTGTGCGAGCTTCGAACTCCTCCCGAAGATCGCATTGTTGTTGAGCGTGACGTTGCCGTTCTGGCTGTTGACTGTGACTCAAAGGTGCTAGGGATGGTGGTGGTGGCAGCTGGGCCTTTGAAGCTTGAGAATGGTTTGCCGAAGCAACAGAGGTCGTAGGCTGTTGGTTGCCTACATACTCCGAGACATAAGGAGAATAGCACGAAGCAGTGTGGAGGACTTGCTTCTGCTAGCTCTGTTGTGCTTCAGCTTCATCAATTTCCTTCTGCTTTTGAATGGTAACATGGCACGTCCTTGTAGGCAACCAACAGCCAGACAGAGGTTGATTACCCTTGTCCTCGCCACAAAAAAGGCAATATAACTTCTGAGGTTGATTACCCAACCTTCCACCATTGAAACTTCTTCCTCCTCTATCTCTCGGGGCTGGTGGTCTGAAGGAAGTCTGTTGCATGCTCGAACTATGAGAACTTTGATGGCTATGTTGAGCATTGTTAGCCATATCATCGTTGGTGTTGGAGTTGTGGAATGATCGGACATGCCTGGGGTGAAGTCTTCCTCCGAAGCCCCTGGTCGTCTCAGAAACATGTAGGCCTCCTCCCTTCTTTGGCAAAAATCATTGTCAGCCCGGATGTACTCATCCATCTTCTGAAGAAGTTTCTCCAAAGTTTGTGGAGGCTTCCTGGCAAAATATTGAGTTGTAGATCTAGGTCGAAGCCCCTTGATCATGGCCTCAATGACAATTTCATTGGGCACTGTCGGTGCTTGTGCTCTCAAGTGCAAAAACCTTCGGACATACACCTGAAGGTATTCTTCATGGTCCTGTGTACATTGAACAAAGCTTGAGCTATGACTGGCTTTGTCTAAAATCCTTGGAAGCTAGTGACCAGCATGTCCTTGAGCTTCTGCCACGACGTAATTGTCCTTGGCCGGAGAGAAGAGTACCAAGTTTGGGCCACATTTCGGACTACCATGACGAAGGACTTTGCCATGACGGCAACATTACCCCCATACGAAGATATTGTTGCTTCGTAACTCATCAAGAATTGCTTTGGATCCGAGTGTCCATCATACATAGGCAACTCAGGTGGCTTGTAGGATTGTGGCCATGGGATGGCCTGCAATTCTGCTGCCAGAGGAGAAGCACCATCAATGGTAAAGCTACCATGATGGAAATCTTCATACCATTCATCCTCGTTAAATGAGCTCTCTTGACGAATCTCCCTGTGCTGAGGCCTTTGGTCATGGTCATCTTGGGTAAGATGGCGCATTTCCTCAATGGCTTTATCGATCTTCTTCTGAAGATAGGTCAATCTGGCCATCTTCTCCTTTTTTTCTTTGTACCTACTGATGAATGACTTCCAGGTTCCTGATCTCCTGGTCTAGCTCCTCCTCCTGTAGTGTTGGGCTGGTAGCCTTTCTTTTCTGGCTTCTGGCTTCTCGGAGAGAGATCGTGTCCTGGTTTGTGTCCAGTGGTTGCAGTGCAGCCCCTGGCGCTGCTGTATTCTTCGGCGGCATGACGAAGGTTGATGCTTTGCTGAAGGTTGTGAAAGTGAGTACACCAGAGGTGGGCGCTAATGTTGGTCACTTGTTCTCAAATGCTACAGATCAGGAACAAGGAAACACAATTGTTAATGGTTAAAGGCCTTCGTCCTTTGAAACATTATTTCCTTTCGGATATAATGATCTTCAAACGAAGGTCATGAAGGACGTAGCTTCGTTATTTCAGTATGTAAATATGAATATAAATAAAAATATGAGTAAAAGTGTGAAAGAATACTGGAGAACGAAAGATGGTGATCAGATCCTCACAATTTATTTATATTTATATCCACATATAAGAATCAACATTAATGATATTTATAATACAATTGTACCTTCGGTTCGCCAGAAGGTAAGAATGCAACAATGACGTGAGAGAGAGATTCCAATCCAGCATGAAGAGTACGGTGTTACTGTTCATCTATTTATAGGCACAGGACGCAGCCCGGATAAGATTACATTCATACCCTTGACATTTACTCTTAGTTATAATACAAGTTATCAAGGACTAAGTAGTCATTTCCCCCTTAGGTCTGTTTCGTCTTCCATCCAAGCCGAAGCTCCTCGAGCCATAGCTTCGGCGTCCATCCATGTCACCTTTGGGTTGTATATTCATATCACACGCCTTTATCATGAGAGAACTTTCATCCCAAACCGAAGCTTCCTGTAATAGTCTATATCATACTGAAAATACTGAAAACAAATGGTTAGTCACATTTTTTAGGACCTTCAGAAGAGGAAGGCCCCCAATAGTGACACAACAAAACAAAGGACCTTCGGCAATATAGGCCCCCAACAGTAGCCCCTTGTGGGATGAGTTTGTTTTTTCATAACGAGCTTAGATCACAACGATTTGTAATTGGGAGGCCTTGTGTCGAAGGTCCGAAAACACCTTCTCGAAGCTCATTATGAAATCGGCTGACACACATAGTTGGACCCAATGGTCATTGGGTGTGATAATAAAAGTGAATAGATCGCACATATAAAAGGGGGTGGTACCCAACGTTATAGGGTACGACTTTTGTTGCTTGTACTCACAGCTGCTAGTGCTTGCTTTGCCTTCGAAGCTAGTTTCAAACTCTATCTGTTTGCTCCCAAACCAGCCTTAATTAGCCAGTTTCAGGGATCACATGCTTCTTTCACTTAGAGAGCTGCTCAAGATGTCGCTGAGACTTCCAAAGGATGTGCTAGAGGCACATTGTAACACCTCAAAACCATCAATTAAAATAATGCATTTAAAATATAGTAGAGAGGAAAGTAGAGAAATTTCTAAATCAAGTGTTTGATCTTATTTATCCTTAGAATGATTTTTGTTTGCTCATAATTGATTGATGATTATTTTCATAAAATTTATTTTATGTAAAACCCAATTAATTAATGTGGGAACTTTGGTCTCAAAAAATACTTTAACAGAAAATATTTTTGGATAATTTTTGTGAATTTTTAGAAATATTTAAAAATTTATTTATTTATATTATTATGGGAAATAAGGATAAAAGAAAAAACAAAACCCTAGCCAGACCGGCTGAACTGGCCCAGCCACCGCCTCCCCTCACCTTCCCCTCTCTCTCCCACTTCCATGCGGGCCCCACTGCAGGCCCTTCTTCTCCCTCAGTCGCGCTCGCCCACACTGCCGCCACGCCCTGCGCGCGCGCTCGGCAGAGCACCGACCGAGCCATCCCACGCCCAGCCGAGCCGATCGCACCCCCAGCGCCTCCTTGCCTCCCTCAGACCCAAAACCGTCACCACCCCTTCCTCTTCCTCTCCCCCACACACTCCCCACATCAATGGAGAAACTCCCGCCATCAATGGAGCCGCCACTTCTTCCTCTCCCCTAGGCCCTCTCACCTCCCTCCTCCCCTCTATAAAAGTCGGCCCAATCCTTTCTCCCTCTCCTGATGAGCTCACCCTCTCCCTCACCCTGCCACGCCCTCACCCTGCCACGTCGCGCGCTCGCCATCCGTGCCACGCCCTCGCTGGAGCCTATCACACCCGGTTTTGAAGGTAAACCGAATGTGAACCATGTATGTGCCAGGATCAGAAATTCACGTACACATTGATTACATAAATGATTCATCATAGCACAATGCTTCGAATTAAAATAAAATGTAAGTAATAATATTAAAGACTAGAGTCATTTACATAATATAAATCAAAGTACAAAGAATAGAAATGTAGCCAATGTAAACAACCCACCACAGGCAGCCAACTGGGGGAGGTCGCTAGCCTAATTCTCGAACTCGTCGACGTCCTAGAACTCCTGGAGATCTGCCTCGAGGCCTTCTTCTCCTTCTTTACCTAAGCATAGATTGCACCAAAGGCAACCTGGTGTTTTGTGAAAGCAAGGGTGAGTACACATCAACGTACTTAGCAAATGTCCTGTTTGGCTGAGGTGGACTAGCTTTATGTGAGGTTAGGGTCAAAGTAGTTGCTTTTAGTTCGTCAGGTATTTATTAATAGTAGAAGCCAAGTTTTAGAAATAGCCAACCCATGAACCATTTCCTCATCGAGGAACATCATTATCATTATCATCATCATAACGAAAACCATCAACAGAACCATTATATCTCAGATCATCTGTATCTCTAATCAAAGTGGATCTCAAGGCTACTCTTAACCGTGAGCATGGCTGATATACCAATTTCTAACACTTTGTAGAGGTTTCACACTTTACCCATGAGTCGTGATCCCTTTTTTCCTCGGGTCGATCAAACCCTCAAACACTACCACGGTGAGTAGGCAAGGTTTCACTACGTAGCCTTTACAAAGACTCCCCTGGTGCATAGCTACTCGTTAGGTTTCGCCAGTCATACAAACACAGTACACCTCCCTATGGTGGGTGACGAACAAAACCAAATCGAATGATCCTCGACACCCACCCTTAGCAGAGCGAGCACTATGCCCCGGCCCCCATTGACGGCCCTTTGGCAAAAAGCCAACTACACCCCTAGGTTCATCTATTTATCCAGCTAAGGGCATCCCATTCCACCCTCATGGTTGCACTGTCATCCAGGGTGGTCACTCAACGAACATGTCCTTACGGACATGTACTCAGGAAAACAGCCTGAGTCCCCTAAAGTGCCATAAGAACATCATCATAATCATAATAACAACATCATATCATAAATATTTGCATCATGTTCATTGATTAATGTGGAGCAACAGCATCAAGCTAACCATAATAACCCAAAATGTAAGCAAGGACAAGATAAATACAGACTAGTCAATCCTTTGGTTTCAATTAAGTAATGCGGGACAATGAATTATAAAGTAAATAGGACATAATAGGTCAGAGGACACTTGCCTTCACCAAACAGATGCTCAGGGTCTTCAACTTTGTAGAACTCGAAGAGTTTGATCTCTTGGTCGCCAATGCCTGACCGTCGATTCCTCGAAGCTCGGAAACGAATTGCGATCTAATCGCAATGCGAAGCGAAGACGAACAGGCATAATCAAACAAAAATATATATATGCATAAGATCATTACACCATTCAAAGAAAACATAATAAAGCATGCAAAACAAAATAAAGCGTGTCACTATAGTCACACGAGAAAAAGAAACGCAATAGTTGGAGCTACGGTTGAGAAGTTATCGCGTTTACACTAAACGAGTATTAATCATAACATTTTACTTTGGGATACAATTACAATTAGTAAGTTAGGCGTTTTTAATAAAATATTGACCAACTAAAATGCTTACCGCTTAACCATAGCCTACCTTGTTAACCTTGCATAACTCCTCCCACTTGCTGAGCCCCACCATAAGTGAGCTCACCCCTTGCTAATATTTTGATCAGAAGATGTTGAGTAAGACTTTGATGAGGATGTTGATGATTACTGAGACTAGCGACGCGCCGGTCATCTTCCAGTGGAAGATTGCCCCATGTTATTTCCGTTGTACTTTGATGAAGATACTATTTAAGACTTTTAAGTCTAGATGATGTAATAAAGTTATTATACTCTCTTTACGCCTTTATTGCATTGTCTTTTGATATATTACACTTGTGACGTCAACATATGTGTGGAAAATGGTTCCTGGCACACATATGCTATGCATTCGGTTTTGCCCCTAAAACCGGGTGTGTCAGAAATGGTATCAAAGCTATGCTGACTCTAGGTCGTTAGACTAGTTAGAAATGGAAAGTCTAGTCTGTTCAAAATATGCTTATTTTGCTCTTACAAAATGTATTTTATCAATCTTGCCTCTTTAAAATTCAACTAAGGTGACACTTTCTCTTGTAGATGGTGTGTACTCTTCAAACCACCCGCGTGAACACCAACACTAATCCCACACCCAGGCAGGCTCTTTTCTACCCACTTGTGGTCAAAGAAGTCCTAGTGGAGCTGCACCACTTTCATGTGGAGAATGGAGTGATTTTGGAGGACAGCTCATAGGAGATTTTGGCAACGCTCACCCCGTTGTCAGAGTCACATGCCTTTGCAGCTGGAACTTCATCTTCAGCATCGCCAGTGCCAGTTGCTCAACCCGGATGATTCTAGTGTTGGTGAAGATGACGACAATGCGGTATAAGAAGAAAGCAACAATGAAGAAGCCAACGATAAGCAGGAGGACAACTTTGTTGGGATATGGCCTATCACCGAGCATTACACTTCAATGTTCGCGACGAGACACTTCCCAAACCTGCTACAGAATGTACTGCATGCGCTAGGATTCTACGTCCGACCTCTATATGACACAAGGCGAGTGTCTGAGCCTCCTTGGGCTTGTTACTACATCACTCGTGTGCATATCAGAGTGATGGATTCAGGAGACAGAGGTTTCAGGACTCTATTAGCCCATGAGTCTCTGACGCTGCTGTCTACCAACGCTGCTTCAGTCAGCAATGCTACTAGAAGAGCTCTGTGTAGAGATGCCAATGGGCCCTGATTCCTGATTCCCTGTGGGAAATTCCTCCATTAGGGGATGTGTATGGAGGAAGTTTCTTTCCCCACGGGGATGTAAACGGGGAAAATTCCTCCCCGGTGGGTAAACGGCGATGGTGACGGGGAAGCATTCCCCGTCCCTATTCCCCACGGGGACCCATTAGACTTTCAGGTGATGTTGTTTTTGTGTACTAGTTAATGATAAAAATAAATAATTACATTGTCAAGAGATCACTTGATGTTACAAATGTGTTTATTTTGATGTACACATAATGATTTTTATATATGACAATATGTATACTTGATAATGTTTTATATTAATAACAAATGACATATTTTCTAATTATAATTTAAATAGGGATGCGAAGAAATACCCCCCACGAGCGTTCGTGGGGATCCCGCGGGGAAATTTTTTCTTCACGAGGATGGGGATGGGAAGCTATTCCCCGACTGGGATTTCCCCATTGCCATCTCTAGCTCTATGGCCACTCAGCCACACTTATCGGCAACATCTGCACAACATGGAGTATAGGCTTCTTCCTCTACGTCCTCGTGGAGAAAGTTAGACAAGTGTTGTTCCAGGTGAAGCTGGAGAAGATCGCCTCAACACCCTTGTAGGTGTGGTGGCATGTCTTAACACTGATCTAGATAGCGCTACCCTAGATCTCTCAAGGGTACTGTCACACCCGGCTTTAAGGAACAAAGCCAGGTGCATCTCATACATGCGCCAAGAAGACAACATATATAATAACAGAGTGTATAGAGATAAATGTCGCAATAATCAGAGTATTTATTACATAGCGGAAGTCTTATTACAAAATAAAAGATAAATATAAAACGAACTAAGGATCATCCTTGGCGCAAAAGTCAACTGGGGAAACGCCACCTAGATCTGATCAAACTCCTCGCTTTGTGGCTCCTCCTGAACCACTTGTTCTTCTCCTGTGGGGGGGTGTGAGACAGTAAGGGTGAGCTCACACATGATCATCGCTCAACAAGTTGTGGGGAATAATGTGGCATGAACTCACCAAAGGTGGGAGTTCATGTGATGTGTAAGGCTAATCAATGACAGGGGTTAGAGCTGAGCATTGCTTTTAAGTAGTTGGTCAAAATTTTATTAGCAGTTACTAAGTGTAAGTAAATACCAAACCTTAAATAAAGTAATAGAACAAAATTAATAATAAACCAATGCATATGCAAATGACAAAATTGAATTTAAGTTCCATAATTTAATCATCAGAGAGTCCTGAGCTGCTCATGACCGTGAGCTCGGCTAGTATACCAGTTTTACACTCTGCAGAGGTGGTACCCTTTACCCACAAGTCGTGTTACCCATCTGCCAAGGGATCGCGACTTCCCATACACCTCTACCGAGGAGGTGAGGCAGGGTAACACTACGAGGCCTTTACAAAGTTCCACTAGCTTCAGAAAACCCGCTACAGTTTATAGGAAGCTCCAATGCAGGGTTCTTGCCTGACCGCCATCGCAGCAAAATCAACCAAGGACCTCCCTACACTGACCACTCCCCTACTGCCCTTGCCCCTTTCGTGTAAGGTAGTACTCCACTAGCTTTCCTAATTAATCAGCCAAGGGCGTCCATAAACCCTTGTGGTGGCACGTGTTTCTCAAGTTAAGCTCTATGTTCCAATTAACATTAATGATCTTGACATGAACATAAATAGAATAACAAAAGAATTGGAACATAGATAAAATGAATGATTATCCCAAAACCATGTAAAACAATAGCAAACTACCCAAGTGATTCAGGGATAAACAAGGTAATGAGATAAACAATCTAGGATGACCTATCGGGTCCCATCAAAATTAACCTATGCATGGATAAATGATATTAAAGAACATTATTGGGTAAAACGTGGTCAAGGGAACAACTTGCCTGGCACTTGAGATCCAGATACCAGGGTGAACTTCAAGTGACTTGAAACCTCGCGCTAGACGTAGCAATACAAACAAACATGGTATAGATAAAATTAACATCACACCAAACATAAGAACAAACTGAATAATAATAATCTACGCGTTGCTACGGGACTAACGCAACTTGAACGGATCAAATCGGAGTTAAAACGGAGGAGATACGAATTTCCTAAGGTTTTATGTATTTGATACGAGGTTAATGAAGAAATAAATTTTAATACCATTTTGATGTTAAAAAAGAGACACAGGGTGATAAACGACATTATTACAAAATTATAGAAACTGAAATGGATTTATTTGGACTACATATGAATTTTCTATGAATTAAACCAATTCTAGCATTTATTTCTACATTAAAAATCCAATTCTATATTGGTTTTCTGATTTTTCTGGCTCTCTGGACTGGGTGCACTAATACAGAGAAGTTCAGGGGTCTCGGTGTAAGTTTTCCTAAGACTCAGAATTCTCTGCAGCGGACCGCGGGTTGATTTGCACTTTGGTCAGGAACTTTTTAACAAAACCGCCATCACGAAAGGGTATCGTGAACTCCCAGCCGTCCGATCACCAGAATGCAGTTCGGATTTGATTGTGAACCGGTATCCCATCCAGGCCCTTGGATCAGAGATCCATGGCACACGAAACGCCCACGCGTTTGACTAAATCCTATCCACCCGATCAGTTCTGAACGCCCCGGATTTAATGAACCGAAGCGCTAACCACGATTCTAATCCTATCCACCGGTGATCGATCCAACGACGGTCGTGCATCGGCACCTTACCCACCGCGCCGAGCAACGGAGCCTTGCCCCACGGCGACGGCCATGGCCGGAGACGGCCATCTCAGTGCGCAACACCCTAACCCCCGATTAGAACGGTGCTACACATTGAGAAGGGCAAGGCGGGTGACAAGGAGGTAGTCTTACCGGCAAGGGTGTAGTGGTGGGAACGGTCCACGGCGAGCTGCAAATCCGCGGCCGAGTATTGCTCCGGCGAGCAATTCACACGCAGTCGATGCCCCGCAGTGGAAGATGGTGCCCTCCCCACGCTCGGGCAGTCAAGACGGTCCTCCCCGGCAACCCTCCGAGCTCAATCGACGGCGTGGCCACGCAACACACGACGGACCGAGCCCGCCCGCGCCGCACTCTCTCTCCCTCATGCGCGATCCACGGTGAGGCAGGCCGGCAGTGCGGCCGCGCGGACTCGATACGGATGGGGGCGAGACGGCGAGCGCAGGGTCGCGGCGGAGGGGTCCAGCCACCGTAAGAAGCTCGCCAGGGAGGGCTGCCGAGCCGACCTATCAGGGAGTCACCTGCCGAGGAGTTGAATGGTGTCTGCACAGCTCTGAGAAATGTGGCCGGGTAGGGAGCGGCCATGGTATTTATGGTCGAGGCCATGGGACTCGCATAGGAATGCCTGCACATGGGTTGTTGCGAGATCGACGCGTGCGGCGATGGACTCGGGCACTCGGCTGCATTCTGTTGGAGGGGATAGAACTGACCATAGGAGCCCACACGTCAGTGACCAATGGATGGAGTTGTGACTACGCTCAGGCAGGTGGGAGCCGACCAGGCAGTCCCGAGTGGCAGCAACGGGGTAAGAAAAAAAATAAAAATAAAGACAAGGAATGTTGGGCCGATGAAGCTCCATTTGGCCCAACCGGTGTAGGACAGAGGGCAGGGACCCGAGATGAGGGAAGGTTGGCCCAAGTCTGGATGGTGATATTTTCTTTTTCTCTTTTTTTTTATTTCCTGTTTTCTATTCCAATTCAAATCCAGGTTTGAATTTCAGATTTTTTTAAGTTAGATGCACAAACAAACTCCAACATGATACAGGTATAGTTTATATTAATTAATTTATTCATTTATTCATGCAAAGAAAAAAAATGATCCAAATATGCAACCCACACAATATTTTTCCCATATGTTACTTCCTTTTAACTATTTTTTTAAAGAGTGCATTTGTATCTAGTTCATAAAGAGAATAATAAATAGATAAAAGTCCTCCTTGTGTTTATGGTTCCAAGCTTTTAATTTTATTTATTTATTTTTCCCAGACTAACATTTAAAAATGTGGAATCTCATATTAAAATACCTTTTAACCCTAAATCTTATAAAGAAATATTTATAACTCTTAGAATAGGATTTTGGGCGTTACAAATCCTACCCCCCTTAAAAAGAATCTCGTCCTCGAGATTTAGGAAGGATTAGGGGAAAATCTATGTGAAGCTCTTTTTCTCTTTCCCATGTTGCTTCATCTTCTCCATGGTGACTCTATTGCACTTTGCACATCTTTATCACCTTATTTCTTGTAACTCTAGTCAAAGTGTCAAGAATCGTGATATTATACTCTGTGTAAGTCAAATCTCCCTGAATACCGAGCTCTTCCATTGGTAACTGTTCCTCGAAGATACGGAGGCACTTCTTAAGCTAAGACATATGGAAAACATTATGCTCATCCGATAGATTATCAGGTAGCTTGAGTTGGTAGGCCATCTCTACAACTTGCCTAAAAAAACTCTAAAGGGTCTAATAAAGCGAGGGGACAGCTTGCCCATAACTTTGAATCTCCTCATTCCACGAAGTGGTGACACCTTGAGGTACACATGATCTCCTTCTTCAAATTCCAGTGGTCTTCTTCTATTATCTGTGTAGCTCTTTTGCCTGGTTTGAGCTACTCTCAAATTCTCTCGAATTATACGGACTTGTTCTTCTGCTTCTTGAATCAGTTCAGGCCCAAAGAACTGTCTCTCCCCAGTCTGATCCCAATATAGAGGAGTCCTGCACTTCCTCCCATATAAAGCTTCAAAAGGTGACATCTTCAGACTGGCCTGATAACTATTACTATATGAGAATTCAGCATACGGTAGACTTTATCCCAACTCCCTCCGCGCTGAAGGGCACAAGCTCTCAACATATCTTCCAATACTTGATTAGTCCTTTTAGTTTGTCCATCAGTCTGAGGGTGATAAGCCGTACTGAAATTCAACTTCGTGCTCATGTTCTCATGAAAGCTTCTCCAAAATCTTGAGGTAAACTGTGAACCTCGATCAGACATGATCTTCTTTTGTACTCCATGTAAGCACACAATCCGAGCCATATATAACTCTGCTAGCTGAGAACCTTTATATGTAGTCTTCATAGGAATGAAGTGAGCCACTTTAGTCAATCTATCCACAATCACCCATATAGCATCATATCCTTTCTGGGTGCGAGGCAATCTAGTAATAAAATCCATACCAATCTCTTCCCACTTAAATTCTCTTCCTTTCTCCAAAAGTGAAGTCATAGGTTTAGCAATCTTAGAAAATCCCTCAATAAATCTCCGATAATATCCTGCTAGTCCCAAGAAACTCCGAATCTCAGTAACTGTAGTGGGTACTCTCCACTCCATTATCTCCTTAACTTTAGCAGGATCCACTGAAATTCCTCCATTAGAAATAATATGTCCAAGGAATGGCACCTTGTCGATCCAAAACTCGCATTTACTGTACTTGGCGTAGAGTTGATTATCTTGCAACTTCCGTAGTACCAATCACAGATGTTCCTCATGATCACTATCACTCTTGGAATAAATAAGAATATAGTCGATGAACACTACGACGAATCTGTCCATATTATGAACACCTTATTCTTCAGATCCATAAAATAGCTGGTGCATTAGTTAGTCCAAATGACATAACGATGAACTCATATAAACCATATCAGGTTGAGAAAATCGTCTTGGGAATATCCGATGGCCTAATCTTCATTTGATGGTAACCCGATCGAAGATCAATCTTCGAGAATACCCTAGCACCTCTCATCCGATTAAATAAATCCTCAATACGGGGCAACAGATACTTGTTCTTCACAGTAACATCATTAAGGGATCTATAATCCACACACATTCTTTGTGATCCATCCTTCTTCTGTACAAACAGAATCGGTGCTCCCCAAGGTGAGGAACTCGGACGAATGTACCCAGCCTCTTGTAATTCCGTTAACTGCTTCTTCAGTCCCTTTAACTCTTCTACAGACATCCTGTATGGCCGTTTGAAAGTAGGGGCAGTCCAGGTAAGGGATCAATGACAAACTCAACTTCCCTATATGGTGGCATCCGTGGTAACTCTTGTGGGAAGACATTTGGAAAATCTCTAACCACACGGATGTTGACACCAATGAACTTCCCATCTACTAAGAATGTCGCTAGTCTGGTGGCGGTAGTTACTGCAATTCCAACTTCAAATCTTTCTCCTTTGGAACTGGTGAGTTCTATGGTTCCTTTAGCATAGTGTATAGACTGCCTTTGCATTTCTTAACCATGACATACCAAGGATCACGTCTATAGTGCTCTCTTCTAACACTATAGGGGTAGCCCATCTGGGTTAGACACACAGGGTACGAAAGAAAGGATTATAGACAAGGCATGTAATTATGAGGCATGTTACTTTGGGGAATTTATTAGCTAAGTGTGTCACGTACTAAAGTTAATACATTATCTTATGGTGGTACATGCTAAGATGCCCGTCTATACTATTTCAATCAATCAAAGAAGCAAATCAAGCATTGATCATCAGAACAATCAACCAACATTTTTTAATAGAAAAAATAATTTTAATTTTTGTCTTAGGTTCCCTATCTCTTAAAATATCATAGATGTAGGATTCCCAGGTGTGAAATCCATCTCGTCTCAGAGTAGAGAAGGTAAGAGTAATCATAGTAGGAAAGCAAAAGGTGAGACAAGATCAAGATGGGATAAGTATAGAATGAATCAGAGTAAGGTAAGTAGTGAAGGGTTTTGTCCATTTCTATCTAGGTTTCGTCCTACAGTCAACATTTCCTCTGATACCACTTCTGTCACACCCGGCTTTAAGGAACAAAGCCAGGTGCATCTCATACATGCGCCAAGAAGACAACATATATAATAACAGAGTGTATAGAGATAAATGTCGCAATAATCAGAGTATTTATTACATAGCGGAAGTCTTATTACAAAATAAAAGATAAATATAAAACGAACTAAGGATCATCCTTGGCGCAAAAGTCAACTAGGGAAACGCCACCTAGATCTGATCAAACTCCTCGCTTTGTGGCTCCTCCTGAACCACTTGTTCTTCTCCTGTGGGGGTGTGAGACAGCAAGGGTGAGCTCACACATGATCATCGCTCAACAAGTTGTGGGGAATAATGTGGCATGAACTCACCAAAGGTGGGAGTTCATGTGATGTGTAAGGCTAATCAATGACAGGGGTTAGAGCTGAGCATTGCTTTTAAGTAGTTGGTCAAAATTTTATTAGCAGTTACTAAGTGTAAGTAAATACGAAACCTTAAATAAAGTAATAGAAGAAAATTAATAATAAACCCATGCATATGCAAATGACAAAATTGAATTTAAGTTCCATAATTTAATCATCAGAGAGTCCTGAGCTGCTCATGACCGTGAGCTCGGCTAGTATACCAGTTTTACACTCTGCAGAGGTGGTACCCTTTACCCACAAGTCATGTTACCCATCCGCCAAGGGATCGCGACTTCCCATACACCTCTACCGAGGAGGCGAGGCAGGGTAACACTACGAGGCCTTTACAAAGTTCCACTAGCTTCAGAAAACCCGCTACAGTTTATAGGAAGCTCCAATGCAGGGTTCTTGCCTGACCGCCATCGCAGCAAAATCAACCAAGGACCTCCCTACACTGACCACTCCCCTACTGCCCTTGCCCCTTTCGGGTAAGGTAGTCCTCCACTAGCTTTCCTAATTAATCAGCTAAGGGCGTCCATAAACCCTTGTGGTGGCACGTGTTTCTCAAGTTAAGCTCTATGTTCCAATTAACATTAATGATCTTGACATGAACATAAATAGAATAATAAAAGAATTGGAACATAGATAAAATGAATGATTATCCCAAAACCATGTAAAGCAATAGCAAACTACCCAAGTGATTCAGGGGTAAACAAGGTAATGAGATAAACAATCTAGGATGACCTATCGGGTCCCATCAAAATTAACCTATGCATGGATAAATGATATTAAAGAACATTATTGGGTAAAAAGTGGTCAAGGGCGCAACTTGCCTGGCACTTGAGATCCAGATACCAGGGTGAACTTCAGGTGACTTGAAACCTCGCGCTAGAAGTAGCAATACAAACAAACATGGTATAGATAAAATTAACATCACACCAAACATAAGAATAAACTGAATAATAATAATCTACGCGTTGCTACGGGACTAACGCAACTTGAACGGATCAAATCGGAGTTAAAATGGAGGAGATACGAATTTCCTAAGGTTTTATGTATTTGATACGAGGTTAATTAAGAAATAAATTTTAATACCATTTTCATGTTAAAAAAGAGACACAGGGTGATAAACGACATTATTACAAAATTATAGAAACTGAAATGGATTAATTTGGACTACATATGAATTTTCTATGAATTAAACCAATTCTAGCATTTATTTCTACATTAAAAATCCAATTCTATATTGGTTTTCTGATTTTTCAGGCTCTCTGGACTAGGCGCACTAATACAGAGAAGTTCAGGGGTCTCAGTGTAAGTTTTCCTAAGACTCAAAATTCTCTGCAGCGGACCGCGGGTTGATTTGCACTTTGGTCAGGAACTTTTTAACAAAACCGCCATCACGAAAGGGTATCGTGAACTCCTAGCCGTCCGATCACCAGAATGCAGTTCGGATTAGATTGTGAACCGGTATCCCATCTAGGCCCTTGGATCAGAGATCCATGGCACACGAAACGTCCACGCGTTTGACTAAATCCTATCCACCCGATCAGTTCTGAACGCCCCGGATTTAATGAACCGAAGCGCTAACCACGGTTCTAATCCTATCCGCCTGTGATCGATCCAACGACGGTCGTGCATCGGCACCTTACCCACCGCGCCGAGCAACGGAGCCTTGCCCCACGGCGACGGCCATGGCCGGAGACGGCCATCTCGGTGCGCAACACCCTAACCCCCAATTAGAACGGTGCTACACATTGAGAAGGGCAAGGCGGGTGACAAGGAGGTAGTCTTACCGGCAAGGGTGTAGTGGTGGGAACGGTCCACGGCGAGCTGCAAATCCGCGGCCGAGTATTGCTCCGGCGAGCAATTCACACGCAGTCGATGCCCCGCAGTGGAAGATGGTGCCCTCCCCACGCTCGGGCAGTCAAGACGGTCCTCCCCGGCAACCCTCCGAGCTCAATCGACGGCGTGGCCACGCAACACACGACGGACCGAGCCCGCCCGCGCCGCACTCTCTCTCCCTCATGCGCGATCCACGGTGAGGCAGGCCGGCAGTGTGGCCGCGCGGACTCGATACGGATGGGGGGCGAGACGGCGAGCGCAGGGTCACGGCGGAGGGGTCTAGCCACCGGAGGAAGCTCGCTAGGGAGGGCTGCCGAGCCGACCTGTCAGGGAGTCACCTGCCGAGGAGTTGAACGGTGTCTGCACAGCTCTGGGAAATGTGGCCGGGTAGGGAGCAGCCATGGTATTTATGGTCGAGGCCATGGGACTCGCATAGGAACGCCTGCACATGGGTTGTTGCGAGATCGGCGCATGCGACAATGGACTCGGGCACTCGGCTGCATTCTGTTGGAGGGGATAGAACTGACCATAGGAGCCCACACGTCAGTGACCAATGGATGGAGTTGTGACTACGCTCAGGCAGGTGGGAGCCGACCAGGCAGTCCCGAGTGGCAGCAACGGGGTAAGAAAAAAATAAAAATAAAGACGAGGAATGTTGGGCCGATGAAGCTCCATTTAGCCCAACCGGTGTAGGACAGAGGGCAGGGACCCGAGATGAGGGAAGGTTGGCCCAAGTCTGGATGGTGATCTTTTCTTTTTCTCTTTTTTTTATTTTATTTCCTGTTTTCTATTCCAATTCAAATCCAGGTTTGAATTTCAGATTTTTTTAAGTTAGATGCACAAACAAACTCCAACATGATGCAGGTATAGTTTATATTAATTAATTTATTCATTTATTCATGCAAAGAAAAAAAATGATCCAAATATGCAACCCACACAATATTTTTCCCATAAGTTACTTCCTTTTAACTATTTTTTTAAAGAGTGCATTTGTATCTAGTTCATAAAGAGAATAATAAATAGATAAAAGTCCTCCTTGTGTTTATGGTTCCAAGCTTTTAATTTTATTTATTTATTTTTCCCAGACTAACATTTAAAAATGTGGAATCTCATATTAAAATACCTTTTAACCCTAAATCTTATAAAGAAATATTTATAACTCTTAGAATAGGATTTTGGGCATTACAGGTACATGGAGAACTTGAAGAAGCACATGCCAGGATTGCGGTCCTCGAAGCTCAGCTCAAAGGAAGAAATCCATCCGAAGCCCAAGTCACTGCCATAACTGTGTCCCCGCCCCGCAAGAGGTTTCACTATGGAGCACCAGGATCTATCACCAGGCTACTTTAGATTTATATTTCATATTGCAATAAGTTCAATTTTGCGATTATACAATGAAACTCCCTATGATATTATTATTATTATAACAACCATGCGACGGCGATGTTTGCATAATGTTTGATTTGGATTTTTGCATGAGTGCAATGATCTTATGGAATGAGGGCCATAAGAACATTTAAAATTAACAAATAATCTTAACTTAGTTAAAAACTATTCCCCCTAGAATCTCTCTACTCTTCACTTATCTAAAGGATGCACTTTCTAACCAACCAGATGGTGAACGATCGCTCAGGTCCCAGAAACACCCACAATCGATGTGCTGGTCAGCAGTTGCCACCACCACCCAACCCAACAATGAAGCAGTTCATTGCCGTGCAGATGCATCTTCTCCAAGGCCTCACTGCTTCAGTGCAACAAATCCAACATAATCAACAGAACCAACAAAATTCTCAACATCAGAATGCACCCAAGCCAGGGACAAGCACATAGATTTTATGAGTCTTCATCCCCCTGCATTTTCTCATTCGGTTGATCCATTGGATGCCGATGACTAGCTTAAGGTCATAGAAAAGAAGCTGGACATCACACAATGCAACGCCTGAGAGAAGGTCTTGTATGCTTCTGGAAGCCTTGAAGGCGTCACGTCCGACTGGTGTGATGCCTTCACTGCAGCACACGCGAATGCAGACACCATAACTTGGCAGGAGTTTTAGGAGAACTTCCATGCTCACCATATTCCCTCTAGAATAATGAAGCTTAAGAAGAAGGAATTCTTATCCCTCACTCAAGGAGGTATGTCCGTTAGTGAATATCGTATCGTATCACCCAACTTTCTCGCTATGCACCGGAGGAAGTTGACACGTCCGAGAAATGCCAAGAGCGATTCTTAGAAGGACTGATTGGACCATTGAACTATCAACTACAAAGCCACAGTTTCCCCAATTTCCAGACTCTGCTTAACAAAGTGATTGGCCTAGAAAGCAAAAGAAGGGAATTATCTGATCACAAGAGGAAATTTCAAGGATAGTCTAGCAGGAATACCCGACAACACAACACTCAAGGTTCTCGGTTTCGCTCTAGAAATCAAAGTGGAAATAATAATTATCAAATGCAATGCTCTGGACAGCAAGGACAGAGAAGCAACCAATACCAGAACCAATAAAGGAATAGCTCTCAGACCGATTAAAGGTCTAGTGGTTATCGGCATGATCATTAAGAAAGTGCCATGAACACACCTACTAAAAATAACAATAAAACTACTCTAGTTCAACCCAGTGGATGTTTTAAGTGTGGAGAAATTGGTCACTATGCCAACAATTGCCCTAAGCGCAACCCACAGACACCCCAAAGGAACAACATTCAAAGAGTTGATCAGAATACACCTGCTCATGGTACTGCACAGAACAAGACTGCGCAGAACCAGAGTAAGGGAAGAATTAATCATGTGATAGCAGAAATAGTTCCAGAGGATGCCGATGTGGTGTATGGCATGTTCCTTATTAACTCCATACCTGCATCAGTTTTATTTGATTCTGGAGCATCTCACTCTTTTGTAAAAAAGTCATTTGTGGAAAAGCATAATATATCAAACTATCCTTTGAAGAGGAAACTATTAATTAGATCACCAGGAGGTGAACTTAGAGCCACTCACTCATGCCATCAGACTAAGCTTGAGACTAGAGGAATAAGCTTTCTAGTAGAGTTGATAATCTTGGAATCAAGTGGAATCGATGTGATACTTAGAATAGACTACTTAACCAAGTATGATGGAGTAATATCTTGTGCTAAGAGAATGGTTCCATTAACCAGTCCACAAGGAGACAGAATTGAAGTCAATGTTAGTATGCCAGCAAAAGCAGAAGCCATGGTAAATCAATTGGAGGAGAAATCTTTAGAACACATCAAAATAGTGTGTGAATACCCAGACGTATTTCCGGAGGAATTACCAGGTATGCCACCTGATCGTGATATGGAGTTCTCTATTGAATTATTACCCGGAACTACACCGATTTCAAAAAGACCTTATAGAATGGATGTCAAAGATTTAGTTGAACTGGAGAAAAAAAATAGAAGAATTACTAGAAAAAGGTTTTATTTGCCCAAATTCATCTCCTTAGGGAGCCCCAGTTCTATTTGTGAACAAGAAAGATGGTTCAAGAAGAACGTGTGTCGATTAGAGGAACTTGAATGAAGTGACAATTAAGAACAAATACCCGTTACCTCGGACTGAAGATTTGTTTGATCACATGAGAGGAGCTAAGATAATCTCGAAAATAGATCTAAGATCAGGGTATCATCAGTTGAAGATTCGAACTAAAGATGTACCTAAGAGAGCCTTCACTACAAGATATGGACTATATGAGTTTTTGGTTATGTCATTTGGATTAACCAATGCACTGGCTTACTTTATGAACTTGATGAATAAAGTATTCATGGAATATCTTGACCATTTTGTGGTTGTGTTCATCGACGACATACTAGTATACTCTTAGAATGAAGAAACACATGAAGATCATCTAAGACTAGTTCTGCAAAAGCTTCGTGACAATCAGTTATATGCAAAATTCTCAAAGTGTGATTTTTGGCTGAAGGAAGTCGCTTTCCTAGGTCATATTATCACAGATGGAGGAATCAAGGTAGACCCCGGTAAAACAAGTGAAATACTAAATTGGAAACAACCAAACAGATGTTTCCAAGATCAGGAGTTTACTCGGATTAGCAGGATAATACAGAAGATTCATCAAAGGCTTCTCCAAGTTAGTGAAACCTCTTACTTCACTGCTGAAGAAAGGTAAAGAGTTTAAGTGGAATGAAGCTTGCCAGAAATGTTTTGAAGAATTAAAAGAAAAGCTAATCATTGCACTAGTCTTGGTAATGTCTGATATTCACAAAGGATTGGATGTATATTGTGATGCATCGCACCTAGGACTTGGATGTGTATTAATGCAAGTAGGAAAAGTAATAGCTTTTAGGGGTCCAAAACCCGGGCGCGAAATAATCACCAGGTGTGCTGGGACCAAGTCTCACACATATGATGAATAGTGGTATAGGAACGAATGTCACATCTTTACTATATAATAGGAGTTCTGTACAAAATAAATAAATAAATACATCATATGGAGACAACGATCCAACAACCCAAAGTTGACTGGGAGACGATGGCCTAGACCTCTCACGAACTCGTCACAGCATCCTCCACGTGCCTCATCCCGTGGTACCTGTTCTTGACCTGTGGGGGTGTGAGACAGCAAGAGTGAGCTCACATACGTTCATCGCTCAACAAGTTGTGGGGAATAATGTGCATGAACTCACCATAGGTGGGAGCTCATGTGAAGTGTAAGGCTTACCAAAGAGGATGGTTCAAGCTGAGCATTGCTTTTAAAGTTGGTCAAAATTTTATTAGCAGTTACTAAGTATAAGTAAATACAAACCCAATTAAGTAGTAGAGCAAAAGTGATAACAACACTTGCGATGCAATGCATATGAAAAATTGAATTTAGTTCCATAAATTACTCATGTGAGGGTCCGAGCTGCTCATGACCGTGAGCACGGCTGATATATCAGTTTTACACTCTGCAGAGGTTACGCATCTTTACCCACAAGTCGTGTTACCCATTTTCCACGGGGTTGATCGGACCCCATATACCTCTTTCAAGGAAGCGAGGCAGGGTACCACTACGAGGCCTTTACAAAGTTCCACTAGCTTTAGAAAACCCGCTACATTTTCTAGAAAGCTCCAATGCAGGGACCCCTCGCCTGACCGCCATCACAGCAAAATCAACCCAAGGGCCTCCCTACACTGACCACTCCCCTACTGCCCTTGCCCCTTTCGGGTAAGGTAGTCCTCCACTAGCTTTCCTAATTAGTCAGCCAAGGGTGTCCCATACCACCCTTGTGGTAGCACTATTTTCCCGGGTGGTCGCTCCATGTTCCAATTAACATAATGATCTTATCATGAACAATGAATAACAACTGATAATAAAAGTATGATAATGAATAATGTGTATCTCCATACCCAAAATCACATAAAGCAATAGCAGGTACTACCCAAGAATTTAGTGGTAAACAAGGTATAAAGATAGTCAAACTAGGATAACCTATTGGGTCCCATCAAAATTAACCTATGCAGATTAATTATGATTAGTAAGAACATGATTGGGTAAAAAGAAGTGGTCAAGAGCACAACTTGCCTGGGACTTAAGATTCCATGTACCAACTTGCTCTTCAGATGACTCGTAACCTCGCGCTAGTCGTAGAAATACAAACAAACAGTATATAGGCAAAATTAACATCACATCAAACATAAGTACAAACTGAATAATAATGATCTACGAGGAGCTACGGGATCGTGGGTTCGAGAACCACTAAAATCGGAGTTACGATTACGGAGTTATGATTTACTGAAGATCTATGTGGTTTAAATGTTAAACGATATTATAAATTGGTTAGTGTATATCACGTGAGAAACTATTCTATAATTAATTAATTCCACCTTAATCTTAATTATAAATGTGGCAGAACCTCCCAAGTTATTGGGCCCACTTGCACCTGCCCTTGTCTCAAAGACCTCAGACGGCTATGCATGTGCACCAGATAACTTAACAGGATCCGTCCGAGTGCCCCAAGGACAACGGATAAACCACTTACAACCAAGATCGCAAGATTAAGTAAACATAAATCACACACCAACAATTTGCAGCAGAAATCTTATTACCAAATTTTACAAGTTACATCAAGTTTACATGGTACATTATCGGAGTAATTGCACTATGTTTTGAATGTATAAACATTTATATGTTTAAAATATATGCTAGCTTAAGTGACGATCCTTAGTAAGAAGTATAGAAGAAGTACTTAGACTTATAAGAAGGTCGTGCCCACCGGCGCTTAACACCAATCACAATCAAAGTGACTCGTAACCTGCAGCAACAATGGGTAAAACCCTAAGTACGCGAGTACTCAGCAAGACTTATCCGACTAAAGAAAAGAATCTCAAGGGTATGCTGGCTTGTTGGGAATCAAGGTAAGGCTTATCAAATTTCAAAGACTCATTTTGCAGAAGAGCTTACTAGTAGTAAAATCCTTATGCCAAAATTTTACTTCACAAGTTAAGTACTTTCCCTAAATCTAGATTTGCCTAATCTAGAGCATTCACTTGTCCTGGTCTAGCTTTCTTTTACCCAAATTATTATTTTACTTATAACTACGATGAGTGGTCGGAGGGTAGAGTCTCCATGACCGAAGAGCAACGACGATTCGAACCGATTATACGCAGTTGGGGATCCCTAACCACATGACATATGTAGCAATTAACCCTTGCATATGTCAACCGTTCCCATAGATCCTCCACAACGTGAACCAGTCTGCGCTACCCGGGAGCACAGTACTCCTCCGTCCAGCCTCTAGCCAGGAGGGTACATGCTACTCCCACCATCTCCCACACCCAGTGCGCGGTTGTCTTTTCACGTATGGAATAGCCGGGTTCAGGCTTACCTAAGCATGTGGCTAGTTGCAAAGTCTCCACCATAACTGGCCTACATCGAACGGTCCTTAATCGACACAGACGGACGAACTTTCCTGCTCAACGTCTGGTCTACATTACATATTATTTCCCAAAACTTGATACCTGAGAGAGGTACCCTACTTGAATGATGAAACCATCATGGCCACAATGGGTTCATCATCACAAGTCCTTTTATTTCATAAATTCTAAAAAAACAATCCTAAATTAGTAAGCAGGGCTAAGCATCACTACATTTTCATATAACGGGTATTAGGGTTGTTTAATCAAGGAAGGAAATGCATCAACGGTTTAGCACACAACTTCTATCACCTAATGCATCAAACAAGGTGATAAAGATTTTAAAACAACAAGGAGGTGGCAAATGCACCGGGGCTTGCCTGGAATAAACACTATGTTAGTGTTTGTTAGTCGACGTTTGTTCTGATATTTGCTCTGTTTGTCTATCTTCAGGTTCATCATCAGCATCACCTTGCAGAGTAACCCACCCTGTTACAACATCTTGGGGTCGACTTGGGTTGTCTTCCGCATCACGTGATCAACTAGCGCACCTAATGAGATGCATAATGCATATGAATGAATATAAGAAGAAATAGCAGGACTAAATAATGCTTTATGAAAACGAACTAAACACTTAGTGATGATACATCACAGCTCCTATGAACGCACACTAGTCTTCGAGATAATTGTACTTAATTCAAACATCCAATCAATAATAATTGAACACAAGCCACAAATTAGAGCATAACATCTAAACCTAGACTTAATATTATAGAACAAAAGACTAACAAACTTAGAATCATTAGCCTTAGACATCTAATTTAGAATAAGGATAGGAGCACATTAACTGACTTTCTAAATCACTTATTTTGACTAATTTTGATAACACACTAATTACATGAATATCATATTAGTTTTAGATCTAGCAGACAACTCATTATCAACTTAATAGAATTCCATAAGATTATAGCTTTAACACCTAAAAACCTAGAAACATGGGTAGCTGAGGCGAACAGGGAGCAGGGTGCCGCAGCCACGGTGCTGAGGAAGAAGCGTCGGGAGGCTGAGCGTGATAGAGGGAGAGGGCACGCAGGCACAACACCCATGGCGAGGAGGAATACGGTCGAGTACAGAGGGGCGCGCTGGGAAGTAGAGGCTGGCAAAGGACACCACGACATGGGGAATATGCGACCAGTGCAGAGAAATGGAGGAGACGTGTGAAAAATATCCTAGAGCAAGAGCGGTTGGAGTCTTGGAGACCTTCAAGGGAGCCAACATGTGGATTTCCAGGGGTCATGCACATGCTAGAAAGCAGGAGGTGGCATGGATCAGGAATACGAGACCATTCCAGGAAATGTACGCTCAAGAGATGAAGATGGCTAATGCTCCACGGGAAAGAAATAAAGAACGAGGAGATGAGGACGGCTGAAAAATCTGAGAAGATATTTTTCTTTTTTTTTCTAACACAAGAATACACTTACGAGAAAATATCTGGTTCGAGTGTTGTTCGGCTGTTTTTTTAATGTAGCAGCTAAAATATTGTAGATATGTCTCATACAAACACCACCAGCAGCAACCCAAATAGTTAGTTTTAAGTCCAACCAAACAGCCTACCCTTAACATTGTCGCTACCGAATTCGTAGATATTGCTCGAACAAGAGCGAAATAGATTGGTGACGTTTCCAATCCGCTTTATTCGATTAATTTTAAACCGGCACTAGACCATGTCACTATCTTCGATATCTTAGACTGCGCTAGATTGGATTTAATTTGAAACCAGAAAATTTTATCCGCGGTCTCAACACCCGATTCCACGGCCACAGATAATTTACGTGGAGAATCAAATCTCAATTTTAATTCCTTGCGACTTCTCAGTTGATGAGTGGAGACTGAATTATTTTGCACCGAAAACTTTAGTCGTCGAGTTCTATTTGTTTGGGATGAAATCAGAGGACTGGACTAAATTTTCAAATTCGTCTTTGTGTGCGCGGTGAATTTTAAATAATCACCAGACTCGCCAATTTTTGGAACAATTATGTTCCGAACATCACGAAAATTTAGGAAAAGCCCGGATAGATAAAGATAAAAACGATGTCGAACTCGCGACAGACGAAACAGATTAAGACAGAGACTGTTATTATCCCGTGTTTAAATCCATACTCGTTGTTAAATGTATAGTAACACCTGGGGTGTTACAGCCCTCCCCCCTTAAAAGAATCTCGTCCCGAGATTCAGAGCGAAAGGCTTTTAAGAGTAGAGAAGCATGTAACCCATGTCCGTATCAGCGATAATCGTAAGACAGTTCCAAGCAAAGGCGAGTGTCTCAGGATGTTGTTTCTCTAGTGGACATATCATGTATCGCCTTAAGCTAATTTAAAGATGTCCATCAATAGAGACGATATCTGCCAGAAGAACACATAAGGTTCTATGTGTGCAGCTTGCTTTTTCTGATGACAGTGTACGATCTGAGTCTGTTGGGCGAGCGGCAGATATACGATTTTACCCAAACAGAATCAGATGCAACCTTTTGGGTAAAACATACAGAAAGAGTTTTACCAACAAGTGGTCACTGGAAATTCATAGCACATAAGACAAGTGTGGATGTCAAACAACATCACAGTTAACTCGTGTCTAGCCAGAAAATCCAAGTCCAAGAAAAATAATAGAGACTCGAAAAATCACCAGCGAATGGATCTATAGATATTGACTTCGCGATCAATCCATTTTATCAAACACTAGGCATGACTCGACTTGATCACACAAGCTGGAAAAGCACACGTGAGGCGATCGAGGCATGACTGGAGCGATAATTAGGTGGTTATTGGCCGACTTAATCTTGATTCTTATAAATACTTCCTTAATATGGGTTTGAACCAAAGTGAGTTCAGACAACTCGATAAAATGATCTCTAAACTTAACCTTTGTTCATTAGGCAGTTACAAGTTAGTAAAACCATCTTGTTGAACTACTTTTGACATTGAGTAAGCCTTCTTATTATCCATCAGCAATCCAAGGGTTTAGAGTTCACATTTGCTAGCGGGATATCATGCATTTGGGTAGAAATCCATTTGGTCAGGTTGTTCATTCGTTTCTTCATGCGAGATGAATTATCCACTTGGTTCAGAAATATAGTGATTAAATAAGAGAGCGGATGAACAAACTCCTGCATCTCAGCAGCAGGGAAACAGATCTCCAATTTGAGAGCTAATCAGTTGTTTTCCAACACTAAAAAGCTCCAAGGCTTCACCTTTACAACAAGGATTCAAAGGGAACTTGTATGAGTAGTTACTACCAAGATCAAAAGAAAAGAGACCACACATGAAAGTGGTATGCCCTTTTGATCCAACAGAGATGATAGATGTTGCTTGATCACTTCGACAAACAACACAGAAATTGTTCCAAGGGAAGGTTCACGGGAGATCACACATCAGTGTAGTTCCACAATGGATCATGACTAGAGACCTCAATACCAGCATTCGACGAGTAGCACAACCCTGTGTGCGCATTCACAGGAGGCTCTCAGTTTCGCTGCGGCATCATAAGTCCTTAATCGTGACACCACTACCGAACTGGCACCAAAAACGAATCTCACGTAGCAAAAACAGATTGTGCCAAGATAACGCATTGACATAGTCTCATAATGGATTACGACTACTAACTATGATACCAGCGCGTGCCGAGAAGCACAACCATGTGTGCGCACCCACAGAAGGCGCTCGGTTTCGTCACGGCACCACCGGTTTTAGTCATAACACCATTACCAGATGTGTCCAATAAGAAATCTCGTGCAACGCAAATGGACTGGGCAAGGATGACTGTTGGGGCGAAGGCGAAGACGCTACCCTTCGCTCCAGCCTTCGTCAATCTCGCTGCACCAACAGAGGCGAAACGACCGGCGAGGTCCACCCTTCGTCCTCTACACTACAAGACGAAGGCCTACGACGACGTCGCCTCATCCCACGTCCTCACCCGACCTGGAGGCCCACGTGGGATTCGGCCCATTGTAATAGGCCCCGCACGGAGAAGTGTGTTACGGGCCCGATTTGTAATGGCTTTTCTGTAATGACAGTCTGTAACCCTCCTTTATGGGAATATTCCGGGGACAGTCCAGGTGCCTGAGGGTACATGCGTCCTTACATCGAGACGTTGGGCACACAGGCACCTATAAATACCCCCGTACAGTGCCCTTGAGAGGCTGGATTAACAGAGCAATCGCCATCCCGAGTTAAAACCTTGTTCGCATTACTTTCACTCCCCCGTTGGATTAGCTTGCCCAGGAGAGCAAGTTCCAACATTTGGCGCCCACCGTTCGTGCTACGAAAAAACCACCCGCGATGGCACCCAAGAGAGCTAGCTCGAAGGCAGCCCCATCCGTTGACGAAGCAGCGAAGGCAGCGCTGCTGGTCAAGAAAAAGGGCAATGCCCTTGCAGACACCACCCACCAAGAAGCCTGCGAAGACGACGCACTCAGCAAGAGACAACGCAATGATCAATCAACTCCCGAAGGCACCCTCCGCACCTGCAGCTCCGGAGGACAACCGCAAGCACCCCCAGGCTTCGCTCCACTAGAGGGCGAGGATGACACAGAGGATGGCGAAGTCATCGGCATTTCAGCAGAGGAACAGCTACAGCTGTGGGCCTTGCGCATCAAGAACCATAACCTCCAGAAGTAGAAAGAGATCCTCGAGACTAAGCGCCAACGTGTCTCTGCGTAGGCCAAGGTGCGCCAAATGATACGAGGCGAGGAGCAGATGGCTCAGGAACACGAGCAAGAGATTGCGCTCATGCAGCGCGAAGGCCAACATGATCTGCAGCACGGTCCGCCCCTCCAACAACGCGCGCCAATCGGAGACCTATTCATTCCTCAGCGCGGACCCGTCATCCCACACGCCGCAGCATTCCAAGGCGTCAACTACCTTGATTAGCGGAGTCCCCTGGCGCCGCACCTGCAAGTGTCACCATGGCCTGCCAACTTCAGGGCAGGGACCTACCCCAAGTACAACAGTAGCAACGACCTAGCACAGTACATCATGAGCTATCAAGTCGTTGTCGCATCGTTCGGAGGGGACGACGCCACGATGGCCAAGTCCTTCATCATCGCCCTCGAAGGTCTGGCCCTAACCTGGTACACCAGGTTGCCCCCGTTGTCCATCGACTCCTGGAGAAGTCTCCGGGACAAGTTTCTGCTCAACTTCCAAGTGTACCGCCTAGACACCGATGCCTTGGTCGAACTGTCACTCTGCAAGCAACTGGAGAAAGAAACTCTACGAAAGTACTACCGCAAGTTCCTGACTCTCAAGTCACAACTGCCTTCGGTCGACGACCAAATTGCCATTCACTACGCCATCAGCAGCCTTCGGGCTGGCGTCCTTTACAGCCACTGCATCAGGGACCCACCAAAGAAACTCCAGCAGCTCTATCAGCTGTTTGAAAAATATGCCAGATCCGAAGAGCTCCACCAACGCAAGGTCGAGTACCAGAGGAAACCCAAGGACCCTCCGCAGTCCAGCCGAACGTGGACAAGACCTTCGCAGTCAGACTCCAGTCGGGACAGCCGCAGTCAGCAGCAGGTGCATAACATTGCCAACCAGCACCCCGCTGGTGAGACCCCTCGCCGTCAAGATTATCCCCCCAGCGCCGCGGCAATGGCACGTGTGGTCGGAGTCGAGGACGGGCACAGCAGCCGCGCAGATTTTACTGCCTGTTTCACGGTGAAGACTGCGCACACCTAATGAGGGACTGCCCGGAAACAAAGGCCACCAGGGACAGGATGTCTCGGGCCCAACCAGTCGACAACCCAAGAGTTATCGCGCACACATATCAACACCACCTCCACAACCATACAACCACGGCCCCGCTCAGCATCCACCTAACCACGCATACCAACACCACCAGGAGGTACAAATCGTACCACCTCCGCTCTCGCCTCCGCACCCGCATCAGCCAAACATCCACCACCCAAATCACTCCAAGCACCAAAGCAAGAAGACTTCGCTGATCAGCCTTACCATGGAGTCATTCACATGATCACTGAGGGGTCCAGCGTCGACTTCGAAACGAAGCGACAGAAGAGGGACCACTACCGAAGCATCAACCACGTCGCCATCACCGGTCCAGTCATGCAAATGAAGTGGTCCCACGTGCCGCTGACCTTCGATGCCAGAGATGTCGACCTGCGCAGCGCACCCCACATGGACGCCATGGTAATCAACTGTAGCGTGGCAGGCTAGGACCTGCACAAAGTCTTAGTTGACAATGGCAGCCAGGCGAACATCATTTTCCTCCACGCCTTCAACCGTATAGGCATCAGCCACAGCCTACTCAAGCCTTCGGACAACCCCTTATATGGCTTCGGTGGCAAGGGCACCTTTCCTCTGGGCAAGATAGAGCTACCCCTGTCCTTCGGTGTAGCACCCAATGCACGAAGTGAGCAGGTCACCTTCGACATCGTCGACATGGTATACACGTACAACGCCATAATGGGTCGGGGCTCCAACAAGTTTGAAGCAGCCATTCACGGACTTTACTTGTGCATGAAAATCCCGGGTCCGCAAGGCGTGATCACAGTCTATGACAACCAGCAGACTGCGCGCAACATTCAAAGAGACTTCGTTCCAGGGCAACGGAATGTGCACTGCCTTACGACGCAGTGTGAAGTCCCCAATGCTACCCGCCTAACTGCCAACGAGCATGAAAAGGCACAGCTGCAAAGCAACGATGGAACGAAGACAGTTCCCCTTGACCAAGCAACGCCAAAGCAAACGGTCATCATAAGCGAAGACCTAACTTCGCAAGACGAGGAGAGACTCATCTCCTGTCAGTCCAGAAATAAGGACGTCTTCGCCTGGTCTGCCCTCGACCTGGTCGGAGTCAGTCGCACTATCATCAAGCACAGTCTGGGCATCGACCCTTCGGTGCGGCCGAAGAAGTAGAGGCTACGCAAAATGTCTGATGAGAAAACAGAAGCCGCCAAAGCCGAGGTACACCTCCTGCTTGAGGCCAATTTCATCGAACCAGTCACCTACCCTACGTGGCTCACTAACGTAGTCATGGTGCAAAAGAAGAGTGGCAAGTGCCGGATGTGCATCGATTTCACTAGCCTCAACAAGGCCTACCCCAAGGATAATTTCACGTTGCCTCGAATCGACAAGATCGTTGATAGTGCGGCCAGATGCGAAGTCATGTCACTCCTTGACTGCTTTTCTGGATATCACCAAATATATATGAAGGAGGAAGACAAGGCCAGTACCAGTTTCATCACACCCTTCAGCACGTATTGCTTCGTCAGAATGCCGAAGGGACTAAAGAACGCTGAGTCCACCTTCTCTCGCCTCACCAAGACAGTGCTCGAGAGCCAAGTCGGCCGAAACATATTCACGTATGTGGACGACATCGTCGTCGCCAGCAAAAACAAAGAGGACCATCTGGCCGACCTTGCAAAAACATTCGCGAACATGCGGGATGCACGACTTCGCCTAAACCCCGAGAAGTGTGTCTTCGGCGTTCGCCAAGGGAAGATACTAGGCTACCTGGTGTCGCACCACGGGATCGAAGCCAACCTGACCAAGATCCAGGCCATCATCAACATGACGCCTCCGCAGTCAGCCAGAGACGTCCAACGTCTGATAGGCAGATTGGCCGCCCTCAACAGATTCATTTCCAAGTCCGCAGAGCGAAGCCTACCTTTCCTCAAAACGCTACGCGGCGCAAAAGACTTCGCATGGGGACCAGAGCAAGCGGCGGCCTTCGCATCACTAAAGCATCACCTGTTAGAGTTAGCAACCCTTACAAGCCCCAACCCCTTGCTACCTCTGTTGCTCTACGTTGTAGCTTCGCCACACGTAGTCAGCGCAACGTTGGTCCAAGAGCAAGACAGAGAGGGCACAACTCGGCAGTGTCCAGTTTATTACGTCTCCGAAGTCCTCACGACCTCCAAATGCAACATGACAGAGTTAAAAAAAATTGCCTACGCAGTCGTTATGGCATCGCGCAAGTTGCGCCACTATTTCGAAGCGTTCAAGGTGCGGGTCACCTCAGACTGGGGACTCGGCTAATTATTCAAAAATCCGGAGGCGACTGTCCGGATCGCCAAATGGGCAGCAGAGCTATCCGATTACCATATCACCTTCGAGCCCAGGACAGCCATCAAGTCACAAGTCCTGGTAGACTTCATCGTTGACTGGACGGGGCCAATAACGCAGCCGGACGCGCCTGCAGAGAAGGTGTGGACCATCCACTGCGACGACGCATGGTGCCATGCGGGGGCAGGCGCAGCTGCAGTCATCACATCACCCACAGGGGTCAAACACAGATACGCAGCACGCCTCAGCTTTGCTTTGGAGTCCGACAGATGCACCAACAATGTAGCAGAGTACGAAGTTGTCATCCTCGGCCTTCGCAAGCTACGGGCACGTGGTGTCACTACATGCATAATCAAAACAGACTCCAAAGTGGTTGTCGGCCAGGTCGAAAAAGATTATGCAGCAAAAGACCCCGCACTCATGCAGTATCTCATTGCTGTCCGCAGTCTTGAGAGACAATTTAAGGGCTTTACCTTGCAGCATGTGGATCGAGCCAAGAACGAGGAGGCCGACGCATTGGCCAAAGCAGCCGCCAGAGGCGAGGCCTTGCCCTCCGACGTGTTCTACCATGTCATCGGCATGCCAGACATCCACAGCCCAGAGGGCCTACAAATAACCAATGACACCGAAGGCCACCGCATAGTCAACCTCATCATGACCGAAGACTGGCGAGCACCAATCACCCTGTTCATGCAGGGATATTACCATCCAAGCGACATCAACAAGGCCAAGTGCCTCAAGCACCGAAACCGGGACTTTGCACTCATTGAGGGCCAGCTTTACAAAAAGGGGGTCAGCCAACCCATGCTTAAATGCGTCACCGAGACCGAAGGCGTCCAAATCCTACGCGAAGTCCACAGCGGAACTTGCGGCTCTCATGCGGGGCCTAGGGCCCTCGCTGCCAAGGTGATCCGTCAAGGCTTCTACTGGCCCGCTATGATCTGCGTCGCGAATCGAGTCACGAGGTCGTGCGAAGCCTGCCAGAAGTTTTCCCTCGTTCGGGCAACCCTTCGTAATTCACAAAGCTGATCGCCCACACGTGGGCCCTTCAGCGCTGGGGCCTAAACATTGTCGGGCCACTACCCAGGGCCCAAGGGAACCTCAAGTTCACCTTCGTCGTCGTCGAGTATTTTACCAAGTGGATCGAGGCAAGGGCAGTATCCACAATAACATCGAAGACTGCCCAGAAATTCTTTTGGCAAAACATTGTTTGCCGATTCAGAGTCCCGTTCGAGCTCACAGTTGACAATGGCAAACAATTTGACAGCTAGGACTTCAGGGACTTCTGCTTCTCCATTGGCACCAAGCTTGCCTTCGCCTCAGTATATCACCCACAATCTAACGGCGTCGTGGAGCGCGCCAATGGCAAAATTTTCACGGCCATCAAGAAAATGCTTCTCGACGACAAGAAGGGTAAATGGGCCGACCTGCTACCTGAAGCAGTCTGGGCGCTGAACACGACCGAGTGCCAGGCGACTGGATTCACTCCCTTCTGCCTGCTATATGGATCGGAGGCCATGACCCCGCAGGAAATAAAACATGGGTCACCACGGACAAGCACTTCAGCCGTCCCCAACGTAGACGAACCAACTTCCAAGGACCTCATCGACGGAGACCATGTCTTCGCCCTGCAGGCCCTCAACAAATACCAAGCTCAAACAAAGGCATGGCGCGACCAAACAGTCGTCCCAAGAGAATTCAACGAAGGGGACCTCGTACTCGTCCGGACAACTCGGACAGAGTCACGGGGCAAGCTGGAGCCAAAGTGGAATGTCCCTTCATCGTCAAGACGAAGGCGTCCCCCAGCGCGTACAGGCTAACAACGCCATCCGGCGAGGACCTAGAGCATTCCTGGAATATTGATAATCTCCGTAAATTTTTTGTTTGAATCCTTAGGGCTAACACGCCCTTGTAATTCACCAAACAATATCATTCCGACCCGCACTCTTTTCCTCCCGGGGGGTGAGGTTTTTAATGAGGTGGAGCCATGTAATATACACGCAAAAATCCCCCACAAAAACTAAGACAATATGTCGAAAAAGACCGCATCGACGGTCTTCGGCATTCGACCACACCGAAGTCACCACGAGGGGCAGCGCTGACCACCCTCGTGTGCGACACTCCGCTCAAAAGTCGCCTAAGGGTGCAGCCGGAATGGCACAATAAGTGCGCAAAATCGAAGTCTTTTCCAAAAGACTCTCCGTGCAAAAGTCGCCTAAGGGTGCAGCCGGACTAGCACAATAAGTGCGCAAAATCGAAGTCTTTTTCAAAAGACTCTCTGTGCAAAAGTCACCTAAGGGTGCATCCAGACTAGCACAATAAGTGCACGAAATCGAAGTCTTTTCCAAAAGACTCTCCATGCAAAAGTCGCCTAAGTGTGTAGCCGGACTAGCACAATAAGTGCGCAAAATCGAAGTCTTTTCCAAAAGTCTCTCCGTGCAAAAGTCGCCTAAGGGTGCAGCCGGACTAGTACAATAAGTACGCAAAATCGAAGTCTTTTCCAAAAGACTCTCCGTGCAAAAGTCGCCTAAGGGTGCAGCCAGAATGGCACAATAAGTGCGTAAAATCGAAGTCTTTTCCAAAAGACTCCGTGCAAAAGTCGCCTAAGGGTGCAGCCGGACTCTCCGTGCCAAAGTCGCCTAAGGGTGCAGCCGGAATAATAGGTGCGCACAATCGAAGTCGCTCCCAAAAGACTCTCCGTGCAGAAGTGGCCTATGGGCGCGGCTGTATCAACGAAGGCGTGCAGCCTTATCATACAAATTATGGTTACATACACACAACGATGGCATCACATATTACATTGGCTCAGCCTTCGGGATGAAGCCCATCTCCCTGTAGTTGAACAACATTATCCTCAATTCCTCACCCTCAAAAAGATTTCGCAGCTCCCCTTCACCCACACTAACCCCAGCCGGTGAGGACAACAATTCCCGCTTACCGGTCCCGTCCACGCAAAGACGACCACTCTCCATCTCACGACAATGACGCCTGTTACTTCACGACAATTCACTCACTCTCCGTTTCGCCACCGCCCTTCGTCGCTTACACCTAGTACTCGCACCCGGAAGATCCTCAGCACTCACCACACGCGGCGAAGTCTCCGCCGCAGCCACGTCCAACGCCTCAAAATAATCTAAGTCCTCATCTGAAGACTCCTCCATCCACACAATCGAACTCCCAGAATCATCAGACTCAAAACACTTAGACACAGAGCCAAACGAATCGTCATCAGCAGCCACAGTTGAAGCCACCACAAAAATAGCATTGTTAGTAGCGGTTGCGTGCGCAGGCCCAAACCCAAGAACCTATGCAGCAACCGAGGTTCAGTATCACACAGACAAAATTTACAAACTCCTCAACACTTATTCAGCCACCTGCGAAGGCCCGGCCATGGCTGTGGGGTCCTCGGATGCCGGCTCAGCAGCCGGCTCAGCCACCACCTCCAGGGCACCTTCGCTCGTCGGCACAGGAGCTGGTACGAGGTCTTCGCTAGCCGCAGCAAGCGCAGGGGTCGCCGAGGGGCCTTCACCGGCATTCGAGGGCGGCACCGGATCGACCTCCGCGGCCTCAGGCAGTGCGCCGTCCAGACCAACAAGGTCCTCGACGTCTTCGGCATGCGCCATCTGCAGCAACAGCACACTCATTCAGCAAAAACCACACGTACCCACACATATAACCACACAAAAAAACAGCCTTTACCTGCTCTATTGCCCGATCGGACTGCTCCCATACCACCTCTCGACTGTGCGGACCCCACAACCTATCAAAGAGTGCCCCCGCCGACTGCTTCACCACAGGGTCTTCGAACTTGAAGATTTCACGTTCAAAATTGTCGTCCGCCTGGTCGAAGACCTCGTAATGCCTGCACCCCTCGCGTGACAAGGCATTCATGGCCCCCTCGCAGGTGACTAGGGAGGCGAAGGACATGAAACCTGTCATAATGGTCGGGAGCACCACCAGCTCCTCCTGCAACCATTCAAGGAAGCGAAGGCCCGCTTCTTGGCCGAGCACTTTGAAGTCAGCAGTCCGCGCACACAGCTCGCGGTACGCGTCCACGAATTGCGCGTGCGTCCGCGCAACCTCCGCGCGCGTCGAGGACTCGGCCTTGTCCACGCGGCTGAGCAGGGCGTTGAACCTCGCCTCCAGCTCCTCGGCGCGTTGGCGGGCGAGACTGCCCTCCGCCCGCGCCACCTTGGCTTCGGCCTGCGCAGCCTGCGCATCAGTGATGGTCTTGTTCGCCTCCCTCCTCTCCTCCACCAGCTGGCGCCGGAGATCCATCTTGTCGTCCTCCATGGCGGCCACCTTCTCCGACAGCCTGCGGTTTTTGCTTTCCGCAGCCGACTTCTCCGGCATAGCATTCGCATGCTGTGCCCGGAGACGCTCGACCTCGACAGCAACGTCCGTAGTCAAGGCACCCGACGCTACAAGGTCGGCGAAGTCGGTCGCCTGACACATACACCCATGAAACCCGAATCTTTAAAAAAACAACAAACATTGAAGTCCAACACAACTTACTTGCTTCAGCTGCTGTAACAGCTGCTGCGACGCCTCCCTCAGTCGCTGAGACATGGAGCCCGCCACGTCCTTAGCGGCAGCGGCCGACGGAATCTCGCCGCTCGCGCAGAAAGTGGCCCACGGGTCCCGCACGGCACCCTTCGCCCCCACCACCGCCGTTGGCGAAGTGGTCACCACCGGAGGCGGGACAACAGCCAGTTGCCCCTCACCTGAACCTGCACCATGATACTGGTTAAAGACTTCGTCAAAAAAAGTTTTAACTTACCGACAAGATAATCCTCGACACTGATGTCCGTGCCAAAGTCGGCAATACGTCGCGCCGGCGAAAGCGGCCTTCGTCCTTTCCTGAGCCCGCCCGGGGGTGGCTTGCTCCCGCCAGGGGCGGCAGCCTTCGCACTCGCCACCGCCTTGCTGTGCCCGGGGGCGACCGGTTTCGCAGCCGACACCGGTTTGCTACCGCCAGAGGCAGCAGCCTTCGCGCTCCCTTGCGCCCTTTTCGCCTCACGCATAGGATCCACGATCCTGACAACCGCCCAACGTTTCTGCGCAGCGTCTTGACGCTCCCTCTCCATCACTGCCGACACAACAACAGCAATATTCCGCCCGTAAAGAAAAACCTTCAAGTCGCGAGCCATGCGAGACGTAAAGAAGTCTTCGCCAGCCGTGCGGGGGATCGGAACATTCTTGGGCCATCGACCCCCGGTAACCTCCAGCATTCGCGCCGAAGACTCTCGGAGCTCGGGTGAAGACATCCTTCCCCCGAGGGCTGCGCACGTCCCCATCAAATCCACAGCAAAACTTTTAGAGACCCCCACCCCCCCACTGCAGTACCTAATTTTCTCTTCTTAGTAGCTGGGGCAGCCTCCTGCGAAGGCCCTTCCTCGGTCACGTCCACCGGTTTCTTCCCGCGGCGGTCGGCAGCGTCATCCCCTGGATAACCATCGTATGGCAAGCAGTTCAATTCGAAGACCCGATTCAATCTAACATTGGACCCATGGATATCCCAGCTCCACAGACCCTCTGTCCTCGGCACATAGCACCCCACAATCCTCGCCGCACCGTCTTCCGCTTCATGCACGAATGCGGCAGGATCCCGGCCATGCAGATCCAACGCGAAGGCTGGACTTCGCACCCGCTGCCCGCCCAGGGAGGGCATCTCGCGAGGGCATACTTCGCCCAATGCCCAGCCATGTGCCAAGGGCCATACCCCATACCCGATAAATTCCTCAACTAAATCACGCCCGCTACTCATGCGGGTAGCGCACCGAAGGGCTCCTTCGTCTTCATCATCCTCTGCCACCTCAAATTGCGGGTACGCCACATAATAATGGGAGCACATCACAGCCATGGGGAGCCCTAGGTGGTCTTTGACTTTGCCTTCGAAAACATAAAACCAGAAATCCCACCAGTTGCCCCACTTATTGCGGGCACAGGGAACTAACTCCACGACTTCCATCGAAGTCTTTCCGGTCCTCAGCGTAAACATGCACGATCCAAACTATGCAATATTATGTCCAATTTTCCTTTTCTGTCAATGCAGGCAGTAATGTTTGGCGAAGACCTCCACAGAAGGCTGACCACCATACGAGGTCGCCACCCAAACATACTTCGCCAGGGCCACCACGGCATTCGGCGTCAGCTGGTGGACCTGGACCTCAAATCTCTGTAGGACCTCCACCACAAAGCGATGTGCAGGCAGACGAAGGCCAGCGATAAAAAACGCCTCAAACACGACCAACTCGCCCTCGGGCTCGAGAACCTCTTCCGCCCCCTAGACACGCCCCACTCCGCTGCCAAAATATCCAAGCTACTGCATGTCCTGAACATGGACCGAGGAAATCCGCGAAATGCCGAACTCCACCGTATCACCCGGTTGTAGCTCCTCCGCCGCCACGTTGCTCAAAGTATCCTCGAACGATGCGTCGGCCGGCGACGTATTTGCAGCAGACGAGGAAGAAGACGGCATGGCTACGTAGCGTCGGCGGCAGCGAGCGGTCTGCTTGACGTGGGCCAGATCTCCGACGAGCAGGAGCAAGGAGGGCAGGCGAGCGGGCGAACGGTTTCAAAAGGAGGCTAGGGTTTTGCGGTGCGCAGAAAGAGAACCTGACCCGCGCCGCCCCACAACCTTTTTATACACAGGACGCGACGCTTTGGGAAACCCGCAGTACAACAGTACCACGTCCGTCAACGGTCACATCAAAAACCCCCGCGGAACCACTTCGAGCGAGGGCAGTGTCTCCACCATCTAGCGACGTCTTCGGCACCAGATGACTTAGTTGAACTGGTCCCTCGGAGGGCAAATGTTGGGGCGAAGGCAAAGACGCTACCCTTCGCTCCAGCCTTTATCAATCTCGCTGCACCAACGGAGGCAAAATGACCAGCGAGGTCCACCCTTCGTCCTCTACACTACAAGACGAAGGCCTACGACGACGTCGCCCCGTCCCACGTCCTCACCCAACCTGGAGGCCCACGTGGGATTCGGCCCATTGTAACAGGCCCCGCACGGAGAAATGTGTTACTGGCCCGATTTGTAATGGCTTTTCTGTAATGACAGTCTATAACCCTCCTTTATGGGAATATTCCGGGGACAGTCCAGGTGCCTGAGGGTACATGCGTCCTTACATCGAGATGTTGGGCACTCAGGCACCTATAAATACCCCCGTACAGTGCCCTTGAGAGGCTGGATTAACAGAGCAATCGCCATCCCAAGTTAAAACCTTGTTCACATTACTTTCACTCCCCCGTTGGATTAGCTTGCCCAGGAGAGCAAGTTCCAACAATGACAATATACAAAAGAGATACTCCACCTGTAAAAATGGTTACAAGTGGAGAACCAAATAGATTATGGCCCGATGAAATGAACAAGGTATGGCCATAACCTAAATTGGTTGGTGAGGGAGTACGATGGGAGGTTGTTATTTCAGCCCCAAGCTTATTTCTATGCCCATCGCGGAGATCACAAGGTCAAGGATCAGTATCTATTAGATACAGAGGGAAAAGAATCATAAGATTAAGTTGGTATGCCTTCGATAGACATGAGGAAACCAAAGGCATCAAATTCGAGAAAATGGTCGGACATGCTTTTCCTAGGTTAGGTTGATAAAACAACATGGCGATCCTTAAAAATAGGCAAATTGGATAAGGTACATCAACTTGTGCCAATCGAACAAGGGCATGGTCTAAGATGGAAATATAACAACCAAAACGTCACAGATTAAATAACAAGAATAACTCGAGATCCTGGCTTTAAGCCCATGCACATCTTGCGTTGGATAAAGAAATTGTCCAAACATCCATTTGCATGAGTCTGGTCATGGAGGGATAACGGAAAAATCAACTTTGGGTCATGGTGCACTAATTTAGAACATAGCCTAGATTTGGGTTTAGGCAAACAAACTACCAACCTTCTATCAGCACATCAAGCATAAGAGCAAAGACATATAACACCTAAATAGATTCCCTAAGGAACAGAGGACAACTATTTCATTGAAGTTCATAATATAACATTACACCACATTATCTACAATCACTGGTTACTGGAATAAAGATGAGAGAAGCATTTTGGATATATAGGTGACAAACATGATACAACAATCAGGATGCATGCTCGTCTTATTCGTCCTCACTGATTTTGCCAACATAATGTGGCAATAACGTTCTATATCGGTGGCATACTTACGACTCTCTTGGTATTTTACTAGTCATCAACTACACATACATTTTCGAAGTTAGTGTACCTACAGAAAAATTCCATCACAGCCCAATTTTCCATGATGCAGTTCACACATGACAGTTTATCACAGTTTATACTCCATATATTTCTATATGGAGGCCAGCTCATCATTAAGCGTCGAGCCACGCATAGGCGTCATTGCCACACTTTAACCATAGGGCAACTCATTATGGTAACTCACCTTTTTACCTAAGCATAGGTGCATCGTTGCAAGTACATTACACTTCTCAGTATTCCCATGCCTGTATGGCCATACACATCAATGGGGTACTGAAATCCTAGAAAAGTAAATACTCCACATCGCAACCTTCATATATACATATGTGGAACATGTATATAATCAAGCGCTTTTATACTCTTCCCTAGACCGACGTTTGTTCGGTCATGCTCTCACATCTCACCTTACCTTGAGCGTCGATCCATTCAAAACTGAATGGCCTTAAAAATAACATTACACATGTATGCAATATCCACCCGGTTGTGGGTTATTATTTTAAACTAAGCCACCTGATAATCCTTACTTTAGGGCTTAACAGAGGATGTCACTAGCATTATAGTTTTTCAAAGTTGTTTTCAAAGTCAAACAATGTGTTTAGTTGAAAATAGGTTTTTCGAAACCAAAACTTTTGTTTTGAAAATATGTATGTGACCGTATATACTTAATGCTGCTCCGATACCAGTTGTGGTAGAACCTCCCAAGTTATTGGGCCCACATGCACCTGCCCTTGTCTCAAAGACCTCAGACGGCTATGCATGTGCACCAGATAACTTAACAGGATCTGTCCGAGTGCCCCAAGGACCCCGGAAAAACCACTTACAACCAAGATCGCAAGATTAAGTAAACACAAATCACACACCAACAATTTGCATCGGAAATCTTATTACCAAATTTTACAAGTTACATCAAGTTTACATGGTACATTATCGGAGTAATTGCGCTATGTTTTGAATGTATAAACATTTATATGTTTAAAATATATGCTAGCTTAAGTGACCATCCTGAGTAAGATGTATAGAAGAAGTACTTAGACTTATAAGAAGGTCGTGCCCACCGGCGCTTAACACCAATCACAATCAAAGTGACTCGTAACCTGCAGCAACAATGGGTAAAACCCTAAGTACGCGAGTACTTAGCAAGACTTACCCGACTAAAGAAAAGACTCTCAAGGGTATGCTGGCTTGTTGGAAATCAAGGTAAGGCTTATCAAATTTCAAAGACTCATTTTTCAAAAGAGCTTACTAGTAGTGAATCCTTATGCCAAAATTTTACTTCACAAGTTAAGTACTTTCCCTAAATCTAGATTTGCCTAATCTAGAGCATTCACTTGTCCTGGTCTAGATTTCTTTTACCCAAATTATTATTTTACTTATAACTACGATGAGTGGTCGGAGGGTAGAGTCTCCATGACCGAGGAGCAACGATGATTCGAATCGATTATACGCAGTTGGGGATCCCTAACCACACGACATATGTAGCACTTAACCCTTGCATATGTCAACCGTTCCCACTGATCCTCCACAACGTGAACCGGTCCGCACTACCCGGGAGCACAGTACTCCTCCGTCCAGCCTCTAGCCAGGAGGGTACACACTACTCCCACCATCTCCCACGCCTAGTGCGCGGTTGTCTTTTCACGTATGGAATAGTCGGGTTCAAGCTTACCTAAGCATGTGGCTAGTTGCAAAGTCTCCACCACAACAGGCCTAGATCGAACGGTCCTTAATCGACACAGACGGGCGAACTTTTTGGCTCAACGTTTGGTCTACATTACATATTATTTCCCAAAACTTGATACCTGAGAGAGGTACCCTACTTGAATGATGAAACCATCATGGCCATAATGGATTTATCATCACAAGTCCTTTTATTTCATAAGTTCTTATATCCCGTGTTACACATCATATTTTAAAAAAACTATCCTAAATTAGTAAGCAGGGCTAAGCATCACTAAATTTTTAAAAAACGAGTATTAGGGTTGTTTAATCAAGGAAGGAAATGCATCAACAGTTTAGCACACAACTCCTATCACCTAATGCATCAAACAAGGTGATAAAGATTTTAAAACAGCAAGGAGGTGGCAAATGCACCGGGGCTTGCCTGGAATAAACACTACGTTAGTGTTTGTTAGTCGACGTCTGCTTGGCGATCAGTTTTTGTTCCGATACTTGCTCCGTTTGTCTATCTTTAGGTTCATCATCAACATCAACTTGCGGAGTAACCCACCCTGTTACAACATCTTGGGGTCGACTTGGGTTGTCTTCCGCATCACGTGATCAACTAGCGCACCTAATGAGATGCATAATGCACATGAATGATTATAAGAAGAAATAGCAGGACTAAATAATGCTTTACAAAAACGAAAAACACTTAGTGACGATACATCACAGCTCCTATGAACGCACACTAGTCTTCGAGATAATTGTACTTAATTCAAACATCCAATCAACAATAATTGAACACAAGCCACAAATTAGAGCATAACATCTAAAACTAGACTTAATATTATAGAACAACAAAAGACTAACAAACTTAGAATCATTAGCCTTAGACATCTAATTTAGAATAAGGATAGAAGCACATTAACTGACTTTCTAAATCACTTATTCTGACTAATTTTGATAACACACAAATTACATGAATATCATATTAGTTTTAGATCTAGCAGACAACTCATTATCAACTTAATAGAATTCCATAAGATTATAGCTTTAACACCTAAAAACCTAGAAACACTGGTAAATCCTGTCCGCTAGCCGTTTAAAATACTTAACCTGCCTTTCGTATTATTAATCCAATCACACTTGATTTATACATTCAATAATACCTTCCTAACATAATATGCATTTTAAACCTAAGCTTTACGCGACACAATTATTTGTCAAACACGAACAAAGTTGCAACAATACACGTAACAAGGCATTTTATCAAGCATATAATAAAACCATAATATGCCTGTGCTACAGATAAGATGTTCGCCGCATAATTTTGCATCAAAATTCTAGACCTCAACCCCTGACTTGACTACTTTATAATTCTAAAAATAATTATATCACCACAGAACAGCACATCGACACAACAACGGATCTAGCCATAACCAATAAGCGCACCTATGCTAAATAAAAGGATCATCACAACCTACATATCTATTAATCCATTCATTAAACTAAATATTGGAAGTGACGAATTACCTTACCATAATTAAATTCGACTTAAAACCATGAAATCGACGATGTCTTTCAGCTCTAGGTACCACAGCAGCACGCCAATGGTATGACGAGTCATCGGAGCTGAGGTGAACGCGATCTAGTTACCATAGCAGCATGCTGACAAGTCCACGACGACACAACGAGGTGGATGCGGCAACACACGGCCCAATGGATAAATAGGGCGCGACGGTTGGCAAGGTGGGCTAGCTTGGATAGGCACAACCGACGTGGTGACCATGGCGAATAGGAGATCGACGACCGGCTTAAGCAACTCTGGTGAGTAGAGTGCACGAACGAGCTGGACTGGGTCGCTGGTTCCAGGGAGTCGACGACAACTCCATGGCCAGACCGACAATGTGGCAGCTGAGGCGAACAGGGAGCAGGGTGCTGCAGCCACGGTGCAGAGGAAGAAGCGTCGGGAGGCTGAGCGTGATAGAGGGAGAGGGCACACAGGCACAACACCCATGGCGAGGAGGAATACGGTCGAGTACAGAGGGACGCACTGGGAAGTAGAGGCTGGCAAAGGATGTCTCGACATGGAGAAGATGCGACCAGTGTAGAGAAATGGAGGAGACGTGTGAAAAATATCCCAGAGCAAGAGCGGTTGGAGTCTTGGAGACCTTCCAGGGAGCCGACGTGTGGATTTCCAGGGGTCATGCACATGCTAGAAAGCAGAAGGTGGCATGGATCAGGAATACGAGAGCATTCCAGGAAATGTACGCTCAAGAGATGAAGATGGCTAATGCTCCATGGGAAAGAAATAGAGAACGAGGAGATGAGGACGGCTGAAAAATCTGAGAAGATATTTTTCTTTTTTTTAACACAAGAATACATTTACGAGAAAATATCTGGCGCGAGTGTTGTTCGGCTGTTCTTTTTTCGGTACTACAGCAGCTAAAATATTGTAGCTGTGTCTCATACAAACACCACCAACAGCAACTCAAACAGTTAGTTTTAAGTCTAACCGAACAGCCTACCCTTAATATTGTCGCTACCGAATTCGTAGATATTGCTCGAACAAGAGCGAAATAGATAGGTGACATTTCCAATCCACTTTATTCGATTAATTTTAAACTGGCACTAGACCACGTCACTATCTTCGATATCTTAGACTGTGCTAGATTGGATTTAATTTGAAACCGGAAATTTTTATCCGCGGTCTCAACACGCGATTCCACGGCCACAAATAATTTACGTGGAGAATCGAATCTCAATTATAATTCCTTGCGACTTCTCAGTTGATGAGTGGAGACTGAATTATTTTGCACCGAAAACTTTAGTCGTCGAGTTCTATTTATTTGGGATGAAATCGGAGGACTGGACTAAATTTTCAAATTCGTCTTTGCGCAAGCGGTGAATTTTAAATAATCACGAGACTCGCCGATTTTCGGAACAATTATGTTCCGAACATCACGAAAATTTAGAAAAAGCCCGGATAGATAAAGATAAAAACGATGTCGAACTCGCGACAGACGAAACAGATTAAGACAGAGACTGTTATTATCCCGTGCTTAAATCCATACTCGCTGTTAAATGTATAGTAACACCTGGGGTGTTACAATAACTTGACTAGAGATCATATTTTAATTAATTATGGATAGGTTAGCTTTGGTTTAGAAGAGTTAATCTAGTAGACATAGGATAAATAAATATCTAACTATAAAAGTATGCAATATGGTATAATTAATGTTGTAACTACGTAGTAAACATTTATATGAAGTGAACGCAACTGGAGCGAGTCAATTTGGAATTAAAACGGAGGAGTTATGAATTTCCAAAGTTTTAAGTGTTGGATAAAAGGGAATTAAGTGCATAATTTATTTAATCCCAATTTCATAACAAAATAGAGTTACTGGATGATAAACCTTATTAATATGAGTCTAATGCAATTGGGAGGGGTCAATTTGGAGTTAACATTAATTACTTATGATTTAATCAAGATTCTATATTTATTTTTACCCTAAAAATCATTTTCTCATAATTCTTTTACTAAATTCGAGTACTGTGGACTGGGGACACAATTTCCAGGAAGATCAGGGTTCAAATTAAAATTCTGGGACCTATCCGCAATATTCTTCCCACAGCCCCGGGCGGCGTTATGGGATTTTGTGAGGGTTCTTTTGAAAGAAGTGCATGGCCGAAGGGGTACGCGCCAATCTGCGCCATCCGATAATGAGTGGGCAGCCCAGATTAGATCCCCATATAAGTGAGTCGGTAATCGACACAGACCGTTGTATCAGAGATCCACGGTACACATGCCACCCACCAAAGTTTATCCCTTAGCTTCAATCTCCACCGTCGATCCAAGTAACGACGGTCACCACTCTTCTCTCTCAACCCTGCCCTCTCAATGGCGGCACACATGACACTCGCGGCAGAGCGCCACCAGCGACGCCCCCAGCCATACCAACGGCCAAACCCCACATAAAACAGTGCTACACGATGAGGGGTCAACGACAAACACGCGAAGAAGGATCTCACCATTGATGGCGCCCAGCAGAGCTCCGCCGACGAGGAAGCACGACCTCAGTAGAAACCCAAGCTCCGGCGATCGATTCATCACGGTCCGCGATACCTCCACGCGAATTGATTCCACTGGCGCATGCGGTGCATCAGGGAGAACACCCGGTTCCCTTCTTCCGCACCCGAACGGCGGCGAGCACCGAAAGCAGCGGCGGCAGCCCAATTTCCCCCGTGGCGGACCTGGGACCTCACGGCGGCGCTGGCGTCCCACGGTCAATGGCACCGATGAATGAGAAGATGGGCACGACATTCCACATATATATACTCTGCCTAGGGGGAAGCCGAGCACGAGCGATGGTTGGAGCAGGCGCGAGATTCTCGGTGGGGAGCTCGCTTCGGGTTCGGTTGAAGACGACTCTGACCACCCCGCCCCACCCGGTAGTGAGCGCGAGGCAGCGGAGGCTGAATAGTGGGCCCCGATTGTCGGTGTTTTGGGTCCGACCGCACACCTAGGGTTGCCCCTCGAGGTGTTTTTAGGAGTAGGACGGTGTCGACAACTGTAGCAAAATGGTTCGTGCCGATCGCACGAGGAACAGTGGACAAGGTTTACAGGTTCGGGCCGCTTAGAGATGCGTAACACCCTACGTCCTGGTGAGTATGCTTGGTGAATGTGGTTACAAGAGGGCTCTCTGGATTGAGAATACAGAGAGTTGACGTGGGTGGCTAAGTAATAGGGTCGATCGTTCTGAAGGGGTGCCCCTAGGCCTTATATACTCGACCGTGGGGCAATACATGTGGATATGATAACAACAAGTAGCTAAAAGATAGTGAACCTCTTGAGTTTATCCCTGCGTAACCCTCGCCGACTTATCCTCACATGGCTCCGTTGCATGGGGGCTCCAGCGCGGGAAAGTCGGATCTCTGTTGTGGTCACTCGCTCGACGTTGTGGGTTGTCCAGGTTTGCACCAATCCGGCCTCATGTCGATCTGCTTTGCTGGTTGCTTCTCCCCCGGCCCACGAAAGAATGACCTTACGATTTATTGGGCCCTTGGGCCTTTCATGAGGTCTTTTACTCTTTTAGTGGACCCAGGGGATATCTATCCCCCACACCGATAGTCAGCAGGCGCGAGCACGTTGGAGAGGTGGGCCTGCGCGGGATGCGAAGTGAAAGGAAGTGGGCCGGCCAGCACAGATGCGACCCAAGAGCAAGCTTCCATTTCTTTTTCTTTTTGACTACACATCTAAAATTCTGGAAATAACTTTAAAGGAATTAACTTTTATCACTTATTTAAAGGAAATAACCTTCCCTATTTTATCACTTATTTAAAGGAAATAACTTTTATTAAATCCTTCATCAAGAGGTTCTTTAACCTAATTCCTTTAAAGAATATGTTCCAACATATAATTCATCATGGATTGTTTTATTATACCTTCTATTCCAAAATATTATTTATTTTAGAGGATATAACTCCAAGGGTAAGAAACTTCTTTTCTAGAGGATTTACTCAAACTCTTTTGGAGAGTTTTACCAATTTCCCAAGACACTTTTTATATAAATACATGTATTCATTTATTTTATTATATATATATTATTTTTTTACCTTATATCAATTTTAGGGCTTTATAAATCCTACCCCCTGAAATCTCGTCCTCGAGATTAGTAAGAAGAGGGATATAGAAAGTCAAAGGCTTTTGGTTGCAGTTTAGCTTCGATTTTTTTTCTAAGTGGAACTTCCAATTAGTATATATTTTCTTTATACACCTAAAATTCTTCATGCCATTAGCAGGTGTGGCATAGAAAACAAGGGTACATCGATTTTAGCTATTAGGTGAGTGTGGAGAAGATTTGGGGTAAGAGAAAGTCAGGTACGGGAGACTTTTATTCCGGGTGGTGGATCTTGATTCATCTAAAGGTCTGTTTCTACTGATATCCTTCATTGTCGAGTTTAACCTTCTCCTTGGGTCTGATTTAGGGACCATCGGTTGTGGTGTTAGATGCCATTGTCTGAGTTGGGATAACAATTGCTAATACATGGGGTAGGTAGATTAAACAGAGTTTTACTTTGCTTTTGGGATAAATGGGTTGGGCAACCTATAACATGGGCTAGGTCGTGGTTCCACAGACGAGTTGGTCTAAGACACTAATTTAGGTTTAAAACCCATTTATAGAAATATGGTATAATCTATGTTACCAGTATTAACTAACTGGTTTAAATAATTCCCTTTAGATTGGATCATTTTAGATTAAGTAGGGTCTAGATTAGATTAGATATAACTGGATTAGACTAGTTTAAATTAGATAGATCTACCAGGGTAAGATATATATTATTAGGATATGTTAGAATCCTTTTGAGATAGGATGAATTATATGGTGTAGGTAGGTCAGTATCTCTGATAGGTAAAAACAGAGGAGTTATGCAACCATCGGATGGTTAAGGTAGTTGCATATGGCCTAGTTGGTTTGTCGTTCTTAATTTAGTGCAGAGTGAACTAAGTTAAAACAATCTTTATAGGAGTAGAGTCTAATCTATTTCATCAGTATTAACTTTTATGTTAAGCAACTTACATTAGATTAGCTCAACTTGAGGTTAGCCTTCATTAGGTTAGATTGATCTGTCACATTAGATCACATCTATGTTATATTTGTGTGACTGGATTAGACTAGATAAGATCTCATTACTTTGGATTAGATCCTTGTTTTTGCTTTAGGAGGAGATAAGTCAAGTAGTTAGGATATGACAAATCTTTCAGGATAAGATTAATCTATTAATGTAAGAGAGAATCTTTTAAGATAAGATGGACCTATTAGACTTGACATATTCTAATAGGGGTATTCTTAGTTGGTCTAGTTTATCTTCATAAATAATTTATGAGGATAAGATAATTTTTTTATCATAAGATGAACCTATTAGAATAAGATAGATTTTTTTACCTCAACTTAAATGATTCTATCTAAAATAGATACACTTTAATGGAGGATAATCCAGGTTGTTTAGTTATCTTATGAATTTTATTTATTTATATTTAGGCCTATATGTATATGCAGATGTAATTGTGGACATTACTCCACAACTCATCACACTCAATCAAAGATCCAAATCACGCCAGTATCATAAGAACAAACATTGCAGCACATAGATACCTATAAAAATATAATTTTGTTTTTGTTCCTATGAGTAGGTATCCTATTCCTAAAGGTGTCTTTATGCACAGGATTTCAAAGTGTGAAATCCACATTTGTCTTTAGAAAAGAAAAGATAAGAGTAATCAGAGTAAAGCAGCATTGGATGAGAAAAGATTAAGGAAAGTGTAGAAAGGATCAGAGTAGGAAAGGTAAGTAAGGGTTGTCTAGTTCTATCTAGGTTTCGTCCTACAGTCAACATCGCTCTGATACCACTTGTAACACCCCGTCCAATCCCTGGACAAGCGGTACTTACTCCTGGTAGCTCTCTAGGAACATATATCGTCCCCACAGACCAACATGAGTCTTTTGTGCGCACTTTGTCCTCACTCATGCGCACACGAGAAAACTTCCTGGTCGGTCACCCATCCCAAATTGCTCCAAGCCAAGCACGCTTAACTTAGAGGTTCTTTCGAGATAGGCTTTCGAGATAAGCCTTAGGCCAGGATATCCCATCCCAGGGGCCAAGATATCACACTTATGCCTCAAGGCAGTTGCGGAAGCATGAAAAGAATTATCCTACACATGATTTGGAATTAGCTGCCATAGTGCACGCTTTGAAGATTTGGAGACACTACATGATTCGAAACACGTGTAAAATCTTCACTGATCACATAAGTTTGAAATACATATTCACTCAGAAAGAACTCAACCTAAGACAAAGAAGATGGCTTGAGTTAATTAAAGGTTATGATCGGGATATACAGTATCACCCAGGAAAAGCAAATGTAGTGGTAGATGCTTTGAGTCATAAAAGTCAGGTGAACAATGTTACTACATATTTGATGCCACAAGAATTATGTTGGGAAATGGAACAACTTAACCTTGGTATGCTTAATAATATGGAAGCAACATTTATGGAAGTGGAATCTAGTTTGGAACAAGAGATTCGTAAAGGATAGAAATCCGATGAGAAAATCAAGGAAATTAAAACACAGATTAGTTTGGGAAAGGCCTCAAATTTCATAGAAGCTGAACAAGGCACGGTGTGGTTTAAAAAGAGGATCTATGTGCTAGAAATTGAGCACCTATGCCAACTTATTTTGAGAGAAGCTCATGATTCGGCTTATTCTATTCACCCTAGATGTACTAAGATGTACCAGGATCTGAAGGAAAAATATTGGTGGTATGGTTTGAAAAGATGTTGCTACTCATGTTGCAATTTGTGATGTGTGTCAAGGAGTTAAGGCAGAACATCAAAGGCTAGCAGGTTTGCTACAACCTCTTAAAGTACCTGAATGGAAATGGGAAGAAATTGGTATGGATTTCATAGTTGGACTCGTGATGGTTATGATTCCATATGAGTTATTGTAGACAGGATGACTAAAGTTGCACACTTTATACCTGTGAAGACAACTTACTTAGGAGCTCAGTTAGCAGAACTGTACTTGTCAAGGATTGTTTGTCTGCTTCGAGTACCAAAGAAGATCGTATCAGATGGAGGAACCCAATTTAAGTCATGCTTTGGGAAAAGATTGCATGAATCTATGGATACTAAGTTAAATTTCAGCTCAGCTTATCATCCGCAAACAGATGGACAAACGGAAAGAACAAATCAAGTGTTAGAGAATATGTTAAGAGCTTGTGCTTTAAAGTATGAAAGAAGTTGGGATAAGAGTTTGCACAATGCAGAATTCTCGTATAAGAATAGTTACCAATCAAGTCTAAAGATGGCACCATTTGAAGCACTCTATGGACAAAAATGCATAACACCACTATATTGGAATCAAACTGGAGAAAGTCAAGTATTTGGTCTAGAAATTCTCCAAGAAGCAGAAAAGCAAGTGCAGATTGTCAGAGAGAATTTGAAAACAGCACAGTCAAGGCAGAAAAGTTATGTTGACAATAAAAGAAGAGAATTGATCATTGAAGTTGGAGACTTCGTATATCTTAAAGTTTCCTCAATGAGAGGAATGAGAAGATTTAAGGTTAAAGGTAATTTGTCTCCCCGTTATATCGACACATTCAAAATTTTGGAAAGAAAAGGTGAAGTAGCCTATCAGTTGGAGCTACCCAACAGTTTATTGAACGTGCATGACGTATTTCATGTATCACAACTTAAGAAATGTTTAAGAGTACCGGAGGAACAGTTACCCATGGAAGAACTCAACGCTAATGAGGACTTGAGATATTCTGAGTATCCTATCATAATTTTGGAAACATCTCGCAGAATTACTCGGAGTAAAGTTATCAACATGTCCAAAGTTTAGTGGAGTCATCATTCGGAAGATGAGGCCACTTGGGAAAGAGAGGATGAACTCAGAGCAGAATTCCCCCAGCTATTTTCAGAAGTTCCTTAATCTCGAGGACGAGATTCTTTTTAGGGGGTAGTTTTGTAACACCTCAAAACCATCAATTAAAAATAATGCATTTAAATTATAGTAGAGAGTATAGTAAAGAATTTTTTAAATCAAGTGTTTGATCTTATTTATCTTTAGAATGATTTTTGCTTATAATTGATTGATGATTGTTTTTATAAAATGACTTTAATATGAGAACCCAATTAATTAATATGAGAACCTTGGTCCAAAAATAAATATTTTAATGGTAAATATTTTTGGTATAATTATTATGAAATTTTAGAAATCTTTAAAAATATATTTATTTATATTTTTGGGATATAAGGATAAAAGAAAAAAACAAAGCCCTAACGAGACTGGCTGAACCGGCCCAATAGGCTGCCCAGCCGTCTCCACTCCCTCTCTCTCTCTCACTTACATGCGGGCCCCACCCGCAGGCCCTTCTCCCTCCTCCAATTGCCACACGAGTGCCGCATGACTGCGCCTGCGCCCGACCGCACCCCGGTCGAGCCGCCCCAACGCCCCCTCACCTCCCCTGCACCTGAAATCGCGACCCCTTCCTCTCCCCTTCTGTAACTCTCGCCATCAATGGAATTATGGAGCCGCCACCCCCGTCCTCTCTGTTGGAACTTGCTACCAGGTGCAAGTGGATCCAACAGAGGTGAGAGTTGACGTAAACAGGGTTCTCGCACGAGATGGCAAAAGCTCTATTAATCTAGCCTCTCAAGGGCACTGTGCGGGGGTATTTATAGGTATCTGAGTGCCCAGCGTCCTGTGTTAAGGACGCATGTGCCCTCAGACACCTAGGTTATCCCCGGAATATCCCATAAAGCGGGGTTACATATTGTAATTACTGGGATGCCTTTACAAATTAGGCCCGTAACGCGCAGCGGCCACGCAGGGCCTGTTACAATGGGCCGGATCACACGTGGGCCTCCATGCTGGACGAGGCCGCACGGTGGGACGACCTCGTCACAGGTCTTCGTCCGATGTCGTATGGGGCGAAGGGTGTCCCTGCCCGTTGTCTTGTCTCCGTTGGACCAATGACTACGGCGAAGGCATCGAGGGAAGGGTGGCGTCTTCGCCTTCGCCCCAACATTTGCCCTTCGAGGGACCAGTTCGACTAAGTCATCTGGTGCTGAAGACGTCGCTAGATGGTGGAGACGCTGCCCTCGCTCGAAGTGGTTCCGCGGGGGTTTTTGACATGACCATTGATTGACACCGTACTGTTGGACTGCGGGTTTCCCGAAGCGCCGCGCCCTGTGTATAAAAGGGGGCGGGGGGTGGCACGTTTTGAACTTTATCTTTCCGCGCTCCGTGAAAACCCTAGCCACCTTTTCCACCATCTTGCTGCTCGTCTGCCCTCCTTGCTCTTGTTCGCCGGAGATCTGGCTCGAGTGAAGCAGACCGCCCGCCGCCGCCGACGGTACGTAGCGATGCCGACCTCTTCTTCTTCTGCTGCCGCTACGCCGCCGGCCGACGCATCGTCTGAGGAAACGCTGAGTACTGTGGCGGCGGAGGAGTTGCGCGCCGGCGATACGGTGGATTTCGGTGTGTCGCGGATGTCGTCGGTTCGCGTGCAAGATATGCAGCGGCTTGGTTACTTTGGCGGCGGAGTCGCTTGTGTCCCGGGGACGGAGGAAGTCCCCGAGCCGGAAGGCGAGTTGGTTGTGTTCGAGGCGTTCTTTGCCGCTGGTCTCCGCCTGCCTGCGCACAGATTTGTGGGAGAAGTCCTGCGCAGATTTAACGTTCAGATCCATCAGCTGACTCCGAATGCCGTGGTGGCTCTGTCGAAGTATGTCTGGGCGACGACTTCGTACGGTGGACAGCCATCAGTCGAAGTCTTCGCGAAGTACTATTGCCTGCACTGGCAGAAGAGGATGATCGGAAATGAAGTTGCCCAGTTTGGGTCCTGTACATTTACGCCAAAGACCGGCAAGACCTCGATAGAGGTAGTTGAGTTGGTTCCTTGCGCCCGCAACAAGTGGGGCAACTGGCATGAGTTTTGGTTCTACGTCGCAGAGGGCACAGTCGAAGACCATCCGGGGCTCCCCGTGTCCGAGATGTGCTCGCATTATTACTCAGCATACCCGCCGTTTGAAGTGGCGGAGGAGGATGCGGACGAAGGGGCCCTTCGGTGCGCCGCCGGTCTGAGCAGCGGGCGCGATTTGGTTGAGGAGTTTGTGGCGTACGGGGTATGGCCCTTGGCGCATGGCTAGGCGTTGGGCGAAGTATGCCCTCGCCAGATGTCTTCCCGTGGTGGGAAGCTGGTGCGAAGTCCCGCCTTCGCGCTGGATCTGCATAGCCGCGATCCGGCCTTCTTTGTGCGTGAGGCGGAGGATGGGGCGGTGCGGATCGTCGGTCGGTACGTGCCAAAGACAGAGGGCCAGCATAGCTGGGATATTCGCGGGTCCAATGACCGCTTGAACCGGGTTTTCGAGTTGAACCGTCTGCCGTATGGCGGTTATCCCTGCCAAGATGATGTGGATCGTCGCGGGAAGAAACTGGTGGTAGAGACTGGAGACGACCCCGCGCCGGCGGCCGCCCCATCGTCTAAGAAGAGGAAACTAGGTATTGCTATGGGAGGTCTGGGGGTTTCTGATGGTTTTGCTAGGGAGTTGATGAGGACATGCGTGGCCCCGGGGGGAAGGATGTCTTCGCCTGAGCTCCGGGAGTCTTCGGCGCGGATGCTGTGGGTTACCGGTGGTTGGTGGCCTAAGAATGTTCCTTTCCCCCGCGCGGCCGGCGAAGACTTTTTTACATCTCGCATGGTTCGTGATTGGAAAGTGTTTCCTTACGGGCGGAATATCGCTGCTGTTGTGTCGGCAGTGATGGACAAGGATCGTTGGGGAGCTGCGTAGAAGCGTCAGGCGGTCGTCAGGCTTCATGAGGCCCGACCGAAGAGGCAACGAGGGGCTGCGAAGGCTGCTGCCCCCGGCGGAGGCCAGCCGTCGCTGGCAGCGAAGTCGGCCGTCCCTGCATCCAGCAGGGCGCCGGAGGCTGCAAAGGCGGTTGTCGCTTGTGGTTCCAAGTCTGTGAAGGCCGCCCCTGCGTCCAGCAGGGTGTCGGAGGCTGCAAAGGCGGCCCGAGAGTTGCCGTCGCCGGGCAAGCGCGTCGCCGACTTCGCCACCGACATTAGTGTGGAAGATTATCTTGTTGGTAAGTCGTTGGCTCAAGGGTTTTTTTTATTCTGTTGATACGTCGCAGGGTCGGACAAAGGCCAACTTGTTGTTGTTCCGCCTGCCGTGGCGACCGCGGCGGCTGCCGTGGCGTCCGCGGCGGCTGCCGTGGTGCCCAGGGCGAAGGGCAGTGCTCTTAGTGCCGGCGGCGAGATACCGGCACTCACTGCCGTCAGGGACGAGGCGGGTGCTATGTCCCGCCGGCTGAAGGAGATCCAGGAGGCACTAAGTCAGGTGCGTTGAGCTAGACTTCGGTTTTTTACCGGCTTCGCTGGGGCTGTGGTCTTATGTGTGTCTTGTAGGCGTCTGACTTCGCAGACCGCACGGCGTCGGGGGCCCTGACGGCGGTTGTGTCTACCGAAGTCGAGAGACTTCGGACGCAACATGCTGACGCCGTCCGGGAAAAGTCGGCCGCCGATAGTAAGTGCCGCAAGCTGGTGGATAAGGTGGCCGCGCTGGAGGGTGAGAAAACTGACCTCCGGCGCCAACTGGCGGAGGAAAGGAAGGAGGCTAATGAGGCCCTCGCCAAGGCGCAGGCTGCGCAGGCGGAGGCCAATTTGGCGCGGACGGAGGGCAGTCTTGCCAGGCAGCGCGCCGAGCAGTTGGAGGAGCGGCTCAGCGCTCTGCAGAGTCGTGTGGAGAGGGTCGAGGCCTCGACGCGCTCGGAGGCTGAGCGGACACGCAAACAGCTTATGGATTCATACCATGAGCTGGGCGCGCGGACCGCTGACTTCGAAGTGCCGGACCGAGAGCCCGGACTTCGCTGCCTCGAGTGGATACAGGAGGAGCTGCTGGCGCTTCCCGCCATCGTGGAGGGGTTTATGTCCTATGCCTCCCTGTTCACCTGCGAGGGGGCGATGAACGCGCTGTCTCGCGAAGGGTGCCGGCACTATGAGGTCTTCGACCAAGCTGATGAGGATTTCGAGCGCGATATCTACAAGGTTGAGGACCCTGTGGTGAAGGAATCCGCGGGAGCCCTCTACGACCGGATGTGGGGCCCCCACGGTCGGGAGGTGGTCAGGGAGCGGGCCGAGACGGCGAGGGGTCAGGTAATGTTTGGCTTTTGTTTGTTGTTTGTTGAATGTGGGCTATATGTGGGTTTGCTGAATCTGTGTGCTGTGTCTCAGGCGGCGCGTGGCGAGAGGGTGGATGACTTTGGGGCTTTGAACAGTGAGCTGCCTGAGCCGCAGCCGATTCCGGTGGCGGCTGTGTCCGAGGCCGCCCTGGAGCCGCTCCCGAAAACCGCCGAAGGCGTTCCTGATGTCCCCGCAGCCACTGCGACCGGCGGAGGCCCATCGCCAACTGCCGCGCCGAGGGCTGAGGATCCTGTGAAGGTGGCGGCGGAGCCGACAGCGGAGGATCCCGCGACGGCCGGGTCTTCGCAGGTGGCTTAGTCGGTGTGGGTAGTTAGGGAATTTTGGATATGTTGCTGAATCTTGGTTGCTGCGCAGATTCAAGATTTTGGGCCTGCGCACGCAACCGCTACTGCTAATTTTTTGGCGGCTTCGACCGTGGATGATGGTAATAAATCGGATGGGTCTGCATCTAAGTTTTCTGATTTTGGTAACTCTGGGAGCTCGGTTGAGTGGACTGAGGAGTCGTCGGATGAGGACTTGGACTACTTTGCGGCCTTGGATGTGGCAGCGGCGGAGGCTTCGCCGCAAGCTGCGGAAGCTGAAGTTGTGCCTGGTCCGAGTACTGGGCGTAGGCGGCGAAGGGCGGTTGCGAAGCGTAGAGTGAGTGGGGCGGACGACAGTCGGCTTCGTGTGAGTAGGGCTAGCAGGCAGGAAATGTTGTCCTTGCCGGCCGCTGTGAGTGCAGGTGAGGGGGAGTTGCGAAGTCTTTTTGCGGGTGAGGAGCTTAGGATAATGTTATTTAACTATAGGGAGATGGGAATTATTCCGAAGGTTGAGCCGATGTAGAGTGTGATGCCCTCGCTTGTACATGTGTAATGGCTTGTATGATGAGGTTGTGTGCCTTCGCACACTCGGCTATGTTCGCGAAGGCGTTACGTACTTGGTCTGGTGTATTTGTTATGTTGGTCTGGTGCGCATGTAGTCGGTCTTTGTGCGGACAGTTTGGTGTAGTCGTTTTCGCACTTGTTAAGCTTCGTCCGGCTGTACCCTTAGGCAATTGTTGCACGGATAGTCTTCGCGGAAGACTTCGATTCGTCGCACTTGTTGCGCTATCCCTGCTGCACCCTTAGGCGACTTCTGCACGGATAGTCTTCGCGGAAGACTATGATTTTTCGCACTTATTATGCTAGTCCGGCTGCACCCTTAGGCGACTTCTGCACGGATAGTCTTCGCGGAAGACTTCGATTTTTCGCACTTGTTGTGCTATCCCTGCTGCACCCTTAGGCGACTTCTGCACGGATAGTCTTCGCGGAAGACTATGACTTTTCGCACTTATTGTGCTGGTCCGGCTGCACCCTTAGGCGACTTCTGCACGGATAGTCTTCGCGGAAGACTTCGATTTTTCGCACTTGTTGTGCTAGTCCGGCTGCACCCTTAGGCGACTTCTGCACGGATAGTCTTCGTGGAAGACTTCGATTTTTCGCACTTATTGTGCTAGTCCGGCTGCACCCTTAGGCGACTTTTGCGCGGAGTTGTCGCACGCGAGGGTGGCTAGCGCTGAGCCTCGCGGTGACTTTGTATTGGTCGAATGTCGAAGACCGTCGGCGCGGTCTTTTTTCGACGCAGGTTTTTGCGGGGGATTTTTCACTTGTATATTACATGACTCCGCCTCATTAAAAACCTCACCCCCGGGAGGAAAAGAGTGCGGGCCAAAATAAAATTGTTTTCGCGAATTACAAGGGGGAATCGGCCCTGATGAGTCAAACAAAAAATTTGCGGAGATTGTCGATGTTCCAGGAGTGCTCCAGGTCTTCGCCGTTTGGCGTTGCGAGCCTGTAAGCGCTGGGGGAAGCCTTTGTCTTGACAATGAAAGGGCCCTCCCACTTGGGCTCCAGCTTGCCCCTGGACTCTGTCCGAGCTGTTCGGACGAGTACGAGGTCCCCTTCGCTGAATTCCCTCGGGATGACTGCATGGTCGCGCCATGCTTTTGTCTGGGCTTGGTATTTATTTAGAGCCTGTAGGGCGAAGACTTGGTCTCCATCGATGAGATCCTTTGAAGTGGGCTCGTCCACGCCGGGGACGGCTGACGGAACTGTTCGCGGGGACCCATGTTTTATTTCTTGTGGGGTCATGGCCTCCGATCCATATAGAAGGCGGAAAGGGGTGAACCCGGTCGCCCTGCACTCAGTCGTGTTTAGTGCCCAGACCGCCTCAGGTAGCAAATCGGCCCACTTGCCCTTTTTTGTCGAGGAGCATCTTTTTGACAGCTGTGAAAATTTTTCCATTGGCGCGTTCCACAACTCCGTTGGACTGCGGGTGATATACTAAGGCGAAGGCAAGCCTGGTGCCAATGGAGAAGCAAAAATCCTTGAAGTCTTGGCTGTCGAACTGCTTGCCGTTGTCGACTGTTAGTTCGGACGGTACTCCGAAGCGGCAAACAATGTTTTGCCAAAAGAATTTCTGCGCAGTCTTTGATGTTGTGGAAACAGCCCTCGCCTCGATCCATTTGGTAAAGTATTCGACAGCGACGAAGGCGAACTTAAGGTTCCCCTGAGCCGTGGGCAGGGGCCCGACGATGTCCAGGCCCCAGCGCTGGAGAGGCCATGTGTGGGCGATCAGTTTTGTGAATTGCGAGGGGCTGCCTGATCGAGGAGAAAACTTCTGGCAGGCTTCGTAGGACCTTGCAACTCGATTTGCGGCGTAGATCATTGCGGGCCAGTAGAAACCTTGGCGAATCACCTTTGCGGCTAGGGCCCTTGGCCCTGCGTGAGAGCCGCAAGTACCACTGTGGACTTCGCGCAGGATTTGGACGCCTTCGGTCTCGGTGACACATTTAAGCATTGGCTGACTGACCCCTTTCTTGTAGAGTTGGCCCTCAATCAGTGCGAAGTCCCGGCTTCGATGTTTGAGGCGCTTGGCCTTGTTGATGTCGGTTGGGTGGTAGTACCCCTGTAGGAACAGGGTTATTGGTGCCCGCCAGTCTTCGGTCATAATAAGGTTGACTATGCGGTGGCCCTCGCTGTCATTGGTTATTTGGAGCCCTTCGGGGCTCCGGACGGCTGGCGTGCCGATGACATGGTAGAACACGTCGGAGGGCAGGGACTCGCCTCTGGCGGCAGCCTTGGCTAGTGCGTCGGCCTCTTCATTCTTGGCCTGGTCCACATGCTGCAAGGTGAATCCCTTGAATTGTCTCTCGAGACTTCGGATGGCCGCGAGGTATTGCATAAGTGCGGGGTCCTTTGCTGCATAGTCTTTCTCGACTTGGCCGGCAACTACCTTGGAGTCTGTTCTGATAATGCAGGTGGTGACCCCAAAGGCCCTCAGCTTGCGGAGGCCGAGGATGACTGCTTCGTATTCTGCTATGTTATTTGTGCATCTGTCAGATTCCAGAGCGAAGCTGAGGCGTGCTGCGTATCTGTGCTTGACCCCGGCGGGTGAGGTGATAACCGCAGCGACGCCTGCCCCTGCATGGCACCATGCGCCGTCGCAGTGGATCGTCCAAACCTTCTATGCGGACGGGTCCGGCTATGTTATTGGCCCTGTCCAGTCGACGACGAAGTCTACGAGGACTTGTGACTTGATGGCTGTCCTGGGCTCGAAATTGATGTGGTAGCCGGAGAGTTCGGCCGCCCACTTGGCAATCCCCACCGATGCCTCCGGGTTTCTGAACAATTCACCGAGTCCCCTGTCTGAGGTGACTCGGACCTTGAATGCTTCAAAATAATGGCGCAATTTGCGCGAATACATAACAACTGCGTAGGCAATCTTCTCCAGCTCTGGCATGTTACATTTGGACGGTGTTAGCACTTCGGAGACGTAATAAACTGGGCACTGCCTGATCACGCCCTCAACTGTCTGCTCCTGCACCAGTGCCGCGCTGACCGCATGCGGCGAAGCCGCAACATAGAGCAACAGGGGTAGCGAAGAGTCGGGGCTTGTAAGGACTGCCAACTCTGAGAGGTACTGTTTTAATGAGGCGAAGGCCGCTGCCTGCTCTGGTCCCCAAGCGAAGTCTTTTGCGCCACGGAGAGTTTTGAGGAAAGGGAGACTTCGCTCAGCGGATTTGGAGATGAATCTGTTGAGGGCGGCCAACCTGCCCGTCAGGCGCTGGACGTCTCTGGCGGACTGTGGAGGCATCATGTTGATGATGGCCTGAATTTTGGTTGGGTTGGCCACGATGCCGCGGTGTGATACCAGGTAGCCCAGTATTTTCCCGTGGCAAACGCCGAAGACGCACTTTTCTGGGTTCAGGCGAAGTCGTGCGTCTCGCATGTTCGCGAATGTCTCGGCGAGGTCAGCGAGATGGTCCTCCTTGCTCTTGCTGGCGACGACGATGTCGTCCACATATGCGAATATATTTCTGCCAACTTGCCCTTCGAGCACTGTTTTGGTAAGCCGGGAGAAGGTGGACCTGACGTTCTTGAGTCCCTCCGGCATTCTGATGAAGCAATATGTGCCGAAGGGTGTTATAAAGCTGGTGCTAGCCTTGTCTTCCTCTTTCATGTATATCTGGTGGTAACCGGAGAAGCAGTCGAGTAGTGACATGACTTCACATCCGGCCGCGCTATCAACTATTTTGTCGATCCACGGCAACGGGAAGTTGTCCTTTGGGCAGGCCTTGTTGAGACTAGTGAAGTCGATGCACATTCGCCACTTGCCGCTCTTTTTCTGCACCATTACAACGTTGGAGAGCCACGTGGGGTAAGCCACCAGCTCGATGAATTTGGCTTCCAGGAGGCGGTGTACCTCTGCCTTGGCGGCCTCTGTCTTCTCGTCGGACATTTTGCGAAGCCGCAGTTTTTTCGGTCTCACCGAAGGGTCGATTCCTAAGCTGTGCTCGATTATGGATCGGCTGACCCTGACCAGGTCGAGGGCTAACCAGGCGAAGACATCTTTGTTCTTGGACAAGCAGCAGAAGAGTTTCTCCTCCTCATGCGAAGTGAGGTCTTCGCTGATAGTGACTGTCTGCTTGGGTGTGGCCTGGTCGAGGGGAACAGTCTTGGTCCCGTCGTTGCTCTGTAGCTGTGCCTTGTCGTGCTCTTTGTCGGTTGGGCTGACGGACGCAGGGACCTCGCGCTGGGCCGTGAGGCAGTGCATGTTTCTTTGTCCGGGGACGAAGTCCCGCTCTATGTTGCACGCAGTCTGTTGATTGCCGTAGACCGCAATGGCGCCTAACGGACCTGGTATCTTCATGCACAGGTACAGTCCGTGAATGGCTGCCTCAAACTTGTTGATGGAGCCCCGGCCCATGATGGCGTTGTACGGATACACCATATCAACGATATCAAAGGTTATTTGCTCACTTCGGGCATTGGGTGCTACACCGAAGGAGAGAGGCAGCTCTATTTTGCCGACAGGAAAAGTGCCCTTGCCGCCGAAACCATACAATGGGTTGTCCGAAGGCTTGAGCAGGCTGTGGCTTATGCCCATGCGGTCGAAGGCATGGAGGAAAATGATGTATGCTTGACTGCCATTGTCGACTAGGACTTTGTGCAGATCCCAACCTGCCACGCTGCAGTTGATAACCATGGCGTCGATGTGGGGGGCGCTGTGCAGGTCGACGTCTCGTGCGTCGAAGGTTAGCGGTACGTGGGACCACTTCGTCTGCACGACTGGGCCGGTGATGGCGACGTGGTTGATGCTGCGGTAGTGGTCCCGCTTCTGCCGCTTTGTGTCGAAGTCGGTGCTGGACCCCCCAGTGATCATATGAATGACTCCGCGATACGGCTGATCGGCGAAGTCTTCTTGTTTTGGGGCGTGGGGGTGGGGGATGTTCTGATGTTGCTGGTGTGGAGGTGGGGGTGGGGGAGGTACGATTTGTACTTCCTGGTGGTGTTGGTATGCGTGGTGCGGTGGATGCGGGGCGGGGGCGTGGATGTATAGTGGAGGGGGTTGCTGATAAGTGTGAGCGACAACTCTGGGGTTGTCGGCTGGCTGCGCCCGTGCCATCCTGTCTTTGGTGGCCTTCGTTTCTGGGCAGTCTTTGGTTTGGTGGGCGCAGTCTTCGCCATGAAAAAGACAGTAGAACCGGCGCGGCGGCTGCGCACGCCCCCGACCCCTGCCGCGAGTTTCGTTTCCGCGGCCCTGGGGGGATACTCCTGGCGGCGAGGGGCATCAGCAGCGGGGTGCTGGTTGGCGATGTTGTGCACTTGCTGCTGATTGCGGCCGTCTCGACCGGAGTCTGGCTGCGGAGTCCTCGTCCACGTGCGGCTGGACTGTGGAGCATCTTTGGGTTTCCTCTGAGACTCAACCTTGTGCTGGTGGAGCTCTTCGGATTTGGCATATTTTTCAAAGAGCTCATATAATTCCTGGAGGTTCTTGGGCGGGTCCCTGATACAGTGGTTGTAAAGGACGCCGGCGCGAAGGCCACTGATGGCGTAGTGGATGGCGATCTGGTCATCAACTGAGGGCAGTTGTGACTTGAGTGTTAGAAACTTGCGGTAATACTCCCGCAGAGTCTCTTTTTCCAGCTGCTTGCAGAGTGAGAGTTCGGCCAAGGCGTCGGTGTCTGGGCGGTACCCTTGGAAGTTGAGCAGGAATTTGTCCCGGAGGCTTCTCCAGGAGTCAATGGATAGCGGGGGTAATCTGGTGAACTAGGTGAGAGCTGGGCCTTCGAGGGCGATGATGAAAGACTTGGCCATCGTGGCGTCGTCCCTTCCGGAAGATGCAACGGCGACCTGGTAGCTCATGATGTACTGTGCTGGGTCCGTGCTGCCGTTGTATTTGGGATAGGTCCCTGCCCGGAAGTTGGCAGGCCAGGGTGTCACTTGCAGGTGTGGTGCCAGGGGACTTCGCTCGTTGAGGTAGTTGACCCCTTGGAATGGCGCGGCGTGTGGGAAGGCGTGGTCGCGCTGGGGGAAGTGTGGGACTTCCATTTGCGCGTGCTGTTGCAGGGGTGGCCCGTGCTGCAGGCCGAGGTGGCCTTCGCGTATGTCTTCTAGTTCTGCGCGCTTTCTTGGGTGCCATCGCGGGTGGTTTTTTCGTAGCACGAACGGTGGGCGCCAAATGTTGGAACTTGCTACAGGTGCAAGGGGATCCAACAGGGTTGAGAGTTGACGTAAACAAGGTTCTCGCACGAGATGGCAAAAGCTCTGTTAATCTAGCCTCTCAAGGGCACTGTGCGAGGGTATTTATAGGTATCTGAGTGCCCAGCGTCCAGTGTTAAGGACGCATGTGCCCTCAGACACCTAGGTTATCCCCGGAATATTCCCATAAAGCGGGGTTATATACTGTAATTACAGGGATGCCTTTACAAATTAGGCCTGTAACGCGCAGCGGCCACGCAGGGCCTGTTACAATGGGTCGGATCACACGTGGGCCTCCATGCTGGACGAGGCCGCACGATGGGACGACCTCGTCACAGGTCTTCGTCCGATGTCGTATGGGGCGAAGGGTGTCCCTGCCCGTTGTCTTGTCTCCGTTGGACCAATGACTACAGCGAAAGGCATCGAGCGAAGGGTGGCGTCTTCGCCTTCGCCCCAACACTCTCCCCCTACCGCCCTCTCCTCTCCCCCTCTCCCTCTATAAAGGGCAGCCGAGCCCTCTCTCCCTCTTCTGCTGAGCTCGACCAAGCCCTCTCCCCTTCTCTCTCTCGTGCCGCCAGCCGGAGCACCGCCGACCTCGACCGCGCCGCGTTGGACCATCCAAGTCATGCCCCACCAGACTGTCCGCGCCCTTGTCTCGCCGGTCACGCACGCGCCAACCCCGGTCGCGCCAATGGCGCGCCGTGCCTCGCCGGACCGTCCACCACCACCGTCTATCGTCCCAACCGCGTCCCACCTCACCACCGTCCGTTCATCCAAGGTTGAAGACAACTCGGATTTTTATTAATTTTCAAAATCACATTTTGAATTATTTCAAGAATTTTGTAATTGTTGTTGTAATTTGGGAATATTGTGATTTGGAATGCATGTGTATGTGAACGTATATATGCGATGAATTAGTGAATTGTTATTAGACATGATATTGGTTTATGATTACTTTAGAATTTGGGATTTGAAAGAAGTATGACAAAATTTGGTAGTCCACAAGTTGGTATTAAAAACACTAGATAAGTACTTTCATAGTTAATATTGTTTATGATGAATTTTAGAATTTATCTAGAAGTTTATAATCATAGGTTCATTTAGACCCAGTAAATGAATAATGGAAACTTTCTTAACACGGAAGTAGTAAGTGGTATAGAGTTTTTAATAATTCAAATATTATAGTCTATCAGTGGTTCAATTTATTATTAAAATGTTTCGACCTCTGATTATTATAATGACATTTTCTTTTAGAAACAAAAGATAAAACTAAAAGGAGATCATTGTTCATAATAGAAATAATTAATGAATAATTTATTTATTTCTATAGAATTGGTTAAATCATTACATCTAAGCTATGTTATGTAAAATACTTTTGTAGTTGAATGTCCGTATAACTTTCACTAGTGACAATCCAAAATAGAGTTATAATGGATTAATAAACTGAATACGAATTAGGTTTTATTCTAGGCACTTTTATAAGTATGGTTTGTTTGGCATAGTCTATACATGTAATGGTATATGTTTGTTCATGTAATGGTGAATGTTATTCATGTAATGGTGTATGTTTATTGATTTGGTGAATGTTTTCTTTTGTATGTAAGATATGCGAATCTATATTAGAAGCTGACTGTGTGGTAGAAGAACCGATTACGTTCGAAGACAACCCGCATGATATGTTTGAGCAAGGCAAGTGGATTCTCCCTATGCATTTTTGTTTGTATCCAAATAATGCATATAATAATGTTTACTTTTGGATATTTGCATAATTTGATGGGATTTGCCTAAATAGGATTTTCTAGAAATACCAACCCTATTCCTTGATTACCCTGGGATAAATACTATGCTTAGCAATTTGTGCTGCTGCTCAACTTGATAATTATGATGTCACTCTTTAATGATACTATTGTTCTGGAAATGAAATTTGTATTCTGATGTTAACCCAATGGTTAAACAAGATCACTTCGTATTAAATGGAACATGGAGTGACCACTCAGGATAACAGTACAACCACGAGTGCTATCATGGCTATGACTTTGGTAAATAGCTTTATAGACTTAGTGCTTAGCAACCCTTCCTGAAAGATGGGAAAGATGGGGTGGCAGTGGTTTGGTGGCAGCTCATGTTAACATGTGGTAGTAGCCTTGGCTAAGTTACCTCGCCTAGAGGGCCATCAATACTGACGTGGAAACCTTAGCGGGTGGCCTTGTACTAAGGATATATTATGAAAGCCTCATAATGGATCACTAGCCATTCACCTCGGCAGTGTTTACGGGTCCGTACAACCTAGGTTAGATGGGATACATGGCTTGTGGTTAAAGCTGTACCACCTTTGTAGAGTGTAAAACTGATATGTCAGTCGTGCTCATGGTTAAGAGCAACCTGGACCCTCACATGATAACTGAACTTAAAGATGGAGAATATACTGTGATCCAATGATTTATAAATGATTTGCTTAAGTGGTTTCACTTAAGTGCTTTTGATACAATCATATGCTTATGATTAATTGGGATACTTTGGGATACACTTACAATTAGTAAGTTAGGTGTTGTTAATAAAATCTTGACCAACTAAAATGCTTACCGCTTAACCATAGTCTACCTTGTTAACCTTGCATAACTCCTCCCACTTGCTGAGCCCCAACCATAAGTGAGCTCACCCTTTGCTAATATTTTGATTAGATGTTGATGAGGAAGACTTTGATGAGGATGTTGACGATTACTTAGTCTAGCGACGTGTCGGTCATCTTCCTGTGGGAGATTGCCCCATGTTATTTCCGTTATACTTTGATGAAGATACTATTTAACACTTTTAAGTCTGGATGATGCAATAAAGTTATTATACTCTCTTTACGCCTTTATTGCATTGTCTTTTGATATATTACACTTGTGACATCAGCATATGTGTGGAAAATGGATCCTGGCACATATATGTTATGCATTCGGTTTTGCCCCTAAAACAGGGTGTGACATTGGCCCCCTCCCCCTCCCCTTGCCATAGTGTGTGAGGAAGGAGATGGTGATTTTATGAAATAGCCCCTGAAATATTTGAAAATTGCGCAAAGTAGTTTAATTTAAAAATGTGATTTCTTTTAGGTTTGAAATCTGATTCACTCCACTCAAGTTGCATTAGATTCGTATTGAAGTCTTCTAAATGTTAGAAGTATTATTCTCTGCTGTTACATATTTTAAATCATTTATTAAATGTTTGTTTGACCGACGATTATTAAATTAGTGTTCCAATTAAATCTAATTTAGGGTTTTCAACTTGCGCTTTTATAAATATACAACAACATGGTTAATATTAACTAAAATATTCTTTTATTAATAATTGTTTAGTATAAATGTGTTATCTATTTAATAGTCCACGCGTGTTGTGTTGGTCCGCACGCCATGCGTGTGCTGTTCGCGCGTTGTAGTACTGTTTCGCACGTCGCGTACTTCATCTTGCGCCATTAATTCATCTCGCCTAGAGTCACTCTTATTATTTAAATTATTATTTAACCAAAAGTTGTTAGTGTAATAGATTAATTAAAACTAGACGATAGCTCTAGTTTACATATGATAAATGTTGATTAATACAAGTATGCCAAAATAAATGTTGTATTTCAAATTTATATAACGTAAACGTGACAACTTCTCAGTCGTAGCTTCGATATCGACGTTTCTTTTTCTCGTGTGACTGTAGAAGCGAGCTCTATTTCGTGTTGCTCGCTTTTATAATGTGTTCCCTTGTATGGTGTACTGTTCCTTTCTGTTCCAAGAATGTTGAATGTATGTTCGCACTCGCCTAGATAACGTTCCGTCCATAGAGTCCGAGGAAGTTATAGGTGAAGCCCCTGAGCAGCAGCAGTTTGGTGAAAGCAAGTGTCCTCTGACCTATTATGTCCTATTTTACTTTATAATTCATTGTCCCGTATACTATGATTAACCTAAGGATTGACGAGCTTTCCTTTTATCCTATCCTTGATTACCTTTTTGGGTTGGGCTATTATGATCAGCTACATGCTAGTGCTTTACAATCAACGAACATGATCAGACTTACTTTATGATACTATGTTTCATTTTGATTATGATTATGAACTTGTGGTATTTTAGGGGGCTTGAGTTGTTTCCTGAGTACCTCTCCGTAAGGACCTGTTCGTTCAGAGACCACCCGGGACAACAATACAGCCATGAGGGTGGTATGGGACGCCCTTAGCTAATTAATTGGAGGAATCTGGGGTGTAGTTTGCTTCACCGTTGTGCCATCAATGGGGGCTGGGGCATAGTGCTTGCTTTGCTAAGGGTGGGGTGCCTAGGTTCATTCGATTTGATTTTGTTAATAACCCCCTTAGGGAGGAGTACTGTGTTTATACAACTAATGAAACCTAACAGACGGCTACACACCAGGAGAATCTTTGTAAAGGCTACATAATGAATCCATAGCCATTCACTTCGGTAGTGAAGATCGGGTCTTGCAATCCTAGGCTGGAAAGGGATCACGACTCATGGGTAAAGTGTGCGACCTCTGCAGAGGGTTAGAAACTGGTGTTGGGGACTTGTTCTCAAATGCTATGAATTAAGAACAAGGCAACACAAAATGTTAATGGTTAAAGTCCTTCGACCTTCGAAGCATTATCTCCCTTAGGATATAATGATCTTCAGACGAAGGTCATGAAGGACGTACCTTCATCATCGCAGTATATATTAATGGAAGTAGAAGTATATGAAACATGAGAAATAACATGAATAACCATATAACACTATTCATAACTCTTTATTATATCATCATGAATGAACATGAACAATATTGAATTACATTTATACATTCGGCTTGACAGAAGGCAAAAGTCTAAGTGTGACGCACGAATGAATACAAGTCAGCGTGAACAGTACGAGGGTACTGTTCATCTATTTATAGGCACAGGGCGCAGCCTGTGCAAAATTACATTCATGCCCTTTATGTTTACTATCGACTTAAGGACAATCTATCGAGGACTAAATGGCCTTTTCCTCTTTAAGTCGGTTCCATTTTCTACTGCTGAGTCGAAGCTTCCCTGCGTGTAGCTTCGGAACTGATTCAACCTTCGTCCCGACCATGCTTTCCATATTGTGTATAGCTTCACTCCGAGTCCGAAGGTTCCTGTACATATATTATACTTGGGAAACATTGTTAATCGTGTTTTTGAGGACCTTCAGAAGACGAAGCCCCCAACAGTATCCCCTCGCAGTATTAATTTGTTATAGCAACGAATTCAGACTGCGACGTGAACGAAGGCCTTAAGCCGAAGGTCCGAAAAAACACCTTCCCTTTGCTAGAATAGCAACAGTCAATGACTGACGGGGCCCGCCAAGTTGCAAAGCGCCAGGCATATAAATAGGAACCCACACCGACAGCATTTGATACACTATTTCTGCCATTTGTGTTATTTTCTCAAACTTTTAGTTCTTGTTCACTAGCTCTTGCCTGATTTTCAAACTTTTTGAGCTTCGGTTTAAAGACGTGTTTTTGCCATGTCTGAGGAGAAGAAGATGACTGAGGAGACGAAGATAACTGAGGACACAAAGCTGTTTGAAGAGAAAAAAGTTGTGGATCCTTTCATAGCTGGGTTTTTCGAATCCATGGCAAAACGAACACAAAAAAATTACAAGAGAAATACTGGCAGATCTTTCTAAAGACTCCGACGACAGTGATGAGTATGATGCAGAAAGTGGAGACGAAGATTCTGAAGATCGGCCATGGCGCCCAAGCCATACCATCTTCAGAAAATCGACTATCAAACAAAGTCATCTTGATGCGATGAGAGGAAGATACTTCCGCGACATGACTATTGTGAAGGTTGGAGGGGACGGTGCTACACCTACTCCTGAAGTAAAAGAGGTGGTTATTTACCGAAGCTTTTTGAAAGCAGGGCTTCGGTTCCCGTTGAGCAGATTCTTGGTTGAAGTACTGAAGACATTTCAAATCTTTCTTCATCAACTTACCCCTGAAGCTATAATCAGGATGGCTTTGTTTATTTGAGCTGTGAGAAGCCAAGGATTGGAACCAAGCGCAAGGTGTTTTTGCAGCATGCATGAACTTTTATATGAGACGAAGGCTACCGGCAAGGAGCAGTATCACAACAACTTTGGTTGTTATAGATTCATTGCTCGATCCAATGCAAGCCATCCAGTTCCTACATTCCGAAAAAGATGGCCTGAGGCTTGGATGGAAGAATGGTTTTATGTCAAGAATGATCTGATTGAAAGAGAGGACATTAAGGAAATCATACAACATCCCATCTGGTCTCGTTTCGACCTTTGAAAGCCAAAGGTGACAATCGATCAGAATGACGAAGCATGCCAAAAGGCTTTTAGCAACGTCTGCGCCATCATTGGCACAAGGGATATAGTTCAAGAGCACATAGAGTACAGAATATGGCTACTTGTCAAAGGATACTATTGCCGAGTCAACTGAAGGTGGGTTGGTCTGATTGAAGTATACCTTCAGATTCAGAGACTGGTTTGATGAGCCAAATGATGATTGGCTAAAAAGTATTGAGGCTATCAGCGATGAGCTACTTGGAGCATATAGCAGAGCCGAAGATGATGCCCTGACCGCAGCCTTCGGGGGTCGGGCGAAGAAAAGATTGAACATGGTATTTGATGCGATTGGCTTTGTATACCCTGACTACCGCTACCCGCTGCGAGGGTAGGGAAAAAAGAGAAAGACTGCCGCTTCGGCCACCAGAGTTGTGCCAAAGGGCAAAAAGATGAAGGTTCTGACCCACCGGCCACGTTATATTGAATCGACTGTGGTGCCTAAATTTGGCGAGGGAGCCTCTTCAACTGCCGAAGCAAGACAAGCTGCTCCGATTGTTCAGAGCACCAGAGAACCGATTGTAGTGCCGAAGGTGCCTACAGTCGGGCCTACCGAAGCCAAAGGTGGTGCGGCCGAAGAACCGATAGTGGAGAAGGTATTGAAACTACCAGAAATTCTGAGCCCATCGGCAGGAGTAGAATTGCCAAAGGTACAAAAAATTGTTGCCGCAACTCCCAAAAGGAGGAGGATGGCCAGCGTACTAGACGCTGTCATATAGACCACGAAGGCCTTAACTCCTGCTCCTACCAAGAAAGCTGCCGAAGTTGCCAAAAACCAAGTCGAAGCCGAAGCTAGGCCTTCAGCGCCCATTGAGACGAAGGCCATCGTGCCTGAAGATATGGTGGGTCAGCAAATTTCAGATACCGACAAGACGATAGAGCAAGACATGGCAGAAAAAGGAAAATCTCCTGTCCCCGAAGCCTTAGTTGAAGATATTGATTACATTGTTCGACATGCTTCAGGGAAAAAATTATCTGAAGAAGAAATCTTGGAGGCCAAACACTACGCTCAAAGAATGAAATATCCGAAGGGGGCCTTAGTGTTCAATGGTACTAACGAAGATGATTTCCTGTACTGTCTCCCGGATAACAAAGAAATATCCGTTTGCTGGGAGATAGCTAAGAGTATGGGATTTCCTAAGCTTGAAGAAGGCCTTTCGGTCTTGTCGAAGGATGATCTTGCTGATAGCCTCGCGTATAATAGTATAAAGGTATAGAGGTTAACTTTGAAGCTAGAAAATGAAATAAATTATTGCCATGCTCAATTCTTTCTTCTTCTTTGCAGGGTTTAATTCTTAGTAATGCCTTGAGGGCTCAGAAGAGCGCCGAAGACGAAGGTTGTACAATGGCTCTTAACAACCTTCGCTCTGAGGTGATTGAACTAAGAAACGAAGGTTTAGAAAAAGACAAAATTCTGATTTCATTGATGAACAAAGTAAAGGAAGACGAAGCTAATTACAATGCTCAGGCTGAAGCCCAGAAAATCGAAATTGAAGACCTTCGGAGACAACTGGCGAAGCTAAGGAGAACTACGCGCTCGCACAGGCTAATCAAGAGATCAGTGAATACTGGAAAAATAAGCTAGAGAAAAATATTGAAGAACTTCGTGAATCCAAGAAAAGGTGCTTTGAGAAATCCTTGGATTGCGTGAAAAAATTAAAAACTAGCTTCGCCAAAGTGGGCGCGCCTACTCTGCTGAAGAAAATTTCATATGAGGCGACCCTGAAGGCGTTGTTGAATGGATAAGTGGAGAAGCCGAAGCCTTCGAGGAAATTTTGAGTGATCGTGGGGATATTTGCGCATTTTCCGGTGCGCGGGGAATCTCAGCTATTCTGGAGAAGGCCGGATGTAATCACGTTAAGGCCATAGCCTAGGCCGAAGCTGCCTTCTCCATAGATGATACGAAGGATCCTTTAGCCGAAGCAACTTTAATGGGCGGGAAATTTTATAATGATGTCTGGGTGAATGGTGGCCGAGAGCTGGCCCACGAGATTATAAAAAAGAGTGAAAAAGACACCCACGACGCCCGGGCAGAAGCAAAGCGAGCTGAAGAAGCTGCAGAACGAGAAAGGCATATAGGTATTGTTTCTTGATTATTTAGCTTCGGTACTTGCTTTGTGGCTTCAAACTAATCTTCTTACCTACTTCAGTTGAACTATCCCCGCCTCCAGAGCCATACGATCCCCTAGCTGATCCAGAAATGAAGGAAGCACTGGAAATTATAAGCATGGCGGACTCCATTATTGACGAAGTCGTCGATAAACTTCTGAACGAAGTTGCGGAAAAATTCCTTAGAGAAGAATAGTTTCTATTGTAATAATATTTTGAAATGCTTGATGTATGGGACAATGGAATGAACATTAAGCTTCTATTGTAACAAAACTATGTAACATTTGATGTATGTAACATTAAATCGAATATGCAAATTATTGTAACTTATTTCTTTGCGATGCATGAAATTTACACATACCGTTTTTGAGCCTTCGGCGAAAAAACACCTTCCCTTCTTTTCATGCTTTGTAAAGAAAGAGATCCCTTATGACGAGTTCTGATAAAACTGTATTTCCCAAAGCTTACTTCGTGCCTTAGCACATTTTCATATTGACGAAGCATTTGCTGAAGATTGGCTTCGTATTCGATTCTTTTGCTGTTGATGCAATATGATGTATGATGTAATGTGATGCAAAATGATGTGATGGTATGATGCAAAATGATGGTGATGCCAAAGACACACACACACACACCCACACTGGAATACAGGACTCTGCATCCCCTTAGGAACGTCTTTTGAGTCTAAGCTCTGCATCCCCTTAAGAATGACTTTTGAGCTTCTTCACCTTCTATTTCGGTGGTACAAGTTCTGCATCCCCTTAGAAACGACTTTTAAACTTCTTCGCCTTCTATTTCGGCGGTATAAGTTCTGCATCCCCTTAGGAACGACTTTTGAACTTCTTCGCCTTATATTTCGGTGGTATTTGGCTCTGCATTCCCTTTGGAACGACTTTTGAGCAGAAAACTTACACTGTGCTCCCTTAGGAACGACTTTTTGTAGCTTCGTCAATTTTGGCTCTGCATTCCCTTAGGAACGACTTTTGAGCAAAAAACTTACGCTGCGCTCCCTTAGGAATGACTTTTGAACTTCTTAAATATGTGAAGAAGATATATTTTATTCTGGTACAGGCAGAATCATTACAAGAAATTAAAACTAAATTTTCATTGCTTGTTCCTCATACAGAAAGCAAAATGGTGTAAAAAGTAAAAGTATTTCAGAAGTAGGATATTGCTCAATATATGTGCTTCGATTCTGGTACAATGTTGTTGACCGTACGAGCTTCGGACTCCTCCCTGAAGTCACGTTGCTGTTGTGGGTGTTGGCGCCCTTCTGGATGCTGGCTTCGGGTATAAGTAGGTTGCAATGGTGGTGGCGGTGGGAGCTGAGGCTAGGAAGATTGTGAATGGCTTCCTGAAGCAACAGAAGCTGCAGGTTGATTGCCCACATATTCTGGTATGTAGGGAGAGTGGTACAAAGCAGTATGTAAGACCTGCTTCGGCTGATTCTGCCGGGCTTCTGCTTCGGCAATCTTTTTTTGCTTCTGAATGGTGATTTGACACGTTCTTGTAGTGTGGCCCTTGTCTTCACCACAGAATAAGCAATAGATTTTCTTGGGCTGATCCCCATATCTTCCTCCGAAGCCCCTGCTGCCTCGGCCCCTTGGAGCTGGTGGCCTGAAGGAGCTTTGTTGTTGTCCTGAAGACTGTGAGTTGTGTTGTGGCCTCTGAAACTGACCTCCTTCGTCATCATTCTGACTGGAGCTATGGATTGATCTGACATGCCTAGGGTGGATTCTTCCTCTGAAGCCCCTAGTCACTGTAAGCTTCCTCTCTTCTTGGGCAGAAGTCATAATCAGCCTGGATGTACTCATCCATTTTCTGAAGCAGCTTCTCCAGAGTCTAGGGGGCTTTCCTAGCGAAGTATTGTGCCGTAGGCTCTGGCCGAAGACCTTTGATCATGGCCTCAATGACGATTTCATTGGGCACCGTAGGCGCTTGTGCTCTCAGGCACAAGAACCTTCGGACATATGCCTGAAGGTACTCATGGTCTTGAGTGCACTGGAACAACACCTGAGTAGTGACTGGCTTCGTCTGAAACCCTTGAAAACTGGTGACCAGCATGTCCTTAATCTTCTGCCATGACGTGATTGTCCCTTGCCGGAGAGAAGAGTACCATGTCTGGGTCACACTTTGGACTGCCATGATGAAGGACTTTGCCATGACCGCGGTATTGCCCCCATACGAAGATATAGTTGCTTTGTAGCTCATCAGAAACTGCTTTAGATCTGAGTGCCCATCATACATGGGAAGCTAAGGTGGCTTGTATGATGTGGGCCATGGGGTAGCCTGCAGTTCTGTTGATAGAGGAGAAGCATCATCAAAAGAAAAATTTCCCTAATGGAAATCATCATACCAATCATCATCATTGTAGAAATTGTCCTGACGAAGCTCTCTTTGTGAAGGTCTACGGTCCTGGTCATCTTGAGTAAGATGACGTATTTCTTCAGCAGCTTCGTCGATCTTCTTCTGTAGATCGGAAAGACGAAGCATTTTCTCTCTCTTCCTTTCGACCTGTTGATGGATAGCTTCGAGATCCCTTATCTCCTGATCCAGCTCCTCCTGCTGGGGTGTTGGACTTGTAGCCTTCCTCTTTTGAGTTTGAGCTTCGCGCAGTGTGTCCTGGTTGACGTCCAGTGGCTGCAGTGCAGCCCCTAGCCCTGAAGAAGTTTTCTTCGGCGGCAAGACGAAAGTCACGGCTTGCCGAAGGTGGTCGATTGAGTTCATCGGAGGTGGGCGCCAATGTTGGGGACTTGTTCTCAAATGCTATGAATTAAGAACAAGGCAACACAAAATGTTAATGGTTAAAGTCCTTCGTCCCTCGAAGCATTATCTCCCTTAGGATATAATGATCTTCAGACGAAGATCATGAAGGACGTACCTTCATCATCGCAGTATATATTAATGGAAGTAGAAGCATATGAAACATGAGAAATAACATGAATGACCATATAACACTATTCATATCTCTTTATTATATCATCATGAATGAACATGAACAATATTGAATTACATCATACCTTCGGCTTGACAGAAGGCAAAAGTCCAAGTGTGACGCAAAAGTACAAGTCATCGTGAACAGTACGGGGGTACTGTTCATCTATTTCTAGGCACAGGGCGCAGCATGTGCAAAATTACATTCATGCCCTTTATGTTTACTATCGACTTAAGGACAATCTATCGAGGACTAAATGGCCTTTTCCTCTTTAAGTCGGTTTTGTTTTCTGCTGCTGAGCCGAAGCTTCCCTGCGCGTAGCTTCGGAACTAATTCAACCTTTGTCCCGACCATGCTTTCCATATTGTGTACAGCTTCACTCCGACTTCGAAGGTTCCTGTACATATATTAGACTTGGGAAACATTGTTAATCGTGTTTTTGAGGACCTTCGGAAGATGAAGGCCCCCAACAACTGCTATATCAATCGTGCTCACGATTAAGAGTAGCCTTGGGATCCTCTTTGATTAGAGATACTATGGATACATTTATGTTGATGGTTTGGTGATGATGGCTATACTTATGATTTCTGGTACTTTCCTCTCTGTGGAGACGCTTTTTGGGATATCAACTAGGGTTCTATGATAAAACTTGGCTTCTACTAATGATAAATACCTGACCAATTAAAAGCAAAATGCTTGAGCTTAACCCCACATACAACTTGTCCACTTCAACCAAACAGGACATTTGCTGAGTACGTTGATGTGTACTCACCCTTTCTTAAACACCAAACACCAGGTTGTCCACATTGCAACCATTGCTCAAGAGAAGATGAAGGCAACGACGAGGACTTTAGGAGTTTCAGGACTTCGAGGAGTTCTAAACTAGATTAGCGGCAAACCCCCAATCAGCTGCCTGTGAAGGCCTTATCTCTACTACGTTTAGTTTAGCACTTTGATTTCTGTTTAAGTTCATGACTATGTGGATGTTTTGAACATCATGATGTATTAAAGTAATACTTATTTACGCTATTATTTGAGCACTATGTGATGATGTCCAGTTATGTAATCATTGTGTACGTGAATTTCTGATCCTGGCACGTACATGGTTTGCATTCAGCTTACCTTCCAAAACCAGGTGTGACACATGAAGAGGCTAACAAAGCAGTAGTAGCATGGGCATTCTATGAATAATTTCTTGTACTTCTATCTCATTATAATTTTCATTATCAACATTAGGTATGTTTATTCCATTTTCAACAATGTCCTGAATGCAAGGGTGGAGCGAAAAAATATGGCTATGCATTTTGCGGCTCCACCACAAAAATCCTCCCCGTCAAAGTGAGGAGGCTTGCCTAGTAGAATAGAAAGCAATTAGGCATTGGAAGAACGAGAAATGCGTTAATAATTTAGAGGACTGTGATTGAATGTATTTTTAACCGTTTTGTGCTTGGAAGAAGAAGAGTCATCCTTTTGCGAAGTCGTCGAGGATGTAGACGTGTTTCTCTCGTAGTAGACGATCTTCTTGATGCACTTTTTCTTCTTCTCTACTTTCTTCTTGTGTGATCCTGAGTTGATGGGTGTCGGCGTTTCGAGATCGGGGGGTCCCTCGGGCCGACGAGTGAGTGTCGCCGCGTGCCCCAGCCTAGATGGGTCGAGCGCGTGGGCGAGCGCGAAGGGGGGAAGGAGCGAGGCGGCCGGAGACCGGCATGAGAGAGGTGGGAATCTCGCGGCCTTCGTGTTCGTCCAGTGCCCAGGTCGGGTGCGCTTGCAGTAGGGGGTTACAAGCGTCCACGCGGGAGAGGGAAGCGAGCGGCCCCAAGAGAGCGCCTGTCCCGTCCTCGTCCCCGCGCGGCCAACCCTCTCTAAGAGGGCCCTGGTCCTTCCTTTTATAGGCGTAAGGAGAGGATCCAGGTGTACAATGGGGGTGTAGCAGAGTGCTACATGTCTAGCGGGGGATAGCTAGCGCCCTAAGTACATGCCGATGTGGCAGCCGGAGAGATCTTGGCACCCAGCTGGTGTGATGTCGTGGCCGTCGGAGGAGCGACGGAGCCTGGCGGAGGGACAGCTGTCAGAGCGGTTGAGTCCTTGCTGACGTCCTCCTGCTTCCGTAAGAGAGCTGAGAGCCGCCGTCGTCACAGAGCATGCGGGGCGCCATCATTGCCTATCTGGCGGAGCTAGCCAGATGGGACACCGGTCTTGTTCTCTGCGGCCCGAGTCAGCTCAGGGTAGGGTGATGATGGCGCTTCCTGTTGACGTGGCTGGCCTGCGCCCTAGGTTGGGCGACGTGGAGGCTCCTCCGAAGCCGAGGTCGAGTCTGTCTTCCATGGCCGAGGCCGAGCCCGAGCCCCTGGGTCGGGCGAGGCGGAGGTCGTTCGGCAGAGGCCAGGGCGGAGTCCGAGCCCTGGGTCGGGCGAAGCGGAGTTCGTCGTCTTCCGGGGCTGAGCCCGAGTCCGAGCCCTGGGTCGGGCGGAGCGGAGTTCGCCGTCTTCCGGGACCTAGCCCGAGTCCGAGCCCTGGGTCGGGCGGAGCGGAGTTCGCCGTCTTCCGGGACTTAGCCCGAGTCCGAGCCCTAGGTCGGGCGGAGCGGAGTTCGCTGTCTTCCGGGACCTAGCCCGAGTTTGAGCCCTGGGTCGGGCGGAGCGGAGTTCGCCATCTTCCGGGACCTAGCCCGAGTCCGAGCCCTAGGTCGGGCGGAGCGGAGTTTGCCGTCTTCCGGGACTTAGCCCGAGTCCGAGCCCTGGGTCGGGCGGAGCGGAGTTCGCCGTCTTCCGGGACCTAGCCTGAGTCCGAGCCCTGGATCGGGCGGAGCGGAGTTCGCCGTCTTCCGGGACCTAGCCCGAGTCCGAGCCCTGGGTCGGGCGGAGCGGAGTTCGCCGTCTTCCGGGACTTAGCCCGAGTCCGAGCCCTGGGTCGGGCGGAGCGGAGCTTCCTATGGTGCCTTTGGCAGGGCCTGACTGCCTGTCAGTCTCACTCTATCAAGCAGCACTGCAGTCGGAGTGGCGTAGGCGGCGCTGTCCTTTTGTCAGGCCGGTCAGTGGAGCGGCGAAATGACGACGGTCACTTCGGCTCTGCCGGGGGGCGTGCGTCAGGATAAAGGTGTCAGGCCACCTTTACGTTAAATGCTCCTGCGATTCGGTCGGTCGGTGCGGCGATTTAGTCAGGGTTGCTTCTTAGCGAAGGCAGGGCCTCGGGCGAGCCGGAGATGTGTCCGCCGTTGGAGGGGGGCCTCAGGCGAGACGGAAATCCCCCAGGGTCGGCTGCCCTTGTCCGAGGCTAGGCTCGGGCGAGGCATGATCGAGTCGCTCGAATGGACTGATCCCTGACTTAATCGCACCCATCAGACCTTTGCAGCTTTATGCTGATGGGGGTTACCAGCTGAGAATTAGGAGTCTTGAGGGTACCCCTAATTATGGTCCCCGACAGTAGCCCCCGAGCCTCGAAGGGAGTGTTAGCACTCGCTTGGAGGCTTTCGTCGCACTTTTTTGCAAGGGGACCAGCCTTTCTCGGTTGCATTTTGTTCCGGTGGGTGCGCGCGAGCGCACCCACCGGGTGTAGCCCCCGAGGCCTCGGAGGAGTGGTTTCACTACTCCGAGGTCTTAATGCCTTGCGTAACGCTTCGGCCGGTCTGGTTGTTCCCTCATGCGAACTGGCCGTAGCCCGGGTGTACGGTCGGGGCCCAAGTTCTCGGGCTGGTACGTTGACGCTGTCAACGGTTCGGCCGGAGCCGGGTTTGCGAGAGCAGCCCTCGAGCCTCCGCACAGGGCGAGAGGGCAATCAGGGACAGACTCGGCTTTTTTACATACGCCCCTGCGTCGCCTTTCCGCAAGGAGGAGGGGGGGAAGCGCCATGTTACCCTCGATGGGCGCCGAACATGGTGTCTCCGGTGAGCTACAAGAGGGTAATCCGAGTGGACGTCCGTGCCCCGTTCGTTAGGGGTCGGCTAGGGGCCCAAAGGCACGCCCAAAAGTACCTGCGGGTGATCTGCCGGACCCGGTCCCCTGGCGACGGGGTCCGAGGGCTCGATGCCTCCCTCTGATGGGATTCCGTTACAAGATCGCTCCCGCTGGTCTCGGAAATGTCCTAGGGTACCTCAGGAGCGCAGCCCAAGCCTTGGTTATGTATCGAACGTACCCCTGGTCATCCCTCGCTCGGTGTCTGAGGCGGCTGTGAACCCTTCGGGGGCCAGCCTTCGAACCCCTGATCAGTAATGGGCGCGGAGCCCGAGTAGCCTGAGGCGGCCGTGGAACCCTTCGGGGGGCCGGCCTTCGAACCTCTGACCAGTAGTGGGTGTAGGGCCCATGCGATCTGAGGCGGCTGTTGAAACCCTTCGGGGGGCCAGCCTTCGAACCTCTGATCAGTAAGGAGGCTCGGAGCCAGGTTCCTTCACGGGGAAGGATCTTTTTCGGGGTATCCCCTTTCCCGGTCCCTGTTGCAAGAGATAGAGAAAGAGGGAAAACGGAAAAGGATACGAAATCGAACGACGCGGCGTACCTTTTTTGGCGCGGTTTTTACGGCGAAGGCGAAGCGTCGCCCGCTTCTCCTGCCAGAAGCGTCGTTTGTCCCTCCGCGGAGTTAATGCGACGGGGCAAGTTGTTGGCAGGGCGGCCGTTGCGCGTGCGCGAGCCGTTCGAGGAACGGCTGTTTCGCTTCGCGTTTTTCGAATCCCGCATCCGGTCCGTGCGGAACGTTGGAAACGGTCTCGCCTTGGTCTTTATATACCTGGGAGAGGGTCTGGTGACGGTTCTTCGCTCCGCTTCCTGCCTCCTTCTTAGGTTTTCGCAACCCGAGAGACTTTAGCCAGAGAAGAGAAAACCGCCCTTCCAGCCCCTTGCGCCGCCATCCCTTCCGTTTGGCGATGGCTGACCGGGTGACCATCATCTCGCCGCGCGATCCATGGCCCTTTTCCACGGTGACGGCGAGCGATCTGGAGGATCTGGTCGGCGAGGGTTTGCTTCGCCCTCTCACCGATGAGCAGCGACCGGAATGGATTCCTCCCGTGGGCGGAGCCGCTCCATCCCCACCGCCGGGGTACGTCGTGAGCTTCGTCTCCTTCCACGAGCGGGGATTCGGTGTGCCGGCGGGCCGCTTTATGCGGGCGATCCTGTACCACTATGGGGTGGAGTTGCACAACCTCACCCCCAACTCCATCTCACAGGCCGCTATCTTCGTAGCGGTGTGCGAGGGGTATTTGGGGATCGCACCCCATTGGGATTTGTGGACCCATCTCTTTTTCGCCGAGCTTTTTGCCTCGCCGACGGGGGAGAGGAAGGTCCGCGCAGTGGTGCGGGCCGGCGGCTGCACCCTCCTGCTGAGGCAGTCGCGGGCGTCGCAGTATATTCCTGCCATCCTCGCGTCCTCGAACAAGGGGTGGCAGCGCCGGTGGTTCTACCTCCGAAACGACGGCGAGTTGCTCCCGCCGTTCTCCCAGCGAGTAGTCACCACCGCCACCGACGCCTGGCGCCACGGGACCCCGCACGAAAGACAGAAGAACCTCGGACCCCTTCTCCAGGCCTTGGAGGCGTTGCGGGAGGGGGGACTCACCGCTGCGGGAGTGATTGCCGCCATCCACCGTCGGAGGGTGCTTCCCTTGGCGGAGCGACGGCTGTCGCTTTGGGAGATGACCCTAGAGGCTGACTGGGAGGGCTCGCGGATGTCCCCTGATCCTCTTCCCTTCGACGCCCTCCAATGGCGGGTGTCCGCTGCGTTGGGGAAGCCGGACCCCCACGCCTTCTCCCAGCTTCTGATGCGCCCCGACCAAGGGTGCGTGACTCTGGTGAGTGTTCGCTCCTTCCTTCTTCATACATTGGGTTGCTCCTGGTTCTTACGATCGGGTTTCTTTCCCCCCCTTCTTCAGGAGGTGGGGTGGCACAAGCCTTCCCTGCCATGGGTTCCGCAGGATGCGGTGGCCCAAGCAGCGCGGCGGGTCGCCGTGGAGGAGAAGAAGAGGAAGAAGGACGTGGAGAAGGCTCGGGCCCGTGAGCGGAGGCGGGCTCGAGACGCCTTGGAAAAGCTCCGTCGCCAGCAGGAGAGGGAGGGACTCCCGAGGGAGCCGTCGCCGGAAACGCCCGACGACGACGACGATGATGATGATGATGATGACGAGGAGGACGACATGGCCGCCCGTCTCGGCCTCAGCCCCGGCTTGGGGTGTGGCCAGGAGCCGTCAAGCCAGCCCCCGAGCGGGCCGACGCTGTCAGTCCCCGGAGTCGGGGCGTCGGGGTCCCGGTCCGAGGCACGGGGGCAACCCGAGAGGGCACCTGACCCCTCGGCAGGAGGAGCTGAGGTGACTCCGGGGGGCCAGGTCAGGGCGTCTGCTCCCCGTGAGCTGCCGCTCGCACCGGCAGCGCATGGAGGTGACCCTCAAGTCATCGTGACAGTGCCTGGGCAATCTGCTCCCCGGGTGTCCAAAGCAAGGGTGGCACAGAAGTTGCCGGCGAAGCGGACCTCGGCAGCTGTTCCGAGAGCTGGGATCCAAGAAACTTCCCCCCAGGCGTGGTGGATCATGGCCCGGAGCGGGTAGGTATCTCGGAGTGTCTTCGTCCTGGCTTTCCATTCATATGTCTCGGCCGTGATTTTCCTTTTTCCCTCAGCAAGCGAAGCCATGGCCAGACCGACCTGGCACCCCGGAAGGCCCTTAAGACGGCGCCGGCCTGTGCGGCCAGCGCCGCTCCAGGCCTTGTCGTTCAGCCGACCCTCTCGCAAGGCGTTTCACCGCAGGGGGCTCGGGCGGCACCTATCGCTGTGGAGCAGGTTCCCGAGGCTGGCTCTTCCGCCGAGGCGGCCATCGTGATAGGGGAGGCGGCTGACGCTGACGTGGTCCCGAGCCCACCTGACGTGTCGGCCATGCTGGCGCCTGCCACTACCGAAGTCGCCGCCGTCCCAGTCGGAGAGCGACCGGTTGCTGCCGGCGTCGAGACGGCTGATGCGTCGGCGCCCAGTGCCTCGGAAGAGGTGGGCGTGGAGGCGCGATCCGTCCAGCCGGGCGGCAGCCTCATCGCTGTGCGGCGGAGCCCCGGGGCCCGGCGCCAGTTGCTCTAGTTTCGGACCCGCGAGGCCTCGGACCCTGTCTTCATTCTCGACGATGAACAGGAGGACCAGTCCTGGGATGAGCTCCGCGAGTGTGGTGAAGCAACGGTGGGGTCGCTCCGGTCGTCGCTGGAGGTTTTCTGCAGGGACGTCCCCCAAATCCTCCAGGTAACGGTTTCAGGCATACCTTTTCTCTTCTGTGAACGAGGCGTTCTTCGTCACGCCCCGTTTCCTTCCCCCAGGATCTGACGGATCGGAGCGCCACCAAGTCGTCGTTCATCCGCCGCGAGGTCGATGTCTGGGGCTCGCTGCGATCCCTGAGGACCTCGCTCGCCGGGGCTACTGCGCGCCTTTCTCAGCAGGGTGCCAAGGTTGCGGACCTCCATTTGCTCTGCACTGACCTGAGAGCCGAGGCGGCAGCAGCGTGCGCGGAGGCGGCAGCGGCGCACGCAGAGGCGCAACGGCAGCGGTCGGAGTTCATCCAGGTCGTCGAGGAGCGGGACCAATCTCGGGGCCGGGCTGCCGAGGCCGAAAGCCGGGCTGAAACCCTCGCAGCCGACTTAGCCGCAGCCCAGGTCGCGGCCTCGGAGCAGCGTGGCCGAGCCGGAGGTACGCCTTGGCCGTCCCTGGTTCTTGTTCTTGTCTGTTTCCTCTGCTTGTGTTTGAGATCTTTCTTCTGGCTGTTCGTAGAGCTTGAGTCCGCCCTTGTCGAGTCCGCCGAGGCGCTTGCCGGAGCTGCCGAGCAGAGGGAGGCTGACCTCGCGTCCATGTCCGAGGCCGTCTCAGACGTTTATCGGATCCTTGGCTCTGGCGACGTCCCTTCAGGAAGCTCCCCTCAAAGCCGCCTTCAAGCCTTGGGTGATCACGCGCGCGGCAGAGTCCGCGAGGTGCTACACCATGGCGTCAGGTGGGCCTTCGCCGTGCTCGCTTCCCACTACGTTGTGGACCTGGAGCGGGTTAGTGAGGGGTATTGTCTTCCTGACGAAGACGAAGCTGCCCTGGCAGAAGTTCAGCGGCTCGACGCGGTCGCCGCGGGTCCGAGCGCAGTGCTGGCGACCACCTTTGAGGCGGAGATCCTTCCCCCTGCGCCGTCGCCGGAAGCCGAGATGGACCTTACCAAAGGCGGGGACGGAGCTGAAGGCGCGGCTCCTTCCGAAGGCGGCGCCTAACTCTTGTTGGAACAGTTTCTGTTGGATGTGCGTGTGTCTTACTGCAGCCGCTGAGGCCTGAACACTTTGTTTTCATTGCATGAAGTCGTACTCTTCTTCCTTTTATTTTGCGTGTCCGGCTTAGCCTGTCAATAATAGGGTGGCTTCCCGAGTTGGGTCATTTTTTGTGGCGGGTGATGAGTGAGGTGTCCCTAACCCGGAGGCATAGGAGTTCCTCGGCTCAGTCGGCCTCGCCACTTACATGCACCCACGTTCGCTCCTTGGGGCCCTGCTTCTGACATAGCCGGGAGAACGCAAAAGCCTTTTTGATCGAAAATTTTGGATGCGGAGAGGTACACCCAATCTTGACGCAGAGGGGTTCCCCCTTTTTAGCCCCCGAGGGAGGGTCGGGCTCTGCCGAGGCGAGGCCGACCCTTCCTTGACGACTGAGACTTGTGTGGGAGCGAGGTATACGAACAGCTTGAAAACATCTTATGGGTAGAAGAGACGTAGCTGTCGGATGTTCCAAGCGTTGTCGTAGACCTCGCCTTGACCGCCGGCCAGCTTGTACGTTCCGGGCTCCAGAACGTCGGTGATGACAAGCGGCCTTTCCCGGGGGTGCGTGCAGCCCCCGGGTGCCCCCAGCAAGGGCTCGGGGTGCTGTGCGATGGTCGGGGTCTTCTCCTGGTTGGCTTCGATGCCCTGCTTGGAGATGATGAACCCGAAGACCATGCCCTGGGGCGCCCCGAGGACCCACCTTTCAGGGTTGAGCTTGACGCTTTTCGCTTCTTTTAGCTTGTGGATCTCCTCGCCTATCACTCTGCGCTTCTCCTCGTCGAATCGGCGCAGAGGCTGCTTGACGGGTCGGGCTCCGGCCCGAATATCCAGCGAGTGCTCGGCGACATCCCTTGGTATGCCGGGCAGGTCCGAGGGACTCCACGCGAAGACGTCGGTGTCCGCGCGGAGAAAGTCGACGAGCACTGCTTCCTATTTGGGGTCGAGCCCGGAACCGATCCGGGTCTGCTTGGAGGCGTCGCCACTGGGGTCGAGGGGGACGGCCTTAACCGTCTCCACTGGCTCGAAGTTGCCGGCATGGCGCTTCACGTCTAGCACCTCTTTGGAGAGGCTTTCCAGGTCGGCGATGAGGGCCTCGGACTCGGCGAGGGCCTCGGCGTACTCCATGCACTCCACGTCGCATTCGAACGCGTGTTTGTACGTGGGGCCGACGGTGATGACCCCGTTGGGGCCCGACATCTTGAGCTTTAGGTAGGTGTAGTTGGGGACGGCCATAAACTTCGCGTAGCATGGCCTCCCCAGTACCGCGTGGTAGGTTCCTCGGAACCCGACCACCTCGAATGTTAGAGTCTCCCTTCGGAAGTTGGAGGGCGTTCCGAAGCAGACGGGAAGGTCGAGTCATCCGAGAGGTTGGACGCGCTTCCCGGGAATGATCCCGTGGAAGGGCGCAGCGCCTGCTCGGACGGAGGACAGATCGACGTGTAGGAGCCTAAGGGTCTCGGCGTAGATGATGTTGAGGCAGCTGCCCCCGTCCATAAGGACCTTGGTGAGCCTGACGTCGCCGACGACGGGGTCGACGACGAGCGGGTATTTCCCCGGGCTCGGCACGTGGTCGGGGTGGTCAGCTTGGTCGAAGGTGATGGGCTTGTCGGACCAGTCTAGGTAGACTAGCGCCGCCACCTTCACCGAGCAGACCTCCCGGCGCTCTTGCTTGCGATGCCGAGCCGAGGCATTCGCCGTATGCCCACCGTAGATCATGAAGCAGTCGCGGACCTCGGGGAACTCTCCTGCTTGGTGATCTTCCTTCTTGTCGTCATCGCGGGCCCTGCCACCCTCCGCGGGTGGCCCGGCCCTGTGGAAGTGGCGCCGAAGCATGACGCACTCCTCAAGGGTGTGCTTGACGGGCCCCTGATGATAGGGGCACGGCTCCTTGAGCATCTTGTCGAAGAGGTTGGCACCTCCGGGGGGCTTCCGAGGGTTCTTGTACTCGGCGGCGGCGACAAGGTCCGCGTCGGCGGCGTCGCGTTTCGCTTGCGACTTCTTCTTGCCTTTCTTCTTGGCGCCGCGCGGAGTTGACGCCTCGGGAGCATCTTCCGATGGGCGGCCCTGGGGCTGCTTGTCCTTTCGAAAGATAGCCTCGACCGCCTCCTGGCCAGAGGCGAACTTGGTGGCGATGTCCATCAGCTCGCTCGCCCTGGTGGGGGTCTTGCGACCCAACTTACTCACCAGGTCGCGGCAGGTGGTGCCGGCAAGGAACGCGCCGATGACATCCGAGTCGGTGATGTTGGGCAGCTCGGTGCGCTGCTTCGAGAATCGTCGGATGTAGTCCCGGAGAGACTCTCTCGGCTGCTGCCGGCAGCTTCGGAGGTCCCAGGAATTCCCGGGGCGCACGTACGTGCCCTGGAAATTGCCGGCGAAGGCTTGGACCAGGTCATCCCAGTTGGAGATCTGCCCCGGAGGCAGGTGCTCCAACCAGGCGCGAGCGGTGTCGGAGAGGAACAGGGGGAGGTCGCGGATGATGAGGTTGTCGTCGTCCGTTCCACCCAGTTGGCAGGCCAGGCGGTAGTCCGTGAGCCACAGTTCCGGTCTCGTTTCCCCCGAGTACTTTGTGATAGTAGTCGGGGGTCGGAACCGGGTCGGGAACGGTGCCCGTCGGATGGCCCGGCTGAAGGCCTGCGGACCGGGTGGTTCGGGCGAGGGACTCCGATCCTCCCCGCTATCGTAGCGTCCCCCACGCCTGGGGTGGTAACCTCGGCGCACCCTCTCGTCGAGGTGGGCCCGACGGTCGCGATGATGGTGCTCGTTGCCGAGGCGGCCCGGGGCCGCAGGCGCGGTGCTGCGCGTGCGCCCGGTGCAGACCGAGGCTTCCCGCATGAATCGGGAAGTCACGGCATGAGGTTCCGAGGGGTATCCCTGCCTTCGGGAGGCAGAGCTCTCGGCCCGTCGGACCGCAGCGCCTTCCAGGAGATTCTTGAGCTCTCCCTGGATTCGCCGACCCTCGGTGGTTGATGGCTCCGGCATCACGCGGAGAAGCATCGCTGCTGCAGCCAGGTTCCGACCGACCCCACTGGATGCGGGTGGCGGCCTGACCCTGACGTCGTTGGCGACGCGGTGCTGGAGACCCTGGGGCAGGTGACGTATTTCTCCGGCCGGGAGTTGGCCCGCCCATGCCTGCCCGACGTCCCGGCGGATCGGCTCAAGCGCTCCTGCTCCCTCGTCGAGTCTGGCCTGCGCCCCGCGGACTTGCTCGAGCTGTGGGTCGTGATCCCCCGCCGGAACGGGGACCACAGCTAGCTCCCGTGGGATGTCAGTGCGAGGCACCGGCCTAGGGAGATCACCGTCCTCCGGCATGCCGAGAGGATTGCCTTCGGAGGGATCCCCTAGATCGACGTGGAAACATTCGCGACTTGGGCTGCAGTCCTCGTCGTCGAGGCTGCGGCTACCGTCGGAACAGTCGGAGAGGCAGTAGTCACATGCGGTCATGAAGTCCCGCATGGCACTGGGGTTGCCTAATCCAGAGAAATCCCAACAGATGTTGGGGTCGTCATCTTCCTCGGACCTAGAGGGCCCGTAGGTCGAGACGTCCGTCAGCCGGTCCCAAGGCAACCGCATGCGAAACCCCAGAGGGTTTGATCTCGCCTCTACGAGAGCTCCCGCCAAAGCAAGGTCGCTAGGCGGGTCGTGGCTGAGTCCAAATGACGTAGGATGGGAATCGGTCGGTACCTTTCGGTCGACGAGCAGCGACATAGTCACGTCGGGGACTGATTGCACCATCGTCTCAGGTACGAGGGCGACGTCCTGCAAGCTCTCCGCGAGCGCACTGGCGTCGTCCGCTTGCTCGGGATTGGCGTGTCGCGGGGAGACGGCGCTCGCCTTCGTCTCAAACGCGAGGTCGACGCCCGACGCGCCCCCCGTTGGAGCGCTGGGGACGTCGACTCACTCGACAGCCGATGAGGCGCGGCCTCCCGCTTGGCCTTGGTTCCCCCGCCTCCTCCTCCGGTGGTGGGGGAGAGGACGGGGCGAGCTCGAATGTTGTTCTTCTACCACGCGGGGAAGACGTCGTCGATTTTGTCGCCGGCGGGCGGGCCGTCGACCGCCATTGTCGTTGTCGCGCGGCGGTGGAAGGAGTATCATGTCGTAGCTGCCGTCGAAGGACACGAACTCAAGACTCCCGAAACGGAGCACCGTCCCGGGTCGGAGAGGTTGCTGGAGACTGCCCATCTGGAGCTTGACGGGAAGCTGTTCGTCAACACGCAGCAGGCCCCTACCTGGCGCGCCAACTGTCGGCGTTTCGAGACCGGGGGGTCCCTCGGGCCGACGAGTGAGTGTCGCCGCGTGCCCTAGCCCAGATGGGTCGAGCGCGTGGGCGAGCGTGAAGGGGGGGAAGGAGCGAGGCGGCCGGAGACCGGCGTGAGAGAGGTGGGAATCCCGCGGCCTTCGTGTTCGTCCAGCGCCCAGGTCGGGTGCGCTTGCAGTAGGGGGTTACAAGCGTCCACGCGGGAGAGGGAAGCGAGCGGCCCCAAGAGAGTGCCTGTCCCGTCCTCGTCCCCGCGCGGCCAACCTTCTCTAAGAGGGCCCTGGTCCTTCCTTTTATAGGCATAAGGAGAGGATCCAGGTGTACAATGGGGGTGTAGCAGAGTGCTACGTGTCTAGCGGGGAGAGCTAGCGCCCTAAGTACATGCCGATGTGGCAGCCGGAGAGATCTTGGCACCCAGCTGGTGTGATGTCGTGGCCGTCGGAGGAGCGACAGAGCCTGGCGGAGGGACAACTGTCGGAGCGGTTGAGTCCTTGCTGACGTCCTCCTGCTTCCGTAAGAGAGCTGAGAGCCGCCGTCGTCACAGAGCATGCGGGGCGCCATCATTGCCTATCTGGCGGAGCTAGCCAGATGGGACACTGGTCTTGTTCTCTGCGGCCCGAGTCAGCTCGGGGTAGGGTGATGATGGCGCTTCCTATTGACGTGGCTGGCCTGCGCCCTAGGTTGGGCGACGTGGAGGCTCCTCCGAAGCCGAGGTCGAGTCTGTCTTCCATGGCCGAGGCCGAGCCCGAGCCCCTGGGTCAGGCGAGGCGGAGGTCGTTCGGCAGAGGCCAGGGCGGAGTCTGAGCCCTGGGTCGGGCGAAGCGGAGTTCGTCGTCTTCCGGGGCTGAGCCCGAGTCCGAGCCCTGGGTCGGGCGGAGCGGAGTTCGCCGTCTTCCGGGACCTAGCCCGAGTCCGAGCCCTGGGTCGGGCGGAGCGGAGTTCGCCGTCTTCCGGGACTTAGCCCGAGTCCGAGCCCTGGGTCGGGCGGAGCGGAGTTCGCCGTCTTCCGGGACCTAGCCCGAGTCCGAGCCCTGGGTCGGGCGGAGCGGAGTTCGCTGTCTTCTAGGACCTAGCCCGAGTCCGAGCCCTGGGTCGGGCGGAGCGGAGTTCGCCGTCTTCCGGGACTTAGCCCGAGTTCGAGCCCTGGGTCGGGCGGAGCGGAGCTTCCTATGGTGCCTTTGGCAGGGCCTGACTGCCTGTCAGTCTCACTCTGTCAAGCGGCACTGCAGTCGGAGTGGCGCTGGCGGCGCTGTCCTTTTGTCAGGCCGGTCAGTGGAGCGGCGAAATGACGGCGGTCACTTCGGCTCTGCCGGGGGGCGTGCGTCAGGATAAAGGTGTCAGGCCACCTTTACGTTAAATGCTCCTGCGATTCGGTCGGTCGGTGCGGTGATTTAGTCAGGGTTGCTTCTTAGCGAAGGCAGGGCCTCGGGCGAGCTGGAGATGTGTCCGCCGTTGGAGGGGGGCCTCGGGCGAGACGGAAATCCCCCGGGGTCGGCTGCCCTTGTCCGAGGCTAGGCTCGGGCGAGGCATGATCGAGTCGCTCGAATGGACTGATCCCTGACTTAATCGCACCCATCAGGCCTTTGCAGCTTTATGCTGATGGGGGTTACCAGCTGAGAATTAGGAGTCTTGAGGGTACCCCTAATTATGGTCCCCGACAACGGGCTTTTCACCTTTGGGCTCGTTGTCAATGGGAATCTTCTGTTTCCCGCTATGTCCATCAACTACCTTTCCCTTCCCTTTGGAGTCCATCTCTTTGGTTGTTAGACCCAAAATGGAGAGACTGGCTCCGATACCAATTGAGAGCACTTAGAGGGGGTGAATAGGTGATGCCTAGAAAACAAAACTACAAACACAAATTTGGTCCAAATTATGAGTTACAACAAAATTAGACCAAGTAGAAGTGAGAAGACAAGAGATAAGTTCTCTTCGCTTGATTGATCTCACAAGACGTGTAATAAATTTAGAGCAATATTCCAAGTGAAAAGTGAGAACTTAGATAGAGGAAGAAAAATCACAAATAAATAAGCACAACGATGATTTCCCCGTGGTTCGGGCAAGCCACAAATGCTTGTCTACTCCATGTTGTGGTATCCTAATGGATAAGGGTTGCACTCAACACAACTTAAGTGATCTAATGATCAACTTGAGTACCATGATCTTCCTTATATCAATTAAATCCCTCTCGCAAGGAATATCCACAAATTGGAGTCTCTTGCAGCTGTACATAGAAAATCAGAGTTACAACTTGAAACACAGCACAAGAGAGAGGAGAGAGTACACACAACAGCCAAAAGCAACCATACAACAAAAGAATCAAGAGCTCAAGAGCTCAGTCACACAAAATAGCAAGAACACCTCAGAACTGTGCTCAGATCTCTTTGTGTGCTTCGGATACTAAAGGAGGTCGCCTAGGGAGTCCTTTAATAGCCCAAAGAGCCTCCATAGTCGTTGCTCCTTCCATCAAAAACTTGTTGGAAGTATGCACTTCTTGTGGGCACCGAATCGGTCCGGTGCACCACCGGACCAGGTCCTTTAACCCTTTCTCTAGGATTTGAGTGATAACCTTTCTTAGTTGACTAGCACCAGACCGGTCCGATGAACCTCCGGACTGGGTGGGATGTCAGCTAGCTATTGGCTAGCGTGCGCTCGCGGGAGATAGTTGTCACAGACGGTCCGGTGCACCACTAGACTGGTTACTGTAGACGGTTCAATGATTTTTATAAATAAAAACCCAAGACTCGCCTGTTCACGTACGGAGGCGGTCCGATGCACCATCGGACTGGTCCAGTGAACCGCATACTAACCTAATGATGTCCTTGTTGTGCAATTCTTCTTCGATTAACTAGGACTTTCCTGTGACCTTTTCTATCAATTAGAGAAACATTATTAGCACATAATCCAAATGACTAAGGCCCCGTTTGGCAAAAATGTTTCTAAAAATCATGGTTTTACAATACTATACTTTGCAACTATTATGACAATATCGTAGTTTGGTTAGCTCCAAAAATACCATGTTTTGAGAAACATTGTTTGGATATAACATTGTGAACCATGGTATTAGGCAGAAGCTAGCAATGCCATGAAAACTTTGGGTTGGAGTGGAGTTTCCAATACTGCAAAAATATCATGGTATTTAGAATACCATGGTTTTGAAAATATAGTTTTCAGGAATGCAACCAAACACCTTATGGCATAAAATACTACAATATTATCCAAAACCATGGTATTGCATGAAAATTGTAAAAATACTCCAGTCCCAAACAGGCCTTAATTGTGAAATCTCATCTTTAACTCAATCTTCTATGAAGATTTGCAATTTTACTCAAACTAAGTCTTAAAGGCAATTTCCTCACATAATTGAGTTAGTGATAAAATCAAAGTGCTAGAAACATAGTATTAGGAATATGCAACTTATCTAGGTGTTCAAACCTCATGTTTTTACCATTTTACCCGAAGTTGCACTTTCTAGCCTCTTATGAGCCTCTTGGACTTAGCACCTTCAAATTGCATGTAAGTGAACCTATGATCATACTCATAGCAAACTGGTTAGTTCATGATGGTGTGTCGGACACTTAATCACCAAAAAAGGTAGAAATGGCTATCTAGCCCATTTCCCTTTCACTTTGCTTAATTTGCCTTCATTGTTGCTCTATGAATCAACATCACACATGTTAACTTGTCCAAGTGCCAAAATAACTTGATGTACTATGTTGTAGTTCAAAATGTGTCACACCTAGATTTAAGGGCAAACCCACATACATTGACTCAGTGTATAGAGATGAATGTCATAATCTTTATTGCATAACGAGAATGTCTTACAAAGTAGCTAATAATAAAATAACTTGAATTTAGATAACTATCTCCACGGCGCCATAGTTGATTGGGAGACGACGCATAGATATCATCGAACTCATCGTAGTAATCCTCATCCAGCGGTACCTACTCTTCTCCTTGTGTGATTATAGCAAGGGTAAGCTCTCATACGATCATCGCTCAGCAAGTGTGGAGAATGTGCATGAGCTCACTTACGGTGGGGGCTCATGTGTAGTGTAAGGCTAATCAACAAAAATGGTTAAGGTTGAGCATTGCTTTTAATAAGTTGGTCAAAATTTTATTAGCAATTACTAATTATAAGTGTATACTAACCCAATTAAATAATTGATCATAATTAATAATAAATCCCACAATGCAATGCAAATGACAGATTAGGTTTAATTCCATAAGTTACTCATGTGAGGGTCCAAGCTGCTCATGACCATGAGCACGCCTAATATACTAGTTTTACACTCTACAGAGGTTGCACATCTTTACCCATAAGTCATGTTACCCATTAGCCAAGGGGTATCGAATTCCATTCATTTCTACCGAGGAGACGAGGTAGGGTAGCACTACGAGGCCTTTCCAAAGTTTCACTAGGAAGAGAGAACCCGCTACGGATTCAGGCAGGAGGGGTGATATAGGAATCCCTCTCCCGAAAAGCTATCAAAGACAGATTGACCCGAGAACCTCCCTATGTCGGTAGCTCCCCACACCATGCTTGCCCCTTTTGGGAAAGGATTAACTCCTACTAGCTTTCCTAAATACTTGGCCAAGGGCGTCCCATTTCACCCTTGTGGTAGCACTATTTTGTCGGGTGGTCGCTCCATGTTTCAATTAACCAAAATAATCTTATCATGAACAATAAATAATCCATTGATAGTAATAAGCATTATCATGACTCATATATAGCATAACACCCAAAATCACATAGAGCTATAGCAAGACTACCAAATAGTTTATTTGTAAGCAATGTATAGGGTAGACAAAACTAGAGTAACCTATTAGGTCCCATCAAATTAACCTAAGCATGTCACCGTGATTAAACAGAACATTATTAGGTAAAAGAATGTGATCAAGGGCTCAACTTGCCTTATACTTGCGATAACCTGTAGTCCGGATGCTTCCCCAAAAGTTGGGCTTCAAATTCCTCATCACCACGACTCTACTCGTAGCAAGACATACAATCAAGCAAATAATGGATATGGTAACATTACACCAAAGCATAATAAAAAACTAAACATTAGTATTCTACATGTCGTTATGAGATCGTAGGTTTGAGAACCACTTAAATCGAAGTTACGATTAAAGAGATATGATTTTCTGAAGTTTTAGGTGATTAAATAGTAAAAATATATTCTATATAAATCATATGAGAAAAATATTACCATGAAATAACTAATTCAATTTTAATCTAAGTTATAACTTGATTATAGTCTTATAGATTATACCTTAGTCAGTTTATAATTATGGATAGATTAAGAAAGTTAATCTACTAAACATAGGTTAAATAAATATATAATTATAAAAGTATGTGATATGATACAATTAATGTTGTTACAGCGTAAACAATATTATTACAAAGCTAATGCTACTGGAACGGAGAAAAACGGAGTTAAAACGAGAAAGTTATGGACCTTCTAAGTTATTGGAACTATTTTTATACTAATAATCATTATCTCGGATTTATTTTGCCTAATTCAATAAACTGTGGAATGCGGGTACTATTTCTAGGAAGAACATGGTTCAATCTATAAAGTTCAGGACCAATCCGCAAGACTCTTTACATAGTATTGGACAACGGGTTAATTCCTAAAAAGAGCAGGCGCTCTTATTCAAGAGAGCCCGACCGAAGGGGTAGGGGACGTTCTGAGCCACCCGATCAAAATCCCACGATCCCCAAAACGCCACGCCTCGGACAACTGATCTCCGGTGAAGATCATCCTGGGCGAATCGGTAGTGGGTCCTTGTAATCACCATCGTTGATCTACTAACCAAAGGCACACATCACTCCTCTCCAAATCGGCCAACCAGTCGTGGTGGCGCCACCAACCCCACAACGGAGCCATGGCTGGAGCATAGCCTACCAGTATTATCCTAAACGCTAAACGGTAAATAGTCGGTCATCCTCTAATTAGTGTTTAATCGGACTACACGACTGTTTAACTAGACTAAAAATGGATTAAACGGCATAAACGATCTAAACAGTTAGCTAATGAGTAGCATTTAAGTGGCGTTTAAATGGTCTAAATGGCCATTTAGGATAACAGTGTAGCCTACTCGGTGCGGAGACCCGATTTCTTGACAATAACGCTACTACACACTATGGGGCAAAAACCGAACACATGGGAGGTGTTTTTATCGAGGTTATCACGTCAGTGGAGGTTGGCCACAATCTGAGGTGGAGCCTCTGAGGTAGACAAAGTCTGGGGAGCCATTCTTGTCCCCCGAGTAGGCCACGTAGACACAACCCGCTCCGCCTTGCTCCAAGGGTCCTAGTGCAATACCCTGGCCCACCATCAGGGAACAAACAACTGCATGCAGGTAATTCATCGGTGGCAGCACCTTCTCTCATGCAAACTCCTCGACGGTGGCTGAACTCAGGACTGATTTCGATGGTTCCTGGTTGGCGTCATGGAGGAGGGCCACGTCTTTTATAGTCTAGTGATGAGTATAAGACTAGCCGCAGCGGTAGACGCTTCCTCTCCCCCTTCCCTTGCATGCGGCGCGTAGGGGGCACCCTATGGCCGCAGCGGTGCCTCCTATAGCGCCCCCTACGTGTCGGTCCCCTTCTCTCTCCCCTCAGATATAGCGTGTCACTGTTCATCACCCTAAACACTGTGCTGTGGGTCCACGAGTAATTGTTAGTAGATAAAAAATTGATAGTTGATATAGAAAATGATATTTTATAGTGGTAGTGGGGTATAGGGGGAGTATTTAGGGGGAACCGCTGAGGGAGATGAAAAAATAGGGGGGGAAATAGGGGGAAAAAGTGATATAGGGGGAAAATTTAGGGGTAACAGTTGTGGATAGCCTAACAACCCAAGGAGGTCCACAAGGTGGGGACTGTTGTGCGGTTGACGCGAGCTCGACATTGGACTTTGGATTGATACGGTGAAGGGGATAGCTGGCACAACGGTCCTAGATGTAAGTGACTCGAGCACGTGAGCTAGAAAGTCCGGGGAGCCATTCTTGTCCCCCAAGTAGGTCGCATAGTCTTCAACCCACTCCGCCTTGCTCCAAGGGTCCTAGCGCAATACCCTGGCCCACCATCAAGGAACAAACAACTGTATGCAGGTGATTCATCGGTGGCAGCACCTTCTCTCATGCAAACTCCATGATGGTGGCTGAACTCACAACTGATTTCGATGGTTCCTGGTTGGCGTCACGGAGGAGGTCCACGTCTTTTATAGTGCAATGATGAGCATAACAACCCAAGGAGGTCCATGAGGTGGGGACCGTTGTGCGGTTGATGCGAGCTCGGCATTGGACTTTGGATTGATACAGTGAAGGGGATAGCTGGCACAATGGTCCTAGATGTAAGTGACTCGAGCACGCGAGCACGTGAGCTAGAAAGGGTAGAGGTGGTGTGACTAACAGGTGGGGGCCACCTATCGGCACCAAAATGAATGCTTGGTCGCACGAGAGTAATGAATCTGGGCCAGGAAGAAGGAATTAGGTCTAGAAACGTTTGTTCTCATCTTTTTTTCTTTTCTTTTCTGATTTCTTATTTCAAATTAAATTCATACTTCAAATTCAAATCTGAGTTACAAATTCGGTTATAAGTGCAACAACACAGGAAACCCTGCATGATGCAAATATATTTATTCATTTATGAAATGCACACCCATGGTTACTTAAAGAAATCCTTATTTTGAGTATATAGTTAATTCAAAAGTCCATTAAAATATAGTATTTACTACTTCTTTAGTTTATGTAAAATTTTATCAAAAGTCACTTTAAATCAAATGTATTTAAATAGTAGTACTCCACTTTAGCAAATTGGATTATGTTTTTTTTCGGGATTTCAATTTAAATTCAAGTTTCAAAAAGGTTTTATCTTAGATGACACTAGTATTGTCAACTATTTATTTATTTTGGGAGAGAACAACTTTAAAAGTGAGAAATCCATATTAACAGATATTCTAATTATGCATCTTTTTAAGTATCTTTCATACATCCTAAAATAGGATTTTAGATGTTACCAATCCTACCCCTTAAAAATAATCTCGTCCTCAAGATTAATAAGAAAGGGATGTAGAAAGTTTTGATTTGCAATTTAACTTTTTTAGTTCCTTAATTGGTCCCACTACCAAAAGGTTTCCTCATCCTTTGTCATTAATTAATAGGTGATTAAGAACACATAGGCATCGTTTCTACTAGTGACCCGTTCCCACATCCGATTATGCCCAATCTACACCACAATTGATCATCCGAGTATCCACGGGCCACGGCTGCCACAAGCACCCATCGTCGTCGTTCGTGCCCTCCTAGTCACCCCTTTGCGCCTAATTCAGTCTAGAGAGTTTGCCATGGCCTCTAATGGCTTGGTAGTACACCTAAGCACTAGCCAAATCTTATAGCGCTCATCACGGAGCCCATTGCCATCGTGATCCCGATACATTGTACTACCTCCGTTTTTATATATTTGACACCATATAGTTTAACTTTATACCGGCCGATGTCAAATAAAAACAAACGAGGGAGTACAAAGTTATTAATTGTATGGTCAGTCTCAGTGGAAACCCTCGTGGCGTTGTTTCTAAGATTATGATAAAACATCAACTTCTAATGAAGAATTTTATTCTATGATTTTGTAGGTATTTAATTTTATAACTCATAAAAAGTTGATATCATGTCAAGAGAGCCAGTTTATCCTTATAAAACTCACTTCTTCTCTCTTCTTAAAAATGTTGCCACATCATATAATAGCTCATTAAATATAAATAAAACCGCGACAAAACTTTCACTATGACTGAATTTAATGTATGAATGATAACTAGATTGCGAAGCTTTGCACGGTCCATACCAATAGCAATTACGTAACACAAAGTTTTGAAAATTTTCAAGCAATGAAAGGCCACGAGGGTTATGTGTCCGTTACGCGAGGTCACCGTGAATTCAGAAGTTTTTTTCTTTTTCCAATGTTAAGTAAGTAATTATTTAATTCAAAAATCCAAGGTCTCGGGTTTATTTGAAGTATTGCGTAGTGTTTCATTCTCTGGTTAGATGGAATGACTCTATTGTAATTCGGAGAATGAAATTACCCTACCTCTATTATATTTAAAGCACCAGTTTCAACAGTTATCCTACGTTATACTTTTAAAAAAAATCCCTACATTTTTTTTAAATTAACTCAGCGTAAAATATTAAAAAGCGGTGTAGGAGGTGGGGTTTAAACCCACACCCTTTATGAAGAAGGGTGAGAGACACTAGACAGAAGCTCAAGTGTTTATAATATTGAATATAAATTTACATATGTACATTTTTGTAACCTGTTCTTCCTCTCCAACCTGCTCTTCCTCTTCAACCTGCTCTTCCTCTCCAACATTCGCCCTGTTCTTCCTCTCCAACCTGCTGCCCCCGCCCACGGTCGAAGCCGCGAGCCGACCGAGCCTCGTCGACGTGGATACGGGGCGAGTCGATCATGCTCCTGGCCTTTCTCCATGTGTGTCGTCAAGGAGGACATGGTGGCGCCTGCCATGCTTAGGTTATCTTGGCGATGACGAGTCTAAGTCTGAGATATTGGACAACCAAGGCCCTTAGCGTAGCAGCAGTCGGCATATGCTACGGAGTTGGTGGTGGTGTTGTGTCGCATCAGCGGGTTCAGGGCTGCGAAGACACTCGCATTCTCTCGCCCTTCTCGGATTGACGCATCGTGCAGGTGCCTCTCGGTTTGGAGCTGCTCTAGCTGGGCTTCTTTCTCCGCTTGCATGCTCTCTCCCTATATATTTAGCGGTATACTACCTATGTCGCCTCCAGCCCAGGTCTTCGTCGTGTCCTTCTCCAGCAACAAACAGGTATGTCTGCCTCTTCTCTTCCGCTCATGTTCTACGAAACCTTGGAAGTGTGGGAGGCGAGAGATGGGGGTCTGATTTGCTGCCTATGGTACCCGTGCGTTCATAAAAAAATATTAAGCGAAGAGCGGAGACAATCAATAAAAAATCTTGAGATCTTTTTAGTGGATAATTTATATGGGTATCGTTGTGAGGCGTCGTAACGCACAAGTAATCAACTAGTTCTAACATATAATAGAGTTCACAAGGAGTCGTTTGAGTGTAATTACCTTTCTCTTTTAGAGCATCTTAAACAATGTGCTATAAAAGTATAATAAAAATTAAAAAAATATATATTTTATAGAATTTAGAGCACTAACAAAAATTAAACTCTAACGCTAATGCTCCAAATCAAGTGGTTAACCAAAATATAATAATCTACTCCATTCGTTTGAAAATGAAAGTTTTGTGAATCGTCCGTTCGTTTAGATCTAGATATGAGACAGCTCAATAGGATGACGTATATTTATGGCATTTTAAAAGGTGATAATTTTTTTAAAAAATAAGGTACTGTTGGAGCAGTTTTTTATAACTTGAGTTCTATAATTTATTTTTTGGTACTGAGATAAGTCAAATGCTTTTATTGAAGGGAACATTGGTGAGCGAAACTCTGTTTCAGACTTGCCTCAACCAAATACTTAGTAAAGGTGGAACACAGCCGTTAAGTTTCACCACTACATCACTAAAAGGAGTACCTTGACATTGTCGTTAATTCTATGTCCAACTGAATTGTGTCATGTATGATTTTAACAACTTTCTTATGAACGAAACGATTGCAAGGACCCAGGATTGCGATGTTTTTAGAACTTGTATACAAGGTAAAGATAAACAATTATTTAGGCCTAGTTTGAGTACTCTAGTATTAAAGTGGTTTGAAGAGATTGGAAAGTGTATAATCCTCAATAGCTCAAAAACTTTCACAATACATCTTAATTCACTCTAATCCCTTTCATTACTAGAATACCCAAACTAGCCCTTATAATTAAATACATTTGGACACGTGTATCTGTAGGGAATAGGGATAATCAGTACTGACTACTCCCTCCGGTGAACGAAAGATTGCCGTTCTGCCGCATTCTCCCAGTTGCACAAAAGATTGACGTTCGATACGTTTTCCTTGCTGGCTTCCAGTTTTACCCTTCCGCAACGCATCGGCTCCCGAAGCCATAACTCCTTCCACGCTGTTTCGGCATTAAAACCAACGCCTCTGCTTCGTTCCGCGATGTGCCACAGCTGCCGCTTGCCTGCTTCTTCCACTTTTCCTGGCAACACCGCGGCCAGCCTAACATGGATCCGACGCCGCAATCTCCATTGTCCAGCGATGAGTCCGACCCGAGTTGGTTCTGGCGTAATCCAGCAAGGCAAGCAGCTCGTGCTGCACAGCGCTCGGCGCGCGCGGCCGCGGCGGCACGCGCGGCAGCGGAGGCGCGTGAGGAGCTGGAGGAGCGTGCGGTGGTGGCGGTGCGCGAGGATGGTGCGGCCGCACGCTCAGCAGCGGTGGCGCGTCCGACTCCTGCTCATGCGTCAGCGTCCCGGCGCGTGCGGCACCATCCCTACAGCCGGGCGTCTCGTCAAAGGGGTGTGAAGTTGCGTGTTCCTTCCGACGACGAAGGTGAAGTGGTTGGTCCAGCCAAGGTTGAAGAAGGGGACAACAAGGTGATGAAGAACGAAGATGCAATGAAGCCATAAGATTGATGGTGAACCAAGGTTAAACAAAAGTCTTACATTCGGTTCAGTGAACCAATTTCTAGTAGTATTCCTAATTGTTCCATGCAGCAAGCTTCTCTATGGCGTCGTTTACTAATGTTTCGTCACAATGAATTTGTAATGGCAGTGATCCTATCCTTTCCAGTGTACTCTTTTTCATGTGAGGAAGTTTGTACTTGTTTGATCCATGAACTTTCATTGTTTCCTTCAAAACTTGATGAAGTGTTAAATATATTCTGTTTGCCTTCCTTGGAGAATATTCGTGGAATGCCTGCAGCATTAGAATAGTGTTAGTCAATGCACTGAATTGATAAACAAATTTATTGTACTGAAAGGCAAATCACAAACCTCTTGCACAACTGGAATTAGGTCTTGAATTGTCTTTGCTGTTTTCTTGTATTGAATTGATTGTATGGCTCGAAAAAAACCCAAATCCAAGATATTAAAATCCGGAGAATTAGCAGGTTGACAAATTAGACGAATGTCGAAACCATCTTGTTGTGCAGCTTCACAAAACAGTGGATCGTTAACTTGAACATGAGAGGGTGCGTTGTCTTGTTGAATGTAGATTGGTTTATTTAGCTCATCACGTGGCCACTTAGCTCTAATAGCCGGTAAAACCTTCTCGATCAGGAACTCTCTAATGACATCTCTCTTAATTGAAGTGATGGGTTTCACTTCCATTGTTCCAGCTGGTCGGTTAACACTACTTCTCTTAGCACGTTCAAATGTAACCAACGGAAAACACCCAATCTTACCATCAAAAGTGCAAACTCCATTCTCAAATCTTGGACGAGATGTGGCACATAAGAACATAAGCTTAGGGATGTTGTTCTTGCTCTTACAAGTACGATGAGGATCATCTTCATCAGGAAGCAAGTAGTACCTCTCAGATTTACGAGTTAGAAAGAACCATTTCTCATCAATAAAAACATGGTCAAAAAGAGTCTTAAATCTTGGAGCATCATGCAAGCTCTCGGGTTCAAGCATGTCAACACACCATTGTAGTCTTGCCTTCTTGTTCTCATCGGTTAGATATGGTTTAATACTACTTGTGTGCCTCCTAATCTTTCCTTCCTTTACATGCTTCAATAGTGTTTTTTTGCAAACGCCAAGAACTTTGCATGCATCTTCTAGGGTGGTTCTATCTTTAAGAGGAACGTTGCGCAGCTGTTCATAGTTTACTGTACTTGGCTTACGACCACATCTACCTCTCTTTTTACTAGCAAAACTAACCGCATTGCCATCCGGACGTGAACGTTTACCTTCAGCCCAAAATCGTTGAACAGTTCGAATATGTAAAAGAAACATTGCGGCAACTTCTCTAGTAGCATTCTTTGGTAGCACTGATCCATTTCTACTTCTTCGCAACAGTTCCATGTACACTTGTTTTTTAATCTCTTGAGGAGCATCTTTCCGTTTTACAATGCCGTCAACTAAATCAAGAAATAGTTAATGGCAGGTTAAAAAAACATCGTACTACAACTAGTGCGCCGAACAGGAACTTACATGGGTTTGGTTCATCCAAAGTCAAGTCGAGTACATCATCATATTCAAACACGTTTGCATGCATGTTCAAGTCGAAGCCTATTTCATCAACAGGTGGCTCCAAATTCAAGTCAAAACCTATAGAAAATATCAAGAGCAGGAAAAAATATATTAGGATTAGGAGAAGTAAAAAAGAATATGAGTCACAAAAAAGTCACGTACCTAAACCGTCTTCAGAAGGTGGCTGCATATTCAAGTCAAATAAGGCTGCCAAAACTTCTACGTCCATCGCGTATTTTACTTCTTGGCTTTGTACAACACAATTGTTTGTATTGTTTGCTGTCAGCCGTACTGCTTAAATAGCCGGATACGGGAGCGCTGTGGCCGAAAATGTGAGCGCGTGGCTGAAAATGTGGGAGCGCGAACGGAAAAGGGCAAAAAAAAATTGTCCCGCCATGCACATGAAAGTGACCCGCCATGCAAAAACAGGGAAAAGGGCAAAAAAAAAAGGATTCGAACCTGCAATGCATGACTAGCATGTGACGCTGGTAACCAGTCGAGACAAGGAGGATAGCTTGCTTTGGTATGCGACAGACCATATTTAATAAGGGCACGACTGCAAATTACACTGTTAATAAATCAGCCCTTGGTATGCGTTATCATGTCCAAAACGACTAATATTCCTACACCGGAGGGAGTAAGCCAAACGATATGACTGTCGAGTGTGACAACATGTGAACAACTATATCCAATTCACCCAGAAAGGTCGACGTCTGATCTTTGGAAAGAGATTATGGCATGATTGATTAATGATTATGATAGGGACCGACGTCCCACAGAAAATGGGATTGTTTTGAATATTCAGAATTTTAGTTCGAGTAGTATATAGAAAATTACTGTTTGTCATGTTCATGCTCTGGAGGACATCTCCTGCTGCTGGTGATGGAGGTTGCCCTGCTGGTACTTGGGGTCCCGGCGGACGATGCGCTTCCAGTACCAGTGCCTGTCGAAGAGCATCCAGATCTCCTCGATGGGCACCTGCTTGGTCTCCGGCAGCAGGAGGATGACGAAGATGGACATGACGAAGATGAGCGAGGCGAAGAGCATGAAGACGCCCCACCGGAGGTGGCACAGCGCGGCGAGGAAGCACTGCGCTACGGCCGCCGTCCAGAAGAGGTTGACGCACACCACCACGCTCTGCCCCGCCGACCGCATCTCCAACGGGAACAGCTCGCTCGGCACCAGCCATCCCAGGGGCCCCCAGGACCAGCCGTAGGCCACCACGAAGAGGCAGATGGCCACCACCAGCACCGTGCTCACGCCCTTGCTCAGCTCCTCGCCTTTCCCGAACTTGAGCGCAAGGATCACAGCGATGACCACCTGCAATAACAATGATAATGCATTACGCGTTGGCGCACTGCGTCAGAACGTCCGTCGTCCTTGTGCCATGGCATCATGCATGACGATACAAAATTACAAACCATGGATGAGATCATCTGGATGCCAGCCTCGATGAAGAGGAAGCGGCGGCCGAGACGGTCCACGGCGACCATGGAGAGGAGCGCGCCAACCACGAGCATGGAGCCGGTGATGATGGAGGAGTAAAGCGCGGCGGAGGAGCCGAACCCAAGGCTCCGGAAGATGACGGGCGAGTAGAAGAGGATGGAGTTCATCCCCGACAGCTGCTGGAACGCCGGGATGCCGAGCGCGCCGATGACGAGCTGCGGGCGGTTGCGCAGGGCGAGCAGGTTCCTGAACGTGCCCGGGACGGCGCGCGCGGCCTCGCTGGCCTCCTTGAGGTCCTCGAACTCGGCGTCCACCTTGCGCGTGCCGCGCACCTTCTCCAGCACGCGGCGGGCCTCCTCCAGGTGGCCGCGCTCCACGAGGCTGTTGGGGGTCTCGGGCAGGAACAGCGCGCCGACGAAGATGGCGGTGGCGGGGCCCATGGCGAGCCCCAGCGAGAGGCGCCACCCCCACGGGTGCAGCCGGTCCGTGAAGTAGTTGATGATGTCGGCGACGAGGATGCCGAGGCAGGTGGTGAGCTGGAAGAGCTGGTTCACGGCGCCCCGGATGCGGTACGGCGCGATCTCCGACAGGTAGAGCGGCACGGCCTGGTTGCCGAAGCCGATGCCGACGCCCAGGAGCACGCGGCCGACGATGAGCATGGCGATGTTCACGGCGGCCGCGTTGATGGCGCCGCCCAGGAAGAAGCTGGTGGCGCCCACCATGATGCTGGCGCGCCGGCCGCGGCGCTTCGTCACGTAGGACGCGCCGAACGTAGAGACCAGGCCCGCGAAGTAGAGAGAGGAGGTGAAGAGCGTCAGTAGCTGGCTGTCGTACCTGCAGTAGTCCGTCTCGTGTGGGTGCGCCTGCTTCCGCCGGTACACGTCCGGGAAGAACTTTCTGAGGAAGTCGTCCATGGAAGTCACGCCGCCTGCAATGGTCGGATCATGAGGAACGCACGTGTGTTGACGCCGATCCGGACACCAATCATGAACCTGTTGTGGTGCTTTATGTACAGACGTGGACGGTCCGCAGCCAGATGCCGGACGGTCCGCAACCTGGCGCAGGACTCAGGTTCCCTGTCTAACGGGCCGGACGGTCCACGCGTGCGCAGGGGCGGCGGAGTTCGCCGGCGGTGCCTGAATCTCGCTTTCGGGACAAACTCCGTCGGGGAGGAGAGATCCTAAGCTTCGTCTAGGGTCGGAAGGCCACCATAAATACCTCTAATCGACGTAGAGCCGAAGAAAAGCGAAAAATTTGGGATTAGAAAAAAGCTAACTTAGAGCTAAACTAGAAATAGACTTCATTTAATCGATTGTTTGAGGGTTTAATCGGCGGTAGCCCATCATCTATATAAAGAGGGAGATCTGGATCCGCTACAAACTGTTTCTTGAACTAATCCTGCGGTTTTAGGTAATAAATCCGTGAGAAACTCGGAAACCTAACTGACTGTGTGCACGCGCAGACCGTCCGCACGGTTGTTTATGGTGCTCAACAATGTATTTGTTTGGCTTTAATACATACCGACTTATATATAGTATTTTTATCTTTATAGCTGCAACAGTCAAACAGTCAGCTTTAATCCAAAGTGAACATAAATGTCACAATGTTTTGTTTAGTGATGTCACTTTGCAGAAATGCAATTGAGATGATCGGTTCTCCAGCAGAGTATGTACCGGTACTGAATGAAAATGAGAGTGCAGGAATGGCACAAAAAAGTTTTGGTTTTTGGTTTTTGCGAAGAGAAACAAAACAATTGTTTGATATATCACCGGGTTTGTTTGTTTTTTAACCTTTTCTTTTTTTTTTTTGCACGCGAGGTCATATCCCATTTCTACTCATCAAACGAAAAATACAAGAGTTTGATAATGGTTGTCAACAATCATCAACCACTTTGGCATAGGATGAAGACATCGTAATGTCCGTTTCCGATTCCTGTGTTTCTATGGTATATCCCACGGATTCTTTTTTTAGTGCAAATCATTTATGCATGATGGAGACCATCCACGAAATTTGGATCAGAGTAGAGATAGATTCGGGTCGGATATACATGGAAACAAATCAAAATGTCACTATTTACCATATTTTAATTCAAATATGGATACTGTCGGAAACGAATATAAAATAAATAATTTAAATTTAGATTCACATTCAGATACTTACTTGATTTGGAACATAGCATCATAACAAACATTAATTTGTTTTATCGATGGATTTATAATTGATAAAAATCATATTACAAGAAATTATAAACAATAGTACATATACATTATTTAACTGAAACTTAGCTGAATATCATATTTTTAAATAAATTATTTATACCTAGTATATTTCTATTTTGGACTCTAAATATAATCTTTTCGTATATCGTATGTTAAGTATTTTTGTATTTTGGACTCTAAAAACTCGAATAATCTAATGTATTCAAAATTACACTTTTTAATATTAATTAAAATCTATCATTATATATCACTAGTAATGTAAGATTAACACAATCATTTATTTATGATATGAATATTTTTAACATTTTAAATGGTGCATATCAGTTTTTAGTACATTATTTAAAGTTTAAAATCACTTGTAATTAGTAATAAAAGTAAGTTTAAATTGATTTTATCGAATACTTTTTCCTTTCGGATACCAATATTATCAGATATTTCACGGTTTTGTCGAATATTGTCGAATACGAATCTTAAATCGGATAAAGAAAAACCGAATTTAGATATGTCTATTTAACATCCATATTAAAATCGAATACGAATACAGTTATCAATATTAACACTTTATCTAAATACGAATACGAATAATTCGGATATCTAGACATCCGAATCCATCACTAAATCAGAGAATAGTTGCTACCAGCTTCTCTCTCTAAATATCCTATTTGAAGAACTTCTAAACAATATAGCGTTGGGCTGTTCACGAGCAATCAATCATCATTTGTTGAACCTTTCCAAACCCCGGTAATTAAAGAAGAAAGAGAATCCATAATGTAAAAAATAATAATATGAGCAGCGAATCATCAAAACGCGGACAAGAATTGCATTTCAACAAAACGAGAACCAGGGAAACAAAGAGAAATGGATACTGACTGGAGACTCCGAGGTCATAGCCGAAGAGGGAGCCGCCGAAGGAGCCGACGATGCAGGCGAGGATGAAGTAGCCGGTGATCTTGCCCTCGTACAACTCGGCCCTCCCGGCGGCCGCCCCGCCTCCGCCAATAAACCCGCCGGCCATCCTCTCGCCGTCTCAGAGAAGCAGGGAGGCCGTCGACGACGCGCTGCACCTTCGGTACTCTGCCTCGCTTCCCTGAATGGCAAGGCTGAAAGAAAGAAGGAAGGAAAGAAAGAAATAGGCCAGGGAGGGAGAGAGGAAGAGGAAGAGGAGGAAACGTCGTCGACGACGGAGAAGGCGGGGGAGAGTGCAAATCGGAGAGGAGAGGAGGGGAGAGCGCACACAGGTCAACGGCGGGGAGTCAAAGAACTGGCAAGGGAGGAGAAGAGAGTCGAGACAGACAGATCGACATCTCTATCACTAAACCTGAACACAAAGATACTCTACCTCCGCTGTTCCTTGGACCAGCTGAGCCCAGGAATGCGTGCTGTGCGTAGTACAGAATCCAACACCAGGCTAGATGAACTGAAGACAAGATTATGTTTATAATCAGGGACCGAGTCGAGCGGCTGGTTGGTTCCGCCTCACCGGGCCAAGCCAGCCAGCCAGCCAGCCAGCGCCGATCCAATCTGGCTGAGGGACGAGCAACGGCAGCTCCCTGTCGCAGAGGAATCCGGGAGGGTGGCGGGAGGTCGTTGGGAACGTGGGATGGTGGCTTATTTTTTTTTAAAAATCTGTGTGGCGTGGCCCCGCGAAGATAGGCTCACCCAAAGTTTGAATGGATTCGAATCAGATAGCCACGGATATGAAATCAGATGTTACTATTTACTATATTTTAATTTAAATACAAATACGGATATTATCGGATAAAATACAAAACAAATAGTTCGAATTCGGATTCCGATACTCACATGATTTGTAACATAATGTTATAATGATTATCAATAACGATGGATTTACAACTAACAAAAAGTAATATTACAAGTAAATTATAAGCAAGCAATATATAACTTATGAGCATATTCATTAATAAAAATTATAGTATTTAATATTAAAAATATATGTCATGTCTATAGATATATGTCAAGCTTTGACAACATTTACATATTATTTTATAATTTCTATAAATAGATATCTAGTAATTCATTTAATTGTTATAAAATAGTAAATATGTCAAGAAATTTAAATATGTCATTCCAAAATGAATGAAGTGTATGAATGTGTGCACCAGTAATGAACAAATTAATCTATATATTGAAAGTGGAGAGCTGTAGTTGATTCAGTATTTTGGATTCTAAATATATTTCATATTAGGTATATTTGTATCTTAGACTGAAAAAATCCCAATAATGTAATTGTCAGAGAGAAAATTCTCCGGCCGGGTGGCGGAACGCACCCGCCCTAAATCCTAAGATGAGGAGGGGCCTAAGCGTTTTGCCTGCTAGATGGAATCGGGAAGAACACAAGAACACACAAGGGTCTAGAGTGGTTCGGGCCGCCGGAGCGTAATACCCTACTCCACTGTGTGATGTATTGAGCTTAAGAGCTTGTATGAACTTGTGAGGTTGAGTGACTAAGTGAGCTTGAGCCTAAGTTGGGTCTGCCTTGTAACGTCGTGTACTCTCCCTTTTATAGCTCAAGGGGGGCACGTACAAGGATGCTGAGCCCCGACATGTGGGCCCAGGGGCAAAACGAAGGGAATACATATCGGAGTATCCAATGCCAGTGTCGCCCAAAAGATCTCCGAGCGGCATAATGTTCGAAGTCCATATAGTATTAATATCTCGCGGCTGCTTCCTCGGTAACGCGCGAACCATGATGAGCACAGTGTATGCCGCCGCACGGGCATACTGCCTGCCAATGGAATGGACAGGCACGCCGCCTGCAAGATGGTTTGGTTGCCGTCCGTCAGCGAAGTGGATAGGGCACATTTAATGCTGAGGCGGCACATCGTCTGTCAGTGGAGTGACATGGCTCATTAAATGCTGAGGCGGCACATCACTTGCCAGTTTGGCAGGTGGCGTGCCTTATCTACAATAAATGCAGAGGACGCGTGACCCAGAGGCCTTACGTCAGGCTCCGCCCGCTGGCTTACGTCACGGGCAGTGGGCCACGTGGCAGCATCGAGTCTCCGCCTGAGCAGGGAGCAGAAGCGTACGTGGTATGGTCCGGACACGTGTCAGCTCCGAACCCCCGTCTGGTCTTGATCAAGGTCCGGGTACTCTTTGTCCCAGAATCCTGGGACCCTGTTGTGAGTGGTCCGGACCCCACACAGAGGGGTCCGGGTCCCATCCCAGGGGCTCGGTTCGTGCCCGTGGAGGTCCTGGACCTTACCCGGAGGTCCGGTCCGTAGATACAGGGGTCCGGCACTTTTCCATGGGGGTCTGGAACCACTGCTGATGCCTTGGAGCATATTGTCTTCTCTGGCCACGTGGCGGCCCCGGAGTCGTTCGTGTGGTGGGGTCGGGTGTTGTTTGCCACGCAACTAGAAATAGCTGCGTGGACACCGCGCCTTCATACTGTAGTAAGGGGTACCCCTGTTTCGGGGTACCGACAGTGACACCCGGGCCTGCCTCAGGGGAGGATACGAGCCTGCAGGTGGGGCCAAAGCTTGACTGGCGATTGGCGCGCCGCTTTCGTGCGCTAGCTGACGTAATCACTACCAGTCCGCCTTCTGTCACGCCAACTGCTACGTCTGTCCCCGTGGCTGACTGACCCGCGGCCCCCACACATGATGGTTTCACCGGGCCACGCGCGAGGCGCCTTGATACCGCTGCATTGGTTTGAAAAAATTACCTTCTCTGTCTTCTGCAGCGGCCCCGAGGAGGCGCAGTACTAGCGCGAGCGGCGGTTCGCCTTCTCCAGCGCCCAAGGAGTATGACTTGTGGGCCCGGGCCCCCGTGCCAGAGACTGGGCCGTTTGTTTCTTGTGACGGAGATGAAGAGGCACATTACCGCGGGCGGCGTCTCGCTTTTCGCGCACGGCGGTTCGTCTTCTCCGCACCCGGAAGCCGACGCCCAAGAAGGATGACTCGTGGGCCCGGGCCCCCCACGTTAGAGAATGGGCCGTTGGTTTCGGCGGAGATGAAGAGGCACACTACCGCGGGTGGTGGTTCGCTCCTCGCGTGACGGTTCTCCTTCTTCGCACATGGAGACCCACACCCTAGCTGAATGACTTGCGGGTCCGGGCCCCCGTGTCATAGGCTGGGTTGCTTCGGTGCGCGTCGGGCGAGCTTTTCTGAGGCATCTCGGAGCGCGAGCGGGAGTGTCTTCCTTGAAAAGGGATTCCTTCTGCATGCAATAGTTACGCTTTCGCATTCTTTCCAACTGTTGCGCCCTTTCGCCTTCGAGTTCTCCGTGTCCCATCGCATTTGCGCTCCTCTATTTTCCGTCGCCGTAGTTGCCGTGGCTTTGCTAGTCCATCCTGAGCGCTTCTAGTCCGAGGTGGCACTCAACCTGGTGCGCAACCTGCTCAGATGGGGCGCGCCGGCGTTTGCCGGAAGGATCCGCGCCGACGCTTCTCCTCTCGGCGGTCTCGCCGCCGGGGAGTTCGTGCTCTTCATCTCCAACCTCTCCTGTGGGTCGGCGCTGCCGATCCCGCCTTTCTTCCTGCTGCTGCTAGAGGAGCTCGGCCTCCAACTTCAGCACCTCACGCCCCGCTCCATCCTTTAGGCAGCCATCTTTGCCCACCTCTGGGAGATGTTCATGGGGATGGTGCTTCTTCTGCCAGCGCCCGGGCGAAAGGGTGTCGTGCAGCGACCTTCCGGAGGTGGAAAGCGAGCTGAGCTGTGGCTCCATCTTTCGCGTGAACTCCACCAGCATCCCATGGTACACAGCCATGAACTGGTCTAGCTCCAGCTCCATGAGGTGGAAGGCGAGCTGAGATGTGGCTCCATCTTTTGCGCCTCCATCTCTTTGGCTTTCATGGTCTCGACGTCGCCTCCAACGATGAGGGCTCCTTCACCATGACGCATGCACCGAGGGGGCTGCCTCCGTGTTCAGGGTGAGCGGCAGGCCTGCGCCCGTCGGCCGATACTGAAGATGCCGCCTGGGAGGACGTACAAGATGTCGTGGAGACAACGGTCGCGCGCTTCCAGCGTGACTGTAACACCCCAGGTGTTACCCAAGGCATTGGCTCAATGCAAGCACTCATAGCCTGTCATCACATCTGTTTAAGTGGAGGAGAGGGAGCCCCAAAACCTTGGAAACCATGGATTAGCTAAGAAATGTTAATGACAAAAGCTTTACCCAAACATTTTGAGCAATTGTCACCCTGGGCAAAAGAGGTTAAACCCTAGACCCTTAAAGCACTAGACTTCCAAGCAAGGGATTAGTGGGCAAGCTAATCAAATGGCCAATTCTTGTTTCTAACCCTTAACCAAAATTTAAGTACACTAATGTATCTACAAAAACAGTAAAGGAATCATTACAAAAAGGCCCCTTAAAGACCCCAAATCCATTCTTTAAGTGGAGAGCATACTAGAGCTTTCTAATCTTCTCTAAGTCAAAAATAAACCCTAATCTAAAGATCAGGCGTGTTCACTTAGTAAATGGCGCCAAAACCACTTGGTCTGAATACCAAAAAGGAGCCAAACTACCTAAGGAACCCACTAGAAAAAGTTGAACCCGAGCCAAAACCATTTGACACGATTTGACATCACTTTAGTCTCAGGGTGAACTGTGAGACAACCCAGATTTGGCGTCCGCATATCTCCCTAGCCAGGGCATATCTCCCATTGGAACTCACATACACAAGATAGCCTTAGGTGCCAGGAAGAGGTCTGTGTAGGATTTTTGCCAAGATTCGCACTTTTGCTATCTCAGCAAGCGTTTGAACAAGGGCAGAAACACACCTCCACGTGTTCAACGTGCCCTGACCTCGCCAGAGCACGCCCGGCGCCTGACCCCATGCGCCCCATGCCGCGCCAAGCCAAGCCCGTGCCACTGCCCGCGCCCGCGCCTATAAAGCCAGCCAAGGTTTCAACCGTACGACCCCGCTCGCTCTCGACCTCACCGGAGGGCAAGATCACCGGCGTTTGCCCTACACACGGTGTGCCAGCGGCTGCCCGAGCACCCACCACCGTAGACCGGCCAACCGAGCCATTCCGGGCCCCGTCCGACCAGCAAGAGAGACTCTACGTGCCTCGGTGAAGCTCCCAGAGCGAGGAATCGAGCTCTGCCTCACCGGAGACACCGGATCAAGGTCACCGGACTTCACCCGACCGCCGGCGAGCGTAGACTGGGCTCCACGGTGAGCCTTTCTTCAATTCCTTGCATGGGTAGACTCCTTAGCACCCCGAGAAGCTTCCCGTGCCCTTGGATCGAACTATATCGCCATGGATAGGCCGGAGCACCCACCGTCGACGAGCTCGCCCGCTTGCGCACGTGGACCGGCCGATTCCGGCCATCACCATCGTCGAGTCGTACCTCGTCGTGACCGCAAGGACTTCCCGGAGCCAACCCTGCCCTTCGCCGGACCTCCCTCGCTGCCGATAAGCCGCACCACCCTGTTTACTTCCGCGGGTACTGTTTAAAAGGGGGGAGGGGCCTCGGGGGGGGGGGGGGGGGGGAAGGAAAAGAAGTCAGGGGGGTTTTTGAATGGTCAGAGACTCAAGTGAATAGTGGCGCAAGGGCATAAGTTAAAGAGTTGGTTTAGGAAAAACCCAGGGTCCTCGGTGTAAACTGGTTTTCCAGAAAACCTTTTAAACATTTCTCATTTAAATACAAACAGAGCTTGCAAAATTCATAACTTTAGTTTTATTCAACCAAAATGAGTCAAACTAATTTTGCTAGGTTTTGAATAATGTGAGCTTCTTAGGAAAAATACAAAACCCCTAAGTGTTATAGAAGATTTTAAAGTTTTGAATTAAATAGTAGACTGGCCAAAAGCTAAATAAAAGAGAGAAAAATAGCTACACTGTTAGACTGGGGTTAAGAAAAAATCAGAGAAGTACTTAACCACTCCCTAATTTGTTTAAAAATAGTAAACCCCTCAGTACACCAAAGTAAGGAAGGGTTTACCATTTAAACCTTTTTTAGCCCAAAGTTAAAGAAAATAGAAAAGGTAGTTTAAAATAAGAACTAGGGGGCAACCACATTTTTTGCTAGCCCATTTATTCAATATAGTTCACTGAAAATTTTTGTTAGACTCTCTGTTAGTACAAAAGAAATGCATTACCTTTTATTTTATGAAAACAATGAAAACTTAGGAAAATCTTAGAAAAATAATCCTGAGAAGAAACCATCCCAAACCTTGGGATAACTCATAATATGTTATTAAGAACCTAGGAAAAATGTAAGTTTTGTTGTTTGATACTTTTCAAATAGCAAGTTAGTTATAAGTATCTTTTTGGCATTAAACTTTAGAAAATCACAACTAAATATTCAGTAGGCCTTTTTTGTGATTTTTTTTAAAAAAGACCTATTATTCCCTAGGAATCTTGGTAAAAATAAAGGTGAACCAGAAACCCCACAGAAACTAGAGCTATAGTGTAAAGTGTCCTTTTACCCTTACTTTTGTTAATTTTGCACAAGTAGTATCTGAATTAATTTCAACCTCAAAGTTCTAGAATAACCCACAGAGGTAATGGCTTACCAATTGTAATTTTTATAACATTTTTGGAAAATGTTAACTGACCAGGATAGTTCAAAAATGCTTATTAAGAAGCACAATAGGAAGAAAAAGGGAATTTTGGGAGAAATAGATAATGTACAACCAAAACCTTCCAAGGAACTCAGGGAACATAAAAATATAATTAAAGAGTGTAATTTCATAAAAAAATCTCAAAGATGAAACTATTAAACCCTTAAGTATACCCAAAAGAAACCCTAGAGTCCCACTAAACTTAGTACTATTTTACCATGCATAACCTTTACAATTTATCATGTTATTAATAAGCATATATCTTATTCATTGCATTCGATAGACTGTAATCTCGCTGACGGGGAGTACATCCTCGTCCGGAGCAAGGAGTTGCTCAGGTGGTAGTCCAGGAGCCAACACCAGAGTCTACCACCGAGGATCTGCCTGCCCAGCTTTGGAAGGCAAGCCCCGGTTTTATGCATAACCTACTTATTATGTTATTTTACTACACTTATTGTTTGTAGGTTTGAAATGTGCACTTAAGTGTAGGAGTTGTTTGGAACCGTAGTTGCATGAACTCAGGTTTTTCCCTTGTGATGGATACTAGTATGCTAGGTCGAGTAGTTGCTTTGCTAAATTAGGGATCTCGGTAGAAGTCGAGTGATTTTTCTAGCACTCGCGCGAGGTCAGGAATTGGTTGTATCCATTTTCATATCGTAATGATGATGGTCTGTGGACAACGATCCATGGGGATTGGTTGTCTACGAGGCAGAAATTGGAATAAGGATTAAGGTGTGGTACCGTGTGTCAAGCGTTTGAACATACTAAACATATGCCGAGAAATATGGTAAATCGGTAAGCCTAGTACCTGAGTGAACCTGCCCGTAGATTGCCCTCCTCACGTGACCTGAGACGTGGTCTCCCATTCCAGTTATGGTGGGTACAAGTGCGGTCACTGCACGACGGCAGTCGGGGTCAGTGAGGCATTGTACGCCAAGGCGGTGAGCCCCTTTCTGTTGTAAGGGAATCGATGGGGACGGTTGATGTGTGTGGGGACGGAGTGCCTCGTCATGTCGTGTGTTTAGGTTTACCTTGCAAGGTTGAAACTCGATTCAAATCGTCTGCTTCTCGCAGCTAATGAGACTGCTTGATCCATGCTGCTACATTGAGTAACAAGTGGAAATGTGTTGACTTGGCAAAAGTTGCTGAATGCTAAATGATTGATACCATGTATGATTAGATAAGTACACATTTAGTCTTAAGAGAGTCACACTAAAACTTGAAAAGCTAAAACTTGATTTTAGACTCAGCTAGTGCTTTTGGCAAACCAAACCCCTCAGCCAAACAACTGCATGTCTAGAGGTAGAGGAGTAGACTCCTCACACCGGATAAGTCTAGCTGAGTATTAGTATACTCAGCCTTGCTTGTGGCATAATTATTATAGGTTCTCTAGAGGACATGGTTGCTGGAGTGACTTGGCCGTCCATCTTGCCACCGAGTTGGACAGTCGAGTGGGACCCTACCTCAGTAGAGGAGGAGCATGAGGAGTGATGGGATAGGCTTCCCCATCTCTCCGTTTATTTATCGTTAGTTTTATTCCGCTGCATTCCGAACAATGATCACTGCTTTTGTTAACACTCCGATGATGTTGTAATAAATTAATTACTCCTCAATGTTTGGTTTTATGCTTTATTGTATTTGCTCTGTGCCTCACCATTGAGTGAGTACGTGGTACTTGATCCTGTTAGTGCCTTGTCGGACTAGATTCGAGGGACTGATGTTTTATTCCTATTTAAGTGTGGTCTAGCCTTTAAGGTGGGACTTAGGCACTTAAGTTGGAATAATTCGGGAAGTTCCGCCACAGCTGGTATTGGAGCTTGTACCACCACAGAGGAATCAATAAACTGTAAATACCATCCTTTTCAAAAGTAAAACTTGTTAGAAGCAAATGTTGGATAGATCGGTAAGGCGATAGGTATGGACACAGAGCGTGAAGCCTTAGGATAATAGAGGGGTAGCTAGGTGGCTATTTGAGTAAGCCCTACAGGCTACTATAAGGGATGGGAATTTTTCTCTATTCCCTATAGGTTGATGTGAGGTCATTTAGGATGAGCATGCATGCATCATTTATTTCAAACTACTTGGTAATTGGTCAAGAACCTTAAATGCTATGAGGCACAATAATAAAAGATTAAGTACACTCCATGACCTCAACGTAACCTTAGAAAAGCCAAGCATTGATCCCCTTTTATTTTATAATTCTTTTTCTTTTTCACTTACGCTTACCCTTACGCAGATGACTTCTCACGATTCCTCGGAAGGAGGGAACGCACAATCCTACACGGATGGACTTGCACGAGAGGGTTTTCCCCACATCTTATGGGAGGTACTTTAGGGAGCCGGTTATACGACGCCTCCCCAGTACGCGGTGCAGCTGTTCGAGGAGCACCGAGTGCCTTGCTGTAGGGTGAGGATGACCTTGGAGCCTCATCCCTTACAGCCAGGCTGGCGTTCGTTGGACTCTAAGTCTTTCGGATAACGGGCTGAAGACACCATCGAGGCCATTGCTCTCCTTGGGCTGACGACCTTTTGTGGTTTTCACCCCTTGGAGCTGTCCACTCATTCCATTGGTTTGTTCCCCGCTGAAAAGGAGGACGACCCAATGTGGAAGGATCGAGTGGAGCATGCCAAAGATGTGTGGGCTCTCTACATAGGGCAGACTGCTCACCTGATGGTGTGATGCATGAATGCCCTGTACCGCCTGCAAGCGGTGCGAGGAGAGGCAATGTCTCAACTAATGGGCTTGTTGGAGGCTACCAAGATCACACTGGATAATAGGGAGGAACTTGTGGTAGACCTATCCACTGAAATGGTGGAAAAGGACCTCCAGGTGGAGCAGATGGCCACCCAGATCTAGGAGCTTGAGGAGCTAGTGGGAGCTAGGGAGAACACCATTGAGGTTCTCAAGGATCAGCTGATAAACACTCAACAACAACTCGAGGAGGCTAACCAGCACTTGGATATGCACCATCAGGAGATTCAGAACATGGAGGCCAACGAGGATGTTGACATCGAGGGAGGAGTGGAGCCGGAGCCCGCATCTTGCCTGGACACTGCTGGCTCAGGGAGACCCCCTTCCCCCGAGTCAAGCGTTGCCTCGTTTATTCATTAAGTTACAGGGATAAGGTTAGAAGTGTGTGGCAGTAGAACTCCTCGAAGCTAGCTTAGCTTGTGCACTCTTGGGGTACTAGGCTAGACATAGTTGAGTCTTTTGATCGTGGATGTAATCGTAACAAACTCTTTTGGAATTATGGATGGTGGATGATGTCAACTTTTAATTATGAAGGAAGTTTTATGTCATGTGGTATCTTTTGTGAAATATGCAAGGAAATGTTGGCATTTTGCAAATCTTGTCCTTTTAAATCTTTCACCACGTATGAACCCTGACATCAAAAATATGATATTAAGAGCATCCTAAATTTTCAGATGGTAGGAAGATGCGCCATGGACAGAATGAGCGCATTCCTCCACCCTCGCCACCGCCTCCTACCATGCAGGAACTGATGGCTCAGCAGAATGAGATTCTGCGATAGTTGGCTCAGCGTCAGCCACCACCTCAGCACTATGGTGGTGGTGATCACCATCAGCGTCCCCCGACAGCGGCCACTTATTAGGAGTTCCTTAGCACTCAGCCGCCATTGTTCACTCGGGCAGAGGATCCACTTTATGCCGATGTTTGGCTTAGGGTAGTGGAATCCAAATTCCCACTGCTTAATGGAGTTTGTTTAGATGTGGCTAAGGTCCGGTTCGCCACCCAGCAGCTTCGCGGACCCGCGCGGAGTTGGTGGGACCACTTCCTCGCTATGCAGCCAGTTGACCACGTGGTGGAATGGAGAGAGTTCAAGGCAGCATTCAGAGGGCATCACATACCGACAGGCATTATGGACCGCAAGCTTAATGAGTTTCTGGCACTCATGCAGGGGAATCATACTGTGTTGCAGTACGCTTAGGCCTTCAATGACCTGTGTCAGTATGCAGGGTATCATGCCGACACTGATGAGAAGAAGAGGGACAGGTTCAGGAGGGGCCTCAGTACTAAGCTCCACGACCGTCTCAACATAGTCAGGGCCAACAATTACAATGAGTTAGTCAACCTAGCAATTTCTCAGGAAGACTGCATCACAGCCCGCCAGGCAGAAAAGAAGAGGAAGACCCCTGTGGCAGGACCATCAGCCTAGCCTCAGCGCTTCAGGATTGTATCTGATACTCAGAACAGGGGACCTTAGCAGCAGCAAGGACGTTGGGTGATCTGACCACAACAGCAGCAGTAGGCACCCAACCGCTCTCAGCCCCCAGTTTAGAGGAATAACAATCAGCCACAACAGCAATACCGTCAGGCCAATGACAACAGATGTTTCACCTGTGGCAACACTAGACACTACACAAAGAATTGCCCCAGGAACCAGCAGAGGCAGGGACAGAATTCCAATCAGAACTAAGGCAAGAGGCAGAAGGTGCAAGTGAGGCAAGGCAGGCTGAACTTCACCACCATGGCTGACATTCCAGAGGGAGCACCCGTCATGACTGGTATCTTTTCTGTTTTGAATAATCCTACAATCATTCTTTTTGATTCTGGTGCATCACACAGTTTTATCAGTGCGAAATTTAGTGCCAAATGCCTGTTACCTTTGCATCACACCAATGGGGGCATTACAATTTCAACACCAGGAGGCAGGGTTGCCACCTATCAAATCAACAGGCAGGTGCCTATAAATTTTGGTAGTCTTGTGATTAGAACCACACTCCTCATCTTGGGTTTGGATAGTGTGGACATCATATTAGGAACTGACTGGTTATCAAGGCATCAGGCAGTACTTGATATTGTAGCAAGGGCCATTGAGATTCACTCACCTACTTGTGGTGAAACCACATTATATTTGCCTAACCAGGGTTGTACCTGTTCCTGTGCCTTCACCATGATAGAGTCACCCGTCGAAAGGATTCCAGTGGTCTGTGAATACCTAGATGTTTTTCCCGATGAATTACCAGGGATGCCACCCGACAGAGACATAGAGTTTGCAATTGAGTTGCAACCCAGAACTGCACCTATATCCAAGAGACCCTATAGGATGCCTCCAGCAGAATTGGCAGAATTGAAAAAGCAATTACAAGAGTTGTTGGACAAAGAATTCATTCACCCAAGTACTTCACCATGGGGATGCCCAGCCTTGTTCGTGAAGAAGAAGGATGAGAGTTTGAGGTTGTGCGTTGATTACCGCCCTCTCAATGCGGTGACCATCAAAAACAAGTATCCCTTGCCCCGCATTGATGTATTGTTTGATCAGTTGGTGGGAGCCAAGGAATTTTCCAAGATAGACCTTCGCTCTGGCTACCATCAGATCAAGATCAGGGCTAGTGATATTCCGAAGACAGCTTTTTCTACCAGATATGGGCTTTATGAGTACTTGGTGATGTCTTTCGGGCTGACCAATGCCCCGGCCTATTTCATGTATTTGCTGAACTCCATATTCATGCCAGAGCTGGACAAGTTTGTGGTGGTCTTCATTGATGATATACTGGTCTATTCAAAGAATGAAGCTGAGCATACTAAGCATTTGCATACAGTACTTCAAAGACTGCGTGATCATCAGTTGTATGCTAAATTGTCCAAATGTGATTTCTGGCTGAGAGAAATTAATTTTTTGGGTCACACCATTTCTCAGGATGGGATATCGGTTGACCCTGAGAAAGTACAAGAAGTGCTGAATTGGAAGCCTCCTACCAATGTGCGGCAGATTCGGAGTTTTCTGGGATTGGCAGGGTATTATCGGCGATTTATTCCGGGTTTCTCCAGGATTGCAAAGCCAATGACTGAATTGTTGAAGAAAGGAGTAAAGTATGAATGGAGTCAGAAATGTGAGGATGCCTTTCATACATTGAGGCAGCATCTGACCACCGCACCCGTGCTAGCACAGCCTGACAACACCAAATCTTTTGAGGTTTATTGCGATGCTTCAGGTACTGGATTGGGATGTGTCTTGATGCAAGACAACCGAGTTATTGCCTATGCATCCAGAGCTCTCAGGCCTCACGAGCAGAACTACCCCACTCATGATCTGGAGTTAGCAGCCGTAGTTCATGCTCTGAAGATATGGCGACATTACTTGATGGGAGCTCATTGTAATATCTATACCGATCACAAGAGTCTCAAGTATATTTTCACTCAGGCGGATCATAATATGAGACAAAGAAGATGGTTGGAATTAATCAAGGACTATGATTTGGAGGTGCATTACCATCCTGGCAAGGCCAATGTTGTGGCAGATGCCTTAAGCCGGAAGGCCCAGTGCAACTGTGGGATCATGGACTCTAAGATCGCCACTCTGTGTGACGAGTTATGCAAGTTGAACATAGAAGTCATTCCCTCAGGTACCTTGAGTTATATCTCAGTGGAGCCCATGTTGCATGAGCAGATAGTCATGGCTCAGATCGGTGACAAGGGTGTTCAAGTCATTAAGGAAATGATCGAACGGAAGGTGGACAAATACAAATGCTTTTGTCAGGACAGCAAAGGGATTTTATGGTTTGGAGACCGATTGGTTGTTCCTAAAAATCCCGAGCTCAGAAAGAAAATATTGGATGAAGCTCACCTTTCAAAATTTTCCATGCACCCCGGCAGTAACAAGGTGTATCATGATCTCAGATCCTTGTACTGGTGGACCAGAATGAAGAGGGAAATTGCTAAGTATATATCTGAGTGTGACACTTGCCAAAGAGTCAAGGCCAGTCATTTGAAGGTGGCAGGCACCTTACAACCCCTTCCCATACCATCTTGGAAATGGGAGGATATTTGCATGGATTTTATTGTGGGATTGCCCAATACCTCCCGGCACCACGATTCTATTTCGGTCATTGTGGATAGGTTGACCAAGACAGTTCATTTCTTACCAGTACATACCACCCATAGGACAGAAAAGTATCCGAAATTTATATTGACCAGATAGTTTGTTTGCATGGAATACCAAGGACTATTGTGTCCGACAGAGGAGCGCCGTTCGTAGCACGTTTCTGGGAGCAATTGCAAGAATCACTTGGGACCCATGTAATAAGAAGCTCAGCATACCATCCGCAAATAGATGGTCAGACAGAAAGGGTGAATCAGATTTTGGAAGACATGTTGAGGGCATGTGTGTTACACTATGGTAAGGATTGGGACAAGTGCCTTTTGTTGGCAGAATTCTCTTATAACAACAGTTACCAGCCCAGCCTAAAGATGGCACCTTTTGAGGCCCTGTATGGGAGAAGGTGTAGGACACCGCTAAATTGGTCACAAGCTAGGGAGAGGGAAATCTTTGGACCTGACCTGGTACTTGAAGCTGAAGAGAAAGTTGAGTCATTAAGAAGAACATAGAAGCTGCTCAGGCCAGACAGAAGAGTTATCATGACAAGAGGAGGAAGCCTCTACAGTTTGAAGTGGGAGATCATGTCTATCTTAAGGTGTCACCCACCAAAGGTGTTCAAAGATTTGGAATCAAGGGCAAGTTAGCTCCTCGCTACATCGGGCCCTATGAGATACAAGAGACTTGTGGACCTGTAGCTTATCAATTGAAATTGCCACCTCATATGTCAGCAATTCATGATGTATTCTACGTATCTCAGCTATGGAAGTGTGTCCGCTTTCCCACGGAAGTGCTACCAGAACCAGAATTGGAGATAGAACCAGACTTGTCTTATCAAGAGCACCCCATCAGGATATTGGACCAGAAGGAGAGATCAACTCGGGCAAGGTCGATCAAGATGTATAAAGTTCAGTGGAGCCACCATTCAGTAGAAGAGGCTACTTGGGAGACTGTGGATTTTCTACGTTCTTGCTTCACCGACTTTCTACCCAAAGGAGTCGGTACGTAATCCAAAACCCCACCCCCACCTTCCCTTTGAATCTAAATATAAGAAAACTTAGTTGTTAAGGGTAAAGTAAGCTTTGAAAATAACTTTAAAAGGACTTCCTTCTGAAGTTGCAAAGAGAATGACATTCGAAGAGCAGTTAATTAGAACAACTTGGACAAAAGGATCTACAACACCAACACACCTTCTTGGTACCCCTCTAAAGGATCCCTACCCAAAAATCTTGGGACGAGATTCCTTTAAGGGGGGAGGGCTGTAACACCCCAGGTGTTACCCAAGGCCCTGGCTCAATGCAAGCACTCATAACCTGTCATCACATCTGTTTAAGTGGAGGAGAGGGAGCCCCAAAACCTTGGAAACCATGGATTAGCTAAGAAATGTTAATGACAAAAGCTTTACCCAAACATTTTGAGCAATTGTCACCCTGGGCAAAAGAGGTTAAACCCTAGACCCTTAAAGCACTAGACTTCCAAGCAAGGGATTAGTGGGCAAGCTAATCAAATGGCCAATTCTTGTTTCTAACCCTTAACCAAAATTTAAGTACACTAATATATCTACAAAAGCAGTAAAGGAATCATTACAAAAAGGCCCCTTAAAGGCCCCAAATCCATTCTTTAAGTGGAGAGCACACTAGAGCTCTCTAATCTTCTCTAAGTAAAAAATAAACCCTAATCTAAAGATTAGGGGTGTTCACTTAGTAAATGGCGCCAAAACCACTTGGCCTGAATACCAAAAAGGAGCCAAACTACCTAAAGAACCCACTGGAAAAAGTTGAAACCGAGCCAAAACCATTTGACACGATTTGACATCACTTTTGTCTCGGGGTGAACAGTGAGACAACCCAGATTTGGCGTCCACATATCTCCCTAGCCAGGGCTCTCCCATTGGAACTCACATACAAGAGATAGCCCTAGGTGCCAGGAAGAGGTCTACGTAGGATTTTTGCCAAGATTCGCACGTTTGCGATCTCAGCAAGCGTTTGAACAAGGGCAGAAACACACCTCCACGTGTTCGACGTGCCCTGACCTCGTCAGAGCACGCCCGGCGCCCGACCCCGCGCTCCCCGCGCCGCGCCAAGCCAAGCCTGTGCCACTGCCCGTGTCTGCGCCTATAAAGCCAGCCAAGGTTTCAATCGTACACCCCCGCTCGCTCTCGACCTCGCCGGAGCGCAAGATCACCGGCGTTTGCCCTGCACACGGCGTGCCAGCGGCCGCCCGAGCACCGACCACCGTAGACCGGCCAACCGCGCCATTCCCAGCCCCGTCCGACCCGCGAGAGAGACTCTATGTGCCTCGGTGAAGCTCCCAGAGTGAGGAATCGAGCTCTGCCTCGCCGGAAACACCGGATCAAGGTCACCGGACTTCACCCGACCACCGGCGAGCGTAGACCGGGCTCCACGGTGAGCCTTTCTTCAATTCCTTGCACGTGTAGACTCCTTAGCACCCCGTGAAGCTTCCCGTGCCCTTGGATTGAACTATATCGCCATGGATAGGCCAGAGCACCCACCACCGACGAGCTCGCTCGCCTGCGCACATGGACCGGCCGATTCAGGCCATCACCGTCGTCGAGCCGTACCTCGTCGTGACCGCAAGGACTTCCCGGAGCCAACCCTGCCCTTCGTCGGACCTCCCTCGCCGCCGGTAAGCCGCACCATCCTATTTACTTCCGCGGGTACTGTTTAAATGGGGGGAGGGGCCTCGGGGGGGGGGGGGGGGAGGAAAAGAAGTCAGGGGGTTTTTGAATGGTCAGAGACTCAAGTGAATAGTGGCGCAAGGGCATAAGTTAAAGAGTTGGTTTAGGAAAAACCAAGGGTCCTCAGTGTAAACTGGTTTTCCAGAAAACCTTTTAAACATTTCTCATTTAAATACAATCAGAGTTTGCAAAATTCATAACTCTAGTTTTATTCAACCAAAATGAGTCAAACCAATTTTGCTAGGTTTTGAATAATGTGAACTGCTTAGGAAAAATACAAAACCCCTAAGTGTTATAGAAGATTTTAAAGTTTTGAATTAAATAGTAGACTGGACAAAAGCTAAAGTTAAAGATAGTAAACCCCTCAGTACACCAAAGTAAGGAAGGGTTTACCATTTAAGCCCTTTTTAGCCCAAAGTTAAAGAAAATAGAAAAGGTAGTTTAAAATAAGAACCAGGGGGCAACCACATTTTTGATAGCCCACTTATTCAGTATAGTTCACTGAATATTTTTGTTAGACCCTCTGTTAGTACAAAAGAAATGCATTACCTTTTATTTTATGAAAACAATGAAAACTTAGGAAAATCTTAGAAAAATAATCCTGAGGAGAAACCATCCCAAACCTTTGGATAACTCATAATATGTTATTGAGAACCTAGGAAAAATGTAAGTTCTGTTGTTTGATATTTTTCAAATAGCAAGTTATTTATAAGTACCTTTTTGGCATTAAACTTTAGAAAATCACAACTAAATATTCAGTAGGTCTTTTTCTGTGATTTTTAAAACAAAGACCTATTATTCCCTAGGAATCTTGGTAAAAATAAAGGTGAACCAGAAACCCCACAGAAACTAGAGCTATAGTGTAAAGTGTCCTTTTACCCTTACTTTTGTTAATTTTGCACAAGTAGTATCTGAATTAATTTCAACGTCAAACTTCTAGAATAACCCACAGAGGTAATGGCTTACCCACTGTAATTTTTATAACATTTTTGGAAAATGTTAACTGACCAGGATAGTTCAAAAATTCTTATTAAGAAGCACAATAGGAAGAAAAAGGGAATTTTGGGAGAAATAGATAATGTACAACCAAAACCTTCCAAGGAACTTAGGGAACATAAAAATATAATTAAAGAGTGTAATTTCATCCAAAAATCTCAAAGATGAAAGTATAAAACCCTTTAGTATACCCAAAAGAAACCCTAGAGTCCCACTAAACTTAGTACTATTTTACCATGCATAACCTTTACAATTTATCATGTCATTAATAAGCATATATCTTATTCATTGCATTCGATAGACTGTAATCTCGCTGACGGGGAGTACATCCTCGTTCCGAGCAAGGAGTTGCTCAGGAGGTAGTCCAGGAGCCAGCACCAGAGTCTGCCACCGAGGATCTGCCTGCCCCAGCGTTGGAAGCAAGCCCCGGTTTTATGCATAACCTACTTATTATGTTATTTTACTACACTTATTGTTTGTAGGTTTGAAATGTGCACTTAAGTGTAGGAGTTGTTTGGAACCGTAGTTGCATGAACTCAGGTTTTTCCCTTCTGATGGATACAAGTATGCTAGGTCGAGTAGCTGCATTGCTAAATTTGGGATCTCGGTAGAAGTCGAGTGATTTTTCTAGCACTCGCGCGAGGTCAGGAATTGGTTGTATCCATTTTCATATCGTAATGATGATGGTCTATGGACAACGATTCATGGGGATTGGTTGTCTACGAGGTGGAAATTGGAATAAGGATTAAGGTGTGGTACCGTGGGTTAAGCGTTTGAACGTACTAAACATATGCCGAGAAATATGGTAAATCGGTAAGCCTAGTACCAGAGTGAACCTGCCCGCAGATTGCCCTCCTCACGCGACGTGAGACGTGGTCTCCCATTCCAGTTATGGTGGGTACAAGTGCGGTCACTGCACGACGGCAGTCGGGGTCTGTGAGGCATTGTACGCCAAGGCGGTGAGCCCCTTTCTGTTGCTAGGGAATCGATGGGGACAGTTGATGTGTGTGGGGACGGAGTGCCTCTCCATGTCATGTTTTTAGGTTTACCTTGCAAGGTTGAAACTCGATTCGAATCGTCTGCTTCTCGCAGCTAATGAGACTGCTTGATCCATGCTGCTACATTGAGTAACAAGTGGAAATGTGTTGACTTGGCAAAAGTTGTTGAATGCTAAATGCTTGATACCATGTATGATTAGATAAGTACACATTTAGTCTTAAGAGAGTCACACTAAAACTTGAAAAGCTAAAAACTGATTTTAGACTCAGCTAGTGCTTTTGGCAAACCAAACCCCTCAGCCAAACAGCTGCATGTCTAGAGGTAGAGGAGTAGACTCCTCACACCGGGTAAGTCTAGCTGAGTATTAGTATACTCAGCCTTGCTTGTGGCATAATTATTATAGGTTCTCTATAGGACATGGTTGCTGGAGTGACTTGGCCGTCCATCTTGCCACCAGGTTGGATAGTCGAGTGGGACCCTACCTCAGCAGAGGAGGAGCATGAGGAGTGATGGGACAGGCTTCCCGATCTCTCCGTTTATTTATCGTTAGTTTAAGTCCGCTGCATTCCGAACAATGATCACTGCTTTTGTTAACACTCCGATGATGTTGTAATAAATTAATTACTCCTCAATGTTTGGTTTTATGCTTTATTGTATTTGCTCTGTGCCTCACCATCGAGTGAGTATGTGGTACTTGATCCTGTTAGTGCCTTGTCGGACTAGATCCGAGGGACTGACGTTTTATTCCTATTTAAGTGTGGTCTAGCCTTTAAGGTGGGACTTAGGCACTTAAGTTGGAATAATTCGGGCAATTCCGCCACACCTGCTGATGTCGAGTAGTTCATACCTGTAGAAATGAGGCTAGGGCTCCGCTTGAAGGCGGATGTAATAACTTTTGTTTTTGTAAGATACTTTTGGGAACTATCAATTAAACAACCCTTATCTGTGCAGTATTTGTTCTTGCTGTGTGTGGCTTTACCTACTCCTCTCCTGGTGCTTGGCCCCGCTGGGATGTAGGCTCGATGTGTCGAGGCTGGATACCAGCATACCTAAGAAAGAGTTGGTGTCCCGGCCCTAGGAGGTAGCCTCGACTGGGACCTAGACCTGTTCACAGCTTCAGCTAGGAAGTGTTAGTAGCACACCCATAGGGCCCATCGTCTGGTATTAGCCATCCTTTGATTCACACAACAGGACCTGTAGGATTTAGCCTGGGGAGCCAAGCCGTGTGCCCGGACCCCCTGAATCACAGCTCTAGATACTAGGACACCCATCGCAGGGTGGTGGAGCGTGCAGGCTTAGGGTACGGAACCAGGCTAAGCGGCTACATGGCTCTGGACCACCCCAGGAGACGAGCGTCCATTCTCTAGGACCGGACCCCAGGTTCCCGGACCCATCGGGCTACAGTTCAAATACTAGGGTACCTGTCGCAGAGTGGTGAAGCATGCAGGCTTAGGGTACGGAACCAAGCTAAGCGGCTACACAGCTCCGGACCACCCTAGGGAACGGGTACCCGTTCTCTAGAACCGGCCCCCAGGTTGCCGGACCCCCTGCTTTCGTAGAGGGGTCCTAAACTGCAAGCCTGGCTACTCAATTCGGATGTCATGATACCAGCAAGGGTGGGGAATTGCATGGGTTGGTTAGATTAAAAATAATATCTAGAAACTGCAACAGAATAAAACAATCACAGAAGCACATCTGAGGGGGTAAATCCTTTCTTTTATAAATTGATATGCATGGGTGCAGACCAACAGGTCGGGCTTATGAGGGTGGAATTCACCGGGCTGGCATATACGTATGCATAACCTAGTTAAAAAAGAAGAAACCCCAACCCCTCAGACTTTCTCCTATTGGATAGAACTTACGGAGATGCTCTATGTTCCAGGGGTTGGGAAGGGGCACTCCTTCAGTTGTGGTAAGGCGGACACACCCGGGTCAGCATATTTCCATCACCTTGAGGGGTCCTTCCCAGCTGGGGGAGAGTTTGAGGAGCCCTTCTCGGTTCAGTACTCGCCTTAGGACCAGGTCCTCGACCCTGAGCTTCCTACTATGCACAAACTGTTGGTGGTAGCGCCTGAGCGCTTGGTTGTACCGTGCATTTCGAATCGCCGCTTGCCATCTGCGCTCATCGATGAAGTCCACGTCCTCACGCCGTAGCTGTTCTTGCATAGACTCATCGAAAGCCTGAACCCGTGGGGAGCCCATAAGGATTTCCGGGGGAAGGCAGGCTTCGGCCCCGTAGACCAGGAAGAACGGGGTCTCCCCGGTGGCCCGGTTAGTTGTCGTCACCGGAGTCGGAGTCTCCGGTGAAAACATCCTTCAGGACCCCCTCAGATGACTGATACCCGAGGTCCGGTTCTCCCGCGGCCACCTCGCCGCTGTCGACCCTTTCCTTGCCAGGCCGGCGATGAGGTGGTGAGCCATCCCTAGTGGTCTGCTCGCGCCGCTCACTGACTGTTGGGGTGTATAGGACATGAGCTGTTGTTACCCCTCTGCGGCCATGGGCGCTTGTTGCGCTTGTTTCGGCCCCCAGTCGTAGCTGCGACGACCGGAGCAGCAGATGGCTGCCTCTCGGAGCCGCGGTTCTTCTTCTTCTTCTTTTTTCCGTCCTGTGCGATGGCACCCGAGCCACCCATCTCGGCAACCCCGGTCTGTGGTGCCGAGTGCCAACACGGCACTCGGCAGCCCTGGCACACTTGTCGGCCAGAGCGAAGAGCGTGGTGACAGTTTCCATGTCATGCGTGGCCAACTTCTCCAGCATCTTTTCATCACGCACCCCTGGCGGAAAGCGATGATGATGGAAGCATCGGAGATACGGGGTATAGTCCCTTGTACCTTGGTGAAGCAGGAGATGAAGGCCCGGAGAGTTTCCCTAGGCTCTAGCCTCACTGCATGGAGGTGAGCCTCCACGCCATACCGTTGATAAGCACTGACAAAGTTCACTACGAACCGCGCGCAGAGCTCTTCCTAGGAGCAGATTGATCCTCGGGGTAAGGTTCATGAGCCAAGTCCGGGCCAGCCCAGACAAGACAACATGGAAGTATGTCGCTATTACGGTGGTGTCTTCACCGACTGCCGTAATGGCGGTGACGTACACCTACAAGAATTCCGATGGGTTTGACGTACCGTCATATTTCTTCGACAGGTGTGGTCGGAACTTGGATGGCCAAATCGCCGCGCGGAGATGATCCGCCAGTGTGGCGCAGCCCACGCTGGCCAATGGGACACCCGCTTGGATCTGGGCACCAGTTGGGGTCTGCGATGCAACCGCAGTGAAGTCGTAGTCGAGGTTGCGACCCTCGATGTTTTGTCGGTGCTCTCGCGCCCTCTCCAGAGAGATGCAGGCATCCTCACCCGCATGCCTGCGGTTGAGCTCTGCCCGCAGGTCATTAGACCTCTCCAGAGAGACTGGAGCATCCTATCCCACACGCCGGCGGTTGAGCTCCGCCTGTAGGTCTTCAGTCGGTGCGGCCCTCACCGAGGGGGAGCACACTGACGTCGACGCCTCGTGTTGATGCTAGGATGACTGAGGCCGGGGCCTGGTTGAGCCAGAGTGCGCCATGCCGAGCAGGCGATCGACGTCGTCGCACCACTGCTTCATGGCCCCCGGCGAGGCCATGGAGCTAGGAGGGTGGCACAACAATTATCTGGCCACATACAGCGCCCGAGGCGCAGCCCTTGACGCCCTGGATGTTTGTGCGGGAGTGTGCTGCCGCGCCGAGTGTACAGTAGCAGCTGCACCAGGCGCAGGGAGGTTGGTGGCCCGTGGTGTGGAAGACGCAGCCGCCTCCTCCACCATGAAGTCCTCGGGCATGAAATCTTGGTGCTCGACGATGTGGACCATGATGTCGAGCAGGAAAACAAGCAAAAACTTAAAGCCTAGCCCCCTACCTGGCGCGCCAAATGTCGGAGAGGAAATTCTCCGGCCGGGTGGCGGAACGCACCCGCCCTAAATCCTAAGATGAGGAGGGGCCTAAGCATTTTGCCTGCTAGATGGAATCGGGAAGAACACAAGAACACACAAGGGTTTAGAGTGGTTCGAGCCGCCGGAGCGTAATACCCTACTCCATTGTGTGATGTATTGAGCTTGAGAGCTTGTATGAACTTGTGAGTCTGAGTGACTAAGTGAGCTTGAGCCTAAGTTGGATCTGCCTTGTAACGCCGAGTGCTCTCCCTTTTACAGCTTAAGGGGGGCATGTACAAGGGTGCTAAGCCCCGACATGTGGGCCCAGGGCCAAAACAAAGGCTATACATATCAGAGTATCCAATGCCAGTGTCGCCCAGAAGATCTCCGAGCGGCATAATGTCCGTAGTCCATATAGTATTAATATCTCATGGCTGCTTCCTCGGTAACGCGCGAGCCATGATGAGCATAGTGTATGCCGCAGCACGGGCATACTACCTGGCAATGGAATGGACAGGCACGCCGCCTGCAAGATGGTTTGGTTGCCGCCCGTCAGCGGAGTGGACATGGCACATTTAATGCTGAGGCGGCACATCGCCTGCCAGTGGAGTGACAGGGCTCATTAAATGCTGAGGCAGCACATCACCTACCAGTTTGGTAGGCGGCGCGCCTTATCCGCAATAAATGTAGAGGACGCGTGACCCAGAGGCCTTACGTCAGGCTCCGCCCGCTGGCTTACGTCATGGGCAGTGGGCCACGTGGTAGCATCGGGTCTCCGCCTGAGCGGAGAGCAGAAGCGTACGTGGTATGGTCCGGACACGTGTGAGCTCCGAACCCTCGCCTGGTCTTGATCAAGGTCCGGGTACTCTTTATCCCAGAATCCTGGGACCCTGTTGTGAGTGGTCCAGACCCCACACAGAGGGGTCCGGGACCCATCCCAGGGGCCTGGTTCGTGCCTGTGGAGGTCCTGGACCTTACCCGGAGGTCCGGTCCGTAGATAAAGGGGTCCGACACTTTTCCATGGGGGTCCGGACCCACTGCTGATGCCTTGGAGCATATCGTCTTCTCTGGCCACGTGGCGGCCCCGAAGCCGTCCGCGTGGTGGGGTCGGGTGTTGTTTGCCACGAGACTAGAAATAGCCGCGTGGACACCGCGCCTTCATACTGTAGTAAGGGGTACCTCTGTTTCAGGGTACCGACAGTAATGCATTTACAATTAATCTTTTTAATATTAATTAATTTATCATTTTATATCACTAGTAATATAAGATTACTATAATTATTTATTTATCATATGAATATTTTTAATACTTTACATGGTGTATATATTTTTTCTAGCATATTATGAAAAATAAAATCATTTGTAATTCAGAATAAAAATAAATTTTTAATGGTTTCATGGTATATTGTTTTCAAATAAATTCAAACTTGTGCAACACCTCAAATAATATTTTAAGCTCAACATGATGCAACATGTCATGACTCATAAGGTTTTGACAAAAATAAATAATTAATCTCCACTAGTTTAAGCTATTTCTAATCAAAAGGAAAAAGAGAGAAAGAATCTAGAGAGAGAGAAAGCCTAGAGTGAGAAAAGGAAGAGTAACACATGATTTTGGGTGATAATTAGAAAGAAATTTTATACCCCCAAAATCAGAGTGTTACAGACCTATCCCCCTTAAAAGACTCTCGCCCTCAAGATTCAGGGCTTGCTAGAAAAGAGCTCAGGGTACTTGGTTTCAAATCATCTTCTCTTTCCTAGGTTGCTTCTTCTTCTAAGTGGTGACCCCATTTGACTTTGCATATCCTGATGGTACTTCACCGAATGACCCGATCTGCTGTCTCCAGAATTTGAGTTGGCTTCTCAATATACGTTACATCTTCTTGAACTTCAAGATCCTCTGCTGGCAACTGCTCTTCTGGCACTCTCAAGCATTTCTTCCACTGTGACACATGGAACACATCGTGCACAGCGGACAGATTCTCTAGTAAGCTGAGTTGATAAGCCACTTCTCCACGTCTTGCTTGAATTTGATACGGCCCAATATAACGAGGTGCTAGCTTGCCTTTGACTCCAAACCTTTTGGTTCCTCTGATGGGTGACACTTTTAAGTAGACATAGTCTCCCACTTCAAAACTGAGTTCCCTTCTTCTGGTGTCAGCATAGCTTCGCTGTCTGGACTGCGCTGCCTTTAAATTCTCTCGGACCATTCTGATGTTCTCTTCGGCTTCAAGCAAAATATCTGGACCGAACACCTGTCTCTCACCAGGTTGGTCCCAATGCAATGGAGTTCTGCAATTCCTCCCATAGAGCGCTTCAAATGGTGACATCTTCAGACTGGCTTGGTAGCTGTTGTTGTAAGAGAATTCGGCGTATGGTAATCTCTTGTCCCAACCTATCTTATCTTGCAAAGCACAAGCCCTCAACATATCCTCCAGAATCTGATTTGTTCTCTCTATTTGACCATCTATCTGCGGGTGGTAAGCTGAGCTGAACTTCAAGTGTCTGCCCAAAGCTTCATGCAACTGCTGCAAAAAATGAGAGGTGAACTGGGTACCTCTGTCTGATACTATCTTCTTCGGAACGCCATGCAAGCACACAATCCAAGACATGTATAGTTCGGCTAACACCACACTATTGTAGGTGGTCTTGACTGGTATGAAATGGGCCGCCTTTGTCAAACGTTCCACTACTACCTAGATGGAGTCATAACCAGTACGAGTGCGGGGCAAACCGACTATGAAATCCATTCCGATCTCATCCCATTTCCACTGAGGAATTTGCAACGGTTGCAACAAACCTACAGGTCTTTGATGTTCTGCTTTTAATCCTCTAACAACTGTCACACACAGCCACATACTCTGCTATCTCCCTTTTCATACCGTACCACCAGAATCTTTTCTTCAGGTCTTGGTACATCTTCTCACTACCGAGGTGTATAGAGTATGCTGTCTCATGGGCTTCTTTGAGAATCAGTTCCCGGATCAATTTGATGTCGGGAACACACAGTCTGTCCTTGAACCATACTACTCCTTCTTCATCCTCTCGAAAATCCTTGCCTTTTCCATCTTTGATCAGCTGCCAGATCTCGTCGATTTTTTCATCATCCTTCTGACCTTCCTGATGTCTTGCTCTAGAGTGGGTTCCAATTCGATTGTCACTCCTTGATTGTTGTTCAGAAATCCAAGGTTCAATCTGTCGAACTCCTTTGCTATCTCATACGACATCGGGTGAGCGGCCAACATATTAACTTGACTTTTTCTACTAAGAGCATCTGTAACCACATTTGTTTTGCCTGGGTGATAATGAATCTCTAGCTCATATTATTTGATCAACTCTAGCCATCTTCGTTGTCTCATGTTTAACTCTGACTGAGTGAATATGTACTTGAGACTCTTGTGGTTCGTGTAGATATCACACTTCTGCCCATAAAGATAATGCCTCCAAGTCTTTAATGCATGAACCATGGCTGCTAATTCCAGATCATGACTAGGATAATTCTACTCATGAATCTTCAACTGTCGGGACGAGTATGCCACTGCTCTCCCTTCCTGCATTAACACACATCCCAATCCGGTGTACAAAGCATCACAATACACTGAGAACGGCCTGTGAACATCTGGCAGAATTAGTACTGGTGTCGTTGTCAACTTCTCCTTCAATGTCTCAAAGGACTTCTGGCATGCTGGGGTCCACTTGAACTCAACCTTCTTTGCCAATAAGGCTGTCATTGGCCTGGCAATCTTGGAGAAACCTTCAATGAACCGCCGATAATAACCGGCCATTCCGATGAAACTCTTGATTCCTCGAACATCTTTTGGTGCTTTCCAGTCCAAGATAGCTGTTACCTTCTTCGGATCTATAGCTAATCCCTCTCGGTTTATAATGTGACCCAAGAATAGGACTTCACTGATCCAGAACTCGCACTTGCTAAGCTTGGCATACATCTGACAATCTCGTAGCCTCTAAAGTACTTACCTCAAATGCTCCTCATGTTCTTGCTCATTCTGGGAATATATAAGAATGTCATCAATGAACACTACTATGAACTTGTCGAGGTAGTCCATGAACACACTATTCATCAAGTACATGAAGTAGGCTGGCGCATTCGTCAAACCGAATGACATAACCGTGAACTCATATAGTCCGTACTTGGTGATGAATGTTGTCTTCGGTATATCTGAGGGTCGGATTCTGAGCTGATGGTAGCCTGACATCAGATCTATCTTTGAGAACACACTGGCTTCTCTCAACTGATCGAATAAGTCTTCAATTCTGGGCAGGGGGTACTTGTTCTTGATAGTAACCTCATTCAAAGCTCGATAATCGATGCACAACCTTTTCGTGCCATCCTTCTTCTCCACAAGCAATACTGGGGCTGCCCAAGGCGAGGTACTCGGTCTGATGTAGCCTTTCTCTGACAACACTACACCAAAATCATACACTTCCTACGGTTTTTTAATTTCCTACAACTTTTATAACAAACCATAGGAAATAAATAACTTCCGAGAGGCAACTGGTACCTCTAGGAAATAAACATAACTTCCTACGATTTTTTAAAAAAACTGTCGGAAGTTAAAAAACCGTAGGAAGTTAAAAAACTGGCTTCTCTAGGAAGTTAGGTTTCATTGGTTGACCAGCCAAACTAATAGCTAACTTCCTATGGCTAGCTCTAGGAAGTTAGCTGCCCAGATAACTTCCTACGTCCTCCTCTAGGAAGTTAGGTTCCAGCTATTGACCAGTCAAACGAAAATCTAACTTCCTACTGTTGGCTCTAGGAAGTTAGCTGGGCAGCTAACTTCCTACGGCCGCCTCTAGCAAGTTAGGTTTTAGCTGTTCACCGGTCAAACAAAAATCTAACTTCCTACGGCCAGCTGTAGGAAGTTACTTAACTTTCTAGAGTCAAAGTACAAACTCTAGAAAGTTACGTTACTTCCTACGGCTTTACTCTAGGAAGTTATGTTTTTTTATTTTTAACCTCCCTCAACCTTATCTCTTCTCTCTCTTCTCTCACCTTTCTTAACATCTTTCTGTCTCCAGTGCGCCGGTCGCCTCTCCCGTGGCCGTCTCTCCCACGCCAGGCCGACCCGCCCCCGGCCGCCACCGCCTCTCCCTCGGCCCCGGTCGTCGCTCTCGCGCCCGGCCGACCCCGCCCCCGACGCGCGCAAGAGGATGAAGACGCTGCAGTTGTAGCCTTGGGGTCGAGGAGAGGCTGGCTCTCCTCAGATCCCAAATCTCCAGCAAGCTCGACTCCATCCACCAGACGGCTGCTGCCGTGGCTACCAAGAGGAGGCTTTTGGAGGTAACTTAGTCCGGCCTTTAAAATAAATATGGCCTAGGAAAGCCCATTACAAATCGGCAAAAACTCTAATCCCCTTACTCGTATCATTTTCTCCTTCCCTCTTCTATTTCGCACAGCTTTACAGACCACCGGCGCCATGGTGGTCCTCTTCGCCGGCGCGCGCGTGTGGGTTCCGCTCGCGGTTCTATCTAGGAGGCTTACAGTGGTTCCCTTCTCGACGACCCTTACTCGCGACGGCGGTGGCAGACCTAATCCGTACGGAGAGGCCGCAGAGCACTGGACGCGCGACGACCAGTACGGTGGCTAGGCCGCAGCACGGCCTTGCGAGCCTGGCGCAAGCAGATAATGGTGGTAGCTCTCGTACGCAGGGCAGCCATGGAGCTCGGTCCTCATGGCTGGTGTGCGAGGCTGGCCAGACGTGAGACCCATGCACGCGTGGCGGTTCTTATGACGAGTCGTAGTAGTAGCTGATCGGCTCAACTTATGGCCCTCCTGAGGTGTGAGGCTGGGCTGATATGGCACACATCCATAGCCAACACGGCAACACTGCTAGACGTATGCCTCACGTGGTTCCCTCAATTTTTATTTAATTTTAATTAGCAAGCGATTTAATTTGTTTTAATCCCTTTCAATCCACTACTAACCCAACAAACTCATAATTCTCCTAGATCATCTCCACTGCACGATAATTCACTTTGAGAGGGCTGAGAGGATCAACGACTCCCTCACCACGCTCGAGAAGGAGAAGGATCGGCTGTCGACGGCGCTGCGTGGTGCTGAGCTTGATTATGATTCAGTGGATTCAGAGTTGCAAGAGGTGCTTGAGTCTCGCATTGCTGCAGAGGAGGAAGATGCTGCCCTCATGGAGCAATTTGCGAGGGTACATTAGCTTTGTCAGTATTGTTTTAACTTCGCATAGAACTGTAGCTCAAAATAACCATTGCTCACACATAGGCATCTGAATTTCCACCCTCAATGGGCGAAGGCAGGATCCAAAATTAGGAGGGACCAAATTAGATTAGGGGTTGTTAGAAGCATTTTCTGCACTATTTACATATGAATTAGCTAAAAACCTAACATATCCTATATAATTAGGGGAGCATTAGGGGGGACATTGCTGCAGAGGCAAAAGCTCTTAACTTCGAAAAGGACGAGCTGCATGGTAATTTGGAGAAAGCCGTTGCTGATCTAGAGAAAATAGAAAAGGATATTGTAGCAACCACGAACAAGATACAGGAACGCGTCTTCATCCTCTTTCCCCAAGGCTACAACTACAGCGCTTCTCCTCGACCATCATTCTTCATTGTAACCCGATGGTGATCGGCGACCGTGAGCTTCCATGTTATTGTGTTTTGATACTTGAGACTTTTATTATGACTATGTATGAGATATTGTCTCCTATTAGTACTGGATGATGAGATGTGTCTTATTATGACTATGGATGAGACTTTTGTGATGTAATTGATGAGACTATGGATGAGACTTTTGTGATGTAATTGATGAGACTATGGATTTAAATATTGTTATTTGATTGTGTGTGAGATGTTTTATGTGAAAATATGTTGTGTTATATAGCTGTTGATATATTTGTTATGTTGTGGAATGTGGTGTAAAATATAAACAACATTTGTAATGCTGGTCAAATTAACTTCTTAGGGGCTACAGTCAACTGTAGGAAGTTAGCTAGCTAACTTCCTAGGGGCTACAGTAACCTATAGGAAGTTAGCCAGCTAACTTCCTAAAGGCTACAGTAAGCCGTAGGAAGTTAGTCAGCTGACGATGCTGACGGCGTGAAACTGCTAACTTTCGAGAATATTCTAACTTCCGAGAGGCTTATTAAGCCGTAGGAACTTAGCTAACTTCCTAGAGCCCTCTAGGAAGTTAAGCTAACTTCCGACAAAAAAATTTCGAGAGCCAAATTTCCGACGGGATGGCTTAACTTCCGAGAGTTTTGCTAACTTCCTAGAGTTTAGGCCTAACTTCCTAGGGTTTAGGCTCTAGGAAGTTTACTATTTTGGTGTAGTGCAACTCATCAATCTGCTTCTTGAGTTCCAACAACTCTGGTCCGGACACTCGATAGGCTCTCTTGGAAATAGGGGCGGTGCCTGGAATAAGCTCTATGGCAAATTCAACCTTCCTTTCAGGTGGCATACCTAGTAACTCCTCAGGAAACACATCTGGGAAATCTGATACTACACTAATAGCCTCTGATGGTTTAATCTCCTCAATATGAGCGGTGACTTGGTGACAACTTCCTTTCCTTGGTCTAGACAAGACCAACTCTACTAACACCTCTTCTCATGATAAGGACACTAACTTCACCGTTCTCTTGTCACAGCTAAGACTGGCTTGGTACTTGGTTAGCCAATTCATCCCTAGGATGACATCTATAGTTGTATCTTGGTTACCCATAACTATCAAATCGGCGGGGAACTCTATCCCCCTTATTTGAACCTTTGCACTAGGGCAAAATCTATCAGTTTGGGTCCTTCCACCAACTGAACTAACTCTCATAGGTGGATGCATGGGTGCTACTGGTATTTTATGTGATTCTACCCATGATGCAGTCATAAAAGAATGCGTTGCTCTAGTATCAAATAAGACATTTGTGGAATGGTACTCGACTAAAAACGTACCTAGTGCCACTCCTGGAGTCTCCTGGACTGTGTCGGCCTCCAGGTGGTTCACCTTTCCATACTGGGCACGAGGTTGCCCACGGTTGTTGCCTTCTTGCTGCATTGCATTCTGCCTGATTGGGGCATTAGGAGCTGGCTGCTGCTGAGTTGCTTTCTTTGGGCAATGATTCGCCCAATGGCCTTGTTCACCATAGTGGAAACATGCACGACTTCCTCCTTGAATTGGCGCTGCTTGATTGTTCTGGTTGGTTGCTGGGGTAGGAAGACGGGCTGCCTGGTTGCTCTGACGCTGGTATTGATTTCCTCCTTGCTGGTTGTTCTGACAGTACTACTGCTGCTGCTGAGGAAACTGCCTCTGGTACTGCTGTTGTTGGTTCTGACGATGATGCTGGTGCTGGTACGGGTGACCTTGCTTGAATTGCTGAGGTGGGTTGCCTGAGTAGCGAGGACAACTGCTACTCCAAACCTGAGGTCCACCAATCTTACGTTTCCTGTCCTCCATCTCCCGACGCTTCCTTTCTGTCATGATTGCTCTGTCGATCAGATGCTGAAAGGTGGGGAAGGTGTGGTTCATCAGCTGATAATGGAGGGGATCGACCAATCCTCTCAAGAAGTGGTACTGTCTGTTGGCATCCGTGTTGACATCCTCTGGGGCATAACGCGATAGGTGCAAAAACTTGTCCCTGTACTCACTGACAGACAGGGGACCTTGCTTCAGGGTGAGAAACTCCTCCTTCCTCACTATCATCAGTCCCTCGGGCATATGGTAGCGACGAAAGTTATCCCTGAACTCCTCCCAAGTGATAGCTTCAGGGTTGGCATGGGTGGCGAGGTAGGACTCCCACCAAGACTGTGCTGCTCCCCTCAGCTGTCGGGGACCATACAACACCTTCTCATGATCGTTGCACTGGGCAGTTTGCAACTCACGCTCCATGGTACGCAACCAATCTTCAGCATCCATGGGATCAGCAGAGTGGTGGCTGCTGTTGCACCTGCTGCATGGCTGCTAAGGTCTGTTCAATTGCCTGGACTGGTTGGGTCTGCATCAAGAACATCTGCTCGATAGTCATCGGTGGTGGCGGTGGCAAATGCTGGTGCGGGGCTGCTTCCTCTTGGGGTGCCTGCTGCTCTGGCTGAGCACGCCTCGCACCTCTACGCCTGTTCCCAGACATCTGTAGAAATCACACACATATATCAAATCTGACTATGCAATCTTTCAACACAAGAAAAGATGTATAGAAGATCTTCATAGCACTGAACACTTGATCATCTTCACTAACAGCTTCTTAGATAAAGAGGAAAGTGGAAATAAATGGATTACCCAACTAAATAACTGACTTTATTAATAATTACACCAAGTTGCAGGGGATACCCACACCTTGGTGACAATCATTACAAAGATCCAACTTCAGTACATGTCCATCATAACAAGCATCCAACATAAATTAAGCAAACTAACTCTAACTATACTGACTAGACTGAGACACTTAACTAAGAATTATTACAGACTCTGTCTCTGTCGATCTAGGGATCCAAATCTATCTGGGTCCTGCAGTCTGGGGTACCATAGTCGAAGCGACCACGGGGCGGTGAATGGTAAGGGTGCTGAATCCCGACAGGGGCGGGAGAACCACCATCCAAATAGTGGCGTGCTGTGCACTCAGCACGCAATTCCGCAACCTCCGCCCGAACCTTGCCCAACTCATCAAGGGCGTGGTCCAACTCTGTGTTGAGCACGACAGCCAAGTTGACCACGTTGTTCAGCCTGGGATTACCCTCACCAACTAGCAAGGCAATCACACCTCCAGCACTGCCGGTCGAACGACGAGGGTAGTACTTCAGGTCGAGGCCATCAGCTACCCCGCTGAACAAAGAGCAATACTGAGAAAGTGCCCGTCGTGTTGCATCTTGCATGGCTGCCTCTGCAGTATCCCTCTTAGTAATAGAATAGTGCTCTGAGAAGGCTTCTGCACCCCAGAGATCATTGTCCGGACGGCGCACCAAGCAAGTAGCCTCCCACTGGTATGGGTATAACTTGCGATGATGCTGGTAGACTACACAACGGTACTCGATGGACCAAGTGTGTCGGTCGAAGGCCCGATGCAACAGGGTATCGAGAGCTTCGTGGAAGTGACACCCATGAGCGGCGTCACGAGTGATGGGTCTAGCGATCCATCCCTCCGGCTTCGGCTCCTCCGAAAGCTCCGTGCCGTGGCTCGAACTGCCACCGGCGTCGTCGCCGTCTCTGTCTCCGTCAGGGTCTCCTCCAGCAGCCGGGATGCCATGAGGTGGTGCAGGAGGCATCTCTGGCTGAGGTGCAGGGGAAGGCGGCCTCTCAGACTCCACCTCCCGCTGAGGCAAGGCGGAAGAGTCCTGCTGCTCCTGCTCTTGGCGTCGGCGCTCCTGCTCCTCGTGCAGGCGACGATGCAGTCTCTGCAGGTGACTGGACTGACCTGGCACCGTGCGACACAGGGGACGCTCCGCCAGGCAGGAAGGAAAAAAAGGGGATCATAGACTTACGTGCAGTGCACCTGATACGAGCCATCTACAGAAGACATCGTAAGCACAAGAGTAAGAGTAGAACTATGAGACCAGAAAGTAAACAGGTAGAAAAGTGAGACAAAACCTTTTGAGATGAGTAAATAACATAGAGTTGGTCAAGATGACCAACTTTTGAAAGAACTTTAAGGTCAAGGTAAGAGTAAGGTATATAGTCCTTAGGGCGACCATTCTAGTCTAGGTTAGCGGTCCTACAGTCAGCAAGGCTTTGATACCACTTATGTCACACCCGGTTTTGGAAGGCAAACCGAATGCGAATCATGTACGTGCCAGGATCAGGAACTCACGTACACAACGATTACATAATTGGACATCATCACACAATGCTCGAAATAAATAGCGGAAAGGTACTTTATTACATCAAGATGTCCAAGACATCCACAGAGTCTAATACATAACCATTGTTCAACATAATTATCAAAGTGCGGAAATACGAAACATAGATGCTAAGCCTACACAGGCAGCTGACTGGGGGTTTGCCACTAAGAAAGAACTAGAACTCGTCATATACCTGGAACTCCTCGAAGTCATCCATGTTGCCAGCATCACCTCCTAAGCATTGGGTACACTAGGGACAACCTAGGGTGGGGGTGGTGTGTAAAGCAAGGGTGAGTACACATCAACGTACTCAGCAAATGTCCCGTTTGGCTAAAGTGGACTAGCTATATATGGAGTTGAGGTTAAGCTGTTGCTTTTAGTTGGTCAAGTATTTATTATTATTAGTAGAGCCAAGTTTTAGTAAATAACCCAGTTATTGCCCAGAAGTACCTCCTCAAAAGAGGAAATACCAGAGATTAGATTGTATAACATCATTGTTAATCATCAACATAAAAGTATCCAAAGTTCTTCTAATCAAAGAGGATCCCAAGGCTGCTCTTAACCGTGAGCTTGGCTGATATACCAGTTTAAAACACTCTGCAGAGGTTGTACACTTCACCCACAACCTGTGATCCCTTTCTAGCCTAGGCTGTACAGACCCGATCTTCACTACCAAGGTGAATGGCTAGGGATACACTACGTAGCCTTTACAAAGACTCCCCTGGTGCATGACTGCTCATTAGGTTTCGCCAGTCGTACAAACGCAGTACACCTCCCCAAGGTGGGTGACTAACAAAACCAAATCGTAAGAACCTCTGCACCCCAACCTTGGCAGAGCGAGCACTATGCCCCGACCCCATTGATGGCCCTCCGGCAAAGCCAACTACACCCCCAGGTTCATCTAATATATCAGCTAAGGGCATCCCATTCCACCCTCATGGTTGTACTGTTATCCCGGGTGGTCACTCCATGAATAGGTCCTTACGGAGAGGTTCTCAGGAAAAAGGCCTAAGCCCCCTAAGGTATCACAAGATCATCCACATAATCAGGATAACAGTGTTGTATCATAAATGTTCACATCATGTTCATTGATTCAGTTAAGGCAATAGAAACATGCTAACCATGGTAACCCAAAAGGTAAACAAGGATAAGTGAATACAGACTAGTCAATCCTTAGGTTTCATAAAGTAATGCGGGACAGTGAATCATAAAATATGTAGGACATAATGGGTCAGAGGACACTTGCCTTCACCTGGTGGTTGCTCAGGGAGGTCTCCAACAACACACTCAGGAACCTCGGACTGCTCATTGTCTAAATAAAGCATGATTGCATTCAATACATTTGGAAAGTACAAATGAACATCATACCAAACATGTACAAACATTGGAACACATCTTAAAAAGACACAATACCACATAAGGGATAATGAATTCAGAGTATAACATAAACTATGGCATACATTAACTTTATTTGAAAATAGATTATTATTTCCCTAAATGTTATTTACAAGTACATAATCATAGATCAATTTATTTTATGGTGACCTAAAATTTAGAACAGAGATAAACTTATGTAGTACACATTATTAATCTCACAAGCTTACACATGTTTAAATCTCTAGGGTTCTGCTTTTATTTATTTTATTAAATAAATAAAACATACATCTACATTAGTTCATATTCAATCCTAAAAATTAGAGTGTGCAGTCAGTAAGTGAACCTATTTTATTTAAACAGAGAATAATTCTATGAACATTTTGCAATTTTAATCACTAAATTTGGAGTTCATATGCAAAAGTTATGAAATAAACAAGTTTGGGAATTCAAAATATGAAATTAGGGCCAATTCTGTGAATATTTAAAACTCTAGGGCTAAATCTGTAAGATTACAGGGGTCTGCGCGCGAAAACCAGGGACGGCGGGTTGATTTCCAGTAAACCGAGGGTCTCTTTAAGAAAACTACCGCGCGAAGGGGTATCGGGTGAATCTAACCGTTAGATCTAAAACCAACAGCTGAGATTAGATCTACGGCCGAGGGCGCGCGCGCGGGCGGGCGAGCGCTGATAGTTGGGCCAGGGAGTGTCAACAATTGAGGGGGAGAGTGAGCTAACCGAGCTGGCCCAATGCCAGGGGACTTGGGCGCTGACAGGCGGGCCAAGGGCGCAGGGCGCGCGTGCGTGAAACGGTACCCGCGGTCTGGGCCGTTCGATCAGGATCAGACGGAGGGGATCAGAGGCAGGCCAAGGGCGCAGGGCGCGCGTGCGCGAAGCGGTACCCGCGGTCCGGGCCGTGCGATCAGGATCGGACGGAGGGGATCAGACCGGGGAGGGGTGAACGGCTGCGGGCGGCGCTACTCCTCTCTGCGACGGTGAGGTCGCCAGAGTTGAGGCAAGCGTGAGCTAGGGGGGCTGGGGTCGCTAGAGTTGGGCAGAGAGGAAGAGGGCGCCACGGCGAACTCAACGGCGGGGAAGGGGCCATGAATCCACAGGCAGAGAGCGGAGGACGGCGGTGAGAAAGCCTCGGGCGGGTAGGAGGAACTCCGGTGAGCCATTCCGGCCACGGGGAGGGGTCCTAAGGCACGCTAAGGTCTGGGCTAGCTTCAGCAGAGGCAGGGGTGACACAGGGACCTACTCCGGGGAACTAGACCGGGCTAAAATCGGCCGGCCACCGCGCGAGCACGGCGGACCTCCACGGCCGAGCACTGGCGAAGCCAAAATTGGCCTAGCACAGGGCGCAATAGGGGAAATTGGGCACGAGGACGAGTGTCTCACCTCGGGACGGAGCTCGGGGAGGCTTGGAGCGGTCTCCGGCGAGCTGGATGGCCGGGAACGCGGGCACGACTCTCTGGTGGCGGCTGGCGGCATAGGCAGAGCGCGAGAGAGGGTGAAGCTGAGTGAAATGAGGCAAGGGGGTGTGCGCGGGGCACTGGCGGGGCTCTAAGAAGGGAGCTGGGCGCGTGGGCGGGCGTCGTGGCCGAGAAATCCGGCGACGTGCGCTAGTGCGCACGCGCCGGTCCACGGCGGGCGTGGAGGGGGCAGAACTGACAGGGCAGGCCCACGACGCAGAGAGAGGAGAAAGGGGTGCACGGGGCAATGGCTCGGCGGCTAGCGATCTGGGCCCACGAGACAGAGAGAGAGAGGGAGCGCGCGGGGAAGAAAACTAGCGCCGACAGATCGGCCCCACTGGGCAGCGAGCGAGAGAGGGAGGGTGCGCGCGAGGAAGAATTGCCGTTGACAGGCGGGGTCCGCCTGTCAGGCGGCGCGGGCACGACCTAGCTGGGCTTAGTGGGCCGACTGGGCTGCTTTCTCCTTTTCTCTTTCTCTGGATTTACTAATTCCTTTTCTATTTCTTTTTCTATAGGGTTTTCAAATCCAAATTCAAACTAGGTTTCAAATTCAAATAAATTCAAACTTGTTCATCACCTCAAAGAATATTTTAAGCTCAGCATGATGCAAGATGTCATGACTCATAAGGTTTTGACAAAAATAAATAATTAATCTCCACTAGTTTAAGATATTTCTAATCGAAAGGAAAAAGAGAGAAAAATCTAGAGAGAGAGAAAGCCTAGAGTGAGAAAAGGAAGAGTAACATATGATTTTGGGTGATAATTAGAAAGAAATTTTATACCCCCAAAATCAGGGTGTTACACTGCCCTGCTGATGTTGGCCGTCGTGGGGCTGTGCCGCTTCCCGCCCGACGGCGCGGACGCCGGCCACCAGCACCAGCAGCCCAGCGAGGTGAAGACCTGGCTCCCCGCCGTGGAGTACGACTAGCTCCTGGCCGAGCACGAGCAGCAGTCTGACGACCACGACTGTGACGGGGACGCTATGTCCGCGTCGTAGAGGAACTGTGGAGATAGAGCCATGGAGGTCGGAGCTCGGCGGGTTGCTAATTTGCTATTGCTACTGGCGGCTGGTGGTGGCCGGCTGAGAGGCTGAGAGAGATGGTGAGAGTGAGACCATGACTCCGTGAGCGTGAGAGACTAGGGTTCCTGGGTGAATAAAGATGGACCATTGGGCCAGTTTCTGGTGGGCTGAAAATACATGTACATTTAATTTCGGATATCCGCCAGGACTCGCGGGTGAAAGATAAAACCCGTACCCGACCCGATTTTATCACGGGTCGGGTATGGGTGATACCCGCGGGTTAAATTTTGTACCTGAACCCGAATCCGACGGGTCGGATATCCGTGGATACACGAACCCGCGAGTAAAATTGCCATCCCTAATGTCGAGGTGGCACTTTATCCAAAGCAAAATCCGCAACCTCTTTCATCTTTGATAATAGGATATGTTGGAGAGTTGGCACATTATCCAATGAAAAATCTATAGATCTAAACACTATTGTTAGTGAGAATCTCTTGAATATATGTGGATTCTTAGAATTTGGGTGAAACCAAATGCGGCCAAAATCGTCCTGTTGCGTTACGGGTAACAGTTTTAGGCTGACTCTGCCAATACTTCTATGTATCCTTCAGCATCATTCTCTAAGTAGTTCTCTAAACATAAATGTCGTATCCCCTCCTCTCTCTCTCTCTCTCCGATTCAGGCCTGGGCTTTTGATAGCTAGGGGCAACCCTGGCCTAAATGACACCATCCGATTCAGCCGCACCACCTCAAGCCAATCAAGACCCCAGACGTCTATAAAACCAGCCCAGAATGATAGGGAAAATGTTTTTAGCGTGAGCGACGGTGGTTCCCTAGGGTGGGCAAGCAGTGGCGGTGACCCCGATGTGCGCGAGCGCACCCTAGGCTCAAGCTGTGGTGGCAGAGCCCGACCTGTGAATGACAGAAACACACCCCGATGAGCGAGCGGCGACAGCGCCCCATGACACACGACTATCTAGTGGCCACGCGAGGTGCGGGCTGCGAGGGTCGGCGGTATGCACGACGTTTCGGGCGTCCTTCGGTGACCAACTCCTCCGATCCGGTGGCCTCGGTGGCGTCCTTCGGCGACGACCTCCTCTAATCCTTTGATTTATGCATGTGGGTGTTGGTTGAGTCCATAATAGGATTTTTTCATTCATTATGATGTACGATGTAAGTATTTATGAAACTTTCTATAATGATTTATGCTTTGGGCGATATCAGCCATCTAATTTTTGCGTGTATGATGTGGGAACGAAAATACCATTCAAAATTTGTGTGCATGCAATGGTAACTCCCATGACATACCATAATTTTCGGATCTGCATAAAAATTGAAAACTAAAAGTAGCCTAGAGGGGAGTGAATAGGCTAAACCTGAAAATTATCATCACAAACTTCGAGATACTGTTAAATCTACAGTTCAACTGGTGCAGGCTAGTTCAACTGCTACATGGGCAAGTTGAATAACTCTGAACCAGTCCAACTGTTAGAGTAAATCTAGACTGTGAACTATGCGAAAAATAGAAGGTGGATCTCTTATAGTGGAAAAATGCAAGCAATAAGCTAAGTGTGGATGGTGAAGGTACGAGAGTTATTTCACCACAAGATCCAAACGGCGAGTAAACCTATATGTCTATCTTGCCAAACAAAATCACAATCACAGATCGAGCAAGAACATAAGACACAAGATTTATCCCCGAGGTTCGACCACACCACAAAGGTGTCCTACTCCTAGTTGAGGAGCCCACAAAGGGCCGGGTCTTATTCAACCCTAATCCTGCACAACCCGACCACCAAGGTCAAGGGATTCTTTTTCTCAAACTTTGCTCACAAGATCGGGGAATATAAACTTCTTTGGGTCATCCACAAATTTGGAAACTCCCAAGCAACCTCAAATCGTCTTGAAACTCTAGGGTTTCAAGAACACAAAATCGCACAAGAGTTGTTTGCAACAAGGTCAAGAGATTAGAATGAGATGGGAGAGGAAAACCAAATCCGTGAGCACAAGCACAAACCTCACACCAAAGGGCTCCTTCAATCGAGTTGAATCGAGAGCAAGTTTGGGTTAGAGAGGAAAAAGTGCCTTTGTCTCAAGTTAGGTAAGCATTGAATGTGTGGGTGTCCAGCAGCTTTGAAGAGAGAGGTGTGGGGGTCTATAGATAGGCACGCTTCAAAACTAGCCATTTGATTAGATTTTTTGAGCTAAGACCGGTTGAACCGCCCCTGGCAGACCTAGCAGCATGTCTGCCAGTATGACTGGCAGACTGCTGCATAGTCTGGTCAGACTGTTAGAGGCCGATTGAACCGCCTGGCAGACTGCTGCACAGTCTGGTTAGACTATTAGAGGTCGATTGAACCGCCCTACGGGGTGGTTGAACCGCCCCTGGTAGACCTGCCTGCCAGTATGACTGGCAGATTGTTGGACAGTCTGAGCAGAGGAGTCAGAGACCAATTGAACCGCCCCTTGGGACCAGTTCAACTGGTCTTGAGCAGAAAGTTTAGGAGAGAAAACCCTAGTTCAACTGGCCCGGGGGAAGTTCAACTGGTGTATGGTCAGAGAGGTTCACCGTTGAAGTTGAAGTTGAAGTTCAACTGCAGTTGAAAAAGCTCAACTGCAGCTAAAAAAGCTGAACTGCAGTTGAAAAAGTTCAACTTAGCTAAAAAAGCTCAACTGCATTTGAAGAAGCTCAACTGCAGCCGAAGAAGTTCAACTGCATTTCAACAAGAACACTCTCAGTTTCTCAATCTTAACAACAGTCAGACATAGAGCGTTCAAGAGATTTTGGTTTTCAAAATAGCTTTTGAATTTGGAGACTTGAGCTATAGCAAACACCATTACCTGTGCGAAAAATACTAAGAAAGAATTAGATCCTGCGACTCAAGATATACAAAAAAAATTATACATCCGTCGCATTGAGTCTTTTCAAGGCACCGCTTATGTGTTTGCTTTGTCCTTAAAACTTCCTATTTGAATTCTCAACAATGGTTGAGTCTCCTTTAGTTCCTGTACATTCTGAGCAAATACTAGGAGCAAACTCGTTAGTACCCTTATTTGTTTTGTCATTAAATCACCAAAACCCTTAGTTAGGGTTGATTGCACTTACAATCTCCCCCTTTTTGGTGATTGATGCCAAAACATATAAGGTCCAATAGATAAACATTTGAAACAGTAAAATTCTTTTATAAAATTGTATATAGATGGCTCCCCCTAAATGTGTGCATAAATTTTGAATTAGCGTAATATGTCAAGCTAGCAGCACATTTGGAGACTATGACCAAGTCCATACCAAATACAATTATCTGAGGGGTGCAAGAGTGTCATAACATAAATTGTGATGCATATAACTACTTCTTGACAAACACTCATCCTATATATCATGCAGCAACATAAGTATCATATGAGCATATGAGAGTGAAGACAAATGATGATGGTCGAATGACCATCATATCACAGATTTAACATATCAAATATTTATTACAACAATGATACAAAGGAGAAAGATACAAGCCACAAACATGGACAAACAATAAAAACAACCTAGATATCCTTACAACCTCATATTTTCTCCCCTTTTTGACAGCAAGTACCAAAAACAGAGAGAGCACAATACTCAATTGTCCCTAGGGTCATCACCACCATAATGACCCGAAGGAGGAGGATAGGAAGGGTACTCCGAAAAGAAGACACACATCATATCTTCTTTAATTGACGATTCCCGAGGGGGCTCATCAGCAGAAGGAAAATCTGATGAAGATGAAGGACCCTGGTATGGAGGAGGAGGGTGATGGTGACCTGAGCCGGAAGGTCTGGGGTCAACAGGAATAGGTCCAGGACCCTTGTAAGGAGGAGGAGGGTGACCAGAGCCGAAAGGCCTAGGGTCACCAGGAATGGGTCCAAGACCCGGGTAGGGAGGAGGAGGAGCAGAAGCAAAGAAGGAGTCGTCAAACTCCTCGGCTTCATCCTCAGGAGTAACAAATGGCACAACATACTCCTGTTGGTGCCATTCATTAAGGTTCGTGGGATAGGAAGGGGTCAGAGGCAGAGGAGGGCGCTGTGGCAAGGGATGACCCATGGAGGTTGTGAAGCCTCGGAAGTCATCATGTAGCGCCTCAGTCTGGCACCTATGCACAACCTCCTCGATCGATCGGTTGCGACACATCGCGAAGACCCAAGCGATCCCCTTGGCCAAGCGCACAAATAGGCTCCAACCTTGACCCGTCCCCGGCCTTGACCTCTATCTCTACCACTACGATCCATTGGACGCGAGGCAGCGGTAGCGTGATATGAGGTCTTGTAAAGAGGAGGCTGAGGAGCTAGCTCATCAGAAGAAGCAGGGCCTCTTGACCCTGCTGGAGCCCGCTTGGAACGTGCAACTGGGTTGTTGGAGTCAACCCAATATAACATGTAGCAGGATTATTTGACAGGCTTATCAAAGCGAGTCTGGGTGAGTGCTTCGATCATCTTCATGATAAAGGGTTCATGAAGACACCCCTTGAGTGGAGACCAGGAAGCACGAAGAATTTCCTCCCAGATCATGTCAAACACATTGATACGGGCAAGGTTGTTGGGAGCAAGAAGAAGGAGAATTCTGACTCTCCCCAAGGACATTCATTTGATTCCCGCCCTTTGGAAGAACAAAGATACCTATAGTACCTATGCATATTGATGTCACCCAAAACTCCCTTTCTTTTAGAATATGAACAATTTCTTGTTCCTCCCGCCTAGGCAGTATAATGTCATGGACTTTTAGATTCCTTCCTTGAATATCCTCATCAGAGAAGTCCAATGTTGGGGGCCTTCGTCTTCTGAAGGTCCTCAAAAACATGATTAACAATGTTTCCCCAAGTGTAATATATGTACAGGAACCTTCGGAATCGGGATGGAGCTGTCCACAATATGAAAAGCATGGTTGGGCTGAAGGTGGAATCAGTTCTGAAGCTATGTGCAAGAAAGCTTCGGCTCAGTAGCAGAAAAGGAACCGACTTAAAGAGGAAAAGGCTATTTAGTTCTCGATAGATTGTCCTAATGTCAATAGTAAACATGAAGGGCATAAATGTAATTTTGCACAGGCTGCGCCCCGTGCCTATAAATAGATGAACAGTACCCCCGTACTATTCACGCTGACTTGTACTCGTTTGTGCATTACGCTTGTACTATTTTCTTTTGTCAAGTCGAAGGTACGAATGTAATACCATATTGTATTTATTCATCCATGATATAATAAAGTTGAATTAATAAAGTTATATAATTATTCACGTTGTTTTCTATGTCTTACATGCTTCTTCTTTCATTAATGTATACTAAAATCATGAAGGTATGTCCTTCATGACCTTCGTCTGAAGATCATTATGTCCTAAGGGAAATAATGCTTCGAAGGACGAAGGGCCTTAACCTTTAACGATTTTGTGTTGCCTTGTTCTTAATTCGTAGCAATTGAGAGCAAGTCCCCAACATTGGCGCCCACCTCCGGTGAACTCATTCGACCACCTTCGGCAAGCACTGACCTTCGTCATGCCGCCGAAGAAAGCTTCAGCGCCAGGGGTTGCTGCACTGCAGCCACTGGACCCAAACCAGGAAACTCTTTCTCTCCGAGAAGCTCAAAGCCAGAAGAGGAAGGCCACCAGTCCAACACTCTAGGAGGAGGAGTTGGACCAAGAGATCAGGGACATGGAAATCATCCATCAGCAAGTACAAAGGAAGAAGGAGAAGATGGTGCGGCTGGCTGATCTTCAAAGGAAGATCGACGAAGCTACTGAAGAAGTGCGCCATCTTGCTCAAGATGAACAAGATCGAAGGCTCCAACACAGGGAGCTTCGTCAAGAAGGCTTATTCAACGAAGATTGATGGTATGATGATTTTAATCATGATACCTTTACTTTTGATGATGCTTCTCCCTTGGCAGCAGAACTGCAGGCTACCCCATGGCCCCCATCATACAAGCCACCTCAGCTTCCCATGTATGATGGGCATTCAGATCCAAAGCAGTTTCTGATGAGCTACGAAGGAACTATATCCTCGTATGGAGGCAATACCGCAGTCATGGCGAAGTCCTTCGTCATGGCGGTCCGGAATGTAGCCCAAACATGGTATTCTTCTCTTAGGCCAGGGAATATTACGTCGTGGCAGAAGATCAAGGACATGCTGGTGACTAGTTTCCAAGGCTTTCAGACGAAGCCAGTCACAGCCTAGGCCCTATTCCAATGCACGCAAGACCATGAGGAATACCTCCAGGCGTATGTCCGAAGGTTCTTGCGATTGATGGCACAAGCGCCCACAGTGCCTAGTGAAATTGTCATTGAGGCCATGATTAAGGGCCTTCGGCCAGGACCTACATCTCAGTACTTCGCCAGGAAGCCCCCACAAACTCTGGAGAAGCTGCTTCAGAAGATGGATGAGTACATCCGAGCTGACAATGACTTCCGCCAAAGAAGGGAGGAAGCTTATAGATTCTCGGAAATGAGCAAGGGCTTCGGAGGAAGAATCCACCCGAGGCATGTTAGGTCAATCCATAACTCCACTCAAAGTGACGATAAAGGAAGTCAGCCTCAGAGGTCACAATACACCTCACAATCTTCGGGGTAACAACAAAGCTCTTTCAGGCCACCAGCTCAAAGGGCCAGAGGCGCGAGGGGCTTCGGAGGGCCATCAGCCTAGAAAGATCTACTGCTTATTTTGTGGTGAGGACAAGGGTCATAGTACAAAAATGTGTCGAATCACCATTCAGAAGCAAAAGGAGATAGCAGAAGCCAAAGCTCAGCAGAATCAGCCGAAGCAGGTCTTGCACACTGCTTCGTGCCACTCTCCCTACATACCAGAGTATGTGGGCAATCATCCTGCTGTTTCTGTTGCTTCGGCTAGCCATTCACAGGCTTCCTGGCCACAAGTCCCACCCCCACCACCACTACAACCGACCTATTCCTGAAGCCAGCAGCCAGAAGGGCACCAACACACCCAATAGCAATGGGAGTTCAGGGAGGAGTCCGAAGCTCGCACAGTCAACAGTACTGTGCCAGAATCAAAACACATTTATTGAGCGATATCCTACCTCGAAATACTTTTTTGTCCTACTTCATTTTGTTTTTCAATAAGGAACAATTAATGTAAACACTAGTTTTAATTCCTTGTAATAGTTTTGTTTCTATCAGAATGAAATATATCTTCACAGATTTACGAAGCTCAAAAATTGCCGAAGCTCAAAAGTCGTTCCTAAGGGAATGTAGAGCTAAAAATCACCGAAACTACAAAAAGTCGCTCCTAAAGGAGCGCAGAGTAAGTTATGCCAAAGTTACAAAAAGTCGTTCATAAGGGAGCGCAGTGTAAGTTTTCTGCTCAAAAGTCGTTCCAAAGGGAATGCAGAGCCAAATACCACCGAAATATAAGGCGAAGAAGTTCAAAAGACGTTCCTAAGGGGATGCAGAACTTATACCGCCGAAATAGAAGGCGAAGAAGTTCAAAAGACGTTCCTAAGGGAATGCAGAACTTACACCGAAAAATAAGCGGTGAAGCCGAAAAATAAACGGCAAAGAGACATTGATCGTTCCTAAGGGAACACAGAGACTGTGTGGGTGTGTGAGTGTGTGTCTTCGGCATTAGCATCATCCTTCGCATCATATCATCACATCATCCCGCATAGCGTCACATCATACATCATACTACACCGATGACACGAATTGAATACGAAGTCGACTTTTGGAGATTGCTTTATAAAAAATGAAAATATGCTAAGGCACAAAGTAAGCTGAGAAATACAACTTCATCAGCTCTATTGCAAAAGAAGGGATCCTTTGTTTATGAAGCTGGGATGTTCTTATGAAGCCTGGATATTTTCACAAGGCATGGATCTTTTTCTTTATGAAGCATGAAAAGAAGGGAAGGTGTTTTTTCGCCGAAGGCTCAAAAATGGTATGTATATAAAGTTTCATGCATCGCAAAGAAGTGAATTACAAATAATTTACATATTAGATTCAAAAATATACACATCAAACATTACAATCTTGTCACAATAAAGTTACAGTGACCATTTCAAAATGTTTTTACAAAAAGTCCTAGTCTTCCTTCAGGACCTTCTCCGCAATTTCATTCAGCAATTTATTGACAACTTCATCAACAATAGATTCAGCAATGCCAATAATCTCCAGAGCTTCCTTCGTTTCTGGATATGCTAGGGGATCGAACGGTTCCGGCGGCGGGGATAATTCAGCTGAAGAAGGAAAAGGTTAAGTAGTCCGAAGCTATAAAAAAAAACGCCGAAGCTAAAAGGCCACAAAATAATACCTATGCGTCTCTCGCATTCTACAACTTCTTCAGCCTGTTTTGCTGCCACTCGAGCGTCATGAATATCTTTTTCACTTTTCTTCATAATTTCGTGATCCATTTCTCGGCCAACATTTGCCCAGATGTCAGTGTAAAATTTTCCGCCCATTAAGCTTGCTTCGGCTGAGGGATCCTTTGTGACATCCACGGAGAAGGCAGCTTCGGCCTGGGCCAGGGTTTTGACGTGATCGTAACCCGCTTCTCCAGGATGGCTGAAATTCCTCTTGCACCGGAGAACGCACAGACATCCCCACGATCACTTAAAATTTCTTTGAAAGCTTCGGCCTCTCCGCTTATCCATTCGATAACACCTTTAGGGTCACCTCATATAAAGTTATCTTCGTTGGAATAGGCGCCCACGTTGGCGAAGCTAGCCTTTATCTTCTCCACACAGCCTAGGGATTTTTCGAAGCATCTTTCTTTGGATGCGCAAAGTTCTTCAACTGTTTTTTCTAAATAGTTTTTCCAATACTCACTAATATCTCGGTTGGCCTTCGCGAGACCACATTTTTCTTTGGCTTCGGTCAGCTGTTTCCGAAGGTCTTCAATCTCAATTTTTTGGGCCTCAGATTGAGTTTTGAAGCTATCTTCATCTTCCTTTACTTTATCCACCAATGAAAGTAGAATCTTGTCTTTTCCGTGGCTTCGTTTCTCAACCTGATAACCTTTGATCGAAGGTTGTTGAGAGCTATAGTGCAACTCTCATCTTCAGCATTCTTTTGCGACCTTAGGGCGTTGCTAAGTATTAAGCCCTGCAAGATAGAATAAAGGATTAACATAAGAATAAAAAGACTTCATTGCAGAGTCCATAAGCTTCAAAATTCACAACTTTTGTACCTTCACACTGTTGTATGCAAGACTCTCTGCGAGATCGTCCTTCGTCATGGCACAAAGGCCAGCTTCGAGCTTCGAAAACCCATACTTCTGGCCATCTCCCGGTAGACAGATAATTCTTTGTTGTCCGGGAGACAGTACATGAAATCATCTTCGTCCGTAATGTTAAACACTAACGCCCCCTTCGGATACTTCAGTTCTCGAGCATAATGTTTGGCTTCAAAAATTTCTTCTTTAGATAATCTTTTTCCCGAAGCATGTCGAATGATATAATCAAAATCTTCGAAGAGTGCTTCGGGAGCAAGGGATTCGACTTTCATGGCTGCACTTTTCTCAAAAGCTATATTACTATCTGGAGTTATTCTTTCGGCCCACTGCTCGGTTGTGGCAAGCTTTGTCTCAGCAGGCATTGTGGGCCCTGCTTCGGTTTCAACCTGGGTTATTGTAGCTTCAACTTCTATTTGCTTAGTATCAGCTTTGGGTTGCGTTTTGTCAGCTTCGGCAACCTTCCCTGTGGGAGCGGGACTTATGGAGTCGGTTGTTTCCAACACATCTAATACATTTACCATCCTTCTCCTTTTAGGAGTTACAATAGAACCCGTTTGTACTTTCGGTACTGTTGCCTTTACTGGAGGGCTCAAAACCTCTGACATCTTTGTTATTTCTTCAGTTTCTGGCTTTTCAGCCTTATCAACCTTCGTTTCAACTACCTTCACTGTAGGCACCTTCGACATTATAGCCGATTCTTCAGTCCTCTGCTCGGGAGGAATAGTTCCTTTTGCTTTGGCAGCCGAGGAGGTCCCTTCGCCAAATTTAGGTATCAAGGTCGGTTCGATGAAATGCGGTCGGTGAGTTAGGACCTTCAACTTTTTCCCTTCGGCACAGGTTTGTCTGGGGTGGCCGAAGTAGCAGCTTTCCTCTTTTTCCCTTGTCCTTGCTACGGGTAGCGGTAGTCGGGGTAAACAAAGCCAATGGCATCAAAAACTCTGTTTAATCTCTTCTTTCCCCGACCTCCGAAGGCTATGGATAGTGCATTATCCTATGCCTTGGAATATGCTCCAAGCAGTTCATCACTTGTAGCTTCGATGCATTTCAGCCAGTCCTCGTTTGGTTCATCGAACTTATCCCCATACCTGAATGTATACTTCAGCCGGACCAGTTAACCTTCGCTAGACTTGGTGATGGTCTCCTTCGGCATTTCCAGCTTTCTACAAGCGGCCATACTCTGAACGCTATATGCTCTTGAATTAAATCTCTTGTAACAATGAAGAAGCAGACAGTACCGAAGGCCTTCTGACATGCTTCAGCGGCATCATCAATTTCGACCTTCGGCTTTCGGAGACCGAAGCGGGACCATATGGGGCGCATGATAACTTCCTTAATATCTTCCCTCGCTGTCCAATCATTCTTCACATAAAACCATTCTTCCATCCAAGCTCGGGGCCATCTCTTCCGAAATGTTGGCACTGGGTGGCTTGCGCTGGGACGTGCGATAAATCCATAACAACCAAAGTTGTTGTGGTACTGTTCTTTACCCATGGCCTTCGTCTCATACAGAAGTTCGTGCATGCTACAAAAGCATTTCGCGCTTGGCTCTAACCCTTGGCTCCTTACTGCCCAGACGAAAACCCCCATCCTTATTATGGCTTCGGGAGTGAGCTGATGAAGGAAGATTTGGTAGGTTTTCAGCACTTCAACTACAAACTTACTCAAAGGGAACCGAAGTCCAGCCTTGAAGAAGCTTCGGTAGATCACAACTTCATTTTCTTCAGGGCAGGCAGGGACGTTGTTGTCTCCGCCAGCCCTTCCAATAGACGTTTCCCATAAGTATCTTCCCCTCATGTTCTCAAGATGACTTTGTTTGATGGTCGATTTTCCGAAAATCGAATGACTTGGTCTCCAGGGCCGATCCTTAGAATCTTCACCCCCACTTTCTGCATCATAACTATCACTGTCACCAGTATCTTCAGACAGGCCCTCCAATATCTCCTTAGTAATCTTCTCTGTATTTTTTTGCCATTGACTCGATAAATCCAACATTGTAAGGATTCACAGCCTTCTTCTCCTCATAAAGCTTCTCCTCTTCAATCAGCTTCGTCTCAGCAGCAACCTTCTTGTCTTGAGACATTTCTCCTTCAGAAATGACGAAAATGCGTCTTTTTAACCGAAGCTCAGAAAGCTTGAAAAACTAGCAAGCTTTAGTGAGCAAGAGCTATGAAATTGAGAAAATAAGGCAAATGGCACAAGCAGTGTATCAAGTGCAGTCGGTGTAAGTTCCTATTTATACGCCCAGTACACTCCAAATTGAAGGGCCCCGTCTGTCATTGACTGTGTTGCTACTCTAGCAAAGGGAAGGTGTTTTTTGGACCTTCGGCTTAAGGCCTTCATCCATGTCGCAGTCTAAATTCGTTATCTTAACAAATTAATACTGCGATGGGCTACTGTTGGGGGCCTTCGTCTTCCGAAGGTCCTCAAAACATGATTAACAATGTTTCCCCAAGTGTAATATATGTACAGGAACCTTTGGAATCGGGATGGAGCTGTCCACAATATGAAAAGCATGGTTGGGATGAAGGTCGAACCAGTTCCGAAGCTATGTGCAAGAAAGCTTTGACTCAGTAGCAGAAAAGGAACCGACTTAAAGAGGAAAAGGCTATTTAGTCCTCGATAGATTGTTCTAATGTCAATAGTAAACATGAAGGGCATGAATGTAATTTTGCATAGGCTGTGCCCTGTGCCTATAAATAGATGAACAATACCCCCGTACTGTTCACGCTGACTTGTACTCGTTTGTGCAATACGCTTGTACTATTTCCTTTTGTCAAGTCGAAGGTACGAATGTAATTCCATATTGTATTTATTCATCCATGATATAATAAAGTTGAATTAATAATGTTATATAATTATTCACGTTGTTTTCTATGTTTTACATTCTTCTTCTTTCATTAATGTATACTGAAATCATGAAGGTATGTCCTTCATGACCTTCGTCTGAAGATCATTATGTCCTAAGGGAAATAATGCTTCGAAGGACGAAGGGCCTTAACCTTTAACAATTTTGTGTTGCCTTGTTCTTTATTCGTAGCAATTGAGAGCAAGTCCCCAACACCCAAGATGTGGGCAAAACGACGGTAACTAACTTTATGCCAAAATCCCTTGATAAAGAAGTACATTACTGGGTAATCATACCCATCAGCTTCTTCATCAACTGCCTTTACCCAGAGAGTGGCATAGAACTGAGCCATCACTTTGTCATTCCGGGGGTGCTCTAAAGTCATAATATTCTTTAACCCCTTTCTCTCATGGATTCTGAGGACTGTAGTCATGTCATCATCCTCCATCCCCTCACAACCTTCACAGTCCATCAATTGATGATAGACGACTGGGTGTTTTGAGATGATGACAGAATTGTCAAAACCGGCATGAAATAGATTCCAGAACTGTGAGTCTTGGTCACCAGGGTGTCTAGGGAAGATGGTGGGTTTGGTAAACCTTATTTTCTGAAGGGAGTCCACACCTTTCAATGAGAAATCAGTCGTAGTGTCACGGGGGCCCCGTGACACTATCGCAGGATGCATGTGGAGACCCCCGACGAAGGGAGCGTCAGATGGAGGGGCTCAACATCATCGTCAAAAGCTCCATCTTCCTCTTAACAGGGAAAGTTCCCTTCCGAGGAGCTGCTGCGGCGAGAGCGAGAGGAGGCCACCTTTTTCCTCCTTCTGCGAGAGGGCTAAGAGAGCATGGAGGATCCCTCCCCCTCAATCCATCCTGAGCCTCGACCCCTCTTGGAGAGGGAACGATGAGGCTGTGGAGAAGGAATACGAGATTCCTCCTAAATCTCACCTGAGTCGCTGCTGAACTCCACCATGGAGGGGTTCCTACATCGAACCATCTTGAAGAAAGGGATAGATAAAATGAGATGGTCTCACGCAAGGAAATAGAAAACAAGTGCTAGGAGAGTGTGTGTGAAGTGAGCAGGTCAACTGTTCATACGAACTGTTCAACTGTCCACGTGCGCCCAACACATTCTACCACAGCAAATGTGAAGAATGATACTAAACTCTTGAAGTGAAGTGTTCAAAATGTATAGCTTAGCATACACCTCGAATGGATTTTGAAAATAACGACTAAAATCATAGATCGGGGCAAAAAGGTGAAAAACAAGGATATACCTCGATTTGGAGATTCGCCGAAAGAACTCGCACCAAATTCTGGAGAGTGGAGGAGAAACCTTTAAGGAACAAATCCTCAACGTTTGGACAAGATTGAACGGTCAGATTTGCGAGGATCTGAGTTTGAAATATTTGGAGAGGAAGTTTTTCGGCACCCAAATGGAGATACTCGACTGTGAAAACTGAGAAGTGATGAATGGAGAAGAGATGAGGGTCCGTTTAAATAGATCTGGTCTGGACAGCCTAGGACCAGTTCAACTGGTGAACCACATCGGTTCAAACGTTCTACGAAAAGCGGTTCAACCGGTCTGGGTCAGAATCTGCATACATGACTGAAAGAGCAGACTGACAACACAGACTCTCAGCGCAGTCTGACAACGCAGACTGTCAGCGCGACAGTGCGTTAGAACGGTCAGTTTGATCGTTTGACCACTGACCGGACGGGACCGGACGGGACCGTTCAACCGGCCTAGGTCAGAATCTGCAGGCCTAACGCGTCAGCGTAGTCTAACAGCGTAGACTGTTAGCGCACTAGATTGTTAGAATGGTCAGTTTGACCGTTTGACCGCTGACCGGACCGGGCAGGACCGATTCAACCGGCCTAAGAGACCGGTTCAACCGGTATTGACCAGGGAAAAACCTGGTGAAGACCAGTTGAGCTGAAGTTGAAATTGAAAGTTCAGCTGGTCTTCACTAGTTGAACTTTTAAGGAGTTGAGAATTTTTATATGGCTAATCCATTGCCATTCTCAACCCAATATACTCATATATGATTGAAAAGCATAATTATTTTAAAAAAATAATACAATCATTCAAAAATTCAACCAATATGTGTGCCAACTTTCAAGATAAGTTACGAGAATCCAAGACGTTTAGTTCACCATAAGAAAACAAAACTTAGTCTCATCGAGGGGTTTTGTGAAGATATCGACTAGTTGATGTTCTGTGTTTACATGACATAATTTGATATCTCCTTTTGCTTCATGGTCCCTCAAAAAATGGTGTCTAATATCGATATGTTTGGTTCCGGAGTGTTGCACGGAATTGTTGACTAGTTTAATTGCACTCTCATTATTGCATAGTATTGGAGTTCTATTAAACTCACAACCAAAGTCCCTCAAGGTTTGCTTCATCCATAGCAACTGGCACAACATGCACCAGCGGCTATGTATTCAGCTTTGATAGTGGATAGTGCAACAAAATTTTGTTTCTTTGAACTCCATGACACTAGGGATCGCCAAGGAATTAGCAAGTCCCCGAGGTGCTTTTTTGATCTACCTTGCAACCGGCATAGTCTGAGTTAGAGTAGTCAAATAAATCGAAAAAGATGTCTTTAGGATACCAAAGTCCTTGGTTTTGGGTGTGAACTAAATATTTCAAAATTCTCTTAACAGCCACTAAGTGGCACTCTTTCGGGTTAGCTTGAAAGCGAGCACACATGCACACACTAAGCATAATGTCTGGTCTAGATGCATATAAATACAGTAGAGAACCTATCATAGATCTATAGAGTTTTTGATCTACTGATTTACCTTCTTCATTTAGGTCGAGATGCCTGTTTGAAGCCATTGGGATCTTAGTGTGCTTCGCCTTTTCCATGCTAAACTTATTGAGCATGTCTTGGGTATACTTAGTTTGGCATAGAAAGGTTAATTCCTTAACTTGCTTCACTTGGAATCCTAGGAAGTACTTTAGCTCATCCATCATGGACATCTCAAACCTATTTGTCATAACCCTACTAAATTCCTCACAAAATTTTTCATCAGTACTACCAAATATGATGTCGTCTTAAAGAAACAAGTGACGCTTAAGAGGGGGTGAATTAGGACTTCTAAAACTTTCTATGAAGCCCAAAATTGGTATAAAATAATAAAAAAAATTTAAATAAATAATTATATTTATAATAAGGTTTGAGATTTTGTTTTACCTTTAGAAGTTATTGGGACCTTTTCTTTTATAATCAATTAGTTATATTAAAATAGTTTGTGACACATACAATATATATTTGTTTATTTATTGTTTCAAAAGAAATTAAGTAATGAAAATTAAAATATACATTCCAAATGAGTATCCTATAAAAAATGTATATATGTATGTGGTTTGAGGCATATAGATAACCAAATATTATAAATAAAATACAATTTTGCATTTAATGCTGGAATCTATTTTGTTTATGCATTTGAACTTGGGTGTTGTGGGGGACAGATATCCCCCGGGTCCACTAGAAGGCTAAAAGACCTCACGAAAGGCCTTTGGCCCAATAATTCGCAAGGTCATCCCTTCGTGGGCCTGTGGAGGGACGTCCAGTGAAGTGGAGCAACACAAGATTGGAACAACACAAGCCCAGACAGCCCGATGAATTTGGGCAACCGCAGCAGTGATTCGACCTTCCCGTACAGTGTCCTCATACATCAGAACTGAACGGAGATAGGTCAGCGAAATTATAAGAAGATAAGCTCAATCGGTTCACTATTACTTAGGCTCACGATGTTATCATATCCACATGTAACGCCCCATGGTCGAGTATATAAGGCCTAGGGGCATCCCCTCAAAAACATCTCACGACTTAGCCATCTACTCAGTTCTCTAGCATCCTTGATACTAGAAGACTCCTTTTGTAACCCACCACACAAAGTATCCACACCAGGACATAGGGTATTACACATCTCAAAGCGGCCTGAACCTGTACAAAATTATCCACTGTCTCTCGTGCATCTGGCACGAACCATCGAGCTACAATCGGTAACACCGTCCTACTCCAAAAAGCACCTCGAGGGGCAACCCTTAGTGCACGGTCGGACCCAAAACACCGACAGCTAGCGCACCAGGTAGGGGGTGTGTCACTAATCCAAGCTAGCTCAATGGCCATCACCTTCCAGCACAAGATCGTCCTCCGCCCCGGGTCCACGTTCTGTTTCGGAACCATTTCATCCGTGGCAGATGAAGAGGGAACTCTACATCGCATCGCGGATTCTCCAGAGAGAAAGCCTTCCTCAACAAACTCCGGAAAAGCCAAAACGAAGCAGGAAAAAGCGCGACCTCCAGCGCTCCGAACCGAGACTCCCTCCTGCAAACCAGGAACAGAGGGTCCATCTACCCGGAGAACTCCGTTGTCCACCTCTTCCACAGAGACATGGACACAGATCACTAGGAGAAAGAAGGCGAACAAGGTCAAGGATCGTCAAACTGCTCTTCTGGTACCTCCGCCCTCAAAGGAGAACAGTAAGAAGCTCGTCACTACAACAGTTCCATTCTACCCCGACGTCCTCTTCATCGGAGGAAGAGTGGAATCAACTCCCATCTCCGACGATGAACCAACCGCGCCAGGAGAAGAACCTGTTCAGCGGGAATCTCGCCGACGAAGGAACCTACGCCGAAATGTTCGGCGACATCACAAAGCCGGAGAGCGGGACCCGGCGCAGCCCGTGTCACGAGATGAAGTCTCGGAGATGGGAGAGACTCCAGAAGAATGGGTCTTCAGGGAAAGGAGGAATTCCCGACGACGTGATCGTCGGTAAGCTCAAGAGCAGGTTGAGCAGGAAGCAAGACAACACCGAGAGAATCCTCTTTTCGGACGAAACCTGAACCCCGACTTCACCTGAGCCATGAACACACCGAGTGAGGTCTATGGAGTATTGATTTGAATAGCCGATGGCATCCCCCGGACTCCGGACGCCAGGGCTATTGGCGGCTGTTCACTCGGGCAGCTAATCACCTTCTACCTCTCGCTCATCCATCGAGTGATCTACGACATGCCATCAATAGTTGGCGAGACGCATGGAGCTCCATCAACGCCTCACGTGAACGACGGCACGAGAACGAGATCTGGCACCGAGAAGAATATGACCGAGATCACGACATCCCTGCGCGGAGTCAGGCCACTAGAACTGAGTCGACAACGGCTTCGACTGGTGGCACGACCCGGGGACGGTGGAGGCACCACGACAACAACTCCCCTCCCCGGGATAGACATCATCATCGACGACAGGAGGATACATGTGGAGTATCGGCGCTCACTCCATGCATCAGAGCCATTCAATGGCCCCCATACTTCAAAGTCTCCAACGTCGACAAGTACGAGCCTAAGCAGGATCTAGGAGGCTGGTTGGCCATCTACACCACCACCGCCCGAGCTGCTGGGGAAACCGAAGATGTGATGACCGCATACTTGCCTATCGTCCTCGGGCAAGATGCACTGCAATGGCTTCGACACCTACCCCGACACTGCATTGACGACTGGAGCGATTTCAGTCGGTGTTTCACCGCCAACTTCCAATCTCTCTCTGACAAACCAGCGCAGCCATGGGACCTCAAATCCATCAAGCACCGAGGGGATGAGACTCTCCGGTCATACCTAAAAAGATTTTAGACCATGAGAAATCGTATCCCCAAGGTGGAGGAAGCAGCAGTGATCGAGGACTTCTACCGGGGATCTAACGACTCGGCCTTCGTCTGAGGCATACTACAGAAGGCGCCGACTATCTCCGAGCAGCTGTTCCGGGAAGCCGACCTCTACATCACCACCGATGAACGAGCTCAGGACCTCATCGGAGGAGCAAAGCCTGCACCAGCGGCACCGCGGCGCGACACGAACCAACAACCTGACAAACGTTTTGTAATACTCAAAAGTGCAATAATGAGAATAGAGATAATCTCAGTAATTTGTGTCCTCTACTTATCATCACATGTGATCAACCCTAGTTATAAGTGGATAATTAACACAAAGAACACATAGATAACCTGTGCATCATGCTGGAGTTTATTTGATTGTGCATTTGTGGATGATAAAAATAAAAGCATCAATAGCAATGTAATAATGTGCTCATGACATCCAAACCCTAAATTGAAAACAAAACCATGAAAATGGAGAAGGAAAGGAATAAATATTGTACAATGCAAAATAAATATATAAATAAATAAATTCCTCTCATTTTTGGGTATGATAAAATTGCACTTATAATTTGTGGATAAAATTTGACACAAGGGTGGAATTTAAATTTGAAATGGAAATATGAATTTGGAAAGGAAGAAAAGAGATTAGGAAATAAAAAGGAAAAGGATTAAAACCTGCCTGGGCCACGGATTCCCCCTTTTCGGCCCACTATTCATTCACACCCGCGCGGCCCATTCCAGCCTCCGCGCGCGCGCTCGGACCCGCTGCCACAGACAGCGCGGCCCCACCTTGTCAGCCGCCTCCAGCTACGTTCCGCCCGCGCTTGGTCATCGCGGTGGTACGCTGCCGTGTGGGCCCCCTCGCTGACGGGTCTTCTTCTCCGTGGGACTCGCGTGCGGGCGCAACAGAACGCCGCCGTGATCCTCGCGGGCGTGGGCGGCCTTCCTCCAATCCGTGCCAGGGTTTGCGGGGGGATAAATTGGTGCCCCCTGTGCCCCTCTCCACTTCTCCGTCGACCTCGTGAATCCTCTCTCGCCACAGCCGCCTGCACACCGTGCGCGTTGGGGGAAATCACAGGCCCGCCGTCGTCGACCACGTGAACCACGGACACTGGGCAATCTGTGGAGCATTCAAGTGTTGCGCCACGACCTCTGGATGCTTCGGCAGCCGCTTGCTTCTCCATTGGTGTCGCGGCTATAGGGCAATTGCTCGTCGGACTTCGTCAAGCGACACCACCGCGTGGCCAAACTCAACCGCGCAATAATCCATGGTGAGAATGCCCTCATGCTTTTCGCCCTACTCTTCGCATCGCGTAGCACCATTCGGGGTGAACCGTAGGGCTCTGAGTCGACCGTTGTGCACCTCCGGCGATGGCTCGCCGTGGCCACTGGGCGGCGCCGCCGCGCTCTGTTGACCAGGGTAGGAGCAACATAGGTAGCCGTCGGATCTTGATGGACGGCTAGGATTAGGTGATCGCATAACCCTTCGCGTGAGTGATTCTAGGCCGTTGATATTTGATCGGGTGAATATGAGCCGATCGTAGCTATATTAAACCTGGACCGTGGAATCTGGATCCTATGGATCATGGCACGTACCGTTTCATCCGTGTTTAGGTCTAATCTAGGTCGTCAACGTCCGATCGGACGGCCAGAGCGGGCCGATACCGCTTTGGTGGCCGACTTTGCAGAAAACCCCTCATAGTGTTTAAGAATCAACCCGCGGTCCATAGCAGTGTCAGTCTGAGTCTTAGAAACATTTTCACCGTAGCCCTTGCTGTTTTCTGTTATTGAGGCCCAATCCAGAGAGAGCTGAAAATAAGAAATTAATATTAGAAATCGATTTTTAATACAAAAATAAATCTAGAAACTTGTTTAATTCATAGAAAATGCATATGAATTCCAAATTGATCCATTCCAGTTCCAAAATTTTTATAATATTATTGTCTAACCATTAGTGCCTCTGTTTTAACATGAAAGATGATTTAAAATTTATCTAGCACTTAATCTTGTATTAAGCACATAAAACATTAGAAAATCCATAACTTAAAATATATAACTCCAAATTTAATGATTCCAATTCCTGTGATAATATTTTAATGTGTAGTTTGTTACTGTATATTTCATTTGCATGTTTGATGTGATGTTAATTTATGCTATACTATGTATGTATTGTGTTGATGCGAGTAGACGAGCAAGCCACTGTGGAATCTGAGGTTCAGATGGTAGAGACTGCTGAGCAGGAGCTCGTGGAAGGCAAGTTGTGCCCTTTATCACCTCTTTTACCCATTCATGTTCTTATTATTCATAATGATCTGCATAGGTTAATTTTGATGGGACCCAATAGGATACCCTAGATTTTGACTATCTTTATACCTTGCTTCACCACTGGTTTTACTACTAAGTTTTTGGGTAGTACATGCTATTGCTTTATGTGGATTTGGGTATAAAGATATTTATGACTCATGATTACACTTTCTATTATCTGTTCATTATTTTATGTTCATGATAAGATCATTATGTTAATGGGAACATGGAGAACCACCCGGGAAAACAGTGCTACCACAAGGGTTTAATGGGACGCCCTTGGCTGATTAACTAGGAAAGCTAGTGGAGGGCTACCTTACCTGAAAGGGGCAAGGGCAGTAGGGGAGTGGTCAGTGTAGGGAGGTCCTTGGGTTGATTTTGCTGCGATGGCGGTCAGGCAAGAACCCTGCACTGGAGCTTCCTATAAACTGTAGCGGGTAGTCTGAAGCTAGTGGAACTTTGTAAAGGCCTCGTAGTGGTACCCTGCCTCGCTTCCTTGGTAGAGGTGTATGGAGTCTGATCAACTCTGTGGCAAATGGGTAACACGACTTGTGGGTAAAGATGCGCAACCTCTGCAGAGTGTAAAACTGGTATACTAGCCGTGCTCACGGTCATGAGCGGCTCGGACACTCACATGATTAATCTATGGAACTTAAACTTAACCTATCATTTCATTGCATTTGGGATTATTTTACTATTACCTTTATTTATTATTACTATGGATTGGTATTCACTTACACTTAGTAACTGCTAATAAATTTTTGACCAACTTATAAAAGCAATGCTCAACTTCAGCCTTTATTTCATTAATCAGCCTTACACTTCATGAACTCCCACCTTTGGTGAGTTCATGCCACATTATTCCCCACAACTTGTTGAGCGATGAACATATGTGAGCTCACTCTTGCTGTCTCACACCCCCCCACAGGAGAAGAGCAGGTGGTTCAGGAGGAGCCACAAGGCGAGGAGTATGATCTGATCTAGGTGGCGTATCTCAGTCGACATTGGCGCCAACGATCCTTAGTTCGTTTTATATTCATTATTTTATTTTGTAATAAGTCTTCTGCTATGTAATAAATACTCTGATGTTTTATGACATTTATCTCTATACACTCTGTTATTATATATGTTGTCTTCTTGGCGCATGTATGAGATGCACCCGGCTTTGTTCCTTAAAGCCCGGGTGTGACAGAAGTGGTATCAGACGAAATGTTGACTGTAGGACGAAACCTAGATAGAAATGGACAAAACCCTTACCTACTTACCTTACTCTGATTCTTTCTATACTTATCTTGATCCTGTCTCACCTTCTACTGTTCTACTCTGATCATTCTTACCTTTTCTACTCTGAGACAAGATGGATTTCACACCTTGGAATCCTACATTTATGACCTTCTTAGGAGATAGGAGGCCTAAGACAAAATTAAAACTATTTTCACTATTTAAAAATGTTGTTTGATTGTTCTGCTGATAAATGTCTGATTTGCTTCTTTGATTGATTGAAATATTATATACGGGCATCTTAGCATGTACCACTATAAGGTATTGAATTAGCTATGGTAGATAACACAATAAACTCCTTAGCTAATAAATCCCCCAAAGTAACACGATTCGTAATTACTTGCCTCGTCTACAATTCTTCCTTTCTTACCCTATGTTTCCAACCCAGATGGGCTACCCCTATAGTGTTAGAAGAGAGCACTATAGACGTAATCCTTGGTATGTCATGGTTAAGAAAGGCAAAGGCAGTTTATGCACTGTGCTAAAGGAACCATAGAACTCACCAGTTCCAAAGGAGAAATATTTGAAGTTGGAATTGAAGTAACTACCGCCACTTGACTAGCGGCATTCTTAGTAGATGGGAAGTTTGTTGGTGACAACATCCGTGTGGTTAAGGATCTTCCGGATGTCTTTCTAGAGGAGTTACCAGGGATGCCACCAGATAGGGAAGTTGAGTTTGTCATAGATCTCCTACCTGGAACTGCCCCTATTTCTAAACGGCCATATAGGATGTCCATAGAAGAGTTAAAGGAACTGAAGAAGCAATTAACAGAATTACAAGAGACTGGGTACATTCGTCCGAGTTCCTCACCTTGGGGAGCACCGGTTCTGTTTGTACAGAAGAAGGATGGATCACAAAGAATGTGTGTGGATTATAGGTCTCTCAATGATGTTACTGTGAAGAACAAGTATCTGTTACCCCGTATTGAGGATTTGTTTGATCAGATGAGAGGAGCCAGGGTATTCTCAAAGATTGATCTCCGATCGGGATACCATCAAATGAAGATTAGACCATCAGATATTCCTAAGACGACTTTCTCGACTCGATATGGATTATACGAGTTCACTGTTATGTCATTTGGATTAACCAATGCACTAGCTTATTTCATGAATTTGATGAATAAGGTGTTTATGGAGTATTTGGACAGATTCGTCGTGGTGTTCATCGACGATTTTCTTATCTATTCTAGGAGTGAAAGTGATCATGAAGAACATCTGATATTGGTGCCACCGAAGCTACGAGATAATCAACTCTACGCCAAGTACAGTAAATGCGAGTTCTGGATTGACAAGGTGTCATTCCTTGGACATATAATTTCTAATGGAGGAATAGCAGTGGATCCTGCTAAAGTGAAAGAGATTATGGAATGGAGAGTGCCCACTACAATTACTAAGATTCGGAGTTTCTTGGGACTCGCAGGATATTATTGGAGATTTATTGAAGGATTCTCTAAGATTGCCAAGCCTATGACATCGCTTTTGGAGAAAGGAAAAGAATTTAAGTGGGATGAGAAGTGCCAAGAAAGCTTTGATCAATTGAAGGAGAGATTGATGTCACCTCCAGTGTTGGTTATGCCAGACTTACAGAAAGGATTTGATATTTATTGTGATGCATGTGGCCAAGGATTGGGATGTGTGCTCATGCAAGAAGGACATGTGATTGCCTACGCGTCTCGTCAGTTGCGGAAACATGAACTGAACTACCCCACTCATGATTTGGAACTGGCAGCGGTTGTGCACGCACTTAAGATTTGGAGACATTATATTATGGGAACTAAGTGCCAAGTGTACACGGATCATAAGAGTTTGAAGTATATATTCACTCAGAAGGATCTCAACCTCAGACAACTTCGTTGGTTGGAGCTTATTAAAGACTATGATTTGGAGATTCATTATCACCCGGGCAAGGCAAATTCGGTTGCAGATGCCTTGAGTCGGAAAGAGCATGTTCACTCCGCTTTTGTTGTCCAGCTACCTGATGAATTAGCAAAAGACTTTGAGAGACTCAACCTGGGAATTGTTACACATACGGAAGGAGTCACCATTGAATTGGAACCTACCTTGGAGCAAGAGATTCGTAAAGGTCAGATTGGTGATGCTAAGATTCAAGAGATTAAGGATCTGATTACGGAAGGTCGAGTCCCGGAATTCACGGAGGATGAGCAAGGTACTATATGGTTCAAGGATCGGATATGTGTTCAAGAGATTGATAGCCTTCGTGAGACGATATTGAAAGAAGCTCATGATTCTGATTATTCTATCCACCCTGGTAGCACTAAGATGTATCAGGATTTGAAGCAGAAGTACTGGTGGTATGGGTTGAAGAGAGATGTGGCTGCTCATGTGGCTAAGTGTGATGTGTGTCAAAGAGTTAAGGCTGAACATCAAAGACCAGCTGGACTACTGCACCCATTGAAGATACCTGAGTGGAAATGGGAAAAATTGGTATGGATTTCATTGTTGGACTACCCCGCACCCCTGCTGGGTATGACTCTATTTGGGTAATTGTGGACAGATTGACAAAAGTGTCTCATTTCATACCTGTGAGGACTAATTATACGGGAGCCAAACTAGCAGAATTGTATATGACTCGGATAGTTTGTCTACATGGAGTGCCTAAGAAGATTGTGTCAGATCGAGGATCGCAGTTTACTTCTCGATTTTGGAAGAAGTTGCATGAGAGCTTGGATACAAAGTTGAATTTTAGTTCAGCCTACCATCCCCAGACTGATGGACAAACAGAGAGGACTAATCAAGTGCTAGAAGATATGCTAAGAGCTTGTGCCCTTAAACATGGTGGAAGTTGGGATAAGAGCTTGCCATATGCGGAGTTCTCTTATAATAATAGCTATCAGGCCAGTTTGAAGATGTCACCGTTTGATGCTCTGTATGGCAGAAAGTGCAGGACACCACTGTATTGGGATCAAACTGGAGAGAGACAGTTCTTCGGGCCTGAACTTATACAAGAGGCAGAAGAGCAAGTTCGAATGATAAGAGAAAATTTGAGAATTGCACAATCCAGGCAAAAGAGCTATGCTGACAATAGGAGAAGACTACTGGAGTTTAAGGAGGGTGATCATGTCTATTTGAAGGTGTCACCACTCCGGGGTATGAGGAGATTTAAAGTTAAATGAAAGTTGTCCCCTCGCTTCATTGGACCTTTCTTGATCTTAAAGCGAGTGGGAGGAGTTGCATATCAACTGAAGTTACCTGATCATCTATCGGATGTGCATAATGTGTTCCACGTATCTCAACTGAAGAAGTGTCTCCGTGTCCCTGAGGAACAGTTACCAATGGAAGACCTTAGTGTTCAAGATGACCTGACTTATGCGGAGTACCCTATCAAGATTCTAGACACTTTGACTCGAGTTACAAGAAATAAGGTGATAAAGATGTGCAAGGTACAATGGAGTCACCATGGAGAGGATGAAGCAACGTGGGAAAGAGAAGAAGAGCTTCGCATAGACTTCCCCCATCTTTTCCCTAGTTCTTCTTAAATCTCGAGGACGAGATTATTTTTAAGGGGGGTAGGATTTGTAATACTCAAAAGTGCAATAATGAGAATAGAGATAATCTCAGTAATTTGTGTCCTCTACTTATCATCACATGTGATCAACCCTAGTTATAAGTGGATAATATACACAAAGAACACATAGATAACCTGTGCATCATGCTGGAGTTTATTTGATTGTGCATTTGTGGATGATAAAAATAAAAGCATCAATAGCAATGTAATAATGTGCTCATGACATCCAAACCCTAAATTGAAAACAAAACCATGAAAATGGAGAAGGAAAGGAATAAATATTGTATAATGCAAAATAAATATATAAATAAATAAATTCCTCTCATTTTTGGGTATGATAAAATTGCACTTATAATTTGTTGATAAAATTTGACACAAGGGTGGAATTTAAATTTGAAATGGAAATATGAATTTGGAAAGGAAGAAAAGAGATTAGGAAATAAAAAGGAAAAGGATTAAAACCTGCCTGGGCCACGGATTCCCCCTTTTCGGCCCACTATTCATTCACACCCGCGCGGCCCATTCAAGCCTCAGCGCGCGCGCTCGGACCCGCTGCCATAGACAGCGCGGCCCCACCTTGTCAGTCGCCTCCATCTACGTTCCGCCCGCGCTTGGTCATCGCCGTGGTACGCTGCCGTGTGGGCCCCCTCGCTGACGGGTCTTCTTCTCCGTGGGACTCGCGTGCGGGCGCAACAGAACGCCGCCGTGATCCTCGCGGGCGTGGGCGGCCTTCCTCCAATCCGTGCCAGGGTTTGCGGGGGGATAAATTGGTGCCCCCTGTGCCCCTCTCCACTTCTCCGTCGACCTCGTGAATCCTCTCTCGCCTCAGCCGCCTGCACACCGTGCGCGTTGGGGGAAATCACAGGCCCGCCGTCGTCGACCACGTGAACCATGGACACTGGGCAATCCGTGGAGCATTCAAGTGTTGCGCCACGACCTCTGGATGCTTCGGCAGCCGCTTGATTCTCCATTGGTGTCGCGGCTATAGGGCAATTGCTCGTCGGACTTCGTCAAGCGACACCACCACGTGGCCAGACTCAACCGCGCAATAATCCATGGTGAGAATGCCCTCATGCTTTTTGCCCTACTCTTCGCATCGCGTAGCACCATTCAGGGTGAACCGTAGGGCTCTGAGTTGAGCGTTGTGCACCTCCGGCGATGGCTCGCCGTGGCCACTGGGCGGCGCCGCCGCGCTCTGTTGACCAGGGTAGGAGCAACATAGGTAGCCGTCGGATCTTGCTGGACGGCTAGGATTAGGTGATCACATAACCCTTCGCGTGAGTGATTCTAGGCCGTTGATATTTGATCGGGTGAATATGAGCCGATCGTAGCTATATTAAACCTGGACCGTGGATTCTGGATCCTATGGATCATGGCACGTACCGTTTCATCCGCGTTTAGGTCTAATCTAGGTCGTCAACGTCCGATCGGACGGCCAGAGCGGGCCGATACCGCTTTGGTGGCCGACTTTGCAGAAAACCCCTCATAGTGTTTAAGAATCAACCCGCGGTCCATTGCAGTGTCAGTCTGAGTCTTAGAAACATTTTCACCGTAGCCCCTGCTGTTTTCTGTTATTGAGGCCCAATCCAGAGAGAGTTGAAAATAAGAAATTAATATTAGAAATCGATTTTTAATACAAAAATAAATCTAGAAACTTGTTTAATTCATAGAAAATGCATATGAATTCCAAATTGATCCATTCCAGTTCCAAAATTTTTATAATATTATTGTCTAACCATTAGTGCCTCTGTTTTAACATGAAAGATGATTTAAAATTTATCTAGCACTTAATCTTGTATTAAGCACATAAAACATTAGAAAATCCATAACTTAAAATATATAACTCCAAATTTAATGATTCCAATTCCTGTGATCATATTTTAATGTGTAGTTTGTTACTGTATATTTCATTTGCATGTTTGATGTGATGTTAATTTATGCTATACTATGTATGTATTGTGTTGATGCGAGTAGACGAGCAAGCCACTGTGGAATCTGAGGTTCAGCTGGTAGAGACTGCTGAGCAGGAGCTCGTGGAAGGCAAGTTGTGCCCTTTATCACCTCTTTTACCCATTCATGTTCTTATTATTCATAATGATCTGCATAGGTTAATTTTGATGGGACCCAATAGGATACCCTAGATTTTGACTATCTTTATACCTTGCTTCACCACTGGTTTTACTACTAAGTTTTTGGGTAGTACATGCTATTGCTTTATGTGGATTTGGGTATAGAGATATTTATGACTCATGATTACACTTTCTATTATCTGTTCATTATTTTATGTTCATGATAAGATCATTATGTTAATGGGAACATGGAGAACCACCCGGGAAAATAGTGCTACCATAAGGGTTTAATGGGACGCCCTTGGCTGATTAACTAGGAAAGCTAGTGGAGGGCTACCTTACCTGAAAGGGGCAAGGGCAGTAGGGGAGTGGTCAGTGTAGGGAGGTCCTTGGGTTGATTTTGCTGCGATGGCGGTCAGGCAAGAACCCTGCACTGGAGCTTCCTATAAACTGTAGCGGGTAGTCTGAAGCTAGTGGAACTTTGTAAAGGCCTCGTAGTGGTACCCTGCCCTCGCTTCCTTGGTAGAGGTGTATGGAGTCTGATCAACTCTGTGGCAAATGGGTAACACGACTTGTGGGTAAAGATGCGCAACCTCTGCAGAGTGTAAAACTGGTATACTAGCCGTGCTCACGGTCATGAGCGGCTCGGACACTCACATGATTAATCTATGGAACTTAAACTTAACCTGTCATTTCATTGCATTTGGGATTATTTTACTATTACCTTTATTTATTATTACTATGGATTGGTATTCACTTACACTTAGTAACTGCTAATAAATTTTTGACCAACTTATAAAAGCAATGCTCAGCTTCAGCCTTTATTTCATTGATCAGCCTTACACTTCATGAACTCCCACCTTTGGTGAGTTCATGCCACATTATTCCCCACAACTTGTTGAGCGATGAACGTATGTGAGCTCACTCTTGCTGTCTCACACCCCCACAGGAGAAGAACAGGTGGTTCAGGAGGAGCCACAAGGCGAGGAGTATGATCTGATCTAGGTGGCGTATCTCAGTCGACATTGGCGCCGACGATCCTTAGTTCGTTTTATATTCATTATTTTATTTTGTAATAAGTCTTCTGCTATGTAATAAATAATCTGATGTTTTATGACATTTATCTCTATACACTCTGTTATTATATATGTTGTCTTCTTGGCGCATGTATGAGATGCACCCGGCTTTGTTCCTTAAAGCCCGGGTGTGACACGTTTAGAGAAGAGGCCTCGTGAAGAAGTCCACGCCGCCGGACCACCCACCTCTCGTGCCCGAGGAGGACCTCGTGGAGGCGAACGTACACTAGATGACATCCTCGATGCTCAGTGCCCATACCACAAAGACATGCGCCACACCCTCCAGAACTGCAGAGACTTCAAGCACTCCGTGGGGAACGGCCGACCCTTCCAACCTCTGCCACCTCCCCCACCACGAGGAAGACTTGGAGAACCTCGACAACCTCAACAGCAGGAGGGGGAGGAGGCGGAGCGTTCCCGCGCATCGATGGAGAAGTCAACGTCATCTTCGGCGGACATGGATCGCAGGAAAGTAAGAGGCAACAGAAGCTCAACGATCGTCAGATACTGGTGGAGGCCACCAGCCCGCCTGCCCCATATCGATGGTCCGAACACCCGATCACCTTCACTCAAGCAGATCAGTGGCTCAACTTCGATCACCCGGGCAAATACCCGCTCCTCGTCGACCCGGTGATCCGACAGAGTAGGGTGAAGAAGGTGTTAGTGGACGGGGGAAGCAGCATCAACGTCACCTTCCCCCGAACGCTTCAAGGCTTGGGGGTTCCCCTCAAAGAGCTCCACGAGTCAGACACTCCTTTCTTCGGCATCGTGCCGACTGAAGGAGAATATCCACTCGGACACATCTACATGCCAGTCACCTTTGGAACTCCGGAAAACTACAGAACTGAGTTCCTAAGGTTCGAGGTGGCGAACTTTGACTGCGGATACAACGCCATCATCGGCAGGCCGGGACTGGTGAAGTTCATGGCCATTCCACATTATACGTACATGATATTGAAGATGCCAGGACCACAAGGAATCATAACTGTGCGCGCTGACTTCCAAGGCACCGCAGAGTGTTTTCGAGTGGCCATTCAAGCGGCCCTCACCATCAAGCCATCGGCGACTTCTTCTATGCAGGCAAACTCAAAGCCTGAGGAAGACCTCACGGTACCCGCGAATGAAGCTCAAGCCATGACCTCTATGCGCCCGACTGAAGAAACCAAGAGAATCAACCTCTGGTTCGTCGATGAGCGTAAGACTGCCATCATTAGTTCCAGCTTGGATGACAAATAGGAAGGCGCGCTCGTCCAGTTTCTGCAAGATAACCGAGACGTATTAGCATGGCAACCTGCGGATATGCTGGGAGTCCCGAGAGAACTGGCCGAGCACAAACTGAAGGTTTACCCCAGACGAGGCCGATCCGACAAAAATTACGTCGTTTCACGCCCAACAAGAAAGAAGCTATCCATGCAGAGCTGGCTCGCTTGGTAGCGGCAAGATTCATTAGAGAAGTGTTACATCCCGAGTGGTTAGCAAATCTTGTCCTTGTACTCAAAAAGAATAAAGTGGATTGGCGCCTGTGCGTCGACTATACGGATCTCAACAAACACTGTCCGAAGGATCCCTTCGGACTCCCCAGAATAGACCAGGTGGTAGACTCGACCGCTGGGTGTTCTGTGTTGTCTTTCTTATATTGCTATTCCGGGTATCATCAGATCAGCTTGGCAAAAGAAGACGAGGAAAAAACAGCGTTCATCACCCCGTTCGGGGCTTTCTGCTATACCTCCAGGCCGTTTGGCCTCAAAAACGCTAGAGCGACTTACCAGAGAGCCATTCAGACATGCTTAGCCGATCACTGGGGCAAGTGTGTGGAAGCTTATGTGGATGACGTGGTGATCAAGACAGAAAACTCAGAAAATTTCATTGAAGATTTATAGCTGGTCTTCAACAGTCTGCGGCGATATCGATGGAAGCTTAACCCTGAAAAGTATGTCTTTGGAGTACCAGCAGGAAAATTGCTCGGGTTTATTGTCAGCCACCAGGGGATTGAGGCTAATCTAGAATAGATCGAGGCTATCATGAGAATGGAGGCACCACGATCACAGAAGAAAGTACAAAGACTTACTGGATGCATGGCAGCTCTAAGCAGGTTCATATCAAGGCTGGGAGAAAAAGGCCTACCGTTCTACAAGTTGCTCAAAAAGGTAGACAAGTTCCAGTGGACTTCAGAGGCTTAGGTAGCTCTATATGACCTGAAGAAATTTTTGACAATACCACCAGTGCTAAAGCCGCCGCGCCGAGCCACGCCAAGTCAACCGGCCAAAGATCTGCTGTTGTACATCTCTTGCACGACTCACGTGGTGAGCACCGCGTTGGTAGTCGAGCGAGCAGAAGAAGGACATGCATACCTAGTACAACATCCCGTCTATTTCATTAGTGAAGTCCTGGGTCCCTCAAAGAAGAAATATCCTCAAGTTCAAAAACTATTGTATGCAGTACTTCTAACTGCACGCAAGCTCCATCACTACTTTGATGATCACAAAGTCATAGTAGTCACTGGATTTCCAATAGGGGATATTCTCCACAACAAAGAAGCCATCGGAAGAATAGCCAAATGGGCCTGTGAGCTGGGAGCTCACGACATTGAGTTTCGACCTCGTACTGCAATCAAGACTCAGACACTAGTTGACCTTGTATCAGAATGGACTGAGCAACAAGTGCCAGATAACCCGGAGACTGCAGAAGTATGGCGGATGTATTTCGATGGCTCATTGAAGATGCAGGGGGCAGGCGCAGGAATCCTCTTCATTGCACCTGGAGGTGAACAACTCAAATATGCTCTTCAGTTACTATTCTCAGCGTCCTATAATGCAGCAGAATATGAAGCTTTGATTCATGGGCTGAACATTGCCATATCACTGGGCATCAAGAGACTGATGGTATATGGAGATTCACTGGTGGTTATAAGTCAGATAAATGGGATTGCCCGAATGACTCCATGGGAAAATACTGCACCGCCGTCCGAAAGCTAGAAGACAAATTCGAAGGGCTGGAATTTCATCATGTGGAGAGAGATCGCAACGCGGCAGCTGATGCGTTGTCAAAGCTAGGATCCTGTCGGACTCTGGTCTCGCCTAGAGTTTTCGTCCAAGAAGTACTACGCCCAAGCATTTCATTGGATCGGGCAGAAGAGTGCAATAATCTGAGCCAACCAGAGTCAGATTCCGATGACTGGAGGGAACCAATCATCAGATATATAAAGAATGAGGAGGAGCCGGATGACTGAAATGCAGTAGAGCGCATTGCAAGGCAGTCAGCTCACTATACTCTCATTGGGGAAACACTATACAGAAGGGGCGCAACAGGAGTCCTCATGAAATGCATTCTTTCGGCTACTGGGAAGCAACTGCTAGAAGAGGTCCACGCTAGGCAATGCGGGATACACGCAACATCTAGGACTCTAGTTGGGAAGGTCTTCAGGTCTGGTTTCTACTGGCCAACGGCAAAGAGTGACGCAACCGAGCTAGTCCAAAGATGTGAAGCTTGTCAATACTTATCAAAACAGCAGCATCTACCAGCACAGCAACTGCAAACCATACCTGTAACATGGCCATTCGCGTGCTGGGGACTGGATATGATTGGACCCTTCAAGAAGGCTCAAGGAGGATACACTCATGTACTGGTTGCTATTGACAAATTCACTAAGTGGATAGAGTACAAGCCCATTGCTTCTTTAACTTCAGCTAAGGCAGTGGAATTCATACAAGACATAATATTCAGGTTCGGAATACCGAATAGCATCATAACTGACCTGAGATCCAATTTCACTAGTTCAGAGTTCTTTGATTTCTGCGAACAAAAAGCATCCAGATCAAATATGCATCAGTGGCACACCCAAGAGCCAACGGGCAGGTAGAAAGAGCCAACAGACTGATATTGGAAGCACTCAGAAAGAAAGTCTTCGATAAGAATGAAAAGTTCGCAGGAAAGTGGGTCAGAGAGTTGTCGTATGTGGTCTGGAGCCTAAGAACTCAACCTAGCTGAGCTTTGCATGGAAACACTCTCTTCTTTATGGTCTATGGTTCGGAGGCAGTGCTACCTGCTGATCTCAGGTTTGGGGCACCAAGATTGATCTTCAAAAACATAGCTGAAGCTGAGGCTACTAGACTAGAGGATGTTGATATTCTAGAAGAAGAACGATTAAATACAGTGATTCAGTCATCCAGGTATCAGCAAACTATGAGGCGCTATCATGATAAGGCCATACGGCATCGATCCTTCGCAGTGGGAGATCTTGTCCTCCGCTGAATTCTAACGGGGGAAGGGCGGCACAAATTGTCGCCACTATGGGAAGGACCATTTATAGTAGCAGAAGTCACTCAGCCTGGATCATATCATCTTACTCAAATGGACGGCACGGAAATAGGGAACTCATGGAATATAGAGCATCTCAGGAAGTTTTACCCCTAGATAGATTTCAAAAGCTATTGGGACGACATTGTATTCTGTAATCGGAAAATACACCATCAATAAAAAGACTTCATTCTCAAAGGCACTCAAACTATTTATTGTCAATCTGCATGCTTACTCGGCTAAGGGTGACCACTATACCCTACGAACGGAGCAATCAACTTAAGTCGGTAATGACTTAAGGCGATGTGACATGCTCACACTTACTTAACCCAGGGTGACCACTATACCCTACGAACGGAGTAATCGGCTTAAGTAGGCAATGACTTAAGGCAGTGTGACATGCTCATGCTTACTTAATTTAGGGTGACCACTATACCCTACGAACGGAGCAATCGGCTTAAGTCGGCAATGACTTAAGGCGGTGTGACATGCTCATGCTTACTTAATTTAGGGTGACCACTATGCCCTACCAACGGAGCAATCGGCTTAAGTCAGCAATGACCTAAGGAGGTGTCACATGCTCATGCTTACTTAATTTAGGGTGACCACTATACCCTACGAACAGAGCAATCGGCTTAAGTCAGCAATGACTTAAGGCGGCATGACATGCTCATGCTTACTTAATTTAGGGTGACCACTATGCCCTACCAACAGAGCAATCGGCTTAAGTCAGCAATGACTTAAGGCAGTGTGACATGATCATGCTTACTTAATTTAGGGTGACAACTATGCCCTACCAACGAAGCAATCGGCTTAAGTCAGCAATGACCTAAGGCGGTGTCACATGCTCATGCTTACTTAATTCAGGGTGACCACTATACCCTACTAACGGAGCAGTCGGTTTAAGTCGGTAGAGACTTAAACCAGCGCGACATGCTCATGTCTACTTGATCCAGCATAAGCACGTTTGTGATTACTCATCTTAGGGTGATCTCTGTGCCTCGCGAAATAGAAAGAAGTTTCAAAACTGTCACACTGCACTTACTTCTGCAATCGTAACAATTGTTGAATTCAAACAACAGAAAAATAATAATAGTATTCAGAACCGAGAACACCTTCTAACAGAATATTCGAGCACATTGACCACATATACAATGCATTCAGTGTTTCTACTTGGTAATGTTTTTCTCAGGGGAAACTGATGAAGAAGGGCGACTCGAAGAGTTAGGAGCAGCGTTGACATCAGCAATTATGTCGTCAAGAACAATCACACCCGGCCTTCTCATCAAGATCCGCCCCGCGCGAATGGCTTTGTCCATAGCCTTGTCACGCTGAGCCTTCAAAGTAGTGGAAGTGTCTTCAGCAGCTTTGACAACCAGCCGAGCAGCTTCTAGCTCCTGGACGACTGACATTTTGGAAATGCGCAGATCCTTGATGACAGAATCTTTGCTTGACACCAATTGCCTAAGACGAATGATTTCATCCTGGGAATCTTGCGACTTGTAGCGATGATTATCCAAGTCTGCCATGGTAAAACAACGGCTCCTCTCCAAGATGGTCAAAGAATTGTTAGCGTCGCGATACAACCTATCAAGGTTATCACGAGAAGCTGCAAGGGCACATTTTTCTTCCTGCAGACAAGAATCAGCTCTCAAACACCCAGCAGGAAGTAAGAACACATCAGGGAAAGTCAAGTAAACTTACTTCACTAGCCACCCTTTCAGAGTCAAGCTGAGCATTGAGAGAGGAATTCAATAAATTGGCATCATCTAAAGAAGCAAAAACTTGAGCCAGGTCTATCCGACCTTGAGAACACCTCTCCTCGAGCTCAGAGTACCGCCGGACCATATCTAGCAAGAAATGGTCGAAGAAAGATACTTAGTAAAAAGCAGATTAATCAAGTAGCCAAAGAGGAAACAGAGGCGCCAACCAGCATTTGTCATCTCCAAATCAGATACCCGCCGCTGAAGCAGCACTGGATTCCAATGTGTCAGAGACAAAGCTCTTTCTGGGACAGAGGCACCTTGTGATCTCAGCTGACCAGCCATCTCGTCAACCAAAGCCTGATATTGAAAACGAATGAGTGCAAAGACAGTATTTCGCTCGGAGCATAGCCAGAACGGGAAAAGCCAAATTACTTCAAGATTGGAGAAGAACGAAGGAAGCCCCAAACCATGAGAAGCCAGTTGGTGACTCAACGAAGGAATATCAATCGAGGCAATATAAAGAGCATCATTGGGGATCAACTCAACATCACCAGCAGGAATCATAACTCTAGCGTCAGGTGCGCCGGCCTCTAAGACGACTTCCTGATTTGAAGCACGTGCTGCTGCCATACAATCAGAATGTGGAGGAGAAGACCTGACGTGGACATCCATGGAGGTATGAGAAGGGGAACCTACTTGGACACACTCGGGGGCTGGGTCGCAGCCCGCATTGCCCATCGGAGCCGGATCACCACCGGTAGCACCCTCGGGGGCTGGGTCATAGCTCGCGCTGGCCACCCGAGCCGGATCATTACCGGCAACATCCTCAGGGGCTGGGTAACCGCTGGTGCCATCCTTGGGAGCCGGTTTCTCTGTAGCAGCCACCTCTAAGGCTGAAGGATTCTCAGCCACCTCCAAGGGAATGGAGCAACCTAGACCAGCTTCTTGACTTTGAAGACCGCACTCCAAGGTCGACGAGGCGCGAGACGCTGCTTAGGATAACTCTAACCCCACATCCGGAATGTCAGTGCAAACGTCCATCATACCACCATCTATTGGCTCGGACAGCAGATCTTTAGGAACCATATCCTCGAGAGCCTGATCAAAGTTCGCTATGGACAACTCTTGCAGACCAACGAGAGCAGACAAAGCTGGAGAAGGAACATCACTACTCTCCCCACTGACTAGATAGCACCGACTGTTTTTCCAAATTAAGGGGATTTCCTCCTCCTCTTCTTCATCCTCGTCAACAATACGAACAACACAACCATTGGGGTCAGCTCTGACTGGATTGCATCCAGTGGGTTCAGCATCATCGAGGTCACACCCATTGGGGTCAGCGTCAGCAGGTTCACACCCATTGGGATCAGTTCCAGTAAAAAGTTCTACTGGCACTTCCTCAGCAGTAGGAGCAGAAGGGTCGACATCCTGATTCAAACATGACACTCGCCGAAGCCTCCTCTTTTTCTTCTTCTTCCCCTCGGCAGGAGCAGTTGGATGACTGGCCGGGCGAAGGCGCTTTGGGCGAGCACCATTAGATTTTTGCATTTCAGGTTTTTCTGGGCTCTGGTATAGTTGCAATAGCTATGGTTTCAGCAGGGACGGAGTCAGAAGAATCCGTAGCCAACATGTCCAGCATAGCACTTATCTCTGCATCGCTTGGGTTTATAGGCATCTCAAAGTGAACTTGCCTCTCATCATTGGGGAGACCACCAAGTGAAGCAACCAGAGCCTCGATTTCTTTGGGAGAGGGTCACACTCTAAGAACCAAGCCACTGCCACTAGCAGTAGGATTGGACGCAAAATGGAAAAAAGTCTTGGAAGGTGGCAGATTCCAGGCAGAATATGCAACAGGAGCACCAATATTTGACACTGTGCCTCTAAGTATCATCTCCAGCCGGCTTACCAAATCCACAGCAGGAATCCTCTTGTTGGTAACTCGGGTTGAGTCAGTAACACCACTATACAAATAAGCCGAGTACGCTTTGTCCTTCAGTGGCTGAATGTTCTTAAAAACAAAGTCTGCAACTACAGCTTCAGCAGTTAGACCTATCTCCTTCAACAAACCAACTTCGGCAAGCAAAACCCTGGCCTCGGCTATCTCCAAGTCTGTGGGGGATTCAGTCCAACTTGGAGCACGAACATCCGGCTGTCTCCCTGACCGAGGGGGGAGGGACTTGCCATGATTCTCTACAATAAACCACTCCAAGCGCCATCCTTTGATGTTGTCCTTGAGTGGGATGTCGAGGTACTCTGTCTTCCTCCCATGACGCATCTCCAAACTTGCACCACCCACGAGCTGGTGCTGCCCCCCGGCCATTCCAGGCCGACAATGATATAAGTACTTCCACAAGCCAAAATGCGGCAGAATTCCGAGGTAGGCTTCACACAAGTGAACAAAAACAGAAACTTGCAGAATGGAGTTGGGATTCAGATGGTAGAAATCAAGGAGACCGCGAAAGAAAGAAGAAATATGAAGATCAAGGCCGTGGATGAGAAAAGGAATGTAAATAACGGACTCGTGGGTATCCTCCGTCGGGACAGTAATCCCACGACAGATCCGCCAGGACCAAAGCTCCTTTGGAGGAAGAACTCCGATAGAGACAAGATGGAGAAGGTCCGACTCGGAAACAACAGACATATGATTACCTGCGAAAGGTAATTGGCTGTTGGGATCGATGGGAGGAATAATCGCAGCGGTGGAATTCTGACTCTTCCGCTTGGGCACCATCTCAATATCATCGGCGAACTGAGCGAAAGCGAGATCACAGGGAAACAGAGAAGGTCTGGAAGCAGAAAGTAAGGCTAGGGCTGAGAATACAGAGGCATGCGACGGTGCGGTACAAATGGGGTTTTCCCGGGTCAGGTACCGATTCTAAAAGTGCCCAGTCATCACTCGACTGTTACTTCTAAAACGCCGACGTGGCTTGATGTAAATCAGCTGTTATTTCTAAAACACTGACGTCACCAGTCTTCACTCGGTCGTTGTTTCTAAAATGCCGACATGGCTCGGTATAACTCGACTGTTACTTCTAAAACGCCGACGTCACCAGTAATCACTCGGCCGTTATTTCTAAAGCACCGATGTGGCTCAAAAGGACTCGGCTGTTGCCTCTAAAACGCCAGCGTCGCAAAAAACCATTCAGCTATTACCTCTGAAGATACTGACAGTAAATTATCCGTTTTTTCTCTACGAATATGCAGGCAGACTTAAAATGCGACTCAACAATTCCAAGTCGTTACTCAAGCATTACTTTCGAGAACAACGACTACATTAAGCACAAATACAATCGATCGACCAATTGCAAAAGGAACGGCAGAAAAACACGAAATGCACATAGAACAAGCTGAAGTCTTCTTCATTATATAGGGAGGGGAAGTATTTCCACAAACTTAAGAACCAACTCATTATGAGTTGGTCCTCTTCCCACTATTCGATACATTACACTACTACATTACATTTCACTACACTATACTACTAATACTACTACATTATTCTACTAATACTACTTCTACTGCTATACAAACATCTAAGTCAGTGTTACCTAGCCACTGGCCTTGCCATTTCCACTGTCGCCCTTGCCGCTGTCGATGCCGCTACCGCCCTTGCCGTCGCCCTTGCTGCCATCGCCATCACCGCCGTCGTCGTCGCCCTCGCCGTCGTCGTCACCGTCGCTCCCCTCCTCGGACGAGTCAGAGGAGTTCCCCTCGTCCGAGGAGACCTTCGACTCATCCGAGCCCTTGAGCCCAGCGCTCTCGACGACCCGGATGTATGTCCACACTTCTGCAGCAATCCCCTGGGAATCGTCTGAGTCGTCAGACGATGCCGGGGGAGAGGCATGGACCGGCGATCCCTCAGACTCGGAGGAGAACTCCTCCTCCGAGTACTCGGAATCGCCGAAGTCCTCCGAAGGAGGAGTCGGCTCGCTCTTCCGCTTGTCGTCGGAATGGTGCGAGGAGCTTCCGCCTTTCTTGCTCTTGCCCATGGTGGAGTAGAAGAGAAGAGAAGAGAGTAAGCAGCAAGCGACAGAGAGATGTGTGGAGACACCAGTGAAACAAGCGCTCTATTTATAGAAGAAGAAGGCAACCGCTCATCTCCTACCACGATCACTGAACAGTCACAAATATTCAATAAGCAATTCAAATCATCTGCAAACAAGTCAGGCGGCTGGCTCCGTTTCACGTAACACGACACCCATTGGGACTCAAGTCAACTGCTTGGACGATATGATTACACCCGTGGTCACGTCAAGTTACTACTCAGGGGCAGTTTGCTATATGCACAGCGCACCAAGCCGTCCCTTGATCACACCCATTAGGGGGGGACGTCCAGGAATTTTCAATAGATTTTCCCAAGCAGTCACATCCACATAGTATAAGCAATGAATGTATCAAGACAGAAGGAAGATATCAACGGAGATCAGAGGAAAGCCAAAAATAGTCGATGAGGTACAAGCCTAATCAACAGAAACATTGAAGCGCGAAGTGATATGAAGACTAGCTAAGAGCCATCTACTGGATGTCCAATCTGTCGCAGATCAAATAAATTTCAAACCTAACAGGATATGGGCAGATCACACGCTCGATCTCAAAGGCAAGACTGTATGCTGACCTCTAAAGCATAAAGTTGACGATATAATGCTGATCTTTAAGGCATTCGACGAAGAGGAAGAGATGATTTCTAAAAACAGCATGAGATGAAGACCTCTGAGTGGAGTATTTTCAGTAATCCACTCAAAGCTCGGGGGCTACACCCATTGGGTGCACCTCCAGTGCACCCAATAGATCATCAACCCCAAAAGACAAAATGCTGATTTCTAAAGCATGAAATAAAAATAAAACAAGGCTGACTTCTAAAGCATGAGTTCTGAAAAGACTTGTGATGAAGACCTTCGAGTGGGTTATTGTAACACTCCAGGTGTTACCATGGCCATGGCACCTCTATGCACTAATGACTGTGATCACATGTGGAAGAAACTTGAAAAGAAGAGCATAAAAACCTTGGAGACCATGTATTAACCAAGAATGTGAATGACCAAAAGCATTACCCAAGCCTTTGTACAATTATCACCTTGGGCAAAAGAGGATTAAACCCTAGACCCCTCTTGAGCCCTATCTCCTAAAACCTTGGTTGAAGGGGGGGGGGAATGGTTAAACAAATGTGCAAAGCATGATTTAACCTTGGCCAAAGTTTAAGTAACATATTAATCTACAAAATACAGAGAGGAAACATTGCAAAAAGGTCCCTAAAAGAACCCCAAATCCATTCCTTAAGTGGAGAGGGAGCTAGAGCTCTCTAATTCTCTCTAAGTCAAATTCTACACCTAATCTAAAGATCCACCGGGTTCACTTAGTAGATGGCACCAAAACCACCTAAGTTGTATACCAAAAATGTGGCATACCACCTAAGGCACCCACTGGAAAAAGTTGAGACCAAGCCCTAAACATTTGACATGATTTGGCATGGCTTTTGTCGCGAGGTGGGCAGAGGGACAAGCCAGATTTGGCGTCCGCATATCTCCCTACCTAGGGCATATCTGCCATGGGGACTCACACAAAAGAGGTAGCCCTAGGTGCCAGGAAGAGACCTGCGCCGGATTTTTGCCAAGATTCGCATGCTAGCGATCTCGGCGAGCTGTTGAACACGGGCAGAAGAAAACTTCCACGTGTTCGACGCGCTCTGCGCGCCAGAGCACGCCCGCGCCCGACCCCGCGTGCCCCACGCCGCGCTGAGCCGCGCCCGTGTCCCCTGCTCGCGTCCGTGCCTATAAAGTCCCCTCATGCGTCGACCGTACTCCTCCGCGCATGCTCGACCTCATCGGAGCCCGAAACCACCGGCGTTTGCCCCACGCACGGCGTGCCCGCGGCCACCCGAGCCCCTGCCACCGTAGACCGGTGTTGGAGACTTGTTCTCAACTGTTATGAATTAAGAACAAGGCAACATAAAGTGTTAAATGTCAATGTCCTTCGTCCATGGAACATTATTCCCTTGAGGATAATGGGCCTTGGACGAAGGCTGATAAGAGCATAATTACGAAGTTTTAATCTTCGTAATAAAATTTCAGTAAAAATTATAAGGTGACATAAAAAGATATAAAAGGGATAAATACATCAAAGACAAATTTCATTGTATTTATTTAATGTATGGAATCATTGAATACAATAATACCTTTGCCTTGGCAAAAGGTTGGATTCCAGAAGATGCGATTGCAATCACTCGAATGCGTGAACAGTAATGGAATACTGTTCACTATTTATAGGCACAGGACGCAGCCTGTGAGGAATTACAAGTAAGCCCCTTATAAAAGCTTACAACATTGACTCAGACCTTTATGGACTAAAAGGTCATTCTATCTTTAAGTCGGTTTGCAATACCGAAGCTTCACAAAGAGGAACCTTCGGCCATTTCATACAAACAGCTTCCGCTGAAGACTGCTTCTCCCTGTAAGACCTTCGGCGACGAAGCATAGGCCCAACAGTAGCCCCTTTCGCGGTGCTAGATCGTTTTTCGTAACGAGCTTGATCCGTGAAAAAAGTCTCTTAAGCTTCGGAGCGCCGAAGGTCTAAAAAACACCTTCCCTGAGCTCGTTGTCGAGAAACGATTCAATCTCCCAGCGCGTAGCGGCCCCACCTTGCAGAGTTACTGTTCGGTCTCTGCGGTCCACCACGCAGCGAGTGCGAGCGGGTGTCCGCCTGGTGTAAAAATTCTGGCGCTTCGCCTTCTTACCTGCAGCACTATATAAACAGACGAGTAGGTGTGAAGTTACAACAGCATTCATTGCTATTTGCACTGTTTTGCTGCCAAAATTTTTAACCGTCGCCGAAGCTTGTCTGTCGGAATCGAACGAAGCTCCAGTTTGAAGCCTGCTTCGTCAGAAAAAACTTCGGAAGAAGAAAGTGTTAAATTTCCACATATTCATAATTAAATGGCCAGAGTGCGTTCTACTGCCAGGGTTGAACGTGAGGGGGGCGAAACTGAAGCTTCAGAGACTATTCCCATCTCCGAAGCTATGCAACGATCCGGGCTGGTAGTTCCTGAAGAGATCCCTAGTGAAGATGCAGAACAAGCGCAACAAGCACCTGCCGGAGTAGAAGAAGAAGTTATTGAGGAAACTGATCCCGAAGACGATTATCGTATTGCCATGCCAAGTAAGCCCAGTCACTTGGACTTTGGAAAATCCACCGTTTCGAAGGCTGATCTCTCCAAAATGGTAAAGTCAGGCTTTTTCAATGAAGATCAGAAGAAGCTATTACGCTTCGGGGGAGAAGAGACTACCCCGAAGCCGGAACAGGATGAAATTGTTATTTTTAAGAGCTTTTTAAAGGCTGGATTAAGATTTCCCCTTCATGGGATCATTGCAGAAGTGCTGAAGAGGTTCGGTATCTACTTTCACCAGCTGACCCCTAACGCTATCGTTAGGCTCAGTGTTTATATCTGGGCACTCCGAAGCCAAGCAGTGGAACCATTTGCAGACAGCTTTTGCCGGGTTCATGAGCTGCATTATCAGACGAAGGCTAGAAAGGATGGATTGCATGACAATTTTGGTTGCTACAATTTTGCTTATCGGAAAACTACGAAGTTTCCTGTAATCAGCTATCGGAGTAAATGGGCAGCAGGGTGGAAGTCTGAGTGGTTCTATGTCAAGGTTAATGATGACAAGGAGAAGCTCGTGCAAAGTCCACTCGAACTAATCTTCGGAGAAACCCGACCTCTCTGCAATATGTCAGTAGACGGCCCCACACAACAAGCAATGAATGAATTCAGAATTGTTGCGGATCATATTAGTACAAGAGACCTGGTTCAGGAGTTCTTGGCTTTCCAAGTTTTTCCTAGCTTAAAAGAATGGGAAATGCCGAAGCTGAAGGGAAAAAAGAAAGAAGGTGAACTTGTGCGTTTGCCTTACTATTACAAATTTAAGAAATACTTTAAAACACCTTGCCAAGAGTGGCTGGAAACAATTGAAGCAATGTGCAACGAAATACTTGGGAATTATTCCAAAAAAGAAGATCAGTTGATGACTGCAGCCTTCGGCACCCGTCCGAAGCGAAGACTAAACCGAGTGCTGGACGCCCTGGGTTTCGAATACCCTGATTACGAAAATCTGAACAAAGGTGCCGGAGGCCAAAAAAGGAAAAGGATAACTGAAGCCTTAAATGAAGGTGAAAAAGAACCATCAAAAAAGAAAATTCCGAAGAAGAGGAAAACTTCTTCTCCGAAGCAACAAATATCCGAGGCAGAAGAAACCCCCGCATCACCTTCTACTGCTGTCGTTGAAGAAATTCTGAAGGTAATGACTGAATCCCTACCTGCGAAGCTAAGTCCACTGGGCCCTCAACTGACAAAGTTTTTTCAGAAGGACAAGGAGCTCGAAAAATCGAAGAAAACAATCAAGGCAAAGAAACAAAGAATTATCACTGTAACAGAGGTAATTGACAAGACGCCGCCAAGAGCTTCAGCCCAGAAAACACAAGCGGCTACAGAGGGGACAGATATTGAAATTGCACCTTCGGAGGCCGCAGCTGCCGAAGCTGCCTCAGCTGAAGAGTTGAATCTGGAGAGCACAATTGAACATATTGACCAAATACTGCTAGACATGGCCGCAGAAGAAGCTACCACCGCCGCCGAAGAGGCCGTGACCGCAGTGTCGGGAAAAGGAAAAGAAATTGCTGATGAAGCTTCAGAAAACGAAGCCTTCATGTTCCAAAATTTAGTTGGAGAACAACTATCAAAAGCTGAAATAGAAGAGCTTAGAGAGTATGCCAAATCCTGTGGATACAAACCTGGGGCACTCCTCTTCGGAGGCGTTGATGATGAAAAAATAGACTGCATTCGAGATCAAACAGGAGCCAAAGTTATCAGTACTCTGTCCAAGAGTATCGGATTCCCGAAGCTAGAAACAGACATCAGCCGCTACCGACGACAACATGTCGTTGGTAGTTTATTTTATTCCAACTTCAAGGTGAACTACTTGTCCCTTAACTTTTATTGTTTCTAATAATAAAAACATATCTGACGAAGGTTGTTTTCGTGCAGAGTATGCTGTTGAGCAAAGCCTTGCAAATGCAACAAGATTTTGAAGATAAAAAGCATGAAGTTATAATTGAAAATTTGGAAAGCAAAATAAAGGAACAATCAGATGCTTTCGAGAAAAAAAACTTTGAGCTCCAGGCAACCGAAGGTTTATTGGCGGAAGCTGAAGCAAAAATAACAGAACTGAACACGAAGCTTCTCCGCCAGTCTGAGCAGTTCGAACGAGAAAAACAAGATCTTAATGCAAAACTTGAAGCCGAAGCTCAACAAAATTCAGATTTGAGAAAACTACTTACAAGTCTTCAAGAAAAATGCTTGGAATTTAGCAACAAGTGCATTCAACCATTGAGAAAGATTTTTTACTCAGTTGGAGCCAGCAGTGAAAAATTCACCCCCTCAGCTGAAGATCTACCGAAGACCTTCGAACATATTGAGGGGGAGATTGACGAGCTCGACGAAGTCATAGCTGGGCACGGTGACTTCTGTGCCTGGGTGGCTTCTCGAGGGACTGCTGCAGCTTTCCTGAAGGCTGGCTGTGATCATGGAAAGATTGTCAATAGGCCAAATTTCACTTTAACACCATCAATCCTGGACGACATTCCTGACCTTGCCCGAAGTATCTCGAACAGATTTGTAAAAATGATATGGACAAAAGGTGGGCGAGAGAAGGCTGGAGACGAAGCTCGTAGTCACCTTGAACCAGTAAGAAATCATACCTTGTGCTTACCTTTTCTTGTAAGCTTGATTTTGACTTACACCGACCTTATTCATGTAGGATGACGAAGCCGAAGCCAAAGATCGAGAATGACGCCGAAGCCGAAGCTCCTTGGGGATTAGATAGTAGACTGTAGACAGTACTTGAGAAACTTTTGAGATAACTTTTGTAAATGTAAACAAAACTTGTTTTTAATGTATTCTGTTCATACCTTGTAATATATCCTTATCCTTTCATTGATGTATGAGAAATGCTTTGATGTGGACGAAATTTTCTTTTTTGAGCCTAAGGCAAAAAAACACCTTCCCTTCTTTTCGTACGCAACGAAGCATAGAAAACAACATTTTCCTTTTTCCCGAAGCTCTCCTTTTTGCACACGAAGCTCTTTCTTTCCGAAGCTCTCTTTTTTACTTGCCGAAGCAACCGCTTATGCTATGAAGATGATTATCCTACATATGCCTGGATGAATGTTTATGAATGCAAATGTTATGATGTAATGCGATGTGCAAATGAATGGCCAAACAATCACACTTCAAGCCATACTCATAGCCATTATTTCCTTAAAAACAATCACACCTCAGCTCTGCATCCCCTTAGGAACGACTTTGGAGCTTCTTCGCCTTTACTTTTGGCGGAATCAGCGTTGACTTTTCGCTGTAAGCTCTGCATTCCCTTAGGAACGACTTTGGAGCTTCTTCGCCTTTACTTTTGGCGGAATCAGCGTTGACTTTTCGCTGTAAGCTCTGCATTCCCTTAGGAACGACTTTGGAGCTTCTTCGCCTTTACTTTTGGCACTCGATGGTGCGTTCTCAGCTTTTACATTTACATTCCTTGGGGGATTTCGCTCTTATAAAACTTAAAAAGGAAATTACATGTGCTGGCTCCATTAAAAACCTTTCTCCCCCTTCGGAAAGGAAAAGGGTGCCATGAAAGAAAAAATAAAAAATATGAAAAATTACATCGAGTTATACATAATATCGCCGAAGCTCATCCGCATTCCACGACATAGGAATGTCGTTGCCGTCCATATCCTTCAATCTGTATGAACCGGGTCTTGACGAAGATGCTACTAAGAAAGGTCCGTCCCATTTCAACTGCAACTTGCCCACTGTTTCTGGGTTGGCCACTCTCCGAAGCACCAAGTGCCCTGGCTCAATATTTTTTAGCCGAACCTTTCTATCCCGCCATTTTATTGTTTCGGCTTGATATTTATTGATATTCTCCACGGCTTGCAGTCTGATCCCTTCTAAAGCATCTTTTTCCACAGAATAAGTAGCTTCGGAATCTGATTCTGCCGAAGCTAATATCCTTATTGATCCGGTTTTAGCTTCCTCCGGAGTTATTGCTTCGTCACCAAATAACAACTTAAATGGAGTAAAGCCTGTAGACCTTGATGTTGTTGTGTTGTGACCCCACACCACTTTGGTTAACTGATCTGGCCATTTTCGCCTGGGTTGGTTGAAGATTAATTTCATTATTCCTGTCATTATGATGCCGTTGGCTCTTTCAACGAGTCCATTTGATTCCGGGTGCCTAGCTGATGCAAAATGGATCTTCGTACCAATTTGGTCACAGAAATCCCTGAAAGCTTCGGAGTCAAACTGTGTCCCATTATCCACAGTGATAGCCCTTGGCACCCCGAAACGACAAACGATATTCTGCCAGAAAAACTTTTGGACGGTGGCCGAAGTTATTGTGGCTAAAGGCTTCGCCTCAATCCATTTAGAAAAGTATTCCACATCTACTATAACATATCTCAGGTTCCCTTGGGCCGATGGTAATGGACCTAACAAATCAAGGCCCCACCTTTGCAATGGCCAAGTGGGTTGTATGAGCTGTGTTAAGGACGAAGGTTGTTTTTGATCTCTTGCACATTTCTGACAACCTTCGCACTTTTGAACCAACTCTGCTGCATCCGAAGCTGCCTTCGGCCAATAAAATCCTTGGCGGAAAATTTTTCCAAGTAATGGCCTAGATCCGATGTGAGATCCACACAGGCCTGCATGTATTTCTTTCATTAACTCTATACCTTCGGCTCTGGATAAACATTTGAGTAGCGGAGCAGAAACTCCATGCTTGTACAACTCCCCTTCTATTTTGACATATGGACGAGCTCTTGCCTCTATCCTCTTGTTATAAGCTTCGTCATCTGAAAGGAATTTACCCTGAAGGTAAGAGATGATCTCAGTTCTCCAATCTTCGCTGAAAACAGGAGATATACTGAGGACTGCTCTTTCAAGAAGTTCCACCGAAGGTGCTTTTATTGTTTCGAAGAACACATCCGAAGGTAAGGGCAGCCCCTGCGCTGCTGACTTAGCTAACAAATCAGCATGCTCATTTTGTCCTCGAGGGATATTTTTGACAGAAAATCCCTCGAAAGAAGCTTCAACTCTTCGAACCATATCCAAATACTTTTCAAGCTTCGGATCTTTAGCCTTGCAACTTTTGTCAATATGACCCGAAACAACCTGGGAATCAGTTTTAAGTATGGCCCTTCTGATTCCCATTGCTTTTAACTTCCGAAGACCTAGAAGCAATGCTTCGTACTCGGCAATGTTATTTGTGCAACTAAAATCAAGCTTTGCCGCATAACAAGTTTTGACTTTGGAAGGTGAAACCAACACAGCAGCCGCTCCTGCTCCGAAGGTTCCCCAAGATCCATCACAAAATACTGTCCATGCTTCGTTGTCTTTATTCGTTTCTTCCTCCTGAGCCCCTGGCGTCCAGTCAGCAATGAAGTCTGCCAACGCCTGGGACTGAATCGAAGATCTATGAACATATTCAATACAAAATTCATTGAGCTCTGCAGCCCATTTTCCAATCCTTCCAGTAGCTTCTCGGTTCCTCATAATATCCTTCAGAGGTTGTGAAGAAGGAACAATTATGTTGTAAGCTTGGAAATAGTGCCGAAGCTTCCTGGAGGCCATCAAGACAGCATACAGTACCTTCTCCAACTCTGTGTAATTTTTCTTTGATAAACTAAGAACCTCGGAAACAAAATATATTGGGGCCTGCCTCTTGACTTGACCATCAAGCTTCTCCTGGACAAGCGCTGCACTTACCGCTGAGTGCGAAGCTGCCACATATAATAATAAAGGAGCCCCTGGTATTGGTGGAGTCAATGTTGTTAGATCTATCAAATACTGTTTCAACTCTTCAAAAGCCTTCTGCTGGATTGGTCCCCATTGAAAGACTTCGGCTAATTTCAGCACTTCGAAGAATGGTAAGTTTCTCTCTACTGATCTGGATATGAATCTATTGAGAGATGCCAATCTTCCTGTCAATCTTTGAGCCCCCTTCTTTGTAGTTGGTGGCTCCATCCGAAGTATAGCTTCAATTTTACTTGGATTAGCTTCAATTCCCTTTGTTGAAACCAAACATCACAGAAATTTCCCCTTCTTTACTCCGAAGACGCATTTTTCTGGATTTAACTTTAAGCCAGCCTGCCTGAAACTGGCGAAGGTCTCCTGCAGATCAGCAATATGATTCTCCTGCTTCGTGCTTTTTACAATGATGTCATCAACATAAGTTAGCACATTTCTGCCTATTTGAGATTGGAGAACCTTCGCAGTCATTCGGCTGAAACTCCCTCCAGCGTTTTTGAGCCCCTCAAGCATCCGAAGATAGCAATATGTGCCACTTGGAGTTATGAAGCTAGTCTTCGGCTCATCTTCCTTCTTCATCCAAATTTGGTGATAGCCTGAATAACAGTCTAACAGACTCATGAGCTCTGAAGAAGCTGCTGCATCAACTAAAGAGTCTATCCTTGGTAATGGGAATTCATCCTTCGGACAAGCCTTGTTAAGATCTGTAAAATCGATGCACATTCGCCACTTGCCATTGGCCTTTTTTACCATAACAGTGTTAGCTAGCCATTCTGGGTACTTCACTTCTCTGATAACTCCTGCACTGAGGAGTCTTTTGACTTCGTTGCAAGCACCTTCGGCCTTATCATCTGACATTTTCCGAAGCCTTTGCTTTCTGGGTTTGAAGGATGGATCGACATTGAGCGAATGCTCAATAACATCTCTATTAACTCCGCAGAGATCATTGGCTGACCATGCAAAAACATCTTTGTTATTGAACAAAAACCTTATCAAGGTTTTCTCCTGCTCTTCGGATAATTGAGAGCCTAACAGCACCTTCTGCTCTGCTATATCTTCACATAAGAGCATAGGCTTCGGCTGATCTGCTGAAGCTGCTTTCTCCCTTCTGAATTTGTACTGTTCGCAAGCTTCAGCTCCATCTATGTTATGGATTGCTTTTGAGTCGGTCCAATTGCCTTCGGCCCTTCTTGCAGCTTCCTGACTTCCATGGATAGCAATGGGTCCCTGATCCGAAGGTATCTTCATGCAAAGATAGGCAGGATGAAGGATTGCTTCGAAGGCATTGAGGGTACCACGACCAATAATTGCATTGTAAGGATATTCCATGTCAACAATGTCAAATACAACCTGCTCAGTTCTAGTGTTGTTGATGAACCCGAAGGTCACTGACATGGTGATCTTGCCCAGTGCTACAATCTGTCTTCCTCCGAAGCCACAGAGAGGATGTGTAGCATCATGAATCTTATCTTCTGGTTCTTGCATTTGTCTGAAGGCCTTAGCAAATATAATGTCAGCTGCACTGCCTGTGTCAACCAAGACATTGTGGACCAGAAATCCTTTGATAACACAAGAGATAACCATGGCATCGTTGTGTGGGTAATCTTTGAGCTGAAGGTCCTCTTGGGAGAAGGTAATAGGAATGTGAGACCATCTTGACTTGATGAAGGGTCCTTGCACCCCAACATGTTGTACCCTTCTCTGTGCTTCCTTCTTTTGTTTCTTGTTAGCTGGCTCTGAGGATGAGCCACCTGTGATCGGGAGCACCAGCTTCGGGTCCGAAGCAGCTCCAGTTTGGTCGTTGAACGAAGCCATTAGCTCAAAAAAGTGGAAGTGAGTTTACCGGAGGTGGGCGCCAATGTTGGGGACTTGTTCTCAACTGTTATGAATTAAGAACAAGGCAACATAAAGTGTTAAATGTCAATGTCCTTCGTCCATGGAACATTATTCCCTTGAGGATAATGGGCCTTGGACGAAGGCTGATAAGAGCATAATTACGAAGTTTTAATCTTCGTAATAAAATTTCAGTAAAAATTATAAGGTGACATAAAAAGATATAAAAGGGATAAATACATCAAAGACAAATTTCATTGTATTTATTTAATGTATGGAATCATTGAATACAATAATACCTTTGCCTTGGCAAAAGGTTGGATTCCAGAAGATGCGATTGCAATCACTCGAATGCGTGAACAGTAATGGAATACTGTTCACTATTTATAGGCACAGGACGCAGCCTGTGAGGAATTACAAGTAAGCCCCTTATAAAAGCTTACAACATTGACTCAGACCTTTATGGACTAAAAGGTCATTCTATCTTTAAGTCGGTTTGCAATACCGAAGCTTCACAAAGAGGAACCTTCGGCCATTTCATACAAACAGCTTCCGCTGAAGACTGCTTCTCCCTGTAAAACCTTCGGCGACGAAGCATAGGCCCAACAACCGGCCAGCAGAGCCTTTCCCAGCCACACCCGACCCTTGGAAGAGACCGTGCATGCCTCGGTGAAGCTCCCTGAGCAAGAAATCGGACTTTGCTTCGCCGGAGAAGCCAGCCCACGGTCGCTGGACTTCACCCGATCGCCGGTGAACGTAGACCGGGTAAATCTCTGTCCCATTCTTTGATTCCTTGTGCACATCGCCTCTACATCACCCCGTGGAGCTCATCGTGCCATTTGATTGAACTAGATCGCCGTGGTTCAGCCGGAACACCCGCCGCCGACGAGATCACCCGCCTGCGCACGTGGACCGGCCGATTCCGGCCACCACCGCCGTCGAGCCGTACACCGCTGTGACCGCCAGGACCTCCAGAAGCCTACCCCGCCCCTCGCCGGCCCTCTCTCACCGCCGGTAAGCCGCGCCGCCCTTTTCTTTCCTGCGGGTACTATGTGCATTAGGGGAAGGACCTCAGGGAAGAAGAAGGAAAGGTCGGGGGGTTTTTGAACTGTCAGTGACTCAGGGGAATAGTGGCGCAGGGGTAGAAATGAGTGGGTTGATTTGGATTAAACCCAGGGTCCTCGGTGTAAACTGTTTTTCTAGGAAAACCTTTTAATATTTCTAATTTAAATGCAAACAGAGCTTGTAAAATTCATAACTTCAGTTTTATTCAATCAAATCGAGTCAAACCAATTTTCCCAGGTTCTAAATAATGTAAACCACTTAGGAAAAATATAAAACCCCTAAGTGCTACTGAAAACATTAAAGTTATGATTTAAATATTGATTTGGTCAAAAGCTAAATAATAGAAAGAAAAATAGTTACACTGTTAGACTGAGGTTAAGAAAATTTAGAGAAGTACTTAATCACTTCCTAACCTGTTTAAAAATAATAAACCCCTCTGTACACCAAGTTAAGGTAGAGTTTCCCATTTAAATCCTTTTTAGCCTAAAGTTAGAGAAAATATTTATAGGAGGTTTAAATAAAGAACCAGGGAGCACCCACATTTTTGTTAGTTTACTTATTCAGTATAGTTCCCTAGGAAAATTTATTATACCCTTGTTTAGTACAAAATAAATGGGATACCTTTTATTTTAGGAAAACAAGGAAAACTTAGAAAAACCCTAGAAAAAATAATTCCAAGGAGAAAACACCCCAAACCTTGGAATAACTAATGTTTGGTTAGTAAAAACATAGGAAAAATATGAAATTTGTTGTTTGACATTTTTTCAAATAACAAGATAGTAGTAAGTGCCTTTTTGACATAAAACTTTAGAAATCCACAACTAAATATCCAGTAGGCCTTTTTTTGTGATCTTTAACACAGAGGCCTAATACCACCTAGGTATTTGGACAAAAATACAAATTGGTACAGAAACCCCAATTAAATCATAGCTATAGTGTAAAATGCCCTTTAAGAACTTATTCTTGTTAATTTTGCACAAGTAGTATCTGAATTAGTTTTGACCTCATATTCATAGGACAAACTGCAATGACCAATAGTAACCTACTGTAAATTTTTCAGAATTTTTGGAATAGGTTAAATCACTGTTATAGTTCAAACCCACCCTAGAATTCATAAATAGAAAATGAAAAAGGAAATTAATAATGGAGAGTAATGTCAATTTAACCCAACCAGCAAAATCCCTTAAATGTCTACTAAAACATCTAAGGGAAATCCAAGTTACAAATCCACTATGCTTATCCCTAGCAAAACCCAAACCTAAGTTGATAAGCTTAAACCACTAAAGGGCCACGTATGACCAAGAAAACCCTAAGTTACTAACTAACATAGTTTTTCTTTCACTTAGCATAATGTTTACTAAATCCTGCATAATCATGGCATACATATTCTTATTCATTGCATTCGATAGATTGCAACCTCGCTGACGGAGAGTACGTCCTCGTGCCGGAGCAAGGAGCTGCTCGGGAGGTAGCCCCGGATCCAGCACCAGAGCCTACACCAGAGGACCTGCCTGCCCCAGCTTTGGAAGGCAAGCCTCGGTTTATGCATAACCTGTTCTATATGATATTTTACTACACTTAATGTTTGTAGGCTTGTATTGTGCACTTAAGTGTAGGAGTTGATTTAAACCCTAGTTGCATGATCTCAGGAATCCTATTGGGATGAATACTAGTATGCTAGGTCGAGTAGCTGCTTTATTAATTAAGGTCTCGGTATAAGTCGAGTGATTTTTCTAGCACTCACGCGAGGTCAGGAATTGGTTGTACCCACTTTCATGTCATAATGATGCTGGTCTGTGGACAACAATCCATGGGGATTGGTTGTCTACGAAATGGGAAAATTGGAATAAGGATTAACGTGCGGATACCTGTGTCAAGCGTTTGAACGTACTAAGCACATGCCGAGAAATATGGTAAATCGGTAAGCCTAGTACCTGAGTGAACCTGCCCGCAGATTGTCCTCCTCACGCGAACCTGAGACGTGGTCTCCATTCTAGTTATGGTGGGTACGAGTGCGGTCACTGCATGACGACAGTCGGGGTCAGTGAGGCATTGTACGCCAAGGCGGTGAGCCCCTTTCTATTGGCAGGGAATCGATGGGGACGGTTGATGTGTGTGGGGATGGAGTGCCTCGCCATGTCGTGTGTTTAGGTTTACCTTGCAAGGATAAAAACTCAATTCGAATCATCTGCTTCTCGCAGCTAATGAGACTGCTTGATCCATTGTACTGCATTGAGTAACAAATGGAAATAAGATGATGTGACACAAGATGTTGATTGCTAAATTTGCTTGACACCATGAAGGAGTAGATAGTACACATCTAGTCTTAAGAGTCACACTAAAACTTGACAAAGCTAAAACTTGATTTATAAACTCAGCTAGTGCTTTTGGCAACCAAACCCCACAACCAAACAGCTGCATGTCTAGAGGTAGAGGAGTAGACTCCTCACACCGGGTAAGTCTAGCTGAGTATTAGTATACTTAGCCTTGCTTGTGGCATAATTTTTACAGGTTCTCTGGAGGACATGGTTGCTGGAGTGACTTGGCCATCCATCTTGCCACTGGGTTGGACGATCGAGTGGGACCCTACCTCGGCTGAGGAGGAGCATGAGGAGTGATGGGACAGGCTTCCCCATCTCTCTGTTGATCTACCGTTAGTTTTATTCCGCTGCACTTCGAACAATGATGCTACTTTTTCTAAAACTCCGATGATCATGTAATAAGTTTAATACTCCTTAATGTATGGTTTTATGCTTTATTGTATTTGCTCTGTGACTCACCATCGAGTGAGATTGTGGTACTTGATCCTGTCAGTGGCCCCGTCGGACTAGATCCGAGGGATTGACAGGTTATTCCCATTTAAGTGTGGTCTAGCCTCTAAGGCGAGACTTAGGCACTTAAGTTGGAATAATTCGGGCAGTTCCGCCACAGCTGGTATCGGAGCTCGTACCACCACAAAGGAATCAATAAATTATAAATATCATCCTTTTTTCAAAGTAAAACTGGGTAGAAACAAATGTTAGATAGATCGTAGGACGATCAGGATAGACCTAGGATGTGAAGCCTTGGGAGGATAGAGGGTTTCTAGGTGGCTAATATAGTAAGCCTTACCGGCTGCTATAAGGGATGGGAGTTCTTCCCTATTCCCTCTAAGTTGATGTGAGGTCGTTCAGGACGAGCATGCATGCATCCTCAATTAAACTAATGGATAATTGGGTAAGAACTTTAATACAAAATGATGACAGACTAAGCACCCCAGTACCACTGTCGTAGTTATAGAGAGGCTGAGTTGTGATCCCTTTTTCTTTTTTTATAATTCTTTTTTCTTTTTACTTATGCTTAACCGTACACAGATGACTTCTCACGGATCCTCGGATGAAGGGAATGCACAGTCCCACACTGATGGACTTGCACGAGAGGGTTTCCCCCGTATCTTGTGGGAGGTACTTCAGGGCGCTGGTTACATGACACCTCCCCAGTACGCGGTGCAGCAGTTCGAGAAGCACCGAGTGCCCCGCTGTAGGGTGAGGATGACCCTAGAGCCTCATCCCCTGTAGCCAGGCTGGCGTTCGCTGGACTCTAAATCTTTTGGGTACCGGGCTGAGGATACTATCGAGGCGATCGCTCTTCACAGACTGACCACTTTCTGCAGATTCCACCCCTTGGAGCTGTCCACTCACACCATTGGCTTGTTGCCCGTGGAGAAGGAGGACGACCCAATGTGGAAGGACCGAGTGGAGCATGCCAAGGACATTTGGGCTATCTACCTAGGTCAGACTGCTCACTTGACAGTGCGGTGCATGAATGCCCTGTATCGTCTGCAAGTGATGCGTGTTGAGGCAATGTCCCATCTGATGGCATTGTTGGAGGCGACCAAGATCACCTTGGATAACAGAGAGGAACTTGTGGTTGACTTGTCCACCGAGATGGTGGAAAAGGACTTACAGGTGGAGCAATTGTCAAATGAGATCCAAGAGCTTGAAGAACTAGTGGGAACAAGGGAGAACACCATCAAGGTTCTCGAGGATCAGTTGATCAACACCCAGCAGCAGCTTGCAGAGGCTAACCAGCACCTGGATATGCATCACCAGGAGATCCAGGACATGGAGGCCAATGAGGATGTCGACATCAAGGGAGGAGAGGAGCCTGCCTCCAGCTTGGACACTGCTGGCTCAGGGAGACCACCTTCCCCCGAGTCGAGTGTTGCCTCGTTTGCTCACTAGGTCGCAGGGATAGAGTTAGAAGTTGGTGATGGTAGAACTCCTCGAAGCTAGCTTAGCTTTTGCACCCTTGGGGTACTAGGCTAGATAGAGTTGAGTCTTTTGGGCTATTGATGTAATCGCGATAAACTCTTTTGGAAGCATGGTTGATGAATGATGTCAGTCTTAATTTAAGAAGAAAAGTTTATGCCATGTGGAATCTTTTATGATTATGCAATAATATATTGGTTTCGCCTTTTGACTCTTTCACCACGATTGAACCTTGAACCTCAAAGTTGTGATATTGAAAATCTATGTGATTTTTCAGATGGCCGGGAGAGCGCGTCGTGGTCAAAATGAGTGTGTTCCTCCACCACCGCCACCGCCTCCTACTCTGCAGGAGTTGATGGCTCAGCAGAATGAGATCTTGAGACAGCTAGCTCAGCGTCAGTCGCCACCTCAGCACTATGGTGGTGGTGATCATCAGCGTCACCCCACGGCAGCCACCTACCAGGAGTTCCTCATTACCCAGCCACCATTGTTCAACAGGGCAGAGGACCCACTTGATGCAGATGTATGGTTGAGAGTAGTGGAATCCAAATTCCTGCTACTCCATGGAGTTTGTTCAGAGGACACTAAAGTCAGGTTCGCCACCTAGTAGCTTCGCGGACCCGCGCGGACATGGTGGGACCATTTTCTTGCTATGCAGCCAGAGGACCGAGAGGTGGAATGGAGAGAGTTCAAGGCAGCTTTCAGGGGGCACCATATACCAGCAGGCATTATGAATCGAAAGCTCAACGAGTTTCTGGCACTCACTCAGGGAAACCGGACAGTGTTACAATATGCTCAGGCCTTTAATGACCTGTGCCAGTATGCCGGATATCATGCAGACACGGACAAGAAGAAGAGGGATAGGTTCAGGAGGGGGCTCAGCACTAAGCTCCGTGACCGTCTCAACACAGTCAGGGCCAACAGCTATAATGAGTTAGTCAACATGGCCATTTCTCAGGAGGACTGTATCACAGCTCGTCAGGCAGAGAAAAAGAGGAAGACCCTTGTGGCAGGACCTTCAGCTCAGCCACAGCGCTTCAGGATTGTGTCTGACACTTAGAACAGAGGACCTCAACAGCAGCAAGGACGTTGGGTGATCCGCCCACAGCAGCAGCAGCAGGCACCCAACCACACCCAGTTTCCAGCTCAGAGGAACAATCAACAGCAGCAGCAATACCGCCAGGCCAATGACAACAAGTGTTTCACTTGTGGTAACACCGGACATTATGCCAAGAATTGCCCCAGGAACCAGCAGAGGCAGGGACAGAATGCTAACCAGAACCAAGGCAAGAGGCAGAAGGTGCAAGTGAGGCAAGGCAGTCTGAACTTCACCACTGTTGGGGACTTGTTCTTAAGTGCTATGAGTTAAGAACAAGGCAACATAGATAAATGTTAATCGTTAAAGTCCTTCGTCCTCCGAAGCATTATTTCCCTTGGGATGTAATGATTTACGGACGAAGGTTACGAAGGACGTACCTTCACAAATTCATCAATCAATGACGAAGGATGAAATATAATGAATGTAAAAGACAATATGAACAATCATATATTATTATCGGGCATAAACAAAAACATCGTTGAATTGCAAGTGTACCTTCAATCGGAAGGAGATGACAATACAAGCGTGACGCAAAAAGCGAATGCCAAGTCAGCGTGAACAGTACGGGGGTACTGTTCACCTATTTATAGGCACGGGACACAGCCCATACAAAATTACATTCATGCCCTTTACATTTGATAATAATTCTATAGTAATCTATCGAGGTCTGAATAGCCTTTTCATCTTTAAGTCGGTTTCATTTCCTGCAACCACGCCGAAGCTTTCCTGCTGACATCTTCGGCGTTGTATCAAGACCTTCGTATTATTCGGGTCCTCTCCCGCCGTGATACCAACTTGAGTCCGAAGGTACCTGCTCACACATTATACTTCCAGAAATACTGTTAAATCCTGTTTTTGAGGACCTTCGAATGCCGAAGGTCCCCAACAACCACCATGGCTGACATTCCAGAGGGAGCACCCGTCATGACTGGTATCTTTTCAATTTTGAATTATCCTGCTATTGTTCTTTTTGATTCTGGTGCATCACACAGTTTTATCAGTGCCAAATTTAGTGCCAAATGTCAGTTAACTTTCCATCATACCAATGGGGGTATTACAATTTCAACACCAGGAGGCAGGGTTGCCACCTACCAAATCAACAGGCAAGTGACTATAAAATTGGGTAGTCTTGTGATTAGGACCACCCTTCTCATCTTAGGATTGGATAGCGTGGACATTATATTGGGAACTGATTGGTTATCCAGGCATCAGGTAGTACTGGATATTGCAGCAAGGGCCATTGAGATTCACTCCCCTACTTATGGCGAGACTACTTTATATTTGCCTGATCAGGGTTGTACCCGCTCTTGTGCATTCATTCTGATAGAGTCACCGGTTGAAAGAATCCCTGTGGTCTGTGACTACCCAGATGTTTTTCTGGATGAGTTGCCAGGGATGCCACCTGATAGAGACATTGAGTTCACAATTGAATTGCAACCCGGAACTGCTCCTACATCCAAGAGACCCTATAGGATGCCTCCAGTAGAATTGGCAGAATTGAAGAAGCAACTGCAAGAATTGTTGGACAAGGGGTTCATTCGCCCCAGTACTTCACCTTGGGGATGCCCAACCTTGTTTGTGAAGAAGAAGGATGAAAGTCTGAGAATGTGTGTCGATTACCGCCCTCTCAATGCGGTGACCATCAAGAACAAATACCCATTGCCCCGCATTGATGTTTTGTTTGATCAGTTGGTGGGAGCCAAAGTGTTCTCCAAGATAGACCTTCGCTCGGGCTACCATCAGATCAAGATCCGTGCCAGTGATATTCCCAAAACGGCTTTCTCTACCAGATATGGGCTCTATGAGTTTTTGGTGATGTCTTTTGGGCTGACCAATGCCCCGGTTTATTTCATGCACCTGATGAACTCAGTATTCATGCCAGAGCTGGACAAATTCGTGGTCGTTTTCATTGATGATATTCTGGTTTATTCCAAGAATGAAGCCGAGCACACTAAACATTTGCATACCGTACTTCAGAGACTGTGTGACCATCAGTTGTATGCCAAATTGTCTAAATGTGATTTCTGGCTAAGAGAAATTAAATTCTTGAGTCACACAATTTCTCAGGATGGGATATCAGTTGATCCTGAGAAGGTACAAGAAGTAATGGATTGGAAACCTCCTACCACAGTGAGACAGATTCGGAGTTTTTTGGGATTGGCAGGGTATTATCGACGATTCATTCCGAATTTCTCCAGAATTGCCAAGCCAATGACTGAACTGTTGAAGAAGGGAGTCAAGTATAATTGGAGCCAGAAGTGTGAAGATGCCTTTCATGCACTAAGGCAGCACTTGACAACAGCCCCAGTGCTAGCTCAACCTGACAACACCAAGCCCTTTGAAGTCTATTGCGATGCTTCCGGTACGGGATTGGGATGTGTCTTAATGCAAGATAACAGAGTAATTGCTTATGCCTCCTGAGCACTTAGACCCCATGAGCAGAACTACCCTACACATGATTTGGAGTTAGCAGCTGTGGTTCATGCTCTCAAGATATGGAGACATTACTTGATGGGAGCTCACTATAACATTTACACTGATCATAAGAGTCTCAAATACATTTTCACTCAGGCAGATCTAAATATGAGGTAGAGAAGATGGTTAGAGTTAATCAAGGACTATGATTTGGAGGTGCATTACCATCCTGGCAAAGCCAACGTTGTGGCAGATGCCTTGAGCAGAAAGGCCCAGTGCAATTGTATTAGCATGGATGCAAAAGTCACCACCCTGTGTGATGAGTTGTGCAAGCTGAACCTGGAAGTTGTTTCTTCAGGTGCTTTAAATTATATCTCGGTGGAGCCCACATTACAAGAGCAAATAGTCAGGGCACAGATTGAAGACAAGGGTGTTCAGGTTATCAAGGAAATGATCAAGCAGAAAGCAGAAAAATACAAATGCTTCCGTCAGGACAGCAAAGGAATTCTATGGTTTGGAGATCGATTGGTTGTTCCCAAGGACCCTGAGCTCAAAAAGAAGATATTGGATGAGGCTCACCTTTCAAAATTGTCCATGCACCCGGGCAGCAATAAGATGTATCATGATCTCAGATCCTTATACTGGTGGACCAGAATGAAGAGAGAAATTGCCAAGTATATATCCGAATGTGACACCTGCCAGAGAATCAAGGCCAGTCATTTGAAGGCAGCAGGCCCTTTGCAACCCCTTCCCATACCATCATGAAAATGGGAGGACATTTGCATGGATTTCATCGTGGGATTGCCCCATACCTCCCGGCACCATGATTCTATTTGGGTTATTGTGGATAGTTTGACCAAGACAGCTCATTTCTTGCCGGTACACACCACCCACAAGACAGAGAAATATGCAGAAATCTATGTTGATCAAATAGTGCGTTTGCATGGTATTCCAAAGACCATTGTATCTGACAGAGGAGCACTGTTTGTGGCACGCTTTTGGGAGCAGCTGCAAGAATCACTTGGGACCCATGCAATAAGGAGCTCCGCATATCATCCGCAGACAGATGGCCAAACAGAAAGAGTAAATCAAATCCTCAAAGACATGTTGCGAGCCTGTGTGCTACACTATGGTAAAAATTGGGACAAGTGTCTTTCTTTGGCAGAGTTCTCCTATAATAACATCTACCAGTCCAGTCTAAAGATGGCGCCTTTTGAGGCCTTATATGGGAGGAGGTGTAGGACACCGCTCAATTGGTCTCAAGCAGGAGAGAGGGAAATATTTGGACCAGACTTGGTACTTGAAGCAGAGGAAAAGGTCAGAGTCATTAAGAAGAACCTAGAAGCTGCTCAGGCCAGGTAGAAGAGCTATCATGATAAGAGGCGGAAGCCTCTACAGTTTGAAGTGCGAGATCATGTTTATCTTAAGGTGTCACCCACCAAGGGTGTCCAGAGATTTGGAATCAATGGCAAGTTAGCCCCGCGCTACATTGGGCCCTATGAGATCAAAGCAAATTGTGGACCCGTAGCCTATCAATTGGAGTTGCCACCCCACATGTCACACCCGGTTTTAGAAGGCAAACCGAATGCGAACCATGTACGTGCCAGGATCAGCAATTCACATACACAGCAGTTACATAACATGGACATCATCACACAGTGCTCAAATAGTATTGAAAGGGAAATAGTCGATTACATCATATGTTTGAGACATCCACATAGTCTTTACAATAAATGAAAGTGCGAAAACGAAACATAGATGAACACGGCCTTCACAGGCAGCCGACTGGGGGTTGCCGCTAACCCACGCCTAGAACTCGTCGTAGTCCTGGAACTCCTGGAAGTCTCCTTCCACGGCTTCATCTTCTCCTGAGCAGTGGTTGCAATGCGGACAACCTGGGGGGGTTTGGTGTGTAGAGCAAGGGTGAGTACACATCAACATACTCAGCAAGTATCCTGTTTGGCTGTAGTGGACTAGCTTTATGTGGGGATAAGTCAAGCAGTCGCTTTTAGTTGGTCAGATTATTATTACTAGTAGAGAAGGCCGAGTTTTAGGGTTAACCCACGTTATTAACCCAAACGTACTCCTTTCCAAGCAGAGAGAGTACCACTTACCATTACTAGAGTCAAAACCAAGAACCATCAGTCTCATTGTCACCTGCAATCTGAACATCTCTAATCAAGTATCACTAATCACTGGAGCTCCCTTGGCTGCTCATAACCGCGAGCACGGCTGATATATCAGTTTCATAACACTCTGCAGAGGTTGCGCACTTTACCCATGAGCCGTGATTCCCTTTTTGCCTCGGGTTGTACGGACCCTTGAACACTCCCAAGGTGAGTAGGCAGGGTCTCACTACGTAGCCTTTACAAAGATTCCCCGGGGCTGTAGCCACCCGTTAGGTTTCCTAAATGTACCGCACTCCTCCCCAAGGGACAAATCAACCTTGGCAGAGCGAGCCGCATACACCGAGCCCCATTGACGGCACGACGGCGAAGCGAACTACACCCCAGTTCCTCTAATTATTCAGCTAAGGGCATCCCATTCCACCCTCATGGTTGCACTGTTTTCCCAGGCGGTCATCCAACAAACAGGTCCTTACGGAGAGGCACTTGAGAAATCGCTCGAGCCCCCTTGAATACCACAAGTATAACATCATAATAAAGGAGGGGAAAACAGCGTATCATTGATAATTCTCATCATGTTCATTGATAAGAGTTGAGCAATAGCATAAAGCTAAACAATAATAATCCAACCCAAATAGGTAAACAAGGACATGGATAACGAAAGCTAGTAAATCCTTAGGTATAACTGTGAAATGCGGGAGGTGAATTAAAGAATGTATAGGACAGAGATAGGTCAAGGGACACTTGCCTCCACCAACCGACTGCTGCTCAGGGGCTTCTTCTGCGAGTTCTTCGGGTTCCTCGACCAGATCGCTCTCTACGCGAACACAATCATACATTCACATTTCAAATCAGAAAAGTAAACAATACACCATACGAAGAGATGAATCCCATAATCATACACACGACATATGGCTAGCGCTAACGACCATTTGAAGTAGTGAGAAAAACATAACCCTTACCATAATCGACAACTCGCTATGTTCATGTTTGGTGAAAGAATGAACTTAAACTCTTCATTTCATGTAGTTATAATAACCGATATTTAATGCAGGTGCAACTATGGTTAATATCTAAGCATAATTAATTCTACGCTTAGTTAATGTGTCACTCCCTAACATAAACCAATCAATGTTAGCAATTTTAAGTGGTGTAGGGAGTCGCCGCGCGAAACTACGCATAACGAGAACCAAAACATGTGTATTATCACGTGCACAAAGCTACAAGCCACTACGCATGGGATTATCGCGCGAACGGGTTGGCCGTGCCCCGCACATGCCGACGCAGGCGAGCCGGGGATGGACCAGCCACGCACGCGAGCGAGTCGCTGCTGCGAGCACGTCGCGGATGGGCTGCCACGTGCTGCGCAGGTCGCCACGAGCAAGCCGCGCAGGCTGCCGTGAGCGTGCTGCGGGCGAACTGAGATGACAGGGGCACTTTACGTCGAGCAGGGGCCGCGAACGCGCCACGCCGGGGGCCGCGTCGCGCCGCGGACGCGAGCAGCGAGCACACCGCGGGCGAGCTGTGCGGGCAGGCTGCGCCGGGCGAGGCCGCGCGAGCGCAGAGCCGGCGCAGGGGTCGCGCTGGGCCGCCACGGGCACGCCACACCGCGATGGGCGCAGGCCGAGCCGGGCATGCCGCGCCACCACGCTGAGGCCGGGCACAGGCCGCGACGGGCACTGGCCGAGCCGGGGAAGCGGGCGGGCGAGCCTCGCGACGCCACGCTGCGACGTCCGCCGCGCCGAGCGCGCCGAGGTCGGGAGCGGAGGGAGAAAGGGACGGGGAGAAGGGAGTGGGACGGGCTCACCGTGGGCGAAGGTGCGGGTGGGCGACAGTTTTCTGGGCGGCGAGAGTCGTTGGGGAGAGAAGAAAGAAGCATCGTGGGGAAGAGGATGAACAGGGGACGATTCCACGGCTTACGGGCGGGCCCCACGCGCGAAAACGGCGGCTGCCAAACCGCCTTCCGCGCCTAACGGGCGAGCGCGCCGCGCCCCTGCACAGGCGGCTGGAGCCGGGCCGCCGCAGTTTCGGCCCGCGTGAGGGGAAGGGGAGGTAGCAGGCCGCGGGGGGGGAGAGAGTACGGCAGCTGGGCCGCGAACGCCTGGCCGGCCCATGACGAGACAAAAGGAAGGGGGAGAAGAGGGGCTCGGCTGGGCCGCCGCGCCGATTAGTCAGCCCACGAGAGGGGAAGGCGCAAGGGGGCCGCGGGAGAAGGGGGACGCGCCAGATGGGCCACAGGAGGGGAATGTCGGCCCAAGGGAGACAGGGGAGAAGAGGAAGGGAAAAAAGAAAGGATTTTTCCCATTTTAATCATTTTTCTAAAAGCTCACAAATTCAATCCACAAACAAAAGATATGCAGGGACCAGCATGGTGTAACAATCCAAATAAAATACTCCTAGGGTTTATTATTATACGACTTGGAGTTTTGGAAATAGGTAGGGTTTTAGCGAAAAGAAATAGGAAAGAGAGGCAACACCCGAATTTAGCGAGCGATAGAGAAAGAAAAAATTCAACTCGAAATTCGGGCGTTACAAACCTATCCCCCTTAAAAGAATCTTGCCTTGAGATTCAGGGTTGGCTAGCAAAGAGCTCAGGGTATTTGGCCATCAGATCGTCTTCACGCTCCCAGGTCGCTTCCTCCTCAGAGTGATGATTCCATCTGACTTTGCAAATTTTGATGGTCTTCCTCCGGGTGACTCTGTCTGCGGTCTCAAGGATTTGCGTTGGCTTCTCAATATAGGTCAAGTTCTCCTGGACTTCAAGACCTTCCACCGACAATTGCTCCTCTGGCACACGCAAACACTTCTTCAATTGAGACACATGAAAGACATCATGCACAACAGATAAATTTTCTGGTAGGCTGAGTTGATAGTCCACTTCTCCATGCCTTGCGAGGATTTGATACAGATCGATGTAGCGGGGTGCTAGCTTGCCTTTCACTCCGAACCTTCTGACTCCTTTGATCGGTGACACTTTCAGATAGACAAAGTCTCCGACTTTGAAACTCAGCTCCCTTCTTCTTGTGTCTGCATAGCTTCGCTGCCTTGATTGTGCTATCTTCAGATTCTCTCGGACCATCTTGATGTTCTCTTCAGCTTCAAGCAGAATGTCTGGCCCAAACACCTGCTTCTCTCCAGGCTGATCCCATTGCAACGGAGTTCTACAACTCCTTCCACAGAGCGCCTGGAATGGTGACATCTTCAAACTAGCCTGGTAACTGTTGTTATAGGAGAACTCTGCATAAGGAAATCGCTTGTCCTATCCGGACTGATCTTGCAACGCACAGGCTCTCAACATGTCTTCAAGGATTTGATTGGTTCATTTGGTCTGACCATCTATCTGCGGATGATAAGCTGAACTGAAATTCAGATGTGTGCCCAAGGCCTCATGCAATTGCCGCCAGAAATGAGAGGTGAACTGTGTTCCTCTGTCTGACACTATTTTCTTTGGCACACCATGAAGACAAACGATCAAAGACATGTACAACTCTGCCAATACTGCACTGTTGTAGTTAGTCTTGACTGGTATGAAGTGGGCTGACTTGGTTAAGCGGTCCACTACTACCCAAATGGAATCGTAGCCGGCTCGAGTGCGAGGCAATCCGACTATGAAATCCATACCGATTTCATCCCATTTCCACTGAGGGATTTGCAACGGTTGCAACAATCCAGCTGGTCTCTGGTGCTCTGCCTTGATCCGTCGACAACTATCACACATAGCCGCATGCTCTGCGATTTCCCTCTTCATTCCGTACTACCAGAATTTCTTCTTCACATCTTGATACATCTTCTCACTACCAGGGTGAATCGAATAGGCTGTCTCATGAGCTTCCTTGAGGATCAACTCCCGAATAGACTGGACATTGGGAACACACAAGCGGTCTTTGAACCATATCACACCTTCTGCATCTTCTCGAAAATCTTTGCCTCTGCCATCTAGAATCAGTCGCCGGATCTCACTGATCTTCTCATCATTCTTCTGTGCTTCTTTGATTTCCCGCTCCAGGGTAGGTTCCAATTCAATTGTGACTCCTCGCGTGTTGTTCAGAAATACGAGACTCAACCTGTCAAACTCTTTGGCCAACTCATAAGGCATCAGACGAGCAACCATCAGATTGACTTGACTCTTTCTGCTCAAAGCATCTGCCACTACGTTCGCTTTGCCTGGATGGTAATGGATCTCCAACTCATAGTCTTTGATCAGCTCTAACCATCTTCGCTGCCTCATATTCAACTCTGACTGAGTGAATATGTACTTCAAACTCTTGTGGTCTGTGTAAACATCGCATTTCTGTCCATACAGGTAGTGCCTCCATGTCTTCAGTGCGTGAACCACTGCTGCCAACTCTAGGTCATGGATTGGGTAATTCTTCTCATGAACCTTCAACTGTCGGGACGAGTAAGCCACAACTCTTCCCTCTTGCATCAACACACATCCAAAACCTGTGTAACAAGCATCACAATACACCGAGAAGGGCTTGTGCACATCAGGCAAGACTAAGATAGGCGCTGTAGTCAACTTCTCTTTCAGCGCTTCGAAGGCCTCTTGACATTTCTGGGTCCACTTGAACTCGACTTTGTTGCCTAGCAAAGCTGTTATTGGTTTCGCAATCTTCGAAAACCCTTCAATGAATCGCCGATAATATCCGGCCATTCCAATGAAGCTCTTGATTCCTCGAGCATCTGTTGGCGCTTTCCAGTTCAGAATGTCTACCACTTTCTTCGGATCCATAGCCAATCCTTCTTTGTCGATTATATGAGCCAAGAACAGGACTTCACTGATCCAGAACTGGCACTTGCTCAACTTTGCATACAACTGGTGCTCTCGCAATCTCTGCAATACCATCCTCAAATGATCTGCAAGCTCTTCTTCACTTTGAGAATAAATCAGAATGTCATCGATGAATACCACCACAAACTTATCAAGGTAATCCATGAATACATTGTTCATCAAGTTCATGAAGAAGGCTGGTGCATTGGTCAAACCGAAAGACATCAAAGTGAACTCATACAAACCATACTTGGTAATGAATGTCGTCTTCGGAATGTCCGAAGGTCGGATCCTGAGCTAATGATAACCTGACCTCAGATCTATCTTGGAGAACACACTGGCTCCTCTCAACTGGTCGAACAAGTCTTCTATTCTGGGCAAGGGGTACTTGCTCTTGATTGTGACTTCATTCAGAGCTCGATAATCGATACACATCCTTTTGGTGCCATCTTTCTTCTCCACAAATAGGACAGGGGCGGCCCAAGGCGAGGTGCTTGGCCGAATGTAACCTTTCTCTGACAGCTCATCAATCTGCTTCTTAAGTTCAACCAACTCTGGTCCTGATACTCTGTAAGCTCTCTTAAAGATGGGGGCGGTGCTAGGAAGAAGCTCTATAGCAAACCCAACTTTTCACTCTGGTGGCATACCTGGTAAGTCCTTTGGAAACACGTCTGGGAACTCAGACACAACCTTGATACTCTCATTTGGGTTTGCTTCACTGCTATCAACAGCCATCTGATAACAACTTCCTTTCTTCGGCTCAGGCGGGACTAACTTGGTCACCACTTCCTCTCCTAGTGGGGACACCAACTTGATTGTCCACTTGTCACAACTGATAACTGCCTGATACTTATCTAGCCAATTCATCCCTAGGATGACATCTATTCCCTGAGTACCCATTACTATGAGGTTAGCGGGAAACGCTATCCCCCTTATTTCCACACATACATTCAAACAAATGCTATCGGCTCGAATTCTACCACCGGCTGAGTCAATTTGAATGGGGGTTGACATGGTAGTTATTGGAAGATTATGTGCTTCTACCCACGATGCAGTAATGAAAGAATGTGTTGCTCCGGTATCAAATAACACTTCTGCAATATGAGAGTCGACTGGGAACATACCTACTATCATGCCGGGGGTCTCCTGAACTACTTCAACCTCCAAGTGATTCAGTCTCCCATGATTATAACGCGACTGAGAGCGGTTGCCTGCTCCAGGCTGAGACATGTTCTGCTTTGCTGGGGCATTGGGGCCTGATTGTTGCTGGGCTGCCTTCTTCGGACATTGCATCACCCAATGGCCCTGCTCTCCACAGTGGAAACATGCTCTATTTTCAACCTGAGCTGGTGCTGCCTGACTGTTCTGCTGGTTTGCTGGGGCAGGAAGACGAGATGCCTGTTGATTCTGCCTCTGGAACTGACCTCCTTCTGACTGATTGTTCCGACGATTCTGATACTGGTGCTGGGGATACTGCCTTTGGAACTGCTGCTGCTGCTGAGGTGGGCGCTGGTTCTGCCTGAACTGATGTGGTTGATGGCTTGAGAAACGAGGACAATTGCTGCTTCCAGGCTGGGGTCCACTGATCTTGCGCTTACGATCCTCCATCTCCTTACGCTTCCTCTCTGTCATGATTGCTCTGTCAATCAGGTGCTGGAATGTCGGGAAGGTATGATTCATCAGCTGATACTGCAGAGGGTCAACCAAGCCTCTCAGGAAACGATACTGTCTCTTGGCGTCGGTGTTGACATCTTCAGGAGCATAGCAAGACAGCTGCAGAAACCTGTCCCGGTACTCACTGACAGACGATGACCCTTGCTTGAGGGTTAGGAACTCCTCCTTCTTCACTGTCATCAGACATGCAGGAACATGGTACTGACGAATGCTACCTCTGAACTCTTCCCAGGTGATGGTGTCGGGGTTGGCATGGGTGGCAAGATAAGACTCCCACCATGACTGAGCTGCTCCTCTCAACAGACGAGGACCATACATGACTTTCTCCCTGTCATCGCACTAAGCGGTATGCAACTCTCGCTCCACAGTGCGCAGCCAGTCTTTAGCATCCATGGGGTCAGAAGAGTGAGCGAACGTTGGGGGATGACCTCTCATGAATTCAGCACGCTTGTCCCTGGGCATCTGAGGCATCTGAGGTTGAGGTGGTGACTGCTGCTGCTGCTGCTGCTGAATAGCGGTTAGAGTCTGACCGATGGCTTGAACTGCCTAAGTCTGCATCAGGAACATCTGCTCGATGGACATCGGGGCGGGGGCGGCAGTTGCTATTGCTGGGGTACCTCTTCCTGCTGAGCGGCTTGCTCCTGCTGAGCACGCCTTCCTCCTCTGCGCCTGTTCTCTGACATCTGCAGAATGCAACCACCCATCAGAATTGATCTTGCAAATCTTACAGCATAAGAAAAGAGCATAGAATTCTTCAACAACCCTGAGCAGATGAGCATCTTCACTGATCTCCAACACAGACTACACAGCTTCTCAGATAAAGAGTAAAGTGGAATAAAAGGCTTCCCAACTAGATAACTAACTCCTTTAACATATAACAGGTAAACCAAAATGCAGAGGATACCCACACTCTGGTGACAGTCATTACAAATATCTAAATCAAACATAGTTCATAATGACAAGCATAAATGCACATGATATAGCAAACTACCCTGTCTAACTAAGACTAACTAAGAGCGAGACTAACGCTAAGACTGAGACTAAGACTAAGACTAAAACTTCTATATTAAGCACTTATTACAAGACTCAACACTGACGATCTATGGTTCCAAATCTATCTTGGTCTTGCAGTCGGGATTGCCATAAGGCTGGTGTACACGCCGAGGTGAGCGGTACGGGTGCTGAGTCCCGACGGGAGCGGGGGAACCACCGTCCAGATGACGACGCTCCACGCGCTCAGCCCGCAGCTGGGCGATCTCAGCATGAGCCCTACTCAGCTCGTCTAGTGCATGGTCCAGCTCCGTGTTTAGCACGGCGGCTGGGTTGACTGTGCTGCTCAACCTAGGATTGTCCTCACCAACAGGTGAGACAATCACGCCTCCTGTGCTGCCAGATGGACGGCGGGGGTAATACTTCAGGTTGAGACCATCGGCTACCCCGCCGAGCACTGAGCAGTAGTGCGAAAGCGCTCGCCGTGCGGCATCTTGCATGGCCGCCTCAGCTGAGTCCCGCTCAGAGATGGAATAGTGCTCTAAGCAGACCTCAGCACCCTGGAGACTGTTCTACGAACGGCGCACCAAGCAGGTCGCCTCCCAGCGGTCCGGGTAGACCCCGTGACTTTGCTGGTAGACCACACAGCGATACTTGATAGACCAAGTACGTCGGTCAAGTGCCCGACGTAGCAGGGTGTCGAGCGCATCGTGGAAGTGACACCCGCGAGCAGCGTCGCGAGTGATGGGCCGAGCAACCCATCCATCCGGCTCCTGGTCAGTAGAAAAGTCAGTGTCGTGGCTTGAGCTATCGTCGCCACCTCCGTCGTCTGGGTCTCCTCCAGCAGCTACTCCAGAGGCTGGGTCGCCCAGTGGTGGTGCATGGGGCGCCTCTAGAGGAAGCACGGGGGAGCAGCTCCTCACAGACTCTATCTCCTGCTGGAGCGAGAAAGAAGAGCCCTGCTGCTCCTGTCGTCGACGTTCCTGCTCCTCATGCAGGCGGTGGTGCAGCCTCTCCAAGTGGCTGGACTGTCCGGTCACAGGACGGCGAGGCGGACGCTCAGCAAGGCGGGAGGGTAAGAAGGGGATGACAGACTTTCGTGTAGTGTGCCTAAGACAAGCCATCTACAAAAGACACCGCAAGCAAAAGAGTGAGAACAGAATTAATATGACCAGCAAGTAATGAACCATAAATAAATGAAGGATTAGAATAAAACACAATTTTTAGCAAGGTATAATATACAGTAGAACATAGTTTTGGTCGATATGACCAACTTTTGAAGGGATATCAAAGTCAAGGCAGGGACAGAGGTCTATAATCCTTAGAACGACCATTCTACTCTAGGTTAGCGGTCCTACAGTCAGCACGGCTTTGATACCACTTATGTCACACCCAGTTTTAGAAGGCAAACCGAATGCGAACCATGTATATGCCAGGATCAGCAATTCACGTACATAGCAGTTACATAACATGGACATCATCACACAGTGCTCAAATAGTATTGAAAGGGAAATAGTCGGTTACATCATATGTCTGAGACATCCACATAGTCTTTACAATAAATCAAAGTGCGAAAACGAAAAGTGGATGAACGCGGCCTTCACAGGCAGCCGACTGGGGGTTGCCGCTAACCCACGCCTAGAACTCGTCGTAGTCCTGGAACTCCTGGAAGTCTCCTTCCACGGCTTCATCTTCTCCTGAGCAGTGGTTGCAATGCGGACAACCTGGGGGGGGTGGGTTTGGTGTGTAGAGCAAGGGTGAGTACACATCAACATACTCAGCAAGTATCCTATTTGGCTGTAGTGGACTAGCTTTATGTGGGGATAAGTCAAGCAGTCGCTTTTAGTTGGTCAGATTATTATTACTAGTAGAGAAGGCCGAGTTTTAGGGTTAACCCACGTTATTAACCGAAACGTACTCCTTTCCAAGCGGAAAGAGTACCACTTACCATTACCAGAGTCAAAACCAAGAACCATCAGTCTCATTGTCACCTGCAATCTGAACATCTCTGATCAAGTATCACTAATCACTGGAGCTCCCTTGGTCGCTCATAACCGCGAGCACAGCTAATATATCAGTTTCATAACACTCTGCAGAGGTTGCGCACTTTACCCATGAGCCGTGATTCCCTTTTTGCCTCGGGTTGTACGGACCCTTGAACACTCCCAAGGTGAGTAGGCAGGGTCTCACTACGTAGCCTTTACAAAGATTCCCCGGGGCTGTAGCCGCCCGTTAGGTTTCCTAAATGTACCGCACTCCTCCCCAAGGGACAAATCAACCTTGGAAGAGCGAGCCGCATACACTGAGCCCCATTGACGGCACGACAGCAAAGCGAACTACACCCTAGTTCCTCTAATTATTCAGCTAAGGGCATCCCATTCCACCCTCATGGTTGCACTGTTTTCCCGGGCGGTCATCCAACAAACAGGTCCTTACGGAGAGGCACTTGAGAAATCGCTCGAGCCCCCTTGAATACCACAAGTATAACATCATAATAAAGGAGGGGAAAACAACGTATCATTGATAATTCTCATCATGTTCATTGTTTAGAGTTGAGCAATAGCATAAAGCTAAACAATAATAATCCAACCCAAATAGGTAAACAAGGACATGGATAACGAAAGCTAGTAAATCCTTAGGTATAACTATGAAATGCGGGAGGTGAATTAAAGAATGTATAGGACAGAGATAGGTCAAGGGACAATTGCCTCCACCAACCGACTGCTGCTCAGGGGCTTCTTCTGCGAGTTCTTCGGTTTCCTCGACCAGATCGCTCTCTACGCGAACACAATCATACATTCACATTTCAAATCAGAAAAGTAAACAATACACCATACGAAGAGATGAATCCCATAATCGTACACACGACATATGGCTAGCGCTAACGACCATTTGAAGTAGTGAGTAAAACATAACCCTTACCATAATCGACAACTCGATATGTTCATGTTTGGTGAAAGAATGAACTTAAACTCTTCATTTCATGTGGTTATAATAACCAATATTTAATGCAGGTGCAACTATGGTTAATATCTAAGCATAATTAATTCTACGCTTAGTTAATGTGTCGCTCCATAACATAAACCAATCAATGTTAGCAATTTTAAGTGGTGTAGGGAGTCGCCGCGCGAAACTATGCATAACGAGAACCAAAACATGTGTATTATCACGTGCACAAAGCTACAAGCCACTACGCATGGGATTATCGCGCGAACGGGTTGGCCGTGCCCCGCACAGGCCGACGCAGGCGAGCCGGGGATGGACCAGCCACGCACGCGAGCGAGTCGCTGCTTCGAGCACGTCACGGATGGGCTGCCACGTGCTGCGCAGGTCGCCACGAGCAAGCCGCGCAGGCTGCCGTGAGCGTGCTGCGGGCGAACTGAGATGCCAGGGGCACTTTACGTCGAGCAGGGGCCGCGAACGTGCCACGCCAGGGGCCGCGTCGCGCCGCGGACGCGTGCACGCCGCGGGCGAGCTGCGCGGGCAGGCTACGCCGGGCGGGGCCGCGCGAGCGCAGAGCTGGCGCAGGGGTCGCGCCGGGCCGCCACGGGCACGCCACACCGCGACGGGCGCAGGCCGAGCTGGGGAAGCGGGCGGGCGAGCCGCGCGCCGCGCGCAGGGCCGCGCCGGGCACGCCGCGCCGCCACGCCGAGGCCGGGCACAGGCCGCGACGGGCACTGGCCGAGCCGGGGAAGTGGGCGGGTGAGCCCGGGCCGCCACGCTGCGACGTCCGCCGCGCCGGGCGCGCCGAGGTCAAGAGCAGAGGGAGAAAGGGACGGGGAGAAGGGAGCGGGACAGGCTCACCGTGGGCGAAGGCGCGGGTGGGTGGCGGTTTTCCGGGCGGCGAGAGTCGTTGGGGAGAGAAGAAAGAAGCGTCGTGGGGAAGAGGATGAACAGGGGAAGATTCCACGGCTTACAGGCGGGCCCCACGCGCGAAAACGGCGCCTGCCAAACCGCCTTATGTGCCTGACGGGCGAGCGCGCCGCGCCCCTGCGCAGGCGGCTGGAGCCGGGCCGCCGCGTTTTCGGCCCGCGAGAGGGGAAGGGGAGGTACCAGGCCGCGGGGGGCGGGGGGAAGAGAGTACGGCGGCTGGGCCGCGAACGCCTGGCCGGCCCACGACGAGAGAAAGGAAGGGGGAGAAGAGGGGCTCGGCTGGGCCGCCGCGCCGATTAGTCGGCCCACGAGAGGGGAAGGCGCAAGGGGGACGTGGGAGAAGGGGGGGCGCCAGATGGGCCGCAGGAGGGGAATGCCGGCCCAAGGGAGAGAGGGGAGAAGAGGAAGGGAAAAAGAAAGGATTTTTCCCATTTTAATCATTTTTCTAAAAGCTCACAAATTCAATCCACAAACAAAAGATATGCAGGGACCGGCATGGTGCAACAATCCAAATAAAATACTCCTAGGGTTTATTATTATACGACTTGGAGTTTTGGAAATAGGTAGGGTTTTAGCGAAAATAAATAGGAAAGAGAGGCATCGCCCGAATTTAGCGAGCGATAGAGAAAGAAAAAATTCAACTCGAAATTCGGGCGTTACACAACCCCTTCCCATACCATCATGGAAATGGGAGTTCATTTGCATGGATTTCATCGTGGGATTGCCCCATACCTCCCGGCACCATGATTCTATTTGGGTTATTGTGGATAGGTTGACCAAGACAGCTCATTTCTTGCCGGTACACACCACCCACAAGACAGAGAAATATGCAGAAATCTATGTTGATCAAATAGTGCGTTTGCATGGTATTCCAAAGACCATTGTATCTGACAGAGGAGCACTGTTTGTGGCACGCTTTTGGGAGCAGCTGCAAGAATCACTTGGGACCCATGCAATAAGGAGCTCCGCATATCATCCGCAGACAGATGGCCAAACAGAGAGAGTAAATCAAATCCTCGAAGACATGTTGCGAGCCTGTGTGTTACACTATGGTAAAAATTGGGACAAGTGTCTTTTTTTGGCAGAGTTGTCCTATAATAACAGCTACCAGTCCAGTGTAAAGATGGCGCCTTTTGAGGCCTTATATGGGAGGAGGTGTAGGACACCGCTCAATTGGTCTCAAGCAGGAGAGAGGGAAATATTTGGACCAGACTTGGTACTTGAAGCAGAGGAAAAGGTCAGAGTCATTAAGAAGAACCTAGAAGCTGCTCAGGCCAGGCAGAAGAGCTATCATGATAAGAGGCAGAAGCCTCTACAGTTTGAAGTGGGAGATCATGTTTATCTTACGGTGTCACCCACCAAGGGTGTCCAGAGATTTGGAATCAAGGGCAAGTTAGCCCCGCGCTACATTGGGCCCTATGAGAACAAAGCAAATTGTGGACCCGTAGCCTATCAATTGGAGTTGCCACCCCACATGTCAGTAGTTCACAGTGTGTTCCATGTATCTCAGCTACGGAGATGTGTCCGCTTACCCACTGAAGTTTTGCCTGAACCAGAAACTGAGATAGAACCCGACTTGTCTTATCAAGAGCACCCCGTCAAGGTATTGGACCAAAGGGAGAGATCAACGCGAGCAAAGTCGATCAAAATGTATAAGGTTCAATGGAGTCACCATTCAGTAGAAGAAGCTACATGGGAGACTGAGGATTTTCTACGTTCTCGCTTCCCCGACTTTTTGCCCAAAGGAGTCGGTACGTAACCCAAAAAATCCCACCCCCCACCTGCCCTTTGAATTCAAATATAAGAAAAACTTAGATGTTAAGGGTAGTATAAGTTGTGGAAATGATGTAAAAAGGGCTTCCTTCTGAAGTCGCAAAGAGAATGACATTCGAAGAGCAGTTAACTAGAGAAACTTGAACAAAAGAAGGAACAACACACCAACACGCCTTCATGGCACCCCTCCAGAGGACTCTACCTAAAATCTCGGGACGAGATTCCTTTAAGGGGGGAGGGCTGTAACACCCCAGGTGTTACCATGGCCATGGCACCTCTATGCACTAATGACTGTGATCACATGTGGAAGAAACTTGAAAAGAAGAGCATAAAAACCTTGGAGACCATGTATTAACCAAGAATGTGAATGACCAAAAGCATTGCCCAAGACTTTGTACAATTATCACCTTGGGCAAAAGAGGATTAAACCCTAGACCCCTCTTGAGCCCTATCTCCTAAAACCTTGGTTGAAGAGGGGGGGGGAATGGTTAAACAAATGTGCAAAGCATGATTTAACCTTGGCCAAAGTTTAAGTAACATATTAATCTACAAAATACAGAGAGGAAACATTGCAAAAACGTCCCTAAAAGAACCCCAAATCCATTCCTTAAGTGGAGAGGGAGCTAGAGCTCTCTAATTCTCTCTAAGTCAAATTCTACACCTAGTCTAAAGATCCACCGTGTTTACTTAGTAGATGGCACCAAAACCACCTAAGTTGTATACCAAAAATGTGGCATACCACCTAAGGCACCCACTGGAAAAAGTTGAGACCGAGCCCTAGACATTTGACATGATTTGGCATTGCTTTTGTCGCGAGGTGGGCAGAGGGACAAGCCAGATTTGGCGTCCGCATATCTTCCTACCTAGGGCATATCTGCCATGGGGACTCACACAAAAGAGGTAGCCCTAGGTGCCCGGAAGAGACCTGCGCCGGATTTTTGCCAAGATTCGCACGCTAGCGATCTCGACGAGCTGTTGAACATGGGCAGAAGAAAACTTCCACGTGTTCGACGCGCTCTGCGCGTGCCAGAGCACGCCCTCGCCCGACCCCGCGTGCCCCGTGCCGCACTGAGCCGCGCCCGTGTCCCCTGCTCGCGTCCGCGCCTATAAAGTCCCCTCAGGCGTCGACCGTACTCCTCCTCGCATGCTCGACCTCACCGGAGCCCGAAACCACCAGCGTTTGCCCCACGCACGGCGTGCCCGCGGCCACTCGAGCCCCTGCCACCGTAGACCGGCCAGCAGAGCCTTTCCCAGCCACGCCCGACCCTTGGAAGAGACAGTGCATGCCTCGGTGAAGCTCCCCGAGCAAGGAATCGGACTTTGCTTCGCCGGAGAAGCCAGTCCACGGTCGCCAGACTTCACCCGATCACCGGTGAACGTAGACCGGGTAAATCTCTGCCCCATTCTTCGATTCCTTGTGCACATTGCCTCTACGTCACCCCGTGGAGCTCATCGTGCCATTCGATTGAACTAAATCGCCGTGGTTCAGCCGGAACACCCGCCGCCGACGAGATCACCCGCCTGCGCACGTGGACCGGCCGATTCCGGCCACCACCGCCGTCGAGCCGTACACCACTGTGACCGCCAAGACCTCCAGAAGCCAACCCCGCCCCTCGCCGGCCCTCTCTCACCGCTGGTAAGCCGTGCCGTCCTTTTCTTTCCCGCGTGTACTGTGTGCATTAGGGGAAGGACCTCGAGAAGAAGAAGGAAAGGTCGGGGGGTTTTTGAACTGTCATTGACTCAGGGGAATAGTGGCGCAGGGGTAGAAATGAGTGGGTTGATTTGGATTAAACCCAGGGTCCTCGGTGTAAATTGTTTTTCCAGGAAAACCTTTTAATATTTCTAATTTAAATTCAAACAGAGCTTGTAAAATTCATAACTTCAGTTTTATTCAACCAAATTGAGTCAAACCTATTTTGCTAGGTCCTAAATAATGTAAACCACTTAGGAAAAATATAAAACCCCTAAGTGCTACTGAAAATCTTAAAGTTATGATTTAAATATTGATTTTGCCAAAAGCTAAATAATAGAAGGAAAAATAGTTACACTGTTAGACTGAGGTTAAGAAAATTTAGAGAAGTACTTAATCACTTCCTAACCAGTTAAAATAATAAACCCCTCTGTACACCAAGTTAAGGTAGAGTTTCCCATTTAAATCCTTTTTAGTCTAAAGTTAGAGAAAATATTAGTGGAGGTTTAAATAAAGAACCAGGGAGCACCCACATTTTTGTTAGTTTACTTATTCAGTATAGTTCCCTAGGAAAATTTATTATACCCTTGTTTAGTACAAAATAAATGGGATACCTTTTATTTTAGGAAAACAAGGAAAACTTAGAAAAACCCTAGAAAAATAATTCCAAGGAGAAAACACCCCAAACCTTGGAATAACTAATGTTTGGTTAGTAAGAACATAGGAAAAATATAAAATCTGTTGTTTGACATTTTTTCAAATAACAAGATAGTAGTAAGTGCCTTTTTGACATAAAACTTTAGAAATCCACAACTAAATATCCAGTAGGCCTTTTTCTGTGATCTTTAACACAAAGGCCTAATATCACCTAGGTATTTGGACAAAAATACAAATTGGTACAGAAACCCCAATTAAATCACAGTTATAGTGTAAAATGCCCTTTAAGAACTTATTCTTGTTAATTTTGCACAAGTAGTATCTGAATTAGTTTTCACCTCAAATTCATAGGACAAACTGCAATGACCAATAGTAACCTATTGTAAATTTTTCAGAATTTTTGGAATAGGTTAAATCACTGTTGTAGTTCAAACCCACCCTAGAATTCATAAATAGAAAATGAAAAAGGAAATTAATAATGGAGAGTAATGTCAATTTAACACAACCAGCAAAATCCCTTAAATGTCTACTAAAACATCTATGGGAAATCCAAGTTACAAATCCACTATGCTTATCCCTAGCAAAACCCAAACCTAAGTTGATAAGCTTAAACCACTAAAGGGCCACGTATGACCAAGAAAACCCTAAGTTACTAACTAACTTAGTTTTTCTTTCACTTAGCATAATGTTTACTAAGTCATGCATAATCATGGCATACATATTCTTATTCATTGCATTCGATAGATTGCAACTTCGCTGACGGAGAGTACGTCCTCGTGCCGGAGCAAGGAGCTGCTCAGGAGATAGCCCCGGATCCAGCACCAGAGCCTACACCAGAGGACCTGCCTGCCCCAGCTTTGGAAGGCAAGCCCCGGTTTATGCATAACCTGTTCTATATGATATTTTACTACACTTAATGTTTGTAGGCTTGTATTGTGCACTTAAGTGTAGGAGCTGATTTAAACCCTAGTTGCATGATCTCAGGAATCCTATTGGGATGAATACTAGTATGCTAGGTCGAGTAGCTGCTTTATTAATTAAGGTCTCGGTAGAAGTCGAGTGATTTTTCTAGCACTCGCGCGAGGTCAGGAATTGGTTTTACCCACTTTCATGTCACAATGATGCTGGTCTGTCGACAACAATCCATGGGGATTGGTTGTCTACGAAATGGGAAAATTGGAATAAGGATTAACGTGCGGATACCTGTGTCAAGCATTTGAACGTACTAAGCAAATGCTGAGAAATATGGTAAATCGGTAAGCCTAGTAACAGAGTGAACCTGCCCGTAGATTTCCCTCCTCACGTGACCTGAGACGTGGTCTCCCATTCTGGTTATGGTGGGTACGAGTGCGGTCACTGCACGACGGCAGTCAGGGTCAGTGAGGCATTGTACGCCAAGGCGGTGAGCCCCTTTCTGTTGCCAGGGAATCGATGGGGACGGATGATGTGTGTGGGGACGGAGTGCCTCGCCACGTCGTGTGTTTAGGTTTACCTTGCAAGGATAAAAACTCGATTCGAATCGTCTGCTTCTTGCAGCTAATGAGACTGCTTGATCCATTGTACTGCATTGAGTAACAAATGGAAATGAGATGATGTGACACAAGATGTTGATTGCTAAATTTGCTTGACACCATGAAGGAGTAGATAGTACACATCTAATCTTAAGAGAGTCACACTAAAACTTGACAAAGCTAAAACTTGATTTATAAACTCAGCTAGTGCTTTTGGCAACCAAACCCCACAGCCAAAAAGCTGCATGTCTAGAGGTAGAGGAGTAGACTCCTCACACCGGGTAAGTCTAGCTGAGTATTAGTATACTCAGCCTTGCTTGTGGCATAATTATTACAGGTTCTCTGGAGGACATGGTTGCTGGAGTGACTTGGCCGTCCATCTTGCCACCGGGTTGGACAGTCGAGTGGGACCCTACCTCGGCTGAGGAGGAGCATGAGGAGTGATGGGACAGGCTTCCCCATCTCACTGTTGATCTACCGTTAGTTTTATTCCGCTGCACTTCGAACAATGATGCTACTTTTGCTAAAACTCCGATGATCATGTAATAAGTTTAATACTCCTTAATGTATGGTTTTATGCTTTATTGTATTTGCTCTGTTACTCACCATCGAGTGAGATTGTGGTACTTGATCCTATCAGTGGCCCCGTCGGACTAGATCCGAGGGATTGACGGGTTATTCCCATTTAAGTGTGGTCTAGCCTCTAAGGCGGGACTTAGGCACTTAAGTTGGAATAATTCGGGCAGTTCTGCCACAGCTATTTTCTGTAATCCACTCGAAGCTCGTGGGCTACACCCATTGGGTGCACTTTAGGTGCACGCAATGAATCCTGAATTCCAGAAAGCAGAATGCTGATCTCTAAAGCATAAACCTGAGACAGAGCACCGATTTCTGAGGAATAAAGCAAAGGCTGATGAATAATGGCAGAAGAAAACAACAGAAGATCGTTTCTACCGAGTCACTCAGAGTTCAGAAACAATGGCTCGGCGGACCTATTTTCAAGGCATTCCTTATCAAAATCAAAAAACTGCAAGCTGGACCTAGGATCTTCGGGCCGGTTATTTCAAAATCAACCCAAAGATGGGGGGCTTGTGGGGGACAGATATCCCCCGGGTCCACTGGAAGGCTAAAAGACCTGACGAAAGGCCTTGTGCCCAATAATTCACAAGGTCATCCCTTCGTGGGCCTGGGGGGACGTCCAGTGAAGTGGAGCGACACAAGATTGGATCAACACAAGCCCAGACAGCCCGATGAATTTGGGCAACCGCAGTAGTGATCCGACCTTCCCGTAAAGTGTCCTCATACATCGAAACTGAACGGAGATAGGTCGGCGAAATTATAGGAAGATAAGCTCAGTCGGTTCACTATTACTTAGGCTCACGCTATTATCATATCCACATGTAACGCCCCGCGGTCGAGTATATAAGGCCTAGGGGGCATCCCCTCAAAAACATCTCATGACTTAGCCATCTACTCAGTTCTCTAGCATCCTTGATACTAGAAGACTTCTTTTGTAACCCACCACACAAAGTATCAAAACCAGGACGTAGGGTATTACGCATCTCAAAGCGGCCTGAACCTGTACAAAATTGTCCACTGTCTCTCGTGCATCTGGCACGAACCATCGAGCTACAATCGGTAACACTGTCCTACTCCAAAAAGCACCTCGAGGGGCAACCCTGGGTGCGCGGTCGGACCCAAAACACCGACAGGTGTGGAATTCGAAACCCAATTTAAATTTGAATAAATAGAAAATAGGAAATAGAAAAGGAAAATAAAAAGAAAAGAAAGAAACCCTACCTGTTTGGGCCGACCACTCTTCCCTTAGCCCACTCTTCTCCCCCTCGGTCTGGGCCTAGCAATTCCGTGCGGCCCAATTATCCTCAGCCGCACCCACCACTTATGTGTGGGGCCAATCTCTCAGCCTCTTTTGTCGCGCGTTTGGGTCACCAATGCGTGGGACCAACTTGTCAGACTTATCCCCTTCATCACAACAACCCCGCATGGCGCCCCTAGATTCCGAGCCCCGTTGAACCCTGGCGAGATCCCCTTGCGGCCCACCTCTACATGCACTCGCGACTTGGCTCTGTCACGCGCACCCTCCTTAGCTACTGCCGGGTAGGACCGAAGCGTTAGCTCCTCCTCCACCAAACCGGACGGATAGGAATCCGGGCACAGGCGCAGCTTCGGAACAACCTCCGCCGAAGCTCTCGGGCTGAAGAACCCGCCGTGGTTTCCAACCGGCCACCATTCGCCATCCGAGTTTCGCGCGCGGCATTTGGTATATATGAGAACCCTGAGACCTCCCTGAAGCTCAACTCACCGAGCACGACCGTCCCCATCGGGCAACCAGAGAATAAGGGAGAAAACTGGATGTCGAACGTGCTGTCGCCATCGATTCTAGCGCCTATGGCCGTTCGGAGCGTGAAGATAGATCTATGGGCTTCGCCAGGTGCCCAGGGACGTGCTCGATCCGGCGCTGGGAGCAAAGACCAACTGGTTGTCGAGGAATTTCTCACCGTCGTTCGTGTGCCGCCATAGATCCTCCCTGCCCGTGGTCGGGGTATCTCGACGTCCTAACTGTGGGTAAGTGTGCCCTATGCCCGCTCGCCGTAGTCTCAGCAACGTTTAGCTTTGTTTCAATTCGATGGTGACCACTGGGAGGAGCTCCTCGCTCGGTCCTGGTCATGGCGCCGCCGCCGCTGGGGGATGCCGCCGCGGCTCGGTGGGCAGGGTGATGAAGACGGAATGTACGCCATTCGATTGAGGGTGAATGGTGTAGATTAGATGGAGCTATACCATTTGGCCTGATTAAACCTGGATCGTTGGGATCGGATCTGAGGGCTCAGGCATTATCATGGTGTGGTGCGTTCCTGGCCGTAGATCAAGGATCCTTTGGGCTGAGGGCGCGTACCGGTTCGGATAAAAGAGATCTAATCGGGTTCATAGATTCAGGATCGGACGGTTCAAATTTAAACATACCCCTTCACCGAGCACCTTTACATAGGAGCCCTCGGATTTCAGTAAAATCAACTCGCCGTCCTATCCTTGTATAAAACAATTGCGGATGGGCCCTAGTTTCTTATAAAACAGCCCCTGGTCTTTCACAGAATAGTGTCCCTAGTCCAACTAGAGAATAAAACGAATAAAACAATTCAAAAAAAGGATTTTTAGTTTCGAAATAATCTAGAAACTTATATAATTCATATTAAATTCATTTTAGCTTCAAATCAATTCATTCCAGAGACATTAATTTTGTTTTGATATTATCTACGACTTAGTACCTCTGTTTAGCAAAGAAATATGAATTAAAGTTATTCATCTGAATTAATCTATACCCTGTACTCAATAACTCCAGAAATTCATAACTCAATAACTGTAATTCCATTTTGATCCATTCTAGTTGCATTAGTCTCATAATAATATTTATTATCATCTGGTAACTTTGTTTTGTCATGAAATATAGGTTAAAATGTTGCACTTGTCATGAATTAAAGTTGTGCCCTTGATCACTTACTTTTTCCGAGCCATGTTCTTATTAATTATAATGATCTGCATAGGGTAATTTTGATGGGATCCAATAGATTACCCCAGTTTTGGCTCTCTTTATACATTGTTACCACTGAATATTTTCGGGTAGTACTTGATATTGCTTATTGTGGTTTTGGGTATGGAGATACACTATTCATGCTTTCATCTTTACTATCTGTTTATTATTACTGTTCATGTTAAGATCATTATGTTAATTGGAACATGGAGAACCACTCGGGAAAATAGTGCTACCACAAGGGTTTAATGGAACGCCCTTGGCCGATTAACTAGGAAAGCTAGTGGATGACTACCTTACCCGAAAGGGGCAAGGGCAGTAGGGGAGTGGTCAGTGTAGGGAGGTCCTTGGGTTGATTTTGCTGCGATGGCGGTCAGGCGAGTTATTCCTGCACTGGAGCTTCCTATAAACTGTAGCGGGTTTTTTGAAGCTAGTGGAACTTTGTAAAGGCCTCATAGTGTTACCCTGCCTCGCCTCCTCGGTAGAGGTGTATGGGATTGGCCGTCTCTTGGCAGATGGGTAACATGACTTGTGGGTAAAGATGTGCAACCTCTGCAGAGTGTAAAACTGGTATACTAGTCGTGCTCACAGTCATGAGCAGCTCGGACACTCACATGATTAATTTATGGAACTAAATTCAATTTGTCATATGCATTGCATCGCAGGTGTTGTTGTTACTTTTGTTCTACTACTTAATTGGGTTTGGTATTTACTTATACTTAGTAATTGCTAATAAAATTTTGACCATCTTTAAAAGCAATGCTTAGCTTCAACCATCCTCTTTGGTAAACCTTACACTTCACATGAGCTCCCACCTTTGGCGAGTTTATGCACATTATTCCACATAACTTGTTGAGCTATGAACGTATGTGAGCTCACTCTTGCTGTCTCACACCCCCCCATAGGTCAAGAACAGGTACCACATGATGAGGCGCATGGAGGATGCTGTGACGAGTTCGTGAGAGGTCTAGGCCGTCGTCTCCCAGTCAACTTTGGGTTGCTGGACCGTTGTCTCCTTATAATGTAATTATTTATTTATTTTGTACATAAATCCTATTATATAGTAAAGATGTGACATTCGATCCTGTGCCATGATTCATCATATGTGTGAGACTTGATCCCAGCACACCTGGTGATTATTTCGCGCCCGGGTTTTGGACCCCTAAAAGCCGGATGTGACAGAAGTGGTATCAGAGGAATGTTGACTGTAGGACGAAACCTAGATAGAACTGGACAACCATTATCTAATTACCTTTGCTACTCTGATTCTTGTCTAAACTTATCTTAATCTTTTCTCATCTATTTCCACTTTACTCCGATTACTCTTACCTTTTCTTTTCTAAAGACAAATGTGGATTTCACACTTTGAAATCCCGTGCCTAAAGTGACCTTTAGGAATAGGATACCTACTCTTAGGAACAAAAACAAAACTATTTTTATAAGTATCTATATGCTTGAATGCTTGTTATTATGATATTTTTTTGATTTGGATCTTTGATTGAGTGTGATGAGTTGTGGAGTAATGTCCACAATTGCATCTGCATATACATAAAGGCATAAAAAATCATAATATAACTAGATCAACTAAGAATATCCCCCATTAAAATATATCAAGTGTTGGGGGCCTTCGTCTTCCGAAGGTCCTCAAAAACCAGGTTTAACAACATTTCCCAGGTGTAATATATGTACAGGTATCTTTGGACTCGGGTTAAAAATGGACGCGATATGGAAAGCATGGTCGAGACGAAGGTTGATGCAGCTCCGAAGCTACGCGTAAGGGAGCTTCGGCTTAGCGGCAGAAAAAGGAACCGACTTAAAAGGGAAAAGGCTATCTAGTCCTTGTTGGATTGTCCTTATGTCAGTAGTAAACATAAAGGGCATGAATGTAATTTTACACAGGCTACGCCCTGTGCCTATAAATAGATGAACAGTACCCCCGTACTGTTCACGCTGACTTGTATTCGCTCATGCATCACACTAAGACATTTTTTGCCTTCTGTCAAGTCGAAGGTACAAATGTAATTCAATATTGTTCTTATTCATCCATAATTATATAATAAAAATATATTAATAATATCATATGATTATTCATGTTATCTATCATGTTTCATATGCTTCTTCTTTCATTAATTTATACTACGATGATGAAGGTACGTCCTTGATGACCTTCGTCTGAAGATTATTATATCCTAAGGGAGATAATGCTTCGAAGGACGAAGGGCTTTAATCATTAACATTTTGTGTTGCCTTGTTCTTAACTCATAGCATTTGAGAACAAGTCCCCAACATTGGAGCCCACCTCCGGTGTACTCGCTTCCACAACCTTCGGCAAAGCATCAACCTTTGTCATGCCGCCGAAGAAGATAACAGCGCCAGGGGTTGCACTGCAGCCACTAGACACAAATCAGGACACACACTCTCTCTCTCCGAGAGGCCAGGAGCCAAAAGAGAAAGGCCACCAGTCCAACACCTCAGGAGGAGGAGTTGGACCAGGAGATCAGGGACCTAGAAATCATTCACCAGCAGGTGCAAAGGAAAAAGGAGAAGATGGCTCGGGTGGCCGACCTTCAGAAAAAGATCGACGAAGCTACTGAGGAAGTGCGTCATCTTACTCAAGATGACCATGACCGAAGGCCCCATGTAATATCCCAAAAAAAATGTTGACCAAAAGTTAATCTCTGGTGCGTGGATGAGGTAAAGGGTCGTGCGCCATTGGATGCAAAGATAGAAGTCATCTGAGGCGTCGTTTCTTTCTCCCACAAAAACCCTAGGTGGCCACCCCTTTTTTCCCTTCACCCCCCCCTCTTGGCCGCCACCCCCTTTTTCTCCCCCTTGGCTGGACGCCCCCTCCCTCTATGGCAGCCATCCTCCATTGCTTCCTCCCCCAATATCTCCCCCTACGCAGCAAGGATCGAGAAAAGGAGGGGCACGTTGAATTGAAGAGGAAGAGAGGATCAAGGAGATGTTCTTCCCCATCTCCTCTTGAAGATTTCTTGGGGAAACCCTAGGTATGGATGAGATCCTTGTTCCTCCCTGTAATTATAGGATTTTGGAGGTTGTGGATCATGGGAATTAAAGGATTAGAGGTTGGATTTGATGTGGGGTTAGGTTTTGATCTCGAATTTAGTTTTCTGCAGAATGGCAGATTCGACAGTTTCTGTTCATGCCAGTTTTCCGTGGTCTTAGTGGCCTCAAAAAAATAAAAAGTCTATGTATGAGTCGTAGATAATTTGTAGATCTTTCCGTGGCCGCGAAGAACACCTCAATCGGACATCCGACCAGAAAGTTATTGCAGTTTTACTATAGCAGTTTTTCAGTCTCATAATTCTGTGCAGAATCTGTTCTCTTAAGATTTAGGCAATTTTATCAACAGAATTAAACTGTGGGTTGGTAAAAGAAGTTGTAGATAATTTTATAAGATTTCCAGATTGTTAAAGAGTGCATTCATATGATTTGTGAAACTCCAGTTATGTTTGTTTTACTGTGGCTGTTCCTGTTTACCTGACAAAAATGAGTGGGTCTGTTCACTGGTGGGTTTCATCTAGTAAATGGCCGAATTGGCTCTTCCAACTATGGATACTTTTGTAGAGGGATAAAAGTTCTTACTTCCAGTAGAATTTCATAATTTTTGGTTCAGCAGTTTTGGAGATATCGAATTTTAAAGTTAACCATACTGCTGTCTAAAACAGATTCAGTCAGTTATCTTGTCAGATGTTTTAGAACTTGTAGATGGCAGAATTTAATTATCTATTGAATACTGAAGTTGTAGAGTATTTTGTGTAGATACTCCTAGAGTATTTGTTTGATATCACCGCTGTTTTAATTTTAAAGATACAAAATTAACAAACAGCGTTGCTGCTGTATGGCATGTGGTTCAGGGTGGGAGTCTTTCCACTGGGTCTTGGTTTCAAGTGTAGGAGTGTTTTGTTGATTGATGGCAAATGTTTGTGAAATATTTGTACTAAGTTTTATGCCCACTAGCAGGTGGCTACACTCCAGATCATGTCTAGTACATTTCTTCTTCTTCGATGAAGGCAAGTGAATGTAGCGGTGGTTGCTTCCGTTCTGACCTGTTATTTCTATCGCCTACACTCTAATATTCAGAAGTATCAGATTCTTTCATAATTGGACTCTATGGTGATGCTTTACTTGCTTGCATTATACTGATGCTCAATCATATATTGATGATGATTATGATTTGAGTATGACTCATGAGATTAATTCACACCCCTAAAGGTAAATGAAGTATTATTTGAGGTTGGTATTGTATCTGAAGGTAAATGAAGTATTATTTGAGGTTTGTGTTGTATCTGAAGGAAGTGAAGTTTATTGATAAATGTAGCATGCCATATACATTGCATGACTCATTTGCATATGAAGTTTTGTCGTGACCTATGGTCCGACCGTACCGGTACAACTTAGCATCGTACGTTGCCCGAGAAGGGGTACGATGCGGCTTCATACCATTAGAGGTATGAAGGCAGAGGACATATGCATTCATTGAAGTGATATTTGTAGATGATGTGGTTTTATACCCCCAGAGGTATGAAGATAGAGTACCTACACATTGCATTCCTATGCATACATTGAAGTGATATTTGCAGGTATTGTTGACGCAGGGAAGTGTTATAGAACCTATTGTGGTTGTTCGAGGAAATGAGATGGTATTGGTTATAGTGGGACTACTGAGTTCTATATCTACAAGCATTTCTGATTTTTAATTGTGACTGAAAGTCGCCTAGAGGGGGGGGGTGAATAGGGCGAAACTGAAATTTACAAATATAAACACAACTACAAGCCGGGTTAGCGTTAGTAATAAAGAAACGAGTCCGCGAGAGAGGGCGGAAAATAAATCCCAAGCGAATAAGCAAGTGAGACACGGAGATTTGTTTTACCGAGGTTCGGTTCTTGCAAACCTACTCCCCGTTGAGGAGGCCACAAAGGCCGGGTCTCTTTCAACCCTTCCCTCTCTCAAACGGTCCCTTGGACCGAGTGAGGTTCTCTTCTCAAATCACTTGGGAATCAAACTTCCCACAAGGGCCACCACACGATTGGTGCCTCTTGCCTCAATTACAAGTGAGTGTTTGATCACAAGAAAGAATGCGAAAGAAAAGAAGCGATCCAAGCGCAAGAGCTCAAATGAACACTACAAATCACTCTCTCTAATCACTAATGCTTTGTGTGGAGTTGGGAGAGGATTTGATCTCTTTTGGTGTGCTTTGCAATGAATGCTAGCTCTTGTATAGTGGTTGGAAGCTGGAAAACTTGGATGCAATGAATGGTGGGGTGGTTGGGGTATTTATAGCCCCAACCACCAAACTTGACCGTTGGCTGGGTTGTCTGTTCGATGGCGCACCGGACAGTCCGGTGCACACCGGACAGTCCGGTGCCCCCTGCCACGTCATCACTGCCGTTGGATTCTGACCGTTGGAGCTTCTGACTTGTGGGCCCGCCTGGGTGTCCGGTGCACACCGGACAGGTACTGTTTGCTGTCCGGTGTGCCAGCATGGGCGTGCCTGCCATCTGCGCACGCAGAGCCCGCATTAAATGCGCGGCAGAGAGCCGTTGGTGCGAAGATAGTCGTTGCTCTGGAGTCGCACCGGACAGTCCGGTGCACACCGGACAGTCCGGTGAATTATAGTGGACGAGCCGTTGGCTTTTCCCGAAGCTGGCGAGTTCCTGAGGTCGACCTCCCTTGGCGCACCGGACACTGTCCGGTGTACACCGGACAGTCCGGTGAATTATAGCCGAGTCGCCACCGAAAATTCCCGAAGGTGGCGAGTTCGAGTCTGAGTCCCCCTGGTGCACCGGACATGTCCGGTGGCACACCGGACAGTCCGGTGCGCCACACCAGGGGTGCCTTCGGTTGCCCCTTTGCTCCTTTGTTGAATCCAAAGCTTGGTCTTTTTATTGGCTGAGTGTGAACCTTTTACACCTGTATCATCTATACACTTGGGCAAACAAGTTAGTCCAAAGATTTGTGTTGGGCAATTCAACCACCAAAATTATATAGGAACTAGGTGTAAGCCTAATTCCCTTTCAGTGACTCTTTTAAAATGTTGATGAATTCAATTTGTGGTTTAAATATCTCGTCAGAACAATTAGCTTGCTGAGATGTTTCATCTCACTCTTGCATTACTCAATGCAGGTGCTTGTTGCTCATCAAGGGGAGTGGGAAGTAGCAGCACATCCACCTTCATTCTCATAATAATGCTGCCCAGACGCAGCCATGATTTAATTAGAAACTTCTTGTCAAAGGATGTTTGTTTTTAACTAGTCGTGCGCACTGATTAATTCAGTTCATGTTGTTATGGTTGTCTTCCCATTGCTAGCAGATTATTAATGTCTTATATGTTTTCTTATCATGATATCTATTTATACTTTGTTGCTTCCCCCGTTTATGCAATTTTCAAAGGAGATGCTGTCGAAATTTTATATATGAATATTAGATGTTTAGTTTAGTAGCATTCTGGGGTGTTTGTGGATCCCGGGGTGTTACAGTTGGTATCAAAGCATAGGCTTTAGATTCTTGGCAATTTGAAGATAAATTTGACACACTTGCACATATAGGAAGGGTATGGGTTCAAATATCTTTGATATATATTAATGTCTTTGGAGTGCAGATGACAATAGTTTCACCCCTCCCTATTCCTTTACGGTGATGTGGTAAGTTGTTTATGGCTTAATGCTTGATATAATTTATTTCTGAAATTTTGATATTGTTTTATTAATGCGGTAGATATCGCTGGTCATTGGTGAGAATGAAGTTGTTATTATGCTTGTGATATACAAGTATGCCTATGTTGTTTTCACCATGTTTTTCATGGTTGAGTTTTATTACAATAATATTGTTATATATGCTTGATTGTGGATGTTTCTAAGAGGAGTGTGAATTGCGTGTTTTGGGGTACAAGGTAATCATCAATTTGAATTTAAGTTGTTGAGCGGTTGGTGGATAGCTCCAACTATCATTGCAAAGAATGATTGTTTATGTTGAGAAACCAGTTTTGAAAGAAATGAATATTGGTACTTTATATGGATTTTTGGGGGAAGTCTTTTCATAGCCAGAATGGCTTACATGTCTCTCTCATATTGTGTGTTTTAGTTGCCACAAAGCCTAGATGTGGTTTAAAGTGGTTGCCTGTTAGTCATACTAATTGTAGAATAAATCTTTGATTCTCTTGATCCATTGATTATGTATTGATACATTGAGGATCTGATGGTTCCCTTTTCTATGCATGCTTGTGGAGCCATTTTTTTTAGACCACCTATCTATTGGTTTGAAGGAAGTCCTTGCCTAGCCTAGAGTTGGTTGGTGTGGCTAGTCACCTATTCCTAGATCATGTGGTGTTTACATCAGCTTAATATGTTTGTCAAATGTGTGAAGGATTAGGGGTTATTATTATTGACTTTGTATGTCTGGTACTTTGAGTGCATCGTATGATAGAATGAAATGTAAGTTTCTGAACTACAGTAGATGAAGACTTATATTATGTGTAGGTTATCCTTACTAGTTGGATATTTTTCTTAGTTGAGATGTTGAATGAAGTATAGTGACATGGGTTAAGCAAGTATTGTGTTGTTGTTGGGCTATCAGTGCTCTATGTAGAGTTTTTGGCATTTCTTCGATGAACTATGCCGCACAAGATGTTATTGGCTTCTTTTGGCTTTATTGCTCCATTAGTTCTATAGATTTTCTCCCTTTTGGTGGGGTGCAAGGAATGTTAGATTACATGATTATCTTTTCATGATTGCAAGAATAAGGTTTAGGAAGATTAGGAGTTTTGTTCCAATAGAACTACTTGTTTCATAGTGCTTTAAGGTGAGGTGTTTGATCTTCTTATACATTCGTCGGGTGTAGATGTTTCACCATTTAATTAAAATTAATGGTTGAAGTTGGTAAGGGTTGTGCTTGGTGCATATTACCCCTTCATAAAAGAGTGTTGTCTTAAGACATTGATGTTGATGTATAGCTGCATCCAAATTTGATGGTGTGAAATTGGAGTGTTGATTGCAACTATGACATGCTTTGAGCTTCATTACATGTTGTTTCATGCTTGATGTCAGGTCGTGTAGTTTCCTTAGACAATTAGTCCAAGGTAGAAGTTCTTGTGTTAATTAAGACCAATAATGGACCCATGTTTTGAATTGTGGTGCTATATGGGGTACCTTGGGTGTTTTGCTTGGAGTGGCCGAATTCGAGGTCGAATTCTTTTTAAGGGGGGTAGAGTGTAATATCCCAAAAAAAATGTTGACCAAAAGTTAATCTCTGGTGCGTGGATGAGGTAAAGGGTTGTGGGCCATTGGATGCAAAGATAGAAGTCATCTGAGGCGTCGTTTCTTTCTCCCACAAAAACCCTAGGTGGCCACCCCTTTTTTCCCTTCACCCCCCCCCCTCTTGGCCGCCACCCCCTTTTTCTCCCCCTTGGCTGGACGCCCCCTCCCCCTATGGCAGCCATCCTCCATTGCTTCCTCCCCCAAGATCTCCCCCTACGCAGCAAGGATCGAGAAAAGGAGGGGCACGTTGAATTGAAGAGGAAGAGAGGATCAAGGAGATGTTCTTCCCCATCTCCTCTTGAAGATTTCTTGGGGAAACCCTAGGTATGGATGAGATCCTTGTTCCTCCCTGTAATTATAGGCTTTTGGAGGTTGTGGATCATGGGAATTAAAGGATTAGAGGTTGGATTTGATGTGGGGTTAGGTTTTGATCTCGAATTTAGTTTTCTGCAGAATGGCAGATTCGACAGTTTCTGTTCATGCCAGTTTTCCGTGGTCTTAGTGGCCTCAAAAAAATAAAAAGTCTATGTATGAGTCGTAGATAATTTGTAGATCTTTCCGTGGCCGTGAAGAACACCTCAATCGGACATCCGACCAGAAAGTTATTGCAGTTTTACTATAGCAGTTTTTCAGTCTCATAATTCTGTGCAGAATCTGTTCTCTTAAGATTTAGGCAATTTTATCAACAGAATTAAACTGTGGGTTGGTAAAAGAAGTTGTAGATAATTTTATAAGATTTCCAGATTGTTAAAGAGTGCATTCATATGATTTGTGAAACTCCAGTTATGTTTGTTTTACTGTGGCTGTTCCTGTTTACCTGACAAAAATGAGTGGGTCTGTTCACTGGTGGGTTTCATCTAGTAAATGGCCGAATTGGCTCTTCCAACTATGGATACTTTTGTAGAGGGATAAAAGTTCTTACTTCCAGTAGAATTTCATAATTTTTGGTTTAGCAGTTTTGGAGATATCGAATTTTAAAGTTAACCATACTGCTGTCTAAAACAGATTCAGTCAGTTATCTTGTCAGATGTTTTAGAACTTGTAGATGGCAGAATTTAATTATCTATTGAATACTGAAGTTGTAGAGTATTTTGTGTAGATACTCCTAGAGTATTTGTTTGATATCACCGCTGTTTTAATTTTAAAGATACAAAATTAACAAACAGCGTTGCTGCTGTATGGCATGTGGTTCAGGGTGGGAGTCTTTCCACTGGGTCTTGGTTTCAAGTGTAGGAGTGTTTTGTTGATTGATGGCAAATGTTTGTGAAATATTTGTACTAAGTTTTATGCCCACTAGCAGGTGGCTACACTCCAGATCATGTCTAGTACATTTCTTCTTCTTCGATGAAGGCAAGTGAATGTAGCGGTGGTTGCTTCCGTTCTGACCTGTTATTTCTATCGCCTACACTCTAATATTCAGAAGTATCAGATTCTTTCATAATTGGACTCTATGGTGATGCTTTACTTTCTTGCATTATACTGATGCTCAATCATATATTGATGATGATTATGATTTGAGTATGACTCATGAGATTAATTCACACCCCTGAAGGTAAATGAAGTATTATTTGAGGTTGGTATTGTATCTGAAGGTAAATGAAGTATTATTTGAGGTTTGTGTTGTATCTGAAGGAAGTGAAGTTTATTGATAAATGTAGCATGCCATATACATTGCATGACTCATTTGCATATGAAGTTTTGTCGTGACCTATGGTCCGACCGTACCGGTACAACTTAGCATCGTACGTTGCCCGAGAAGGGGTACGATGCGGCTTCATACCATTAGAGGTATGAAGGCAGAGGACATATGCATTGCATTCATATGCATTCATTGAAGTGATATTTGCAGATGATGTGGTTTTATACCCCCAGAGGTATGAAGATAGAGTACCTACACATTGCATTCCTATGCATACATTGAAGTGATATTTGCAGGTATTGTTGACGCAGGGAAGTGTTATAGAACCTATTGTGGTTGTTCGAGGAAATGAGATGGTATTGGTTATAGTGGGACTACTGAGTTCTATATCTACAAGCATTTCTGATTCTTAATTGTGACTCTTTTAAAATGTTGATGAATTCAATTTGTGGTTTAAATATCTCGTCAGAACAATTAGCTTGCTGAGATGTTTCATCTCACTCTTGCATTACTCAATGCAGGTGCTTGTTGCTCATCAAGGGGAGTGGGAAGTAGCAGCACATCCACCTTCATTCTCATAATAATGCTGCCCAGACGCAGCCATGATTTAATTAGAAACTTCTTGTCAAAGGATGTTTGTTTTTAACTAGTCGTGCGCACTGATTAATTCAGTTCATGTTGTTATGGTTGTCTTCCCATTGCTAGCAGATTATTAATGTCTTATATGTTTTCTTATCATGATATCTATTTATTCTTTGTTGCTTCCCCCGTTTATGCAATTTTCAAAGGAGATGCTGTCGAAATTTTATATATGAATATTAGATGTGTAGTTTAGTAGCATTCTGGGGTGTTTGTGGATCCCGGGGTGTTACACCCCAACACAGGGAGCTTCATCCAGAGGGCTCATTCAACGAAGATGAATGGTACGATAATTTTAATCATGGTACCTTTACTTTTGATGATGCTTCTCCCTTGGCAGCAGAATTGCAGGCTATCCCATGGCCACAATCCTACAAGCCACCCCAGCTACCCATGTACGATAGGCACTCGGACCCAAAGCAATTCTTGATGAGCTATGAGGCAACAATATCCTCATACGGAGGCAACACAACTGTCATGGCCAAGTCCTTCGTCATGGCAGTCCGAAACGTGGCCCATACATGATACTCCTCTCTTCGGCTAGGGACAATCACATCATGGTAGAAGCCCAAGGACATGCTGGTAACCAGTTTTCAAGGCTTTCAGACGAAGCCAGTCATAGCTCAGGCCTTGTTCCAGTGCACACAAGACCATGAGGAATACCTTCAGGTGTATGTCCGAAGGTTCCTGCGACTGAGAGCACAAGCGCCCACAGTGCCCAATGAAATCGTCATTGAGGCCACGATCAAGGGTCTTCGGCTTGGACCTACAGCCCAATACTTCGCCAGGAAACCCCCTCAAACTCTAAAGAAGCTGCTTCAGAAAATGGATGAGTACATCCGGGCTGATAATGATTTCCGACAAAGAAGGGAGGAAGCTTACAGATTTTCTGAAATGACTAGGTGCTTTGGAGGAAGAATCCACCCTAGGCATGTTAGGTCAATCCACAGCTCCAGTCAGACTGATGACAAAGGAAGCCAGCTTCAGATGCCACATCACACCTCACAGTCTTCGGGACAGCAGCAAAGCTCCTTCAGGCCACCAGCTCCAAGGGGCAGAGGCGACAGGGGCTTCGGAGGAAGATATGGGGATCAACCCAAAAAAATTTATTGCTTATTCTATGGTGAGGACAAAGGCCACACTACAAGGACTTGCCAGATCACTATTCTGAAGCAAAAAGAGATTGTCGAAGCAGAAGCTCAGCAGAATCAGCCAAAGCAAGTCCGACATACTGCTTCGTGCCACTTTCCCTACATACCAGAATATGTGGGCAACCAACCTGCAGCTTCTGTTGCTTCGGCAAGCCATTCACAGGCTTCTTGGCCCCAGCTCCCACCGCCACCACTACTGCAACCTACTTATTCCCGAAGCCAGCAGCCAGAAGGGCGCCAGCACTCCCAACAACAACGTGAATTCAGGGAGGAGTCCAAAGGTCGTACAGTCAATAGTACTGTACCAGAATCGAAACACATATACTGAGCAATATCCTGCATCTGAAATACTTTTATGTTCTATGCCATTTTGCTTTTTAATAAGGAACAAGCAATGTAAATTTAGTTTTAATTTCTTGTAATGATTTTGCTTCTATCAGAATGAAATATATCTTCTTCATAGATTTACGAAGCTCAAAAAGTCGTTCCTAAGGGAATGGAGAGCTAAATTTGCCGAAGCTACAAAAAAAAGTCATTTATAAGGAAGCGCAGCATAAGTTTTGAGCTCAAAAGTCGTTCCTAAGGGAATGCAGAGCCTAAATTGCCGAAGCTACAAAAAGTCACTCCTAAGGGAGTGCAGCGTAAGTTTTCTGCTCAAAAGTCATTCCAAAGGGAATATAGAGCCAAACACCGCCGAAATATAAGGCGAAGAAGTTCAAAAGTCGTTCCTAAGGGGATGCAGAGCTTATACCGCCAAAATAGAAGGCGAAGAAGTTCAAAAGACGTTTATAAGGGAATGCAAAACTTATATCACCGAAATAGAAGGTGAAAAAGCTCAAAAGTCGTTCCTAAGGGGATGTAGAGCTTGTGTGTTCCAGTGTGGGCGTGTGGGTGTGTGTCCTCGGCATCCTCATCATTTTTGCATCATATCATCACATCATTTCGCATAACATCACATCATACATCATATTGCATCAATGACACAAGAATTGAATACGAAGCTGATCTTCGGCAAATGCTTCGTCAAAATAAAAAAAGTGCTAAGGCACGAAGTAAGTTTCAGCAAATACAGTTTTATCAGCCTTGTCACAAGAAGGGATCTTTCTTTACAAAGCATGGATATCTTTCTTTACGAAGCATGGATCTTTTTCTTTACGAAGCATGAAAAGAAGGGAAGGTGTTTTTTCGCCGAAGGCTCAAAAACGGTATATGTGTAAATTTCATGCATCGCGAAGAAATAAGCTGCAATAATTTACATATTCAATGTAACATTACACACTCTGAATACTACATAGTTTTGTTACAGTAGAAACCTGATCTTCCTTCATTTGTTACTAGGTGAGTGCCCGTGCGTTGCAACGGAAACATATAATAACACGATAACCAAAGAATAAGATAGAGACATTTTTGCATTCCATCATGAGAAGCTAACCAGTTTGTACATATATATAATGTTCAGCCAGCAAAATACATACAAGCAAACATGCATCATGAGAAGGTATGCCTGGTGCAACTTTCCGCCTGAGTTTTGAATTAAAAAACGAAACAACAACGAAACTTAAATCCTAGGCAAGTAACCAGAGAAATGTATTCATCCAACATATATGATGATCTGTGCTAAGTGCGCGTGGTATGATGCAATCTTATGAGTATGCGTGGTTAGTGACTGTGATTTTCACATCTATATCAATTGCTTGCCCCACAAATGATCAGCCAGGGTCAGGTAAACCATATTGTGTAACCATCACTATAACACTGCAATCATTTTCTAAATAGTACTTTTATAAATCACAAACCGAAGGTATAAATACAAAAGTCTAGAAAATTATAAAAAACCTTCATAAAGCTGGCTTCATCGCAGTATCAAAAGAGCAGTACCAAGTGAGAAAAATAGCAGTAATTTGTTGTCTGGTGGTAAGCGTGAAGATTGAGATTGCAACACAAATAAACACTACCTCTTGATTTGCATGTGTCCCAATATTGCAACCAGATTTTTACAAATAAACACTATGCACCAAATGCACCAGACAAATGTACATTTGTGTGAAACAGACTACAAGAAACAACTGAAACAAGCACATCCGGTGACTCGCTGGATGCACCATTTCACATTAACAGAAGCAGAATTATCAGTCAAAGCACACATTATAGTCTGAACCTCTCCAAACTGCCTCATGTTGGCTTAAGTCCAGGTTCCCCCTAAACCTCTCCTCATAACAAAAACAGGAGATAAGGAGAATGGAGAAAGCTAAGAGTTCGTGATGATCAATTTTATAATACGAGCTTATAATCTTCTTCATATTTGTATTCACAGAGTATTGCGCACTGATCAGAACCTCTCTAAAATTGTTATCATGTTGGTTCCCGATCGTATCCAAATTCAACACACTAGTGGCCAGCGTATGTACAGGACGAACTCACCATTGCCTAGCTCACTGTTACATTCATCCATTATATCTATCCATGCAGCATTACGTACATTTGAACAAATAATAACTGCTAATTATTCATGACAGACAGACATGAGTTAAGACGCGACATTGTTAAATATAAGATACACGACATATATATATATACATATATATATTTAGAATAATAGGGTATGTGACATTGTTGCTGTGGAGAACAAGAACGAACATTCTTCTTTTCTCCGCAAAAAGAATAACAGTAAAAAAATGTACAGCCATTGAAGGGGTATCAGTAGCCTCTATAGTAGGGCGCCCCGCCACAGATATCAACAACTTACTTGGTCACCAACGAACTACAAATATAACAACAGCAGTTATAGCCAATCAATGGATCAGCAGCTAGGGGGGCTTCAGTTGCGACTAATTCGCATGGTGTGAGCATGACCAGCCGCCAGTCGAAGCGATTATGCAACAGGAGGGCACGCTTCACTGTCCTTCGAGGTGTCGACCTCTGAAGGCGGCATGAACTGCCACATTGTGTACCCCGGATAGCTGACAAAGGGCATCATCAGCTTCTGCCCCTGCAGCTTGCCCCTGGGCATGGAACGGCGCTAGGGGTGCCTGAGGGAAAGGCGCCGGCATCAGGGTTGGATGAGGCATGTAGGTTGGAGTCGATGTCGTCAGCTTCATCTGGTGTTATAAACTCTCCTTCTCCAATTTTAGCTTCTGCTTCTCATCACGAAGCTCATCCTTCTCGGCCTGGAATTTAAAGAAACAACAACTGATTCATACATATTGGATATCATAGGGGGGAGGAGGTCAGAAAAGAAGTAACTTTGTGTCCTTAAAAAAATCCAGATCCAGTGGAGTAGTTAAGGCCTAGCAGTCACATTGAACAATACAATATACTGTAATCAACAATCTGATCAAATCATTAGCAAACTTACTCTGCATAAAGGATAACACTTTTATGCATGGAAGTGGAATAAAGTCTTACTTTACAATAAAGGCATTGAAATGATTTATCCCAATATCTAATCTCTTATATGTGTGTCAAGTTACCAGCAACCTCGTACTCTTCTCCTGTTTTCACAATCTGAGTGATGATTTTTGGTTAGTGAACTTGTTAGTTTGAAGAAAAAGAAGTGTTCAGTCCAGTTTGGCTATTTTCATTCTTCCATAATATTTTGTTAATTGATCTATTGTCTATCCTAACTTCGGCTATACCAGTGAGTTCATGAAACATTAATTAGTATATTTCAAAGAAAATTTTCCTTTTAATATATCACAATCACAATGTAGAACTTTATTTCTTTTTGTTGGTATGCTAGAGCTGTTATACTCATAGGGAGCAATTGGCATCTTCAAGAGAGAATGGTAAAATACTGCCAAATCATTCAGTGGCATATAAAAGCAACCAGAAGTTAGTTCCAGGAGCAAGATTTGTCTGACAAGAAACAAGTTACAGTAGATAGTAGAACGAAAGAAATAACAAGTCAAGCTTTGAATATACATGGATACATTGAATCAGATTTGAAAATTGCTGAAAAATGTAGCTATCATACTTGAAAGGAACTTCTCCAACATGACAATGAAGCATGACAATTACCAAACTACAACCAGGATGTCTGCTTGAACATGGATTTTTTGCAATGGTAGAGTAACAAATAAAAGAAACTCCATATTAGTAATTGTACATTTGATTAAGCAGGATGTACTTGTACATATTAGTAAAAGAACCAGGATGATAAATGTACATTTGACCAACAAATAAAAGAAAACTAACCACCAAGGTGAGAAATGAGCAATGGTAGAGCAGGAAGTAAGGATTTAGTTTCCTCATGATTCCCTGTCGCTATGTTTGTAAGGCATCAAGCTGCCTCTAGCAACTACAATTAAAAAAGCATAAAGAATCTTGATAAGAGAAAAGAATAACTAAGTATAGTGATACAATTATCATGTGAATGATCAACACACCCAAACTTTACACAGTTTAGTTGTACTGGTAGAGATATGGAACAATAAGTGGAGTGTGCTCAACTTGTTCATCTGATGATCTTAACGACAGAGACTGCACTAAAAGAGGGACTGCTCCAGCTTTAAATACATTAGTCTGAAGCAACATTAAGCATATAACAAAGTTCTGTCATGATCTTTTCTTCATCTGCTACATGAGAAATGATAGAATATACAGGGAAACAATTTCAAACAATAATAAATATAACTTTAAGAACAGATAAAACCTACCAAACAAACTGACTGACGGATACATGCTGGATGTTTAGGTATCTGACGTACAGTACAAAACCTGGTTATGGAAATGTTGTTCACTAACAACGATCCTTGTGAGGACAATGCGATTTGTCAAGTAGCATCACACATATATGCCGTGGAAACAGTTAGACAGTGTAGATTATTGGGGAAAGATTATGTTGCTAACTTGCCAAACTCAGCACTCTAAACAATTAAGGTTGATGAGCACATGGGTGGGCGTCATTGCGGTGGCGACGAGCACGAGCCACATGCAAATCGTGGTCGGACGCCAATCGACCCTCGCCGCCACGCTCCTCCACAATCATGATTGTTTGTACCTTTGCAGAGCAGGAGCGACCCCTTACGGTATTAGTGATGTATATAATATTCAACAAAATATTAGTGAACAATGATTACATAAAAATGAACGCCACCTATATTATCAACATCAATATTTCACAAATTCTTTGGCAACAACCAATAAAAAACTAAATCGATACAAAACAAATTATACTACAATGCAAATCATTCTGTTCAATTTGGCAAAACAGATCGAGTTTGACCCATTATTTCGTTAGTGGTCCTTCTCCAATAGCTTACTCAGCAGCAGACATATCCTTAGATGTTGCGCACAAAAGAACTTAGTTACTTAGCTTGCCATTTCAAAAACTTGCCAGGCTCTTGCAGGCATTTCATCGAACTACCCTAATAGAACCTATAATCAACTCACTTGCAGTATATATAAAATTAGCAGGACTAAACACATTTTTACTCACCCCTTGAAAGAATAGTGGGTGAGATCCATATGCCTTTGAATTTACTTCCATAAATGTATGTGCCATTAGGAAGCAATATAATTCGTGATCCATAAGCCACGATTATCTTGCTAACCTCTCGGAACATAAGGATCCCATTTGGTGATGATGAATCAAATGTCAGTCTCTGAGCTTTGTTCAAAACAAATTCATACATGTTCATGATATTTAGGGTGATTAGAGACAAATTAAGAAACCTCAGGTTATGAGTAGTTAAGTTAGATTTAGGCAGCATATTTGAGCAATAACATGCAATAGGAGCACATAGATATAAAGTTGTTTCTAAAAACAATGGTCTATACATAATAAAATCATGAAGATAAAAAATACAATAGGTGTCGGGGCATAAAATTGTTCTAGAGAACAAATTGGGGACAGATGTCAACCTCTGGTTTATCGGTGTAGAGTGAGATGGCTCTCAACAGAAGTGACATGCGAGATGGATACACCTGACAAATAAAAGGCCTATGTCTTGCGGCTGGATCACAACATTAAAATAACAAGAGCCGTTGTACCCTCATAATGAACATGATAAGATATAACACACCTGTTGGTTGCCATCACTATGCCACGTAGATCTCTCATCCAACCAATAAATGCATGTTAACAACATTAGTCCGAAAAGCAGAGTCAGAAGTTGCCTCCAGGTTTAATGCAAACTATAGTGGAAAGAGAATAAACAGTGGATGCAATTAATCACATATAAACACATTGTCTAATTTATCAATGTTGCATGTTTCGTCTTTTTCTAAAATGATATACTCTTAGTTGCACAATAAGTAATAAGAACAATGTATTAGAAAAGCCAAACCATCTTATAATCTGAAACAAAGGAGTAATTTATATTATAAAATAAATGCAAAGTAAATAACATAATAACAAAGAACTAAGAATCTTACCCGGTTCATTAACATACTAACAGAACATGTTACAAAAAAACAGAAAATTTTCAATGAGGAAGATGTTGTAGACTCTTACCATCCTTGTTGTGCATCCTATTCGCTCATTCAGTTTAGGAAGAGCAGTGTCAATATCACATCACCAGACAAGAAAAAAAGACGAGAACTACAACGGTGAGGAGGTGGAGGAAGAGGGGATTACCATCTTAGGGTCTGACTTGCTTCATTGTAGGGAGTTGCTGAAGAGGGGATTGATATTGATGATGGCTCTACATTTTTGAGGCTGGCATCAAAAGTTGATTCCATCATAGAATCTCTTGAAAATGTGTGTTGGTCAACTAATTACAAATCATATTACCTTGTGTAGGTTGTCGCTGAGTTTTCAAGGAAGGCTCTGAGCTATCTGTCTAAACTGGTTTCAAAGAAGTTGCTTGCGTGAACTGCAGTGCTGTCAACATGGCATACCTTCTCGTCGATGGTTGTAGCTTACGTGTATATAAGATTAGAATAGATATATTTGCAAGTAGAGGCTCTACCAGTAGCAGCTTGAGTATGGATATAGCACTGGAAAGCACGAGGACTTGATGGCTGATGGAATTATTGGCCCCACTACCCATTCTTGGTTGACATCAAAGACATATTACATGTAGGAGTAATCTGCAAACTACGTAGTATTTGATATTAGGAGCTAAAATAAGAACAAGGGAAATATTGGCATAAAATCATTCAACGAATAGAAGAAAATTGAATATTTATGAAACTACAAACAAAGCTAAGGTAACATAATGGATGAAACCTAAAATAAAAGGACATGTTTGATGCCTTCTAAAAATAACTTCAACCCTACAGTGAAGCATTTAAACTTTAAAGCAATATCCAACTATCAATATTTTTGCAAACCATTCACGTATAGAGAAACAAATTGAACCATATGTTGTGGTGTATAGAACACAAATCCTAAATATGTCTTCAAGATGAAAGTATAGTAAATTAGTAAAACAAAAGTCAGTCATTTTAGCACGTGGATATATAATGGATGAAACTCACCATCTGTGGATACACTATTGTGAGCCCACTGTTCCATCCTTGGCATCTTCTCTTTCCACTGTGTCTAGAGCTATGGACATGGCACCATCTATAGAGCGGACTGAAATAGAATCTCTGGCAGTTCTGCATCAGGAAAACACATCATGAAATATATACCCAATCGGCAACCATCATCACACATGTAGAGAGGACGCCTAGACTATCAACACATTTACCTGCTTGCTGGATGGAACAGTGGGCTCACTGCACTCTAGAGCCTTCTTTTCTAGCATATCAAGTCTCCTTTCCTAGCATGTTTAGAGCCATAGAGCAATGTTACAACCTACACAAATTCGAATTCAATTCTTCACGAAAAACAAACCAAACTCCACTTGAAAGTGACGTACCTCAATCAAGGCACCAATCTCACTACCAGACGCTCTGGTACCGCTTGCAGAAGAGATCATCTAGGGAACTATTCCAAACATCACAGAACAACAGATACCCACCTACTACCACAGAATAACTTCCAGTTTAAAAACCTCTACATGGGAAAAGTTCAATGGATCTTAATGCTTTTTTAGTTACCTCAATCAGCTTGGCAACGTTGTGAAGGCCATGGGCTAGGGTGTCAATTTCAGAGATATGAGCAACAAACATGTCCTCAACTTTAGTACTTTCCCTCCGCCTATTACCACAAAAGAATCCTATGTTGGTTGAATTCCATTTTTTCACAGAACAAGAATCATATGACAATGGGACTGACAACTTGGCATCAAAGTTGAAACCACCAGATGCAACTATACAAGTCCACCCTGTTAAACAAAAACACAACAACAACTTATGAGGGAAACAGGAAGTTGATAGGCAAACTGTAGATTTTAGTAAAAAGGGAGATAGCTGAATAGCTGATTCATGTCGTTCACATTCTTAGCTACATTGACATAACCAAAGTAGCTTTTGCAATGTCTATCATAAATTGATATGTGTCCTAACTTGTCCATAACAGTAAGGTAAGTTACTATGCATGCCTCATTTTATTTCTTTCTATATATATAAAAATAAATAAATAAATAAATGTCTGCTTCCGGTGTAACACATATAATAATATTAGGCCATACGCTTATTCAAAAACAAAGGAGTTATATATAGTAGTGACACATACCAACTTGAGGATCACCATTGTTTGTATCAATATTTACAAGCATCCCCTTAAACCTTGTAGACTTTACCTTGAGCTCGTTGTATTTGTTCACCAGCTTCCTTTCACAAAGTTCAGCTGGTGAACAAAAAATCAACCATCAGGTTGAGGAACAGATAGTAACAATTTGATTAGAAGATAGACAGACAGTGAGGAGAGGAAGGAGGTATTGGGATTGAGGAACTCACATTTCTTCAGATAGTATGATCGTTTTCCAGCCTTTGCTGCCTCCCTCTCTTTCTTGATATGCTCACGCAAGATTTCCGATTCAATGTTCTTTGGAGGATGAGACGTCAACTGCTTATCCTGTAGGTAGTTACATTCCAGGAATCAACTAAACCAATCAATCATATTGCTCCCAAAAGCATACAAAGTCAGCTTTTAAAAGTTCTCTCATAGATGTCAGCTTGTTTCTGGCAACGCGTAACAGCTAAAATTATCTTTAACTCCATTCAAATCAAAAATCACAGTTGTTCTCTAGTTTGTGATGCAATAACAAATAATTATATCCACAATATACTTTTAGCAGATAAACATAGATATCCAAGAGTTTCACCGATGATGGATACTCTTTCTAGTTTCTAGTGATGCAGTATGGCCAACATTGCCTTTTTGCCTACTGGGACTGAACTGTTGAAGTGAACATAGTCAACATACTTCAATCAACTATCTTATATCCAGTGGACAAAAAGTTAACCAAATATGCTACCAGTAAATTAAAATTCAGGAAGTTTAGCTCACCGATTATTACAAGATAAGCATCAACCTTTTATGAAAAAAAGATAATTTTCATGGTAACAACCAACATGTTAAGTATACGTACAATCCACGTGACACGACTCTTCATTTCTCCAATGGCATCTAGGTCCTTAGATTTCTTAATCATTTTTGGAGTCTCTACAAAAAATGTGGATAGAATTATTTTTGTCGAATAGAAACATCTTCTAATCAATGCATTTGAATATGAACACTAAGCTCACTTCTTTTTCAGCAAGAAAGTCTTCATCAAATAAGAAATTGTATATTTTCCTAAACCTGCATATTCAAAATACCTAGCGATCATTGTGGACGCAAGCCTTGGGGCCGGCGTCACGGGCGGGAGTGGCGACGAGGGCGCGTTGAGCTCGGACATCATGCTCTCGACCCAGGACGGCAGGTCGAAGGGATTGTAGTGCACGGTGTCCGTGGCGAGCACTAAAACAACAAATTTGAGCAAAATGTTTATAAACACAAGAGCTTCAAAATACCTAGCGATCATTGTTCCTTCTCCATCTCCTGTAAACAGTTCTAATAGAAGTGATCCATCTACACATCATTTTATAATATGAACTCTTTGAATGCCACCCTGACATTTCGAAGGAACAAATAGGTAGTCACCTAACAAATACAGACTTTAACCAAATGTACTACCACACATCTCACGATTCTATTCAACTCAGTCATGAGAATGAGATGACACAAAGAACAAAAAAGTGGTCGTGGTGGTGGCATTGCTTACCAGGAAGTTATGGTGGTGGCGTCGTGCTCTCCCAGCCCTCCCTGCTCGCAACCAACCACCAGAAGCAGCAATTAGGATAAACGATGGAGCCAAATTTGAAGGAGTGGTAGTAGGTGGGGTAGGAAATGCAGGGGCCAACTATGTAGGGAGAGTGGTGGAGCACCATTGTCGAATCTCCTCGTATCATTATACGAGGGAATGGTACAACCCATTTACTTGGACTGCTAAGTGCCAACTATGCAGGGAATATCGATGCCAAGACATATTATGAAGTACAGGAACACGAGCACAAGATTATTAAGGGAGTTCTCTAGATAATATATAATGTTTATGCAGGTCTAGATGGCAGTTCTCGTCAGTTCAGCTCTGGTGTACGCATAACATGGAATCGAAAGAAGATCTCCAACGTTTAAGCATTTAATGACGAGACCGAGAAAATGACGCCGCAAATGGCCTAAACTAAAGGCTTCGAGCAACTACCAATAATAAAATATCCTAATATCATGTTGACAAATTATGGTAACAGGACAAGCCCTACTACACTAATCTATTCACATGCATAGAAGCTGACAAGCCCACACGGGGATTGGTTATAAATTAAAACATGAAAAATTACAGATCACCAATCAGCACAGCAATCAATCCATTCATGACCGCTATCTATCTGAATCATCTGTGATCATATAGCGCGACCTAAGTGCCTGGAACAGAATCTGATGGAACATGGCGGCAACCAAAAATGCCAAGGGACCAGGGGCAAGCATGCAATGTTAACCTGTAGAGCTCCTCGAAGGAGAGGCCGGTGCAGTTGTGGTTGTAGATCTCGCGGATGGCGTCATGGAGCTTACGCCACGACTTGTCGAAGAACTTGTGATTCGGAAGAGGAGGCGAGCGCATCGTCGTCAAAGGGAGTGGCATGGGATGGAGGGGGAGCAGGGGTGGTGGTCGCGGACCCGAGCTTCACAGGGGCGCCAGAGACGACCACGGGGGAGCATCTGGCGCAGCTCGGCTTCTCGTCCTCCATCGTGGAGCAGTTCCTGCGACCGTTCCTCGCCGATTCTTCGACTCGGCGCACGTGGTGGCATGGGCAGGCATCGCGGCGACGGCACTGGATCTGCACGTTGTATGCGGTGCGGGGGCAGGGGAGGATGAGGCGAGGGCGAGGCCGAGGGTATGGCGGTGCAGGGATGCGGGGCCAAGGTGAGCGCGTGATGGGGGCGAGGGTGCAGGATGGCGGATCTGCTCGATCTCGGAGACTTGGCGGGCGCGGCGGGGCTAGAGATCGCGTGGCGGGCCGGGGCGCGGTGAGGCAGGGGAGCTTGGTGTGGACGGCACACTTGGAGGAGAGAGGCGCGGGCGCCATCCACGCGCAGATGAGGACTAACCGGAGTCGACGGTGGCGGCAAAACTGGCACTTGCGGTGGTGGAGCGGTCGGCACCGTGGATTAGGTGCAACGGCCATGGATGGAATGGGGGCGGTAGGGGAGGCGCAGATTGTGGGTGATGTCGCGGTGGGAGAGGCGACTGAGAGCGGCGTAGGTGTGGTGGGAGCTCGTCCGTGCGGAGGAGAACTGCTAACGGGAAGGGGCGGACGGGAGGCGACGCACACAAACAGGGATGTGGGATACACGGTGGAGATCGAGGGATGGCAGAACGGCAGAACGGCAGAACGTAGGGGAGGCAGACTACTCTTACCTTCTTAATAAGTAGTACAGATATACATCAAGCTTTTCAAAATGTTTATTACAATAAAATTTATTCCTCTTTAAGGACTTTCTCTGCAACTTCGTTCAGCAAGTTGTTGACGACTTCATCGACAATGGATTCAGCCTTGTTTATGAAGTCCAACGCTTCCTTGATTTCTGGATCAGCTAGGGGATCGAACGGTTCCGGCGGCGGAGATAATTCAGCTGAAGTAGGCAAATTAATTAGTCCGAAGCCACAAAAACAAATGCTGAAACTAAAAACCAAAAAATAATACCTATACGCTTTTCGCACTCTGCAGCTTCTTCAGCTCGCCTTGCTTCTGCTTGGACTTCATGGGTGTCTTTTTCACTTTTCTTTATAATTTCATGGGCCATCTCTCGGCCACCATTCACCCAGACATCATTGTAAAATTTCCCGCCCATCTATGTTGCTTCAGCTGAAGGATCATTCGTATCATCTACGGAGAAGGCAGCTTCGGCCTGGGCTACGACTTTAATGTGATCACATCCCGCCTTCTCCAAGATGGCTGAAATTCCCCACGCACCGGAAAACGAGCAAACATCCCCGCGATCACTCAAAATTTCTTCGAAGGTTTCGGCTTCTCCACTTGTCCATTCAACAACGCCTTCGGGGTCGCCTCGTATGAAGTTTTCTTCAGCAGAATAGGCACCCACTTTGGCGAAGCTAGCTTTTATTTTCTTCACGCAATCCAAGGATTTCTCACAGCACCTTTCCTTGGATGTGCAAAGTTCTTCAACATTTTCCTCTAGATAGTTTTTCCAATATTCGCTGATTTCTTGATTAGTTTGTGCGACTGTGCATTTTTCCTTAGCTTTGGCCAGTTGCCTCCGAAGATCATCAATTTCCGTTTTCTGGGCTTCGGCCTGAGCTTTATAGTTAGCTTCGTCTTTCTTTACTTTATTTACCAGTGAAATTAAGATTTTGCCTTTTTCCAGACCTTCGTTTCTCAATTCAATAACCTCTGAACGAAGGTTATTTAGAGCCATTGTTTAGCCTTCGTCTTCAATATTCTTCTGCGCCCTCAGGGCATTACTAAGAATTAAGCCCTGCAAAGAGGAGGAAAGAATTGAGCATGGCAAATAAAATACTCCATTTTAAAATTCAAAGTTAACTTTTATACCTTTATATTGTTGTATGCTGGGCTGTCAGCAAGTTCATCCTTCGACAAAATCGAAAGGTTGTCTTCCAGCGAATCCTACGCTCTTACCTATCTCCCAACAAACGGATATTTCTTTGTTATTCGGGAGACAGTATAGAAAATCTTCTTCGTTACTACCATTGAACACTAAGGCCCCCATCGGATATTTCAATCTTTGGGCATAGTGTCATGCTTCTAGTATTTCTTCTTGGGATAGTTCCTTTCCCGAAGCATGACGAATGATGTAGTCAGCGTTTTTGTTCGAAGCTTTGGCACCAGGAGCTTCGATCTTTTCAGGTGCAATCTGCTCTGTCGTTTTTTCTTCAGGCGCGGCAGGCTCCGTCTCGGTGAGCACTGAAGGCCCAGCTTCGGCTCCAGTTTGAGCTTGTATAGCTTCGGCTTCTGCTTGCCCAGTGTTGGCTTCGGCTTGCATTTTTGTAGCTTCAGCAATTTTCTTTGTAACAGTAGGGCTTAAGGCCTTCGTAGTTTCCAACACTGCATCTAGCACGTTGGCCATCCTCCTCCTCTTGGGAGTTGCGACAGAAGTCTTTTGCACCTTCGGCAGTTTTGCCTCTGTTGGAGGGCTCAGAATTTTTGGCATTCTTATTATTTCTTCAGCCTTATCAACCTTATCTTCAACTGGCTCGACTGTATGCGCCTTGGGCATTACGGTCGGCTCTTCAGCGCTCTGTGTAATCAAAGCAGTTTTTGTTGCTTCGGCTGCTGAAGTGGATCTTGCGCCAAGTTCAGGCACTACGGCCGGTTCAATATAACACGATCGGTGGGTCAGAACCTTCACCTTTCTGCTCTTCGGCTCAGGCTCAGCTGGGGTGACCGAAGCGGCAATCTTCCTCTTTTTCTCTTGCCCTCGCAGCGAGTAGCGGTAATTAGGGTATACGAAGCCAATAGCATCAAATACCGTGTTTAATCTTTTCTTCCCTCGACCTCCAAAAGCTGCGGACAGAGCATTATCTTCGGCCTTGGAGTATGCTCCAAGTAGCTCATCACTGGTAGCTTCGATGCACTTCAGCCAGTCGTCATTTGGCTCATCAAAGTTTTCCCTGAATCTAAAGGTATACTTCAGTCGGACCAGACCACCCTCACTAGAATCGGCGGTGCTTTCCTTCGGCATATCCCAGCTTTCCACAAGTGGCCATACCCTGAAGGATATATGCTCTTGAATCAGATCCCTTGTGCCAATGAAGGCACAAACAGTGCTAAAAGCTCTCTGACATGCTTCGACATTGCCATCAATTTCCACCTTCGGCCTTCGAAGGCCGAAGCGAGACTAGATGGGTCGATGAATAATTTCTTTGATGTCCTCCCTTGCCTTTAAATCATTCTTAACATAAAACCACTCTCCCATCCAGGACCCAGGCCATCTCTTCTGGAATGTTGGTACCGGGTGGCTTGCATTAGGGCGAGCAATGAAACCATAAAACCAAAGTTGTTGTGGTACTGTTCTTTGCCAGTAGCCTTCGTCTCATACAGGAGCTCGTGCATGCTGCAGAAGCACTTCGCGCTCAGCTCCAGCCCTTGACTTCTTACTACCCAGACAAAAATCCCCATCCTCATTATAGCTTCGGGGGTGATCTGATGAAGGAAGATCTGATATATCTTCAGCACTTCAACTACAAACTTGCTCAAAGGAAACCGAAGACCAACCTTAAAAAAGCTTCGGTAGATAACAACTTCATTTTCCTCAGGGGCAGGGACGATGTTGTCTCCGCCAACTCTCATGATAGACATATCGCGAAAGTATCTTCCTCTCATGTTGTCAAGATGACTCTATTTAATAGTCGATTTTCCGAAGACAGAATGGCTTGGTCGCCAGGGCCGATCTTCAGAATCTTCATCTCCACTTTCTGCATCATAACTATCACTGTCATAAGTATCTTTAGATAAACCTTCAAGTATCTCTTTAGTAATCTTCTCTGTGTTTGTTTTTCACATAGACTCAATAAACCCGGCGATAAAAGGATTCACAGCTTTCTTTTCTTTGAACAGCTTCGTCTCCTCAGTCAGCTTCGTCTCCGCAGTCATCCTTTTTTCCTCAGTCATCTTCTTTTCCTCAGTCATTTTCCCCAGACATGGTGAAAGCACGTCTTTAAACCGAAGCTCGAAAAGCTTGAAAATCAGGCGAGAGCTAGTGAGCAAGAGTTAAAAAGTTTGAGAAAATAACGCGAATGCTAGAAATGGCGTATCAAATGTTGCCGGTGTGGGTTCATATTTATACGCCCAGTGCCTTGCAATCTGGTGGACCCCATCTGTCATGGACTATTGCTATTCTAGCAAAAGGGAAGGTGTTTTTTCAGACCTTCGGCTTAAGGCTTTCGTTCATGTCGCAGTCTGAATTCGTTGTTATAACAAATTAACACTGCGAGGGGCTACTGTTGGGGGCCTTCGTCTTCCAAAGGTCATCAAAATATGGTTTAACAATGTTTCCCAGGTGTAATATACGTGTAGATATCTTCGGACTTGGGTTAAAACTGGACACGATATGGAAAGCATGGTCGAGACGAAGGTTGATGCAGCTCCGAAGCTACGCATAAGGGAGCTTCGGCTCAGCGGCAGAAAAAGGAACTGACTTAAAAGGGAAAAGGCTATCTAGTCCTCGTTGGATTGTCCTTAAGTCAGTAGTAAACATAAAGGGCATGAACGTAATTTTACACAGGCTGCGCCCTATGCCTATAAATAGATGAACAGTACCCCCGTACTGTTCACGCTGACTTGTATTCGCTCGTGCGTCACGCTGAGACCTTTTTTGCCTTCTGTCAAGTCGAAGGTACAAATGTAATTCAATATTGTTCTTATTCATCTATAATGATATAATAAAAATATATTAATAATATCATATGATTATTCATGTTATCTCTCATGTTTCATATGCTTCCTCTTTCATTAATTTATACTGTGATGATGAAGGTACGTCCTTCATGACCTTCGTCTGAAGATTATTATATCCTAAGGGAGATAATGCTTCGAAGGACGAAGGGCTTTAATCATTAACATTTCGTGTTGCCTTGTTCTTAACTCATAGCGGGCATTTGAGAACAAGTCCCCAACATTTAGCTTCATAAGATCCATCTTATCTTAAAAGATACTCTCTTACCTTAATAGATTCATCTCATCTTAAAAGATTTTATTTTATCTTATCTTATCCTAACCACTTTGCTTATCTCATCCTGGAGTAACCACCATGATCTTGTCCAAAATTTATTAGATCTTATCTAGTCTAATCTAGTCATGCCAATCTATCTAATCTAATTTGATCTAATCTAAGGTGAGTTCTTAAATAAGTTAGTTAATGCTGGTGAAATAGATTAGACCCTAATCCTATAAATATGTGTTGACCTAAAATTAGTACCTTAGACCAACATGGCCATGCAGAACCACCTGACCTACTTGATAAGTTGTCTAATCCACCTATCCTAACATGTAAGCAAAGTAAACCATGTTTGACCTATATCCCGTTTCACAACCATCTACGTATCTAAACCTTCTAAAACCCAGATGGAGACACCAAAGAGCTAGAAGTTGGAGATCAACCTCGACGTGGAAGAATACGAGTCAAATCAGATCTCGAGATGATTCAAGATTTACCACCTTGGATGGAGTCTTCCCTTACCAAGTTCTTCTTACCATCAGCTAACCTCACTCTGACCATCTCTCTTCTTACCTAACTGGGTGTCTAAACATTGAAGATACCCATGCATTTCTAATTACTTGCTAAATAGTATTAAAAAGAGAGAGAGACTCTTAATTTTTGAATCAATTAGAAACTACAATCTCAATTACAAACCAATCTTGGTATAACCTTTTTTCTACAAATCTCGAGGACGAGATTCATGTTAAGGGGGGTAGGATTTGTGAAGCCCGAAATTGGTATAAAATAATAAGAAAAAATTAAATAAATAAATATATTTATAATAAGGTTTGAGATTTTGTTTTACCATTAGAAGTTATTGGGACCTTTTCTTTTATAATCAATTAGTTATATTAAAATAGTTTGTGACACATATAATATATATTTGTTTATTTATTGTTTTAAAAGAAAATAAGTAATGAAAATTAAAATATACATTCCAAATGAGTATCCTATATATATATATATATATATATATATATGTGTGTGTGTGTGTGTGTGTGTGTGGTTTGAGGCATATAGATAACCAAACATTATAAATAAAATACAATTTTTCATTTAATGCTGGAATATATTTTGTTTATGCATTTGAACTTGGGTGTGGAATTCAAAACCCAATTTAAATTTGAATAAATAGAAAATAGGAAATAGAAAAGGAAAATAAAAAGAAAAGAATGAAACCCTACCTGTTTGGGCCGACCACTCTTCCCTCAGCCCACTCTTCTCTCCCTCGGTCTGGGCCTAGCAATCCCGTGCGGCCCACTTATCCTCAGCCGCACCCGCCACTTACGTGTGGGGCCGATCTCTCAGTCTCTTCTGTCGCGCGTTCGGGTCACCAATGCGTGGGGCCAACTTGTGAGAGTTATCCCATTCATCACAACAACCCTGCATGGCGCCCCTGAATTCCGAGCTCCGTTGAACCCTGGCGAGATCCCCGTGCGGCCCACCTCTACATGCGCTCGTGACTTGGCACTGTCACGAGCACCCTCCTCAGCTACTATTGGGTGGGACTAGAGCGTCAGCTCCTCCTCCACCAAACCGGACGGATAGGAATCTGGGCACAGGCGCGGCTTCGGAACAACCTCTGCCAAAGCTCTCGGGCCGAAGAACCCGTCGTGGTTTCCAACCGGCCCTGGTTTCTTATAAAATAGCCCCTTGTCTTTCACAGAATAGTGTCCCTAGTCCAACCAGAGAATAAAAGGAATAAAACAATTCAGAAAAAGGATTTTTAGTTTAGAAATAATCTAGAAACTTATATAATTCATATTAAATTCATTTTAGCTCCAAATCAATTCATTCCAGAGACATTAATTTTGTTTTAATATTATCTACCACTTAGTACCTCTGTTTAGCAATGAAATATGAATTAAAGTTATTCATCTGAATTAATTATACCATGTACTCAATAACTCTAGAAATTCATAACTCAATAACTGTAACTCCGTTTTGATCACATCTAGTTGCATTAGTCTCATAATAATATTTATTATCATCTGGTAACTTTGTTTTGTCATGAAACATAGGTTAAAATGTTGCACTTAGTCTATTCTATATTTAACCACGTGGATCTTCGGAAAACTATAACTTCTTAACCAGAGCTCCGAATTCAGTGATTCTCGAGTCCACGATCTCGTAGCAACACATAAATTATTATTATGCAGTTTATTCTTATGTTTGGTGTGATGTTAAATTTGTCTATACCATGTTTGTTTGTATTGCTACAACCAGCGTGAGGTCAAGAGTCACCTGATGAGCAAGTTGGTACCTGGAATCTCAAGTCCCAAGCAAGTTGTGCCCTTGATCACTTACTTTTTCCCACCATGTTCTTATTAATTATAATGATCTGCATAGGGTAATTTTGATGGGATCCAATAGGTTACCCCAGTTTTGGCTATCTTTATACCTTGTTACCACTGAATATTTTATTGCTTATTGTGGTTTTGGGTATGGAGATACACTATTCATGCTTTCATCTTTACTATCTGTTTATTATTACTGTTCATGTTAAGATCATTATGTTAATTGGAACATGGAGAACCACTCGGGAAAACAGTGCTACCACAAGGGTGTAATGGAACGCCCTTGGCTGATTAACTAGGAAAGCTAGTGGATGACTACCTTACCCAAAGGGGCAAGGGCAGTAGGGGAGTGGTCAGTGTAGGGAGGTCCTTGGGTTGATTTTGCTGCGATGGCGGTCGGGCGAGTTATTCCTGCACTGGAGCTTCCTATAAACTATAGCGGGTTTTCTGAAGCTAGTGGAACTTTGTAAAGGCCTTCTAGTGTTACCCTGCCTCGTCTCCTCGGTAAAGGTGTATGGGATTGGCCATCTCTTGGCAGATGGGTAGCATGACTTGTGGGTAAAGATGTACAACCTCTGCAGAGTGTAAAACTGGTATACTAGCCGTGCTCACGGTCATGAGTAGCTCGGACACTCACATGATTAATTTATGGAACTAAATTCAATTTGTCATATGCATTGCATCACAGGTGTTGTTGTTACTTTTGTTCTACTACTTAATTGGGTTTGGTATTTACTTATACTTAGTAATTGCTAATAAAATTTTGACCAACTTTAAAAGCAATGCTCAGCTTCAACCATCCTCTTTGGTAAGCCTTACATTCACATGAGCTCCCACCTTTGGCGAGTTTATGCACATTATTCCCCACAACTTGTTGGGCTATGAACGTATGTGAGCTCACTCTTGCTGTCTCACACCCCCCACAGGTCAAGAACAGGTACCGCAGGATGAGGTGCATGGAGGATGCTGTGACGAGTTCGTGAGAGGTCTAGGCCGTCGTCTCCCAGTCAACTTTGGGTTGCTGGACCGTTGTCTCCTTATAATGTAATTATTTATTTATTTTGTACATAAATGCTATTATATAGTAAAGATGTGACATTCGATCATGTGCCATGATTCATCATATGTGTGAGACTTGGTCCCAGCACACCTGGTGATTATTTTGCGCCCGGGATTTGGACCCCTAAAAGTCGGGTGTGACACTTTCTCTAAACTAGGCCACAAATAAATCCCTAGAGCAAAACCTATGCAATTAATCAAACTGGAATATACAAACTAAGTTTTGCCTAAGTGTTGCTATCTCTACTGCAATGTCTAAGTTTCAATCCTAACAATATAAGTATAAATACAAGATTGAAACTTAAATGCTTAATGTAAATGCAGAAGCTAAAGAGCAAGGTAGAGATGCAAACTCTCATGGATGATGCTGGTCTTTACCGAGGTATCCGGAACCACGCAATGTCCTGCCTAATCCTCGTTGGTGCCGCTATGCAAAGGGAAGCCCACACGAGGGCCAAGCACCTTGGCCGAGTAACTCCGTAGAGAGCCGCGGGCCTTCTCCACGTGCAAGTGGTGCTCCACTTCCGGCTCCTCTCAAACGCTCCTCGCCTTCTCCACTATCGAGCTTCCAGCTAAAAAATGTCGCGGGCCTTGTTCCCTCCGGTACACGGTGGCGGCCATGACACAATTGCGGTTTTCACGGTCTCGCAAGACTCTCGCCCCACTCGGTACAATTACAACGGCTCGAGCAAGAGACGAGGGGTTGTGTGGTTTATCTAAACTCACTCAACTAACTAGGATTCACCTTGAGCACGCGCTAAAGCTGTCTAACTAACCTAAGCAATTCGTAAAGCACCTACGCTAATCACTGAATGATTCTATTAAGCACTTTGGTGTATGAGCACTTGTGAATGTCTACTATATGCCTTGGTATGTTGCTTAGGCTCCCACACCTTGGAATGGCCAGTTGGGGATGCATTTATAGCCCCCAACACAAAACTAGCTGCTAGAGAAAAGTTGTGCTCTCTGCGGCACACCGGACAGTCCGGTGGTGCACCGGACAGTGCATTGTTCACTGTCTGGTGCGCCTAGCCGTTGATCTAGCAGCGCAGATGACAGTTGGCGCACAGGCTTTTTACACCGGATACTATAGATATCACACCATATAGTCTGGTTGTCTTGTCTCCATAGTGCCACCTGGAACTAGCCGTTGGGGATACTGTTCTTGGTGCACCGGATAGTCCGGCATGTGGCACCGGACAATCTGGTGTGCCACCGGACAGTCCGATGCTTCGGACTAGACAGTCCGCAGGCAACACTTCCTTTGTTTCTTGGATTTCACTTGATCTTCATAATGTCTTCTTTTGAGGTGTTGCTTTCCTTAATGCCTTAGTCCAAGTAACTTTAGCATCTTGTGAACTACAAACACAAACACTAGCAAACACATTTGTCCACATGTTATGTTGATAATCAAACACCAAAACCTATTGAGCCAAATGGCCTGGGGTCCATTTTCCTAAAATCGTCGACATATATTTGGCACACAAATAATTGATTATCAACTTTGTGAGTAAATAAAGTAGAGTCTAATTTTCCTATTTCAAATCCATTTTTAAGTAAGAAATCTTTAAGACATTCATACCAAGCTCTAGGTGCTTATTTTAGCCCATAGAGCGCTTTGTGGAGGAGGAACACATGATTTGGCTTCTTTGAATTTTGAAAGCCCGGCGGTTGCTCCACATAGACCAACTCTTGTAGTGACCCATTTAGAAATGCACTTTTGACTTCCATTTGATACAACTTGAAATCATGATTAGTAGCATAGGCAATTAGTATTCTTATTGACTCTAACCTTGCTACTGGTGCATAGGTTTCCCCAAAGTCGAGTCCCTCCACTTGAGTGAAACCTTGAGCAACCAACTGCGCATTGTTCCTTGTTACCACACCATTTTCATCTTGCTTGTTCCTAAAGACCCATTTGGTTCCAATAATGTTTTACTTGGGTCTTTCTACTAAGGACCAGACTTCATTTCTTGTGAAGTTGTTTAGCTCTTCTTGCATAGCAACAATCCAGTCTGGATCACTTAGTGCTTCTTCTACCCTAAGTGGTTCAAGAGAGGAAACAAAAGAGTAAAATTCACAAAAAATTGCTAAACGAGATTGAGTTGTTACCCCTCCTGATGCTACCAAGGATGTTGTCCACCGGATGATCCCTTTGAATGCCCTGGTGTACTCGAGGATGAGGCACCAGAGGTTGTCTTTGTATTTGATCATCATCATCCTCTTGTTCAAGAGGATCTTCACTAACAACCATTTCTTGCTCATCTTCCACAATAATTGGCATCTCTTGAGGTTGGACAACTTCTTCAAGAATTGGATGTCTTGAGGTCGATGGGTTTGCTTGGGTGGAAGATTTATCACCAACAACTTTGCACCCCATCAATGACCCCATTTGTCATCCAAATTCTTCCTTCGTCATCGTCCTTCTTTTGTGGCCTTACTTCACCTATTGCAAGCTTCTTGATGGCCTCACAAGATGATTTGTCATTTCATGCAATATCACTAGAGATATGCCCTTGCGAGCCATTAGATTCATCAAATGTCACATCTACCGCTATTTCAACAAGACCAGTGGTATTGTTGAAAACACGATATCCGTGCGCATTTGATGCATAGCCAAGCAAGAAACCCTCGTTCACTTTAGAAGCAAACTTTGAGCTCTTGACTTTCTTCTTAAGAATAAAACATCTACAACCAAAAACTCTAAATTAAACAACTTTAGGTTTGTTACCAGTGAGAAGTTCGTAAGCAGTCTTCTTATATATCTTGTGAAGGTATAGGAGGTTGATTGCATGACAAGCGGTGTTGACCGCCTCTGTCCAGAAGTTGTCAGGTGTCTTATATTCATCTAACATAGTTCTTGTGGCTTCAATAAGTGTTTGGTTCTTTCTCTCCACAACACCATTTTGTTGTGGGGTGTAGGGAACTAAAAACTCATGTTTGATCCCTTCTTTGCTTAAGAACTCTTCAACACCTGTATTCTTGAACTATGTTCCATGGTCACTTCTTACTTTCTAGATCTTTAATTCAAACTCATTTTGAGCTCTTTTCATGAACTTTTTCCATACTTCTTGGCTTTCACCTTTATCACTCAAAAAGAAAACCCACGTAAAGCGAGAAAAGTCATCAACAATAACTAGTCCATACTTACTTCCACCTATACTTATGTAGGCCACTGGTCCAAAGAGGTTCATATGAAGAAGCTCCAATGGCCTCTTGGTTGTGACCACATTCTTTGGGTGATGTGGAATGCCATGTTGCTTTCCTGCCTGACATGCGCCACATATCCTGTCTTTCTCAAACACAACATTTGTTAGTCCAATGATGTGATTATCCTTTTGAAGTTTGGCCAAATTCCTCATGCCAACATGAGCTAGCCAGTGAAGCCAAAGCCAACCCTTGTCCAATTTTGCCACTAAACAAGTCTCAGACGTCACTTTACTTGTATTGAAATCAATAAGATAGAGTTTGCCCTTCAAGTGACCCGTAAAAGCAACAGAGGAACCCTCCCTTCTAAGGATTTTTCACATCAACATTAGTAAATAGACAATCATACACCATTCCACAAAGTTGTGAAACGGACAACAAGTTGTAACTTAATGAATCAACTAACAAAACATTTGAAAGCGACTGGTGGCAGTGATGGAGATGTTACCCATACCAATCACTTCACTCTTGCCACTATCTCCAAACATGATTTCTTGTGCGTCTTGAGTTAGCTGCAAGGAGTTAAAATGTATTTCTCCCCGGTCATGTGATTTGTACACCCACTTTCAAGCACCAAGCTTGACCCCACCGGAGTAGACCTGCAAAACAAATTTATGCTATGCATTTAGGTACCCAAATTGAATTGGGTCCTTCCGTGTTAGTCAATGCCTTTGGTACCCACACACACTTCTTCATTACTCTTCTTTTGGTGTGGGCACCAACATATTTAACAATAAATTTCCCTTGATCCTAGGTTAACATATAATCACATAAATAGGATTGTGAGACAGGGATTGGAGCCTTGTCTCCATAGGTTTTGACAACCCCTTTTAACTTGCCCTTTGTCGGATGTAAGTTTTCCTTTCTTGGAATTGTTTAGCCTTTAGAGGAGTGGATCCTCCCTAGAGCATCATACAAAGTAGTACCTTCTTTGAACTTAGGGGATCTCCACCCCTTGTGCTCTATGCTAGGGTTCATCCTATTTGTGTTGTGCCTAAGCCCCTTTTCCCTTGTGATATGCTTGACTCAAGTGCCTCTTTAGCATTTGCAAGATTAACTATAGAGGTTTTAGCAATAGAAATTTCCTTTTCTTTATCCTCTATAGTTATTTTGACTAAAGGCATTTCCTTAGTCATTAATTCTAACATTTCATCTTTATTGGATAGCAACCCTTTAAGTTCTAGGTATCTCCTTTTCTAGGATGAGCAAATCTTCTTGAACATTGTCACACCCGGTTTTGGAAGGTAAACCGAATGCGAACCATGTACATGCCAGGATCAGAATTCACGTACATAGCGATTACATAATTGGACATCATCACACAATGCTCAAATTAAATAGCAGAAAGGTAATTTAATTACATCAAGATGTCCAAGACATCCATAGAGTCTAATACATATCCATAGGGTTCAATAATAATATCAAAGTGTGGAGTAACGAAACATAGAAGATAAGCCTACATAGGTAGCTGACTGGGGGTTTGCCACTAAAGTAAACTAGAACTCGTCGTAATCCTGGAACTCCTCAAAGTCCTCCATGTTGCCAACATCTCCTCCCGAGCACTGAGTACAGTGGGGACAACCTAGGGTGGGGTGGTTTGTAAAGCAAGGGTGAGTACACATCAACGTACTCAGCAAATGTCCCGTTTGGCTAAAGTGGACTAGTTATATGTGGAGTTAAGGTTAAGCAGTTGCTTTTAGTAGGTCAAGTTTTATTACTGTAAGTAGAGCCAGATTTTAGTAATAAATCCAGTTATTACCCAGAAGTACTCCCTCCAAGAGGAAATACCAGAGATCAGAATTATAATCATCATTGCTAATCATCATCATAAAAGTAATCAAAGTTCTTCTAATCAAAGGGGATCCCAAGGCTACTCTTAACCGTTAGCACGACTGATATACGAGTTTCTAACACTCTGCAGAGGTTGCACACTTTACCCACAAGTCGTGATTCCCATTCTGCCCGGGGTTCTAGCCTCCCCATTGATCACTACCAAGGTGACCTAGTAGGTTCTCACTACGTAGCCTTTACAAAGATTTGCTAGAGGTCATAGTCGCCCGTTAGGTTTCTCCAGTTTGATAAACATAGTACATCTCCCCAAAGGAAGGGTGACTAACAAAACCAAATCAAAGAACCTCTGCAACCAGCCTCGGCAGAGCAAGTACTGTGCCTGGACCCCATTGACGGCCCTACAGCGAAGCCAACTACTCCTCTGGTTCATCTAATTAATCAGCTAAAGGCATCCCATTCCACCCTCATGGTTTCACTGTTATCTCGGGTTGTCACTCCCCAAACAGGTCCTTACGGAGAGGTACTCAGGAAACAGCCTGAGCCCCCTAAAGTAATCACAAGAACCACATCGGGATAACATCATCGTATCATAAATAATCACATCATGTTCGTTGATTAAGTTAAAGCAATATCATAAGCTAACCATGATTAACCCAAAAAGGTAAACATGGGTAAGGTAAATACAGACTAGTCAATCCTTAAGTTTTAATAATGTAATGTGGGATAGTGAATTATAAAGTAAAGTAGGACATGATAGGTCTGTGGACACTTGCCTTCACCAGGTTATTGCTCAGAGGGATCTTCGGCAACACACTCAGGAACCACGAGTTGCTCGTTGTCTAAATAAAGCGATCATCCATTCAATACATTTGGAAAGTAAAAAAATGAACATCACATCAAACATGTACAAACATTGGAACACAACTCAAAAGATGTAGTATTAAATAAAGGTAATGAGGTCAAGTTATAAAGTAAACTAATTCTAATTAGGAGTTGATTACTCTATAAGTGTTTGGAACATATCTCAAAAAGGTAGAGTAGCATTTAAACAATAAAGAGATTAAATCATAAGATGGACTAATCCCCTTTAGGAATTTGATTATACTTTAAGTGTTATCCATAATTACATAACCTAATTTTATTCATTTCATTGAGACCTAAAAGTTAAACCAGAGGTGAATTCATATAGTTCATATTATTAATCTCATAAGATTAAATATACTTTAATTTCTAGGGCTCTCCTTTTATTTATTTCATTAAATGAATAAATCAACATCTACATCAATCCCATAATCTAGGTGTACAATTAAAGTGTGCATACTATAGATGAACATTATTTATTTGGACAGAGAATAATATTATGAACATTTTGCAATTCGAACCACTAAATTTGGAGTTCATATGAAAAAGATATGAAATAAACAAGTTTTGAAGTTTGAAATATGAAATTAGGCTAAATCTGTGATTAAATAAAAGTACAGAGGGCAATTTAAAACAAACCAGGGGCCTGCGCGCTAAAACAGAGGACGGCGGGTTGATTTCCTAAAAACCGAGGGTCTCTTAAGTAAAAATCACACGTGAAGGGGTACAAGGTAACTTCAACCGTCGGATCAGAGATCAACGGTCAAGATTAGATCGTGCGGACGCGCGCGCAAGCGCTGGCGCGCGGACGCGACTGACAGGTAGGGACAGGGCGTCAGCGGGCCAGGGCAGGCTGACCAACCTGGCCCAGGGCCATGGGCGCGGGTGAGGGGGAGAGAGAGGGGCGGTCAGATTTAGATTGGAGGGCTGGGATTAGATCCGCTCTGGTTAAATCCAAACCGCCCGATCTCAGATGGACGCCCGAGATCTAACGGCTGGGGGCGAACACAGGCGCAGTGGCACCGCTCGGTCCTGCGGAGAGAGCTCGCCGGAGACGAGGGGGCTGGCCACGGTGGGGCTCCAAAGGCTTGGGGTTTAGCTCAGGCGCGTTCAGGGCGGTCTGGCGGACTCGGCCATGGCCATCACGCCGGCGCGAGGGCACCAGAGGGCGCTGACCACAGCGAGACGGGCTAACAGCGGCATGGGGCAACTCCGGCAAACAATCGCGTGCTTACCAGGGCAGTAATGACCAAAATAAGGGCGCGGACAGGTTGCTCACCTCGAGAGGAAGCGTTGGAGTCACGTGGCAACAATGGTGGCGCAGGGACGAGATGGGGCGACGGTGGCGAAGCTCTGGCTGCACAGGAAGAACTCTGATGAGCGCGGACCAGAGGGATTAGGGGCGAACCGAGGGGTGTTCCAGGTGGCGGGTGATAGGGTGGAGCTTACCGGAGCAAATGACGTGGCAAGGAGTTCCACGATGACCATAGAACGGGCGGTGGACGTCGGTAGGCGGTGGTAGGACTCTGGTCACGTGCGCTAACCGAGAGACAGGGCGATGGGGGTTCGGCTAAGGGCGCAAGTGAGCGAGGGGAGGTGGGCAAGCAGGGCGCGGGGCTCAAAAGGGGCGCGGGCACGGGGACGTGGCGGAGAACGCACGGACGTGGGCGCGTCCACGACAGGGGATCGTGGGCGAGAGGTTAGCGACGGCTGACAGGTGGGGTCGGCGGGGTGGAGAGAGAGAGCGGGCGCGGGGAAAAGGAACAGCGTCGACAGATCGGCCCCACCGAGCAGCGAGAGGGAGACGGGAAGAGAGGACGCGCGGGCAAGACAGACTGACAGGCAGGGTCCGCCCGCCAGCACGGGCGGGTGCGGGCGCGCGCAAGCTGGGCCGACTTGGGCTAACTGGGCCAGATTGGTTTTTTCTATTTTCAGGGAATTTCTATTGCCTTTTCTATTTATTTTCTCTGGGGTTTTCAATTTAAATTCAAACCAAGATTCAAATTCAAACCAAATCAAATATGTGCAACAATTCAAAGATTATTTAGGCTCAATATGATGCAACATTCCATGACTCATATGTTTTGGGCAAAATAAAATAAATAATCCTTCACTAATTAAACTAACTCTTAATCAAAAGAGGAAGAGAGGGATAAAAACTAGAGAGAGGGAGAGAAACTAGAGTGAGATAGAGAAGAGTAACACCTGAATTTGGATGATCATAAGAACGAAATTTTATACCCCCAAATTCAGGGTGTTACAGACCTATTCCCTTAAAAGAATCTCGCCCTCGAGATTCAAGGCTGGCTAGCAAGGAGTTCGGGGTACTTGGCTCTCAGATCATCTTCTCTTTCCTAGGATGCTTCTTCTTCTGAGTGATGGCCCCATTTGACTTTACTCATTCTGATGTTGTTCCTCCGAGTGACCTGATCTGCTGTCTCCAAAATTTGGGTTGGCTTCTCAATATACGTCAGATCTTCCTGAACTTCAAGGTCTTCCATTGGCAACTGCTCTTCTGGCACTCGTAAGCATTTCTTCAACAGAGACATGTGGAACACATCGTGCACGGCAGACGGATTCTCTGGTAAGCTGAGTTGATAAGACACTTCTCCACGTCTTGCTTGAATCTGATACGGCCCGACATAGCGAGTTGCTAGCTTGCCTTTGACTCCAAACCTTTTGGTTCCTCTGATGGGTGACACTTTTAAGTAGACATAGTCTCCCACTTCAAAACTGAGTTTCCTTCTTCTGGTGTCAGCATAGCTTCGCTGTCTCGACTGCGCTGCCTTCAGATTTTCCCGGACCATTCTGATATTCTCTTCAGCTTCAGGCAAAATCTCTCGACCGAACACCTGTCTTTCACCGGGTTGGTCCCAATGCAATAGAGTTCTGCAATTCCTCCCATAAATTGCTTCGAATGGTGACATCTTCAGACTGGCCTAATAGCTGTTGTTGTAGGAGAATTCTGCATACGGTAGTGTTGGGGGCCTTCGTCCCCCGAAGGTCCTCAAAAACGTGATTTAACAATGTCTTCCAAGCATGGCTTATGGACAGGTACCTTCGGATTCAGGTTAAAAGCATACACGATGAGAAGAGCATGATCGTGACGAAGGTTGCCATTGCTCCGAAGCTACGCGCAAGGGAGCTTCGGCTCAATTGCAGAAAAAGGAACCGACTTAAAGGGGAAAAGGCTATCTAGTCCTTATAGATTTTTCTATAAGTCAATAGTAAATGTAAAGGGCATAACTGTAATTTCTCACAGGTTGTGTCCTGTGCCTATAAATAGATGAACAGTACCCCGTACTGTTCACGCTGACCTGTACTGGCTTTTGCGTCACGCTTGTACTTTTTGCCTTCTATCGAGTAAAAGGTACATCTCTAATTCAATATTGTCTCTGTCTTTTTAGAATAATATAATGAGAATGAATTGATAATATTATGTGATTGCTTATCTTGCCTCTTATATATCATATGCTTCTTCTTTTATTAGCATATATCACGTTGATGAAGGTATGTCCTTCATAACCTTCGTCTAAAGATCATTATATCCTAAGGGAAATAGTGCTTCCAAGGACGAAGGACACTAACATTTAACATTTTGTGTTGCCTTGTTCTTAATTCATAGTATTTGAGAAAAAGTCCCCAACAGGTAGCCTCTTGTCCCAACCTAACTTGTTTTGCAACGCACAAGCTCTCAACATATCCTCAAGAATCTGGTTGGTTCTCTCAGTCTGACCATCTGTCTGCGGGTGATAAGTTGAACTGAACTTCAAGTGTGTGCCCAAGGCTTCATGTAACTACTGCCAAAAATGAGAAGTAAATTGGGTGCCTCTGTCCGATACTATCTTCTTTGGAATTCCATGCAAGCACACAATCTGGGACATGTATAGTTCTGCCAACACCGCAGTGTTATAGGTGGTCTTGACTGGTATGAAATGGGTCACCTTTGTTAAACGGTCCACTACTACCCAGATGGTGTCATAACTAGCTCGAGTGCGGGGAAGACCGACTATAAAGTCCATTCCAATCTCATCCCATTTCCACTGAGGAATATGCAACGGCTGCAACAAACCTGCGGGTCTCTGATGTTCTGCCTTGATTCTCTGACAACTGTCACATCTGGCCACATACTCTGCTATCTCTCTTTTCATTCCGTACCACTAGAATCTCTTCTTCAAGTCTTGGTACATTTTCTCGCTACCAGGGTGTATAGAATATGCTGTCTCATGAGCTTCCTTGAGAATCAGTTCTCGGATCGATGTGATGTCAGGAACGCACAGCCTATCCTTGAACCATACCACTCCTTCTGCATCTTCACAGAAATCTGGACCTTTCCCATCTATGATTAGCTGCCGGATCTCGTTGATCTTCTCATCATCCTTCTGACCTTTCCTGATGTCTTACTCTAGGGTGGGTTCCAACTCAATTGTCACTCCTTGAGTGTTGTTCAGAAATCCGAGACTCAATCTATCAAATTCTTTCGCTAGCTCAAACGGCATCGGGTGAGCGGCCAACATATTAACTTGACTCTTCCTGCTAAGAGCATCTGCAACTACATTTGCTTTGCCTGGGTGATAATGGATCTCCAGCTCATAGTCTTTGATCAATTCTAGCCATCTTCGCTGCCTCATGTTTAACTCTGACTGAGTGAATATGTACTTGAGGCTCTTGTGATATGTGTAGATATCACACTTCTGCCCATAAAGATAGTGTCTCCAGGTCTAAAGTGCATGAACCACTGCTGCTAGCTCCAGATCATGAGTGGGGTAATTCTTCTCATGAACTTTTAGCTATCGAGACAAGTATGCCACTACTTTCCCTTCCTGCATTAACACACATCCCAGTCTGGTGTACGAAGCATCACAATATACTGAGAATGGCTTGTGAACACCTGGCAGAACCAATACTGGTGTTGTTGTCAACTTCTGCTTCAACATCTCAAATGATTCCTGACACGCTGGGGTCCACTTGAACTCGACCTTCTTTGCTAGCAAGGCTATCATTGGTCTAGCAATCTTGGAGAAACCTTCAATGAAACGCCGATAATAACCAACCATTCCAATGAAACTCTTGATTCCTCGGACATCTTTTGGTCCTTTCCAGTCCAGAATCGCTGCTACCTTCTTTGGATCCACAGCTAGTCCATCTCGGTTTATAATATGACCCAAGAACAGAACTTCGCTGATCTAGAACTCGCACTTGCTAAGCTTGGCATACAACTGGCAATCTCGTAGCCTCTGAAGTACCTTCCTCAAATGTTCCTCATTCTCTTGCTCATTCTGGGAATATACGAGAATATCATCAATGAACACTACTACAAACTTGTCGAGGTAGTCCATGAACACGCTGTTCATCAGATACATGAAGTAAGCTGACGCGTTCATCAATCCGAATGACATAACCATGAACTCATATAGTCCATACTTGGTGATGAATGGTGTCTTCGGTATGTCTGAAGGTCGGATTCTAAGCTGATGGTAACCTGACCTTAGATCTATCTTTGAGAACACACTAGCTCCCCTCAACTGATCAAATAGGTCTTCAAATCGAGGCAGGGGTACTTGTTCTTGATAGTGACTTCATTCAAAGCTCTGTAATCAATATGCATCCTCTTCATACCATCCTTCTTCTCCACAAATAACACTGGGGCTGCCCAAGGTGAGGTACTTGGTTTGATGTAGCCTTTCTCTAACAACTCATCAATTTGCTTCTTGAGTTCCACCATCTCTGGTACGGATACTTGATAGGATCTCTTGGAAATAAGGGTGGTGCCTAGGATAAGCTCTATGGCAAATTCAACTTTCCTTTCAGGTGGCATGCCTGGTAACTCTTCAGGGAATACATCGGGGAATTCTGACACAATCCTAATTGCCTCAATTGGATTGGACTCCTTGTCATCTACTGATAAATGGTGACATGCTCCTTCTTCTAGTTTAGGTAAGTACAACTTGGTTACTACTTCCTTTCCGGATGGGGACACCAACTTAACTGTTCTCTTGTCACAACTGACAGTGGCTTGATTTCTGTGTAACCAATTCATCCCTAGGATGACATCTAACCCTTGAGTTCCCATTACTACTAGGCTAGCAGGGAAGTCTATCCCCCTTATTTCAATCCTTAGATTCTAACAAATCCTATCGGACTGAACTTTTCCCCCAACTAAATTAACTCTTAACGGTGGGATCATTGGTTCTATGGGCATGTTATGTGATTCTACACAAGATGCAGAAACAAAAGAATATGTGGCACCAGTATCAAATATTACTTTTGCTGGGTAGGATTCGACTGTAAACATACCTACTACCACGTCCTGAGCATACTGGATTGCCTCGGCCTCTAGGCGATTCACCTTTCCATGGTTGTAGGCCTGACCACGGCCTCCTGATGCTTGCTGTGGCGCTCCTTGTCTTGCTGGTGCATTTACTGCTGGCGGCTGCTGAGCTGCTTTCTTTGGACAGTTCTTCGCCCAGTGGTTTTGTTCTCCACAGTAGAAGGATGCATGACCTCCCACTTGTGTTGGGGCTGCTTGGCCATTCTGGTTGGGTGCTAGGGCAGGAAGGCGAGCTACCTGGTTGTAATGACGCGGGTACTGATTTCCTCCCGGCTAGGTGCTCTGACGGTACTGCTGCTGCGGAAACTGCCTCTAGTACTGGTGCTGATGCTAGCATTGGTGCTGGTGACCTTGCTTGAATTACTAGGGTGAGTTGCCTAAGTAGCAGGGACAGCTGCTACTCCCGGCCTAAGGTCCACCAATATTGTGCTTCCTATCCACCATCTCCTGACGCTTCCTTTCAGTCATGATTTCCCTGTCAATCAAATGCTGGAAGGTGGGGAAAGTGTGGTTCATGAGCTGGTAGTGAAGGGGATCAACCAATCCTCTCAGAAAGTGGTACTGTCTCTTGGCATCCATGTTGACATCTTCTAGGGCGTAACGTGACAACTGCAGAAACTTATCCATGTACTCACTAACGGACAGGGGACCTTGCTTCAGGGCGAGAAACTCCTCCTTCCTCGCTATCATCAATCCCTCGGGCACATGATAGCGACGGAAGCTGTCCCTAAACTCCTCCCAAGTGATGGCTTCAGGGTTGGCATGAGTGGTGAGGTAAGACTCCCACCAAGACTGTGCTGCTCCCCTCAGCTGTCGTGGACCATACAACACCTTCTCACGATCGTTGCAATGAGCAGTGTGCAACTCACGCTGCACGGTACGCAGCCAATCTTCCGTGTCCATGGGATCAGCAGAGTGGGCAAAAACAGGGGGATGGCCCCTCATGAATTCTGCCCGCTTGTCTTTGGGCACTTGTGGCATCTGGACTTGCAGTGGAGGCTGAGGTGGGGGTGGCTGCTGCTACACCTGCTGCATCGCTGCTAAGGTCTGACCAATTGCTTGGACTGCTTGGGTCTGCATCAGGAACATTTGCTCAATGGTCATCGGGGGTGGCAGTGGCAAATGCTGCTGCGGGGCTGCATCCTCCTGGGGTGCCTGTTGTTCCGGCTGAGCACGCCTTGCACCTCTACGCCTGTTCTCAGGCATCTGTAGAAAGCACACATACATCAGATCTAACTCTGCAGTCTTTCAGCATAAGAAAAGATATACAAAAATCTTCATAGCACCGAACAATTGATCATCTTTACTCACAACTTCTCATATAAAGAGGAAAGTGGAAATAAATGGATTACCTAACTAAAAAACTGACTTTATTAATAACTACACCAAGTTGTAGGAGATACCCACACCTTGGTGACAATCAATACAAAGATGCAACTTCATTACATGTCCATCATAACAAGCATTCCGACACATGATAAGCAAACTAACTCTAACTAAGACTGACTAGACTAAGACACTGAATTAAGCATTATTACAGACTCCGACTCCATCGATCTATGGATCTAAGTCTGGGGTTCCATAGTCAAAGCGACCACGCGGCGGTAAACGGTAAGGGTGATGAATCCTGACAGGGGCGGGAGAACCACCATCCTGATAGTGGCGTGTTGCGCACTCAACACACAATTCCACAACCTCCACCTGAACCTTGCCCAACTCGTCAAGGGCGTGGTCCAACTCTGTGTTGAGCATGACGGCCAGGTTAACCATGCTGTTCAGCCTGGGATTGCCCTCACCAACTGGCAAAACAATCGCACCTCCAGCACTGCCGGTCGAACGGCGAGGGTAGTACTTCAGGTCAAGGCCATCAGCCACCCCGCTGAACAACGAGCAATACTGAGAAAGTGACTGTCGTGCTGCATCCTGCATGGCTGCCTCGAGTATCCCTCTCAGTAATATAATAGTGCTCTGAGAAGGCCTCTGCACCTCGGAGATCATCGTTCGGACGGCGCACCAAGCAAGTAGCCTCCCACTGGTCCAGGTATGACCCACGACGATGCTGCTAGACTACACAACGGTACTCGATGGACCAAGTGTGTCGGTCGAAGGCCCGACGCAACAGGGTGTCGAGAGCATCGTGGAAGTGACACCCGCGAGCGACGTTGCGAGTGATGGGTCTAGCGATCCACCCCTCCGGCTAAGGCTCCTCCAAGCGCTCCGTGTCGTGGCTCGAACTACCACCGGCGTCATCATCGTCTCCGTCTCTGTCTCCTTCAGGGTCTCCTCTAGTAGTCGGGATACCCTGTGGTGGTGCAGGGGCATCTTTGGCTAGGGTGCAAGGGAATGCGGCCTCTCAGACTCCACCTCCTGCTGAGGCGAGGGGGAAGAGTCCTACTGCTCCTGCTCCTGACATCAGCGCTCCTGGTCCTCATGCAGGCGACGATGCAATCACTCCAGGTGACTGGACTGACCTGGCACCGTGCGACGCAGTGGACGCTCCACCAGACGAGATGGCAAAAAGGGGATCACAGACTTACATGCAGTGCACCTGATACGGGCCATCTACGAAAGGCATCGTAGCACAAGAGTAAGAATAGAATTAGGAGACCAGAAAGTAAACAGAAAGAAAAGTGAGATAAAACTTTTGAGATAAGTAAATAACATAGAGTTGGTCAAGATGACCAACTTTTGAAAGGACACTAAGGTCAAGGTAAGAGTAGGGATCTATAGTCCTTAGGGCGACCATTCTAGTCTAGGTTAGCGGTCCTACAGTCAGCAAGGCTTTGATACCACTTATGTCACACCCTGTTTTGGAAGGTAAACCGAATGCGAACCATGTACGTGCCAGGATCAAAACTCACATACACAGCGATTACATAATTGGACACCATCACATAATGCTCAAATTAAATAGCGGAAAGGTACTTTAATTACATCAAGATGTCCAAGACATCCATAGAGTCTAATACATATCCAAAGGGTTCAACAATAATATCAAAGTGCGGAGTAACGAAACGTAGAAGATAAGCCTACACAGGCAGCTGACTGGGGGTTTGTCACTAAAGTAAACTAGAACTCATCGTAATCCTGGAACTCCTCAAAGTCCTCCATGTTGCCAACATCTCCTCTTGAGCACTGAGTACAGTGGGGACAACCTGGGGTGGGGTGGTTTGTAAAGCAAGGGTGAGTACACATCAACGTACTCAGCAAATGTCCCGTTTGGCTAAAGTGGACTAGCTGTATGTGGAATTAAGGTTAAGCAGTTGCTTTTAGTTGGTCAAGTTTTAATACTATAAGTAGAGCCAGATTTTAGTAATAAACCCAGTTATTACCCAGAAGTACTCCCTCCAAGAGGAAATACCAGAGATTAGAATTATAATCATCATTGCTAATCATCATCATAAAAGTAATCAAAGTTCTTCTAATCAAAGAGGATCCCAAGGCTGCTCTTAACCGTGAGCACGACTGATATACCAGTTTCTAACACTCTGCAGAGGTTGCACACTTTACCCACAAGCCGTGATTCCCATTCTGCCCGGGGTTCTAGCCTCCCCATTGATCACTACCAAGGTGACCTAGTAGGGTCTCACTACGTAGCCTTTACAAACATTTCCCAGAGGTCATAGTCGCCCGTTAGGTTTCTCCAGTTTGATAAACACAGTACATCTCCCCAAAGGAAGGGTGACTAACAAAACCAAATCAAAGAACCTCCGCAACCAGCCTCGGCAGACCAAGTACTGTGCCTGGACCCTATTGACGGTCCTACGGCGAAGCCAACTACTCCTCTGGTTCCTCTAATTAATCAGCTAAGGGCATCTCATTCCACCCTCATGGTTGCACTGTTATCTCGGGTTGTCACTCCCCAAACAGGTCCTTACAAAGAGGTACTCAGGAAACAGCCTGAGCCCCCTAAAGTAATCACAAGAACCTCATTAGGATAACATCATCGTATCATAAATAATCACATCATGTTCATTGATTAAGTTAAAGCAATATCATAAGCTAACCATGATTAACTCAAAAAGGTAAACAAGGGTAAGGTAAATACAAACTAGTCAATCCTTAAGTTTTAATAATGTAATGCGTGACAGTGAATTATAAAGTAAAGTAGGACATGATAGGTCTGAGGACACTTGCCTTCACCAGGTTGTTGCTCAGAGGGATCTTCGGCAACACACTCAGGAACCACGAGCTGCCCGTTGTCTAAATAAAGCGATCATCCATTCTATACATTTGGAAAGTAAAAAAATGAACATCACATCAAACATGTACAAACATTGGAACATAACTCAAAAGATGTAGTATTAAATAAATGTAATGAGGTCAGGTTATAAAGTAAACTAATTCTAATTAGGAGTTGATTACTCTATATGTGTTTGGAACATATCTCGAAAAGGTAGAGTAGCAATTTAAACAATAAAGAGATTAAATCATAAGATGGACTAATCCCCTTTAGGAATTTAATTATTCTTTAAGTGTTAGCCATAATTACATAACCTAATTTTATTCGTTTCATTGAGACCTAAAAGTTAAACCAGAGGTGAATTCATATAGTTCATATTATTAATCTCACAAGATTAAATATACTTTAATTTCTTGGGCTCTCCTTTTATTTATTTCATTAAATGAATAAATCAACATCTACATCAATCCCATAATCTAGGTGTAAAATTAAAGTGTGCAGACTATGGATGAACATAGTTTATTTGGACAGAGAATAATATTATGAACATTTTACAATTTGAACCACTAAATTTGGAGTTCATATGAAAGATATGAAATAAACAAGTTTTGAAGTTTGAAATATGAAATTAGGGCTAAATCTGTGATTAATTAAAAGTATAGAGGGCTATTTAAAATAAACCAAGGGCCTGCGTGCTAAAACAGAGGACGACGGGTTGATTTCCTAAAAACTGAGGGTCTCTTAAGTAAAACTCACACGCGAAGGGGTACGGGGTAACTTCAACCGGCGGATCAGAGATCAATGGCCAGGACTAGATCGTGCGGGCGAGCGCAGGCGCGCGGACGCGACTAACAGGTGGGGAGAGGGCGTCAGCTGGCCAGGGCGGGCTAACCAGCCGGGCCCAGGGGCAGGGGCGCGGGTGAGGGGGAGAGAGAGGGGCAGTCAGATCTAGATCGGAGGGCTGGGATTAGATCCGCTCTGGTTAAATCCAAACTGCCCGATCTCTGACGAACGCCTGAGATCTAACAGCTAGGGGCAAACACAGGAGCGGTGGCCCGCACGGTCCCGCGGCGAGAGCTCGCCGGAGACGAGGGGGCTGGCCACGGCAGGGCTCCAAAGGCTTGGGGTTTAGCTTAGGCGCGTTCAGGGCGATCTGGCGGACTCGGCCATGGCCATCACGCCAGCGCGGGGGCACCAGAGGGTGCTGACCACGGCGAGACGGGCTAACGGCGGCGCGAGGCAACTCCGGCGAACAATTGTGCGCTAACCAGGGCAGGAACGACCAAAATAAGGGCGCGGACAGGTTGCTCACCTCGAGAGGAAGCGTTGGAGTCACGGGGCAATGGTGGTGGCGCAGGGACGCGACAGGGCGACGGTGGCGGAGCTCCGGCTGCACAGGAAGAACTCCGGTGAGCGCGGACCGGGCGGACCAGAGGGATTAGGGGCGAACGAGGGGTGTTCCAGGTGGCGGGTGTTAGGGAGGAGCTAACCGGGGCAACAGACGCGGCGGGGAGTTCCTCGGCGACCGTAGAACGGGCCGCGGATGTCGGTGGGCGGTGGTGGGGCTCTGGTCGCGCGCGCAGAGCGAGAGAGAGGGGAGGGGTTCGGCTAAGGGCGCAAGTGAGCGAGGGGAGGTGGGCGAGCAGGAACGAGGCTCAAAAGTGGCGCGTGTGCGAGGACGTGGCCGAAGAACGCGCGGATGTGGGCGCATCGATGGCGGGGGGTCGTGGGCGAGAGGTTAGGGACCGCTGACAGGTGGGGTCGGCGAGATAGAGAGACGGCATCGACAGATCGGCCCCACCGAGCAGCGAGAGGGAGAGGGGAAGAGAGGGCGTGCGGGCGAGTTAGACTGACAGGCGGGGTCCGCCTGTCAGTGCGGGCGAGCGTGGGCGCGTGCGCAAGCTGGGCCGACTTGGGATAACTGCGCCAGATTGGCTTTTTCTATTTTCAGGGAATTTCTATTGCCTTTTCTATTTATTTTCTCTAGGGTTTTCAATTTAAATTCAAACCAAGATTCAAAATCAAACTGTGGCAGAACCACCCGAATTATTCTAGATTAAGTGCCCAAATCACGCCTTAAAGGCCGCAACGCACTTAAATCGGAATAACGCGTCAGTCCCTCAGATCTAGTCTCATCAAGCCACTTATCCAGGATCAAATACCACTAACCCACTCGAAGGTGAGTCACAGAGGAAACACAATAAAACAGGAAACCTCAAATTAAAGTAATGGAGTTATTGCATAAATCGGATTTTTCAAGTAACTAAAGTAAGTTCATAAGATAAATTTGCAGCGGATAATCGATATCGTCGAAAACGAGGAATAGGGCAAGGCCTAGCCCACTACTCCTCCTGCTCCTCTCCTGCTGGAGCAACATCCCACTCGACCGTCCAACCCGGCGGCAAGGTGGTAGGCCAAGTCACACCATCAACCATATCCCGAAGCGTACCTGCAAAAATTATGCCACAAGCAAGGCTGAGTATACTAATACTCAGTTAGACTTACCCGGTGTGAGGAATCTACTCCTTTACCTCTATACTATGCAGCTGTTTGGCTGAGGGGTTTGGTTTGCCAAAAGCACTAGCTGAGTCTAGAAATCAATTTTAGCTTTTCCAATTCTAGTACCATTGATCTTAGCTAAGTTTGCTCCTTGTAAGCATACATGGTAGCAATCATTTAATACAATCAACATGTTACCTCAAGTAAAACCTCATTTCACTTCTTACTCAATGTAGTACAAGGGGTCAAGCAGTCTCATTAGCTGCGAGAAGCAGAAGATTTGAATCGAGTTTTAACCTTGCAAGGAAAACCTAAACACACGACATGTAGGGGCACTTCGTCCCCACACATATCAACCGTCCCCATCGATTCCCCGATCGCGGACAGGGCTCACCGCCTTGGCATACAATGCTCCACTGACCCCGATTGCCGTCGTGTAGTGACAGCACTTGTACCCACCATAGCTAGCATTGGAGACCCAGTCTCAGGACAAGTGAGGAGAAAAGTCCGCGCCCGGCTTCACTCATGTACTAGGTTTACCGGTTACCATATTTTCCAACATGTGTTTAGTACGTTCAAACGCTTGACTCAGGTATCCACACATTAATCCTTATTCCTTTTCCCGTCTCATGGACAAGGCATCCACCCTGGGTCCAAGTCCATAGACCATCATAGATCTCGTTATCAAGATGAATACAATCAATTCCTGACCTCGCGCGAGTGCTAGAAAAATCACTTGTCTTCTACCGAGATCCTAATTAGCAAGCAACTACTCGACCTAGCATATTAGTATCATTCTCAAAAAGGAAATCCTGAGTTCATGCAACTAGGGTTTCAAGCAACTCCTACACTTAAGTGCACATTACAAGCCTACAAACATTAAGTGCAGTAAAATAGCATATAGAATTTGGTTGTGCATAAAATCGGGGCTTGCCTTCAATTGCTGGGGCTGCGGGGAGATCTGAGAGCACCTAGAGGGGGGGTGAATAGGTGATCCTGTAACACTTCAAAATCTTAAACCACAAAACTTGATTAATTGTTAGCACAGTAATTTGCCAAGTGGCTAGAGAAGGATCTCAACACAACACAATAACCAAGAGATATCAATCACAGAGATGGCACGGTGGTTATCCCGTGGTTCGGCCAAGACCAACGCTTGCCTACTCCACGTTGTGGCGTCCCAACGGATGAGGGTTGCAATCAACCCCTCTCAAGCGGTCCAAAGACCAACTTGAATACCACGGTGTTGCTTTGCTTTTCTTAATCCCACTTGCAAGGAATCTCCACAGCTTGGAGCCTCTCGCCCTTACAAAAGATGTTCACAAAGAATCACGGAGCAAGGGAGGGATTAGCAACTCACACACGACACAAAGATCACAGCGAATACGCACACACAAAACCCAGAATTGAGCTCAAGAGACTAGCACACTAGAACGGAGCTCAAATCACTAGAATGTCGAACAAGTGCGCAAGAATGTAGTGTGAGTGATCAACAATGCTCAAAGGATGCTTGGTGTCCTCCTCCATGCGCCTAGGGGTCCCTTTTATAGCCCCAAGGCAGCTAGGAGCCGTTGAGAACAAATCTGGAAGGCCATCCTTGCCTTCTGTCGTCGGGCGCACCGGACAGTCCGGTGCACACCGGACAGTGTCCGGTGCCCGATTTCCTTCCTTAAATAGCGAAGCCGATCGTTTGGCGGTCTTGGAGCCGTTGGCGCACCGGACATGTCCGGTGCACACCGGACAGTCCGGTGCCCCCTTCTAGCCGTTGGCTCGGCCACGTGTCCCGCGCTGATCGCGCGGCCGACTGTTGGCCCGGCCGACCGTTGGCTCACCGGACAGTCCGGTGAATTTTAGCCGTACGCTGTCGGCGAATTCCCGAGAGCGGCCACTTCACGCCAAGTCGGCCTGGCGCACCGGACACTGTCCGGTGCACCACCGGACAGTCCGGTGCTCCAGACCGAACAGCCTTTTGGCTGTACACAGCCAACTTTTCTCTAACTCGATTTCTCCTGTTTCAAGCACTTAGACACAATACATTAGTCCTCAAAACAATGTACTAAGGCTTAGAAACATACCTTTACTCTTGATTTGCACTTTGTCCATCCATGGGTATAGATTCACATTTAAGCACTTGTGTTGGCACTCAATCACCAAAATACTTAGAAATGGCCCAAGGGCACATTTCCCTTTCAATCTCCCCCTTTTTGGTGATTTATGCCAACACAACATAAAGCAACTAGAACAAGTGCAATATCACTTCAAATAAAACTCAAATTTATTTTGATTTAATTTTGGCATATATGGATCATCCTTTGCCACCACTTGGTTTGTTTTTGCAAATCAAACTCAAATCTCTGTCTCTAAGTCAAACACACATGTTGAAGCATAAAGAGAGTCATTCCAAAAGAGATTGATCAAGGATTTCAAAAACTCCCCCTATTTCCCATAATCAACACTTCTCCCCACAAGAAGCCAACTTTTGACAAAAGAGACAGTGCAAGAGTTTTGACAAACCAAAAGCTCTATTCTACTATTTTCAAAGTTTCTCAAGTGGTAGCTGATCCATCTATTGCTTTGGCCTTTATTTTCTCCCCCTTTGGCATCAAGCACCAAAATGGGATCAATCTTGGTCCTTTAACCCCATTGCCTCACCAAATTCTTCAATTAAGAGCAAATAGGCAATAAGAGTTTAAAGATGAACTTGGAATAGTTACTCTTTTCATCGGAGTGCAGTGGAAGTCTTGTATGGTCCAAGTCCACCTTTTCCTTTCAATCCTCCTTTGAGGCTAAAACAACCAAACTCAAGCATATAGTTAGTCTCAAAGGGTCAAGTTGTAGCAGAACTCCCCCTAAATATGTGCATCACTTACACAAGGACTTGTGAGGTCCGGGGAATGTTTGTACAACTTGAGCACCACAATAAGCAACAAAATGCAGAATGAACATGATCAAAGGCATAAACACATGTATGCTACAATTCAATCCAAGTTCCGCGAATCTAAGACATTTAGCTCACTACGCAACCTGCAAAAGGTCTTCTCATCTAGAGGCTTGGTAAAGATATCGGCTAGCTGGTTCTCGGTGCTAACATGAAACACTTCGATATCTCCCTTTTGCTGGTGGTCTCTCAAAAAGTGATGCCGGATGTCAATGTGCTTTGTGCGGCTGTGTTCAACAGGATTTTCCGCCATGCGGATAGCACTCTCATTGTCACATAGGAGTGGGACTTTGCTCAGATTGTAGCCAAAGTCCCGGAGGGTTTGCCTCATCCAAAGTAGTTGCGCGCAACACTGTCCTGCGGCAACATACTCGGCCTCAGCGGTGGATAGGGCAACGGAAGTTTGTTTCTTAGAGTTCCACGACACCAGGGACCTTCCTAAAAATTGGCACGTCCCCGATGTACTCTTCCTATCGACCTTATATCCAGCATAGTCGGAATCTGAGTATCCAACCAAGTCAAAGGTAGACCCCTTTGGATACCAGAGCCCGAAGCAAGGCGTAGCAACCAAATATCTAAGAATTCGCTTCACCGCCACTAAGTGACACTCCTTAGGGTCGGATTGAAATCTAGCACACATGCATACGCTAAGCATAATATCCGGTCTACTAGCACATAGATAAAGTAAAGACCCTATCATTGACTGGTATGCTTTTTGATCAACGGACTTACCTCCTTTGTTGAGGTCGGTGTGTCCGTCGGTCCCCATCGGAGTCTTTGCGGGCTTGGCATCCTTCATCCCAAACCGCTTCAGCAAGTCTTGCGTGTACTTCGTTTGGAAGATGAAGGTGCCGTCCTTGAGTTGCTTCACTTGGAACCCAAGGAAGTAGTTCAACTCGCCCATCATCGACATCTCGAATTTTTGAGTCATCACCCTACTAAACTCCTCACAAGACTTTTGATTAGTAGAACCAAATATTATGTCATCGACATAAATTTGGCACACAAAAAGATCACCGTCGCAAGTCTTAGTAAAAAGAGTTGGATCGGCTTTCCCAACCTTGAAAGCATTAGCAATTAAGAAGTCTCTAAGGCATTCATACCATGCTCTTGGGGCTTGCTTAAGTCCATAGAGCGCCTTAGAGAGCTTACACACGTGGTCGGGGTACCGTTCATCCTCGAAGCCAGGGGGTTGCTCCACGTACACCTCCTCCTTGATCGGCCCATTGAGGAAAGCGCTCTTCACATCCATTTGGTACAACCTGAAAGAATGGTGAGCGGCATATGCTAGCAAGATACGAATGGACTCTAGCCTAGCCACAGGAGCAAAAGTTTCCTCAAAGTCCAAACCTGCGACTTGGGCATAACCTTTTGCCACAAGTCGAGCCTTGTTCCTTGTCACCACTCCGTGCTCGTCTTGTTTGTTGCGAAACACCCACTTGGTTCCCACAACATTTTGCTTAGGACGAGGCACCAGTGACCAAACTTCATTCCTTTTGAAGTTGTTGAGCTCCTCCTGCATGGCCAACACCCAGTCCGGATCTAGCAAGGCCTCTTCTACCCTGAAAGGCTCAATAGAAGAGACAAAAGAGTAATGCTCACAAAAATTGACTTATCGAGATCGAGTAGTTACTCCCTTGCTAATATCACCCAGAATTTGGTCGACGGGATGATCCCTTTGAATCGTCGCTCGAACTTGGGTTGGAGGTGCCGGTTGCGCTTCTTCCTCCATCACGTGATCATCTTGTGCTCCCCCTTGATCATACGCCTCCTTTTGATGAACCTGTTCATCGTCTTGAGTTGGGGGATGCACCGTTGTTGAGGAGGAAGGTTGATCTTGCTCCAAATGTTCTTGAGGCCGTACATCTCCAATCGCCATGGTGCGTATCGCGGCCGTTGGAACGTCTTCTTCATCTACATCATCAAGATCAACAACTTGCTCTCTTGGAGAGCCATTAGTCTCATCAAATACAACGTCGCTAGAGACTTCAACTAAACCCGATGATTTGTTGAAGACTCTATACGCCTTTGTATTTGAGTCATAACCTAACAAAAACCCTTCTACAGCTTTGGGAGCAAATTTAGAATTTCTACCCTTCTTCACTAGAATGTAGCACCTGCTCCCAAATACACGAAAGTAAGATACATTGGGTTTGTTACCGGTTAGTAGCTCACACGAAGTCTTCTTGAGGAGGCGATGAAGGTAGACCCTGTTGATGGCGTGGCAAGCCGTGTTCACGGCTTCCGACCAAAAACGCTCGGGGGTCTTGAATTCTCCAAGCATCGTCCTCGCCATATCGATTAGCGTCCTGTTCTTCCTCTCTACCACACCATTTTGCTGTGGTGTGTAGGGAGCGGAGAACTCGTGCTTGATCCCTTCCTCCTCAAGGAACTCCTCCACTTGAAGGTTCTTGAACTCGGACCCGTTGTCGCTCCTTATCTTCTTCACCTTGAGCTCAAACTCATTTTGAGCTCTCCTGAGGAAGCGCTTGAGGGTCCCTTGGGTTTCAGACTTATCCTGCAAAAAGAACACCCAAGTGAAGCGGGAAAAGTCATCAACAATAACTAAACCATACTTACTTCCTCCTATGCTTAGATAGGCGACGGGTCCGAAGAGGTCCATATGTAGCAGCTCGAGGGGTCTTGATGTGGTCATCACATTCTTGCTGTGATGCGCTCCTCCCACCTGTTTACCTGCCTGACAAGCTGCACAAGGTCTATCTTTTTCGAATTGTACGTTAGTCAAACCTATCACGTGTTCTCCCTTTAGAAGCTTGTGAAGGTTCTTCATCCCCACATGTGCTAAGCGGCGATGCCACAACCAGCCCATGCTAGTCTTAGCAATTAAGCATGCATCTAGACCGGCCTCTTCTTTTGCAAAATCAACTAAGTAAAGCTTGCCGTCTAATACACCCTTAAAGGCTAGTGAACCATCACTTCTTCTAAAGACAGTCACATCTACATTCGTAAAAAGACAATTATATCCCATATTGCATAATTGACTAACAGATAGCAAATTATATCCAAGAGACTCTACTAAAAACACATTAGAGATAGAGTGCTCATTTGAGATTGCAATTTTACCTAACCCTTTTAACTTGCCTTGATTCCCATCACCGAATATTATTGAATCTTGGGAATCTTTGTTTTTGACGTAGGAGGTGAACATCTTCTTCTCCCCCGTCATATGGTTTGTGCATCCGCTGTCAATAATCCAGCTTGAACCCCCGGATGCATAAACCTGCAAGGCAAATTTAGGCTTGGGTCTTAGGTACCCAACTCATGTTGGGTCCTGCAAGGTTAGCACAAATATCCTTAGGGACCCAAATGCAAGTTTTGTCTCCCTTGCATCTTGCCCCTAATTTTCTAGCAACTATCTTCCTATCCTTTATACAAATAGCAAAAGAAGCATTTAAAGCATGATATATTGTAGAAGGTTCATTTACTTTCCTAGGAACATTAACAACATTTCTCCTAGGCAAATTATGAACAACATTTCTCCTACCAACATTTCTATCATGCACATAAGAAGAACTAGAAGCAAACATGGCATGAGAATCAAAGGCATTATATGCATTACAACTCCTATAAGCATTTCTAGATTGTCTCCTATCATGGTACATAAAAGCATGGTTCTTTTGCACACTACTAGCTATAGGGGCCTTTCCTTTCTCCTTGGCGGAGATGGGGGCCTTATGGCTTGTCAAGTTCTTGGCTTCCCTCTTGTAGCCAAGTCCATCCTTAATTGAGGGGTGTCTACCAATCGTGTAGGCATCCCTTGCAAATTTTAGCTTGTCAAATTCATTCTTGCTAGTCTTAAGTTGGGCATTAAGACTAGCTAATTCCTCATTTAATTTAGAAATTGAAACTAAATGATCACTACAAGCATCAATGTCAAAATCTTTACACCTATTACAAGTTTCAACAATTTCTACACAAGAATTAGATTTACTAGCTACTTCTATTTTAGCATTTAAATCATCATTAAAACTTTTTAACTTAGCAATAGTTTCATGACAAGAAGATAATTCACTAGAGAGCATTTCATTCCTCTTAATTTCTAGAGCAAGAGATTTCTGAGCTTCTACAAATTTATCATGTTCTTCATACAACAAATCCTCTTGCTTTTCTAACAGTATATTCCTATCATTCAAGGCATCAATCAATTCATTAATTTTGTCTACCTTAGTTCTATCTAATCCCTTGAATAAGCATGAGTAATCTATCTCATCATCATCACTAGACTCATCCTCACTTGAAGAAGCATAAGTACTAGTATTAGGAGTGCTTACTTTCTTCTCCCTTGCCATGAGGCAAGTGTGACGCTCGTTGGGGAAGAGGGATGACTTGTTGAAGGCAGTGGCGGCGAGTCCCTCATTGTCGGAGTCGGACGAGGAGCAGTCCGAATCCCACTCCTTGTCAAGATGAGCCTCGCCCTTTGCCTTCTTATAGTTCTTCTTTTTCTCCCTCTTGTTCCCTTGATCCTGATCACTATCATTGTCGGGACAGTTAGCAATAAAATGACCAAGCTTACCGCATTTGAAGCATGAGCGCTTCCCCTTGGCTTTGGTCTTGCTTGGCTGTCCCTTGCGACCTTTAAGCACCGTCTTGAATCTTTTGATGATGAGAGCCATCTCTTCATCATTAAGTCCGGCCGCCTCAATCTGTGCCACCTTGCTAGGTAGCGCCTCCTTGCTTCGTGTTGCCTTGAGAGCAAGGGGTTGCGGCTCGTTGATCGGACCATTCAAGGCGTCGTCCACGTACCTCGCCTCCTTGATCATCATTCGCCCGCTAACGAATTTCCCAAGAACTTCTTCGGGCGACATCTTGGTGTACCTGGGATTTTCACGAATATTGTTCACCAAATGAGGATCAAGAACGGTAAATGACCTTAGCATTAGGCGGACGACGTCGTGGTTCGTCCATCGCGTGCTCCCGTAGCTCCTTATTTTGTTGATAAGGGTCTTGAGCCGGTTGTATGTTTGTGTCGGCTCCTCGCCCCTTATCATCGCGAACCGTCCAAGCTCGCCTTCCACCAACTCCATTTTGGTGAGCAAGGTGACGTCGTTTCCCTCATGAGAGATCTTGAGGGTGTCCCAGATCTGCTTGGCATTGTCCAAGCCGCTCACCTTGTGATACTCGTCCCTGCACAAACAGGCTAGCAACACAGTAGTAGCTTGTGCATTTTTATGAATCTGTTCATTAATAAACACAGGGCTATCCGAGCTATCAAATTTCATTCCACTTTCCACAATCTCCCAAATGCTTGGATGGAGAGAAAACAGGTGAGTACGCATTTTGTGGCTCCAAAATCCGTAGTCCTCTCCATCAAAGTGAGGGGGCTTGCCAAGTGGAATGGGGAGCAATTGAGCATTTGAACTATGCGGGATGCGTGAATAATCGAAAGAAAAGTTTGAGTTAACCGTCTTTCGTCTATCGTGGTCGTCGTCGTCCTTTTGGGAGGAGGAAGATTCGTCGCTGTCGTAGTAGACAATTTCCTTGATGCGCCTTGTCTTCTTCTTCCTCCCGTCTTTTCTTTTGTGGCCCGAGCCTGAGTCGGTGGGCTTGTCATCATTTGGCTCGTTGACGAAAGTCTCCTTCTCCTTGTCGTTGATCACCATCCCCTTGCCCTTAGGATCCATCTCCTCGGGCGGTTAGTCCCTTTCTTGAAGAGAACGGCTCCGATACCAATTGAGAGCACCTAGAGGGGGGGGTGAATAGGTGATCCTGTAACACTTCAAAATCTTAAACCACAAAACTTGATTAATTGTTAGCACAGTAATTTGCCAAGTGGCTAGAGAAGGATCTCAACACAACACAATAACCAAGAGATATCAATCACAGAGATGGCACGGTGGTTATCCCGTGGTTCGGCCAAGACCAACGCTTGCCTACTCCACGTTGTGGCGTCCCAACGGACGAGGGTTGCAATCAACCCCTCTCAAGCGGTCCAAAGACCAACTTGAATACCACGGTGTTGCTTTGCTTTTCTTAATCCCACTTGCGAGGAATCTCCACAGCTTGGAGCCTCTCGCCCTTACAAAAGATGTTCACAAAGAATCACGGAGCAAGGGAGGGATTAGCAACTCACACACGACACAAAGATCACAGCGAATACGCACACACAAAACCCAGACTTGAGCTCAAGAGACTAGCACACTAGAACGGAGCTCAAATCACTAGAATGTCGAACAAGTGCGCAAGAATGTAGTGTGAGTGATCAACAATGCTCAAAGGATGCTTGGTGTCCTCCTCCATGCGCCTAGGGGTCCCTTTTATAGCCCCAAGGCAGCTAGGAGCCGTTGAGAACAAATCTGGAAGACCATCCTTGCCTTCTGTCGTCGGGCGCACCGGACAGTCCGGTGCACACCGGACAGTGTCCGGTGCCCGATTTCCTTCCTTAAATAGTGAAGCCGATCGTTTGGCGGCCTTGGAGCCGTTGGCGCACCGGACATGTCCGGTGCACACCGAACAGTCCGGTGCCCCCTTCTAGCCGTTGGCTCGGCCACGTGTCCCGCGCTGATCGCGCGGCCGACCGTTGGCTCACCGGACAGTCCGGTGCACACCGGACAGTCCGGTGAATTTTAGCCGTACGCTGTCGGCGAATTCCCGAGAGCGGCCACTTCACGCCAAGTCGGCCTGGCGCACCGGACACTGTCCGGTGCACCCCCGGACAGTCCGGTGCTCCAGACCGAACAGCCTTTTGGCTGTACACAGCCAACTTTTCTCTGACTCGATTTCTCCTGTTTCAAGCACTTAGACACAATACATTAGTCCTCAAAACAATGTACTAAGGCTTAGAAATATACCTTTACTCTTGATTTGTACTTTGTCCATCCATGGGTATACATTCACATTTAAGCACTTGTGTTGGCACTCAATCACCAAAATACTTAGAAATGGCCCAAGGGCACATTTCCCTTTCAAGATCTTCGATGGCAGGCTCGGGAGCAAGCTCCTGGTCTTCATCGTGGACAGCTCCTTGCTCAGGAATGAGCACGTACTCTCCATCAGCGAGGTTGCAATCTAATGAATGCAAGGGATAAGATATATGTATGGTATGATATGCAATTTTAGCAATTAAAATTGTATGGTTAAAGATTAATACAAGGTAGAGTTAAATCTTGCTACTAGAGATTTTTGTAGTATACTTAGTAAATTAGGGTCAAGTTTGATTACTGAATGGTCAGACTATTTTTAGTGTTCCTCTGATTTTCCTTTTTTATGTTTTAGTGAAATTTAAACAATATTTCTAGCTGCATTTATTGGGTGAGACTTATTAATCTTTCTAATCTATCTCCTCTTTTCCATTTTCTTTTAGGTCCTTTTGGTGGGTTTGAACTACAAGCAAGTGTTATAAATTTCCAAAAATTTTGTAAAAATTACAGTGGCTCCTCACTGGTGTATAACTCTCTGTCTCAAAATTTGGGGCCTAAAAAGTGAGGGATTTTCTCTGTACAAAATTATCAAATATTAGGGCAGAGAGGGTGCTTTGAACTACAACTCTCCTTTGACAGTAGGTTATTCTCTAAGGCTTATTTTTGCTGGCATCTAGGTGTAAAAACATGACTTTGTATCAAATTTCAGCCCCTAATACATACTAGTTATTTTACTATGATTTTCTAAAGCTTTTGGCCAATGGGGTGCTTTCTACTACCACTATACTTGAAAATTATCAAACAACAGATTTATAAATTTTTCCTATCTTCTTCTTTGCGCAAGAGCAATCATTCTAGAATTTGGCAATTTTTTGCTTAAGGGAAAGGGTGGTAGAATTTCTTGGATTAAATGACCTTTTTCATGAGGTAGGGGTAATGGGTGTTATTTTGTAGTTTTGAATAGGTTTTGCATTTTTCTCTAGTGGTCTACTTCATCAATAATTTGGTAAAAATTCATTTGCCCATTGTTGCACAATTTTTGGCATTCTTATGATTTAAATGAAACATGGCTAAAAATCAACCTTTAATTGTTCAACCCACTTATGATGATGGGCTAGGCTGTTTATTATTTTTGTAGGGGTGTTCTAGTAGTTAGGAGTCCACTGAATTTTTCTTACCCTTATTGAAATGGTCGTTATATTTTTAATTTTGGCCTTTCTGGTTTTATTAGTGCTCAAATAAATAATTAACCTTGGATTTGCTCTGGACTAGGGTTCTTTGTATTTTTCCTAGGCTCCTCATTATCTAAGTTGACCAGGAAAAATATGTTCACCCTCTGTTCATTAATTTCTATTGCTTTTCCTAATTTCATATGTTTTGGATAGATGTAGTCTTAAATAGCAAAACTTGAGTTAATCTTGTATACTGGGGTGCTTAGTATTTTTAAACAGTGTCTAAGATGGATTTGTATTTCTACAAATTTTCCTAAGTCTAGCACAGGAGTATTTCTATTTTTCTTCAGTTAAATAAGGTTTGGGCAGTTTCCTTATTTAATTCCAAACTCTAAAATTTAAAGCAGAAAGCATGGGGTTCAGTTTGTTTGATAGTTCATTTTATTTGGAATCTAGCAAAATTGGTTTGACTAACTATGGTTAAATATTTCTCAAGATATGAATTTCCTAAGTTCTCTGCTCATTTAAAAAGAATAAACAGAAATGGTTAAAGGAAAAAGGTTTTGCATCGGGGTCCCTGGCGAAAGTTTCTATGTTTCCTTGCAGACGGGTCCTCGAGTTACTATTCACAATTGTCTCTGACTACGCAGAAAACCCCCTAGGGTACCGCTTAATCAAACCCGCGGTCCTTCCCCTAATGAAACAGTAGCCGCGGTGGAGGAAAGGGTGGAGGGGCTTACCGGTGGCGAGATTGCTCTAGTGAAGTGGCCGAGGGTGGAGGGGAGGTCTTGACGGTCACGCCGATGTGCGGATCGTCTCCGGTGATGGTCGGAGTAGGTCGCTCCACGCGCGCAGGCGGGGGAGCTCGTTTGTGGCGAGGGCTCCGGCCTAACCAGGCGGTAAAGTTCAATTGAATTGGTCAGTGAGCTACATTAGAGGTCAAGGAAGACATGGGTGCGAGGAATTGTAGAATGGCTCACAGGATTGCTCGGTCTACGCGCGGCTATGGCGACCGAAGTCCGGCGACGACGATCTTGCAGTTCCGGTGAGACAGGGCCTCGATTCTCGCTTGGAGAAGCTTCACGTCTCTTGGAGGAAGCTATCCAAGGGCTCAGTTGAGGCCGAAGGTCTCTGGAAATGGCTAGCCACGGTGGTCGGCGCTCGGCTAGCTCGGGCGGGTGGCGCAGAGCTCACCGGAGCTAAGGGTGGTGTCTGGCCAGAGTGGGCGAGCACGGCCGAGGGGTGGCTCTGACACGCGCTCGAGGTGTGCGCGGGCGAGCGCCAGTGCGCGCTCTGGCGCCTGGGCACGGCGTCAAGCACGAGGCAGCGCAGAGAGAGGTCATGTTCAAGCGCGGATTGGGTCCAAATCTTTGCGATTATGGCTATCATCCCGTTGAGAGATCTCTTCCACTGACATTCCTTTGTCGTTTGTGTGTGGAGGCTTATGGGTTTCGCTGACTGGATCAGGAGATATGGAGGGATGAAGTTGGGTTTGTCTCATTGCTGAACTCCGAGATAAAATCCTAGGTCTGACGTGTCTAGGGCACGCATCTTGATGCCATCTTCACACACATTGCAGAGGGGTTAGTTTAGAACAAAATTGTCAATTGGGACTTAAGGATTTGAGCTAGGGATTAAGGTGAACACGCTCAAGTTCTAGGTGAAGGCTGAAATTCAGAAATCTGAATTTCAGATTCCCCCTAGGGAGCTTCCACTTGGAGGGCCTTTTTGGGGTTTTTAACAAACTATTTTGGCGAAAATTTATAATAATTATTGTAGTTTAGTTAGTGTATTTCAACTTTAATAATTGGCCTAAGCCATGATTTTATGTTTTTCATGGTCTTTTTACCCATTTCTTCCTTTCTACTTAAGTGGCTCAATTAGGGTTGCTCTAGGGTTTTAGCAAATTCTTTCCCTTTTTGAATGCACCATATGGTTTAGGCATGATCCTTAAGATAAAAGACTTAGTGGAACTTTTATTCTCAAGTTGATTGGTGTCTTTTGCCCAATTTGGTTCACATGAAATAATGGTTCTTGAGTTAGCACTGAGAGGGACTTTGAGAATTACTGGGGTGTTACAGCCTTCCCCCCTTAAAGGAATCTCGTTCCGAGATTTGGGTCGGAGTCCTCCCGAGGTGAAGCGAAGGTTAAGGCTTGCTTAAATTTTGGTGGTTCGTTTATCAAGGTTCTTTTTAGTAAACTGCTCTTCGAATGTCATCTTCTTTGCAACTTCAGAAGGAAGTCCTTTTAGTTTTAGTCTTACAATTAACTCCTTTTATGTTAATCTCATTTTTCTTATATTTAGATTCAAAGGGCAGGGGGAGGGGTTCGGCATGGTTACGTACCCATTCCCTTAGGTAGACAATCGGGGAAGTTCAAACATAGAAATTCCTCAGTCTCCCAAGTAGCCTCTTCCTCTGAGTGATTACTCCATTGGATCTTATACATCTTGATCGATTTAGCTCAAGTTGATCTTTCTTTGCAATCCAGAACCTTGGAAGGGTACTCTTGGTATGATAGATCTGGCTATATCTCCACTTCTAGTTCTGCTATGATCTCGGTCGGCAATCGAACACATCTCTTCAGTTGGGATACATGGAATACATTGTGGATGGCAGACATTTTTGGATGTAACTTCAATTTGTATGCCACGGGTTCACATGTCTTCACGATCACATAAGGTCCAATGTAGCAAGGGGCTAGCTTGCCTTTGATCCCAAACCTCTGCACTCCTTTGGTGGGTGATACCTTCAAATATACGAAATCTCCCACTTCAAACTGGAGAGGTTTTCTCCTCCTATCATGGTAACTCTTCTGCCTGGCCTGAGCAGCTTCTAGATTCTTCCTGATTAGCTTGACTTTCCTTTCAACTTCAGTCACTAAGTCAAGTCCAAAAATTTCTCTTTCTATAGGCTGAGACCAATTGAGGGGTGTTCAACTCCTTCTGTATAGGGCTTCGAAAGGTGCCATCTTTAGGCTGGATTGATAACTGTTGTTATAAGCAAACTCTGCCAACGAGAGATACTTATCCCAGTTCTTGCCGCAATCGATCGCACAAGCCCTTAACATATCTTCAAGAATTTGATTTACCCTTTCGGTCTGACCATCAGTATGTGGGTAGTAAGCTGAACTTCTTATTAGCTTGGTTCCCAAAGACTCTTGCAGTTGTTCCCAAAATCTAGCAACAAATTAGGCTCCTCGGTCAGAGACAATGGTCCGGGGTAATCCATGCAAACACACGATTCGGTCAATGTACTGCTTTGCATACTTCTAAGCCTTATCAGTGGTGTGCACTGGAAGAAAATGTGCCACCTTTGTCAATCGGTCCACAATGACCCAAATTGAATCATGATGACGAGAGGCGTTGGGCAGACCCATAATAAAATCCATGTTGATGTCATCCCATTTCCATGAAGGTACTGATAGGGGTTGCAAGGCACTAGCTGATTTCAAGTGGCTTGCCTTTATCCTCTGACATGTGTCACATTCTGATACATATTGGGCTATCTTCCTCTTCATTCTGGTCCACCAATACAAGGGCTTCAGATCGTGGTACAATTTGGTGCTTCCTGGATGCATGGAGAATTTGGAGAGATGAGCTTCATCCAAGATTTTCTTCTTGAAATCCTTATTTTTAGGAACCACCAATCTGCTTTCGAACCACATATACCCTTCCCATCTTGGCGGAAAAACTTATACTTCTCTGTCTTCTGATGGAGGTTATCTTTAATAATTTGCAGTCCCTTATCACTGAGTTGGGCCATGATTATCTGGTCTCGCAAAGTTGGCTCAACGGAAATGTGAGACAAAGCACCAGAAGGAATCACTTCGATCTTCATTTTGTTCAACTCATCACACAGGGTGTTGATGCGAGAATCCATCATAACACAGTTGCATTGCGATTTTCGACTCAAGGCATCAGCTACCATATTGGCTTTCCCTGGGTGATAGTGTACCTCCATGTCATAGTCCTTGATCAGCTCTAGCCATCTTCTCTGCCTCATGTTGAGATCAGCCTGAGTAAAGATATACTTGAGGCTCTTATGATCGGTGAAGATGTTTTAGTGGGTTCCCATCTAATAGTGTCTCCACATCTTCAATGCATGAACCACAGCTACTAACTCCAAGTCATGAGTGGGATAATTTTGCTCATGAGGCCTGAGTGCTCTTGATGCGTAAGCAATGACTCGGTTGTCTTGCATCAAAACACAACCTAGTCCAGTGCCAGAGGCATCACAGTACACATCAAATGCCTTGCCGCTGTCGGGTTGCGCTAACACTGGTGATGTGGTTAGATGTTGCCTCAATGTGTGGAAGACATCTTCGCACTTCTGACCCCAAACAAACTTAGCTCCTTTCTTCAACAATTCAATCATGGGTTTCGCAATACGAGAGAAATCCAGAATGAATATTCGATAATAACCAGCCAATCCCAGAAAACTTTGAATATGATGGTCAGCCGTTGGTGGCTTCCAGTTCATCACCTCTTGCACCTTATCAGGATCAACAGCTATGCGTGCCTAAGAGATAGTGTGACCCAAGAATTTGATTTCCTTTAGCCAAAAATCACATTTTGACAATTTGGCATAAAGACGGTGCTCTCGCAGGCGTTGAAGCACTACATGCAAATGACCGGCATGCTCTTCTTCGTTCTTTGAGTACACCAAGATATCATCGATGAAAACCACCACGAACTTGTCCAATTCAGGCATGAAGACAGAGTTCATTAGATACATGAAGTATGCTGGCGCATTAGTGAGCCCAAATGACATCACCAAGTATTCATACAGCCCATATCTGGTTGAGAAAGCAGTCTTCGGAATATCACTTGCTCGTATCTTGATCTGATGATAGCCGGAGCGAAGGTCTATCTTGGAAAACACTTTGGCTCCGACCAATTGATCGAAAAGAACAGCAATACGAGGCAAAGGATACTTGTTCTTGATAGTCACCGCATTAAGTGGGCGGTAATCTATGCACAGCCTCAAGCTTTCAACCTTCTTCTTCACAAACAAGGCTGGACATCCTCAAGGCAAAGTACTTGGGCGGATGAAACCCTTGTCCAACAATTCTTGCAATTGCTTCTTCAATTCTACCAACTCAGTGGGTGGCATCCGGTAAGGCCTCTTGGAAATAGGTGTTGTTCCCGGTTGCAACTCAATGGTGAATTCAATATCCCGGTCTGGTGGCATTTCTAGCAATTCATCAGGAAAAACATCTGCATACCCATAGACCACTGGAATCTTCTTCAAGGGCAACTCCGCCATAGCAAAAGCACATGATCGAGTAGAACCTTGGCTGGGTAGATACAACACAAGGTCTTCGAAGGTAGGAGAACAGATCTCCAGAGCTCTGCCAGCAACATCCAACACCACTCAGTGTTGAGTCATCCAGTCGGCTCCGAGAATGATGTCCATACCCTCTAATCCTAAAATCAGGAGTGTGGTTTTGAAGATTCTACTTCCCAACGAGATAGGCACATTTCAGTTTAATTGGTTGGTTGCAATTTTGCCCCCAGGTGTTGCTATCATGAAGGACTCTTTTGCATGATAGAAAGGCAGTTGACATTTAGCACTGAACTTCTGGCTAATGAAACTATGAGATGCATCAGAATCAAACAGAATTAATGCAGGTTGATTAAAAACTGAAAAGATACCAGTCATGATGGGGGCTCCCTCAGGTAACTCCTCCAGAGTAGTGAAGTTGAGCTTCCCTTGCCTGACTTGCACCTTCTGCTTTCTTCCCCTGTCTTGATTCGGTGTCGGCATCTGCCTCTACTGATTCCTTGGGCAATTCTTGGCATAATGGCCCACATTGCCACAAGTGAAGCACTTGTTCCCATTTCCTGGCGGAACTAATGCTGCTGCGGAGGTCGATTGTTCCTTGGAGCGGGAGCTAGAAAACGATTGGGTGCTTGCTGCTGCTTAGGTGGCCTAGTCACCCATCTGCCTGCCTGTTGCTGAAATCCTCTGCTCTGATTGTGGGAAACAATCCTGAACCTCTGAGGTTGAGCGGAGGGTGTTGACATTGGCGCCTTTCTCTTCTTCTCTGCCCGGTGAGCTATAATACAGTCTTCCTGTGAGATGGTCAGGTTAACCAATTCATTGAAGCTATCAGCCCGAACAGTGTTGAGACGCTCACACATATTGGTGTTGAGACCCCTACGAAAATGGTCTCTCTTCTTCTCATCAGAATCAGCATGATACCCTGTGTACTGGCATAAGTCGTTGAAGGCCTGAGCATACTGCAATACCGTGCGGGTTCCTTGATTGAGTGTTAGGAATTCATTTAGCTTGCGGTCAAAAATTCCGGCTAGGATGTGGTGTCCTCTGAAGTCAGTCTTGAATTCCTCCCAAGAAACTTCATGACCAGTAGGTAGCATGGCGCGGAAATGGTCCCACCATGTCCGAGCAGGTCCGCGAAGCTGCTGCGCGGCGAAGCGAGCCTTGGTCTCATCAGGGCAGTCTCCCGTGAGGAGGGGAAACTTGGACTCCACGACGCGTAACCACACGTCAGCGTCCAACGGATCCTCTGCCTTGGTGAACAAGGGTGGTTGCATACTCAGGAACTCCTGGTAGGTCGGCGTGACCGGAGGTCAATGTGGCTGGCCTCCACCGTGTTGCTGAGGGTGGGGCTGGCACTGCAAGAGTTGTCGCAGAATTTTGTTCTACTGAGCCATCAGCTCCTGCACCGTGGGAGCTGGAGGAGGTGGTGGGGGAACTTGCTCGTTATGCCCGCGACGCTGCCTAGCTGCCATCTGAAAACAGAGATTGTCGCCATTGTTATCCCAATTCACACTTTAGAACATCATGCTTTTATCTCATACAAAAGGAAATTGTCATAATCATAACATTAATTTCGAATGAGGATAACATGGTTACAAACCTTTCACTAATCCCAAAAGTTCTCATGGGTTACATCAATTAGGGGAAAGTACCCATAAGCCTAGTCCAAAATCTGTCGTTAACTAAGCTCGTGTGGGTTTCTATCCTCCTAAAGCGTCAAAATGACCCATCAACCTTGAGTAGTGGAACCAACACTGAATATGGGTGAAGGGGGCATCACGAAGGCAGTCGCATTGGTACTAGGGGCTGGTCCTAACTCCTTGGGAGCCTCTTCTCCCTCGCTTCCATCTCAAGGTGGTGCATGTCCAGTTGGTCATTAGCTTCCATCTCCAGGTGGTGCATGTCCAAGTGGTCATTAGCTTCCTCAAGCTCCTGTTGCACATCATGGAGCTGATTTTCCAGGACATCGATGGTGTTGTCCTGGATCTCCACCTGCTGCTCCATGGTGGTGATGCGCTGGCTCAACCGTTCCACCTGTAGGTCCTTCTCCACCAACTCTAAGGACAAGTCGACCACGAAGTCCTCTCGGCTATTGAGGGTGAGCTTGGTGGTCTAAGCGAGGTTAGCAAGATGTGCCATAGTGTCGCTCTGTAGGGCCTGAAGGCGGTACAGTGTGCTCATGCACTGAACAGTGATCCTCCCAACCAAGTCAGGATACATGGCCCATACGTCCTTCACATGGCTCACACGGTTGCACCACATGGGGTCATCCCTCTTCTTAGCGGGGAAGAGTCCCAAGGGGTGCATCACCATCTCTAGGGGATGGTAGCCACAGAAAGTCGTCAGGGTCTTCATAGCTGCCGCCTCGGTGGTGTCGTCTGTCCTGAATCCAACAGTCTCGGAGTCAAGGGAACGCCAACCCGGCTGAAGGGGGTGAGCCTCCAGAGTCAGCCAGACTTGGCAACGTGGCACTCGATGCTCCTCATACAGCTGCACCGTGTACAAAGGGGGCGTAGGGTAACCGACAGAGTTGAGCACTTCCCACAAGATGGAAGGAAAACCATCGTGAGAAAGGAAATCGGAACTGGAACGAGTGTCTCCTCTATTGGCAGGGTTAGGTGAAGTCATCTGTGGAAGAGTATCAGATGTAAAGATTATGGTAGAAGAAAGAAAATAAAAGAGTCTAGGTGGTTTAAAAGGAAGCGGGTTAGATCAAATTTTTACTTTTTTAATTTCTAATCCTTTTAGTTTTTAAAATGCATGCATGCTAAACATAACGTCTCCTCTCCAAATCAAAAGGGTGCTTTTAGGGCATCCTTGAAATCCTAAGACTGGCCCATAGGGCCTACTTAATTAGCCACCTATTTCTCCCACTATTCCTAAGGCCTTTCGTCCTAGGTCTAGCATTCTAGTCCTGACGATTGCATTACTGGTTTCTAAGCAAGTTTTATTTTTGAAAAGTCGGTATTCATGATTTATTGCTTTCTCTATGATGGTATTTGCTCCGATACCAGCTGTGGCAGAACCGCCCGAATTATTCTAGCTTAAGTGCCCAAGTCACGCCTTAAAGGCTGCAACACACTTAAATCGGAATAACCCGTCAGTCCCTCAGATCTAGTCTGATAAAGCCACTTATCCAGAATCAAATACCACTAACCCACTCGAAGGTGAGTCACATAGGAAATACAATAAAATAGGAAACCTCAAATTAAAGTACTGGAGTTATTACATAAATCGGAGTTTTTCAAGTAACTAAAGTATGTTCATAAGATAAATTTACAGCGGATAATCGATATCGTCGAAAGCGAGGAATAGGGCAAGGCCTAGCCTACTACTCCTCCTGCTCCTCTCCTGCTGGAGCAGCATCCCACTCGACCGTCCAACCCGGTGGCAGGGTGGTAGGCCAAGTCACACCATCAACCATATCCTAAAGCGTACCTGCAAAAATTATGCCACAAGCAAGGCTGAGTATACTAATACTCAGCTAGACTTACCCGGTGTGAGGAATCTACTCCTCTACCTCTAGACTATGCAGCTGTTTGGCTGAGGGGTTTGGTTTGCCAAAAGCACTAGCTGAGTCTAGAAATCAATTTTAGCTTTTCCCATTCTAGTACCATTGATCTTAGCTAAGTTTGCTCCTTCTAAGCATACATGGTAGCAATCATTTAATACAATCAACATGTTACCTCAAGTAAAACCTCATTTCACTTCTTACACAATGTAGTACAAGGGGTCAAGCAGTCTCATTAGCTGTGAGAAGCAGACGATTCGAATCGAGTTTTAACCTTGCAAGGTAAACCTAAACACACAACATGTAGGGGCACTCCGTCCCCACACATATCAACCGTCCCCATCGATTCCCCGTTCGTGGCCAGGGCTCACCGCCTTGGCATACAATGCTCCACTGACCCTGGCTGCCGCCATGCAGTGACCGCACTTGTACCCACCATAGCTAGCATGGGAGACCCAGTCTCAGGACAAGTGAGGAGAAAAGTCCGCGCCCGGCTTCACTCAGGTACTAAGTTTACTGGTTACCATATTTTTCGACATGTGTTTAGTACGTTCAAACGCTTGACTTAGGTATCCACACATTAATCATTAATTCCTTTTCCCGTCTCATGGACAAGGCATCCACCCTGGTCCAAGTCCATAGACCATCATAGATCTCGTTATCAAGATGAATACAATCAATTCCTGACCTCGCGCGAGTGCTAGAAAAATCAATCGTCTTCTACCGAGATCCTAATTAGCAAGCAGCTACTCGACCTAGCATATTAGTATCCTTCTCAAAAAGGAAATCCTGAGTTCATGCAACTAGGGTTTCAAGCAACTTCTACACTTAAGTGCACATTACAAGCCTACAAACATTAAGTGCAGTAAAATAGCATATAGAATTTGGTTATGCATAAAACCGGGGCTTGTCTTCACTTGCTAGGTTGTGGGGAGATCTTCGATGGCAGGCTCGGGAGCTGGCTCCTGGTCTTCATCATGGACAGCTCCTTGCTCAGGAATGAGCATGTACTCTCCGTCAGCGAGGTTGCAATCTAATGAATGCAAGGGATAAGATATATGTATGGTATGATATGCAATTTTAGCAATTAAAATTGTATGGTGAAAGATTAATACAAGGTAGAGTTAAATCTTGCTACTAGAGATTTTTGTGGTATACTTAGTAAATTAGGGTCAAGTTTGATTACTAAATGGTCAGACTATTTTTAGTGTTCCTCTGATTTTTCTTTTTTATGTTTTAGTGAAATTTTAACAAGATTCCTAGCTGCATTTATTGGGGTGAGACTTATTAATCTTTCTAATCTATCTCTTCTTTTCCATTTTCTTTTAGGTCCTTCAGGTGGGTTTGAACTACATGCCAGTGTTATAAATTTCCAAAAATTCTGTAAAAATTACAGTGGCTCCTCATTGGTGTATAACTCTCTGTCTCAAAATGTGGGGCCTAAAAAGTGAGGGTTCTCTCTGTACAAAATTATCAAATATTAGGGCAGATGGGGTGCTTTGAACGACAACTCTCCATTAACAGTAGGTTATTGTCTAAGGCTTATTTTCGCTGGCATCTAGGTGTAATAACATGACTTTGTATCAAATTTCAGCCACTAATACTTATTAGTTATTTTACTATGATTTTCTAAAGCTTTTGGCCAATGGGGTGCTTTCTACTACCACTATACTTGAAAAATATCAAACAACAGATTTCTAAATTTTCCTATCTTATTATTTGTGCAAGAGCAATCATTCTAGAATTTGGCAACTTTTTGCTTAAAGGAAAGGGTGGTAAAATTTCTTGGATTAAATGGTCTTTTTCATGAGGTGGGGGTAATGGGTGTTATTTTGTAGTTTTGAATAGGTTTTGCATTTTTCTCTGGTGGTCTACTTCATCAATAATTTGGTAAAAATTCATTTGCTCATTGTTGCACAATTTTTGGCTTTCTTATGATTTAATTAGAACATGGCTAAAAATCAAGCTTTAATTGTTCAACCCACTTATGATGATGGGCTGGGGTGTTTATTATTTTTGTAGGGGTATTCTAGTAGTTAGAAGTCTACTGAATTTTTCTTACCCTTATTGAAATGGTCCTTATATTTTTAATTATGGCCTTTCTGGTTTTATTAGTGCCCAAATAAATAATTAACCTTGGATTTGCTCTGGACTAGGGTTCTTTGTATTTTTCCTAGGCTCCTCATTATATAAGTAGACCAGGAAAAATATGTTCACCCTCTGTTCATTAATTTCTATTTCTTTTCTTAATTTCCTATGTTTTGGACAGATATAGTCTTAAATAGCAAAACTTGAGTTAATCTTGTATACTGGGGTGCTCAGTATTTTTAAACAGTGTCTAAGATGGGTTTGTATTTCTACAAATTTTCCTAAGTCTAGCACAGGAGTATTTCTATTTTTCTTCAGTTAAATAAGGTTTGGGCAGTTTCGTTATTTAATTCCAAACTCTAAAATTTAATATAGAAAGCATGGGGTTCAGTATTTTTGTTTGATAGTTTATTTTATTTGGACTAACTATGGTTAAATATTTCTCAAGATATGAATTTCCTAAGTTCTTTGCTCATTTAAAAAGAATAAACAGAAATAGTTAAAGGAAAAAGGTTTTGCATCGGGGTCCCTGGCGAAAGTTTCTAAGTTTCCTTGCAGACGGGTCCTCGGGTTACTATTCACATGAGTCTCTGACTACGTAGAAAACCCCCTAGGGTTCCGCTTAATCAAACCCGCGGTCCTTCCCCTAATGAAACAGTAGCCACGGTGGAAGAAAGGGCAGAGGGGCTTACCGGCGGTGAGATTGCTCCGGTGAAGTGGTCGAGGGTGTAGAGGAGGTCTTGACGGTCACGCCGATGTGCGGATCGTCTTCGGTGATGTTCGGAGTAGGTCAGTCCACGCGCGTAGGCGGGGGAGCTCATCCGAGACGAGGGCTCCGGCCTAACCAGGGCGGTAAAGTTCAATTGAATTGGTCAGTGAGCTCCATTAGAGGTCAAGGAAGACATGGGTACGAGGAATTGGAGAATGGCTCACCGGATTGCTCGGTCTACGCTCGGCTGTGGGCGACCGAAGTCTAGCGACGACGATCTTGCAGTTCCGGTGAGATAGGGCCTCGTTTCTCACTTGGTGAAGCTTCACGGCTCTTTAGGGAAGCTATCCAAGGGCTCGGTTGAGGCTGAAGTTCTCTGGAAATGGCTGGCCACGGTGGCCGGCGCTCGGGTGGCTCGGGCGGGTGGCGCAGTACTCGCCAGAGCTAAGGGTGGTGTCTAGCCAGTGAGGGTGAGTGCGGAGTGAGGTGAGGCACCTCTGGGGTTGTCTTAAAGGCGCGAGCGAGCACGGCCGAGGGGTGGCTCTGACACACGCTCGAGGTGTGCGTGGGCGAGCGCCAGTGCGCGCTTTTGCGCCTAGGCACGGCGTCGAGCACGAGGCAGCGCAGAGAGAGGTCATGTTCAAGCATGGATTGGCTCCAAATCTTTGCGATTATGGCCATGATCCCATTGAGAGATCTCTTCCCCTATCATTCCTTTATCGTTTGTGTGTGGAGGCTTATGGGTTTCACTGACTCGATCAAGAGATATGGAGGGATGAAGTTGGGTTTGTCTCACTGCTGAACTCCGAGAGAAAATCCTGGGTCTGACGTGTCTTGGGCATGCATCTCGATGCCATCTTCACACACATTGCAGAGGGGTTAGTTTAGAACAAAATTGTCAATGGGGACTTAAGGATTTGAGCTAGGGATTAAGGTGAATGCGCTCAAGTTCTAAGTGAAGGCTGAAATTCAGAAATCTGAATTTCAGATTCCCCGTAGGGAGCTTCCACTTGGAGGGCCTTTTGTGGTTTTTAATAAACTATTTTGGCCAAATTTTATAACAATTATTGTAGTTTAGTTAGTGTATTTCAACTTTAATAATTGGCCTAAGCCATGATTCCATGTTTTCATGGTCTTTTTACCCATTTCTTCCTTTCTCCTTAAGTGGCTCAATTGGGGTTTTTCTAGGGTTTTAGAAAATTCTTTCCCTTTTTGAATGCACCATATGGTTTAGGCATGATCCTTAAGATAAAAGACTTAGTGGAACTTTTATTCTCAAGTTGATTGGTGTCTTTTGCCCAATTTGGTTCACATGAAATAATGGTTCTTGAGTTAGCACTGAGAGGGACTTTGAGATTTACTGGGGTGTTACACAAACCAAATCAAATATGTGCAACAATTCAAAGAATAGTTAGGCTCAATATGATGCAACATTCCATGACTCATATGTTTTGGGCAAAATAAAATAAATAATCTTTCACTAATTAAACTAACTCTTAACCAAAAGAGGAAGAGAGGGAGAAAAACTAGAGAGAGAGATAAACTAGAGTGAGATAGAGAAGAGTAACACCTCAATTTGGATGATCATAAGAAAGAAATTTTATACCCCCAAATTCAGGGTGTTACAAACATTGAGGGTTGCTTTCCTTCTTTCTAGCTTCTCCATTAATTTAGTTATAACATTATATTCATTTAACACAAATTCATTTATCATTTTGTTTTTCATGCTAAGTTCATTATCAACATCATCATCAGTTAAATCAACATCAAATAAATGTACCTTATGTGGCAGAACCTCCCAAGTTATTGGGCCCACATGCACCTGTCCTTGTCTCAAAGACCTCAGACGACTATGCATGTGCACCAAATAACTTAACAGGATCCGTCCGATTACCCCAAGGACATCGGATAAACCACTTACAACCAGAACCGCGGGATTAAGTAACACAAATCACACACAACAATATTATTGCAGCGGAAATCTTATTACCAAATTTTACAAGTTACAAAAATTTTATATTATTCTATCGGAGTGGTTATAAGTTTGAAATATATGCTAGCTCAAAAGACCATCCTCAATAAGAAGTATAAGGGAGTTACTTAAACTTATAAGAAGGCCGAGCCCACCGGCACTTAACACCATCATCAGCAGCACAAAACTAGGACCTGAAAAACAACAGGGAATAAAACCCTGAGTATGGAATTACTCAGCAAGTCTTACCCGACTAAGGAAAAGACTCTCAAGGGTATGCTGGATAAATAGGAGTCAAGGAGAGGCTTTAGCAAAAATCAACTTATATTTTTGCAGAAGTAGCTTACTAACGTGAGTCCTTACTTTCAATCTTTTAACGCCATATTAAGTATTAATAGACTCCATTTGCATCTAGTCTAATTTCCATCTCATCAATACAACATCATTTTTATCCATAGTGTTCACATCCTGACTTTAGGTTGCAGGGCAGTGACCAAGTCTTCATAACCGCGAAGGTACGGCGATCCGAATCGATTATACTCAGCTGAGGATCTCCAATCACACGACATATGTAGCACTTAACCCTTGCATATGTCAACCCGCCACCGGGGTTCTTAAGACCGGATCAGGTTCACGCAAACCGAGAGCACAGATACAGCACCGTCCAGCCTCTTGCCACGGAGGGTACACGCTACTCTCGCCACCGCTCCACGCCCATTTCGTGTTATCTTATTCCGGCCTTAGTCTGCCCGAGGCAAGGCTTACCCATGATGAGGCATGTGACCAGTTAAAGGGTCCTCGATCATCAAGCCTACATACGCGTTAATCCTTAATCAACCTGGGTAGAACATCACCTGTTCCTACCCCAAGTCTCAATTTAAGTATTTCCATCCTTAGGATTGTGTCTGTTCCTTAGGATGAAAGAGCATCACAGGGAACTTTGCAGTAAGATCCCACTATTGCTCCAAATGAAAATATTCTTGCAGGTAGAAGCCATCCTCTCCCGGGTTAAATTGAGGACAACCTCTATCCACAAGATCTAAGCAAGGTTAAGCATTTTTGTAAATCATAATTTTGATACTTCACAGAAGTATCGATAAAGGTATGGATATCAAGGAAAGCAATGCATCAAAGGGTTTCAAGCAATTCCTATAAACTTAATGCACATTTCACTAGACTTAAAGTGTGCGAAAAGTATTTAAAAACACAAGGAAAGGGGTTGCATGCACCGGGGCTTGCCTGAGTAACACTAGGTTAGTGTTGTTAGGTGACGTCCGCTTGACGAGTATTCTTTGACCGAGCACTTGCTTGATTTAACCATCTTCAGGTTGATTCATCAGCTTCAGCTTGCAGATTAGCCCACGCTTGGGGTCGACTTGGTTTTTCTTCTGCATCACGCGATTAATTAACGTACCTGAATGAAATGCATTATGCATATGAATGCATATAAACATGAATATTACAAACCTAAATAGTGTTATGCGATAGCGAATTAAACACCTAGCGGCGAGGCGTTGTACCGTTTTATTCGGAAACACTAGTTATCAGCGTATAACTAAGCGCAATAATTACGCTTCTCGAACCTATCGCAAACATCACGAACAACAACTATACACATTAAATAAAATTAGCCTACACAACTCACCAGCTAATTGATTAAATGTTAACCTTATCCCTTGTTTTATAAATTATTCTATGTCTTTATAAGTGATTAAAATATTTTAACATCACACATACCTACCAAAATTCTACTCGGTCCACTAATTCAGCTAAGTGACTAGAATAGCGAAATAATTCGCCATAGCTGAATCTGGCTCGATAATCGCAAGAACTGCGAAGTCGGCGAAAGGTTCGTGACTTACGCAATTTATCGAGCACCTTAATGCGCCTCGAACTAGCACATCAATTTATACAACGATCAAACTATTTTGGATAATTTATCAGCTTACCGTTTCAATAGCCGACTCGAATCCGCGAGATCGGTAGTGATTTTCTGATCCAGGCAATTGTCGAGGGCTTGGGGAATATCGCGCTGCTAGCTTCGTCTTCACCTGATTCTTGGGATTACTTGACGACGCACGGAACGGCGACGAGATTGTGTCTGGAGCGAGCTGGCGAAGTGGAGATCGAGCTAGGGATGACGGGTTTGACGACTTGACGATAAACGCGAGCACGCGCAAAACCCGATGGACGAAAAGCGAGCGCACACGGGGCAAGCAGTACGGATTTGAGGCGTGGAAAAATTGCCCACGGTGAAATGAGCCGAGCAAGGAGCGCTCGTGAACTTTATGGCGGGGTCGGCAGCAGCCGATGCCAGAGCGCACGGCGAGGTAATTTCGTCGATGCGGACAGCGAACAGGCGATTTGATGGCAAACAGAGAGCTTCGCGCGCGCCCAACAGAGAACTTGCGCGCGCAGGGAAGAACGACGAGATGGAAAAGCTGCACGCGATCTCGGCGCGCAGGTACGAGCTCGGCGAGGAAGTAGAGCGTGCACAAGGGAGCAGGCCGGACGCGGCAGTAGGCGCGGCTATGGCAGCAAGGCGAGATCGTGACCACGACTAACCACGACGATGACTCTGGGGTTGTAAACGATGGAGAGCACCTCGCCGAGGTTAATAACCGGCGACTACGGATGAGAATACAGAGTTCCAAGGCCGTGGACAAGGAGCAATAGGGAAAACATCTTCAGGCGACCCTGGTGACCTGCTGATGCAGACCCGGGCGAGAACTGGAGCAGAGGCGCGCGTGGGAGCAACCTCGACTGGGCGCCATGGGCGAGCAGCGGAGATCCGACCGGCGCCACCATAAGAGCAGGGACAGGGGCGCGGCTGGAGCTTGGAGACGGACTGGGGCAGGGAGAGGCGACCAGCGCGCAAGGGAGCTCAAGGAAAATCCGCGGCGCGTGCGCAGGGACAAGCAGGAGATCGACGGTGTTGGGGTTTGGGAAGGTCGAGCAGAGAGAGAGGAAGTTGCCGGCCTGCCGCGAGGGAGCAGAGAGCAGGGAAGTCCGGCGCGGTGGAGGAGAGAGGAGCGCTACACTGGGAGCAGGAGCCTCGGCGAGCAGGGAGAAGAAGGCTGGTCGAGCTGCAGATAGGAGCGGCCATGGCAGGAAGGGGGAAGAGCGCGCGCGCACGGAGCTAAGCTCGACAGGACGCGGCTGGGAAGGGGAATAGATGGCCGGGCGACCGAGCGCCATCCTAGGCGAGGAGCCGGGATACCGCGACAGAGGAGGATGCCATGGTCGAACCTGGGCAGGGCGCTGGAGGAGATGGGCACACGACGCGCAGGGAAGGAACTCAGGGAGAGGAAGAGGAGCGCCAGGAGCAGGCGCGGCTGGGAAGAAGCTGCGCGCGCATTAAAAAGAGCAGGGGGCGGCGCTGGAATATCTCACGGAGATAAGCGCGGCAGCCTGGAGATGAACATCGCCAAGAAAAGATCAAGACCCACGGGCGGCTTGAAATATCCATCGCTTGAACGGCCGGAGGGAAAAATCTGGGGAAGATGAGCTCGCGGCAGGAAAATCACGGCTGCAGAGATGAACACCTATAACTGCCGACTGCCGTATTGACAAGGTTGAGGAAAAAAAATATTCCCCAGCAAACGGCGTGGAGAAGATGGATATTTCCTTTTCCTTTTTTTTAACGACAAATCGCAGATATTTTTGAGTCAAGATTTTTAGATCGGGACGATACATAATCAGAACAAATTAGAATGATATTAACAACCATATTTCGGACTGTGTTCCCTTCGATTCAAAATCTGATAAATTTACCTGAGGTCAGAACATCTGGTTCCACAACCACGGATAACTTACCAGTGAATCGAGGCTCAATTATAGATTCTCGTACGCGATTTCACGGTGGACGAGTGAGAACCAAATTATTTAATAATTGTTTATATCCGAAGATTTGGATCCGGGAGAGAAACAACAGACTGAAATAAACTGATTTCGGTACTGATAATTTGTTCTGCGTGATTCGACCGAAATTAGCTGAAACCCGATTCGTTAATGTACCCTCGTTTTCGTCGCTAAAACAACGTGCTGAAGAATAAAGTGGGTCATAACCTCGTGCAGGATTTCGCGAGATTCAAATTATTTTACTCCGAACATTTTAGTCGTTGAGTTCAAACTAATTTGCCCGGGATAAAAATCATCCGAGTGAGTCGAGCTTCCGAATTCGTATTCGCGCGAGCGATAGTTTTTAAATAATCACCGGACGCGCCGATTTTCGGAACGACTATCTTCCGGACAACACGAAAATTTCGAAAGAGCCCGGATAGATAAAAATAAAAACGACGTCGCACTCGCGACAGACGGAACATATGCGATATTAAAATCGCGATAGGCAAAAATAATTAGACCCTAGTGTCCGTCTTATTTACTGATATCACGTGCTTAAATCCGTACTCGTTGTCGAGCAGAATATAAACACCTGGGGTGTTACAGCCCTCCCCCCTTAAAAGAATCTCGTCCCGAGATTCGGAGCGAAAGACTTCTAAGGGTAGAGAAGTATGTAACCCATGTTCATATCAGCGATAATCGTGAGACGTTTCCAATTAAAGGCGAGTGTCTCAGGATGTGGTTTCTCCAGTGGACATAACATGTATTGCCTTAGGCTAATTTAGAAATGTCCACCAATAGAGACGATGTTTGCCAGAAGAACACATAAGGTTCCATATGTGCAGTTTGCTTTTTCTGATGACATTGTATTATTTGAGTCTGTTGAGCGAGCGGTAGATACGCGAGTTTACCCAAACAGAATCAGATGCACCATCTTGGGTAAAACACACAAAAGGAGGTTTACCAACAAGTGGTCACAGTAAGTTCATAGCACACGAGACGGGTGTGAATGTCGAATAACATCACAGTTAACTCGTGTTAGCTAGAAAATCCAAGTCCAAGAAAACGATAGACTCGAAAAAAAACACCAGCGAAGGGATCTGTAGATACTGCCTTCGTAACCAATCCATTTTATCGAGCACTAAGCATGACTCGACCTGATCACTCATGCTAGAAAAGCACACGCGAGGCGATCAAGGCACGACTAGAGCGATAATTAGGTGGTTATCAGTCGATTTAACTTAATTTTTTTTTAAGTTCTTTCTAAGGATGGGTTGGACCAAAGTGAGTTTAGGCAAATCGATAAAACGATCTCTAAACTCAACCTTCGTTCATTGAGCAGTTACAAGTTAGTAAAACCAACTTGTTGAACTACTTTTGACATCGAGCAAGTCCTCTCAATACCATCGGCAGTCCAAGGGTTTAGAGTTCACTCTTATTAACAGTTGATCATGCATTTGGGCAGAAATTCATTTGGTCTGGTTGTTCATCCGTTTCTTCTATACGAGATGAACCGACTTGGTTAGGGAATACAGGGATTAAATAAGAGAGCAAATGAACAAACTCCTGCATCTTAGCAGCAGAGAAAGTCAATCTCCTTTTTGAGAGCTAATCAGTTGTTTTCCAACACTAAAAAGCTCCAAGGCTTCACCTTTACACAAAGGATGTAAAGGGAACTTGTATGAGTAGTCACTACCAAGATCAAAAGAAAAGAGACCACACATGAAAGTGGTATGCCCTTTTGATCCAACAAAGATGATAGATGTTGCTTGATCACTTGACAAACAACATAAAATTTGTTTCAAGGGAGGACTCCACGAAAGATCACACATCAGTGTAGTTCCACAATGGATCATGACTAGAGACATCGATACCAGCATGCGCCAAGCAGCATAACCTTGCGTGTACATTCACAAGGGGCTCTCAGTTTCGCTGCGGCACCATAAGTCCTTAATCGTGACACCACTACTGAACTGGCACCAATAACGAATCTTACGTAGCAAACACAAATTGTGCCAAGATAACGTATTGACATAGTCTCGTAATGGATTATGACTACTAACTGTGATACCAGCGCGTGCCAAGTAGCGCAACCATGTGTATGCATCCACAGGAGGCCCTCGATTTTGTCGCGGCACCATCAGTTTTAGTCACAACACCATTATTAGACATAACCAGTAAGAAATCTCACGCGACACAAATGAATTGGGCTAGGGTGACATTATACAAGGAGATACTCCACCTGTAAGAATGGTTACAAGTAGAGAACCAAATAGATTATGGCCCAAGGAAATGAACAAGACATGGCCATAACCTAAACTTGATGAAAGGAGTATGATGGGAGACTGTTGCTTTAGCCCAAGAATATTTCTATGCCCATCATAGAGATCACGAGGACAAGGATTAGTATCTGATTAGATACGGAGGGAAAACAATCACAAGATTAAGTTAGTATGTCTTCAATAACTATGGGGAAACTAAAGACATCAAACTCAAGAAAATGGTCGGACATGCTTTTCCTAAGTTAGGTCGATAAAGTAACATGGCGGTCCATAAAAACAGGCAAGCTGGATAAGGTACATCAGCTTGCACCAACCGAACAAGGACATGGTTTAGGATGGAGACATGACTCGAGATTCTTGGTTTAAGCCTAGATACAATTTATGTTCAACAAGTAAGTTATCTAGGCATTTATTTGCATGGGTTTAGTCAAGGAGGGATAATGGTAAATTCAAATTTGGGTCTAGGTTTACCAGATAAGAACATGGCCTAATTTTGGGTTTAGGCAAACAAGTCACTAACCTTCTATCGATACATCAAGCACAAGAGCAAACATATAGCATCTAAACATAATACCTAAGGAACGGAGGACAACTATTTTATCGAAGTTCATAATTCAGCATTACACCATATTATCTACAATCAATGGTTACTAGAATAAGGATGAGAGAAGCATTTTGGGTGTATAGGTGACAAACATGATGCAACAATCAGGATGCATGCTCGTCCTATACGTCCTCACTGATTTTTGCCAACATAATGTGGCAATAACGTTATATATCGGTGGCATACTTACGACTCTCACGGTATTTTGCTAGTCGTCAACTACACATACGTTTTCGAGGTTAGTGTACCTGCAGAAAATCCATCACAGCCCAATTTCCAATGATGCAGTTCACACATGACATTTTATCACAGTTTATACTCCATATATTGCTATATGGAGGCCAGCTCATCATTAAGCGCCGAGCCACGCATAGGCGCCGTTGCCACACTTTAACCATAGGGCAACTCACACTACAGGAAACGCCTAAATTTTCGTGGGCCAAAAACCCACGAAAATAAGCCTAAACCGACGAAAATAGAATATTTTCGTCGGCAGGCCGACGAAAATAGCCGCCGAAAATAAATTCGACGAAATTAGGCAACTATTTTCGTCGGTCCCGACGAAATTTATCTATTTTCGTCGGCTTTCCCAAGGCCGACGAAAATAGTGAGTGGACCAACTATTTTCGTCAGCCTCGGTGGTGGCCGACGAAAATAAGTTCCCAGGCTATTTTCGTCGGCCACCACTGAGGCCGACGAAAATAGCCTGAGAACTTATTTTCGTCGGCCACCACCGAGGCCGACGAAAATTGATGTTCCCCCCCCAAACAGATTTTTCTGCACCTATTAATAATTCACAGCAAAATAAACATTATCACAATTAACATATACACATTCACAAGCAAAATACATAATTCACAAAACACATTCACATAATTCACAAAACACATTCCATAGTCCATTCAAATAAGTCCAGAGTCCATAAATAGTCCATAAGTCCATAAACAGTCCATAGTACACACTCACTACTCACTCCTCACTCCGGCGGGCTGTGGGAGTTTTGGCCACTCCCTCCTCCGCCACCAGGAAGGTGGCCACTCCCTCCAGCACCATGGACGAGGAAGTCTTGGACGTTGACACCACCCTCCGATCCATGAGCATGTGACGCTGAATCCTGCAATTCATCAATCATTCAAATAAGGCTATATTTTGCTATCCCTATACCTATACATTGCTGTGTTTGGTCAATATTTGCATAAAACTAAACATGGAACGTCACCTGTGATCCATGGTGAGGAGGAGGCTGTGACGAACCTCACAAGCCAATGTGACGTTCGCCGTTCCCGAACGGGTGACGCATACGGTTCGCTACGGTTAACGATTAAAACTGAGAATAATGTATACATGACAAATTACAAAAACAATGTATACCTGAGAATAATGTACGAGTCTAGCTAACGGTGGAGAAGGTCAAGTCGGAAGAACACCTATGTACAAAAAATATTATTGTTAATAAAAAATTCGGCAGCACCTCCCCTATAAAGTGATGTTTCTAAAACCTGCAAATAAACGACAACACGATGGTTGCCAACACAGAAAACTACACGATAGCTACATAATAAACAATATGCTGACCAGTATATGCTAAACAATATGTTGACCAGTATATGCTAAACAATATGCTACAAGTATATGCTAAACAATATGCTACAAGTATATGCTAACTATATACTCACTGACTTTCCTTCATCCAATATACTAACAATTTCCTAACTATATAATCACTATATAGTTAGTTTAACATAATGCTATATTAAACAATATACTTTACCATGAGCTAAGTAACTAAAAAAATTTAAAATTTTACCTGTCGGACTAGGAGGCGAGGCAGAGCTCGGTGCGGCTGCGGCGGGGGACGGCGGTGGAGAGAGCCGGTGCCCGAGGCTCTCGGGCCGAGGGCGGTGGTGGGGGCGAGGCTGCCGAGCAGTGGGGGCGCGTGTCGCCGGAGCTGCACGGGCGAGGCGGGCGCGCGGCGGGCGCGCAGCGGGCGCGATGGGGCAGAGGCGGTGATCGCCGGTGGGCAGAGGCGGGCGCGCGGCGGGCGCGCAGAGGCGGGCTCGCAGCGGAGGGCGCGCAGCGGCGGGCGGGCGCGCAGCGGCGGCTCGCAGCGGAGGGCGCGCAGCGGCGGCGCGGCAGGCGCGGGCGCGCGGCGCTGCAGCGGCGAGGGAGGACGGGCGGGCGGGCGGCGTTGCAGCGGCGAGGGAGGACCCGACGGCGGCGCGGAGACGGAGAGCGGGCGGGCGGCGGCGCAAATAAGAAGTGCGAGACGAGCGAGAGAGAGAAAGTGGGCTGAGGCCGATTAACGGACCACTATTTTCGTCGGCCTCACTGAGGCCGACGAAAATAGTGGTCAGTTAATGCCTTATTTTCGTCGGCCGGGAGAAGGCCGACGAAAATAATTGACTTATTTTCGTCGGTCTAGCTATGACCGACGAAAATACAGCTTATTTTCGTCGGCCCCGGGGCCGACGAAAATATATTTCCTATTTTCGTGGGTCGGCCGACGAAAATATGTACTGGCCCACGAAAATAAGCCAAATTTTCGTCGGTCCCGAGAGCCGACGAAAATAACTATGTAATTTCGTGGGCCGACCGACGAAAATAGCTAGGCCCACGAAAATTTATGCGTTTCCTGTAGTGTCATTATGGTAACTCACCTTCTTACCTGAGCGTAGGTGCGTCGTTACAAGTACATTACACTTCTCAGTATTCCCATGTCTGTATACCCATACACATTCACGGGGTACTGAATTCCCAGAAAAGTAATTACTCCATATCGCAGCCTTCATATATACATATGTGGAACATGTATATAATCAAGCGCAACAATTAAACACTTCCCTAGACCGACGGTTGTTCGGTCATGCTCTCACATCTCACCTTACCTTAACCGTCGATCCATTCAAAACTGAATGGCCTCAAAAATAACAATACACATGTATGCAATACCCACCCGATTATGGGTTATGGTTTTCAACTAAGCCACCTGATAGTCCTTAGTTTAGGGCTTAACAGAGGATGTCGCTAGCATTATAGTTTTTGAAAACTGTTTTTTTAAAGCCAATCAATGTTTTTAGTTGAAAATAGGTTTTTCGAAACCAAAACTTTTGTTTTGAAAATACGTATGTGACCGTATATACTTAATCCTGCTCCGATACCAGCTGTGGCAGAACCTCCCAAGTTATTGGGCCCACATGCACCTGTCCTTGTCTCAAAGACCTCAGACGACTATGCATGTGCACCAAATAACTTAACAGGATCCGTCCGATTACCCCAAGGACATCGGATAAACCACTTACAACCAGAACCGCGGGATTAAGTAACACAAATCACACACAACAATATTATTGCAGCGGAAATCTTATTACCAAATTTTACAAGTTACAAAAATTTTATATTATTCTATCGGAGTGGTTATAAGTTTGAAATATATGCTAGCTCAAAAGACCATCCTCAATAAGAAGTATAAGGGAGTTACTTAAACTTATAAGAAGGCCGAGCCCACCGGCACTTAACACCATCATCAGCAGCACAAAACTAGGACCTGAAAAACAACAGGGAATAAAACCCTGAGTATGGAATTACTCAGCAAGTCTTACCCGACTAAGGAAAAGACTCTCAAGGGTATGCTGGATAAATAGGAGTCAAGGAGAGGCTTTAGCAAAAATCAACTTATATTTTTGCAGAAGTAGCTTACTAACGTGAGTCCTTACTTTCAATCTTTTAACGCCATATTAAGTATTAATAGACTCCATTTGCATCTAGTCTAATTTCCATCTCATCAATACAACATCATTTTTATCCATAGTGTTCACATCCTGACTTTAGGTTGCAGGGCAGTGACCAAGTCTTCATAACCGCGAAGGTACGGCGATCCGAATCGATTATACTCAGCTGAGGATCTCCAATCACACGACATATGTAGCACTTAACCCTTGCATATGTCAACCCGCCACCGGGGTTCTTAAGACCGGATCAGGTTCACGCAAACCGAGAGCACAGATACACCACCGTCCAGCCTCTTGCCACGGAGGGTACACGCTACTCTCGCCACCGCTCCACGCCCATTTCGTGTTATCTTATTCCGGCCTTAGTCTGCCCGAGGCAAGGCTTACCCATGACGAGGCATGTGACCAGTTAAAGGGTCCTCGATCATCAAGCCTACATACGCGTTAATCCTTAATCAACCTGGGTAGAACATCACCTGTTCCTACCCCAAGTCTCAATTTAAGTATTTCCATCCTTAGGATTGTGTCTGTTCCTTAGGATGAAAGAGCATCACAGGGAACTTTGCAGTAAGATCCCACTATTGCTCCAAATGAAAATATTCTTGCAGGTAGAAGCCATCCTCTCCCGGGTTAAATTGAGGACAACCTCTATCCACAAGATCTAAGCAAGGTTAAGCATTTTTGTAAATCATAATTTTGATACTTCACAGAAGTATCGATAAAGGTATGGATACCAAGGAAAGCAATGCATCAAAGGGTTTCAAGCAATTCCTATAAACTTAATGCACATTTCACTAGACTTAAAGTGTGCGAAAAGTATTTAAAAACACAAGGAAAGGGGTTGCATGCACCGGGGCTTGCCTGAGTAACACTAGGTTAGTGTTGTTAGGTGACGTCCGCTTGACGAGTATTCTTTGACCGAGCACTTGCTTGATTTAACCATCTTCAGGTTGATTCATCAGCTTCAGCTTGCAGATTAGCCCACGCTTGGGGTCGACTTGGTTTTTCTTCCGCATCACGCGATTAATTAACGTACCTGAATGAAATGCATTATGCATATGAATGCATATAAACATGAATATTACAAACCTAAATAGTGCTATGCGATAGCGAATTAAACACCTAGCGGCGAGGCGTTGTACCGTTTTATTCGGAAACACTAGTTATCAGCGTATAACTAAGCGCAATAATTACGCTTCTCGAACCTATCGCAAACATCACGAACAACAACTATACACATTAAATAAAATTAGCCTACACAACTCACCAGCTAATTGATTAAATGTTAACCTTATCCCTTGTTTTATAAATTATTCTATGTCTTTATAAGTGATTAAAATATTTTAACATCACACATACCTACCAAAATTCTACTCGGTCCACTAATTCAGCTAAGTGACTAGAATAGCGAAATAATTCGCCATAGCTGAATCTGGCTCGATAATCGCAAGAACTGCGAAGTCGGCGAAAGGTTCGTGACTTACGCAATTTATCGAGCACCTTAATGCGCCTCGAACTAGCACATCAATTTATACAACGATCGAACTATTTTGGATAATTTATCAGCTTACCGTTTCAATAGCCGACTCGAATCCGCGAGATCGGTAGTGATTTTCTGATCCAGGCAATTGTCGAGGGCTTGGGGAATATCGCGCTGCTAGCTTCGTCTTCACCTGATTCTTGGGATTACTTGACGACGCACGGAACGGCGACGAGATTGTGTCTGGAGCGAGCTGGCGAAGTGGAGATCGAGCTAGGGATGACGGGTTTGACGACTTGACGATAAACGCGAGCACGCGCAAAACCCGATGGACGAAAAGCGAGCGCACACGGGGCAAGCAGTACGAATTTGAGGCGTGGAAAAATTGCCCACGGTGAAATGAGCCGAGCAAGGAGCGCTCGTGAACTTTATGGCGGGGTCGGCAGCAGCCGATGCCAGAGCGCACGGCGAGGTAATTTCGTCGATGCGGACAGCGAACAGGCGATTTGATGGCGAACAGAGAGCTTCGCGCGCGCCCAACAGAGAACTTGCGCGCGCAGGGAAGAACGACGAGCTGGAAAAGCTGCACGCGATCTCGGCGCGCAGGTACGAGCTCGGCGAGGAAGTAGAGCGTGCACAAGGGAGCAGGCCGGACGCGGCAGTAGGCGCGGCTATGGCAGCAAGGCGAGATCGTGACCACGACTAACCACGACGATGACTCTGGGGTTGTAAACAATGGAGAGGACCTCGCCGAGGTTAATAACCGGCGACTACGGATGAGAATACAGAGTTCCAAGGCCGTGGACAAGGAGCAATAGGGAAAACATCTTCAGGCGACCCTGGTGACCTGCTGATGCAGACCCGGGCGAGAACTGGAGCAGAGGCGCGCGTGGGAGCAACCTCGACTGGGCGCCATGGGCGAGCAGCGGAGATCCGACCGGCGCCACCATAGGAGCAGGGACAGGGGCGCGGCTGGAGCTTGGAGACGGACTGGGGCAGGGAGAGGCGACCAGCGCGCAAGGGAGCTCGAGGAAAATCCACGGCGCGTGCGCAGGGACAAGCAGGAGATCGACGGTGTTGGGGTTTGGGAAGGTCGAGCAGAGAGAGAGGAAGTTGTCGGCCTGCCGCGAGGGAGCAGAGAGCAGGGAAGTCCGGCGCGGTGGAGGAGAGAGGAGCGCTACACTGGGAGCAGGAGCCTCGGCGAGCAGGGAGAAGAAGGCTGGGCGAGCTGCAGATAGGAGCGGCCATGGCAGGAAGGGGGAAGAGCGCGCGCGCACGGAGCTAAGCTCGACAGGACGCGGCTGGGAAGGGGAATAGATGGCCGGGCGACCGAGCGCCATCCTAGGCGAGGAGCCGGGATACCGCGACAGAGGAGGATGCCATGGTCGAACCTGGGCAGGGCGCTGGAGGAGATGGGCACACGACGCGCAGGGAAGGAACTCAGGGAGAGGAAGAGGAGCGCCAGGAGCAGGCGCGGCTGGGAAGAAGCTGCGCGCGCATTAAAAAGAGCAGGGGGCGGCGCTGGAATATCTCACGGAGATAAGCGCGGCAGCCTGGAGATGAACATCGCCAAGAAAAGATCAAGACCCACGGGCGGCTTGAAATATCCATCGCTTGAACGGCCGGAGGGAAAAATCTGGGGAAGATGAGCTCGCGGCAGGAAAATCACGGCTGCAGAGATGAACACCTATAGCTGCCGACTGCCGTATTGACAAGGTTGTGGAAAAAAAATATTCCCCAGCAAACGGCGTGGAGAAGATGGATATTTCCTTTTCCTTTTTTTTAACGACAAATCGCAGATATTTTTGAGTCAAGATTTTTAGATCGGGACGATACATAATCAGAACAAATTAGAATGATATTAACAACCATATTTCGGACTGTGTTCCCTTCGATTCAAAATCTGATAAATTTACCTGAGGTCAGAACATCTGGTTCCACAACCACGGATAACTTACCAGTGAATCGAGGCTCAATTATAGATTCTCGTACGCGATTTCACGGTGGACGAGTGAGAACCAAATTATTTAATAATTGTTTATATCCGAAGATTTGGATCCGGGCGAGAAACAACAGACTGAAATAAACTGATTTCGGTACTGATAATTTGTTCTGCGTGATTCGACCGAAATTAGCCGAAACCCGATTCGTTAATGTACCCTCGTTTTCGTCGCTAAAACAACGTGCTGAAGAATAAAGTGGGTCATAACCTCGTGCAGGATTTCGCGAGATTCAAATTATTTTACTCCGAACATTTTAGTCGTTGAGTTCAAACTAATTTGCCCGGGATAAAAATCATCCGAGTGAGTCGAGCTTCCGAATTCGTATTCGCGCGAGCGATAGTTTTTAAATAACCACCGGACGCGCCGATTTTCGGAACGACTATCTTCCGAACAACACGAAAATTTCGAAAGAGCCCGGATAGATAAAAATAAAAACGACGTCGCACTCGCGACAGACGGAACATATGCGATATTAAAATCGCGATAGGCAAAAATAATTAGACCCTAGTGTCCGTCTTATTTACTGATATCACGTGCTTAAATCCGTACTCGTTGTCGAGCAGAATATAAACACCTGGGGTGTTACACCTTATCCCCTTTTGCCATGAGGCAAATGAGAGTGCAAGAGTCGTCGGAGAGGTCGGTGAAGAGGCGTGAAGTCGAGGTGGATTGGATGGCGATGTTTGCCTCCTCTTCCTCTTCTTCCGAGCTAGAACTCTCCTCGTCGGAGTTCCATTCTTCACCAATGTGAGCTTGGTCATACTTCTTCTTCTTGAAGTATCCCTTACTCTTTCCTCATTTCTTATATTTGTCTTTCTTAAAGTCTTTCTTTGCATCTTGTTCTTTCATAGCATGCCCTCTTCTTTCCTTTTCTCTGATACTTATCATTTTTCCTTACAAATTTCTTGAAGGTTTTTGATGAACATAGTTGTGTCTTCATCACTTGATGTTTCAACCACTTTCTTTGACTTGTGGTCTTTTCTCTTCTTGGAAGAATCTTGTTCATTTGAAATCAAGGCATGAGAGTCTCTTGTCTTGATTGGGGCTTCTTTAGACTCGTGTTGTTGAATCTTGGCAAATAGTTGATGAGGAGTCATCTCCTCATAATCATCACGGTCCCTTATTATCCTTGTTGAACTCTTGTCCTTTTCTTTATAGGCTCTCATGAATAGCCTAGTGACCTTAGAGTCGCTCCAATCTTCACTTCCCAGTACTCTTATTTTTTTGACCAAGACCATCAACCGATCAAAGAGTGATTGGAGAGACTCAACCTTAGTCCAATCATATCTTGCAAGCTCACTTTCCAAAGCCTCAACTCTATGTCTCTTGGCTTTGGTATCTCCTTCATGTGACATTTTTAGAATATTCCAAATGTCACGAGCATCTTCTCTTCCTTGGACTTTCTCGTACTCTTCCGGACATAGGCTTCCTTTTATTATGCTCACAGCTTGAGCATTGAGATGAACTTCTTGCATCATTTTCGACGTCATCTCTTCTCCTTGGGCGGGCTTGATCATACCTATATTAACAATCTCCCAAAGACTAGGATGTACACCAATTAAATGCGACTTCTTCTTGTCGGCCCACTCGTCATAGTTCAACTCACTAAGAGTTAGAAACTTTCCGAGGGACACCAAAGAGAAGTTTGGAACAAAATTACTTGAATAATCAAAATGAACTCGGTTGAACCCTTTACCTTTACTCTTGGTAGAAGATTCCTCGGTGTTGAGACTTACCTTAGTCGTCACCTTGGACACCAAGAGTTCAACCAAGTCGTCATTGTATTCTATTTTCCCCTTTCCTCTATCCTCGCCGGCCCTTCTTCTTGACTCTTCTTCTTGGGGCTTTTTCTAGATTCTTCTTCTTCAGCTCTTTTCTTTGCGTCTTTATCTTTCATATTGAGGAACATCATTTTCGCAATCTTCATGGCAAGGTCGAGGACCTTGGGCTCCATTTCCTCGCCAGTGGATGTGGTTGGGATTTCCTCGAGAAGAGGATTCACATGGTCCCTTTGAGTAGACATGATCGTTTCCTCACGCGGTTAAAGTGTAAAATGAGGCACAAAGCTCCGATACCAATTGAAAGTAGCCTAGAAGGGAGTGAATAGGCTAAACCTGAAAATTATCACCAAAACTTCAAGATACTGTTAAATCTATAGTTCAACTAGTTCAGGCCAGTTTAACTTCTACACAGGCAAGTTGAACCACTCTGAACCAGTCCAACTGTTAGAGTAAATCTAGAATATGAACTGTCACACCCGTTTCCAAGGGGCAGAGCCAGGTGCATAGCATATGTGTGCCAGGATCCATTTCCGCACATATGTTGACGTAACAAGTGTAATATATCAAAAGAACAATGCATAAGAGCATAAATAGTGATTATATTAACATATTACACTTCGAACAGACATAATGTCTTAACCTTTATTCATCAAAGTACAGCGAAACAAGGACATCCATCCACAGGAAGATAATTGGGGGTATCACTAGACTAGCATCCATGGAGCTCGGCATCATAACTTCATCTGCAAACTTCTGATAAATTAAAAATTAAGCAAGGGTGAGCTCACTTATGGTCGGGGCTCAGCAAGTGGGGGAAAACTAATGCAAGTTTAACAAGGTGAGGCTAAGGTTGATGTTGGGGGCCTTCGGCTTACGAAGGTCCTCAAAAACAGGATTTAACAGTATTTCTGGAGTATAATGTGTGAACAGGTATCTTCGGACTCAAGTCGGTATCACAGCAGACCAGAATAATACGAAGGTTGATACAGCGCCGAAGGTGTGAGCAAGAAAGCTTCGGCGTGGTAGCAAAAAATGAAACCGACTTAAAGATGAAAAGGCTATTCAGACCTCGATAGATTACTATAGAATTATTATCAAATGTAAAGGGCATAAATGTAATTTTGTATGGGCTGTGTCCTGTGCCTATAAATAGGTGAACAGTACCCCCGTACTGTTCACGCTGATTTGACATTCGCCCTTGCGTCACGCTTGTACTTTCATCTCTTTCAAGCTGAAGGTACATCTGTAATTCGATGTCATTTCTGTTTCTACATAATAATAATGCAAAGATAAAATAATAATAATATGCAATTGTCTATGTTATCCTTTATATTCCTTATATTTCATCCTTCGTCACTGTATAGTGTATTTATGAAGGTACGCCCTTCATAACCTTCGTCCGAAAATCATTATATCCTAAGGGGAATAATGCTTCGAAGGATGAAGGACTTTATCGATTAACATTTTCTATGTTGCCTTGTTCTTAACTCATAGCATTTGAGAACAAGTCTCCAACATTGGTGCCCACCTCCGGTGAACTCACTTCCACTCTTTGAGTTTTCTGAACACCTTCGGCGATCATAAACCTTCGCTATGGCGCCGAAGAAAGCTTCAGCAACTGGCACTGCAGCTCTTCAACCGCTGGACCACAATCAGGAGACTGTCTCTCTTCGGGAGGCTCGAAGCCAGAAAAGGAAGGCTGTTAGCCCGACACCACCAGAGGATGAGATAGACCAAGAAATTAGAGACATGGAGATGCTTCACCAACAGGTGCAGAGGAAGAAGGAAAAGATGTTCAGGCTAGCTGAACTACAAAGGCAGATAGACGAAGCCTCTGAGGAAGTTCGTCATCTTACTTAGGATGAGCAACACCGAAGGCCTCACCACCAAGACCTTCATCTGGAGGGTTTCCTCAATGAAGATGACTGGTATGACAATTTCCATCATGGGAATTTTGTTTTTGATGATGCTTCTCCTCTGTCCGCTGAGCTGCAGGCTACACCTTGGCCTCCGTCCTACAAGCCGCCTCAGCTTCCCATATTTGATGGCCACTCAGACCCGAAGCAGTTTTTGATGAGCTATGAAGCAACAGTATCTTCGTATGGTGGCAATGCTGCGGTCATGGCCAAATCTTTTGTTATGGCTGTCAGGAGTGTTGCTCAAACCTGGTACTCCTCCCTTCGACCAGGAACCATCACTTCGTGGCAAAAGCTGAAGGACTTGTTGTTAACCAGCTTCCAAGGGTTCCAGACGAAGCCGGTCACGGCTCAAGCTCTATTCCAGTGCACCCAGGATCACGAAGAGTACCTTCAGGCGTACGTCCGGAGGTTCTTGCGTTTGAGGGCACAGGCACCAACAGTGCCCAACGAAATTGTCATTGAGGCCATGATCAAGGGGCTTCGGCCAGGTCCGTCAGCTCAGTACTTCTCTAGGAAGCCTCCTCAAACTTTGGAGAAGCTGCTCCAGAAGATGGACGAGTACATTCGGGCCGATAATGATTTTCGCCAAAGAAGGGAGGAGGCTTTCAGGTTTTCTGAAATGACCAGGGGCTTCGGAGGGAGGTTCTATCCGAGGCACGTTAGATCAATTCATAACTCTACCCAAAATGATGATAGAGGGAGCCAACAGCAAAGGCCACAGTGTTCCTCACAGGCTTCGGGGCAACAGCAAGGCTCCTTCCGACCACGAGCTCCGAGAGGCAGAGGTACCAGGGGCTTCGGCGGAAGATTTGGCGATCAGCCAAGAAGAATTTTTTGCTTGTTCTGTGGTGAGAACAAAGGCCATACCACCAGGATGTGCCATGTTACCATCCAGAAGCAAAAGGAAATAGCCGAAGCTGCAGCACAACAGGCTCTGCCGAAGCAGGTCATGCACACTGCTTTGTATCATTCGCCTTACATCCCAGAGTATGTAGACAATCACCCTGCAGCTTCTGTTGCTTCGGCAAGTCAACCTCAAGCTTCCTGGCAACAGCCTCCGCCTCCACCACCGCTGCAACAAGGCCAGCAGCCAGAAGGGAGCCAATATGTTCCACACCAAAGGGACTTCAGAGAGCAGTCCGAAGCTCGCACATTCAACAACACTGTGCCAGAGTCAAAGCACATCTATTGACAAATATCCTACCTTAATAGCAATCTTTTTCATTTAGTTTTATTTTCTGTGTAATAAAGGACATTGTTTAGGTTTCATGTAAATAGTTCCGTTGATTCCCACAAGGAAAAAATATTTTCTTCACAGGCTCAAGTTGTTGAAGTTTAAAGATTTGTGATAACAAAGAGGACCTTCGAATTATCGAAAATTCTTCGAAGCAACAAGAAGTCGTTCTAAGGAACGCAGAGTAAGTTTGCCGAAGTCACAAAAAGTCGTTCCAAAGGGAGCGCGGTGTAAGTTTTCTGCTCCAAAGTCGTTCCAAAGGGAATGCAGAGCATACAGCGAAAAGTCAACGCTGATACCGCCTAAGTAAAAGGCGAAGCGCGAAAAGTCAACGCGAATACCGCTGAAAGTAAAAGGCGAAGAAGCTCCTAAGGGAGGCTTACAGCGAAAAATAAACGCTGATTCCGCTGAAGTAAAAGGCGAAGAAGCTCCTAAGGGAGGCTTATAGTAAAAAGACAACGCTGAGACTATGTGTTTTATCGCAGGAATGTGTGTGTATCTTCGAAATAAACATCATCTTACACAACATAACATCATCGCATCATTTCGCATAGCATAAGCATCATACATCATGCTGCATATGGCACAAGAAGGGGACATGACATCGATCTTCGGAAGAATGTTTTGAAAGGGGAAAATCACGCTAAGTTGCAAGCAGATACACTATTGATCTTCGGAAGTGTAGCTTCGGAGAACATCTTCACGAGGCTTGGATATTATTCATCAGAACACTACGAATATTGTTGTGACAAATGAAAATTATTCTTCACGAAGCATGAAAAGAAGGGAAGGTGTTTTTTCGTCAAAGACTCAAAAACGGTACGTATGTAAAATTTCATGCATCGTAAAGAATTAAACAATAAAAGCAGATATATTACATTCAGGACTACAAGATGTCACACATATTACATTTCAGAAGTTTTTTTACAATAGTATTTAATCTTCTCTCAGAACAACTTCTGCAGCCTCATTCAGGAGCCGATTGACAACTTCGTCCATAATAGCTTCAGCCATCTTTTTAATTTCGTCGTCTCCTTTCGGCTGAGAGCCCGGAGACGCTTTACCAGGATCTGAAGGAGGACAGGATACGGCTATATCGCTATTACAAATTGCAAACGAAGTTTAAAACCAAAAATTACAACACAATAAAAACCATTAGTCAATACCTAGTTGCCCTTCGGGCTCTGCGCTCTTCTCAGCAGCCTCAGCTACTTCTCTAGCATCGTGAATGCCCTTTTCGCTTTTTCGAATAATTTCTCGAGCCATCTCTCGGCCACCATTATCCCAGACATCGGTGAAAAATTTTCCACCGACCATGCTAGCTTCGGCCGAAGGATCTCTTGCATCTTCGAGGGACAAGCCAGCTTCGGATTGCGCTAAAATCTTTATATGATCGCAGCCCTTCTTCTCCAAAATGGTGGCAATCCCCATGGCCCCCGAGAAAGCACATATGTCTCCGCGGCTATTTAAAATTTCCTCGAAGGCTTCAGCTTCGTGATTAATCCATTCAAGGGGACCTTCGGGGTTGCCTCTTGTAAAGTTTTCTTCGCTCGAGAATGCGCCGACGCTGGCGAAGCTAGCTTTCAACTTCTTAACACACTCCATAGATTTGTTATAGCATTTTTTCTTGGATGAGCGAAGCTCTTCAACGGTTCCTTCTAAATGATTTGCCCATTGGTCGCTGAGTTCTCGCTTCGTTTCTTCTAGTATGCGTTCCTCTTTGGCTCTGGCCAGTTGTTTCCGAAGATCTTCAATTTCACGCCTCTGATCCTCAGCTTGACCTTTAAACATAGCTTCGTCTTCTTTTATTCTATTTATCAATGAATATAATATCTTATCTTTTTTGAGACCTTCGTTCCGTAGTTCAATTACTTCGGAACGAAGGTTGCTCAGGGCTATAGCGCATCCTTCGTCTTCGGCACCTTTTTGGGCCCTGAGGGCATTGCTAAGTATAAGGCCCTGCAAGGAAGAATGTGTGTGCGTCAATAGGTTTAAACAAACAAAAAATTTTTGGTCTCGAGAAAAAGTGCAAAGATCTTATTTTTTGTACCTTTAAGCTATTGTATGCCAGGCTGTCGGCCAGATCGTTTTTTGACAGCACCGAAAGCCCGTCTTCTAATGTTGGGAATCCGAAGCTCTTGCTCATCTCCCGACAGACAGAAATTTCCTTGCTGTCAGGGAGACAATACAAAAAGTCTTCCTCCCCACTGCCATTGAATATTAACGCCCCCTTTGGATACTTCAGTTTTTGGGCGTAAAGCTGGGCCTCTTGCTTTTCTTTTTCTGATAATTTTTCCCCGAAGCATGTCGAACAATATAATCAAGGATTTTGGGGGACGCTTCGGGGGCAATAGCACTGATTTCTTCAACAAGAATTTGCTCTGTTATTTTTTCTTTCTCGTGTTCCAAGGATTTTATCTTTGTGGGCTCTGAGGACCCAGCTTCGGCTTCAGTTTCTTGCTCTGGAACTTTAATATCAGAAATTTCAGTTTTCGCTTCGGGGACGGCAACAGTTTTCTTCGGAGGTGTGCTTGAAGATCTAATTGTTTCCAGAACATCTAGCACATTAGCCATTCTCTTTCTTTTCGGAGTCACTGCTGGCACCTTTTGATTTTTTACTGTCTCAACATTTGCTGCAGGACTCAAAACTTCTGATGTTTTTTCCTCAGTTGGTTTTTTCACTTCTTCCATTTTTTCTGTGGATGGCGCTTCGGCCATCTCTTTTGTTTCTGGTAACAAAATCTTCAGTTCTTCCAATTCTATCCTTGTTGGCGCTTCGGCCATTTCTGCGACTTCTGGCAGCAAGGTTGGTTTGGTTGGCTTTTCAGCTTCGGTGGCCGAAGAAGTCTCTCCGGTGAACTCAGGCACCGAAGCTGGTTCAATATAGCGCGGCCGATGTGTGAAGACCTTTATCCTCTTTCTTTTCGATTCTGGCTCGCTAGGAGCAGTTGCAGCTTCTTCTTTCGCAGAGGTTGTGTTTTTTCTTTTCTGCCCTCGAATGGGATAACGATAGTCAGGGTAGACGAACCCGATTGCATCAAACACCCGATTCAGCCTCTTCTTTTTTCGGCCTCCGAAGGCTGCTGACAGTGCAGTATCTTCAGCCTTCGAATAAGCCCCAAGCAGTTCATCACTCAAATTTTCAATGCTTTTTAACCAGTCATCATCTGGCTCAACAAATTTATCTCCGAACTTAAAAGTATACTTCAGCCTGATAAGTCCACCTTCGTCGGCCTCCTTTATGGTTTCTTGCGGCATTTCCCATTTCTCCGCGAGCGGCCATACCCTGAAGGCAATATGCTCTTGTACCAAATCTCTCGTTCCAATAAAAGAACAGATAACGCCGAAGGCTCTCTGGCATTCTTCGGCAGCTTCATTCATTTCAACCTTCGGCCTCCGAAGGCCGAAGCTTTGCCAAATAGGGCGCATAATTATACCTTTGATATCTTCTCGTACTGACAGGTCATTCTTCACATAAAACCATTCTGTCATCCAGTCACCGGGCCATCTCTTCCGAAAGGTTGGCACGGGACAGCTTGACCCGGACCGAAAAACGAAACTGTAGCAGCCAAAATTATTGTGATATTGTTCCTTACCCCAAGGTTTTGTTTCGTATGATAATTCGTGTATATTGCAAAAACTTTTTGCATCAGGCTTCAGACCTTGGCTTCTCACGGCCCATACGAAGATATTCAGCCTTATGATTGCCTCGGGGGTAAGTTGGTGAAGATAGACTTCGAATATTTTCAGCACTTCTACGACAAACTCGCTCAGGGGAAATCGTAGTCCAGCTTTCAAAAAGCTTCGGTACACTACGACTTCATTCTCTTCAGGGCGTGGACAAGTCTTTTCCCCTTCGTCGGCCCTCACAATGGACAAATCCCGGAAATACCTTCCTCTCATGTTGACAAGATGATTTTCTTTGATAGTTGAATTGCCGAAAACCGCATGGCTTGGTCGCCAAGGGCGATCTTCGGAGTCTTCACCACCACTGTCCACATCATAACTGTCGCTGTCACCAGTATCTTCAGACAAACCTTCCAGAATCTCTTTGGTGATTTTTTCTGTATTGGTCTTCGACATCGCTATAAGAAACCCCAAGTTCTTCTCTTCGTCGAGACTCAGCTTCATCTCAGCAGCAGCCTTCTTATCTTCAGACATCTTCGGAAACACTAAAAAACTGTTTTCAAAGCCGAAGCTTCAAAACTAAAAGCTCAGCAAATCTTAGTGCACAAGAGCTAAAAATTGAGTGAGCGGGAGCAGATGGCAAGAGAGCGTGCCAAATGAGTTTGCGGTATGACCGTATTTATACGCCCAGTGCGTTGAAAATTGAAAGACCCCGCTTGTCAGTGAATGTTGCTACTCTAGCAAAGGGAAGGTGTTTTTTCGGACCTTCGGCGTAAAAGCATTCGTCCATGTCGCAATCTAAATTTATTATTTTAAACAAATTAATATTGCGAGGGGCTACTGTTGGGGGCCTTCGGCTTACGAAGGTCCTCAAAAACAGGATTTAACAGTATTTCTGGAGTATAATGTGTGAACAGGTATCTTCGGACTCAAGTCGGTATCACAGCAGACCAGAATAATACGAAGGTTGATACAGCGCCGAAGGTGTGAGCAAGAAAGCTTCAGCGTGGTAGCAAAAAATGAAACCGACTTAAAGATGAAAAGGCTATTCAGACCTCGATAGATTACTATAGAATTATTATCAAATGTAAAGGGCATAAATGTAATTTTGTATGGGCTGTGTCCTGTGCCTATAAATAGGTGAACAGTACCCCCCGTACTGTTCACGCTGATTTGACATTCGCCCTTGCGTCACGCTTGTACTTTCATCTCTTTCAAGCTGAAGGTACATCTGTAATTCGATGTCATTTCTGTTTCTACATAATAATAATGCAAAGATAAAATAATAATAATATGCAATTGTCTATGTTATCCTTTATATTCCTTATATTTCATCCTTCGTCACTGTATAGTGTATTTATGAAGGTACGCCCTTCATAACCTTCGTCCGAAAATCATTATATCCTAAGGGGAATAATGCTTCGAAGGACGAAGGACTTTATCGATTAACATTTTCTATGTTGCCTTGTTCTTAACTCATAGCATTTGAGAACAAGTCTCCAACAGTTGAGCAGTAAGCATTTTAGTTGGTCAACATTTTATTAACAACACCTACTTACTAATAAGTGTGAATCCCAAGTATTCCCATTAAACAAAGGTATAAGAGTATATTAAAAACACTTAAGTGAAACCACTTAATCAAACCATTGGCAGATCATCGGATCTCGGTTTATTTCCATCTTCAAGTTCAATTATCATGTGAGGAGTCCAGGCTGCTCTTAACCGTGAGCACGGCTGATATATCAGTTTTACACTCTGCAGAGGTGGCACATCTTTACCCATGAGTCGTGATTCCCTTCTAGCCCGGGTTAGCTAGACCCGTATTCACTTCCGAGATGAATGGCCAAGGTCTCACTACGAGGTTTCTCACTAGAGTCCTCATTACGTAAATGCTGGAAATGGTCAACTGCATAAGGTACACCTACCGTAACCAACTTATAGTCCAGACTACAGGGTATGTTTATTTTAACAATTTGAGAGCACTCTAATGAATTATTAACATAGATAAGTATTATACATGTATATACACATGTATAAGACTTGAATATAAAACTAAATTATTTTATAAGGAGATACAATTAACTAATTATCATTTACTTTTGATTGAGAAATATATGGGCTATGGCTTATTAAGAAAACTATATATAAACTTTATTATTTTATTTACCGAAAACATGAACACTAATTGTATTATTTTAACATTGTGAGACATAATATATCATTATTTATAAGATCTTGAATATAAGGATAAATAAAGTTTTATGGGAAATATAATCAGACATGTATCTAACTTTTATTTTTATTAAGAAACATATAGTCTACAGTTTCTTTTAAATTTCTATTTAAGAAGGGTGTACTTAAATAACTATGTTAAACATTATTAAATTATCAAAACATGATATCTATTGAAAACGTCGTCTTTATATTTCTTTTATGTTCCTCATTTACAAAACTACACATAATTAATCATAACAAACATAACACAAATTAATTTACAAAAACATGTAAATCGTTGAAACTATAAATTCAAACTAATCAGCGCGCTAACACATAGCTATCAAAATACTATTTAATTTATTTGAATATTGAATATGCAAAAATCAATTATTGCAAATATTATTTAAATTTATTTGTGGAAACATGTAAAATATTTGAAACACAGATTTCAAAAGAATCACAAATTTACGAAGTTAACAATTTAATATTTAATTTATTTAGTCTCATATGCGCATTTAAAAATGGAAAAAAATGTCGTAGGGGTTAGCTCAAAAATAACCATAGACGATAGGGGCAGCGTGTAAAAAAATATATCTTTCTTCTACCTCACGTCGAGAAACCGCAGGGGCTAGTCGTCGCTGCTTCGGTCTCAGTTGGCGAGTGAGATTGAACCGCGGGAGAAGGAGAAGAGATGACGACGTAGAGGCGAGGGACGTTAGGGAGTGCTTCGACAAACAATGGCGGATGGCGTAGCAAATGACGATGAGGTATGGCGACGACAGCATGATACTGTGGACAACGACGGCATGTGGCGCATAGCGAGCAGTGAGCGCGGTGCGGAGCTGTAAGATACAATGTAGGCGGGCAGAGACGTGGGACTCTAGCGCGATGACGCGATCAGAGCGGCGGCTGCATTGGCCGGCGATGAGGACGACAGCTTTGGGAGCTGCATTGGAACGGCGGCAAGTGCAGACGCGGTGCAGCACAGCAATGACAAGCAACAACACGGCGTCGAGGCGAGTACGGACATGAGTGGGCGAAAAGGGGAGGAGGGAAGCTGGGAGTCGGCATGGTGGCATGACGAGAACCTCCAACGAGCAGCATAGGTGGTGCTCGGGTCGTGTTTTATAGGCGAGGGGGAGAGGATGGCGATCACGGGAATTGATTGTTCATTAAACGCTGCTTAAACCATCATAGAAACGGTAGCTATTAAAGCTCTAACAATGGCGGCCGCATTTTTGGGAGGAAGCCGGTACGCTAAGAAGTCGTGAGGGGAGGGAAGAGGAAGGGGAACTAGCGGTCTGCGCACATGGTTCTTGTGGCTGCTCCACTAATCCGGTAGGTGAGCAAGCGGGCGTGGGAGGTAGACAGGCGCAGAACGCAGAGCCGACGGCGGCGCTGGACACTACCGTCCCAAACATGCGTGCGAACCAGGAAATGGTGGTGTTGTGCCAGGGAGATGAAGGGGCAAGGCAGGGGGCCCACACGACATAGAAATGAAAGGAAAATAAATGTGTGGCTGAAAAAGAAATTACTTGATAGCCAGGGCCGATTTGTAACAGAGAGAATGAGAGAAGTGGGACCCGCACGTTGGTGAAAGAAAGAGAGGGGGAAAGGGCCATGTGAACAGGCTAGGCGGATGTCGTTAGCTTTCTTTCTTTTTTTTTTGAATTTCCGAATCCCTTTTTATTACTTACTCAGAATATATATAAATAGATAAACACATATAATCTCCAAGATAATGATAATTCCAAGAAAATAAAACATATGATTTTAAGATGGTGATTATTTAGCATCTCAAATATTTTTATAAAAGTTCCATGCCAAGAAATAAATCCAAATTTATGTATAATATATACATTTCAAAAATTGGAATAACTTCAAGAATATAATTAATTCGATAAGATTCTTATTCTAGTGGAAGCGTAGTTTTAGGAATAAAAATATATTAATTAACTAAAAGATATATATATATATATTCACCAAAAAAGAATAATATAAATAGAATGTTGCAAACACTACCGAACGACTGACATTTTAAAATACATATTTTCCAATATTTTAGCAAGTCACTATCACTTTATGAAATGAGTTTTTTTTCACACCAACCTAAATCCGAAAATTAGATACATCAAACAAAAATTATGTCTCGACATGAATGCATCAAACATTTGACAAAATTTTATCTAACTAAGAAATTGTTCAATTTGTTTGTATCACCATTTCATTATTTGAAAACATAAATATTTTTTCTTTCTACTGAAAACTAATAATATAAACTAAGTTACCCTTAATTGATGGACTTAGGGTGTTACAAAATCTACCCCTCTAAAAGAATCTCATCCTCGAGATTAGGAAAGGCTAGCAAGAAGACAACGGTGATACATGGTTATTTGTTGGTTTTTTTTGGTTCACAATGAAATGTTCCAAACTTAAAGAACTCGTTGTTTCTTCATAGCACAACCTATACTGATCAGGTGACCTTCATCATTGTACTTATGAACCGGTAGCTATTCTGGATTATAGCTTATGTATTCTAGTATTTCAGGCGATGTCTTGATTCAATTTGGGTCTTGCTTCATGGTCTTCTTCTCTAGTCGGTCTAGACACTTCTTGAAGCATTGGCGAATAATATTTCCTTCATTTTTGCAGTAGTAGCAAGCACCTCTTGCTTTGAGATCTTTGCGAATCAACTTCATTTGACTGACAACAGATGATGGCTGCTTTGATGTCTGTATACTAAATATCTAAGGTTGATTTGATTCTCCTATTTGGGTATAGGAAGCAAAGATAGGGTACAAGGAGAAGAGAAAACCCATCTATCTAAGGTTTTACCTAGTAAAATGATGTTATTGTGGATAGAAGTCACACAATACATCAATCAATCATTACAAAGAAGCAAATCAAACGTGGGTACAAAGACAACTAACATGAACTCAACCATACCAGCACAACATAGCTCAATGATACATATTCAACCAAAAGGGGGACAGAACATTTCCTAAGTATAACAATTTATCACAGGTTTTTTTGAAAGGCGATATAAGGTTAGGAGAAATAGAGATTATAAAATCAAGGAATCGGATCAAAAATAGTAAAGAGTTAAACAAGAACTAGACATTCTTGTTGATGGTCAAGAGTGAAACAAACTATCCATGAACTCGTGAAGTGAGGATAAATGATACAACCAAGGATATGAAGTGAGTTAGGGAGAAAGCATTATCATGGAGAAAAGTAGAGAGGCAAAGGTTTAATATATCAAGGTAGATATTGCGCAAGTGTGGCAATACAATGGCAAGAAAACAAAGTATAAGAAATCAAGGGTTATATAGCAATATTAGGAATTAGAAAACCACTATAATATAATATAATATCGCCCTTACCGATCTAGTCAAAAATCTTAATACTAAATAACAATCCTATCAACCTAGCCAAGAAGTCTGGTAATAGATCCAAAGGATCCATAGCAAAACTTCTTGCGGAGTGGGGATAAGACAAAGAATAGGTCATCGTCGATAGCTTCGAAAGAGTTTCTTCAGGCAATTTTTGCTTCAAGTTTCATAATCTTGCTTGATCATCTTGCAATGCTTCTCATTAGAACCTTCTGATAAACGAAGAATCAGACAAGAAGAGTTGAAAATAAAAGAGACGAGTTTTGATATAAAGTAAGTTTTTATGGAGGAAAATATATCAGGCTTTGAAAGACTGACTATGCTTTCCATTTCTAACTAATCTAGCGACCTACAGTCACAATGCTTTGATACCACTTCTGTCACACCCGTTTCCAAGGGGCAGAGCCGGGTGCATAGCATATATGTGCCAGGATCCATTTCCACACATATGTTGACATCACAAGTGTAATATATCAAAAGAACAATGCATAAGAGCGTAAATAGTGATTATATTAACATATTACACTTCGAACAGACATAATGTCTTAACCTTTATTCATCAAAGTACAGCAAAACAAGGACATCCATCTACAGGAAGATGACCGGGGGTATCACTAGACTAGCATCCATGGAGCACAGCATCATAACTTCATCTGCAAACTTCTGATCAAAATTAAGCAAGGGTGAGCTCACTTATGGTTAGGGCTCAGCAAGTGGGGGAAAAAACTAATGCAAGTTTAACAAGGTGAGGCTAAGGTTGAGCAGTAAGCATTTTAGTTGGTCAACATTTTATTAACAACACCTGCTTACTAATAAGTGTGAATCCCAAGTATTCCCATTAAACAAAGGTATAAGAGTATATCAAAAACACTTAAGTGAAACCACTTAAGCAAACCATTGGCAGATCATCGAATCTCGATTTATTTCCATCTTCAAGTTCAATTATCATGTGAGGAGTCCAAGCTGCTCTTAACCGTGAGCACGACTGATATATCAGTTTTACACTCTGCGGAGGTGGCACATCTTTACCCATGAGTCGCGATTCCCTTCTAGCCCGGGTTAGCTAGACCCGTATTCACTTCCGAGGTGAATGGCCAGGGTCTCACTACGAGGTTTCTCCCTAGAGTCCTCATTACGCAAATGCTGGAAATGGTCAACTGCATAAGGTACACCTACCGTAACCAACTTATAGTCCAGACTACAGGGTAAAGCTTTGGGAACTATGCCTGTATCCAATCTGCTTGAGCCGGAACTATAAGCGCTTGCTAGATGGCCTCGTTCCGGTCGACCACGACCAGCACCCAACATAAGACTTCACTAGTTATTTAGCCAAGACCATAGCCATGATAGTTCTCATGGTAGCACTGTTTTCCCGAGTGGTCACTCCATGTTCCAATTAATATGCAATAATCTTGTTTAACTATCAGGTTAACAACAATAATGTAAATCTTACCATTTGGAACATTAATATCATAAACAGGAGTGACTGCATAAAGTTAAGTTGTAGCAATAGCATAGCTACTTGATTAGATCATAATCCCAGGTTAAACAAGAAGTAAGGTTGGAAAGGTTAGGTGTATTTAACATAGTAGTGTGTATCTTTATATTTCTTTTATGTTCCTCATTTACAAAACTACACATAATTAATCATAACAAACATAACACATATTAATTTACAAAACATGTAAATCGTTGAAACTATAAATTCAAACTGATCAGTGCACTAACACATAGCTATCAAAATACTATTTAATTTATTTGAATATTGAATACACATAAATCCAGTATAGCAAATATTATTCAAATTTATTTGCGGAAACATGTAAAATATTTGAAACACGGATTTCAAAAGTATCACAAATTTAAGAAGTTAACAAATTAATATTTACTTTATTTAGTCTCATAATCGCATTTAAAAATGGGAAAAAATGTCGTAGGGGTTAGCTCAAAAATAACCATGGACGATAGGGGCAGCATGTAAAAAAATAGATCTTTCTTCTACCTCACGTCGAGAAACGGCAGGGGCTAGTTGTCGCGGCTTCGGTCGTAGGTTGGCGAGTGAGATTGAACCGCGGGAGAAGGAGAAGATGGTGACGTAGAGGCGAGGGACGTCAGGGAGTGCTTCGACAAACGATAGCGGACGGCGTAGCAAATGATGATGAGGTACGGCGACAACAGCAAGGTACTGTGGACAACGACGGCGTGCGGCGCATAGCGAGCAGTGAGCGCGGTGCGGAGCTGTATGATACAACGTAGGCGGGCAGAGACGTGGGACTCTGGCGCGATGACGCGATCAGAGCGGCGGCTGCAGTGGCCGGCGATGAGGACGACAGCTTCAGGAGCTGCATTGGAACGGCGGCAAGTGCAGGCGCGGTGCAGCACAGCAAAAACAAGCAGCAACACGACGTCGAGTCAAGTACGGACATGAGTGGGCGAGAAGGGGAGGAGGGAAGCTGGGAGTCGGCATGGTGGCGCGACGAGAACCTCCAACGAGCAGCATAGGTGGTGCTCGGGTCGTATTTTATAGGCGAGGGAGAGAGGATGGCGATCACGGGAATTGATGGTTCATTAAACGCTGCTTAAACCATCACAGAAACGGTAGCTATTAAAGCTCTAACAATGGCGGCCGCATTTTTTGGGAGGAAGCCGATACGCTAAGAAGTCGTGAGGGGAGGGAAGAGGAAGGGGAACTAGCGGTCTGCGCACGTGGTTGCTGGTGGCTGCTCCACTAATCCGGTATGTGAGCAGGCGGGCGTGGGAGGTAGACATGCACAGAACGCAGAGCCGACGGCGGCGGCGGACGCTACCGTCCCAAACGTGCGTGCGAACCAGGAAATGGTGGTGTTGTGCCAGGGACATGAAGGGGCAACGCATGGGAGCCTACACGACATAGAAATGAAAGGAAAATAAATGTGTGGCTGGAAAAGAAATTACTTGATAGCCGGGGCCGATTTGTAAGAGAGAGAATGAGAGAAGTGGGACCCGCACGTTGGTGAAAGAAAGAGAGGGGGAATGGGCCATGCGAACAGGCTAGGCAGATGTCGTTAGCTTCCTTTTTTTTTAATTTCCGAATCCCTTTTTATTACTTACTCGGAATATATATAATTAGATAAATACATATAATCTCCAAGATATTGATAATTCCAAGAAAATAAAACATATGATTTTAAGATGGTGATTATTTAGCATCTCAAATATTTTTATAAAAGTTCCATGCCAAGAAATAAATCCAAATTTATGTATAATATATACATTTCAAAAATTAGAATAACTTCAAGAATATAATTAATTTGATAAGATTCTTATTCTAGTGGAAGCGTAGTTTTAGGAATAAAAATATATTAATTAACTAAAAGATATATATTCACCAAAAAAGAATAATATAAATAGAATGTTGCAAACACTACCGAACGACTAACATTTTAAAATACATATTTTCCAATATTTTAGCAAGTCACTATCACTTTATGAAATGAGTTTTTTTTCACACCAACCTAAATCCAAAAATTAGATACATCAAACAAAAATTATGTCTCGACATGAATGCATCAAACATTTGACAAAATTTTATCTAACTAAGAAATTGTTCAATTTGTTTGTATCACCATTTCATTATTTGAAAACTTAAATATTTTTTCTTTCTACTGAAAACTAATAATATAAACTAAGTTACCCTTAATTGATGGACTTAGGGTGTTACATGAACTATGAGGAAAATAGAAGGTGGATCTCTTATAGTGGAAAACGCAAGCAATAAGCTAAGTGTGGATGGTGAAGGTACGAGAGTTATTTCACCACAAGATCCACACGACGAGTAAACCTATATGTCTATCTTGCCAAACAAAATCACAATCACAGATTGAGCAAGAACACAAGACACAAGATTTATCCCAAGGTTCGGCCACACCACAAAGGTATCCTGCTCCCCGTTGAGGAGCCCACAAAGGGCCAGGTCTTTTCAACCCTAATCCTCCACAACCTAACCACCAAGGTCAAGGGATTCTTTTCTCAAACTTTGCTCACAAGAGCGGGGAATACAAACTTCTTTGGGTCGTCCACAAATTTGGAGACTCCCAAGCAACCTCAAATTGTCTTGAAACTCTAGGGTTTCAAGAACACAAAATCGCACAAGAGGTGTTTGCAACAAGCTCAAGAGATTAGAATGAGATGGGAGAGGAAAACCAAATCCGTGAGCACAAGCACAAACCTCACACCAAAGGGCTCCTATCAAGTTGAATCGAGAGCAAGTTTGGGTAAGAGTGGAAGAAGAAGTGTGCATTTGTCTCAAGTTAGGTAAGCAATGAATGTGTGCATGTCTAGCAGCTTTGAAGAGAGAGGTGTGGGGGTCTATACATAGGCACGCTTCAAAACTAGCCGTTTGACTAGATTTTTCGAGCTGAGACCGGTTGAACCGCCCCTGGCAGACCTGGCAGCCTATCTGCCAGTCTGACTGGGAGACTGATGCACAGTCTGGTCAGACTATCAAAGATCGGTTGAACCACTCCTAGCAAACCTGTCAGCCTGTCTGCCAGTCTGACTAATAGAATGCTGGACAGTCTGAGTAGAGGAGTCAGAGACCGGTTGAACCACCCCTGGGACCAGTTCAACTAGTCTTGACCAGAAAGTTTAGGAGAGAAAACCCCAGTTCAACTGGCCCGGAGGCAAGTTCAACTAGTGTATTGTCAGAGATGTTCATAGTTGAAGTTGAAGTTCAACTACAGTTGAAAAAGCTCGACTGCAGCTAAAAAGCTCAACTCTAGTTAAAGAAGTTCAACTCAGCTGAAAAATCTCAACTGCAGCTAAAGAAGCTCAACAAGAACACTCTCAGTTTCTCAATCCTAACAACAGTCAGACACAGAGCGTTCAAGAGATTTTGGTTTTCAAAATAGCTTTTGAATTTGGAGGCTTGAGCTATAGCAAACACCATTACCTGTGCGAAAACTACTAAGAAAGAATTAGATCCTTCAACTCAAGATATACATAAAATTTTATATGTCCGTCGCATGGAGTCTTTTCAAGGCACTGCTTGTGTGTTTGCTTTGTCCTTGAAACTTCCTATTTGAATTATCAACAATGGTTGAGTCTCCTTTAGTTCATGTACATTCTGAGCATATACTAGGAGAAAACTCGTTAGTACCCATATTTGTTTTGTCATTAAATCACCAAAACCCTCAGTTAGGGTTGATTGCACTTACAGAAACCGCATGTATGCGCCTAGTGTTTGCTATATTTTTTGTATCTACCATAAAAATAGGACCGCATGCATGTGTCTGGTGGGGGACGTGCCTAAATGCATGTTCCTAGTGGAGTGATGACATACAATCACATACAAATTTTTATGTTACTTTGTATACATATCTAGGCGAACATCAAGATGTTTTCAACAACTTTTACATTTGATCAGTATTTATGCTCATAACTGCAGGTTTTACGCTCAAAACTGAAGGTGTTTACGCTCGGACATGGAGATGCTTCCAACAGTAAACGTGTCGTGGTTGCGGAAACTGAGGGACAATAAGACTGAGGGATGCTTGCATGGACTTACTCCGAACGATGAATCGTTGTGACTCGAACGTAGGGATTGAGGTAAAGGGTTTATACTAGTTCAGGCTCGAGCCCTAGTCTAGTGTAGTGCTAATCATAGTATTGCCTTGGAGCGTTTTACAACTGGTGTGTGTGTGGCTAGAAGAAGGAGGGCCTACCTTTTATAGCTCAAGGGTAGGACCTTACAGAGGAGACTTGTTCCCTACTGGTAAGAGGGTGATATGTTGCCTCGAATTGACGTAGTGCTTCTGATGTGGTCCATAGGGTCGTGTTTAGCTGTCACGCCTAGTTTTGGAAGGCAATCCGAATGCGAACCATGTACGTGCCAGGATCAGAAACTCACGTACACAACGATTACATAATTGGACATCATCACACGTTGCTCAAAGTAAATAGAGGAAATGTACTTTATTACATCACGATGTCCAAGACATCCACAAAGTCATTACTTAACATAGTAATTAACATTATCAAAGTGAGAAAAAGCGAACGTAGCAGATGTGGCCTTCATAGGAAGCTGATTGGGGGTTTGCCTCTAACATAATTAGAACTCGTCGTAGTCCTAGAACTCCTCAAAGTCCTCCATGTTGCCTGCATCTCCTCCTAAGCACTGAATATAGTGGGGACAACCTGGGGTGGGGGTGGTTTTTAAAGCAAGGGTGAGTACACATCAACGCACTCAGCAAATATCCCGTTTGGCTAAAGTGGATTGGCTATATGTGGAGTTAAGGTTAAGTAGTTGCTTTTAGTTGGTCAAGTATTTATTACTAATAGAAGAGCCAAATTTTCGTAATAAAACCAGTTATTACCCAAATGTACTCCCTCCAAGAGGAAATACCATAGATCATAATTATAACTATCATCATAAAAGTATCCAATGTTCTTCTAATCAAAGAGGATCCTAAGGCTGCTCTTAACTGTGAGCACGACTGATATACCAGTTTCTAACACTCTGCAGAGGTTGCACACTTTACCCACGAGTCGTGATTCCCTTTCTGTCTGGATAGTGCTACTCCCCATTGACCACTACCTAGGTGGCCTGGCAGGGTATCACTATGTAGCTTTTACAAAGACTCTCTTGGTGCATAGCTGCTTGTTAGGTTTCACAAGTCATACAAACACAGTACACCTCCCTAAGGTGGGTGACTAACAAAACCAAATCGAATGAACCTCGGCACCCACCCTTAGCAGAGCGAGCACTATGACCCGACCCCATTGATGGCCCTCCGGCAAAGACAACTACACCCCAGGTTCATCTAATTATTTAGCTAAGGGCATCCCATTCCACCCTCATGGTTGCACTGTTACCCCGGGTGGTCACTCAACGAATAGGTCCTTACGGAGAGGTACTCAGAAAACAGCCTGAGTCCTCTAAAGTATCACCAGATCATCATCGGGATAACATCATCGTATCATAAATATTCACATCATGTTCTTTGATTAAGTTAAAGCAATAGCATAAAGCTACCTGAAAGTCGCCTAGAGGGGGGGTGAATAGGGCGAAACTGTAATTTACAAAGTTAATCACAACTACAAGCCGGGTTAGCGTTAGAAATATAATCAAGTCCGAGAGAGGGCGTAAAAACAAATCGCAAGCGAATAAGAAAGTGAGACACAAGGATTTGTTTTACCGAGGTTTGGTTCTCGCAAACCTAATCCCCGTTGAGGAGGCCACAAAGGCCGGGTCTTTTTCAACCCTTTCCCTCTCTCAAACGGTCCCTCGGACCGAGTGAGCTTCTTCTTCTCAAACACTTGAAACACAAAGTTCCCGCAAGGACCACCACACAATTGGTGTCTCTTTCCTCAATTACAAGTGAGTTTGATCTCAAGAAAGATTGAGAAATAAAAGAAGCAATCCAAGAGCAAGAGCTCAAAAGAACACAACAAATCTCTCTCACTAGTCACTAAAGCTTTGTGTGGAATTTGGGAGAGGATTTGATCTCTTGAGTGTGTCTAGAATTGAATGCCTAGCTCTTGTAAGTGGTTGGAAGTGTGAAAACTTGGATGACTTGAATGTGGGGTGGTTGGGGTATTTATAACCCCAACCACCAAACTAGCCGTTTGGTGGAGGCTGCTGTCGCATGGCGCACCGGACAGTCCGGTGCACACCGGACAGTGTCCGGTGCGCCAGCCACGTCACCAGGCCGTTGGGTTCCGACCGTTGGAGCTCTGACTTCTGGGCCCACCTGGATGTCCGGTGGCACACCGGACATGCACTTTAGAGTGTCCGGTGCGCCACTTCGCGCGTGCCTGATTTCTGCGCGCTCTATCGCGCATTTAATGCTTCTGCAGGTGAGCGTTGGCGTGAAGTAGCCGTTGCTCCGCTGGCTCACCGGACAGTCCGGTGCACACCGGACATGTCTGGTGAATTATAGCGGAGCGATTTCCCGAAGCTGGCGAGTTCCTGAGACGCTCTTCCTTGGAGCACCGGACACTGTCCGGTGTACACCGGACAGTCCGGTGAATTATAGCGGAGCGCCTCTGGATTTTCCCGAAGGTGAGGAGTTCATCGTGAAGCCCCCTGGTGCACCGGACACTGTCCGGTGCGCCAGACCAGGGCACACTTCGGTTATCCCTTGCTCTCTTTGTTGAACCCAATACTTGGTCTTTTTATTGGCTAAGTGTGAACCTTTGGCACCTGTATAACTTATGCACTAGAGCAAAACTAGTTAGTCCAATTATTTGTGTTGGGCAATTCAACCACCAAAATCAATTAGGAACTAGGTGTAAGCCTAATTCCCTTTCAATCTCCCCCTTTTTGGTGATTGATGCCAACACAAACCAAAGCAAGTATAGAAATGCATAATTGAACTGGATTGCATAATGTAAGTGCAAAGGTTACTTGGAGTTGAGCCAATATAAATACTTATAAGATGCGCATGGATAGTTTCTTCATTTTTATCATTTTGGACCATGCTTTGCACCATGTTTTGTTTTCGCAAATTCTTTTGTAAATCTTTTCAAAGTTCTTTTGCAAATAGTCAAAGGTAAATGAATAAGATTTTGCGAAGCATTTTCAATATTTGAAATTCTCCCCCGGTTTCAAATGCTTTTCCTTTGACTAAACAAAACTCTCCCTAGATGAAATTCTCCTCTTAGTGTTCAAGAGGGTTTTAAGATATCAATTTTGAAAATACTACTTTCTCCCCCTTTTGAACACAATAAGATATAAATTTGAAATTTACCAATTGAAATTCAACGGGGAGTAGGTTTGCGAGAACCGAACCTCGGTAAAACAAAAAAAAATAGGTGGTGGTGCGGTCCTTTTGCTTTGGGCTAATACTCTCTCCCCCTTTGGCATGAATCGCCAAAAACGGAGTCATTAGAGCCCTTGCTAACTACTTTCTCCCCTTTGGCAAATAAAATGCGAGTGAAGATTATACCAAAGCCGGAGAGTTGCTCGGAGCGACGGCGAAGGATGAGTTACGAAGTGGAAGCCTTTGTCTTTGCCGAAGACTCCAATTCCCTTTCAATACACCTAAGACTTGGGTTGATATAGACTTGAACACACATTAGTCATAGCGTATGAAAAGAGACATGATCAAAGGTATATGAATGAGCTATGTGTGCAAATCAACAAAAGAAGTTCCTAGAATCAAGAATATTTAGCTCATGCCTATGTTTGTCAAAGGTTTGTTCATCAAGAGGCTTGGTAAAGATATCGGCTAATTGATCTTTAGTGTTAATATATGAAATCTCGATATCTCCCTTTTGTTGGTGATCCCTTAAAAAGTGATACCGAATGGCTATGTGCTTAGTGCGGCTATGCTCAACGGGATTATCCGCCATGCGGATTGCACTCTCATTATCACATAGAAGAGGAACTTTGGTTAATTTGTAACCGTAGTCCCTAAGGGTTTGCCTCATCCAAAGTAATTGCGCGCAACAATGGCCTGCGGCAATGTACTCGGCTTCGGCGGTAGAAAGAGCTACGGAATTTTGCTTCTTTGAAGCCCAAGACACCAAGGATCTTCCCAAGAACTAGCAAGTCCCCGATGTGCTCTTTCTGTTAATTTTACACCCTGCCCAATCGGCATTCGAATAACCAATCAAATCAAAAGTGGATCCCCTAGGATACCAAAGCCCAAACTTAGGAGTATAAACTAAATATCTCAAGATTCGTTTTACGGCCGTAAGGTGAGGTTCCTTAGGGTCGGCTTGGAATCTTGCACACATGCATACAGAAAGCATAATATCTGGTCTAGATGCACATAAATATAGCAAGGAGCCTATCATTGACCGGTATACCTTTTGATCCACGGACTTACCTTCCGTGTCGAGGTCGAGATGCCCATTGGTTCCCATGGGTGTCTTGATGGGTTTGGCATTCTTCATCCCAAACTTGCTTAGAATTTCTTGAGTATACTTTGTTTGGCTTAGGAAGGTGCCCTCTTGGAGTTGCTTTACTTGAAATCCTAAGAAATACTTCAACTCCCCCATCATAGACATCTCGAATTTCTGTGTCATAATCCTACTAAACTCTTCACACGTAGATTCGTTAGTAGACCCAAGTATAATATCATCAACATAAATTTGGCATACAAACAAATCATTTTCAAGTGTTTTGGTAAAGAGTGTAGGATCGGCCTTTCCGACTTTGAATCCATTAGTGATAAGAAAATCTCTAAGGCATTCATACCATGCTCTTGGGGCTTGCTTGAGCCCATAAAGCGCCTTAGAGAGTTTATAGACATGGTTAGGGTACTCACTATCTTCAAAGCCGGGAGGTTGCTCAACATAGACCTCTTCTTTGATTGGTCCATTGAGGAAGGCACTCTTCACGTCCATTTGATAAAGCTTGAAGCCATGGTAAGTAGCATAGGCCAATAATATACGAATTGACTCAAGCCTAGCTACGGGTGCATAGGTTTCACCGAAATCCAAACCTTCGACTTGGGAGTATCCTTTGGCCACAAGCCGTGCTTTGTTCCTTGTCACCACACCATGCTCATCTTGCTTGTTGCGGAAGACCCACTTGGTTCCTACAACATTTTGATTAGGACGTGGAACTAAATGCCATACCTCATTCCTAGTGAAGTTGTTGAGCTCCTCTTGCATTGCCACCACCCAATCCGAATCTTGAAGTGCTTCCTCTACCATGTGTGGCTCAATAGAGGAAACAAACGAGTAATGTTCACAAAAATGTGCAACACGAGATCTAGTAGTTACCCCCTTATGAATGTCGCCGAGGATGGTGTCGACGGGGTGATCTCGTTGGATTGCTTGGTGGACTCTTGGGTGTGGCGGTCTTTGTTCTTCAACCTCCTTATCTTGATCATTTGCATCTCCCCCTTGATCATTGTCGTCATCTTGAGGTAGCTCATTTGCTTGATATTCTCCTTCATCATTTTGAGCCTCATCCTCATTTTGAGTTGGTGGAGATGCTTGTGTGGAGGAGGATGGTTGATCTTGTGTACTTGGAGGCTCTTCGGATTCCTTAGGACACACATCCCCAATGGACATGTTCCTTAGTGCGATGCATGGAGCCTCTTCAATACCTATCTCATCAAGATCAACTTGCTCTACTTGAGAGCCGTTAGTCTCATCAAACACAACGTCACAAGAAACTTCAACTTGTCCGGAGGACTTGTTAAAGACTCTATATGCCCTTGTGTTTGAATCATATCCTAGTAAAAAGCCTTCTACAGTCTTAGGAGCAAATTTAGATTTTCTACCTCTTTTAACAAGAATAAAGCATTTGCTACCAAAGACTCTAAAATATGAAATATTGGGCTTTTTACCGGTAAGGAGTTCATATGATGTCTTCTTGAGGATTCGGTGTAGATACAACCGGTTGATGGCGTAGCAAGCGGTGTTGACCGCCTCGGCCCAAAACCGATCCGAAGTCTTGTACTCATCAAGCATGGTTCTTGCCATGTCCAATAGAGTTCTATTCTTCCTCTCCACTACACCATTTTGTTGAGGGGTGTAGGGAGAAGAGAACTCATGCTTGATGCCCTCCTCCTCAAGGAAGCCTTCTATTTGAGAGTTCTTGAATTCCGTCCCGTTGTCGCTTCTAATTTTCTTGATCCTCAAGTCGAACTCATTTTGAGCCCATATCAAGAATCCCTTTAAGGTCTCTTGGGTATGAGATTTTTCCTGCAAAAAGAATACCCAAGTGAAGCGAGAATAATCATCCACAATAACTAGACAGTACTTACTCCCGCCGATGCTTATGTAAGCTATCGGGCCGAATAGGTCCATGTGTAGGAGCTCCAGTGGCCTGTCAGTGGTCATGATGTTCTTATGTGGATGGTGAGCACCAACTTGCTTCCCTGCTTGGCATGCGCTACAAATCCTGTCTTTCTCAAAATGAACATTTGTTAATCCTAAAATGTGCTCTCCCTTTAGAAGCTTATGAAGATTCTTCATCCCAACATGGGCTAGTCGGCGGTGCCAGAGCCAACCCATGTTAGTCTTAGCAATTAAGCAAGTGTCGAGTTCAGCTCTATCAAAATTTACCAAGTATAGCTGACCCTCTAACACTCCCTTAAATGCTATTGAATCATCACTTCTTCTAAAGACAGTGACACCTACATTAGTGAATAGACAGTTGTAGCCCATTTGACATAATTGAAAAACGGAAAGCAAATTGTAATCTAAAGAATCTACAAGAAAAACATTGGAAATGGAATGGTCAGGAGATATAGCAATTTTACCCAATCCTTTGACCAAACCTTGATTTCCATCCCCGAATGTAATCGCTCTTTGGGGATCCTGGTTTTTCTCATAGGAGGAGAACATCTTCTTCTCCCCTGTCATGTGGTTTGTGCACCCGCTATCTGTTGGGGGCCTTCGGCTTCCGAAGTTCCTCAAAAACATGATTTGACAATGTTTTCCAAGAGAAATATGTAAACAGGTACCTTCGAAGTTAGATTGCGGGTATACAAAAGCACGGTTAAAGACGAAGCTTGACTGGGACGAAAGGCGATCACGACGAAGGACAAGACGATCACGAAGCTATGTGCAGAAAAGCTTCGGCATAACGGCAGAAAAGGGGAACCGACTTAAAGATGAAAAGCCAAATTAGGCCTCGAAGAATTACTATAGAGTTATTGTTAAATGTAAAGGGTATTAATGTAATTTTGCATGGGCTGCGACCCGTGCCTATAAATAGATGAACAGTACTCCCGTACTGTTCACGCTGATTTGGCATTTGCTTTTGCATCACACCTGTATTCACATTCTGTCGGTGTTTTGGGTTCGACCGCACACCCGGGGTTGCCCCTCTAGGTGCTTTTAGGAGTAGGACGGTGTCGACGACTGTAGCAAAATGGTTCGTGCCGATCGCACGAGGGACAATGGACAAGGTTTGCAGGTTCGGGCCGCTTAGAAGTGCGTAACACCCTACGTCCTGGTGAGTATATGAGCGTGGTTACAAGAGGATTCTCTGGGTAGAAGGCACAGAGAATGTTTGTGGGTGGCTAAGTAGAATAGGGTCGATCGTTCTGAAGGGGTGCCCCCTAGGCCTTATATACTCGACCGTGGAGCATTACATGTGATACGATAACAACAAGTAGCTGAAAGATAGTAAACCTCTTGAGTTTATCCTTACGTAACCTCCGCCGACTTATCCTCGCATGGCTCCGTTGCATGGGGGCTTCAGCGCGGGAAAGTCGGGTCTCTGTTTGTGATTCATTCGTTTGACGTTGTGGGCCGCCTGTGTTTGCACTAATCAGTCCCGCGTCTTCTTTATTGGTTGTCTTTCCCTAGGCCCACGAAAGAATGACCTTACGAATTATTTGGGTCCCTGGGCTTTTCGTGAGGCCTTTTACTTCTTTAGTGGACCCAGGGGATATCTATCCCCCACAAGCCCCCGATCTTTGAGTTAATTTAGAGGTAATCAACTCAAAGATCCAAGGTCCGGAAAATGACTTCCTGCTGTCTTCTCTGGCTCTGATCACTCGTTCGACCAAAGTTTGGTTTTGTGCTTGTGCCTTAGAGGTCGGCATTTTGGATTGTAAGACTCTAGACTTCATTGGGTGCACCGGAGGTGCACCCAATGGGTGTAGCCCCCGACCTTTGAGTAGATTTTACAAGATAATCTACTCAAAGGTCTTCTCCAAAGATTATCTCCATTCGCGTTCCTGTATCTCAGTTGAGGATTGACCTTTCCAATCTTGTTCTACGCCTTAGAGGTCGGCACTATATTGATTTAGAATGATAATCCATGGGGTGCACCGAAGGTGCACCCAATGGGTGTAGCCCCCGACCTTCAAGTGGATTTTTGAGGATAATCCACTCGAAGGTCTTCCTTCTGTGTCCTTTTGAGAATTATCCTTTCTGCTTGTAAAAAATTGGCATGATGTCATCCGCGCTATGTCATCAGTTTTTATGCTTCAGAGGTCAGCATGTTTTCTGTCTTTTGCAGCCGAGTTCGCAATCCCTCCATATCTCGCTAGGTAGTGTAATTTATTTGCTCTGTGACTGATTGGACATTTGATGGACGTTCTCTGTCTAGTCTTCAAGTCATTTCTGTCGACCATATTTTGCACTCCACTGGCTATATTTGGCTTCCCTCTAACTCTTGTTGATATCTCATTTTTGTCTTGAGGTATTCACTGCACGCCCTGCACGGATGTGACCGTTTGAAAAATATACTGATAATTCCTGGACGTCCCCCCCCCCAATGGGTGTGGGCAAGAGACGGCTTGGTACGCTGAGTGTTTTAGCCTGGTTGCCTCTGAGTAGTAATGCGATGGGACGGCTAGTGTAATCATATCCTTTGCGCTGTTGACTGGAGTCCCAATGGGTGTAGTGTTGCATGAAACGGCGTCCGCCGCCTGACGTGTCTTCGGGTGGGTGGAAGTGCTTATTGAATGCCTTGCGACTGTTCAGTGACCGCGGTTAGAAGTGAGCGGTTGCCTTTCCCTTCTATAAATAACCCTTTTGCTTCTCTGGTTTCTTCGCATCTCTTCGTTGCTTCTTACTGCCTCTTCTCCTTCTTCTCTCCCAAAGCTCTCAACCATGGGCAAGAACAACAAGCGTAAGCGTGAGCCGACTCCTCCATCAGAGGAGTTTGGCGACTCGGAGTACTCGGAGGAGGAGTTCTCCTCCGAGCCCGAGGGGTCTCCGGCTCCCGTCTCTCCCCCGGCGTCGTCCGATGACTCGGACGACTCCCAGGGGATAGCCGCGGAGGTCTGGACATACATCCGGGCCGTCGAGCGCGCCGGGCTCGAAGGCTCGGATGAGTCGGAGTACTCCTCGGATGAGGAGGACTCGGACGGCGGCGAGGAGGGTGAAGACGACGACGACGACGACGACGACGATGACGACGACGGCGGCAGCAGTGGCGAGGGCGACGGCGACGGCAGAGGCGGCACCAAGGGCGGCAGCGGCGGCAGCGGAGACAGCACCAGGGGCAGCAGCAGGGGCAGCACCCGGGGCAGCGGCGGCGGCAGGGGCAGGGCCAGTGGCTAGGTGCCACTGGTCTTTTTAGATTTTAGTATAGTTTAGTATATAATGTAGTAGTAATTAGTGTAATTTAGTTGTAGTAGTAGTATAATGTAGTTTAGTAGTAGTAGTAGTGTAGAGTAGAATTAGGGAAGTATCAACTCATAAAGAGTTGGTTTGTAACTTGTTGACTTCCCTTCAATGAAAGTTGTCGTTTATTTCCTCTTTTTGATGACTCTTCACTGGTTTTGCTAAATGTTGAATCGATTCTTTTGATGTAGTAGAAATAACGCCGAGCAGTTGTGAAGATTGACATCAGCGTTTTAGAAGTAACACTGAGCAGTCGAACACAAGACCAGCATTTTAGAAATAACGCCGAGTGATAGAATACCGGCATCAGCATTTTAGAAGTAATGCTGGGCGTGTGAACACGTGGTCGGCGTTTTAGAGGCAGCGCCGAGTGATTGAAGGTCGGCGTCGGCATTTTAGAAGCAATGCCGAGCGATTGAACACATGGTCGGCGTTTTAGAGACAGCGCCGAGTGGTTGAAAGTCGGCGTCGGCATTTTAGAAGTAATGCCGAGCGATTGAACACGTGGTCGGCGTTTTAGAGGCAGCGCCGAGTGATAGCAAGTCGGCGTCGGCATTTTAGAAGTAATGCCGAGCGATTCAATCCATGGTCGGCGTTTTAGAGGCAACGCCGAGCGATAGCCAGCTTCTTCAAGTTTCTTTGAGGAAAATGGCCGAGTGATGAGATGGCACATTGGTTTTCTTGGAAATAACTGTTAGATATCCACGTGGCGTGCTGAGATTTCGGAGATGACCGCTGGGTGATGACCGGGCACTTTTTCAAAAGGTATCTGGCTCAAGAATATCCCTTAAGTGTCGCGCTTTCAGCCGCCTTTGCTTTCCGTGCCCTAGTTCTTGCATTTCCGCATCTGAATCTTCTCTGCCACTCGCCTCCCACTCTGTTTCGCTAGCGAGAAGCAAGAATGGCGCCCAAGAGGAAAACCGCGAACTCGTCTGCTGCAGTGATCCCCGCCATCGATCCCAACAGTCAGTTACCCTTCGCAGGTAACCATATGTCTGTGATTTCTGAAGTTGAGCTTCTCCGCCTTGTTTCCGTCGGGGTTCTCCCTCCACGGGAACTCTGTTCTTGGCGTTCTTGCCATGGGACTACTGTCCCAACCGAGGATACCCACGAATCAGTGGTCTATACCCCTTTCCTTCTTCGCGGCCTCGGCCTTCCCATATATCCTTTTTTCCGTGGCATCCTTGATTTTTATCATATCAACCTGACTCACCTGAACCCTAACTCCATTCTCCAAATCTCTATTTTCGTTCACCTTTGCGAAGCTTTTCTTGGCGTGCTGCCGCATTTTGGCTTATGGAAATATTTGTATCACTGCCGTCCTGGGATGGCCGGGGGGCAACATCAATTGGTCGGAGGTGCCAGTTTAGAGATGCGCCGGGGGCGGAAGACCGAGTATCTCGAGATACCCCTCAAGGATAGCATTAAAGGCTGGCGTCTGGAGTGGTTTATAGTGGACAATTATGGAAACTCTCTTCCCCCTCGTTCAGGGAGACAGGCAGACGTTCGCACTCCGAGTTGGACTGAATCTCCCACGGACCAAGAAGTAGCCGAGGCGGGCGTGTTGCTTGCTGAGGTTGGATTACTGAAAGAGAGAGGTCTGACTGCCGAAGCTGTGGTCACAGATTTTGTTTTCAAAAACATTCAGCCGCTGAAGGACAGGGCCTATCCAGCATATCTTTACAGAGGGCTGGCCGACCCAACTCGAGTTACTAATAGGAGAATTCCTTCTGTTGATTTGGTGAGCCGACTCGAGATGATCCTCAGGGGTAAGGTTTCAAACGTTGGAGCTCCAGTGGCATACTCGGCTTGGAATCTGCCTTCCCCCAAAGATTTCACTCTTTTTGTGTCCAATCCGCCCGTGACAGATAGCAATTTGGGTCTTAGAGTTCGACCTTCTGCTGAAGATGTCCGTTCCTTAGTTGCTTCGCTCGGGGAGATACCTGATGATGAGCGACAGATTTATTTTGAGGTGCCCCTGAACCCCAGTGACGCAGACATAAATGACATGCTCGATCTGCTAGCTGAGGATTCGTCTGATACTGTTCCTGATGGTACACTGGCAGTGGTGCCGCCTCCAGAGGTTGTTGCGACCTTGGATGTCTCGAAACCTGCCAATATTCGCCCGAGGCGTCCCAGCCGAACCAGCCAGCCCGAGCCTTCTGCTGATGATCAGAAAAGGAAAAGAAGACGCCTCCGGCGAGTGTCTAGCTTTGATGAGGACGCCAGCACCTTAGCTCCTACTGTTGAAGAAATGACTGCAACTGGTCTAGCTGACGTTGATCCCAATGGGTGTGCTCCGCCTGTTGCTGACCCTAATGAGGATGCTGTCTGCGCTGCTGCTGTGGAAGATGAGGAAGAAGAGAATGAAACTCCATTAATTCGGAAAAACAGTCGGCAGCTCGTCGCTAGCGGTGGTAGTAGTGGGGTTCCTTCTCCTGCCTTGTCTGCTCTTATTGGTCTGCAAGAACTGTCCATGACCAATTTTGATCAAGCTTTAGAGGATATGGTCCCTGAGAACTTGCTGTTGGAACCTGCAGACGTTGATGCAACAGAAATTTGCGCAGCCGTGCCAGATGCAGGGTTGAGGTCGTCCCGTGCCTCGTCGACCTTAGAGCGCGATCTTGAGGGCCGGGATAATGACTTGGACCATCCTGATCCTGTGGAAACAGCTGAAGGCCCGTCGACCTTAGAGGTGGTCACGGCAGAGAGCTTGGATCCTTTGAATGGTGCTGACATGTGCCCAGCCCCCGAGGGTGTCGCCGGGGAGGACTCAACTCAGGTGAGGAGTGTAGGCCACTTCCCAGCCCCCGAGGGTGTTGCCGGGGGTGACCCGGCTCAAGTGGGCAGTGCCAACTTTGACCCAGCCCCCGAGGGTGTCCGAGTGGGGTCTCCCTCCTGCACTTCTATGGATGTTCATGTGGGTTCACCTCCACATTCTGGCGGCATGATGGTGGCTCGAACTTCGGATCAGGGGGTCGCTTTGGAAGGCAGCATCCCCACTGGTCTGAAGTTGAACTCTGCTGAATGTACTGAGCTTGTTCCTGCTGGCCTACTACGAGCTGCTTCGGGTGGTGGTCTGATACCTGATTACCAGCTGATTTCTCCTGACCTGGGGATCTCTTCGTTCTTTTCCAACCTCCAGGTGCTGTGCCGTGCTTTAATTTGATCTCTATGTTGCATGAATTGCTGTCATTATTCTCATCTGTCCTTCTCGTCAGGCTTTGGTGAATGGATTGGTCAGTCAACTGAAATCACAGGGTGCTTCTACCCCAGAAGTGGCATCATCTCTCGAGTGTTGGAATCCAGTGTCGCTTCGCCGTCGTGTATCTGAGTTGGAGGCCGTCAATGCTGGTCAGTGTCCTTTTCTTCTTCTTCTTTACTCTTGTCCGTAGGTTGTTTTACCTTCTGATCTCGTTTTGTTTGAATACTTCTTGATAGGGATGACTCGGCAGATCATAGTTCTTGAAGAAAAACATTCTCAAGATCAAGCCGAGATGACTCAACGATGTGCTGACTTCGAGGAGAAGTATTCTCAAAGTCAGATCGAGTTGAGTCAGGTCTCTGCGGCTTTGGATGACGCTAACGCTCTGAGTTCTTCTCTTCATGCTCAGCTTAACTCTGAGAAGGTAGCTTACGAACCTGTGCTTCGCCTTATCACGATCTTGGATTCTGAATGAGCTTGATTTTTGCTTGTAGGAAGAGAAACGTAGCCTTGCTGCTTCTCGCGACAACTTGGACAGACTGTACCGGGATTTCAGTAATTCGCTGACCATCTTGGAGAGGAGCCACCGCTTTACGATGGAGGAACTTGACAATCAGCGCCGTCAACTGCAAGAATCTTCGGACGAAGTGGCCCGCCTTACACAGTTGCTATCAGCAAAAGATGCCTCCATCAAGGAACTCCGAGCTTCCAAGAAAACCATTGCCCGGGAGTTGGAAACTGCCCAGCAGGCTGTTAAAGTTGCTGAAGAGGCTGCTGTCACTTTCAAAACTCAGCGCGATAAGGCTCTGGACAAGGCCATTCGGGCGGGACGAATTTTGATGAGAAGACCTGGCGTAGTTGTCCCCGAGGATATAAGGGCCGATGTGGTTGCTGCCCCTGATTCCTCGAATCGCCCTTCTTCGTCAGTCGTTCCTGAAAGAGACATTGGAAGATAAAGAAACAGTTCGCGTGCTCTGAGCGCGCAGTTAGCATGAGCGAGTATTTATTTGGAGGTCATCAGCTTATCACTCGAATGTTACGATTTCTTTCTTATCGTATCAGAATTTATTAGTTTGCAAATTTGTGGTATGCTACATGATAATTATGAAGTCTGTTTGTGGGATATGGAGATCATCCCTTGAACTGCATAAGCGTGAGTATGCTATACTGGTTTAAAACCATCAATTACTTTTAGCCGGTAACTTTCGTTAGTAGGGCATAGTGGTCACCCCTGAGTTAAATAAGCGTGAGCATGTTGCACCGCCTTAAGTCGTTGCCGACTTAAGCCGATTGCTCCGTTTGTAGGGCATAGTGGTCACCCCGAGCTAAGTAAGCGTGAGCATGTTGCACCGCCTTAAGTCGTTGCCGACTTAAGCCGATTGCTCCGTTTGTAGGGCATAGTGGTCACCCCGAGTTAAGTAAGCGTGAGCATGTTGCACCGCCTTAAATCGTTGCCGACTTAAGCCGATTGCTCCGTTTGTAGGGCATAGTGGTCACCCCGAGTTAAGTAAGCGTGAGCATGTTGCACCGCCTTAAGTCGTTGCCGACTTAAGCCGATTGCTCCGTTTGTAGGGCATAGTGGTCACCCCGAGTTAAGTAAGCGTGAGCATGTTGCACCGCCTTAAGTCGTTGCCGACTTAAGCCGATTGCTCCGTTTGTAGGGCATAGTGGTCACCCTGAGTTAAGTAAGCGTGAGCATGTTGCACCGCCTTAAGTCGTTGCCGACTTAAGCCGATTGCTCCGTTTGTAGGGCATAGTGGTCACCCTGAGTTAAGTAAGCGTGAGCATGTTGCACCGCCTTAAGTCGTTGCCGACTTAAGCCGATTGCTCCGTTTGTAGGGCATAGTGGTCACCCCGAGTTAAGTAAGAATGCAAGTCAATCATAAATGAATCAAGTATCTTTGAAATTTCTCTTTATTGATGACATATTTCCACTTTACAGAGTACATGGCCGCCCCGGCTGTTTTGAAGTACAGCTAGGGGTAAAACTTTCTGAGGTGTTCTATGTTCCAAGAGTTCCCGACTTCTGTACCATCCATCTGGGTGAGGCGATACGATCCGGGTCGAGTGACCTCTGCCACTATGAAGGGTCCTTCCCATAAGGGTGATAGCTTGTGTCATCCCTCCCCCGTTAGAATTCGGCGGAGGACGAGGTCCCCTACTGAAAAGAACCTTTGCCGCACGGCCTTATCATGATAACGCCTTAGAGTCTGCTGGTATCGCGCTGACTGTATTACTGCATTCAGTCGTTCTTCCTCAAGTATATCAATATCTTCCAGCCTGGTGGCCTCAGCTTCCGCTATGCTTTCGAAAATCAATCTTGGCGCCCCAAACTTGAGATCAGCGGGTAGCACTGCTTCTGATCCATAGACCATGAAAAAAGGAGTGTTTCCATGCAGGGCCCGGCTAGGTTGAGTTCTCAAGCTCCAAACAACATAAGGCAATTCTCTTATCCATTTTCCTGCGAATTTTTCATTTTTATCAAAGACCCTCTTTCTGAGTGCCTCCAATATCATTCCGTTGGCTCGCTCAACCTGCCCATTGGCTCTCGGATGGGCTACAGATGCATACTTGATCTGAATGCTTTTCTGCTCGCAGAAGTCAAAGAATTCTGAGCTGGTAAAGTTGGATCCCAAGTCAGTGATGATACTGTTTGGTATCCCAAATCTGAATATTATGCTTTGTATGAATTCCACGGCTTTAGCAGAGGTTAAAGAGGCAATGGGCTGAAACTCTATCCATTTAGTGAACTTGTCAATTGCCACCAATACATGGGTGTATCCTCCTTGAGCTTTCTTAAAAGGTCCAATCATATCCAATCCCCAGCATGCAAAAGGCCAAGTTACTGGTATGGTTTGTAGTTGCTGTGCTGGCAGGTGCTGTTGTTTTGACAGGTACTGGCAAGCTTCGCATCTCTGAACTAGCTCGGCTGCATCATTCTTTGCTGTCGGCCAATAGAATCCCGACCTGAAAACCTTCCCAACTAATGTTCTGGATGCTGCATGTATTCCGCACTGCCCTGCATGGACTTCCTCCAGAAGTTGCTTCCCGGTGGACGGGAGAACGCACTTCATGAGGACGCCTGACGCGCCCCTCCGATATAATACCTCCCCAATGAGTGTGTAGTGAGCTGATTGTCTGGCAATGCGCTCCGCTGAGTTCTTGTCATCTGGCTCTTCTTCATTCTTTATATACTTAATAATCGGTTGCCTCCAGTCATCAGAATCTGGCTCGGGTTGGTCTATGATGTTGCACTCTTCCCTTTGATCCATCGAGATGCTCGGCTGAAGGATTTCTTGCACGAAGACCCCGGGCGGGACCTGAGTTCGACCAGATCCGAGCTTTGACAGTATATCAGCCGCCGTGTTCCGATCTCTTTCTATATGATGAAACTCCAGACCTTCGAATTTATCTTCTAGCTTTCGGACGGCGGCGCAGTATCTCCCCATTGAATCATTTGAACAATCCCATTCCTTGTTTATCTGACTGATGACTACCAGAGAATCCCCATATACCATCAGTCTCTTGACACCCAGTGATATGGCGATGTTTAATCCGTGTATCAAAGCTTCATACTCGGCTGCGTTGTTAGAGGCCGGGAATAGCAATTGGAGAGCGTACTTGAGGTGTTCGCCTCCCGGTGCAGTGAAGAGAATTCCTGCTCCTGCTCCCTGCAGCTTCAGCGAGCCATCAAAATGCATTCGCCATACTTCTGCGGTTTCTGGATTATCCGGCACTTGCTGTTCTGTCCATTCTGATACGAAGTCGACCAGTGCTTGAGTTTTGATGGCAGTGCGAGGTCGGAACTCGATATCATGGGACCCCAACTCGCAAGCCCACTTGGCTATTCGGCCAATGGCTTCCTTGTTGTGAAGAATGTCCCCTATTGGAAAACCAGTAACTACTATGACTTTGTGGTCGTCAAAGTAGTGATGCAACTTGCGGGCAGTTAGAAGTACTGCATATAATAGCTTCTGAACTTGAGGATACTTTTTCTTCGATGGGCCTAGAACCTCACTGATGAAATAGACGGGGTGTTGGACCGGGTAGGCATGCCCTTCTTCCACTCGCTCGACTACCAACGCAGTGCTTACCACGTGAGTCGTGCAAGAGATATATAACAGCAGATCTTCAGCCGGCTGAGTCGGCGTAGCTCGCCGGGGCGGTTTCAATACTGGCGGTGTTGTCAGGAATTTCTTCAGTGCGTCTAGAGCTTCTTGTGCCTCTGAAGTCCATTGAAACTTATCCACCTTTTTCAGCAGTTTATAAAATGGCAGACCTTTTTCTCCCAGTCTGGATATGAATCTGCTCAGGGCTGCCATACATCCGGTGAGTCGCTGAACCTTCTTCTGTGACCGAGGAGCTTCCATCTTCATGATAGCTTCGATCTTATCTGGATTAGCTTCAATTCCCCGGTGGCTGACAATAAATCCGAGTAACTTCCCCGCTGGTACCCCGAGGACACATTTTTCAGGATTGAGCTTCCATCTATATCTTCTCAAACTGTTGAAAACCAGCTGTAAGTCTTCGATGAAGTTTTCTGGATTCTCCGTTTTGATCACCACATCGTCCACGTAAGCTTCCACACGCTTGCCCCAGTGATCGGCTAAGCATGTTTGAATAGCTCTCTGATAAGTCGCTCCAGCGTTTTTGAGGCCAAACGGCATGGAGGTATAACAGAAAGCACCGAATGGGGTGATAAATGCCGTTTTTTCCTCGTCTTCTTTTGCCAAACTAATCTGATGATACCCGGAATAGCAATCTAAGAAAGACAGCATCGAACATCCAGCGGTAGAATCCACCACTTGATCTATCCTTGGGAGCCCGAAGGGATCCTTCGGACAGTGTTTGTTGAGATCGGTATAGTCGACGCACATGCGCCAATCCACTTTATTCTTTTTGAGTACAAGAACAGGGTTGGCTAACCACTCGGGGTGTAATACTTCTCTAATAAATCCGGCCGCGATCAAGCGAGCTAACTCGGCACGAATGGCCTCTCTCTTGTCGGGCGTGAAACGACGCAGCTTTTGCCGGATTGGCCTCGCCTGGGGATAGACCTTCAATTTGTGCTCGGCCAGTTCTCTTGGGACTCCCGGCATATCCGCAGGTTGCCATGCGAATATGTCTCGGTTATCTTGCAGGAACTGGACGAGCGCGCTTTCCTATTTGTCACTTAAACTGGAGCTGATGATGGCCGTCTTGCGCTCATCAGCGAAACCCAGGTTGATCCGCTTGGTGTCTTCAATCGGCCGCATAGAGGTCGTGGCCTGAGCTTCGTTTGCCGGCACGGCGAGGTCTTCGTCAGGCTTAGAGTTCGCCGGTGTAGAAGAAATCCCTGATGGCTTGGTGGTGAGGGCCGCCTGGATGGCCACTCGGAAACACTCTGCGGCGCCTTGGAAGTCGGCGCGTACAGTTATGATTCCTCGTGGTCCTGGCATCTTCAGTATCATGTACGTGTAGTGTGGAATGGCCATGAACTTGGCCAGCCCCGGCCTTCCGACGATGGCGTTGTACCCGCAGTCGAAATTCGCCACCTCGAACTTCAGGAACTCGGTTCTGTAATTATCCGGAGTCCCGAAGGTGACCGGCATGTAGATGTGGCCCAGCGGATACTCCCCTTCCGTCGGCACGATGCCGAAGAAAGGAGTGTCTGACTCGTGGAGCTCTTTGAGGTGAACTCCCAAGCCTTGAAGTGTGCGGGGGAAGGTGACGTTGACGCTGCTCCCCCCGTCCACTAGCACCTTCTTCACCCGGCTCTCTCGGATCACCGGATCGACGAGGAGCGGGTATTTGCCTGGGTGGTCGAAGTTGAGCCATTGATCCTCCCGAGTGAACGTGATTGGGTGCTCCGACCACCGATACGGGGCGGGAGGGCTGGTGGTCGCCACCAGTATCTGGCGGTCGTTGAGCTTTTGTTGTCTCTTGCTCTCCTGCGACCCATGCCCGCCGAAGATGACGTTGACCTCCCTGTCAACGCGCGGGAAAGCTCCGCCTCCCCCTTCCTCCGGCTGATGGGGTTGTCGTGGTTCGTCTGGTCCTCCCCTCGGAGGAGGAGGTGGTAGAGGTTGGAAGGGTCGGCCATGCCCGACGGAGTGTTTGAAGTCCCGGCAGTTGCGGAGAGTGTGGCGCATATCCTTGTGGTACGGGCACTGGGCGTCGAGGATGTCGTCCAGCGTGCGTTCGCCTCCCCGAGGTCCTCCTCGGGCGCGAGAGGCGGGTGGTCCGGCGGCGTGTACCTCTTCGCGAGGCCTCTTCTCCCAGCGCTTGTCGGGCGGCTGGTTCGCGTCGCGTCGTGGTGCCGCTGGTACGGGTTTTGTTCCTCCGATGAGGTCCTGGGCCCGCTCGTCAGCGGTGATGTAGAGGTCGGCTTCCCGGAACAGCTCCTCGGAGGTGGTTGGCGCCTTTTGTAGTATGGTTCGGACGAAAGCCGAGTCATTAGATCCTCTGTAGAAGTCCTCGATCACGGCCGCCTCCGTGACCTCGGGGATGCGGTTTCTCATGGTCTGGAACCTTTTAAGGTATGACCGGAGAGTCTCATCTCCCCGGCGCTTGATGGATTTGAGGTCCCATGGTTGCGCCGGCTTGTCGGAGAGAGACTGGAAGTTGGCGGTGAAACGTCGGCTGAAGTCTCCCCAGTCGTCGATGCAGTGTCGGGGTAGTTGCCGTAGCCACTGCAGTGCGTCTTGCCCGAGGACGATGGGCAGATACGCAGTCATGACGTCCTCAGATGCCCCGGCAGCCCGAGCGGCGGTGGTGTAGACGGCTAACCAGCCCCCTGGGTCCTGCTTAGGTTCATATTTGTCGACGTTGGATACCTTGAAGTTTGGAGGCCATTGGATGGCCCTAAGGCGCGGAGTAAGAGCAGATACTCCGCACGTGTCCTCCTGTCGTCGAGGATGGCGCCTGTCCCGGGGAGGGGAGTGGTGGTGGTGGTTCCTCGACCGTTCCCGGGAGGTTCCACCGGTTGAAGCCGTTGCTGACTCAGTTCGGGTGGCCTGGCCTTGAGTCGGGAAGCCATGGTCTCGGTCATACTCCTCCCGACGGCGAATTTCGTTCTCGTGCCGCCGTTCGCGCGAAGCATTGATAGAGCTTCGCGCGTCTCGGCGACTGTTGATGGCGTGTCGCAGATCGTTCGGCGGATGGGCGAGCGGTAGAAGATGATTGGCTGCCTGAGTGAACAGGCGCCGGTATCCCTCGGCGTCGGGGGTCCGAGGAAGTCCGTCGGCTATCCGGGCCAGAACGCCTCCGACTTCGCTCGGCGTATTCAGAGCTCGGGCGAAGTCTGGGTTCAGGTTGCGCCCGAAGAGCGGATTCTCGCGTCGTTGCCTTGCATCTTGCTCGGCTTGCTCCTGAGTCCGACGGCGATCTCGTCGTCGGGAGTTCCTTCGTTCCCTGAAGACGCGTTCTTCCGGAGTTTCTCCCATCTCTGAGACCTCGTCTCGCGAGACAGGCTGCTCCGGATCCCGTTCTCCAGCTGCGTGATGTCGTCGGATGTTCCTGCGTCGGTTCCTTCGTCGGCGGGACTCTCGCTGAGGCGGTTCTTCTCCGGGTGCAGTCGGTTCATCGTCGGAGACGGCGAGCGATTCTGCCCTCCCAATGAAGAGGATGTCGGGGTAGAACGGCATTGTTGCCGCGGCGGATTTCTTTCCGTTCTCCTTTGAGGTCGGAGGAACGGGAAGAATGATTGGCCTCCCTCTGATCTCCTTCTTCCTTATGACTTGTGTCCATTCTTTCGTTGGGGAAGTAGACAGCGGAGTCTTCCGGGTCAGCGAGCTTCTAGCTCCAGCCTCCCCGGAGGCGATCTTGTTCCGAAGAGCCGGAGGTAGTGCTTTTCCAGCATCCTCGGAGTTCGTTGGAGGAGACTTCCGTTCCGGTAGATCCGCGAGGCGGTGTAGAATTCCTTCTTCGTCCGCCACGGATGAGATTGTTCCGAAGCAGAATGTGGATCCGGGGCGCATGGTAATCTTGCTGTGGAAGGTGACGGCCATTGAGCTAGCTTGGATCGTCGACACACCCCCTACCTGGCGCGCCAGCTGTCGGTGTTTTGGGTCCGACCGCACACCCGGGGTTGCCCCTCTAGGTGCTTTTAGGAGTAGGACGGTGTCGACGACTGTAGCAAAATGGTTCGTGCCGATCGCACGAGGGACAATGGACAAGGTTTGCAGGTTCGGGCCGCTTAGAAGTGCGTAACACCCTACGTCCTGGTGAGTATATGAGCGTGGTTACAAGAGGATTCTCTGGGTAGAAGGCACAGAGAATGTTTGTGGGTGGCTAAGTAGAATAGGGTCGATCGTTCTGAAGGGGTGCCCCCTAGGCCTTATATACTCGACCGTGGAGCATTACATGTGATACGATAACAACAAGTAGCTGAAAGATAGTAAACCTCTTGAGTTTATCCTTACGTAACCTCCGCCGACTTATCCTCGCATGGCTCCGTTGCATGGGGGCTTCAGCGCGGGAAAGTCGGGTCTCTGTTTGTGATTCATTCGTTTGACGTTGTGGGCCGCCTGTGTTTGCACTAATCAGTCCCGCGTCTTCTTTATTGGTTGTCTTTCCCTAGGCCCACGAAAGAATGACCTTACGAATTATTTGGGTCCCTGGGCTTTTCGTGAGGCCTTTTACTTCTTTAGTGGACCCAGGGGATATCTATCCCCCACACATTCCTTCAAGCCGAAGGTACATTTGTAATTTACCATTGTTTACATAAGTAATATAAGTAAAAATAAACTAATAACAATGTTTACAGAGATTATGTTATTTTCTGTATTCTGTGTTTGAATATTCTTTGTCTTTTATCATGATCATGAGGGCTTGTCCTTCATGACCTTCGTCCGAAATCCATTATATCCGAAGGGATATAATGATTCAAAGGACGAAGGGTTTTGATATTTAACATTTTGTGTTGCCTTGTTCTTGATTCATAGCATTTGAGAACAAGTCCCCAACATTGGCGCCCACCTCCAGTGAACTCACTTCCATTTCTTGAGCTTTTGAACATCTTCGACAAACATCACCTTCGTCATGCCACCGAAGAAAGCTTCAGCAATATGGGCTGCCACTCTGCAGCCGCTGGACCCCAATCAGGACATCCTTTCTCTTAGGGAGGCCCGAAGCCAGAAGAGGAAGGCCACCAGTCCAACACCTCCGGAGGACGACTTGGACCAGGAAATTCAAAACCTGGAGATGCTCCAACAACAGGTGCAACGAAAGAAGGAGAAGATGGCTCGTCTAGCTGACCTTCAGAGGCAGATAGATGAAGCTTCGGAAGAGGTTCGTCATCTTGTTCAGGATGACCAGAACCGAAGGCCTCCGCGCAGAGAGCTCCATCAGGAGGGTTTCTACAATGAGGATGACTGGTATGAAGATTTCCGTCATGGAAATTTTGCTTTTGATGATGCTTCTCCTCTATCAACAGAATTGCAGGCTACACCATGGCCCCAGTCTTACAAGCCACCTCAGCTCCCCATGTATGACGGTCATTCAGACCCGAAGCAATTTTTGATGAGCTATGAGGCAACCATGTCTTCGTATGGTGGCAATACGGCAGTCATGGCAAAGTCTTTTGTCATGGCTGTCAAGAGTGTTGCTCAGACTTGGTACTCCTCTCTTCGACCAGGGACAATTACTTCATGGCAAAAGCTGAAGGATATGTTGATAACTAGCTTCCAAGGATTTCAGACAAAGCCAGTCACCGCTCAGGCTCTATTCCAGTGTACCCAGGACCATGAGGAATACCTTCAGGCGTGTGTCCGAAGGTTTCTGCGTTTGAGGGCACAGGTGCCAACAGTGCCCAATGAAATTGTCATTGAGGCCATGATTAAGGGACTTCGGCCGGGACCTTCAGCGCAATACTTTGCCAGGAAGCCACCATAGACTTTGGAGAAGCTGCTCCAGAAGATGGACGAGTATATTCGAGCTGACAATGACTTTCGCCAAAGAAGGGAGGAAGCATTCAGGTTCTCTAAAATGACCAGGGGCTTCGGAGGAAGATTTCACCCGAGGCACATCAGGTCAATTCATAACTCTACTCAAAATGACGATAGAGGGAGTCAGCAGCAAAGGCCACAATATTCTTCACAAGCTTCGGCGCATCAGCAAAGCTCTTTTCGGCCGCCAGCGCCAAGGGGCAGAGGCGCCAGGGGCTTTGGAGGAAGATTTGGAGATCAGCCAAGAAAGATTTACTGCCTATTCTGTGGTGAAGACAAGGGCCACACTACCAGGATGTGTCACGTTACCATCCAGAAGCAAAAGGAGATAGCAGAAGCTGCAGCACAACAAAGTCAGCCGAAGCAAGTCATGCATACTGCTTCGTATCATTCGCCTTACATTCCAGAATATGTAGGCAATCACCTTGCAGCTTCTGTTGCTTCGGCAAGCCAACCCCAAGCATCTTGGCAGCAGCCTCCGCCGCCACCACCAACACAAAGAGGCCAGCAGCCAGAAGGGAGTCAGCGCACTAACCTCCAGCGGGACTTCAGAGAGGATTCCGAAGCTCGCACAGTCAATAGCACTGTGCCAGAGTCGAAGCACATTTACTGACAAATATCCTACCTCGACAGCAGTTTTTCGCATTTTCACATTCAGTATTGCTTTCTTTTTAATAAGGAACAATTAAGGGTAGTTTTAACGTCTTTTATCGCCTTTCAATTTCTTGTAATAGTTTCGCTCTTTACCGTAATGAAAATATATCTTCTCCATAGGCCTAAGATGCCGAAGCATGAGAATTTATGATTGGCAAGGAGGATCTTCGAGTTATCAAAAATTTGTTCTAAGCAACGCAGTGCAATTTATTCGAAGCAGCAAAAAGCCGTTCCTAAGGGAGCGCAGTGTAAGTTTTCTGAGCCTACAGCGAAAAATAAACGCTGATTCCGCCGAAAGTAAAAGGCGAAGAAGCTCCTAAGGGAGGCTTACAGCGAAAAATAAACGCTGATTCCGCTGAAGTAAAAGGCGAAGAAGCTCCTAAGGGAGGCTTACAGCGAAAAATAAACGCTGATTCCGCTGAAGTAAAAGGCGAAGAAGCTCCTAAGGGAGGCTTACAGCGAAAAGTCAGCGCTGATATAAAAAGATTGTGTGCTTTATTGCAGGGATGTGGTACTTTTGGCACAAATATCATTTTGCATAACATAACATCATCACATCATTTTGCATAACATAAGCATCATACAGCATGTTGCATGTGGAACAAGAAGGGGATACAGCATTGATCTTCGGAGAATGTTTTGAAAAAGAGAAAATCGTGCTAACGCACAAGATAAATCGAGAAGAAGTGTAGCTTCATTAGAGAGGCAACATAAAACTTTTTTATAGCTTCGGAGAATATTTCACGAAGCTTGGATATTCTCCATCAGAGAAGTATGCAAATGCTTGTGATATATAAAAGATTTTCTTCACGAAGCATGAAAAGAAGGGAAGGTGTTTTTTCGCCGAAGGCTCAAAAAATGGTATGTATGCAAAATTTCATGCATCGTAAAGAATTGAACTATAAATAGATTATATATTACATTCAAAGTTACAATGTATTACACATGTCACGTTCCAAATGTTTCTACAATAGCATTTAATCCTCCTTAAGAACTATTTCTGCAGCTTCGTTCAGTAGCTGGTCGACAACCTTGTCCATAATGGCTTCGACCATTTTTCTGATTTCATCGTCTCCCTTTGGGTGGGGGCCTGGAGATGCCTCAGCAGGTTTTGAGGGAGGAGAAGATACGGCTATATTACTATTACAAACCGCGAACAAAGTCTGGAATCAAAAATTACAACAGAATAAAAAACCACTAATTAATACCTATTTGCCCTTCGGGCTCTGTACTTTTCTCAGCAGCCTCTGCTACTTTTCTAGCATCATGGATGCCTTTTTCGCTCTTTTGAATAATTTCTTGGGCCATTTCTCGGCCGCCGTTGTCCCAAATATCGGTGAAAAATTTTCTGCCGATCATGCTTGCTTCGGCTGAGGGGTCTTTAATGTCTTCGGAGGACAAAGTAGCTTCGGATTGGGCTAAAGATTTTACATGCTCGCAACCTTTCCTCTCCAAAACAGTAGCAATTCCTCTAGCACCCGAAAAAGCACATATGTCTCCGCGGCTATTCTGGATTTCCTCGAAGGCCTCAGCTTCGTGACTGATCCATTCCATCGGACCTTCGGGATTGCCCCTTGAGAAATTCTCTTCGCTAGAGAATGCGCCAACGTTGGCAAAGCTGGATTTTATCTTCTCAACACACACTATGGATTTATCATAGCATCTTCTCTGGGATGCACGAAGCTCTTTAACATTTATTTCTAAATGATTGGCCCATTGATCACTAAGCTCTCGTTTTGTCTCTTCAAGTATACGTTCTTCTTTAGCTCTGGCTAGCTGTTTCTGAAGATCTTTAATTTCGCGTTTTTGGGCTTCAGCATGAGCCTTAGAGGTAGCTTCGTCTTCCTTTATCTTGTCCACCAATGTAAGCAGAATTTTATCTTTTTCCAGAGCTTCGTTCCTCAGCTTAATGACCTCTGATCGTAGATTGTTGAAAGCAATATCATAGCTCTCGTCTTCGGCATTCTTTTGCGCTCTCAGTGCGTTGCTCAATATTAAACCCTATATATACAAGAATTAGTATAAGAATAAAAGAATGATTTGAAGATTATAAATTTCTAAATATACAGTTCTCATACCTTCAGACTATTATATGCAAGACTATCTGCAAGATCGTCCTTCGTCATAGCGCAGAGTCCAGCTTCAAGCTTCGGAAACCCTATACTTCTAGCCATCTCCCGGCAGACAGATAATTCTTTGTTGTCTGGGAGGCAGTATAAAAAGTCATCTTCGTCCGTGCCATTGAATACTAAGGCTCCCTTCGGATACTTCAATTCCTGGGCATAGTGATTAGCCTCAAAAATCTCTTCTTCAGATAATCTTTTTCCAGAAGCATGTCGTATAATATAATTGAGGGCCTCGGAGGATGCTTCGGGGGCAGCAGTGTCAGCTTCTTCAACCAAAATTGGCTCTGTCCTTTTTGGTTCTTCGGCTTCCAGGGGATTTATCTTCGTAGGTTCTGAAGGCCCAGCTTCAGTTTCAGGTTGTTGCTTCGAAGTTTCAACAGCAAGGGTTTCACCAGGCACTTTAGGAGTTTCAATAGTTTTCTTTGGAGTGATGCTAGAAGATTTAATTGTCTCCAAAACATCTAGCACATTAACCATTCTTTTTCTTTTTGGAGTCACTGTTGGCCCCTTTTGACTTTTTGTTACCTCGATTTCTCCTGAAGGACTCAAAATTTCTGATATTTTTACTTCTTCAACTGATATTTTTTTCTTCTTCAGCCCTCGGTTCTTCTTTCTTTTCTGACGCTGGCACTTTGGCCAGCTCTACGATTTTTGGCAGTGGAGTTGGTTCTCTAGCTTCGGTGGCCGTAGAGGTCTCACCGGCGAACTCAGGTACCGTGGCTGGTTCAATATAGCGTGGCCGGTGTGTGAGAACCTTTACCCTTTTTCTCTTCGGCGCTGGCTCGCTAGGAGCGGCTGAAGCAGTCTCTTTTGCAGAAGTTGTGCTTTTCTTTTTTGACCCCGCGCTGGATAGCGGTAGTCGGGGTAGACAAACCCAATTGCGTCAAATACTCCGTTAAGTCTTTTCTTCTTTCGGCCTCCAAAGGCCGCTGATAATGCAGTGTCTTCGGCCTTTGAATATACCCCAAGCAATTCATCACTTACAGTCTCAATGCTCTTTAACCAATCATCATCTGGCTCAACGAACTTGTCTCCGTACTTGAATGTGTACTTCAGCCTGACTAGTCCACCTTCGTCAGTTTCTTTAACAGTTTCTTTCGGCATTTCCCAGTTATCTGCAAGTGACCATACTCTGAAGGCACTGTGTTCTTGTATTAAATCCCTTGTCCCAATAAAAGAGCAGACTACGCCGAAGGCCCTTTGGCATTCTTCGGCTACTTCATCCATTTCTACCTTCGGTTTCCGGAGTCCGAAGCGCTGCCAGATAGGGCACATGATGATATCTTTAATATCTTCTCGAACCTTCAAATCATTTTTTACATAGAACCATTCTTTCATCCATTCCCCGGGCCATCTCTTCCGAAAGGTTGGCACGGGACAGCTTGATCCAGAGCGAGCACCGAAGCTGTAACAACCAAAGTTGTTATGATATTGCTCCTTACCCCAGGGCTTCATCTCATATACTAACTCATGTATATTGCAAAAGCTTTTCGCACTTGGTTCCAGGCTCTGGCTCTTCACGGCCCAGACGAAGACTCCCATTCTTATTATTGCTTCAGGGGTAAGTTGATGAAGATAAACCTGATATATTTTCAGAACTTCTACCACAAACCTGCTTAAAGGGAATCGTAGCCCAGCTTTAAAAATGCTTCGGAAGATCACGACTTCATTATCTTCGGGACTCGGCATAGTCTTCTCTCCGTCATCTGCCTCACGATGGATATATCTCGAAAATATCTTCCCCTCATGTTTTCAAGGTGACTTTGTCCAATAGTTGATTTTCCGAAGACTGAATGGCTTGGTCGCCATGGTCGATCTTCGGAATCCTCACCTCCGCTGTCTGCGTCATAACTATCACTTTCACCAGTATCTTCAGATAAGCCTTCCAAAATTTCCCTAGTAATTTTCTCTGCATTTGTTTTTGCTATTGATTCAATGAAGCCCAGATTTTTCTCCTCAGAAAGGCTCAGCTTCACTCCGGTAACAACTTTCTTTTCCTGAGACATCCCTTTGGAAGTCCTTTTAAAAAGTGCTTTTTGGTCCGAAGCTTAAAATCTAGAGAGGCAGTCAAATATTTGTGGATAGAGAGCTAGTTGAGCAGGCAGAGCAAATGGCAAGGTAGCGTGCCAAATAACTTGTGGTGAGCCCTTATTTATACACCCGGTATGTCGAAAACTGGAGGGTCCCACTTGTCAACGACTGTTGCTATTCTAGCAAAAGTAAGGTGTTTTTTCAGACCTTCGGCTCATAGCCTTCGTCCGTATCGCAATATAAATTTATCTTTACAGTAAATTAATATTGCGAGGGGCTACTGTTGGGGGCCTTCGGCTTCCGAAGGTCCTCAAAAACATGATTTGACAATGTTTTCCAAGAGAAATATGTAAACAGGTACCTTCGAAGTTAGATTGCGGGTATACAAAAGCACGGTTAAAGACGAAGCTTGACTGGGACGAAAGGCGATCACGACGAAGGACAAGACGATCACGAAGCTATGTGCAGAAAAGCTTCGGCATAACGGCAGAAAAGGGGAACCGACTTAAAGATGAAAAGCCAAATTAGGCCTCGAAGAATTACTATAGAGTTATTGTTAAATGTAAAGAGTATTAATGTAATTTTGCATGGGCTGCGACCCGTGCCTATAAATAGATGAACAGTACTCCCGTACTGTTCACGCTGATTTGGCATTTGCTTTTGCATCACACCTGTATTCACATTCCTTCAAGCTGAAGGTACATTTGTAATTTACCGTTGTTTACATAAGTAATATAAGTAAAAATAAACTAATAACAATGTTTACAGAGATTATGTTATTTTCTGTATTATGTGTTTGAATATTCTTTGTCTTTTATCATGATCATGAGGGCTTGTCCTTCATGACCTTCGTCCGAAATCCATTATATCCAAAGGGAAATAATGATTCAAAGGACGAAGGGTTTTGATATTTAACATTTTGTGTTGCCTTGTTCTTGATTCATAGCATTTGAGAACAAGTCCCCAACACTATCGATGATCCAACTTGAGCCTCCGGATGCATAAACCTACAACATAAGTTTAGTTCTTGACTTTAGGTACCCAAATGGTTTTGGGTCCTTTGGCATTAGATACAAGAACTTTGGGTACCCAAACACAAGTCTTTGACCCCTTGTGTTTGCCCCCAACATACTTGGCAACTACCTTGTCGGATTTGTTAGTTAAAACATAAGATGCATCAAAAGTTTTAAATGAGATGTCATGGTCATTTGATGCACTAGGAGTTTTCTTCTTAGGCAACTTAGCATGGGAATGTTGCCTAGAACTAGATGTCTCACCCTTATACATAAAAGCATGGTTAGGGCCAGAGTGAGACTTCCTAGAATGAATTCTCCTAATCTTGCTCTCAGGATAGCCGGCAGGATACAAAATGTAACCCTCGTTATCCTGAGGCATGGGAGCCTTGCCCTTAACAAAGTTGGACAATTTCTTCGGAGGGGCATTAATTTTGACATTTCCTCCCTGTTGGAAGCCAATGCCATCCTTAATGCCAGGGCGTCTCCCACTATAAAGCATACTACGAGCAAATTTAAATTTTTCATTTTCAAGTTCATGCTCGGCAATTTTAGCATCTAACTTTGCTATATGATCATTTTGTTGTTTAATTAAAGCCATGTGATCATGAATAGCATTAATATCAACATCTCTACATCTAGTACAAATAGAAGTGTGCTCAACGGTAGATGTAGATGGTTTGCAAGATTTTAATTCTACAACCTTAGCATGCAATATGTCATTTTTACTTCTAAGGTCGGAAATGGTAGTATTGCAAACATCAAGATCCTTAGCCTTAGCAAGCAATTTTTCATTTTCATCTCTAAGGCTAGCAAGAGAAATGTTCAATTCTTCAATCTTAGCAACCAAATCATTATTATCATTTCTAAGATTGGGAATTGAAACATTACAAGCAATAGAATCAACCTTAGCTAACAAATTAGCATTTTCATTCTTAAGGTTGTCAATAGTTTCATGGCAAGAGCTTAGCTCGCTAGAAAGTTTTTCACATTTTTCTACTTCTAGAGCGTAAGCATTTTTGACCTTAACATGCTTCTTATTTTCTTTAATAAGGAAGTCCTCTTGGGTGTCCAAGAGATCATCCTTTTCATGAATGGCACTAATCAATTCATTAAGTTTCTCTTTTTGTTGCATGTTGAGGTTGGCAAAAAGAGTGCGTAAGTTATCTTCCTCATCACTAGCATTTTCATCACTAGAAGACTCATATCTAGTGGAGGATTTGGATTTAACCTTCTTCTTTTTGCTGTCCTTTGCCATGAGGCACTTGTGGCCGATGTTGGGAAGAGAAGGACCTTGGTGACTGCGATGTTGGCGGCGTCCTCGTCGGAGGAGGAGTCGCTAGAGCTTTCGTCGGAGTCCCACCCCCGACAAACATGGGCATCGCCGCCCTTCTTCTTGTAGTACCTCTTCTTCTCCTTTCTTCTTCCCTTCTTGTCGTCACCCCTGTCACTGTCACTAGTAATAGAACATTTAGCTATAAAGTGACCAGGCTTACCACACTTGTAGCAAACCTTTTTGGAGCGGGGCTTGTAATCTTTCCCCCTCCTTTGTTTGAGGATTTGGCGGAAGCTCTTGATGACGAGCGCCATTTCCTCATTGTCGAGCTTGGAGGCGTCGATTGGTTGTCTACTTGGTGTAGATTCCTCCTTCTTTTCCTCCGTCGCCTTAAATGCGACCGGTTGTGCCTCGGACGTGGAGGGGCCGTCAAGCTCATTGATCTTTCATGAGCCCTTGATCATAAATTCAAAGCTCACAAAATTCCCGATTACTTCCTCGGGAGTCATTAGTGTATATCTTGGATTACCACGAATTAATTGTACTTGAGTAGGGTTAAGGAAAATAAGAGATCTTAGAATAACCTTAACCACCTCGTGGTCATCCCACTTTTTGCTCCCGAGGATGCGCACTTGATTCACCAAGGTCTTGAGCCGGTTGTACTTATCTTGTGGCTCCTCCCCTTGGCGAAGACGGAAGCGACCGAGCTCCCCCTCGATCGTTTCCCGCTTGGTGATCTTGGTGAGTTCATCACCCTCGTGCGCCGTCTTGAGCACGTCCCAAACTTCCTTGGCGCTTTTTAGTCCTTGCACCTTGTTGTACTCCTCCCTACTTAGAGAGGCGAGGAGTATGGTTGTGGCTTGGGAGTTGAAGTGCTCGATTTGGGCCACCTCGTCCTCATCATAATCCTCATCCCCTACGGATGGTACCTGTGCTCCAAACTCAACAACATTCCATATACTTTTGTGGAGTGAGGTTAGATGAAATTTCATTAAATCACTCCACCTAGCATAATCTTCACCGTCAAAGGTTGGCGGTTTGCCTAATGGAACGGAAAGTAATGGAGTATGTCTAGAAGTACGAGGATAATGTAAGGGGATCTTACTAAACTTCTTGCACTCATGGCGCTTAGAAGTTATGGAGGGCGCGTCGGAGCCGGAGGTAGAAGGTGATGAAATGTCGGTCTCGTAGTAGACCACCTTCCTCATCTTCTTTATTTTGTCGCCACTCCGATGCGACTTGTGGGAAGAAGTCTTCTTTTCCTTCTTCTTCTCCTTCTTCTTCTCCTTGTTGCGGGACTCTCCCGATAGAGCTTTCTCATTCCTTGTAGTGGGCTTTTCGCCGGTCTCCATCTCCTTCTTGGCGTGATCTCCCGACATCACTTCGAGCGGTTAGGCTCTAATGAAGCACCGGGCTCTGATACCAATTGGAAGTCACCTAGAGGGGGGTGAATAGGGCGAAACTGTAATTTACAAAGTTAATCACAACTACAAGCCGGGTTAGCGTTAGAAGTATAATCAAGTCCGAGAGAGGGCGTAAAAACAAATCACAAGCGAATAAGAAAGTGAGACTTGGAACACAAAGGCCGGGTTGAGGAGGCCACAAAGGTTCGGTTCTCGCAAACCTACTCCCCGTTGAGGAGGCCACAAAGGCCGGGTCTTTTTCAACCCTTTCCCTCTCTCAAACGGTCCCTCGGACCGAGTGAGCTTCTTCTTCTCAAACACTTGGAACACAAAGTTCCCGCAAGGACCACCACACAATTGGTGTCTCTTGCCTCAATTACAAGTGAGTTTGACATCAAGAAAGATTGAGAAATAAAAGAAGCAATCCAAGCGCAAGAGCTCAAAAGAACACAACAAATCTCTCTCACTAGTCACTAAAGCTTTGTGTGGAATTTGGGAAAGGATTTGATCTCTTGAGTGTGTCTAGAATTGAATGCCTAGCTCTTGTAAGTGGTTGGAAGTGTGAAAACTTGGATGACTTGAATGTGGGGTGGTTATGGTATTTATAACCCCAACCACCAAACTAGCCGTTTGGTGGAGGCTGCTGTCGCATGGCGCTCCGGCAGTCCGGTGCACACCGGATAGTGTCTGGTGCGCCAGCCACGTCACCAGGCCATTGGGTTCCGACCGTTGGAGCTCTGACTTCTGGGCCCGCCTGGATGTCCGGTGGCACACCGGACATGCACTGTAGAGTGTCCGGTGCGCCACTTCGCGCGTGCCTGATTTCTACGCGCTCTGTCATGCATTTAATGCTTCTGCAGGTGACCGTTGGCGCGAAGTAGTCGTTGCTCCGCTGGCTCACCGGACAGTCCGGTGCACACCGGACATGTCCGGTGAATTATAGCGGAGCGATTTCCCGAAGCTGGCGAGTTCCTGAGACGCTCTTCCTTGGAGCACAGGACACTGTCCGGTGTACACCGGACAGTCCGGTGAATTATAGCGGAGCGCCTCTGGATTTTCCCGAAGGTGAGGAGTTCATCGTGAAGCCCCTGGTGCACCGGACACTGTCCGGTGGCACACCGGACAGTCCGGTGCGCCAGACCAGGGCACACTTCGGTTATCCCTTGCTCTCTTTGTTGAACCCAATACTTGGTCTTTTTATTGGCTAAGTGTGAACCTTTGGCACCTGTATAACTTATGCACTAGAGCAAAACTAGTTAGTCCAATTATTTGTGTTGGGCAATTCAACCACCAAAAGCAAAACATCGTCCTGGGCGAGTTCCACAGCGGTGACGGCAGGGACCACTACGACCTGCATCCGGCCATGGAGGTGGAGGGCTGCAGGCGAAGATCCGAGGAGTCATAGAGGAACCGATGAGACGCAGATCCATAACCGAGGACGAGGAGCCTCCTCTAATGACTCCTTCCGAATCCGAGGTGCTGCAGAACCGAGGAGGCGAGGACTGCACGGAGTCACGAGGAACCGAGGAGCCACAGCCCACAGATCCATCGCCAGCGGAGGACTGGAGGAAGGACCGGAGGAGGAGGGCGGACGGACTGACGAAGGAACCGAGGAGCCAGCGAGAGCGAGACCACGAGAGCCGCAGCGTGAGGGTGAATAAAATGAGCGAGCGACGGCGCGTGAGGGTGTGACCGTGTGAGTGCTGCGTGAGGCGTCCAATAAATAACCCTAACCCTAAATCGTGTCGGGCTGACCCGAGCACGGCCCACTATGGTGTGCCGGGCTACTTGGGCCGTCGGGCCAAAAGTCGAAGCACGACCCAGCCCGCGTAACGTGTCGTGCTGGCCCGAGTATTTTTTGGTCGTGCTGGGCCAGGCTTCGTGCTATTAATTTCGTGCCGGGCTCGTGCTGGCCCAGCAGACACGACCCAAACTTATAAGACTGCATTAGAGTATGAGATACCCTATGTTTCTGTCAAATGGAATCCATGGATGGAGTTCACACGTTGGGTGTGCTATTATATTATATGACCAATTTTTTAATATATTTTAGTCATTTTATTAAAAAATATTCACGTGTAGACTATTGGATAACTTAATTTCATTTTTGGACTTTTTACTTGACGTCTCAGTTTGTAGCGCCATGCTCCGCGGGCAACGAGAGGCTGCCACAATGCAGATGTGGCCGAACTCGGCGCCATGAATCATAGCGCAGAACTCCTGTTACAAGCAGAGCTCTTGCTTGTTTTGCGATGCCACAGCCGCAGCCGCTGCGCCTACGCACGCTGCGGTCGCTAACGATGCGGACAGCAAGCACGGGTGACCTCCGGAGCGCCATGGCGGACATGCCGATGGTGTCGTACAAGGCTGAGGGCCCCGGCGGGCGCAAGACGGACGGGTTCCTGTACAAGTATAGGAAGGGGGAGGAGGTGCAGATCGTGTGATGTCCCCAACCCGCTGCGCCGCATCATCTTCAACTCGCAGCAGTCGGTGTTCTTGTAGCGTCCGGCCGCCTCACGATGGAGGTGGATGTGGTGGCTGTACCGTCGAAGCTTCCACTTTTTAACGAGGGACTACACAAGCTAGAAACCTTCTTTTGTTTTTTTGGTTTTGCTTTGTTTCTTTACTATTTGTTTTGGTACTCATGTAGTCATGTGGTTATTATTATTATAATTAGGGCTTTTTCGTTTAGCTTTCAATTATGTGGATTGCGTGGAATTGGATGTGTTTAAATCCCAAACAAGTCAAACTTCTTCTTAATTTTTTCCAATCTCATCCAATTTATGGGTAACGGGATTAACCGAACAAGGACTTATTATGTGCGAAAGATGGCAGCCCTCTGTGGTTTGCCGTGGGACGACACTATAATGGAAAAGGTTGGCCAGCACATCGGGTGCGAAGGTGCACCTAGGCGCTATGACCTTTGGGGCCGATCAAAGGGTCCAAAAACGAGATTAAGTCATACAGGAGTCTTAACGTAAACATCTTTTAAGAAAAGGGTTAAAATACAAAAAAATATGGACCCTATGAGTACGCTGCCAAAATACAACTGGCCCACTAGCTATGCATACCAGACTCGACTAGGGCTAAACAAAATACTTGTGGCTCATTGGCTTGCTCGGTTCGAGATCGGCTTGAATCAACTCGTTTAAAAAATTTCACAAATTGAGTTGACATCCTAGTTCGGTTTATTAACGAGCTAGCTCAATTGATGTGGTTTGTGAAACTATGAGTATAATTACTATTTTCTATTAGCTAGATTGGTTATATATATATATATATATATATATAGTTTATCTATTAAGAGCCCTGGGCTCTATATAACTTTGGAGAGCCCTAGCCACCATTTAAGCCCACGTCCGATCACTTTTTATGCAAGCGAGCTGATTTAGCGTAAACAGAAACCCATTTCAGCGTAAACAGAGTAACAGCCGCGAGCACTCGATCCAGAAATAGCGGCTTAGGCCCACTTTTCACGTGGTCAACCATATCTTCCTTAGTCAACACATGTTTACGCTATTCCATTCTTCCGTTTATACACAATAGAGATTTAGCGTAAATTCTTTAGCCGACCCACGTTCCAGAAATTTAGGAATTGGCCCACTACCCCACTTCCCATGAGGTCAAATATTTCTATACCCTAACCCCCGCGCGGTCAACCTTCCTGGTCGACTCGCCGCGATTATTCAGGCGACGCCAGGGCGATTCGCCTTCCTCCCCTCCCGCTAGGGCGATTCCCCTTCCTCCGCCCCCACTCGCCCTCAACCCTAATCGGCGCCGCCGTTGCCAGTGTCATGGAGTCGCCCACCACTGACAATCCTCCGCCCACGCATCACATTGTTCTTCTACACGCTCGCCGACGGTTGTCCTGCTTCCCAAGGTGCTCGAGTTCCTCTGTAATTTTTATGCATACACTGCTACTTCCTAATCTCCCCATTCATATGCTCCATTTTCTTATGCATCGTTTGCCGTATTTGTGCGACGTTAATCTCTGCGCCGTATTCCAGGTGCCCAACTCCATCAACCTCTGTCGGATTTTCTGGCCGTCAATAACAAAGAAATCACAGGTGATATATTTACGCTAAATTATTTTTTGTTTACTGCATAAATGTTTTTTGTTTGTCGATATATGAATGCTTATTCTAGTACTGTATAAATAATTATTGTTGTTTTGTTTATTTTTCTTTGTACAAACCCATCAGATCTAGTTCAAATTTTTTGCTTCCCATCTAGCAGTTCAAACCCATCAGATCCAGTTACAATTGGTACATTTTCTTTATCATCATTGTGTGACTGCAGAAATTGTATTGTAAAAATCCAGTGATCTCTTTGGAACATCAATTTTCAAAAGAAAAAAATAATACCAAACATTGATAATAACAATGTGGGAATTATACTAATATTTGCCCAAAAGCTTTAGCTCTGCTGGTATTTTTTGTAATCTCTACCTTTTTATATAACCTTGTTAATGCGATGGATGCAATGACCTAAAACTGAAAACTGCATTCGGCCTTTTATTTGAACCCACCAAACCAGTCTTGAAAACTGCATTGCAGTGTTCACGGCGCAGCACATTATTGTTTTTATATTATTCATATATAAAATGTAACCAGGATACCAGAGAGATGATGATCAGCCCAAGGTACTTGGATCATTTTTAGCAGCTAGCAAGTTATTTTAGTCAATCTAAACAGGCTTAGCATGACAAACACCCCATATGCATATGATTCGGCTAGATCATTTTTTGGCGCCTCGTGGATTTGTGTGCATGTTAGGTATTCGAAGATAAATGTTTTCAGTTATTTGAAATGTGTGTCTCTCAGGGCCTTAGCAAAGCTATATAGCAAGTGGCTTCAGTCAATCATAATAAGTAGGAAACCCATAACAACACGCATGTTGCCAAGTGGGTATTAGTAAGGGATAGCATGTTTTCTTACTGGCGTCTTAGCAGGCACGTTAAGATCTATTCACGCTAAATTGGTGATCTACTTACGCTAAATTGGTTTTTTGTTTACTGCATAAATGTATATTTTTGTTTGTCGGGATATGAATGTTTATTCTAGTACTGTATAAATGTTTATTTTGTTGCTTAGTCACTACTACTACTGCATAACTGTTTATTTTGCTGGTTAAATACTGTTTTAGATGAACATACTGTTGGTATGCATAGATGTATATGGCAATTTCTACAATGCAATGATATGACTTTTTTGATGTTTTGTTCACTTACCATCTATGTTGGTAGGGCCATATAACACAATTGATGTGAATTATACATACCTTTATGAAGCAGTGGTTGATATTTTGATGTGCAAACAAGTGTGCTTCTCATGACTTATTGCTACTATATATTATTTAGATAAACTGAAATGCAATTCACTTTTTATATACTTACTGGATCATATTTTTCACATAAATATGGTCATCAATCATGTCCAAATTGCAACAATAAATTTTTGAACTTCTAGTTGCATGTTTTGTTTTAGTCATGTATAAATGTTTATGTTGATGCTTATTAACTACTACTACTGCATAAATATATATTTTTTCTGAGTAAATATTGTTTTGGATTAACAGTCTGTTGGTTTGCATGTATGTATATGTCAATTTCTTTAATGCAATGATACAATTTTTTTGATGTTTGACTGTGTTGACATTTATTTCGTTAGGGTCATATAACACAATTAATGACATTTTTTCAATTAGTTCGTATAATCATTGGTGTATATGTTGATGTAACTCAATAAAGCGCATATGTTTTACATTGTTCTTTTGCAGGATGCTGCTTCAATAATGCGGAAGGTTGATCGACCCCCAACCAATCCGAAGCGTTTAATCATTGAGTCAAGTCAAGAATGTTTCAGTGTTGACATTCCGCGCTCGACTGACATGGCAGACCCTACAAATACGCGGTCTGATGGTGATCCTCCGCAGCATAGAAAGAGGGGTGTTGCAGCTGATGTTAAAAACATTCCTATGCCTAATGTGGATGATGACGATGACTTTGAGCCACCAAAAAAGAAGTGCAATATCTCAATGGATGCCCCAAATAAGACGCAGGTGAGTTTACAACATTGCAGAAATTAATCGTTTCCAATATTTTAATCATGCATCTAATCTCAATACATACCTTATGTGCTGAAAGATATAGCTTTCTACAATACCTTAGCTCATTAATCCAAAACAGTCATAGTACAAGGAACTTTGTATAAATAAGAACGCATAAATTGTGATATTTAAGTATTAACATATTTATCCATCTATCTACCTTTTCATTTCAGAGACTCAACATCAGATGCAACCCAGGAGATGTTCTTGCATCCATTCAGATATTGAATGAAAGGCAACGTCAAGCTATAGTTAGAAAAGGATTCTCTAGTATTCTTGACATGACAATTGATGCAATTGGATGTCGAACACTTCTTTGTTGGCTCATGCAGAAGCTAGACCCCAGAGACATGACTCTTCGTATTGGTCCAGACAAAGAACTCAAAATCACCAAGCAGACTGTCCATCAGATATTGGGTCTTCCAAATTTGGGTGGTGGAAAGCCCCTTAATATTGATGAAGCGAACGCTGCGGCAACACTTCGGGCCTCCTTGAATATTAGCAAGGATGAGTTTGTTATTTCAAAGCTCCAAGACAGATTGAGGCTAGGCTAGGATGATGATCTTTCTATCAGATGTTTCTTTCTGATTCTCTTCAACCGGTTGCTATTCCCAACAGCTAGCTGGTCTATTTCTTTCAATGAGGTTCTACTTACAGAAGAAATGGAGCGATTCCCTCAAATTGATTGGTGCCATCTAATTTTTAGTGACTTATGTGAGGCTGCACAGAGATGGCACAACAGGAGCATTAACAATGTGTCGGCGACGATATATGGCTGTTCCATCGTTGTTCTTGTAAGTTTCATAATTAATTTGGCAAATCTTTTATTAGATTAATCAATTGCAATTTGAAAATACATACATATATTATGTGTTTACGTTCATTTGTATATGACTCTCATGATATATTTATATTATGTAGCTGTATTATTTGGATCATTTGCACCATGTTGCTGCTCCAAACAACAAAAATGGCACTCCGCGCATAAAGTATTTTAATAAGAATATTATAAGGGTGTTGTCAATGGCCGATAAGCGGAAGCCTTGCCAGGGTGGCGAACCATTTGGTGTTTTCCCTGTGAGTCTTCATTTCTTCTATCATAATTTTCCTATTTTTCATAACAATGTTATTTACGACTAGTTACAAACCAATGATTTTAGTAGTCATATAATGATCTCAATTCATGGCATGAGTCAATCCATATACATAATTATTAATTTTCATTTTGTTTCATTAGTTTTGGAGCAGCAGTGAGACATGTTATGTCTCAAAATCGCCATCTACTGGTCAGATTGAGGTTAGATCATATACCCACTATGTTCTTTGTTTGTCTGTTGCTTTACCATACTTATCATATCATTATTATATTTTTTTACTTCAATCTCCAATGAGGCCAGGAACTGTTGATGAAGACCCAAATCAACATGGTCGACTTCCAAATATAATCATCCAACTCTCTCTTATGCAAGACCTGATGGCAAATAAGATTCAGATGCTTCCTGTACATCAACGCCAGAAGTTCCAAGCTAAGTTGATTGATTATGACTTAGAGGTTGGCAAAATATTTGCCTCTATCAAGCAATGTTTGAATACTATTGGTACAAAGCAGTCCAGTCTATCTGCTACATTTGGAGATTTGATTGATGAGGTTCTTCGGGCCGATGAACGTGTTACACCAAATACTGTTAGTATTTAAGCTTGACTTATATATCTTTTCTGTCTTGATAGCGTGCATTTCATGTTTACATATTATGATTAACGTATACTTCATCTTTTTTGTGCAGCAAGGTCAGACAGTGGCAGGTGGCATAGTTGACCATGATTCTGGACCACTATTTGACAAGATTCCTATTCGGAGTGTTTGTGCACCAGGCATCTTCTTATCTGAATTAGAATGTGCTCGCGCTCTTCGGGCATACTTGTGTTCTAAGGTCATTGAATTGGATAGGTACATACTTTTCAAATTGTTTGACTTGGCATAATGTTTAATTCTTATTAATTCTGATTGAATAACATCGTGGCAATGGTATAGATACTATTAAGTTTTATTCAATCTTTGTACCCAAAGATTTAGCCTTGAATAGAAGCGAAAGGAAAATAGCTATACACATGACTGAACTTTGAGTTGTAGCTTCTATAGGGTTTCAACTCTAGGTCTCTAGCCTACCTAACGTATCTAGTATTTGTTGTTAAAGAGACAAAAAAACTAGTTCAAAGCCTAGTGATTTAAAGCCTGCAATGATCTATTTCTAGACGCATACCAGGGTACTGAATCAAAGCTTGTGTCCCCCCATTCTTCTAAAAAATAACAATTTTTTGACTGAACCAAATGATGAGAACACCTGTAGCCACATTGTCATAGTTAGAAGAGAAAATAACAAAAACAATTAAGGATATTTTAAATTGTCTTCACAATTTGACTTACAGTATGAAGAACATCTACAGTAACATCATATTGCATATTCTCAATTGATGCAAGAAGAACATTGCCTTGAGCCTCCCCTTTCCTTCCGTCAGCTCCAACAGCAAGCTGTGCCAGAACATCAAAAGGCAAAACAACAAGTTTACATAAAAGAGAAAAACAGACAATTGAAATACTAGAATGCCCATGGTATTCTGAAAAAGTAATAAATACCTGTAATGTACCATCCATGGCAGAATAATGGATTGGAAGATACGGATTATTATAATCCCTGCTGCTGCGGAGGGCAGAGGCAGCATGGCTGTTGCTGCACAGGGACAGAGGTGGTGCAGCGGTGGCATCGCATAGAAGTGGCTGGGAGAGAGAGAGGGAGAGGGCTCGGAGACGGAGAGAGGGTGGCGGCTGAATGGCTGAGAGAGGGTGGCGTGGAGAAGAGCTAGCTGGGCAGTGCTTAACCAAACTTTGATGGACTAGCTAGACTGATTTGTGGCTTCAATTCAATGTTCAAATTGCATATATATTATGTAATTATGTATCTCATTATTCCCACTTAGTACCTTCAATTCAATGGTCAAATTGCATATATATATATTATGTAATTTTGTATCTCATTTATACAAATAACATTTGTTTCTATTGTTGTATGTTCAATCTTTTCATATGTAGAAATATAATTGACTTTGGTGAATATCGTGCCAATTGTTGTGACATACAACAATCTTTTGCTGATGGCGCATGTCTTGACAACGTGTTTATGCAATGTTTCATTGAGTGTGTCCGCGATGACTATTCTAAACATATTCCTCCACTGAATGCTCACTAGCTCATTCTAGATGTTAATGTTGGGGTATGACTTCTACATTTATACCTCTTTTTTAAATGCATAGCATATATGGAAATTACATAATACTTCTCGATCCTATTAGGCTTTATTGAACTTTGAGGAGCAGGAGCAACATAGCAAGTCTCCTCGTCCATTTGACCCTTCAGTTTTGGAGAGTTACCTATTGAAGACACTGCCTTCCTTCAAGCAGCTGGATGACTACAAATCAGTTAATTTCTGTTCCTTGACCCATCACACTCTCACTTCATATTGCTGCATTTAAATTTCAATCAAATCATTCATATCAACCATAGTGTATTCAACATTTGTTATTTCCATTTTGTGTGCATGTAGATAATGGTACCCATGCTACGCTCTGGACATTGGACATTGTATGTTGTTAATCTTCAGATTGGACGCATACATGTGTTAGATTCGAACCCATATGGACCAGAGATGGGTGGGACTATCTAGAAAAATTACCATTGTATACCTATGGATATGGGTGATAGGAAGGTTTCATGGGCCAGGTTAATAATGACTAGGCTCAATCTAGCCATACAAAATGCTCGACCAAGATCAGCCCTCCCTGCTTTTTTGAAGTACCCTATTGAACTCTTGAATAACTGCCCAACAATGAAATTGGGGTCTAATGATTGTGGATTCTTTGTTATGAGATATATGCAACAATACGACTACATGGTTGGAGCTATGAATGCAGTCATTGTTCCGGTACATAATATATAGATAGTATTTTTGTTGTTATGACATAATGTATGTATAGTTATGTCTAACTCACCTTTTCCTTATATTGGTTTGCAGGATAATTCAGAGGACATTCGCTCTCTTGTACTGAAGTACCTAATATTCGATCGACTAAACAGAAACAGCTCCATGGTTTCCCATCTGGATAGATTCAAGTTCTCTCAGTAGTAGCCTAGTATAGTTTACTCTTGAATGGTAGTCTGAACATGATGGTCTGATGGCTTTTGGTGGCTTCAAGTTATTTCAGTACTAGCTTAGTTTAGGGTACTGTCACTAAATGGTGTTGATGTACATATTGGTCTGTTGGCTTATGTTAGCATTCAGATAATACTTATGTCCATATGCAGCTCTTAGCAAACTCTTATATATGTCGTTCCAGATATGTTTTAGATGGACATATTTATATATGATAGTTATGCACTTTATCATTTGTGTTCTGGTTTTTATATCTTCATCAGTGATGTACTTCAATGCATCGGATGTTTTATTCTGTTATTTACTGTATGTGCCTGTTTATCCAGTGCCAATGCGATGCCTTTCTAAGTTCAGTTTTGTACAATATTTTCAGTTCTTCTCTGTATTGATTATGCAAAATTCTGATACAGTTTATGCATATAACTGAACTGGTTTACGTCCTTTTATATACTTATTTACTGTATGCGCCAGTTTTTCTGGTGTCAATGTGTTGCCTTTCTATGTTCAGTTATGTACAATATTTTGAGTTCTTCTCTGTATTGATTATGCAAACATCTGATACGGTTTATGCATATAACTGAACTGGTTTACGTCTTTTTATATACTTATTTACTGCATGCGCCTGTTTCTCCAATACCAATGCACTGCCTTTCTATGTTCAGTTATGTACAATATTTTCAGTTCTTCTCTGTATTGATTATGCAAAAATCTACATATTGGTTTACGCTTATTCATTCAGTTTTTTCGTTTGGCGCCAGTACATACATATTGACTTTAGTTCGCCGGCTTTTTTATTTTTTCAACATAAATACTGTATGAGATGCAGTGAATATATGATTATATATCCAAACAAACCCAACAGTAGCATAGCTCATAAGAAATAATTACGTTGCATTAATAGAATATAATCCATACAGTGAGCTTTTAACGTAAATATTCATATTCATCAAATAGTATCATGATCATAACATTTCAATATCATCCATTATTTATGTATAAATGTTTTACAATCATGTCAAATTATCGTGATCCGAACCATGTTCTTCAGAATCGGTATGTTTATGTTTTTTTGATGTGGATGTCTCATTCCACTGCGGGGCCATTGTTGAATTTTTGTTTCTAGACCCAGGCGGTCGTCCTCTTTTTCTATCGGCAAGGCTAGCCAATTTAACCCTATTTTCCTCTATAGACAAGCAGGTTCGACTGTTGTGTCCATCAGCAATGCCACATTTTTGGCACTTTCGAGTCTTCTTCTTTTCTCCTTTCGCACCCAGTTTCAGAACTCTTTGTTCACTAGTTTTTATCGTCCTTCCCTTTGGCCTTGCATTATTTGGACGCACTAAGCTTATGCCATCTACATCATATTCCAGTCTCTACATGCCATACAAAGAAGTATTTATAGGTACAAATGTTATGATGTCAGATTATAAATATTTACTAACATTAAATATACAGACTATCTGCAATTTAATAAATTTAGAATTCATACCTTTCTAACATCCCCATATTGTGTTCCTTCACAATCATCATTTCCAACAAGCGTCATTTGCAGTTCAGATTGATGATGTGCATCAATATTTAAGCCTCCATCGTACTCATTAGTGCATTATAGTCAATATTACAAATAATGTATAAATCATCCCATTTGTTTGCATTATACATAAATTACATTGTTTTTTGCCATAATATTACCTGTTGTCGTGAATGTACTGCCACATGCTCCTCGTTATCACATTGCGATACATGTTCACCTTCAACGTTTCCAACAGCATCCTCTTCGCCCTGCAACGTTTAATTTTTACAATTAGCAATAATTAAGTTCTGAATAAAATGGTCAACAATTTTATATAAAAGAACACCCACATGGTTGCCCTCTCCAGTACTTGCACCACCAGCATCTTCACATCCTATATCTGGCTCTAAACGCCCAAGCATCTCCAATAGTTCATCCATTGTGTCCAAGGCCTTATCACTCCCTGCCTTTGACATACTAGCTTGGTTTACTACCTTCATTGCCTTTTTAAGAAACATTTTTTTGCCTATATGATTTTGTTTCTCCATCTTTTCCACTCATTTTCCTGTCATCTCTTGAAAATACCACATCTTGCCTAGCTGAGTATGTGTAACGCTGTAGAATGTATTCCTTAGGTATCCTTTCTAGCTGAATGTGCATGAATGTTCGGATTAGATGCACACAAAATAGTCCTACATTTAAACAAGGGTGCAACATTTCACATTCACCTTTAATTATTAGCGTATAAATAATATGACGTTATATCTTAACTCTTGCTTACCTGTGTGTTCCCACTGTTTGCATTCACATTTAAACTTTCCTGCCTCTACATCCGCCTTCACTTTGAATTGGTGTTGCCCCCACACGATTCTTTTTGATCTTGATGTATGCTGCACCAACCAATCATTTGCGCCTCCATCTGGATCAAGTGTTATCCTATATGCAGTAGCGTATTTTATTGACTCCTCGAACCTATTCATCACAGCCCTTGTGTATGCCCTTGCAACCCTAATTTCGAACATATATATTGTTGTGGTGTCTTTTTGACCCTGCATATAAAATAATTAGTTACGTCGTGCGAGCCTACTAAATAGTATAATGCATAAATAATATTACATACCATACATCCTAGTGTTTCCTTTCCTTCTTGCATCTTCCTGCTATGCAGTAGTTTCAACATTTGCTTCGCAAACTCATGAAATGGGGTGTTTGAATCGACATGAGCGCTCTTCACGAGTTTGTTCATGCTCTCGCTACGTTGCGTAGACACCATAAGCCCACAATAGTCATGTTTGAAAAAACAGGAATTCGTTCCTTCCTCATTTCATATAATTTTCTAAGTGTTCCATCTTCATGCAGGTTGAATTCATCAATCAATATTTTCCATGCAGCCTCAAACTCTATTTCAGTCAATGGATGATGTACTATAGACTGGAATTTTGTCTTAAAATCCGCTTCAGCATAACGTGCATACAACTCATTTAGAAATGGCATGTACCTATTTTGCACATGCCATAAACACAACCTCTGGACTGTGTTTGGGAAGACCCGACATAATGCCACTGGCATTGCAGGGTCTTGATCTGTAAATATACATTGTCGGACATTATTAGATGGTTATTTTTATGTAAACATTGTATGGTACATAACAAAACAATACTCACATGCATTGTAAATATGCACAAGATATTGAATTTATATTCCATGTACTTCAAGTTTATAGTTATTATGTATACATAAATCATACCTGTCAACATTACTCTTGGTCCTTCAGTCCCCATGCATGTCTTGAATGCATTAAACACCCACTAGAATGTTTCAACAGTTTCATCTCCCAACAATGAGAACCCAAACACTGTGCATTGTAGGTGTTGGTTTGTTCCAACAAACATTCCTAGGGGTTTTCCGTACAAATTAGTCTTATGAGTTGTATCAAAGGTAACTGCATCCCTAAAATCAACATACTCTCCTTGCTAACTAGCATGAGACCAAAAAATACTCAATATTTTTCCTTCGCTGTCTAATTGGAAATCAGAGAAAAATTGTGGATTGTCCCTTTTGCATAATGAAAAAAAAGCCAAAAGCTTAGACACATCATTGGCATTCTTTTCTCGTTGCTTTGCCTGTTTCCTGTATAGTTCAAAAAAATTGTAATTATTACTCATTAAGTTGACATGGATTTTAAAATTTATATAATAAATTCATAAAGAAAATGATTCTTACAAATTAGCAATGTCCTTTGCTGTAATTGGTACGTTTTCAGGACCACCATGCATCTCAGACACGAAGTCCATGATACAGTGTTGTGGGATTCTGCTTTGCTGCATTGAACTGAGAAACTCCATGTACTCAGGATCATGAGTCTTGTTGCATTGTAGGTGTTTCTTTACAGTATCCTTCTTAATGAAATCATGATTACGTTCTAAGTGGACCAGATCGATTCTTACAGCTACAATATTTTCTTTTGAGTCATCATAGATTTTTTTAGTTTCAAACCAGCCTTGCATTGTGTTCTCCTCGATGATGTATTACAAATTCTTGGATTACTAGCTAACCTTTCTGTATTTCTACCCTCCATTGAACAATTTAACCACTTACAGTTCTTTCTCTCCCTATACTTTTTAAGTGGAAAACCAACCTCATATGCGTAACGACTGTAAAAATTGTATGCCTCATCGACATTTCCAAATGTCATACCGATCCTAGGCACCATGGTTTGATCAATACTTTCAGGCTGTGAATTAACATAATCATAAATACAATTAATGTTATATTAGTTACACTCTTAATGTCATTTAAATTGTATAATAGACATAACCTAAGATAAATAACTTACATGACTTCGGAGGATATTAGGTGTATCTTGATCATGATCACTAATGGTCCTCATAGGCACCATTTGATTTGCTGCTATCATTGTTTCAATTACTATTGTATTGCCATCATTGTCCCCTGGCGCTCTTAATTCTGCATGTGGTGTTACTATATTTATACGTGGACTCGCAGCACAGTTTGGAGATACTAGTCTTGGTGTGGGCGCTGCTGGTAGACCAATGCATGTGTCTGCAACCCGGCCATCATATTTGACTGATTACTATATGAACTGAAGTAATTATACAAATGCTAATATACCTGATTCAGCTCTGTGCAATGACACAGATATATCCTCGCCAGTTTCTTCTTCTCTATCGTCAGCCATGGTAAACAATGCAATACAATGTGCCGCCACTTTCCTTTTTATATGCCATGTGCTAACCAATCTCGTGTACAAGGTTTACGCTATTTTTTGCAGTCATTTACGGTCTATAAAGTTTGTTCCTGCATGCCCGGAGATATTGTCGGACACATGATAACAACCCGAGAGAATTTATCTTGTTTTGTTGAAACAGTTTAGTATTTACTCAAATACTAGTTACTTGTCTTTGCTTGCTACGGTTTCTATATACCTTTAAATAGGATAGTGTTCAATGGTTACTCACGTACTAAGCAACTTGTTAGGTTGGTATGCATAATTTTAGCTTATTTTTACCATTCTGCAGATATGGGTAACACATGGGGTATTGAGCATAAGCACTAATTGTCATACTATGCTCTTGTTAGCGTCGTTTAAATGTTAAAAAGATTTACATATCATAAATATATAGGTATGTGTCTATGCTTTGTTATGAAAATAAAAGCCTATCACAAAATATTGATATGAAAAGGTATTTGTGGGGGACAGATATCCCCCGGGTCCACTGGAAGGATAAAAGACCTCACGAAAGGCCCAAGGGCCCAATAAATCGTAAGGTCATCCCTTCGTGGGCCTGGGGAGGAATGACCAGTGAAGCGGATCGGCGCGAACCCAGACAGCCCAACAACGTCGAGCGAGTAACCACCACAGAGACCCGACTTTCCCGCGCTAGAACCCCGTACAACGGAACCAAGCGAGGATGAGTCGGCGGAACTATAGGAAGATAGACTCAATCAGTTCACTATTCCTTAGGTGCGCATTGTTATCATATCTGCATGTATTGCCCCACGGTCGAATATATAAGGCCTAGGGGGCACCCCTTCAGAACGATCAAACTCACTATTAGCCATCCACCCGATTCTCTGCGTCAGAGAACTCTCTTGTAACCCCCCACATAAAACACTCTCGCCAGGACGTAGGGTGTTACGCATATCAAAGCGGCCCGAACCTGTAAAGCACTGTCCATTATTCCTCGTGCATCCGGCACGAACCATTTAGCTACAGTCGGTGACACCGTCCTACTCCTAAAAACACCGTGAGGGGCAACCCCGGGTGTGCGGTCGGACCCAAAACACCGATAGCTGGCGCGCCAGGTAGGGGGTGTGTCGCCGATCTAAGCTAGCTCAATGGCCGTTACCTTCCAGCGCAAGATCACCCTTCGCCCCGGATCCGTGTTCTGCTTTGTAACTATCTCATCCGTAGCAGATGAGGAAGGAACTCTACACCGCATCGCAGATCCGCCAAGGAAGAAGTCTCCCCCAGCAACCTCCGAAAATATCGGAATAAGGCAGGGAAAAGCGCAACCTCCAGCGCTCCGAAAAAAGATTGCCTTCAGCAAGCCAGGAGCCGAGGGCCCGCTGACCCGGAGAACTCCACTATCTACCTCTCCGATGAAAGAATGGACACAAATCGCGAGGAAGAAAGAAACAAATAAAACCGGGAGGAAGCAAGTTATTCTTTTTGTGCCTCCGCCCTCAAAGGAGAACGAAAAGAAGATCGCCACGACAGCCGCACCATTCTACCCCGACGTCCTCTTCATCAGGAGATTGGAGTCGCCCCCGTCTCCGACGACGAGCCGACTGCACCCGGAGAGGAACCTCCTCAACGGGAATCCCGCCGACGGAGGAACTGACGCCGAAATATCCGGCGACATCACGAGGCCAGAGAGCGGGACCCGGAGCAGCCTGTATCGCGAGACGAGATCTCAGAAATAGGAGAGACTCCGGAGGAACGTGTCTTCAGGGAACGAAGGAATTCCCGATGGCGTGATCGCCGACGAGCTCAGGAACAAGCCGAGCAGGAGGCAAGGCAACGTCGGGAAAATCCACTCTTCGGCCGCAACCTGAACCCCGACTTCGCCCGAGCCATGAACACGCCGAGTGAAGTCGGAGGGGTACTGGCTCGGATAGCTGATGGGCTCCCTCGGACTCCCGATGCCGAGGGCTATCGACGACTGTTCACTCAAGCAGCCAACCATCTTCTACCTCTCGCTCACCCGCCGAACGACCTACGACACGCCATCAACAGTCGCCGGGACGCGCGGAGCTCCATCAATGCCTCGCATGAACGACGACATGAGAACGAGATCCGCTGCCGGGAAGAGTACGACAGGGACCACAGCATCCCAGCCCGGAGTCAGGCCACCAGAACTGAGTCGGCGACGGCCTCGACTGGCGGAACCACCCGGGGACGGTCGAGGCGCCACGACAACCACTCCCCTCCCCGGGACAGACATCATCCCCGACGATAGGAAGACACATGTGGAGTGTCTGCACTTACTCCATGCCTTAGGACCATTCAATGGCCCCCTAACTTCAAGGTATCCAATGTCGACAAATATGAACCTAAGCAGGATCCAGGAGGCTGGCTGGCCGTCTACACCACCGCTGCTCGAGCTGTTGGGGCGTCCGAGGATGTAATGACCGCATACTTACCCATTGTCCTCGGGCAAGACGCGCTGCAATGGCTGCGACATCTACCCCGACACTGCATCGACGACTGGAGCGACTTCAGTCGACGCTTCACCGCCAACTTTCAGTCCCTCTCCGACAAACCAGCGCAACCATGGGACCTCAAATCCATCAAGCGCCGAGGGGACGAAACTCTCCGGTCGTACCTCAAAAGGTTCCAGACCATGAGAAATCGTATCCCTGAGGTCACGGAGGCGGCCGTGATCGAGGACTTCTACAGAGGATCCAACGACTCGGCCTTCGTCCGAGCCATATTACAGAAGGCGCCGACTACCTCCGAGCAACTGTTCCGGGAAGCCGACCTCTACATCACCGCCGACGAGCGAGCTCAGGACCTCATCGGTGGAGCGAAGCCTGCGCCAGCAGCACCACGACGCGATACGAACTAGCAACCCGACAAACGCTGGGAGAAGAGGCCTCGCGAAGAAGTTCACGCCGCCGGACCACCCGCCTCTCGCGCCCGGGGAGGACCTCGTGGAGGCGAACGCACGCTGGACGACATCCTCGACGCCCAGTGCCCGTACCACAAGGATATGCGCCATAGCCTTCGAAACTGTAGAGACTTCAAGCACTCCGTCGGGCACGGCCGACCCTTCCAACCTCTACCTCCTCCTCCGCCGTGGGGAGGACCAGGAGAACCGCGACAACCCCAGCAATAGGAGGAGGGAGGAGGCGGAGCCTTCCCGCGCGTCGACAAAGAGGTCAACGTCATCTTCGGCGGACACGGATCGCAAGAGAACAGAAGACAGCAAAAGCTCAACGATCGCCAAATACTGGTGGCGACCACCGGTCCTCCTTCTCCGTACCGATTGTCGGAGCACCCGATCACCTTCACTCGGGCAGATTAATGGCTCAACTTCGACCACCTAGGCAAATACCCGCTCCTCATCGATCCGGTGATCCGAGAGAGCAGGGTGAAGAAGGTATTAGTGGACAGGGGGAGCAGCATCAACGTCACCTTCCCCCGGACACTCCAAGGCTTGGGAGTTCACCTCAAAGAGCTCCACGAGTCAGATACTCCTTTCTTCGGCATCGTGCCGACTGAAGGAGAATACCCGCTGGGCCACATCCACATGCCAGTCACCTTCGGAACTCCGGAGAACTACAGGACCAAGTTCCTAAGGTTCGAAGTGGCGAACTTCGACTGCGGGTACAACACCATCATCGGGAGGCCGGGATTAGCAAAATCCAAGGCCATTCCGCATTACACATACATGATATTGAAGATGCCAGGGCCGCAAGGAATCATAACTGTGCGCGCTGACTTCCAAGGCGCCGTAGAATGTTTCTGAGTGGCCATCCAGGCAGCCCTCACCACCAAACCATCGACGACTTCTTCTGTACAGGCAAACTCTAAGCCTGAGGAAGACCTCGCGGTACCCGCAAATGAAGCACAAGCCGCGGCCTCTATGCGGCTGACTGAAGAAACCAAAAGGATCAACCTCGGGTTCGCTGACGAACGCAAGACTGCCATCATCAGCTCCAGCCTAGATGACAAATAGGAAGGCGTGCTCGTCCAGTTCCTGCAAGATAACCGAGACGTATTCGCATGGCAACCTGCGGATATGCTGGGAGTCCCGAGAGAACTGGCCGAGCACAAATTGAAGGTCTATCCCTAGGCGAGGCCGATTCGGCAAAAATTACGTCGTTTCACGCCCGACAAGAGAGAGGCCATTCGCGCCGAGCTGACTCACTTGGTCGCGGCTGGATTTATTAGAGAAGTGTTACATCCTGAGTGGTTAGCCAACCCTGTTCTTGTACTCAAAAAGAATAAAGTGGATTGGCGCATGTGCGTTGACTATACGGATCTCAACAAACACTGTCCAAAGGATCCCTTTGGGCTCCCTAGGATAGATCAGGTGGTAGATTCCACCGCTGGATGTTCTGTGCTGTCTTTCTTGGATTGCTACTCTGGGTATCATCAGATTAGCCTGGCAAAAGAAGACATGGAAAAAACAGCGTTCATCACTCCATTTGGTGCTTTCTGCTATACCTCCATGTCGTTCGGCCTCAAAAACGCTGGACCGACTTATCAGAGAGCCATTCAAACATGCTTAGCCGATCACTGGGGCAAGCGTGTGGAAGCTTATGTGCATGATGTGGTAATCAAAACAGAAAATTCAGAAAATTTCATTGAAGATCTACAGCTGGTTTTCAACAGTCTACGGCGATATCGATGGAAGCTTAATCCCGAAAAATGTGTCTTCGGGGTACCAGCAGGAAAGTTACTCGGGTTTATTGTCAGCCACCGGGGAATTGAAGCTAATCCAGATAAGATCGAAGCTATCATGAAAATGGAGGCACCGCGATCACAAAAGAAAGTTCAAAGACTTACCGGATGTATGGCAGCCTTGAGCAGATTCATATCCAGGCTGGGAGAAAAAGGCTTACCATTTTATAAGCTACTCAAGAAGGTGGATAAGTTTCAGTGGACTTCAGAAGCACAGGAAGCCCTAGACGCATTAAAAAAGTTCTTGACAACACCATCAGTGCTGAAACCGCCACGACGGGCCACGTCGACTCAACCAGCTGAAGATTTGCTGCTATATATCTCTTGCACGACTCACGTGGTGAGCACCGCGTTGGTAGTCGAGCGAGCAGAGGAAGGACATGACTACCCAGTGCAACATCCTATTTATTTCATCAGCGAAGTTCTAGGTCCCTCGAAGAAAAAATATCCTCAAGTTCAGAAGCTATTATATGCAGTACTTCTAATTGCACGCAAACTATGTCACTACTTTGACGACCAAAAAGTCATAGTAGTCACTGGTTTTCCGATAGGGGATATTCTGCATAACAAGGAAGCCATTGGCAGAATAGCCAAGTGGGCCTACGAGCTGGGATCTCATGACATTGAATTTCGACCTCGCACTGCCATCAAAACTCAAGCATTGGTTGATTTCGTATCAGAATGGACTGAACAACAAGTACCAGATAACTAGAAACTGCAGAGGTATGGCGCATGTATTTTGATGGCTCGTTAAAGCTGCAGGAAGCAGGAGCGGGGATCCTCTTTACCGCACCTGGAGGCGAACACCTCAGATATGCCCTCCAGTTGTTATTTCCAGCATCTAACAATGCAGCCGAATACGAAGCTCTGATTCATGGACTGAACATTGCTATATCACTAGGCATCAAGAGACTGATGGTATACGGAGATTCTCTGGTAGTCATAAGCCAGATAAACAAAGAATGGGATTGTTCGAGCGATTCAATGGGAAAATACTGCACCGCCGTCCGGAAACTAGAAGATAAATTTGAAGGTATGGAATTTCACCATGTAGAGAGAGATCGAAACACGACAGCTGATGTATTGTCCAAGCTAGGATCCAGTCGAACTCAGGTCCCACCTGGAGTCTTCGTACAAGAAATACCACACCCAAGCATCTCATTGGATCAGGCAGAAGAATGTAATACCTTGAGCCAACCAGAGTCAGATTCTAATGACTGGAGGAGGCCGATCATCAGATATATAAAGAATGAAGAGGAACCAGATGACAAAAATGCAGCCGAGCGCATCGCTAGATAGTCAGCTCACTACACACTCATTGGGGAAACGCTATACAGAAGGGGTGCATCGGGCGTCCTCATGAAATGCATTCTCTCATCTACTGGGAAGCAACTTCTAGATGAGGTCCATGCTGGGCAATGTGGAATACACGCAGCATCAAAGACACTAGTCGGGAAAGTCTTCAGGTCGGGATTCTACTGGCCAACAACAAAAAGTGATGCAGCCGAGCTAGTTCAGAGGTGCGAAGCTTGCCAGTACTTCTCAAAACAACAACATCTACCAGCGCAGCAATTGCAGACCATACCAGTAACTTGGCCGTTCGCCTGCTGGGGATTGGATATGATTGGACCTTTCAAGAAAGCTCAAGGAGGATACACTCATATACTGGTAGCAATCGACAAGTTCACTAAATGGATAGAGTTCAAACCCATTGCTTCTTTAACCTTAGCTAAGGCCGTGGAATTCATACAAGACATAATATTCAGATTCAGAATACCAAATAGTATCATAACTGACCTAGGATCCAACTTCACAAGTTCAGAGTTCTTCGATTTCTGCGAGCAAAAAAGCATTCAGATCAAATATGCTTTGGTGGCACACCCAAGAGCCAACGGGCAGGTTGAAAGAGCTAACGGGATGATATTGGAGGCACTCAGAAAAAAGGTCTTCGATAAAAATGAGAAGTTCGCAGGAAAGTGGATAAGGGAGTTGCCCTACGTCGTTTGGAGCCTAAGAACTCAACCTAGTCGAGCTCTGCATGGAAATACTCCTTTCTTCATGGTCTACGGGTCAGAGGCAGTACTACCTGCTGACCTCAAGTTTGGGGCGCCAAGGTTGGTCTTTGAAAGCATAGCAGAAGCCGAGGCTACTAGGCTGGAGGATGTTGATGTACTCGAAGAAGAACGGCTGAACACGGTAGTTCAATCAGCACGGTACCAGCAAACTTTGAGGCGTTATCACGATAAGACCATGCGATGTCGATCCTTCGCAGTGGGAGACCTCGTCCTCCGCCGAATTCTAATGGGGGAGGGACGCCACAAGTTGTCACCTCTATGGGAAGGACCATTCATAGTAGCAGAGGTCACTCGGCCGGGATCATATCGTCTCACTCAAATGGACGACACAGAAATTAGGAACTCATGGAACATAGAACACCTCAGGAAGTTTTACCCCTAGCTGTATTTCAAAAGCTATCTGGACGACAATGTACTCTGTAAACTGGAAATATATCATCAATAAAGAGACCTCAAGAATACCCATATTGTTCATGGTCGACCTGCATTCTTACTTAACTCGGGGTGACCACTATGCCCTGCTAACGGAGCAATCGACTTAAGTCGGCAACGACTTAAGACGGAGCAACATGCTCGCGCTTACTTAACTCGGGGTGACCACTAGCCCTGTTAACGGAGCAATCGGCTTAAGTCGGCAACGACTTAAGACGGTGCAATATGCTCGCGCTTACTTAACTCTGGGTGACCACTATGCCCTGCTAACGGAGCAATCGGCTTAAGTCGGCAACGACTTAAGACGGTGCAACATGCTCACGCTTACTCAACTCGGGGCGACCACTATGCCCTGCTAACGGAGCAATCGGCTTAAGTCGGCAACGACTTAAGACGGTGCAACATGCTCATGCTTACTTAACTCGGGGTGACCACTATGCCCTACTAACGGAGCAATCGGCTTAAGTCGGCAACGACATAAGACAGTGCAACATGCTCGCGCTTACTTAACTCGGGGTGACCACTATGCCCTGCTAACGGAGCAATCGGCTTAAGTCGGCAACGACTTAAGACGGTGCAACATGCTCACGCTTACTCAACTCGGGGCGACCACTATGCCCTGCTAACGGAGCAATCGGCTTAAGTCGGCAACGACTTAAGACGGTGCAACATGATCGCACTTGCTTAACTCGGGGTGGCCACTAAAAAGAGTGATCGGTTTGAGTTAATACTAACTTAAACGGGCGCAGCACACTCGGCGCGCATACGATTACTCATATAGGGGCGACCTCTATGTCCCATGAAGAAGTCTCGAAATCATCACACAGCATTTTACTTCTGCAAATTTAGATACTGCTGAATTCTAAACAATAGGAGAATAACAGTAGCATTCAGTATCAAGAAGGTGTCCTCTAACAAAATATCCAAGCGCGTTAACCGCATGCTCAAAGCACGCAATATTTTTCTATTTTGCAACTTTCTTCTCAGGAGCAACCGACGAAGAAGGCGACTTGAGGAATCAGGAGCAGCGTTCACATCGGCCCTTATGTCATCGGGGACAATCACACCAGGTCTCCTCATCAAGATCCGCCCTGCACGAATGGCTTTATCCATGGCTCTGTCACGCTGGGCCCTCAGAGTAGCGGAAGTTTCTTCAGCAACCTTGACAGCCAACTGAGCGGTCTCTAGCTCCTGGGCGATGGACTTCTTGGAAGCACGCAGTTCCTTGATGACAGCATCTTTAGCCGATATCGACTGCCTGAGACGAATCACGTCATCCAAAGATTCCTGCAGCTTACAACGATGATTGTCTAACTCCTCCATGGTGAAGCGATGACTCCTCTCTAGGATGGTCAACGAGTTGCTGGAGTCACGATATAGCCTGTTAAGATTGTCACGAGAAGCAATAAGGGCACATTTTTCTTCCTGCAAACAAGAATTAGCTTCTTCAAATGTCGAGTAAGCAATAAGAACATGGCAAAACAAAGCCCGGGCTTTCAGGTCACCTTTTCAGAATCAAGCTGAGCGCGGAGAGTAGAGTTCAGCATGTTGGCATCATTCAGAGCAGCAGAAACCTAGGCTAGCTCAGTCTGACCTTGGGAATACTTTTCCTCTAGATCGGAACACCGCCGGACCAATTCAGCATGACTTTGGGAATGTTTCTCTTCAAGGACAGAAAACTGCCGAGCCATATCTAGCGGGAAACAGTCAAGCAAAAGGGTTAAAGTAAGAAGCGGTTTAATAAGGTAGCCAAAAAGAAGCAGAAAAGCACTAACCAGTATTCGTCGCCTCTAAGTCAGAAACACGCCGCTGAAGCAGCACCGGATTCCAACGCGCCAGAGACAAAGCTCCTTCTGGAACAGAAGCATCCTACAACTTCAGCTGACTAGACATCCCATCCACCAATGCCTGATATTAAGAATAGATGAGTATAATAACAACAGTTTATCTGGTGTAAAAATCAGACTAGGATAAACCACAAATACCTGGAGGTTGGAGAAGAATGAGGGAACCCCCAAATCGTGAGAGATCAACTGATGGCTCGGCAAAGGATCGCCACCCGGAGCAACTCGCAATGAATCAGCAGGAACCAATTCAGTGTCATCAGCAGAACCCAAAACTTTGTCGTCAGGTACGCTAGCCTCTAAAGCGACTCCTTGACCAAAGGCTTGGGCTACCACCATGCAACCAGAATGTGAAGGAGATCCTACGTGAACATCCATGGAAGTACAAGAGGGAGAACCCGCTCAGACACCCTCGGGGGCTGGGTCATAGTTCGCGCCACCCATTCGAGCCGGATCGTCTCCGGCAACACCCTCGGGGGCTGGGTCGTAGTTCACGTTACCCATCCGAGCCGAGTCACCCCCGGCAACACCCTCGGGGGCTGGGTGAGCACCAACACCATCCTTGAGGGCCGAATTCTCTGCAGCAGCCACCTGTAAGGCTGAAGGTCCCTCAGTCACTTCCATGGGAGCAGGACAATCCAAGTCAGTTTCCTGACCCTCAAGACCGCGCTCCAAGGTCGATGAGGCGCGGGACGCTGCCCGGGATGACCCCAACCCGGCGTCGAACACATCAGCACAAACATCCATCACGTCACCATCCGCCGGCTCTGATAACAGATCCTCTAGAACCATATCTTCAAGAGTTTGATCAAAGTTCGCCAGAGACAATTCTTGTAGACCAATGAGGGCAGACAGAGCAGGAGAAGGAACTCCACTACTTTCCCCACTGGCTATGTAGCGTCGACTGTTCTTCCGAGTCAGAGGGATCTCATCTTCTTCCTCCTCCTCATTTTCATCAGCAACACAGACAGCACACCCATTGGGGTCAGCAACAGATGGATCACACCCATTGGGGTCAGCATCGGTAAATTCAGGCACGGGCACTTCCTCAACAGCAGGAGCCGAAGGACCAGCATCCCGATCCAAGCTAGATACTCGCCGAAGACGTCTCTTTTTCTTTTTCTGCTCATCGGCAGGAGAATGAAGCTGATTGGCTCGGCAAGGGCGCTTCAGGCGAACACTGACAGGCGTCTGAATATCCAAGGCTTTACTAGCTTCCGGGAGAGGCGCCACCACCAATGTTCCAGCAGGAGCGGCATCAGAAGAATCCTCGGCTAACATATCAAGCATGTCACTTATCTCTGCATCACTGGGATCCAAAGGCACCTCAAAATGAACCTGCCGTTCATCATCAGGAATTTCTTCAAGCGAAGCAACCAAAGCACTAACTTCTTCGGCAGAGGGTCGCACTCTAAGGCCCAAACCGCCATCACCAGCAGGAGGATTTGACACGAAATGGGTAAAGGCCTTGGAAGGAGGCAAGTTCCAGGCTGAGTAGGCAACAGGGGCACCAACTTTGACACCTTGCCCCTAAGTATCATTTCAAGCCGGCTCACCAAATCCACAACAGGAATTCTTCTATTGGTGACCCAGGTGGAGTCAGCTAGGCCTCGGTACAGGTAGGCCGGATATGCCCTGTCCTTCAATGGCTGAATATTCTTGAAGACAAAGTCAGCAACCACAGCTTCTGCAGTTAGACCCCTCTCCTTCAACAATCCAACTTCAGCTAGCAGAACTCCTGCCTCAGCCACATCCTGGTCTGTGGGGGATTTGGTCCAGCTCGAAGTGCGAACATCCAGCTGTCTCCCTGGCCGTGGGGGGAGAGAATTTCCGTGATTCTCAACAATAAACCACTCCAAGCGCCATCCTTTAATGCTGTCTTTGAGGGGGATATCGAGATAATCAGTTTTCCTTCCGCGGCGCATCTCTATGCTCGCGCCCCCCACCAGCTGATGTTGTCCTCCAGCCATCCCAGGCCGACAGTGATACAAATATTTCCACAGCCCAAAGTGCGGCAGGATGCCAAGAAAAGCCTCACATAAATGAACAAAGATGGAGATTTGCAGAATGGAATTAGGGTTCAGATGGGTCAGATTCAAGTGATAGAAATCAAGGAGACCGCGAAAAAAGGGGAAATAGGAAGAGCAAGACCGCGGAGAAGAAAAGGAACATATACGATGGATTCGTGGGTGTCCTCTATTGGAATAGTGATCCCATGCCAAACCCACCAAGAACAGAGCTCCTTCGGAGGAAGAACCCCGATGGACATGAGATGGAGAAGATCAGACTCAGAAACAACTGACATATGGTTACCTGCGAAAGGCAACTGGCTGTTGGGATCGATGGGAGGAATGACAGCAGCGGATGAACTTGATGCTTTCCGCTTGGGCGCCATCTCAATCTCGCTGGCGAGCAGAACGGAAGCAGTATCGCACGAGCGCAAGGAAAGCTTGGATGCAGAAAAGTAAGAATTAGGGCATGGAAAGCGGAGGCGCGCAACGATGCAGTACATATGGGGTTTTTCTAGGCCAGATACCGTTTCCAAAAAGCGTCCAGTCATCACCCAGCTGTTATTTCTAAAAACGCTGGCGTGCCATGTCATCGCTCGGCCGTTAGTTCCAAAACGGCCGACGCGGCCCGTTCTAACTCGGCTGTTACCTCTAAAACACCGATGTTGCCATTAATCACTCGGCTGATTACATCTAAAACACCGACACGACCCACCGTAACTCGGCCATCATTCCTAAAGCAACGAGGGGATTTCGGATGACTCGGCCGCAACCACCGAAGCGCTATCATTACAAATAAGGCAGTCAGAAAGGCGATTTGATGATCACAGATACTCCTCGCGCATTGATTGGCGTACAGCGAGAAAGTAGCATAACACATACAGAAGTGGAGCGAAATCACTTTTCATTATAAAGGGAAGCTACCGAACTTACAAATCAACTCATTATGAGTTGATGACCTCCCTACTACTACATTACACTCCACTACTCTATATTACTAATTACTACTACATTACACTTCACTACTCTATACTACTAACTACTACTACATTATTTCATTATACTACTTCTAATCTATACTAACATCTAAAAAACCAGTGGCATCTAGCCACTGGTCTTGTTGCCACCCTTGCTGCTGCCCTTGCTGCCGCTGCCATGGTCGCCCTTGCGGCCGCCGTCACCGCCCCTGCCGCTGTCGCCGCCGCCATCGCCGTCGCCTCCGTCGTCGCCGCCATCACCACCATCGCCGCCGCTGTCCTCCTCGGATGAGTCCGAGGAGTCCTCCTCGTCCGAGGAGTACTTCGACTCATCCGAGCCCTCGAGCCCGGAGCGCTCGACGGCCCGGATGTAGGTCCAGACCTCCGCGGCAATCCCCTAGGAGTCGTCTGAATCATCAGACGACGCCGGGGGAGAGACGGGAGCCGGGGATCCCTCGGACTCGGAGGAGAACTCCTCCTCCGAGTACTCCGAGTCACCGAAGTCCTCCGAAGGAGGAATCGGCTCACGTTTGCGCTTGTCACCAGAGCGAGGAGAAGAACCGCTACCTTTCTTACTTTTGCCCATGGTGGCAGTGGAGGGAAGATGAGGAGAGTAAACAAGCAGCAAGAGATGTGAAAAAACCAGGGAGGCAAAGGCACTATTTATAGAAGAAGAAGGCAACCGCTCACCTCCTACCACGGTCACTGAACAGTCGCAAAAATTCAATATACACTTCAAACCGTCTGAAGATACGTCAGGCGGCTGACGCCGCTTCACGCAACACAACACCCATTGGGACTCCAGTCAACTGCGCGGGCGATATGATTACACTCGCGGTCACATCAAATTACTACTCAGAAGCAGTTTGCTAAAACACTCAGCGTACCAAGCCGTCCCTTGCCCACACCCATTGGGGGGGACGCCCAGGAATTATCAGTATATTTTTCAAAACTGTCACATCCGTGCAGCGCATGCAATGAATACCTCAAGACAAAAGTGAGATATCAGTAAGGATCAAAGGAAAGCCAAATATAGCCGGTGAAGTACAAGTCTGACCAACAGAAGCGACATGAAGACTAGCCAGGGGACGTCTATCGAACGTCCAATCAGTTGTAGATCAAATAAATTGCACCACCTAGCAAGATATGGGCAGATCATGAACTCGGCCTCAAAGACAAAATACACGCTGACCTCTAAAGCATAATATCAATGACATAATGCCGACCTCTAAGGCATTCGGAAAAAAGAGAGGATGATTCTCAGCAAAAGGGCACGAAATGAAGACCTTCGAGTGGATTATTTTCAAAAATCCACTCGAAGCTCGGGGGCTACGGTGCACCCAATGAATCGTCATCTCAAGTCAAGACAATGCTGACTTCTAAAGCATAGGGCAAGATCAAAACAAGACTGACCTCCAACAAAGTGCAAGTGGAAAATAAAAATGATTTCTGATAATACTCGAAGTGAAGACCTTCGAGTGGATTATTTTCAAAAATCCACTCGAAGCTCGGGCGCTACACCCATTGGGTGCACCTCTGGTGCACCCAATGAAGTTCAAGGTCCTACAGTACGAAATGCTGACCTCCGAAGCGCGAGTCTGAGACAGAACACCAATTTTCGAGTGATAAAAGCAGAAGGAGACAGTAAGGAATCGTTTTTACCAGATTACCCAGAAAGCATTTCCTGTCATAAACAAAGACCGCAAGCTGGACCTAGGATCTTTGGGCCAAATATTTAAAAATCAACCCAAAGATCGGGGGCTTGTGGCGGACAGATATCCCCCGGGTCCACTGGAAGGATAAAAGACCTCACGAAAGGCCCAAGGGCCCAATAAATCGTAAGGTCATCCCTTCGTGGGCCTGGGGAGGAATGACCAGTGAAGCGGATCGACACAAGGCCGGATCGGCGCGAACCCAGACGGCCCAACAACGTCGAGCGAGTAACCACCACAGAGACCCGACTTTCCCGCGCTGGAACCCTGTACAACGGAACCAAGCGAGGATGAGTCAGCGGAACTATAGGAAGATAGACTCAATCGGTTCACTATTTCTTAGGTGCGCATTGTTATCATATCTGCATGTATTGCCCCACGGTCGAATATATAAGGCCTAGGGGGCACCCCTTCAGAACGATCGAACTCACTACTAGCCATCCACTCGATTCTCTGCGTCAGAGAAATCTCTTGTAACCCCCCACATAAAACACTCTCGCCAGGACGTAGGGTGTTACGCATTTCAAAGCAGCCCGAACCTGTAAACCACTGTCCATTGTTCCTCGTGCATCCGGCACGAACCATTTAGCTACAGTCAGTGACACCGTCCTACTCCTAAAAACACCGTGAGGGGCAACCCCGGGTGTGCGGTCGGACCCAAAACACCGACAGTATTAGATACCTACATCAAACTTCTAAAAATCAAACTTGCTGCCAAGGACTCGACACACATGTATGTGTGTGCACATCCATTGCTTGTGATTGTTGGCACATAGTAAATCAAATGTCTTTACTCACGTACTAAGCAACTTGTTAGGTTCGTATGCATAATTTTAGCTTATTTTTACCATTCTGCAGATACGAGTAACACATGGGGTATTGAGATACATAAGCACTAATTTTCATACTATGCTCTTGTTAGCGTCGTTTAAATGTTAAAAAGATTTACATACCATAAATATATAGGTATGTGTCAATGCTTTGTTATGAAAATAAAAGCCTATTACAAAATATTGATACGAAAAGATATTAGATACATACATCAAACTTCTAAAAATCAACTTGCTGCCAAGGACTCGAAGCACATGTATGCGTGTACACATCCTTTGCTTGTGATTATTGGCACACAGTAAATCAAATGTCTATGTGTTGTTGAGAAATTAATTAAGTGTAATAAATCAAACATACATTGACAAAGGAACAACATGCAATAGTTTGCATGCCTAGTGGACTTGAAGAACTATCCGAAGAAGTTTCTCGATCTATTGCAGGCAACCATGTAATATGAGCAAAGATCATACTACGGGTGAGGATTATAGAAAAATTTCAAGAATTTCTTGAATAACTTTAGTAGGCCATAGGGAACCTAACATCTATTCCGTGTAGGGAATGAAATTTGCAATGTCATGAAGCATAGCTTCTCTATAACACTCAGCAATCCGATCCACGACCTCATCCTAGTTACCATCCACAAATACTATATCCATAAAAATGCAGCCCCGTCAAGAACCACCTGTAGTGCACCAGAGCAGCAATGGCAGTGGAGTCAGCCAAGAAATAGATGAAAAGAGACTCGTCAAACACCTGTTCTAGAGCCTTTCCTTTCTTCAGGACCTCACACTTTCCCTCCTCAGTTACCTTCTCTCTTATAAATTCGGGCCGCTAATCCTCCCACCAAGCTAGTTCAGCGACCACTTGTTTCATGAAAAAGTTGTATAAGCTAAGTCTTTGGTCTCAACTATCAAGAAGAGAGACTAAAAGGAAATAGGGAAATATATGTTAGATACTAGGCAAACAAGCTGATCATGAAAAGGCCGCACAATATTACTTTGTAACTGGATCCAAGTGTCCACCATCGTGATTTCAGAGCCACTTGAGCTGAATCTTTGGCTTCAGATGTACGTCCAATTTAACAACAACAAACCAACAGGTGCAAAAAATACGTCTTGTTAAATCATGACATTGCAGAGGTTGCAGGCAAATGTGTAACCATCTTTTGAGGCCAGACACTACAGAATTGTTTAGGTATAAAAATTCTGCATGTGACCGATATTGAGTTCGTCTCACATTTTGCAATTAAAATCAGGAAACCATACGTCATGTTCATGCAACATGTAATGTAACCATGCAATGATATATATGTTCACTGACACAAAATGCAAACAACGACCTAATGGGTTTCCCTGATCTTGCATGACATAATTTGTAATTACACTGATATACCATTTTAAAATCTCTGCATTGAACACAAAGGGTCTTCCAAATCTAGGAAATTGATCTCTACAGTAGAATTCTCCAGTAATGGTACCTGAAGCCAGAAGAAAAAACAGTGCACATTAAAAATCATTATTATGTAAGCAAAATCAATGCATTTATGGAAAGATATAAGAGTTTTACATTATATCTTAAGGCACTAAAAACACCTTACAATTTGGAACAAAGGGAGTACAAGCTAATTACCTTCTAGATTAAGGAATACGATTATGCTGAACCATGAAATGCACATAGTCATTAGTTAGTGCAGGGTGAAGAAACAAATAGTCTGTTAAAAAATAAACATGAAAACAAATCTATCAAACATCAATTCTATTAATGAACGTTTAAACGTTGATGAAAATTCCCATTAATGCAAGTATGCAATATTCAACAAATGGCATTCAACCTTCATATGATATCTCTGTTCCAAATTATCGTTTACTTCAGCTTTGTCCTAAGTCAAACTTATCTACCTTTGTCCAAGTTTGTAGAAAAAACACATCAACATCTACGAAATCAAATTAGTTACATTGAATTTGTAGATGTTAATATAGTTTTTCTAAAAACTAAGCGAAAATAAGTTTAACTTGCAATAGAGCTAAAGTGAAGTATGATTTGGAATAGGTGGAGTGTGTTCTTCCTCTTTTTTCAAGCTATCCTTATCGCAAGTCTCACCTCCCATGTTATGGTAGCCCGCTGCTTCCTATTAGCCTAAGTGCACTTGTGCATTCTGTCCGACATAGATGATGACCATTGAATCAATTAGTAATCTTTAAGCTGCATGCTTGAAAAGCAAACCCATTCTCATATGGTTTCTCTCGCCTCTAGTCTTCTTTCTCCTGCTCGTCTGCTACAAATAGGATTTCTCGGTGCCAAGCACCTCAACCTCTTTTGTGCTGATCATTAGACAACTTGTAGAAGTGCAGGGTTTAGGGTTATGATTGTGAGGGGCAGCATCTTGAATTATTTTCTATGGCTTCGCACACCCAATATTGGAGTCCAACGTCCGGTACTAATTTTAAAGGTCCAGCAAAGTCCCACTTGTAGTGTCTATATGAAAGGGAAATGTGCCCTTGGGCCATTTCTAAGTATTTTGGTGATTTAGTGTCCAACACAAGTGCCTAAGTGTTAAATGATGGACAAAGTACAAATCAAGTATAAAGGTATGTTTCTCAGACTTAGTACATTGTTTTAGAGACTAATGTATTGTGTCTAAGTGCTGGAAACAGGAGAAAACGAATTGGAGAAGAGATGGCTTTGTTCTGCCAAAGTCAGCTCTGTCTGGGTGCACCGGACTGTCCGGTGGTGCACCGGGCAGTGTCCGGTGCGCCAGGCTGGCTCAGGCAAACTAGTTGCTCTCGGGAAGGAATTAACGGCGTATGGCTATAATTCACCGGACTGTCCGGTGTGCACCGGACTGTCCGGTGAGCCAACGGTCGGCCGGGCCAACGGTCGGCTGCGCGATCCGCGCGAGACACGTGGCCGAGCGAACGGTCGGGAGGGGGCACCGCACTGTCCGGTGTGCACCGGACAGTGTCCGGTGCGCCAACGGCTCCAAGGCTACCAATGGTCGGCTTCGCCAAATAAGGAAGGAAATCCGCACCGGACAGTGTCTGGTGGTGCACCGGACTGTCCGGTGCGCCAGGCGACAGAAGGCAAGAATTGCCTTCCCGGATTGCTCTCAACGGCTCCTAGCTGCCTTGGGGCTATAAAAGGGACCCCTAGGCGCATGGAGGAGGACACCAAGCATTCCTTGAGCACTCTTGATCATTCACACTCCATTCTTGCGCACTTGTTCAGCATTCTAGTGATTTGAGCTCCGTTCTAGTGTGCTAGTCTTTTGAGCTTAAGTCTGGGTCTTGTGTGTGCGTATTTGCTGTGACCTTTGTGTCTTGTGTGAGTTGCTAATCCCTCCCTTACTCTGTGCTTCTTTGTGAACATCTTTGTAAGGGCGAGAGACTCCAAGTTGTGGAGATTCCTCGCGAACGGGATATAGAAAAGAAAAGCAAACACCGTGGTATTCAAGTAGGTCTTTGGACCACTTGAGAGGGGTTGATTGCAACCCTCGTCCGTTGGGACGCCACAACGTGGAAGTAGGCAAGTGTTGTACTTGGCCGAACCACGGGATAAACCACTGTGTCTACCTGTGTTAATTCTCTTGTGGTTATTGTGTTTCGCTAAGACTCTTCTCTAGCCACTTGGCAATACTATGCTAACGCTTAACCAAGTTTTTGTGGCATTAAGTTCAAGTTTTACAGGATCACCTATTCACCCCCCCCCCCCTCTAGGTGCTCTCAATTGGTATTGAAGCCGTTCTCTTTAAGAAAGGGACTAACCGCCCGAAGAGATGGATCCTAAGGGCAAGGGGATTATGATCAATGACAAGGAGAAGGAGTCATTCGTCAACGAGCCCAAGGATGACAAGCCTACCGACTCGGGCTCGGGCCACAAACGAAAGGATGGGAAGAAGAAGAAGACAAGGCGCATCAAGGAGATCGTCTACTACGACGACAGCGATGAGTCCACTTCTTCCCAAAAGGACAACGACGACAACGACTACGAGAGAAGGAAACCGGTTAATTCGAACTTTTCTTTTGACTACTCTCGTATTCCGCAAAGTACAAATGCTCATTTGCTCTCCATTCCACTTGGCAAACCTCCTCACTTTGATGGAGAGGACTACGGATTTTGGAGCCACAAAATGCGTAGTCACCTGTTCTCTCTCCATCCGAGCATATGGGAGATTGTGGAAAGTGGAATGAAATTTGATAGCTCGGATAGTCCTATGTTTATCAATGAACAGATTCATAGAAATGCATAAGCTACTACTGTGTTGTTAGCCTCTTTGTGCAGGGACAAGTATCATAAGGTGAGCGGCTTGGACAATGCCAAGCAGACCTGGGACACCCTCAGGATCTCACATGAGGGGAATGACGTCACCTTACTCACCAAAATGGAGTTGGTGGAGGGCGAGCTTGGAAGATTCGCAATGATCAGGGGAGAGGAGCCAACCCAAACATACAACCGGCTCAAGACCCTCATCAACAAGATAAGGAGCTACGGAAGCACACGATGGACGGACCACGACGTCGTTCGTCTAATGCTAAGGTCCTTTACTGTACTTGATCCACATTTGGTGAACAATATCTGTGAAAATCCTAGGTACACCAAGATGTCGCCCGAAGTTCTTGGGAAATTTGTAAGCGGGCGAATGATGATCAAGGAGGCAAGATATGTCGACGACGCGTTGAACGGTCCAATCCATGAGCCTCAACCCATTGCTCTCAAGGCAACGAGGAGCAAGGAGGCGCTACCTAGCAAGGTGGCGCAAGTTGAGGCAGCCGGGCTCAATGATGAAGAGATGGCCCTCATCATCAAGCGCTTCAAGACGGCGCTAAAGGGTCGCAAGGGGCAGCCAAGCAAGACCAAGACAAAGGGGAAGCGCTCATGCTTCAAATGTGGTAAGGTTGGTCATTTTATTGCTAACTGTCCCGACAATGATAGTGACCAGGAACAAGGGAACAAGAGGGAGAAGAAGAAGAACTATAAGAAGGCAAAAGGCGAGGCACATCTTGGCAAGGAGTGGGACTCGGATTGTTCGTCGTCCGACTCCGACAACGAAGGACTCGCCGCCACTGCCTTCAACAAGTCATCCCTCTTCCCCAACGAGCATCACACTTGCCTCATGGCAAAGGAAAAAAAAGGTAAGCGCTCGTAACACTAGTACTTATGCTTCTTCAAGTGAGGATGAGTCTAGTGATGATGATGAAATAGATTATTCATGTTTATTCAAGGGCCTAGATAGAACCAAGGTGGATAAAATAAATGAATTGATTGATGCTTTGAATGATAAGAATAGATTGCTAGAAAAGCAAGAGGATCTCTTATATGATGAACATGATAAGTTTGTAGAAGCTCAAAAATCCCTTGCTTTAGAAATAAATAGGAATGAAATGCTTTCTTGTGAATTGTCTACATGCCATGACTCTATTGCTAGTTTAAAAAGCATAAACGATGACTTGAATGCTAAGTTAGAAATAGCTAATAAATCAACATCTTGTGTAGAACATGTTGTGGTTTGCACTAGGTGTAAAGATTTTAATGTTGATGCTTGTAGTGAACACCTAGTTTCAATTTCTAAATTGAATGATGAAGTGGCTAGTCTTAATGCCCAACTTAAGACTAGCAAAAGCGAATTTGATAAGTTAAAATTTGCAAGGGATGCCTACACGATTGGTAGACATCCCTCAATTAAGGATGGACTTGGTTTCAAGGGAGAAGCCAAGAACTTAACAAGCCATAAGGCTCCCATCCCCGCCAAGGAGAAAGGGAAGGCCCCTATGGCTAGTAGTGCTAAAAAGAACCATGCTTTTATGTATCATGATAGGAGACATGCTAGAAATGCAAATAGAAGTTATGACGCTTTTGATTCACATGTTTATGATTCATAGGCTATGTTTGCTTCTAGTTCTTCCTGTATGCATGGTAGAAATGTGCCTAGGAGAAATGGTGTTAATGTTCCTAGGAAAATTAATGAACCTTCTACCATATATCATGCTTTAAATGCTTCCTTTGCCATTTGTAGAAAGGATAGGAAGATAGTTGCTAGAAAATTAGGGGCAAAATGCAAGGGAGACAAAACTTGCATTTGGGTCCCTAAAACAATTGTGACTAACCTTGTAGGACCCAACAAGAGTTGGGTACCTAAGACCCAAGCCTAAATTTGCCTTGCAGGTTTATGCATCCAGGGGTTCAAGTTGGATTATCGACAGCGGATGCACAAACCATATGACGGGGGAGAAGAAGATGTTCACATCCTACGTCAAAAACAAGGATTCCCAAGATTCAATAATATTCGGTGATGGGAATCAAGGCAAGGTAAAAGGGTTAGGTAAAATTGCTATTTCATCCGACCACTCTATATCTAATGTGTTTTTAGTTGAGTCTCTTGGATATAATTTGTTATCTGTTAGTCAATTATGCAATATGGGATATAATTGTCTATTCACAAATGTAGATGTGTCTGTCGTTAGAAGAAGTGATGGTTCACTAGCTTTTAAGGGTGTATTAGACGGCAAACTTTACTTAGTTGATTTTGCAAAAGAGGAGGCCGGTCTAGATGCATGCTTAATTGCTAAGACTAGCATGGGCTGGCTGAGGCATCGCCGCTTAGCACATGTGGGGATGAAGAACCTTCACAAGCTTCTAAAGGGAGAACACGTGATAGGTTTAACTAATGTGCAATTCGAAAAAGATAGACCTTGTGCAGCTTGTCAAGCAGGCAAACAGGTGGGAAGCTCTCATCACACCAAAAATGTGATGACCACATCAAGACCTTTGGAGATGCTTCACATGGACCTCTTTGGACCCGTCGCCTATCTAAGTATAGGAGGAAGTAAGTATGGTCTCGTTATAGTTGATGACTTTTCCCGCTTCACTTGGGTATTCTTTTTGCAGGATAAATCTGAAACCCAAGGGACCCTCAAGCGCTTCCTAAGGAGAGCTCAAAACGAGTTTGAGCTCAAGGTGAAAAAGATAAGGAGCGACAATGGGTCCGAGTTCAAGAACCTTCAAGTGGAGAAGTACCTTGAGGAGGAAGGGATCAAGCACGAGTTCTCCGCTCCCTACACACCACAGCAAAATGGTGTGGTAGAGAGGAAGAACAGGACGCTTATAGACATGGCGAGGACGATGCTTGGAGAGTTCAAGACCCCCGAGCGCTTTTGGTCGGAAGCCGTGAACACGGCTCGCCACGCCATCAACAGGGTCTACCTTCATCGCCTCCTCAAGAAAACGTCGTATGAGCTTCTAACCGGTAACAAACCCAATGTTTCGTATTTTCGGGTTTTTGGGAGTAAATGCTACATTCTAGTAAAGAAGGGTAGGAATTCCAAATTTGCTCCCAAAGCCGTAGAAGGGTTTTTGTTAGGTTATGACTCAAATACAAAGGCGTATAGAGTCTTCAACAAATCATCGGGTTTGGTTGAAGTCTCTAGCGACGTTGTATTTGATGAGACTAATGGCTCTCCAAGAGAGCAAGTTGTTGATTTTGATGATGTAGATGAAGAAGAAGTTCCAACGACCGCAATACGCACCATGGCGATTGGAGATGTGCGGCCACAGGAACAAGATGAGCAAGATCAACCTTCTTCCTCAACAATGGTGCAACCCCCAACTCAAGATGATGAACAGGAGGCGTGTGATCAAGGGGAAGCACAAGATGATCATATAATGGAGGAAGAAGCACAACCGGCACCTCCAACCCAAGTTCGAGCAATGATTCAAAGGGATCATCCCGTCGACCAAATATTGGGTGATATTAGTAAGGGAGTAACTACTCGATCTCGATTAGTTAATTTTTGTGAGCATTACTCCTTTGTCTCTTCTATTGAGCCTTTCAGGGTAGAAGAGGCCTTGCTAGATCCGGACTGGGTGTTGGCCATGCAGGAGGAGCTCAACAACTTCAAAAGAAATGAAGTTTGGACACTGGTGCCTCGTCCCAAGCAAAATGTTGTGGGAACCAAGTGGGTGTTCCGCAACAAACAAGACGAGCACGGGGTGGTGACAAGGAACAAGGCACGACTTGTGGCAAAAGGTTATGCCCAAGTCGCAGGTTTGGACTTTGAGGAGACTTTTGCTCCTGTGGCTAGGCTAGAGTCCATTCGTATTTTGCTAGCATATGCCGCTCACCATTCTTTCAGGTTGTTCCAAATGGATGTGAAGAGCGCTTTCCTCAACGGGCCAATCAAGGAGGAGGTGTACGTGGAGCAACCCCCTGGCTTCGAGGATGAACGGTACCCCGACCACATGTGTAAGCTCTCTAAGGCGCTTTATGGACTTAAGCAAGCCCCAAGAGCATGGTATGAATGCCTTAGAGACTTTTTAATTGCTAAGCTTTCAAGATTGGGAAAGCCGATCCAACTCTTTTTACTAAGACTTGTGATGGTGATCTTTTTGTGTGCCAAATTTATGTCGATGACATAATCTTTGGTTCTACTAATCAAAAGTCTTGTGAAGAGTTTAGCAGGGTGATGACTCAAAAGTTCGAGATGTCGATGATGGGCGAGTTAAACTACTTCCTTGGGTTCCAAGTGAAGCAACTCAAGGATGGGACCTTCATCTCCCAAACAAAGTACACACAAGATTTGATCAAGAGGTTTGGGATGAAGGACGCCAAGCCCGCAAAGACTCCAATGGGAACCGACGGACACACCGACCTCAACAAAGGAGGTAAGTCCGTTGATCAAAAGACATACCGGTCTATGATAGGGTCTTTACTTTATTTATGTGCTAGTAGACCGGATATTATGCTTAGTGTATGCATGTGTGCTAGATTTCAATCTGATCCTAAGGAGTGTCACTTAGTGGCTGTGAAGCGAATTCTTAGATATTTAGTCGCTACGCCTTGCTTCGGGATCTGGTATCCAAAGGGGTCTACCTTTGACTTGATTGGATATTCAGACTCCGACTATGCTGGATGTATGGTCGATAGGAAGAGCACATCAGGGACGTGCCAATTCTTAGGAAGGTCCCTGGTGTCATGGAGTTCTAAGAAACAAACTTCCGTTGCCCTATCCACCGCTGAGGCCGAGTACGTTGCCGCAGGACAGTGTTTCGCGCAACTACTTTGGATGAGGCAAACCCTCAGGGACTTTGGCTACAATCTGAGCAAAGTCCCACTCCTATGTGATAATGAGAGTGCTATCCGTATGGCGGATAATCCTGTTGAACACAGCCGCACAAAGCACATTGACATCCGACATCACTTTTTGAGAGACCACCAGCAAAAGGGAGATATCGAAGTGTTTCATGTTAGCTCCAAGAACCAGCTAGCCGATATCTTTACCAAGCCTTTAGATGAGCAGACCTTTTGCAAGTTGCGTAGTGAGCTCAATGTCTTAGATTCGCGGAACTTCGATTGATTTATAGCATACATGTGTTTATGCCTTTGATCATGTTCCTTTTGCATTGTGATGTTTATTTATGCTGCTCCAGTTGTACATGCACTCCCCAGACCTCACAAGTCCTTTGCAAGTGATGCACAAATTTAGGGGGAGATGTTCTACAACTTGACCCTTTGAGACTAACTGTGTGCTTGAGTTTGCCTGATTTAGTCTCGAAGGTGGATTGAAAGGGAAAAGGTGGACTTGGACTATGCAAGACTTCCACTGCACTCCGATGAAAGAGTAACTTCTTCCAAGTTCATCTTAGTACTCTTATTGCCTTTTCACTCTAAGTTGAAGATTTTGGTGAGGCAATGGGGTTAAAGGGCCAAAATTGTCCCGTTTTGGTGTTTGATGCCAAAGGGGGAGAAAATAAGGCCAAAGCAATAAATGGATCAGCTACCACTTGAGAATTTTGAAAAAGTAGAGTTAGAGTTTTTGTTTGTAAAAATACTCTTGTTTGCTTCTTATTATCAAAAGTTAGTCTCTTGTGGGAGAATGGTGGATTATGGGAAATAGGGGGAGTTTTTGATACTGTGATCAATTTCTATTGGAACAACTCTCTTTATGTCTCTACAAGTGTGTTTGACTTAGAGATAGGAAATTGAGTTTGATTTGCAAAAACAAACCAAATGGTGGCAAAGAAAGATCCATATATGCCAAATTTGATTCAAAACAAATTTGAGTTCTTATTTGAATTGATTTTGTACTTGTTCTACTTGCTTTATGTTGTGTTGGCATTAATCACCAAAAAGGGGGAGATTGAAAGGGAAATGTGCCCTTGGGCCATTTCTAAGTATTTTGGTGATTTAGTGTCCAACACAAGTGCCTAAGTGTTAAATGATGGACAAAGTACAAATCAAGTATAAAGGTATGTTTCTCAGACTTAGTACATTGTTTTAGAGACTAATGTATTGTGTCTAAGTGCTGGAAACAGGAGAAAACGAATTGGAGAAGAGATGGCTTTGTTCTGCCAAAGTCAGCTCTGTCTGGGTGCACCGGACATTGTCCGGTGCGCCAGGCTGGCTCAGGCGAACTAGCTGCTCTCGGGAAGGAATTAACGACGTACGGCTATAATTCATCGGACTGTCCGGTGTGCACCAGACTGTCTGGTGAGCCAACGGTCGGCCGGGCCAACGGTCGGCTGCGCGATCCGCGCGAGACACGTGGCCGAGCCAACGGTCGGGAGGGGGCACCGGACTGTCCGATGTGCACCGAACAGTGTCCGGTGCGCCAACGGCTCCAAGGCTGCCAACGGTCGGCTTTGCCAAATAAGGATGGAAATCCGCACCGGACAGTGTCCGGTGGTGCACCGGACTGTCCGGTGCGCCAGGCGACAGAAGGCAAGAATTGCCTTCCCGGATTGCTCTCAACGGCTCCTAGCTGCCTTGGGGCTATAAAAGGGACCCCTAGGCGCATGGAGGAGGACACCAAGAATTCCTTGAGCACTCTTGATCACTCACACTCCATTCTTGCGCACTTGTTCGACATTCTAGTGATTTGAGCTCCGTTCTAGTGTGCTAGTCTTTTGAGCTTAAGTCTGGGTCTTGTGTGTGCGTATTTGCTGTGACCTTTGTGTCTTGTGTGAGTTGCTAATCCCTCCCTTACTCTGTGCTTCTTTGTGAACATCTTTGTAAGGGCGAGAGACTCCAAGTTGTGGAGATTCCTCGCGAACGGGATATAGAAAAGAAAAGCAAACACCGTGGTATTCAAGTAGGTCTTTGGACCACTTGAGAGGGGTTGATTGCAACCCTCGTCCGTTGGGACGCCACAACGTGGAAGTAGGCAAGTGTTGTACTTGGCCGAACCACGGGATAAACCACTATGTCTACCTGTGTTAATTCTCTTGTGGTTATTGTGTTTCGCTAAGACTCTTCTCTAGCCACTTGGCAATACTGTGCTAACGCTTAACCAAGTTTTTGTGGCATTAAGTTCAAGTTTTACAGGATCACCTATTCACCCCCCCCTCTAGGTGCTCTCACTATAAATGGAGTTGTTCTGTAGTGATTCTGATCTGAAATTTAAACTGGCAACAGATGCGAAGGCATCTACAACTATGAATTGAAGCCCAAGGGAAATACCTTCAGGAAGTATTGGAGCAGGCCCAAGAGGCACATGGAAAACATAATTTGGGCACTGCAAACCTCGAAGATGCAAAAATAAGAATGCCAGAGTTAGTTTCACAAGTATAAAATGAATGCTTCAGTAATGCGATTACATATGTAAAAGGAAGTTCAAGTGTGCATAAATTAAAGCCCAAACAAATCGAGTTTGTTGAAAGTTCAACAAATAGTTATTTGTCTGTTGTTGAAGGATTCAACAAGGAGCACAGACTACATCACCATGGAGTACTAAAAGCATATGATGATAGTTCATTATTTTGCAGAAAAAATATCTCATGAACATGAGACAGTTTTCCCTCAATAGAGGTCTAAGCGAACATAGGATGGCTCATTTGTAGAAGGAGGAAGGATGCCATAAAGCAGAGTTTGGGTAGTAATTGACAAAGAGATGGCGCATGAGTATACTGCACCTCAAAAGAATGGTAGAGGTAGTACCACCAGTTCGACATTAGGAAGCAAAGTGACAGGGACGGGGACTAGGAAAACAAATCACTCAGTTTCCCTCATGGCACCAAATATTTGATTCATCTAGGAAGTAGTTCTAGACCGGCAACGCGTGGAGGAGCGCCTGGAGCATGAGTTCATGAACTAGGTGTTGCCAAGGTTGTTGAATCCCTGTAGCCCTGCCGATGTGGCGGGAGAGGCGGAGGTGCTAGAATCCATGGAGCTGATGTGCGTGAACTCAGCCAGATCTAGCACCCACACGTGGTAATCGATGCGTCAACGCATGTAGAGGGCTGGGGAGGCGGAGGAGAAGGAGGTGCAGGCGGCAGCAGAGGGGAGGGGTGCTAGTGTGTATACGGGCGTACGCGCGGAGGTTGTTGTGGAGCTCTCGACTGGCGAGCGTTGGTTGTGGAGGCAGCGCTCTTGCAGCCAAAGGGGTTGTATGAGGGGGTGCCCAGATCCATCGCGACTCTACCGAGAACCTCGCCTTCTGCGTGTGTGGATGTCGGGAGGGCGAGCGGTTGATGTCGACGAGGAGAGCGGGCGTGGTTAGCGAAGGGCGTGTCAATGGGCGGCAGCGACGGGCGCGGGAGGGGTGGGGCATCGCGAGGGGAGGCGCCGGGGCGGTGGGGACATAGAGGGTACGATGGGGGAAAGAGAGTGGATCTAGGGAGAGCTAGTGGAGATCTGGGGAGAGAGTGTGGGGTTGGGTGGAGGGGGAGGGCGCGGAGGATGGCGGAGCCATGTGTTGAAGCTGTGGACGACCATGGTATAGGCTTATGACCTCCTCGTTTGTCTGACGCGGCCCACCTCCCACGCGGCTCAGCCCCCCTCACGGCTCCGCCCCCTCGCGGCTCGCGGCCCCGAACGGCTCGTTTTATAGCCACATTAAGTCATTCCAATCAACATTAAGTCATTATAGTAAATATTAAGTAATTTTTTAGATAACATTAAGTTATTATTATTTTAGCCAAATTTCGGGTTTTCTTATACATTTCTTATATTATTGGTTCAATCATTCTAGAAAATATTAAGTCATTCTAGCATCGAGACAACATTTAAGTCATTCAGTAAACATTAAGTCATTTTAGACGAGGCGGCTCGGTTCACGGTGGCTCATCTCGGCTCGACTCTTGTGCGAGGGGGCGGCTCGATCGACCGGCTAGGCTGGCGTGAAGGGAGGCTGGCTCGATCGGGCAGGCAGGTGGGCGCACCGGGTGGTCCAGGTGATGGACCGTTGGGTCCATCACCCTAGGTGATGAATAGATCTGCCATATATATGTATGTATATATGTATGTATATATGTTTGTATGTATATATATATATCTGTGTGTGTGTGTGTGTGTTTCGATTGTGGCTCACGAGCTTAATGAGCGAGCTCGAGCTCGTAAACAAAGCGGCTAATTGGTTGCTCCATCGGCCATATCCAGAACCGTCGGATGTGTTGACTGTGGATGTGTGCTTGATTGGTAACCTGCACGACACTGCTCGAGTTTGTATATGTGGGTGCAGGCTAGGTCTAAAACCGCACATTTGCCTGCATGCGCTAGGAAGCGAGACACGCGTGTTCGAACGGATGCATGCCCTCGTGAGTCAGGAGCCTAGGCTACCCCCAACCAATCACGTGAAAACCGATCCGAGTTGACTCTGTGGCTCGTTATCTTAACGGGCCGAGTCGATCCAGCTCGTTAGCTTAACATGCCAACTCAAACTCGACCGAGCCAAGCCAACCTAGATCGATATCCTGGCCTAGACTCGACATCACTTCTATTCTACATCATGTGGGTCCTATAGGGGCCCGATCGAAGTTGGCTCCAAGGTCACCAGAGGCGTCATAAGACCCACTCCAACCATTCCCCTCCTAAATCTCTATTCTTACTTTCTATTCATTTTTAGATATCTCCTGCTCAAATACTCTTTTCTCTATTTCACCTTCTCTCCAACCATTTTACTCTTCAACTAAGTTAATTGAATATTCTACATCAGTTTTTGGAGTTTTTAAAAAATACTACCATATTTGTAGTACCATTATACATATTGTTATTAGGTAACTAAATTTAAAAACAGTAATTTCGTAGTTAAATGTATTGATTAGCGCAAAGGAGGAGGTTAGAGCTACCCATCCATAGGGGGCATAGACAGCCTCGCCCTCGCGAGGGGGTGTCGTTGGAGCGATAGGGGGAGTAAAGAGCACACCATTGTGTTAGGGGGAGGCGGTGAGGGGTTTGCGTTGGAGGTTGCCTAATGGCATGTTCCAACATTTAGCTCTTGGATCGGTTTTACAAGTGTAAGAAACAACTAACAATCTATTGAAAGGGAAATGTGCTAGATAGCCATTTCTAACTGTTTTGGTGATTAAGTGTCCAACACACCAACATGGACTAACTAGTTTGATATGAGTATGAACACATGTTCACTTGAAGCCATTTTGAAGGCACTAAGTCCAAAAGAGCTAAAATGGGGGCTAGAAAGTGCAACTTCGGGTAAAATGACAAAACCATGAGGTTTGAGTACTTGGATAAGTTATATATGCCTAATACTATGTTTATAGCACTTCTATTTGATCTCTAACTCAATTCTATGAGAAAAATGCTTCTGGAACTTAGTTTGAGCTAAAATGCAAATCCTGGTCAAAGGCCAAGTAAAAGGTGAGTTCTCCACACTTAATCAATTGGATTATATGTTAATTATGTTTGTCTAAGTTATAGAAAAGCTCCCAAAAACAGCCAAAAATGTTTGAAGAAGTTAGGCTCAAAAGAGCCTTACTTGGGGTTGTTTTGGGCCTCATCGGACCGAGTCTACCGGGGTCGGAAACTTAGCCGTTGGGTGGCTTGGCGCACCAGACTGGGTCCATGTGCACCGAACCGCTAATATGGCCGAACTTCACAGTCTCAGGTTTTATTTTAAAAAATCACTGGATCGTCTACAATATTCGGTCCGGTAGTGCACCGGACAGTCTCAGGTTTTGTTAGCAAACTTCGTGGGATTTGTTTAGTAACCAACTAGAATTGGGTTCAGGCCTCCTCCCTTATATGAAGGATACGGCCGATTCAAACAACCACAATCAAATCTATCATACCAATTTATTTATTTGCCTTGTTTTTCCATGCTTTAGGAGTTGGAGTAATCTAGCTTTAGTTTAGCCTTCCACAGCCTCAATTTTCACCTCTCTAGATGTATTTTAGGTGGCCTGCTGATTCCAAGACAACTCTAGGATCTATCCTCCCTGACAGGGTCCCTCTCAGATGATGAGATTTAGGTTTCTGCGAAGAAGAAGACTCTTTGCTATCGTGGACTGTCCAGGTCTACGCTCGGACCGTTCGGAAGCACGCAGAGAGGAGCAGCCCCTGCAGCGAAGTCGCGGACCATCCGTGCTCACTAGTACACAGAGGCTCTATAGTGGCGGTTCTAGATCTATTTGCACTGGCGTTTTTCAGTGCCACCAGTGCTAGGGGCCAGTGGAAATCGCCATTTCCACTGGCGGTTATTCTAGAACCGCCAGTGAAAATAGCATTTCCACTGGCGGTTTTCTTAAGCAAACCGCCAGTGGAAATAGCATTTTCACTGGCTGTGTTATTAAGAAAACCGCTAGTGGAAATGCTATTTTCACTGGCGATTTTTTTATTTAGCCACCAGTGGAAGTTTTCCCGCCTTTTTTTAAATTTTTGTACTGAAATTTATATATATTTACACACACAAACATATATATTGATAAAATGTAGTATTGATATTAAAAGCAACATGGAATTAAATTCTATAATACATTTATATACATCAAAGTCTTGTTTACAACCATGTATGCATCACACATTATATACATCAAAGTTTTCACTTAAGCTCTAATAACTATCTCGGCTAAGAGATAGTCTACTAATTTCTGTTATTATTCTAAACTCTGGCAAAGCTAATGTTCCGGAAGCATCGTGATATTTCCCTTCTGCGGGAATGACCTCGTTCAATATGAATGTGCACAGGTCCTCAACTATGCCATACAATGCACCTTCAGTCAAGTTCTCCGGGCTTCCTTATTGAAATTGCTGTAAAGGAAGTTTATAAACATCATCTATTTATACTCAATAATAACACATTTGCATCTTTAATGACATAAATACATACATGACTATTACTAATAATACCTTGCCAGGGTTCGTGATGTATCGTCCGTTCATTCTCATGAACTCGCACACGTAGAACCCACATAGGACCGATCCGGGTGGTTGCTTGTGGCACTACATAACGGGAGATTGGTTATTTAGTTGCAACATTGTCCTATATACGTACATGTATGATATGTATTCATAAATTCACATACTTACCGGCCAGTTATAATGGATGTCTAGTGGCACGCCTTTTTTGGACGTGTCGTACTTTCCACCTCGTAGCTTATAAAACCTAAATGCCCTGTGATCTCAAATAGAATCACCATGTTATTCTACAATTCTCATCGATATAAGTATGCATGCATAGAAAAGGCTTACATCTCTAAGATGTCGAGGAATTTTGAATAGGACGAAGGCTCGGTGTGCAAGGAGTCGAGCACCAGCACCTTTCCAACCTTAGGATAAATGAAGAAGCATATCCAGTGGTCCCTGTACGAATCAAACTTGTGATACATGTGTATTGAAATTATTAATTTTATTTATGCAAAATCACACTTACTTAAAGTTGTACGGGGCCACTATGGATTCCCTCTCTCTCTCCTCTCTCTTCCTTCTCTCTCCCTCCTCTATCTCTCCCTCTCTCTCCTCTCTCTCTCTCTCCTCTCTCTCTCCTCTCTCTCCTTTCTCTCTTCTCTCTCTCTCCTATCTCTCTCTCCTCTCTCTTCCTCTCCCTCTCCTCTCTAGAAAGTCACTAGAAAGTCGTGTAAAGTTACATGCTTCGGTTTGTCACTAACAATAATCAATTATATGACATGTCCTAACAATAATCAATTACATGACAACTATATAATCTAGGGAGATATTGTTCTGCCTTGTCCATCGTGGCGTACCCAGGGCATCGAATTGCGTGGGATGCTTCGCTCAACGTTCCTTATCTTGGTTGGATGGTCTATGAAAAGAGACATGTCGTTGAACTAGTTAAAATCCTCTAAATCAGATACACCATCAACTCCTATAGCTTGTTGTCTTCCAGGAAAAACTACATGCTTCGGTTTGTCGATGCATTTCTTCTCATTGTTAGAAATGATCTGTTCAGCATAGAAGACCTGTGCAGCACGATTAGCAAGGATCCATGGGTCATCTTTGTAACCTACCTTACTTAGATAAAGAACTCTGACTCCATAGTTGTCTACCGTGACATGTTTGTCTTCAACCCATTGACATCGGAAAACCGAGATCTAAAATGTACCATAGTCTAGTTCCCATATGTCCTCAATAAAGCCAAAATATGTAATAATCTCACCAGTTTCATCATCTATGGCCTCGCATCGAACACCACTATTTTGTGACATGCTCTTTTTGTCCTTGGACTTGGTACAAAATGTGAATCCACTAATGTCATAGGTTTGCCATGTTGTGACCTGGCGTGATGGTCCAGATGCCAACCCCTTGATGGTTTGTTCTTCTATTGTTTCTCCACGTGGAATGTCCTTCACCATTAGTCATGTGTTGAACCGCTGCTTATGTTGCTTCATTACCCAATCAGCCGTATGCCCAGGATTTTGCTCGTGAAGCTCATTGATGTGTTGTTGGATAAATGGCTCTATTATCGCTAGCTGATGTAGGATGCTTTGATGTGCCTCAAGTACTATATTGTAATCTGGTGGGATGAAAGATTTCTGTCCCATCCTCCTGCTTCCATACAATATACCCTCGTGTCGTGACGGAGGCAAACCTATTGCAACCTGGTCTTTTAGGATACTATTACAGAATGGACCTCCGGACTCAATGGCCTCTTCGGTATAGTACCCCTATATCATGGATGCCTCAGGACAAGCACGGGTTGATACATAGCCATTCAGTATTGACATGAAACGCTCGTATGTCCACATTTCATGCAAGTACATAGGACCCAATGCCTCTATTTGTGGCACCAAGTGCACCACAAGGTGCACCATAATATCAAAGAACGATGGAGGGAAACACATCTCAAACTGTGATATTGTCTCCACTGCGAATTCCTGAAGAGATGCCAACTCATCACGGTCAATTACCTTTTGTGAAATTCTGTTAAAAAAGTAGCACAACCGTGTGATTGCCATCTTTAAAAACAAAGGAATTATAGCCCTAATGGCAATAGGTAGGAATGTAGTCAGCATGACATGACAATCATGTGAGTTGTAGTTGGTGATTATCAGGTCTTTCATTGACACAATACTCCGTATGCTAGAGCAGAATCCGGATGGGACTTTCAAATTCTTAAGCCAAACACACATCACATGTTTCTCATCTACATTGAGATTGTAGCTTGCTGCTGGGAGATGGTACTTCCCATTTTCTTGAAGAACAGGATGTAGTTCCTTTTTATGCCTAAATTTACCAGTCCATGCGTGAATTGAGCCCTTCTTTTGTTTTGCCCTTTATGTCTAGCAAGGTGCCAATTATGCTTTCAAACACGTTCTTCTGAACATGCATACCATCGATCGCATGTCGCACATCTAACTCTTTCCAGTAAGGCAACTACTCGAAGAAAATAGACTTTTTCTTGAATATAGCCCCCGGAGCTGGTTTGGCATCCTTCCTTGTTTTTCTCTCTTTTGTCTTCTTCCCGAAAACAAACTTGATATTCCTGACTATTTCAAAAACTCTATGACCTCTATTGTTACCCGATGGAGCAGTAGAATGTAGTTCACCATTATTGTCAAAGTACTTATCCATCTTTCGCATGCGGTACCTGTGTCCATCCAATAAAAAGCGTCTGTGCCTCATGTACACTATCTTCTTAGATGCAGTAAGGGACACGTAAGCAGTTCCATCAATGCATACTGTGCAGCCAACCTTTCCCTTAAACTGGCCTGATAATGTGAAGAGTGCAGGGTAATCGTTGATCGTAACAAAAATAATTGCTCTCCGCGTGAATGAATCTTTATGATACTCATCCAACATTTGAACACCTGTTACCCACAATATTTTCATATCCTCCATTAAGGGCTCTAAAAATACATCCATATCAACTCCAGGTTGTGTAGGTCCAGAAATAAGGATGGTTAGCAAAATGTACTTCCGTTTCTGCATCAACCATGGAGGAAGGTTGTATATGGTGAGGATCATTGGCCATGTGCTATGCTTGCTGCTCCTTTTAGCAAATGGATTCATTCCATCAGTACTCAGTGCGAACCTAACATTTCTTGGTTCATCGGCAAAGTCTCGGTGGTTCTCATTGAAATCTTGCCACTGCTTCCCATCGGCTAGATGTCGAAGCTTCCCATCGTTTTTGTGCTCATCAGAAGCATGCCAGCTCATAAGTTTGGCATCCTCAGGGTTAGCAAACAAACACCTCAATCGATCGACGACAGGGAGGTACCACATCACCAAAGCAGGAATCTTTTTTAGCGCATAATAGTCTACTTCTTCTTTTTCTTTGCTCGTGGATTTTGAAGTCTTCTTTTTGGCTTTCTTTCGCTTCTTCCCTTTAGACACAGATGCAACACACTCTTCCTCTCGATAGTCTTTATTCGTCTTGTACCTACTTGCACCACACTTTGGGCAGCTCTCCAAGTCTTTATAATCATCACCTCGATAAAGGATACAGTGATTTCTACACGCGTGGATCTTCTCCACGCCCATAGTGAGTGGACTGATTAGTTTTTTTTGCATAGTACGTGTTAGCAGGCACTTTGTTCTCCTTTGGAAGCATGTCTGCGACAATACTCAAGAACGCATCGAAGCCAGCATCAGACAGACCATATCTAGCTTTTAACATCAATAGCTTTAACACAGACCGGAGCGTCGTGAACTCTTTGGTACAACCCTTAGACTCGTCGTACAAAGGCTTTTCTGCTGCCTTCTTCAGGGACTCCATACCTTTTATGAAGAACATCGATGGATCTGTATGACGACGCAACATTGCCTCTAACAACTCTGTATCTTCCTCGTCCATAACATTTGGCAGAACATGGGTTCTTTCACGTTCATTTCCTCCAGCGTAACCATGATCAGTAACATTTGGCACTACATGTTCGCTCTGTGGAAGAGGTTGTTGTGTCTCGTGAACGAACTGAAAGCTATCGTCGATGTTCGCAGGGTTTCCAGCTGTATAAGGCGAAGAGCTACCCTCTCCATGCTTTGTCCAAATTATGTAATCCTTCACAAATCCTCGGCATACCAGATGAGATATGATTTGTTCTGTGTCATCAAATACAACAGCATTTTTGCAGTCCATGCATGGACAATATATGTGCTTTGTCTTTGTTCTCCAAGCATGGTTCGTAACGACAACAATAAACCTATGGACCTCAGATATGTATGATGGATCTAGCCTTGATAAGTTATACATCCAGGATATCCTCTCCATCATCACTTGTAAAAAAAGTAACATAAAACACACAAGAACACAAATTGGCAAGAGAAACATATACCAATATTTCCTAACAACTAAATATATCATGGATAAAGAAAATTGGCAAAAGAAACATGAACAACCTTTCTTAGCGACCTTCTTCCAAAAAATAAAGATCAAAACCTCCCCCTTGTATTTTGTGAAATCTGGCCTTCCAATGAAAGTTGGGCTGCGCGCGAGCTACACAATTTTTGTCGGGAAGGATGAAGGGATATTTATACAACAAAGGTCATAGGCGGTTAGATTAGGCAACCTAACTACTTTATCTCTAACACATGGTGAAACCCTAGATCCAAAATGTGGCTAAAATGGAGGAAAAATGAACAAAATTTGGCAAAAGAAACATAAGCCAAACTTTCCTAGCAACTAATAAACAAAAAATCTTAATACCCAAACCTATCTCTAACACATGGTGAAAGCCTAGTTTCAAAATGTAGTTAAAATTGAGCAAAAATGAACAATAATTGGCAATTGAAACATAATTAAACCAACCTTTCATAACAATTAATAAAAAAAAATCTTAATTATCAAACCTATCATCCTCCCTTTCCATACAACACATTCACCATCCATTAAGCAACTAAATATGTGTCATGGATAAACTGATTTGAAAACTAAACATGAAAAAGGAGAGGGAATAGACAAAATCTAACCATCTTAAGCAACCTCATTTGAGGAAATAGAGAAAATAACCTAGCTATACTCTTCTCTCTCACATGTAAAACCCTAAATCCAAAATGTGGCTAAAATTGAGCAAGAACGAACAAAAATTGACAAAGAAACATAAACCAACCTTTCTTATCCACCTTCTTCCAAAAAATGAAGACCAAAACCCCCCCCTTGTATTTTGTGAAATCTGGACCTCCAAAATCGCCTCCAATGGAAGTTGGCTGCGAACGTATAGCTCCTGTCGGGGGAGGAAGAGTGGTATTTATAACACATAGTTCACTGGCGGTTGGCTTGAAAAACCGCCAGTGGAAACATATTTCCACTGGCGGTTATCGTAACACAACCGCCAGTGGAAATAGAGGATATTTCCACTGGCGGTTGGTGTAACAGAACTGTCAGTGGAAATTAGATTTTCACTAGCGGTTCTGTTACACCAACCGCCAGTGTAAACTGGCGGTTCCCAAACCGGGCCCACCTGGTTTTTTTTACTGCCGCGCGGTAACTGAAACCGCCAGTGATAATGATAATTTATGGGTGCCGCAGACTTTGAGCTCTTTTCTACTAGTGGCTCCCGCAGAAAGCACCGTCTAAAGATTCGTACCAGTGTCTGGTCCTAAATCGGCGTCAACAGTGTCTCTCCATTCTTCTTCTATATTGTTTCAGTATCTACATATCTATATTCGTATACTATACACATGTATCACTCACTTTGCAATCAACGAACAAGAGATTGGCATTTGATCAGCAATAGAATAAAGATAGGGGCAACGCACCATACAGGCATCGCGAGTGGTTCTTGACCAGGATATAAAACTTATGAACTGTCGTCGAACAAGAAACTGAACCATCTTTGTATGTCACAAAAGGCCGAGGACGCAGGGTGCAGACAAACGCTGGCAGGCAGGTCCGTGAAGGGAATCTGAAGCCACGGATGCCACTTGTGCTGGAGCCGCATCTGACGACCACGACATGAGCACCTGTCGTGCACGTTGTTTATTGTGTTGCATCATAAAAAAAAATGCTGAAGATGCGCCTGCGATTTAGTGACTTAGACTATCTCCAGTGGCTCTCCTATTATATATATTACAAGGGGTAATGTTAGAATCAAAGTCAATGACCATATAAGAGAAAATTTTCAGACTTACAAAGGCTTGAGACAAAGGATCCTCTTTCTCCGATTCTGTTTAACAGTAGTGGATATGCTGTCTATTCTGGTTAATATGGCAAAAAATGATGGACAATTTGAAGGTCTTATCCCGCACCTGGTTGACGGTGGTTTATCCATTCTGCAATATGCAGATGACACCTTGTTGTTTCTAGATCATGACTTGGCCAAGGCATATAACTTAAAGCTTTTCTTGTTAGCCTTTGAACTAGTGTCGGGTTTAAAGATTAATTATCATAAGAGAGAGTTGTTTTGTTTTGGCCGGGCGGAGAATGAGGAAGACAGTTATATTTGCCTATTTGGATGCAAAAAGGGGGTATACCCTCTCAAGTATCTTGTAATCCCAATGCATTTTAGGAAATTAAGTAATATTGACTGGAAAGTAGTGGAAGACAAAATTGAAAGGAAATTAAGTAGCTGGAAAGGGAAACTGATGTCGGTTGGAGGTCGTCTAGTTGTGCTAAATTCTGTTGTAACAAGTTTGGTAATGTTCATGTTGTCTTTTTTCGAGGTCCCAAAGGGAGTCCTAGAAAAAATAGACTACTTTAGATCACGGTTCTTCTGGCAAGGTAGTGATCACAAAAAGAAATATAGACTTGCTAAATGGGAAATTCTTTGCCAGCCAAAAGAAGTAGGGGGTTTGGGTATTCAGAATATAGACGTCCAAAACAAGTGTCTGCTAAGTAAATGGTTGTTTAAATTGTTGAATGAAGATGGTTTGTGGCAAACTTTGCTTAGGAAAAAATATCTGAGTAGATACACGCTCACAAAAGTAACCTCAAAACCAGGTGACTCTCACTTCTGGGCAGGTTTGATGAAAGTGAAGGACACCTTCCTAAATTTAGGTTCTTTTATCTTGAAAAACAGGACTCATATTAGGTTTTGGGAGGACTGCTGTTTGGGGTTGCAACCTCTAATGACTCAATATCCATCATTGTATAATATAGCGCGCAAAAAGGGTGCTACTGTAGCGTCGATTTTCGAAACAGTTCCGCTTAATGTTTCTTTTCAAAGAGCGTTGGTGGGTGAAAACCCGAGGTTATGGCATCTGTTGGTTCTCAGAGTAGCTCAGGTTGAGCTATGTGGGGAAAATGATATGTTCAAATGGAATTTATCTGTGACAGGTCTTTTCTCTGTCAGGTCAATGTATAGAGCACTACTTAACAATAATCATGTGATTTATAATAAGACTCTATGGTCTTTGAAGGTACCTTTGAAGATAAAAATCTTTATGTGGTATTTAATTAAAGGGGTGGTTTTAACAAAATATAATCTTCTGAGGCGTAACTGGCATGGAGATAGAAAGTGTGCCTTTTGTCACTCGGATGAATCGATTCAACACTTGTTTTTTGCTTGTCACTATGCTCAGTTCATGTGGAGGTTAGTTTTTTGGAGTTTGGGTTTCAATCAACCGAGATCAGTTAGACACGCTTTTTGGGAATTGGGTTTTTGGGATGCCTTCGAATACTAAACACTTGATTATTTCAGGTGTTGCTGCTATATGCTGGGCTATCTGGATAAGTAGGAATGATTTAGTTTTTGACAAAAAAACTCATGTTAACCTACTTGCAAGCACTCTTTAGGGCGACGCATTGGTTTAGGATGTGGGCTGATCTTCATAAACAAGAAGAGGGTATCCAAATAAAGGAAGCTTGCCGATGGTTAGAGTGCACGGCTCTACAGAATTTTGCTCAACATGGATGGAGGTTTACAAATCGAATTGCTTCGTAGTTTTGTCTATGGATTGTGTCTTTTTCTGGTTTTCAAACCGTGGTATTCAATAGTGTGTTTCAGGATGTTTGTCCCTCCATATGTGGCTAGTCGTGTGACTACTACATGTAAAAACTTTCGATGTGTTGTCTAATCCTCCAAATGAGAAGCTAAACATGTATCCATTATCTAAAATATATATTACATATCTCATCTTATATTTTAAATTTTATTCTGCAAATCGTGGTATCTACAATGTAAAATATTATTTTGCACAACTATATGTTTGATCTGTTAGATACACGCATCGGCTCAGATGCGTTTGTTCTATCGACGTCTATAGTGTCGATCTCGCAAGCGGCAAATATTTTTTTAGGGTAAGTAAAAGGCTTTGTTTCCCAACAAGTCTTAGGGGGTGTTTGGTTTGTAGGGACTAATGTTTAGTCCCTACATTTTATTCCATTTTAGTTCCAAAATTACCAAATATAGAAACTAAAACTTTATTTTAGTTTCTATATTTAACAATTTATAGACTAAAAAAGAATAAAATGAAGGGGCTAAACATTAGTCCCTAGAACCAAACACCCTCTTAGTTACTTGAGCCAAGACCTATCGTGTCCCATACAGCAAACTGGTTGGGATTAATGGTTCACGACTAAGTTTAGTCAGATCCTAGTGGACAAGAAACTCTATGCCAAATTAAAGACAAAAATACTCACACTATAACTTATGGATATGGATTGCTGTACCAATAATCATTAGCTAGCTACTAGGCGCTAATGAAGCTTAAGATATCATTACCTTGATGACGCAGGCGACGCGTGTTCGCTTTCGTGGACGATGAGCATGAGGGCAGTTGCTACCAGTAGTACGTCCAAACGGTTTGAACGGGGCGACAGTAGGAACTCGAGCTAGGGATATTCCGGCAGCAAATGGCAATGCTACGTACTGGGGGCCTTTGTCCCGGGGCGCATCGATACGTACGTGCGTGCTATATATAAATCCAAGGCAGCAGGTTAAGTTATCCCCAACCCTGTGCTCTTCTTCTTGGTTCTTGCGCGACACGACCACGACGACGACGATGAAAGCGTCGGCTCCATTCAGCACGAGCCAGCCTCTTTCTTGTCGCACCCATGGCGGTCGGCCGTCGTCCATGTCCATGTCTGCCGGCGCACGGACCGCAACATCAGTGGGCACCAGCTCTAAGGTCAGTCTCAACTTCACCCCGCCCCCACCACTCTGCCGACCTAGCTAGCTAGCTCCTGACGGTTCATGTCAGCCGTAGCATGAGTGTTCCTCCTCCATCTTGGTTCCTTTTCAGAGGCCTTGGTTCGGTGACCTCCTGGGGCGTCTGTCGTCCACGATGGACGGAGCGTCCAGGGCCCTCAAGGATGCGCCGCAGAGGTTTCTCGATGCGCTGGTTGACGCAACCTTCAGATTCACCGATCAAGCTCTGAATTCCGCCGAGGTAGGTAGCTTGGGTGGGAACGAAACAAAACCATCAATGGCCTTTCCTCCCTCTTGTATGCTGACTGTCTCGATCGGGCTGTGTCTGCAGAGCAATTTCGCACCGGTCGATGAGACTGGTGAAGCCATAGAGATACACCAGAGCCAGATCCAAGGGGCGATACCGGACGGTTTCCCCGAGGGGGTGTACATCAGAAACGGTGACGGATTCAGTCATTTTCCTCTTCTTGCTCTGTCAGTCTCCATGAGCGAGAGAGAGAGAGAATCTGAACGGCCCGTGAACATTGTTCTAGGTTCCAACCCGCTCTTTGGCGCCCTCCATTCCACGTCCTCGGTCCTGGGACAGTCCAGGGAGATCTGGGTCGAGGGGGAGGGCATGCTCCACGCCGTCTACTTCACCAAAAGCAGCGCGGGTCATCTATGGTCAGTCTCCTACGCCAGCCGCTACGTGCAGTCCGAGACGCTGGAGCTGGAAACGGCGCGGCACAAACCTTGCTTCCTCCCTGCCGTCGAGGGCGACTCTGCAGCCATCGTCGCCGCCTACGTTTTCAACTATGTGAGTAAAAACTTCGCAGACCGATATCACTACATGCATGGATTACGTACAACAATCTATCAGAGATTCTGAAATGCATGAGTGAGTGAGCACAATAATGCAATTCAACTCTGCACGTACAGCTTAGGTTTGGCAAGGTGAGCAAGGACATCAGCAACACCAACGTGTTCGAGCATTCCGGCAGGGTGTTCGCCGTCGCCGAGAACTCTCTGCCCTACGAGATCTGCGTAGGTAGCCTCGACACCAGAGACGCCTGGGACGTTGGTGGGGAATGGGATCGCCCCTTCACGGCTCATCCAAAGGTACGGACAGTTATCCAAGCCAGCAGCACGGAGCAATCTTATAATAACATCCATTATCATCATCATCTTAGGTAGCTCCTGGATCAGGGGAGCTCGTCATCTTTGGAACGGACGCGAAGAAGCCATTCCTAGTAGTTGGAGTTGTCTCAGGTATTCTATTCTATTTATTTATTTATACTAATCTGCAGTTTTATACCTTCTTCTTACACCAAGTTCTATATATATAACCAAACAAAAATCTCCAGTTGAAAGCTCTGACTGACTGCAGCTGATGGAACCAAACTAAAGCACAGAGCTGACCTCAAGCTGGACAGGTGCACACTTTGTCATGATATAGGAGTCACTCCAAAGTACGTCTGAGTGTCTGACAGTACATCACTTTCTCCCAATTTGGTGAACCAAGCTAGAGTAGATGAATTCCTTTGACAACAAAGCAGCTGTGAATTTCACTCTCTTGATGTAGGCACAATGTAATCATGGACATACCACTTACCATGGACGTCGGTAGAATCGTCAAAGGCGGACAGTAAGTAACCATGACAAAAATTTCAGTTAAAAGATATCACTCTGCTTGATTAAGGGGGTGTTTAAATGCACTAGAGAGCTAATAGCTAGTTGGCTAAAAAATTGCTAGTGAAATTAGTTAGCTAACAAAAAGTTAGCTAACTATTAGCTAATTTATTAAAATTAGCTAATAGTTAAACTGTTAGCTAGACTGTTTCGATGGTTTCAACTAATTTTAGGAGTTAACTATTAGTTCTAGATCTAGTGCATTCAAATACCCCTAAACAGCCAGAACATAATAAGGATCCCTGGTGGCTCAGGCTGATTCAGTTCGAGAAGGAAAGCTATGCGAGAATCGGGGTGATGCCCCGCTATGGCGACGCAGATTCAGCTGTCTGGTTTGATGTAGAACCGTTCTGCATGTTCCATCTTGTGAACTGCTTCGAAGAAGGCGACGAGGTATATAGCAATTGCCTATAAGAGTGGTTGGTTAGCCTGCTCCATTCCAAATAGCTAGCTGTAGTACTCATCCAGCATTTCATTTTTTTCGGTTACAAAAGCCAAGAACAAGCCCCTACCCCTTGAGATGAACACTACCCTTGCATGGCTACATAGGTCGTGGTACAGGCACTCCGTTCGCCGGACTCCATAATACCAGGCTCAACAATTGCCCTCGACAAGCTCGACTCTGAAATGCCTGAGGTTGCAGGAGATGACAAGCCCGCGAAACGGCCAACTGCCGAGGAGTTTTTCTTTCGGTTGTACCAGTGGAGATTGAACTTGAGAACAAGGAGTGTCTCAGGGGAGTATCTATCTGGGACAGACTATTCGCTGGAGTTTCCGATCATCAGTAGCCAGTACACGGGCTTGCAGCACAGATACGCCTATGCGCAAGTGGTGGACTCCTGTGGCAATTGTGGGAAAGGTACTGCTGAAAATTGACCAGAATTTCTGTTTAATATCTCAGATTGACAGAATACTATCATTTTTTTTCTGCAGTAAACCCAAAGTATGGAGGATTTGCAAAATTCTACCTTGACGAGAGAAGCAACGCAGAGGTACAAAGCATAAACTGGATTAGTCTAACTGGTGACAACTCGTTCCTATGGATTTTTGCACACTGAACTGTGGTGGCTCAAAACAGATACCAGGTGCTAGCCTTGTAAAGACGCAATACCATTGGCTTGGTAAACACGAGTTCTGCTCTGGAGCATCGTTTGTACCGAGAGCTGGTGGGTCACATGAAGACGATGGGTGGGTAGTTTCATTTGTACATGATGAGGAAACTAATACATCTCAGGCAAGTACTCCCTGTTTGCATATATATAAATACGTCGTGCAAGAGATAAGAGGAAGTAAATGCTGGTATCTTCATGTTTCTATGTTTGCAGGTGCACATAGTTGATGCGAAGAGATTCGAGGATGCTCCTGTCGCGAAAATAACGTTTCCACGAAGAGTGCCTTATGGCTTTCATGGAACTTTCGTCAGTAAGAAAATGAATGATGTAATGTGATTCCATCAGATGTTAAATTTTGTTTTCTCTCTCTCTCTCTCTCTTGGAAGAATACCTTGCATTAGTAATATGCTCAAACAGCGCTTATGCCTCAAAGAAATCAAACTAAACGGTCTCCGATTCACTTGGAGCAATGAACAGAACAACCTAACTCTGACTAGAATCGACAGACTTGTATGCACCCCTGGATGGGAGGGAGCTCATCTTTCCAGCCTCCTTCCTCCATCCGTCGCCATCCCTCATGTCAGATTTAATATATAGCAACAAATGCGCTTCTTGCATGAAGAGGCGAAGAACACAATTTAGCTTCATGTAGGAGTTCCTTTTGCCGAGTACCTAGGACCCTCGGCAAAGAAGGTAGTGCGTCCTAGTCATTACCATGCTAGATCATTGTCGCTGGCCTGTCATCCATGACCATGAGCTATCGCACTTCCAAGAATAGATATCTGTGACTAAGCAATCATCACAGGGACCATTGTTTAGCTAACAAATAGGCCTGCCTCGGGTTGCTCATCCTTTTCACTATGCAGGAAACCAAATGTACTACATAAATAACTCATGAGGCTCATTATCGACATAGTCAAGTCTCCAACAATATCATTATCGCTATACTACTTAACTGTAGATGAAATTCATCTCACGAAAAAAAATATTATGGGCTCGGCTGTAGGGCGGCAGAGGCAGGGGATCGGGCGGCGGTCCCTGGCTCCGCATCTATGTTGACAGCAAAGGGAGGAGAGAGGGTTTGGGAGATAACTTCTTTCCTGCTTTATTTCTTCTATCACAATTACATAAATAGGCCAGGGGTGGATGGCAGACTCCAACCTAATCTGTAAAATCTCCTAAAATCTGTTAACAAATTACTAATATGCTAATCTCCTTACCCTTATCCTTTGACACATAACAAAATACAATTAGTTCTAACAAAACATTATATGCACGCATCATTTATAGATAGTTAAAAAAGAAGTGCTAATCCTCTTGTTACATGTAACTCCGCTAAAATCTTATCTTGGGAATTAGTAAAATTCTCTCAAAGGTTTTGAATTAGTGTATCTTTTAATGAGAATTTTCTTACCTTTGGGTTACATCTCATAAAATAAATATATTTTCTAATAAAGATTTAATTAAAAGATCCTTATATGAGTTTAGTCAACCCTTTGTTGAATTATTTATATTTATAAGAACTGTCTAAAATATTTTGTACCTTAGAAATTATTTTGTTCTTTAAAATACCTATTTTTGTGTTTGAATTGCATATTTAAAGGCATTTGGTAAAATAGGATAATAAATTAATTAATAAATAAAATTATTTTTTACACTCATGCTGGAGTTCTATGTGTGCATTTAGTTGTGTTTGAAATTCAAACCTAGTTTGGAATTGGAAATTTGAAAATAAAATAGAAAAGTGGAAAAAGAAAAGAAAAACTAGAAAAAAATAAGAATAACCCAAAGCAACCCATCCTACCCTATCGGCCTAGCTCCACCTCACCACTATTACGCCCTGGTGGGCTAGGAACCAGGCCATTTCCTTCATCCGAGTTCATGCCATTGGCGCACTCTACGAATACATGTTCTTCACTTAAAAGCTTTGGACACCTCGAATCTCCGTAAGGCTCCCACCACTTGATTCACCATGTTTAGTTTTTCATTTCACGTCTAGATACGCATGCGTATGGGCACCAGGGCACGAGAGCCCCTTGCACCAGCGAGGTCGTCGCCGCGACCTTTATGCATCGCCGCCTCGTGCTAGCGTAGGGAGGAGATGAGCGCTTAACCGCGGATATCGGAATCAACGTCTATGATTAAGTCCTGTGATACCCCCTTGGGTATTTAAATCTATGCCGTGGGGTTTGGGATGGACGATCTAGGGCGCGATACCATATCAGTCGCTGATCGAACTCCAGGGCCCTCGAACATGTATCAGTTCAGTAAAAGATAGATCTAATCTCAGCCTTTGATCTGAGATCGGACGATTTAGTTTCCACGATACCCTTTCACCCTGACGCATTTTCTAAAAAGCCCCTGACCTTATTCCAAACCGACCCGAGTCCATACCTAGTTCAAGAAAATATAAACATGGTCCCTGGTATTTTTAATAAAGTCCCCGGGATCCATTTTAAGTGCAAAATATACATTAAAGATACCCTAAAACTTATTAGCCCATAACTTTTGCATCTTAACTCCGTTTTAGTCCATTCAAATTGTGTTAGCTTCATGATAAAATTGCCTACATAGTAGTAACATTATTTTAGCATGTCACATCATAGATATTTGTTTAACATATGTTTAGTAGATTTATCTTGCTAATCAAAGTTAATCTGTTTATAATTATAAACTGACTAAAATATAATCTATAAACAAGTTATAACTTAGATTAAAGTTGAATTAGTTATTTATTTGTAATATCCCTCTCACATGATTTATATTAATTGAACAAAGGATATACTTTTATTGTTTAATCGCCTAAAACTTCAGAAAACCATATCTTTTTAACCATAACTCTGAAGTTAGTGGTTCTCGAATCTATGATCTCGTAGCGACATGTAGCCTACTAATGTGTGGCTTGTTTCCATCTTTGGTGTAATGTCACTATATCTATTATTTGCTTGTTTGTATGTATTGCTACGAATAGAAACTATGTTATGACAAGGAACGTAAAGCCCAAAATTGGAGAAGTACTTGAAATCGTTAGTCAAAGGCAAGTTGTGTCCTTGATCACATATTCTAACCTAATAATGTTCTTGAATCTATTAATCATTGTGGCACAGTTAGGTTAAATTGATGGGACTAACATGTTACCTAGTTTGTTTACCCTACACCTTGCATACAAATGAATTAGTCTTGCTAGTGCTCTACCTGGCTTTTGGGTTAATGATGCTTATGGTACATGACCATGTTCCATTATAATTTATTATTGTTGGTTATTTATTGTGCATGATAAGACAACTTTGTTTAATTGGAACAAGGAGAACCACCTGAAAAAATAATGCTGCCACAAGGGTTTAATAGGACGCCCTTAGCCAATTTATTAGGAAAGCTTGTGAGGAATTACCTTACCCAAAAGGGGCAAGTAGGGAGTGAATCCCTATAGGGTATAGGGAGGTTCTTGGGTTGAATGTGTTGTGATGGCCTTTCAAACGAGGGATTCCTATACTCCCTTTTGCTTGAAACTGTAGCGGGTTTCCCAAGCAAGTGGAACTTTATAAGGGCCTCGCATTGGATCCCTAGCCATTCACCTTGTGAGTGTCTAAGGGTCTAATTAACCCAAGCTAAAAGGGAAACACGTCTTGTGCGTAAAGGTGTACAACCTCTGTAGAGTGTAAAACTGGTATACCACTCATGCTGACGGTCAAGAGCAGCTCGGACACTCACATGATTAAATAGTGGAAGTAAACTTATACTTGACATGCATTGTATTGCATTGTGGGATTTTGTTCATCTATGATCTATTATTTAATTGGGATTGTATTTACTTATACTTAGTAATTGCTAATAAAAATTTTACTAACAAAGTTAAAAGCAATGCTCAACCTTAACCATTTTTCCTTGGCAAGCCTTACACTCCACATGAGCCCCAACGTAAGTGAGCTCATACACACTTTTCCCATACTTATTGAGTGATGATCGTATGGGAGCTCACCCTTGCTATAATCACACCAAGTCAAGAAGAGGTATCGCCGGAGGAGCATGAAGATTGCTGCGATGAGTTCAGAGAGGTCTAGGCTGCCGTCTCCTAGTCAACTATGGTTGTGGAGGATCTTCATCGTCATATAATTTATTTATTTAGTTATTTTGTATAAAAACCCTGTTATGTAATAAAGATGTGATATTGATTTTTGTACCCTGAGTCATATGTGTGAGACTTGATCCTATCACACATTTGACTTGCATCTAGAATTGTCCTTAATTTCGAATGTCACAGAGGTGGTATCAGAGCAATGTTGACTGTAAGACGCAACCTAGATAGACATAGACAAACCCTTACCTAATTTCCTATGCTACTTTGATTATTTCTAAACTCACCTTAATCTCTTCTTATCAATTACTGCTTTACTCTGATTATTCTTATATTTTCTCTTCTAAAAATAAAATGAGGATTTCACACTTTGAAATCATGTACCCAAATTGTCCTTTAGGAATAGGAGCCAATCATAGGAATCAAAAAAACTATTATTATAGATATCCATGCGCTTGAATGCTTGTCCTTATGATACATGTTCGATTTGGTTCTTTGATTGAGTGTGATGAGTTGTTGAGTAGTGTTCACAATTGCATATATATATATATATATCAACTTAAAATAAATAAATAAATAACTATTCAACTTAGATTGTTCCACTTAGAAAGAGATAGATAAAACAAACATGAAAATGTCCTATCTTAATAGGTCTATCTTATCTTAATAAGATCCATCTTATCTTAAAAGATTCTTTCTTATCCTAATATATTCATCCTGTCCTGATAAGCATGCTTGTCCCACCCTAGGGTAACAACCAATATCTAATCCAAATTAATTAAATCATATCTAGTCTAATTTAGTCATACCAATATAATCTAGATCCTATCTAATCTGATCTGATCTGATATAATCTAATGCAATCTAATATATTAATCTAACCTAACCAAGTCTAACCTAAGTCGATCTAAACTAATACGGTTAATTTGATCTAATCCAGTCTTACCTAATACTAGTCTCATCTAATCAAAACTAATCAGATCCAATCTAATTAATTGAGAGCACCTAGACGGGGGGGTGAATAGGTGATCCACTAAAATCAAACACTAATAGCCACAAAAACTTAGTTTAAAGTGTTAGTACGACTAAGTAGCTTTGAAACGAGTTCTTGTGAACACAACAATCACAGAGAAAGCAACACAAGAGACACGCGGTTTTTATCCCGTGGTTCAGCCAAGTAACACTTGCCTACTTCCACGTTGTGGCGTCCCAATGGACGAGGGTTGCACTCAACCCCTTTCAATTGATCTAATGATCAACTTGAATACCACGGTCTTTTCCTTTAGTAACTTTTCCCGTGTGCGAGGAATCTCCACAGTTTTGAGTCTCTCGCCCTTACAATATAGATCACAAAGAAAGCATAGAGTAAGGTTGGGGAGAGAAACACACGCAAGACTCAAATCCGCAACACAACCACGTACACAAGTGAGAAAGTGAGCACACAAACACAGCGCGAGGAGTTTACAACTCGAATAATGCTCAAATCTCAAGAACGATGATCCGATTGCGTGAAAGCGGAGTCTAGATGTCTAGGATGTTTCTTGTAAGCTTGGTGTCCTCCTTCATGCGCCTAGGGGTCCCTTTTATAGCCTCAAGGCAGCTAGGAGCCGTTGGAGGCCAACTTGAAAGGCCAAACTTGCCTTCTGTCGGGTGGTGCACCGGACAGTCCGGTGTGCCACCGGACAGTCATTGTAGCTGTCCGGTGCGCGATCTCCTTCCTTTTCTGGCGCATCCGATCGTTGGTCCTCGGGGTCAGTTGGCGCAAAGGACACTGTCCGATGCACATCGGATAGTCCGGTGTGCCCAACCGACCGTTGCTGTGGGCCACGTGTCGCCCGCGGACTGCGCGGCCGACCGTTGCGCTGGCGATCGTTGGCTCACCGGACAGTTCGGTGCACCACTGGACAGTCCGGTGAATTATAGTCGTATGCCTCTGCTTTTTCCCGAGAGCAGCCAGTTCACCGCCGACCAGCCTGGCGCACCGGACACTGTCTAGTGTGCCTGGCTAGAGTTGGTGTTGGCTGCACATAGCCAATTCTTTTCCTTCTCTTTTCTTCTTTTGTTGGCTCTGTTTCTAGCACTTAGACAAAAATATTAGTATACCAAAATAACATACTAAGTCTAGAAACATACCTTACACTTTGATTTGTATTATTCACTCATTTTGCACATAAGTACTCATTTAATGTGTTCGGCATCTAATCACCAAAATACTTATAGAAATGGCCTAAGGACACATTTCCCTTTCAATCTCCCCCTTTTGGTGATTTATGCCAACACATCAAAAAGCAACAAAAGAAGTGCAACATCAAATGCAATTGAAGACCAAATTATTTTCGCTAATGAGTTTGGCATATTTGGATCATTCTTTGCCACCACTTGGTTTGTTTTTGCAAATTAAATTCTTTTTCCTATCTCTAAGTCAAACACACTTGTTTGGGCAAATCAAGAGATATTCCAAGAGAAAAAATGATCAAGTGCCAAAAACTCCCCCTTTTTCCCATAATCAAAATTCTCCCCCATAAGAGACCAAATTTTGCAATTTGAGTATTTTGACAAAATCAAATTCTAACTATACTATTTTCAAATTTCTCAAGTGGTTGGCTGATTCATTTGCTTTGGCCTTAATTTCTCCCCCTTTGGCATTAAGCACCAAAACAGGATCATTCTTGGCCCTTTAACCCCATTGCCTCACCAAAAATGTCAATTAAGAACAAAAAGGCAATGAGAGCATAGGTATGAACTTGGAATTAAATACACTAATACCGGAGTCCAGTGGAAGTCTTTTCATCATCCAAATTCACGTTTCCCTTTCAATGCACCTTTGAGACTACATCAAGTATACTCAAACAAATAGGTTAGTCTCAAAGGGTCAAGTTGTAGCACATCTCCCCCTAAATATGTGCACAATTTGCATATGGACTTGTGAGGTCCAGGGAGATCTTGTACAACTTGAGCACCACAAAGAGATAACACATTTTGTAAATGCTTAAAGTAACATGATCAAAGGCATAGAACACATGTATGCTATAGATCAATCCAAGTTACGAAAATCTAAGACATTTAGCTCACTACGCAACCTGCAAAATATTTTCTCATCCAACGGCTTGGTGAAGATATCGGCTAGCTGGTTCTCGGTGCTAATATGAAAAATATCGATATCTCCCTTTTGCTGGTGATCCCTCAGGAAGTGATGCCAGATGTCTATGTGCTTAGTGCGGCTGTGTTCAACAGGATTATCCGTTAAGTGGATTGCACTCTCATTGTCACATAGGAGTGGGACTTTGCTCATATTGTAGCCAATGTCCCGGAGGGTTTGCCTCATCCAAAGTAGTTGCGCGCAACACTGTCCTGCGGCAACATACTCGGCTTCAGCGGTGGATAGGGCAACAGATGTCTGTTTCTTGGAACTCCAAGACACCTGTCACACCCGGTTTTAGAAGGCAAACCGAATGCGAACCATGTACGTGCCAGGATCAGTTATTCACGTACACAGCAGTTACATAATATGGACATCATCACACAGTGCTCAAAATAGTATTAATAAGGGAAATAGTCGATTACATCATACGTCTGAGACGTCCATATAGTTCTTACAATAAATCAAAGTGCGGAAAAGAAACGTAGATAACCGCGGCCTTCACAGGCAGCCGACTGGGGGTTGCCGCTAACCCACACCTAGAACTCGTCGTAGTCTTGGAACTCCTGGAAGTCTCCTTCCACAGCTTCATCTTCGCCTGAGCAGTGGTTGCAATGCTGACAACCTGGGGGGGGGGGTTTGGTGTGTAGAGCAAGGGTGAGTACACATCAACATACTCAGCAAGTATCCTGTTTGGCTGTAGTGGACTAGCTGTATGTGGGGATAAGTCAAGCAGTTGCTTTTAGTTGGTCAGATTATTATTTACTAGTAGAAAGCCAAGTTTTAGCATTTACCCAAGTTATTAACCCAAACGTACTCCATTCCAAACGGAAAGAGTACCACTTACCAGCACCATAGTCATAACCAAAACCATCAATCTCATAACCACCTGTACCAAAGTATCTCTGATCAAGTACCACTAATCATTGGAGCTCCCTTGGCCGCTCATAACCGCGAGCACGGCTGATATATCAGTTTTCAAACACTCTGCAGAGGTTGTGCACTTTACCCACAAGCCGTGATTCCCATTCTGCCCGGAGATCATGACTCTCCATTGATCACTACCAAGGTGACCCAGCAGGGCATCACTACGTAGCCTTTACAAAGATTCCCCGGGGCTGTAGCCACCCGTTAGGTTTCCTAAATGCACCGCACTCCTCCCCAAGGGGCGAACCCAAACTTGGCAGAGCGAGCCGCATACACCGAGCCCCATTGACGGCACGACGGCTAAGTGAACTACACCCCGGATCCTCTAATTATTCAGCTAAGGGCACCCCATTCCACCCTCATGGTTGCACTGTTTTCCCGGGCGGTCATCCATAGAACAGGTCCTTACGGAGAGGCACTCGAGAAACCGCTCGAGCCCCCTTGATGACCACAAGTACCACATCATAATAAGAGAAGGGAAAAACAGAGTATCATAGATACTCTCATCATGTTCATTGATTAGAGTTAAGCAATAGCATAAAGCTAAACAGTAATAATCCAACCCAAATAGGTAAACAAGGACATGGATAACAAAAGCTAGTCAATCCTTAGGCATAAATGTGTAAAGCGGGAGGTGAATTAAATAATGAGTAGGACATAGATAGGTCAAGGGACACTTGCCTCCACCAAACGACTGCTGCTTAGGGGCTTCTCCTGCGGGTTCCTCGGGCTCTTCAACCGGATCGTTCTCTATGCGAGCGCAAACATACATACATCCACATATTTAATACCAAAGAACAGTACACCATACAATAGAATGCAATAAGTAAACAGACGTTCTACGCAGGCTCGCGAGTACGGTTAAGAGAGAAAAAGGAAAAGACAGTCGAGAAACGATAACGTTACATGATTATAAATTAACCACTCGCTTAATGGAAGGAAATTTAATGTAGACACTATGTTTAGCGTAAAGTAAAGTCATGTTTTCATGTCTAATTATTATAAGCAGGTGGAGATAAATAAAAGGATGGTCGCGCGGCGAGACGCGCGACAAAGCTCTCTAAAACAAATTAAGAAGTTAACGACTCGTCGCGCGACCGAGCACGCAACGAGACACTTCGCCTTAGTTAAGAGGAGACGTTAAGCGTCGCGCGACGAAGCGCACGACGGCATACGCCGACTAAACTGAGTCTAAAGTGGAACGTCACGTGAATACACACGCGACGTTACACCTTAAACAACCTGAAACAAAATGGATCGTCGTGCGACGAAGCGCACGACGCAACACAAGATAGAATCTGAATTTAGACAAATCCGTCGCGCGGCGAAGCGCGCGACGCAACACGCTAATTAACAAATAATCACCGCGAGCGCGGACGAGCGAAGATACGGTCGGGCGAGGCCGGGACGGGGGAACGGGCGGGCGAGCTGGGGCCAGGGCGGTTGAACCGGCCAGGGGGGCGGTTGAACCGGCCAGGGGCGGGGGCGCGCGGGCGAGCGGGGCTCGCCGCACCGCGGGAGGGCGCCGGGCCACCACGGCCGGCCGAGCCGAGGGGCGGAGCCACGCGCAGGGGCCAGGGACGGGCAGGGGGCGAGGCCGAGCGCCGCCGGGGGCTGAGGTGGGGCCGCGCGAGGGGAGGCCGGGGACGGGCGCCGCCGGGGCGAGGGAGGCCGGGCGGGGGCCGCGCCGAGGGGCCGAGCGGGGGGCCGAGCGGGGGCCGAGCGCCGCCGGGGAGGCCGGGCGGGGCCGAGCGCCGCCGGGGAGGGAGGCCGGGGACAGGGAGCCGAGCGCCGCCGCGGGAGGGAGGCCGGGCGGGCGAGCAGGGACGGGGTCGGGCGCGGGCAGGGGGAAGAGGGAGGGCGCGCGCGCGGGGAAGAAGAGGAGGGAGAGGGAGAGAGAGAGAAGAGAAGGGGAGGGGAGGGGGGCTCACCTCGGGGTCCAAAATCCGGTGATCGCCGTCTCCAAATCCTAGGGCACCACGGGGAGAGAGAGGTGGAAGAGGGAGAGGAGAGGTTGTCGCGCGGGAGATCCAAATGAGAGAGAGAGAGGGGAGGGGGGCGCATGGGTGGGTTTTGGGCGCCAGGGGCGCGCAGGCCGGGGCGGGCCGGGCCGGTTGGGCTAGGCTGGACTAGGTTGGGCTGGGCCGGGCCACTTCGCGGATCGAAAACCCATGACGAGCGCGACCACTAAACGGAATTAAATCGTGAACCGAAATCTGGAACGGAACGAGACGAACATTCAACATCAGACAAAGAAATGTGCTTCGGCATGATGCAACACCCATGAGACTTAGGTTTTGTTTTATACATGACACGGACACCTGCCGCTATACTGGTTTGAAATTGGGAAGAAAGAGCAAATGGGGAAAGAGAAAAGAGAGTAACGCCCGAATTTGGTGAGAGAAAAGAAGAAAAAATTCTACCCCCAAATTCAGGGCGTTACAAACCTATCCCCCTTAAAAGAATCTCGCCCTCGAGATTCAGGGTTGGCTAGCAAAGAGCTCAGGGTATTTAGCCATCAGATCATCTTCACGCTCCCAGGTTGCTTCCTCCTCAGAGTGATGATCCCATCTGACTTTGCACATTCTGATGGTCTTCCTTCGGGTGACTCGGTCTGCGACCTCAAGGATTTGCACTGGCTTCTCAACGTAGGTCAAGTCCTCCTGGACTTCAAGACCTTCCACTGGTAACTGCTCTTCTGGCACACGCAAGCACTTCTTCAACTGAGACACATGAAAGACATCATGCACAGCTGACAAATTCTCTGGCAAACTGAGCTGATAGGCCACTTCTCCACGTCTTGCAAGAATCTGATACGGACCAATGTAGCGGGGTGCTAGCTTGCCTTTCACTCCGAATCTTCTGACTCCTCTGATCGGTGACACTTTCAGATAGACGAAGTCTCCGACTTCGAAACTCAGCTCTCTTCTTCTTGTGTCTGCATAGCTTCGCTGCCTCGATTGCGCTATCTTCAGATTCTCTCGGACCATCTTGATGTTCTCTTCGGCTTCAAGCAAAATGTCTGGCCCAAACACTTGCTTTTCTCCAGGCTGATCCCATTGCAACGGAGTTCTGCAATTCCTTCCATAGAGCGCCTGAAATGGTGACATCTTCAAACTGGCCTGGTAACTGTTGTTATAGGAAAACTCTGCATAAGGCAATCTCTTATCCCATCCGGACTGATCTTGCAACGCACAGGCTCTCAACATATCTTCAAGAATTTGGTTGGTTCTTTCGGTCTGGCCATCTGTCTGCGGGTGATAAGCTGAACTGAAATTCAGATGCGTGCCCAAAGCTTCATGCAACTGCTGCCAGAAATGAGAGGTGAACTGCGTTCCTCTGTCTGACACTATCTTCTTTGGCACACCATGAAGACAAACGATCCGAGACATATACAATTCTGCCAATACTGCACTGCTGTAGTTGGTCTTGACAGGTATGAAGTGGGCTGACTTGGTCAGACGGTCCACTACTACCCAAATGGAATCGTAGCCGGCTCGAGTGTGAGGCAATCCGACTATGAAATCCATACCAATTTCATCCCATTTCCACTGAGGGATCTGCAACGGTTGCAACAATCCAGCAGGTCTCTAGTGCTCTGCCTTAATTCTTCGGCAACTATCGCACATAGCCACATGCTCTGCGATTTCCCTCTTCATTCCGTACCACCAGAATTTCTTCTTCAGATCCTGATACATCTTCTCACTGCCAGGGTGAATCGAATAAGCCATCTCATGAGCTTCCTTGAGAATCAACTCCCGAATGGACTGGACATTGGGAACACACAAGCGGTCTTTGAACCATATCACGCCTTCTGCATCTTCTCGAAAGTCTTTGCCTCTACCATCTAGAATCAGTCGCCGGATCTCACTGATCTTCTCATCATTCTTCTGCGCTTCTTTGATTTCGCGCTCCAAGGTAGGTTCCAACTCAACTGTGACTCCTCGCGAATTGTTCAGAAATCCGAGACTCAACCTGTCGAACTCCTTGGCCAACTCATAAGGCATCGGACGAGCAACCATCAGATTGACTTGACTCTTTCTGCTCAAAGCATCTGCCACTACGTTTGCTTTGCCTGGATGGTAATGAATCTCCAACTCATAATCTTTGATCAACTCTAACCATCTTCGTTGCCTCATGTTCAACTCTGACTGAGTGAATATGTACTTCAGACTCTTGTGATCTGTGTAAACATCGCATTTCTGTCCATACAGATAGTGCCTCCATGACTTCAGCGCGTGAACCACTGCTGCCAACTCTAGATCATGGATTGGGTAATTCTTCTCATGAACCTTCAGCTGTCGGGACGAGTAAGCCACAACTCTTCCCTCTTGCATCAACACACATCCCAAACCTGTGTAACAAGCATCACAATACACCGAGAAGGGCTTGTGCACATCAGGCAAGACTAGGACAGGCGTTGTAGTCAGCTTCTCTTTCAGCGCTTCAAAGGCCTCTTGGCATTTCTGGGTCCACTTGAACTCAACTTTGTTGCCTAGCAACGCTGTCATTGGTTTCGCAATCTTCGAAAATCCTTCAATGAATCGCCGATAATATCCGGCCATTCCAATGAAGCTCTTGATTCCTCGGGCATCTGTTGGCGCTTTCCAGTTCAGAATGTCTGCCACTTTCTTCGGATCCACAGCCAATCCTTCTTTGTTGATTACGTGACCCAAGAACAGGACTTCACTGATCCAGAACTCACACTTGCTCAACTTTGCATACAACTGGTGCTCTCGCAATCTCTGCAATATCATCTTCAAATGATCTGCGTGCTCTTCTTCGCTTTGAGAATAAACCAGAATGTCATCAATGAATACCACCACAAACTTATCGAGATAATCCATAAATCCACTGTTCATCAAGTTCATGAAGAATGTGGGCGCATTGGTCAAACCAAAAGACATCACTGTGAACTCATACAACCCATACTTGGAAATGAATGCCGTCTTCGGAATGTCCGAAGGTCGGATCCTGAGCTGATGATAACCTGACCTCAGATCAATCTTGGAGAACACACTGGCTCCTCTCAACTGGTCGAACAGATCTTCTATTCTGGGCAAGGGATACTTGTTCTTGATCGTGACCTCATTCAAAGCTCGGTAATCAATACACATTCTCTTGGTGCCATCTTTCTTCTCCACAAATAGGACAGGGGCGGCCCAAGGCGAGGTGCTTGGCCGAATGTAACCTTTCTCTGACAGCTCATCAATTTGCTTCTTAAGTTCAACCAACTCTGGTCCGGATATTCTGTAAGCTCTCTTGAAGATAGGGGCGGTTCCAGGAAGAAGCTCTATGGCAAACTCAACTTTCCGCTCTGGTGGCATACCCGGTAAGTCCTTTGGAAACACATCTGGGAACTCGGACACAACCTTGATGCTCTCGATCGGGTCTGCTTCACTGCTATCAACAGCCATCTGATAACAACTTCCTTTCTTTGGCTCAGGCGGGACTAACTCGGTTACCACTTCCTCTCCTAGTGGGGACACCAACTTGATGGTCCTTTTATCACAACTGATAACTGCCTGATACTTATCTAGCCAATTCATCCCTAGGATGACATCTATTCCCTGAGTACCCATTACTATAAGGTTGGCGGGAAACGCTATCCCCCTTATTTCCACACTTATATTCAAACAAATGCTATCGGCTCGAATTCTACCACCGGCTGAATCAATTTGAATGGGGGTTGACATGGTAGTAATTGGAAGATTATGTGCTTCTACCCATGATGCAGTAATGAAAGAATGTGTTGCTCCAGTATCAAATAACACTTCTGCAATATGGGAGTCGACTGGGAACATACCTACTATCATGCCGGGGGTCTCCTGAACTGCTTCAGCTTCCAAGTGGTTCAGCCTTCCATGATTATAGCGCGGCTGAGGGCGATTGCCTGCTCCAGGCTGAGGCACATTCTGCTTCGCTAGGGCATTGGGGCCTGACTGCTGCTGGGCTGCCTTCTTCGGACATTGCATCACCCAGTGGCCTTGCTCTCCACAGTGGAAACATGCTCTGTTTCCAACCTGAGCTGGTGCTGCCTGACTGTTCTGCTGGTTTGCTGGGGCAGGAAGGCGAGGTGCCTGCTGATTCTGCCTCTGAAACTGACTTCCTGACTGATTGCTCTGACGGTTCTGGTACTGGTGCGGAGGGTACTGCCTTTGGAACTGCTGATGCTGCTGAGGTGGACGCTGGTTCTGCCTGAACTGCTGAGATTGATTGCCTGAGAAACGAGGACGATTGCTGCTTCCAGGCTGGGGTCCACTGATCTTGCGCTTACGATCTTCCATCTCCTTCCTCTTTCTCTCTGTCATGATTGCTCTGTCAATCAGGTGCTGGAATGTCGGGAAGGTGTGATTCATCAGTTGGTACTGCAGAGGGTCAACCAAGCCTCTCAGGAAACGGTACTGCCGCTTGGCGTCGGTGTTGACATCTTCAGGAGCATAGCGAGACAACTGCAGAAACTTGTCCCGGTACTCACTGACAGACAAGGGCCCTTGCTTGAGGGCCAGGAACTCCTCCTTCTTCACAGTCATCAGACCTGCAGGGACATGGTACTAACGAAAGCTACCTCTAAACTCTTCCCAGGTGATGGCGTCAGGATGGGCATGGGTGGCGAGGTAAGACTCCCACCATGATTGGGCTGCTCCTCTCAACAGACGGGGACCATACAGAACTTTCTCCCTGTCATCGCACTGAGCGGTATGCAACTCCCGCTCCACAGTGCGCAGCCAATCTTCAGCATCCATAGGGTCAGAAGAATGAGCAAACGTTGGCGGATGACCTCTCATGAATTCAGCACGCTTGTCTCTGGGCATCTGAGGCATCTGAGGCTGAGGTGGGGCCTGCTGCTGCTGCTGCTGCTGCTGAATGGCGGCCAAAGTCTGACCAATGGCTTGAACTGCCTGAGTCTGCATCAGAAACATCTGCTCGATGGACATCGGGGGCGGGGGCGGCAGGTGCTGCTGCTGGGGCACCTCATCCTGTTGAGCGGCTCGCTCCTGCTGAGCACGCCTTCCTCCTCTGCGCCTGTTCTCTGACATCTGCAGAATGCAACCACACATCAGAACTGATCTGGCAAATCTTGCAGCATAAGAAAAGAGGATAGAATTCTTCAACAGCACTGAACAGATGAGCATCTTCTCTGATCTCCAACACAGACCACACAGCTTCTCAGATAAGGAGGAAAGTGGAATAAAAGGTTTCCCAACTATATAACTAACTCCATTAACATAATAGGTAAACCAAAATGCAGGGGATACCCACACTCTGGTAACAGTCATTACAAAGATCCAAACCAAACATAGTTCATCATGACAAACATAAATGCACAGGATATAGCAAACTACCCTGTCTAACTAAGACCGAGGCTAACGCTAAGACTGAAGCTTCTATGTATATATTTCATATTAATTACAAGATCCAACTCTAACGATCTATCGTTCTAGAGTTATCTTGGTCTTGCAGTCGAGATTGCCATAAGACTGGTGTCCACGCTGAGGTGAGCGGTACGGGTGCTGAGTCCCGACGGGAGCGGGGGAACCACCATCCAGGTGACGACGTTCCGCGTGCTCAGCCCGCAGCAGGGCGATCTCAGCACGAGCCCTACTCAGCTCGTCTAATGCATGGTCCAGCTCCGTGTTTAGCACGGCGGCTAGGTTGACTGTGCTGCTCAACCTAGGATTGCCCTCACCGACAGGTGAGACAATCACGCCTCCTGTGCTGCCAGATGGACGGCGGGGGTAATACTTCAGGTCAAGACCGTCAGCTGCCCCACCGAAAACCGAGCAGTAGTGCGAAAGCGCACGCCGTGCAGCATCTTGCATGGCTGCCTCAGCTGAGTCCCGCTCAGAGATAGAATAGTGCTCTGAACAGGCCTCTGCACCCTGGAGACTGTTCTCCGGGCAGCGCACCAAGCAAGTCGCCTCCCAGCGGTCCCGGTAGACCCCGCGACTATGCTGGTAGACCACACAGCGATACTCGACGGACCAAGTATGTCGGTCAAATGCCCGACGTAGCAGGGTGTCGAGCGCATCATGGAAGTGACACCCGCGAGCAGCGTCGCGAGTGATGGGTCGAGCAACCCATCCTTCCGGCTCAAGGTTAGCAGAGAAGTCGGTGTCGTGGCTCGAGCTGTCGTCGCCATCTCCGTCGTCTGGGTCTCCTCCAGCAGCTACTCCAGAAGCTGGGACGCCCAGTGGTGGTGCAGGGGGCGGCTCCAGAGGAAGCACAGGGGAGCAGCTCCTCACAGACTCTATCTCCTGGTGGAGCGAGAAGGAAGAGCCCTGCTGCTCCTGTCGTCGACGTTCCTGCTCCTCATGCAGGCGGTGGTGTAGTCTCTCCAAGTGGCTGGACTGTCCGGCCATGGGACGGCGAAGCGGACGCTCAGCAAGGCGGGAGGGTAAGAAGGGGATGACTGACTTTCGTGCAGTGTGTCTAAGTCGAGCCATCTACAAAAGACATCGCAAGCAAAAGGGGTGAGAACAGAATTAATATGACCAGCAAATAATGAATCATAAGTAAATGAAGGATTAGAATAAAACATGATTTTCAGCAAGGTATACTATATAGTAGAACATAGGTTTGGTCGGTATGACCAACTTTTGAAGGGATATCAAAGTCAAGGCAGAGACAGAGGTCTATAGTCCTTAGAACGACCATTCTACTCTAGGTTAGCGATCCTACAGTCAGCACGGCTTTGATACCACTTATGTCACACCCGGTTTTAGAAGGCAAACCGAATGCGAACCATGTACGTGCCAGGATCAGTTATTCACGTACACAGCAGTTACATAATATGGACATCATCACACAGTGCTCAAAATAGTATTAATAAGGGAAATAGTCGATTACATCATACGTCTGAGACGTCCATATAGTTCTTACAATAAATCAAAGTGCGGAAAAGAAACGTAGATAACCGCGGCCTTCACAGGCAGCCGACTGGGGGTTGCCGCTAACCCACACCTAGAACTCGTCGTAGTCTTGGAACTCCTGGAAGTCTCCTTCCACAGCTTCATCTTCGCCTGAGCAGTGGTTGCAATGCTGACAACCTGGGGGGGGGGGGGGGTTGGTGTGTAGAGCAAGGGTGAGTACACATCAACATACTCAGCAAGTATCCTGTTTGGCTGTAGTGGACTAGCTGTATGTGGGGATAAGTCAAGCAGTTGCTTTTAGTTGGTCAGATTATTATTTACTAGTAGAAAGCCAAGTTTTAGCATTTACCCAAGTTATTAACCCAAACGTACTCCATTCCAAACGGAAAGAGTACCACTTACCAGCACCATAGTCATAACCAAAACCATCAATCTCATAACCACCTGTACCAAAGTATCTCTGATCAAGTACCACTAATCATTGGAGCTCCCTTGGCCGCTCATAACCGCGAGCACGGCTGATATATCAGTTTTCAAACACTCTGCAGAGGTTGTGCACTTTACCCACAAGCCGTGATTCCCATTCTGCCCGGAGATCATGACTCTCCATTGATCACTACCAAGGTGACCCAGCAGGGCATCACTACGTAGCCTTTACAAAGATTCCCCGGGGCTGTAGCCACCCGTTAGGTTTCCTAAATGCACCGCACTCCTCCCCAAGGGGCGAACCCAAACTTGGCAGAGCGAGCCGCATACACCGAGCCCCATTGACGGCACGACGGCTAAGTGAACTACACCCCGGATCATCTAATTATTCAGCTAAGGGCACCCCATTCCACCCTCATGGTTGCACTGTTTTCCCGGGCGGTCATCCATAGAACAGGTCCTTACGGAGAGGCACTCGAGAAACCGCTCGAGCCCCCTTGATGACCACAAGTACCACATCATAATAAGAGAAGGGAAAAACAGCGTATCATAGATACTCTCATCATGTTCATTGATTAGAGTTAAGCAATAGCATAAAGCTAAACAGTAATAATCCAACCCAAATAGGTAAACAAGGACATGGATAACAAAAGCTAGTCAATCCTTAGGCATAAATGTGTAAAGCGGGAGGTGAATTAAATAATGAGTAGGACATAGATAGGTCAAGGGACACTTGCCTCCACCAAACGACTGCTGCTCAGGGGCTTCTCCTGCGGGTTCCTCGGGCTCTTCAACCGGATCGTTCTCTATGCGAGCGCAAACATACATACATCCACATATTTAATACCAAAGAACAGTACACCATACAATAGAATGCAATAAGTAAACAGACGTTCTACGCAGGCTCGCGAGTACGGTTAAGAGAGAAAAAGGAAAAGACAGTCGAGAAACGATAACGTTACATGATTATAAATTAACCACTCGCTTAATGGAAGGAAATTTAATGTAGACACTATGTTTAGCGTAAAGTAAAGTCATGTTTTCATGTCTAATTATTATAAGCAGGTGGAGATAAATAAAAGGATGGTCGCGCGGCGAGACGCGCGACAAAGCTCTCTAAAACAAATTAAGAAGTTAACGACTCGTCGCGCGACCGAGCACGCAACGAGACACTTCGCCTTAGTTAAGAGGAGACGTTAAGCGTCGCGCGACGAAGCGCACGACGGCATACGCCGACTAAACTGAGTCCAAAGTGGAACGTCGCGTGAATACACACGCGGCGTTACACCTTAAACAACCTGAAACAAAATGGATCGTCGTGCGACGAAGCGCACGACGCAACACAAGATAGAATCTGAATTTAGACAAATCCGTCGCGCGGCGAAGCGCGCGACGCAACACGCTAATTAACGAATAATCACCGCGAGCGCGGACGAGCGAAGATACGGTCGGGCGAGGCCGGGACGGGGGAACGGGCGGGCGAGCTGGGGCCAGGGCGGTTGAACCGGCCAGGGGCGGGGGCGCGCGGGCGAGCGGGGCTCGCCGCGCCGCGGGAGGGCGCCGGGCCACCACGGCCGGCCGAGCCGAGGGGCGGAGCCGCGCGCAGGGGCCGGGGACGGGCAGGGGGCGAGGCCGAGCGCCGCCGGGGGCCGAGGTGGGGCCGCGCGAGGGGAGGCCGGGGACGGGCGCCGCCGGGGCGAGGGAGGCCGGGCGTGGGCCGCGCCGAGGGGCCGAGCGGGGGGCCGAGCGGGGGCCGAGCGCCGCCGGGGAGGCCGGGCGGGGCCGAGCGCCGCCGAGGAGGGAGGCCGGGGACGGGGAGCCGAGCGCCGCCGCGGGAGGGAGGCCGGGCGGACGAGCAGGGACGGGGTCGGGCGCGGGCAGGGGGAAGAGGGAGGGCGCGTGCGCGGGGAAGAAGAGGAGGGAGAGGGAGAGAGAGAGAAGAGAAGGGGAGGGGAGGGGGGCTCACCTCGGGGTCCAAAATCCGGTGATCGCCGTCTCCAAATCCTAGGGCACCACGGGGAGAGAGAGGTGGAAGAGGGAGAGGAGAGGTTGTCGCGCGGGAGATCCAAATGAGAGAGAGAGAGAGGGGAGGGGGGCGCATGGGGGGGGGGGGGGTTTGGGCGCCAGGGGCGCGCAGGCCGGGGCGGGCCGGGCCGGTTGGGCTAGGCTGGACTAGGTTGGGCTGGGCCGGGCCACTTCGCGGATCGAAAACCCACGACGAGCGCGACCACTAAACGGAATTAAATCGCGAACCGAAATCCGGAACGGAACGAGACGAACATTCAACATCAGACAAAGAAATGTGCTTCGGCATGATGCAACACCCATGAGACTTAGGTTTTGTTTTATACATGACACGGACACCTGCCGCTATACTGGTTTGAAATTGGGAAGAAAGAGCAAATGGGGAAAGAGAAAAGAGAGTAATGCCCGAATTTGGTGAGAGAAAAGAAGAAAAAATTCTACCCCCAAATTCAGGGCGTTACAACACCAGGGACCTTCCTAGAAATTGGCACGTCCCTGATGTACTCTTCCTATCAACCTTGCACCCGGCATAATCGGAGTCTGCGTATCCAATTAAGTCAAAGGTAGACCCCTTTGGATACCAGATCCCGAAGCATGGCGTAGCAACTAAATATCGAAGAATTCTCTTAACGGCCACAAGGTGACATTCCCTGGGGTCGGATTGATATCTAGCACACATGCATACACTAAGCATAATGTCCGGTCTACTAGCACATAAATAAAGTAATGACCCTATCATAGACCGGTATGCCTTTTGATCAACGGACTTACCTCCTTTCTTGAGGTCGACATGCCCGTCGGTTCCCATCGGTGTCTTTGTGGCTTGGCGTCCTTCATCCCAAACCTCTTGAGAAGATCTTGAGTGTACTTTGTTTGAGAGATGAAGGTACCGTCCTTGAGTTGCTTCACTTGGAACCCAAGGAAGTATGTTAACTCGCCCATCATCGACATTTCGAATTTCTGCATCATCACCCTACTAAACTCCTCACAAGACTTTTGGTTAGTAGATCCAAATATTATGTCATCGACATAAATTTGGCACACAAAGAGATTACCATCACAAGTCTTGGTAAAAAGAGTGGGATCGGCTTTCCCAACCTTGAAAGCATTAGCAATTAAGAAATCTCTAAGGCATTCATACCATGCTCTTGGGGCTTGCTTAAGTCCATAGAGCGCCTTAGAGAGCTTATACACGTGGTCGGGATACCTGTCATCCTCAAAGCCAGGGGGTTGTTCCACATATACCTCCTCCTTTATTGGCCCATTGAGGAAAGCGCTCTTCACGTCCATTTGAAACAGCCTAAAAGAGTGGTGAGCGCATAGGCTAACAATATTCGAATTGACTCTAGCCTAGCCACAGGAGCAAAAGTCTCCCCAAAATCCAAACCTGCGACTTGGGCATAATCTTTTGCCACAAGTCGAGCCTTGTTTCTTATAACCACTCTGTGCTCGTCTTGCTTGTTGCAAAACACCCACTTGGTGCCCACAACGTTTTGCTTTGGACGTGGCACCAGGCTCCAAACTTCATTTCTTTTGAAGTTATTGAGCTCTTCCTGCATGACCAACACCCAGTCCGGATCCTGCAAGGCCTCTTCTACCCTGAAAGGCTCAATAGAAGAGACAAACGAGTAATGCTCACAAAAATTAGCTAAACGTGAGCGAGTCATTACTTCCTTGCTGATATCGCCTAGAATCTGATCGACGGGGTGATTTCTTTGGATCGTCGCTCGGACTTGAGTTGGAGGGACCCGTGGTGCTTCTTCCTCCATAACCCGTTCTTCTTGTGCTCCCCTTGATCACGCTCTTCTTCTTGAGGTACTTGTCCATCATCTTGAGTTGGGGGATGCACCAGCGTCGAGGAAGAAGGCTGATCTTGTTCCTATAGTTTATGTGGTCGCACATCACCTATCGCCATCGTGCGCATTGCGGCTGTTGGAACTTCATCTTCATCTATATCATCAAGATCAACTTGCTCTCTTGGAGAGCCATCAGTCTCATCAAATACAACGTCGCTAGAGACTTCAACTAATCCTGATAATTTGTTGAAGACCCTATACGCCTTTGTATTCGATTCATACCCTAGTAAAAACCCTTCTACTGCCTTGGGAGCAAATTTAGGATGTCTACCTTTCTTCACCAGAATGTAGCATTTGCTCCCAAATACACGAAGTAAGATACATTGGGTTTGTTACCGGTAAGGAGTTCGTAGGAGGTCTTCTTGAGAAGGCGATGCAGATAGAGCCGGTTTATGGCGTGGTAGGCTGTGTTCACAGCTTCCGACCAAAACCGCTCGGGTGTCTTGAACTCTCCAAGCATCGTTCTCGCCATATCGATAAGTGTCCTATTCTTCCTTTCTACCACATCGTTTTGCTGTGGTGTGTAGGGAGCAGAGAATCGTGCTTGATGCCTTCCTCCTCAAGAAACTCTTCAACTTGTAGATTTTTGAACTCGGACCCATTGTCGCTCCTTATCTTTTTCACTTTAATATCAAACTCATTTTGAGCCCTCCTTAGAAAGCGCTTTAGGGTCCCTTGGGTTTCTGATTTGTCCTGCAAAAAAAATACCCAAGTGTAGCAAGAAAAATCATCAACAATTACAAGACCATACTTACTTCCCCCGATGCTAAGGTAGGCAATGGGTCCAAAGAGGTCCATGTGGAGAAGCTCGAGTGGTCTTGATGTTGTCATCACATTCTTGCTGTGATGAGTGCTCCCCACTTGTTTCCCTGCCTGACATGCTGCACAAGGTCTGTCTTTCTCAAAGCAGACATCAGTTAGTCCTAACACATGATCTCCCTTTAGAAGTTTATGAAGGTTCTTCATCCCAACATGTGCTAGACGGCGATGCCAAAGCCAACCCATATTAGTCTTAGCCATTAAGCATGCATCTAGATCGGCATTCTCTTTTGAAAAGTCTACTAAATAGAGTTTGCCATCTAATACACCCTTAAATGCTAATGAACCATCACTCCTTCTAAAGACAGATACATCTATATTTGTGAATAAACAATTATAGCCCATGTTACATAATTGACTCACAGACAATAAGTTGTACCCGAGCGATTCAACTAAAAACACATTGGAGATCGAATGCTCGGATGTAATGGCTATCTTTCCCAATCCTTTAACCTTGCCTTGGTTCCCATCTCCAAAGATAATCGTATCCTGGGAATCCTTGTTCTTGACGTAGGAGGTGAACATTTTCTTCTCCCCCGTCATGTGGTTTGTGCATCCACTGTCGATAATCCAGCTTGAGCCCTCGGATGCATAAACCTGCAAAGCAATTTACGCTTGGGTTTTAGGTACCCAACTCTTGTTGGGTCCTACAAGGTTAGTCACAATAACTTTTGGAACCCAAATACAAGTCTTATCTCCCTTGCATTTGGATCCCAGCTTCCTAGCAACTACTTTTGCATTTTTACATGAAAGCATAAAAGAAGTATTGCAGGCATGATAAACAGTAGAAGGTCCATTGCACATGTTTCTAGGAGCATGAGGCACAACATGATTTCTCCTAGCCTACTTCTACCTTGAACCAAAGTAGAGCTAGAGGCAAACATAACATGTGAATCATTATGAGCAACATGAACATGTCTTATTATAATGAGGATGACTAGCAATTTTCCTATCATAAATAAAAGCATGGTTCCTTTGAGGACTACTTGCCATAGGGGCCTTCCCTTTCTCCTTGTTGAGAACGGAAGTCATATGGCTTTTTAAGTTCTTGGTTTCCCTTCGAAAACCAAGTCCATCCTTAATTGAAGGGTGTCTACCAACAGTGTAGGCATCCCTAGCAAATTTCAATTTATCAAAATCATCCTTGCAAGTCTTAAGTTGAGCATTAAGACTTGCCACCTCATTATTTAATTTAGTAATAGAGACACGATGTTCATTACAGGCATCAACATCAAAATCCTTACATCTATTACAAATAACAACATGCTCTACACATGAACTAGATTTATTAACTTCCTCTAGCTTAGCATTTAATTCATCATTTAAACTTCTTAAACTAGAAACAGATTCATGTCAAGCAGACAACTCAGAGGATAGCATTTCATTTCTTTTAATTTCTAGAGCAAGAGATTTTTGAACACTAATAAATTTGTCATGCTCTTCATACAAAATATCTTCTTGCTTCTCTAGCAATCTATCCTTTTCATTTAGAGCATCAATTAATTCATTAATTTTCTCTACTTTGGCTCTATCTAAATCTTTAAATAAACTAGAGTAATCTACTTTATCATCGAAGGATTCCTCATCACTAGAAGAAGAATACTTAGGGGAATCTCGAATTCGTACCTTCTTCTCCTTAGCCATGAGGCAAGTGTAGCGTTCGTTGGGGAAGAGCGAAGACTTGTCAAAGGCCAAGGTAGCCAATCCTTCGTCGTCGGAGTCAGATGAGGAGCAGTCAGAATCCCACTCCTTTCCAAGATGTGCCTCGCCCTTCGCCTTCTTGTAGTTTTTCTTCTTCTCCTTCTTCACGTACTTTTCTTGTTCCTGGTCATTATCATTATCGGGGCATTGTGCTATGAAATGATCAGTCTTACCACATTTGAAGCAGGGGCGCTTTCCCCTTGTTTTGTTCTTGGAGGAGTACTCTTTGTGTCCTTTAAGTGCGGTCTTGAAACGTTTGATAATGAGGGCCATCTCATCTTCATTTAGCCCAGCAGCCTCAACTTGTGCCACCTTGCTTGGTAGCGCCTCCCTGCTGCTTGTTGCCTTGAGCGCAATGGGCTGTGGCTCGTAGACGGGTAGTGGACCATTAAGAGCACCATCCACGTATCGCGCCTCTTTCACCATCATGCGCCCGCTTACAAACTTTCCAAGGATCTCCTCGGGCGTCATCTTTGTGTACCTGGGATTTTCACTAATAAGATTGATAAGATGGGGGTCAATTACAGTAAATGACCTTAGCATGAGTCAGACGACATCATGATCCGTCCATCTTGTGCTTCCATAGCTTCGGATCTTGTTGATGAGGTTCTTGAGCCTGTTGTAGGTCTGAGTTGGCTCCTCTCCCCTGATCATCGTGAACCTCCCCAGCTCGCCTTCCACTAGCTCCATTTTGGTAATGATGGTGGCGTCGTTTCCCTCATGAGATATCATGAGGGTGTCCCAGATTTTCTTGGCGTTGTCCAAGACGCTCACCTTATTATATTCATCCCTGCAAAGAGATGCTAATAACACAGTAGTGGCTTGGACATTTTTGTGAATTTGTTCATTTATAGTCACAGGGTTATCAGTACTATCAAAATGCATCCCATTCTCTACAATTTCCCAAATACTAGGATGGAGAGAAAATAGATGACTATGCATTTTATGGCTCCAAAATGAGTAGTCTTCTCCATCAAAGTGTGGAGGTTTTCCAAGGGGAATTGATAGTAAATGTGCATTTGTATTGTATGGCACGCGAGAATAGTCAAAAGAATAATTCTGATTAACCGTTTTCTTTTTCGACGAAGAGTCATCGTCGTCGTCTCTTGGTGAAGAAGATGATGCATCACTGTCGTAGTAAATGATCTTCTTGATGCGTCGCTTCTTCTTCCCTTCCCTCTTCTTGTGACTCGAGCCTGAGTCAGTGGGCTTGTTGTCTCTTGGCTCATTAAAGAGGGACTCCTTCTCCTTATCGTTGACCACCATCCCCTTACCCTTAGGATCCATCTCTTCGGGCGGTTAGTCCCTTAGATGAAGAGTACGGCTCCGATACCAATTGAGAGCACCTAGAGGGGGGCGAATAGGTGATCCTGTAAAATCAAACACTAATAGCCACAAAAACTTAGTTTAAAGTGTTAGTACGAGTAAGTAGCTTTGAAACGAGTTCTTGTGAACACAACAATCACAGAGAAAGCAACACAAGAGACACGCGATTTTTATCCCGTGGTTCGGCCAAGTAACACTTGCTTACTTCCACGTTGTGGCGTCCCAATGGACGAGGGTTGCACTCAACCCCTTTCAAGTGATCCGATGATCAACTTGAATACCACAATCTTTTCCTTTAGTAACTTTTCCTGTGTGCGAGGAATCTCCACAGTTTGGAGTCTCTCGCCCTTACAATATAGATCACAAAGAAAGCACAGAGTAAGGTTGGGGAGAGCAACACACGCAAGACTCAAATCCGCAGCACAACCATGCACACAAGTGAGAAAGTGAGCACACAAACAGAACGCAAGGAGTTTACAACTCGAATAATGCTCAAATCTCAAGAACGATGATCCGATTGCGTGAAAGCGGAGTCTAGATGTCTAGGATGTTTCTTGTAAGCTTGGTTTCCTCCTTCATGTGCCTAGGGTCCCTTTTATAGCCCCAAGGCAGCTAGGAGCCGTTGGAGGCCAACTTGGAAGGCCAAACTTGTCTTCTGTCGGGTGGTGCACCAGACAGTCCGGTGCGCCACCGGACAGTCACTGTAGCTGTCCGGTGTGCGATCTCCTTCCTTTTCTGGCGCATCCGACCGTTGGTCCTCAGGGTCAGTTGGCGCATCGGACACTGTCTGGTGCACACCGGACAGTTCGGTGTGCCCAACCGACCGTTGTTGCGGGCCACGCGTCGCCCGTGTACTGCGCGGCCGACCGTTGCGCTGGCGACCGTTGGCTCACTGGACAGTCCAGTGCACCACCGGACAGTCCGGTGAATTATAGTCGTACGCCTCTGCTTTTTCCGGAGAGCAGCCAGTTCACCGCCGGCCAGCCTGGTGCACCAGAGTTGGTGTTGGCTGCACATAGCTAATTCTTTTCCTTCTCTTTTCTTCTTTTGTTGGCTCTGTTTCTAGCACTTAGACAAACATATTAGTATACCAAAATAACATACTAAGTCTAGAAACATACCTTACACTTTGATTTGTATTCTTCACTCATTTTGCACATAAGTACTATTAAATGTGTTGGGCATCTAATCACCGAAATACTTATAGAAATGGCCCAAGGACACATTTCCCTTTCATTAATCTAATAAGACCTAGTCTAAACAAATCATATTTCTTGCACCTATCTAAAGGGTACAGCGAATTAACCCAGATTAGTTAATAGATTAAACTCTATACCTAGAAACTCTTTCCCCACATATTTCACTTAATCCTAAATTGGTGTCTTACACTAACTCGGCCATGCAATCTATCTGATCTACCTGATGAGTTGCCCAAAGCCACCTATTCCAACCTAAAAGCAAAGTAAACCATGTTTGACCTACTCATCACATGTACCACCAGCTATCTTAACTATATGTCCCTAACTCGGACGGTAGCACCAAGATCGAAGGAAAGGAGAAGATCAACCTTATCAACGAAAGATAGAAGTCAAACCAGATCTCTAGATGATTCAGGATCCACTATTCGGGGTGGAATTCCTTACCCTAATCTTTTCTACCTCAAACTATCCTCGCCCATCTTGCTTATGGGTGGCCTGACAAAAAAATGCTTATGCTCTCCTAATCACCTACTAGTTGATATTAAGAAAAGAAAACCTTTGAATCTTGAACTGATCAGAGGCTAAAAGCTAAACTACAAATCGAACTTTCTACATCCCTTTTCCTACTGAACTCGAGGACGAGATTATGTTTAAGGGGTAGAATCTGTAACACCACTAAAATCTATTCTTGGGAATTAGTAAAATTCTCTCAAAGGTCTAGAATTAGTGTATCTTTTAGTAAGAATTTTCTTACCTTTGTGTTACATCTCCTAAAATAAATATGTTTTCTAACAAAGATTTAATTAAAAGATCCTTATGTGATTTTAGTTAAACCTTTGTTGAATTATTTATATTTATAAGAACTCTCTGAAAGATTTTGTACCCTAGAAATGATTTTGTTCTTTAAAATACCTATTTTTGTGTTTGAATTGCATATTTAAACACATTTGCTTAAATAGGATAATAAATTAATAAAATTATTTTTTTACACTCATGCTGGACTTTTGTGTGTGCATTTAGTTGTGTTTGAAATTCAAACCTTGTTTGGAATCGGAAACTTGAAAATAAAATAGAAAACTGGAAAAAAGAAAAGAAAAATAGAAAAATAAGAAAAAACCCAAAGCAGCCCAGCCTACTTTTTCGGCCTAGCTCCCCCTCACCACTATTACACCGTGGTATGCCAGGAACCGGCCCATTTTCTTCACCCGCGTTCACGTCGTTGGCACAGTCTACGAATACGCGTTCCTCACTGAAAATCTACAAAGCTCCCTACGCCTCGCGTGCGCGTTGGTTCGGGAACCGGTCAACAGCTGGCATGTGGGTCCCGCTAGCCAGCCTTCGTCACACATAAGCGTTTCACTGTCATGTGGGACCGTCAAGGCAGGGTCCCCTTCCCTGATGTCGCGCTGGAGTTCGTTGCAACGGCTTCCTGTGATTCCGGGCCGAATCGACCAATGCCCCGATCTTGGATCTAGCCGCCTGAGGCTTATATATACCGGCCCCCGCGACTCCTTTGTTCCTCATCGTCTACCATACCGGGTGGGTCACCGGCTTGCAGAGGAGAGATTCTGATATTTGCCATCAGCAAGAAACAAGTTTGTAAATTGCCATCAGGCCCATATTTTATAGACCTAGCTGGACCCACAATTTATAGACACAGTGATAATTATAACAAGAAGACAACATTGTGAGTGGCAAAAATCCAATTATCTCCTTGCAGAGAGATGGAGAAGCGAGTGCCGCCGCGCCTCCAACTCGGCGCCGTTGCAGCTCGGGATCCGGGAGGAGGTTGGGGAGCATCGCTAGGTCGCGTGGGAGCCGCTGCTACCTTCAATTTGTGGAAAGGAGGGACAAAGTGGTGGATTTGGTCGATGGACACGGGCCGCCAATGCGGGTCGCTTCGCACCGTGGGATCTCGCCTGTGTCGCCGCTCTGTTAGATATTGGATAGGAGGGGGAAGCGAGGTAGGAGATGAACAGGGAAAACTAGAGCAAGTAGAGTTCTGTTTTGATAATGCATAAATCTGTTGTCCTTACACAACCGAATATTTAATACCCACGCACACCGACTCTGACAGCCTAGACCCACTCAGGTCCACTCACGAAGGGGTTTGGGCGTAGTGCGCGACAGGGACGATTCTGGGCTCCATCATCAGCGGCATTGTCCGAGTCTCTATTGCTGGCCATCTCCTGAACCAGATATCCTTCCTCCAATTCTTTGCTGTTGACATTCCCGGCCCCTTGAAAGCCGGCTTGTCCCTAAGCCGGAGCGAAGGGGTAGTACTGGCAAAGGGCGTCGTGATCTTCCCAAGTAGCAAGTTCGTCTGGTAGGTCAGACCATGTTACAAGAACCTGCTGCACCAGACGGTTCCTTTGGTCACACCTCGAGTCTGGAAGAATGCGCTGAGGGACACGAAATTCAGGCATCTCAACAGGCAGTGGAACAACATCTGGACCTTGATAACGTTTAGCCAATTTGAGTAGTGAAACGTGCACCACCGGGTGGATGTGACTGTGAGCGGGCAGATTAAGACGGTGTGCCACTTGGCCAACCCGACCGAGCACCTAGAAGGGGCCAAAGTATTTGAATCCAAGCTTATGGTGGGAGCGGGACATCACTAAAGATTGCACATAGGGCTGTAGCTTAAGGTAAACCCAGTCATTGATCTCGAAACAACGTTCGGATCGACACTTATCTGCCTGACACTTCATTCTTGTTTGAGCACATAACAAATGCTGACGGACGAGCTCCTGCATTGCTGAACGCTCCTGTAGCCAAGAGGACAAGGTAGCCGGAGTAGCGTCATCCACTGTGATACCCAGAGTACGGGGCTGGCGACCGTAGAGCACCTCAAACGGTGACCGACCCAAAGCTGAATGGAAACTAGTATTGTACCAAAACTCAGCAGCAGGCAACCACTCTTTCCACTTGCGAGGGCAGGCGCTAGCGAAACAGCGAAGGAAGGTCTCCAAGCATTGGTTCACGCGTTCCGTCTGTCCGTCTGTTTGTGGGTGGTAAGAAGAGCTGAGCTGAAGCTGAGTGTCAGTCAATTTAAAGAGGTGCTGCCACAACTTACTCGTGAACACTAGGTCACGATCTAAAATGATGACTGCGGGAAGTCCGTGTAATTTGTACACATTGTTGATGAACGAGTGAGCCACTGTTGCAGCAGTATACGGTTGCAGTAAAGAAATGAAGTGCCCGTATTTAGAAAACTTATCCACCACCACGAAAATACAGTTGGCTGACCCAGACCGAGGAAGTCCATCAATAATGGAAATTGTGTCCCATGCTCTTTTGGGCACTGGTAGGGGTTGAAGTTTGCCGGGATAAGCTGCACGATCTAGTTTGGCTTGTAAGCAGGTCTGACACTGGTCGACAAAATTGTGGACGAAGGCTTTCATGTGGCGCCAAGCAAACAACTGTTTCAGTCTGCAATATGTAACTGGCTCGCCAGAATGACCACCTACTGGCAAAGAGTGGAGAGCAGCGACCAGTCTGTTCTGCAATAAGGCATCATTGCCGACCAGATCGGACCTTTGAACCGAAGCAAGTCGTCCTTTAAAACAAAATTAAAGGAGTGCCGGAGAAGCATCACCAAGGGTACGCAGAGCGAAGGAGAGACCTCCTCCAATAAGGATAGTGGCTAGCATGATCGGGATTGCTCGCTGGTGACCAAACATCACGACTGCGCCGCCTTACGTCGAGGACAAAGCTTTGGACACCTCGAATCTAAGTAAGTCCCCCACCACATGATTGACCATGTTAATTAGTGTTTCATTTCACGTCTAGATACACCTGCATATGGGCGCTAGGGCGTGGGAGCCCCTTGCACCGGTGAGGTCGCCGCTACGTCCTCTATGCATTACCGCATCGGGCTCGTGTAGTGAGGGAGATGGGCGCTTGACCGCGGATATCGGAACTGACGGCTGTGATTAAGTCCCGTGATACGCCATGAGTATTTAAATCTGTATCATGGGGTTTTGGGATGGACGATCCAGCGGCCACGAACGCGTACCAGTTCAGTTAAAAGATAGGTCTAATCTCAGCCCTTGATTAAGATCGGACGATTTAGTTTCCACGATACCCTTTAAACCAGGCACATTTTCTAAAAAGTCCCTAACCTTATTCTAAACCGACCCGCAGTCCATACCTAGTTCAAGAAAATATAAACATGGTCCCTGATATTTGCAATAAAGCCCCTGGGATCCATTTTAAGTGCAAAATAAATATTAAAAATTCCCTAAAACTTATTAGCCCATAACGTTTGCATCTTAGCTCCATTTTACTCTATTCAAGTTGCAACATTGTTTTATCATGTCACATCATATATATTTATTTAACTTGTGTTTAGTAGATTTATCTTGCTAATCAAAGTTAATCTGTCTATAATTATAAACTTACTAAACTATAATCTATAAACACGTTATAACTTAGATTAGAGTTGAATTAGTTATTTATTTGTAATATCCTTCTCACATGATTTATATTAATTAACATAGGATATAGTTTTACTATTTAATCATCTAAAACTTCAGAAAACCATATCTTTTTAACGATAACTCCGAGGTTAGTGATTCTCGAATCTACGATCTCGTAGCGATGTGTAGCATACTAATGTGTGGTTTGTTTCCATCTTTGGTGTAATGTTACTATATGTATTATTTGCTTGTTTATATGTATTGCTACGAATAGAAACGAGGTTACGACAAGGAACCTGAAGCCCAAAATTGGAGAAGTACATGTAATTGCATGTTAAAGGCAAGTTGTGTCCTTGATTGCATTTTCTGACCTAATAATGTTTTTGATTTTGTTAATCACCGTGGTACAATTAGGTTAAATTGATGTGACATAACAGGTTACCTAGCTTGATTACCCTACACCTTTCATACTAATGAATTATAGGGTAGTCTTGCTAGTGCTCTACCTGGCTTTTGGGTCAATCATACTTATGATTCATGAACATGTTCCATTATGATTTATTATTATTGGTTATTTATTGTGCATAATAAGACAACTTTGTTTAATTGGAACATGGAGAACCACCTAGGAATATAGTGCTTCCATAAGGGTTTAATGGTATGCTCTTGGCCAATTAAATAAAAAATCTAGTGGGATTATTGTCACACCTGGTTTTAGAAGGCAAACCGAATGCGAACCATGTACGTGCCAGGATCAGAAATTCACGTACACAACGAGTACATAGTCTAATCTAGAACTCATCAAAGTCCTGAAACTCCTGGAAGTCCTTCACGTTGCCTTCATCTTCTCCTGAGCACTAGTTGCAATCGGGACAACATGGGGTTTGGGGTTTTTAAGCAAGGGTGAGTACACATCAACGTACTCAACAAATGTCCTGTTTGGCTAAATTGGACTAGATGTATGTGGGGTTAAGTTAAGAGCAGTTGCTTTTAGTTGGTTAGGTACTTATTACTAGTAGAGAGCCAAGGTTTAACAATAATCCCAAGTTATTAACCCAAATAGTACTTCCTCCAAGAGGCAATACCAAGTACCATAAATATAGTCATCATCATTAAGCATCATCAAAAAAGTATCCATAGTAATTCTAATCAAAGGAGCTCCCAAGGCTACTCATAACCGTGAGCACGACTGATATACCAGTTTCTAACACTACGCAGAGGTTGCACACTTTACCCACGAGTCATGATCCCTTTTTGCCTCGGGTTGATCAAACCCTCAAACACTACCAAGGTGAGCTGGCAAGGTTTCACTACATAGCCTTTACAAAGATTCTCCTAGTGTGTAGTTGCCCGTTAGGTTTCGCCAGTCGTACAAACACAGTAATCCTCCCTAAGGTGGGTGACTAACAAAACCAAATCGAATGAACCTCGGCACCCACCCTTAGTAGAGCAAGTACTATGCCCTAGCCCCCATTGACGGCACAACTACGATGCAAACTACACCCCCAAATTCATCCAATTAATCATCTAAGGGCGTCCCATTCCACCCTGATGGTTGTACTATTTTTCTAGGTGGTCATCCAGCGAACAGGTCCTTACGGAGTGGTTCTCGGGAAATAGGACAAGTTCCCTAAAGTATCACATGTTCATCATCATAATAAAGATATCATCAACATATCATAAATGTTCTCATCATGTTCATTGATTAAAGTAAAGTAGTAGCAAGATACTAATCATAGTAACCAATTCCCAAAGGGTAACCAAGGACAGGAAAAACAGAACACTAGTCAATCCTTAGGTTGATCATAGTATGCGGGATAGTGAATTATAAAGTAAATAGGACATAATGGGTCAGAAGACACTTGCCTTCACTAGGTTGCTGCTCAGGGAAGTCTCCTGCAACACACTCAGAAACCTCTAACTGCTCGTTGTCAAAACAAAGAAATCATTCATTCAACACACTTGGGGAATAACAAAAGAATAGTACACCAAACATATGCAATAGATCAAACACAGGTTCAATAGAAGGTACAACACAGGTGAAATCTAGGTTCTGGGGTAGATCCCTATGTCTAAGGGTCTACTGTTCTCTAACTAAGCATATCTCAATAAATTACTTACTTAAATAAACTTATTCCAGGGATGGGATTACATTAAATGAGATTAGGTCTACAAATTTAGGCACATGCATATTCACTAGGATTCTACCTTTTATTTTACCTTTAAAAAATACTATATCACTTTAAATTAACCTCGAGACTAGCCACAAAATTAAGACATGAAAACAGTGAATGAATGCAATTTAAACAGATAGAGAATAACATTATGAACATTTTGCAATTTGAAGCACCCAATTTGGAGTTCATATGCAAAAGATATGAAATTTACAAGTTTTGGAATTCAAAACCCTAAATTAAACTCATTTCTATGATTAAAATAAAGTCCAGGGGCCTCTCTACAAGAAACTAGGGGCCGTGCGCAAGAAAATAGGACGACGGGTTAATTCCCAAGAAACCAGGGGTCTCTTTAACAAAATAACCGAGTGAAGGGGCATCAGATGCTTCTGGCCATCCGATCCTAGATTGACGGTTGAGATCAGATCTTGTGGGTGAGCGAGCACGGGCGCGAGCGCGCACTGACAGGCGAGCCAGTTGGGTAGTGGCCTAAGGCCAGTGGGGCTAACACATCGGGCCTAGCGGCAGGGGCGCGTGTGAGGGGAAATCCGAGCGATCGGATCCCAAGCGGGTGGTCGGGATTAGGTTTGATCTATTTAAATCCTGGCCATCTGATCTGAGATGGATGCCTTGGATCTAATGGCCAGCTTAAGCAGGTCTCCCTGGCCGTCAGCGGTGGCACCGCACACGCCCATGATGGAGGCCCGCTGGAGACGAGGGCATGGGCACGCTGGGGGCCCTAGGGCACCGGGAAGGACTCACGGAGGTTCAGGGGAACATGGCGAACGTGGCGTGGGCACAACACCTGCATAGGGGTGATGAAGGGTGGTGATCCACGACGAGGTGGCTCGGCGACACGACTGTACTCCTATGAGCAATCGTGCACAACCGAGGGCAGGAAAGGGAAAATTAGGGTGGGGGAAAGTTGTATACCTCGAGGGTAGACTCCGGGACCCTTGAATGGTGGAGGCTTGGGTCGACGACGTCGGCACGGAGGAGGACTGGTGAGAGTGGGCAGAGAGAAATAGAGGGGGAGGGGGCAAACCGAGGGGTGTCCTGGGTCGTGGACATTGAGGCGAAGCTCACCGAGGCAACGAACACGGCGAGGACTCGACGGCGACTGCGAAACAAGCTTGAGACCGAGGCAGACAACAGTGGCTTCTTCTCCGGCGTGCGCACAGCGTGGGGCGAGGACGAGAGCTCTGCGGGTGTGCGAGTGAGGGAGGGGAGTGAGTGGGGCATGACTTCAAAAGGGGTCGGGCGCGTGGGGAGAGGTGGCCTAGAGACGCGCGATGTGAGCGCGTCCACGGTGGGGCATACGGGCGGGAGGTTAGAGGAAAGGAGGGAGCTGACAAGCGTGGTCCGCGGGTCAGCGGGAGAGGGCGCATAGGTGAGTGGGGTGGCGCCGACAGGCGGGACCCACTGGCAGAGGGAGATGGGGCAACGGGTGCGAGTAGGCGGGGCGACACCGACAGGTGGGGCCCACGGGTCAGAGAGAGCGGGGGCGGGCGCGCGGGCGTGGGCGAGCTGGGCCTGGTGTGCTGAAAGGCTGAGAGGGAGAGGTGGCTAAGATGTTTTGGATTGTTCTTTTTTCCTCTAAATTTTATTCCCTTTTCGTTTTGTTTTCTCTTTTGAATTGAAATCCACCCAAACAACAAATTCAAATTTGAAATATTTCAAACATGTGCATCAACCAAAAACAAAGTTTAAGCTCAGCATGATGCAACAATACATGTCTCCCCTAAGTTTTAATATACTTAAAGAAAAATAATACATCTCCCAATTAAATAAACAAAAGCTCTATTGAAAGGAAGGGAAAGGAGATCTATAGAGAGGAGAGAAGAGGTAACACCTGAATTTGGTAGATTTAGAGAAGAAATTTTATACCCACAGATTCAGGGTGTTACAAACCTATCCCCCTTTAAAAGAATCTCGCCCTTGAGATTCAGGGCTGGCTAGCAAAGAGCTCGGGATACTTGGCTTTCAGATCATCTTCTCTTTCCTAGTTTGCTTCTTCCTTTGAATGGTGGCCCCACTTGACTTAGCACATTCTGATGGTGCTTCTTCGAGTGACTCTGTCTGCTGTCTCTAGAATCTGAGTTGGCTTCTCGGTATATGTTAGGTCCTCTTGGACCTCGAGATCCTCAGTTGGCAATTTCTCTTCTGGCACTCGCAAACATTTATTCAGCTGAGACACATGGAAAACATCATGAACTGCTGACAGGCTCTCTAGTAGGCTGAGCTGATATGCCACTTCTCCATGTCTTGCTTGAATATGGTACGGTCCAATGTATCGAGGTGCTAACTTGCCCTTGACTCCGAACCTTCTGACTCCTCTGATTGGTGACACCTTCAGGTAAACATAATCTCTCACTTCAAAACTCAACTCTCTTCTTCTGGTGTCGACATAACTTCGCTGCCTGGACTGCGTTATGATATTCTCTTCGACTTCAAGCAAAATATCTGGAAAGAACACCTGCCTTTCGCCATGTTGGTCCCAGTGCAATGGAGTTAGATAATTCCTCCCATAGAGTGCTTAGAAAAACGGTGACATATTCAAACTGGCCTAATGACTATTGTTGTAGACGAATTCTCCATAAGGTAGCCTCTTATCCCAACCTGATTTGCCCTGCAAAGCACAAGCTCTCAACATGTCTTCTAGGATCTGGTTGGTTCTCTCAGTCTGACCATCTGTCTGCTGGTGATAAGCTGAACTAAAATTCAGATGCATGCCCAAGGCTTCATGCAACTGCTGCCAAAAGTGGAGAAGTAAACTGGGTTCCCCGGTCGGACACTATCTTATTTGGAACACCATGTAAGCATACAATCTGGGACATGTATAACTCTGCCAACACTGCACTGTTGTAGCTGGTCTTGACTGGTATGAAAATGAGCCGCCGCCTTTGTCAAACGGTCCACTACTACCCAGATGGAGTCATAACTGGCTCAAGTGCGAGGCAAACTGACAATAAATTCCATCCCAATCTCATCCCACTTCTATTGAGGAATTTGCAATGGCTTCAACAAACCTGCGGGCCTTTGATGCTCCACTTTAATTCTCTGACAACTGTCAGATATGGCAACATATTCCACGATCTCCTGTTTAATACCCTACCACCATAATCTTTTCTTCAGGTCTTGGTACATCTTCTCGCTACCAGGGTGTATGGAATAAGCTGTTTCATGGGCTTCCTTGAGAATCAGTTTCCGAATCGATTTGATGTCGGGAACACACAACCTATCTTTGAACCATACTACACCTATCACGTCTTCCTGGAAGTCTTTGCCTTTTCCATCTAGGATCACTTGCCGAATCTCGCTTATCTTCTCATCATTTTTCTAGCCATCCTTGATATCTCGTTCTAGAGTGGGTTCCCGCTCAACTGTCACTCCCTGTGTGCTGTTTAGAAATCTGAGACTCAGCCTGTCGAATTCTTTTGCTAGTTCACATGGCATCAGGCGAGCGTCCATCATGTTGACTTGGCTCTTCCTGCTCAAAGCATCTGCAACCACATTAGCTTTGCCTGAGTGATAATGTATCTCTAGCTCATAGTCTTTGATCAACTACAGCCATCTTCGCTGCCTCATGTTTAACTCTGACTCGGTGAATATATACTTAATACTCTTGTGGTCTGTGTAAATGTCACACTTTTGCCCATATAAATAGTGCCTCTAGGTCTTCAATGCATGAACCACTACTGCCAATTCCAGGTCATGTGTGGGGTAATTTCTCTCATGAATCTTCAACTATCGGGACGAGTACGTCACCGCTCTCCCTTCTTGCATTAGCACACACCCAGACAAGTGTATGAAGCATCGCAATGCACTGAGAATGGCTTGTGAACATCAGGTAGGATCAACATAGGTGTTGTAGTCAACTTCTTCTGCAATGCTTCAAAAGACTCTTGGTACTCTGCGGTCCACTTGAGCTCAACTTTCTTTGCCAGCAGGGCTGTCATTGGTCTGGAAAATTTGGAGAAACCTTCAATGAAACACCGATAGTATCCGGCCATTCCAATTAAACTCTTGATTCCATGGACATCTCTTGGTGCTTTCTAGTCTAGAATATCTGCCACCTTCTTTGGATCCACATCTAACCCATCTCGGTTTATGATATGACCCAAGAACAGGACTTCGCTGATCCAGAACTCACATTTGCTAAGCTTGGCATACAACTGACAATCCCATAACCATTGCAACACCATCCTTAAATGCTCTTTGTGCTCTTCCTCGTTCTGAGAATACATGAGGATATCATCGATGAACACCACTACAAACTTGTCGAGATAGTCCATGAACACACTGTTCATCAAGTACATGAAGAAAGCTAGCGCATTCGTTAGACCAAAGGACATGACTGTGTACTCATAAAGCCCATACTTGGTGATGAATGATGTCTTCGGTATGTTTGAAGGCTAGATCCGGAGCTGATGATAACCTGACCTTAGATCTTTCTTTAGGAACACACTAGCTCCTCTTAGCTGGCTGAACAGATCTTCTATTCTGGGTAGGGGTACTTACTATTACCTTTGGATGCCTGAGGGGCTTAAGAATGCTGGAGGAAGCTTCAGCAGAATGACAGCCAAGGTCCTTCATTCTCAAATAGGCAGGAATGTGTTGACTTATGTTGATGACATTATAGTAACAAGCACGAAGCAAGAGAATCACATTGCTGACTTGCAAGAAACATTTGCCAATTTTAGGCAAGCTGGTCTGAAATTAAATCCAGAAAAGTGTGTTTTTGGAGTAAAGAAGGGCAAGTTCCTTGGCTGTCTGGTATCAACGAAGGGAATCGAAGCTAACCCAAATAAGATCGAAGCTATCCTTCAGATGGAGCCGCCAAATACAAAGAAGGGGGCTCAACGGTTGGCAGGAAGGCTGGCATCGTTAAATAGATTTATATCCAGATCAGCAAAAAGAAATCTACCATTCTTTGAAATACTGAAGTCAGCCGAAGTTTTTCAATGGGGTCCGGCTCAGCAAAGGGCTTTCGAAGAGTTAAAACAATACTTGATAGACTTGAGAACTCTAACTCCACCTTGCTAGGGGCTCCATTACTCTTATATGTAGCAGCCTCTCACTCTGCAGTCAGTGCAGCGCTTGTACAAGAGAAGCAAGATGGCCAAGTTAAAAAACAAGCACCAGTATATTTTGTCTCTGATGTTCTAAGTTTATCAAAGAAAAATAATACAGAATTGGAGAAGGTGCTATATGCTGTGTTGATGGCCTCCAGAAAGCTTCGGCATTATTTTCAAGCATATCATATAATTGTTCCTTCGTCGCAACCTTTGAAAGACATAATGAGGAATACAGAAGGTACTAGGAGGATCAGAAAATGGGCTGTCGAGCTCAATGAATTTTCTATTGACTATGTACATAGGTTTCAGTCCCAGGCGTTAGCGGATTTCATTGCTGATTGGACGCCAGGGGCTCAGGAAGAAGTAACAAAAGAAGCCAGAGCCTGGACAGTTTTCTGTGATGGTTCTTAGGTAACCTTCGGCGCAGGAGCCGCTGCTGTCCTAGTAGCGCCTTCTAAAGTCCGAACATGCTATGCAGCAAGATTGGATTTTAGTTGTACAAATAACATTGCTGAGTATGAAGCCCTTCTATTGGGGCTTCGGAAACTAAAGGCAATGGGAATAAGAAGGGAGATCCTTAAAACTAACTCCCAAGTCATCTCTGGCCATGTAGACAAAAGCAACAAGGCAAGGGATCCGAAGCTTGAAAAATATTTGGACACAGTCCGAATGCTGGAGGCTTCTTTCGAAGGTTTTTCTGTAAAAAATATTCCAAGAGGGGAATATGAGCATGCAGATTTGCTAGCTAAGTCAGCAGCACAGGGGCTCCCTCTACCTTCGGAAGTATTCTTTGAGACAATAAAAGCTCCTTCAGTTGAACTTCTCGAAAGAGCAGTGCTTGCAATATCACCTGTGCATAGTGAAGACTGGAGGACTGAAATCATATCTTTCCTCTAGGGTAACTGCCTCTCGAATGACGAAGTTTATAATAAAAGAATGGAAGCGAGGACAAGACCATATGTCATAATAGAAGGGGAGTTATACAAACATGGAGTCTGCTCTCCACTTCTCAAGTGTCTATCCAGAACCGAAGGTATAGAGCTAATGAAGGAAATACATGCAGGTTTGTGTGGATCTCACATTGGGTCTAGACCTTTGCTGGGAAAGGTTTTTAGACAAAGATTTTATTGGCCGAAGGCAGCTTCGGATACAGCAGATCTGGTTCAAAAGTGCGAAAATTGTCAAAAATGTGCAAGAGACCAGAAACAACCTTCGTCGCTAACTCAGTTAATAAAACCAACCTGGCCATTGCAAAGATGGGGCCTGGATTTGTTGGGTCCACTCCCACCAGCACAAGGCAACTTGAAGTATGTTGTAGTGGCAGTAGAATATTTTTCCATGTGGATTGAGGCGAAGCCCTTAGCTACAATAACTTCGGTCACGATCCAAAAATTCTTCTGGCAAAATATTGTTTGTCGCTTCGGTGTGCCAAAGGCAATAACCGTGGACAATGGTACACAATTTGGTGCCGAAGCATTCAAAGATTTTTGTGACTGAATTAGTACGAAGATTCATTTTGCATCAGTTAGACATCTATAATCAAATGGGCTGGTAGAAAGAGCAAATGGTATTATAATGACAGGAATAATGAAGCTAATCTTCAAGCAGCCCAGAGGAAAGTGGTCAGACGAGCTGATTAAAGTGGTGTGGAGCCACAACACAATTGCGTCAAGGTCAACAGGATTTACACCCTTCAAGCTCTTATTTGGTGACAAAGCAATAACTCCAGAAGAGGCAAAGGGTCAATAAGAACAACAACTTCGGCAGAAGACGAAGCTGATTATCAAGTAACAAAAGACACTATAGAAGGGACCAGACTTCAGGCTACAGAGCACATCAATAAATATCAGGCCTAAACAATAAAGTGGCGTGATAGAAAAAGTTCGATTGAAAAACATCAAGCCAGGGCATCTGGTGCTTCGCAGAGTGGCCAACCCAGACAAAGTGGGCAAGTTGCAACTAAAGTGGGAAGGTCCTTTTCTGGTAGTATCTTCGTTAAGACCCAGTTCTTATAGATTGAAGGATATGGACAGCAACAACATACCTAGTTCTTGGAATGCGGATGAGCTTCGACGATACTATGTGTAATTTGATGTAATCCTTTTTCATTTTTTCCTGTGGCACCCTTTTCCTTTCAAGAGGGGAGAAAGGTTTTTAATGGGCCATAGCTTGTAATTTTTCATTCTTATTTAGCTCTACGAGGGCCAAATCCCCCAAAGATGTAATATGTAAAATCTGAGCATGCACCATCGAGTGCAAAAAGAAAAACAAGGAGAAGCTCAAAAGACGTTCCCAAGGGGATGCAAAGCATGACGAAGCTGCAAAAAGTCGTTCCTAAGGGAGAGCAATGTAAGTTTTCTGCTCAAAAGTTGTTCCTAAGGGAATGCAAAGCCAAAAGCATGATGAAGCTGCAAAAAAAAGTCGTTCCTAAGGGAGCGTAGCGTAAGTTTTCTGCTCAAAAGTGGTTCCAAAAGGAATGCAGAGCCAAATACCACCGAAATATAAGGTGAAGAAGTTCAAAAGTCGTTCCTAAGGGGATGCATAACTTATATGCCACCGAAATAGAAGGTGAAGAAGCTCAAAAGTCGTTCCTAAGGGTATGAAGAGCATAAAAGACTCAAAAGTCATTCCTATGGGGATGCAGAGTCTGGGTGTGGTTTCGTGTGTGTTCGGGACATTCATTTGCACGTTACATTACATCATTCATTGCATTCATATACATTCATGTAGACATTCATAGGATCGTCATCATCATAACATGAAGCACAAACAGAAATACTTCAGCTTTGATAACAATGCTTCGATGAGCATGAAGAAGCAAGGATACACTTCGTTGTGTACGAAAAGAAGGGAAGGTGTTTTTCGCCTTCGGCTCGAAAGTTACAAGTTTCATCCACAGCAAAGCAATTCATACATGGATGAAAAGGTAAAAATATATTACAAGGTATGGACAAATATACAAAGTAATGTTCAATTCCCAATTACAATGTCTTTTACAAAGATAATACAAATGTTTCTAAGCTTTATGCAGAAAGGCCTAAAAAACAGCTTCAACAATCTTCGAAATGTGCTTCGGACTATTGACCTTCGACATCGTCATCCTAAACACAACAAAGCAGTATAAGGTAAAAAGTAATTACAAGAGAGTAAGCAACAGGTATAAGTATCGTACCGTCTTAAGCAAGCTTCGGGCCTCGTCACTAGCCAAATCTCGACCACCCTTTGCCCAAATCTGCGTTATAAATCTGCTCCCTATGCTCCGGACTTTACTGGGGATGTCAACCAAATCTGATGGAGATAGACTGAAGTTTGGCCTATTCACAATTTTTGCGTGTGTACAACCAGCCTTCAGAAATGCTGCAGTTGTGCCACGAGAAGCTAGCAGGGCACAGAAGTCACCGTGCCTGGCTATTACTTCGTCAAGCGCTTCCACTTCGCCTTCAATGTGTTCGAAGGTGCTTGATATGTTTTCAGCCGAAGGGGTAAACTTTTCAACGCTGGCCCCAACTGAGTTAAAAACCTTTTTCAGTCGCTGTACGCAATGGCTGCCAAAATCCAGACACATGTTCCGAAGTTCTTTCAAAGATTGCTGCAGCTTCGTATTTTCGACAACTTCAGCTTCGTATTTTGTCTGCAAGTTTTTTCTCTCTTGTTCGAAGCTCTCTGATTTTTGTAGAAGTTCCCCGTTTAATCTAGTATATTCAGCTTGCGCTTCTGCTAGGGAACCTTCCATTGCTTGGAGTAGGAAATCTTTCTTTTCAAGAGAAGCTTCATATTCTTTAATTTTGTTCTCTAAGCCCTCGATTATAGTTTCGTTCTTTTTATCTTCGAGGTCTTGCTGCATTTGTAGTGCTTTGCTTAGCAATATACTCTATAGAGATAAATCTTCATCAACAAATTTGCTTCTTCGCAAAAAATAGAAAAAGAAAAATTTCGCTTCATAAGAATTTTACCTTGAAGTTGGAATAAAACAAACTACCGATGATATGTTGTCGTCGGTTGCTGCTAATATCAGCTTCGAGCTTTGGAAAACCAACACTCTTCGATAGAGTGCCGATTATCTTCACCCCGGTGCGGTCGCGAACGCATCCTAAGGCCTCTTCTTCGGTTCCACCAAAGAGCATGGCTCCTGGCTGGTAGCCATAGGAAATGCCATATTCCTGTAGCTCCTTCTTTTCGGCCTCAGATAGTTCTTGTCCGACCTGGTTCCAAAGGTTGAAATCTTTCTCCTTCAAAGCAGCATCGACAATTTTCTTTCCTTTGTCAGGCACTGGGGCCATGACTTTCTCTGCAGCTGCAGTTGTTTCTTCTGTAGGCATACTCAATAGCAACTTATCGATTCCAGATAGTGTGCTCTCCAAGTTAGCAGCTTCGGTGGCTGTTGCAGCTTCGGCAGAATCATTTGCTTCGGCAGTGGCCGAGGCCGATGGTGGCGTTCGCTCAATGGCTTCCATTACAGTACCAATCCTTTGCTTTTTCTGCCCGACCACCTTTTTTGTAGCCGAAGGTTCGTCCTTCTTCTATAAAAGCTTCATCAGTTCCAGTCCTAGAGGACTTAGCAGCTTCATAGGTAGAGATTCAGTCATTACCTTTAAAATTTCTGCTACTTCGGCTACAGGAGGTGTCGAAGGAGTCTCCTCTTCTACCTCGGTCACTTTCGGCTCTGGAGTTGCAGCTTTTCTTTTCTTCAAAGTTGCCACCCTCGGCTCATGAGTGGATTTTCTCTTTTTTGAAATCTTCTCATCCTCCATCACCATTCTGGCAGCTTGTCTGTTCAGAACGTTAACAATCCTTTTCCTTTTTGTTCCTTCGGCACCCTTGTTGAGCCGCTCATAATCAGGGTATTCAAATTTTAGAGCGTCCATTACTCGGTTTAACCTTCGTTTTGGCTGGGTGCCGAAGGCTGCTGTCATTAATTGGTCTTCTTTTTTGGTATAGTTCCCCAAAATTTCATTGCACATAGTTTCAATCATTTCTAGCCATTCTTGGCAAGGCTCCTTAAACTGTTTCTCAAACTTAAAATGATAAGGTAATCGAACAAGTTCATATTTTTTCTTTGTTCCCTTTAGCTTCGACATGCCCCAATCACTTGACGTTGGAGATGTCGTGTTGGCCAGGTATTTTTGCACCAAGTCCCTGGTGCTGATTTGTTCAGCCACCAACCTGAATTCTACTGAGGCCAGCTGGCATGCTGACGCTAGCTGCATGTTGCACAGAGGTCTGGTCATTCCGAAGCTTAAAGCCAGCGGGCACATGACCATCGTCTTCAGTTTCCCCCTCTTCTTCTCATAGGCCTTGATATAAAACCATTCACCTTTCCAGCAGGTTGGCCATTTAGTTCGGTAGCTAAGAACTGGAGCCTTCGTATCCTTGCAATACGCGAAATTGTAGCAGCCAAAATTTTCATGCAGACCGTCTGCCCTGGCCTTCGTCTGGTAGTGCAACTCATGCACTCGGCAGAATGCTTCGGCATCTGGCCTCATCCCTTGGCTTCGGAGGGCCCAGATGAAGACGCTAAGCCTAACAATGGCGTTAGGGGTCAGCTTATGAAGATAAATTTCAAAAATTTTCAAGACCTCTTCTATCATCTCGTTCAGAGGGAACCGCAGTCCCGCTCTAAAAAAACTCTTGAAAATAACTACTTCATCATCCTTCGGCGCTGGGGTGGTTTCCTCTCCGGCAAATCGGACAAGTTTCCTTTCAACTTCTCCAAAGTAACCCAGCTTCATCATCATGGGTACGTCAGCTTCAGACACTGTAGATTTCTCAAAATCTAGATGACCGGGTTTACTTGGGATCAAAATACTGTAATCTTCCTCTTCATCAATATCTTCTTCTTCAACAACAGTATGTTCGGCTTCGGTAGCAGGAGCACCTTCGTCAGTAGCTTCCTCTGTAACAACTAAACCTGATTGTTTCATAACTTCAGAAATTGGCGCTGTCTCAGCGACCTCAGTTTCTTCCCCCTCACGAGTCACCCTTGTAGTCGAACGTACTCTGGCCATATGGTGGATTATCTGCGGTTCTTACGAAGTTGACGATTCTTTTTTGCAGTTTTGACAAAGCTCACTTTTTTGACGAAGTTAACTCTAAATGATGAAGTGTTTGCTTGAGAGCGCAGTGAAAAAGCTTCGGCTATGGTTAAATTTTTTAACAGCACAACAGTGCAACGACAATGAATGCTGTGGTAACTCTGCACCAACCCATCTGTTTATATAGTGCTGCAGGCGGGAATGTCAACCACCAAATAGCCCGCACCCACTGAACGGTGGGCCACTCGGCGCCTGGAAGGTGAACCGCCAGATCGCTCACACCCGCTGAACGGTGGACCACCCGACGATTAGAGTATTTTAATCATTTCTCGGCAACGAGCTCAGGGAAGGTGTTTTTCAGACCTTCGACATTCCGAAGCCTTTTGAGATTTTTCGTGGATCGAGCTCATTACGAAAAACGATCTAGCACCGCGAAGGGGCTACTGTTGGGGGCCTTCTTCTTCGCCGAAGATCCTCCAAGCAAAAACACCTTTGGCAGGGTGATATGCAAGCAGATACAACACGAAAGTATAAGCCGAAGCTACAATCCAGGGAGCTTTGGCATGACGATGTGTCTTGAGACGAAGGGCAGCACCGAATTAAAGAGTAAAAGACCGTTTAGTCCATGATAACTTGTGTTTAGATTATGATTAGTTATCAAGGACACAAATGTAATTTTGTCCGGGCTGTGTCCCGTGCCTATAAATAGATGAGCAGTACCCCAATACTGTTCACGCTGGCTTGTATTCACTCGCTCGTCACACTCGGATTCTCACCTTCTGTCAAGCCGAAGGTATAAATATAATTCAATATTGTCCATGTTTATCCATGATTATATAATAAAAATGTATTAATGATGTCATATGATTATTCATGTTTTTATATAAGTCATATGATCCCGCTTTCCATTGTATATTGAGATGATGAAGGTACGTCCTTCATGACCTTCGTCTGAAGATCATTATATCCTAAGGGAAATAATGCTTTGAAGGACGAAGGTCTTTAACCATTAACATCTGTGTTGCCTTGTTCTTAATTCATAGCATTTGAGAACAAGTCCCCAACAACTACGTAGCCTTTAAAAGATTCCTCTAATTAATTGGATGATCGACCCAACTCACCTTGGTAGTGTTTGAGGGTTTGATCGACCCGAGGCAAAAAGGGATCACGAGTCATGGGTAAAGTGTGCAACCTCTGCAGAGTGTTAGAAACTGGTATATCAGTTGTGCTCACGGTTATGAACAGCCTTGGGAGCTCCTTTAAATAGAGTAACTCTGGATACCTTTATGATGATGCTCAATGGTGACGATTATATTTTTGGATCTTGGTATTTCCTCTTGGAGGGAGTACTATTTGGATTAATAACTTGGGATTATTGCTAAAACTTGGCTTTCTACTAGTAATAAATACCTGACCAACTAAAAGCAACTGTTTTAAGCTTAACCCCACATACAACTAGCCCACTTTAGCCAAACGAGACATTTGCTGAGTACGTTGATGTGTACTCACCCTTGCTTAAAAACACCAAACCCTAGGTTGTCCCCATTGCAACCAGTGCTAAGGAGAAGACAAAGGCAACATGGAAGAATTCCAGGAGTTTCAAGACTTTTATGAGTTCTAGATTAGATTAGTGGCAAACCCCCCAGTCAGCTGCATATGAAGGCCTTATCGTACTGCATTTTGTTCAGCACTTTGATTATGACTTAAGTTAATGACTCTGTGAATGTCTTGGACATCGTGATGTAATAAACTACTTATTTTTGCTATTATTTTGAGTAATGTGTGATGATGTCCAACTATGTAATCGCTGTGTACGTGAGTTTTTGATCCTAGCACGTACATGGTTCGCATTCGGTTTGCCTTCCAAAACTGGGTGTGACAAATAGCAAGCAAGCAACACTCTCACCAACTACTTATACATTCACCATTTGATAAAAATTAGGAAGTAAATAGGGAGATAACTAGTTTGTTGTTCGTTTATAAAATAAAATGACAATATGCATTAGGTTTGGCCGGGTTTAAAAAACCCATGTCATGGGTTTGGGTACTATAGGAACAAACCCGTACCCATGAACCCGTCGAGTATAGATTTATGCCCATTAATAAACCCATGGGTATGAAAATTGACTCAAATCCGTACCCTAATGCGGTAAAAACCCATCGGGTTTTGGGTACCCATTTCCATCTGTATCTGTAGTCTGGATGGTGTTATAACCAGGACTAAAAGGCTCAACTTTTGTCTAGGTTCCTCATCTAAGACTAAAGGGTGGATTGGATTTATAGTCTTGATTGAAAAAAACATGACTTGAGAGTTCCTCAACCAATACTATATATAGCCTCTTTCTATACTGGTGTGTAAGCACTTGCCCCCTATATATTTATAACTCAAGTAACTAGCTCTCCTCTACTATATTAATAAGATACTAGAGCATAGTTTGATATCTCGTTTATCCTTATCAAGTGCCAGAAGGCAACAACCAAAAAGTGAATCTATTAATATAGTTATATGTGCTGCTCATGGGTTGTTTGCCCTCGTAGTGGTAGCGATGAATCTCATCTCATGCATGCATGTTCTCGATTCTTGGGCTGGTCAGATAGGTTTGGGAGGTATTAGTAAAGGTTGGTCAATTAATTGGAGGCATACATAGACTCAGAAACCCTGTTGCTTTATTTTCTATGACCACATTTGTATCTTAAACATGGAATTCCTTCCTTAGAAGATGAAGAACTGGTTTAAGGTGTGAGCCTCCATTAACATAGAAAAAAGTCTAGTCGAAACTGCAGTAATCTGTGAGGAACTAAACATGACTTCATTCTATATCTAGTGGTAATGCTATGCCTTGTCCATGTATATTTGCAGGTAAAAACCAGTCACATATCATATAAACCTTTTGTTTGCTTCTAACAAGCATGTATGATATCAATGAAATTGATTTGTTCCTGGTTTTGCTTCCATGAGCCTTGTTGTTACTTTCTATTAGTTATTTTGTACACCCTTTTTTAAAGGGTGTATTATTGGTATCACTATCACAGTGATCCCTTAATTAAGAGTAGAGTATCCCCTGCTAGCTCAGAATGAAAACCATAGATTATTAACAAGAAATCCGAGATTACATCCTATTTTTACCTGAACTAAATAGTTGCATTGGATTTGAGTCTCTGGCCTTTAATGTGTCTGCGCCAACCAATAATCAAGATTATTAGCTGGCAGCCCTGCAGTATATAACCTTTGTTCAATTCCCACTGCTCATGGCTTAAGCTCTACGCCCCTCACTCAATTTGCACCTTGATTTTCACAACAACCAAGAGCCCGACATTTTTCTCTCTCTAACACTTGTCTTGGCCTCTGGTGTCACCATGTGACAAAATAAGTAAACGTTTCTTTTGCTACCAAAGAGTTAACTAGTACATAATATTTTCACTAGTCAGATGTCCGTACATTAACATAGTTTCTATGTATCACATGGATAGTTTTAATTTAATAAAATACAAAAATATATGTGTTCTAGATGTAGAGCCAACAACCAAGATAAACTCTCACTTATGCACAATTTACTTTATTTTTGTATAAAGTGGAAAAAAGAGCGATACATAGCGATCGTGGAACAGTGAAAACTGATGCTTTATATAACAGAGATTGTATTAGTGACGAGATCAAATAGAGAAGTGAGTCCTCTATTTCATTCTAGCAAGTAAGAAGTTGGATCTAGATGTGTCCAGTATGTGTAGATTACAAGGCGGATGACTTGTGCAGAAAAAAATCTAACCATATATTTAGAAAAGCCAATGTAGCATTGGAGGGCGCTACAAGCTATTGTTCACGAAAAAACTTGATATTTTTCCTAATTGGCATGCGGTTGTTTGAGGCAGTTTCAATGAGTTCTGCATTGTGGAGTTGCTTGTCACTAAATGATGTTGTTGGTGCTCACGTCCAAGAGCTTCCTGCACGAATACCCTACTTAGAGCTTGTTCGGTTAGCTCTGAATCTATATGGATTGAGTGAGATTGGATGAGTTTAAATCCCAAATAAGTCAAAGTTCTTCTAAATTTTTTCTAATCCCATCCAATCCATGTATGATGGGAATAACCGAACAAGACCTTACTTTGTCAAGCCTGCCTACACACTGAGGACAGAGGAGCACTATTGCTGTTTTTTCTGCTGCTGTGGGATCTAATAGCCTGCCACACACTTGATCGAGGTCTAACCAATCAACACAAGGCTTGTTACATTTGCTGAATTGTTGTGCTTGCAAGAATAATATAGCACTTCAGTGTGTAGTTTCCTTTCCTCCAGGGCGAAGGGCTGATATGATGATAGACTATCCAGTTCCATATATATATCTATACTACTTATTAAGGCTCTAAGGGTAGTCTGCCTCTCCTTTTGTTCTGCCTTCCGACGATCTCAACCGTCTAATACGCTCTAGAGTCTCTCTTCCGTCCGATGCGCGCACTCTCTCCCCACGCATCGCCCCACCCCCACCCGGTCGTCCAACCGTGCGAGTACCCTAGGAGGCCCCGTCGTCCAGGACCTGAGGAGGCCCCGTCGAGATCGAGCGCGTCGGGTTCGTGCGCGACGTCTGCTTCCTCCTCGTCGCGCTCTGGTACCTCCTCGTCATGCTGCTCACCGACTCCGTCACCGTCTAGGTCACCGCCTCCTTCCTCTCCCTCTACGCCGCGTACGTCCTCCTCGTCTGGACGTCCCACTGCTGCGCGAAGGACGGCATGATGAAGCCCGTCGTCGACGAAGTCGCGGCCGCGGGTCCCGATCCCGACCTCGCCGCCCCTATCCTCGCCGAGGACCTCGATGAACCTCCCGCGCTTCCCATCTCGTCCAAGCACACCGAGGCCGCCGCACCGCCGCAGCGGGGGAGGAGCAGCCTTGCGCGCCGCGCCCTCCACGCGCTGCAGTGGCTGCGACCTGCCGTGTCGCCTGCATTGATGTTGACCTTCCTGCTTCTCTCAAGGCGCTCATGCTCTTGAATCTAGACGCACAGGTGAAGTACCCTGCCACACACTGCTTGGTGATGCTAATCCTATCACATTATTGCTAATTTGTTTTAGTGACTGCTACCACAAGTTAATTGAAAAACTGTTGGATTGTCACACAAAAAATGAATGTTTTGCATTCTGTGGATTTAACATGGTGCAGGAAATATGTGTTTAATGCACACAGTGAATACAAACGATAAAATTGGGGGTATCATGTAGCTGTTTGGTTTTCAGCTTGCTAAGTGAAATTCAACCACACATTTGGATGCGCTAGCAAAATTGGAGTTCGTTCGCATTGGTGTTGTAGCTATTCAATTTGATTTGCACTTCTGAGTTAAATTGCAATCTTGTGGTAGCCAATTTAGGTGTGTGTGGGTATGGGCATACGTGTAATAAAGGAGTTTTTCATTATGTGCCCAGTTGAAGGTTTGCAACAGGAAGCTTCTACACGTTATCACTTCAGTAAAGGATTTCTACTTGCTAGTGAAGCCACACAACGTTAGGCGCTCCCTGGTGGGCTTGCTGCAACAACTCAGCAATGCGTTTGCTAATGTAAGTAACCTTGAATCCTAAATCTTCATCATCTTCTATGCTTAGGAGTCTTTACTTAATGTTTTTATTTATTATTGATAAAATAAATAACTGGTAGTTATCATTCTTTTTCTATAGGCATATGAGGTTAGCCTATGTATCTACCTTACAACTTATAACATACTCTTCGGGTCGCTTCCTATACTGCAAATGTAGCATATAAATATCTCTCCCTATATGTCCAGCAATAATATACAAATATATTATATATAAAATCATATAGTATACAAGTATATTAGGAAACATATCTGGTGCAACCAGACCAATTGGTACAACCGTGCAACCAAGACACATGAATAAAGGTGGGAGTACATTTTAAAAAAATTCCAAGGAGAGGTGGAAGGGTTGTTTTGAAAACGATGTTTTTAAAGAAGTCCTCCCACATCCATTCTTGTGTCTTGGTTATATGGTTACACTAGATATGTTTCCAATATATTATGTATAAAACTATATTAGCTTAATTGATCTATGTCTAAATTATGATTATTAGATTGGAAGTCCATTCCAATGATCCAAATGGGGCATTATGAAATTTAGTAACATTTAGATTGAATTCGTGTGCTTTAGAGAGTCGATCCCCTTTTGTTCAATGGAGTAAATAATTTCTAAAATAAGTAGTCCAAGCTTCGTTTACATCTTAATTTGGATGTCTAGCTTCACTGATGTACTGAAGAGGCAATATAATTACAATCTCGAACAAGTTTTACAATAATATCCCCCGTTTTTTTTACATTATATAAACTCTTAATGAACAGCTGCAAAGCCATGGGTTGCTAAAAACTTTCCCTTTAGTTTCACCTATGTAGATTTCATGTACCGCCTCATTAGGTGAATTACGTCCGGTCGTTAGCTGCAGCTCTGGACCATTTTGTTTCTTCGATTCAGATAATGAAGCATTACTGAATATATTCATAAGCCAATGGCATCTTGAAACATAACAAGGCCTTTGTTTAATTTTTTTATTTTGATCATTTGATGTGCTATATTGGTTTAATCACAATACTTGAACTTCACATGACTCCTCCATGAATGTGATCTCCAATTACTTCCTCATTTTTTAGCAACTTACCCTTGAAAGCTATATGAAGATGAGTAGATGGTCTCCAATTACTTCCTCATTTTTTATGTATCTAACATGTTCTTGGTACTGACTTAATTTAAGATGTTGTACTTCTCCAGATGGAAATGAGGTAGGGAAGGTACAGTGCAGAGGGAGAAGAATAGAGATGCTTCGTCATCATCGCGAGGCCATCAAACTTGAAGAGACTGCAGGTACAGTACTTCCTCCACTGCCTGCCTCCCCGCGCCTTCAGTTTTTTCATAGGTATCCTGGGTTGCATGTGTGGGTGGGTGAGGGGGTCAGTTTGTTGTGGTATGTTGTTTTCTCATAAACAACATCATCGCCATGTTGTCTTATATATTTCTTTGTGTAACTTCGGTTTGGTACCACAACAGAATAGCTTTGCTTATTAATTATGGTGGACCAATCAATAGAATAGATATCTTGAGTATCAGCCATATACCATTCATATTTTGGTGATTGCTTGCAGGTGCTCCTTACAATGCCAACCACACCAACAGATCGGATGAAGGAAATTGCACAAGCTTCACAAGAATTTCTTTATATTGTGAGTATCGAGAAGATCAACATTATCCTTGGTTTATCTCATGGATTTCTTCTAGAACATTTGTAATCACTCGAACTTGATTTTCCAAACAACATGAGTGTGATTGCTGTATGCCCCAACAGAATGGGTCCATCCATCCACAGGCTTTATGGACATGGCAAAAAAGTCAATGGTGCTAGCATCAACTCTAGCTTTGATGTGCACCAGACATGTTTAAAGCTTTGTTGTGCTTATCAATGTTTTTGTTTTCATTTCTCTTTCTTTGATTTTTTGAAAAACATATTTCAGATGTGTTTGGTGACAGATGTGCTTTATTGTTTTACTAATGTTTTTTCATTGTGTAGGATGCTGACGGGAGGGATACTGATGTTGCTTAACATGGCCAGTTCACCTGGTTCCCCCATCGCCTTAGCTACTACTTTGTAATAGGAGTACAATAGTGATATCTTTGGAGAGCATACTGGCCTGTTCATGATATATTTTGTATTCTCTACTGTTATTTATTTGTATCGATAGGTCCTGCTTTCTTCAGGTAATGTTTTCGTATGCTTGCTGATGAAATTGGTAGAATCATGACTCATTTCTTTCCCTCTATTTCGCCTGATCAATCCCTTATTTCTCTACAGTTTGCCGCTGGCATTCGTGGGAAAGCTCATTCCTGTTCCTGAACATCCATTAGGAGAATTCTTTGCATGCTATTGTAAGAGGAGCAAACAAGGAAGCCATCACACTGCAAAATCTTTTATTGCTTGCCGATTTAAGTGGTGCATGATGGAGTGGTCAAAAACAAGTTGTCACTTTTAAACAAGTTCCATTTTCTTAGTACAAGTCTGCTTCTTTGCAGCATGTCAACTAAGTAGTCATATCTTTGTTGAAGCAAGCAATAGATGTTGCTACCAGCAAAAAGGTAATTGATATATTTTTAGTTTTCTTCTTTTTTATTCTTCTCCATTTTTAGAAACTGTAACTTTATTTTGAATGCACATATTTTAGAATTCTTTGGATGTTTCTTCTTGCTATTTTAGAAACTATAACTTTACTTTGTGCACCCATGCTAATAATTGTAGTATTGACTCTCTACTTTTTAGAAAAATATCCTTTAATCAACCATTTATTGTCCAAGTGTGAAAATCGTGACAATGTAGGAAAGCTGGAAGATGACCACACGAAGGCTAAAGCTTTGGCAGGTCTATTTTTGCTATTCTAAAAGAACTTAGTCAGAATTAGAATGGAGAATAATAAAAAATGTCAAATATTTTTCTAATAACATTTAACATGTTGAAAAAGGTGAAGTTCCACTCAGTATCTTAGGATTTAGCATGTAAATTGTTTTTAAAATATGATTAGCGTTTTCAATAGCTTTGTTGATGCTATCATATCACTAACATCACCAACACTACTAAAATTAACAATATCAGTAGGTTTTTGAAATCCAAACAATACCATTGTACTACATCCATTCTAACTATTCCTATGACCTTTATTTATGCAGTGTTAGGCTTGTCCAATCGTCATTTATGCCCGCAATCGGTAGAGGCGTGCTGCACGAGGCGATTCTGTAATATGAATTGGATTTTGGTCTACTAGACCAATGGTGCTGCTACCTAGCAGACTTTAGCATGAGCTCAAGGCATAGAGAACTTCTTAGTTTGATGCTCCGTATGCTACGAGATTTCCCTTGTGTTATTTTTTAGTAATTGATGTAGCTCGTGCTTACATGTAAAATCTGACATAATCAATAGATAACGCTATGAACTGGCTCACTGAGGCTGTTGATGCACATTTTAGGTGTAGTTTTGTGGGGATACAAGATCCTTGTGTGTCGCTTCAATAGTATTTTGTTAGGATCAACTAGGTGGTTCTTGCCTTTTGATCTATTCTAAGTTCTAAGTAAGGCTTAGTTGCCTGAATTCTTTGGGCCATTAATAGAAGTATTGTATTTCCAGGACATCATACAAACATATCATATTATTCTTGGCATTTTTATATCATAATTGTGTTTTACTATATATATGATGGTACTTGTATAGAACTACAGATGTAACTTCAGTAATATCTTTCTGTAGTTGGACAAGATGGTGAACAGCAGTGGGATTACTGAATCAGGGGAGCGCGAGAAGATCTTGCTGCTCATGGAGAGTGGTGTTAGGATACCCTGGTGTATGCATTTCTGTAGTGACAAGAGCACCACCCCTTTAGATTTCAATCTGAAACTACGAAAGCGCATTCATAACAAGAGACTTGAAGATGTCCATATGCTCAGATATGACAGGGTATTGTTCCAGTTTTTCTTTCTCTCAAATAAACATTTGATGTAAGCAGATTTGTATTGTTGTTTGTTGGCTATTTAATTGTGACCGTTTTTTTGTTTGTGCAGATTATCCTTTTCCAATTTGGGCTTCGCAGTAATGCACATTTCATAATTTTAGATCTCTATGCACAAGGAAACATTCTTACATTCTTCTCATGGATTCAGAATACAAAGTAATGACACTACGTTCTCACAGGTTGTTGCCTAATTGATAATTTTTCGTAGCATGTATTACCATTGTTGCAGCAATATTGACTAATAAGGATAAGAAAATATTAGAGTTACCATGTTGTGCTATGACCGCTCCCCCTGGCTGGTCCTCGACTTCTTCCTCTTCGCCTCCATCGAGGTGCTCTACTTCTCGGTGTCGCTGATCAAGTTCCTAGAGGGCGCGTGGGTGCCTATCCTCTTGGCCCTCATCCCGCTCGTCATCATGTTCATGTAGCACCATACCACCATCCAGAAGTATGAGTACGGCGTGCACAACAAGGTGACCCTAGAGTGGCTGCTGACGCTAGGCGACATGCTGGGCACAACACAATGTGCGAAAACTTGTTTACAATTTTTTACATTTGAAGCGATGATAATTTAAAATTTCTTTATAATTTTTATGTATGAATAGTTGTGAGTTCTTAATCCTTTGCATTCATCTTAGTATTCAAATAATTGGAACAAAATTGTATCGAATTATCTTTATGGTACTTTATTTGTTTTAAATGGTCCACGACAAGCTTGGCTGATCTGGCCCGTGTTAATGGAGTTTCATGGAGAACTTTGTGGGCATTAAATTATAGAACGCATCAACAATTCTAAATTAAAACTGGCATGACATGAAAGCTAGGGTTTGAAGTGGATTAGTATTCATGAGAACATTTAAATTTTCTGTTGCAACGCACGGGCATATACCTACTATATATATATATATATATATATATATATATATATATATATATATATATATATATATATATATATATATAGTTTGTTTGAGAGCAAGTGGAATGGAGATGATTGAGAGCTATGGAACTCACTATATATTACCTCAAATATCCATAGAATTTCCTATTGCTTCCAGATACTTGTTGGATTTATCGGCTAGGCCCAATTGAGAAATTCAATTAAATCCTAGAAAAATCTTAAAAGCCCATGTATGGGTATGGCTAGGGAATGGTAGAATAATTAGTACCATATTGCTTGTTCAAGTGGAGTCGAAATAGTTTAAATATGGAGGATACACTCACTCACCAAGTCATGGATGAGAGGAGAGAGTGTGGAGAACCACACGCGCGCTCACCTCGCCTGGCCAGGGCGGAGCGAAGGGCGCGGGCGCACGACATGCGCATGAATGGTTCGCCAAAATCCAGCCCCTCGCCTTGGTGGAGGTGCGGTATCATGAAGGTCACGCAAGCAGACCATCTTGGCGAGGTCAACCATGGAAGCCGAGCTAGCTGCACTTAACACAGCAACCGTTGAGGCAGAATGGTTGCGTGAACTCTTGATGGAGTTGTCGGTGGTTGAGAAACCAATACCAGCTATCCTTATGAACTGTGACAATCAGACAGTCATTGCTAAAGTGACAAGTTCTAAGGATAATGGGAAGTCATCAAGACATGTCAAAAGACGATTGAAGTCTGTCAGAAAGTTGAGAAACTCCGGAGTTATAAGTGTGACTTATATTTCAACAGATAAAAATCTGGCAGATCATTTTACAAAGGGACTACCACGTAATGTGACAGAAATCGCATCGAGAGAGATGGGTATGAGACCCGTATAAGTTGCCATGGTGGAAACCCACTCTATGTGATCGGAGATCCCATGAATTAGGTCCTGGGAAGAACAAGCCATTGGTGAACTGAGGAGAGTAACCTTTGACCCTCTCTATGTAAAGATGCAATACTCTCAAATGCTGTAAGGCAGGTTGGCTTTGTGCCTTAATGTATTTTGTTGGCTTTTATTAGCGAAGATGTTGTCCTGCAGAACATTCTTGAAAGAACACACCTATATGAGTTAGATTGTCTAACGTTGCAGTCTATGAGATCTAGGTGATCTCTAGTAAACTCATGAAGAGACCTTGGAGTACGACGTATATGCTCCACCCGAGAAGGGGACTACTGGTAGCCAGGTACTGGTTATGGATTTAAGTGAAACCCATTCACACAAAACTTGCAATTCAAGGCATAGTCCATTGTCCAAGTTGTGGGTTGGTGTAGCTTGGAGTTCTAGGCAGAAGTTCAACTTAACAGTCTCTGCTGAAACACTAGTATATTAAACAGTAGTGAACAATGGCAAAACTGCAGATGGGCATTTGAGATCTGGTGGGGGATTGTTGGATTTATGGGCTAGGTCCAATTGAGAAATTCAATTAAATCATAGAAAAATCTCAAAAGCCCATGTATGGGTATGGCTAGGGAATGGTGGAACAATTAGTACCATATTTCTAGTCCAAGTGGAGTGGAACTACTTTAAATATGGAGGCTACACTCACTCACCAAGTCATGGATGAGAGGAGAGAGTGTGGAAAACCACACGCGCGCTCGCTCGCCTCGCCTTGCCTGGCCTGGTCTGGCCGGGGCGAAGGGCGCGGGTGCACGACATGCACATGAATGGTCCGCCGAAATCCCGCCCCTTGCCTTGCAGGGACGCGACTTCCTTTTGCCATTTTATTTTTTTGTTGCTTGGCTGTTAAGTTTAGAATCCTAACCGATCGCTATAAGGATCTGAACTGAACGCGAGTCTTCGCATGCAGATCGGATCGCGTATAGTTATCGGTTCGCGGACTCAGCCCTATATAAGGCGCCTGGCAGCCAGCGTCAATCTTCATCCCAATTTTCGCCTCTGCTCACAACTGCGCCGCCATCATAGTTCTCTTCATCCCGACCGCTGACGTGCATCTGCGCTCGGGAGAGCAGGTCTCTAGAACCCTTTGCCTTCGAGATCCTATACCGATAGAGGGCAAATAAGTTTTTTGGGAAGCATCCTCACGCAACTACGCGCGATCTTGTCGTCAAACCCTGCTGCTTCGATGTCATCGGCCCCGTTGCTTCGACGTCGTCAACCCTGCTGCTTCCAGCCTGCGTCATCTACCAGTATGTCACATCAGTACGCATCATCTGATTTGACTTTATACTTCAGTTCTTCTGATTTGGTCATGATTTATATTCGGAATTTAATCTGGAAAATGTCTAATACATCAACAATACTGACATCCGAGAATCTCCTCTCAACCGAAACTAAACATTGGTCACTCTTCACAACGACAGACATGGCTCGTGACATGGATATGGACAGCAATGGGAATGTTCACAACATATGAGAATCAAGGTGCTTGCAACACTAGTAGAAATACGTTCAAATTTTTACCGGCAGTTTCGGTTATCAAACGTCAATGAAAAAAACAGGTGGGCCGGCTTAAAGGAACCGCCCACTGGCAGTTGGTGTAATAGAACCGCCAGTGATAATCCAATTTCCACTGGAGATTCTTTAAGCAAACCGCCAGTAACATTAGTATTATAAATACCCGTTCTTCCTCCTCGACAGGAGCTGTAGCTCGCAGACAACTTACATTGAAGGCAATTTTGCTGGTCCAGATTTCACAAAATACAAGGGTAGATGTTTTGATCTTCATTTTTTGGAAGAAGGTTGCTAAGAAAGTTTGGTTTATGTTTCTTATGTCAATTTTTGTTCAAGAGCTCAATTTTAGTCACATTTTGGATCTAGGATTTCACCATGTGAGAGAAAAGAGTATAGCTAGGTTAATTTCTCTATTTTCGAAAATGAGGTTGTTTAAGATGGTTAGATTTTGTCTATCCCCTCTCCTTTTTCATGTTTAGTTCTCAAATCAGTTTATCTATGTCATATTAGGTTGCTTAATGAATGTTGCATGTGTTGTATGAAGAGAGAGGAAGATGGGTTTAGTAATTAAGATTGTTTTTATTAGTTGCTATGAAAGGTTGGTTTAATGATGTTTCAATTGCCAATTATTGTTCATTTTTTGCTCAATTTTAGCTACATTTTGGAACTAGGCCTTCACGATATGTTAGATAGAAGAGTATAGCTAGAAAAGTTTGGTTTATGTTTCTCTTGCCTAGTTTTGTTCATTTTTTCTCAATTTTAGCCACATTTTTGATATAGAGTTTAACATCTTCATCCTTCCTGACAGGAATTGTAGCTCACAACCCAACTTCCATTGTACGACCATATTTCACAACATACAAGGGGAGGTTTTGATCTTTATTTTTTGGAAGAAGGTTCCTAAGAATGGTTGGTTTATGTTTCTTTTGCCAATTTTTGTTTATCCATGATATATTTAGTTGTTAGGAAATGTTGGTTACGTTTCTTGCCAATTTGTGTTCTTGTGTGTCTATGTTACTTATTTATAGGTGATGATGGAGAGGACATCCTGGATGTATAACTTATCAAGGCTAGATCCATCATACATATCTGAGGTCCATAGGTTTATTGATGTCGCTACGAACCATGCTTGGAGAACAAAGACAAAGCACATATATTGTCCATGCATGGACTGCAAAAATGTTGTTGTATTTGACGACAAAGAACAAATCATATCTCATCTGGTATGCCGAAGATTTATGAAGGATTTCATTATTTGGAAAAAACATGGAGAGGGTAGCTCTTCGCCTTATACAACTGGAAACCCTGCGAACATTAACGACAAATTTTAGTTCATTCACGAGACAAAACAACCTCTTCCACAGAGCGAACATGTAATGCCAAATGTTATCGATCATGGTTACGCTGGAGGAAATGGATGTGATAGAACTCATGTTCTACCAAATGTTATGGATGATGAAGATGCAGAGTTGTTAGAGGCTATATTGCGTCATCATGCAGATCCATCGATGTTCTTCATTAATGGTATGGAGTCCCTGATAAAGGCAGCAGAAGAGCTTTTGTACGATGAGTCAAAGGGTTGTACCAAAGAGTTCACGACGCTCTAGTCTGTGCTAAAGCTATTGATGTTAAAAGCTAGATATGGTTTGTATGATGCTGGCTTCGATGCGTTCTTGAGTATTATCGCAGACATGCTTACAAAAGAGAACAAAGTGTCTGCTAACACGTACTATGCAAAGAAACTAATCATTTTTCTCACTATGGATGTGGAGAAGATCCACACGTGTAGAAATCAATGTATCCTTTATCGAGTGATGATTATAAAATCTTGGATTGCTGCCCAAAGTGCGGTGCAAGTAGGTACAAGACGAATAAAGACTATCCAGATGAAGAGTGTGTTGCATCCCTGTCTAAAGGAAAAAAGCGAAAGAAATCCCAAAAGAAGACCCAAAAAATTTCAAAACCCACAAGCAAAGAAAAAGAAGTAGACTATTATGCGTTAAAAAGATTCCTACTTTGGTGTTGTGGTACCTCCCCGTCGTTGATCAATTGATGTGTTTGTTCGCTAAGATGGTATTCTTCTGATGAGCCTAAAAACGATGGGAAGCTTCAACTTATAGCCGATGGGAAGTAGTGGCAAGATTTCAATGACAACCACCGAGACTTTGCCGATGAACCAAGAATTTTTAGGTTCATGCTGAGTACTGAAGGAATGAATCCATTTGCTAAGTGGAGCAGCAAGCATAGCACATGGCCGATGATCCTCACCATCTACAACCTTCCTCCATGGTTGATGTAGAAACAAAAGTACATTTTTCTAACAATCCTTATTTTTGGACCTACACAAAATGGAGTTGCCATGGATGTATTTTTAGAGCCCTTAATGGAGGATATGAAAATATTATGGGAAACAGGTGTTCAAATGTTGGACGAGTATCGTAAAGATTCATTCACGTTGAGAGCAATTATTTTTGTTACAATCAACGATTACCCTACTCTCTTCACATTATCAGGCCAGTTTCAGGGAAAGGTTGGTTGCGCAGTATGCATTCATGGAACTGCTTACGTGTCCCTTTCTGCATATAAGAAGATAATGTACATGAGGCACATACACTTTTTATTGAAAGGACACAGGTACTACATGCAAAAGATGGATAAGTACTTCGACAATAATGATGAACTACATTCTAGTGCTCCATCGGGTAATAATAAAGGTCAAATAATTTTGAAATAGTCAGGAAATATCAAATTTGTTTTCAGGAAGATAAAGCATAGTGGTTCGGCTTCTAATCTGGATCGTGAGTGCGAGATCGTGCGGCCCTTAGCGGTTGCCATAAGCCTTCGATTCAGTTTTGCTAGAAGGCCCCTGAGATTTCTTTAAAATAACCTGTAGCCCATTTCTTAAGTAAAAATAAATGTGATAAATCAGTAATTTGCATATTCCATGTCTGTCTATATGTATTGCTGCGCATAGAAGCGAGGCGACGAAGAACCCAATGCCCAAATTTTGGGGAAGTACCTATAATCGCAAGTAATAGGCAAGTTGTGTCCTTGATCACTTTCTTTACCTAATAATGTTCATGATAATCACCGTGACATGCTTAGGTTAACTTGATAGCACCTAATAGGTTACCTAATTTGTTTACCCTACATCTTATAGACTAATGAATTATTGGGTAGTCTTGCTATTGCTCTACCTGGTTTTGGGATTAATGATACTTATGATTCATGACCATGTTCCATTATTATTTATTATTGTTGGTTATCAATTATTTTTCATGATAAGATTACTGTGTTAATAGGAACATGGAGCGACCACCCGAGAAAACAGTGCTACCACAAGGGTGAAATGGGACACCCTTGGTTGATTAATTAGGAAAGCTAGTGTGAGTTAATCCTTTCCCGAAAAGGGCAAGCGAGGTGTGGAAAGCTGTCGGTATAGGGAGGTTCTCAGTTTGATCATGTTGCGATCGCTTTTCGGACGAGGGATTCCTGTATCGCCCGTTCTGCCAGAATCCGTAGCGGGTTCTCTCATGCAAGTGGAACTTTGGAAAGGCCTCGAAGTGTGCCCTCCCCTACTCACCTTAGAAGTGTTTAAGGGTCCGATCAACCCAAGGCGACAACGGGAACACATCTTTTGGGCAAAGATGTGCAACCTCTGTAGAGTGTAAAACCAGTATATCAATCGTGCTCATGGTCAAGAGCGGCTTAGACCCTCACATGAATAATTTATGGAATTAATCTTAACCTATAATTTGCATTGCATTGTGGGATTTATTATTCATTGTGATCAATTATTTAATTGAGATGGTATACACTTATACTTAGTAATTGCTAATAAAATTTTGACCAACTTATTAAAAGGAATGCTTAGCCTTGACCATTATCCTTGTAAGTCTTACACTTCACATGAGCCCCCACCGTAAGTGAGCTCATGCACATTATTCCCCACAATTGCTCAGCAATGAACATGTGTGAGATCACTCTTTCTATAATCACACTAGGTCAAGAACATGTACCACAAGATGAGGAACGTGAAGAATGCTACGATGAGTTCGGAGAGGTCAAGGTCATCGTCTCCCAGTCAACTATGGCTACGGAGGATCATTATTGTCATATGATGTATTTATTTAGCTATTTTGTATAGAACCTCTATTATGTAATAAAGATGTGACATTGATTTATGTACCATGACTCATCATATGTGTAAGAATTGATCCTTGCACACATTTGAGACACACCTGGGAGAGAGCAGATCAGTAGAGAGGGAGAGAGGAGATAGGTAGAGAGAGGAGAGGGAGAGGTATACTAAATACTATAAAAATATACTTAATGTAATATATAATAAAGTATACTAAACAATATATAAAAACTATACTAAATAATATAAAAACACTACAATAAGTAATATGTAAAAGTATTTCTACTGGTGGTTCACAAAAGATAACCGCTAGTAGAAATGATTTCTACTGGCGGTTCTCTACGACAACCGCCAGTAGAAATCATTTATACTGGAGGTTGTCTTTGTGATTTTACTGGTGGTTCTCTATGACAACAGCTAGTAACATTTTACAAGTACTAGCGCCAGTTCTTTTCAACGGACACTGTCAGGCTACCTGATCTTCACTTGGCGCTTCATCTTCTACGTTGTCTTCCACCGACCGCCAACACTGTCCATGCTCCACCGCCGCCGTTAGGTACCTCGCCCTCCCTCGCTCTCTCCCTTCCCCCTCTGTCGCCGCCGCCGTGTAACACACTGTATTCGCGTGTCGTCGTCGCCTTTGCCTAGAGAGAGAGGGAGGGAGAGAGAAGAGTGATAGAGAGAGAGAGGAGAGGATAGGGATACAGAGAGGGATAGGGAGAGGGAGAAAGAGAGGGAGGAGGGAGGGATAGAGAGAGTGGAGAGAGGGAGGAGGGATGGAAAGAGAGAGGAGAGGGATAGAGAGACGAGAGGGAGAGAGAGGGACGAGGGAGGAAGAGAGAGGAGAGGGATAGGGAGAGAGGATAGGAATAGTGATAATGTAATACTTAGAGTTCTATACTTGGTGTATTCATATATGCGATAATGTAATACTTAGAGTTCTATAATTGGTGTATTCATATATGTGATAATGTAATACTTAGAGTTTTGTACTTGATGTATTCATATATGTCATAATATAATACTTAGAGTTCTATACTTGGTGTATTCATATATGTGATAATGTAATACTTAGAGTCCTATACTTAGTGTATTCATATATGTGATAATTTAATACTTAGAGTTCTATACTTAGTCTATACTTGGTGTATGCATATAATACTTGATATATTCATACAATATTTGCTGGGACAAAGCTTCACTTTACGTTTTAGTGTATTCATATTATACTTGTGTCTACATACATACTTGGAGTATTTAAGATGTCGATATCCATTTTATTTCTATCCGATCCAATATGTATCCGATCTGATTTGATCTGAACTCAATAATATCTATATTCGATCCGAACTCGATAATATCTGTATCAACACAACTCAATAATATTTGTACTACTCTCCCTCTCTATACGTTCTATATGACTCTCCCTCTCCCACTCTATGTGTTCTATACGAATTTACCTCTCTCACTCTCTATACGTTCTATACGAGTCTCCCTCTCTATATGTCCTATACGAATCTCCCCTCTCCCTATTGGATTTGGATTAGGGTTTATGGTTAAGGGTTAGGGTTTAGGGTTTTGGGTTAGGGTTAGAGTTAGGGATTAGGGTTAGGTTTATAGTTAGGGATTAGGGTTTAGGATTAGACATAGGGATTAGGGATAGGGTTAGAGTGAGGGATTAGAGTTTATGGTTTAGGGTTAAGGGTTTAGGGTTATGCTTAGAGTCACAGATTAGGGTTAGGGTTTAGGGTTATGATTAAGCGTTATAGTTAGGGTTTAGGGTTATGATTAAGCGATAGTGTTAGGGATTAGGATTTAGGGATATGGTCAGGGTTAGAGTCAAGGATTAGGGTTAGGGTTTATGGTTTAGGGTTAAGGCTCAATGTTTAGGATTATGGTTAGAGTTAGTAATTAGGGTTAGGCTTTAGGGTTATCGTTAAGGGTTAGAGTTAGGGATTAGGGTTAGGGTTAAAGTCAGGTTTTAGGGTTAGGGTTTATAGTTTAGGGTTAGAGTTATGGGTTTAGGGTTATGGTTAGAGTCAAGGATTAGGTTGGTGTATTCATATATGTGATAATGTGATACTTAGAGTTTTGTACTTGGTGTATTCATATATGTCATAATATAATACTTACAGTTCTATACTTGGTATATTCATATATGTGATAATGTAATACTTAGAGTCCTATACTTGGTGTATTCATATATGTGATAATTTAATAATTAGAGTTCTATACTTAGTCTATACTTGTTGTATTCATATAATACTTGATATATTCATACAATATTTGTTGGGATGAAGCTTCATTTTACTTTTTAGTGCATTCATACAATACTTGTGTCTACATACATACTTGGAGTATTTAAGATGTCGATATCCATTTTATTTTTATCTGATCCAATATGTATCATATCTGATCTGATCCGAACTCAATAATATCTATATTTGATCCGAACTCGATAATATTTGTATCAACACAACTCAATAATATCTGTACTACTCTCCCTCTCTATACGTTCAATATGACTCTCCCTCTCCCACTCTAGATTTTCTATATGAATTTCCCTCTCTATACGTTCTATACGAGTCTCCCTCTCTATATGTCATATACGAATCTCCCTCTCTCCCTATAGGATTAGGATTAGGGTTTAGGGTTTATGGTTAAGGGTTAGGTTTTTGGGTTTTGGGTTAGGATTCGAGTTAGGGATTAGGGTTAGGGTAAGGGTTTAGGGTTAGATTTAGGGATTCGGGTTAGGTTTATAGTCAGGGATTAGGGTTTAGGATTAGACTTAGGGATTAGGGTTAGGGTTAGAGTTAGGGATTAGAGTTTATTGTTTAGGATTAAGGGTTTAGGGTTCAGTGTTGAGGGTTATGGTTAGAGTCACGGATTAGGGTTAGGGTTTAGGGTTATGATTAAGCTTTAGAGTTAGGGTTTAGGGTTATGATTAAGCGATAGAGTTAGGGATTAGGGTTAGAGTCAAGGATTAGGGTTAGGGTTTACGGTTTAGGGTTAGGTTTAGAGTCAAGGATTAGGGTTAGGGTTAGGGTTAGAGTCAAGGATTAGGGTTTATGGTTTAGGTTTAAGGGTTCAATGTTTAGGGTTATGGTTAGAGTTAGTAATTAGGGTTAGGGTTTAGGGTTATCGTTAAGGGTTAGGGTTAGATTCAGGTATTAGGGTTAGGGTTTATGATTTAGGGTTAGGGTTATGGGTTTAGGGTTATGGTTAGAGTCAAGGATTAGGTTAGTGTATTCATATATGTGATAATGTAATACTTAGAGTTTTGTACTTGGTGTATTCATATATGTCATAATATAATACTTAGAGTTCTATACTTGGAGTATTCATATATGTGATAATGTAATAATTAGAGTCCTATACTTGGTGTATTCATATTTGTGATAATGTAATACTTAGAGTTTTGTACTTGGTGTATTCATATATGTCATAATATAATAGTTAGTGTTCTATACTTGGTGTATTCATATATGTGATAATGTAATACTTAGAGTCCTATACTTGGTGTATTCATATATGTGATAATTTAATACTTAGAGTTCTATACGTAGTCTATACTTGGTGTATTCATATAATACTTGATATATTCATACAATATTTGCTGGGACGAAGCGTCATTTTACTTTTTAGTGCATTCATACAATACTTGTGTCTACATACATACTTGGAGTATTTAAGATGTCGATGTCCATTTTATTTTTATCCAATCCAATATGTATCCGATCTGATCTGATCCGAACTTAATAATATCTATATTATGGTAGAACCTCCCAAGTTATTGGGCCCACATGCATCTGCCATTGTCTCAAAGACCTCAGACGGCTATGCATGTGCACCAGATAACTTAACAGGATCCGTCCGAGTGCCCCAAGGACCTCGGATAAACCACTTACAACCAGGATCACAAGATTAAGGAAACAAAAATCACACACCAATATTTATAGTGGAAATTCTTTATTACAAAAGTTACAAGTTACAACAGTTTTACGTTATGTTTATCGGAATGATTACAAAAGTGATTCAAAGAAATAAACTTTGAAATGTTATAAATTATTTATAATTTTGAAATATATGCTAGCTCAATGACAATCCTTAAGAAGAAGTATAAGAGAGGTACTTAGACTTATAAGAAGGCCATGCCCACCGGCGCTTAACACCATCCACAGCAGCACAATTCTAGTACCTGCAACAACATGGGTTCGAAAACCCTGAGTACGAAGTGTACTTTCACAAGTCTTACCCGTCTAAGGAAAAAGACTCTCAAGGATATGCTGGCTGATTAGGAATCAAGGTAAGGCTAAGCAGTAATCAAGGACTCATTTTGCAGAAGCGCTTACTAATAGTGGATCCTTAAGCCATATTTTAATTATCAAGTTAAGTTCTTACCTGATTCTAAATTTGCCTAATCTAGATCATTCACTTGTCCTGATCTAGCTTCATTTTAGCCAATTCATATTTCACTTATCAACTACGATGAGTGCTCAGTGAGTTGAGTCTCCATAACCGAGGAGCAACGACGATTCGAACCGATTATACCCAGCTGGGGATCCCTAACCACACGACATACAACACTTAACCCTTGCATATGTCAACCGTTCCCACAGATCCTCCACAACGTGAAAGCACAATACTCCTCCATCCAGCCTCTAGCCAGGAGGGTACACACTACTCCCACCATCTCCCACACCTAGTGCGCGGTTGTCTTTTCATGTATGGAATAGCCAGGTTCAGGCTTACTAGAGCAAGTTGCTAGTTGCAAAGTCTCACCTCATCAGGCCTACGTCGAGCGGTCCTTAAGCGACTCAGACGGAGACACTACAATGAGACTCCCTTCTCGTGCAAGTCACCCGCCCGGTCTCGTCTTTATTATTTAAAACCCAAAGTTTGGTACCTGGCTGTTGGGGACTTGTTCTCAAATGCTAAGAGTCAAGAACAAGGCAACACGAAGTATTAAATGTTAATGTCCTTCGTCCTTCGAAGCATTATTTCCCTTAGGATATAACGATCTTCGGACGAAGGTCATGAAGGACGTACCTTCATCATCACGGTTAAAGGAAAATGAAAGATGAAACATATAAAAGATGAAAGATAAACACAAATAAGCACATAATAATATCATTCATATATTATCATTATACGAACTTGGATATCTAAATACAATATTTAATTACATTTATACCTTCGGCTTGATAGAAGGCAAGAATCCAAGTGTTGCGCGCGAGCGATACAAGATAGCATGAACAGTACAGGGGTACTGTTCATCTATTTATAGGCACAGAGCGTAGCCTGTGTGAAATTACATGTATGCCCTTCATAATCGATTACAATCATGACACAAACTATCATGGGTTTATTGGTCATTTCATCTTTAGGTCGGTTCACTCCTTTGTCTTGAGACATGTCACTATGCCGAAGCTTTATAGGTGATAACTTCGGCATTGCTTTTGAGAAAATCCACTGAAGGTGTTTCTTTCTTCAGGATCTTCGGCTACAAAGCATACCCCCAACAGTAGCCCCTTCGCGGTGCTAGATAGTTTTTCGTAACGAGCTTGATCCGTGAAAAAGTCTCTTAGGCTTCGGGATTGAAAGGGAAATGTGCCCTTGGGCCATTTCTAAAGTATTTTGGTGATTAAGTGCCAACATAAGTGCTTAAATGTGAATCTATGCCCATGGATGAACAAAGTGCAAATCAAGAGCAAAGGTATGTTTCTAAGTCTTAGTACATTGGTTTTGTGTACTAATATACTTGTCTAAGTATCAGAAACAGAAAGAAGAAGAAAAGAGAAGAGTTGGCTGTATACAGCCAAGAGGCTGTTTCGGTCTGGGGCACCGGACTGTCCGGTGGTGCACCGGACAGTGTCCGGTGCGCCAGGCTGCCTCGGGCGAAGTGGCCGCTCTCGGGAATTTGTCGACGGCGTACGGCTAAAATTCACCGGACTGTCCGGTGAGCCAACGGTCGGCCGGGCCAACGGTCGGCCGCGCGATCTGCGCGGGACACGTGGCCGAGCCAACGGCTAGAAGGGGGCACCGGACTGTCCGGTGTGCACCGGACATGTCCGGTGCGCCAACGGCTCCAAGTCTGCCAACGGTCGGCTTCGCCAATTAAGGAAGGAAATCGGGCACCGGACACTGTCCGGTGTGCACCGGACTGTCCGGTGCGCCCGACGACAGAAGGCAAGGATGGCCTTCCAAATTTGTTCTCAACGACTCCTAGCTACCTTGGGGCTATAAAAGGGACCCCTAGGCGCATGGAGGAGATAACCAAGCAACCTTAGAGCATTCTTGATCATCCACACTCAGTCTCTGCGCATTCGTTTGTCATTCTCAGTGATTCGAGCTCCGTTCTAGTGAGAACTTTGAGATAGTCTTTTGAGCTCGATTCTTGGCCGTGTGTGTGCGCATTTTGCTGTGGATTTGTGTGTGTTGCTTCCCTTCCTTACTCCGTGATTCTTTGTGAACATCAAAAGTGTAAGGGCGAGAGGCTCCAAGTTGTGGAGATTCCTCGCGAACGGGATAAGAAAAGAAAAGCATAACACTGTGGTATTCAAGTTGATCATTGGATCACTTGAGAGGAGTTGAGTGCAACTCTCGTCCATTGGGATGCCACAACGTGGAGTAGGCAAGTTTTGTACTTGGCCGAACCACGGGATAAATCACTGTGTCTTCTCTGTGTTGAATTCTTTGTGATTATCGTATTGTGCAAGACCTTCTCTCTAGCCACTTGGCGATTATTGTGCTAACACTTAACAAGTTTTTGTGGCTATAAGTTTAAGTTTCACAGGATCACCTATTCACCCCCCCTCTAGGTGCTCTCAATTGGTATCGGAGCCGTTCTCTTCAAGAAAGGGACTAACCGCCCGAAGAGATGGATCCTAAAGGCAAGGGGATGGTGATCAACGACAAGGAAAAGGAGTCCTTCGTCAACGAGCCCAATAATGACAAGCCCACCGACTCAGGCTCGGGCCACAAAAGGAAAGACGGGAGAAAGAAGAAGGCAAGGCGCATCAAGGAAATTGTCTACTACGACAGCGACGAATCTTCCTCCTCCCAAAAGGACGACGACGACTACGATAGACGAAAGACGGTTAACTCAAACTTTTCTTTCGATTATTCGCGCATCCCGCATAGTTCAAATGCTCAATTGCTTCCCATTCCACTTAGCAAGCCCCCTCACTTTGATGGAGAGGATTACAGATTTTGGAGCCACAAAATGCGTACTCACCTGTTTTCTCTCCATCCAAGCATTTGGGAGATTGTGGAAAGTGGAATGAAATTTGATAGCTCGGATAGTCCTATGTTTATTAATGAACAGATTCATAGAAATGCACAAGCTACTACTGTATTGCTAGCCTCTTTGTGCAGGGACGAGTATCACAAGGTGAGCGGCTTGGACAATGCCAAGCAGATCTGGGACACCCTCAAGATCTCTCATGAGGGAAACGACGTCACCTTGCTCACCAAAATGGAGTTGGTGGAAGGCGAACTTGGACGGTTCGCAATGATAAGGGGGGAGGAGCCGACGCAAACATACAACCGGCTCAAGACCCTTATCAACAAAATAAGGAGCTACGGGAGCACGCGATGGACGGACCACGACGTCGTCCGCCTAATGTTAAGGTCATTTATCGTTCTTGATCCTCATTTGGTGAACAATATACGTGAAAATCCCAGGTACACCAAGATGTCGCCCGAAGAAGTTCTTGGGAAATTCGTTAGCGGGCGAATGATGATCAAGGAGGCGAGGTACGTGGACGACGCCTTGAATGGTCCGATCAACGAGCCGCAACCCCTTGCTCTCAAGGCAACACGAAGCAAGGAGGCGCTACCTAGCAAGGTGGCACAATTTGAGGCGGCCGGACTTAATGATGAAGAGATGGCTCTCATCATCAAAAGATTCAAGACGGTGCTTAAAGGTCGCAAGGGACAGCCAAGCAAGACCAAAGCCAGGGGGAAGCGCTCATGCTTCAAATGCGGTAAGCTTGGTCATTTTATTGCTAACTGTCCCGATAATGATAGTGATCAGGATCAAGGGAACAAGAGGGAGAGAAAGAAGAACTATAAGAAGGCAAAGGGCGAGGCTCATCTTGGCAAGGAGTGGGATTCGGACTGCTCTTCGTCCGACTCCGACAATGAAGGACTCGCCGCCACTGCCTTCAACAAGTCATCTCTCTTCCCCAACGAGCGTCACACTTGCCTCATGGCAAGGGAGAAGAAAGTAAGCACTCATAATACTAGTACTTATGCTTCTTCAAGTGAGGATGAGTCTAGTGATGATGAAATAGATTACTCATGCTTATTCAAGGGATTAGATAGAACCAAGGTAGACAAAATTAATGAATTAATTGATGCCTTGAATGATAGGAATATACTTTTAGAAAAGCAAGAGGATTTGTTGTATGAAGAACATAATAAATTCGTAGAAGCTCAGAAATCTCTTGCTCTAGAAATTAAGAGAAATGAAATGCTCTCTAGTGAACTATCTTCTTGTCATGAAACTATTGCTAAGTTAAAGAGTTTTAATGATGATTTAAATGATAGACTAGAAGTAGCTAGTAAATCTAATTCTTGTGTAGAAATTGTTGAAACTTGTAATAGGTGTAAAGATTTTGACATTGATGCTTGTAGTGAACACCTAGTCTCAATTTCCAAACTTAATGATGAATTGGCTAGTCTTAATGCTCAACTTAAGACTAGCAAGAGTAATTTTGATAAGCTAAAATTTGCAAGGGATGCCTACACAATTGGTAGACACCCCTCAATTAAGGATGGACTTGGCTACAAGAGGGAAGCCAAGGACTTGACAAGCCATAAAGCTCCTATCTCCGCCAAGGAGAAAGGGAAGGCTCCTATGGCTAGTAGTGCTAAAAAGAACCATGCTTTTATGTACCATGATAGGAGACATACTAGAAATGCAAATAGAAGTTATAATGTTTTTGATTCATATGATTCTCATGACATGTTTGCTTCTAGTTCTTTCTATGTGCATGATAGGAATGTTGGTAGGAGAAATGTTGTTTATAATATGCCTAGGAGAAATGTTGTTAATGTTCCTAGGAAAGTTAATGAACCTTCTACAATTTATCGTGCCTTAAATGCTTCCTTTGCTATTTGTAGAAAGGATAGGAAAATAGTTGCTAGGAAGTTAGGGGCAAAATGCAAGGGAGACAAAACTTGCATTTGGGTCCCTAAGGATATTTGCACTAACCTTGTAGGACCCAACATGAGTTGGGTACCTAAGACCCAAGCCTAAATTTGCCTTGCAGGTTTATGCATCTGGGGGTTCAAGCTGGATTATCGACAGCGGATGCACAAACCATATGACGGGGGAGAAGAAGATGTTCACCTCCTACGTCAAGAATAAGGATTCCCAAGATTCAATAATATTCGGTGATGGGAATCAAGGCAAGGTAAAAGGGTTAGGTAAAATTGCAATCTCAAATGAGCACTCTATATCTAATGTGTTTTTAGTAGAGTCTCCTGGATATAATTTGCTATCTGTTAGTCAATTATGCAATATGGGATATAACTGTCTATTTACAAATGTAGATGTGTCTGTCTTTAGAAGAAGTGATGGTTCACTGGCTTTTAAGGGTGTATTAGACGACAAACTTTATTTAGTTGATTTTGCAAAAGAAGAGGCCGGTCTAGATGCATGCTTAATAGCTAAGACTAGCATGGGCTGGTTGTGGCATCGCCACTTAGCACATGTGGGGATGAAGAACCTTCACAAGCTTCTAAAGGGAGAACACGTGATAGGTTTGACTAATGTTCATTTCGAAAAAGATAGACCTTGTGCAGCTTGTCAAGCAGGGAAACAGGTGGGAGGCTCTCATCACACCAAAAATGTGATGACAACATCAAGACCCCTGGAGCTGCTACATATGGACCTCTTCGGACCCGTCGCCTATCTGAGCATAGGAGGAAGTAAGTATGGTCTAGTTATCGTTGATGACTTTTCCCGCTTCACTTGGGTGTTCTTTTTGCAGGATAAGTCTGAAACCCAAGGGACCCTCAAGCGCTTCATCAGGAGAGCTCAAAATGAGTTTGAGCTCAAGGTGAAGAAGATAAGGAGCGACAACGGGTCCGAGTTCAAGAACCTTCAAGTGGAGGAGTTCCTTGAGGAGGAAGGGATCAAGCACGAGTTCTCCGCTCCCTACACACCACAGCAAAATGGTGTGGTAGAGAGGAAGAATAGGACGCTAATCGATATGGCGAGGACGATGCTTGGAGAATTCAAGACCCCCGAGTGTTTCTGGTCGGAAGCCGTGAACACGGCTTGCCACGCCATCAACAGGGTCTACCTTCATCACCTCCTCAAGAAGACTTCATATGAGCTACTAACCGGTAACAAACCCAATGTATCTTACTTTCGTGTATTTGGGAGCAAGTGCTACATTCTAGTGAAGAAGGGTAGAAATTCTAAATTTGCTCCCAAAGCTGTAGAAGGGTTTTTGTTAGGTTATGACTCAAATACAAAGGCGTATAGAGTCTTCAACAAATCATCGGGTTTGGTTGAAGTCTCTAGCGACGTTGTATTTGATGAGACTAATGGCTCTCCAAGAGAGCAAGTTGTTGACTGTGATGATGTAGATGAAGAAGATGTTCCGACAGCCGCTATACGAACCATGGCGATTGGAGAAGTGCGGCCGCAGGAACAAGATGAACGAGATCAACCTTCTTCCTCAACAACGGTGCATCCCCCACCTCAAGATGATGAACAGGTTCATCAAAAGGAGGCGTGTGATCAAGGGGGAGCACAAGATGTTCACGTGATGGAGGAAGAAGCGCAACCGGCACCTCCAACCCAAGTTCGAGCGATGATTCAAAGGGATCATCCCGTCGACCAAATTCTGGGTGACATTAGCAAGGGAGTAACTACTCGATCTCGATTAGTTAATTTTTGTGAGCATTACTCCTTTGTCTCTTCTATTGAGCCTTTCAGGGTAGAGGAGGCCTTGCTAGATCCGGATTGGGTATTGGCCATGTAGGAGGAACTCAACAACTTCAAGCGCAATGAAGTTTGGACACTGGTGCCTCGTCCCAAGCAAAATGTTGTGGGAACCAAGTGGGTGTTCCGCAACAAACAGGACGAGCACGGGGTGGTGACGAGGAACAAGGCTCGACTTGTGGCAAAAGGTTATGCCCAAGTCGGTGGTTTGGACTTTGAGGAGACATTTGCTCCTGTGGCTAGGCTAGAATCAATTCGTATCTTGCTAGCATATGCCGCTCACCATTCTTTCAGGTTGTACCAAATGGATGTGAAGAGCGCTTTCCTCAACGGGCCAATCAAGGAGGAGGTGTACGTGGAGCAACCCCCTGGCTTCGAGGATGAACGGTACCCCGACCACGTGTGTAAGCTCTCTAAGGCGCTCTATGGACTTAAGCAAGCCCCAAGAGCATGGTATGAATGCCTTAGAGACTTTCTAATTGTTAATGCTTTCAAGGTTGGGAAAGCCGATCCAACTCTTTTTACAAAGACATGTGATGGTGATTTGTTTGTGTGCCAAATTTATGTCGATGACATAATATTTGGTTCTACTAACCAAAAGTCTTGTGAAGAGTTTAGCAGGGTGATGACACAGAAATTCGAGATGTCGATGATGGGCGAGTTGAACTACTTCCTTGGGTTTCAAGTGAAGCAACTCAAGGACGGCACCTTCATCTCCCAAACAAAGTACACACAAGACTTGCTGAAGCGGTTTGGGATGAAGGACGCCAAGCCCGCAAAGACTCCGATGGGGACCGACGGACACACCGACCTCAACAAAGGAGGTAAGTCCGTTGATCAAAAAGCATACCGGTCAATGATAGGTTCTTTGCTTTACTTATGTGCTAGTAGACCGGATATTATGCTTAGCGTATACATGTGTGCTAGATTTCAATCCGATCCTAAGGAGTGTCACTTAGTGGCGGTAAAGCGAATTCTTAGATATTTGGTTGCTACGCCTTGCTTCGGGCTCTGGTATCCAAAGGGGTCTACCTTTGACTTGGTTGGATACTCAGATTCCGATTATGCTGGATGTAAGGTCGATAGGAAGAGTACATCGGGGACGTGCCAATTCTTAGGAAGGTCCCTGGTGTCATGGAACTCTAAGAAACAAACTTCCGTTGCCCTATCCACCGCTGAGGCCGAGTATGTTGCCGCAGGACAGTGTTGCGCGCAACTGCTTTGGATGAGGCAAACCCTCCGAGACTTTGGCTACAATCTGAGCAAAGTCCCACTCCTATGTGATAATGAGAGTGCTATCCGCATGGCGGAGAATCCTGTTGAACACAGCCGCACAAAGCACATTGACATCCGGCATCACTTTTTGAGAGACCACCAGCAAAAGGGAGATATCGAAGTGTTTCATGTTAGCACCGAGAACCAGCTAGCCGATATCTTTACCAAGCCTCTAGATGAGAAGACCTTTTGTAGGTTGCGAAGTGAGCTAAATGTCTTAGATTCGCGGAACTTGGATTGAATTGTAGCATACATGTGTTTATGCCTTTGATCATGTTCATTCTGCATTTTGTTGCTTATTGTGGTGCTCAAGTTGTACAAACACTCCCTGGACCTCACAAGTCCGTTGCAAAGTGATGCACATGTTTAGGGGGAGATATGTTACAACTTGACCCTTTGAAGACTAACCATGTGTTTGAGTTTGATGATTTAGTCTCGAAGATGGATTGAAAGGAAAAAAGGTGGACTTGGACCATGAAAGACTTCCACTGCACTCCGATGAGAGGGTAACTTATTCCAAGTTCATCTTTAGACTCTTATTGCCTATTTGCTCTTAATTGAAGATTTTGGTGAGGCAATGGGGTTAAAGGGCCAAGATTGATCCCGTTTTGGTGCTTGATGCCAAAGGGGGAGAAAATAAAGGCCAAAGCAATAGATGGATCAGCTACCACTTGAGAAACTTTGAAAGCAGAATAGAGCTCTTAGAATAGAGCTCTTGGTTTGTCAAAACTCTTGCATTGTCTCTTTTGTCAAAAGTTGGCTTCTTGTGGGGAGAAGTGTTGATTATGGGAAATAGGGGGAGTTTTTGAAAATCTTTGATCAATCTCTTTTGGAATGACTCTCTTTATGCTTCAACATGAGTGTTTGACTTAGAGATAGAGAATTGAGTTTGATTTGCAAAAACAAACCAAGTGGTGGCAAAGGATGATCCATATATGCCAAATTGAATCAAAATAAATTTGAGTTTGTATTTGAAGTGATATTGCACTTGTTCTAGTTGCTTTATGTTGTGTTGGCATAAATCACCAAAAAGGGGGAGATTGAAAGGGAAATGTGCCCTTGGGCCATTTCTAAAGTATTTTGGTGATTAAGTGCCAACATAAGTGCTTAAATGTGAATCTATGCCCATGGATGAACAAAGTGCAAATCAAGAGCAAAGGTATGTTTCTAAGTCTTAGTACATTGGTTTTGTGTACTAATATACTTGTCTAAGTATCAGAAACAGAAAGAAGAAGAAAAGAGAAGAGTTGGCTGTATACAGCCAAGAGGCTGTTTCGGTCTGGGGCACCGGACTGTCCGGTGGTGCACCGGACAGTGTCCGGTGCGCCAGGCTGCCTCGGGCGAAGTGGCCGCTCTCGGGAATTTGCCGACGGCGTACGGCTAAAATTCACCGGACTGTCCGGTGTGCACCGGACTGTCCGGTGAGCCAACGGTCGGCCGGGCCAACGGTCGGCCGCGCGATCTGCGCGGGACACGTGGCCGAGCCAACGGCTAGAAGGGGGCACCGGACTGTCCGGTGTGCACCGGACATGTCCGGTGCGCCAACGGCTCCAAGTCTGCCAACGGTCGGCTTCGCCAATTAAGGAAGGAAATCGGGCACCGGACACTGTCCGGTGTGCACCGGACTGTCCGGTGCGCCCGACGACAGAAGGCAAGGATGGCCTTCCAGATTTGTTCTCAACGACTCCTAGCTACCTTGGGGCTATAAAAGGGACCCCTAGGCGCATGGAGGAGATAACCAAGCAACCTTAGAGCATTCTTGATCATCCACACTCAGTCTCTGTGCATTCGTTTGTCATTCTCAGTGATTCGAGCTCCGTTCTAGTGAGAACTTTGAGATAGTCTTTTGAGCTCGATTCTTGGCCGTGTGTGTGCGCATTTTGCTGTGGATTTGTGTGTGTTGCTTCCCTTCCTTACTCCGTGATTCTTTGTGAACATCAAAAGTGTAAGGGCGAGAGGCTCCAAGTTGTGGAGATTCCTCGCGAACGGGATAAGAAAAGAAAAGCATAACACTGTGGTATTCAAGTTGATCATTGGACCACTTGAGAGGAGTTGAGTGCAACTCTCGTCCGTTGGGACGCCACAACGTGGAGTAGGCAAGTTTTGTACTTGGCCGAACCACGGGATAAATCACTGTGTCTTCTCTGTGTTGAATTCTTTGTGATTATCGTATTGTGCAAGACCTTCTCTCTAGCCACTTGGCGATTATTGTGCTAACACTTAACAAGTTTTTGTGGCTATAAGTTTAAGTTTCACAGGATCACCTATTCACCCCCCCCCCTCTAGGTGCTCTCAGGGATGCCAAAGATCCGAAAAAAACCTTCCCTAAGCTCGTTGCCGAGAAACGATTAAAATAATCCGAGCGCGAGGTGGCCCTGCCATGCAGCAGTTACACGTGTCCTGGCGATTCACCTTCTTGGGCTCTGTGGCCCACCATTCAGTGGGTGCGGGCGGCTATTTGTCCGGTGCGGAAAACTTGACGATTTACCTTCCCACCTGCGGCACTATATAAACAGACGAGTAGGTGTGAAGTTACCACAACATTCATTGCTATTGCACTGTTTTGCTACCAAAAATTTGACCATAGCCGAAGCTTGCTTACTGCATCGTCAACCGAAGCCATTCATTTTGCTCAAGCTTCGTAACAAGAAAGAGCTTCGGCAAAGTTAAAAACTTTTCAACTTCAACAAAAAACAAGAAATTCAATCATCAGATGGCTAGGGTACGCTCAACAGCTAGGGTTCCTCGCGACGGAGAGGAAGCCGAAGGTGCCGAAACCGATCCAATCTCTGAAGTGATGCAACGGTCATGGCTGGTAGTATCGGAGGATGCACCTGCCACTGAAGTTGAGCAGGTTGATGCTGAGGAAACTGAATCTGAAGATGATTACAGTGTCGTGCCATCTAAACCCAGCCACCTGGAGTTTGGGAAATCCACCATTACCGAAGGTGATATGACTAAGCTGATGAAGCTGGGCTATTTCAGTGAAGCAAAAAAGGAGCTGGTTCGTTTTGGCGGAGAGGAAATTACTCCGAAGACGGAAAAAGATGAGGTGGTAGTGTTCAAAAGCTTCTTTAAAGCAGGACTAAGATTTCCTTTGAATGGGATGATTGCCGATGTTTTGAAAAAATTTGGTATTTATCTTCATCAACTAACTCCTAACTCCATCGTTAGGCTTAGTGTCTATATCTGGGCCCTCCGAAGTCAGGGGGTAGAACCATTTGCCGAAGGCTTCTGCCGAGTACACGAGCTTCATTATCAAACAAAAGCCAGAGAAGATGGGCTGCATGAAAACTTCGGCTGCTACAATTTTGCTTACCGCAAAAGTACAAAGTTTCCAGTTATCAGATATAGTACCAAGTGGCCAGCTGGCTGGAAGACCGAATGGTTGTACATCAAAGTTGATGAAGAAAAGGAGAAGCTAGTCCAAAGTCCACTGGAATTAATCTTCGGAGAAACCAGGCCCCAGTGCAACATGACACTGAAGAGTCCAAGCCAAATTGCACTGGACGAATTTCGGGTTATTGCGGAGCATATTGGCATTAGGGATCTGGTGCAAGAATTCTTGGCTTTTAGAGTGTTCCCAACTTTGAAAGAGTGGGACATGCCGAAGCTCGAAGGAGAAAAAAGGGGGAACTTGTTCGGCTGCCCTACTATTATAAATTCAAGAAACATTTCAAAGTACCTTGCCAAGAATGGTTAGACACAATTGAAGTTATGTGCAACGACATTCTTGGCAATTATTCTAAAAAAAGACCAACTGATGACTGCAGCCTTCGGCACTCGTCTGAAGCGAAGGTTAAACCGGGTAATGGATGCTCTGAACTTTGAGTATCCTGACTATGAGCGGCTGGACCGAGGGGTCGAAGGACAGAAGAGAAAGAGAGTTGCCAGCATCTTGAATAAAGAAGACACTAAATTAGTGACAGATGATGAAGAAAAACTAAAAAGAAGAAGATGAGGCCTGAGCCGAAGACAGATGTTTCGAAGAAAAGAAAGGCTGCGGCTCTGAAGCAGAAGGCATCTAATATAGAAGAAGAAACTGTTGCAACACCTTCTGCCACCGACGTGGAGGAAATCTTAAAGGTAATGACTGAATCTTTGCCTATCAAGCTAAGTCCACTAGGCCGCATCTGACGAAGCTTTTTCAGAAGGAAAAGGAGCCCTTGCTAACGAAGAAGGTAACTGGGCCGAAAAGGCAAAGAATTGTCACTGTGACAGAAGTTATTGAAGGGACACCACCGCAAGCTTCGGCTCCGAAGGCACCAGTTGTTGAGAGCACAATAGCGACCAAAACTGCACCTGCCGAAGCTGCCACGACCGAAGATGTACATTTAGAAAGCACAATTTCAAACATTGATAAGATACTTCTGGACATGGCCACAGAAGAAGCTGCCGTAGCCACTGAAGAAGCCGTGGCTACAGTACCTGAGAAGGGGAAGAAAATAGCTGAAGATGCTTCGGAAGAGGAAATTTTCAACTTTCAAAACTTAGTTGGACAAGAGTTAATGAAGGCTGAAAAAGAAGAATTAAAAGAATATGCCATATCCTGCGGATATCAACCAGGGGCACTACTCTTCGGTGGTGTTGACGATGAAAAGTTAGGCTGCGTCCGAGATCAAACCGGAGCGAAGGTTATCGGTACTCTATCAAAGAGTATTGGTTTCCCGAAGCTTGAGACCGACATAAGCCACTACCGACGATAGCATCTTGTCGGTAGCTTATTCTATTCTAATTTCAAGGTAAAAACTTTTCTTCGACTTTTCATTATTTTGAACAACAAAGGTGTTTTCTAACGAAGGTTGCTTGTGCACAGAGTATGCTGCTGAGTAAAGCTTTGAGAATGCAACAAGATCTCGAAGATAAAAAACATGAAGTTATAATTGAGGGTTTAGAAAGTAAAATAAAAGATCAAGCAGCTGCTCTTGAAAAGAAGGATTTTGAACTTTAGACAACAGAAGGTTTATTGGCAGAAGCTGAAGCTAAGATTGCAAAGTTAAATACAGAGCTTCTGTCGAAGTCAGAAAGCTTCGAACAGGAGAAGCATAAGTTAAATGCCAAATACAAGACTGAGGTCGAGAAAAGTTCGAATCTGCAAAAATCATTGTCAGATCTTCAAAACAAATGTCTGGAGTTCAGTAGCCGATGTGTACAACGGCTGAAGCAGATCTTCAATTCGGTTGGAGCTAGCTGCGAAAAATTTAGTCCTTCGGCTGAAGACTTGCCAGGAGCCTTCTAACATATCGAGGGTGAAATTGATGACCTTGATGAAATTATAGCCGGACATGGTGATTTCTGTGCCCTGGTAGCTTCTCGGGGCACAGCTGTCGCCTTCCTGAAATCTGGTTGTACACATGGAAACATTGTTAATAGGCCTAACTTTAGTTTGTCACCAGCAGATCTAGTTGATATTCCCAATCTTGCCCGAAGCATAGGAAACAGGTTTATAAAACTAATATGGATGAAGGGTGGACGAAGCATAGCTGGTGACGAAGCTCGAAGTCATCTTAAGCCGGTAACAAAAGCATACCTTGTGCTTACCTTTCCCTTTAAGCTTGAATAATTCTTACAATTTAAATATGTACAGGATGACGAAGTTGAGGAGCAAGTTGACGAAGCTGAAGAGCACAAAGCCGAAGCTTAATAGACAATGATGAAGCTTGAATAGATACCTGTGGAAAAGACTCTAAGAATTCTTGTAATAACCTTTGTAAAGAATATTGTAACTTTAGAATTAGATTTTACTCTGCAAACTTTGTCCATACCTTGTAATATATTTTTACCTTTCCATCAACATATGAAGTGCTTCGCTGTGAACAACACTTGTACTTGCCTTGATTTGCTCTATGGATGAAACTAGCATTTTTTGAGCCGAAGGCGAAAAACACCTTCCCTTCTTTTCGTACACAACGAAGCATAAATCTGCTTCTTTTTCTCTTTTTTTGCCGAAGCCTTATTATTAGAGCCGAAGCATCCGCCTGCGTCTGTATGTTATGATGATGATGATCCTATGTATGTCTAAATGAATGTTTATGAATGCAAATGTATGATGTAATGTGTCGTGCAAATGAATGTCCAAACACACATACGAAGCCACAACCATAGCCTTCATTCCCTTGGGGATGACCGAAGTCTCTTTGCCGCTTATTTTTTGGCTTCACCGCTTATTTTTTGGTGTATCAGCGCTGACTTTTCGCTGTAAGTTCTGCATCCCCTTAGGAACGTCTTTTGAACTTCTTCGCCTTCTATTTCGGCGTATCGCGTTGACTTTTCGCGCTTCACCTTATATTTCGGCGGAATCAGCGTTGACTTTTCGCTGTAAGCTCTGCATTCCCTTTGGAACGACTTTTGAGCAGAAAACTTACGCTGCGCTCCCTTAGGAACGGCTTTTTGTAGCTTCGTCGTGCTCTGCATCCCCTTAGGGACGACTTTCGAGCTTCGTCGCTGTTTTTTCCTTTTTGCCTGCACTCGATGGTGCATGCTGAGTTTTTACATTTACATTTTTTTGGGGCATTTTGCTCTCGTAGAGCTGAATAAGAAAAAGGGAAATTACATGCTATGGCCTCATTAAAAACCTTTCTCCCCCTTCGGAAAGGAAAAGGGTGCCATAAGAAAAATAAAAAGATTACATCAGCTAAACATAATATCGTCGAAGCTCATCTGCATTCCAAGATCTAGGAATGTCGTTGTCGTTCATATCCTTCAGTCTGTAAGAGCTGGGTCTTGACGAAGATACTACCAAAAAAGGTCCTTCCCACATCAGTTGTAGCTTGCCTACTGTATCTGGATTGGGCACTCTCCGAAGTACCAAGTGCCCTGGCTTAATGTTCTTTAGCCGAACTTTTCTGTCACGCCACTTTATTGTTTCGGCTTGATATTTATTGATGTTCTCCACTGCCTGAAGCCTGATCCCTTCTATAGCATCTTTTGCCACAGAACAATCAGCTTCGTCCTCTGCCGAAGCCATTGTTATTATTGATCCTGCTTTAGCTTCTTCTGGGGTTATTGCTTCGTCACCAAACAGTAATTTGAATGGTGTAAAGCCTGTTGACCTTGATATTGTTGTGTTGTGGCTCCACACCACTTTGATCAATTCATCTGGCCACTTTCCTCTGGGCTGATTGAAGATTAACTTCATTATTCCCGTCATTATAATGCCATTAGCTCTTTCAACAAGTCCATTTGACTCCGGATGTCTGACCGATGCAAAATGAATCTTCGTGCCAATTTGTTCACAGAATTCTTTGAAAGCTTCAGCATCAAATTGTGTCCCGTTATCCACAGTAATAGCCTTTGGCACTCCGAAGCGACAAATAATATTTTGCCAGAAAAATTTCTGGACAGTGACCGAAGTTATTGTGGCTAAAGGCTTCGCCTCAATCCACTTGGAAAAATACTCTACCGCCACCACAACATATTTTAGATTTCCTTGTGCTGGTGGATGTTGGCCTAGTAAATTGAGGCCCCACCTTTGCAGCGGCCAAGTGGGTTGTATTAATTGAGTGAGAGACGAAGGTTGCTTCTAATCTCTTGCACATTTTTGACAGCCTTCGCACTTTTGTACTAATTCTACCGCATCCAAAGCTACCTTCGGCCAATAAAATCCTTGTCGAAAAACTTTTCCCAACAAGGGCCTAGATCCAATGTGTGATCCACACAGACCTGCATGTATCTCTTTCATCAATTCCATACCTTCGGTTCTTGATAAACATTTGAGGAGTGGTGAACAAACTCCATGTTTATACAATTCCCCTTCTATTATCACAATGGTCTTGTTCTTGCCTCCATTCTTTTGTTATAAGCTTCGTCACTTGAAAGACAATTTCCTTGAAGGAAAGATATTATTTCAGTTCTCCAGTCTTCACTGTGTACTGGAAAAATAGTAAGCACTCCTCTCTCCATAAGCTCAACCAAAGGTGCTTTTATTGCTTCAAAAAATACTTCAGAAGGTAGGGGGAGCCCCTGAGCCGCTGATTTGGCTAGTAAATCTGCATGCTCATTTTCACCTCTTGGAATATTTTGACGGAAAAACCTTCGAAGGAAGCTTCCAACCTTCAGACTGCATCCAGATACTTTTCAAGCTTCGGATCTCGTGCCTTGCTGCTCTTATCCACATGGCCAGCAATGACTTGAGAATCAGTCTTTAGGATGGCCCTTCTTATTCCCATTGCCCTTAGTTTCCGAAGCCCAAAAGAAGTGCTTCGTACTCAGCAATATTATTTGTGCAACTAAAATCCAGTTTGACTGCAAAACATGTTTTGACTTTTGAGGGTGCCACTAGGACCATAGCTGCTCCTGCACCGAAGGTTCCCCAAGAACCATCGCAGAACACCGTCCAAGCTTCGGTATCTTTGCTTATCCCTTCTTCGTGAGCCCCTGGCGTCCAGTCAGCTATGAAGTCTGCTAGCGCCTGAGATTGAATTGAAGATCTGTGCACGTAGTCGATGGTGAATTCATTGAGCTCCGTGGCCCACTTCCCAACCCTTCCAGTAGCTTCTCTATTTCTCATAATATCCTTCAGAGGTTGTGACGAGGGAACAATTATATGGTAAGCTTGAAAATAATGCTGAAGCTTCCTGGATGCCATTAACATAGCATACAACACTTTCTCCAATTCTGTGTAATTTTTCTTTGATAAGCTTAATACTTTGGAGACAAAATATACTGGGACTTGATTTTTAGTTTGTCCTTCAAGCTTCTCCTGTACAAGCGCCGCACTTACTGCAGAGTGCGAAGCTGCCACATACAATAGCAAAGGAGCCCCTGGCGTGGGTGGAGTTAACGTTGTTAGATTTATCAGGTATTGCTTCAGCTCTTCGAAGGCTTTCTGCTGAGCTGATCCCCATTGAAAGACTTCGGCTGATTTCAGCACTTCAAAGAATGGTAAATTTCTCTCTGCTGATCTAGATATGAATCGATTCAAAGATGCCAATCTTCCTGTCAGCCGTTGAGCCCCCTTCTTTGTGCTTGGCGGCTCCATCCGAAGAATAGCTTCGATTTTGTTCGGATTAGCTTCGATCCCCTTCGTTGAAACTAGACAACCAAGGAATTTTCCTTTCTTTACTCCGAAGACACATTTTTCTGGATTTAATTTAAGGCCAGCTTGCCTACAATTAGCAAATGTTTCTTGTAGGTCAGCAATGTGATTTTCCTGCTTCATGCTCTTTACTAGGATATCATCAACATATGTTAGTACATTTCTGCCTATCTGAGAATGAAGGACTTTGGCTGTCATTCTACTGAAGCTTCCTCCAGCATTCTTAAGCCCCTCAGGCATCCGAAGGTAACAATATGTACCACTGGGGGTTATGAAGCTGGTTTTTGGCTCATCTTACTTCTTCATCTAGATTTGATGGTAGCCTGAATAACAATCTAGTAGACTCATGAGCTCTGACGAAGCTGCTGCATCCACTAGATAATCTATTCTTGGTAATGGGAACTCATCCTTTGGACAAGCCTTATTGAGATCAGTAAAATGAATGCACATTCTCCATTTACCATTGGCCTTCTTCACCATAACAGTGTTAGCTAGCCATTCCGAGTATTTTATTTCTCTGATGACTCCAGCACTAAGAAGTCTTTTCACTTCATTCCGAGCACCTTCGGCCTAGTCATCAGACATTTTCCGAAGCCTCTATTTTCTGGGTCTGAAGGATGGATCGACATTGAGCGAATGTTCAATGACGTCCCTGTTGACACCACAGAGATCGTTGGCTGACCATGCAAAAACATCTTTGTTGTTGAATAAAAACCTTAACAAGGTTTTCTCCTGCTCTTCAGATAGTTGAGATCCCAGCAATACCTTCTGCTCTGCTATGTCTTCACATAGAAGCATGGGCATCGGCTGATCAGCCGAAGCAGCCTTCTCCCTTCTGTACTTATACTGTTCACAGGCTTTGGCTCCATCTATATTATGGATTGCTTTTGAATCTGTCCAGTTTCCTTCAGCCTTTCTGGCAGCTTCCTGACTTCCGTGAATAGCAATAGGCCCTTGATCCGAAGGTATCTTCATGCATAGATATGCTGGATGAAGAATTGCTTCAAAAGCATTGAGTGTCCCACGACCAATGATTGCATTGTAAGGATACTCCATGTCGACAATATCAAACACAACTTGCTCAGTTCTTGTATTGTTGACAAATCCGAAGGTCAATGGCATCGTGATCTTGCCAAGTGCTACAATCTACCTTCCTCCGAAGCCACAAAGAGGGTGTGGAGCGATTAATCGTATCCTCTGGCTCTTGCATCTGTCTGAAGGCCTTGGCAAATATAATATCCGTTGCACTACCTATATCAAGCAGAACATTGTGGACCAGAAATCCCTTGATGATGCAAGAAATGACCATAGCATCATTGTGAGGGTAATCCTTGAGCTGAAGGTCCTCCTGGGAGAAGGTGATTGGGATGTGGGACCATTTTGACTTGATGAAGGGTCCCTGCACCCCAACATGCTGTATCCTTCTCTGAGCCTCCTTTTTCTGCTTCTTGTTGGCTGGCTCTGAGCATGAACCACCTGTTATTGGGAGCACCAGCTTCGTAGCCGAAGCAGCTTCAGCTTGGTTGTTGAACGAAGCCATCAGCTCAGAAAGTGGAAGTGAGTTCACCGGAGGTGGGCGCCAATGTTGGGGACTTGTTCTCAAATGCTAAGAGTAAAGAACAAGGCAACACGAAGTATTAAATGTTAATGTCCTTCGTCCTTCGAAGCATTATTTCCCTTAGGATATAATGATCTTCGGACGAAGGTCATGAAGGACGTACCTTCATCATCACGGTTAAAGGAAAATGAAAGATGAAACATATAAAACATGAAAGATAAACACAAATAAGGCACATAATAATATCATTCATATATTATCATTATACGAACTTGGATATCTAAATACAATATTTAATTACATTTATACCTTCGGCTTGATAGAAGGCAAGAATCCCAAGTGTTGCGCTCGAGCGATTACAAGATAGCGTGAACAGTACAGGGGTACTATTCATCTATTTATAGGCACAGGGCGCAGCCTGTGTGAAATTACATTTATGCCCTTCACAATCGATTACAATCATGACACAAACTATCATGGGTTTATTGGTCATTTCATCTTTAGGTCGGTTCACTCCTTCGTCTTGAGACATGTCACTATGCCGAAGCTTTATAGGTGATAACTTCGGCATTGCTTTTGAGAAAATCCGCTGAAGGTGTTTCTTTCTTCAGGATCTTTGGCTACGAAGCATACCCCCAACACTGGCAGAGGTACATCTTTTCAGATGTTGAACCCATCAAGGCCTTTCATGGATTCACCATCATAAGCATTTTCTTTGTAAAAATTCCCAACAAATATGAAGCATCACTTTTGTTTTAAAACAAAACATTTTGTTTTTCTAGAGCAAGGATAAGCATCATAAAAATCCTTTTCATAAAAGGGTATCAAGGAAGGGCAATCAATTTTCCAAGGAAGGAAATGCATCAATTGTTTAGCACACAACTCCTATCACCTAATGCATCATACAAGGTGATAAAGATTTTAAAACACAAGGAAAGGGATAATGCATTGGGGCTTGCCTGGGACAACACTAGGTTAGTGTTTGTTAGACGCCGATCACTTGACAACCAGCCTTTGTTTTGGCACTTGTTCAGATTATCCATCTTCCTGTTCGTCCATTAGCATCACCTTTCAGAGTAGGTCGTGCTTTCCGACATCTTGGGGTCGACTTGGCTCTGGTTCTCCGCATATCGTGATAAATTAACGTACCTAAATGATTTGCATAATGCACATAAATGCATATAAACAAGAATAGCACAAGACTAAATATTGCTACACCGAAGATGATTAAATATTTAGGGTCGCAACATTACTACACTCAAACAACGCTAGATATTACTATGTTCCTCTAGCTTAACCTGATCTAACTCAATCATCAAGAAATGATAACTATGTGCAAGCTCTACGTGTCTTAGTTAAAGTTCAACGGTAAAAACATAATACTTCTAAACTTAGTGGTCTAAGAAATTTAAATCTAGAACAAGAACAAAAGCACATCACTTTCTAGACCACGCGACCGGACTAAATTACATACCACTCCAAGCTATCATATATAGCATACCTGTTGGAACTTGCTCTCCTGGGCAAGTTGATCCAACGGGGGAGTAAAAGCAATGTAGACAAGGTTTTCACTTGAGATGGCAATAGATCTATTAATCTAGCCTCTCAAGGGCACTGTGCGGGGGTATTTATAGGTACCTGAGTGCCTAGCATCCTGAGTTAAGGACGCATGTGCCCTCAGGCTCCTAGGTTATCCCCGGGATATTCCCATAAAGCAGGGTTACAGACTGTAATTACAGGGAAACCTTTACAAATTAGGCCCGTAATGCGCAGCGGCCACGCGGGGCCTGTTACAATGGGCCGGATCACGCGTGGGCCTCCATGTTGGACGAGGCCGCGGGATGGGACGACCTCGTCATAGGCCTTCGACAGCGACGCATGGGACGAAGGGTAGAGTCTGCCAGCCGTCTTGTCTCCGTTGGTGCAGCGAGGCTGGCGAAGGCATCGAGCGAAGGGTGGCATCTTCGCCTTCGACCCAACTTTTGTCCTCTGAGGGACCAGTTCGACTAAGTCATCTGGTGCCGAAGGTGTCGCTAGATGGTGGAGACGCTGCCCTCGCTCGAAGTAGTTCCGCGGGGGTTTTTGACATGACCGTTGATTGACGCCGCACTGTTGGATTGCGGGCTTCCCGAAGCGTCGCGCCCTGTGTATATAAAGGGGGCGGGGGCGGCACGGATTGAAATTTACCTTTCTGCGTGCCGCGAAAACCCTAGCCTCCCTTTCAAACTGCTCGCCTGCTCGTCTGCCCTCCTTGCTCTTGTTCGTCGGAGAACTGGCCCGCGTGAAACAGACCGCGCGCCGCCGTCGACGGTACGTAGCTATGTCATCTTCCTCCTCGTCAGCTGCGACCACACCGACGGCCGAGGCGTCTTCCGAAGATCTCGCGGGCACTGTGGCGGCGGCGGAATTACGACCGGGTGATACGGTGGAATTCGGTGTTTTGCGGATGTCGTTGGTCCGCGTGCAAGATATGCAACGGTTGGGGTATTTTGGCGGCGGGGTTGGGCGTGTCCCGGGGGCAGAGGAGGTTCCCGAGCCCGAGGGCGAATTGGTTGTTTTTGAGGCATTTTTCATCGCCGGCCTTTGTCTGCCCGCGCATAGTTTTGTGTCGGAGGTTCTGTAGAAGTTCGAAGTCCAGGTTCATCAGTTGACACTGAACGCCGTGGTGGCGTTGGCGAAGTATGTCTAGGCAACGATGTCGTATGGCGGTCATCCTTCGGTGGAGGTCTTCGCCAAGCAATATTGTCTGCACAGGCAGAAGAGAAAAATTGGACATAAGATTGAGCAATTCGGATCGTGCACTTTCACGCCGAAGTCCGGGAAGACTTCGATGGAAGTTGTGGAGCTGGTCCCCTGTGCCCGAAATAAGTGGGGCAACTGGTGGGACTACTGGTTCTATGTTTCGGAGGCTGAAGTCGAAGATCACCCAGGGCTCCCTGCCGCCATTATGCGTTCTCATTATTATGTGGCGTACCTGCCATTTGAAGTGGTGGAGCATGATGAAAATGAAAGGGCCCTTCGGATTGCTGCCCGCACGAGTAGTGGGCACGATCTAGTTGAGGAATTCATAGGGTATGGGGTGTGGCCCTTGGCGCATGGATGGGCGCTGGGCGAAGTATGCCCTCGCGAGATGCCCTCCCTGGGTGGACGGAAGGTGCGAAGTCCGCTTTTTGCTTTGGATGTGCGAGGACGGGATGCTGCCGCAGTCGTGCGTGAGGCGGAGGATGGGGCGGTGAGAATTGTTGGGCGCTATGTGCCAAAGACGGAGGCCCAATGAAGTTGGGATATATGTGGATCCAACGATCGCCTGAATAGGGTCTTCGAGTTGAATTGTTTGCCGAATGGCGGTTATCCCGGGGAAGATGTCGTCGACCGCCACGGGAAAAAACCAGCGGCTGTGACTGAGGACGACCCTGCGCCGGAGGCTGCCCCAGCCACTAAAAAGAGTAAGCTAGGTACTGCGGTGGGAGAACTGGGGGTCTCTGATAGCTTTGCTATGGAGTTGATGGGGACATGCGCGGCCCCCGGGGGAAGGATGTCTTCGCCCGAGCTCCGGGAGTCTTCGGCGCGGATGCTGGAGGTTACGGGGGGTCGATGGCCCAAGAACGTTCCTATCCCTCGCGCAGCTAGCGAAGACTTCTTTACGTCTCGCATGGCTCGTGACTTGAGAGTGTTTCCTTACGGACGGAATACTGCTGCTGTTGTGTCGGTAGTGATGAACAAGGACCGCCAGGATGCTGCGCAGAAGCGCCGGGCGGTCATCAGGCTCCCCGATGCTAGGCCGAAGAGGGCGCGGGGGACTGCGAAGGCTACCGTCCCCGGCGGTAGCCAGTCGACGCTGGCGGCGAAGCCGGCCGCCCCTGGGTCCAGCAAGGTGCCGGAGAGCGTGAAGGCGGTCGGCGCCGGCGGAACCAAGTCTGCCCCGGACGGAGCTGCGAAGGCCCGAGAACTGCCTTCGCCGGGGAAACGCGTTGCCGATTTTAGCACAAATACTAGCATGGACGACTATCTCGTTGGTAAGCATTTTTTTAACCGGTGATACGTTGCAGGGTCGGGCGAGGGGCAACTTGATGTTGTCCCGCCTGCGGTGGCAACCACGGCGTCTACCGCGGTGCTTGGGGTGAAGGGTGGCGCTTTCAGCGCTGGCGGCGAGATTTTGGCGGCCACTGCCGTCAAGAACGAAGCGGGCACTGTGTCCCGCCGGCTGAGGGAGGTGTCGCAGCAGCTGGCGTAGCAGCTGAGTCAAGTAAGTTGAGCTAGACTTCGGTGTGTGCCGCTTTCATGGTGATTGTGGTCTCATGTGTGTCTGTTAGGCGGCCGACTTCGCTGACCGCGTGGCGTCGGGTGCCCTCACTGCGGACGTGGCTGTCGAAGTCGAGAGACTTCAGGCGCAGCACGTGGACGCCGTCCGGGAGAAGTCGGCTACGGAGAGCAAAAGCAGCAGGCTGGCGGAGAAGGAGGCCGCCCTGGAGGCCGAGAGGACGGACCTCCGGCGCCAGCTGGTAGAGGAAAGGAGGGAGGCCAACCAGGCCATCGCCAAGGCGCAGGCGGCGCAGGCGGAGGCCAAATTGGCGCGGGCGGAGGGGAGTCTCGCCAGCCAGCGCGCCGAGGAATGGGAGGTGCGGTTCAACGCTCTACAGGCCCGCATGGAGAGGGCCGAGGCCTCTACGCGCTCGGAAGTTGAGCGGACGCGCAAACAGCTCGTGGACTCATACCACGAGCTGGGTGCGCGGACTGCTGACTTCGAGGTGCCCGACCGAGAGGCGGGCCTTCGCTTCCTCGAGTGGCTGCAAGAGGAATTGCTGGCACTCCCGACCATCGTGGAGGGCTTCATGTCCTTTGCCTCCCTTGTCACCTTCGAAGGGGCCATGAATGCGCTGTCCCACGAGGGGTGCAGTCACTATGAGGGCTTCGACCGATCCGATGAAGATTTTGGGTGCGAGGTTTTTAAGGTCAAAGACCCTGTGGTGAAGGACTATGCCGGGGCCCTCTTCGACCGGATGTGGGGCCCACACGGTCGGGAGGCGGTTAGGGAGCGGTCTGACCGGGCGAGGGATCAGGTAAAGTTTGTCTTTTGTTTCGTGTCGTTGAATGTGGGTATACGTGGGTTCGCTGAATTGGTGTGCTGTGTTGTAGATGGCGCGTGCCGAGGACGTGGAGGACTTCGGACATCTAAACAGCGCGCAGCCCGAGGCGGAGGTCAACCCGGTGGTGGCCGAGGCTGAGGTTGACCCGACACCGCCCCCGGAAACCGATGAAGGCTCCCTTGCTGCCCCTGCGCCTACTATGTCTGGTGGAGGCTCGTCGCCGGCCACTGTGCCGATGGTGGAGGATCCCCCAAAGGCGGCGACGGAGCTGGCAGCAGAGGATCCCATGGCGGCGGCTGGGTCTTCGCAGGTGGCTTAGTGGGTGTGGGGTAGTTAGAGAATTTTGTCTATGTTACTGAACCTTGGTTGCTGCGCAGGTTCAGGATTTTGGGCCTGCGCACGCAACCGCTACTGCTAATTTTGTGGCGGCTTCGACCGTGGTCGCTAGAAATGAATTGGATGAGTCTACGTCTAAGTTTTCTGAGTTTGATGACTCTGGGAGTTCGGATGTGTGGACAGAAGAGTCTTCGGATGAGGACTTGGATTATTTTGCGGCCTTGGATGTGGTTGTGGCGAAGGCTTCTCCGCGTGTTACGGATGCTGAAGTTTTGCCTGGTCCGAGTGCCGGGCGTAGGCGGCGAAGGGCGGTGGCGAAGCATAGAGTGAGTGAAGTGGATGGTGGTCGGCTTCGTGTGGGCAGGGCCGGTAAGCAGGAATTGTTGTCCTCGCCGGTAAGCAGTGGCGAAGCGTAGAGTGTAGGTGAGGGGGAGTTGCGAAGTCTTTTTGAGGGTGAAGAGCTGAGGATAATGCTATTTAACTATTGGGAGATGGGAATCATTCCGAAGGTTGAACCAATGTAAGGTGTGATGCCCTCGCTGTACCAGTGTAACTATAGTTTGTATGATGAGGCTGTGCGCCTTCGCGCATCCGGCTATGTCCATAGGGGCGTTGTGCACTTGGTCTAGCACGTTTATTATGTCGGTCCGGCTGCGCCTGTAGTCGGTCTTTGCGCGAACAGTTTCTCGATGTAGACTTTTGCACGGATGTAATGTGCCTTCGATTTTGCGCAGTCGTTGTGCTAGTCCGGCTGCACCCTTAGGCGACTTTTGCACGGATAGTCTTTTGAAGAAGACTTCGATTTTGCGCACTTGTTGTGCTACTCCGGCTGCAACCTTAGGCGACTTTTGCACGGATAGTCTTTTGAAGAAGACTTCGATTTTGCGCACTTGTTGTGCTTGTTCGGCTGCACCCTTAGGCGACTTTTGCACGGATAGTCTTTTGAACAAGACTTCGATTTTGCGCACTTGTTGTGCTAGTCCGGCTGCACCCTTAGGCGACTTTTGCGTGGAGTGTCGCACGCGAGGGTAGCCAGCGCTGCCCCTCACGGTGACTTTGTATTGGTCGAATGCAGAAGACCGTCGATGTGGTCTTTTTTCGACGTAGATTTTTGCGGGGGATTTTTCGCGTGTATATTACATGGCTCTGCCTCGTTAAAAATCTCACCCCCCGAGAGGAAAAGAGTGCGGGCCGAAATAAAATTGTTTTGCGAATTACAAGGGCGAGCTGGCCCTGAGGAGTTAAACAAAAAATTTGCGGAGATTATCAATGTTCCAAGAATGCTCTAAGTCCTCGCCGGACGGCGTTGTGAGCTTGTACGCGCTGGGGGACGCCTTCGTCTTGACGATGAAAGGGCCCTCCCACTTGGGCTCCAGTTTGCCCCGTGACTCTATCCGTGCTGTCCGGACGAGTACGAGGTCTCCTTCGCTGAATTCCCTCGGGATGACTGTGTGGTCACGCCATGCTTTTGTTTGAGCTTGGTATTTGTTTAGAGCCTGTAGGGCAAAGACGCGGTCTCCATCGATGAGGTCCTTCGAAGTGGGCTCATCCACGTCGGGGGCGGCTGACGGGACTGTCCGTGGTGACCCATGTTTTATTTCTTGCGGAGTCATGGCCTCCGATCCATATAGAAGGCGGAAAAGGGTGAACCCAGTCGCTCTGCACTCAGTCGTGTTCAGTGCCCAGACCGCTTCAGGTAACAGGTCGGCCCACTTGCCCTTTTTGTCGTCGAGGAGCATCTTCTTGACGGCTGTGAAAATTTTGCCATTCGCGCGTTCCACAACTTCGTTGGATTGCGGGTGGTACACTGAGGCGAAGGCAAGCTTGGTGCCAATGGAGAAGCAGAAATCCTTGAAGTCTTGGCTGTCAAATTGCTTGCCATTGTCAACTGTGAGTTCGGACGGGACTCCGAAGCGGCAAACAATGTTTTGCCAGAAGAATTTCTGGGCAGTCTTCGATGTTATTATGGATACGACCCTCGCCTCAATCCATTTGGTAAAATACTCGACAACGACGAAGGTGAACTTGAGGTTCCCCTGGGCCGTGGGCAGGGGCCCGACAATGTCCAGGCCCCAGCTCTGAAGAGGCCATGTGTGGGCGATTAGCTTCGTGAATTGCGAAGGGCTTCCCAAGCGTGGAGAAAATTTCTGGCATTCTTCGCAGGACCTTGTGACCCGATTTGCGGCGCAGATCATGGTGGGCCAATAGAAACCTTGACAGATTACCTTTGCGGCGAGGGCCCATGGCCCTGCGTGAGAGCCGCAAGTCCCGCTGTGGAGTTCACGCAGAATTTGGACGCCTTCGGTCTCGGTGACACATTTAAGCATAGGTTGACTGACCCCCTTCTTGTAAAGCTGGCCTTCAATTAGTGCGAAGTCCCGACTTCGATATTTGAAGCGCTTGGCCTCATTGATGCCGGTTGGATGATAGTACCCCTGCAGGAACAGGGTTATTGGTGCCCGCCAGTCTTCGGTCATGATAAGGTTGACTATGCGGTGGCCCTCGCTGTCATTGGTTATTTGAAGCCCCTCTGGGCTGCGGACAGCTGGCGTGCCGATGACATGGTAGAATACGTCGGAGGGCAGGGCCTCGCCTCTGGCGGCTGCCTTGGCCAATGCGTCGGCCTCCTCATTCTTGGCTCGGTCCACATGCTGCAAAGTGAAACCTTTGAATTGCCTCTCGAAACTACGGATAGCCGCGAGGTACTGCATAAGTGTGGGGTCCTTCGCTGCGTAGTCTTTCTCGACTTGGCCGGCGACTACCTTGGAGTCTGTTCTGATGATGCAGGTGGTGACGCCAAGTGCCCTTAGCTTGCGAAGGCCGAGGATGACAGCTTCGAATTCTGCTATGTTGTTAGTGCATCTGTCAGACTCCAACGCAAAGCTGAGGCGTGCTGCGTATCTGTGCTTGACCCCCTGTGGGTGAAGTAATGACTGCAGCGGCGCCTGCCCCCGCATGGCACCATGCGCCGTCGCAATGGATTGTCCACAGCTTCTCTACGGACGGGTCCGGCTGTGTTATTGGCCCAGTCCAGTCGACGACGAAGTCTGCTAGGACTTGTGACTTGATGGCTGTCCTGGGTTCAAATGTGATGTGGTAGCCGGAGAGTTCGGCTACCCATTTGGCAATCCGGACTGATGCATCCGGGTTTCTGAATAATTCGCCGAGTCCCTTATCTGAGGTGACCTGGACCTTGAATGCTTCAAAATAATGGCGCAATTTGCGCGAGGCCATAACAACTGCGTAGGCTATTTTTTCCAGTTCTGTCATATTACATTTTGATGTCGTAAGTACTTCGGAAACGTAATAAACTGGACATTGCCTGATCGTGCCCTCTCTGCTCTGCTCTTGAACCAGCGCTGCGCTGACCGCATGCGGCGAAGCCGCAACATAGTGCAACAGGGGTAGCGAGGGGTTGGGGCTTGTAAGAATCGCCAATTCTGACAGGTACTGCTTTAATGAAGCGAAGGCCGCTACCTGCTCTGGTCCCCATGCGAAGTCTTTTGCGCCGTAGAGTGTTTTGAGGAAAGGGATGCTTCGCTCTGCGGATTTGGAGATGAGTCTGTTGAGGGCAGCCAACCTGCCTGTCAGTCGTTGTACGTCTCTGGCTGACTGTGGGGGCGTCATATTGATGATAGCCTGGATTTTGGTTGGATTGGCTTCAATCCCACGGTGTGACACTAGGTAGCCCAAGATTTTCCCCTGGCGAACACCGAAGACACACTTTTCGGGGTTCAGGCGAAGTCGTGCGTCCCGCATGCTCGCAAACGTTTCGGCGAGGTCCGCCAGATGGTCTTCCTTGCTTCTGCTGGCGACGACGATGTCGTCCACATACGTGAATATATTTCTGCCAAGTTGAGCCGAGAGAAAGTGGACCTGGCATTCTTAAGTCCCTCCGGCATTCTGATGAAGCAATACGTGCCGAAGGGTGTTATGAAGCTGGTGCTCACCTTGTCCTCCTCCTTCATGTATATTTGATGGTAGCCGGAGAAGCAATCGAGGAGTGACATGACTTCGCACTCGGCCGCACTATCGACAATTTTGTCAATCCAAGGCAGCGGGAAGTTGTCCTTGGGGCAGGCCTTGTTAAGACTGGTGAAATCGATGCACATCCGCCATTTGCCGCTCTTCTTCTGCACCATCACTACGTTGGCGAGCCATGTAGGGTAGGCAATTGGCTCGATAAATTTGGCCTCAAGCAGGTGATGTACCTCAGCCTTGGTAGCCTCTGTCTTCTCATAAGACATCTTGCGCAGCCGCTGTTTCTTCGGCCTTACTGAAGGGTCAATTCCCAAGTTGTGCTCGATGATGGAGCGACTGACTCCGACCAGGTCGAGGGCGGACCAGGCGAAGACGTCTTTATTCTTGGACAGACAGCAGAGAAGTCTCTCCTCGTCATGCGAAGTGAGGTATTCGCTGATGGTGACAGTCTGCTTGGGTGTCGCCTTATCGAGGGGGATAGTCTTGGTCCCGTTGTTGCTTTGCAGCTGTGCTTTGTCATGTTCCTTGGCGGTTGGGCTGGCAGATTCGGGGACCTCGCACTGGGCCGTGAGGCAGTGTACGTTTCTTTGTCCAGGAACGAAGTCTCTTTCTATGTTACACGCAGCCTGCTGGTTGCCATAGACTGTGATGGCGCCTTGCGGACATGGGATCTTCATGCACAGATAAAGTCCGTGAATGGCTGCGTCGAACTTGTTGATGGAGCCCCGACCCATTATGGCGTTGTACGGGTACACCATGTCGACGATGTCGAATGTGACTTGCTCACTTCGGGCATTGGGTGCTACACCGAAGGAGAGAGGTAACTCTATTTTGCCGACAGGAAAGGTGCCCTTGCCGCCGAAGCCGTACAGTGGGTTGTCCGAAGGCTTGAGCAGGCTGTGGATTATGCCCATGCGATCGAAGGCATGGAGGAAAATGATATCTGCCTGGCTGTCATTGTCGACTAAGACTTTGTGCAGATCCCATCCTGCCACGCTGCAGTTGATAACCATGGCGTCGATGTGTGGTGCGCTGCGCAGGTCGACGTCGCGGGCGTCGAAGGTCAATGGCGAAGTCTTCGTGCTTTGGGGCCTGGGGGTGGTTGTGGTGGTGGATGTTTTGCTGTTGCTGGTGTGGGGGTGGGGGTGGGGGAGGTATGATTTGTACCTCCTGGTGATGTTGGTATGCGTGGTGTGGTGGGTGCAGAGCGGGGCCGTGGTTGTATGGTTGAGGGGGTTGCTGGTATGTGTGCGCGACAACTCTAGGGTTGTCGGCTGGTTGCGCTCGTGCCATCCTGTGTCTGGTTGCCTTCGTTTCTGGGTAGTCTCTTGTAGGGTGGGCGCAGTCTTCGCCATGGAACAGGCAGTAAAATCTGCATGGCTGCTGCACGCGTCCCCGGCCCCGACCACGAGTTCTGTTTCCGTGGCCTGGGGGGATACTCTTGGCGGCGAGGGGCCTCGCCAGCGGGGTTCTGGTTGGCGATGTTGTGCACCTGCTGCTGATTGCGGCCATCCCAACCGGAGTCTGCCTGCGAGGGCCTTGTCCACGTGCGGCTGGACTGTGGAGTGTCTTTGGGTTTCCTCTGAGACTCGACTTTGCGCTGGTGGAGCTCTTCGGATCTGGCGTATTTTTCAAATAGCTGATACAGCTCCTGGAGGTTCTTGGGTGGATCCCTGATGCAGTGGCTATAAAGGACGCCGGCCCGAAGGCCACTGATGGCGTAGTGGATGGCGATCTGGTCATCAACCGAAGGCAGTTATGACTTGAGGGTCAGAAACTTGTGGTAGTACTCCCACAGAGTCTCTTTTTCCATCTGCTTGCAGAGTGAAAGTTCAGCCAAGGCGTCGGTGTCTGGGCGGTACCCTTGGAATTTGAGCAAGAATTTGTCCCGGAGACTTCTCCAGGAGTCGATGGACAATGGGGACAACCTGGTGTACCAGGTGAGGGCTGGGCCTTCGAGGGCGATGATGAATGACTTGGCCATCGTGGCGTCGTCCCCTCCGGATGATGCAACGGTGACCTGATAACTCATGATGTACTGTGCTGGGTCAGTGCTGCCGTTGTACTTGGGATAGGTCCCTGCCATGAAGTTGGCGGGCCATGGTGACACTTGCAGGTGTGGCGCCAGGGGACTTCGCTCGTCAAGGTAGTTGACACCTTGGAATGTCGCGGCGTGTGGGATGGCGTGGCCGTGCGGAGGGAAGTGCAGGTCTTCGACTTGTGCGCGCTGTTGTAGGGGAGGGCCGTGTTGCAGGCCGAGGTGGCCTTCGCGCTGCATGAGCGCGATCTCTTGTTCGAGCTCCTTGGCCTTGTGCTCTTCATCACGTATCATCTGTCGCACCTTAGGTTGTGCAGACACACGTTGGCGCTTGGCCTCGAGGATTTCTTTTTGCTTCTGGAGGTTGCGGTTCTTGATGCGCAAGGCGCGTAGCTATAGCTGCTCTTCCGCTGAGACGCTGATGACTTCGCCGTCCTCGATGACGTCCGCGCCCTCCGGTGGAGCGAAGCCTGGGGGAAGTTGCAGTTGTCCTCCAGAGCTGCAGGTGCGAAGACTGCCTTCGGGAGTGGGTTGTTCGTTGCGCTGCCTCTTGCTGAGTGCGTCGTCTTCGGTGGCCTCTTGGTGGGTGGTGTCGACGAGGGCCTTGCCCTTTTCTCGGCCAGCAGTGCTGCCTTCGCAGCCTCGTCAGCCTTCGAGCTAGCTCTCTTGGATGCCATCGCGGGTGGTTTTTCTGTAGCACAAACGGTGGGCGCCAAATGTTGGAACTTGCTCTCCTGGGCAAGTTAATCTAACGGGGGAGTAAAAGCAATGTAGACAAGGTTTTTGCTTGAGATGACAATAGCTCTATTAATCTAGCCTCTCAAGGTCACTGTGCGGGGGTATTTATAGGTACCTGAGTGCCCAGCATCCTGAGTTAAGGACGCATGTGCCCTCAGGCGCCTAGGTTATCCCCGGGATATTCCCATAAAGCAGGGTTACAGACTATAATTACAGGGAAACCTTTACAAATTAGGCCCGTAATGCGCAGCGGCCACGCGGGGCCTGTTACAATGGGCCGGATCACGCGTGGGCGTCCATGTTGGACGAGGCCACGGGATGGGACGACCTCATCATAGGCCTTCGACAGCGACGCATGGGACGAAGGGAAGAGTCTGCCAGTCGTCTTGTCTCCGTTGGTACAGCGAGGCTGGCGAAGGCATCGAGCGAAGGGTGGTGTCTTCGCCTTCGACCCAACAATACCATTAAATTAAACATCACAATATTCCTAGATCAAGTAGGCGGAGTGCCGTCAAACATTACATATTCAAATAGCCATCAACATCTATTTACGACCACTATCCCACCACTAGACATAACATATAATGACTACTAGCAAAGCATTAATTTCCTCAAATAAACTAAATCGGCATAACAACATCGTTAGAACCTATAAGCTAGCCGGGTAAAATACTTAATCTATCTTTTTATATTATTAATCCACTTAGACACTCCTCACCTAAATTATATTACCATCAACCTAAACACCAAAAGTAATTACACATCTTCTATCACGGGTTTTTCTCGGATTTTAGCTAACTTCGACTTGCCGAACACAAATCACTCAATACATCAAACAAAACTCATACACATACACACATACTTAATAACAGAACACAAATGACGGTTAATAAAATGATAAAGCTGGAACGAGACCTCACCAGCACGAACACAAGGCACATACAATGCACGGGCACGAGTGTCGTGGCATAGCAGCACTACAACAGCAGGCGAGCTGCGAAGCGAAATTAAGAACGGGGCAAGATCGGCCACCAGTTTTAACATTTCACCGAGTAGGTAGCACGCGAGCTACTGGGAGGGCACAAGTCCGCTGAGGACGCGACAGGAACCACTCATGATCGAATCGACCCAATACTTGTACAAACGTAGATGAAACTCGGGTTCAGTACTTTGCCGAGCACCAAGAGAGTGTCACTAGAGAAGAGACCGAGCAAGAACATGTTGTGCGGCGAGAGCATGACGACACGGCAACCCCGCGATAGCGTAGCCCGATAGCAAGCGGCGACACGGGCAAACGCGACCTGCACACAGTGATGGGAGGCAGGCCGACGAGGTTGAGGTGGTGGCAACGACCGGGTTGCAGACGAGCAGGCGCGACCGAGTCTGCGCAGATATTCAAAACCACGCGCGCAGCGATGGTGGTTCGGTGGCCGAAGGAGCGCGCGTCCAGAGATGAAGACGATGGCCCAAGGACGAGCGTCGCTAGCTCCAGCGGGATCAGGGCTTCACTAGCGCGGAGGACTGCGCCCTATGTGCGATGCACGATGAGGTTGAAGAGTGGCGTGCTTACAGGGGGTGAAGAACTTGGGAATGAGAGGGAGCAGGGGTGCGGCGACCATGGATCCGGTGAGGCTAGGGCACCACGGGAGAGGGAGCTCGGCAAGTGTTGGGGACTTGTTCTCAAATGCTATTAATTAAGAACAAGGCAACACCAAATGTTAAAGGTTAATGCCCTTCGTCCTTGGAAGCATTATTTTCCATAGGATATAATGATCTTTAGATGAAGGTCATGAAGGACATACCTTCTTCATAGCAATATAAGTTAATGAAAGAAGAAGCATGTGAAATATAATAGACAACATGGATAATCATATAACATCTTCTTCATATTTTCATGGATAAACAGAAATAAAATAATATTACATTTGTACCTTCGACTTGACAGAAGGAGAAAGTACAAGCGTGACACACGAGCGAGTACAAGTCAGCGTGAACAGTACGGGGGTACTGTTCATCTATTTATAGGCACAGGGCACGGCCTGTGTGAAATTAGATTTATACCCTTTACAACCGATTACAATCAAGACACAAATAATCATGGGTCGATCTGTCTTTTCATCTTTAAGTCGGTGCAACCCTTCGTCTCGAGACATGTTGTTATGCCGAAGTTCCCTAGAAGGTAGCTTCGGCGTTATTTCTGTGCTGATCTTTCGAAGGTGTTTCTTCTTTCTGGACCTTCGGCAATGAAGCAGACCCCCAAAAGTAGCCCCTTCACGGTGCTAGATCGTTTTTCATAACGAGCTTGATCTGTGAAAAATTGCACCAAGGCTTCGGAATGCCGAAGGTCCGAAAACACCTTCCCTGAGCTCGTTGGCGAGAACGATTAAAATATTCTGAGTGCGAGGTGGCCCACCATGCGGTAGGTACGCGCGATCTGACGAGTCACCCCCTACGCGCCGTGGTCCACCGTTCAGTGAGTGTAGGTTACTGTTTAGTGGGTGCGGGCGGCCTGACAATTCACCTTCACACCTGCAGCACTATATAAACAAACGGGTAGGTGTGAAGTTACCACAGCATTCATTGCCATTGCACTGTTGTGCTGCTGAAAAATTTAACCATATCCGAAGCTTTTTCATCGCATTTTCACGCAAAACATCATTTTGATTTAGCTTCGGCATAAGAGGGAGCTTCGTCGGAACTGTAAAAATCATCAACATTCATAAGAACTGCAAGGAATTCAACACCTGATGGCCAGAGTACGTTCAACTGCTAGGGTGACACGTGATGGAGAAGAGGTCGAAACCATAGAGACTGCCCCGATCTCTAAAGTGATGAAACAATCGGGGCTGGTTGTGACAAAGGGGGCTACTGACGAAGGTGCATCTGCTATCGAAGCTGAACAAGCTGACATCGAAGAAGATGATGCTGATGGAGAAGAGGAAGATTATAACATTCTCATGCCAGCCAAACCGAGCCACTTGGACTTTCGGAAATCTACTATTTCTGAGGCTGATATGCCTATGATGATAAAGCTAGGCTACTTCGGAGAAGCTGATTTGTTTTGGCGGGGAAGAAACCACTCTGACACCGGAAAATGATGAGGTGGTAGTTTTCAGGAGTTTCTTCAGAGCGGGATTAAGGTTTCCTTTGAACGAAATGATTGGGGAAGTTTTGGAAAATTACGAAATCTATCTTTATCAGCTGACTTCTAATGCTATCGTTAGGCTCACTGTCTTCATCTGGGCTCTCCGAATCTAAGGAATAGACTCGAATGCCAAAGCTTTTTGCCGAGTGCACGAGCTTCATTATCAGACGAAGGCCAGAGAAGATGGTCTTCATGAGAATTTTGGTTGTTACAACTTCGCTTACAGCAAAGATATGAAGACTCCGGTGGTTAGCTATCGCACCAAGTGGCTGACTGGTTGGAAAAATGAGTGGTTTTATGTGAAGGCCGATGAGAAGAAGAGGGAGAAGCTCAAGACGCTAGTACTGAGCCCTCTGAGCTTAAGCTTCAGGTTGACTAGGCCTCTATGCCGCATGACATCGGGGTCACCGTGCCAAGAAGTTGTGGCAGAATTCTGGGTGGTAGCCGAGCAGATCGGGACCAGAGATCTAGTCCAAGAATATCTAGCCTATAAAGTGTTCCCGACGCTAAGTGAATGGAACATGCCGAAGCTAAAGGGGACAAAGGAGAAGAATGAACTTGTGTGACTACCTTATCGGTTCAAATTCGAGAAACAATTCAAAGGGCCATGTCAAGAATGGTTAGAAATGATAGAAACCATGTGCAATGAAATTTTGGGTAATTACACTAAATAAGAAGATCAGCTGATGAATGCAGCCTTCGGCACCCGACCGAAGCGAAGGTTGAATCGGGTGATGGATACCCTGAACTTTGAATATCCTGACTATAAGCGATTGAACAAGGGTGCCGAAGGACAAAAGAGAAAAAGGATTGTTAGTGTTCTGAGCAGACAAGCTGCTAGAAAGGTGAAAGAAGATGAAGAAATTTTGTAGAGGAGAAAATCGAGCCCCTAAGCCGAAGGTAGCTGCTCCGAAGAAGAGGAAAGCTGCGGCTCCGAAGCCAAAAACAACTGAGATAGAGGAAGAGACTCCTTCAACACCTTCTGCTGCTGACGTGGAAGAAATTCTAAAGGTAATGAGTGAATCCTTACCTATCAAGCTAAGTCCACCGGGGCCACATCAGACGAAGCTTTTACAGAAGGAGGAGACTTCGACAACCAAGAAGTCTGCTGGGCCAAAAAGGCGGAGGATTATTACTGTGATTGAAGCTATTGAAGAAACACCACCACCGGCCTCAGCGTCAAAAACACCAGCTGCCAAAGACGCTACAGCTACCGAAGCTGCCCCCGCCGAAGCTACAACTATCGAGGCTGATACGGCTGAAGCCACGAATCTAGAGAGCACATTTTCTGATATTGATAAAATGCTTTTGAATATGGCCGCGGAAGAAGCTGTTGCAGCTACCGAAGAGACCCTGGCCACAGTGCCTAGAAAAGGGAAGGAGGTCGCCGAAGATACTTCAGAGGAAAAGGACTTCAATTTTCAAAACATAATTGGTCAAAAGTTGTCTAAGGCTGAAAAAGAGGAGCTGAGAGATTATGCTATATCATGTGGCTATCAACCAGGAGCGTTGCTCTTCGGCGGTATTGACGACGAAAGCTTAGTATGCCTCCGAGACTGAATTGGAGCAAAGGTTATCAGTACTCTGTCAAAGAGTGTTGGTTTCCCAAAGCTTGAGGCTGACATCAGCCGCTACCGACGACAGCATATCGTCGGTAGTTTATTCTATTCTAATTTCAAGGTAAAAATTTTTTTCCTTCGGCTTTTCAATGTTTTACGATGAAGGTAATTGCTGATGAAGGTTATTTTGCACAGAGTATGTTATTAAGTAAAGCCTTGAGGATGCAACAGGACCTCGAAGATTAAAAAACATGAGGTTATAATTGAAGGCTTAGAGAGCAAAATAAAAGATCATGAAGCTGCTCTTGAAAAGAAAGATTTTGAACTTCAAACAATGGAGGGTTTACTGGCAGAAGCCCAAGACAAAATTGTCAGATTGAATAGTGAACTCCTCACAAAGTCAGAAAGCTTCTAACAAGAAAAGCAGAAATTTGATGCGAAGTTTGAGGCTGAAGTCGAAAAGAGTTCCAATTTGCAGAAATCATTGAAGGAGGTTCATGATAAATGTCTAGACTTCGGCAACCGATGCGTGCAACGGATGAAGCAGGTCTTCAACTCAGTTGGATCCAGTTCTGAAAAATTTGAACCTTTGGTTGAAGACCTGCCAGGCACCTTCGAACACATTAAGGGCGAAGTTGATGCTCTTGACGAAGTTATAGCTGGGCACGATGACTTCTGTGCCATGCTAGCTTCTCGGGGCATAGTTGTTGCTTTCATGAAAACTGGTTGCACGCATGGAAAGATCGTTAATAGACCTAACTTTAGCTTATCACCAGCAGATTTAACTGATATCCCTAGCCTGGCCCGAAGCATAGGAAATAGATTCATAACACAAATCTGGACGAAGGGTGGGCGAAGCTTAGCTAGTGACGAAGCTCGAAGTCACCTCAAGCCGGTAATAAACTCATAATTGGTGCTTACCTTCTCCTTGAAACTTGAGTTTACCTTATAACGCTTTGCTATGTACAAGATGACGAAGCCGAAGAGCAATGATCCGAAGCTTGGCAGATGGTGATGAAGTGATAAAGCTGAAGACACTGCTATGAAAAAAACTCTAGAGAAATCCTTGAATTAACCTTGTAAAAAATATTGTAATTTAGGAATCAGACACTACTCTGTAAATTTGTCCATACCTTGTAATATATTTTTACCTTTCCGTCCATGTATGAACTGCTTTGATGTGGACGAAACTTGTATTTTTTGAGCCAAAGGCGAAAAACACCTTCCCTTCTTTTCGTACACAACGAAGCATAAATCTGCTTCTTTTTTCTCTCACCGAAGCCTTGTCATTAGAGCCGAAGCAACTGTCTGAACTTTTATGATATGATGATGATGAAACTACGAATGTCTAAATGAATGTATATGAATGCAATGAATGATGTGATGTATTGTGCAAATGAATGTCCAGACACACGCTTACGAAGCCACATCTAAACTCTGCATTCCCTTAGGAATGATTGAAATCTCTTTGCCGATTATTTTTCGGCTTCACCGCTTATTTTTCGGTGTAAGTTCTGCATCCCCTTAGGAACGTCTTTTGAACTTCTTCGCCTTCTATTTCGGCGGTATAAGTTCTGCATCCCCTTAGGAACGTCTTTTGAACTTCTTCGCCTTACATTTCGGCGGTATTTGGCTCTGCATTCCCTTAGGAACGACTTTTGTGCAGAAAACTTATGCTGCGCTCCCTTAGGAACGACTTTTTGTAGCTTCGTCATGCTCTCATCCCCTTAGGGATGACTTTTGAGCTTCTACCTGGTTTTTTTTCCTGCACTCGATGGTGCGTGCTCAGATGTTACATTTTACATTCTTTTGGGGGATTTTGCTCTTGTAGAGCTGAATAAGAAAAGAAAAATTACAAGCTATGGCCCCATTACAAACCTTTCTCTCCCTTTAGAAAGGAAAAGGGTGCCATAGGAAAAAATGAAAAAAGATTACATCAAATTACACATAATATCGTCGAAGCTCATCCGCATTCCAAGATCTAGTAATGTCATTGCCGTCCATATCCTTCAACCTGTATGAACCGGGCCTTAACGAAGATACCACTAGAAAAGGTCCTTCCCACTTCAGCTATAGTTTGCCTACTGTTCCGGATTAGCCACTCTCCAAAGCACCAAATGCCCTGGTTGAATATTTTTCAACCAAACTTTTCTGTCGCGGAATTTTATTGTTTCGGCTTGATATTTATTGATATTCTCCACAGCCTAAAGTCTGGTCCCTTCTATAGTATCTTTTGCCACATGATAATCAGCTTCGTCTTCTGCCGAAGCTGCTGTTCTTATTGACCCCGCTTTAGATTCTTCTAGGGTTATAGCTTCGTCACCAAATAATAACTTGAACAACATAAAACCTGTTGATCTTGATATGGTTGTATTGTGGCTCCACACCACTTTAATCAACTCATCTAGCCACTTTCCTCTGGGCTGATTGAAGATTAGCTTCATTATTCCCGTCATTATAATGCCATTTGCTCTTTCGACAAGTCCGTTCGACTCTGGATGCCTAACTGATGCAAAATGAATCTTCGTGCCAATTTGATCATAGAATTCCTTGAAAGCTTTGGCATCAAACTGTGTTCCATTGTCAACAGTTATAGCCTTCGGCACACCGAAGCGACAAACAATGTTTTGCCAGAAGATTTTCTGGACTGTGACCGAAGTTATTGTGGCCAAAGGCTTCGCTTCAATCCACTTAGAAAAATATTCTACAGCCACCACAACATATCTTAAATTGCCTTGTGCTGGTGGAAGTGGACCTAGCAAATCGAGGCCCCATCTTTGCAACGGCCAGGTGGGCTGTATTAGCTGAGTGAGAGATGAATGTTGTTTCTGGTCTCTTGCACATTTTTGACAATTTTCACATTTTTGGACTAGCTCTGCTGCATCCGAAGCTGGCTTCAGCCAGTAAAATCCTTGTTGAAACACCTTTCCCAACAAGGGCCTAGCCCCAATGTGAGATCCACATAGACATGCGTGTGTCTCCTTCATTAATTCAATACCTTCAGCTCTTGATAAACACTTGAGAAGTGGAGAACAGACTCCATGTTTATATAATTTCCCTTCTATTATCACATATGGCCTTGTCCTTGCCTCCATTCTTTTATTATAAGCTTCATCATCTGAAAGACAATTACTGTAATACTCAAGTTGTATACCAAGTGTAATGAAGAGAGTTCCTCATTTTGTGTGTTTCATTTGCATCATAAAAAGAGCACCTATGTAATTGAGAGTGACTAGATAAAACAATTATGCTAAAATAAAGAAAAAGTGCATTTGTTGGAGTTTTATGTGTTGTGCATTAAATAAAACCGTAATGATAAAAAAATGATAAGGTAATAATTATTGGAAGCTTGATTAAGCCACATTGAAAACTAGGGTTTAAAAGAAGTAGAGAAATGTTATGAAAATAAAGAAAATAATGTAAATATATTCCAAAAATTTGTATTTCATATTCCAGAATATGATTTGACAACAAATGTGCACAAGGGTTGAAAACTAAATTCAAATTCAAATTTAAAAGAAAGAAAGCAGAAAAACATAAAAAGAAAAAGAAATAAACCTTACCTGGGCCCTGAGCCACGAATTCGGCCCACCGGGGGGGGAATCCCGCGCTCGGCCCATTCCTGGACTCAGCCCCCGCACGCCCGTCAGCCACCCGCGCGGGCCACCTTCGACACGAGCTTGCGCCGACGGGTGGGCTCCACTCGTCAGCCTCCCTTGCGTCGCGCTTCGCTCTCTCGCTGCGCCGCGGGACCCGCTCTGTCAGCCGCTCGGTCAGTGTATCACCCGCGCCCGCTGCTTGAGTCACTGGTTCTTCGGTCCCACTTGTCGGGATCGTCCCCTTCGCGTAACAGAAATCGCGCGGAGGCTTCGGCTGCCGTTACGACCGGGTCGCTCGCCACCCCGCGGGAAAAGCGGAACTGTGGGTCCGAGCTCGCGGCGTTGTGGGGGATAAGACCCTCTGGGACCTCCGCAAACCCCCGCTCGCCCCGTATTGCTCTGCTCCGCCATCGGGAGGATCCACCACCGCAGCGCAACCCGCACCATCGCCATCGGCGCCGCGTCCACGATTTAGTACTCGGGTGCCTCGCCGTGCTTCGGGGATAGGACCGGGGCCTCGCTACGGGAGAAGGGCGGCCGGTGACCTCGGATTTCGTCGACCCTGGCGGCGGCGATTGCTCACCGTCGCGGTGTTGTCGCCGCGGAAGCACTGCGCGCGGGAGCAGCTTCACCAACCTTCCTAACGCCGGTAATGACCCTCCCATCGTGTTCACTGTCGATCGCTCATGGATATGCACTAGAAATCGAGTCGGGACTGACTCTGGGGGCCGGAGCAGGGCGCACGACGGCGAAGGACCGCCGTAGGGTGTGGGCGGCGCCGCCGTGACCCGGTAGCTCAGGGTAGGGGGCAGTGGGACCGTCTGATCTTATCGGACGGTCTAGGTTCGAACCAGCGTGAGCCGTTGATGCGGGGATGGTCGACCCAGATCAGGACTCCCATACCGCTTCGCGTCATTTAATCTGTGCCGTTGATCGTCGAATCCACGATCCGTATCGGGTTTCGCTATTTTCAATCGCTACCATCGATTCCGGATCCAGCGGGCCGGATGGCGTACCGGTTCGCTTAGATGTAGGTTTAATCTGGCGCGCCCAAGTCTAATCCAACGGCCGAGGCTCGCCCATACCGCTTCATTGGCCGTTTTGCTAAAGAGCCCTTCGCTTATTAGATAATAAACCCGCCGTCCATACGTTACTATTCACTGTGTCTAGGATATCTTGCGCAGAGACCCCTGAGTTTTCTGGTATTTGACTCCCAGTCCCGAGAGCATTAAAAACAGAGAAATTAATATTAGAAATTCATTTTTAATACAAAAACAAATCTAGAAACTTGTAAAATGCATAGAAAATTCATTTTAGCTCCAAATTGAGTCATTCCAATTTCTAAAATTTTGTAATATTATTCTCTGTCATTTAGAATCACTGTTTTAACATGAACTCTGTTAGAAAATAAATTTATCATCTAATCCTATTATAATCACCTTAAATCTTAGGAAATTCATAACTTAAATTCTATAACTCCAAATTCAGTGATTCCAGTTCCTATGGGTTCATTTTAATGTGTAGATTTTTACTGTATATTTCATTCATCTGTTTGGTGTGATGTTGATTTTGGCTATACTATGTATGTATTGTGTTGATGCGAGTAGACGAGCAAGTCACTGTGGAAACTGAGGTTCAGCAAGTAGAGATAGCTGAGCAGGAGCTCATTACAGGCAAGTTGTGCCCTTGATCACTTACTTTTCCCAGCCATGTTCTTATTAATTATAATGATCTGCATAGGATAATTTTGATGGGAGCCTTTATGTACCCCAGTTTTGATTACCTCTATACCTTGTTCACCCCTGGAATATTTTTGGGTAGTACTCGCTATTGCTTTATGTGGATTGGGTATGGAGATTCATTATTCATGATTATTCTGTTATTATCTTGTTATTATTATTGTTCATGTTAAGATCATTAAATTAATGGGAACATGGAGCGACCACCCGGGAAAACAGTGCTACCACAAGGGTTTAATGGGACGCCCTTGGCTGACTAATTAGGAAAGCTAGTGGAAGACTACCTTACCCGAAAGGGGCAAGGGCAGTAGGGGAGAGGTCAGTGCGGGGAGGTCCCTGGTTGATTTTGCTGCGATGGCTATCAGCCAGGAACCCTTTACTGGATCTTCCCATAAACTGTAGCGGGTTTTCGGAAGCTAGTGGAACTTTGTAAAGGCCTCGTAGTGGATCCCTAGCCATTCACCTCGGTAGTGTCTAAGGGCCTTGCAAACCCAGGCGACATGGGATACACGACTTGTGGGTAAAGATGCGCAACCTCTGCAGAGTGTAAAACTAGTATACTAGCCGTGCTCACGGTCAAGAGCGGCTCGGACCCTCACATGATTAAATATGGAACTTAAATTCAATTTGACATTTGCATCGCATTTGGGATTATTTTACTATTACTGTTCTTTATTATTATTAAGGTTTGGTATTTACTTACACTTAGTAATTGCTAATAAAAGTTGGACCAACTTATAAAAGCAATGCTCAGCCTCAACCTCTATTTCATTGATCAGCCTTACACTACATGAACTCCCACCTTTGGTGAGTTCATGCCACATTATTCCCCGCAACTTGTTGAGCTATGAACGTATGTGAGCTCACTCTTGCTGTCTCACACCCCCCCACAGGAGAAGAACAGGTGGTTCAGGAGGAGCCACAAGGCGAGGAGTATGATCTGATCTAGGTGGCGTTTCTCAGTCGACATTGGCGCCGACGATCCTTAGTTCGTTTTATATTTATCTTTATTTTGTAATAAAACTTCCGCTATGTAATAAATACTCTGATGTATTATGACATTTATCTCTATACACTCTGTTATTATATATGTTGTCTTCTTGGCGCATGTATGAGATGCACCCGGCTTTGTCCTTTAAAACCGGGTGTTACAGAAGTGGTATCAGAGGAAATGTTGACTGTAGGACGAAACCTAGATAGAAATGGACAGACTCTTACCTACTTACCTTACTCTAATTCATTCTATACTTATCTTACCTTGATCCTGTCTCACCTTTTGCTGTCATACTCTGATTACTCTTATCTTTTCTACTCTAAGACACGATGGATTTCACACCTTGGATTCCTACATTTATGAACTCCTTAAGAGATAGGGAACCTAAGACGAAATTAAAACTATTTTCTATATTTAAAAATGTTGTTTGATTGTTCTGATGATCAATGCCTGATTTGCTTCTTTGATTGATTGAAATAGTATAGACGGGCATCTTAGCATGTACCACCATAAGGTAATTTATTAGCTTTAGTGGATAACACACTAATCTACTTAGCTAATAAATCCCCCGCAGTAACATTTCTCATAATTACTCGCCTTGTCTACAATTCTTACCTTCTTACCCTGTATTTCTAACTCAGATGAACTACCCCTATAGTGTTAGAAGAGAGCACTATAGACGTGATCCTTGGTATGTCATGGTTAAGAAAGACAAAGGCAGTATATACACTGTGCTAAAGGAACCATAGAACTCACCCGCTCCAAAGAAGAAAGATTTGAAGTTGAAATTGCAGTAACTACCGCTACTAGACTAACGATATTCTTAGTAGATGGGAAGTTTGTTGGTGACAACATCCGTGTGGTTAGAGATTTTCCGGATGTCTTCCCAGAAGAATTATCTAGGACTGCTCCTATTTCTAAACGGCCATACATGATGTTCGTAGAAGTGCTGAAGGAACTTAAGAAGCAGTTGACGGAGTTACAAGAGGCTGGTTACATTCGTCCGAGTTCTTCACCTTGGGGAGCACCGGTTTTGTTTGTACGTAAGAAAGGTGGATTGCAAGGGATGTGCGTGGATTAAAGGTCCCTTAATGGTGTCATTATGAAGAACAAGTATCTGTTACCCCGCATTGAGGATTTATTTGATCGGATGAGAGGTGCCAGGGTATTCTCGAAGATTGATCTCCGATCCGGTTACCATCAGATGAGGATTAGACCATCGGATATTCCCAAGACGGCTTTCTCGACTCGATATGGATTATATGAGTTTACGGTTATGTCGTTTGGATTAACCAATGCACCAGCTTATTTTATGAACTTGATGAATAAGGTGTTTATGGAGTACTTGGATAGATTCGTCGTGGTGTTCATCGACGACATTCTTATTTATTCCCAGAGTGATAGCGATCATGAGGAACATCTGAGATTGGTGCTGCAGAAGCTACGAGATAACCAGCTATATGCCAAGTTTAGCAAGTGCGAGTTTTGGATTGGCGAGGTGCCATTTCTTGGTCATATTATTTCTAATGGAGGAATTTCAGTGGATCCTGCTAAAGTTAAGGAGATAATGGAGTGGAGAGTACCCACTACAGTTACTGAGATTCGGAGTTTCTTGGGATTAGCAGGATATTATCGGAGATTTATTGAAGGATTTTCTAAGATTGCTAAGCCTATGACTTCGCTTTTGGAGAAAGGAAGAGAATTTAAGTGGGACGAGAAGTTTCAAGACAGCTTTGATCAATTGAAGAAAAGATTGATGTCGCCACCAGTATTGGTTATGCCCGACCTACAAAAAGGATTTGATATCTATTGTGATGCATGTGGCCAAGGCTTAGGATGTGTGCTTATGCAAGAAGGACATGTGATTGCCTATGTGTCTCGTCAGTTACGGAAACATGAATTGAACTACCCCACTCATGACTTGGAATTGACAGCCGTTGTGCATGCGCTTAAGATTTGGAGACACTATATCATGGGGACCAAGTGCCAAGTATATACGGATCATAAGAGTTTGAAGTATATATTCACTCAGAAGGATCTCAACCTTAGGCAACACCGTTGGTTGGAGCTTATTAAGGATTATGATTTGGAGATTCACTATCACCCGGGCAAGGCAAATTTGGTTGCAGATGCCTTGAGTCGAAAGGAGCATGTTCATTCAGCTATTGTTGCCCAGCTACCTGATGAGATTGTCGAGGACTTCAGGAGACTCAACCTGGGGATAGTTGCTCATACTAAAGGAGTTACGATTGATGTGGAACCTACTTTGGAGCAAGAAATCCGCAAAGGTCAACTTGATGATGCTAAAATAAAAGAGATTAAGGATTTGATTACTGAAGGTCAAGGTCCGGAATTCATGGAAGACGAGCAAGGCACAGTATGGTTCAAGGATCGAATATGTGTCCCTGAGATTGATAGTTTTCGTGAGACTATTTTAAAAGAGGCCCATGACTCGGATTATTCTATTCATCCTGGTAGTACCAAGACGTATCAGGATTTGAAGTAGAAATACTGGTGGTATGGATTGAAGAGAGATGTGGCTGCACAAGTGGCTATGTGCGATGTGTGTCAAAGAGTTAAGGCTAAACACCAGAGGCCAGCTAGATTATTGCACCCACTTAAGGTACCTGAGTGGAAATGGGAAGAGATTGGCATGGATTTCATTGTTGGATTACCCCGCACGTCTGCTGGATATGATTCTATATGGGTGATTGTGGACAGGCTAACCATGGTAGCCCACTTTATTCCAGTGAAGACCACGTATTCAGGTGCCAAGTTGGCAGAGTTGTACATGGCACGGATTGTATGCTTACATGGTGTGCCAAAGAAGATCGTGTCTGATCGAGGATCACAGTTTACCTCTCGATATTGGAAGAAGTTGCACGAGTCATTGGATACAAGATTGAATTTTAGTTCGGCTTACCACCCACAGACTGATGGGCAGACTGAGAGGACTAACCAAGTACTGGAAGATATGTTAAGAGCTTGTGCCCTTAAGCATGGTGGTAGTTGGGATAAGAGTCTACCGTATGCGGAGTTCTCATATAATAATAGCTATCAGGCCAGCTTGAAGATGTCACCGTTTGAGGCTTTGTATGGCAGAAAGTGCAGGACTCCCTTGTATTGGAATCAAACTGGTGAAAGGCAGTTGTTTGGACCTGAGATTATACAAGAAGCAGAAGAACAAGTTCAGCAAATAAGGGAGAATTTGAGAACTGCACAATCCAGGCAGAAAAGTTATGCTGATACCCGGAGAAGACTGCTTGAGTTTAAAGAGGGAGATTATGTCTATTTGAAGGTGTCACCACTCCGGGGCATGAGAAGGTTCAAAGTCAAAGGAAAGTTGTCCCCTCGCTTTATTGGACCCTTCTTAATCTTAAAGCGAGTGGGAGAGGTTGCATATCAATTGGAGTTACCAGATCATCTCGCGGATGTTCATGATGTATTCCATGTATCTCAGCTGAAGAAATGTCTCAGGGTGCCTGAAGAACAGTTACCAATGGAAGACCTTAGTGTTCAAGAGGATTTGACTTATGCTGAGTACCCCATCAAGATTTTGGATACTTTGACTCGAGTTACGAGGAATAAGGTTATAAAGATGTGCAAAGTGCAATGGAGCCACCACGGTGAAGATGAAGCAACTTGGGAAAGAGAAGAAGAGCTTCGTATAGATTTTCCCCACCTTTTCTCTAGTTCTTCTTAAATCTCGAGGACGAGATTATTTTTAAGGGGGGTAGGATTTGTAATACTCAAGTTGTATACCAAGTGTAATGAAGAGAGTTCCTCATTTTGTGTGTTTCATTTGCATCATAAAAAGAGCACCTATGTAATTGAGAGTGACTAGATAAAACAATTATGCTAAAATAAAGAAAAAGTGCATTTGTTGGAGTTTTATGTGTTGTGCATTAAATAAAACCGTAATGATAAAAAAATGATAAGGTAATAATTATTGGAAGCTTGATTAAGCCACATTGAAAACTAGGGTTTAAAAGAAGTAGAGAAATGTTATGAAAATAAAGAAAATAATGTAAATATATTCCAAAAATTTGTATTTCATATTCCAGAATATGATTTGACAACAAATGTGCACAAGGGTTGAAAACTAAATTCAAATTCAAATTTAAAAGAAAGAAAGCAGAAAAACATAAAAAGAAAAAGAAATAAACCTTACCTGGGCCCTGAGCCACGAATTCGGCCCACCGGGGGGGGAATCCCGCGCTCGGCCCATTCCTGGACTCAGCCCCCGCACGCCCGTCAGCCACCCGCGCGGGCCACCTTCGACACGAGCTTGCGCCGACGGGTGGGCTCCACTCGTCAGCCTCCCTTGCGTCGCGCTTCGCTCTCTCGCTGCGCCGCGGGACCCGCTCTGTCAGCCGCTCGGTCAGTGTATCACCCGCGCCCGCTGCTTGAGTCACTGGTTCTTCGGTCCCACTTGTCGGGATCGTCCCCTTCGCGTAACAGAAATCGCGCGGAGGCTTCGGCTGCCGTTACGACCGGGTCGCTCGCCACCCCGCGGGAAAAGCGGAACTGTGGGTCCGAGCTCGCGGCGTTGTGGGGGATAAGACCCTCTGGGACCTCCGCAAACCCCCGCTCGCCCCGTATTGCTCTGCTCCGCCATCGGGAGGATCCACCACCGCAGCGCAACCCGCACCATCGCCATCGGCGCCGCGTCCACGATTTAGTACTCGGGTGCCTCGCCGTGCTTCGGGGATAGGACCGGGGCCTCGCTACGGGAGAAGGGCGGCCGGTGACCTCGGATTTCGTCGACCCTGGCGGCGGCGATTGCTCACCGTCGCGGTGTTGTCGCCGCGGAAGCACTGCGCGCGGGAGCAGCTTCACCAACCTTCCTAACGCCGGTAATGACCCTCCCATCGTGTTCACTGTCGATCGCTCATGGATATGCACTAGAAATCGAGTCGGGACTGACTCTGGGGGCCGGAGCAGGGCGCACGACGGCGAAGGACCGCCGTAGGGTGTGGGCGGCGCCGCCGTGACCCGGTAGCTCAGGGTAGGGGGCAGTGGGACCGTCTGATCTTATCGGACGGTCTAGGTTCGAACCAGCGTGAGCCGTTGATGCGGGGATGGTCGACCCAGATCAGGACTCCCATACCGCTTCGCGTCATTTAATCTGTGCCGTTGATCGTCGAATCCACGATCCGTATCGGGTTTCGCTATTTTCAATCGCTACCATCGATTCCGGATCCAGCGGGCCGGATGGCGTACCGGTTCGCTTAGATGTAGGTTTAATCTGGCGCGCCCAAGTCTAATCCAACGGCCGAGGCTCGCCCATACCGCTTCATTGGCCGTTTTGCTAAAGAGCCCTTCGCTTATTAGATAATAAACCCGCCGTCCATACGTTACTATTCACTGTGTCTAGGATATCTTGCGCAGAGACCCCTGAGTTTTCTGGTATTTGACTCCCAGTCCCGAGAGCATTAAAAACAGAGAAATTAATATTAGAAATTCATTTTTAATACAAAAACAAATCTAGAAACTTGTAAAATGCATAGAAAATTCATTTTAGCTCCAAATTGAGTCATTCCAATTTCTAAAATTTTGTAATATTATTCTCTGTCATTTAGAATCACTGTTTTAACATGAACTCTGTTAGAAAATAAATTTATCATCTAATCCTATTATAATCACCTTAAATCTTAGGAAATTCATAACTTAAATTCTATAACTCCAAATTCAGTGATTCCAGTTCCTATGGGTTCATTTTAATGTGTAGATTTTTACTGTATATTTCATTCATCTGTTTGGTGTGATGTTGATTTTGGCTATACTATGTATGTATTGTGTTGATGCGAGTAGACGAGCAAGTCACTGTGGAAACTGAGGTTCAGCAAGTAGAGATAGCTGAGCAGGAGCTCATTACAGGCAAGTTGTGCCCTTGATCACTTACTTTTCCCAGCCATGTTCTTATTAATTATAATGATCTGCATAGGATAATTTTGATGGGAGCCTTTATGTACCCCAGTTTTGATTACCTCTATACCTTGTTCACCCCTGGAATATTTTTGGGTAGTACTCGCTATTGCTTTATGTGGATTGGGTATGGAGATTCATTATTCATGATTATTCTGTTATTATCTTGTTATTATTATTGTTCATGTTAAGATCATTAAATTAATGGGAACATGGAGCGACCACCCGGGAAAACAGTGCTACCACAAGGGTTTAATGGGACGCCCTTGGCTGACTAATTAGGAAAGCTAGTGGAAGACTACCTTACCCGAAAGGGGCAAGGGCAGTAGGGGAGAGGTCAGTGCGGGGAGGTCCCTGGTTGATTTTGCTGCGATGGCTATCAGCCAGGAACCCTTTACTGGATCTTCCCATAAACTGTAGCGGGTTTTCGGAAGCTAGTGGAACTTTGTAAAGGCCTCGTAGTGGATCCCTAGCCATTCACCTCGGTAGTGTCTAAGGGCCTTGCAAACCCAGGCGACATGGGATACACGACTTGTGGGTAAAGATGCGCAACCTCTGCAGAGTGTAAAACTAGTATACTAGCCGTGCTCACGGTCAAGAGCGGCTCGGACCCTCACATGATTAAATATGGAACTTAAATTCAATTTGACATTTGCATCGCATTTGGGATTATTTTACTATTACTGTTCTTTATTATTATTAAGGTTTGGTATTTACTTACACTTAGTAATTGCTAATAAAAGTTGGACCAACTTATAAAAGCAATGCTCAGCCTCAACCTCTATTTCATTGATCAGCCTTACACTACATGAACTCCCACCTTTGGTGAGTTCATGCCACATTATTCCCCGCAACTTGTTGAGCTATGAACGTATGTGAGCTCACTCTTGCTGTCTCACACCCCCCCACAGGAGAAGAACAGGTGGTTCAGGAGGAGCCACAAGGCGAGGAGTATGATCTGATCTAGGTGGCGTTTCTCAGTCGACATTGGCGCCGACGATCCTTAGTTCGTTTTATATTTATCTTTATTTTGTAATAAAACTTCCGCTATGTAATAAATACTCTGATGTATTATGACATTTATCTCTATACACTCTGTTATTATATATGTTGTCTTCTTGGCGCATGTATGAGATGCACCCGGCTTTGTCCTTTAAAACCGGGTGTTACAATTACCTTGGAGAAAAGATATAATTTCAGTCCTCCAATCTTCACTATGTACTGGAGAAATAGTAAGCACTGCTCTCTCCATGAGTTCAACCGAAGGTGCCTTTATTGTTTCAAAAAATACTTCCGAAGGTAGAGGGAGCCCCTGGGCCGCTGATTTGGCTAGCAGATCCGCATGCTCATTTTCACCTCTTGGAATATTCCTGACAGAAAAACCTTCGAAAGAAGCCTCCAACCTTCGAATTGTATACAAATACCTTTCAAGCTTTGGATCTCTTGCCTTGCTACTTTTGTCCACATGGCCAGAAATAACTTGAGAATCAGTTTTTAGGATGGCCCTTCTTATTCCCATTGCCCTTAACTTCCGAAGCCCCAACAGAAGTGCTTCGTACTCAGCAATATTATTTGTACAACTGAAATCAAGCTTGGCTGCATAACATGTTTTGACTTTTGAAGGTGCCACTAGGACCGCAGCCGCTCCTGCACCGAAGGTTCCCCAGGAACCATCACAGGACACTGTCCAAGCTTCGGCATCTTTGTTTACTTCTTCTTCATGAGCCCCTGGCGTCCAATCAGCGATGAAGTCTGCTAACGCTTGGGACTGAATTGAGGATCTATGCACATAGTCAATGATGAATTCATTAAGTTCTGCAGCCCATTTCCCAATCCTTCCAGTAGCTTCTCTGTTCCTCATAATGTCCTTCAGAGGCAGTGACGAAGGGACAATTATGCGATATGCTTGAAAATAGTGTCGAAGCTTTCTGGAGGCCATTAACACAACATATAGTACCTTTTCAAATTCTGTATAATTTTTCTTTGATGGACTTAAAACTTCAGAGACAAAGTACACTAGAGCTTGCTTTTTGACTTGGCCATCTAGCTTCTCCTGTACAAGTGCCGCACTCACTGCAGAATGCGAAGCTGCAACATATAAGAGCAATGGAGCCCCTGACGAAGGTGGAGTTAATGTTGTTAAATCAAACAAATATTGCTTCAACTCCTTGAAGGCTTTTTGCTGAGCCGGACCCCATTGAAAGACTTCGGCTGACTTCAGTATTTCAAAGAATGGCAGATTTCTTTCTGCTGATATGGATATAAATCTGTTCAATGATGCTAATCTACCTGCCAGCCGTTGAGCTCCTTTCTTTCTGTTTGGCGGTTCCATCCGAAGGATAGCTTCAATCTTGCTTGGGTTGGCTTCAATTCCCTTTGTTGATACTAGATAGCCAAGGAACTTACCCTTCTTTACCCCAAAAACACATTTCTCTGGATTTAACTTCAAACCAGCTTGCTTGAAGTTGGCAAATGTCTCTTGCAAATCAGCAATGTGATTTTCTTGCTTTGTTCTTTTAACTATAATATCATCAACATAGGTCAGCACATTCCTACCTATTTGAGAAGCTTGCTCTAGCATTTTAAAGCCCCTCAGGCATCCGAAGATAGCAATATGTGCCACTGGGGGTTATGAAGCTAGTCCTCGGCTCATCTTCCTTCTTCATCCATATTTGGTGGTAACCTGAATAACAATCTAGTAGACTCATGAGCTCTGACGAAGCTGCTGCATCTACTAGAGAATCTATTCTTGGTAATGGAAACTCATCCATTGGACAAGCCTTGTTAAGATATGTAAAATCAATGCACATTCTCCATTTACTGTTGGCCTTCTTCACCATAACAGTGTTGGCTAGCCACTCCGGGTATTTCACCTCTCTGATAACACCAGCACTAAGAAGCCTCTTCACTTCGTTCCGAGCACCTTTAGCTTTATCATCAGACATTTTCCGAAGCCTTTGTTTTCTTGGCCGAAAAGATGGATCCACATTGAGTGAATGCTTAATGACATGTCTGTTGACACCGCAAAGATCGTTGGCTGACCAAGCAAAGACATCTTTGTTGCTGAATAGAAATCTTAGCAAATTCTTTTCCTGCTCTTCAGATAACTGAGACCCCAGCAGTACCTTTTGTTCTGCTATATCTTCACATAGAAGCATAGGCTTCGGCTGATCCGCCGAAGCAGCCTTCTCTCTTTTGTATCTATACTGCTCACAGGCTTCGGCTCCATCTATGTTATGGATTGCCTTTGAATCTGTCCAGTTTCCTTCGGCCTTCCTGGCAGCTTCTTGACTCCCATAAATAACAATTGGCCCTTGTTCCGAAGGTATCTTCATGCATAGATATGCTGGATGAAGTATTGCTTTGAAAGCATTAAGTGTTCCATGACCAATGATTGCATTATAGGGATACTCTATGTCAACAATGTCAAACACAACATGTTCAGTCCTTGTGTTATGAACAAAGCCGAAGGTTACTGGCATTGTGATTTTGCCAAGTGCTACAATTTGCCTTCCTCCGAAGCCACATAGAGGATGTGTAGCATCATGAATCTTATCCTCTCGTTCTTGCATTTGTCTAAAGGTCTTAACAAATATGATATCCGCTGCACTGCCTGTATCAACCAGAACATTATGGACCAGAAATCCCTTAATGACACAAGATATGACCATAGCATCATTATGAGGGTAATCTTTGAGCTGAAGGTCCTCCTGGGAGAAGGTGATTGGGATGTGAGACCATTTTGACTTGATGAAGGGTCCCTGTACCCCAACATGTTGCACCCTTCTCTGCGCTTCCTTCTTCTGTTTCTTGTTAGCCGACTCTGAACCTAAGCCGCCTGTTATCGGAAATAACAGCTTCGTAGCCGAAGATGCTTCGGCTTGGTTGCTAAACGAAGCCATCAGCTCAAAAGTGGAAGTGAGTTCACCGGAGGTGGGCGCCAATGTTGGGGACTTGTTCTCAAATGCTATGAATTAAGAACAAGGCAACACCAAATGTTAAAGGTGAATGTCTTTCGTCATTCGAAGCATTATTTTCCTTAGGATATAATGATCTTGAGACGAAGGTCATGAAGGACATACCTTCTTCATAGCAATATAAGTTAATGAAAGAAGAAGTATATGAAATATAATAGACAACATGCATAATCATATAACATCTTCTTCATATTTTCATGGATAAACATAAATAAAATAATATTACATTTGTACCTTCGGCTTGACAGAAGGAGAAAGTACAAGCGTGTCGCACGAGCGAGTACAAGTCAGCGTGAACAGTACAGTGGTATTGTTCATCTATTTATAGGCACAGAGCATAGCCTGTGTGAAATTACATTTATACTCTTTACATCCGATTACAATCAAGACACAAATAATCATGGATCGATCTGTCTTTTCATCTTTAAGTCGATGCAACCCTTCATCTCGAGACATGTTGTTATGCCGAAGTTTCCTAGAAGGTAGCTTCAGTGTTATTTCTGTACTGATCTTATGAAGGTGTTTCTTCTTTTAAGACCTTCGGCGACGAAGCAGATCCCAACAGTGAGCTCAACCACCAAAGGATGCGACAGCCATGGAGACGAGCAAAGGGAGCATTGGTGACCATGGGAGCAACCTCGACAGGGCGCGACTGCCATGGACGAGCTGGAGGGAGCTCCGGCCGGGCTCCGGGGAGAAGGCCGAGCTAGGGCCGGGCGCGCGCAGGGAAGAAGCTCCATGGCGAGCGGACGCCGGAGCGCGCGGTCCAAGGTTGTTGATGTGAGCAGGGAGATGGGCGCGCTACTCGGCTACGGCTAACAAAGAAGGATGGCCGCTAGAGAAGAGCTCGATGGTCACAGAGTGGGACGCGGTAGCCTGGTGACCGGTGGTCCAGTTGAAGACAACGCCCAGGAATATCAAGGGAAGAGGACAGCTAGGCGGCTGAAAAATCTAAAGGAGAAAGAGCGGCATGGATAAGGAATGGGAGGGAAAATCAGCAGAGGAGATAAGGAAGAGAATCAACGCATGGAGCCGTTTAAACGAATGCACACACACGATTGTGAATGTCCTGCCCGCGTAGGTAAGAAAAGAGAAGAGAGAGATGGAGAGGATAAGAAGCTGCTAGAAAATAAGGCCATCGGCCAACAACTTGGGAAAAAAGATTTTTCCTTCTCTAATTTTTGTTACAAAAGACTACACAAATAATTTAGTTTTCAGATTACGTCTGTGCCAGATGTAAATCGGATAAAACAGAAGATAGCAGTCAAACTAGTACATACTGCGCTTGATTTAATTTAGAGCAGATAATTTACTAGACGAATAAACCTCAATTATAGATCCTCAGATATGATTTCTCAGCTGACAGGCGAAGATGGAATTATTTTGCACCAAAAACTTTAGTTGCCGAGTTCTGCTTAATTTTTTTCAGGACAATAATCACAAGACTGAGTTACGATAAATTTATTTGTTAACCAAATACTCGAATCAGGGCCAAAAGCAAACAGACCAAATCAAACAGCATCGACTTTGATATTTTAGGTCATGTTTGAGTCGATCGAAATCAGGCAAACTTCATCCATTAACGACCCGAATACTTCACTGCTCTGCCTGGCACAACCTGCTAGGGACCAAACTCCATTATCCCTTTCTCGCATGATTTCATAGTAACACGCACAATCCGAATTTATAAAATTCAAACGTTGTCCAAATTCACGTTCGCCCACTCAAACGATCCAACCGCCACAAAGCTCGCATGCCAAGAGATTACTAAAGTCGGATCTTGGTGAATTATTATAATTATATTTTTTAATCTTGAGAGACAAAAGCACACTAGATATTATTTACACTGACATTCCATGCTTAGGTCCATACATGTTGTTTAACTTAAGGCAAACACCTGGGGTGTTACATATATTCGATCCGAACTCGATAATATATGTATCAACACAACTCAATAATATCTATACTACTCTCCCTCTCTATACGTTCTATATGACTCTCCCACTCTATGTGTTCTATACGAATTTCCCTCTCTCACTCTCTATACGTTCCATACAAGTCTCCCTCTATATGTCCTATACGAATCTCCCTCTCTCCCTATAGGATTAGGATTAGGGTTTAGGGTTTATGGTTAAGGGTTAGGGTTTAGGGTTTTGGGTTAGGGTTCAAGTTAGGGGTAAGGGTTAGGGTAAGGGTTTAGGGTTAGAGTTAGGGATTAGGATTAGGTTTATAGTCAGGGATTAGGGTTTAGGTTTAGACTTAGGGATTAGGGTTAGGGTTAGAGTCACGGATTAGAGTTTATGGTTTAGGGTTAAGGGTTTAGGGTTCAGTGTTTAGGGTTATGGTTAGAGTCACGGATTAGGCTTAGGGTTTAGGGTTATGATTAAGCGTTAGAGTTAGGGATTAGGGTTATGATTAAGCGTTAGAGTTAGGGATTAGGGTTCAGGGTTAGGGTTAGGGTTAGAGTCAAGGATTAGGGTTAGGGTTTATGGTTTAGGTTTAAGGGTTTAATGTTTAGGGTTATGGATAGAGTTAGTAATTAGGATTATGTAACGCCCTGAATTTGGTGGTAGAATTTTTTCTTCTTTTCTCTCACCAAATTCGGGCGTTACTCTCTTTTCTCTTTCCTGTTTCGCTCCTTCTTCCCAATTTCAAACCATTATAGCGACATGTGTCCGTGTCATGTATAAACCAAAACCTAAGTGTCATGGGTGTTGCATCATGCCGAAGCACATTTCTTTGTCTGATGTTGAGTGTTCGTCTCGTTCCGTTCCGGATTTCGATTCGCGATTTAATTCCGTTTAGTGGTCGTGCACGTCGTGGGTTTTCGATCCGCGAAGTGGCCCTGCCCAACCCAGCCCGGCCCGGTCCGGCCCGGCCCTGCGCACCCCTGGCGCCCACCCCGCCCCCCATGCGCCCCCTCCTCTCTCTCTCTCTCATTTGGATCTCCCGCGCAACAACCTCCCTCTCCCTCCTCCACCTCTCTCTCCCCGTGGTGCCCTAGGAATTGGAGACGGCGATCACCGGAATTTGGACCCCGAGGTGAGCTCCACTCCCCTCCCCTCCTCCTCTCTCTCTCCCTCTCCCTCCTCTTCTTCCTCCCCCGCGCGCGCCCTCCCTTTCCCCTGCTCGCGCGCGCCCCTGCCCTCCCCCCGCTCGCCGGCGGCGCTCGCCCGCCCCGGCCTCCCCTCGCGGTGGCGCCCGCCCCCACCCCGGCCCGCGGCGGCGCTCGCCCGCCCCTCGCCCTGGCCCCTCACGGCGGCGGCGCCCGCCCCCTCCCCGGCCCGCGGCGGCACGACCCCGCCCGCCCCCTGCTCGCGCGCAGCGGCCCCGCCCGCCCCCCAGCCCGCGGCGGCGATCCCGCCCGCCCCTGCCCGCGGCGGCCTCCGCCCGCCCCTGCCCACGGCGGTGCCCCCCGCGCTCCCCCTGCTCGGCGGCGCGTGGCCCCCGCCCCCTGCTCGCCCGGCGCGGCCCCCGGCGTAGCGCCCTCCCTGCCCCCGGCGTGGCCTCGGCCCCTGCGCGCGTCGTTCTAGCCCTTGGCGTGGTTCGCGTGGCCTTGGCGTGGCCTCGCGTTTCCCCGTTTACCGCTAGCGCGTTCCCGCGTGCGCGACCCGCGTTCGCGGTGATTATTTTTGGTTGGTAGTCAATGTCAAACTCCGTTAGTTAGCGTGCTGCGTCGCGCGCTTCGTCGCGCGACAGATTTGTCTAATTTCAGATTCTATTTATGTGTTGCGTCGTGCGCTTCGTCGCACGACGATCCATTTTAATTTCAGGTTGTTTAAGGTGTAACGACGCGCGTGTATTCACGCGACGTTCCACTTTAGACTCAGTTTAGTTGACGTATGCCGTCGTGCGTTTCGTCACGCGACGCTTAACGTCTCTTTATAATTAATGCGAAGTGTCTCGTTGCGTGCTCGGTCGCGCGACGAGTCGTTAATTTCTTAATTCGTTTTAGAGTGCTATGTCGCGCGTCTCGCCGCGCGACAATTCTTTTTATTTATCTTCATCCGCTTATAATGATTAGACATGAAACATGACTTTACTTTACGCTAAACATAGTGTCTACATTAATTTCCTTCTATTAAGCGAGTGGTTAATTTATAATCATGTAACGTGACTGTTTCTCGACTGTCTTGTTCTCTTTCTCTCTTAACCGTAATTGCGAGCCCGCGTGGAACGTTTGTTTACTTACTGCATTCTATTGTATGGTGTACTATTCTTTTGTATTAAATATGTGGATGTATGTGTGTTTGCGCTCGCATAGAGAACGATCCGGTCGGAGAACCCGAAGAACTCGCAGGAGAAGCCCCTGAGCAGCAGTCGGTTGGTGGAGGCAAGTGTCCCTTGACCTATCTCTATCCTATTCATCCTTTAATTCACCTCCCGCTTTACACATTTATGCCTAAGGATTGACTAGTTTTGTTATCCATATCCTTGTTTACCTATCTGGGTTGGATTATTATTGTTTAGCTCTATGCTATTGCTCAAACTCTAATCAATGAACATGATGAGATTATCTATGATACACTGTTTTCCCTTCTCTTATTATGATGTTGTACTTGTGGCCTTTAAGGGGGCTCGAGCGGTTTCTCGAGTGCCTCTCCGTAAGGACCTGTTCTATGGATGACCGCCCGGGAAAACAGTGCAACCATGAGGGTGGAATGGGGTGCCCTTAGCTGAATAATTAGAGGATCCGGGGTGTAGATCACTTAGCCGTCGTGCCGTCAATGGGGCTCGGTGTATGCGGCTCGCTCTGCCAAGTTTGGGTTCGCCCCTTGGGGAGGAGTGCAGTGCATTTAGGAAACCTAACGGGTGGCTACAGCCCCGGGGAATCTTTGTAAAGGCTACGTAGTGATGCCCTGCTGGGTCACCTTGGTAGTGATCAATGGAGAGTCATGATCTCCGGGCAGAAAGGGAATCATGGCTTGTGGGTAAAGTGCACAACCTCTGCAGAGTGTTTGAAAACTGATATATCAGCCGTGCTCGCGGTTATGAGCGGCCAAGGGAGCTCCAATGATTAGTGGTACTTGATCAGAGACATTATGGTACAGGTGGCTATGAGATCGATGGTTCTGGTTATGACTATGGTGCTGGTAAGTGGTATTCTTTCCGTTTGGAAAGGGTACATCGGGCTAATAACTTGGGTTAATGCTAAAACCTGGCTTTCTATTAGTAAATAATAATCTGACCAACTAAAAGCAACTGCTTGACTTATCCCCACAGAAAGCTAGTCCACTACAGCCAAACAGGATACTTGCTGAGTATGTTGATGTGTACTCACCCTTGCTCTACACACCAAACCCCCCCATCCCCAGGTTGTCAGCATTGCAACCACTACTCAGGAGAAGATGAAGTTGTGGAAGGAGACTTCTAGGAGTTCCAAGACTACGACGAGTTCTAGGCGTGGGTTAGCGGCAACCCCCAGTCGGCTGCCTGTGAAGGCCGCGATTATCTACGTTTCGTTTTCGCACTTTGATTTATCGTAAGGACTATATGGACGTCTCAGACGTATGATGTAATCGACTATTATTTCCCTTTTCAATACCATTTTGAGCATTGTGTGATGATGTCCATGTTATGTAACTGTTGTGTACGTGAATAACTGATCCTGGCACGTACATGGTTCACATTCGGTTTACCTTCTAAAACCGGGTGTGACAGATTAGGTTTTAGGGTTATTGTTAAGGGTTAGAGTTAGGGTTAGAGTCAAGGATTAGGGTTAGGGTTTATGGTTTAGGGTTAAGGGTTCAATGTTAAGGGTTATGGTTAGAGTTAGTAATTAGGATTAGGGTTTAGGGTTATCGTTAAGGGTTAGAGTTAGGGATTAGGGTTAGGGTTAGAGTCAGGTATTAGGGTTAGGGTTTATGGTTTAGGGTTAGGGTTATGGGTTTAGGGTTATGGTTAGAGTCAAGGATTAGGTTGGTGTATTCATATATGTGATAATGTAATACTTAGAGTTTTGTACTTGGTGTATTCATATATGTCATAATATAATACTTATAGTTCTATACTTGGTGTATTCATATATGTGATAATGTAATATTTAGAGTCCTATACTTGGTGTATTCATATATGTGATAATTTGATACTTAGAGTTCTATAGTTAGTTTATACTTGGTGTATTCATATAATACTTGATATATTTATACAATATTTGCTGGGACGAAGCTTCATTTTACTTTTTAGTTCATTCATACAATACTTGTGTCTACATACATACTTGGAGTATTTAAGATGTCGATATCCATTTTATTTTTATCCGATCCAATATGTATCCAATCTGATCTGATCCGAACTCAATAATATCTATATTCGATTCGAACTCGATAATATATGTATCAACACAACTCAATAATATATGTACTACTCTCCCTCTCTATACGTTTTATATGACTCTCCCTCTCCCACAATATGTGTTCTATACGAATTTCCCTCTCTCACTCTCTATACGTTCTATACGAGTCTCCCTCTCTATATGTCCTATACGAATCTCCCTCTCCCTATATGATTAGTGAAAGGGACTTAGGCTTACACCTAGTCCCTAATTAATTTTGGTGGTTGAATTGCCCAACACGAATAATTGGACTAACTAGTTTGCCCAAGTGTATAGATTATACAGGTGTAAAAGGTTCACAGATCAAGTTTCGGATTCAACAAAGGAGCAAAGGGGTAACCGAAGGCACCTCTGGTTTGGCGCACCGGACTGTCCGGTGTGCCACCGGACAGTGTCCGGTGCACCACCGGACATGTCCGGTGCACCAGAGGACTCTAACACAAACTCGCCACCTTCGGGAATTTCCAGAGGCACTCGCGCTATAATTCACCGGACTGTCCGGTGTACACCGGACAGTGTCCGGTGCGCCAAGAAGGAGCGGCCTCAGGAACTCGCCAGCTTCGGGAATCTCCAACGGCTAGTCCGCTATAATTCACCGGACATGTCCGGTGTGCACCGGACTGTCCGGTGCAACTCCGGAGCAACGGCTATTTCCGCGCCAACGGCTACCTGCGGTGCATTAATTGCGCGCGCAGAGGCGCGCCCATACTGGCGCACCGGACAAGGAACAGTGCATGTCCGGTGTGCACCGGACATCCAGGCGGGCCCACAAGTCAGAAGCTTCAACGGTCAGAATCCAACGGCAGTGATGACGTGGCAGGGGCACCGGACATGTCCGGTGTGCACCGGACTGTCCGGTGCGCCATCGAACAGACAGCCTCCCAACGGCCACTTTTGGTGGTTGGGGCTATAAATACCCCAACCACCCCACCATTCATTGCATCCAAGTTTTCCACTTCCCAACTACTACAAGAGCTCTAGCATTCAATTCTAGACACACAAAAGAGATTAAATCCTCTCCAAATTCCACACAACGCCATAGTGACTAGAGAGAGTGATTTGCTTGTGTTCTTTCGAGCTCTTGCGCTTGGATTGCTTTCTTCTTTCTTGATTCTTTCATTGCGATCAAACTCACTTGTAATTGAGGCAAGAGACACCAAACTTGTGGTGATCCTTGTGGGAACTTTGTGTTCGAAGTAATTGAGAAGAGAAAGCTCACTCGGTCCGCGGGATCGTTTGAGAGAGGGAAGGGTTGAAAGAGACCCGGCCTTTGTGGCCTCCTCAACGGGGAGTAGGTTTGCAAGAACCGAACCTCAGTAAAACAAATCCGCGTGTCACACTCTTCATTTGCTTGCGATTTGTTTTTCCACCCTCTCTCGCGGACTCGTTTCTTTATTACTAACGCTAACCCGGCTTGTAGTTGTGTTTATATTTGTAAATTTCAGTTTCGCCCTATTCACCCCCCCCCTCTAGGCGACTATCAATTGGTATCAGAGCCCGGTGCTTCATTAGAGCCTAACCGCTCGAAGTGATGTCGGGAGATCACGCCAAGAAGGAGATGGAGACCGGCGAAAAGCCCACTACAAGCCACGGGAGCACTTCATCGGAAGAATCCCGCACCAAGAGGAGGGAGAAGAAGAAGAGCTCCTCCAACAAAGGGAAGGAGAAGAAATCTTCTTCTCACCACAAAGAGAAGAAGGAAAAATCTTCTTCCCACAAGCCGCATCGGAGTAGGGACAAGCAAAAGAGGATGAGGAAAGTGGTCTACTACGAGACCGACACTTCATCAACATCGACCTCCGGCTCCGATGCACCCTCCGTAACTTCTAAACGCCAAGAGCGTAAGAAGTTTAGTAAGATCCCCCTACACTACCCTCGCATTTCTAAACATGCACCTTTACTTTCAGTCCCATTAGGCAAACCACCAACTTTTGATGGTGAGGATTATGCTAGGTGGAGTGATTTAATGCGATTTCATCTAACCTCACTCCACAAAAGTATATGGGATGTTGTTGAGTTTGGTGCACAGGTACCATCCGTAGGGGATAAGGACTATGATGAGGATGAGGTGGCCCAAATCGAGCACTTCAACTCTCAAGCAACAACGATACTCCTCGCCTCTTTAAGTAGAGAGGAGTATAACAAAGTTCAAGGGTTGAAGAGCGCCAAGGAAGTTTGGGATGTGCTCAAAACCGCGCACGAGGGAGATGAGCTCACAAAGATCACCAAGCGGGAAACGATCGAGGGGGAGCTCGGTCGGTTCCGGCTTCGCAAAGGGGAAGAGCCACAACACATGTACAACCGGCTCAAGACCTTGGTGAACCAAGTGCGCAACCTCGGGAGCAAGAAGTGGGACGACCACGAAATGGTTAAGGTTATTCTAAGATCTCTCATTTTCCTTAACCCCACTCAAGTTCAATTAATTTGTGGTAATCCTAGATATACTAAAATGACCCCCGAGGAAGTTATCGGGAATTTTGTAAGTTTTGAGTGCATGATCGAAGGCTCGAGGAAGATCAACGAGCTTGATGATCCCTCCACATCCGAGGCTCAACCCGTCGCATTCAAGGCGACGGAGGAAAAGAAGGAGGAGTCTACATCAAGTCGACAACCAATAGACGCCTCCAAGCTCGATAATGAGGAAATGGCGCTAGTCATCAAAAGCTTCCGCCAAATCCTCAAGCAAAGGAGAGGGAAAGACTACAAGTCCCGCTCCAAGAAGGTTTGCTACAAGTGTGGTAAGCCCGGTCGCTTTATAGCTAAATGTCCATTATCAAGTGACAGTGACAGGGGCGACGACAAGAAGGGGAGAAGAAAGGAGAAGAAGAGATACTACAAGAAGAAGGGCGGCGATGCCCATGTTTGTCGGGAGTGGGACTCCGACGAAAGCTCAAGCGACTCCTCCGACGACGAGGACGCCGCCAACATCGTCGTCTCCAAGGGACTTCTCTTCCCCAACGTCGGCCACAAGTGCCTCATGGCAAAGGACGGCAAAAAGAAGGTTCAATCTAGATCCTCCACTAAATATGAATCCTCTAGTGATGATAATGCTAGTGATGAGGAAGATAATTTGCGTACTCTTTTTGCCAACCTCAACATGCAACAAAAAGAAAAACTTAATGAATTGATTAGTGCCATCCATGAAAAGGATGATCTCTTGGACACCCAAGAGGACTTCCTAATCAAGGAAAATAAAAAGCATGTTAGGGTTAAAAATGCTTACGCTCTAGAAGTAGAAAAATGTCAAAAACTATCTAGTGAGCTAAGCACTTGCCGTGAGATGATTGACAACCTTAGGAATGATAATGCTAGTTTAAATGCTAAGGTTGATTCTATTTCTTGCAATGTTTCAATTCCCAATCTTAGAAATAATAATGATGATTTGCTTGCTAGGATTGAAGAATTGAACATTTCTCTTGCTAGTCTTAGATTAGAAAATGAAAATTTGATTGCTAAGGCTAAAGACTTTGATTTTTGCAAAGTTACAATTTCCGATCTTAGAGATAAAAATGATATTCTACATGCTAAGATTGTTGAACTTAATTCTTGCAAACCCTCTACATCTACCGTTGAGCACACTTCTATTTGCACTAGATGTAGAGATGTTAACATTGATGCTATTCATGATCATATGGCTTTAATTAAACAACAAAATGATCATATAGCTAAACTAGATGCTAAAATTGCCGAGCACAACTTAGAAAATGAGAAATTCAAATTTGCTCGTAGCATGCTATATAATGGGAGACGCCCTGGCATCAAGGATGGCATTGGCTTCCAAAGGGGAGACAATGTCAAACTTAGTGCCCCTCCAAAAAGGTTGTCTAACTTTGTTAAGGGCAAGGCTCCCATGCCTCAGGATAACGAGGGTTACATTTTGTACCCTGCCGGTTATCCCGAGAGCAAAATTAGGAGAATTCATTCTAGGAAGTCTCACTCTGGCCCTAATCATGCTTTTATGTATAAGGGTGAGACATCTAGTTCTAGGCAACCAACCCGTGCTAAGTTGCCTAAGAAAACTCCTATTGCATCAAATGATCATAACATTTCATTCAAAACTTTTGATGCATCTTATGTATTGACTAACAAATCCGGCAAAGTAGTTGCCAAATATGTTGGGGGCAAGCACAAGGGGTCAAAGACTTGTGTTTGGGTACCCAAAGTTCTTGTGTCTAATGCCAAAGGACCCAAAACCATTTGGGTACCTAAAGTCAAGAACTAAACTTGTTTTGTAGGTTTATGCATCCGGGGGCTCAAGTTGGATCATCGACAGCGGGTGCACAAACCACATGACAGGGGAGAAAAAGATGTTCTCCTCCTATGAGAAAAACCAGGATCCCCAACGAGCTATCACATTCGGGGATGGAAATCAAGGTTTGGTCAAAGGCCTTGGTAAAATAGCTATATCTCCTGACCATTCTATTTCCAATGTTTTTCTTGTAGATTCTTTGGATTACAATTTGCTTTCCGTTTCACAATTATGTCAAATGGGCTACAACTGTCTTTTCACTGATATAGGTGTCACTGTCTTTAGAAGAAGTGATGATTCAATAGCATTTAAGGGTGTGTTAGAGGGTCAGCTATACTTAGTAGATTTTGATAGAGCTGAACTCGACACATGCTTAATTGCTAAGACTAACATGGGTTGGCTCTGGCACCACCGACTAGCCCATGTTGGAATGAAGAATCTTCATAAGCTTCTAAAGGGAGAACACATTTTAGGACTAACCAACGTTCATTTTGAGAAAGACAGGATTTGTAGCGCATGCCAGGCAGGAAAGCAAGTTGGAGCCCATCATCCACACAAAAACATCATGACGACCGACAGGCCACTAGAGCTCCTACACATGGACCTATTCGGCCCGATTGCTTACATAAGCATCGGCGGGAGTAAGTACTGTCTAGTTATTGTGGATGATTATTCTCGCTTCACTTGGGTATTCTTTTTGCAGGAAAAATCTCAAACCCAAGAAACCTTAAAGGGATTCTTGAGACAAGCTCAAAATGAGTTCGGCTTAAGGATCAAGAAGATTAGAAGCGACAACGGGACGGAGTTCAAGAACTCTCAAATTGAAGGCTTCCTTGAGGAGGAGGGCATCAAGCATGAGTTCTCTTCTCCCTACACGCCACAACAAAATGGTGTAGTGGAGAGGAAGAATCGAACTCTATTGGACATGGCAAGAACCATGCTTGATGAGTACAAGACATCGGATCGGTTTTGGGCCGAGGCGGTCAACACCGCTTGCTACACCATCAACCGGTTATATCTACACCGAATCCTCAAGAAGACATCATATGAACTCCTAACCGGTAAAAAGCCCAACATTTCATATTTTAGAGTCTTTGGTAGCAAATGTTTTATTCTTGTTAAAAGAGGTAGAAAATCTAAATTTGCTCCTAAGACTGTAGAAGGCTTTTTACTTGGTTATGACTCAAACACAAGGGCATATAGGGTCTTTAACAAGTCCACTGGACTAGTTGAAGTCTTATGTGACGTTGTGTTTGATGAAACTAACGGCTCTCAAGTAGAGCAAGTTGATCTTGATGAGATAGGTATTGAAGAGGCTCCGTGCATTGCGCTAAGGAACATGTCCATTAGGGATGTGTGTCCTAAGGAATCCGAAGAGCCTCCAAATGCACAAGATCAACCATCCTCCTCCACGCAAGCATCTCCACCGACTCAAAATGAGGAAGAGGCTCAAGTTGATGAAGAAGAAGATCAATCAAATGAGCCACCTCAAGATGACGGCATAGATCAAGGGGGAGATGCAAATGATCAAGACAAGGAGGATGAAGAGCAAAGACCGCCACACCCAAGAGTCCACCAAGCAATACAACGAGATCACCCTGTCGACACCATCCTCGGCGACATTCATAAGGGGGTAACCACTAGATCTCGTGTTGCACATTTTTGTGAACATTACTCGTTTGTTTCCTCTATTGAGCCACACAGGGTAGAGGAAGCACTACAAGATTCGGATTGGGTGGTGGCGATGCAAGAGGAGCTCTACAACTTCACCAGGAATGAGGTATGGCATTTAGTTCCACGTCCTAACCAAAATGTTGTAGGAACCAAATGGGTCTTCCGCAACAAGCAAGATGAGCATGGTGTGGTGACAAGGAACAAAGCTCGACTTGTGGCCAAAGGATACTCCCAAGTCGAAGGTTTGGATTTCGGTAAAACCTATGCACCCGTAGCTAGGCTTGAGTCAATTCGCATATTATTGGCCTATGCTACTTACCATAGCTTTAAGCTTTATCAAATGGACGTGAAAAGTGCCTTCCTCAATGGACCAATCAAGGAAGAGGTCTATGTTGAGCAACCTCCTGGCTTTGAAGACAGTGAGTACCCTAACCATGTCTATAAGCTCTCTAAGGCGCTTTATGGGCTCAAGCAAGCCCCAAGAGCATGGTATGAATGCCTTAGAGATTTCCTTATTGCTAATGGCTTCAAAGTCGGAAAGGCCGATCCTACACTCTTTACCAAAACGCTTGAAAATGATTTGTTTGTATGCCAAATTTATGTTGATGATATCATATTTGGGTCTACTAACGAATCTACATGTGAAGAGTTTAGTAGGATCATGACACAGAAGTTCGAGATGTCTATGATGGGGGAGTTGAAGTATTTCTTAGGGTTCCAAGTGAAGCAACTCCAAGAGGGCACCTTCATTAGCCAAACGAAGTACACTCAAGACATTCTAAACAAGTTTGGGATGAAGGATGCCAAGCCCATCAAGACAGCCATGGGAACCAATGGGCATCTTGACCTCGACACGGGAGGTAAGTCCGTGGATCAAAAGGTATACCGGTCAATGATAGGTTCCTTGCTATACTTATGTGCATCTCGACCGGACATTATGCTTTCCGTTTGCATGTGTGCAAGATTCCAATCCAACCCTAAGGAATCCCACCTTACGGCTGTAAAACGAATCTTGAGATATTTGGCTTATACTCCTAAGTTTGGGCTTTGGTACCCTCGGGGATCCACATTTGATTTGATTGGTTATTCGGATGCCGATTGGGCGGGGTGCAAAATCAATAGGAAGAGCACATCGGGGACTTGTCAGTTCTTGGGAAGATCCTTGGTGTCTTGGGCTTCAAAGAAGCAAAATTCGGTCGCTCTTTCCACCGCCGAAGCTGAGTACATTGCCGCAGGCCATTGTTGCGCGCAATTGCTTTGGATGAGGCAAACCCTGCGGGACTACGGTTACAAATTAACCAAAGTCCCTTTGCTATGTGATAATGAGAGTGCAACCAAGATGGCGGATAATCCCGTCGAGCATAGCCGCACTAAACACATAGCCATTCGGTATCATTTTCTTAGGGATCACCAACAAAAGGGGGATATCGAGATTTCTTATATTAACACTAAAGATCAATTAGCCGATATTTTTACCAAGCCTCTTGATGAACAAACTTTTACCAAACTTAGGCATGAGCTCAATATTCTTGATTCACGCAATTTCTTTTGCTAGATTGCACACATAGCTCATTTATATACCTTTGATCATATCTCTTTCATATGCTATGACTAATGTGTTCTCAAGTCTACTTCAAACCAAGTCATAGGTGTATTGAAAGGGAATTGGAGTCTTCGGCGAAGACAAAGGCTTCCACTTCGTAACTCATCCTTCGCCATCGCTCCAAGAGACTCTCCATTCTTGGGGGAGAAAAGAATGAGCATCAAAGAAAAGGACCTTGTCTTTGGGGGAGAAAGTAAGAGCCCACAGCAAAAGAACCGGACTTCGTTTTTGGTATAATCTTAACTCATTTATTTATGACCAAAGAGGAAGATAGCACTTCAAGGGCTCTAATGAATCCGTTTTTGGCGATTCATGCCAAAGGGGGAGAGAGTATGAGCCCAAAGCAAAAGGACCGCACCACCACCAATTTCAAAAACTTAGTGTTGAATATTTTCAATTGGTATCCTATTGTGTTCAAAAGGGGGAGAAAATATTATTTCAAAATGTTATATCAAAACCCTCTTGAACACTGAGAGGAGGATCTCATTTAGGGGGAGTTTTGTTTAGTCAAAGGAAAAGCATTTGAAACAGGGGGAGAAAATGTCAAATCTTGAAAATGCTTTGCAAACTCTTATTTATTTACCTTTGACTATTTGCAAAAGAACTTTGAAAAGGATTCACAAAAGAATTTGCAAAAACAAAACATGTGGTGCAAGCGTGGTCCAAAATATTATAAGTAAGAAACAATCCATGCATATCTTGTATGTAGTTATATTGGCTCAATTCCAAGCAACCTTTGCACTTATATTATGCAAACTAGTTCAATTATGCATTTGCTTTGGTTTGTGTTGGCATCAATCACCAAAAAGGGGGAGATTGAAAGGGAATTAGGCTTACACCTAGTCCCTAATTAATTTTGGTGGTTGAATTGCCCAACACGAATAATTGGACTAACTAGTTTTCCCAAGTGTATAGATTATACAGGTGTAAAAGGTTCACAGATCAAGTTTCGGATTCAACAAAGGAGCAAAGGGGTAACCGAAGGCACCTCTGGTTTGGCGCACCGGACTGTCCGGTGTGCCACCGGACATGTCCGGTGCACCAGAGGACTCTAACACAAACTCGCCACCTTCGGGAATTTCCAGAGGCACTCGCGCTATAATTCACCGGACTGTCCGGTGTACACCGGACAGTGTCCGGTGCGCCAAGAAGGAGCGGCCTCAGGAACTCGCCAGCTTCGGGAATCTCCAATGGCTAGTCCGCTATAATTCACCGGACATGTCCGGTGTGCACCGGACTATCCGGTGCAACTCCGGAGCAACGGCTATCTCTGCGCCAACGGCTACCTGCAACGCATTAATTGCGCGCGCAGCGCGCGCAGAAGTCAGGCGCGCCCATACTGGCGCACCGGACAAGGAACAGTGCATGTCCGGTGTGCACCGGACATCCAGGCGGGCCCACAAGTCAGAAGCTTCAACGGTCAGAATCCAACGGCAGTGATGACGTGGCACGGGCACCGGACATGTCCGGTGTGCACCGGACTGTCCGGTGCGCCATCGAACAGACAGCCTCCCAACGGCCACTTTTGGTGGTTGGGGCTATAAATACCCCAACCACCCCACCATTCATTGCATCCAAGTTTTCCACTTCCCAACTACTACAAGAGCTCTAGCATTCAATTCTAGACACACAAAAGAGATTAAATCCTCTCCAAATTCCACACAACGCCATAGTGACTAGAGAGAGTGATTTGCTTGTGTTCTTTCGAGCTCTTGCGCTTGGATTGCTTTCTTCTTTCTTGATTCTTTCATTGCGATCAAACTCACTTGTAATTGAGGCAAGAGACACCAAACTTGTGGTGATCCTTGTGGGAACTTTGTGTTCGAAGTAATTGAGAAGAGAAAGCTCACTCGGTCCGCGGGATCGTTTGAGAGAGGGAAGGGTTGAAAGAGACCCGGCCTTTGTGGCCTCCTCAACGGGGAGTAGGTTTGCAAGAACCGAACCTCAGTAAAACAAATCCGCGTGTCACACTCTTCATTTGCTTGCGATTTGTTTTTCCACCCTCTCTCGCGGACTCGTTTCTTTATTACTAACGCTAACCCGGCTTGTAGTTGTGTTTATATTTGTAAATTTCAGTTTCGCCCTATTCACCCCCCCTCTAGGCGACTATCAATTAGGATTAGGGTTTAGCGTTTATGGTTAAGGGTTAGGGTTTAGGGTTTTGGGTTAGGGTTCGAGTTAGGGATTAGGGTTAGGGTAAGGGTTTAGGGTTAGAGTTAGGGATTAGGGTTAGGTTTATAGTCAGGGATTAGGGTTTTGGATTAGACTTAGGGATTAGGGTTAGGGTTAGAGTCAGGGATTAGAGTTTATGGTTTAGGGTTAAGGGTTTAGGGTTCAATGATTAGGGTTATGGTTAGAGTCACAGATTAGTGTTAGGGTTTAGGGTTATGATTAAGCGTTAGAGTTAGGGTTTAGGGTTATGATTAAGCGTTAGAGTTAGGGATTAGGGTTTAGGGTTAGGGTTAGAGTCAAGGATTAGGGTTAGGGTTTATGGTTTAGAGTTAAGGGTTCAATGTTTAGGATTATGGTTAGAGTTAGTAATTAGGGTTAGGGTTTAGGGTTATCGTTAAGGGTTAGAGTTAGGGATTAGGGTTAGGGTTAGAGTCAGGTATTAGGGTTAGGGTTTATGGTTTAGGGTTATGGGTTTAGGGTTATGGTTAGAGTCAAGGATTAGGTTTAGGGTTTAGGGTTATTGTTAAGGGTTAGCATTGGGGATTAAGGTTATGGTTATGGTTTGTGTTAGGGTTATTATACTCTCTCTATATATGTTCTAATGTAATTGTTATTGTCTTCGACAGATATCTTTATGTTAATATGTGTTAATATGTATTTCATTATTGCTTATGTATTTGTATATATATAGCTCAATGAGTTCTCTAATCAAGGACCAAGGATTTGGACCCGACCACTGGGACAAGAGTGTTTCTAAAGAACGTTCCAATGATGAAGGATATGAAACGCCTAGCGACCCTACTCCTAGCATAGATCGGTCTGCTCAATGTGAGTTGCAACATGACCCTAATTTTGATCCACAAGACGCTTAGGTAAAGTACACAACCTTAATTTCGTGTGTGTACCCGATTTCACAATGTCTATTACACATGCACGATTTCTTGTGCATTTTATTACATGAATAGGATATCTTGTCTCAATTTTGTGTGATACTTGATAAAGTTATGGCATGATACGAAGACATACCATAAAATACCCAAGATGCATCGGAATAGACCGAGATAACCACCGAGAGGTCAAGGAAAAGGAAGTTGATCGATCGAAGAAAGAGGAGACATAGGGCTAAACAAGTTTCCTAACAACTCTAATAAAATCTCAGATGTCAGCCTGAAAGGTTAGCACCTAGCTCCAAAAGAGGAACTACCTAAGTTTCGGAATACACATGGGTTCTTAGTTTGAGATAATCTTGACATCACAATCCGATAGTGGAAAGATGTGTCAAATGATGTCAAGAACCAAATGTGGAATAAGCTATCAACGAGGTTCGTTCTGCCTCGGGGTTCAGAAGAACTCATGAAGGAATACACAATGAAGCAGTTTGCAATCAATTTCTGAAACTGGAGGTCTGAGATGAATACCAAGTTTGCAAATAAAGGCCTAGACCAACAAAAAATGTAAAATCTCCGTTGGCAGTGGCCAATATTTCTAGAGCAAAGGAACAACCCTGATTTCATATCTCTAAGCGAGGCAAATTCAGAACTATCTAAGAAGAACAAGTACCACCACCACCTAGGCACATGTGGTTACAAGCGTTAGATTCCTAAATGGAGACAAGAAGACACCGAGAAGAAGGCTGCATGGTTGCGGATGCTGTCCGAGCAACTTGGTGAAAGGATAGCTAATTGGATCCGTGCTAGAAACCAAATGGAAATCGAGGCTGGTGTATCTTTTGATGATCCCATTGTCGAAGGAGCGGTAAAAACATATATCCAATGGCAGCTAAGTAGAGCCAAGGAACATTTAAGCCACAAAGGAAGAGACACATCCTAACGGTTGTTCTTGGTAACCTTGAGCATCCTGGTCGTGTACGAGGAATCCCATCTAAGGAAGGATGGAAGGATTCAGACCTTAGTGGGAAGGTCTGTACAGGAAATGTGATCGATACAAGGAAGAGATGGCAGATTATTTAAAGGAGGATGCTAAGAAAGAGTTTAAAGACCTAATGTCTCAAATGCTATCGAATCATCCTCTAGAATTGATGCAACAATTGGCGAGTTCGATGTCTGTTCAACAGATGACCACTCGATAGATGCAAATAATTCCAGCAGCTCAATCGTCGTCTTCCACTGATAGTATGACCGTCCCAAGCTCTATCGCATCAACGGGAAATAAGGTCCACTATCCAGTTCATGACATCACGAGGCATATGGCATGCACATTAGTTATAAGATATGGTATTAACAATCATCATATGAAGAAAGTATCCATAGGCCTTGTGATCCCATGACGCAAGTTCCATGGAAGTGACATTCTAGAAGATTATTACAGGGAAGAAGTGACGACGATCGTCCAAGGATCCAAGGGCGACATGCTAGACATCCCTGGGCCCGAAGGTATTGAGACACTCGGATAAGTTGTCAAGAATTTCATCCTTTGGCCTCGAAGAGATGTCGAATAGGTTGATCCACCACCGTCGTCATCGTCCCCTGCCCAATTCCTAACGCAAGAGTGAGAGCACCTAGAGGGGGGGTGAATAGGTGATCCTATAAAACTTTAAACTTAAGCCACAAAACTTGGTTAGACGTTAGCACAGTAATCGCCAAGTGGCTGGAGAGAAGTCTTAGCAAAACACAATAACCACAAGAGAATAATCACAGAGATGACACAGTGGTTTATCCCGTGGTTCGGCCAAGACCAACGCTTGCCTACTCCACGTTGTGGCGTCTCAACGGACGAGGGTTGCAATCAACCCCTCTCAAGCGGTCCAAAGACCCACTTGAATACCAGGGTGTTTTGCTTTGCTTTTCTTAATCCCGTTCGCGAGGAATCTCCACAACTTGGAGTCTCTCGCCCTTACAAAGATGTTCACAAAGAAGCACGGAGTAAGGGAGGGATTAGCAACTCACACAAGACACAAAGATCACAGCAAATACGCACACACAAGACCCATACTTGAGCTCAAGAGACTAGCACACTAGAACGGAGCTCAAATCACTAGAATGTCGAACAAGTGCGCAAGAATGGAGTGTGAGTGATCAAGAGTGCTCTAGGAATGCTTGGTTATCCTCCTCCATGCGCCTAGGGGTCCCTTTTATAGCCCTAAGGCAGCTAGGAGCCGTTGAGAGCAATCTGGGAAGGCAATTCTTGCCTTTTGTCGTCTGGCGCACCGGACAGTCCGGTGCACACCGGACACTGTCCGGTGCCCGATTTCTTTCCTTAACTGGCGCAGCCGACCGTTGGCAGCCAGAGAGCCGTTGGCGCACCGGACATGTCCGGTGCACACCGGACAGTCCGGTGCCCCCTTCTAGCCGTTGGCTCGGCCACGTGTCCCGCGCAGATCGCGCGGCTCACCGGACAGTCCGGTGCACACCGGACAGTCCGGTGAATTATAGTCGTACGTCGCCGATGAATTCCCGAGAGCGGCCAGTTCGCTCGAGCCAGTCTGGCGCACCGGACACTGTCCGGTGCACCACCGGACAGTCCGGTGCTCCCAGACTGAGCAGAGTCTTGGCTGCTCGAGCCAAGACAGTTCCAATTCGATTTTTCCTGTTTCCAACACTTAGACACAATACATTAGTCTCTAAAACAATGTACTAAGTCTCAGAAACATACCTTTATCCTTGATTTGTACTTTGTCCACCATTTTTCACTTAGGCACTTGTGTTGGACACTAAATCACCAAAATACTTAGAAATGGCCCAAGGGCACATTTCCCTTTCAATCTCCCCCTTTTTGGTGATTTATGCCAACACAATATAAAGCAAGTAGAACAAATACAAAATCAATTCAAATAAGAACTCAAATTGTTTTGATTCAAATTTGACATATATGGATCACTCTTTGCCACCACTTGGTTTGTTTTTGCAAATCAAACTCGAATTTCTATCTCTAAGTCAAACACACATGTTAAGACATAAAGAGAGTCATTCCAAGAAAAAATTGATTCAAGATTTCAAAAACTCCCCCTTTTTCCCATAATCAACACTTCTCCCCAGAAGAAGCCAACTTTTGACAAGAGAGACAATAAAGAGTTTTTGACAACCCAAAAGCTCTATTCTACTATTTTCAAAATCTCTCAAGTGGTAGCTGATCCATTTATTGCTTTGGCCTTTATTTTCTCCCCCGTTGGCATCAAGCACCAAAACGGGATCAATCTTGGCCCTTGAACCCCATTGCCTCACCAAAAGCTTCAATAAGAATGTAAAGGCAATAAGAGTACATGAGATGAACTTGGAATAAGTTACCCTCTCATCGGAGTGCAGTGGAAGTCTTTCATGGTCCAAGTCCACCTTTTCCCTTTTAAAACTCCTTTGAGACTCAAGCACATGGTTAGTCTCAAAGGGTCAAGTTGTAGCACAGCTCCCCCTAAATATGTGCATCACTTGCAAAAAGGACTTGTGAGGTCCGGGGAGTGTTTGTACAACTTGAGCACCATAAGTAAGCAACGAAATGCATAAGGAACATGATCAAGGGCATAAACACATGTATGCTATAAATCAATCCAGGTTCCGCGAATCTAAGACATTTAGCTCACTACGCAACCTGCAAAAGGTCTTCTCATCTAGAGGCTTGGTAAAGATATCGGCTAGCTGGTTCTCGGTGCTAACATGAAACACTTCGATATCTCCCTTTTGCTGGTGGTCTCTCAAAAAGTGATGCCGGATGTCTATGTGCTTTGTGCGGCTGTGTTCAACAGGATTTTCCGCCATGCGGATAGCACTCTCATTATCACATAGGAGTGGGACTTTGCTCAGATTGTAGCCAAAGTCCCTGAGGGTTTGCCTCATCCAAAGTAGTTGCGCGCAACACTGTCCTGCGGCAACATACTCGGCCTCAGCGGTGGATAGGGCAACGGAAGTTTGTTTCTTAGAGTTCCATGACACCAGGGACCTTCCTAAGAATTGGCACGTCCCCGATGTACTCTTCCTATCGACCTTACATCCAGCATAGTCGGAATCTGAATATCCAATTAAGTCAAAGGTAGACCCCTTTGGATACCAGATCCCGAAGCAAGGCGTAGCAACTAAATATCTAAGAATTCGCTTCACCGCCACTAAGTGACACTCCTTAGGATCGGATTGAAATCTAGCACACATGCATACGCTAAGCATAATATCCGGTCTACTAGCACATAAGTAAAGTAATGACCCTATCATTGACCGGTATGCCTTTTGATCAACGGACTTACCTCCTTTGTTGAGATCAGTGTGTCCGTCGGTCCCCATCGGAGTCTTTGCGGGCTTGGCATCCTTTATCCCAAACCGCTTCAGCAAGTCTTGCGTGTACTTCGTTTGAGAGATGAAGGTGCCATCCTTGAGTTGCTTCACTTGGAACCCAAGGAAGTAGTTCAACTCGCCCATCATTGACATCTCGAATTTCTACGTCATCACCCTGCTAAACTCTTCACAAGACTTTTTATTAGTAGAACCAAATATTATGTCATCGACATAAATTTGGCACACAAAAAGATCACCGTCACAAGTCTTAGTGAAAAGAGTTGGATCGGCTTTCCCAACCTTGAAAGCATTAGCAATTAAGAAATCTCTAAGGCATTCATACCATGCTCTTGGGGCTTGCTTAAGTCCATAGAGCGCCTTAGAGAGCTTACACACGTGGTCGGGGTACCGTTCATCCTCGAAGCCAGGGGGTTGCTCCACGTACACCTCCTCCTTGATTGGCCCGTTGAGGAAAGCGCTCTTCACATCCATTTGGAACAACCTGAAAGAATGGTGAGCGGCATATGCTAGCAAAATAAGAATGGACTCTAGCCTAGCCACAGGAGCAAAAGTCTCCTCAAAGTCCAAACATGCGACTTGGGCATAACCTTTTGCCACAAGTCGAGCCTTGTTCCTAGTCACCACTCCGTGCTCGTCTTGTTTGTTACGGAATACCCACTTGGTTCCCACAACATTTTGCTTAGGACGAGGCACCAGTGTCCAAACTTCATTTCTTTTGAAGTTGTTGAGCTCCTCTTGCATGGCCAACACCCAGTCCGGATCTAGCAAAGCCTCTTCTACCCTGAAAGGCTCAATAGAAGAGACAAAGGAGTAATGCTCACAAAAATTAACTAATCGAGATCGAGTAGTTACTCCCTTGCTAATATCACCCAGAATTTGATCGACGGGATGATCCCTTTGAATCATCGCTCGAACTTGGGTTGGAGGTGCCGGTTGCGCTTCTTCCTCCATCACATGATCATCTTGTGCTTCCCCTTGATTATACGCCTCCTGTTGAACCTGTTCATCATCTTGAGTTGGGGGATGCACCATAGTTGAGGAAGAAGGTTGATCTTGCTCCTTTTGTTCCTGTGGTCGTACATCACCAATCGCCATGGTTCGTATAGCGGCCGTCGGAACATCTTCTTCATCTACATCATCAAGATCAACAACTTGCTCTCTTGGAGAGCCATTAGTCTCATCAAATACAACGTCGCTAGAGACTTCAACCAAACCCGATGATTTGTTGAAGACCCTATACGCCTTTGTATTTGAGTCATAACCTAACAAAAACCCTTCTACAGCTTTGGGAGCAAACTTAGAATTTCTACCTTTCTTCACCAGAATGTAGCATTTGCTCCCAAATACACGAAAGTATGATACATTGGGTTTGTTACTGGTTAGAAGCTCATACGACGTCTTCTTGAGGAGGCGATGAAGGTAGACCCTGTTGATGGCGTGGCAAGCCGTTTTCACGGCTTTCGACCAAAAACACTCGGGGGTCTTGAACTCTCGAAGCATCGTCCTTGCCATATCGATGAGCGTCCTGTTCTTCCTCTCTACCACACCATTTTGTTGTGGTGTGTAGGGAGCGGAGAACTCGTGCTTGATCCCTTCCTCCTCAAGGAACTCCTCCACTTGAAGGTTCTTGAACTCGGACCCGTTGTCGCTCCTTATCTTCTTTACCTTGAGTTCAAACTCATTTTGAGCTCTCCTTAGGAAGCGCTTGAAGGTCCCTTGGGTTTCAGACTTATCCTGCAAAAAGAACACCCAAGTGAAGCGAGAAAAGTCATCAACAATAACTAGACCATACTTACTTCCTCCTATGCTTAGATAGGCGATGGGTCCGAAGAGGTCCATATGTAGCAGCTCCAGGGGCCTTGATGTGGTCATCACATTCTTGCTGTGATGTGCTCCTCCCACCTGTTTACCTGCCTGACATGCTGCACAAGGTCTATCTTTTTCGAATTGCACGTTAGTTAAACCTATCACATGTTCTCCCTTTAAAAGCTTGTGAAGGTTCTTCATCCCCACATGTGCTAAGCGGCGATGCCACAGCCAGCCCATGCTAGTCTTAGCTATTAAGCATGCATCTAGACCGACCTCTTCTTTTGCAAAATCAACTAAGTAAAGTTTGTCGTCTAGTACACCCTTAAAAGCTAATGAACCATCACTTCTTCTAAAGACAGACACATCTACATTTGTAAATAGACAATTATATCCCATATTACATAATTGACTAACAGATAGTAAATTATATCCCAGAGACTCAACTAAAAACACATTAGAGATCGAGTGCTCATTTGAAATTGCAATCTTGCCTAAGCCTTTCACTTGCCTTGGTTCACATCACCAAATATGATTGAATCTTGGGAATCCTTGTTTTTGACGTAGGAGGTGAACATCTTCTTCTCCCCCGTCATATGGTTTGTGCATCCGCTGTCGATAATCCAGCTTGAACCCCCGGATGCATAAACCTGTAAGGCAAATTTAGGCTTGGGACTTAGGTACCCAACTCTTGTTGGGTCCTACAAGGTTAGTCACAATTGTCTTAGGGACCCAAATGCAAGTTTTATCACCCTTGCATTTTGCCCCTAATTTCCTAGCAACTATCTTTCTATCCTTTCTACAAATAGCAAAGGAAGCATTTAAAGCATGATATATTGTAGAAGAACCATCCATAACTTTCCTAGAAACATGAACAATATTCTTTCTAGGCACATGATGAACATATCTCCTAGACATATCTCTATCATGCATATAAGAAGAACTAGAAGCAAACATAGCATGTGAATCATAAGCATGTGAATCATGACTTCTATAGTCATTTCTAGCATGTCTTCTATTATGATACATAAAAGCATGGTTCTTTTTAGTACTACTTGCCATAGGAGCCTTCCCTTTCTCCTTGGCGGGGATGGGAATCTTATGGCTTGTTAAGTTATTGGCTTCCCTCTTGAAGCCAAGTCCATCCTTAATTGAGGGGTGTCTACCAATCGTGTAGGCATCCCTCGCAAATTTTAGCTTATCAAATTCGCTCTTGCTAGTCTTAAGTTGAGCATTAAGACTAGCCAATTCATCATTAAGTTTGGAAATTGAAACTAGGTGTTCACTACAAGCATCAATGTCAAAATCTTTACACCTATTGCAAGTTGCAACAATTTCTACACAAGATGTTGATTTACTAGCTATTTCTAACTTAGCATTCAATTCATCATTAATGCTCCTTAAGTTAGAAATTGTCTCATGGCAAGAAGATAATTCACAAGAAAGCATTTCATTTCTTTTAACTTCTAGAGCATGAGATTTTTGTGCTTCTACAAATTTGTCATGTTCTTCATACAACAAATCCTCTTGTTTTTCTAAAAGCCTATTCTTATCATTCAAGGCATCAATCAATTCATTAATTTTATCTACCTTGGTTCTATCTAGGCCCTTAAATAAACATGAATAATCTATTTCATCCTCATCACTAGATTCGTCCTCACTTGAAGAAGCATAAGTAGAGTTTCGAGTACATACCTTCTTCTCCCTTGCCATAAGGCATGTGTGACGCTCGTTGGGGAAGAGGGATGACTTGTTGAAGGCGGTGGCGGCGAGTCCTTCATTGTCGGAGTCGGAGGAGGAGCAATCCGAATCCCACTCCTAGCCTAGATGCGCCTCGCCCTTTGCCTTCTTATAGTTCTTCTTCTTCTCCCTCTTGTTCCCTTGATCCTGATCACTCTCATTGTCGAAACAGTTAGCAATAAAATGACCAAGCTTACCACATTTGAAGCATGAGCGCTTCCCCTTTGTCTTGGTCTTGCTTGGCAACCCCTTGCGACCTTTTAGCACCGTCTTGAATCTCTTGATGATGAGAGCCATCTCTTCATCATTAAGTCCGGCCGCCTCAATTTGTGCCACCTTGCTAGGTAGCGTCTCCTTGCTTCTTGTTTCCTTGAGAGCAAGAGGTTGAGGCTCATTGATTGGACCATTCAATGTGTCGTCCATGTATCTTGCTTCCTTGATCATCATTCGCCCGCTTACGAACTTTCCAAGTATCTCCTCGGGCGTCATCTTGGTGTACCTAGGATTCTCACGAATATTGTTTACAAGATGAGGATCAAGGACAGTAAAAGACCTTAGCATTAGGCGGACGACGTCGTGGTCCATCCATCGCGTGCTTCCATAGCTTCTTATCTTGTTGACAAGGGTCTTGAGCCGGTTGTACGTTTGGGTTGGCTCTTCTCCCCTTATCATAGTGAACCTCCCGAGTTCGCCCTCCACCAACTCCATCTTGGTGAGCATTGTGACGTCATTCCCCTCATGAGAGATCTTGAGGGTGTCCCAGATTTGCTTAGTGTTATCCAAGCCGCTCACTTTGTGGTATTCATCCCTGCACAATGAAGCTAGAAGAACAGTAGTAGCTTGTGCATTTTTATGAATTTGCTCATTAATGAACATGGGACTATCCTTACTATCAAAGTGCATTCCACTCTCTACAATCTCCCATATACTAGGATGGAGAGAGAACAAGTGACTACGCATTTTGTGACTCCAAAATCCATAGTCCTCTCCATCAAAATGAGGAGGTTTACCAAGTGGAATAGATAATAAATGAGCATTTGTACTTTGAGGAATACGAGAGTAATCAAAAGAAAAGTTCGAATTGACCGTTTTCTTTTTCTCGTAGTCGTCATCGTCCTTTTGGGAAGAGGAAGATTTGTCGCTGTCGTAGTAGACGATCTCCTTGATGCGCCTTGTCTTCTTCTTCTTCCCGTCTTTGCGCTTGTGGCCCGAGCCCGAGTCGGTAGGCTTGTCATCCTTCGGCTCGTTGAAGATAGACTCCTTGTCGTTGTTGTTGACCACCATCCCCTTTCCCTTAGGATCCATCTCTTCGGGCGATTAATCCCTTCTTGAAGAGAACTGCGCTGATACCAATTGAGAGCACCTAGAGGGGGGGTGAATAGGTGATCCTATAAAACTTTAAACTTAAGCCACAAAACTTGGTTAGACGTTAGCACAGTAATCGCCAAGTGGCTAGAGAGAAGTCTTAGCAAAACACAATAACCACAAGAGAATAATCACAGAGATGACACAGTGGTTTATCCCGTGGTTCGGCCAAGACCAACGCTTGCCTACTCCATGTTGTGGCGTCCCAACGGACGAGGGTTGCAATCAACCCCTCTCAAGCGGTCCAAAGACCCACTTGAATACCACGGTGTTTTGCTTTGCTTTTCTTAATCCCATTCGCGAGGAATCTCCACAACTTGGAGTCTCTCGCCCTTACAAAGATGTTCACAAAGAAGCACGGAGTAAGGGAGGGATTAGCAACTCACACAAGACACAAAGATCACAGCAAATACGCACACACAAGACCCAGACTTGAGCTCAAGAGACTAGCACACTAGAACGGAGCTCAAATCACTAGAATGTCGAACAAGTGCGCAAGAATGGAGTGTGAGTGATCAAGAGTGCTCTAGGAATGCTTGGTTATCCTCCTCCATGCGCCTAGGGGTCCCTTTTATAGCCCCAAGGCAGCTAGGAGCCGTTGAGAGCAATCTGGGAAGGCAATTCTTGCCTTCTGTCGTCTGGCGCACCGGACAGTCCGGTGCACACCGGACACTGTCCGGTGCCCGATTTCTTTCCTTAACTGGCGCAGCCGACCGTTGGCAGCCAGAGAGCCGTTGCCGCACCAGACATGTCCGGTGCACACCGGACAGTCCGGTGCCCCCTTCTAGCCGTTGGCTCGGCCACGTGTCCCACGCAGATCGCGCGGCTCACCGGACAGTCCGGTGCACACCGGACAGTCCGGTGAATTATATTCGTACGTCGCCGGTGAATTCCCGAGAGCGGCCAGTTCGCTCGAGCCAGTCTGGCGCACCGGACACTGTCCGGTGCTCCCAGACTGAGCAGAGTCTTGGCTGCTCGAGCCAAGACAGATCCAATTCGATTTTTCCTGTTTCCAGCACTTAGACACAATACATTAGTCTCTAAAACAATGTACTAAGTCTGAGAAACATACCTTTATCCTTGATTTGTACTTTGTCCACCATTTTTCACTTAGGCACTTGTGTTGGACACTAAATCACCAAAATACTTAGAAATGGCCCAAGGGCACATTTCCCTTTCAAAGAGTCATCACCTATAGTTCCTATTGTACATCCATCATCACCTCCTCAACCTTCACTTGCTACTCCTCATCCTCCTTCTGACCCACCGTACGTCTCCACTAGAAGCATCGACATTAATGGCTCCACCACCTTCTTCTCATCATCGTCTTTGTGATCCACTATCTACGCCAGTAGCAAGGGATCCACCTTCTCCACAGCCATAAAAAGATCCATGACCATCAAAGAAATCTAATTTTTTTGTACCAAAATTGGTATCCCCACATGAGAAAAAGAAGAGTAAAGCTACCACTGTTGGCACAGCTCGATTTTTGTCTGGGATTACACGGAGCCTCAAGTCACATACTATTGATTTGGCCGAGCACGAGGAATCTACAAAAAAGGCTGAGGCAATGGTCGTAAAGATAAAGAAGCCAACTAATGCAGATTATAAAAATGTGCCTAAAAATATGTGTCGGACAGACGTCTACTCACTTTTGAGAAACTAAGGAAGCTTCCGGTTGGTATTAAAAGGTTGCAAGACTGGTACATGCGAGAATCTTCTTTTGGCATTGACACTATCCCTGTACATATACCAAACCATGCTTTTATTGGTTCAAACCAAAAATGCCTTTGTTGCATTCAAGGACATGTGGTTAATGTTGAACCTTCAGGGACTTGACGTGCAACTTGTAACGGTGTTTGCATTGTAAGTGTCACTCATACTTCCACATATATGTGTTATTATTAGTGAGTTGTTTACATTTTCAATATCTGACATGCACGTGTGCCTTGCAGAATACAACATGATCAGCAGAAGATCCCTTACGGTACCAATCCCAATGCTAGTGCTGGTAAAAGGGTTGGGTATCTCAACCCAATACTGATATCCGAGGAAAGTCACACTTTTAGAATTGGAAAAGTCAACAAAGAATTAAAAGGAAAGACAAATTAAGAAGTTGAGAAGCCTACACAGAATATGAAGAAGGATTTTGAAGCAAGATATGCCACCTACATAGGACACACAATGCTTGAATTTCAAGACACAGAAGCCATAGTGGCCCCGTGAAACTTTAAGTAAATGTGATTTTGCATAAATAAAATTAATAATTTCAATACACACACATCACAAATTTGATTCATATAGGGACCACTGAATATGCTTCATCATTTATCCTATGGTTAGAAAGGTGCTGATGCTCGACTCCTTGAACTACAACCCTCCGACCTATGCAAAATTCTTCAACATCTTAGAGCTGTAAGCCTTTTCTATGCATGCATACTTATATCGATGAGAATATTAGAATAACATGGTGATTATATTTGAGATCACATGGCATATATGTTCTATAAGTGGCAAGGTGGAAAGTATGGGTTGTCAAAAAAATGTGTGCCACTAGACATCCAATATAACTGGCTGGTAAGTATTTGAATTTATGAGTACATATCATACATGTACGTACATACGACAATGTTGCAACTAAATAATCAATCTCCCGTTATGTAGTGCCACAAGCAACCACCCGGATCAGTCCTATGTGGGTTCTATGTGTGCGAGTTCATGAGACAGAACAAACGATACATCACGAACCCTAGCCAGGTATTATTAGTAATAGTCATATATGTATTATGTCATTAAAGATGAAAATGTGTTATCGAGTGTAAATAGATTATGTTTGTAAACTTCCTTTACATGAATTTCAACGAGGAAAGTCGAAGAACTTGACCGAAGGTGCATTGTATGGCATAATTGAGGAACTATGCACATTCATAATGAAAGAGGTCATTTCGGTAGAAGCAAAATATCATGATGCTATCGGTACATTAGCTAGGCTAGAGTTTAGAGTACTCAAAGAAATTAGTAGACTATCTCTTAGCCGAGATAGTTATGAGCTTATGTGAAAACTTTGATGTATATAATGTGTGATGGATGTAAACACAAGACTTTAATGTATATAAATGTGTGATAGAATTTAATTCAATGTTGTTTTCAATATGAATTTCAATATATATATAATTTAGTTTTGTTTTGAATATTTGGAAATGGCGGGGAATCTAACACTGGCGGCCAAATAAAGAAATCCGCTAGTGGAAAGTGCATTTCCATTGGCGGTTTACTTAAGTGAACTACCTATCACAACAGGAATCGCGATTACTCCCGTCGGCCAACATAATTCTCGTTGGCTGAAAACGAAACTGACAGGAGTTAACTTATTTTCTTGGTCATAAAGGAACTGACAGTGGTTAACTTAATTGTCGTCGGCTAAAGGCTGGAGCAACGGGGATCACTTAACTTCCATCAGCTATTCAATAGGTCGATGAGGATTAGCTGTGATCTAGGCCGCGTAAAGTGCTGATGTAGGAGAACAATAACTCCCATCGGCTATTCAATAGGCCGACGGGGATTATGGGCCACCGCCACCCGAGGAGAGACCTAGGTTTTGAAGAACTCTTGTTCGCCTGTGTACGTAGCCGACGGCGATTACCTTACTCCCGTCGGCCCGTGTACGAAGCTGATGGGGATTAGTTGTTTATGAGGCCACACGTTGTCACGCGTGCTCACTTTCGTTTCTCGGCCAACATTTCTCCACTGTGTCATCGCCTCCACCGGCCCCCGCAAGGAGACGACGTCGCCACCTCCACCGTGCAAGGACCGGCGCCGCCTCCCAATAGGCCTCTGCCTCCACCAGGTCCAGCAAGTAGCCGCCGTCATCCTATGCAATGGTCACGCCGTCGCCCTCAGCCCGGAGCTGCGTCTGCCATTGACCCGTGCAACCCCTCTAAGGAGCCGCTGCGCACGCCCCCAAACTCCGGTGGACAACCGAAGAAGGAGCTGCCACCACTCGAGGAGACCTCTGTCGTCGTCTTCTCCGGCGGGACAACACCCAAGGCTTGTTGTCAAGGTATAACTCACTGACCTATCGAATTAAAATGCGAGTGTGATTAGCGTAGTTATATATGTATAGAGATATTTATTTTCATCGATTTTTATGGCTGATGGGAGTTAACTTTTATGTGATTAGTGTTAGTTTAAAATTGTTAGTTGATAGTGTTTTTAGTTTTAATATGACTGTTGGGGGCCTTCCTCTTCTGAAGATCCTCAAAAATACGACTAACCATTTGCTTATAGCATAATGTTGATTATTACAGGAGCTTCATCACAATCTAAGGTTCATCATGGGAGCTTTCTCCTCCATCAATGGTCTTCAAGATGAATATATAGCCTAAAAAGGACAACAATGAACGACAAAGCTATAGCTGAAGAGTAACATCTTCGGCTTAAAGTGGTGTCGAAGATCAAACATGATGTTGAGCCGAAGAGGAAAAGACTAGTTAGTCCTTAATGATTTATGTTACAATTATGAACAAATGTCAAGGTCATAAATGTATTTTTACCCGGGCTATGTCCCATGCCTATAAATAGGTGAACCGTACCCCCGTACTGTTGACGCTGAATTGTAATCGCTCTCGCGTCAACACCTTCGAACAAGCCGAAGGTACCAATGTAATATGAATCTTACTCATATGTTTATCATGAAATAAATTTATGAATTGAAACGCAAATGGATAATGTTTATCATCTTTATGAATTATTATTCTTGTAAGTGATGAAGGTGAATTCTTCTTAACCTTTGTCTGAAGATCATCATATTCAAAAGGAGATGATGCCTCGAAGGACAAAGGTCCCTAATCTTTAACAATTGTGTTGCCTTATTCTTAATTCACAGTATTTGAGAACAAGAGACCAACAATGACTTTATGCATTATAATTTCTATTTTAATTTGATGTTGCAAATATTAACTGTGTGGCTTGATGTGCAAATATAGAATTAGATTGATGGTATTATTAAATGCATTTTAATTCTATTATATTAGATTGTAAGTAAAATGTGTGACTTTATGCATTAATTGCAAGTATTAATTCTCTTAACTGTGTTGCAAATATTAGTTTTTAATATGACTTTATGCATTAGAATTGTTGGTTGGACCGTTATGCATCACATGTATGTACCATACATGTTTCGTGTGGCGGTCTGGAATTGTCCCTTTTCTGGACAGCCTCGGGGTGGTGGATATAGTGTGATATTTGTGACCACCATGATGTGCTCGTATAGAATTTCGGCTGCGTAACCTTGTTGTTCTATGCTGCACCAAATCGAGCGTGCAGTAGAGAGTAGCGAAGTTATGCTGCAGAAATTTTGTTCGAGCACATCAAGGTGGTCATGAATACCACACTCCATCGGTCATCCTTGTGTGTGTATAGGACCTATCAATTACCAATAGATGTAAGCCGTGATGTGTAGAAACGTGAATGCCTCATGCACACTTCTTATTCGTACACAGCTGCAATAATGGGTGATAGTGGTGCTTGGATGTATAAAGGCTTCAAGAAGGGTGGGTCCCACACAAGTGAATGGTTTGACAAAACTCAGGAGTTTCTGGACCGTGCAACTGCTTTGTCACAAATAGATAATATTAGGTGTCCATGCAACAAATGTAGAAATATGACGAGCCACAACAAGAGGCAGGACACACTAAACCTGTGGTTGCACGGTTTTTTGCCAGGCTATAAGGTCTGATATCTCCACACGGAGTCACGCCTTGAATGAGTAGCACCTGTACAAGTTGATGGCGGTGAAGATGTTGATAGGATGAACCAGATGCTTGAGGATCTACAACCTGAATTGGCCCTAGACCATCATGATTCACAAACACCAGAGGTTCAGAAGTTCTTCGACCTCCTCAAAACATCAGAATAGCCTCTTCATGGGCACACTGATGTCACCGTTCTCGAATTTGTGACACGACCGATGTCAATCAAGTCCAAGTTTGAATTCTCAATCAATTGTTACAAGGAGCTCATGGATTTGATTAGCGAGGTTGTTCCTATGGGTCACAAGATGCCCAAAGACATGTACCAGTCCAAGAAATTACTTGAAGGTCTCAGTATGGAGTATGAAAAGATTGTTGTTTTCTAGGAACATGGCAGAGAGCAGAAATGCTTAAAATATGGCAAGTCGAGGTACGTGGATCTTGTAAATGAAGATGGGGAGAAGGTGGTGACAAAGGTTGCACATAAATAGCTTCAATACATGCCTCTCACTCCTAGAGTGAAACATTTGTTTCTCTCGAGGAAGACTACTATGCACATGAGGTGGCACAAAGATCATACAGACATACAAGATGGGTTAATGGTGCACCCATCGGATGGTGATGCATTGAAGGCTCTTGACAACTTTGGTCTAGAGTTTGCCAGCGATGCAAGAAACGTTGATATCGGCTTGGCAACTGATGGTTTCATGCCTTTCAATATGACCACTGTGTCATATTCATGTTGGCCTGTCATTGCCATACCGTACAACCTTCCACCCGCTCTTTGCATAAAATATGAGTTTATGTTCTTATGTCTTGTTATACCTGGTCCTAAGCATCCTGGTGTATGCCTCAATGTGATGCTTCAACCACTGATTGAAGAGTTAAAGACGCTATGGGAAGGAGTGTAAGCCTATGACTGCTTCAAGAAGTAGAAATTCAATCTCCGGGTTGCGTATCTGTTCTCGGTTCATGATTTTATGGCCTATGGTATTTTCTCTCGATGGAGCGTGCATGGTAGATTGACATGTCCTTATTGCGGTCAAGATATAGATTGTTTTTGTCTTAGTGCTGGTGGCAGGATATGTTACTTTTATTGCCATAGATGTTTTCTACCCTTGAATCACCCCTTCAGAAGGTAGAGAAAGGAGTTTAGGAAGGGTACCATCGTCATGAAGGGACCGTCCAAGCGATGTAGTGGGATAGAAATTACAGAAGAGCATAGAAAACTTGTCCTAGACGAGAGTGGGAAAAGGTATCAAGGTTTTGGTGAGGAGCATAACTGGACTCACATATGTGGCTTGTGGGAGCTTCCTTATGCTAAGTCATTGATTCAGATGCACAACATCGACGCCATGCATCAAGAGAGTAACTTTTTCTAAGCCCTCATATATACATGCATGGATTTCTCGGATAAAACGAAAGACAATGACAAGGCACGCATGGACTTAGCCGTGATATGTGATTGTCCAACCCATGTGCTTAGAGAAAACATAGGCAAACCAAAAGCTGACTATTGTCTGAAACCTAAGCAATGGGAAGAAGTGATGAAGTGGATGAAGGATCTAAAATTCCTTGATGGTTGTGGTGCTGGTTTTAGAAGATCTATGAATTTGAAGACAATGAAGATGAAGGGACTGAAGAGCCCTGACTTCCACATAATTATGGAAAGGCTCGTATCTGTAATGTTTCGTGGGTACATTTCTGATGCTGTGTGGAAAACGTTTGTTGAAGTTAGCTATTTCTACAGACAGTTGTGTGCTAAAGAAAATAGAAGAGATGTGATGGAGCAGCTGGAGAAAGAGGGACCGGTGCTTCTGCGCAAATTAGAAAAACTATTCCCATCGAGTTTCTTCAATCCTATGCAGCATCTCTTCATACATCATCCATATGAAGCTAAGGTCGGTGGTCCTGTTCTGTCACACCCGGTTTTAAGGAACAAAGTCGGGTGCATCTCATATATGCGCCAAAGAAGACAACATATATAATAACAGAGTGTATAGAGATAAATGTCACAATATAATCAGAGTATATATTACATAGTGGAAGTCTTACAAAATAAAAGATAAATATAAAAGGATCTAAAATCCATCCTTAGTGCCAGAAAGTCAACTGGGAGACACCACCTAGATCAAATCAACTCCTCACTATATGGCTCCTCTTGAACCACCTGTTCTTCTCCTGTGGGGGGTGTGAGACAGCAAGGGTGAGCTCACACATGTTCATCGCTCAACAAGTTGTGGGAAATAATGTGACATGAACTCACCAAAGGTGGGAGATCATGTAAATTGTAAGGCTTTCCAAAGAGAATGGTTAAAGCTGAGCATTGCTTTCAAAGTTGGTCAAAATTTTATTAGCAGTTACTAAATGTAAGTAGATACCAAACCATAATAAATAGTAGAACAAAATTAATAACAAATCCCATGCAATGCATATGACAAATTGAATTTAAGTTCCATAAATTAATCATGCAATAGTCCTGAGCTGCTCTTGACCGTGAGCTCGGCTAGTATACCAGTTTTACACTCTGCAGAGGTTGTACCCTGTACCCACAAGTCGTGTATCCCATGTCGCTAGGGTTTGCAAGGCCCTTAGACACTACCGAGGTGAATGGCTAGGGATCCACTACGAGGCCTTTACAAAGTTCCACTAGCTTTCGAAAACCCGCTACAGTTTATGGGAAGAGCACTTGCCAGAATCCCCCGTTTGACCGCCATCATAGCAAAATCAACCCGAGAACCTCCTTGCATGCAACTCCCCTACTGCCCTTGCCCCTTTCGGGTAAGGTAGTCTTCCACTAGCTTTCCTAGTTAGTTAGCCAAGGGCGTCCCATTAAACCCTTGTGGTGGCATGTGTTTCTCAAGTTAAGCTCCATGTTCCAATTAACATTTAATGATCTTGACATGAACATAAGTAAAATAAAAGAATAACTGGAACATGGATATATTGAAATATTAATCCCAAAATCATATAGAGCAATAGCAAAAACTACCCAATGATTCAGGGGTGAACAAGGTGAAAGATAAACAGACTAGGGTGACCTATTGGGTCCCATCAAAATTAAACCTATGCATTGAATAATTATTCAATGATAATAAAGAATATTATTGGGTAACAAAAGTGGATCAAGGGCACAACTTGCCTGGCACTTGAGATTCCAGTTACCAGGGTGATTCTTCAGATTCCTCGTGACCGCACTACTAGTCGTAGCAATACAAACAAACATGGTATATGCAAAATTAACATCGCACCAAACATAAGAACATACTGCATAATAATGATCTACGCGTTGCTACGAGATTGCAGGATCGAGAACTACTAAGATCGGAGTTATGGTTAATGAGTTGTGATCTATAAAAGCTCTACGTGATTTAAATATTTAACTATATTATAAATTAGTTAGTATATATCATATGAGAAATTATTCTATAAATAATTATCTCAACTTTAATCTAAGTTATAAATTGAGCATAGATCATATTCTAGTAAATTATAATGATAAACAGTTTAACAAGACTAACCAACATAAGTTAAATAAAGATCTAATTAAAAAAGAATGGAACATGGTACAATAAATGTTGTTACTGCATAGTAAATATTTATACAAAACTAACGCAACTGGAACGAGTCAATTCGGAATTAAAATGAAAGAGTTATGAATTTCTGAAGGTTTTATGTATTTGATACAAGATTAATTAAGAGATTAATTTAATGGGGCTTTCATGTCAAAACAGTACCACTAGATGATAAACAATAATCTTACAAAATTATAGAAACTGGAATGGGTCAATTTGGACTCAATATGAATTTTCTATGAATTACACAAGTTTTAGGAATTGTTTTCATATAAAAATTCATTTTCTAAATGGTTTCATAGGTTTTACTATCACTGCCTGGACTGCTCACATAAAAACAGAGAAATGCAGGGGGGTCTAGTATAACAACCCTAAGACTCAGACCTCCCTGCAGTGGACCACGGGTTATTTCCACTGAACCCAAGGGGTTCATATGCAAAAGGCTTGCAGCGAAAGGGGTATGAGGGCCTCTGAGCCGCTGGATTACGATACAAGGGCTGGGATTAGAATCTGCTCCAAACGAACCGTTATTCAATCACCACCGTCCGATCAGGATCCCACGTCACACAGAACCATCGCCATCGGATCTAGCATCGATGGCCTGGATTTAAAATGTTGAACTGCCTCCTTTACCCCGATCTGAACCGTAGCCGCTCGGATCTACGTCTCCAGTACTACTATGACACGGCTTGCCTACGATCGCAGGATTCTAATCCTATGATCTACATGATTTCTTCCACCACGGTGATAAACAGGGTGGAGCTTCACCCAACCGCGGCGGAGGGCTGGCCGGAGACACCCGGCCCGATGATCCTGTACCCCACTCGCCTAACCCAACAATCCTACCCAATGCCGGGGCCGAAGCAAACCTACTCAGGGAAGACTCACCGAGAATTGTGAAGCTGAATCTTGTGACCGCAGCGCACGGCGGAAGTCGTCCCCGGCGAGCAATTAGGCCGGCATCCAGCGGCCGATGCGCTGGCCCACACTCGCCATGGTTTCTGCTGTCGCAATCAAGTTCCCTCGGTGATGGCCGAAGAACAGCGCGGCTGGAAGGTGGACGACAGTGGACCAGCCGCAGCGGCGCGCCATTTACAGTGCCTCCCGCACTCCCTTTCTACGCGACCGGTTGGCTATGGTGGGACGCAGGCCAATCTGCGGTGAGGTGATGGACTAGTTGGGTGGCGAGGCGACCGCAGTGTCCATCATATAGACCCCATGGAGTCCGCGGATAGCTTTGGCGGCGCGACCCCAGAAAATCAGCTAGCGCCGGTTAGTCTGTTGCCGCACACGCGCTTCCTTCGGAGACGAAGACCCTCCCACCATTCTTTGTTTAATTAGATCTTTATTTAACTTATGAAAATTTAATGAAATTAATAGTCATTTAGTTGAATAGAAAAAACTTTTCTATTACTAATTTTCTAATATAATTCTTGGTTTTAAAATTCAGTCCTCAACATTCCTTGCTCATGTATAAGTTGAGATATTAGAATTTACTATTTTATTTTCTTATTTATTTATTTTATTTTTCTTATACAAATTTTTGTGCTTTACATGTTCAGTATAGGTGGATGTTTTATATAGAAAGAGCATTAAAGAAGCTTAGAGCAATGGTGGGCAATAAGGCAAGAGTTGAAGGATGTATTGTGGAACAATTTAAACTAAAGGAGGTAGCACACTTCACAAGTTGTTACTTTGTAGAAGAAGATAATGTATTTGCTCGAAAGAAGAGGTACCATGATGCTGAATGAGAGATGCCTCCGTGTAGTGATCTCTTGATTTTTCAAACAAACGGCAAAGTCATTGGTCCATCCAAGGCATATCACCTCACTATGGAAGAACATAAGTCTGCTTTACTCTACATGTTCACGAATATGCCTGAGGTGGAGAAATACTTCATGTAAGACTTTATTTCCTTAAATTTTTCATATGTGAATTAGTTTATGTCCTCAAATATCTCATGTCCTGCAATAATATTTGACAACAAGTTTGACAAACAAAACATGAGGTGTCTCGGTAGGACAACAGCTAGAGACCTAGACAAATTGCAAGGTGATGGAATGCATGGGCGACCTAATTTTATTATGTGGCTCCGGGAACGTGTAAGTCTCAATTATGTGGCTCGGAGACCTAATTTCATTATTTTAGTTAACTAATAATACACACTTTGCTAATGCTTTGTGGCATAATTGATAGTTTGGGGAGGAAATTAATATGAATGATGAGTTACGTAAGCTATCTATTGGAAGAGTAACTGCCAAAAGCTATGGACATTATGACGTCAATGGATACCACTTTCGTTCAAGCATTTTTGAATCTAGTCATCCTATGACTGCCACTCAAAATAGTGGAGTCGTTACTAGGGCAACTGACATGGAAGGACACAAAGCCTACTATTACGGAAAGATCAAAAATATAATCGAGATTACATTTGTTGGAAGTAAGCCTTTAGTGCTAGTTTTCTTCAAGTGTAAATGGTATGACCCGAATTATTATAGGACCAAATTTGGGATGACACGGGTCCAACCTGAAAATTGCTGCAAGGGCACAACATGTATATCCTTGACTATCAAGCAGACTATGTTTATTTCTCGACATATCAATGCAAAATGTTGTCTACATGGAGGGTTGTGTACAATGTAAATCCCCGCGGTCGCCTATACACCCCTAGTAAGGATGAATATCAATTTGATAACCTTGAGCAGGTTGATGAGGTGTTTCAAGAAAAGATTTGCCAACTAGTTTTCATATTGATCCGGCCCCAGCATTAGATTCAGTAGTTGCAGACATTAACGACTTAACTTTTTTCGAGAGAAGGAGAAGACAACCTGTTAGGAGAAAAGTTACGTGGCGACCTCTGCATAGAAGAGAACAAATAGATCCTGATTTTGATGATATTTGACAAGTAAATTATTTTTTCTTTCATTTGTTTTTAATTTAAAGGATTATGTCATTTAAACATTGCACTAATGAAAATTTTCTTATTTTGATGCAGGATGCCGCCAAAGTCGAAGAAGTCAGTAAAGGGGTTGTTCAAGGGTTAGGGCCTGTTTTAGGGCAATTCTTCGAGTAGCAGAAGACGTCGAGCGATATTGAGCGCTATATATGGAGATGAGGTAACATATTTCGTACTAACAATTTTTTTACAAATTTACCATTATCTAAATCTTGAGTTGGATGTACTAGGATGAGCAGCATAACGAGGAGAAGCATAATGAGGAGGTGCATCACAATGAGGAGGAGAAGCACAATGAGGAGGTGCAACAAGCAACATGGGACCAGGTCGTGCAGCAACACCAGCCCTAGGACCAGTGGGATCACCAGAGATAGCAGCAATATGTGTGGGACCATTAGGCCCTGCAGGCCTAGCCAGCTAACAACCCGATGGGTGATGCTTCAGGAGGCTCGTCAAAGACATGCACACGTCGCTCTAGGAAGAGCCAATCAGTAAAGCCTCGTCTCACGATAGACCGAGAGGTCGATAGGATCTTAATCATGCCTCATGGAGATTGGTGAGTGTAATATATTAACATGTCTCATATAACTATTTTGTGTATTGTTAATGATTTTGTGTAATGTAGGAATTGGTTGGATCTATCCTTTGACGGCAAGGGACACCACACTCAGATTAACCTTATGTTGGGTTCTCTTTGCCGCCTTCACTACCCTGGTATAGTGAAGGTGTCAGACAGAGATAGCATGTATGAGGTGCTCGTCAGTACCTGGGACGAGCACAAGTTAAAAAAGGAACATGACCACACCGATAGACAGGGACTTGTGCGGCATGACTTTTGGGTATGAATTCTCTATTGTTTTTGTTTTATTTCTTAATATTTTAATTCTATAACTTATAACATTTTATTTGTATTCTTTATGTTGCAGCTTTGCTATCGGTTGCCTGACAGAGAGGATTACATGGGGCACGCTGAACATGTGTTCCAAAACAATGCAAAGAAGCTGGTGAAAGATGCCATATACTATGCGAGAATTCAAGCTACAAATCTATATTTTCAAAATCATCCGGAAGAAGCAAGTCCCTTGAACAAAAAGGAAGGGTCCTCAAAGAAATATTAGATTGAGGATCAATATCATGAGGTTAGTATTCAAATTGTTTTACTCTTTCTGTTAATTGTTCTGATTTCTATAATATGTAACCTTGTGTGTGCAGGTGATGGTTCCATGGATGGCGCCCGTGCCTAATGCGTACTATGCTTGGTGCCGACACTAGGCTTCCAAAAAGTGTCGGCGCATCACAGGCAATGTCGAGGAACCAATCCTAACCACAAGTTTGGCATCGATGACATGCTCCAAAAAGCTAAAAGAATGGTAACTGTGATCTAGCTATGTCGATCACCAAATAGTATGATTGCTTATAAATGTTTTTTGTTTATACATGAAGCTACATGTGGCCAAAAGCCTAGTGATATTGAGGTCTACCAGGAGGGCTATAAAGGTCTAGACCCTAATGTTGGGGGCCTTTGTCCTCCGAAGGTCCTCAAAAACGTAATTTAACAATGTCTTCCAAGCATGGTTTATAGACAGGTACCTTCGGATTCAGGATTGTTGGGGGTATGCTTCGTAGCCGAAGATCCTAAAGAAAGAAACACCTTCGGCAGATTCTCTCAAAAGCAGTGCCGAAGCTATCACCTATAAAGCTTCGGCACAGTGACATGTCTCAAGACGAAGGGGTGAACCGACTTAAAGATGAAATGACCTAAAGACCCATGATATTCAGTGTCATATTGTAGTTGATTGTAAAGGGCATAAATGTAATTATACACAGGCTGCGCCTTGTGCCTATAAATAGGTGAACAGTACCCCTGTACTGTCCACGCAATCTTGTAATCGCTGGCACATTACGCTAGAATTATTGCTTTCTGCTAAGGCGAAGGTATAAATATACCTAAATATTATGTTTTAATATTTAGGTTTGTATAATAAAATATGTGAATAATCTTATGTGTTTTTGATATGTCATTCCCTTATGTTCCATATTTTTTATATTTCATCCTACATTGTTTTATAACTCTAATCACGAAGGTATGACCTTCGTGATATCTTGCTTATGGCCTTCGTCCGAAGTTCATTAGATCCTGGGGGAGATAATGCTTCAGTGGACGAATGACATTAATATTTAACATTTTATGTTGCCTTGTTCTTAATTCATAGCATTTGAGAATAAGTCCCCAACATTGGCGCCCACCTCCTGTGAACTCACTTCCACTTTTTGAGTTGATGGCTTCGTTCAACAACCATGCTAGAGCTGCTTCGGCTACGAAGCTAGTACTCCCGATAACAAGCGGTTCATGCTCAGAGCTGGCCAACAAGAAGCAGAAGAAGGAGGCACAGAGAAGGGTACATCATGTCAGGGTGCAGGGACCCTTCATCAAGTCGAGATGGTCCCACATCCCAATTACCTTCTCCCAAGAGGACCTTCAGCTCAAGGATTACCCTCACAATGATGTTATGGTTATTTCTTACATTATCAAAGGATTTCTGGTCCACAATGTTCTAGTTAATACAGGCAGTGCAGCGGATATTATATTTGCTAAGGCCTTCAGACAGATGCAAGAGCCAGAGGATAAGATTCATGATGCTACACACACTCTTTGTGGCTTCGGAGGAAGGTAGATTGTAGCGCTCGGCAAGATTCCGATGCCAGTGACCTTTGGATTTGTCAACAATACAAGGACTGAGCAAGTTGTGTTTGATATTGTCGACATGGAGTACCCCTACAATGCAATCATTGGTTGTGGGACACTCAATGCTTTTGAAGCAATTCTCCATCCAGCATATTTATGCATGAAGATACCTTCGGATCAAGGGCCTATTGCTATTCATGGAAGTCAGGAAGCTGCCAGAATGGCTGAAGGAAACTGGACAGATTCAAAAGCAATTCATAATATAGATGGACCCGAAGCTTGTGAGCAGTACAAGTACAGAATGGAGAAGGCTGCTTCGGCCGATCAGCCGAAGCCCATGCTATTATGTGAAGATATAGCAGAGCAGAAGGTGTTGCTGGGATCTCAATTGTCTGAGGAACAGGAGAAAACGCTAATAAGGTTTTTGTTCAACAACAAAGATGTCTTCGCATGGTCAGCCAACGATCTCTGTGGTGTCAATAGGGATGTCATTGAACATTCGCTCAATGTCGATCCATCCTTCAAACCCAGAAAGCAAAGGCTTCAGAAAATGTCTGATGACAAAGCCGAAGGTGCTCGGAATGAAGTGAAAAGACTTCTTAGTGCTGGAGTCATCAGAGAAGTAAAATACCCAGAATGGTTAGCCAATACTGTTATGGTGAAGAAGGCCAATGGCAAATGGATAATGTGCATTGATTTTACTGATCTCAACAAAGCTTGTCCAAAGGATGAGTTCCCATTACCAAGAATAGATTCTCTAGTAGATGCAGCAGCTTCGTCAGAACTCATGAGTCTACTGTATTGTTATTCAGGCTACCATCAAATCTGGATGAAGAAGGAAGATGAGCCAAAGACCAGCTTCATAACCCCCAGTGGAACATATTGTTATCTTCGGATGCCTAAGGGGCTCAAGAATGCCGGAGGAAGCTTCAGTAGAATGACAGCAAAAGTCCTTCACTCTTAGATAGGCAGAAATGTGCTAACATATGTTGATGATATCATAGTAAAAAGCACGAAGCAGGAAAATCACATTGCTGATCTACAGGAAACATTTGCTAATTTTAGGCAAGCTGGCCTGAAGTTGAATCCAGAAAAATGTGTCTTCAGAGTAAAAAAAGGAAAATTCCTTGGTTGTCTAATTTCAACAAAAGGAATCGAAGCTAATCCAAATAAAATCGAAGCTATCCTTCGGATGGAGCCGCCAAGCACAAAGAAGGGGGCTCAATGGCTGACAGGAAGACTGGCATCTTTGAATCGATTCATATCTAGATCAGCAGAGAGAAATTTACCATTCTTTGAAGTGCTGAAGTCGGCCGAAGTCTTTTAATGGCGATCAGCTCAGCAGAAAGCCTTCGAAGAGCTGAAGCAATACCTGATACATCTAACAACGTTAACTCCACCCACGCCAGGGGCTCCTCTGCTATTGTATGTGGCAGCTTCGCACTCTGCAGTGAGTGCGGCACTTGTACAAGAGAAGCTTGAAGGACAAAATAAAAAGCAAGTGCTAGTATATTTTGTCTCTGAAGTGTTAAGCTTATCAAAGAAAAATTACACAGAGTTGGAGAAAGTGTTGTATGCTGTATTAATGGCTTCCAGGAAGCTTCGGCATTATTTCCAAGCTTACCATATAATTGTTCCCTCGTCACAGCCTCTGAACGATATTATGAGGAACAGAGAAGCTACTGGAAGGGTTGGAAAGTGGGCTACGGAGCTCAATGAATTTACCATTGATTACGTGCACAGGTCTTCAATTCAATCCCAGGCGCTAGCAGACTTCATTGCTGACTGGACGCCAGGGGCTCACGAAGAAGGGACAAACAAGGATACCGAAGCTTGGACGGTGTTCTGTGATGGTTCTTGGGGAAACTTCGGTGCAGGAGTAGTTGCAGTCCTAGTAGCAACTTCAAAAGTCAAAACATGTTTTGCAGTCAAACAGGACTTCAGTTGCACAAATAATATTGCTGAGTACGAAGCACTTCTTTTGGTGCTTCAAAAACTAAGGGCAATGGGAATAAGAAGGACCATCCTAAAGACTGATTCTCAAGTTATTGCTGGCCATGTGGATAAGAGCAGCAGGGCACGAGACCCGAAGCTAGAAAAATATCTGGATGCAGTCCGAAGGTTGGAAGCTTCCTTCGAAGGGTTTTCCGTCAAAAATATTCCAAGAGGTGAAAATGAGCATGCGGATTTGCTAGCCAAATCAGCGGCTCAGGGGCTCCCTTTACCCTCCGAAGTATTTTTTGAAACAATAAAAGCACCTTCGGTTGAACTCATGGAAAGAGCAGTGCTCACTATTTCTCCAGTGCACAGTGAAGACTAGAGAACTGAAATAATATCTTTCCTTCAAGGAAATTGTCTTTCAAGTGACGAAGCTTATAACAAAAGAATGGAGGCAAGAACAAGACCATATGTCATGATAGAAGGGGAATTGTATAAACATGGAGTTTGTTCACCACTCCTCAAATGTTTATCAAGAACCGAAGGTATCGAATTGATGAAGGAAATACACGCAGGTCTGTGTGGATCTCACATCGAATCTAGGCCCTTGCTGGGAAATATTTTTCATCAAGGATTTTATTGGCCGAAGGCAGCTTCAGATGCAGCAGAATTAGTCAAAAAATGTGAAGACTGTCAAAAGTGTGCAAGAGATCAGAAACAACCTTCATCTCTAACCCAGTTAATACAGCCCACTTGGCCGTTGCAAAGGTGGGGCCTCGATTTGCTAGGCCCACTTCCACCAGCACAAAGAAATCTAAAATATGTTGTAGTGGTGATAGAATATTTTTCCAAGTGGATCGAGGAGAAGCCTTTAGCCACAATAACTTTGGTCACTGTCCAGAAATTTTTCTGGCAAAATATTGTTTGTCGCTTCGGAGTGCCGAAGGCTATTACTGTGGACAACGGAACACAGTTTGATGTTGAAGCTTTCAAAGAGTTTTGTGAACAAATTGGCACGAAGATTCATTTTGCATCAGTCAGACATCCGGAGTCAAATGGACTTGTTGAAAGAGCCAATGGCATTTTCATGACGGGAATAATGAAGTTAATCTTCAATCAGCCCAGAGGAAAGTGGCCAGATGAATTGATCAAAGTGGTGTGGAGCCACAACACAACAATATCAAGGTCAACAGGCTTTACACCATTCAAATTATTGTTTGGTGACGAAACAATAACCCTAGAAGAAGCTAAAGCAGGATCAATAAAACAGTGGCTTCGGCAGAGGACGAAGCTGATTATTCTGTGGCAAAAGATGCTATAGAAGGGATCAGTCTTCAGGCTGTGGAGAACATCAATAAATATCAAGCCGAAACAATAAAATGGCGTGACAGAAAAGTTCGGTTAAAAAACATCAAGCCAGGGCACTTGGTACTTCGGAGAGTTGCGAACCCAGATACAGTAGGCAAGCTACAGTTGAAGTGGGAAGGACCTTTTCTGGTAGTATCTTCGTCCAGACCCGGTTCTTACAGATTGAACGATATGGACGGCAACGACATTCCTAGATCTTGGAATGTGGATGAGCTTCGGCGATATTATGTATAGCTTGATGTAATCTTTTTATTTTTTCTATGGCACTCTTTTCCTTTCTAAAGGGGGAGAAAGGTTTTTAATGGGCCATAGCATGTAATTTCTCTTTTTCTTATTTCAGCTCTACAAGAGCAATATCCCCCAAAAATGTAAATGTAAAAGCTGAGCATGCACCATCGAGTGCAAAGAGAAAAGAAAAAACTGGGAGAAGCTCGAAAGACGTCCCTAAGGGGATGCAGAGCACGACGAAGCTACAAAAAGTTGTTCCTAAGGGAATGCAGAGCTTACAACGAAAAGTCAACGCTGATTCCGCCGAAATATAAGGCAAAGCGCGAAAAGTCAACGCGATACCACCGAAATAGAAGGCGAAGAAGTTCAAAAGACGTTCCTAAGGGAATGCAGAACTTACAACGAAAAGTCAGCGCTGATACACCGAAAAATAAGCAGTGAAGCCGAAAAATAAATGGCAAAGAGACTTTGGTCATTCCTAAGGGGATGAAGGCTATGGTTGTGGCTTCGTTTGTGTGTGTTTGGACATTCATTTGCACGACACATTACATCATACATTTGCATTCATAAACATTCATTTAGACATACATAGGATCATCATCATCATAACACAGGCAGTTGCTTCGGCTCTAAAGACAAGGCTTCGGCAAAAAGAAAAAGAAGCAGTTTTTATGCTTCACTGTGTACGAAAAAGAAGGGAAGGTGTTTTTCGCCTTCGGCTCAAAAATGCTAATTTCGTTCACACCGAAGCACTTTATACATTGATGGAAGGGTATGAATATATTACAAGGTATGTACAAAGTTCACAGAGTAAAATTTAGTTACATTATTCTTTACAAAGGTTATTACAAGAGTTCTTAGAGTTTTTTCTACAGTTATCTATTCAAGCTTCATTGGTATCCATTAAGCTTCGGCTTCGTCGTCCGTTAAGCTTCGGCCTCATCTTCTTACTCTTTAGCTTCGTCGGCTTCGTCATCCTGTACATATTAAAGTATTGTAAGGAAGATTCAAGTTTGAAGGAAGAGGTAAGCACAAGGTATGATTCTGTTACCGGCTTAAGATGACTCCGAGCTTCATCACCAGCCATGCTTCGTCCACCCTTTGTCCATACCAGTTTTATAAATCTATTTGCTATGCTTCGGGCAAGGTTGGGAATATTATCCAAATCTGCTGGTGACAAACTGAAATTGGGTCTATTGACAACCTTTCCATGATTGCAACCAGATTTCAGGAAGGCGACAGCTGTGCCCCGAGAAGCTACCAGGGCACAAAAGTCACCATGTCCAGATATAATTTCGTCAAGGTCATCAATTTCACCCTCGATATGTTCGAAGGCCCCTGGTAGGTCTTCAGTCGAAGGATTAAATTTCTCGCTGCTGGCTCCAACCGAATAGAAGACCTACTTCAGTCGTTGTATACATCGATTACTGAACTCCAGACATCTGTTTTGCATCCCTGTCAATGATTTTTGCAAATCTGAACTTTTCTGTACCTCGGCCTCAAATTTTGCATTAAGCTTCTGCTTTTCTTGTTCGAAGCTTTCTTACTGGGAGAGAAGCTTCGTATTTAATTCTGCTATTTTAGCTTTAGCTTCTGCCAATAAGCCTTCGGTTGTCTGAAGCTCGAAGTCCTTCTTTTCAAGAGCAGCTGATTGGTCTTTTATTTTGCTTTCTAAACTCTCAATTATAACTTCGTGTTTTTATCTTCAAAATCTTGCTGCATTTTCAAAGCTTTACTCAATAGCATACTCTGCATACAAATAACCTTCGTTAGAGAACATCTTCGTTGTTAAAACAATAAAAGTTAAAGAAAAGTTGTTTACCTTGAAATTGGAATAGAATAAACTACCGACGATGTGTTGTCATCGGTAGCGGCTAATGTCCGTCTCGAGCTTCGAGAAGCCAATACTCTTTGATAGAGTACCAATAACCTTCGCTCCGGTATGATCCCGGACACATCCCAATTTTTCGTCATCGACGCCACCGAAGAGAAGTGCCCCCTACTGATATCCGCAAGATATGGCATATTCTTTTAGCTCTTCTTTTTTAGCCTTCGTCAACTATTGTCCAACTAAGTTTTGAAAGTTGAAAATTTCATCTTCCGAAGTGTCTTCGGCTATTTCTTTCTCCTTTTCGGGCTCTGGGGCCATAGTCTCTTCGGTCGCAGCAACAGCTTCTTCTGCAGCCATGTCTAGCAGTATCTTATCAATATTAGCAATTGTGGTTTCTATGTGAATATCTTCGGCTATGGCAGCTTCGACAGTTGTAGCTTCCGAAGGTGCAGCTTCGGTAGTTGTTGTGCTCCCAACGGCTGGTGCCTTCGGAGCTGAAGCTTGTGGTGGTGTCCCTTCAATGACTTCCATCACTGTAATGATTCTTTGTTTTTTCGGCCTAGCTACCTTCGTTTTTGCGGGCTCCTTTTCCTTCTGAAAAAGCTTCATCAGATGTGGCCCCAGTGGACTTAGCATGACAGGCAAAGATTCAGTCATTACCTTTAAGATTTCCTCCACGTCGGTGGCAGAGGGTGTTGCAACAGTTTCTTCTTCATCATCATTAGCCTTCTGCTTCGAAGCTGTAGCTTTTTTCTTCTTCGAAGCATCTATTTTCGGCTCAGGCTTCAGCTTTTTCTTTTCCAATTGTTCTTCATCGTCTTTCATCGATTTAGTAGCTTCTTTATTCAAAGTACCAGCCACTCTCTTTCTCTTCTTCCCTTCGGCATCCTTGTCTAGCCGCTCGTAGTCGGGATACTCAAAGTCCAGAGCATCCATTACTCGGTTCAACCTTTGCTTTGGACGGGTGCCGAAGGCTGCAGTCATTAGTTGATCTTCTTTTTTAGAGTAATTGGCGAGAATTTCGTTGCACATTACTTCAATAGTGTCCAGCCACTCTTGGCAAGGCACTTTGAAATGTTTCTTGAATTTATAATGATAAGGCAACCGAATAAGTTCCCCCTTTTTCTTTTCTCCCTTAAGCTTCGGCATGTCCCACTCTTTCAAAGTTGGGAACACTCTGAAAGCCAAGAATTCTTGCACTAAGTCCCTAGTGCCGATATGCTCCACAATAACTCTAAATTCAGCCAGAGCAATTTGGCTTGGACTCCCTAGTGTCATGTTGCACTGGGGTCTGGTCTCTCCGAAGATTAATTCTAGCGGACTCTGGACCAGCTTCTCCTTTTCTTCGTCAACTTTGACGTAAAACCACTCAGACTTCCAGCCAGGTGGCCACTTGCTACGATAACTGATCACTGGAAATTTTGTACTCTTGCGATAGGCAAAATTGTAGCAACCAAAGTTTTCATGCAGCCCATCTCCTCTAGCCTTGGTCTGATAATGAAGCTCGTGCACTCGGCAGAAGCCTTCAGCAAATGGTTCCACCCCTTGGCTTCGGAGATCCCAGATATAAACGCTAAGCCTAACGATAGCCTTAGGAGTTAGTTGATGAAGATAGATCCCAAACTTCTTCAAAACATCAGCAATCATCTTGTTTAAAGGAAATCTTAAACCAGCTTTAAAGAAGCTTTTGAAGACCACTACTTCATCCTTTCCTGGCTTTGGAGTCATCTCCTCCTCGCCGCAACGAACCAGCTCCTTCTTCGCTTCACTGAAATAGCCCAAATTCATCAGCTTCGGCATGTCATCTTCGGAAATGGTGGATTTCCCAAACTCCAGGTGGCTGGGTTTAGTTGGCACTGCGCTGTAATCATCTTCTGACTCAACTTCCTCAGCATCATCCTGCTCAGCTTCAGCGGCAGGTGCATCCTCCGATACTACCAGACCTGAACGTTTCATCACTTCAGAGATTGGAGCAATTTCGGCACCTTCGGATTCCTCTCCGTCGCGAGTAACCCTAGATGTTGAACGTACTCTAGCCATCTGGAGATTGAATTTCTTGTTTTTCGAATGAAGTTGAAAATTTTTAACTTTGCCAAAGCACTTTCTTGTTATGAAGCTTGAGTAAAACAAATAGCTTCGGATGAGGATGCCATAGCAAGCTTCGGCTTTGGTCAATATTTTGGCAGCAGAATAGTGCAATAGCAATGAATGTTGTGGTAACTTCACACCTACCCGTCTGTTTATATAGTGCCACAGGTGGGAAGGTGAATCGTCAAGGTCTTCTGCACCGGACAAACAGCCACCCGCACTCACTGAACGGTGGGCCACAGAGTCCGAGAAGGTGAATCACCAGGGCGCGCGTAACTGCTGCAAGATGGGGCCACCTCGCGCATGGATTATTTTAATCGTTTCTCACCAACGAGCTCAGGGAAGGTGTTTTTCGGATCTTCGGCATACCGGAGCCTAAAAGATTTTTTCACGGATCAAGCTCGTTATGAAAAACGATCTAGCACCGTGAAGGGGCTACTGTTGGGGGTATGCTTCGTAGCCGAAGATCCTAAAGAAAGAAACACCTTCGGCAGATCCTCTCAAAAGCAGTGCCGAAGCTATCGCCTATAAAGCTTCGGCACAGTGACATGTCTCAAGACAAAGGGGTGAACCGACTTAAAGATGAAATGACCTAAAGACCCATGATATTCTATGTCATTATTGTAGTTGATTGTAAAGGGCATAAATGTAATTATACATAGGCTACGCCATGTGCCTATAAATAGGTGAACAGTACCCCTGTACTGTCCACGCAATCTTGTAATCGCTGGCACATTACGCTGGAATTATTGCTTTCTGCTAAGGCGAAGGTATAAATGTACCTAAATATTATGTTTTAATATTTAGGTTTGTATAATAAAATATGTGAATAATCTTATGTGTTTTTGATATGTCATTCCCTTATGTTCCATATTTTTTATATTTCATCCTACATTGTTTTATAACTCTAATCACGAAGGTATGACCTTCGTGATATCTTGCTTATCGCCTTCGTCCGAAGTTCATTAGATCCTGGGGAGATAATGCTTCAGTGGACGAAGGGAATTAATATTTAACATTTTATGTTGCCTTGTTCTTAATTCATAGCATTTGAGAACAAGTCCCCAACAAGGATTAAAGGCATATACGATGAGAAGGGCATGATCGTGACGAAGGTTGCCGTTGCTTCGAAGCTATGAGCAAGGAAGCTTCGACTCAATTGCGGGAAAAAGGAACCGACTTAAAGGGGAAAATGTTATCTAGTCCTCATAGATTTTTCTATAAGCAAATAGTAAATGTAAAGGGCATGACTGTAATTTCTCACAGGTTGTGTCCTGTGCCTATAAATAGATGAACAGTACCCTTGTACTGTTCACGCTCACTTGTACTTGCTCGTGCGTCACGCTTGTACTTTTACCTTCTGTCAAGCCGAAGGTACACTTGTAATTCAATATCATTTCTATTTTTCCATAATAATAAAATAGGAATGAGTTGATAATGTTATATAATTGCTCATGTTATCTCTTACATTTCATATGCCTCTCCTTTTATTAACATATATTGCGATGATGAAGGTATGACCTTCATGACCTTCGTCTGAGAATCATTATATCCTAAGGGAAATAATGTTTCAAAGGATGAAGGGCATTAACATTTAATGTTTTTTGTGTTGCCTTGTTCTTAACTCATAGCACTTGAGAACAAGTCCCCAACATTGGCGCCCACCTCCGGTGAACCGTTTTCAACCACCTTCGGCAAGCACTGACCTTCGTCATGCCGCCGAAGAAAGCTTCAGCACCAGGGACCGCTGCACTGCAGCCGCTGGACCCAAACCAAGAAACCCTTTCTCTTCGTGAGGCTCGAAGCCAGAAGAGGAAAGCCAACAGTCCAACACTCTAGGAGGAGGAGTTGGACCAAGAGATCAGGGATATAGAGTTCATCCATCAGCAAGTACAAAGGAAGAAGGAGAAGATGGCGCGATTGGCTGATCTTCAAAGGAAGATCGACGAAGACACTGAAGAAGTGTGTCATCTTGTTCAAGATGAACAAGATCGAAGGCCCCAACACAGGGAGCATCGTCAAGAGGGCCTATTCAACGAGGATGCATGATATGATGGTTTTAATCATGATGCCTTTACTTTTGATGATGCTTCTCCCTTAGCAGCAGAACTGCATGCTACCCCATGGCCCCCGTCATACAAGCCACCTCAACTCCCCATGTATGATGGACACTCAGATCCAAAGCAGTTTCTGATGAGCTACGAAGCAAACATATCATCGTATGGGGGCAACACTGCAGTCATGGCGAAGTCCTTCGTCATGGTCGTCCGGAATGTAGCCCAAACATGGTATTCTTCTCTTCAGCCAGGTACCATCACGTCGTGGCAGAAGCTCAAGGACATGTTGGTTACCAGCTTCCAAGGCTTTCAAACAAAGCCGGTCATAGCTCAGGCTCTGTTCCAATGTACGCAAGATCATGAAGAATACCTTTAGGCATATGTACGAAGGTTCTTGCGACTAAGGGCACAAGCGCCTACAGTGCCCAATGAGATTGTCATTGAGGCCATGATTAAGGGCCTTCGGCCAGGACCTACGGCTCAGTACTTCGCCAGGAAGCCCCCGCAAACTCTGGAGAAGCTGCTTCAGAAGATGGATGAGTACATCCGAGCTGACAATGACTTCCGCCAAAGAAGGGAGGAAGCTTACAGATTTTCTGAAATGACCAGGGGCTTCGGAGGAAAAATCCATCCGAGGCACGTCAGGTCAATCCATAACTCCACTCAGTGATGACAAAGGAAGTCAGTCTCAGAGGTCACAATATACCTCACAATCTTTGGGGCAACAACAAAGCTCCTTCAGGCCACCAGCTCCAAGGGGCAGAGGCGCCAGGGGCTTCGGAGGAAGGTTTGGGGATCAGCCTAGAAAGATTTACTGCTTGTTCTGTGGTGAGGACAAGGGCCATACTACAAGAATGTGCCATGTCACCATTCAGAAACAAAAGGAAATAGCAGAAGCCGAAGCCCGGCAGAACCAGCCGAAGCAGGTCTTACACACTGCTTCGTGTCACTCTCCTTACATACCAGAGTATGTGAACAATCATCCTGCAGCTTCTGTCGCTTCTGCTAGCCATTCACAGGATTCCTGGCCACAACTCCCACCTCCGCCACCAATACAACGGACCTATTCCCGAAGCCAGCAGCTAGAAGGGCGTCAACACTCTCAACAACAACGGAAATTCAGGGAGGAATCCGAAGCTCGCACAGTCAACAGTACTGTGCCAGAATCAAAGCACATTTATTGAGAGATATCCTACCTCTGAAACATTTTTACGTTCATTGTCATTTTGTTTTTAATAAGGAACAATCAATGTAAATCTAGTTTTAATTTCTTGTAATAGCTTTGCTCCTGTCAGAATGAAATAAATCTTCTTTACAGACTCACGAAGCTCAAAAATTGCTGAAGCTCAAAAGATGTTCCTAAGGGAATGCAGAGCTAAAAATCGTATTGCAAGTTTCACCGAAGCTACAAAAAGTCTTTCCTAAGGAGCGCAGCATAAGTTTGCCGAAGCTACAAAAAGTCGTTCCTAAGGGAGCGAAGTGTAAGTTTTCTGCTCAAAAGTTGTTCCAAAGGGAATGCAGAGCCAAATACCGCCGAAATATAAGGCGAAGCACGAAAAGTCAACGCGAAAAATACCACCGAAATAGAAGGCGAAGAAGTTCAAAAGACGTTCCTAAGGGGATGCAGAACTTACACCAAAAAATAAGTGGTGAAGCCGAAAAATAAGCAGCAAAGAGATTTTGATCGTTCCTAAGGGAACGCAAAGATTGTGTTTCAGCGCGTGTGTGTGTGTGTCTTCGACATTAGCATCATTCTTTGCATCATATCATCGCATCATATCGCATAGCATCACATCATACATCATATCACACCAATGACACGAATTGAAAACGAAGTCGATCTTCGGAGAAGGCTTTACAAAAATGTAAAGGTGCTAAGGCACAAAGTAAGCTGAGAATTACAACTTCATCAGCTCTGATGTGGAAGAAGAGATTTATCGCTTACGAAGCATTGATGATTTTATGAAGCTTGGTTGTTCTTTACGAAGTATGGATATTCTCATGAAGCATAAATATTCTTCTTTACGAGGCATGAAAAGAATGGAAGGTGTTTTTTCGCCGAATGCTCAAAAACGGATGTATATAAAAGTATCATGCATCGCAAAGAAGTAAATTGCAAAAATAGTTTATATATTAGATTCAAAACTATACACATCAAATATTACAGACTTAGTTCAATAAATGTTACATTAATCAACTAAGAACATTTTTACAATAACTACTACTCTTCCTTCAGAACCTTCTCCGCAGCTTCGTTAAGCAATTTGTTGACGACTTCATCAACGATTGATTCAGCTATGTTGATAATTTCTATTGCTTTCTTCATCTCCGGGTCGGCCAGGGGGTTGAACGGCTCCGGTGGAGGAGTTAATTCAGCTACGATAGAAAAAATCAATCAGTTCGAAGCCACGAAAACAAACGACGAAGCTAAAAGCCGTTAAACGATACCTATCCGTCTCTCAAGTTCTGCAGCTTTTTCAGCTTCTTTCGTTGCTTCACGAGCATCATGAATATCTTTTTCGCTTTTCTTCATTATTTCATGAGCCATTTGTCGGCCGCCATTTTCTCAGATATCAGTGAAAAATTTTCCGCCTATTAAACTTGCTTCGGCCGAGGGGTCCTTCGTGTCATCCACGGAGAAGGCAGCTTCGTCCTGGGCCAAGGTTTTAACATGACTGCAACCCGCCTTCTCCAAGACGGCTGAAACTCCTCTTACACCAGAGAACGCGCAGACGTCCCCACGATCACTTAAAATTTCCTCAAAAGCCTCAGCTTCTCTGCTGATCCAATCGATGACACCCTCAAGGTCGCCTCGTATGAAGTTATCTTCGTTTGAATAGGCGTCCACGTTGGCGAAGCTAGTTTTTATCTTCTTCATGCAGCCCAAAGATTTTTCAAAACATCTTTCCTTGGATGCACGAAACTCTTCAACTGTCTTTTCTAAATAGTTTTTCCAGTATTCGCTGGCATCTCGGTTAGCTTCAGCGACAGCGCATTTTTCTTTGGCCTCTGCTAGATGTTTCCGAAGGTCTTCGATTTCATTCTTTTGGGCCTCAGCTTGAGCTTTGGAACTAGCTTCGTCTTCTTTTATTTTGTTTACCAATGAAATTAATATCTTGTCTTTCTCAAGACCTTCGTTCCTTAGTTCAATCACCTCCGAACGAAGGTTGTTCAGAGCCATTGTATACCCTTCATCTTCAATGTTTTTCTGTGCTCTAAGGGCATTGCTAAGGATTAAGCCCTGCAAGAGGAGGATGGAATTAAATAAAAACAAATAAAACAACTCGTTTTCAAAATACAAAATTCACTTTTATACCTTTATGCTTTTATATGCTAAACTGTCAGCCAATTCATCCTTTGATAATACTGAGAGCCCATCTTCTAGCTTCAGAAATCCGAAGCTTCTACCCATCTCCCGGCAGACGGATATCTCTTTACTATCCGGGAGACAGTACAAAAAATCTTCCTCCCGGCTGCCATTGAACACTAATGCCCCCTTCGGGTATTTTAGTTTTTGGGCATAATGTTGAGCCTCTCGTTCTTCTTCCTTAGAGACTCCCTTTTCAGAAGCATGGCGGATGATGTAATCAATGCTCTCTTTTAAAGCTTCGGGAGCAGGAGTGGCAACCTTTTCAGGCGAAATTTGCTCTGTGTCCTTTTCTTCTGTTGCCCTTTCTTCAATTTCCGAAGGTTTTTTCTAAGCGGGCTCTGAAGGCCCAGCTTCGGTATCAGCTTGGATTACTGCAGCTTCAATTTCGGTCGGCTTTGTTTCAGCTTTGGTTTGCGCTTTTGAAGCCTCGACAATTTTCCTTGAAGGAGTAGAGCTCAAGGTCTTCACTGTTTCTAACACATCTAATACATTTGCCATCCTTCTCCTCTTGGGAGTTGCTGCAGAACTTTTTTATGCTTTCGGCACTATTACTTCTGATGTAGGGCTTAAGATTTCCAGCGCTTTTGTTTCTTCAATATTTGGCTTTTCAGCTTTATCTTTATCAATCTTCAACTCAGCTAGCTCGGCTGAGGGTACCTTCGGCATTATAACCGGTTCTTCAGTCTTCTATGTGGGAGGAACGGGTTCTCTTGGTTCAACAGCTGAAGAAGCCTCCCCGCCAAACTCAGGCACCACGGCCGGTTCAATATAACGTGGTCGGTGGGTAAGTACCTTCATCTTTTTGCTTGTAGCCTTCGGCACAGGTTCGGCCGAGGCGGCCACAGCAGTAGCCTTCCTTTTCTTCCCTTGCCCCCGCAGCGGGTAACGGTAGTCGGGATAGACGAAGCCAATAGCGTCAAAAACTCTGTTCAATCTCTTTTTTCCTCGACTTCCAAAGGCTGTGGACAATGCATTATCTTCTGCCTTGGAATATGATCCAAGCAGTTCATCACTTGTCACTTCGATGCGTTTTAACCAGTCATCGTTTGGTTCGTCGAACTTATCCCCATATCTGAAGGTATACTTCAGCTGGACCAGCTCACCTTCGCTAGATTCGGCGACAGTTTCCTTTGGCATTTCCCAGTTCTCTACAAGCGGCCATACTCTGAAGGCTATATGCTCTTGGATTAAATCTCTTGTACCAATGAAAAAACAGACAGTACCAAATGCCTTCTAGCATGCTTCGGCGGCTTCGTCAATTTCAACCTTCGGCCTTCGGAGGCCGAAGCGGGACCAAATGGGGCGCATAATAACTTCCTTAATATCTTCTCTTGCCTTCAAGTCATTCTTCACGTAAAACCATTCCTCCATCCAGGCTTCGGGCCACCTTTTCCGGAATGTTGGCACCGAATAGCTTGTGTTGGGGCGAGCGATAAATCCGTAGCAGCAAAAGTTGTTATGATATTGTTCCTTGCCCATGGCCTTCGTCTCATATACAAGTTCATGCATGCTGCAAAAGCATTTCATGCTTGGCTCCAGCCCCTGCTCTTCACAGCCTAAACAAAAATCTCCATTCTGATAATAGCTTTGGGGGTTATCTGATGAAGGTAAATCTGATAAATTTTCAACACGTCGACCACAATTCTGCTCAATGGAAACCGAAGCCTAGCTTTGAAGAAACTGCGGTAAATCACAACTTCGTCTTCCTCAGGGGCAGGGACGTTATTGTCTCCACGAACTCTCACAATAGACATATCTCGAAAGTACCTTCCTCTCATATTGTCAAGATGACTCTACTTAATTGTCGATTTCCCAAAAATTGTATGACTTGGCCTCCACGGCCGATCCTCAGAATCTTCTCCTCCGCTTTCAGCATCATAATCATCACTATCACCAGTATCTTCAGACAGGCCTTCCAGGATCTCCTTAGTAATCTTCTCTGTATTTGACTTCCCCATTGACTCGATAAACCCAGCTATGTAAGGATTTACAGCCTTCTTCTCTTCAAAGAGCTTCTCCTCTTCAGACAGCTTCGTCTCAGCAACAACCTTCTTGTCTTGAGACATCTTTTCTTCAGAAATGACGAAAACGTGTCTTTCAAACCGAAGCTTAGAAAGCTTGAGAAACTACCAAGCGTTGGTGAGCAAGAGCTATAAAATTGAGAAAACAAAGCAAATGGCACAAGCAGCGTACCAAATGTGATTTGTGCAAGTTCTTATTTATACGCTCGGCATGCCCCGAATTGGAGGGTCCCGTCTGTCATTGACTGTTGCTATTCTAGCAAAGGGAAGGTGTTTATTCGGACCTTCGACTTAAGGCCTTCGTCCATGTTGCAGTCTGAATTCGTTATCTTAAACAAATTAATACTGCGAGGGGCTACTGTTGGGGGCCTTCGTCCTCCGAAGGTCCTCAAAAACATAATTTAACAATGTCTTCCAAGAATGGTTTATAGACAGGTACCTTCGGATTCAGGATTAAAGGCATATACGATGAGAAGGGCATGATCGTGACGAAGGTTGTCGTTGCTTCGAAGCTATGCACAAGGGAGCTTCGGCTCAATCGCGGGAAAAGGAACCGACTTAAAGGGGAAAAGGCTATCCAGTCCTCATAGATTTTTCTATACGCCAATAGTAAATGTAAAGGGCATGATTGTAATTTCTCACAGGCTGTGTCCTGTGCCTATAAATAGATGAACAGTATCCCCGTACTGTTCACGCTGACTTGTACTTGCTCGTGCGTCACGCTTGTACTTTTACCTTCTGTCAAGACGAAGGTACACATGTAATTCAATATCATTTCTATTTTTCCATAATAATAAAATAGGAATGAGTTGATAATGTTATATAATTGCTCATGTTATCTCTTACATTTCATATGCCTCTCCTTTTATTAACATATATTGCGATGATGAAGGTATGACCTTCATGACGTTCGTCTGAGAATCATTATATCCTAAGGGAAATAATGTTTCGAAGGACGAAGGGCATTAACATTTAATGTTTTTTGTGTTGCCTTGTTCTTAACTCATAGCACTTGAGAGCAAGTCCCCAACACCTAACAACCCTGACCAGCTCTGCATCCAGACGGCCATGGATCGGCTAGTGAGTTTTGGCCCAAAATTATAAATGTTCAAAGTATAGAAATTTTTGCATTTGTAAGTTTGTGAATGATGTATAGGCGGCATATGGGGTGGAGATTGTTCAGTGCCATGGCCCTAACTTTGACTAGTGACATGAACCGATGGATCTCTCGGTGGTGTATGCAAGTGGTGGGGGAAAAGCGCATGGACTGTTTGTAACACCCCAGGTGTTACTCAGGGTTTCTCTTCTGCACCCACACCCTTGACCTGTTATCACATGTGGTTTAGTTGAGCCCAAGATAACCAAAACTTAGCAACCAAATTCTAAGTAAGTATTTATTATCTTAAAATGCCTACCTTAACTTTATGATGCATATAATAGAGAGAAAAGTTTCTAAAACCTTGAGTCTATTTACATGGAACACATGAAGCAATGCAAAGATTAGGTAAAAAGACAATGAGGATAACATCATCATGAGTGGGGCTAATTATACAAGTTGTAGATCACCAAAATATCTACCAAATATAGTAAGAAAGTTTCCCCAAAGAGAGTCTAAAACAGCCCCAAATTGATCACTCAACTAGAGAACTTAAAGGGAAAAATCAGTCATTTCTCTAATTCTTTTTCATCCCTTTTCAAAGATCAACCAAGTTCACCTATTTCCAAAACTCAAAACCAAATGGTTCAATGGACAAAGTTGTGCCAAAATACCCCAGACACATCATGGTAAAGTTTGAAACCAAACCAAAATCGTTTGACACATTTTGGCCTAGATTTTGTCGTGGTCCCAGATAAGAGACAGACCCAACTTGACACAAGCTTTTCTCCTCACCCCAAGCATATCTACACACAGGACTCACATAGAAAATACATGGGATCTTTGCTAAGATATACATGTTAGGGCAGCTAAACAGGCGCTTGGACAGGAGCAGAAGCAAACCTCCATGTGTTCGACCACGGCTAGCACTCGTGAACGCGCCCTGACCACGCCCGTGCATGCCACGAGCTTCGGACAACACGACCGCATGCCAGCCCCACGCCTTCGCCTATAAGAGGCATAAGCCCCTCGACCTTGCCCTTCCGCATGCCTCACACCCTCATCGACGCCTGAACATCGGTGATCGCCAGGAACCTGAGCGCGGCGTCGCCCGCAAGCTCGTCGAAGCCTCAACCACCGCAGCCCAACCATCCCAGCCCCTCTCCGCCTAGTCTAGCTTCCCTAGAGGCTAGTGAAACTCCCCAAACACTCAGACCAACCACTACTTTGTTGGAGATGCCAAATCACCTCGTCGGACTTCTTTGTCCCGCTGACGTTCGTGGTCCAGGTAATCTAGCCAACCATTCTTCGATTCCTTGCACACGCACACTCCCTACCACCCAGTGAAGCTCCCCGTGCGGTCTAATTAAACTCTACCGCCATGGTTTGGCCGGTACAGACGCCGCCGCCTGAGTCCATGGCCAGACCAACTCTGGTCACCCCTGACACCGAACCACACATCGACATGTCCACCAGAGGCTCCCCAATCTCACTCGACCCTTTGTCGAAACTCTACCATTGCCGGTAAGCCGCTCCGCCATCTTTTTCGCCACGGTTACTGTTTACTCTAGCCAAGGACCGCGAGTTAGATGTTAGAAAACCGCAGGGGGTTAAGTGTAAAGGCCTAGACTTAGAAGAATAGTGTACTAGGGACTAATCTGTAAGGGAAAAGGGGAAAGAAAACAAGGGACCCATTTAGAAGTATGTTTTCCTTTTTCTTTTTCAAAATCTACTTCATTTAATCAGCAGAAAACTTTAGAAATGCATAACTTGAACATAATTTGTCCAAATTTAGTCAAATCCATTTTGTTTGGTTCTGGACAAGGTGAACTTTATAATAAAAATAGAAAACCCATTAGTCCAGTACTGCTCTGGAAGTTTGGATTTTTATTAGGATATCAGGTAATATGCAAAAATAGAAGTAAAAATAGTAGAACTAAAGTAATGTGGCTGAGAAAATTTAAGTAGATATCCACTGAACGGTAGAGTCATACAAAAATATTATGCACCATAGTTTCCTCAGTTAAGTAGAGATCATAATTAGAATTAGGTTTTTGCCCATTTCTTTGGAAAATAAAATCAGAACCTAAACATGTAAACTAGAAGACCAACCTATTTTTTCTTATAGTGGTTGAACAACAAGGTTTCAATAAAAAATATAAAAATGGCATAAGTTTAACAAGGAAATATGTTTCCCCTGCCCCATGAGAGATTTATAGAAAACTTTAGAAAATCATACAGCACATCCCCTGTAAGGAAAATATCAAACCTAGGAATGATTACTCTTGTGCAAAGAAGAGATAAGGAAAATACTAAATCTATTGTTTGATATTTTTCAAAGGGGAAGTTAGTTATAAGCACCTTTTAGCCCCACAACTTTAGAAAATCATAGATAAATATCCACTGAGTATCATTAAGTAAATTTTTACACAAGACCATGATATTTCATCTAAATACCAGTAAAAATAACCTTTGGAGCAGAAGTCACTTCTAGATAGAAAGTGTAGTACAAAGTAACCCCTCTACCCTAGTTTTTGTTATTTTTGTCTAAAACAGATTCTAATTATTGTTGACCTCAAATTCCTAGGAAGACCTAGATCAACAAGGAATAAGCCACTGTAATTTTTGCATAATTTTTGGAAAATTTTAAATAACAATTATAGTTCAAACCACCCTTAAAAGCCTAAAGGAAAATAGAATAAAGAAGTAGGAATTACCCATGTTCATTAGGTAATTAAAGTACAAAGCCCTAGCTGAACCTTACTGAATTCTTGAAAGAAATAATTAAGTCTCAGACCACTCTTATTTCCATTAGGTACCATTTTAACTTAAAAACCAATAAGAGCACTATTAAGAAATTGAGTTAGAAAAAGCGAAGGCCTAACATTACTAAAGGACATAGTGTTGCTCAACCTTGCATCGTATTTATCATCTGCATATTATAAATGTGCATGCATCTTATGCATCACATTCAATAGATTGCAATCTCACTGACAGAGAGCACATGCTCATCCCCGAGCAAGGAGTTGACCAAGAGGAAGTTCAGGAGCCAGCTCCCGAACCTGCCACTAATGATTTCCCTGCTGCCCCAGCAATTGAAGGCAAGCCCCGGTTTTATGCATAATCGTTTATATATGCTATTTTACTACACTTAATGTTTGTAGGCTTGCACTGTGCACTTAAGTGTAGGAGTTGTTTGAAACCCTAGTTGCATGAACTCAGGTTCCTTTTGAAATGGATACTAGTATGCTAGGTCGAGTAGCTGCTCTGCTAATTCAGGATCTCGGTAGAAGTCGAGTGGTTTTTCTAGCACTCGCGCGATATGATGGTTGTATCCACTTTTGATAATGGAATATGCTGGTTTGTGCACATGGATCCATGGTGATACGTGGTCTACGAGACAGAATTGGAATAGGGATTAAAGTGCGGATACTTGTGTCATGTGTTTGAAAGTACAAATCACATGCCGAGAAATATGGTAAATCGGTAAGCCTAGTACCTGAGTGAACCTGCCCTTAGACATACCTTCCCACATGTTCATGAGACAAGGTCTCCCATTCTGGTTATGGTGGGTACAAGTGCAGTCACTGCATGACGGCAGCTAGGGTAAGTGGAGCATTGTATGCCAATGGAAGTGGGCCTGTCTCTTGCTAGGGAATCGATGGGGACAGTTGACGTGTGTGGGGACCGAGTGCCCCTACATGTCATGTGTTTAAGATAACCGTGCAAGGTTTAAACTCGATTAGAATCGTCTGCTTCTCATAGCTAATGAGACTGCTTGATCTATTGTACTGCATTGAGTAATAAGTGGAAATGAGGTTACTCGCAAAAGATGTTGATTGACATAATGATTGATATCATGTATGGATAGTTAAGTGCTCACCTAGTCTAAAAGTATCATTCTAGAACTTGAAAAGCTAAAATGTGATTTTAGACTCAGCTAGTGCTTTTGGCAAACCAAACCCCTCAGCCAAACAACTTCAAGGTCTAGAGGTACATGCGTAGGCTCCTCACACCGGGTAAGTCTAGTTGAGTATTAGTATACTCAGCCTTGCTTATGGCATAATTTTTACAGGTACCTTCTAGGAGGATATGGTTTCTGTGTTGACTTGGCCATCCACCCTGCCACCAGGTTGGACAGTCGAGTGGAACCCTGCCTCAGCAGGAGATGATCAGGAGGAGTGATGGGCCAAGCTTCTCCTCACTCCCTTTATTTACCGTTAGTTAATTTCCGCTGCAACAAGAACAATGTTTACTACTTTTGAACTCTGATGACGTAATAACTCCAAGTACTTATTTAAATTTGTGGTATTATGCTTTATTGTATTTCTCTATGCCTCACCTTCGTGTGAGCAAATGGTACTTGATCCTTGGTAAGTGGCTTCAATCGGACTAGATCCGAGGAATTGACAGTTTATTCCGATTTAAGTGTGCGTCATTGCCCTTGAGGCAAGACTAAGCCACTTAAGCTGGAATAATCTAGGCGGTTCCGCCATACTGTTAGCTCTAACTTATGAAATTACATGGTTGATACTAAATTGATCATGCAGTAATAACAATTTTTGAATCACTTGTAGATACACACTCTTTGATGGATTCATTGACTCATCATTGGTGAGATCTCAGAGGATGGGGTTGTCTTCCCGTAGCACGTGCTCTCGTCGACTGAATGAGGAGGAGTTAGAGATTATGAGGTTGGTGAGGAGATGAGACAGCAACGAGAATTTATGCAGGCTTGTAATACACATAACCAAGCAATGTATCAAGTAAGTATAGATAATTCGAACTCTAAATTCTTATATTTCAATACATCATCTTCAATAGTAACACATATGTTGAATAGTTAATGCAGCAACAGGGCATGACACCAAACATTTGACAACAACCACAATGGAGCCAGTTTGCATCCACACCAGCTCCGGTACGTTAATCTTAGCAAATTCTCTTAATAACATTCTCTAAACTAGCATTTCATCTAGTTAGTGTAGTAGCAAAACATGAATCGTATCTAAACTTAGTCAAATATTCATTAAATAGGGACAAAGGACTCAACATTTCAACACCTCTATGACACATATACCTGCACCTAGAGATAGGGTATGTTGGATAACTATCGATGATATTATACACTTGTATACTTAACTTGTTGATATTTGCATTTAACTTGTTCATATTTGCATCCTTGCATAGGTTACGCCTGAAGCGGGTGGGAGTGGGTCAAAACCCATAGGAACTAGATTTGTTGAGTCCCACTTCGCGTACCCTCCTCCTGGTGGCGGTAGGGCCAAAGCTCTAACCATCCAAGTAGTGGTTATCCCTGAGTATGGTGCTTGATCGTCTTTGTTTCTTAACTCGTGCACAGTTTCTCTCAGTAGGTTAAACCAAACTTTGTACGCTATGTGTTTTCGTGAACTAAACACTTTAACTTATCTCGTTGTTGCTATTTAAAATGGTTATGTGAGCTATGTTGCTCATGTGAAGTTTGTGATGTGTGAATTGATTATGTGGTTGTAATGTGATGTTTTTGTGAACTATGTCAATATATGTGTTGGTAATGTGACAAATATTAATGTATGTTCCAGCTATGACGATATGTATCTTATGTGTGTTGTTGTGTAGAATATTGTGGAGAAATTGAGCCTCATTGGTTGTTGGTTTGTAGTAGGAAAGGTTAATTCCTGTTGGCCTGGTCACAGCTGACGGGAATTAACAGCTAATTCCCATGGGCCAAGTAATTTCTCTGGTCCAAAGTTAGCCGATGGGAATTAGCAGTTCATTCCTGTCGGTCAGCTAATTCCCATGGGCCTGTCGTGGCCGATGGGAATTAACCGAATAATACCCGTGGGCCAGAGGAGGCCGACGTGGCCAACGGGAATTAATTGATTCCCATGAGCGGAGCCAAGCCGACATGAATTATAGAGATGACGGGAATTAAGTAATTCCCATCAGCTGCCAACGGGAATTAACTAAACCCCGACGGTGTAAGGTTGATTCCTGTTGGTTCTTAGCCAACAGGAATTACCATAATTCCTATAATGGAACAATATTATCACTAGCGGTTTATTTAAGTAGAAATGTTGTTTCCACTGGCAGTTCCAAAATAATCGCTAATGGAAATGCTATTTTACATTACACCCTAGCAATGGTGGTGATGAAAAACGCCAATATAAATACCTCTAAAATCGGTACTATAGAGGTTGTGTGTACTAGTGTAAACTCACGTTCTTGCTTGCATCATCTTGCGAGTAAAATAATTGCTGCAAGAGAAATGCATGGACGCTTCTTTGAGCGGCGACACACTGCGCTCCATATTGCAATCGGTGATTGGGCACTCAAAGAGGACGTCGTCGTCCCTCCAAAGGTGAGCCCAATAAAGTGGCTGAGGATCATGATTAATAAAAGTGTGTTATTCATGTTTTTCAGTAAAATTTCTTAAACTTGGCCGACGATGTCATCCTGGATGGAAAATGTAATTTTCAGGTACCAGAAAAGATCATGTCTCAGGCGTCAAATCCCTCCAAAGAGGTCATGACCTGACCTACTAGAAGTCGTGGTGTTCCATTGTGTTAGAATTTGCCCTATTTCATCCCATCTGTGCCTGACCTAATTTATTTTAGAACAAAAATGTGGTATGTAGAGACTTTAGTCCCATGTTACTTATCTTGGTAGTGTGTAACCAATATATAAGTGGGGATGTGCATGACCTTTTACTTGAAAATAAACAAAGGGCTATGAACACACCACGCACTACTTGAGAACAAGCAATCAGTACCAGTTGGAAACCGGCTACAGTTTTGGACTCCCAACTCGTACATGGTACATGGCATACGAGACTAAAATCCTCAATCTTTAGTCCCGTTTGTATGAATTGCATACTAAAGAGGGGAGGGGACTGGTACCGGTTCTCTTGTCATAAACCGTTACTAAATTTTATATCTTTAGTACCGATTCATTCAATGAACCGATACTAAAATATCCAAGTCCCTTCTAGTATATGTTTACTTATATTTAAATGGATGTGTACAATAATATATATATATCTGAAAATGTGTGTAGATTCATATATAATTGTGTAAATTCAATATAGGTATATATTTGGCACCACGTCTACAGCCCAACCTCTACCCAACTGAGCCTGCCAAAATTTCCATCACATGCACCCACCACTCTCTAAAACAAGGATGAATGCATGCATGCTTTGAAGCTCCAATTAAAAAATTAATATCTAGTAAATTAAGTGTAAAAATTGAAAAAAATGATTTCATCATTGTATTCATCACGATGAAACCTTGAACTAGATGCTTGACATATTTATCTTATATTTTTATTATGATCAACCATTCCATCTGTTAGCCTCAGACATTCGTGTGAATTACTGAGGAAGCAATCATTTAGCGAGTTAGTTATTCTAAAAAAGCATGAACTACCAGAAATGAAGTGAACAAACTCAGCCATTCTACAAATATCCAGTCATTCCAACTTTTTAGTGTCATGCATTCATTAGAATAACCTAGATAGCAGTCATTTAGTGAATTGGTCATTCTACAAAAACATGCATTACATTAAACTATAAAGTGAACAAACTCAATCATTCTATGAATACTAAGTAATTCCATCTTTTTGCCTCAGCCATTTATGAGAATAACTGAGATATGAGAGGCAATCATTCTACAAAAAACATACATTACATGAAATGAAGTGAACAAACTCAGTCATGCTATGAATATTCATTCATTCCATCTTTTAGCATCACTCATTCATAAGAATTACTAAGATAGGAGTTATTTAGTGAGTCTGTCATTCTAAAAAACGAACATTATAAGAAATGAAGTGATCAAACTCAGTAACTGTGAATACTCAGTCATTTTATCTTTTAGCCTCAGTCATTTTAGTGGGTCAGTCATTCTACAAATATCAGGTATTACAGGAAAGTGAGTGGATAAACTCAATCATTCTATAACAACTCCATCATTCATTTTTAAAAAAAAATTAATCGTGTATACATTAATAATGATTGTCCTTTCTATAACATAAAGGAACATGTTCTATAGCGGTTAAGGCACAATGCATCAAATCTTATGACCGGTTCAAATCCCAAGCACACCTCATTTTTCTTTTGATTAAATCTACGTGGTAGTCCAGGCCGGCGTGAGCCCAGCGCTAACGAGCACGGGAACCAATCATATAGTTAGTTTATTAAGGGCATGTTTGGTTTGTGGCTAACTATGTCACACTTTATCTAATGTTAGTCGTTCGAATTGAAGAACTAAATTTAGGCAGAAAAGTTAGGCAAAGTGTGGCAAATTAGGATGCGAACAAAACAGGTCCTAAATCTACGTGTTGGACGAGATAGACGTTGAGGCATTTTTCGTGGGGCTGGGGCAAGTAAGTGAGTAGGAGTAGTTGGTGTCAAATAGCTATTTGGCACCTAGGATGCCAAATAACACTACCGGGTATGTTGTGTTTATATGTACACACACATCATAATGGAACTCTCTATAAAATAAATATGTGTATATTCATATATATAAAATGGATATTTACATTAATAGTAACATATACAAATATGTATAGTTTTTTTTCTAACTTGTAACTATATCCTTGTTTCTACTTTCTTAATATGAATCTTCTGCGTAATGAAGATTTTTTCCCATCATAATGGAACTGCCCTTCTTTATATACGACCTCTCTATTTATAAACCCTATACGTTGTTCTTGAATTCCTTATAACCTATCCACCATGAGTACTTCTTCCTTTATCCTTATTACCTGTCAATTGCCAATAGCATTAATAAAGAGTGTTATTGCATTCAATTAAAAGCTAGGATACTTTGAAGTAATTTATAAAAATGTCTATAAAGTTTGCCAATAGCATTAATAAAGAGTGCTATTGCATTCAATTAAAAGTTAGGATACTTTAAAGTAATTTATACAAATGTCTACAAAGTTTTCTAACTTCTAGGTATATGATTATTTATACGTTCTTAATATGAATCTTTTTCATCTTTTGTGTCATGAAGATTTTGTCCATCATAATGGAACTGTCCTTCTTTTGATACGACTTATCTATTTATAAACACTATAAGTTGTTCTTGAATTGCTTATATCCTATCCACTACGAGTACTTCCTTCATACTTATTACCTCTCTGTTGGGGGCTGTTGGGGACTTGTTCTCAAATGCTATGAGTTAAGAACAAGGCAACACGAAAAATGTTAAACGTTAAATCCCTTCGTCCTTCGCGGCATTATTTCCCTTAGGATATAATGATCTTCGGATGATGGTTATGAAGGGCATACCTTCATCGATGCAACATATATGAAGAAAGAATCATATGAAATGTAAAAGATAACATGAACAATTATATATCAACTCATTTCTATTTTATTACTATGGAAAAATAGAAATGATATCAAATTACAAATGTACCTTCGGCTCGAAAGAAGGTAAGGGTACAAGTGTGACGCAAAAGCAAAATGCCAAGTCAGCCTGAACAGTACGGGAGCACAGTTCATCTATTTAAAGGCACGGGACGCAGCCCATGTACAATTACACTCATGCCCTTTACATTTGCTAATGACTCTATAGTAATCCATCGAGGTCTAAATAGCCTTTTCCTTTTTAAGTCGGTTCCCCTTTCTGCTACCATGTCGAAGCTCCCCTGCACACAGCTTCGGCTCTACGCCAACCTTCGTATTCTTTGTCCTTCTTCAGATTGTGGTTCTGATCCGAGTCCGAAGGTACCTGTTTATGTATCATACTCCAGAAACATTGTTAAATCATGTTTTTGAGGACCTTCGGAAGACGAAGGCCCCAACAGTAGCCTCTCGCAAGGTTAATTTGTTAGAATAACGAATTTAGATTGCGATATGGATGAAGGCCCTAAGCCGAAGGTCCGAAAAAACACCTTCCCTTTGCTAGAATAGCAATAGTCAATGATAGACGGGGCCCTCCGACTTGGAGCGCGCTGGGCATATAAATAAGAACTCACCCCGAGCACATTTGCTACGCTACTTGCCGCCTGTTTTGTTTGGTTAATTTCTTAGCTCTTGCCTGCCAACGCTTGCTTGGTTTTTTAGATTTTCTAAGCTTCGACTGTAAGAACACATTTTCACCATTTCCGAAGAAAAGATGTCTCAAGACAAGAAGATAGCTGTTGAAACGAAGCTAACCGAAGAGGAGAAACTTCTTGAGGAAAAGACTACTGGATTCATTGAGTCAATTGCAAAGACCAATACAGAAAAGATTACAAAAGAAATTCTAGAAGGCTTATCTGAAGATACCGATGACAGCGATAGTTATGATGCGGAAAGTGGGGGCGAAGACTCCGAAGATCGGCCCTGGCGACCAAGTCATGCAGTCTTCGGGAAATCAACTATCAGACAAAGTCATCTTGATAACATGAGAGGAAGGTATTTTCGAGACATATCTATTGTGAGAGCTAACAATGGAGACAGGACTGATCCTGTTCCTGAAGAGAATGAAGTCATAATCTACCGAAGCTTCTTCAAGGCTGGGCTTCGGTTCCCCTTAAGCAGATTTGTGGTTGGAGTTCTAAAGATATATGAGATTTTCCTTCACCAGATTACCCCCGAAGCAATTATCAGAATGGGGGATCTTCGTCTGGGCCGTGAGGAGTCAAGGTTTGGAGCCAACTGCAAAATGCTTTTGCAGCATGCATGAATTGTGCTATGAAATGAAGCCTTGGGGTAATGAACAGTATCATAACAATTTTGGTTGCTTTAGCTTCGTGACTCGTTCAGGCTCAAGCTGCCCAGTGCTAACCTTTCGAAAGAGATGGCCCGGAGACTGGATGAAAGAATGGTTCTATGTGAAGAATGATTTAAAAGCAAGAGAAGATATTAAAGAAATCATCATGCGCCCCATCTGGTCGCGCTTCGGCTTTCGAAAGCCAAAGGTAGAGATTGATGAGGAAGCCGAAGCGTGCCAAAGGGCCTTCAGCACAGTCTGCGCATTTATTGGGACAATGGACTTAGTCCAAGAGCACGTGGCCTACAAAATATGGCCACTGATAGACAACTGGGAGATGCCAAAAGAGACCATCAGCAATCCTAACGAAGGTGGTTTGGTTCGGTTAAAATATACTTTCAGGTTTAGAGACCAATTTTTCGAACCAGACGACGACTGGCTGAAGTGTGTTGAAAACACCAGTGATGAACTACTTGGATTCTACTCCAAATCTAAAAATAACGCACTATCTGCGGCCTTCGGGAGCCGGAAAAAGAAGAGGCTAAATAGAGTTTTTGATGCTATTGGATTTATGTACCCTGACTACCGCTACCCACCACAGGGGCAGAAGAGAAAGAGTGCAACTTCTGGGAAGGATGTTGCTTCAGTTGCTCCAAGTGAGCCCACGCCGAAGAGGAAAAAGGTGAAGGTTCTTACTCACCGACCGTGCTATATTGAACCGGCCACAGTGCCTGAATTTGGTGGTGAAACCTCTTCGGCTACCGAAACCAAAGAACCTGCGCTTACGCAGAGGATTGAAGAGCCGGCGGCAATGCCGAAGGCATCCTCATCCGAACTGACTAAGCCGAAGGCCGATAATATTGAAGAGACAGGAGTCGAGGGGACCAAAACATTAGAAGTTTTAAGCCCTTCGGCAGAAGTGACAGTGCCGAAGGCACAAAAAGGTCTTACAATGACCCCCGAGAGGAAAAGGATGGCCAGTGTACTGGATGTGCTGGAGACGATAAAAACTTCAAGCTCTGCTCCAGGGAAAACTGCCGAGGCTTCAAGAACGCAGACTGATACAAGGCTGATCGAAGTCTAAGCTACAAAGAGCCAGGCCAACACCGAGGCTAGGCCTTCAGAGCCCGCCAAGGAGAAATCCTTGGAAACCAGAGAAAAGGCGGTGGAAAAAGAAGCTGTAGAACAAATTCTGCCTGAAAAAGTTGGCACACCTACTCCCGAAGCGCCTTTTGAAGCTCTTGATTATATTATACGACATGCTTCGGGAAAAAGGTTATCTGAAGAAGAGATTTTTGAAGATAAACACTATGCCCGAGAACTGAAATATCCGAAGGGGCCTTAGTGTTCAATGGCACAGACGAAGATGACTTCTTATACTGTCGCCTAGACAACAAAGAATTATCTGTCTGCCGGGAGATGGCCAGAAGTATGGGGTTCCCGAAGCTTGAAGCTGGCCTCTGCGCCATGACGAAGGACGATCTTGTAGATAGCCTCGCATATAACAGTCTGAAGGTGCAAAAATTGTATATTTGGAGGTTTACGAATTCTGAATTATTATTTGCTCTTATATTAACTCGTTCATTCTTTTCATATAGGGTTTAATACTTAGCAACGCCTTAAGGGCGCAGAAGAATGCCGAAGACGAGAGTTGCACTATTGCTCTCAACAATCTTCGAACAGAGGTTATTAAGCTGAGGAACGAAGCTTTGGAAAAAGATAAAATTCTTCTTACTCTGGTGGATAAGGTAAAGGGGGATGAAGCTAACTACAAGGCCCAATCTGAAATCCAAAGGGGCGAAATCGAAACCCTTCAAAAGCAACTGGCCGAAGCTAAATTGAAATGTGCTATTGCCGAAGCTGATCGAGACGCCAGTGATTACTGGAAAAATTATTGAGAAAAAACAATTGTAGAACTTCGCTCCTCAAAAGAAAGATGTTATGAAAAATCTATAGATGTGTAAAAAAGATAAAAACTAGCTTCGCCAATGTTGGTGCATATTCAAGTGAAGACAACTTCGTACGGGGTGATCTGGAAGGTCCAATTGAATGGATCAGCAGCGAGGCCGAAGCGTTTGAGGAGATTTTGAGTGATCGTGGGGATGTCTGCGCCTTCTCAGGTGCGAGGGGAAATGCAGCTATTTTGGAGAAGTCAGGTTGCGATCATGTGAAAGCTTTGGCCCAAGCCGAAGCTGCTTTATCGGTTGACGATACGAAGGACCCCTCGGCCGAAGCAAGCTTAGGAGGCGGAAAAATTTTTACTGACATCTGGGAAAATGGCGGCCGAGGGATGGCCCACGAAATAATAAAGAAGAGCGAAAAAGATACTCATGATGGTAGGGAAGCAACGAAGGCAACTGAAAAAGCTGCGGAACTCGAAAGGCGGATAGGTATTGCTTAATAGCTTTTAACTTTATTGTTTATTTTTGTGACTTCGAACTGATTTACGTTTTCTACCGCAGCTGAACTATCGCCTCCCCCAGAGCCCTTCGAGTCATTGGTGGACCCAGAGGCAAAGAAATCAGCAGAAATTATTAGCATGGCTGAAACCATTATGGACGAAGTCGTTACTCAACTGCTGACCGAAGCTGCAGACAAAGTTTTGAAAGAAGAAGAATAGATATTGTAAAAATATTGCCAGAATATTAATGCAACATTTGCTGGACTATGCTTGTAATATTTGGTACTCATGGGTTTTTAATGTAATGTATAAATGGCTTTGTAATCCATTTCTTTGCGATGCATGAAATTTTTATTGTACATACCGTTTTTGAGCCTTCGGCGAAAAAACACCTTCCCTTCTTTTCATGCTTCGTAAAGAAGAGTTTTTATGCTTCGTGAAAAATCCTCCAATCGTCGCAGAAACATTAATGCTTCGTCAGTAATAGACTTTCTTCCTCGATATCAGAGTGCTTCATAAAAAAATGCTCCAAGCGTCGCCATAACACTGATGCTTCATCAATAATAGACTTTTTCCTCCACTTCAGAGCTGATAAAGTTGTATCTCTTCAAAACTTATTTTGTGCCTTAGCACAATTTCACTTTTTCGAAGCATTCTCCGAAGGTCAACATTGTATCCCCTTCTTGTGCCATTGATGCAATATGATGTATGATGTTATGTTATGCGAAATGATGCGATGATGTTATGCTATGCAAAAATGATACTTTGTGCCGAAGACACACACTCATATCCCCATATTGGAATACACAATCTCTTTGCCGTTTATTTTTCGGCTTCACCGTTTATTTTTCGGTGTATCAGCGCTGACTTTTCGCTGTAAGTTCTGCATTCCCTTAGGAACGTCTTTTGAACTTCTTCGCCTTCTATTTAGGCGGTATTCGCGTTGACTTTTCGCGCTTCGCCTTATACATCGGAGGTATTTGGCTCTGCATTCCCTTTGGAACGACTTTTGAGCAGAAAACTTACACTGCGCTCCCTTAGGAACGACTTTTTGTAGCTTCGGCAACTTACTCTGCGTTCCTTAGAACGACTTTTTGTGCTTCGGTGACTTTTTGGACTCCGTGAGTCTGTGGAGAAGATATATTTTCACTATGGCAAAAACGAAGCTATTACAAGGAATTGAAAACGACAAGAAAACTAGGTTTTCAATAATTGTTCCTTAGTAAGAAAGAGAATGACAATGAATGTAAAAACTGATTCAGGGGTAGGATATCTCTTAGTAGATATGCTTTGACTCTGGCACAGTACTGTTGACTGTGCGAGCTTCAGACTCCTCCCTGAAGTCTCTCTGCTGATGGGTGTGTTGACTCCCTTCTGGCTGTTGGCCGCGTGAATATGCAGGTTGTAGTGGTGGCGGAGGTGGAGGTTGTGGCCAGGATGCCTGTGGCTGACTAGCCGAAGCAACAGACGCTGCAGGATGGTTACCCACATACTGTGGTATGTAGGGTGAGTGATATGAAGCAGTATGCATGACCTGCTTCGGCAGGTTCTGCTGAGCTACAGCTTTTGCTATTTCCTTCTGTTTCTGAATGGTGACATGGCACATCCTTGTAGTATGGCCCTTGTCCTCACCACAGAATAAGCAATAAATTTTCCTGGGTTGATCCTCAAACCTTCCTCCAAAGCCCCTGGCGCCTCTGCCCCTTAGAGCTGGCGGCCCAAGATAGCTTTGTTGCTGCCCCGAAGCTTGCGAGGAATATTGTGGCCTCTGTTGTTGACTTCCCCTGTCGTCACTCTGGGTGGAGTGGATTGACCTAACATGTCTTGGGTGGATTCTCCCTCCGAAGCCCCTGGTCATCTCAGAGAACCTATAGGCTTCCTCCCTTCTTTGGTGAAAATCGTTGTCAGCGCGGATGTATTCATCCATCTTTTGAAGCAGCTTCTCCAAAGTCTGTGGAGGCTTTCTAGCAAAATACTAGGCAGTAGATCCTGGACGAAGCCCCTTGATCATGGCCTCAATGACAATTTCATTGGGCATAGCAGGCGATTGTGCTCTTAGACACAAGAATCTTCGGACGTATGCCTGGAGATACTCCTCATGATCCTGCGTGCATTGGAACAGAGCCTGAGCTGTGAATGGCTTCGTCTAAAAGCCCTGGAAACTTGTCACTAGCATGTCCTTGAGCTTCTGCCATGAAGTGATAGTCCCTGGCCAAAGAGAAGAATACCACGTTTGAGCCACATTCTTCACTGCCATAATGAAGGACTTGGCCATGACAGCTGCATTGCCTCCGTATGAAGATATAGTTGCTTCATAAATCATCAAAATCTGCTTCGGGTCTGAATGCCCATCATACATCGGAAGATGAGGTGGCTTATACGATGAGGGCCATGGGATAGCCTGCAGTTCTGCTGCCAGGGGAGAAGCATCGTCAAAAGTAAAGGTACCATGATTAAAATCATCATACCATCCATCATCATCGAACAAGCCTTCTTGATGAAGCTCCCTGTGCTGGGGCCTTCGTTCTTGTTCATCTTGAGCAAGATGGCGTACTTCTTCAGTAGCTTCGTCAATCTGCCTTTGAAGGTCGGCTAGTCGAGCCATCTTCTCCTTCTTCCATTGTACTTGTTGATGAAGCATCTCCATGTTTCTGATCTCTTGGTCCAACTTGTCCTCCTGGGGTGTTGGACTAGTAGCCTTCCTCTTCTGGCTTCGGGCCTCTCGAAGAGAAAGGGTCTCCTGGTTCGGGTCCAGTGGCTGCAGAGCGGCAGTCCCTGTCGCTGAAGCTTTCTTCGATGGCATGACGAAGGTCAATGCTTGCCGAAGGTGGTCGAAAAGGATTCACCGGAGGTGGGCGCCAATGTTGGGGACTTGTTCTCAAATGCTATGAGTTAAGAACAAGGCAACACGAAAAATGTTAAACGTTAAAGCCCTTCGTCCTTCGAGGCATTATTTCCCTTAGGATATAATGATCTTCGGACGAAGGATATGAAGGACATACCTTCATCGATGCAACATATAATAATGAAGAAAGAATCATATGAAATGTAAAAGATAACATGAACAATTATATATCAACTCATTTCTATTTTATTACTATGGAAAAATAGAAATGATATCAAATTACAAATGTACCTTCGGCTCGAAAGAAGGTAAGGGTACAAGTGTGACGCAAAAGCAAAATGCCAAGTCAGCCTGAACAGTACGGGAGCACTGTTCATCTATTTATAGGCACGGGACGCAGCCCATGTACAATTACACTCATGCCCTTTACATTTGCTAATGACTCTATAGTAATCCATCATGGTCTAAATAGCCTTTTCCTTTTTAAGTCGGTTCCCCTTTTTGCTACCATGCCGAAGCTCCCCTGCGCACAGCTTCGGCTCTACGCCAACCTTCGTATTCTTTGTCCTTCTTCAGATTATGGTTCTGATCCGAGTCCGAAGGTACCTGTTTATGTATCATGCTCCAGAAACATTGTTAAATCATGTTTTTGAGGACCTTCAGAAGATGAAGGCCCCAAACAGGGGCCTTTCTCTTCTGAAGGTCCTCAAAACTGTGACTAATATGTCTTTTAGTGTAACATAAACTGTTACAGGAAGCTTTGGCTTTAAGACGAAGGTATATGTGATGTGGAGATACAACCCGAAGGTAGGATGAACGAACGCCGAAGCTGTGGCTGAAGGAGCTTCGGCTTAGTATGATGATGAAGGTGGAAGATGAAACCGACCTAAAAGGGAAAATCCTACTCAGCCCTTGATATCTCGCCTTATGATTAGCAGTAAATGTCAGGGACATGAATGTAATTTTGTCCGGGCTACGTCCAGTGCCTATAAATAGATGAACAGTAACACCGTACTATTCACGCCGGATTATAATTGTTCTTGCTTCACTCTCTTATTTACACCTTCTGCTAAGACGAAGGTATTAATGTAACATAAATGTCATTGATGTTTGTCTATGTTTATAAAATGATAATATTAATAATCTATTGATTTGTAATGATTATTCATCTCTTTTTGTGTTCTATGTGTCTGTTTATACTAATTCACTGAAATGATGAAGGTATGTCATTCATGACCTTCGTCTGAGGATCATTATATCCCAAGGGAAATAATGCTTCGAAGGACGAAGGTCTTTAATCGTCAACAATTGTGTTGTTTTGTTCTTGATGCATAGCACTTGAGAACAAGGACCAACATTAGCGCCCACCTCCGGTGAACTCATCCGACCACCTTCAGCAAGCATCGACTTCCACAATGCCGTCGAAGAAGACAACGGTGCCAAGGGCTGCCCTGCAGCCACTAGACACTAATCAGGAGACGCTGCCAGAAGCTAGGAGCCAGAAGAAGAAGGCTACCAGCCCAACACCTCAGGAGGAGGAACTGGATCAAGAGATCAGGGATCTGGAAGCTATCCATCAACAAGTGCAAAGGAAGAGGGAAAAGATGCTTCGGCTCGCCGACCTTCAGAAGAAGATCGATAAAGCCGCTGAAGAAATGTGCCATCTCACTGAGGATGACAAAGATCAAATGCCTCAACATAGGGAGCTTCGCCAAGAAAGGCCACTCAATGATGATGAATGGTACGGTGACTTCATCAGGGCAACTTTGCTTTTGACGATGCTTCTCCCTTGCCAGCAGAATTACAGGCTACCCCGTGGCCACCATCATACAAGCCACCTCAGCTCCCTATGTATGATGGGCACTCAGACCCCAAGCAATTCCTGATGAGCTATGAAGCAACCATATCCTCATATGGGGGCAATACTGCAGTCATGGTGAAGTCCTTCGTCATGGCAGTCAAAAGCGTAGCCCAAACTTGGTACTCCTCTCTTCGGCCAGGGACAATTACGTCGTGGCAGAAGCTAAAGGATATGTTAGTGACCAGCTTTTAGGGATTTCAAACAAAGCCAGTCACTGCCCAAGCTCTCTTTCAGTGTACACAGGACTAGGAGTACTTGCAGGCTTATGTCCGAAGGTTCTTAAGGCTGAGAGCTCAGGCACCTACAGTGCCCAATGAGATCGTCATTGAGGCCATGATCATGGGACTTCGGCCAAGACCCACGGCGCAATACTTCACAAGGAAGCCACCACAAACCTTGGAGAAGCTTCTCCAGAAAATGGACGAGTACATCAGAGCCGATAATCACTTTCGGCAAAGAAGGGAAGAAGCCTAAAGATACTCTGAAATGGCCAAGGGCTTCGGAGGAAGATTGCACCCCAGGCATGTCAGGTCAATCCATAATGCCAACTCAAGTGACGACAAGGGAAAACAAACCCAAAGGCAGCACCACAGCTCCCAATCATCAGGGGCACAACAAAGTTCCTTCTGGCAAAAGCTCCAAAATGCAGAGCGAGGAGAAACTTCGGAGGAAGATATGGAGATCAGCCTAGAAAACTTTTTTGTTTGTTCTACGGTGAAGACAAAGGGCATACCACAAGGACGTGCCATGTTACGATCCAAAAGCAGAAAGAGATTGCCGAAGTCGAAGCACGGCAGAATCAGCCAAAGCAGGTTCTACATACTGCTTCATGCTACTCTCCGTATGTCCCAGAGTATGTAGGCAATCAACAGCCTATGACCTCTGTTGCTTCAGTAAGCCATTCTCAAGCTTCTTGAGCTCAGTTGCCACCGCCACCACCGCTAGCACCTACTCTGGTCCGCAGTCAGCAGCCAGAAGGGCATCACCAAGCTCAGCAACAGCGTGATTTTCGGGAGGAGTCCAAAGCTCACACAGCCAACAGCATTGTGCCCAAGTCGAAGCACATTTACTAAAGGATATCCTAACCTGATGTATTTTCGTTTTATTTGTCAATTTATTTTCTCGCACGAAAAACAGTTCACGGAGGTTTAATCTCCAACTTGATGTAATAATATTATGGTCACACTATCGAGTGTAGAATGCCACCCCTCAACAACGCTTCCGAAGTTACGAAGTCGTTCCTATGGGAGCGCAGAGTAAGTTCCGAAGCTACAAAAGTCGTTCCTAATGGAGCGTAGAGTAAGTTCCGAAGCTCAAAAGTCGTTCCTAAGAGAATGCAGAGCTAATGTGCCACCGAAATAAAAGGTGAAGAAGCTCAAAAGTCATTTCTAAGGGAATGAAGAGATTAAATACCACCAAAATAGAAGGTGAAGAGACTCAAATGACGTTCCTAAGGGGATGCAGAGTCTGGGTGTGTTTTCGTGTGGGTATGTGTCCTCGGCATAAACATCATGCTGCATCATATCATCGCATCATTTCGCATAGCATTACATCATACATCATGTCGCACCAGCTGTTATACAAATTATACAATAGCTGTGCTGTAGAAGGGCTCTTTCTTTACGAAGCATGAAAAGAAGCGAAGGTGTTTTTCGCCGAAGGCTCAAAAATGGTATGTACGCAAATTTCATGCATCGCAAAGAAATATATTATATTAATATACACATAGATATACAATGTTTAACTTATGTACAAATATTACATTTCCCAAATACTATATTTCTTAAGTATACAAAATTTTAGTCTTCTTTTAAGATCTTCTCGGTGGCTTCGTTCAAAAGTTTGTTGACAACTTCATCAACAACTTCTTCGGCAATTCTTATTGTTTCTAGTGTCGCTTTCATGGCTGGATCGGCCTTGGGATCAGGCTCGGATGGTGGAGAAAGCTCAGCTGCAGTAAAGTAGCGAGTTGTTAATCCGAAACCAGAAAAAATACCGAAGCTAAGATTCAATAAAAATACCTATACGCCTTGCACGCTCAGCAGACTCTTCGGCTCGCTTGGCTTCTTCTTGGGCATCATGGGATTCTTTTTCATTTTTCTTTATAGCTTGCTCGGCTATCTCCCGGTCGTCCTTCATACAAACGTTTGAATAGAATTTCCCGCCCATCATAGTAGCTTCAGCCGAAGGATCCTTCGTGTTGTCTACAAAGAAGACAGTTTCTGTCTGGGTTGCAGCTTTAACATGTTCACATCCAGTTTTCTCTAAAATTGCTGCAACCCCTCTGGCACCAGCGAAGGCGCAAAAATCCCCACGATCGCTGAGGATTTCTTCAAAAGCTTCGGCTTCTTCACCGATCCATTCAATAAATCCTTCGGGGTCACCTCTAATAAATTTTTGCTCCGATGAGTATGCACCCACCTTTGAAAAACTATCTTTCAATTTTTTAGCACAACCCAAGGATTTCTCATAATATCTCTCCTTCAATTCGCTAAGCTCATCTACATTCTTTTGTAATCTTGAACTAGTCCATTCGCTTATTTCTCGTTTGGCTTTCGCTACTTCGAAATCCTCATTCTTTTCGGCAAGTTTTTTCTTTAGGTCTTCAACTTCGGCCTTATGAGTTTCGGACTGTGCAGTAAGTTTGGCTTCGCTGGCCTTTACCCTGTCTACCAAGGAAAGTAGAATTTTATCCTTTTCTAGGGCTTCATTCCTCAGTTTAATAACCTCTGTCCAAAGGTTCCCAAGGGCTATTTGGCAGCTTTCGTCTTCAGCATTCTTTTGTACCCTTAAAGCATTGCTCAAGATTAAGCCCTACAAAAAAGGGGGATCAGCACAATCATAAAGGATGTAAAAATTAATCTGTTTATAAGTCGGCAAATCTTTACCTTAAGACTGTTGTAAGCGAGGCTGTCTGCAAGGTCATCCTTCGACATTGCAGAGAGGCCAACCTCAAGCTTCGGAAACCCTATGTTTCTTGCCATCTCCCGGCAAACAGATATTTCCTTGTTGTCCGGAAGGCAGTACATAAAGTCATCTTCATCAGTGCCATTATACACCAAGGATCCTTTTGGGTACTTTAATTCCCTAGCATAGTGCTTAGCTTCGGCAATCTGCTCTTCTGACAATTGTTTACCCGAAGAGTGTCGTATGATAAAGTTTGCCATTCAGTAAACGCTTCGGGAGTAGGAGATTTAACCTTTTTGGATGCGCCTTCTTTTTCCAAGATCAGAGTGGCATCCGAAGGTCCTTGTTCAGTATCTTGTTCAATAGTTTCAACAGGCCCTATTTCAATGGGCACTGAGGGCAAAGCTTCGACTTCAACACGAGTTGTAGCAGCTTTGGCGGCCTCCTTTGAAGAGGCAGGAGTTGGTGCCCTTGTCGACTCCAAGACAGCGTCCAGCACGCTAGCCATCCCCCTCCTCTTGGGAGTTATTGCAGGAACTTTGGATATCTTCGGCAACTCTGGCTCTAGTGGCGGGCTCAGGATTTTTGGTAGCCTTGCTGACTCCTCCAGATCTAGTTCTTCGATTGTTTTCTCCTTGGCTTCAGTAGGGCGCTTCGGCCGGCTTGGCTTTCTCCTGTCCCATTGCTTTCGACACTTCAGCCGATTCTCCCTTGGCACTGGCAGGAGCAGGGTATTCCAACTCAGCGGCGGAAGAGGTCCCCTCGGCAAGCTTCGGCACCCTGGTCGTTTCAATGTACCTAGGCCGGTGTGTCAAAACCTTGATCTTTTTTCCCTTTGGTGTAGCAGAGTTGGTCGAAGCAGCAACTTTTCTTTTCTTTCCCTGCTTTCGCGAGGGATAGCAATAGTATGGATATACAAAGTGTCGGGGACCATAATTAGGGGTACCCTCAAGACTCCTAAATCTCAGCTAGTAACCCCCATCAGCACAAAGCTGCAAAGGCCTGATGGGTGCGACTAAGTCAAGGATCGGTCCATTCGAGGGACACGATCACGCCTCGCCCGAGCCCAGCCTCGGGCAAGGGCAGCCGACCCCGGAGGATCTACGTCTCGCCCGAGGCCCCCCTCCAGCAACGGACACACCTTCGGCTCGCCCGAGGCCTAGTCTTCACCAAGAAGCAACCTAGGCCAAATCGCCGCGCCAACCGACCAAATCGCAGGGGCATTTAATGCAAAGGTGGCCTGACACCTTTATCCTGACGCACGCCCTCCAGTCGACAGAGCCGAAGTGACCGCAGTCACTTCGCCGCTCCACTGACCGGTCTGACAAGAGGATAGCGCCGCCTGCGCCGCACCGACTGTTGAGCCACTCGACAGAGTGAGGCTGACAGCGGCCAAGTCCGTCCCTAGGCGCCATGGGAAACTCCGCTTCGCCCGACACCAGGGCTCGGACTCGGGCTCGGCCCTGGAAGACGACGAACTCCGCTCCGCTCGACCCTAGGGCTCGGACTTGGGCTCAGCACCGAAAGACGACAAACTCCGCTCCGCCCGACCCCAGGGCTCGGACTCGGGCTCGGCCCCGGAAGACGACGAACTCCGCTCCGCCCGACCCCAGGGCTCGGACTCGGGCTCGGCCCCGGAAGACGACGAACTCCGCTCCGCCCGACCCCAGGGCTCGGACTCGGGCTCAGCCCCGGAAGACGACGAACTCTGCTTCGCCCGACCCCAGGGCTCGGACTCGGGCTCAGCCCCGGAAGACGACAAACTTCGCTTCGCCCGACCCCAGGGCTCGGACTCGGGCTCAGCCTCGAAGGACGTCGAACTCTGCTTTGCCCGACCCCAGGGCTCGGACTCAGCCCTGGCATCAGCCGACGGTCTCCGCCTCGTCGGACCTGGGGGCTCGGACTCGACCTCGACCTTGGAAGGCAGACTCGACCTCGACCTCGGAGGAGCCTCCACCTCGCCCAAACTAGGGCACGGACCGACCACGTCAACAGGAGGCGCCATCATTACCCTGCCCCAAGCTGACTCAGGCTACGGGGAACAAGACCGGCGTCCCATCTGGCTCGCTCCGTCAGACAAGTAATGATGGCACCCCGCACGCTCTATGACGATGGCGGATCTCAGCCCCATTATAGAAGCAAGAGGACGTCAGCAAGGACTCGACAAACCCGACAGCTATCCTTCCGCCACGCTCCAGCGCTCCTCCGACGGCCACGACACCACACGAACCAGGTGCCAAAACCTCTCCGGCTGCCACGATGGCATGTACTTAGGGCGCTAGCTCTCCTCAGCTAGACACGTTAGCACACTGCTACACCCCCCATTGTAGACCTGGATCCTCTCCTTGCGCCTATAAAAGGAAGGACCAGGGCCCTCTTATAGAGGGTTGGCCGCGCGGGGAAGGACGGGACAGCGCTCGCTTCAGGCCGCTCGCTCCCTCCCGCGTGGACGCTGTTGGGACTCGCTATCAGTCGCAAGAAGGCCAACAGGGGTGAACAGTGTAGACAGTAGGGTTACGCGTGGGATGGCAAATAGCTCTGTTAACCAGGCCTCTCATGGGCACTGTGCGGGGGTATTTATAGGTACCTGAACGGCCAGCGCCTTGTGTTAAGGACGCATGTGCCCTCAGCTACCTAGGTTATCCCCAGAATATTCCCATAAAGCAGGGTTACAGACTGTAATTACAGGGATGCCTTTACAAATTAGGCCCGTAACACGCGGCGGCCACGCAGGGCCCGTTACAATGGGCCGGATCGCACGTGGGCCTCTGAGCTGGACGAGGCCGCGCTGTGGGATGCCTTCGTCGCCGGTCTTCGTCTGGCGCCGATCAAGAGAAGGGTGTCCCTGCCTGCTGTGTCTCTGACAGAGCAGCGGCTAAGCAGCGGAGACTTCGAGCGAAGGGTGGCATTTCTGCCTTCGCTCCAATATTTGCCCTCCGAGGGACCAGTTCGACAAAGTCACCTGGTGCCGAAGACGTCGCTAGATGGCGGAGACGCTGCCCTCGCTCGAAGTGGTTCCGCGGGGGTTTTTGATGTGACCGTTGATTGACGGCGTACTGTTGGATTGCGGGTTTCCCGAAGTGCCGCGCCCTGCCTATAAAAGGGGGCGGGGCCCGGCGCTTTTTGAACTTTGCTTTCCGCGCTCCGCGAAAACCCTAGCCGCCCGCCGTCTTGCTGCTCGTTTGCCCGCCGTGCTCTTGTTCGCCGGAGATCTGGCGCGAGTGAAGCAGACTGCCCGCCACCGCCGACGGTACGTAGTGATGACGTCCTCCTCTTCTTCCGCTGCCGCTACGCCGCCGGCCGGTTCCTCGCCGTCGGCCGCCGCCTCGTCGGAGGAGACGTTGAGTAGTTTGATGGCGGAGGACTTGCGCGTCGGCGATTCTGTTGATTTCGGCGTGTCGCGAATGTCGTCGGCCCACGTGGAGGATATGCAGCGGTTGGGCTACTTCGGCGGCGGAGTTGCTCGTGCCCCGGGGACGGAGAAAGTCCCCGAGCCGGAGGGCGAGTTGGTTGTTTTCGAGGCGTTTTTCGCCGCCGGTCTCCGCTTGCCTGCACACCGGTTTGTTGGCGAAGTCTTGCGCAGGTTCAACGTGCAAATACATCAGCTGACGCCGAATGCCGTGGTGGCCCTGTCGAAGTATGTCTGGGCGACGACTTCGTACGGCGGACAGCCATCGGTCGAAGTCTTTGCGAAGCATTATTGTTTACACTGGCAGAAGAGGATGATTGGGGACGAAGTTGCTCAGTTTGGGTCATGCACTTTCACGCCGAAGACCGGCAAGACCACAATGCAAGTAGTGGAGTTGGTTCCATGCGCTCGCAATAAGTGGGGCAACTGGAATGAATTTTGGTTTTACGTTGCTGAGGGTACCGTCGAAGGCCATGAGGGACTCCCCGTGTCCGAGATGTGCTCTCATTTTTACTCAGCGTACCCGCCCTTTGAAGTGGCAGAGGAGGATGTGGACGAAGGGGCCCTTCGGTGTGCCGCCGGCCAGAGTAGTGGGCGCGATTTAGTTGAAGAGTTCGTGGCGTACGGGGTGTGGCCCTTGGCGCATGGCTGGGCGTTGGGCGAAGTGTGCCCTCGCCAGATGCCTTTTCGCGGTGGAAGGGTGGTGCGGAGTCCTGCCTTCGCACTGAATCTGCGAAACCGCGACCCGGCCGCCTTTGTGCGTGAGGCGGAGGTTGAGGCGGTGCGGCTTGTTGGGCGTTATGTGCCGAGGGCAGAGGGCCAGCGCAGCTGGGAGATCCGTGGGTCGAATGACTGTCTGAATAGGGTCTTCGAATTGAACCAACTGCCTTATGACGGCTACCCTGGTCAAGACGATGCGGACCGCCGAGAGAAGAAACCGGTGGTGGAGACTAAAGACGACCCTGCGCCGGCGGCCGCCCCATCCTCTAAGAAGAGGAAACTAAGTACTGCCATGGGAGGACTTGGGGTTTCCGATGGCTTTGCTAGAGAGTTGATGAGGACGTGCGCGGCCCCGGGGGAAAGGATGTCTTCGCCCGAGCTCCGGGAGTCTTCGGCTCGGATGCTGAAGATTACCGGGGGTTGCTGGCCTAGGAATGATCCTATCCCCGACGCGGCCAGCGGGGACGTTTTTACATCTCGCATGGTTCGCAAATGGAGAGTTTTTCCTTACGGGCGGAATATTCTGCTGTTGTGTCGGCAGTGATGGACAAGGATCGCCAGGGGGCTGCACAAAAGCGGTAGGCGGCTATCAGGATTGTTGAAGCCAGGCCAAAGAGGCAAAAGCGGGGGTCGGCGAAGGCTGTGGCCCCCGGCGGAGGCAAGCCGCCGCTGGCGGCGAAGTCAGGCGTCCCTGCATCTAGCAAGGCGCTAGAGGCAGCGGCGGGCGCCGGAGGCTCCAAACCGGCGAAGGCTGCGCTGCCGCTCAGCAGGGTGGAGGAGGCCGCGAAGGCAGCCCGAGCGTTGCCGTCGGCAGGCAAGCGTGTCGCCGACTTCGCCACCGACATTTGTGTGGAGGACTATCTTGGTGGTAAGTCGCTGGCTTCTTTTTTTTATTCGTTGGTGCGTTGCAGGGTCGGACGAGGGCCAGCTTGCTACAGTTGCGCCTGTCGCGGCGATCGTGACGGCTGCCATAGTGCCGAAGGAGAGGGGCGAGGCTCTTGGCTCCGGAGGCGAGGTGTCGGCCCTCGCGGTTGTCAGGGACGAGGCGGACGCAGCGACCCGTCGGCTGAAGGAGGTGATGGAGGCGCTGAGTCAGGTCCGCTGAGCTATACTCTCTCCCCCCCTTCTTTTGGGGCGACGGCCTTACGTGTGCTCTGCAGGTGGCTGACTTCGCCAGCCGTACTGCGTCGGGGGCCCTCACGGCAGCTGTGTCTGCCGAAGTCGAGAGACTTCGGACGCAACATGCTGACGCTGTCCGTGAGAAATCAGCCTCCGACAGCAAGTGCCGTAAACTGACGGACAAGGTGGCTGCATTGGAGAGGGAGAAGGCTGACCTCCGGCGCCAACTGGCGGCGGAGAGGAGGGAGGCCAACGAGGCCATCGCCAAGGAGCAGGCTGCGCAGGCGGAGGCCAAGCTGGCGCGGGCGGAGGGCAATCTTGCCAAGGAACTCGCCGAACATCTGCAAGAGCGGCTCACCGCCCTGGAGAGCCGCGCGAAGGGGGCCGAGGCCGCGATGCGTGCGGAGGCCGAACGGATGCGCACGCAGCTTATGGATACATATCGTGAGCTGGGTGCGCGGACCGGGGACTTCGAGGTGCCGGACCGAGAGCCCGGGCTTCGTTGTCTGCAATGGGTGCAGAAGGAGCTGCTGGAACTCCCCGCCGTCGTGGGGGGGTTTATGTCGTACGCCTCCCTGGTCACCTGCGAGGGGGCGATGAACGCGCTCTCCCACGAAGGGTGCCGGCACTTCGAGGTCTAAGACGAGGCGGATGAAGATTTTGATCGAGATGTCTATAAGGTTGAAGACCTCGTGGTGAAGGATTCCGCCGGGGCCCTCTATGACCGGATGTGGGGTCCGCACGGTCGCGAGGTGGTCAGGGAGCAGGCGGAGACGGCGATGGCTCAGGTAACATTTTCGTTTGTTTGGCGTTTGTTGGATGTGGGGCGCGCGTGTGTTTGCTGAATTTTGCGTGTTTTTGGCTTAGGCGTTGCGTGGCGAGCGGGTGGACGACCTCGGGGCGTTGAACAGCGTGCTGCCTGACCCGGAGCCGACCCCTGCGGAGGCCGTGTCCGGGGTCGCCCTGGAGCCAACCCCGGAGACCGCGGAAGACGCACCGGATGCCCCCACATCCGCAGCGGCCGGCGAAGACCTGCCCCCGAAGGTGGCCGAAGGCGCACCTGATGCCCCCGCGGCTGCTGCGCCGAGTACTGAAGATCCCGCGGCGATGGCGGCGGAAACGACAGCGGAAGCAGCGGCGGAGCCAAAGGCGGAGGCTTCCGCAGCGCCAGGGCCTTCGCAGGTGGCGTAGTGGGTGTAATAGGGTTGGGGAATTTTGGATATGTTACTGAATTTTGGTTGCTGCGCAGGTTCAAGATTTTGGGCCTGCGCACGCAACCGCTACTGCTAAATTTTTGGCGGCTTCGACCGCGGAAGGTGGTAATGAATGTGGTGGATCTGGATCTGAATTTTCTGAGTTTTTTGATGTTGCTGATTCTGGGAGCTCGGTTGAGTGGACTGAGGAGTTGTCGGAGGAGGATTTGGACTATTTCGCGGCTTTGGATGTGGCTGCGGCGGAGACCTCGCCGCACGCTGCGGACGCGCAAGATGTGCCAGGTCCTAGCACCGGGCGCCGACGGCGAAGGGCGGTTGCAAAGCGTAGAATTAGCATGGAGGAAAGGTCTCGGCTTTGTGTGAGTAGGGCTGGTCGGCAGGAACTGTTGTCTTTGCCGGCCGCCGCGAGTACAGGGGAAGGGGAACTGCGAAGTCTTTTTGCGGGTGAGGAGCTTAGGATAATGTTATTTAATTATAGGGAGATGGGAATTATTCCTAAGGTTGAGCCGATGTAGAGTGTGGCGCCCTCGCGTGTATATGTGTAAAGGCTTGTACGATGAAGTTGTGTGCCCTCGCTTGCCTGTGCCTGCGGAGGCGTTGTGTACTTTGTCTGGTATGTTTTGTTACGCTGTGCTGGTGTGATTATAGTCGGTCTTAGCGCGGACGGTTTGATGCTGTCGTTTCTGCTTTTGTTGTACTAGTTCGGCTGTGCCTTTAGGCGGCTTCTGCGTGGATAGTCTTCGCGTTCGGGTTTTTTCGCACTTGTTGTGCTAGTCCGGCTGCACCCTTAGGCGACTTCTGCGTGGATAGTCTTCGTGATAGGCTTCGTGTTTTTTCGCACTTGTTGTGCTAGTCCGGCTGCACCCTTAGGCGACTTCTGCGCGGATAGTCTTCGCGATAGACTTCGTGTTTTTTCGCACTTGTTGTGCTAGTCCGGCTGCACCCTTAGGCGACTTCTGCGCGGATTTGTCGCACGCGAGGGTGGCTAGCGCTTAGCCTCGCGGTGACCTCGAATTGGTCGAATGTCGAATACCGTCGTCGCGGTCTTTTTTCGACGCATGTTTTTGCGGGGGATTTTTCACACATATATTACATGGCTCCGCCTCTTTAAAAACCTCACCCCCCGGGAGGAAAAGAGTGCGGGCCGGTACAAGATTGTTTTTGGCGAATTACAAGGGCAGAATCAGCCCCGATGAGTCAAACAAAAAATTTGTGAAGGTTGTCGATGTTCCAGGAGTGCTCCAGGTCCTCGCCGTTCGGCGTTGTGAGCCTGTAGGCGCTGGGGGAAGCTTTTGTCTTGACTATAAAGGGGCCCTCCCACTTGGGCTCCAGCTTGCCCCTGGACTCCGTCCGAGCTGTTCGGACGAGTACGAGGTCTCCTTCGCTGAACTCCCTCGGGATGACTGCGTGGTCGCGCCATGCTTTGGTCTGGGCTTGGTATTTGTTTAGGGCCTGTAGGGCGAAGACCCGGTCTTCGTCAATGAGATCTTTTGAAGTTGGCTCGTCCACGTCGGGGACGGCTGACGGAGCTGTACACGGGGACCCATGCTTTATTTCTTGCGGGGTCATGGCCTCCGACCCGTATAGAAGGCGGAAAGGAGTGAACCCAGTCGCCCTGCACTCAGTTGTGTTTAGCGCCCAGACTGCCTCCGGTAACAAATCGGTCCATCTGCCTTTTTTTCATCGAGGAGCATCTTCTTGACAGCTGTGAAGATCTTCCCATTGGCGCGCTCCACGACCCCGTTGGACTGCGGGTGATAGACTGAAGCGAAGGCAAGCTTGGTGCCGATGGAGAAACAAAAATCCTTGAAATCTTGGCTGTCAAACTGCTTGCCGTTGTCAACTGTTAGCTCGGACGGTACTCCGAAGCGGCAAACAATGTTTTGCCAGAAGAATTTTTGGGCAGTCTTTGATGTTATTGTAGAAACAGCCCTCGCTTCGATCCATTTGGTGAAGTATTCGACGGCTACGAAGGCGAACTTGAGGTTCTCCTGAGCGGTGGGCAGGGGCCCGACAATGTCCAGGCCCCAGCGCTGGAGAGGCCATGTATGGGCAATCAGCTTTGTATACTGCGAGGGGCTGCCTGACCGAGGAGAAAACTTTAGGCAGGCTTCGCAGGACCTTGTGACCCGATTTGCGGCGCAGATCATAGCGGGCCAGTAAAACCCTTGGCGGATCACCTTGGCAGCTAGGGCCCTTGGCCCTGCGTGCGAGCCGCACGTGCCACTGTGGACTTCACGTAGGATTTGCATGCCTTCGGTTTCGGTGACGCACTAAAGCATTGGCTGACTGACCCCTTTCTTGTAAAGTTGGCCCTCAATCAGTGCGAAGTCCCGGCTTCGATGTCTGAGGCGCTTGGCCTCACTGACGTCGGTTGGATGATAGTACCCCTGTAGGAATAGGGTTATTGGTGCCCGCCAGTCCTCGGTCATGATTAGGTTGACTATGCGGTGGCCCTCGCTATCATTAGTTATTTGGAGCCCTTCGGGGCTCCAGACGGCTGGCGTGCCGATGATGTGAAAGAATACGTCGGAGGGCAAGGACTCGCCCCTGGCGGCGGCCTTGGCCAATGCGTCAGCCTCCTCGTTCTTGGCCCTATCCACATGCTGCAAGGTGAATCCCTTGAACTGTCTCTCGAGACTTCGGATGGCCGCTAGGTATTGCATGAGCGCGGGGTCTTTTGCTGCGTAGTCTTTCTCGACCTGGCCGGCAACTACCTTGGAGTTTGTTTTGATGATACATGTGGTGACTCCGAGGGCCCTTAGCTTGCGGAGGCCGAGGATAACCGCTTCATACTCTGCTATATTGTTTGTGCATCTGTCGGATTCCAGAGCGAAGCTGAGGCGTGCTGCATATCTGTGTTTGACTCTGGCTGGTGAGGTGACGACTGCAGCGACGCCTGCCCCCACATGGCACCATGCGCCGTTGCAATGGATAGTCTAGACCTTCTCTGTGGACGGGTCTGGCTGTGTTATTGGCCCAGTCCAGTCGACGACGAAGTCCGCCAGGACTTGTGACTTGATGGCTGTCCTGGGCTCGAAGCTGATGTGGTAGCCGGATAATTCGGCTGCCCACTTGGCAATCCTCACCGATGCCTCCGGGTTTCTGAAGAGTTCGCCAAGCCCCCTGTCCGAGGTGACTCGGACCTTGAATGCTTCAAAGTAATGGCGCAGCTTGCGCGAAGACATAACGACTGCGTAGGTGATCTTCTCCAGCTCTGTCATGTTGCACTTGGACGGTGTCAGTACTTCGGAGACATAGTAAACAGGGCACTGTCTGACCGCACCCTCAACCATCTGCTCCTGCACTAGTGCCGCGCTGACCGCGTGTGGCGAAGCCGCGACATAAAGCAATAGGGGGAGCGAGGAGTCGGGGCTCGTGAGGATGGCCAGCTCCGATAGGTACTGTTTTAGTGAGGCGAAGGCCGCTGCTTGCTCTGGTCCCCAGGCGAAGTCTTTTACACCGCGGAGTGATTTGAGGAAGGGGAGACTTCGCTCGGCGGACCTGGAAATGAATCTGTTGAGAGCGGCCATCCTGCCTGTCAGACGCTGGACGTCCCTGGCGGACTGCAGAGGCGACATGTCTACGATGGCCTGGATCTTGGTTGGGTTGGCCTCGATGCCGCGGTGTGATACCAGGTAGCCCAATATCTTGCCCTGGCGAACACCGAAGACGCACTTTTCCGGGTTTAGGCAGAGTCGTGCATCTCGCATGTTCGCGAATGTCTCGGCGAGGTCGCCGAGGTGGTCCTCCTTATTCTTGCTGGCGACGACGATGTCGTCCACATATGTAAATATATTTCTGCCAACCTGCCCTTCGAGTACTGTTTTGGTGAGTCTAGAGAAGGTGGACCCGGCATTCTTGAGTCCCTCCGGCATTCTGATGAAGCAATAAGTGCCTAAGGGTGTTATAAAGTTGGTGCTACCCTTGTCTTCCTCCTTCATGTATATCTGGTGATAGCCGGAGAAGCAGTCGAGGAGTGACATGACCTCGCATCCGGCCGCGCTATCGACTATTTTGTCGATCCGTGGCAACGGGAAATTGTCCTTTGGGCAGGCCTTATTGAGACTGGTGAAGTCTATGCACATTCGCCATTTCCCGCTTTTTTTTCTGCACCATTACAACATTGGAGAGCCACGTGGGGTAAGCCACTGGCTCGATGAATTTAGCCTCTAGGAGGCGGTGCACCTCTGCCTTGGCGGCCTCTGTCTTTTCGTCGGACATTTTGCGAAGCCTTTGCTTTTTTGGTCGCACCGAGGGGTCAATTCCCAAACTGTGCTCAATTATGGATCGGCTGACTCCGACCAGGTCGAGGGCGGACCAGGCGAAGACATCTTTATTCTTGGCCAGGCAGCAGAGAAGCTTCTCTTCTTCGTGTGAGGTAAGGTCTTCGCTGATAATGACTGTCTGCTTGGGCGTGGCCTGATCGAGGGGGACAGTTTTGGTCCCGTCCTGGCTCTGCAGCTGCGCCTTGTCGTGCTGTTTATCGGTTGGGCTGGCGGGCGCAGGGACCTCGCGCTAGGTCGTGAGACAGTGCACGTTCCTCTGACCAGGCACGAAGTCCCGCTCTATGTTGCGCGCCGTCTGCTGGTTGCCGTAGACCGTAATTGCGCCTAGCGGACCTGGTATCTTCATACATAGGTACAGTCCGTGGATGGCAGCTTCGAACTTATTGATGGAGCCCCGGCCCATGATGGCGTTGTATGGATATACCATGTCCACGATATCAAAGGTTACTTGCTCACTTCGGGCATTGGGTGCTACACCGAAGGAGAGGGGCAACTCTATCTTGCCAACGGGAAAGGTGCCCTTGCCGCCGAAGCCATACAACGGGTTGTCCGAAGGCTTGAGCAGGATGTGGCTTATACCCATGCGGTCGAAGGCGTGGAGGAAGATGATGTCCGCCTGACTGCCGTTGTCGACTAGGACTTTGTGTAAGTCCCAGCCTGCCATGCTGCAATTGATGACCATGGCGTCGATGTGGGGGGCGCTGCGCAGGTCGACGTCTCGTGCGTCGAAGGTTAGCGGTATGTGGGACCACTTTGTCTGCACGACTGGGCCAGTGACGGCGACATGGTTGATGCTGCGGTAGTGGTCCCGCTTCTGCCGCTTGGTGTCGAAGTCAGTGCTTGACCCCCCTGTTATCATGTGAATGACTCCGCGATATGGTTGATCGGCGAAGTCTTCCTGCTTTGGGGCATGGGGGATGTTTTGATGTTGCTGGTGTGGAGGTGGGGGTGGAGGAGGTACGATTTGTACTTCCTGATGGTGTTGGTAAGCGTGGTGCGGTGGATGCGGAGCAGGGGCGTGGATATATGGTGGAGGGGGTTGCTGGTAATTGTGCGCGACAATTCTGGGGTTGTTGGCTGGCTGCGCCCGTGCCATTCTGTCTCTGGTGGCCTTCGTTTCGGGGCAGTCTTTGGTTTGGTGGGCGCAGTCTTCGCCATGAAAAAGGCAGTAGAATCGGCGCGGCGGCTGTGCGTGCCCTCGGCCCTTGCCACGAGTTCCATTTCCGCGGCCTTGGGGGGGGGGTATTCCTGGCGGCGAGGGGGGTCAGCAGCGGGATGCTGGTTGGCGATGTTGTGCACTTGCTGCTGACTGCGGCTGTCTCGACCGGAGTCTGGCTGCGGAGTCCTCGTCCATGTGCGGCTGGACTGCGGGGCATCTTTGGGTTTCCGCTGTGACTCAACCTTCCGCTGGTGGAGCTCTTCGGATTTGGCATATTTTTCAAAGAGCTGATATAGCTCCTGGAGGTTCTTGGGCGGATCTCTGATACAATGACTGTAGAGGACGCCGGCACGAAGGCCACTGATGGCGTAGTGGATAGCGATCTGATCATCGACGGAGGGCAGCTGTGACTTGAGTGTTAAGAATTTGCGGTAATACTCCCGCAGAGTCTCCTTTTCCAGCTGCTTGCAAAGCGAGAGCTCGGCCAAGGCGTCAGTGTCTGGGCGGTACCCTTGGAAGTTGAGCAGGAACTTGTCCCTGAGACTTCTCCATGAGTCAATGGACAGCGGGGGCAATCTGGTGAACCAGGTGAGTGCAGGGCCCTCTAGGGCGATGATGAAAGACTTCGCCATTGTGGCGTCGTCCCCTCCGGCGAATGCAACGACGACCTGATAACTCATTATGTATTGCGCCGGGTCGGTGCTGCCGTTGTACTTGGGATAGGTCCCTGCTCGGAAGTTGGCTGGCCAAGGCGTCACTTGCAGGTGTGGCGCCAGGGGACTTCGCTCGTCGAGGTAGTTGACCCCTTGAAATGGCGCGCCGTGCTGGAAGGTGTAGTCATGCTGGGGGAGACGCGGGTTCTCCGGCTGCGCTCGGTGTTGCAGGGGTGGGCCATGCTACAGGCCGAGGTGGCCTTCGCGCGTGTCTTCCGGTTGTGCGCGCTGCTGGAGGGGTGGCTCTTGCTGTAGGCCAAGGTGGCCTTCGCGCTGCATCAGCGCGATCTCGCGCTCGAGGTCTTGAGCCTTCTGCTCCTCGTCGCGTATCATTTGCCGCACCTTGGCTAGTGCGGACACACGCTGGCGCTTGGCCTCCAGTATCTCTTTCTGCCTCTGGAGATTGCGGTTCTTGAGGCGCAGGGCGTGCAGCTCTAGCTGTTCTTCTGTTGAGACGCCGAGGACCTCGCCGTCCTCGGTGAGGTCCGTGCCTTCCAGTGGGGCGAAGTCTGGGGGCGGCTGCGATTGCCCTTCGGACCCACAGGTGCGGAAGGTGTCGTCTTCGCAGGTGCGGGGAACATTGTCTTCAGTGGGCTCTTGGTGGGTGGATTGGGTGAGGACGAGGGCCTTGCCCTTTCTTGCGGCAAGCAGTGCTGCCTTCGCAGCCTCGTCAGCCTTCGGGTTAGCTCTGTTGGGTGCCATCGCGGGTGGTTTTGTCGTAGCACGAACGGTGGGCACCAAATGTTGGGACTCGCTATCAGTCGCAAGAAGGCCAACATGGGTGAACAGTGTAGACAATAGGGTTACGCGTGGGATGGCAAATAGCTCTGTTAACTAGGCCTCTCACGGGCACTGTGCGGGGGTATTTATAGGTACCTGAACGGCCAGCGCCTTGTGTTAAGGACGCATGTGCCCTCAGCTACCTAGGTTATCCCCAGAATATTCCCATAAAGCAGGGTTACAGACTGTAATTACAGGGATGCCTTTACAAATTAGGCCTGTAACACGCGGCGGCCACGCAGGGCCCGTTACAATGGGCCGGATCGCACGTGGGCCTCTGAGCTGGACGAGGCCGCGCTGTGGGATGCCTTCGTCGCCGGTCTTCGTCTGGCGCCGATCAAGCGAAGGGTGTCCCTGCCTGCTTTGTCTCTGACAGAGCAGCGGCTAAGCAGCAGAGACTTCGAGCGAAGGGTGGCGTTTCTGCCTTCGCTCCAACAGACGCTTGTAACCCCCTACTGCAAGCGCACCCGACCTGGGCGCGGGACAAACACGAAGGCCGCGGGATTCCACCTCTCACGCCCGTCTCCCTCCGGCTGCCTCCCCCCTTCGCGCTCCATCTCGCGCCGACACATCTGGGCTGGGGCACAAGGCGATCATTTACTAGTCGGTCTAGGGACCCCCCGGGTTTCGAAACGCCGACAGTTGGCGCGCCAGGTAGGGGCCTGCTGCTTGTTGACGAACAGCTTCCCGTCAAGCTCCAGATGGGCAGTCTTCAGCAACCTTTCCAGCCCGGGACGGTACTCCGTTTCGGGAGTCTTGAGTTCATGTCCCTCGACGGCAGCTACGACATGATACTCCTTCCCCCGCCGCGCGACAGCGACAATGGCGACCGACAGCCCGCCCGCCGACGGCGGAATCAACGACGTCTTCCCCGCGTGGTGGAAGAACAACATTCGACCTCGCCCCGTCCCCTCCCCCGCCGATGGAGGAGGAGGCGGGGCAACTAAGGCCAAGCAGGAGGCGGCACCTCGTCGGCCGTCGAGCGAGTCGACGGCGCCGGCGCCCCAACCGGGGGCACGTCGGGCATCGACCTCACGTCTGAGACGAAAACGAGCGCCGTCTCCCTGCAACACGCCAATCCCAAGCAAACGGACGACGCCAGCACGCTCGCGAAGGACTTGCTGGGCGTCACCCTCGTACTTGAGACGGCGGTGCAGTCTGCTCCGGACGTGACTTCGTCACCACCCGTCGACCAAGAGGTACCGACCGATTCCCATCTCACGCCTTTTGGATTCAGCCTCGACCCACCAAGCGACTTCGCTTTGGTCGACGCCCTCGTAGAGGCGAGTCCAAACCCTCTGGGGTATCGTATGCGGTCACCCTAGGACCGGCTGAGGGCCGTCTCAACCTACGGGCCCTCGGGGTCCGAGGAAGATGACGAGCCCGACTTCTGTTGGGATTTCTCCGGACTTGGTAACGCCAGTGCCATGCGGGACTTTATGACCGCGTGCGACTACTGCCTTTCCGACTATTCTTACGGTAGCCGCAGCCTCGGCGACGAGGACTGCGGCCCAAGTCGTGAATGTTTCCACGTCGATCTAGGGGGTCCCTCCGAAGGCGACCATCTTGGTATGTCGGAGAACGGTGATCTCCCTAGGCCTGTGCCACGTGTTGACATCCTACGGGAGCTAGCTGTGGTCCCCGTTCCGGCGGGGGGTCATGACCCACAGCTCGAGCAAATCCGCGGGGTGCAGGCCAGACTCGACGAGGGAGCAGGAACACTTGAGCCGATCCGCCGGGACATCGAGCAGGAATGGGCGGGCCAACCTTCGGCCGGAGAAGTGCGTCATCTACCCCAGGGCATCCAGCACCGCATCGTCGACGATGTCAGGGTAAGGCCGCCACCGACTTCCAGTGGAGTCGGCCAGAACCTGGATGCGGCGGCAATGCTTCTCCGCGCGATGCCGGAGCCATCAACCACCGAGGGGCGGTGTATCCAGGGAGAGCTCAAGAATCTCCTGGAGGACGCCGCGGTCCGGCGGGCCGAAAGCTCCGCCTCCCGAAGGCAGGGGTACCCCTCAGAACATCGCGTCGCGTCTTCTTGATTCATGCGGGAAGCCTCGGTCCACACCGAGCGCACGCGCAACACAGCGCCTGCGGCCCCAGGTCGCCTCGGCAACGAGCACCACCACCACAACCGTCGGGCCCACCTCGACGAGAGGGTGCACCGAGGCTATCACCCCAGGCGTGGGGGACGCTACGACAGCGGGGAGGATCAGAGTCCCTCGCCCGAACCACCCGATCTGCAGGCTTTCAGCCGCGCCATACGACGGGCGCCGTTCCCGACCCGGTTCCGAACCCCGACTACTATCGCAAAGTACTCGGGGGAGACAAGACCGGAACTATGGCTCGCGGACTACCGGCTGGCCTGCCAACTGGGTGGAACGGACGATGACAACCTCATCATCCGCAACCTCCCCCTGTTCCTCTCCGACACCGCCCACGCCTGGTTGGAGCACCTGCCTCCGGGGCAGATCTCCAACTGGGACGACCTGGTCCAAGCCTTCGTCGGCAATTTTCAGGGCACGTACGTGCGCCCTGGGAACTCCTGGGACCTCCGAAGCTGCCGATAGTAGCCGAGAGAGTCTCTCCGGGACTACATCCGGCGATTCTCGAAGCAGCGCACCGAGCTGCCTAACATCACCGATTCAGATGTCATCGGCGCGTTCCTCGCCGGCACCACCTGCCGTGACCTGGTGAGCAAGCTGGGTCGCAAGACCCCCACCAGGGTGAGCGAGCTGATGGACATCACCACCAAGTTCGCCTCTGGCCAGGAGGCGGTCGAGGCCATCTTCCGGAAGGACAAGCAGCCCCAGGGCCGCCCACCGGAAGATGTCCCCGAGGCGTCAACTCAGCGCGGCGTGAAGAAGAAAGGCAAGAAGAAATCGCAAGCGAAACGCGACGCCGCCGACGCGGACCTTGTCGCCGCCGCCGAGTACAAGAACCCTCGGAAACCCCCCGGAGGTGCCAACCTCTTCGACAAGATGCTCAAGGAGCCGTGCCCCTATCATCAGGGGCCCGTCAAGCACACCCTTGAGGAGTGTGCCATGCTTCGGCGCCACTTTCACAAGGTCGGGCCACCCGCGGAGGGTGGCAGGGCTCGCGACGAGGATAAGAAGGAAGATCACCAGGCAGGAGAGTTCCCCGAGGTCCGCGACTGCTTCATGATCTACGATGGGAAAGCGGCGAATGCCTCGGCTCGGCACCGCAAGCAAGAGCGTCGGGAGGTCTGTTCGGTAAAGGTGGCAGCGCCAGTCTACCTAGACTGGTCCGACAAGCCCATCACCTTCGACCAGGCCGACCACCCCGACCGTGTGCCGAGCCCGGGGAAATACCCGCTCGTTGTCGACCCCGTCATCGGCGACGTCAGGCTCACCAAGGTCCTCATGGACGGAGGCAGCAGCCTCAACATCATCTACGCCGAGACCCTCGGGCTCCTGCGTGTTGATCTGTCCTCGGTCTGGGCATGCGCTGCGCATTTCCACGGGATCATCCTCGGGAAGCGCGTCCAGCCCCTCGGACAACTCGACCTTCCCGTCTGCTTTGGGACGCCCTCCAACTTCTGAAGGGAGACCCTCACGTTCGAGGTGGTCGGGTTCCGAGGAACCTACCACGCAGTACTGAGGAGGCCATGCTACGCGAAGTTCATGGTCGTCCCCAACTACACCTACCTCAAGCTCAAGATGCCGGGCCCCAACGGGGTCATCACCGTTGGCCCCACGTACCGACACGCGTACGAATGCGACGTGGAGTGCGTGGAGTACGGCGAGGCCCTCGCCGAATCCGAGGCCCTCATCGCCGACCTGGAGAGCCTCTCTAAGGAGGTGCCAGACGTGAAGCGCCACGCCGGCAACTTCGAGCCAGCGGAGACGGTTAAATCCGTCCCCCTCGACCCCAGCAGCGACGCCTCCAAGTAGATCCGGATCGGCTCCGAGCTCGATCCCAAATAGGAAGCAGTGCTCGTCGACTTTCTCCGCGCGAACGCTGACGTTTTCGCGTGGAGTCCCTCAGACATGCCCGGCATACCGAGGGATGTCGCCGAGCACTCGCTGGATATCCGAGCTGGAGCCTGACCCGTGAAGCAGCCTCTGCGCCGATTCGACAAAGAAAAGCGTAGAGCCATAGGCGAGGAGATCCACAAGCTAATGGCGGCAGGGTTCATCAAAGAGGTATTCCATCCCGAATGGCTTGCCAACCCTGTGCTTGTGAGAAAGAAAGGAGGGAAATGGCGGATGTGTGTAGACTACACTGGTCTAAACAAACCATGTCCGAAAGTTCCCTACCGTCTGCCTCACATCGACCAAATCGTGGATTCCACTGCTGGGTGCGAAACCCTGTCTTTCCTCGATGCCTACTCGGGGTATCACCAAATCAGGATGAAAGAGTCCGACCAGCTCACGATTTCTTTCATCACACCCTTCGGCATGTACTACTATGTTACCATGCCGTTCGGCTTGAGGAATGCGGGTGCAACGTACCAACGGTGCATGAACCACGTGTTTGGCGAACACATTGGCCGGACGGTCGAGGCCTACGTCAATGACATCGTAGTCAAGACGAGGAAAGCCTCCGACCTCCTTTCCGACCTTGAAGTGACATTCAGATGTCTCAAGGTGAAAGGCGTGAAGCTCAATCCCGAGAAGTGTGCTTCGGGGTTCCCCGAGGCATGCTCTTGGGGTTCATCGTCTCCGAGCGGGGCATCGAGGCCAACCCGGAGAAGATCGCAGCCATCACCATCATGGGGCCCATCAAGGACTTAAAAGGCGTACAGAGAGTCATGGGATGCCTTGCGGCTCTGAGCCGCTTCATCTCGCGCCTCGGTGAAAGAGGCCTGCCTCTGTACCGCCTCTTAAGGAAGGTCGAGTGCTTCACTTGGACCTCTGAGGCCGAGGAAGCCCTCGGGAACCTGAAGGCGCTCCTCACGAACGTGCCCATCTTGGTGCCCCCCGCTGCCGGAGAAGCCCTCTTGATCTACGTCGCCGCGACCACTCAGGTGGTTAGCGCCGCAATTGTGGTTGAGAGACGAGAAGAGGGGCATACATTGCCCGTCCAGAGGCCAGTCTACTTCATCAGTGAGGTACTGTCCGAGACCAAGATCCGCTACCCACAAATTCAGAAGCTGCTGTACGTAGTGACCCTGACGCGGCGGAAGTTGCGACACTACTTCGAGTCTCATCCGGTAACTATGGTGTCATCCTTCCCCCTGGGGGAGATCATCCAGTGCCGAGAGGCCTCGGGTAGAATTGCTAAGTGGGCGGTGGAAATCATGGGCGAGACGATCTCGTTCGCCCCTCGGAAGGCCATCAAGTCCCAGGTGTTGGCGGACTTCGTGGCTGAATGGGTCGACACCTAGCTCCCAACAGCTCCGATCCAACCGGAACTCTGGACCATGTTCTTCGATGGGTCGCTGATGAAGACGGGAGCGGGCGCAGGTCTGCTCTTCATCTCGCCCCTCGGGAAGCACCTGCGCTACGTACTACGCCTCCACTTCCCGGCATCCAACAATGTGGCCGAGTACGAGGCTCTGGTTAACGGGTTGCGCATCGCCATCGAGCTAGGGGTCCGACGCCTCGACGCTCGCGGTGACTCGCAGCTCGTCATCTACCAAGTCATGAAGAACTCCCACTGCCGCGACCCGAAGATGGAAGCCTACTGCGATGAGGTTCGGCGCCTGGAAGACAAGTTCTACGGGCTCGAACTCAACCACATCGCCCGACGCTACAACGAGACTGAGGACGAGCTGGCTAAAATAGCCTCGGGGCGAACAACGGTTCCCCCGAACGTCTTCTCCCGAGACCTGCACCGACCCTCCGTCAAGATCGATGACACGCCCGAGCTCGAGGCACCCTCGGCCCAGTCCAAGGCACCCTCGGCCCCCGAGGGTGAGGCACTGCGCGTCGAGGAGGAGCGGAGCGGGGTCACGCCTAATCGGAACTGGCAGACCCCGTACCTGCAATATCTCCACTGAGGAGAGCTACCCCTCGACCAAGCCGAAGCTCGGCGGTTGGCGCGGCGCGCCAAGTCGTTCGTCTTGCTGGGAGACGGGAAGGAGCTCTACCACCGTAGCCCCTCAGGCATCCTCCAGCGATGCATTCCCATCGCCGAAGGTCAGGAGCTCCTACAAGAGATACACTCGGGGGCTTGCGGCCATCACGCAGCGCCTCGAACCCTTGTTGGAAACGCCTTCCGACAAGGTTTCTACTGGCCGACGGTGGTGGCCGACGCCACTAGAATTGTCCGCACCTGCGAAGGGTGTCAGTTCTATGCAAGATAGACCCACCTACCTGCTCAGGCCCTGCAGACGATACCCATCACCTGGCCTTTTGCTGTGTGGGGTCTGAACCTCGTCGGCCCCTTGCAGAAGGCACCCGGGGGCTACACGCACCTGTTCGTCGCCATCGACAAATTCTCCAAGTGGATCGAGGTTCGACCCCTAAACAGCATCAGGTCCGAACATGCGGTGGCGTTCTTCACCAACATCATCCATCGCTTTGGGGTCCCAAACTCCATCATCACCAACAATGGCACTCAGTTCACCGGCAGAAAGTTCCTGGACTTCTGCGAGGATCACCACATCCGGGTGGACTGGGCCGCCGTGGCTCACCCCATGACGAATGGGCAGGTAGAGCGTGCCAACGGCATGATTCTACAAGGACTCAAGCCTCGGATCTACAACGACCTCAACAAGTTCGACAAGCGATGGATGAAGGAACTCCCCTCGGTGGTCTGGAGTCTGAGGACAACACCGAGCCGAGCCACGGGCTTCACACCGTTCTTTCTAGTCTATGGGGCCGAGGCCATCTTGCCCACAGACTTAGAATACGGTTCCCCGAGGACGAGGGCTTACGCCGACCAAAGCAACCAAGCTAATCGAGAAGACTCACTGGACCAGCTGGAAGAGGCTCGGGGCATGGCCTTACTACACTCGGCGCGGTACCAGCAGTCCCTGCGACGCTACCACGCCCGAGGGGTTCGGTCCCGAGACCTCCAGGTGGGCGACCTGGTGCTTCGGCTGCGACAAGACGCCCGAGGGCGGCACAAGCTCACGCCTCCCTGGGAAGGGTCGTTCGTCATCGCCAAAGTTCTGAAGCCCGAAACGTACAAGCTGGCCAACAGTCAAGGCGAGGTCTACAGCAACGCTTGGAACATCCAACAGCTACGTCGCTTCTACCCTTAAGATGCTTTCAAGTTGTTCGTATGCCTCGTTCCCACGCAAAGTTTAGTCATCAAGGAAGGGTCAGCCTTGCCTCGGCAAAGCCCGACCCTCCCTCGGGGGCTAAAAGGGGGGAACCCCCTCTGCGTCGAAATTTTCCTTGAAAAAAGATCTTTTCTGTCAGAATGTCTTTCGTGCTTTTCGACTACTTCGAAAGTGGATCCTGAAAACGACGGAGTACACGTAAGCAGCCAAGGCTGACCGAGCTGAGGGACTCCTACGCCTCTGGGATACGGATACCTCACTCATCACCTTCTGCGATAAGTAACTCATGCTCGGATAAGTGACTCCGCGGACCGAACAAGTGTTCACGCTCGAAAGCTCCTCTGCCGAAACGATTCTTCGGGCCTTCTCGACTGCGCCGGTGACAGAACCCTATGGACGAGTAAGAGTGCGCGTAAGCGGCAAGGCCGACCGAGCCGAGGGATTCCTATGCCTCCGAGATACGGATACCTCATTCATCGCCTTCCGTGAAAAGCAACTCTCGCTCGCACAGACAATTCTGTTACTGACAAAAAGTCCAGATGCTCGAAACAAGAGGAAAAGAAACGCAGCTGTACAACACGACGATGGTGTGTTTAGGCCTCAGCGGCCGCAGAAAACATACACACACTACAAGATAATCTGATCCTGCAGGCTCGGATCTTGACAGTCGAAGGGAGCAGCAGCACCCTCGGCGTCAACTACGCCTTCGGTGAGGTCCGACCTAGCCTCAGATGGCGAAGCAGTCAGAGAATCTCCACTCTGAAGGACGACATCAGCACCACACCCGGGCCATCGCTGCCAGGGTCTTCTCCAGGAATCCAGCCCGAGCAGACGGCTCGGCCGGCCACCCCGAGGCCTCGGCCAGCTGCCTCCCGAAGACATCGGCTTGGTTTGTGGCCTCGGCAACTCAACTCCGGCGTTGGTCCCGCCAGCGGACAACCCAGCTAGGCTCCGGCCGACCAAGTCTTCTTTTCGAAGCCAACTCTGCCTCTGTTCGAGCTGACACTGCTACCCCCGACTTCGGCTCATCGAAGAGCGGTCGAGGGGTTCCTTTAACTAAGCAAGAGAAGCCTCGGACAGCAAGGCCGACCGAGCCGAGGGACTCCTACGCCTCCGGGATACGGATACCTCACTCGTCACCTTTGCACGAGGCAACTCACGCTTGGTGAAGTGGTTCAGATAGCCAACAGGCGAGTCTTAGTGCTCGAAATGAGGAAAAAACACGGCTCAGTGCCGAAAATACATACATGTTCAGGCCCCGACAGCCACAATGAACAAAACACCGGCATTGAAGGTGCCATTACAAACGGAACTCCGGTTCCGTCTCTGCAGGTACGAACAACCCCACACGATTGGGGGGGGGCTGCGGAGCAACAGAAGACCGACGAACGGCTCGCCGTCGCCCGCTCCAGCAGCGGCGACGACGACGACTTCTACTCCGGGGGGCCGAACAGCAGCAGCGATGACCTCAGGGCGGATGCTGCTACCATGAGGCCCTCGCCCACGCCCTCACTCGAGAGGCAAGGATGAGCAGAAGGCCGTAGAGTTGGAGGTCAGTCCGTGGGCGGCACCAGCTATCTTGTCGACGGAGGAACCTCTTCCAGCTGCCGTGGCGGGAGGCAGCGCCGGGAGCGGCTCCGAAGCCGCTCGGGTCAGAGAGCCAAGCACGCGGCAGCTGCCAGCGCCACGAACGGCGAACGCCCTTCCCCCAATCACTGAGGGAAGGAGCGGGCCGCCGCCCGCGCAGGGACCGACCCCAACTCGGCACACTCCCCTCCCTAGCACCGATGATGAAAATCCTTGAAGCTGAGGGAGGGGCAGAGGCCGTAGCCCGGCTTGCTTTTCCCCGCCATCGAACTGGAGGTCACTGTCTTGGGTGACCGCCGGCGAGGGGGTGCAGCCGGGCTGCATGATGAAAATCCTTGAAGCCGAATGATGGCTGAAAGGTACCAACTTCCACGAAGTTGTGTTCCTCCAACGACAAGGCGGAAGGACTGCGGGTGTTCCCCATCTAGGGGCTCGGAAGGCGGAAAGACACGGTGCATAAGGGAGCGCGAAGACATGGTCGCCTTTCAAGGGGGTCACCCTCCTTTTAAAGGCGACTCTCCCTACTTGCGTCCCCAGCCGTCGTGGGCTGAGTCTTCTCCAACACGCTCCAAGGTCCTCCCCCTACGGCGCGGGGGCTGGGTCCCACGCGTCATGCAAACTGGCTCAGGGCAGAAGAAGCCAAACCGCCGCGCGCGGTGCACACAACTGCCCCGCGGTTGCAAGCATTCCTCCACTTTCGCCCAGACCAGCGGGTGAAAGGGCGGACAGCTATGCAGTCGGCATGCAACCGCGCCAAGTGGGCGCGCCTCTCCGACTTCCAACGCACACAGCATGGAGGCCCGGGCCCACGCGTCAGGCAACTGACGCGCCGGTTGCTACGTGCGAGCAACTGCACCACTACCACGCCTCCTCGACTGCGGAACCAGTACTGCGACTCGAGGCAACCCTGCGTATGACCCAGCAGTGCTAGCCAGGCGCGACGGTCAATACGGCCAAAAATGGGCCAGCAATAATGGCGGTGGCAGGCGGGCAGCAGCGGTCACGTCGTCAGCCAAGCTCACGTCACCTCATGGGATAGCGAGAGAACCCTCTCTCACGGCGTGAAGACGGCGCGCCCGTGTTCCGTTCCTCGAACGGCTCGCGCACGCGCAACGGCCGCCTCGCGAACCACTCGCCCCGTCGCATTAACTCCGCGGCGGGACAGGCGGTGCCTCAGGCAGGAGAAGCAAGCGACGCTTTCCCTTCGCCATAATGACCGCGTCAAAAAAGGTACGCCACGTCATTCGATTTCGCATCCTTTTTCCTTTTCCTCTTTCTCTCTCTTACAACAGGGACCGGGAAAGGGGATACCCCGAAAAGGATCCTTCTCCGTGAAGGAAACAGGCCCCGAGCCTCACTACTGATCAGAGGTTCGAAGGCTGGTCCCTCGGAGGGGTTCAACAGCCGCCTTAGAGCGCTTGGGTTCTGCGCCCACTACTGGTCAGAGGTTCGAAGGCCGGCCCCTCGGAAGGGTTCAACGGCCGCCTCAGGCCACTCGGGCTCCGCGCCCACTACTGATCAGGGGTTCGTAGGCTGGCCCTCGAAGGGTTCACAGCCGCCTCAGACACAGAGCGAGGGATGACCCTGGTTACGTTCGATACATAACCAAGGCTCGGGCTACGCTCTCGAGGTACCCTAGGACATTGCCGAGACTAGCGGGAACGATCTTGTAACGAAATCCCATCAGAGGGAGGCATCGAGCCCTCGGACCCCATCGAAAGGGGACCGGGTCCGGCAGATCACCCGCAGGTACCTTTGAGCGCGCCTCCGGGCCTCTAGCCGCCCCTCTAACAAATGGGGCACGGGCGTCCACTCGGATTACCCGCCAGCACCTCACCGGAGACACCATGTTCGGCACCCTCCGAGGGCAACATGGCGCTTTCCCCCCTCCTCCTTGCGGAAAGGCGACGCAGGGGCGTATGTAAAAAAGTCGAGTCTGTCCTTGACCGTCCTCTCTCCCTGTGCAGAGGCTCGGGGGCTGCTCTCGCAAACCCGGCTCCGGCCAGACCGTTGACAGCGTCAACATACCAGCCCGAGAACATGGGACCCGACCGTGCACCCGGGCTACGGCCAGCTCGCATGAGGGAACGACCATACCAGCCAAAGCATTGCACGAGGCATTAAGACCTCGGAGGAGTCAAACCGCTCCTCTGAGGCCTCGGGGTCTACACCCGGCGGGTGCGCTCACGCGCACCCACCGGAACAAAACGCAACCGAGAAAGGCTGGTCCCCTTGCAAAAAAGTGCGACAAAAGCCTCCAAGCGAGTATTAACACTCCCTTCGAGGCTCGGGGGCTACTGTCGGGGACCATAATTAGGGGTACCCTCAAGACTCCTAAATCTCAGCTGGTAACCCCCATCAGCACAAAGCTGCAAAGGCCTGATGGGTGCGACTAAGTCAAGGATCGGTCCATTCGAGGGACACGATCACGCCTCGCCTGAGCCCAGCCTCGGGCAAGGGCAGCCGACCCCGGAGGATCTACGTCTCGCCCGAGGCCCCCCTCCAGCAATGGACACACCTTCGGCTCGCCCGAGGCCCAGTCTTCACCAAGAAGCAACCTAGGCCAAATCGCCGCGCCAACCGACCAAATCGCAGGGGCATTTAATGCAAAGGTGGCCTGACACCTTTATCCTAACGCACGCCCTCCAGTCGACAGAGCCGAAGTGACTGCAGTCACTTCGCCGCTCCACTGACCGGTCTGACAAGAGGACAGCGCCGCCTGCGCCGCACCGACTGCTGAGCCACTCGACAGAGTGAGGCTGACAGCGGCCAAGTCCGGCCCTAGGCGCCATGGGAAACTCCGCTTCGCCCGACCCCAGGGCTCGGACTCGGGCTCGGCCCCGGAAGACGACGAACTCCGCTCCGCCCGACCCCAGGGCTCGGACTCGGGCTCAGCCCCGGAAGACGACGAACTCCGCTCCGCCCGACCCCAGGGCTCGGACTCGGGCTCGGCCCCGGAAGATGACGAACTCCGCTCCGCCCGACCCCAGGGCTCGGACTCGGGCTCAGCCCCGGAAGACGACGAACTCCGCTTCGCCCGACCCCAGGGCTCGGACTCGGGATCAGCCCCGGAAGACGACGAACTCCACTTCGCCCGACCCTAGGGCTCGGACTCGGGCTCAACCCTGAAGGACGACGAACTCCGCTTTGCCCAACCCCAGGGCTCGGACTCAGCCCTGGCATCAGCCGACGGTCTCCGCCTCGTCCGACCCGGGGGCTCGGACTCGACCTCGACCTTGGAAGACAGACTCGACCTTGACCTCGGAGGAGCCTCCACCTCGCCCAAACTAGGGCACGGACCGACCACGTCAACAGGAGGCGCCATCATTACCCTGCCCCAAGATGACTCAGGCTACGGGGAACAAGACCGGCGTCCCATCTGGCTCGCTCCGTCAGACAAGTAATGATGGCGTCCCGCACGCTCTATGACGATGGAGGCTCTCAGCCCCCTTACGGAATCAAGAGGACGTCAGCAAGGACTCAACAGCCCCGACAGCTGTCCTTCCGCCAGGCTCCAGCGCTCCTCTGACGGCCACGACACCACACAAACCGGGTGCCAAAACCTCTCCGGCTGCCACGATGACATGTACTTAGGGCGCTAGCTCTCCTCCGCTAGACACGTTAGCACACTACTACACCCCCCATTGTACACCTGGATCCTCTCCTTGCGCCTATAAAAGGAAGGACCAGGGCCCTCTTACAGAGGGTTGGCCGCACGGGGAAGGACGGGACGGCGCTCGCGTGAGGCCGCTCGCTCCCTCCCGCGTGGACGCTTGTAACCCCCTACTGCAAGCGCACCCGACCTGGGCGCGGGACAAACACGAAGGCCGCGGGATTCCACCTCTCACGCCCGTCTCCCTCTGGCTGCCTCCCCCCTTCGCGCTCCATCTCACGCCGACCCATCTGGGCTGGGGCACGCGGCGATCATTTACTTGTCGGTCCAAGGACCCCCCGGGTTTCGAAACGCCGACACAAAGCCAATTACATCAAAAACTCTGTTCAATCTTCTCTTGCCTCGTCGTCCAAAGGCTAATGTCATAGCATCATCTTTGGCCCTTGTGTAGGCCCTAAGAAACTCATTACTACTTGTCTCAACACAATTCAGCCAGTCATCATTCGGCTCATCAAATTGATCTCTGTATCTGAAGGTGTATTTTAGATAAACTAAGCCGCCTTGACTGGACCCGACAGCAGCTTCTTTCGGCATCTCCCAGTCATTTACAAGAGGCCATACTCTATAAGCAATATGCTCTTGGACTAAGTCCCTTGTGCTAATAAAAGTGCATACAGTGTTAAAAGTCCTCTGGCATGCTTCGATTTCATTTCTAAGAGCAGTGGTTGGCGTTCTAATACCGAAGCGAGACCAAATAGGGCGTTGGATGATCCCCTTTATATCTTCTTTTTCAATTAAGTTGTTCTTTACTGAAAGGGAAATAGTCTCAATATTTTTTATAATCGATTTTGGTATTTGACGACCATCACAAACCTTTTGGACTAACCACTTTGCATAGTTGATCATTTCACAGGTGCATAAGTTCATCTACAGCCACTCTAACTCGACTGTCCGGAATACCATAGATTATTCCGGATAGGAGAAGCTCTTTGGAAAAACACCTAAGCGCGGACCGTCCGCGACACCAAAGTGAGCCTCGGACAGGAACACTACATAAACGCAAGTCAACACTACGGACTGTCCGATGGAGAAGCGGGCACCGTTCGAGACCAAGCATGGACCGTCCGGCCTTAAGCACGGACCGTCCGGTCAGTGAAGACCAGAAAAACCCGAAGGTGACAGGTTCGATAAAATGTATTTTTAGCGTCCTCGCGGACCGTCCGGAGTGCACGACCGGACCGTCCGTGACTGATTTATCTGACATCTGACGACACATTAAATGCTCTATAGCCATTGATATAGCCGTTGATATAGTCGTTACTGCTGACCATTGCGATTTTAGCCATTGATGTGCAGGGCCGGACCGTCCAAACCAGGGGCGTGGACCGTCCGCGGTTGGCAGGAAAGGAGCAACGGCTAGGAAGTGGTTGGGGGGCTATAAATACAACCCCAACCACCTCCATTCACTTAACCCAAGCACTCCAATCCTTCACATTCAATACAAGAGCTAGCAATCCATTCAAAGACACAATCAAAGCTTCCAATCCCTCCAAGTTCCACAATTGAGACAAGTGATCATTAGTGATTAGTGACTTGAGAGAGAGTGATTTGTGTGTTATTTGTCGCTCTTGTCGCTTGGCTTTTGCAATAGTGCTTTCTTCTATTCCCATTCTTATTCTCAAGTGACTTGTAATCAAAGCAAGAGACACCAAGTGTGTGGTGGTCCTTATGGGGTCCAAGTGACCCGTTTAATTAAGGAGAAAGCTCACTCGGTCTAAGTGACCATTTGAGAGAGGGAAAGGTTTGAAAGAGACCCGATCTTTGTGACCACCTCAACGGGGACTAGGTTCTTTGGAACCGAACCACGGTAAAACAAATCACCGTGTTCATCCAGTTTATTTCTTGGTTGATTTGTTTTCTCTCTCTTTCGGACTCGGATTTAACCCCGACTTGTAGTGTGTGCTTAAGTTTGTAAATTTCAGATTCCGCCTATCCACCCCCCTCTAGGCGACTTTCAATTGGTATCAAAGCCCGGTACTTCATTAGAGTCTAACCACTTGAAGAGATGTCGGGAGGATCCGCCAAGAGGGAGATGGAAACGACCACAAGCCACGGGAAGGCTCCATCAAGGGAGTCCGGTGCCAAAGTAAGGGAGGAATCACCTCCCCACGTCAAGTTGCATCGAAGTGGCGACAAGAAGAAAAAGATGAAGAAAGTGGTCTACTACAAGACCGACTCTTCGTCGCCCTCCACCTCCGGCTCCAACGCGCCATCCGTCACTTCTAAGCGCCATGAGCGCAAGAAGTTTAGTAAGATCCCCCTACGCTATCCTCGTATTTCTAACTGCACTCCTTTACTTTCCGTTCCATTAGGCAAACCACCAGTTTTTTATGGTAAAGATTATTCTATGTGGAGTGTTAAAATGAAAGGTCATCTAACCTCACTCCACAAAAGCATATGGGATATTGTTGAGTATGGAGCACATATACCATAGGTGGGGGATAAGGACTATGATTCGGACGAGGCCGACCAAATATGACACTTTAACTCCCAAGCAACAACTATACCCCTCGCCTCTTTAAGTCGAGAGGAGTATAACAAAGTGCACGGGTTAGAGACCGCCAAAGATATTTGGGACGTCCTCAAGATCGCACATGAAGGGGACGAGGTAACCAAAATCACCAAAAGAGAGACGATCGTGGGAGAGCTCGATCGATTCATCCTCAACCATGGGGAAGAGCCGCAAGCCATGTACAACCGGCTAAAGACCATGGTGAACCAAGTGCGCAAGCTCGGGAGCACCAAATGGGATGACCATGAAATGGTCAAGGTTATTCTAAGATCACTCATTTTTCGTAATCCTACACAAGTTCAATTAATTCGTGGTGATCCTAGATATAAGCTAATGTCTCCCGAGGAGGTTATAGGGAAGTTTGTGAGCTTTGAATTGATGATCAAAGGCTCCAAACAAATTGTCAACTTGGAGCAAGGCGGCACCTCTACACCCGAGGTGCAACCCGTCGCATTCAAAGCGACGGAGGACAATAAAGAAGAGTCTACATCAAGTAGGCTCCCCATCGATGCCTCCAAGCTCGACAACGAGGAAATGACGCTCATCATCAAGATCTTCCGTCAAATCCTCAAGGAAAGGAGGGGGAAGGACTACAAACCCCGCTCCAAAAGGGTGTGCTACAAGTGTGGTAAGCTCGGTCATTTTATTACAAAATGACCTATATCTAGTGACAGTGACAGGGGCGACGACAAGAGAGGGAAGAAGAAGGAGAAGAAGACATACTACAAGAAGAAGGGCGGCGATGCCCACGTGTGTCGGGAATGGGACTCCGACGTGAGCTCCACCGACTCCTCCTCCGACGAGGACGCCGCCAACATCGCCGTCAACAAGGGTCTTCTCTTCCCCAACGTCGGCCACAAGTGCCTCATGGCAAAAGGACGGCAAAAGAAAGAAGGTAAAATCTAGAGCCTCCACTAAATATACAACATCTAGTGATGAGGGTAGCTCTAGTGAAGATGAGGAAAATTTGCTTACCCTTTTTGCCAACCTTAACATGCATCAAAAAGAAAAATTGAATGAATTGATAGGTGCTATTCATGAGAAGGATGAACTCTTGGATAGCCAAGAGGAATTCCTTATTAAGGAAAATAAAAAGCATGTTAAGGTGAAAAATGCTTATGCTCAGGAGATAGAAAAATGTGAAAACTTGACTAAAGAGCTTAGCATTTGCCATGACACCATTTCCAACCTTAGAACTAAGAATGTTAATTTAATTGCTAATATTGAAAAATCAAATGTATGTCATGATTCAATTGCCAATCTTAGAAATGAAAATGCTAGTTTAATTGCTTAGATTGATAAATTAAATGAATCAATTTCTAGCCTTAAAATTTAGAATGCTAGTTTAATTTCAATGGCTAGAGACTTAAATGTTTGCAATGATTCTATTTCCTGTCTTAGAAATGAGAATGCCATATTACATGCTAAGATAGAAGAATTAAATGCTTGCGAACCCTCTACATCTAGTGTTGATCATGTCACTATTTGTACTAGATGTAGAGACATTAATGTTGATGCTATTCATGATCACCTAGCTTTAATTAAACAACAAAATGATCACATAGCTCAACTAACTGCAAAGATTAATGAGCATGAGATAGAAAATGAAAATTTTAAATTTGCTAGGAGCATGCTCTATAGTGGGATACGCCCTGGCATTAAGGATGACATTCGTTTCCAACAGGGAAGCAATGTCAAACTTAATGCCCCCAAAAGATTGTCTAATTTTGTTAAGGGCAAGGCTCCCATGGCTCAAGATAACGAGGGTTACATTTTATATCCTGCTGGTTATCCAGAGCACAAGATTAGGAGAATTCATGCTAGGAAGTCTCATTCAGTTTCCCATCATGCTTTTATGTATAAGAATGAGGCTTCTAGCTCTAGGCAATCAACTCATGTTAAATTGCTTAAAAAGAAAACTCCTACTGCATCAAATGAACCTAATGTTCCATTTAAAACTTTTGATGCATCTTATGTGCTAACTAACAAATTAGGCAAAGTAGTTGCCAAATATGTTGGGGGCAAACACAAGGGCTCCAAGACTTGTGTTTGGGTACCCAAGGTGCTTGTTTCTAATGTGAAAGGACCAAAGACCATTTGGGTACCTAAGAACAAGGCCTAAACTTGTTTTGTAGGTTTATGAATCCAGCGGCTCAAGTTGGATAATTGATAGCGGGTGCACAAACCACATGACAGGGGAGAAAAGGATGTTCTCCTACAAGAAAAACGATGATCCCCAACGAGCTATCACATTTGGGGATAGAAATCAAGGTTTGGTCAAAGGACTTGGTAAAATAGCTATATCTCTTGACCATTCTATTTCCAATGTTTTTCTTGTAGATTCTTTAGATTATAACTTGCTTTCAGTTTCTCAATTATGCAAAATGGGTTACAACTGTCTTTTTACAGATTTAGGTGTTACCGTCTTTAGAAGAAGTGATGATTCAGTAGCATTTAAGGGAGTATTAGAGGGTCAGCTATACTTAGTTGATTTTAATAGAGCTGAACTCGATACTTGCTTAATTGCTAAGACTAATATGGGTTGGCTCTGGCATCGCTGACTAGCCCATGTTGGGATGAAGAATCTTCACAAGCTTCTAAAGGGAGAACACATTTGGGACTAACAAATGTTCATTTTGAGAAAGACAATGTTTGTAGCGCATGTCAAGCAGGGAAGCAAGTTGGTACCCACCATCCACACAAAAACATCATGACAACGGACAGGCCATTGGAGTTACCCCACATGGATTTATTCGGCCCGATAGCTTACATAAGCATCGGCAAGAGTAAGTACTGTCTAGTAATTGTGGATGATTATTCTCGCTTCACTTGGGTATTCTTGTTGCAGGAAAAATCTCAACCCCAAGATACCTTAAAGGGATTCTTGAGACGAGCTCAAAATGAGTTCAGTTTAAGGATCAAAAAGATAAGAAGCGACAACGGGACGGAGTTCAAGAACTCACAAATAGAAGTCTTTCTTGAGGAGGAGGACATCAAGCATGAGTTCTCTTCTCCCTACACACCCCAACAAAATGGTGTAGTGGAGAGGAAGAATAGAACTCTACTAGACATGGCAAGGACAATGTTTGATGAGTACAAGACTCCGGTCCGGTTTTGGGCTGAGGCAATTAACACCGCCTGCTACTCCATCAACCGGCTCTACCTCCACCGAATCCTCAAAAAGACATCATATGAACTCCTTACCGGTAAAAAGCCCAATGTTTCATATTTTAGAGTGTTTGGTAGCAAATGTTTTATTCTTGTTAAAAGAGGTAGAAAATCCAAATTTGCTCCTAAGGCTGTAGAAGGCTTTTTACTTGGTTATGACTCAAACACAAGGGCATATAGAGTCTTCAACAAATCCACTGGATTAGTTGAGGTTTCTTGTGACATTGTGTTTGATGAGACTAATGGCTCCCAAGTGGAGCAAGTTGATCTTTATGAATTAGATGATGAAGAGGCTCCATGCGTCGCGCTTAGGAACATGTCCATTGGGGATGTGTATCCTAAGGAATTCGAAGAGCCTCCACAAACACAAGATCAACCATCATCTTCCATGCAAGCATCTCCACCAACTCAAGATGAGGATCAAGCTCAAGATAATGAAAATGAAGATCAAGAGGATGAGCCACCTCAAGAGGAGGACAATGATCAAGGGGGAGATGAAGCTAATAAAGACAAGGAAGATGATCAGGGACAAAGACCACCACACCCAAGAATCCACCAAGCGATTCAAAGAGATCACCCCGTGAACTCTATTCTCGGTGACATTCATAAGGGGGTAACAACTCGATCTTGAGTCGCTCATTTTTGTGAACATTACGCTTTTGTGTCCTCTATTGAGCCATACAGGGTGGAGGATGCACTAAGAGATTCGGATTGGGTGCTGGCAATGCAAGAGGAGCTCAACAACTTCACGAGGAATGAGGTATGGCATTTAGTTCCATGTCCTAACCAAAATGTTGTAGGTACCAAATGGTGTCGGGAACCATAATTAGGGGTACCCCCAAGACTCCTAATCTCAGCTGGTAACCCCCATCAGCACAAAGCTGCAAAGGCCTGATGGGCGCAATTCAGGTCAAGGCTCCGTCCACTCAAGGGACACGACCTCGCCTCACCCGAGCCCATCCTCGGGCAAAGATAGCCGACCCAGGAGGATCCACGTCTCGCTCGAGGGTCTCCTCAAGCAACGGGCGCACCTTCGACTCGCCCGAGGCCCGGCTCGGGCAGGCTTCACGGAGAAGCAACCTTGGCCAGATCGCCACGCCAACCGACCATATCGCAGGAGCATTCAATGCAAGGATCGTCTGACACCTTATCCTGACGCGCGCTCCTCAGTTGACAGGGCCGAAGTGACCGTAGTCACTTCGCCGCTCCACTGACTGACCTGACAGGAAAACAGCAACGTCTGCCCTGCCCCGACAGCCGTGCCACCCGCCAGGGTGAGGCTGACAGCAGCCAAGTCCAGCCTCGGGTGCCATAGGAAGCTCCGCCTTGCCCGACCCCAGGGCTCAGACTCAACCTCGACTCCGGAAGACGGTCTCTGCCTCACCCGACCCTAGGGCTCGGACTCAACCTCGACTTCGGAAGACGGTCTCCGCCTCGCCCGACCCCAGGGCTCAGACTCAGCCTCGACCTCGGAGGAGTCACCGCCTCGCCCAACCTCGAGCTCGGACCGACCACATCACGGGGGGGCCATTATTACCCTACCCCTAGCTAGCTCAGGCTACAGGGAACAAGACCGGCGCCCCATCTGGCTCGCCCCGATAAAACAGGTAATGATGGCACCCCGCGTGCTCCATGACGACGGCGGTTCTCAACCCCTTACGGAAGCAAGGAGACGTCATCAAGGATCCGACAGCCCCGACAGTTGTGCTTCCACCGGGCTTAAGCGCTCCTCCGACGGCCATGACATCACATGAACAGGGCAGCAACACCGTCCAACAGCCACGTCGACATGTACATAGGACTCTGGCTCCTCCCTGCTAGACACGTTAGCACATTGCTACGCTCCCTATTGTACACCTAGACCCTCTCCTTACATCTATAAAAGGAAGGTCCAGGGCCCTCATACGAGAAGGTGGCCGCGTGGGAGAACGGGCCGACGCACAAGGCTCTCGCTCTGTCTCTCTCTCCCTCGCGAATGCTTGTAACCCCCTACTGCAAGCGCATCCGCCCTGGGCGCAGGACAACACGAGGCCGTGGTTTCCCCTTACTATTTTCCCCCTTGTGTTCCGTCTCGCGCCGACCCGTCTGGGCTGGGACACGCAGCGACAATTTACTCGTCGGTCTAGGGACCCCCCGGGGTCGAAACGCCGACAGTTGGCGCGCCAGGTAGGGGCCTACTGCGTGTTGACGAACAACTTCCCGTCAAGCTCCAGATGGGTAGTCTCCAGCAACCTCTCCAGCCTGGGACGATGCTTCGTTTCGGGAGTCTTGAGTTCATGTCCCTCGATGGCAGCTACGACCTGATACTCCTTCCACCGCCGTGCGACAACGACAATGGCGGCCATCAGCCCGCCCACCGGCGGCGGAATCGACGACGTCTTCCCCGTGTGGCGGAAGAGCAACATCCGGGTATGTCCCGTCACCTTCCCCGCTGACGGAGGAGGAGGCGGGGCGGGCATGGCCAAGCAGGAGGTGGCACCTCGTCGGCTGTCGAGCGAGTCAACGGCGCCGGCGCCCCAACGGGGGACACATCAGGCGTTGACCTTGCGTCTGAGACGAAGACGAGCGTCGTTTCCCCGCAACACGCCAACCCCAAGCAGACGGACGACGCCAGCACGCTGGCGAAGGACTTGCTGGGCGTTAGCCTCGTACCTGAGATGACGGTGCAGTCCGTCCCTGACACGACTTCGTCACCATCCGTTGATCAAGAGGTATCGTCCGTTTTTCATCCTGTGCCTTTTAGATTCAGCTTCGACCCACCAAGCGACCCCGCTTCGGGGGATGCTTTCATAAAGGCATATCCGAACCTTCTGGGGTATCATAAGCGGTCAACCTAGGACCGACTGACGGCCGTCTCGACCTACGGGCCCCTGGGTTCCGAGGAAGATGACGAGCCCGACTATGGTTGGGATTTCTCCGGGCTCGATAACCCCAGTGCCATGCGGGACTTCATGACAACATGTGACTACTACCTCTCCGATTGCTCCGATGATGGCCACAGCCTTGACGACGAGGACTGTGGTCCAAGTCGCGAATGTTTCCACGTCGATCTAGGGGGTCTCGACGAAGGCAACCACCTTGGTATGCCGGAGGACGGCGATCCCCCTAGGCCTGCGCCTCGAGTTGACATCCTTCGGGAGCTAGCTGTGGTCCTAGTCCCTGCGGGGGGTCAGGACGCACAACTCAAGCAAATCCGCGAGATGCAGGCCAGGCTCGACGAGGAAGCAGGACAACTTGTGCAGCTTCGGCAAAATATTGGGCAGGAGTGGGCAGGCCGAGCACCGGCCGGATAAGCGCGTCATCTGGCCCAGGACGTCCAGCACCGCATCGCCGACGATGCCAGGGCAAGGCTGCCCCCGGCTTCCAGTGGGGTCGGCCAAAACCTGGCTGCAGCAGCAATGCTACTCCGAACGATGCCAGAACCATCCACCACCGAGGGGCGGCGTATCCAGGGAGAGCTCAAGAATCTCCTAGAAGATGCCGCGGTCCGACGGGCCGAAAGCTCTGCCTCCCGAAGGCAGGGATACCCCCCGGAGCATCGCGCCGCGACTTCCCGATTCATGCGGGAAGCCTCGGTCCACACCGGGCGCACGCGGAACATAGCGCCTGCGGCCCCGGGTCACCTCGGCAACGAGCACCACCGCCGCGACCGTCGAGCCCACCTCGACGAGAAGGTGCGCCGAGGCTACCACCCCAGGAGTGGGGGACGCTACGACAGCGGGGAGGATCGGAGCCCCTCGCCCGAACCACCCGGTCCGCAAGCTTTCAGCCAGGCCATACGACGGGCGCCGTTCCCGACCCGGTTCTGAACCCCGACTACCATCACCAAGTACTCGGGGGAGACAAGGCCAGAACTGTGGCTCGTGGACTACCGGCTGGCCTGCCAGCTGGGTGGAACGGACGATGACAACCTCATCATCCGCAACCTTCCCTTGTTCCTCTCGGACGCCGCCCGAGCCTGGCTGGAGCATCTGCCTCCTGCGCAGATCTCCAACTGGGACGACCTGGTCAAAGCCTTCGCCGGCAACTTCCAGGGCACATACGTGCGCCCTAGGAACTCCTGGGATCTCCGAAGCTGCCGCCAACTTCCGGGAGAGTCCCTGCGGGACTACATCCGGCGATTTTCGAAGCAGCGCACCGAGCTGCCCAACATCACCGACTCGAACGTCATCGGCGTGTTCCTCGCCAGCACCACTTGCCACGACCTGGTGAGCAAGCTAGGTCGCAAGACTCCCACTAGGGCGAGCGATCTGATGGACATCGCCACCAAGTTCGCCTCTGGTCAGGAGGCGGTCGAGGCCATCTTCCGGAAGGACAAGCAGCCTCAGGGGCGCCAGCCGGAAGACGTCCCCGAGGCGTCCGCTCAGCGCGGAGCGAGGAAGAAGGGCAAGAAGAAGTCGCAAGCGAAACGTGACGCCGCCGACGCAGACCTTGTCGCTGCCGCCGAGCACTGGAACCCTCGGAAGCCTCCTGGAGGCGCCAACCTGTTCGACAAGATGCTCAAGGAGTCGTGCCCCTATCATCAGGGTCCCATCAAGCACACCCTTGAGGAGTGCGTCATGCTTCGGCGCCACTTCCACAAGGCCGGGCCACAGGCGGAAGGTGGCAAAGCCCACAACAATGACAAGAAGGAGGATCACAAGGCAGAGGAGTTCCCCGAGGTCCACGACTGCTTCATGATCTACGGTGGGCAAGTGGCGAACGCCTCGGCTCGGCAACGCAAGCAAGAGCGCCGGGAGGTCTGCTCGGTGAAGGTGGCGGCGCCAGTCTACCTAGACTGGTCCGACAAGCCCATCACCTTCGACCAAGGCGACCATCCCGACCGCGTGCCGAGCCCGGGAAAGTACCCACTCGTTGTCGATCCTATCATCGGCAACGTCAGGCTTACCAAGGTCCTCATGGACGGAGGCAGCAGCCTCAACATCATCTACGCCGAGACCCTCGGGCTCCCGCAGATCGATCTTTCCTCGATCCGGACCGGCACGACGCCCTTTCACGGGATCATCCCCGGGAAGCGCGTCCAATCCCTTGGGCAACTCGATCTGCCCATCTGCTTCGGGACTCCCTACAACTTCCGAAAGGAAACCCTCACGTTCGAGGTGGTCGGGTTCCAAGGAACCTACCACACAGTGCTGGGGAGACCATGCTACGCCAAGTTCATGGCCGTCCCCAACTACACCTACCTCAAGCTCAAGATGCCGGGCCCCAATAGGGTCATCATCGTCGGCTCCACGTACCGACACACGTACGAATGCGACATGGAGTGCGTGGAGTACGCTGAGGCCCTCGCCGAATCTGAGGCCCTCATCGCCGACCTGGAGAGCCTCTCCAAGGAGGCGCCAGATGCGAAGCGCCATGCCGGCAACTTCGAGCCAGCTAAGGCGGTTAAGTCCGTCCCTCTCGACCCCAGCAACGACGTCTCCATGCAGATCCGGATCGGCTTCGAGCTCGACCCCAAATAGGAAGTAGTGCTCGTCTACTTTCTCCGCACGAACGCTGAGGTTTTTGCGTGGAGTCCCTCGGACATGCCTGGCATACCGAGGGATGTCGCCGAGCACTCGCTGGATATCTGAGATGGAGCCCGACCCGTGAAGCAGCCTCTGCGCCGATTCGACAAAGAAAAGCGCAGAGCCATAGGCGAGGAGATCCACAAGCTGATGGCTACATGGTTCATCAAAGAGGTATTCCATCCCGAATGGCTAGCCAACCCTGTGCTTGTGAGAAAGAAAGGCGGGAAATGGCGGATGTGTGTAGACTACACTAGTCTAAACAAAGCATTTCCGAAAGTTCCCTACCCTCTGCCTCGCATCGATCAAATCATGGATTCCAGTGCTGGGTGCGAAACCCTGTCTTTCTTCGATGCCTACTCAGGGTATCACCAAATCAGGATGAAAGAGTCCGACCAGCTCGCGACTTCTTTCATCACACCTTTTGGCATGTACTGCTACATTACTATGCCATTCGGTTTGAGGAATGCGGGTGCGACATACCAAAGGTGCATGAACCACGTGTTCGGAGAGCACATTGGTCGAACGGTCGAGGCTTACGTCGATGACATCGTAGTCAAGATGAGGAAAGCCTCCGACCTCCTCTCCGACCTTGAAACGACATTCAAGTGTCTCAAGGCGAAAGGCGTAAAACTCAATCCCGAGAAGTGTGTTGCATCGGAGTCCCTCGGGGCATGCTCCTGTGGTTCATCGTCTCCGAGCGGGGCATCGAGGCCAACCCGGAGAAAATCGTGGCCATCACCAACATGGGGCCCATCAAGGACTTGAAAGGAGTATAGAGGGTCATGGGATGCCTTGCTGCTCTGAGCCGTTTCCTCTCACGCCTCGGCGACAGAGGCCTACCTCTGTACCGCCTCTTAAGGAAGACCGAGCGCTTCACTTGGACCCCCGAGGCCGAGGAAGCCCTCGGGAACCTAAAGGCGCTCCTTACAAGCGTGCCCATCTTGGTGCCCCCCGCTGCCGGAGAAGCCCTCTTGATCTACGTCGCCGCTACCACTCAGGTGGTCAGCGCCGCGATCGTGGTCGAGAGACGAGAAGAGAGGCACGCATTGCCCGTCCAGAGGCTGGTCTACTTCATCAGTGAGGTATTGTCCGAGACCAAAATCCGCTACCCGCAAATTTAGAAGCTACTGTACACGGTAATTCTGACGCGTCAAAAGCTACGACACTACTTCGAGTCTCATCCGGTGACTGTGGTGTCATCCTTCCCCCTGGGAGAGATCATCCAGTGCCGAGAGGCCTCGGGTAGGATTGCAAAGTGGGCGGTGGAGATCATGGGGGAGACAATCTCGTTCGCTCCTCGGAAGGCCATCAAGTCCCAAGGCTTGGCGGACTTTATGGCTGAATGGGTCGACGCCCAGCTTCCAGCAGCTCTGATCCAACCGGAACTTTGGACCACGTTTTTCGACGGGTCGCTGATGAAGACAGGAGCGGGCGCGGGCCTGCTCTTCATCTCACCCCTCGGGAAGCACCTCCGCTACGTTCTGCGCCTCCATTTCCCGGCGTCCAACAACGTGGCCGAGTACGAGGCTCTGGTTAACGGGTTGCGCATCGCCATCGAGCTAGGGATCCGGCACCTTGACGCTCGTGGCGACTCACAGCTTGTCATCGATCAAGTCATGAAGAACTCCCACTACCGCGACCCGAAGATGGAAGCCTACTGCGATGAGGTTCGGCGCCTAGAGGACAAGTTCTACGGGCTCGAGCTCAACTACATCGCCTGACGATACAACGAGACTGCCGACGAGCTGGCTAAGATAGCCTCGGGGCGGACAATGGTTCCTCCGGACGTCTTCTCTCGAGACCTACATCAACCCTCTGTCAAGACCGACGACACGCCCGAGCCTGAGGAGGCCTCGGCTCAGCCCGAGGCACCCTCGGCCCCCGAGGGTGAGGCACTGCGCGTCGAGGAAGAGCGGAATGGGGTCACGCCTAATCGAAACTGGTAGACCCCGTACCTGCAATATCTCCACCAAGGAGAGCTACCCCTCGATAGAGCCGAAGCTCGGCGACTGGCGCGGCGCGCCAAGTCGTTCGTCTTGGTAGGTGACGGAAAGGAGCTCTACCACCACAGCCCCTCAGGCATCCTCCAGCGATGCATATCCATCGCCGAAGGTCAGGAACTATTGCAAGAAATACACTCGGGGCTTGCGGTCATCACGCAGCGCCTCGAGCCCTTGTTGGAAACGCCTTCCGACAGGGTTTCTACTGGCCAACCGCGGTTGCCGACGCCACTAGGATTGTACGCACCTGCCAAGGGTGTCAATTCTACGCAAGGCAGACGCACCTGCCCACTCAGGCCCTGCAAACAATACCCATCACCTGGCCGTTTGCTGTGTGGGGTCTGGACCTCGTTGGTCCCTTGCAGAAGGCACCCGGGGGTTACATGCACCTGCTGGTCGCCATCGACAAATTCTCCAAGTGGATCGAGGTCAGACCCCTAAATAGCATCAGGTCCGAACAGGAAGTGGTGTTCTTCACCAACTTCATCCATCGCTTTGGGGTCCCGAACTCCATCATCACCGACAACGGCACCCAGTTCACTGGCAGAAAGTTCCTAGACTTCTGCGAGGACCACCACATCCGGGTGGACTGGGCCGCCGTAGCTCACCCCATGACGAATGGGCAGGTAGAGCGTGCCAACGGCATGATTCTGCAAGGACTCGAGCCACGGATCTACAACGACCTCAACAAATTCGGCAGGCGATGGATGAAGGAACTCCCCTCGGTGGTCTGGAGTCTGAGAACGACGCCAAGCCGAGCCATGGGCTTCACGCCGTTCTTTCTAGTCTATGGGGCCGAGGCTATCTAGCCCACAGACTTAGAATATGGATCCCCGAGGACGAGGGCGTACGACGACTGAAGCAACCAGACCAACCGAGAAGACTCACTGGACCAACTGGAAGAGGCTCGGGACATGGCCTTACTACACTCGACAAGGTATCAGCAGTCCCTCCGACGCTACCACGCCCGAGGGGTTTGGTCCCGAGACCTCGAGGTGGGGGACTTGGTGCTTCGGCTACGACAAGACGCCCGAGGACGCCACAAGCTCACGCCTCCCTGGGAAGGGCCATTCATCATTGCCAAGATTTTCAAGCCCGGAACATACAAGCTGGCCAATAGTCAAGGCGAGGTCTACAACAATGCTTGGAACATCCGACAGCTACGTCGCTTCTACCCTTAAGATGTTTTCAAGTCGTTCATACACCTCATTTACATACGCAAATAAAGTCTAACCATCAAGGAATGGTCAGCCTTGCCTCGGCAAAGCCCGACCCTCCCTCGGGGGCTAAAAGGGGGGAACCCCCTCTGCGTCAAAATTTTCCTCGGAAAAAGTCTCCCACCAAAACGACTTTCGTGTTTTCCGGCTATATCAGTAATAGAACCCCGAGAAATGAATAAGAGTGCATGTAAACGGCAAGGCCGACCGAGCCGAGGGACTCCTACGCCTCCGGGATACGGATACCTCACTCGTCACCTACCACGAAAAATAACTCTTACTTGGGTAAGCGATCCTGCTACTCACGAACAAGTCCGGATACGCGAAACAGGAGGAAAAGAGACAAGCTTTATATCACGACGACAAAGTGTTCAGGTCTCGGCGGCCGCGAAAGACACATACATATTCAAAATAAACTGCTCCGGCAGAATCAGGCATCGCCCGGGGGAGGAGCTGCACCCTCATCTTCGTTTCCACCCTCGGCGAGATCCGCCCCGCCCTCGGACGGCGGCGCAAGCGGAAGGATCTCCGCCTCGAAAGTGGACGCCAACATCACGCTTGGCCCCGCGGCGGCCGCAACAAGCCTCAGAACTTCGGCAGGGCAGCTTCATCTTTGTCGGGAAGGCAGTACCCCTCGCTGACCCACTCTAGATCCACATCGTAGTGGGAAGTGAGCACGGCGAAGGCTCGCCTAACGCCGTGACGCAGTGCCTCGCGGAGTCTGCCGCGCGCGTGGCCACCCAAGGCCTGCAGGCGACTCTGGGGGAGCTCCCCGAGGGGACGTCGTCAAAACCAAAGATCTGGCAGAAGGCCGAGACAGCCTCGGACATGGCCACGCGGTCGGCCTCCTTCTGCTCAGCCGCCTGGGCAAGTGCCTTGGCGGACTCGTTGAGGGCAGACTCGAGCTCTACAAACAGCCAAAGCAGAAGTCTTCAAACACGAGTTGAAGAATGAAGCTGAATCAAAATCTCAAAACAGCCAAGACATACCTTCGGCCCGGGCACGCTGCTTTGAGGCTGCGGCTTGGGCGGACTGAGCAGACCCGACGGCCACGGCCAGGTCCGCAGCAAGGGCTCCGGCCCGAGCAGATGCCTCGGCTAGCTAGCCTCCAAGGGCACAACCCGGCTTTCAGCCTCGGTGGCCCGGCCCCGAGATTGGTCCCGCTCACCAATGACCTAGCCAAGCTCCAACTACCGCTGCTGCGCCTCTGCGCGCGCCGCCGCTGCCTCTGCCCCCAGCTCGTCACAGAGAAACCGAAGGTCCGCCGCCTCGGCGCTCCGTTGGGAGAGGCGCTCGGTAGCCTTGGCAAGCGTGGTCCTCAGGAACCGCAGCGAACCCCAGACGTCGGCATCGCGGCGGATGAACGACGACTTGAAGGTGCCCAGATCCGTTAGATCCTGAGGAAGGGAAGCGGGGCTCACAAAGAATGCCTTATCACATGAAAGGTATGCCTGAAATCCTTACCTGGAGGATCCTGGGAACGTCCCTGGAAAGGACCTCCAGGGTCGACCGAAGCGACCCCACCGTTGCCTCGGTACACTCACGAAGCTCGTCCCAAGCCTGCTCCTCTCGCTCATTGTCAAGAACAAAGAGGGGTTTCGAGGCACCACGGGTCTAGAACCGGAGCCTCTCCCCATGCCGTTCATTGGGACCTCGCCGCGGGAGGATGAGGTCGCCGCTCCCCAGGACGGGCCACGGTTCTGCGCCCCCTCCTCTAAGGCGTCGGCACCCCCTGCGGTCGGCGCATCAAGTACCTCCTCGACTAAGGGGGCAGGCCTCCGATCACCGGCCTCGGGTAGCAGCGCCTCAGCCATCTCAGCATCGGCGGCGACGGATGGCCCCATGGGCAGAACGGCAACAACCTCGGCTGAGACTGGTGCCGGCGTCGGCAACACGTCAGGTGGTGTGAAGGCCGCGGCCGCACCAGTAGTCTCCCCCGGCACGACGGCCGCCTCAGCAGAGGGGTCCGCCTGAGGAGCCCGCCCCACGGCAACTCGTGCCGCCTGAGCCCCCCGCTTTGGGCCATCTTGTGAGGAGGTCAGCCGGCCGGCGAGGCCCAGTGCGGCACTGGATGCAGAAGCCGACGCCGTCTTGAGGACCTTCCGGGGAGCCAGACCGGTCGAGCCATGCCTCCGTTTGCTGGGAGGAAAAGGAAAGGCAGGATCAGGACATACAAAGAAGGAACCGGGACAGAGGTATCCTCAGATACATACCCACTCCGAGCAATGACAAATCGTGCCTGCGGGGAGGCCCCTCGAGCCTCGGTCCCCGCGGGCACCACCAAGGTTTGCCCCGCTGCCGGCTTCAGCACCATCCCTGCCTCGGGCGCCCGGGGCGCCGAAGGGACGGTCCGCCCAGGCGCAGACACGGCGACCTGAGGATCAGCCTCCTGTGCTGCCGGCACGGGCAACGGCTCTTCAGGGATAGGCGGATCGGCCTGACTCCCCGGGGTCACCTCAACCACCTCAGCCAAGGGGTCAAGTACCCCCTCGGCCTGCCCCTGTTCTTCGGACCGGGACCCTGATGCCCCGGCCCTGGATACTGACGACGCCAGCCCACTCGGGGGCTGGCTCGACGACCCCGGGCCCAGCCGCAGATCTAGGCTGAGGCCGAGGCGGGCCACCATGTCGTTGTCCTCGTCGTCATCGTCATCGTCGTCGTCATCGTCAGGCGTCTCCGGCGACGGCTCCCTCGGGAGCCCGTCCCTCTCCTGCCGCCGACGACGCTTCTCCAAGGCATCCCGAGCCCGCGTCCGCTCGCGGGCCTGATCCTTCTTCGCGTCCTTCTTCTCCTTCCTCTTCTCCGCAGCAACCCTCCGCACGGCTCGGTCCACCGCGTCCTCCGGGACCGGTGGCAGGGAAGGCTTGTGAAACCCCACCTCCTAGAGACGGACGAAAAGTCTCGGGTGTGAGAACCAAGGGAAATCTGACATAAGAAGGAAGAAGGAGCGGACACTCACCAGGGACATACACCCGTGCTCGGGACTCATCGGGAGCTGGGTAAGGGTGCCGACGTCTAGCCTCCCTACCGTGCCAGCTACCCGCCTGTGGAGGTCATCGGCGAGGAGGGGGACCGAGGACATCTGCGAACCCTCCAAGTCGACCCCCGGCGTCATCTCCGAAAGCAGCAGCCGCTGCTCCGTCAAGGCGAGCACCCTCCGGCGATGGATGGCGGCGACCACCCCCGCGGCGGTAAGCCCTCCGTCTCACAGCTCCTGCAAGGCCTCCAGAAGGGGCTGGAGATTCTTCTGTCTGTCGCGCGGGGCCCCATAGCGCCAGTTGCTGCCGGCGGTGGTCACCACTCGTTGAGAAAACGATGGGAGCCTCCCATCATCGTTCCGAAGGTAAAACCATCGGCGCGGCCACCCCTTGTTTGAAGACACAAGGATGGCGGGGATGTACTGTTGCGCACGCGCCTGCCTGGAGGATGCAGCCACCGGCCCGCACCGCCATGCGAACTCTCCTTTCCCCCGTCGTCAAGGCAAAAGCTCCGCGGAGAAGAGATGGGTCCACAGATCCCAGTGGGGGTCAATCCCCAAAAATCCTTTGCAAACCGCCGTGAAGATGGTTGCTTGCGCGATGGAGTTGGGGTTGAGATTGTGCAGCTCCACCCCGTAGAAATGCAGAATCACCCGCATGAAACGACTTGCTGGCACTCCGAACCCCCGCTCGTGGAAAGAGACGAAACTCAGCACATACCCCGGCGGTGGGGACGGGGTGGCTCTGCTCGGGGGAGCAATCCACTCCGGCTGCGGGTCACCGGAGAGGGGACGAAGCAAGCCATCGGCAACAAGGGCCTCCAGATCGTCCGCCGTGACGGTGGAGAAAGGCCACGGGTCGCGCGGCGGAACGACAGTTACCCGATCGGCCATCACCAAGCGAAGGAGGTGGCGGCGGAGCGGACAAGGTGCGCGGTTTTCTTTCTCTGGCTATTCCCTCAGGTTGCGGAAACCTAAGCGGGAGGCGAGCAGCAGAGTAAAGAACCACCACTGGTCCCTCTTTCGAATATATAAAGGCTCGGGCAAGACCCGTTCAACACTCCGCCCGAACCCGCCGCGAAATCCAAAACTCGAAGGCGAAACGACCGTTCCTCGAATGGCTCGCACAACGGCTACCCCGCGAAACACTCGTCCCGTCGCATTAACTCTGCGGCAGGGCAGGCGGCACCTTTGGCAGGCGAAGCAGGCGACGCTTCACCTCCGCCATGTTGACCACTTAAAAAAAAGTACGCCACGTCGTTCAATTTCATATCCCTTTTTCTCTTCCCCTTTCTCTCACTTGCTACAGGGACTGGGAAAGGGGATACTCCGAAAGGGATCCTTCTTCGCGAAGGAAGCGGGCCACGAGCCCCCCTACTGATCAGAGGTTCGAAGGCTGGCCCCTCAGAAGGGTTCGACAGCCGCCTCAGAGCACTCGGGCTCCGCGCCCACTACTGGTCAGAGGTTCGAAGGCTAGCCCCTCGGAAGGGTTCGACAGCCGCCTCAGGCCACTCGGGCTCCGCGCCCACTACTGATCAGGGGTTCGAAGGCTGGCCCCCCGAAGGGTTCGACAGGCCCCTCAGAACACGTAGAGCGAGGGATGACTCTGGGTACGTCCGATACATGGCCGAGGCTCGGGCTACGCTCCCGAGGTACCCTAGGACATTTCCGAGACCAGCAGGAGCGATTCTGTAACGGAATCCCATCAGAGGGAGGCATCGAGCCCTCGGACCCTATCAAACGGGACTAGGTCCGGCAAATCACCTGCAAGTACTTTTGGAGCGCGCCTCTGGGCCACTAGCCGACCCTTATCGAACGGGGCACGGGCGTCCACTCGGATCACCCGTTAGCAACTCACTGGAGACACCATGTTCGGCGCCCTCCGAGGGCAACATGGAGCTTTTCCCCCCTCCTCCTTGCGGAAAGGCGACGAAGGGGCGTATGATAAAAGCCGAGTCAGTCCTTGACCGTCCTCTCGCTCTATGCGGAGGCTCGAGGGCTGCTCTCGCAAACCCGGCTCCGGCCAAACCGTTGATAGCGTCAACATACCAGCCCGAGAACTCGGAACTTGACTATGCACCCGGGCAACGACCAGTTCGCATGAGGGAACAACCATACCGGCCGAGGCATCACGAAACGCGCTAAGACCTCAGAGGAGTCAAACCACTCCTCCGAGGCCTCGGGGGCTACACCCGGCGGGTGCGCTCGCGCGCACCCACCGGAACGAAATGCAACCGAGAAAGGCCGGTCCCCTTGCAAAAAAGTGCGACAAAAGCCTCCAAGCGTGTAACACCCCTGGTGTTACTATAACTAAAACTTGAGCATGGCATCATAAGCATTGGCATTGCACATGTTTGACACACCTAGAGTGCATTCACTAGGCAAAAATTTCAAACAAGTTGTATTGTTTTAGTGTTTTGCAAATAGAACCCTGGATAGGGAACTTAACCCTAAATAGGGATTAAAGGGGTAAAACCTAACCCAAGTTGAGAAAACCTAAAAGCTTTAGGGGAAAGTCATAAAATGACCCCAAGAATAAACTTGAATCACCTTTATACCCCTAAGGTACCAAAAACCCTAATTGGAACCCTGGAAAACCCTAAATCCAAACCCTAGGGGCCTATGTGCAAAAACAGTGCACATTTGGACTAAAGTGTGAAAACTACTATGTTAAAGCATATTAAGTCATACGGTTCCCAATCATGAGGGTTTGCAATCCAAAACTTGAGATTTGGACTTAAGTGCAAAAGAGCCACACTTGACTCATTTGATGAAGTCTGAAATTCAGTATGATTGCTTCAACTTTAAGCCCTTGTATCTTTCAAATTCTAGGGTTTCTACCCTAGGTCACCACATCAAACTTGTAGCCCAATCATAGGAGAACAATTTTTCTAAAGAGGGCAAGCCATGTTCTTGTGAGAAATTTGGAGATAATCATGCTCAAACTTTGGCTGTCAGGTTGATTAAGTTCTAAACTTCAGACAAGCAGTGCAACTGCAAGCACTTTGGGCATGAATTAATGCATGATCGAGCAAGTATTTGCCTAGGATTGCTATACCAAGATTATAGCTGGATCCTAGGGCTACAACTTTGCTAAAGAGTGTCGATCATGTTGATATATAAAATCAAGAGAAAATCTGCCCTAAATCTTGGCTGTCAGATGACTGAAGAACAAACGCCATGGTACAGTAACTAAGTGGATCAGACCGCCCGTGCGGCAAACTCACCGCCGGCGACCTCTTTGCGCCAAAATTCGTGCTGCCGCCGTCCGGGTTCGTGGGCGGTAGGGAATGGATAACGTCGGGGAGGGATAACCCATACGTGGCGCCACCGCCCTAGCCCAGCCGGAGTCTTCACCGGCGGCCACCGTGACCATTGAATTTTGCCGCGGTGTCGCCCATGCCTCCATCTCCCTCACTGTATCTCTTTCCGACGTGGTAGGCATGCGCTTGCGCTACTATCTGTGGCCGGGGGTCATCTATTGGGCCGCCGTGCCTATAAATTGAGTAGGGTGCCACGGCGAGGTGCTTTCATCTCCACCAGTGAAGCTCAGTCAAAGTCAAATTCGCACTGCCCTCTCCATCTTCGCCCAAATTGATTGCACGCAATGAAAACACAGCTTCTTACGACCCTGTAGCCTCAATCCCCAACCCCAATTTCAACCAGAGCCGCCGTGACACCGATTTCCCCCTTTCTCTGTCTCCGGCGAACGTAAAGCCCTGCGCTCCGTGGCCAGCCCTCTCTGGTAAGTCCCTGTCCGATTCAAGCCTTGTTTTAGCAGATCTATGTGTTCATGAAGCTCCTCGTAGTGGCCGTTTAACCAATCCGAGCGTGGATAATTGAGAACACGGGATTGACACCGCGGTTTCCGCCGTGCACGTGGACAGGCCGTTCTCAGTGCGTTCTTGTCAAATTGATGCGTGTTCCTAGGTCGCCTTAAGCTAATAATGCCTCCCCGGTAGTTAGCCGTAACAGTCGTCGCCAGCCATGGCCGGTACGGACCACGTCAGGGACGAGCGACGTGCGTGTCGTGGTCAAGGGCATTCGTGGGGAAGAGATAGAAGATGGAGGGCATTTCTGCAATTTGTCAGTGGCACAAAAGAACAGTAAGCAAACCTACTTCGATTTAGCTAATAAACCGAGGGCCTCTATGCAAAGTTGACGTGGGCGCGCGCGCGTGGACGTGTTTCTGCGGTAGTTGGGCTGCCTGGGCTGAAATCGGCCCAGGACTGTTCAATCTTTATCTTTTTCTTTTTCCAGCAGAACTCCAACAAATGTAGAAAATTACAGAAAAATCTTAAAATTGTGAAACCAATTTTCCTAGGCTTAAAATTTTTCCCTAGAATTTAATAAAAATAGTTTCATGATTTTTAGATCAAATAGGGAATTTTAGAGTATTTAAAATAGCTTAAACTATTGGTTCTGGATTTTTAGAAAATAGATAATAAGTCCAAAAATGCCCAAACTTTTTGTATGAACTTAAAACAATACTTAAAAGCCATGGGTAGAATTTGGTTTGATTTAGACCATGTTTGATAACTAGAACCCAAAACCCCCACCCCTGCTCTTTGAACTCCTTTACTGACTCCGGAAACTCTAAGTTCTCAGAGTTCCGTGAAGGAAAGTTGTATTCAAGACTTAGATAATAAATCTTTATTATCTTCGCACTCTCATGAGCATTACATGGCATTCATTCTTATATATGTATATATATGGTTATGTTAGAACGCGAAGAAGAAGTGGAAGTCACTGAAGAGAAGACATCACCACCCTTGGATTCTCAGGCATGAAACTGCTTCTACTTTGATATTTGTGGATCTGAGCCAGACTCACCTACAAACGAAGGCAAGCCCCGGTGCATGCAACCCTTTTCCTTGTGTTTTTAAATAATTTTCGCACACCTTAAGTCTAGTGAAATGTGCATTAGGTTTATAGGAATTGCTTGAAACCCTTTGATGCATTGCTTTCCTTGATATCCATACCTTTATAGATACTTCTGTGAAGTATCAAAATATGATTTACAAAAATGCTTAGCCTTGCTTAGATCTTGTGGATAGAGGTTATCCTTAGCCTAGCTCGAGAAAGGATGGCTTCTACCTGCAAGAATATTTTCATTTGGAGCAATGGTGGGATCTTACTGCAAAGTTCCCTGTGATGCTCTTTCATCCTAAGGAACAGAAACAATCCTAAGGATGGGAATACGTAAATTGAGACTTGGGTTAGGAACAGGTGATGTTCTACCCAGGTTGATTAAGGATTGATGCGTATGTAGGCGTGCTGACCGAGGACCCTTTAACTGGTCACATGCCTCGTCATGGGTAAGCCTTGCCTCGGGCAGACTAAGGCCAGAATAAGATAACACGAAATGGGCGTGGAGCGGTGGCGAGAGTAGCGTGTACCCTCCGTAGCAAGAGGCTGGACGGTGGTGTATCTGTGCTCTCGGTTTGCATGAACCTGATCTGGTCTTAAGAACCCCGGTGGCGGGTTGACATATGCAAGGGTTAAGTGCTACATATGTCGTGTGATTGGAGATCCTCAGCTGAGTATAATCGATTCGGATCACCGTACCTTCGCGGATATGAAGACTTGGTCACTTCCCTACAACCTAAGTCAGGATGTGAACATTATGAATAAAAAGGATGTTGTATTGATGAGATGGTGAAATTAGACTAGATGCAAATAGAGTCTATTAATACTTAATATGGCGTTAAAATATTGAAAGTAAGGACTCACTTTAGTAAGCTATTTCTGCAAAAGTATCTAAGTTGATTTTTGCTAAAGCCTCTCCTTGATTCCTAATTATCCAGCATACCCTTGAGAGTCTTTTCCTTAGTCGGGTAAGACTTGCTGAGTAATTCCATACTCAGGGTTTATCCCTTCGTTGTTTTTAGGTGAGGAAGTAGCAGATTTCTGTTGCTTCTGTACCAAGGTGGTTCCCCATGAGGAAAAGCAAGAGTGAAGATGCGGGAGGACATGGTCCTTGTTGGGGCGAAGGCGAAGACGCCACCCTCCGCTCGAGGCCTTCGCCGTGGTCGTCGGTCCAACGGAGACAAGACAACGGGCGAAGGCATCCTTCGCTCCATACGACATCGGGCGAAGACCTACAACGAGGTCATCCCACCATGCGGCCTCGACCAGCATGGAGGCCCACGGGTGATCCGGCCCATTGTCGCAGGCCCTGCGTGGCCACTGCGTGTTACAGGCCTAACTTGTAAAGGCGCCTCTGTAATTACAGTCTGTAACCCCGCTTTATGGGAATATTCTGGGGATAACCTAGGTGTCTGAGGGCACATGCGTCCTTAACACAAGACGTTGGGCACTCGGATACCTATAAATACCCCCGCACAGTGCCCTTAAGAGGCTAGGTTAACAGAGCTTTTGCCATCTCGCGCGAGAACCCTGTTTACGTCACTGCTCCCCCCGTTGGATCCCCTTGCAGCAGAGAGCAAGTTCCAACATTTGGCGCCCACCTTTCGTGCTACGAAAAAACCACCCGCGATGGCACCCAAGAAAGCTAACTCGAAGGCTGACGAGGCTGCGAAGGCAGCACTACTTGCCGCAAGAAAGGGCAAGGCCCTCGCCCTCACCCAATCCACCCACCAAGAGGCCACTGAAGACGACGTTCTCCGCACCTGTGAAGACGACACTCTCCGCACCTGCGGCCCTGAAGGACAATCGCAGCCACCCCCAGGCTTCGCCCCACTGGAGGGCGCGGACCTCACCGAGGACGGTGAAGTCCTCGGCGTCTCAGCGGAAGAACAGCTACAGCTGCGCACCCTGCGCCTCAAGAACCGCAATCTCCAGAGGCAGAAAGAGATACTGGAGGCCAAGCGCCAGCGCGTGTCCGCACTAGCCAAGGTGCGGCAAATGATACGCGACGAAGAGCAGAAGGCCCAGGACCTCGAACGGGAGATCGCGCTGATGCAACGCGAAGGCCATCTTGGCCTGCAGCACGGGCCACCCCTACAGCAGCGCGCACAACTGGAAGACACGCGCGAAGGCCACCTCGGCCTGCAGCATGGGCCACCCCTGCAACAGCGCGCACAACCGGAAGACCCGCGTTTCCCCCAGCGCGACCACACCTTCCCGCACGCCGCGCCATTCCAAGGGGTCAACTACCTCGACGAGCGAAGCCCCCTGGTGCCACACCTGCAAGTGATGCCTTGGCCCGCTAACTTCCGGGCAGGGACCTATCCCAAGTACAACGGCAGCACCGACCCAGCACAATACATAATGAGTTATCAGGTCGCCGTTGCATCTTCCGGAGGGGACGACGCCACAATGGCCAAGTCTTTCATCATCGCCCTCGAAGGCCCAGCTCTCACCTGGTTCACCAGGTTGCCTCCGCTGTCCATTGATTCCTGGAGAAGCCTCCGGGACAAGTTCCTGCTCAACTTCCAAGGGTACCGCCCAGACACCGACGCCTTGGCCGAACTCTCGCTCTGCAAGCAGCTGGAGAAGGAGACTTTGCGGGAGTATTACCGCAAATTTTTAACACTCAAGTCACAGCTGCCCTCAGTCGATGACCAGATCGCTATCCACTATGCTATCAGTGGCCTTCGCGCCGGCGTCCTCTATAGCCACTGCATCAGAGATCCGCCCAAGAACCTCCAGGAATTATATCAGCTGTTTGAAAAATACGCCAAATCCGAAGAGCTCCACCAGCGCAAGGTTGAGTCCCAAAGGAAGCCTAAAGATGCTCCACAGTCCAGCCGCACGTGGACGAGGACTCCGCAGCAAGACTCCGGTCGAGACGGCCGCAATCAACATCAAGTGCACAACATCGCCAACCAGCACCCCGCTGCTGAGGCCCCTCGTCGCCAGGAATATCCCCCCAGGGCCGCGGAAATGGAACTCGCGGTAGGGGTCGGGGGCGTGTGCAGCCGCCGCACCGATTCTACTGCCTCTTCCATGGCGAAGACTGCACCCACCAAACCAAAGACTGCCCAGAAACGAAGGCCACCAAAGACAGGATGGCACGGGCGCAGCCAGCCGACAACCCCAGAGTTGTCGCGCACACTTACCAGCAACCCCCTCCACCATATATCCACGCCCCCGCCCCGCATCCACCGCACCACGCTTACCAACACCATCAGGAAGTACAAATTGTACCTCCCCCACCACCACCACCACACCAGCAACATCAAAACATCCCCCACGCCCCAAAGCAGGAAGACTTCGCCGATCAGCCGTATCGCGGAGTCATTCACATGATAACTGGGGGTCCAGCACTGACTTCGACACAAAGCGGCAGAAGCGGGACCACTACCGCAGCATCAACCATGTCGCTGTCACTGGCCCAGTCGTGCAGACAAAGTGGTCCCACATACCGCTAACCTTCGACGCACGAGACGTCGACCTGCGCAGCGCCCCCCACAACGACGCCATGGTTATCAATTGCAGCGTGGCAGGCTGGGACCTGCACAAAGTCCTAGTCGACAATGGCAGTCAGGCGGACATCATCTTCCTCCACGCCTTCGATCGCATGGGCATAAGCCACAGCCTGCTCAAGCCTTCGGACAACCCGTTGTATGGCTTCGGCGGCAAGGGCACCTTTCCTATCGGCAAAATAGAGCTGCCTCTCTCCTTCGATGTAGCACCCAATGCCCGAAGTGAGCAAGTGACCTTTGATATTGTGGATATGGTATATCCGTACAATGCCATCATGGGCCGGGGCTCCATCAATAAGTTTGAAGTAGCCATTCACGGACTGTACCTATGTATGAAGATACTAGGTCCGTTAGGCGTCATTACGATCTACGGCAATCAACAGACTGCGCGCAACATAGAGCGGGACTTCATGCCCGGTCAAAGAAACGTGCACTGCCTCACGGCCCAGCGCGAGGTCCCCGCGCCCGCCAGCCCAACCGATAAACAGCACGACAAGGCACAGCTGCAGAGCAACGACGGGACCAAGACTGTCCCCCTCGACCAGGCCACGCCCAAGCAGACAGTCACTATCAGCGAAGACCTCACTTCACATGAAGAGGAGAAGCTCCTCTCCTGCCTGTCCAAGAACAAAGATGTCTTCGCCTGGTCAGCCCTCGACCTGGTCGGGGTCAGTCGATCCATAATTGAGCACAGCATGGGAATCGACCCTTCGGTGAGGCCTAAAAAACAGCGGCTTCGCAAGATGTCCGACGAGAAGACAGAGGCCGCCAACGCAGAAGTGCACCGCCTCCTGGAAGCCAAATTCATCGAGCCGGTGGCTTACCCCACGTGGCTCTCCAACGTTGTGATGGTGCAGAAAAAGAGCGGAAAGTGGTGAATGTGCATCGACTTCACCAGTATCAATAAGGCCTGCCCAAAGGACAACTTCCCGTTGCCGCGGATCGACAAAATAGTCGATAGCGCGGCCGGATGCGAAATCATGTCACTCCTCGACTGCTTCTCCGGTTACCACCAGATATACATGAAGGAGGAAGACAAGGCTAGCACCAGCTTCATAACACCCTTCGACACATATTGCTTCATCAGAATGCCGGAGGGACTCAAGAACGTCGGGTCCACCTTCTCCAGGCTTACCAAGATAGTGCTCGAAGGGCAAGTTGGCAGAAATATATTCACATATGTGGACGACATCGTCGTCGCCAGCAAGAGCAAGGCGGACCATCTCACTAACCTCACCAAGACATTCGCGAACATGCGAGACGCACGACTCCGCCTAAACCCGGAAAAGTGCGTCTTCGGCGTTCGCCAAGGCAAAATATTGGGCTACCTGGTATCACACCGCGGCATCGAGGCCAACCCAACCAAATTTCAAGCCATCATAAACATGACGCCTCCGCAGTCCGCTAGAGACGTCCAGCGCTTGACGGGGAGATTGGCCGTCCTCAACAGATTCATCTCCAGATCCGCTGAGCGAAGTCTCCCTTTCCTCAAAACTCTCTGTGGTGCAAAAGACTTCACTTGGGGACCAGAGCAGGCAGCGGCCTTCGCCTCATTAAAACAGTACCTGTCGGAGTTGGCAGTCCTTACAAGCCCCGACTCTTCACTACCTCTGTTGCTCTATGTTGCGGCTTCGCCGCATGCGGTCAGCGCGGCACTGGTGCAGGAGCAGACAGTTGAGGGCGTGATCAGGCAGTGCCCAATTTATTACGTCTCCGAAGTGCTGACGCCGTCCAAGTGTAACATGACAGAACTGGAGAAGATTGCCTACGCAATCGTTATGTCTTCGCGCAAATTGCGCCATTATTTTGAAGCATTCAAGGTCCGGGTCACCTCAGACAGGGGACTCGGCGAATTGTTCAGAAACCCGGAAGCATCGGTGAGGATTGCCAAGTGGGACGCCGAACTCTCCGGCTCCCACATCAATTTCGAGCCCAGGACAGCCATCAAGTCACAAGTCCTGGCAGACTTCGTCGTCGACTGGACTGGGCCAATAACACAGCCGGACCCGTCCGCAGAGAAGGTTTGGACGATCCATTGCGACGGCGCATGGTGCCATGCGGGGGCAGGCACCGCAGCAGTCATCACCTCACCAACCGGAGTCAAGCACAGATATGCGGCTCGCCTCAGCTTCGCTCTGGAATCCGACAGATGCACAAATAACATAGTAGAATACGAAGCAGTCATCCTCGGTCTCCGCAAGATGAGGGCCCTTGGGGTCACCACCTGCATCATCAGAACAGACTCCAAGGTAGTTGTCGGCCAGGTCGAGAAAGACTATGCAGCAAAGGACCCCGCACTCATGCAATACCTCGCAGCCATCCGAAGTCTCGAGAGACAATTCAAGGGATTCACTTTGCAGCATGTGGACCGGGCCAAGAATTAAGAGGCCGACGCATTGGCCAAGGCTGCCGCCAGAGACGAGTCCCTGCCCTCCGACGTGTTCTACCATGTCATCGGCACACCAGCCATCCGGAGCCCCGAAGGGCTCCAAATAACCAATGACAGCGAGGGACACCGCATAGTCAACCTTATCATGACCGAAGACTGGTGGGCACCAATAACTCTGTTCCTGCAGGGGTATTATCACCCAACCGACATCAATGAGGCCAAGCGCCTCAAACATCGAAGCCGGGACTTCACACTGATTGAGGGCCAACTCTACAAGAAGGGGGTCAGTCAGCCAATGCTCAAATGCGTCACCGAAACCGAAGGTGTCCAGATCCTACGTGAAGTCCACAGTGGTATCTGCGACTCTCACGCAGGGCCAAGGGCCCTAGCTGCTAAGGTGATCCGCCAAGGCTTCTACTGGCCCGCAATGATCTGCGCCGCAAATCGGGTCACAAGGTCCTGCGAAGCCAGCCAGAAGTTTTCCCCTCGATCAGGCAGCCCTTCGCAATTCACAAAGCTGATCGCCCACACATGGCCTCTCCAGCACTGGGGCCTAGACATCGTCGGGCCCCTACCCACGGCTCAGGGGAACCTTAAGTTCGCCTTCGTCGCTGTCGAATACTTCACCAAATTGATCGAGGCAAGGGCTGTCTCCACAATAACATCAAAGACTGCCCAAAAATTCTTTTGGCAAAACATTGTTTGCCGCTTCGGAGTACCGTCCGAACTAACAGTCGACAACGGCAAGCAGTTTGACAGCCAAGACTTCAAGGATTTTTGCTTCTCCATCGGCACCAAGCTCGCCTTCGCCTCAGTCTATCACCCGCAGTCCAACGGAGTTGTGGAACGCGCCAATGGAAAAATCTTCACAGCTGTCAAAAAGATGCTCCTCGACGAAAAAAGGGCAGGTGGGCCAATTTGTTACCCGAGGCGGTCTAGGCACTAAACACGACTGAGTGCAGGGCGACCGGGTTCACTCCTTTCCGCCTTCTATACAGATCGGAGGCCATGACCCCACAAGAAATAAAACATGGGTCCCCGCGAACAGTTCCGTCAGCCGTCCCCGATGTGGACGAGCCCACTTCAAAGGATCTCATCGATGGAGACCGAGTCTTCGCCCTACAGGCTCTAAACAAATATCAAGCCCAGACAAAGGCATGGCGCGACCACGCAGTCATCCCGAGGGAATTCAGCGAAGGGGACCTCGTACTCGTCCGAATAGCTCGGACAGAGTCCAGGGGCAAGCTGGAGCCCAGGTGGGAGGGCCCCTTCATAGTCAAGACGAAAGCTTCCCCTAGCGCTTACAGGCTCACAACGCCAAACGGCGAAGACCTGGAGCACTCCTGGAACATCGACAACCTCCGCAAATTTTTTGTTTGACTCATCAGGGCTGATTCGCCCTTGTAATTCGCAAAAACAATCTTATTCTGGCCCGCACTCTTTTCCTCCCGGGGGGTGAGGTTTTTAACGAGGCAGAGCCATGTAATATACAAGCGAAAAATCCCCCACAAAAACATGCGTCGAAAAAAGACCGCGACGACGGTCTTCAACATTCGACCAATACGAAGTCACCGCGAGGCTCAGCCCTAGCCACCCTCGTGTGCGACAACTCCGTGCAGAAGTCGCCTAAGGGTGCAGCCGGATTAGCACAATAAGTGCGAAAAATCGAAGTCTACCACGAAGACTTATCGTGCAGAAGTCGCCTAAGGGTGCAGCCGGACTAGCACAACAAGTGCGAAAAATCGAAGTCTACCGCGAAGACTTACCGTGCAGAAGTCGCCTAAGGGTGCAGCCGGACTAGCACAACAAGTGCGAAAAATCGAAGTCTACCGCGAAGGCTTACCGTGCAGAAGTCGCCTAATGGTGCAGCCGGACTAGCACAACAAGTGCAAAAAATCGAAGTCTACCGCGAAGACTTACCGTGCAGAAGTCGCCTAAGGGTGCAACCGGACTAGCACAACAAGTGCGAAAAACCGAAGTCTACCGCGAAGACTTACCGTGCAGAAGTCGCTTAAGGGTGCAGCCGGACTAGCACAACAAGTGCGAAAAACCGAAGTCTACCGCGGAGACTATCCGTGCAAAAGTCGCCTACGGGCGCAGCCGGGCTAGCACGGTAACAATTACACCTGTCCGTGCAACAGTCCGCGCAAAGACCGACTACACGCACACCAGTCCAGCATAACAATTACACTTGACCAAGTACGTAACACCTTCGCTAGCATAGCCGAATGTGCGAGGGCACACAACTTCATCATACAAGCCATTACACATGTACAAGCGAGGGCATCACACTGTACATCGGCTCAGCCTTCGGAATAATTCCCATCTCCCTATAGTTGAATAACATTATCCTAAGCTCCTCACCCGCAAAAAGACTCCGCAATTCCCCCTCACCTGTACTCACGGCGGCCGGCAAGGACAACAGTTCCTGCCGGCCGGCCCTACTCACACGAAGTCGACCGCCGTCCGCCCCACTCACTCTACGCTTCGCAACCGCCCTTCGCCGCCTACGCCCAGTACTCGGACCAGGCACATCTTCTGCATCCGCAGCGCGCGGTGAAGCCTCCGCCGCTGCCACATCCAAGGCCGCAAAGTAGTCCAAGTCCTCATCCGACGACTCCTCAGTCCACTCAACCGAGCTCCCAGAGTCACCAAAATCAGAAAACTTAGATGTAGACCCATCCGATTTATTACCATCATCCACGGTCGAAGCCGCCAAAAAATTAGTAGTGGCGGTTGCGTGCGCAGGCCCAAAATCTTGAACCTGTGCAGCAACCAAGATTCAGCAACATATCCAAAATTCCCTAACTACCCACACCCACTACGCCACCTGCGAAGACCCAGCAGTCGCGGGAGCCTCCGCCGCCACCGTCGCAGGATCTTCAACCCTCGGCGCAGCAGTTGGCGGCGGGCCTTCGCTGGCTGCAGCGGCTGCGGGGGCATCAGGAACGCCTTCGACGGTCTCCAGGGATGGGTCTTCGCCGGCCGCAAAGGCTGTGGGGGCTTCAGGGGCACCTTCGGCGGTCTCCGGGAGCGGCTCCAGGGCGGCCTCCACCGGGTTCGACTCCTGGTCAGGCAGCGTGCTGTTCAAAGCCCCAAAGTCATCCACCCTCTCACCACGCGCCGCCTGAGACACAGCACACAAATTCAGCAAACCCATACATAGCCCACATCCAACGAACACCAAACAAAGGCCAGACATTACCTGACCCCTCGCCGTCTCGGCCCGTTCCCTGACCACCTCTCGACCGTGGGGGCCCCACATCCGGTCGTAGAGGGCTCCGGTGGATTCCTTCACTACAGAGTCCTCGACCTTGTAGATATCACGCTCGAAATCTTCATCAGCTTGGTCAAAGACTTCATAGTGCCGGCACCCTTCGCGAGAGAGCGCGTTCATCGCCCCCTCGCAGGTGACCAGGGAAGCATAAGACATAAACCCCTCCACGATGGTGGGGAGCGCCTGCAACTCCTCCTGCACCCACTCCAGGCAGCGAAGTCCGGGCTCTCGGTCCGGCACTTCGAACTCAGCGGTCCGCGCGCCCAGCTCATGGTATGAATCCATAAGCTGTTTGCGAGTCCGCTCAGCCTCCGGGCGTGTCGCGGCTTTGGCCCTCTCCACACGGCTCTGCAGGGCGCGGAGCCGCTCCTCCAACTGCTCGGCGCGCTCCCTGGCAAGACCGCCCTCCACCCGCGCCAAATTGGCCTCCGCCTGTGCAGCCTGCGCCTTGGCGAGGGCCTCATTGGCCTCCCTCCTCTCCTCCGCCAATTGGCGCCGGAGGTCAGTTTTCTCCCCCTCCAGCGCGGCCACCTTGTCCGCCAGCTTGCGGCACTTGCTGTCGGCGGCCGATTTTTCCCGGACGGCGTCGGCATGTTGCGTCCGAAGTCTCTCGACTTCAGCAGACACAACTGCCGTGAGGGCCCCCGACGCCGCACGGTCTGCGAAGTCAGCCGCCTGCAAAACACACGTAAGACCACAGCCCCAACGAAGCCGAAAAAAAACCCGAACCGAAGTCTAGCTCAATGTACCTGACTTAGTGCCTCCTTCATCTCCTTCAGCCGGCGGGACACAGCGCCCGCCTCGTCCCTCACAGCAGCTAGTGCCGGCATCTCGCCGCCAGCACTAAGAGCACCACCCTTCGCCTTTGGCATTACGGCAGCCGCCGTGGTCGCCGCGGCAGGCGACACAACGACAAGTTGGCCTTCGTCCGACCCTGTGACGTATCAACAAATTAAAAAAAAGAGACGAGCCAGCGCCTTACCAACAAGATAGTCGTCCACACTAATGTCGGTGGCGAAGTCGGCGACGCGCTTGCCCGGCGGCGACAACCCTCGGGCCGCCTTCACGGCCTCCGGCACCCTGCCGGACGCCAGTGCAGCCTTCGCAGTCTTGGAACCACCGGCGGCAGCCGCAGCCTCCGGCGCCCTGCTGGATGCAGGGACGGCCGACTTCGCCGCCAGCGGCGGCTGGCCTCCGCCAGGGGCAGTAGCCTTCGCAGCCTCTTCGGCCTGGCTTCATGAAGCCTGACGACCGCCTGGCGCTTCTGTGCAGCTCCTTGGCGATCCTTGTCCATCACTGCCGACACAACAGCAGCAATATTCCGCCCGTAAGGAAACACTTTCCACTCACGAACCATGCGAGATGTAAAAAAGTCTTCGCCGGCCGCGCGGGGGATAGGAACATTCCTAGGCCACCAACCCCCGGTAACCCTCAGCATCCGCGCCGAAGACTCCCGGAGCTCGGGCGAAGACATCCTTCCCCCCGGGGCCGCGCATGTCCTCATCAATTCTCTAGCAAAACCATCAGAAACCCCAAGTCCTCCCATAGCAGTACCTAGTTTCCTCTTCTTAGAGGACGGGGCGGCTGCCGGCGCGGGATCGTCTCCAGACTCTACCACCGGTTTCTTCCCGCGACGATCCACATCGTCCTGGCCGGGATAACCGTCATACGGCAGTCGATTCAATTCAAAAACCCTGTTCAAACGGTCATTCGACCCGCGGATATCCCAGCTACGCTGGCCCTCTGTCCTCGGCACGTACCGCCCCATCCTCCGCCTCATGCACAAAGGCGGCCGGATCGTGGCTATGCAGATCCAGCGCGAAGACAGGACTTCCCACCAGCTTCCCACCATGGGAAGGCATCCGGCGAGGGCAAACTTCGCCCAACGCCCAGCTATGCGCCAAAGGCCATACCCCGTACGCAATAAATTCCTCAACCAAATCCCGCCCACTGCTCAGGCCGGCGGCGCACCGAAGGGCCCCTTCGTCCGCATCCTCCTCCGCCACTTCAAAAGGCGGGTATGCTGAGTAGAAATGAGAGCACATCTCAGACACGGGGAGCCCCGGATGGTCTTCAACGGTACCCTCCGCAACGTAGAACCAAAAATCTTGCCAATTGCCCCACTTGTTGCGAGCACAGGGAACCAACTCCACTACCTCCATCGTGGTCTTGCCGGTCTTCAGTGTAAACGTACAGGACCCAAACTGGGCAACTTCATCCCCAATCATCCTCTTCTGCCAGTGTAGGCAATAGTACTTCGCGAAGACTTCGACTGATGGCTGCCCGCCGTACGAAGTCGTCGCCCAGACATACTTCGACAGTGCCACCACGGCATTCAGAGTCAACTGATGGATCTGAACGCTAAATCTGCGCAGGACTTCTCCAACAAATCGGTGCGCAGGCAGGCGGAGACCGGCGGCGAAGAACGCCTCGAACACAACCAACTCACCTTCCAGCGCGGGGACTTCCTCCGTCCCCGGGACACGGGCGACTCTGCTGCCAAAGTAACCCAGCCGCTGCATATCTTGCACGTGGACCGACGACATCCGCGACACACCAAAATCCACCGTATCGCCGGCGCGCAACTCCTCCGCCGCCAAAGTACTCAGCGTTTCCTCAGACGACGCGTCGGCCGGCGGCGTAGCGGCAGCGGAAGAAGAAGAGGTCGGCATCGCTACGTATCGTCGGCGGCGGCGGGCGGTTTGCTTCACTCGAGCCAGATCTCCGGCGAACAGGAGCAAGGAGGGCAGACGAGCAGCAAGGCGGTGGAAAAGGCGGCAAGAGTTTTCACGGAGCGCGGAAGGATAAAGTTCAAAACGCGCCGCCCCCCGCCCCCTTTTATACACAGGGCGCGGCGCTTCGGGAAACCCGCAGTCCAACAGTACGGTGTCAATCAACGGTCATGTCAAAAACCCCCGCGGAACCACTTCGAGCGAGGGCAGCGTCTCCACCATCTAGCGACGTCGTCGGCACCAGATGACTTAGTCGAACTGGTCCCTCGGAGGGCAAATGTTGGGGCAAAGGCGAAGACGCCACCCTCCGCTCGAGGCCTTCGCCGTGGTCGTCGGTCCAACGGAGACAAGACAACGGGCGAAGGCATCCTTCGCTCCATACGACATCGGGCGAAGACCTACAACGAGGTCATCCCACTGTGCGGCCTCGACCAGCATGGAGGCCCACGGGTGATCTGGCCCATTGTCGCAGGCCCTGCGTGGCCACTGCGTGTTACGGGCCTAACTTGTAAAGGCGCCTCTGTAATTACAGTCTGTAACCCCGCTTTATGGGAATATTCTGGGGATAACCTAGGTGTCTGAGGGCACATGCATCCTTAACACAAGACGCTGGGCACTCGGATACCTATAAATACCCCCGCACAGTGCCCTTAAGAGGCTAGGTTAACACAGCTTTTGCCATCTCGCGCCAGAACCCTGTTTACGTCACTGCACCCCCCGTTGGATCCCCTTGCAGCAGAGAGCAAGTTCCAACAGTCCTCCATAAGAAAACTTTTATGAAAACTTATCGGGAGGAGTTTGTGCCTCCCTTGGTATGTGTAATAATACTACTCTGCACTCGTTTACATTTCTGGTCTGTAATAAACAACTTGATCTTACTTCTTAAATAAATGTAAGTTATGTAATCGCTTCCGCATTTATTTATCTCCGATGTTCTGTAATGCCTGCAAGACGGGTGAAACGTTCCTGGAAAGGTAAGAAAGAAGATACCGAACTTGTCAAGTAGTTCAGGGGCACCTACAGGGTTGTCTGAGGTCCGTTGGACAAGGACAACTGTAGGTGGGCCTAATTACTTGGGAGGTTCCGTCACATCTGGTATCGGAGCGTAGCCCTTCTTTGCAGATATTATGAGGCATCTTCAAAAGGATTTTCTAAAAGTCTTACCTAGAAACTCTCTTCCTTTCTTACCTAAGTATTCTGAATAGTCTATCTTAAAGACCAGATAGGAAGAGTGCAATGTATAGAAGGTTGAATCAACTAAGGTTGATTCTGTAATTACACATGCATCATGTCATACAAACTTTAAGTTAAACCCCCTGTGTAGCTAGTTTAGTATATGATTCATCTACCTTGTTCATACATCCTTAGTAAATAGAGTGTATCCGTTGCCCTTCTCTATAGATGAATCAACAAGAAGCTCCTACAGGAGTTGGAGAGTTTCTACGAGATTTTGGTGTTCCAGTGGTCCTGTGGCGACTACTTCAAGAAGTTGGATATACCGAAGCACCCAAGTACCAGTGGTCACGCACTGTTCTTAGAGGACAACCATGGTATGAGGTAGTAGTGCGTATTCCAGAACGTGCTAGAAAACCATCTTGGCCATATTGGATGTTCCATGCTGAAGGAATGACTCCTTGGGAGGGTGCTCAGGTAGCTGCCTTAGAGGTGCTAACAACCATTTGTTACCAGAAATGGGAAGAAATACAAGCCACATCTATGAGGTTGTTCCCTGCAGTTGCCTTAAGTGACCCATTGGTGTATCATCACCAGGACCGATTAATGGAAAGCATTCCTATTGGGCAGGATTCTGTTGAATCGGCATCTGCTCGAGTTTTGATGGTCGTGCTAGAGTTGCAACTTACTCGAGGGCACAGTCGTCAAAAGTGGCAGCAGTTGTACACTAGGAGTTATGCAGCATTTAAGATGATGGAAATGGCCAAGAATAGTGCTTGTACCCAAGCTCAAAAACGACTTGAGGAAACAAAGGTTCAAGCGGAACAGGTTATTGGACTAGAGCATCAGGTGACAGAACTTCAGATGCAACACCAAGCTGATCAGAATCGTATTAAGGAGCTTGAGCATCAGCTAATTAATGCTCATTCTAAATTAAAAATTTTGAGTCAGCAACAAGAAGAAATTTGCCTGTATGCTATTGCTGTTAGAGAAGACCTTAAGGAAACCACGAGCTTCATAAGCCGTCAGGATCAGGCGATCAAAGAATTGAATCGTGCTCATCCAATGGAATTTCATGTAGCACAACGGCTTGTCAACCATCTGCAGCAAGCAATGCATAGGCTCAATGCTGCCTTTTATCCTACTCCAGCATCGGCGGACTAAGGGTTCCTTGGAAGAATGGCAACAAACATCTGGCAGATGGTGTAGCTAGAGAAGATGTAGTAAGGTAGGTGTAAGATAGACTAGCTTGGTAATAAAAACAGGTTAAACTTTGTTGGAAAGAGTTTTCCTGTTTCACCTGGATCATGTAACATGTGAGCTTTTCTATGACTATGGTGTAAGAAACGACTGCCTGTTTTAGAGGCAACTTTTAATATCTATAGTAGTTTGTCAAAATTCAAGAGTTATGATGGCTATTCCTTTGGATATTCCTTGCGGATTGCCATGTTGCTTTATTAACCCAACCTAGGAAAAACATGTCCGATTATTTTCTTGAATTTGATGCCTTTGGTTCCTTCATATCTATCGAAGGCATACCAACTTGATCCTTGACCTTGTGATCTTTATGATGGGCATAGAAATATGCTTGGGGTTGAATTAACAGTCTCCCATCATACTTCTTTCATCAAGTTTAGATTATGGCCATGCCTTGGGCCATGATCTATTTGGCACTCTACTTGTAACCATTTTTACAGGTGGAGTCATTCTTTGTATATAGTCACCTTTGCTCAATCCATTGGTGTCGCGTGAGATTTCTTATTGGTTACGTCTAGCAATGGTGTTATGACTAAAATCGATGGCACCGCGATGAAACCGAGGGCCTCCTGTGGATGCACACACATGGTTGCGCTACTTGGCATCTGTTGGTATCACCGTTAATAGTCATAATCCATTATTAGACTATATCAATATGTTATCTTTGCGCAAATTGTTCTTACCTCGTGAGATTCATTATTGGTGCTAATTTTGTAATGGTGTCATGGTTAAGAACTTATGGTACCGCGGCGAAACTGAGAGCCTCCTGTGAATGTGCACACAGGATTTTGCTGCTTGGCGCATGTCGGTATCGAGGTCTCTAGTCATGATCCGTTATAAAATTACACTGATGTGTTATCTTCCATTGACCTTTCCTTGAAATAAGTTCTATGTTGTTTGTGAAAGAGATCAAGCAGCCTCTGTCATCTACGTTGGATCGAAAGGGCATACCACTTTCATGTGTGGTCTTATTTCTTTTGATCTTGGTAGTGACTACTCAAGTTCCCTTTACATCCTTTGTATAAAGGTGAAGTCTTGGAGCTTTTTAGCGTAAGAAAACAACTGATTAGCTCTCAAAATAGAGATCTGTTTCCCCTGTTGTTGAAATACAGGAGTTTGTTCATTCGCTCTCTTATTTAATCCATGTATTCCCTAACCAAGTGGATAATTTATCTCGCATGAGAAAAACGGATGAACAACATGACCAAATATATTTCTAACCAAGTGCAGGATTTCTTGTTAACAAAGAGTGAACTCTCAACCCTTGGCTTACCAATGGTATGGAGAGGATTTGCTTAACATCAAAAGTAGTTCAACAAGTTGGTTTTGACTAACTTGTAACTGCCCAATGAACACATGCTGAGTTTAGAGATCGTTTTATCGAGTTGTCTAAACTCACTTTGGTTCAACCCACCCTAAAGAAAGTACTTACCAAAATCAAATTAAGTCGACCAGTAGCCACCTAATCATCGCTCTAGTCGTGCCTCGACCGTCTCACGCGTGTTTTTCCTGCATGTGTGATCATGTCGATCCATGACTAGTGCTGGATAAAATGGACTGGTTGCAAAGTCTGTATCTACTGATCCCTCCGCTGGTGATTCTCTCGAATCTATATCACCTTTTAGGGACTTGGATTTTCTGTTTAGCCACGGGTCAACTGTGATGTTATTCGACATTCACACCCGTCTCGTGTGCTATGAACTTACTGCAACCACTTGTTGGTAAACCTCTTTCTGTGTGTTTTACCTAAGATGGTGCATCTGATTCTATTTGGGTAAAGTTGCATAATTGCCGCCCGCCCAACAGACTCAGATAGTACAGTGTCATCAGAAGAAGCAAATTGCACACATGTAACCTTATGTGTTCTTCTGGCTGACATCATCTTTATTAGTGGACGAAAATGAAGATTGAAATTGCACGTTATGTGGCTAGATGTGACACTTGTAAACGTGTCAAGGCCATATACATAAAGACTGCTGGTCCATTACAATCTTTACCTATCCCAGCATGGAAATGGGAATATATTGTATGGACTTCATTGTGGGATTACCCAGGACTACAAAAGGGTATGACTCTATCTGGGTTATTGTTGATCGGCTTACGAAAATTTCTCATTTTCTGCCAGTCAAGACAGATCACCCAGTTACTATCTATGCCCAATTGTACATTGCTCGTATTCTTAGTCTGCACGGTGTTCCGAAGACCATAGTGTCGGATCGTGGATCGCAATTCGTATCCAATTTTTGGGAAGAACTTCATAAATCCCTAGGTACTAAGTTGCTCCACAGTTCGGCCTATCATCCTCAAACCAGTGGACAGACTGAGAGAGTGAACCAGATACTTGAAGATATGCTGCGGGCATGTGTTCTGGACTTCTCACAGAAATGGGATGAATGTTTGCCCTTAGAGGAATTCTCATATAATAATAGCTACCAAGAAAGTATCAAGATGGCACCCTTCGAAGCTTTATATGGACGACGATGTCGTACTCCGCTAAATTAGTCTGAACCTGGTGAAAGATACTTCTTCAGGCCTGATATGGTGAAAGAGACTGAAGAAAAGGTTCAGAAAATAATTTTTAATATGAAGAAAGCCCAAACTCGTCAAAAGAGTTGTGCAGACCAACGACGACAACCCTTATGCTTTCTCGTAGGAGATTATGTCTACTTGAAAGTTTCACCAATGAAGGGTGTATCACGTTTCGGGATTAAGGGAAAGCTTGCACCTCGGTATATTGGTCCATTCCCTATACTTGAGCAATGTGGACCAGTGGCGTATCGACTGCAGCTCCCCGAAACATTGTCTGCCGTGCATAATGTATTTCACGTGTCACAATTGAAGAAGTGTCTTCGGGTTCCCGATCGAACCATTGAAGTGACAGATGTTGTCCTTGAACCAGACTTGACCTATTCTGAACATCCCATTCGAGTCTTGGACCAAAAGGACAGGGTTACCAGAAGAAAAACTATTAAGTTCTATAAGATACAGTGGAACCAACATTCCGAAGATGAGGCTACATGGGAAACTCAAGACTTTTTAGATAAGAATTTCCCAGGCTTTTTAGCCTCTTGTAATTTGTAAAGCCTGTATAGCTGTTGTAATAAAGGAGTGATTCCCAAACCACCCCTGCCTTGTACCAGAAATAAGGAAATAAAAGTATGTCGCGTTTCCTTTTCCATTACTTACCCTAGGACTTTCAATCTCGGGACGAGATTCTTTTATGGGGGGAAGGATGTAACACCCCTGCTGTTACTATAACTAAAACTTGAGCATGGCATCATAAGCATTGGCATTGCACATGTTTGACACACCTAGAGTGCATTCACTAGGCAAAAATTTCAAACAAGTTGTATTGTTTTAGTGTTTTGCAAATAGAACCCTGGATAGGGAACTTAACCCTAAATAGGGATTAAAGGGGTAAAACCTAACCCAAGTTGAGAAAACCTAAAAGCTTTATGGGAAAAGTCATAAAATTACCCCAAGAATAAACTTGAATCACCTTTATACCCCTAAGGTACCAAAAACCCTAATTGGAACCCTGGAAAACCCTAAATCCAAACCCTAGGGGCCTATGTGCAAAAACAGTGCACATTTGGACTAAAGTGTGAAAACTACTATGTTAAAGCATATTAATTCATACGGTTCCCAATCATGAGGGTTTGCAATCCAAAACTTGAGATTTGGACTTAAGTGCAAAAGAGCCACACTTGACTCATTTGATGAAGTCTGAAATTCAGTATGATTGCTTCAACTTTAAGCCCTTGTATCTTTCAAATTCTAGAGTTTCTACCCTAGGTCACCACATCAAACTTGTAGCCCAATCATAGGAGAACAATTTTGCTAAAGAGGGCAAGCCATGTTCTTGTGAGAAATTTGGAGATAATCATGCTCAAACTTTGGCTGTCAGGCTGATTAAGTTCTGAACTTCAGACAAGCAGTGCAACTGCAAGCACTTTGGGCATGAATTAATTCATGATCGAGCAAGTATTTGCCTAGGATTGCTATACCAAGATTATAGCTGGATCCTAGGGCTACAACTTTGCTAAAGAGTGTCGATCATGTTGATATATAAAATCAAGAGAAAATCTGCCCTAAATCCTGGCTGTCAGATGACTGAAGAACAAACGCCATGGTACAGTAACTAAGTGGATCTGACCGCCCATGCGGCAAACTCACCGCCGGCGACCTCTTTGTGCCAAAATTCGTGCCGCCGCCGTCCGGGTTCGTGGGTGGTAGGGAATGGATAACGTCGGGGAGGGATAACCCATACGTGGCGCCACTACCCTAGCCCAGCCGGAGTCTTCACCGGCGGCCACCGTGACCATTGAATTTTGCCGCGGTGTCGCCCATGCCTCCATCTCCCTCACTGTATCTCTTTCCGACGTGGTAGGCATGCGCTTGCGCTACTATCTGTGGGGGTCATCTGTTGGGCCACCGTGCCTATAAATTGAGTAGGGTGCCACGACGAGGTGCTTTCATCTCCACCAGTGAAGCTCAGTCGAAGTCAAATTCGCACTGCCCTCTCCATCTTCGCCCAAATTGATTGCACACAATGAAAACACAGCTTCTTACGGCCCTGTAGCCTCAATCCCCAACCCCAATTTCAACCAGAGCCGTCGTGACACCGATTTCCCCCTTTCTCTGTCTCCGGCGAACGTAAAGCCCTGCGCTCCGTGGCCAGCCCTCTCTGGTAAGTCCCTGTCCGATTCAAGCCTTGTTTTAGCAGCTCTATGTGTTCATGAAGCTCCTCGTAGTGGCCGTTTTACCAATCCGAGCGTGGATAATTGAGAACACGGGATTGACACCGCGGTTTCCGCCGTGCACGTGGACAGGCCGTTCTCAGTGCGTTCTTGTCAAATTGATGCGTGTTCCTAGGTCGCCTTAAGCCAATAATGCCTCCCCGGTAGTTAGCCGTAACAGTCGTCGCCGGCCATGGTCGGTACGGACCACGTCAGGGACGAGCGACGTGCGTGCCGTGGTCAAGGGCATTCGCGGGGAAGAGATAGAAGATGGAGGGCATTTCTGCAATTTGTCAGTGGCACAAAAGAACAGTAAGCAAACCTACTTTGATTTAGCTAATAAATCGAGGGCCTCTGTGCAAAGTTGACGCGGGCGCGCGCACGTGGACGTGTTTCTGTGGTAGTTGGGCTGCCTGGGCTGAAATCGGCCCAGGACTGTTCAATCTTTATCTTTTTCTTTTTCCAGCAGAACTCCAACAAATGTAGAAAATTACAGAAAAATCCTAAAATTGTGAAACCAATTTTCCTAGGCTTATTATTTTCCCTTGAATTTAATAAAATTAGTTTCATGATTTTTAGATCAAATAGGGAATTTTAGAGTATTTAAAATAGCTTAAACTATTGGTTCTGGATTTTTAGAAAATAGATTATAAGTCCAAAAATGCCCAAACTTTTTGTATGAACTTAAAACAATACTTAAAAGCCATGGGTAGAATTTGGTTTGATTTAGACCATGTTTGATAACTAGAACCCAAAACCCCCACCTTGCTCTTTGAACTCCTTTACTGACTCCGGAAACTCTAAGTTCTTGGAGTTCCGTGAAGGAAAGTTGTATTCAAGACTTAGATAATAAATCTTTATTATCTTCGCACTCTCATGAGCATTACATGGCATTCATTCTTATATATGTATATACATGGTTATGTTAGAACGCGAAGAAGAAGTGGAAGTCACTGAAGAGAAGACATCACCACCCTCGGATTCTCAGGCAGGAAACTGCTTCTACTTTGATATTTGTGGATCCGAGCCAGACTCACCTACGAACGAAGGCAAGCCCCGGTGCATGCAACCCCTTTCCTTGTGTTTTTAAATAATTTTCGCACACCTTAAGTCTAGTGAAATGTGCATTAGGTTTATAGGAATTGCTTGAAACCCTTTGATGCATTGCTTTCCTTGATATCCATACCTTTATAGATACTTCTGTGAAGTATCAAAATATGATTTACAAAAATGCTTAGCCTTGCTTAGATCTTGTGGATAGAGGTTATCCTTAGCCTAGCTCGAGAAAGGATGGCTTCTACCTGCAAGAATATTTTCATTTGGAGCAATGGTGGGATCTTACTACAAAGTTCCCTGTGATGCTCTTTCATCCTAAGGAACAGAAACAATCCTAAGGATGGGAATACGTAAATTGAGACTTGGGTTAGGAACAGGTGATGTTCTACCCAGGTTGATTAAGGATTGATGCGTATATAGGCGTGCTGACCGAGGACCCTTTAACTGGTCACATGCCTCGTCATGGGTAAGCCTTGCCTCGGGCAGACTAAGGCCATAATAAGATAACACGAAATGGGCGTGGAGTGGTGGCGAGAGTAGCGTGTACCCTCTATAGCAAGAGGCTGGACGGTGGTGTATCTGTGCTCTTGGTTTGCGTGAACCTGATCTGGTCTTAAGAACCCCTGTGGCGGGTTGACATATGCAAGGGTTAAGTGCTACATATGTCGTGTGATTGGAGATCCTCAGCTGAGTATAATCGATTCGGATCGCCGTACCTTCGCGGATATGAAGACTTGGTCACTTCCCTACAACCTAAGTTAGGATGTGAACATTATGAATAAAAAGGATGTTGTATTGATGAGATGGTGAAATTAGACTAGATGCAAATAGAGTCTATTAATACTTAATATGGCGTTAAAATATTGAAAGTAAGGACTCACTTTAGTAAGCTATTTCTGCAAAAGTATCTAAGTTGATTTTTGCTAAAGCCTCTCCTTGATTCCTAATTATCCAGCATATACCCTTGAGAGTCTTTTCCTTAGTCGGGTAAGACTGGCTGAGTAATTCCATACTCAGGGTTTATCCCTTCGTTGTTTTTAGGTGAGGAAGTAGTAGATTTTTGTTGCTTCTGTACCAAGGTGGTTCCCCATGAGGAAAAGCAAGAGTGAAGATGCGGGAGGACATGGTCCTCCATAAGAAAACTTTTATGAAAACTTATCGAGAGGAGTTTGTGCCTCCCTTAGTATGTGTAATAATACTACTCTGCACTCGTTTATATTTCTGGTCTGTAATAAACAACTTGATCTTACTTCTTAAATAAATGTAAGTTATGTAATCGCTTCCGCATTTCTTTATCTCCGATGTTCTGTAATGTCTGCAAGACGGGTGAAACGTTCCTGGAAAGGTAAGAAAGAAGATACCGAACTTGTCAAGTAGTTCAGGGGCACCTACAGGGTTGTCTGAGGTCCGTTGGACAAGGACAACTGTAGGTGGGCCTAATTACTTGGGAGGTTCCATCACAAAGCGAGTACCAAAAGTCCCTTCGAGGCTCGGGGGCTACTGTCGAGGACCATAATTAGGGGTACCCCCAAGACTCCTAATCTCAGCTGGTAACCCCCATCAGCACGAAGCTGCAAAGGCCTGATGGGCACAATTCAGGTCAAGGCTCCGTCCACTCAAGGGACACGACCTCGCCTCGCCCGAGCCCAGCCTCGGGCAAAGATAGCCGACCCAGGAGGATCCACGTCTCGCTCGCGGGTCTCCTCAAGCAACGGGCGCACCTTCGACTCGCCCGAGGCCCAGCTCGGGCATGCTTCGCGGAGAAGCAACCTTGGCCAGATCGCCACGCCAACCGACCGTATCGCAGGAGCATTCAATGCAAGGATCGTCTGACACCTTATCCTGACGCGCGCTCCTCAGTCGACAGGGCCGAAGTGACCACAGTCACTTCGCCGCTCCACTGACTGACCTGACAGGAAAACAGCGCCGCCTGCCTGCCCCGACTGCCGTGCCACCCGCCAGGGTGAGGCTGACAGCAGCCAAGTGCAGCCTCGGATGCCATAGGAAGCTCCGCCTCGCCCGACCCTAGGGCTCAGACTCAACCTCGACTCTGGAAGACGGTCTCCGCCTCACCCGACCCCAGGGCTCGGACTCAACCTCGACTTCGGAAGACGGTCTCCGCCTCGCCCGACCCTAGGGCTCGTACTCAGCCTCGACCTCAGAGGAGTCACCGCCTCGCCCGACCTCGAGCTCGGACCGACCACGTCACAGGGGGGGCATCATTACCCTACCCCTAGCTAGCTCAAGCTACGGGGAACAAGACCGGCGTCCCATCTGGCTCGCCCCGGTAAAACAGGTAATGATGGAACCCCGCGTGCTCCATGACGACGGCGGTTCTCAGCCCCTTATGGAAGCAAGGAGACGTTAGCAAGGATCCGACAGCCCCGACAGCTGTGCTTCCACAGGGCTCAAGCGCTCCTCCGACGGCCACGACATCACATGAACAGGGCAGCAACACCTCTCCAACAGCCACGTCGGCATGTACATAGGACTCTGGCTACTCCCTACTAGACACGTTAGCACATTGCTACGCTCCTTGTTGTACACCTAGACCCTCTCCTTACATCTATAAAAGGAAGGTCCAGGGCCCTCATACGAGAAGGTGGCCGCGCGGGAGAACGGGCCGACGCACAAGGCTCTCGCTCTCTCTCTCTCCCTCGCGAACGCTTGTAACCCCCTACTGCAAGCGCATCCGCCCTGGGCGCAGGACAACACGAGGCTGCGGTTTCCCCTTACTGTTTTCCCCCCTTGTGTTCCGTCTCGCGCCGACCCATCTGGGCTGGGACACGCAGCGACAATTTACTCGTCGGTCCAGGGACCCCCCGGGGTCGAAACGCCGACAAATGGGTATTCCGCAACAAGCAAGATGAGCATGGTGTGGTGACAAGGAACAAAGCCCGACTTGTGGCCAAGGGCTATTCATAATTCGAAGGTTTGGATTTTGGTGAAACCTATGCACCCGTAGCTAGGCTTGAGTCAATTCGCATATTACTTGCCTATGCTACTTACCATGGCTTTAAGCTTTACCAAATGGACGTGAAAAGTGCCTTCCTCAATGGACCAATCAAGGAAGAGGTCTATGTTGAGCAACCTTCTAGCTTTGAAGATAGTGAGTACCCTAACCATGTTTATAAGCTCTCAAAGGCGCTTTATGGGCTCAAGCAAGCCCCAAGAGCATGGTATGAATGCCTGCGAGACTTTCTAATCACTAATGGCTTCAAAGTCGGAAAAGCCTATCCTACTCTCTTTACTAAAACTATTGCAAAAGATTTGTTTGTATGCCAAATTTATGTTGATGATATCATATTTGGGTCTACTAACAAATCTACTTGTGAAGAGTTTAGTAGGATCATGATACAGAAATTCAAGATGTCTATGATCGGGGAGTTGAAGTATTTTCTAGGATTTCAAGTCAAGCAACTCCAAGAATGCACCTTCATCAGCCAAACCAAGTATATTCAAGACATACTTACCAAGTTTGGAATGAAGGATGTCAAGCCCATCAAGACACCCATGGGAACAAATGGGCATCTCGACCTCGACAGGGGAGGTAAATCCATAGATCAAAAGGTATATCGATCGATGATAGGATCTTTACTCTATTTATGTGCATCTCGACCGGATATTATGCTTTCCGTATGCATGTGTGCAAGGTTCCAAGCCGATCCTAAGGAAGTTCACATTAGGGCCATGAAAAGAATCATGAGATATTTAGTTTATACACCTAAGTTTGGACTTTGGTATCCCAAGGGATCCACCTTTGATTTAATAGGATTATCAGATGCTGATTGGGCAGGGTGTAAAATTGATAGAAAGAGCACATCAAGGACTTTTCAGTTTCTGGGGAGATCCCTGGTGTCTTGGGCTTCAAAGAAACAAAACTCAGTAGCTCTTTCTACCGCCGAAGCCAAGTACATTGCCGTAGGCCATTGCTGTGCGCAATTACTTTGGATGAGGCAAACCCTCAGGGACTATGGCTACAAATTGAGCAAAGTCCCTCTCCTATGTGATAATGAGAGTGCAATCCGCATGGCAGATAATCCCGTTGAACACAGCCGCACTAAGCACATAGACATTCGGTATCACTTTTTGAGGGATCACCAACAAAGGGGGGATATCGAGATCGCTTATGTTAGCACCAAAGAACAATTAGCCGATATCTTCACCAAGCCATTAGATGAGAAAACCTTTACCAAACATAGGAATGAGCTAAACATTCTTGATTCTCGGAATTTTGATTGAAACATTGCACACACAGCTCATTTATATACCTTTGATCATATCTCTTTTATGTCTACGACTAATGTGTTTTCAAGTATATTTCTATGATAAGTCGTAGATTGAAAGGGAAGTGGAGTCTTTGGCAAAGACAAGGCTTCCACTCCGCTCTGCCGGTATCTTTTACCCTTCGCCGTCACTCTACATCACTCTCACATTGGTATAATCTTCACTCATATTTCATTTACCAATGAGGGAGAAAGTACAAAGGGCTCTCAAACGTCTCTGTTTTTGGCGATTAATGCCAAAGGGGGAGAAATATTAAGCCCAAAGCAAAAGGACCGCACCACCAACTTCAAAAACTTTCAAAATGATGATTTATGTTTGTCTTTTCAATTGGTATATTTAAAGATGGAATTTCAAAACTAGTATCTAAGTATAAGTTCCAATTGGTATCTATTAAAACCCTCTTGAAGACTAAGAGGAGAATTTTATTCAGGGGGAGTTTTGTTTAGTCAAAGGAAAAGCATTTGAAACAAGGGAAGAAATTTCAAATCCTGAAAATGCTTCTTGCAATCTTATTCATATATCTTTGATTATTTGCAAAAAGACTTTGAAAAGATTTTCCAAAAGAATTTGCAAAAACAAAACAACTGGTGCAAATGTGGTCCAAAATGTTAAATATCAAATCAAACTTATATACTTAGAAATGCTTTCATTTCAAAATAACTTATGCACATCTGTCAAAATGCAAACTAGTTACATTTCTACACTTTATATTTGCTTTGCTTTGTGTTGGCATCAATCACCAAAAAGGGGGAGATTGAAAGGGAAATAGTCTCAATATTTCCTATAATCGATTTTGGTGTTTGATGACCATCACAAACCTTTTGGACTAACCAGTTTGCCTAGTTGATCATTTCACAGGTGCATAAGTTCATCTACAACCATTCTAACTCGACTGTCCGGAATACCATAGATTATTCCGGAAAGGAGAAGCTCTTTGGAAAAAACCTAAGCGCGGACCGTCCGGGCCCTTGCGGCGGACCGTCCGCAACACCAAAGTGAGCCTCGAACAGGAACACTCCATAAACGCAAGTCAATACTACGGACTGTCTGATGGAGAAGTGAGCACCATCCGAGACCAAGCGTGGACCGTCCAGCCTTAGGCGCGGACCGTCCGGTCGGTGAAAACTAGAAAAACCCGAAGGTGACAAGTTCAGTAAAATGTATTTTTAGCATCCTCGCGGACCGTCCGGAGTGCACGACTGGACCGTCCGCGACTGCTTTATCTAATATCTAACGACGCATTAAATGCTCTATAGCCGTTGATATAGCCGTTACTGCTAACCATTGCAATTTTAGCCATTGATGTGTAGGGCCGGACCGTCCGGACCAGGGGCGCGGACCATCCGCAGTTGGCAGGAAAAAAGCAACGGCTAGGAAGTGGTTGGGGGCTATAAATACAACCCCAACCACCTCCATTCACTTAACCCAAGCACTCCAATCCTTCACATTCAATACAAGAGCTAGCAATCCATTCAAAGACACAATCAAAGCTTCTAATCTCTCCATGTTCCACAATTGAGACAAGTGATCATTAGTGATTAGTGACTTGAGAGAGAGTGATCTGTGTGTTATTTATCGCTCTTGTCGCTTGGCTTTTGCAATCGTGCTTTCTTCTATTCCCATTCTTATTCTCAAGTGACTTGTAATCAAAGAAAGAGACACCAAGTGTGTGGTGGTCCTTGTGGGGTCTACGTGACCCGTTTAATTAAGGAGAAAGCTCACTCGGTCTAAGTGACCGTTTGAGAGAGGGAAAGGGTTGAAAGAGACCCGATCTTTGTGACCACCTCAACGGGGACTAGGTTCTTTGGAACCGAACCTCGGTAAAACAAATCACCGTGTTCATCCACTTTATTTCTTGGTTGATTTGTTTTCCCTCTCTTTCAGACTCGGATTTAATTATAACGCTAACCCCGGCTTGTAGTGTGTGCTTAAGTTTGTAAATTTCAGATTCCGCCTATCCACCCCCCTCTAAGCGACTTTTACTTGGTATCAAAGCCCGATACTTCATTAGAGTCTAACCACTCAAAGTGATGTTGGGAGGATCCGCCAAGAGGGAGATGGAAACAACCACAAGCCATGGGAAGGCTCCTTCAAGGGAGTCCGGTGCCAAAGGAAGGGAGGAATCACCTCCCCACGTCAAGTCGCATCGGAGTGGCGACAAGAAGAAAAAGATGAAGAAAGTGGTCTACTACAAGACCGACTCTTCGTCGCCCTTGTAAACCCTAAAAATAAGTAATGAGTTCATGTATTCCTTTTGTGTCTTTTATAGGGAGTAATACTAAGAAATGGAGTAAACATAAGACAAAATAGAAATATCATCCATGTAGTGAGATAAGATATTCTTCTCATGAAATTTAAAGTATGCTCATAAATAAAAATATATTCAATATTAAGTAATTCTTGGTAAAAGAGAATACATTATTTTACTATAAATAAGTGAAAAGGGTGGATATTCATTTTGGGGTTAGCTCGAAATTTGGTCCCATACTCATAAGTAACATAATATATGTATATGACATGCCTTGAGCTTTTAACTAAATAAAAGAACAAAATAATTTAAAAAATATATATAAGTACATAAACATATATGCCTGGTATTCATGCCGATATTTTGAATGTTGCATTTAGACTAGAGTTTGAAATTCTGATTTGAATTCAAATTTGAAGTAGAAATCTAAAACAGAAAAGAATAAAATAGATATATGGGCTGGAATTTCCCCTTCTCGGCCCACTCTACATCACCGGTTGCGCGGCCCAACTAAAATCCCACTGCTCGGCTTGCACGGGCAGCCGCTGGCGGCTTGGCCCCACATGGCGGCCTCTCTGTCCGTTCTCCCTGTTGCGCATGTTGCCTCGGTGGTCACCGGCCGGTGGGCCCTCGCGTTCAGATCCGTCCCCAACCCAGCTTCGCAACAACCTCCGCTGCGTACGCTGTTTCGGTGCGGGAGTCCACCAGATCACCGCGTCGCGCGGCTCCGCGCGGATCGGATGGCTCGGCCAGGGATGTAGCGATTCGCCCGCCAGCCCTTGCGGAATCCGCGGCACCATGAATCCTGAGCACCGTGAGCCGCAACAAAATGACCGCAACAATCGTGAGCTTCAAAACAAACTCCGAACCCCACTCTGTGATCCCCTCTAGCCGGATTCCGCCGCGACACTATAAATCACGAGGATTATGACTCCCCAACCAGCCGAAGCCGTGTATAGCTTGGTGTCGTAGGCGCATGGATGGGGGGTGCGGGGAGATGTGATTGCCGCTGCAGGGACCATGGGGTGGGCGAAGTTCCACCGTCGTGGGCCGGCGTCGAGGCTCCCATACCAGTCCTGGGCGCTTCACCGACTCACCGGATGGATTGCGTGGTCCCTGCGGGCGGGACTGGATGATCGGCGCCTCGCGAATCGCTCGGCCGGACTGGTGACGGCGAGTGGAGCACGGATTTCGTCATCGGGCTGGGACTTCGTTCGCGCGTGGCCAAGCTCGCCTTCGCCCAGGGATCCTAGGTATGCACTCCCGCTCGATTTGCGATCACCCAGAAGCCACGTAGCATCGATTGGGCTGGACTATAGATGACCGGAGCCCTTAGGATTGCTCGCCGGAGGTGAGAAACTGCGCCAAGTAACCTTCCACCGTGAACCCGCTCGGCCATCGCTTAACCCTCCGGTGAGACACTCCCTTTGTAATCGACCATGCTTCAATTTCGTTTTCGCGCACCACGATGGGAACGATGTCACTAGAGCAGGCGAATTTGGCGGTGCGCCGGTGAGTCTCCGCCATGGAGAGCTCCTGGCGCCGCCTCGGGCCGGCTAGTGAAGGGAGAAGGCACTGTTACCGTCCGATCCAATTCGGACGGATGCGATTAGAAGTGAGAGTAACCATTCGCGAGATTAAATCTGAGCCGTATGTTATCGATCTGATGGCAGGCAGCATCTGGTAGCGTGGTCGATTTGCGGCCGCTGATTCCTGATCTGGTGGTAGCTGCTTCATGCGAAACCTAGATCTAATCAGAGCCCTCCATTTCTAATCGGGCGGCTCAGTCTCGCCCGTACCCCTTCGGCCAGCGCATCTTTCAAAAGAGCCCCTCCGTTATTGAGAAACCAACCCGCGGTCCGCGATATCTGTGCAGTGAGTCTGGGAATTCTTGCATAGAGATCCCTGCGCTTCCTAATTATAATGCGCCCAATCTTGGAGATTAGAAAAATCAGAAAATAAATAAAGAAATGGATTATTAATGTAGAAATAAATGCTAGAAACTTGTATAATTCATATTAAATCTATTTTAATTTTAAATTGAGTCATTCCAGAGACATTAATTTTTTTTTAATATTGTTTACCACTTAGTAAATTTGTTTGGCCATGAAACATGAACTAAAATTATTCACATGAGTTATGCTATTGTAGGTACGCAATAACTTTGGAAATTCATAATTTAATAACCGTAGAACCAAATGTAGTGATTGTTGTTCCTACGATCTCGTAGTGATACGTAGAATATTATTATTCAGTTTATTCTTATGTTTGGTGTAATGTTAATTTTTGCCTATACCATGTTTGTCTGTATTGATACGTTTAGCAGTGAGGACACGTGTCACCTGAAGATCACCCTGGTAACTGGAATCTCAAGTCCCAGGCAAGTTGTGCCCTTGATCACTTCTTTTACCCATTCATGTTCTTATTAATCATAATGATCTGCATAGGTTAATTTTGATGGGACCCAATAGGATACCCTAGATTTTGACTATCTTTATACCTTGTTTCACCCCTGGTTATACTACTACATTTTTGGGTAGTACATGCTATTGCTTTATGTGGATTTGGGTATAGAGGTATTCATCACTCATTTTTACACTTGTTATTATCTGTTCATTATTTTATGTTCATGATAAGATCATTATGTTAATGGGAACATGGAGAACCACCCGGGAAAACAGTGCTACCACAAGGGTATAATGGGACGCCCTTGGCTGATTAACTAGGAAAGCTAGTGGAGGGCTACCTTACCCGAAAGGGGCAAGGGCAGTAGGGGAGTGGTCAGTGTAGGGAGGTCCTTGGGTTGATTTTGCTGCGATGGCGGTCAGGCAAGAACCCTGCACAGGAGCTTCCTATAAACTGTAGTGGGTAGTCTGAAGCTAGTGGAACTTTGTAAAGGCCTCGTAGTGGTACCCTGCCTCGCTTCCTCGGTAGAGGTGTATGGAGTCTGATCAACTCCGTGGCAAATGGGTAACACGACTTGTGGGTAAAGATGCGCAACCTCTGCAGAGTGTAAAACTGGTATACTAGCCGTGCTCACGGTCATGAGCGGCTCGGACACTCACATGATTAAATTATGGAACTTAAACTCAATTTGTCATATGCATTGCATCGCAGGTGAGGTTGTTACTCTTGTTCTACTACTTAATTGGGTTGGTATTTACTTATACTTAGTAATTGCTAATAAAATTTTGACCAACTTATAAAAGCAATGCTCAGCTTCAGCCTTATATCATTGATCAGCCTTACACTTCATGAACTCCCACCTTTGGCGAGTTCATGCACATTATTCCCCACAACTTGTTGAGCGATGAACGTATGTGAGCTCACTCTTGCTGTCTCACACCCCCCCCCCACAGGTCAAGAATAGGTACCACAGGATGAGGCGCATGAAGGATGCTGTGACGAGTTCGTGAGAGGTCTAGGTCGTCGTCTCCCAGTCAACTTTGGGTTGCTGGACCGTTGTCTCCGTATAATGTAATTATTTATTTATTTTGTATAGAACTCCTGTTATGTAGTAAAGATGTGACATTCGATCATGTGCCATTATTCATCATATGTGTGAGACTTGGTCCCAGCACACCAGGTGATTATGTTCGTGCCCGGGTCTTGGTGCCCTGAAATCCGGGTGTGACAGAAGTGGTATCAGAGGAATGTTGACTGTAGGACGAAACCTAGATAGAACTGGACAACCAATACTTACTTACCTTTGCTACTCTGATTCTTTTCTAAACTTATCTTAATCTTTTCTCATCTATTTCCGCTTTACTCTGATTATTCCTACCTTTTTCTTCTGAAGACAAATGTGGATTTCACACTTTGAAATCTTGTACCTATGGTGACCTTTAGGAATAGGAGACCTACTCTTAGGAACAAAATCAAAACTATTTTCGTAAGTATTTGTATGCTTGAATGTTTGTTCTTATGATACTTATTTGATTTGGATCTTTGATTGAGTGTGATGAGTTGTGGAGTAATGTCCACAATTACATCTGCATATACATATAGGAAAAAAATGCATATAAAAATAACTAGATAAACTAGATTATCCCTCATTAAAGAATCTAGCCTAACAAATATCCATCTCATCTTGAAAGATTCTATCCTACATCCATCTTATCTTAAAAAGATACTCATCTTATCTTGAAAAGATCTTATGTCACCCTAGTAGATCTAACTGACCTCAAAAGATTCTACCTTATCCATATGGATTCATTTTGCCCTAATTAGTATACTTATCTCACTCTAGAATAACAACCATGAGCTAATTCCAAATTTTATTTGGATCTTATCCGGTCTCGACTAGTCATACCAATCTAATCTGGATCACATCTAATCTAATATGATCTAATCTAATGTGGCCTACTTAAAACATATTAGTGATGCTGGTAGAATAGGTTAGACCCTACTAGCCATGTGTTAACTTAAACTAGTACATTAAACCAACTCAACCATGAGCAGAAGATCTAACCAAACCAATAGTGTCATAATGGATTGCATAATCTGTCTATCCCCACCTATCATCAAACAAGATTTTGACATACATCATGTAGTCTATCTCATCCATATCCATCCTAACCATATGCCCCAACCTCGATGATATGCACTCACCGCGAATCAATGAGACCAAGATCGGAGGAGAAAAGACCAACCTCGTTAAGGGAGGAGAGAAGTCAAACTCGATCCTCAGATGCATTACCTCCCAACACGGAGATCTTTCCCACCATAAACTAACTTACCCCAGGCTATTCTTGCCCTAACCTACCCATCTTTTATCGTACGTAATAAAATGGCTATGCCTATAGATACCCATGCTCTCCTAATCATCCACTAAAAGAGAGAGACCCTTGATTTTTGAACTAATTAGAAACTAAAAGTTGAATTACAAACCAATCCTTCATTATCCCTTTTCTTACAAATCTCGAGGACGAGATTTCTATTAAGGGGGGTAGGATTTGTAAACCCTAAAAATAAGTAATGAGTTCATGTATTCCTTTTGTGTCTTTTATAGGGAGTAATACTAAGAAATGGAGTAAACATAAGACAAAATAGAAATATCATCCATGTAGTGAGATAAGATATTCTTCTCATGAAATTTAAAGTATGCTCATAAATAAAAATATATTCAATATTAAGTAATTCTTGGTAAAAGAGAATACATTATTTTACCTTAAATAAGTGAAAAGGGTGGATATTCATTTTGGGGTTAGCTCGAAATTTGGTCCCATACTCATAAGTAACATAATATATGTATATGACAAGCCTTGAGCTTTTAACTAAATAAAAGAACAAAATAATTAAAAAAATATATATAAGTACATAAAAATATATGCCTGGTATTCATGCCGATATTTTGAATGTTGCATTTAGACTAGAGTTTGAAATTCTGATTTGAATTCAAATTTGAAGTAGAAATCTAAAACAGAAAAGAATAAAATAGATATATGGGCTGGAATTTCCCCTTCTCGGCCCACTCTACATCACCGGTTGCGCGGCCCAACTAAAATCCCACTGCTCGGCTTGCGCGGGCAGCCGCTGGCGGCTTGGCCCCACATGGCGGCCTCTCTGTCCGTTCTCCCTGTTGCGCATGTTGCCTCGGTGGTCACCGGCCGGTGGGCCCTCGCGTTCAGATCCGTCCCCAACCCAGCTTCGCAACAACCTCCGCTGCGTACGCTGTTTTGGTGCGGGAGTCCACCAGATCACCGCGTCACGCGGCTCCGCGCGGATCGGATGGCTCGGCCAGGGATGTAGCGATTCGCCCGCCTGCCCTTGCGGAATCCGCGGCACCATGAATCCTGAGCACCGTGAGCCGCAACAAAATGACCGCAACAATCGTGAGCTTCGAAACAAACTCCGAACCCCACTCTGTGATCCCCTCTGGCCGGATTCCGCCGCGACACTATAAATCACGAGGATTATGACTCCCCAACCAGTCGAAGCCGTGTATAGCTTGGTGCCGTAGGCGCATGGATGGGGGGTGTGGGGAGATGTGATTGCCGCTGCAGGGACCATGGGGTGGGCGAAGTTCCACCGTCGTGGGCCGGCGTCGAGGCTCCCATACCAGTCCTGGGCGCTTCACCGACTCACCGGATGGATTGCGTGGTCCCTGCGGGCGGGACTGGATGATCGGCGCCTCGCGAATCGCTCGGCCGGACTGGTGACGGCGAGTGGAGCACGGATTTCGTCATCGGGCTGGGACTTCGTTCGCGCGTGGCCAAGCTCGCCTTCGCCCAGGGATCCTAGGTGTGCACTCCCGCTCGATTTGCGATCACCCAGAAGCCACGTAGCATCGATCGGGCTGGACTATAGATGACCGGAGCCCTTAGGATTGCTCGCCGGAGGTGAGAAACTGCGCCAAGTAACCTTCCACCGTGAACCCGCTCGGCCATCGCTTAACCCTCCGGTGAGACACTCCCTTTGTAATCGACCATGCTTCAATTTCGTTTTCGCGCACCATGATGGGAACGATGTCACTGGAGCAGGCGAATTTGGCGGTGCGCCGGTGAGTCTCCGCCATGGAGAGCTCCTGGCGCCGCCTCGGGCCGGCTAGTGAAGGGAGAAGGCACTGTTACCGTCCGATCCAATTCGGACGGATGCGATTAGAAGTGAGCGTAACCATTCGCGAGATTAAATCTGAGCCGTATGTTATCGATCCGATGGCAGGCAGCATCTGGTAGCGTGGTCGATTTGCGGCCGCTGATTCCTGATCTGGTGGTAGCTGCTTCATGCGAAACCTAGATCTAATCAGAGCCCTCCATTTCTAATCGGGCGGCTCAGTCTCGCCCGTACCCCTTCGGCCAGCGCGTCTTTCAAAAGAGCCCCTCCGTTATTGAGAAACCAACCCGCGGTCCGCGATATCTGTGCAGTGAGTTTGGGAATTCTTGCATAGAGATCCCTGCGCTTCCTAATTATAATGCACCCAATCTTGGAGATTAGAAAAATCAGAAAATAAATAAAGAAATGGATTATTAATGTAGAAATAAATGCTAGAAACTTGTATAATTCATATTAAATCTATTTTAATTTTAAATTGAGTCATTCCAGAGACATTAATTTTGTTTTAATATTGTTTACCACTTAGTAAATTTGTTTGGCCATGAAACATGAACTAAAATTATTCACATGAGTTATGCTATTGTAGGTACGCAATAACTTTGGAAATTCATAATTTAATAACCGTAGAACCAAATGTAGTGATTGTTGTTCCTACGATCTCGTAGTGATACGTAGAATATTATTATTCAGTTTATTCTTATGTTTGGTGTAATGTTAATTTTTGCCTATACCATGTTTGTCTGTATTGATACGTTTAGCAGTGAGGACACGTGTCACCTGAAGATCACCCTGGTAACTGGAATCTCAAGTCCCAGGCAAGTTGTGCCCTTGATCACTTCTTTTACCCATTCATGTTCTTATTAATCATAATGATCTGCATAGGTTAATTTTGATGGGACCCAATAGGATACCCTAGATTTTGACTATCTTTATACCTAGTTTCACCCCTGGTTTTACTACTACATTTTTGGGTAGTACATGCTATTGCTTTATGTGGATTTGGGTATAGAGATATTCATCACTCATTTTTACACTTGTTATTATCTGTTCATTATTTTATGTTCATGATAAGATCATTATGTTAATGGGAACATGGAGAACCACCCGGGAAAACAGTGCTACCACAAGGGTATAATGGGACGCCCTTGGCTGATTAACTAGGAAAGCTAGTGGAGGGCTACCTTACCCGAAAGGGGCAAGGGCAGTAGGGGAGTGGTCAGTGTAGGGAGGTCCTTGGGTTGATTTTGCTGCGATGGCGGTCAGGCAAGAACCCTGCACTGGAGCTTCCTATAAACTGTAGCGGGTAGTCTGAAGCTAGTGGAACTTTGTAAAGGCCTCGTAGTGGTACCCTGCCTCGCTTCCTCGGTAGAGGTGTATGGAGTCTGATCAACTCTATGGCAAATGGGTAACACGACTTGTGGGTAAAGATGTGCAACCTCTGCAGAGTGTAAAACTGGTATACTAGCCGTGCTCACGGTCATGAGCGGCTAGGACACTCACATGATTAAATTATGGAACTTAAACTCAATTTGTCATATGCATTGCATCGCAGGTGAGGTTGTTACTTTTGTTCTACTACTTAATTGGGTTGGTATTTACTTATACTTAGTAATTGCTAATAAAATTTTGACCAACTTATAAAAGCAATGCTCAGCTTCAGCCTTATATCATTGATCAGCCTTACACTTCATGAACTCCCACCTTTGGCGAGTTCATGCACATTATTCCCCACAACTTGTTGAGTGATGAACGTATATGAGCTCACTCTTGCTGTCTCACACCCCCCCCACAGGTCAAGAACAGGTACCACAGGATGAGGCGCATGAGGATGCTGTGACGAGTTCATGAGAGGTCTAGGTCGTCGTCTCCCAGTCAACTTTGGGTTGCTGGACCGTTGTCTCCGTATAATGTAATTATTTATTTATTTTGTATAGAACTCCTGTTATGTAGTAAAGATGTGACATTCGATCCTGTGCAATTATTCATCATATGTGTGAGACTTGGTCCCAGCACACCTGGTGATTATGTTCGCGCCCGGGTCTTGGTGCCCTGAAATCCGGGTGTGACAGCCCTCCACCTCCGGCTCCGACACGCCGTCCGTCACTTCTAAGCGCCATGAGCGCAAGAAGTTTAGTAAGATCCTCCTACGCTATCCTCGCATTTCTAACCACACTCCTTTACTTTCCGTTCCATTAGGCAAACCACCGGTTTTTTATGGCGAAGATTATTCTATGTGGAGTGTTAAAATGAAAGATCATCTAACCTCACTCCACAAAAGCATGTTTCATAGGACAGCTCATGCATGTTTCAGAAGCATTTTGCACTCGGCTCTAGTCCCTGGCTCCTCACAGCCCAAATAAAAATCCTCATCCTGATGATAGCTTTGGGGGTAATCTGATGAAGATAAATCTCAAAGGTCTTCAGAACTTCAACTAAAAATTTACTCAAAGGAAACCGAAGCCCTGCCTTCATGAAGCTCCTGTAAACAACAACTTTGTCTACTTCGAGCGCAGGGGCGGCGCTATCTCCTCCAGCTCTCACAATGGAAATATCGCAAAAATATCTCCCTTTCATAGCATCAATCTGACTTTGCTTGATGGATGACTTTCCAAAGATGGTATGACTCGACCGCCAGGGCCGATCCTCGGCATCTTCATTTCCACTTTCCAAATCAAAACTTTCGCTACCGCCGGAATCCTTAGATAACCTAGCCAGCATTTCATTAGTGATTTTCTCTGTGTTCGTCTTCTCCATAGCCTTATAAAACCCAGCTAATGCAGGGTCAACAACCTTCTTCTCTTCAGCCATTTAGTCAGCGCTTGTGCAAATGCCAAAGCTCACAAATTAATCAAAAATTTGGCAGAGCAAGAAAATTCAGAATGGCAAAAATAGCGCAAGCAGTTGAAATGGCACATCAAACGCTATCAATGTGAGTCCCTATTTATATGCCTAGCGCACCACAGCTTGGTGGGCCCTATATGTCAGTGTCTTTCGCTATTCTAGCGAAGGGAAGGTGTTTTTTCGGACCTTTGGCTAAAGGCCTTCGTTCACGTCGCAGTCTGAATTTGTTAATGTAGAAACAAATTAATACTGCGAGGGGCTACTATTGGGGGCCTTCCTCTTCTGAAGGTCCTCAAAAACATGACTAATATGTTTTTTAGTGTAACATAAACTGTTACAGGAAGCTTTGGCTTTAAGACGAAGGTATATGTGATATGAGGTACAACCCAAAGGTAGGATGAACGAACGCCGAAGCTTGGCTGAAGGAGCTTCGGCTTAGAATGATGATGAAGGTGGAAGATGAAACCGACCTAAAAGGGAAAAGACTACTCAGCCCTTGATAGCTCGCCTTATGATTAGCAGTAAATGTTAGGACATGAATGTAATTTTGTCGGGGCTGCGTCCCGTGCATATAAATAGATGAACAGTAACATCGTACTGTTCACGCCGGATTGTAATTGTTCTTGCATCACTCTCTTATTTACACCTTCTGCTAAGACGAAGGTATTAATGTAACATAAATGTCATTGATGTTTGTCTATGTTTATAAAATAATAATATTAATAATCTATTGATTTGTAATGATTATTCATCTCTTGTTGTGTTCTATGTGTTTGTTTATACTAATTCACTGAAATGATGAAGGTATGTCCTTCATGACCTTCGTGTGATGATCATTATATCCCAAGGGAAATAATGCTTCGAAGGACGAAGGTCTTTAATCGTTAACAATTGTGTTGTTTTGTTCTTGATGCATAGCACTTGAGAACAAGGACCAACACTCTCAGTTGCCAATATCATTAATAAACAATGTTATTGTATTAAACTAAAAGCTAGGATAATTTATTATTAGGAAATCAACATCGATACTATAGAAAATGTTGATGTATATTATTATCTTTGGCCACTAACTTCTTACCTATGAATGTGTGAATAAATTCACAAACTTAGTAACCACAGAGATTGTCCCCCTTTTCCTGTATCAAACATTAGAAAATGGAGAAAAAAATAGGGGTTATTAATAGCAAATAACTTGAGGGATGCCAACATACTTTTTGCGTAGCCGACTCCATGCACTGCAAAATGAAAATTATATGTCCTTCGTGCGTGCATGATTCAATCTTTTAGATGTTTAGAGAGTTAGGTTTGAATGGTAAGAATTACTCTTTAAGAAGGTGTAGAATTTGTTTTAAGTCCTCAACTAGCATCCTAAATGAGTCAAGGATAAATACAATGTCTTCTTTAAATAAGACCACCAGAAGTGCTTAGTAAAAGATGTAGAAAGGTTATAACACTACAACACAAATGATTTTACATGATGCTGGCAAAATAGTTTCGGAGGCGGGCAGGCCTGTTGGCTGCCTCTATTAAATGGTGGCATGGTCACTGCCTTTGCGCTTGCCTCGATTAACAGTTAACTGACGTAGGCAGGTTAAGGCAATTGCCTCCATTATTGTCTATTAACAGAGGTGGTTGCGTTATGTCGCCCGCCTCCATTAATTAGTTAACAGAGGCTAGCTGGCTAAGGCAAGTGCCTCCGTTAATCTCTATTAACGGAGGCGGTTGTGTTATGGCACCTAACACCATTAATTGTTTAAAAGAGGCGAGTGCTTTAAAGAGGTCACCTCTATTAATGGATTATTAACAGAGATGGGTTTGTGTAACATGCCCCTTCATTAATCAATAGCCATATGTACACCTGACCACGTTCTTCTCCCTAAACCCCCTTTATAACTTTTTCATCATTTGCAGATCTCTAGATCTAGATTAAATCTAATTTTGCATGGAGAAGAGAGAAAGTTGATGTTGGTGTCAATTTGCTATATTTTTTATAGCAGGACACTACAAAGTTGTTAGACTGCTATATACACCCCCTCCACATCATATTCTTCTCTCGATCTTTTTCAATTAATCTCACCAAATTTTATATATTATGTTTATTTCTAATTTCCAGGAAATGGAAAGATCAAAATGGATGTATGAATTAAAGAGAATGGAACTCGAGTACGTGCTTGAGGTAAGAAAGTTTGTTATCGTTGCGAAGAAACATTGAGAGAGTATGAGTCAAACGACAACCATCTGCCCATGTGCTTTATAGTGCTCACCTCGGTCACCAAAATAACATAGGCGATCAGGGTAACTGCCTCTGTTAATTGATAATTAACAGAGGCCTAACGTCAGAGGAGGTTGCAATGCGTGCCTCTATTAAATTTTTTGTACTAGTGTAAACAAGGAGAAATTTGAATACACATTTAGTTTGAAAAAGGTATGGATATGAAAAGATAATGGACACTAACTTAAAATGATATGGAATAAGTATGTATTGCATATAGTTTTGCTTGTGAAGGCACTTGTTCAATGTTTTTAGGGTAGTCAGCTGATAATCCCTAATTGTTCTTAGGTTTACGCACATTGTGTCAATGAACCTGATATTGTAAATCACTTCTTTACATCATCATTGGATCTTCATGCTTCAGGAAGCATAGTAGGTGTAAGACAACTTTAGTTAGCATTGAATATATATTTCAGTAATGGACAAGAGAGAATGTAAACACTTACATAACCCAAGTGCTAATAAGGGAGAGGTCAAGCGCATTTCGCTAGAATATCTCAAATATATCCCCACAATTGAGCCACATCACATCATCTGTTGAAGTAGTGGTCTTGTACAAACACACCAATGGTAGTCCTACCATCGGTTGATTCCTTCATATAACAGTTGTGGAATCTACCCAATTGTGTTGTAAGTTTGGGAACCTCTTCTGGCCGGGCTAGAGGCTTACCATGCTTGAATTGCCATACAAGCGGATTTGTTGGCACATTTTTCTATGTATATTTTTTCTTTTCTTTTCCAAGCATGCACTCCTAGTCAGGGGTTGATTGCTTCCTTGCTGAATTGCTTGTTTTAGCAAAAAAAAAAGCTTTTATTGAAGGGTCTATTGGCGCTTCCTTCTCTGGAACTTTTTTCTTGAAGTGTTCCTTCACCTATTTGTTCATGATGTGACGTATATCGTCCTCCGTCATTTCATAGGGTAGCTTTTTTATGAAAACTTAGATAAAGTCACTAGATGTGCTCTTGCTCTATGTCTGCATTCGCTTTATGCGCATTTGCCTTTTCCTAGGGCGTTTATATGGAGAAGGAGGTAAAGTGCTCCTTCAAGTAGGTGGAGAAGGAGGTGGTGGGCTCCTTAGACTAGGTGGTGGAGGTGAATGGCTCCTTTGAGTTGGTGGACTTCTGTATGTATCAATGTCATTTGCAAATCCAAACTACCTTGTCGTACTCCCGTAACCTCTTGTACGACAAGGATGCTTTGGTTTGTTAAGTGCAACAGTTAGCTTATCATTATTTCTATCGAGGACAAATTCTCCTTTAGACGTCATACCCACTACATCTACTAGCTTTTCTATGACCTCTTTTATGTTGTATGTATACTGTAAGTAGGCCTAAAACGGGATAGGAAGATCCTACCTGGTCCAGCAACCGTGACCTGGATTTGCCTTTTCGTTTTCATTTTTTTCGAGATTTAAGAGTTAGAGATGGAAATGGGATAAGAAAAACAGGAAATGGGTTCGGAAAGGATTTTATACATTTCTTGTCTATTTTAACGGATTCCTGTTTTATAACGGGACAGACCCATTTTCACCCGTCGCTATCCAGGCGCAAGCCACTGTTCACATTTCTCCGTTAGAGGCCCAAGCGGCCAAGCCGGCAAGCCTAGTAGCCCACTAACTAAACAGTGAAAGCCTAGGCTAATCCCCACCCTCGTCCTCTCTCATTATCTCTCTCTTCATGACTGCACGCAGATGCAACTCAGGGCCACCAGCTCCCAGCTTCGCTCGCCTGCCAGCGCCTAGCCACTGCCCTCATGAAGACCAAGCCATGAGCTCCCAGGTCACGCAGACGCAGACGCAGCCACACCACGCTAGCTCCCAGCACCGCCCGCCCACGAGCGCCCAGCCGCCGCCCTCGTGCTCGCTGGCCTCATCCCTCCCTATCTGCTGCTTTGCCCTGGCCCTTGGTAATAGATTATTCCATATAACAGTGAGAAAGTAGCATATACCTGTAATTGTTCGTGACCCAGATGCATATAGCTGTAATTATTCGTTTAATTCTGTTGATCCAGGAGAAAAAAGAAGCTATAGAAAGGGGGCCTGAAATTCATAACTTAAACAAAAACTTGATCCAAATTAATGTTAGTGCGATACAAAATCAAGTCTGAGTGAGAAGGAGAAGAAAATCTTGCAGTTGGTTGCACTCACAAGATTGTTGAATTAACATGAGCAATATCACAAGTGAAGATTTAGAGCGAAGAGAGGAAGAATTAATCGCAAATGATAATGTATAATAGATACAACAATTTTATCCCGTAGTTCGGTCAAGCCTCAAATGCTTGCCTACTCTATATTATGGTGTCACAACGGATAAAGGTTGCACTCAATCACTCTTAAGTAATTCAATGATCAACATGAGTGTCATAGTTTTTCCTTATATCAAATCCCTTTGCAAAGATCTCCAAAACTTGGAGTCTCTTGTGGCCGTACACAAATGAGTTACAAGCTCAAGAATAGCACAAGGGAGATGTAGAGTACACACAAGAGCAGCAAAACCACACCACAAAGACTCAACATGAAAGCGCAGCAGCAAAATGTAGCTATCTCTATAGAACTGGTGCTCGAATTGCTTCAGGGTGTCTCAAAAATGTGTATCTGTGAAGTGTATGCTCTTTGTATGCTTGGGTGTCCTTGGTGATCGAAATGGGGGCCTTTTATAGCCCCAAGGCAGCTAGGAGCCAATGGATTTGCCTCCGAAAACCTGTTGAATTCTTGCCTCGGCAAGCTCACTGGGCCGGTCTTCTGCACCACAGGACCAAGTCGTGTAACAGCTCCTCCTTGACCTTGACTGAACCCTTCTAAGTCAGGCTAACACCAGACTGGTCCGGTCCACCACAGAACCGCCTCTTGTCACCCGACAGTTGGAACTAGCCGTTGTGGGGCATGTATCCGTTCGAGCCGAGGTCTGGTGCAACACTGGACCCTCTACAGTAGCTGTAGACGATCCTATAAATTATAAAAAAAATAATTCTCTATATTTGTGAGTTCGTATGGATGGTGGTCTGTTGCACCACTGGACTAGTCTAGTGCACCCGACTGCCCAAAGCCAAAGTTTGGGCTATCTGTGTACATGGTCTGGTGAGGCCTAGAACAGCCCAAGTTAAGCACTTTTGAGCCTAACTTCTTCCATTTGTTTTGTCCTTCCTTGTGAGCTTTTCGATGACTTAGATAAACATTGGTAGCATATAATCAAATTGACTAAATCTAAAAAAACTCACCTTTTTCTCATGGTTTCCCTAGGATTTGAGTTATGGCCCAAACTAAATCCAAAAACAATTTTCTCTATAAAAGGAGTTACAGTGCAAAAACAAGTTCTAGAAACATTGTATTAGCCATATGCAACTTATCTAAAGGCTCAAACCTCAAAATTTTACCCTTTTAGCACACAATTGCATTTCCAATCATCTTTTGAGCTCTTTTGGACTTCGAATTCTTCAATTTGCACTTAATTGATCATGCATATTCTTAGCAACCAAGTTAGTACATAACATTGTGTTGGACATTAAATCACTAAAATTTATATAAATGGCTTATCAGAAATTTTTCCTTTCAATCTCCCCCTTTTTTGCTGATTTATGCCAACACAACTAAACCAAATAGAATATGACTAACATAAACAAGGTTTGCTAACCAATATGAGATAAAATTTGCAAATTGAAGGCTATTGTACTCTGTAAATGGGGTACCCACTTCTATTGTGTCAAGACAGAGACCCGCGTGGTTAAGCTCAAACCTCACGCTAGGGAATTGAGTAGTCGGTACCATGGGACCGGACCCGTCTGACAGGATCGCTGGCCTCAGGGCCTGATCCCAACTCAAGAGGAGGTCAGGAGCTCCCACGTTTCCTATAAGGGAAAATACTCAGGGACTACACCAACGGGTTGGGACTCCCACGGGTGGGCCCAGACCCTCGCGTATGCTTTCCGAAACCCCATGGGCAGGTCATAGACCTCCATGTGTACCGTCCGGGCAAGTCATGGACCCCCCACGTATGCAATCTAAACCCCCATGGATGGGTCCCAGACCTCTACGAGTCGTCCGGACCTCCGCAAATGGGTCTCAGATCTCTCCGTTTGACATTTAGAACACTGGCAGGAGGGACCCAAGTCTTCGGGGAAGTAGGTGCCCTTGGTTCTCCCTCTCCTCTCAAGTTAGTGTCTAGAACCGCCACGTGCATGTGGACACGCGGAAGTAGCCTTATTCTAGAAACAAGCTTGCCACCTACATTAAATGGAAGCGGCGAAGGCGTGCCCTGCCACACACAGGGCATGTGCATGCTTTTTTCAAACATCACATGCATGAATGACCCGCTCCACGCATTAACAATGTGAACAAATGCTTATCAGCGCCGCACACACTCCTTGTACAATGCGCCGCGTGATACCGATGCGAGTGGTTGTGTCTCTACGGCGTACGCATGGGCGGTGTCTTCACGAGCAGCCTTTGGCTTGGGTGGCATGCAGCATCCATCACATTAACTCCACCACACATCAGCACGGTGTCACACCCAGTTTTGGAAGGTAAATCGAATGAGAACCATGTACGTGTCAGTATTAGAACTCACGTACACAACGATTACATAATTCGACATCATCACACAATGGTTGAATTAAATAGCGGAAAGGTACTTAGTTACATCAAGATGTCTGAAACATCCACAGAGTCTATTACATAAACATAATGTTCAACATTAAATCAAAGTGCGGGGTAACGAAACATAGAACATAAGCCTACATAGGCAGCCAACTTGGGGTTTGCCACTAAAGTAAACTAGAACTCGTCGTAGTCCTGAAACTCCTCAAAGTCCTCCATGTTGCCAGCTTCACCTCCTGAGCACTGAGTACAGTGGGGACAACCTGGGGTGGGGTGGTTTGTAAAGCAAGGGTGAGTACACATCAACGTACTCAGCAAATGTCCCGTTTGGCTAAAGTGGACTAGCTGTATGTGGAGTCAAGGTTTAGCAATTGCTTTTAGTTGGTCAAGTTTTATTAATATAAGTAGAGCCAAGTTTTAGTAATAACTCAGTTATTACCCAGAGGCACTCCCTCCAAGAGGAAACACCAGAGATCAGATTTATAATCATCATTGCTAATCATCTTCATAAAAGTAACCAAAGTTCTTCTAATCGAAGAGGATCCCAAGGCTGCTCATAACTGTGAGCATGGCTGATATACCAGTTTCTAACACTCTGCAAAGGTTGCACACTTTACCCACAAGCCATGATTCCCATTCTGCCCGGGGTTCTAGCCTCCCCATTGATCACTACCAAGGTGACCTAGCAGGGACTCACTATGTAGCCTTTACAAAGATTTCCCAGAGGACATAGCCACCCGTTAGGTTTCTCCAGTTTTATAAACATAGTACATCTCCCCAGAGGAAGGGTGACTAACAAAACCAAATCAAAGAACCTCTGCAACCAGCCTCGGCAGAGCAAGTATTGTGCCCGGACCCCATTGATGACCCTACGGCGAAGCCAACTACTCTTCTGGTTCCTCTAATTAATCAGCTAAGGGCGTCCCATTCCACCCTCATGGTTGCACTGTTATCCCAGGTTGTCACTCCCCAAACAAGTCCTTACAGAGAGGTACTCAGAAAATAGCCTGAGCCCCCTAAAGTAATCACAGTAACCTCATCGAGATAACATCATCGTATCATAGAAGATCACATCATGTTAATTGATTAAGTTTAAGCAATAGAATAAGCTAACCATGATTAACCCAAAAAGGTAAACAAGGGTAAGGTAAATACAGACTAGTCAATCCTTAAGTTTCAATAATGTAAATGCAGAACAGTGAATTATAAAGTAAAGTAGGAGATGATAGGTCTGAGGACACTTTCCTTCACCAGGTTGTTGCTCAGAGGGGTCTTCGGCAACACACTCAGGAACCACGAGCTACTCGTTGTCTAAATAATGCGAGCATACATTCAATACAATTGGAAAGTAAAAAATGAACATCACATCTGTTGGGGACTTGTTCTCAAATGCTAAGAGTTAAGAACAAGACAACATAAAAAGTGTTAAATGTTAAAGTCCTTCGTCCTTGGAGACATTATTTTCCTTCGGATATAATGAATTCCGGACGAAGGTTGTGAAGGAAAAACCTTCGTAAGCACAATAAATGATGAGGAAGAATTCATATGCAAGATATGAAAAATAACATAAACACTTAAACATTATTATCAACTTATTTTTATTTGCATTACCATATCGACAATAACAAATTATAAATGTACCTTCGGTTTGAAGGAAAGCAAGGGTACAAGCGTGATGCAAAAAGCGAATGCCAAATCAGCGTGAACAGTACGGGGATACTGTTCACCTATTTATAGGCACGGGACGCAGCCCATGTAAAATTACACCCATGCCCTTTACATTTGCTAATAACTCTATAGTAATTCTTCGAGGTCTAATTTGCCTTTTCATCTTTAAGTCGGTCCCCCTTTTCTGCTGTCATGCCGAAGCTTTCCTGCGCACAGCTTCGTGATTACCTTGTCCTTCGTTATAATCACCTTTCGTCTCGCTCAGGCTTCGTCCTGACCATGCTCTGTATGCTCATGATCCGAATCCAAAGATACATGTTCACATATTTCACTTGGAAAACATTGTCAAATTATGTTTTTGAGGACCTTCGGAAGCCGAAGGCCCCCAAAAGTAGGCCCTCACAATATTAATTTGTTAGAGTGATAAATTCAGATTGCGACATGGACGAAGGCCTTAAGCCGAAGGTCCAAAAAAACACATTCCCTTTGCTAGAATAGCAACAGTCATTGACAAGCGGGACCCTCCAGTTTTCAACGCACTAGGCGTATAAATAAGAGCTCACCACGGGTTCATTTGGCACGCTTTCTTGCCATCTGTTCTTACTCACCCAACTTTTAGCTCTTGCGCACCAACACTTGCTTGGCTTATTTTAAGCTTCGGTTTCGAGAGCACTTTCTCAACATTTTCGAAGATGTCTGAAGATAAGAAAGCTGTCGCTGAAACGAAGCTGAGCCTTTCTGAGGAAATGAATCTTGGCTTCCTTGAATTAATGGCAAAGACAAATACAGAGAAGATTACCAGGGAGATTTTGGAAGGCTTGTCTGAAGATACTGGTGATAGCGACAGTTATGATGTGGAAACTGGTGGAGAAGACTCCGAAGATCGACCCTGGCGACCAAGCCATACAGTTTTCAGAAAATCAACTATTAAACAGGGTCATCTTGATAATATGAGGGGAAGATATTTTCGGGACATGTCTATTGTAAGGGCTGATGACGGAGAGAAGACCGTGCCTACTCCCGAAGAGAATGAGGTTCTGAAGTTTCGAAGCTTTTTTAAGGTTGGGCTTCGGTTTCCATTAAGCAAATTTGTGGTTGAGGTTTTGAAGATTTATCAAGTCTACCTGCATCAAATTACGCCCGAAGCAATCATAAGAATGGGAATCTTTGTCTGGGCCGTGAGGAGCCAAGGCTTGGATTGTAATTTACATGAGCTAATATATGAGACGAAGCCCTGGGGAAAAGAACAATATCATAACAATTTTGGCTGTTATAGCTTCGGCGCCCGCTCTGGGTCAAGCTGCCCCGTGCCGACCTTTCGGAAGAGATGGCCCGAGGACTGGATGAAGGAATGGTTCTATGTAAAAAATTATTTGAAGGCACGAGAAGATATTAAAGATATCATCATGCGTCCTATTTGGCAACGCTTTGGCCTCCGGAAGCCGAAGGTGGAAATGGATGAAGCAGCCGAAGAATGCCAGAGGGCCTTCGGCGTGATTTGCTCGTTCATCGGGACTAGGGACTTAGTTCAAGAGCACGTGGCCTACAGGGTATGGCCACTTGTAGAAAAGTAGGAAAGACCAAAGGAAACCATCAGCAAACCTGACGAAGGTGGACTGGTTAGGTTAAAATACACCTTCAAATATGGAGATAAGTTCGTCGAGCCAGATGATGACTGGCTGAAAAGTATTGAGGCCATAAGCGATGAACTACTTGGATCATACTCGAAGGCAGAAGATACTGCACTATCTGCGGCCTTCGAAGGCCGGAAGAAGAAAAGACTCAACCGAGTATTTGATGCCATTGGGTTCGTCTACCCTGACTACCGTTATCCAATACGGGGTCAAAAAAGAAAAGATACAGCTTCTGTGAAGGAAGTTGCTTCAGCCGCTCCTAGTGAGCCGGCGCCGAAGAGGAAAAAGATGAAGGTTCTTACGCACCGGCCACGCTATATTGAACCGGCCACAGTGCCCGAGTTTGTCGGTGAAACCTCTTCGGCCACCGAAGCCAAGGAACCGACTCCCCTACCGAATGTTGAAGAGCCGGTCATAATGCCGGAGATGGAGAAAATAGAAGAATCGAAAGCTAGAGAAACAAGGACATCTAAAATTTTAAGTCCTTCAGCAAAAGTTGAAGTACCAAAAAGCCAAAAGGGTCCAACAATGACCCCCAAAAGAAAAAGGATGGTTAATGTACTGGATGTATTGGAGACAATAAAGTCTTCAAGCACTACTCCGAAGAAAATTGCCGAGACTCCCGAAGTGCAAATTGAAGCCTTTGGTGCGCGTCAAAGCACCAAGCTGAGACTGAAGCTGGGCCTTCAGATCCTGCCAAGGTGAAATCCTTGGAAACCAAAGAAACAGAAGCAACAGAACAAATTTTAGATGAAGAAACTAGCACTACCGCCCCCGAAGCATTTTCCGAAGCTTTCAATTATATTTTACGACATGCTTCGGGGAAAGCGTTGACTGAAAAAGAAAAGCAAGAGGATCAGTTCTATGCCCAAAAACTAAAATATCCAAAGGGGGCGTTGATATTCAACGGCAGCGGAGAAGAAGACTTCTTGTATTGTCTCCCTGACAGCAAGGAGATTTCTGTCTGTCGGGAGATGAGCAAAAGCTTTGGATTCCCAACCCTAGAAGACAGGCTCTCAGTGTTGTCAAAGAACGAGCTGGCCGACAGCTTAGCGTACAATAGTTTAAAGGTGAAAAAATGAGATCTTTGTATTATTTCTTGAAACCAAAATTTTTCATTTGCTTAAACTTATTAACACACATTTTTTTCCAGGGCCTTATACTTAGCAATGCCCTCAGGGCACAAAAAGATGCCGAAGATGAAGAGTGTACCATAGCCTTGAGCAACCTTCGTTCCGAAGTAATTGAACTAAGGAACGAAGGTCTCGAAAAAGATAAAATATTACACTCGTTAGTGAATAAAATAAGAGAAGACGAAGCTGCTTTCAAAGCTCAAGCTGAGGCTCAGAAGCGCGAAATTGAGGATATTCGGAAACAGCTAGCCAGAGCTAAAGAAGAGTGCACACTTGAAGAAACAAAACGAGAAATTAGTGAACAATGGGCCAATCATTTAGAAAAAAAACGTTGAAGAGCTTCGTGCATCCAAGAGAAAGTGTTATGAAAAATCTATAGAGTGTGTTAAGAAAATAAGAACCAGCTTCGCCAGCGTTGACGCATTCTCAAGTGAAGAAAACTTCATAAGGGGTGACCCCGAAGGCCCAATTGGATGGATCAGCAACGAAGCTGAAGGTTTTGAAGAAGTTTTGAATAGCCGTGGAGACATATGTGCCTTTTCGGGTGCCAGGGGGATTGCCACTATTTTGGAGAGGAAAGGTTGTGACCATGTGAAATCCTTGGCACAATCCAAAGCCGCCTTATCTTCTGAAGATATAAAAGACCCCTCGGTCGAAGCGAGCCTGGTCGGTGGAAATTTTTTCACCGACATTTGGGAAAATGGTGGCCGGGAGATGGCTCAAGAAATTATAAGAAGCGAAAAAGGCATTCATGACGCTAGAAAAGTAGCAGAGGCCGCTGAGAAAAGTGCGGATCTCGAAGGGCAAATAGGTATTAACTACTAGTTTTTGGCTTTTTGTTGTAACCTTTTGATTTCGAACTTGTTTACACTTTGTAACATAGCCGCACCTTCTCTTCCCTCAGAGCCTGCCGAGCCATCGGCGGACCCCCACGTGAAGGGGGGCGACGAAATTAGAAAAATGATCGAAGCCATCATGGATAAAGTTATTGATCAGCTACTAAACGAAGCTGCAGAAGTAGTTCTAAGGGAAGATTAGATGTTATTGTAAAAACATTTAGAATGTAATGTTTGTTGAGCAACATGTGTAATATTTTGTAACTTTGAATGTAATATATAAGTTATTTATGGTTCTATTCTTTACGATGCATGAAACTTCACATACATACCGTTTTTGAGCCTTCGGCGAAAAAACACCTTCCCTTCTTTTCATGCTTCGTAAATAATATCCGTATTTTTATAAAAACATCCAATCCTCGTAAAATCAGTAACCAATAGATCTTTTCATTTCAGAGTTTGACGAAGGTATAGTTCTTCAATAACTATTTTTGTGCCTTGGCACTATTTCTTCGAAACAATCTTCGAATATCAACACTGAAACCCCCTTCTTGCGTCATTGATGCAACATGATGTATGATGTTATGCTATGCAAATGATGTGATGATGTGATGTTATGCAAAATGATATTTGCCGAAGATCGACGTTTTTTCACTGCAAGCCTCCCTTAGGAGCTTCTTCGCCTTTTACTTCAGCGGAATCAGCGTTTATTTTTCGCTGTAAGCCTCCCTTAGGAGCTTCTTCGCCTTTTACTTTTAGCGGAATCAGCGTTTATTTTTCGCTGTAAGCCTCCCTTAGGAGCTTCTTCGCCTTTTACTTTCAGCGGAATCAGCGTTTATTTTTCGCTGTAAGCCTCCCTTAGGAGCTTCTTCGCCTTTTACTTTCAGCGGAATCAGCGTTTATTTTTCGCTGTAAGCTCTGCATTCCCTTCGAAACGACTTTTGAGCAGAAAACTTACGCTGCGCTCCCTTAGGAACGACTTTTTGTTATTTCGAAGATTCACCCCGTAACCATAAGTTCTTATGCTTCGGCAACTTTTTGGACTCCGTTATTCTGTGGAGAAGGTATACTTGTACTATAGCAAAGGTGAAGCTATTACAAGAAATTGAAAACAACAAAAAACACTTAGACTTTCAATAATTGTTCCTTATTAAAAAGAAAATGATACTGAATGCAAAAACTGCTGCCGAGGTAGGATATTTGTTAATAAATGTGCTTCGATTCTGGCACAGTACTATTGACTGTGCGAGCTTTGGACTCTTCTCTGAAGTCTCGTTGGTGTTGAGTATGCTGACTCCCTTCTGGCTGCTGGCCTCGTTGCATTGTTGGTGGAGGTGGAAGTTGTTGCCAAGATGCCTGAGATTGACTTGCCGAAGCAACAGAAGCTGCAGGGTGGTTACCCACATACTCTGGGATATAAGGCGAGTGGTACGAAGCAGTATGCATGACTTGCTTTGGCTGGGTCTGTTGGGCTGCAGCTTCGGCTATTTCCTTTTGTTTCTGGATGGTGACATGGCACATCCTGGTGGTGTGGCCCTTGTCCTCACCACAGAATAGGCAATAAATTTTCCTTGGCTGATCCCCAAATCTTCCTCTGAAGCCCCTGGCACCTCTGCCCCTTGGAGCTGGAGGCCGAGGATAACTCTGCGGTTGCCCCGAAGCCTGGGAAGCCTGGGAGGAATATTGCGGCCTCTGCTCCTGGCTTCCCCTGTCATCAGTCTGGGTGGAATGAATCGATCTGACATGTCTAGGATGAAACCTCCCTCCGAAGCCCCTGGCTATTTCGGAGAATCTGTAAGCTTCCTCCCTTCTCTGTCGAAAGTCATTGTCAGCGCGGATGTATTCATCCATCTTCTAAAGCAATTTCTCCAGAGTCTGAGGGGGTTTCCTGGCAAAGTAATGGGCTGAAGGTCCCGGCCGAAGCCCCTTAATCATGGCCTCAATGACAATTTCATTGGGCACTATTGGCGCTTGTGCCCTCAGGCGTAAGAACCTTCAAACATACGCCTGAAGATATTCCTCGTGATCTTGGGTGCACTGGAATAAAGCTTGAGCGGTGACCGGCTTCGTTTGAAACCCTTGGAAACTGGTGATCAGCATATCCTTCAGCTTCTGCCATGATGTGATCGTTCCTGGCCGAAGAGAAGAGTATCAGGTTTGTGCAACATACTTGACAGCCATAACGAAAGACTTCGCCATGACTGCAGTATTGCCACCATAGGAAGATATTGTTGCTTCGTAGCTCATCAGAAACTGCTTCGGATCTGAATGTCCGTCGTACATGGGGAGTTGAGGTGGCTTGTAAGACGGAGGCCAAGGTGTAGCCTGCAGTTCTGCTGACAGAGGAGAAGCATCATCAAAAGCAAAATTTCCATGATGGAAATTCTCATACCATTCATCCTCGTTGAAGAAGCCCTCCTGATGAAGCTCTCTATACTGAGGCCTTCGGTTCTGCTCATCTTGAGTAAGATGGCGAACTTCTTCAGAGGCTTCGTCTATCTGCCTCTGCAAGTCAGCTAGCCTGGCCATCTTTTCCTTCTTCCTTTGGACCTGCTGATGGAGCATCTCCATATTTCTGATCTCTTGATCCAAGTCGTCCTCCTGAGGCGTTGGACTGGTGGCCTTCCTCTTCTGGCTTCGGGCTTCCCGAAGAGAGAGGGTCTCCTGGTTGGGGTCCAGCGGCTGCAGCGCGGCAGCCCCTGTTGCTGAAGCTTTCTTTGGCGACATGACGAAGGTCTATGCTTGCCGAAGGTGTTCGAAACTCAAAAAGTGGAAGTGAGTTCACCGGAGGTGGGCGCCAATGTTGGGGACTTGTTCTCAAATGCTAAGAGTTAAGAACAAGGCAACATAAAAAGTGTTAAATGTTAAAGTCCTTCGTCCTTCGAGACATTATTTCCCTTCGGATATAATGAATTTCGGACGAAGGTTGTGAAGGAAAAACCTTCGTAAGCACAATAAATGATGAGGAAGAATTCATATGCAAGATATGAAAAATAACATAAACACTTAAACATTATTATCAACTTATTTTTATTTGCATTACCATATCGACAATAACAAATTATAAATGTACCTTCGGTTTGAAGGAAAGCAAGGGTACAAGCGTGATGCAAAAAGCGAATGCCAAATCAGCGTGAACAGTACGGGGATACTGTTCACCTATTTATAGGCACGGGATGCAGCCCATGTAAAATTACACCCATGCCCTTTACATTTGCTAATAACTCTATAGTAATTCTTCGAGGTCTAATTTGCCTTTTCATCTTTAAGTCGGTCCCCCTTTTCTGCTGTCATGCTGAAGCTTTCCTGCGCATAGCTTCGTTATTACCTTGTCCTTCGTTATAATCACCTTTCGTCTCGCTCAGGCTTCGTCCTGACCATGCTCTGTATGCTCATGATCCGAATCCGAAGATACCTGTTCACATATTTCACTTGGAAAACATTGTCAAATTATGTTTTTGAGGACCTTCGGAAGCCAAAGGCCCCCAACAACATCGAACAGGTACAAACATTGGAACACAACTCAAAAAGGTATAGAGTTAAGTACAGGGGAAAGATATCAAGTTATAAAATGGATTAATCCTAATTGGGGAATTGATTACTCTCTAAGTGTTTGGAACATGGCTCAAAAAGGTTAAGAGGTAATTAAACAAGTAGAGATTAAATTATAAGATGGACTACTCTTATTTAGGAATTTGATTATCCTTTAAGTGTTATCCATAATTACATACATAATTCTATTTATGTCATTAAGGCCTAAAGGTTAAACCAAAAATGAATCCATGTAATGCATAACACTAATCTCACAAGATTAAATATACTTTATCTCCTAGGATTCTCCTTTTATTTATTTCATTAAATAAATAAATCAATGTATACTTTAATTATATATTCTAAGTGTGAAAATTAAAGTTTACATATTATAGTTGATCATATTTTATTTGAACAGAGAATAATCTTGTGAACATTGTGCAATTTGAACCACTAAATTTGGAGTTCATATGAAAACGATATGAAATAATCAAGTTTTGAAGTTTGAAATATAAAATTTAAGGCTAAATTTGTGATTAAATAAAAGTCTAGCGGGCTATTCTAAAGAAACCAGGGACCTATGCGCTAAAACAGAGGACGACGGGTTGATTTCCAAAAACCAGGGTTTCTTAAGCAAAACTCACACGCGAAGGGGTACGAGGTACTCTCAACCGTCGGATCAGAGATCAACGGCCCAGATCAGATCGCGCGGGCGCGGCTGACAAGCGGGGCCAGGGCGCCGGCGAGCTAGGGTGGGCTGACCGGCTGGGCCCAGGGGCAGAGGCGGTCAGATCCCGATCGAAGGGCTAGGATTAGATCTACTCGGGTTAAGTCCAAACCATCCGATCTCGGATAGACGACCGAGATCTAACGGCCAGGGCTGGCTTGGGCGTGGTGGCGCCGCTCGGTCTCGCGGCGAGAGTTCGCCGGAGACGAGCAGGCCAGCCACGGCGGGGCACTAGAGGCTCGGGGACTAGCCTGAGCGCAATCAGGGCGGTCTGGCGAACTCGGCCATGGCCTTCACACCGGCGCGAGGGCACCAGCGAGCGCAGAACACGGCGGGGCGGACTCCAGCTGCGCAAGAAAAATGCTCCGGTGAGCGCGGATCGAACGCAGCAAGGAGGGAGAGGGCACACCGAAGGGTGTCTAGAGCAGCGGACAGTAAGGCGAAGCTCACCGTGGCACTGGACGAGGCACGGGCGCGACAGCGGCCACAGAACAGGCTGTGGGCGTCGGCCGGCGGTGGCAGAGCTCTCTGTTCGCGCGGGCAGAGCGAGAGAGAGGGTGAGGGAGCTGGGCATAGGGCGCAAATGAGAGAGGGGATGTGCGCGAGCGGGGCGCAAGGCTCAAAAGGGGCGCGGGGGCTCGGACGTGGCCGGTGAACGCGCGGTCGTGGGCGCGTCCACGACGAGGAGATCGTGGGCGAAAGGTTAGAGACAGCTGACAGGTGGGGAAGGCGGGTCAGAGAGAGGTGGCACTAGGGGGGAGAATGGCGCCAACAACTCTGGCCCACGTGGTAGAGAGAGAGAGATAGAGGGAGAGGCGCAAGCGCGCGGGCTGGGCTAAATGGGCCGACCTGGGCTGAATTGGCCTTTTCTATTTTCCTGGAATTTCTATTGCCTTTTCTATTTATTTTCTCTAGGGTTTTCAATTCAAATTCAAATCAAGTTTTAAATTCAAACCAAATCAAATATGTGCAACAATTCAAAGAATATTTAGGCTCAATATGATGCAACATTCCATGACTCATATGTTTGGGAAAAATAAAATAAATAATCCCTCCATAATACAACTAACTCTAATTAAAAGAGAAAGAGAGAGAGAAAACTAGAGAGAGAGAACCTAGAGTGAGATAGGGAAGAGTAACACCTGAATTTGGATGATCATAAGAAAGAAATTTTATACCCCCAAATTCAGGGTTTTACACAGGGCTGGCCCATACATACATCAGCATCCTAGGCATACACGACATCTCACACATACCGGCCAACTAGGCGGAAGACGTGCCTGGTCAGAAGATCCGCATAGCGTCCAAGGAGATCTCTGTCCACCGTATCACTTATTGCTCCATGTAGTTCTATTTCAAACTAGTTCGTTGGGGCCCACCCGTCGGGGCTGCTCGGCACCCTTGTACGTGCAACCCTAGGACTATAAAAGGTAGGGCACATGCGGTTCATGGGATAAATTCATCCTCACTGAGACTCATCTACACAACCTCAAGCTCTCTCACACTCAAGCAATACAACTCATAGTGGACGTAGGGTATTACGTTCCGGTGGCCTAAACCACTCTAAATCTCTGTGTGTTCTTGTGTCTCCACAGGTAAACCTTAGGCAACCCCTCATTCTTAGGATTAGGTGGGTGCATTGCACCACCCGGTTGGCGATTACCTCCAACATTTGGCACTCCATGTAATGGATTTTAGCTTAGGTTTTCGCCTATTTTTTCTTCTCGGCTTGATGGTTCGAATTTTCACGTACCTTGACTCCTCCTCCGATGACATCCAAATGGGGGATGGAGTGGCACCATTGGCGCCGCAGGTTGCTCCTTGCCTTGCTCCATGTGCTGTTGTGCCCGTCGTGCAACAGATACCGGAGCTGACATCCAGAGCTTTCTTATGGGGTCGGACATGTCACTGTTAGTGGTTAGGGACTTGCTCTACAACCTCCCAAGCTCTGCAGCCTTGCCTAGCGCGATGAGGCAGTGGCGTGACAACGTCGACCACCTCCTCAACTAGGCCTAGGCCGCCTCCAGTTTAGCGCAAATTAGGGCGCATCCACCGCTCAGTCCCCTTAGGCGGCCATGCAACACTTGAGGTCCTTCCATCGGCGTCAACATATGGCGTCGGCCACCGTGCGCTCACCCTCTGTGAGGGGCGCATAGACTGAGGACTTGCACACAGACCTCGACCACAGATGTCCAAGCGAGGATGCTCGTGTATCCCTAGAGAGGGCGCGTGAGCGCCAGCAAAACATCAAGGCCAAAACCTCAATGTAGACTTTGAAGCACTGACACCGCCATCTTCGGGGAGTGCCAAGGTTGGCGTCCCTATGCCAGAGTAGGCTACGCCGCGCTCGCGGATGATCTCTACGTCGTGGCATGGCCATCCTAGTTCCCACCACACCTACCGAAGACGTACAACAGTACATCTAACCCGTCAGAATTCCTATAGGTCTACATCACTGCTATCACGGCGGCGGACAAAAATGGCATCATCATGGTGAGGTACTTTCATGTAGCTTTGACCAGACTAGCCCGAACTTGGCACATGAACCTTACCCCATGATCCATGCATTCCTAGGAAGAGATCTATGCTTAGTTCACCATGAACTTTGTCAGCGCTTACCAGCAGCATGGCATGGAGGCCCACCTCCATGCAGTGAGGCCAGAACCCGAGGAAACGCTCTGGGAATTCAATTCCCGCTTCACTAAGGTACAGGGAAACATACTGTGGCAGAACCTCCCAAGGTATTAGGCCCACCTACAGATGTTCTTGTCCTAAGGACCTCAGACAGTCATGCAGGTGTGCATAATGACACATCAAGTTCAGTTATTTGTGTCTTCATCACATCGCCCAAGAATGTTTAACCCATAACGCAGACATTACACAACATCGGAGTTTGGAGTAAGCGGAAAGGATTACAGTAACATAATGTACATTCGTAAGAAAAATATAGAAAGAGTCGTTATTACATATCCTGGTACTTGAGTGCATAAACTTATTATTATTACATCCCCGGGAGGCAAAACACCCTCCCCAAACAAGTTTTAGTTTTTATACTCCTGCTTGGGAACCACCTTGGAACAGAAACATTAGAACTCAGTCGTTTCATCACCTACAACAACATGGGTTTTGAAATCCTTGAGTACAGAGTATACTTTCGCATGTCTTACCCGTTAAAGGAAAAAAAACTCTCAAGGATATGCTGGCCTTTGGGAATCAAGGTAAAACTTAACAAGATTCAAAGACTCCTTTTTGCAAAAAAGCTTACTATGAGTGGATCCTTAAAAATTAATTTTATTTATCAGGTTAAGTAGTTACCTGCATCTAGATTTCTTTCTATTCTACATCAAGCACTTGGCCTATACTAGCAAACTTTTATCATCCCTTCAGTTCACTTGATGCTACGTGTATGTCAGTGACCAAGTCTTCATGTCCGAGAAGTAACGGTGATATGAATCGATTAATACCCAACTGGGGATCTCCAACCACACCACATATGTAGCACTCACCCCTTACATATGTCAACTCGCACCCGGGTTTCTCAAGACCAGAACGGGTTCAGGCCAATCGAGAGCGCAGATACTCCACCATCCAGCCTCTTGCCACGGAGGGTACACGCTACTCTCGCCATCTCTCCACTTCCATTGCGTGGTGGCCTTTCTGGTATTTGTCCGACCGAGGCAAAGCTTACCCATGACGAGGCATGTGGCCAGTTAAAAGGTCCTCGGTCCGGAGGCCTACATCGGCTCAGTCCTTAAGCGACTTAGACGGAGACACTACACCGAGATTCCTTTCTCGTGCAAGTCACCCGCCCAGTCTCGTCTTTGTTATTTAAAACCCAAAGTTTGGTACCTGACAGAGGTACCATTTTCAGATGTTGAACCCATCACGGCCGTGATGGATTCACCATCATAAGTCTTTTCTTTATAAAAATCCCATCCAATATAAAGCATCACCTTTTGTTTCAAAACAAAACATTTTGTTTTCTAAAGCAAGTTTAAGCAACAGAAAACTTGTTTGAATAAATCAGGTAACCAGGAATGGTAATCAATTTTCCATGGAAGGGAATGCATCAATTGTTTAGCACACAACTCCTATCACCTAATGCATCAAACAAGGTGATAAAGTTTTTAAAACAACAAGGAAAGGGACAATGCACCGGGGCTTGCCTTGTGTTGTAGGATGTTCGGGTTCCACTCCATAGATGTCGAAGTAAAAGTTGTTCTCCGCTGGAGGATTTTCCGTCTGGGAGACAACCTCTTCTTCTACCACGATTTCTTCCTCGTGTTCTATACATGATAATACATGTACATGAATATGCAGTTACACAAAAGAAATATACTAAGTTGCATCTTGAATACAACTTTCCTTCATGGTACAAACTAATCACTAGGGTCTTCTAATTTGGTATTCCTTTAGGGTTAGTATTAAGTAATTAACCCTATGAGGCTAGTGATTGGGTTTCTGATCAAACAGTGGCCAAATCATTTCAGACTTCACTCAGGAGCACTAATCATCATATTAGGCTTACATAAAAAGTTTTATGTCTTTTGGAATTACTAAACTATTTCTAAAATTCCAAAAGGCTTGGTTTGAGCATCTATAAAATGTTGCATAATTCCAGGTTTGGAATAAAAATCTTGGATATATTTTTATTAAATACTATGTGATTTTAGGAGTCTAGCAAAATTGGTCTCATGATTGTACCAATTTTCTACTATTTTCTACAAATTTCCCAAGCTGACAATAAAAAGAAAAGAAGAAATAATGAATAGCGACGGGCCGAAATAAGCCCAACCGACCCAAGTCTACTGGAATCCGGGCGCGCCCGCGCCCACGTTTATGGTTTTGCGCGAAGGTACCTAAACATTTAAATAACCCGTAAAGAGTCCCCGATACTGTTCCTATGTCTCACTTACAATCGCATAAAGGCCCTCCTATTAATATTTCTTCATGATTCAAGGTCCCCGACAGCGCCGCGTCGAGCACATGGTCGGAAGCGTGAACTCTCGCCAGCGATGACGTGCTTCGGTGGTGTCGAGCACGCGGACACCCCACCGATGCAAACCGAACACATTCCCGTGCTTAGCTCGGCCAGAGCGCCATTAAATAGCTACCCATGATAGCGGTGAAACCGGATCACCGGCGTGCCTTTACCGGTGTACCTGAGCCGATTGAGTTTAATCCAAGGATGCAGATCAAACCAGTGACCTACCAGGGCTATGGTGCTCACGCAAATTTTGACAGAGACTACCAGGAACGGCCGGTCAACATGAGCTATGTCCGCGGCGGCGTTCCCTGACAATAACGCAACGTTCTCTAGGCTATGGCACGGTAGCGCTGAATTGGCCAAGACCGAGAGCTTCACTAGCGTCAAAGGATGTAGAAACGTGGATAAGAGGGACATGAACGAACCTGTGGATGGCTGGCCATGGCGCAGCGTCTCAAGATGGTGTTCTTGGCCGATTTGGGGGAAGACAGGAATTCATGAGCTTTGGTGGATAATCGAGAGTACGGAATGGTGCACTGGGTTTGTAACGAGATAGCGGAGCAGCGTGAGGCATCAATTTATATGGATCTACCAATGGTGGTACGAACTTAGGTAAGGTTGAGCTTACGGTGGCGAGCGGGTGAGTCACCGGAGTACATCTATCGTGGTGCACGATTGAGCAAGGTCTTGGAGTGGTAACTGGCTATCGCTCGCGACCAATTGCGACGTGGTAACACGGTCAATGGCGTGGCGTGACCAAGGTAAACGGCGGCCGCACGACCACGTCGCCAGGCAAGTGGGTACGGCGAGGCAGGCTCCATCCAACCCCCATCCGATCTTTTCAATTCCGCGGTAATATCCTTCCCGAACGGAGCACGAATTACGGTGGCCAGCGCAAATCATCACGCGGAGATCACCGGCGGCCAAGTTCTCTGCACCCTTGATCTTCTTCTGTTTACTGTACCATGCAGAGCTCATTCGGTGTGCCCGACAGAGCAACTTGAGGAGCTTTGTTCTCCGATTTTCATGTGACGAACTGCTAATCCGACTGCATCAAAGTTGTTGCCCTATATACCAGCTTCAACTTTGTTATAAGGTTCTTGATTGGATACTCACTGGATTATAATTTGGCCTCAAAGTTAATCAGAGATCACTGACAGACAAGTTTCAATGCTTGACCCGGCTGACAATCCAACTTCTGGGGCATTTTATTCCCATTTCTGTACAGTTCTAGGGCTCATTCACTTAATCAAACTTGGACTACTATAGTAACTCTACAAATTTGTTAAGGCTTAAACTTGGCCTGATAAACGTCCGGCGAGGGTGATTCTGCTTCTCCGGTGAGGCAATGCCTCGGCTCAAGCTTGGGAAAGCTTTACCGCTTCACGGGGAAGCAGTCTAGTGGCTAGGGCGAGGCTTGGGGTCGTCGGGAAGGGCTGGCCACGGTGGCCTGCTCGGGCACTGTTGGCGGGCGGTGGAGAGCTCGCCGGAGTTGGAGTTTTTGCTCGGGGCGTGAGGCGGAGTGAAGAGCAAACCGTTGCACACCCGAGGTACTTATAGGCGCCCTCGGGCATGGTTGGGCGCAGGTGCGGGGGACAAGAGCCTACCGTGCGCGACCCGCACGCAGAGGGCAGCCAGTGCGCGACCGAGCGCTTGAGCACGCGATCAAACACGTGGAAGTGTGATTCTGCCCGAGTTCAAACGCCTGTTGGCCGACCTAAACGTGCATATCTTGCCAAGGATCCTGTGTAGCGTCTCTTCACCGTGCCAAGGTCTTCCTGTCGTGTGTGAGTCCCGAGTGAAGATATGGCCTGGGTGAGCAGATATTATGGCGTGAAGATAGCTCTATCAGCACTGTCCAAACCGAGACAAAACCTATGTTAAATCGTGTCAAACGATTTTGGTTTGAGTTCAAACTTCTCCAAAGTGTTCCTAGGGTATTTTGGCGCCACTTTGATATTTGGACTTTATAGATTCGAGCTTTGGAAGACAGGGAACACATCTGAACTTTGGGAAAGGGTTCTGAAATTCAGATTTCTGAATTTCTGAATTTTCCCATAGGGCCTTAGTTCATGGGCTAATTTGGGGATTTTGGAAAATTCAAATGGCCAAGCTTCCTTACTATATTTTTAAGTTATTTAATGCACAGAAACTTTGTCAATTGGTTCATCTCAAAATTTGTATTTTTCACAATCTTTTTACAAGATTTCCCTCTTTGCATTTAAATGGCTTACTTAAGATTATTTAGGGTTTGTGAATTCTTCTTACCTTGAGGTGCATGGCATGATTAAGGAAAATTTCTTAAGATGAAAAAGACTTACTTAAACCTTTGTTCTTAATTTTTGATGTTCTTTCCTAAATTTGGTTTACATGTGGTAATGGTTTTGAGTCAGCTCTAAGAAGAAACCCTAGGTGACACTGGGGTGTCACACAAAGACCTCCTCGATCAAGTTAAAACATCACATCACATGTCTGGTTTTGAAATTTTAGCCTAGTGGATGCACTCTAGGTGTAACATACTGTAACACTATAAAAACCATCAACTAAAAATATTGCATTTAGTTATTACGGTAATTATGGTAATAAATTTTTATTCATGTGTTTATTAATTATTTGCATTTGAAATTATTATTGATTGCTCATGATTGATTTGTGGATATTTAATAGCATTTCTTCTTATAGGAAAATCCTAGTAAATAATATAATAATTATTAGTCCAAAAATAAATATTTTATTTATAAATAGTTTTGGTATAATTATTATGAAGTTTAGAGTTATTTAAAAATGTATTTCAGATTTAGAAAAGAAATAAAAAAAGAAAAACAAAAGAAACCCTAACCCTACTAGGGGCCCATCAAGCACCACATCCGCCGCCTCCCCCTGGCTCTCCGAGCCGCCGCCGCCATCCTGTCTTCCCTCTCCCCCTATTCTCTCTCTTGCAACTCGGCCCCACCCGGCCATCCCTCTCTCCTCCTCTCCTTGTCTCTCTCCCCGACACGACGCGCCCTATGCCTGACGCTGCCACACCAAGCGTCATGCATCCGCCAGGGACCGAGCCCCGCCCACGCCACCAAGGGTCAGTGCCCGCCCTGCACCCCGCGCTCCAACCGACCGCGCCCAGGCTTCCACGCCCCCGCGCACCCAGTGACCCCGAGCAGCAGCCGGCCGCGACTAGGAACCGACGCCCAACCGCGCCTTGAAGACCCCGTGCCCCGCGCGTCCGTTTCTCCCTCCCCATTGCTCTCTCCATTGACGCCTTGGGAGGTAGCCGACGCCATTGATAGCGCCATGAAGACCCCGGCCGCCTCTCTCCCTTCCCGGTCGCCCTTTCTTCTCCCCTCCCTCCTTCTATAAAAACCGAGCTCCTCTCTCCCTCCTCCCTACCCGAGCTCGCCCCATTCTCTCCCTCAAGCTCCTGGCCATTAGAGCCACCACCGCTGCCGCCGGAGTTTGCCATGCCGTCGCTGGAGCCCGTGGAACTCGCCGGAGCTACGCACCCGTCGTACCGATCCTTCACCTAGACGCACGCCCAAGCCATCCGCCGTTCGTCGCAAGGTTAAAGTCGACCCAAAATATTTGTGTATTTTCGAAATTACTTTTTGATTCGGTTTATGAATTGTATATTTATTGAGTTGGAATATCAGCATGTGTGATTCAGAATTCATACGTATGTGCGCTATGGAATTTTTGGTAGATATATGCGATAAGTAGTGCACCGTGATTATTCGATGCGATGACTTTTAGAATGATGGATTACAGAGAAGTATGGCGAAAATTAGTAGTCGCGCGTTGGTGATAAAACACTATATAGGTAATTTTATAGTTCACAAGGAATGTTGGAAATTATTTAGAGGATTATAATCATAGGTTCATTTTAATAGGTTCATTTTAATGGAATTAGTAAATGGTATAGAATTCATGGCAATATAAATATTATAGGTTATTAGATGATTTATATCTGATTATTTTAATAATACTTCTTTTTAGAAAGAAAGGAGAAAATACCACTAGTCGTATGGAAAATAGATTTTTACTAGCCAAAATAAAGATGCTCACAAGTATAGATTTATGTTATAAAAAGCCCAATTGGTGATTTATGTTGATTTTTTAGAATATTAATGTTAGTAGATTCATTTTTAGCTATACAATAATTCAAGTTAGAAATAAAAAGAATAAAATCTATTAGTCTATTTATTAGTGTTAAAGAAAATAATTAGCCTTTATGTTCATAAAGGATGTTAATGCATATTAATACTAGTTAAAACTATTATTATAGCACCTACTCATAATTTCACCATTTATAACTCGCATAATAGTCATAAATAAATTAATAAGTATTTACGCTTTAGGACGTATTTATGAGTGTGATAAGTGTGACGAATGTAATGGTGAATGATTACCCCTGTACTGTTGTACGTTTATTTATTTGGCATACGTATTCTTTTGTATGTGCGATACGCAAATCGATGCTAGAATTGGACTGTGAATTAGACGAGCCTAACACGTTTGAGGACGATCCACAGGACACGTTCGAGAAAGGCAAGTGGATTCTCCCTCTGTATATTCTATTTGTTTGTAACACTATAAGAACCATCAACTAAAAATAATGCATTCGGTTATTATGGTAATTATGGTAATAAATTTTTATTCAAGTGTTTATTAATTATTTGTATTTGAAATAATTTTTGATTGCTCATGATTGATTTGTGGATATTTAATAGCATTTCTTCTTATACGAAAATCCTAGTAAATAATATAATAATTATTAGTCCAAAAATAAATATATTATTTATAAATAGTTTTGGTATAATTATTATGAAGTTTAGAGTTATTTAAAAATGTATTTTGAATTTAGAAAAGAAATAGAAAAAAAAGAAAAACAAAAGAAATCCTAACCCTAACCATAAGGCCCACTAGGGGCCCATCAAACACCACAGCCGCCGCCTCCCCCTGGCTCTCCCAGCCGCCGCCATCATCCAGCCTTCCCTCTCCCCCTTTTCTCTCTCTTGCAACCCTTCCCCACCCAGCCATCCCTCTCTCCTCCTCTCCCTGTCTCTCTCCCAAGCGCGCCGCACCCTATGTCCGATGCCGCCACACCAAGCGTCGCGCAGCCGCCAGGGACCGAGCCCCGCCCGCGCCGCCAAGGACCAGCGCCCGCCCTGCACCCCGCGCTCCAACCGGCCGATCCCCGACCGCGCCCAGGCCGCGACGCCCCCGTGCACCCAGCGACCTCGAGCAGCAGCCGACCGCAACCAGGAACCGACACCCGCCCATGCCTTGAAGACCCCGTGCCCCGCGCGTCCATTTCTCCCTCCCCATTGCTCTCTCCATTGACGCCTTGGGAGGTAGCTAACGCCATTGATAGCGCCATGAAGACCCCGGCCACCTCTCTCCCTTTCCCGGTTGCCCTTTCTTCTCCCCTCCCTCCTTCTATAAAAACCGAGCTCCTCTCTCCCTCCTCCCTACCCGAGCTCGCCCCATTCTCTCCCTCATGCTCCTCGCCATTAGAGCCACTACCGCCATCGCCGAAGTTCGTCACGCCGTCGCCGGAGTCCGTGGAACTCGCCGGAGCTACGCACCCGTCGTACCGAGCCTTCACCTAGACGCACGCCCAAGCCATCCGCCGTTCGTCGCAAGGTTGAAGACGACCCAAAATATTTGTGTATTTTCGAAATTACTTTTGATTTAGTTTATGAATTGTATATTTATTGTGTTGTAATATGAGCATGTGTAATTTGGAATTCATACGTATGTGCGCTATGGAATTTTTGGTAGATATATGCGATAAGTAGTGCACCGTGATTATTCGATGCGATGACTTTTAGAATGATGGATTATAGAGAAGTATGGCGAAAATTAGTAGTCGCACATTGGTGATAAAAATACTATATAGGTAATTTTATAGTTCACAAGGAATGTTGGAAATTATTTGGAGGATTATAATCATAGGTTCATTTTAATAGGTTTATTTTAATGGAATTAGTAAATGGTATAGAATTCATGGCAATATAAATATTATAGGTTATTAGATGATTTATATTCGATTATATTTAATAATACTTCTTTTTAGAAAGAAAGGAGAAAAACCACTAGTCGTATGGAACTAGCCAAAAATAAAGATGCTCATAAGTATAGATTTATGTTATAAAAGTCCAATTGGTGATTTATGTTGATTTTTGAGAATATTAATGTTAGTAGATTCATTTTTAGCTATACGCAATAATTCAAGTTAGAAATAAAAAGAATAAAATCTATTAGTCTATTTATTAGTGTTAAAGAAAATAATTAGCCTTTATGTTCATAAATGATGTCAATGCATATTAATACTAGTTAAAACTATTATTATAGCACCTACTCATAATTTCACCATTTATGACTCTCATAATAGTCATAAATGAATTAATAAGTATTTACGCTTTAGGACGTATTTATGAGTGTGATAAGTGTGATGAATGTAATGGTGAATGATTACCCCTGTACTGGTGTATGTTATGAGTGTCACTCCTGTTTATGATATTAATGTTCCGAAAATGAAATTGGTATTATGATGTTAACGTGATGGTTAAACAAGATTATTGCATATTAATTGGAACATGGAGTGACCACCCAGGAAACCAGTGCTACCATGAGGTGGTATGGGACGCCCTTGGCTAAATAACTAGGTAAGTCTTATGTTGGGTGTTGGTCGTGGTCGACCGGAACGGGGGCATCTGGCAAGCGCTTATATTTCTGGCTTAGGCAGATTGGATACAGGCATAGTTCCCAAAGCTTTACCCTGCAGTCTGGAGTATAAGTTGGTTACGTTAGATGTGCTCTATGCAGTTTGACCATTTCCAGCATTTGCATATTGAGCACTCTAGGGAAAAGCCTCGTAGTGAGACCCTAGCCATTCACCTCGGAAGTGAATACGGGTCTGATCAACCTAGGCTAGAAGGGAATCGCGACTCATGTGTAAAGATGTGCCACCTCTGCAGAGTGTAAAACTGATATATCAGCCGTGCTCACGGTTATGAGCAGCCTGGACCCTCACATGATAATTGAACTTAAAGATGGACAATAAATCGAGATCTAACAATCTGCCAATGGTTTGCTTAAGTGGATTCACTTAAGTGTTTTTGATACAGTCTTATGCCTTTGTTTAATGGGAATACTTGGAATACACACTTATTAGTAAGATAGGTGTTGTTAATAAAATATTGACCAACTAAAATGCTTACTGCTCAACCTTAGCCTCACCTTGTTAACTTGCATTAATTTTTCCCCCACTTGCTGAGCCCCGACCATAAGTGAGCTCACCCTTGCTAATATTTTGATTAGAGGGTGATGCTAGAGACTTCGTTGATGACGATGATGAGTTTTAAGTCTAACGATGCGCCTATCATCTTCCTGTGGGAGATTACCCATGTTATTTAATTCCGCCTTACTTCGATGTTGATACTTGTTAAAGATACAATGATTTAGATGATGTAATAAAGTACTCTACTCTCTTTACACCTTTATTGCATTATCTTTTGATATATTACACTTGTGACGTCAACATATGTGTGGAAATGAATCATGGCACACATATGCTATGTGCTCGGTTCTGCCCATCGGAACCGGGTGTTACACATACATAATGAAATGCCAATGCATATGATGTCATGCCAAAGTTTTAGTTCTTGTAACACCAGGTGTGTTACATCCTTCCCCCATTCAAAGAATCTCGTCCCGAGATTTAAGGCTCTAGGGTAAGTAATGGAAAAGGAAAGGTGTCACAACTTTATGTCCTATTTTCTCTTAGAGAGCAGGAGTGTTGGTGGGGGTTTGTTCTAACTTTACAGCAAAGTACATAAATTTTAAAGATTACATGAGGCTAAAAACATAGGAAAATGTTTTTCTAAGAAATCTTGAGTCTCCTAGGTAGCTTCTTCTTCTGTATGTTGGTTCCACTATACTTTGTAAAACTTGAGAGTCCTTCTTCGAGTAATTCGGTCTTTCTGATCCAAAACTCGAATGTGATGTTCTGAATAGGTTAAGTCCGGTTCTAAATTAACATCAGCCACATCCATCGTTTGATCAGGAATCTGAAGACACCTCTTTAATTGAGGTACGTGGAACACATTATGCACAGCAGACGGTGATTATGGCAAACGAAGTCTGTACGCAACCTGCCCACATCTTTCAAGAATAGGTAACGGGCCAATATATCGGGGTGCTAACTTACCTTTGACCCCGAATCGACTAACACCCTTCATTGGTGATACTTTCAAGTACACATGATCTCCGACTTGAAAAATCAATGGTCCACGTCATTTATCCGCATATTTTTCTGTCGAGCGTGAGCTTCTCTCAAGTTATATCTTATGTGTTGGACCTTTTCTTCAATTTCTTTAACCAAATCAGGTTTGAAGAACCACCGTTCTCCTGGTTCTGACCAATTCAAGGGTGTTCTAAATCGTCGTCCGTACAGAGCTTCAAACGGTGCCATTTTGATACTCTCTTGGTAACTGTTATTATTAGAGAATTCTGCCAGCAGCAGACAATCATCCCACTTTTGTGGAAATTCCAAGACAGGCCCGTAGCATATCTTCCAGTATTTGGTTTACCCTTTCTGTTTGTTCGCTCGTTTGAGGATGATAGGCCAAACTGTGGTGCAATTTTGCGCCCAAAGATTTGTGCAGCTCTTCCCAAAACTTGAATACAAATTGGGGTCCTCGATCCGACACTATCGTCTTTGAACTCCATGCAAGCTAAGAATACGAGCAATATACAACTGAGCATAAATAATGACTGGGTGATCCGTTTTAACCGGAAGAAAATGAGCCATCTTTGTAAGCCGGTCCACTATAACCCAAATAGAGTCATATCTTTTAGATGTTTTGGGTAATCCTACAACAAAATCCATAATGATGTCTTCCCATTTCCAGGTTGGGATCGACAATGATTGTAAATGTCCAGTAGTTTTCATATGCACTGCCTTAACTCGTCTACATGTGTCACATTTTGCAACGTAGCGAGCGATTTAATCTTCATCTTAGTCCACCAATAATGTTGTTTCAAATCTTGATACATCTTAGTACTTCTAGGGTGAATGGAATATCGACTAAGATGAGCTTCATCCAAGATTTGTTGATGGAGTTCAGCATCCTTAGGCACCACTATGTGGTTTTTAAACCGTATTACTCCTTGATTATTTTTTCTAAAACAATTAGCTTTGCCGGCCTCCATTTTCTCGTGTATATGCTTCATACCCTTATCAATCCTTTGAGCATCAATAATCTTCTATAGAATAACTGACTCAAGCTTCAAATGCATCAAGGTTCCTTGTTGCCCTATCCCTAGATTTAATCTTTCCATTCCTTGACATAAGGTGGTGTTAGGTGATCCCACCGTGAGACAATGACAAAAGGCTTTACAACTTAAAGCATCTGCCACCACATTAGCCTTTCCTAGGTGATAATGAATTTCTAGGTCGTAATCCTTGATCAGCTCGAGCCACCTTCTCTTTTTCATGTTTAACTCCGACTAGGTGGAAATGTACTTTAAACTCTTGTGATCAGTATACATATGACATACATTTCCCAGTAGATAATGATGCCAAATTTTAAGGGCATGAACTACTGTGGCTAGTTCCAAATCATGTGTTGGGTAATGTTCCTCATTCCGGCGCAACTGCCTTGAAGCATACGCTATTACTCGTCCTTCTTGCATCAGAACACATCCAAGCCCAATGCCTGATGCGTCACAATATACATCAAATGACTTTTCAATATCTGGTTGAGCAAAAACCGGTGCATGGTCAACAATCTTTTCAATTGTTCAAAGGCCTCATTGCACTTGGGAGACCAGTCAAACTTAACATCAGTCTTTATTAACTCAGTAATAGGTTTAACGATCTTGGAGAAATCCGGGATAAACCTATAGTAATAACCAGCCAATCCAAGGAAACTTCTAACTTGATGCACTGAGGTAGAAGATTTTCATTCTAGAATATCCTTAACCTTGCTGGGATCAACCGCAATCCCTTTAGTAGATAAAACATGTCCTAAAAATTGGATTTCCTCCAACCAGAACGTGCACTTGCTGAATTTTGCATACAGTTGATGTTCTCTCAGGCGTGTTAAAACAATCCGCAAATGTTCTGCATGCTCCTCCTTATTCTTGGAATAAATCAAAATATCATCAATAAAGACCACCACAAACTTATCTAATTCGGGCATGAATACCGAATTCATTAAGTATGTGAAGTGGACTGGAGCATTTGTCAATCCAAAGGACATAACCCAGTACTCAAATAAATCATACCGAGTAGTGAAAGTTGTCTTGGGTATATCCTCGGGTCAAATTCTGATCTGATGATAGCCCGATCTGAGATCAATTTTAGAAAATACCTGGGCTCCAGTGAGTTGATCGAATCAAAGATCGATCCAGGGAAGAGGATACTTATTTTTAATGGTTACTTCATTAAGGGGTCTGTAGTCCACACACATGCGTAGGGTTTGATCCTTCTTCTTGACGAAGATGGCTGGACATCCCCATGGCGATGAACTCGGTCTAATAAATCCTTTTTCCAATAAGTCTTGTAATTGCATCTTGAGTTCTGCCAACTCATTGGGAGACATACGATACGATCTTCTAGAAATAGGGAGTCGTACCGGGTTATAGTTCAATCACAAACTCCACATCCCTCTCCGGAGGTAGTCCGGGCAAATCTTCAGGAATACATCCAAAAACTCACACACAACCGGGATGTCTTGTATCTATTGCACTATGGCTTCAAAAACTTGTCCAGATACTTTAACGGAGACAAATACAGGGATGGACAACTTGACTTCTTTTTGTCCATAACTTAGCTGAATAGTCCTCTGATCAGCATTGATAATAGCCTTGTTTTGGGCTAACCAATTCATACCCAGAATCACATCTACGTCTTGCCCCTTTATAACAATCATATTGGTAGGGAATTCATGTCCAGTTAAACTCATGGGTACGTGGAAGATTACTTAGTAAAAATTTGACCCCCAGGTGATTGGATGACAAAACCCTCTTTTGATTCAACAGTAGGTATGCAATGCTTCTCAGCAAAAATCTTGCTCATGAAAGTATGTGATGCACCAGAATCGAAAAGAATAACAGCGAGATGATTGGCAACGGAAAACATACCCATCATCACCGGCTCTCCTTCCGGGGTGGTAGCCACTTGAGTGTAGTAAACTCGCCCAGTTTTCCTTGTATTATTGCCCGCCTGAGTGCTGGCCACATTTCCCTTGCCTTATTATGTGTTCCCAGAAGTCTGTTGGAAATTGGATTTATTTTTTGGATAGGGACAGTCCTTGATGAAGTGTCCAGACTTCCCACAGTTAAAACAGCCATTGGATGAACTGGGTAAGGCGGGAAAAAGAGTACTAGGGGCACTCGGCTGATTGTTTTGAGCAGGGACAGGAGTGGGACGGATGAAGACTAGCTGCTTGAATGGGTAGGCGGGTGGATGAGGAAAAGAGTGATTAGGGTTAAAAGAATGAATCACCAACCTCGACCGCTTCTCTGATTCTTGAGAAGATCCTTCACCCCCTTCACGCCCATATCTCTTTGTTTTTCCCTGTCCCGAATTTTTGGCTTCCACCGAAAGCGCTGTGCTCATGGCCCTGCTGTAAGTGAGGTCCAAGCAAGTGGCCATCTTTGCTGTAGTCGGTCATTTAGACCTCTCATGAAGCAATTCTTCTTCTTCAGGTCCGTGTCCACTTGCTCTATAGCATACTGGGAGAGATGATTGAATTTGGTGAGATATTGCATCACCGAATCTCCTCCTTGCTTTAAGCGCACAAAGTCTTCAAGTTTCATCTGTAAAACACCATCGGGAATGTAGTGTTCCCTGAATGCTTGCTTGAATTCTGCCCACGTGACAAGATGTCCTTTAGGTTGAACAGTTGTAAAGTTTGCCAACCAGGTGCTGGCGGGACCTCTCAATTGTGGGCAGCGAACAGGAACTTCTAGGTCTCGGTACATCGAATCAATCCGAATTTCTGCTCCATGACCCAAATCCATTCGTCCGCCTCCAAAGGCTCTTCCGCTTTAACAAAAACACGTGGACAAGTTTCTAAAAATTCTAGGTAGGTGGTGTCTCTGGGCCTTGGGGTTGACCTCTGCCACCCTGCTGATGAAACCGATTCCTAGCCATTTCTTGTAGAAAACGAGTGTTATCAGCAGGGGCATTAACTAAGGCAGCGATAGCCTCAGCCAGCGTGGGAGGTACAAGAGGCAGGTTCGGAGTTTCCTCCCCACCACGGGAAGTTCCCGCCCCGTCTTGAGCACGAGTTCTGGACGACATCTGAAGAAGAAAACATACTTGATTATTACATGTCACAAGTACACAACCTTTATTACATTATTCCAACTGGTGCTAATTATACATACTCAACTTATACAACTCAGTTTTCCCTATTTAGGTTACATAATAAAACAACCTACTACTATACTACTCTAGTTATCTGCATCCTTGGATGCTCCCGCTCTACTGCCAGCTTCGGGAGAACGATCATCTGCGAGGTTCATGGAAGGAGGGGCTCCAGAAAGATCCAACTCCCCATAAGGTCCTCCGCCAACTGCTTCTGATACTCCAACTCCCATTGCCACAATCTCCGGTGGCACGTTCGGATGCAGCTGGTCGTATAGCACGTGCACTTCCTCATGCAGAGTGTTATTGTACACTTGCAGATTTTCTAGGGCTACGCTTAGCTCCACCACCCAGGCTCGAGCATTCACCTCACAATCCCAGGCTATAGATCGTGAATTTACAGCCTAGTCTATAGCACTGTCTCGCTCCACAGTCTCCAGCTGCAAACGGTCAACCTCTACTAACAGCTCAGCAATACGGCGGCTATCACACGCACGCTCCCTACTTCCATGGCGCAGTTCCATCATTAGTCGTTCAACTCTAACCTCCAAATCTCCTATGGGATCATTGCTTCAACTACTGCTCCCCTCATGTCGAGGAGCCAACTGGTGTCGAGGTACACCTCGAGGTCCGATCGCCTTCCGCTGGGTAGTCTTGGTACGTGCCATACCTCTATAAGAGGGGAAGATTACTTAGTATTGTTTAAATATGATGCATGCATGGCCTACGATTATGGAATCAACCTCTCATTGATCCATACCTCCTACGCATAACTATTACTTGGCACTCTATTACCTGACTTCCAAAGATAAGTTACTACAAGAAATTTTCAAGATAAGAATGAAAGAATATTCCAAGGTAAGTATTTTAAAATCTTTTGAAGCACTAAGTAATGTCCGAAGAAATGGGATTCACTCCGATACCAGCTATGGCAGAATCTCCCAAGGTATTAGGCCCACCTACATGGTACAAACTAATCACTAGGGTCTTCTAATTTGGTATTCCTTCAGGGTTAGTATTAAGTAATTAACCCTTTGAGGCTAGTGATTGGGTTTCTGATAAAGAGAGTCCAAATCATTTCAGACTTCACTCAGGAGCTCTAATCATCATATTAGGCTTACTTAAAAAGTTTAATGACTTTTGGAATTACTAAACTATTTCTAAAATTTCAAAAGACTTGGTTTAGGCATCTATAAAATGCTACATAATTCTAGGTTTGGGATACAAATCTTGGAATTATTTTTATTAAATACTACGTGATTTTAGGAGTCTAGCAAAATTGGTCTCATGATTTTACCAATTTTCTACTATTTTCTACAAATTTCCCAAGCTGGCAGTAACAAGAAAAGAAGAACTAATGAATAGTGACACGCCGAAATCAGCCCAATAGGCCCAAGTCTACGTGGAATCCAGGCGCGCCCGCGCCTGCGTATACTGTTTTGCACGAAGGTCCCTAACCATTTAAATAACCCGTAAAGAGTCCTCGATACTGTTCCTTATGTCTCACTGACAATCGCATAAAGGCCCTCCTATTTCTATTTCTTCACGATTCAAGGTCCCCGTCGGCGCCGTGTCGAGCACATGGCCGGAAGCGCGAACTCTTGCCGGCGATGATGTGCTCCAGCAGTGTCGAGCATGCGGACACCCCCACGGATGCAACCTGAACACATTCCCGTGCTCAATTCTGCCAGAGAGTCGTTAACTCATAGCTGCCCACGATAGAGGCAGAACCGAATCACCGGTGTGTCTTTATTGGTGTACCTGAGCCGGTCAAGTTTAATCCAAGGATGCGGAATGAACTTGTGACCTACCGGGGCTATGGTGCTCGTGCAAATTTGGACGGAGACTACCAGGAATGGCCGATTGACGTGAGCTATGTCTGCGATGGCGTTCTTGGATAATAACACAACGTTCTCTAGGTTATGGCATGGTAGTGCTCAATCGTCACCGAGAGCTTCACTAGCATAAGAGGATGTAGAAAAATGGATCAGAGGGACATGAACGGACATGTGGATGGCTAGCTACGATGCGACGTCTCATGGCAATGTTCTTGGCCGATTTGGGGGAAGACAGGAATTCGTGAGCTATGGTGGATAATCAGGAGTTAGGAATGGTGCGCTGGGTTCGTAACGAGATAGTGGAGCAGCGTGAGGCATCAATTTATAGGGATCGACCACCGGTGCTACGAATTTGGGAAAGTTGAGCTTACGGCAGCGAGCGGGTGAGTCATCGGAGTACAACTACCATGGCACACAATTGAGCAAGGTATCAGAGTGGTAACTGGCTATCGCTCGCGACTAATTGCGACATGGTAACACGGTCGATGGCGTGGCGTGACCGAGGTAAACGTCGGACACCACGACGATGGTCGCACGGCCAAGTCGCCGGGCAAGTGGGTATTGCGAGGCAGGCTCAATCCAACCCACTTCTAATCTTTTCACTTTTGCGGTAATATCCTTCCCGAACGGAGCACGAATCACGGCGGCCAGCGTGAATCATCGCGCGGAGATCGCCGGTGGGCAGGTTCTCTGCATACTCGATCTTCTTCAGTTTATTGTACCATGCAGAGCTCATTTGGTGCGCTTGACAAAGCAACTTGAGGAGATTTGTTCTCCGATTTTCATGTGACGAACTGCTAATCCGACTGCATCAAAGTTGTTGCCCTATATACCAGCTTTAACTTTGTTATAAGGTTCTTGATTGGATTCTCACTGGATTATGCATAATTTGGCCTCAAAGTTAACCAGAGATCACTGACAATCGAGTTTCGGCGCTTGACCCGACTGACAGTCCAACTTCTGGGGCATTTTATTCCCATTTCTATACAGTTCTAGGGCTCATTCACTTAATCAAATTTGGACTACTATAGTAACTATACAAATTTGTTGTAGTGACCCATGGCAAAATCCCCATAGATCAAGAGATGTTATGGCTTAAACTTGGCCTGATAACACTATTTTGAGTGTTAGGCATATGGGTACTCTTTAGCCTTTTTGCAATTTACCCCAAATTGCTCCACAAAACGTGGAAATTTCCAAACATGAAAGTTGCTTAACTTTTACTACTCTATCACTTTGATATACACACTTTTGTCCAAAAGTGAATATAAATTGAAATCACCTTATAAGGCACTAAATAGGGTTTTAGGGTTTCAATTAGGGTTTTGAGTGTTCTAGGATTTAAGTGGTACTTAAACTCTCTAAGTTTAGTCTTTCTTGAACATCTCTACTAACCTTTGGGATCATACTCTAGTTCTCATCTCACACATCCCAATGCTTCTAATCCTTGGGAAAAATACCCTTTCCTAGGGTCAAAGACCTCCTTGATGAAGTTAAAACATCACATCACATGTCTGGTTTTGAAATTTTAGCCTAGTGGATGCACTCTAGGTGTAACATGCAGAATGAAATGCCAATGCATAAGATGTCATGCCAAAGTTTTAGTTCTTGTAACACCAGCGGGCGACGTGAGCATATTTCCAAGGATGGCTCACCGTCATGTCACCCGCCTAGCAAGGAAAAGGCCGACGAAGGCGATGTTGGTACGGGCGAAAGGGAGCTTGGGTATCAATCCCCCTAAGCAGGTCTTGAAGGACCTTCTCACTGGAGGCTCTGACTCCAGCAATGATGACCTCCGTAAGAAGTTGTACATGATGTACAGGAGCTGGGAGCTGACCTCCCGAAAGGATGTTAAGTCCCTTCACTGGGACGTACCCTCGGTGACCCCTGGGGCCTCGAAGATAGCACGCCATCAAAGCTGGCGAAGCACCACCATTAACTTCGGGGCATCCAACTGCCTCGATAATATGGTAGGGGCCGGCATACTGTCACTCATCACCGCTAATGTCATAGCAAACATGAGGCTCTATCATGTGATGATCAACGGAGGGGTCAACCTCAACGTCACCAGTTATGCTACGTTCAAGTAGCTCTAGATCCTAGAGTCAAAGTTATGACCCTCTCGCCCATTCTCCGGACTAGGCCCACAAACGATGTATCCCCTTGGGAGCATCACCCTCCTGGTCACATTTGAGACCGAGGAAATCTTCCACACCAAGAACTTCTAGTTCGACATGGCAGAGGTCAACGTCCCCTTCAATGCCATCAATGATAGGCCAGTCCCGTATCGATTCATGGCCATTTCCCATTAGGGGTTCTTGGTCCTGAAGATGTCGTCCCTAACTGGTGTCCTCACCATGTGGGGCGACAAGACCACTGCGCTCGCAGCCATTGAGAAGTTGCACGCTCTCTCAGCGATGGCCACACGTCTGGACGATGAGGGATAGGACCCCTCAACCTCGCATACCAAGGCACTTGCAAAGGCACCCAAGGTGTAGCCATCTAGAGCAAACAGTGTCCCTGTGAAGGTCGTCTAGGTCGAAATAGATCCCTCCTAGACCATCAGCATCACGAGGAATCTAGGAGGAGAAATAGGACATCGCGCTCGTTTCCTTCCTCCGGGAAAATGTGGACATGTTTGCTTGGGAACTGTCACAAATGCCTGGGATCCCCAGGGATGTGATTGAGCACCATCTAAAGATCAACCCTGACACCAAGTCAATGAGTCAGAAGCCTCAGAAGCAGTCTATCGAGCAATACGACTTCATCCGTGAAGAGGTCCGAAAGTTCCCGCACGCTGGCTTCATCGAGGAGGTCCACCACTGTGTATGGTTGGCCAATCTATTCATCATCCCGAAGGAGAATGGGAAGCTTTGGATGTGCATCAACTACACCAGCCTGAGTAAGGCAAGTCCTAAGGACCCTTATCCGCTACCACGAATAGATCCGATCGTGGACTCCACCTCCGGGTGTGACCTGTTGTCTTTTTTATATGCTTACTCTAGGTTCCACCAGATTCAGATGTCTAGGGAGGATAGGAAGCATACCGCTATTGTAATAGTGGGTGGTCTTTATTGCTACCACGAACCCTTGGAAGCTGGGGTTCCTAGTTTCACGCTGGGGCATCGAGGCGAACCCAGACAAGATTAGGACAATCGATGCAATGAAGCCTCTCGCCTGCATCAAGGATGTGCAGAAGCTGATGGGATCATTGGCCGCCCTTAGCCACGTCATCTCAAGGCTAGCTGAGAGGGCGCTCACTACAGGAAAGACCATCTTTGTCGAGTGTCAAATATTTTGCTGAGTGTTTTTTTGGGCACTGGGCAAAGAAGCTCTTTGCCGAGTGCCAAATAAAAAACACTCGACAAAGAACCACTTTGCGGAGTGTTTTATTTTTGACACTCACTAAAGATTTTTTTTGTCGGATGTTTTTTGACACTAGGCAAAGAGCTTCTTTTGTCGAGTGTTTTTTTTCAACACTAGACAAAGATAATTTAAAAAACACAGTTTAAAGTAGTAAATTAATTCAAATGAAAAAGTTTTCAATTACAAATTTGTATAACTCATCAAGATGTACAATTTATATTTTAGTCATATCTTCCTTTTATAAAATAAAAGTAAATTTGTTCATAAAACTTATATCTCTCTCCTAGTTCATGAAACTACAAGAGAGATGTATAAGATTTGTGAATAATGTTAGACCCATCATGTGGGATGAACTAATGACCAAACAACTAAAATAAACTTTGTAGATCTTGAGTAGTTATAGAATTTTTTAGTTGGCAACGTTTTTATTTGAAGTCATCTTGTCAACGAAAACTACGTCTCAATGTTAAAAAATAAAATTTGAATTTTCAAAACGACCTCAAATAGAAGTTGTAGGTCATGATAATTTATGAAACTTTGTAGTTGATAACTTTTTGGTTTGAAATCATCTTGTTATGCAAAACTATGTTTAAATTTTAATATTCAAATTTTTTAAATGGTCTCGGATGGAAAATCAACCAAAATAAAAGTTGTAGGTCTTGAAATGTTATGAAACTTTGTAACTAGCAATTTTTTTATTTGAAATCATCTTTTCATAGAAAATACATTTGAAGTTTTCAAATTTGAAATTCAAATTTTGTAAACAACCTCTTATGAAGAAACTATCAAAATGAAAGTTGTAGATCTTGAAAAGTTATGCGACTTTACAGTTGACATCATTTTGATTTGAGTTTATTTAGTATCTCAAACAACCAATTTACACTCGATTTGTTGTAATATGTGAAGAAGAAAAATCATAATGTAAACACAAGTGGTATAGTGGTAGAACAGGTTGTACGCAAGAGACAAGTCACGAGTTCGAACACACCGACATGCAAAGTTCGAGAAAAATGTCGTGACTTTGATTGAGATAGCGAATGTCGAGTTGCTAACTAGTGGGTGCCTCCTCCAATTAATCAATTGTTGTTTATTTTTCTATTTTTCTGGTTTTTTTTTATTTTGTCGAGTGTTTTTCTTGTCGAGTGTTTCTAGTACTTGGCAAAGTCTTTATCGAGTGTCCGACAAAAAACACTCGGCAAAGAACCCTTTGCCGACACTAGGTTCGTCGTGTAGCCTTTGCCGAATGTAACACTCGGCAAAGTGTTTGTTGAGTGCATTTGTGACTTTGCCGAGTGCTTATAGCACTTGAAAAAGCAACTGTGTCTGGTAGTGCCTCCCCTTCTTCATATTGTTGAGGAAGTCTGGTTCATTCTCTTGGACCAAAGAGGCCAAACAAGCCTTCTAGGAGTTGAAGCATCATCTCACTTCCCTGCCAGTACTCGTGGCTCTCGAGCGAGGTGATACTCTGTTTCTCTATCTTGCGTTGATGGTAGAAGTCGTCAGCATGCTGCTGGTCGCTGAGAGCTCTGAGCAACTCCCTCAGGGGGACACCGGGGTCCCTAGAGGAAAGTGGTGATCCAGCCATCACAACGCCAACAGATGACCCAACATTTGGGGGTCCGGCCGAGTCCTGACATCTGGGGCATGAGTCCGGACCCTAACATCTGATCTTAGCTTGGCCTCCTGCATCTTTTTGACTTCCAGCGCTATGGGCCCTTCAGCCCCAACAACTCATGCCCTAGATGTTGGGTCATCTGTCGGAATTGCAACATGTCCCACACGCTAACAACTCATCAACAAATGAACTTTCCATGAGGGCATCAACTTGGGCACCCATGCCTGCGAGCATCGTCAAAAGACAACTATTGAGACCTTCCGCCTAGCCTATCGAGCTGGGCGAAGGGGGTTAGACTAGCACCTTGAAGCTAGCGATCCTGGTGGCACTCCATCCATGTATCACACCAAGGATTATGTGTAATATTAAGGATCCTAGAGATCTCTTAGTGCCACTTCTAGTTACTTAAGGGGGTCCCAATTCATTGATCTACAAGATCCAGGACTACCTGAAAGACAACATACTTCCTAAAGAACATGTGTCCGCTGAGCACATAGTGTGGTTGGCTAAATGCTACATGGTGGTGGAGGGGATCTATAATGCCATGGCACCAATGACATTCTCATGCGGTGCATCTTCCAGGTAGAGGGTCGCAAGTTGCTCGCAGAGATCCATGGTGGCGAGTGCGGAAGTCATTCCTCATTCCACATGCTGGTCGGTAAAGCTTTTCTGCATGGTTTTTACTATCCAACCACCCTCCAGGATGCAACTGAGTTGGTAAAGTCTTGCCAAGCATGCCAGTTCCATGCAAAGCAAATACACACACTGGCTAAGACTCTACAAATGATTCCGCCTTCTTGGCCATTCGCTGTATGGGGGTTAGATATCCTAGGAACATTCCCCAGGGCCATTGGTAGGTACCGGTTCCTCTTTGTCGCCATCGATAAATTCACAAAGTGGCCAGAGGCTACCCCTATCCCCAAGGTGCAGTTGTTTCCTTCCTCAAGTCAATCATCTCTAGATTTGGTGTCATGAACCATATCATTGCGGATAACGGGACCTAGTTTATAAGTCGGCTATTTTAGGTGTATTGTGACTTCTGAGGGCATCGATACTTAGCTTTTCTTTGCGTTTGTGGCACACCCCAAAATCAACAGGAAAGTTGAGAGGGAAAATGCGGAGATCCTTGGGGGGGAGGCTCAAGACACGCATGTATGACTATCTAAAGAAACATGGTGCAAATTGGGTGAATGAGCTTCTTTGCGTGTTGTGGGGAAACGTACCACACCAAGCCAGGCTACTGTGGAGAACCGTTCTTCCTGGTCTATGGGGCTAAAGCCTGCCTTCCCTAGGAAATCATCATGGGCTCACCTCGAGTCTAGGATTTTGATGAGTCCATGTAGGAACAACTATGGCATGAAGATGTGGATCTCATCGAAGAGCGATGATGGCGAGCTACGATCTGAAATGCACGATATAACCCTGCGCTATTACCAGCGGTTCATGCATAGTAGGGAGCTCCGAGTCGGGGACCTGGTCCTAAGGCGAGCCCCTGAACCAAGAAGGGCTCCATAAACTCTCCCCCATTTGGGAAGGACCATTCAAGGTGACGGAGGTATGCCGACCCAGATGTGTCTGCCTCGCCACAATAAACAAAGGAGTGCCACTACCCAATCCATGGAACATAGAGCACCTCTGAAAGTTTTATCCGTAAGGGCAGGGAAGGGTATAATTTTCTTGTTTTGTAATTAGGTACCTAATGTATGTGTGGTCCAGTCTAGTGGGGTTCAGTCCCATAAACCTGACCTTTGGCTTACATCACACAACTCATGTATACACATTTATAAAGGAAAATCATTTTCCTAGTTCTGTCTTAGTGACAATTTACCTCCCCATTTCAGCTTACACACAATATTTTTTCTAACCCACCCATGAGGTTCCCTACCCTTTCTAGTATGTTGAGATCAAAATTGAGTTGTCCAGCTTGCAACTTAGTTTGGTACCTCTTTGCCATGAAAGGGGGTCCAAACCCTTGGAAAGTAGGTATGAAGGAAAGATGCTTGTCCTCTAGGGTGGTCCGGAGCCATGTAGCCACTTAGCCTGGTCATGTACCCTAGTCCTACATGCTTCAACACTCTAGAATAGGTGCCCTAGTACCTGGGCCCAATATCTCTGGAGGTCCAGACCTCTCTCTAACTTAAAGGCTGGCTTTCCCACACTCTGTTCGCTAGGTCCGATTGCATATCTCAAAGGATCGAGTGCAGCCGATGTGGGTGCACTACTCAACATCAAACTTGAGCCTATGTAGGTCTAGGTCCTCGTCTAGTGGTAGCTAGCCTCAAATTCTTGAGGCTACCTCCTAGGGGGGCTAGGGTTTCAATTTTGAGTTCTGGTTCAATGGTAGCTTGCCTCAAATTCTTAAGACGTCTTCCTAGGGGGCATAGATATCAATTTTGACATCTCAGTTCTATGGTATCAATCCTAAAACTCTTAAGACTACCTCCTAGGGGGTAGGGAATCAATTTTGAAGTCCCGGTTCTGTGGTAGCTAGCCTCAAACTCTTGAGACTACCTCCTAGGGGGTCAGTGCATCAATTTTAACTCCTTGTTTGGAGGTAGCTAGCCTCAAACAATTGAGACTACCTCTCAGGGGGCTAGGGTGGCAAGGGCCAATACAAATAAGTAACTCCTCCCTCTACGTCAAGTGGCGGAAATTGAAAGCACTGCACACGCCAAGATCAGAGCAAACAAATAATATAGAACTAAATTCCAATGTCATTCCTCTATTATTGTTGTGGCCTAGCATATACCTTGCCTTTCTACAGGTCCAACTCCAAGGTGTCTGTAGAGTCGCACCGGAAGTGAGCGACAACAAGATCGGTGACATCTTGGACACTCATCTAGGCTTCGACCTCTGCTTTGGCCACCGAACCTTCGACGACTGGCACCAAGGAGATGGAGGGGGCGTGGCTCCGTACATAGGTGAGGATGTGCTCCTCCACCGCCCGACAGAGGCCGTGGCTGTGGCAGAACCGCCCGAATTATTCCAGCTTAAGTGCCCAAGTCACGCCTTAGAGGTCGCGACACACTTAAATCGGAATAACCCGTCAGTCCCTCAGATCTAGTCTAATAAAGCCACTCATCCAGGATCAAATACCACTACCCACTCGATGGTGAGTCACAAAGGAATACAATAAAACAGAAAACCTCAAATTAAAGTACCGGAGTTATTACATGAATCGGAGTTTTTCAAGTAAACTGAAATAAGTTCATAAAATAAATTGCAGCGGATAGTTGATATCGTCGAAAGATGAGGAATAGGGCAAGGCCTAGCCCACTACTCCTCCTGCTCCTCTTCTGCTGGAGCAGCATCCCACTCGACCGTCGAACCCGGTGGCAGGGTGGTAAGCCAAGTCACACCATCAACCATATCCTGAAGCGTACCTGCAAAAATTATGCCACAAGCAAGGCTGAGTATACTAATACTCAGCTAGACTTACCCGGTGTGAGGAATCTACTCCTCTACCTCTAGACCATGTAGCTGTTTGGCTGAGGGGTTTGGTTTGCCAAAAGCACTAGCTGAGTATAAAATCAATTTTAGCTTTTCCAATTATAGTATCATTACTTTTAGCTAAGTTTGCTCCTTCTAAGCATACATGGTAGCAATCATTTAATACAATCAACATGTTATCTCAAGTAAAACCTCATTTCACTTCTTACTCAATGTAGTACAAGGGGTCAAGCAGTCTCATTAGCTGCGAGAAGCAGACGTTTCGAATCGAGTTTTTAAACCTTGCAAGGTAAACCTAAACACACGACATGTAGGGGCGCTTCGACGGAACCTCCCAAGTCATTAGGCCCACCTATAGTTGTCCTTGTCCAGTGGACCTCACACAACCCTGTAGATGCACCTGATCACTCGACAAGTTCTGTATTTGTATCCTTTACCTCTCCCAAGAGCGTTTCACCTGTCACACAGATATTACAACACATCGGAGGAACGAATAAGTGGAAGCAATTACAGTAACTTAATTTACATTAAAATATAGAAACAGTGTTATTATTACAGACCAGCGGTATATGAGTGCAGAAATAATATTATTACACACTCGGGAGGCAAACCCCCCCCTTAAAAGTATAATGTTTTTAAGGAGGACAACATCCTCCCGAGGCTTCACTCTTGATATTCTTCCTTTGGCACCACCTTAGAGCAAAAGCAACAAAAGTTTGCTGCTTCCTCACCTACAACAACATGGGTTTGGAAACCGTGAGTATGAAGTGTACTTTCGCAAGTCTTACCCGTCAAAATAAAAGACTCTCAAGGATATGCTGGCTTGAGGGAATCAAGGTAAGGCTAATCAAGAATCAAGATTCTGTTTGCAAAAATGCTTACTAATAGTGGATGCTTAAAAATCCAGTTTTATTAGCAAGTTAAGTCATTACCTGAGTTTAGAGTTTTTTCTACCCTAGTTCAAGCACTTGGCCTATACTAGCCATCTTTTTATCAACCCTTCTTGTTCACTGGAATGCTACATGTAGGGCAGTGACCAAGTCTTCATGTCTGAGAAGTAGCGGCGATCCGAATCGATTAATACCCAGCTGGGGATCTCCAATCACACGACATATGTAGCACATAACCCTTGCATATGTCAACTCGCCACTGGGGTTCTTAAGACCTGATCAGGTTCACGCCAACCAAGAGCACAAATACACCACCGTCCAGCCTCTTTCTACGGAGGGTACACGCTACTCTCGCCATCTCTCCACTCCCATTGCGTGTTGTCTTATTCTGGTATTAGTCTGCCCGAGGCAAAGCTTACCCATGATGAGGCATGTGACCAATTAAAAGGTCCTCGATCATCAAGCCTACATCGACACGGTCCTTAATCGACGCAGACGGAGACACTACACCGAGACTCTCTTCTCATGCAAGTCACCCATCCGGTGTCAACTTTATCATTTCAAACCCAAAGTTTGGGACCTGTCAGAGGTACATCTTTTCTGATGTTGAACTCATCACGGCCATGATGGATCCACCATCAAGTTTTATTTTCGAAAACATCCCATCCCACTTGAAGCATCATCTTTTGTTAAAACAAAACATTTTGTTTTTCTAGAGCAAGACTAAGCATCAGAAAAACCTTTTTCATAAAATAGGTGATCAAGGAAAGGTAATCCATCTTCCAAGGAAGGAAATGCATCAATTGTTTAACACACAACTCCAATCACCTAATGCATCAAGTAAGTGAGAAAGATTTAAAAAAGCAAGGAGGTGGCAAATGCACTGAGGCTTGCCTTGAGTTGTAGGGGAGTCGGGCTCTGTTCCACAAATATCGAAATAAAAGCAGTTCTCGGCAGGTGGGTCTTCAGGTGGTGGTGGTGGTGCAACTCCTTCTTCTTCAACCACTACTTCTTCTTCGTTCTCTATATATTAATCATATATAACCATGAATGCTCATGTAATGCTTATGAAATGCAGTAATAGAAAAGGTTTATCGAGTTGTATCTTGAATACAATTTTCCTTCACGGTACTCCAGGAAACTAGGGTTTTTGGAGTTAGTATTTTATTTCAAAGGGCATACACTACTTAGAAGGTTAGGGTTTTGGGGTTTAGGTATCAAACATTGTCCAAATCAAGTGAAACTTCACCCAAGGTTCTAAATATCATTTTAAGCTTATCCAAAAAGTTTGGTGATTTTTGGAGTTACTAATTAATTTCTAAAATTCCAGAGGTATAGGTTTTGGCTATTTTAAATACTTCATAATTCCTGGTTTGGACTAAAAATCTTGAAATCCTTTTTATTAAATACTATAGAAATTTAAAAGTTCAACAAAATTGGTCTCATATTTTTAGCATTTTTCTACAATTTTCTATGATTTCTCTAATCTTGGAAGAAAAAGAAAAAGAGAAACAATGAATAGTGATGGGCTGAAACTGGCCCAAGTCAGCCCGTGAACAGGAAAACGCGCCCGCGCGCGCCCGCTGTGGACAGTTTGCATAGAGACCCCTGGCGATTTAAACAACTTGAAAAGGGGTCGCAACACTATTTATATGTTTCACTAACGTTTGCGGAAAACCCCTTCTACTTTTGTTTCTTCGCAGTGCTAAGTCCACGACGATGGACGACGACGACACACCTCCGGTGAACTCGTACTGGCCAGAGAACGCAATGGCTAGACTTCTCCTTTGCTTGACACTTAATTCAATCCTCCTCAACATTAATCACTCAACTAATTTCACTAATCCGGACCGGAGCACGTCTGCGTACGACGACGGCGGAAATCGAGGATAATCCAAGGTGTTCTAGGCGATTTATGGTGGTCTAGTTCAATTGAATGGGTCGGTGCCCTATAGGGAACATGAGGAAGGCTAGAACACTAATTAAGGAAGCTTGAACTGACCTGCGGAAGGGTGGCCACGGCGAGGTGTTCACGCGACGGTATTTTGACTGATTTGGGGGAAATGCGAAATTGGGTGGCTCTGGTGAACAATTGGCGGCAGGTGCTAGTGCACTGGATGCGTATTTACCTAGCGGAGTTCTCTGAGGCTTCAATTTATAGAACTCAACGGCGGTGGTACTCAATTTGGAGGAGAAGCGCTGGCGACCGGAGAGAGGGGAGGTTACTGGTGTAGGGAATTCATGGCTTTCACCGTGGCAAGTTCTCGGGCGATGGGCAGGCTTGCTACATAGGTTCATTGCGACGTGCTAAGGTTCCAAGACGCGTGGCACATGATCATTAAGCGGCTAACACCGGTGAGGATCATCCCGGCCGGCCGTAGTCCAAGTGGGTACGGCGGGCACAACGGTGAGCGAGCCTGAACCAATCCGAGCGCTAAGATCTTTACTCCTCTCAGTTATCCACTCGCGCTAGGCACGAATCACAGCGGCCGGCGTGAATCCAGGCGCAAAGGCCACCGGCGGCGAGGGGGGCTGAACAGAAGATTTTTGTTTACTGTACCATCGGATTCTCATTCAGTCAGCCTGACAGAGCAATTTGCAGGGAGATTTGTTCCCAAATTCATGTAGTGACTCGACCATCTCTCTGTATCAAAGTTGTAGCCCTATGATCTAGCTACAGTCTTGCTATAGCAACCACAGTCAAGCAATGACTGAATCCTGGTCGAATCCAATCTCAAAGCTTGCCCAACTTCACTGTTACCCCTTATTCAGTTCATTGGCTGACTGTCAGCTTGACTTTAGACCTAATTATCTCCAAATCTTACATGACACCAAGGCTTAATCACTTATGCAAAGTTGTACTCCTACATTAGTTCTACATGTTTGATGTGTTGACCCTAGGCAAATTCCTCATGAACTGAAAGATACAGGGTTCCAAAGTTGGCTCTATGCACTGGTTCTCAGACTTAGGCATAGGGATGTACGGGGTGTCCTTTTTGCAAATAAGTCCAAACTTCATCATTTGGCTTGCAAATCCTCAAATGTGAGAAACACATAGTTTGTGATGTTGTACTACCTTGGTATTTGCACTTGGGTCCAAAAATGTACAAATTTTACACTTAGCCCCCTAGGTTTCCAATCTACGGTTTTCCAAGGGTCTTTTTAGGGTTTTTAACACTTTAGGGTTTTGGTGCTACCCAAGTCCATTAAATGTGATAGATTATGATTATTTCTAATATTTTTTGAGATTTTAACTTGTTTGGGCTTCATTGTTACTCATAAGCCTAGTTTAGGGTTAAGTACTCTACCCTAAGGTTACACACATTCCAAGTCATATCAGTACAACATATTTGAAATTTTTACCTAGTGAATGCACTCTAGGTGTGACAAACACATGATATGCTAATGCTCATGATGTTATGCTCAAGTTTTAGTAACAGTGACACCAGGGGTGTTACAGGCACTCCGTCCCCACACATATCAACCGTCCCCATCGATTCGAACGATGCTGCATATTGTTATAAAGCATATTCTTTCCGCGATGCTGCATATTGTTATGGCCATGATCCCGTTGAGAGATCTCTTCCCTGACATTCCTATGTTGTTTGTGTGTGGAGGCTTATGGGTTTTGCTAACTGGATCAAAAGATATGGAGGGATGAAGTTGGGTTTGTCTCACTGCTGAACTCCGAGAGGAAATCCTGGGTTTGACGTGTCTAGGGCACGAATCTCAATGCCATCTTCACACACGTTGTAGAGGGGTTAGTTTAGAACAATTTTGTCAATGGGGACTTAAGGATTTGAGCTAGGGATCAAGGTGAACGTGCTCAAGTTCTAGGTGAAGGCTGAAATTCAGAAATCTGAATTTCAGATTTTCCCTAGGGAGCTTCCACTTGGATGGCCTTTTTGGGGATTTTAATCAACTATTTTGGCCAAACTTTAATAACAATTGTTGTAGCTTAATTAGTGTAATTCAACTTTTATAATTGGACTAAGCCATGATTCCATGTTTTTCATGGTCTTATTACCAATTTCTTCCTCTTTACTTAAATGGCCTAATTAGGGTTGTTCTAGGGTTTTAACATTTTTCCCATTTTGAATGCATGATATGATTTAGGCATGAGTCTTAGGACAAAAGAATTAGTTGAACTTTTATTCTCAAGTTTTTGGTGTCTTTTGCTCAATTTGATTCACATGAAATAATGGTTCTTGAGTTGGCACTAAGAAGAACTCTGGGATTTACTAGGGTGTTAGAGTGGCCCTCAGTTTTGATGCAAGCCCCAGGGGTCTAATCTAGGCACCGGAGTCGCTTTGTAGCAGAGACTAGCATGTGAGAGTGTTGGTAACTATGGCAGGCGGCTCCCCACCTAGAAGCTTGTTCGGTTATTTTCAATCCATATGGATTGGAGGGGATTGATACGAATTGGGGGAGATTTTGATTTACTAGGGATTATGTGACGGAACCTCCCAAGTAATTAGGCCCACCTACAGTTGTCCTTGTCCAGCAGACATCAGACAACCCTGTAGATGTTCTTGAATCACTTGACAAGTTCGGTATCTTCTTTCTTACCTTTCCAGGAACGTTTCACCCGTCTTGCAGACATTACAGAACATCGGAGATATAGAAATGCGGAAGCGATTACATAAACTTACATTTATTTAGAATGTAAGATCAAGTTACTTATTACACACCAGAGTTATAAAACGAGTGCTGAGTAGTATTATTACAATACCAAGGGAGGCAAAAACTCCTCCCATAAAGTTTTTAAACAAAGGTTCTAATGGAGGATCCTTTCCTCCCGCACTTCATTCCTTGTGTTCTTCTTTTGGCACCACCTTAGAGCAGAAGCAACAAAAATTTGTCGCTTCCTCACCTAAAAACAACGGGGAATAAACCTTGAGTATGGAATTACTCAGCAAGTCTTACCCGACTAAAGAAAAGACTCTCAAGGGTATGCTGGTTAAGGGAGTCAAGGTAAGGCTTTTCAATACTCAAAGACTCTGTTTTGCAGAAATGTTTACTAAAGTGGATCCTTAAAAATCAGTTTTATTTGTCAAGTTAAGTAAAATTACCTGCAACTACAGTTCTTTCTACCCTAGTTCAATCACTTGACCTGCACTAGCCAATTTCTTAAGAAAACCATTCATCTTTAGTGGATTGCTACGTATAGGGCAGTGACCAAGTCTTCATAACCGGGAAGGTACGGCGATCCGAATCGATTATACTCAGCTGAGGATCTCCAATCACATGACATATGTAGCACTTAACCCTTGCATATGTCAACCCTCCACCGGGGTTCTTAAGACCAGATCAGGTTCACGCAAACCAAGAGCACAGATACACCACCGTCCAGCCTCTTGCCACAGAGGGTACACGCTACTCCCGCCACCGCTCCACACCCATTTCGTGTTATCTTATTCTGGCCTTAGTCTGCCCGAGGCAAGGCTTACCCATGATGAGGCATGTGACCAGCTAAAGGGTCCTCGGTCATCAAGCCTACATCGAGACGGTCCTTAATCGACTCAGACGGAGACACTACACCGAGACTCTCTTCTCGTGCAAGTCACCCGCCCGGTCTCAGCTTAATCATTTAAACCCAAATCTTGGTACCTGGCAGAGGTACATCTTTTCCGATGTTGAACCCATCATGGCCAGGATGGATCCACCATCAAGTTTTATTTTTGAAAACAACCCTCCCACTTTGCCAAACATCTTTTGTAAAACAAATCCTTTTGTTTTTCTAGAGCAATACTAAGCACAGTAAAACCTTTTTGTAAAAACAGGGTTTCAAGGAAGGTAATCAAGTTCAAGGAAGGTAATGCAGGAATTGTTTAAGCATTCAACTCCTATCACCTAATGCAGCAAGAAAGTGAGAAAGATTTTAAAAACATCAAGGATGGTGGCAAATGCACCGGGGCTTGCCTTCGTTAGTAGGTGAGTCAGGCTCAGACCCGCAGATATCGAAGTAGAAACAATTTCCGGCCTGAGATTCCGAAGGTGGTGGTGTCTTCTCTTCGGTCACTTCGATCTCTTCTTCGTTTTCTAAATATAACCATATAGGTATTTATAAGAATGAATGCCATGTAATGCTCATGAGAGTGCAAAGATAATAAAGATTTATTATCTAAGTCTTGAATACAACTTTCCTTCACGGAACTCCGAGAACTTGGGGTTTCCGGAGTCTGTAAAGGAGTTCAAAGGGCAGGGGGGATTTTGGGTTCTAAATATCAAACAAGGTCCAAATCAAACCAAACTCTACCCAAGGCTTCTAAATAATGTATAGAGCTTATATAAAAAGTTTGATCATTTTTAAACTAACCATTTATTTTCTAAAAATCCAGAACTAATGTTTTAATCTACTTTTAATACCTTAAAATTTCTTATTTTATCTAAAAATCAGTCAATTATTTTTATTAAATTCTATAGAAAATAAGAAGCCTAGGAAAATTAGTTTGACAATTTTATGAATTTTCTATAATTTTCTATGGATTTCTAAAGTTCTACTGAAAAAGAAAAGGAAAAAGATTGAATAGTGTTGGGCTGGTTTTAGCCCAGGCGGCCCAAATCCATGCAGAAGTGCGCTCGCGCGCGCGCCCACGCTGGCTGCTTTGCGAAAAGGACCCCGGGTTCTTGGCTAACTGGAGACAAGTTCTTCCACTGTTTCAGTGAGTCGCTGACACATTACAGAAAACTCCTCCAGGTTCTAATTCTTCGCAGGGTGAAGTCCACGACGGCGTCGAGCGCGGGGAAGCTCCGGCGAGCACCTGTACCGGCCGAATGGGGCAATGACTAGGGTCTCTGAGCGGCTGACACACAAATGGATCCATCCCGACCATTTCCCCCAACCCAATTTCATCTAAGGCCTATTGGTTTGCTCGGGGCACGGTGACCGTGAGCATCACGGCAAGACCGTCGCGTTCCCGGCGACCAGAGGGTTCCTAACCCAATTGTGTGGGTCGACAAGCATAATAGTCGTAAGAGAAATCTTAAACGAGGGAGAGAGGAGTATGAACTGACCGGGAAAGGGCTGGCCGTGGTGAAGTGGATTTCGGGGTGGCGGAGAACTGATTTGGGGAGAATTCGAAATTGGTGAACTCTGGAGAACGATTGAGGGTGGGAGTGGGGGCTCTGGTTTCGCGATGAGGTAGCGCAGCTGCCCGGGCCATCAATATATAGAGGGCTTCAACGGTGGCGTTCAATTTGGTCGGGCAGAGCTGGCGGCCGGAGATAAAGGAGAACCCTGGCGCAGTGGATTCGTGTCCACAGTCGTGGCGAGTTCACCGGCGATGATTTGACGGCTGTAAGGAGCAACGGCGACACGATGGAAAGGCAGAGCCACGCGGCGCAAGGCCGGGAGGCGGTGGTTCACCGGCGAGCTAATCTGCTCTAGCCGCAAAGCAGAAGGGGCAGCCACGGTGAGTCACCTGAGTGACTTCCAGCTCACCGGCGGCGAGGATCCTTAAACCCGCGACGTTATCCATCCACCACGAGCGTGAATCTTGACACCGGTGACACGAATCACGGCGAGATTTCATCGGCGGTGAGATCTTTTGATCTGATCCCAGCTAGGTACTGTACCATGGCGATCGCCATTCAGTCGACTGACAGAACATCTTGGAGCATGATTTACTCTCAATCTCCAATGACAACTCATCCCAAGCTCTGCAGCAAAATTGTAGAGCTACTAACCAGCTACAAGTTTGTCATAGATGCCATGGGCAGACTCATGCTGTATCATAGTTGAATCCATGCTCAAAGTCTCAGTGGTTGCACTGTTTGTCTAAAAATTCAGACCCAGTGACCTGACAGTCCAACTTTGGACTTAATTATCTCCCAACTTTACTTAACAACTATGCTCACACCCTTAAGCAAAGTTGTTCTCCAATGATTGCTCTACAACTTTGATGTGGTAGCCTAGGGCAAAAACCCTAGTATTTGAAAGTTACAAGACTCAAAAGTTGAGCCCACAAATCTGAAATTCAGACTTAGAGTAAATTCTCAATTGGGGTCATTTTTGCAATTTAATCCAAAACTTAGGGTTTGGCTTGTAAACCTTTCCAAATGTAAACCATGGGACTTTATATGTCTTGACATTGTAGTTTTTACACTTTAGTCCAAATGTGCACTGTTTTTGCACATAGCCCCCTAGGGTTTGGATTTAGGGTTTTCCAGGGTTTCAATTGAGGTTTCTGGTATCCCAGGGGTATAAATGTGATTCAAGTTTGTTCTTGGGAACATTTTATGACTATTCCCCTAATGTTTTTTTAGGTTTTATCAATTTGGGTTATGTCTTACCCCTTTAATCCCTATTTAGGGTTAAGTTCCCTATCTAGGGTTCAATTTGCAAAATGCTATAACAATACAACTTGTTTGAAATTTTTACCTAGTAAATGCACTCTAGGTGTGTCAAACATATGCAATGCCAATGTTTATGATGCCATGCTCAAGTTTTAGTTACAGTAACACCAGGGGTGTTACATCCTTCCCTCTATAAAAGAATCTCGTCCCGAGATTAAAAGTCCTAGGGTAAGTAATGGAAAAGGAAATGTGTCACATTCTTATTTCCTTATTTCTGGTACAAGGCAGGGGTGGTTTGGGACTCACTCCTTTATTACAACAGCTATACATGCTTTACAAATTACAAGAGGCTAAAAAGCCTGGGAAATTCTTATCTAAGAAGTCTTGAGTTTCCCATGTAGCCTCATCTTCGGAATGTTGGTTCCACTGTATCTTGTAAAACTTGAGAGTTTTTCTCCGGGTAACCCTGTCCTTTTGGTCCAAGACTCGAATAGGGTGCTCAGAATATGTCAAGTCCGGTTCAAGGACAACATCTGTCACTTCAACGGTTCGATCAGGAACCCGAAGACATTTCTTCAATTGGGACACGTGGAACACATTATGCACATCAGACAAGGTTTCGGGTAACTGAAGTCGGTGCCACTGGCCCATATCTTTCCAGAATAAGAAAAGGACCAATATATCGTGGTGCAAGCTTTCCTTTAACCCCGAAATGCGATACTCCCTTCATTGGTGAAACCTTCAGGTAGACATAGTCTCCCTCAAGGAAATATAAGGGCATTCGCCGTTTGTCTGCATAACTCTTTTGACGAGCTTGGGCTTTCTTCATATTATGAATTATTTTCTGAACTCTTTCTTCAGTTTCTTTCACCATATCAGGCCTGAATAAGTACCTTTCACCAGGTTCAGACCAATTTAGCGGAGTACGACATCATCGTCCATATAAAGCTTCAAAGGGTGCCATCTCAATGCTTTCTTGATAGCTATTATTATATGAAAATTCCGCTAACGGCAAACATTCATCCCATTTTTGTGAGAAGTCCAATACACATGCCTGCAGCATATCTTCAAGTATTTGGTTCACTCTCTCAGTCTGCCCACTGGTTTGAGGATGATAGGCCGAACTGTGGAGCAGTTTAGTACCCAGGGATCTATGAAGTTCTTCCCAGAATTTGGATACGAATTGAGGTCCACGATCCGACACTATAGTCTTCGGAACACCATGTAAACTGAGAATACGGGCAATGTACAACTCCGCATAGGTGATGACGGGATATTTTACTTTGACTGGAAGGAAGTGGGCGATCTTTGTAAGTCGATCGATGATAACCCAAATGGAGTCAAAGCCTTTTGCTGTTCTGGGTAATCCCACAATAAAGTCCATACTAATATCTTCCCATTTCCATGTTGGGATCGACAAAGATTGTAATGGACCAGCAGTCTTCATGTGTATGGCCTTGACACGTCTGCAAGTGTCACACCTAGCCACATAGCGTGCAATCTCAATTTTCATCTTCGTCCACCAGTAGTGCTGCTTTAGATCATGATACATCTTAGTGCTTCCCGGATGAATAGAATAGCGACTAAGATGTGCTTCATCTAAAATTTGCTGGCAGATCTCTTCATTCTTCGGCACCACTATGCGGTTATTGAACCATACCACACCTTGATCGTCTTCTTTGAAACATTTGGCTGTTCCAGCCCTTATCTTCTCACGTATGTGCTTCATACCCTCATCATCTTTTTGTGCGTCAATTATTCTTTGTAGGATGACTGACTCCAGCTTCAAATGGTTTGAAGTCCCATGTTGAATCATTCCCAGGTTCAATTTCTCCATCTCCTGGCATAATGTAATGTCAGAAGTCCTCACTGTTAGACAATGACAGGAAACCTTGCGACTGAGCGCATCTGCTACTACATTCGCTTTTCATGGGTGATAATGGATTTCTAATTCATAATCCTTGATCAGCTCGAGCCATCACCTTTGTATCATATTCAATTCTGACTGGGTGAAGATATATTTCAAGCTTTTGTGGTCTGTATAAATATGACAGACATTACCCAGCAAATAATGACGCCAGATCTTTAGGGCATGAACCACCGCAGCTAACTCCAGATCATGAGTAGGATAATGTTCCTCATGTCGGCGCAAATGCCTTGAAGCATATGCAATTACTCGGCCTTCTTGCATTAGCACACAGCCGAGGCCACTGCCTGATGCGTCACAATACACATCAAATGGCTTATTAATATCCGGTTGAGCCAATACCGGAGCAGTGGTTAATAATATCTTCAATTGTTCAAAAGCTTCATCACACTTTGAAGACCAATTGAATTTAATATCATTCTTTAATAAACTTGTGATTGGCTTCACAAGCTTAGAAAAATCTGGTATGAATCGGCGGTAATATCCAGCCAGTCCAAGGAAACTTCGAACTTGATGAACAGTGGTTGGGGGTTTCCACTCCAAAATGTCCTTGACTTTGCTGGGATCTACCGCAATCCCCTGGCAGATAGTACATGTCCTAGAAATTGAATTTCCTCCAGCCAAAACGCGCATTTGCTGAACTTGGCATATAACTGATGTTCTCTCAAGCGCGTTAACACGATCCGTAAATGTTGGGCGTGCTCCTCTTCATTCTTGGAATATATTAAAATTGTCCAACTCGGGCATGAATACTGAGTTCATCAAATACGTGAAGTGGGCAGGAGCATTTGTCAATCTGAAAGACATTACCAGTTATTCAAATAATCCATACCGCGTAGTGAATGCGGTCTTTGGTATATCTTCGGGCCGAATATGGATATGGTGATAGCCCGATCTGAGATCAATCTTGGAAAACACCCTCGCCCCAGTCAGTTGATCAAATAGAATGTCAATCCTCGGAAGAGGGTACTTGTTTTTGATAGTGACCTCATTTAGGGGTAGATAATCCACACACATCTGTAAAGTTTGATCCTTCTTCTTGACGAATATGGCTGGACAACCCCATGGCGATGAGCTTGGCCGGATAAATCCTTTCTCAAGTAGATCTTGTAATTGAATCTTCAATTCTGCCAACTCATTTGGAGGCATTCGGTACGATCTTCTAGATACTGGAGCCGTACCGGGCTTCAACTCAATTACAAACTCTACCTCCCGTTCTGGTGGCAATCCAGGCAAATCCTCTGCAAAGACATCGGGAAACTCGCATACTACCGGAATATCTTTGATTTCCGGTATAACGACTTCATAAACTCTGCCAGTAGCTTTGGTTGGAATGGGGATAGGCAAAAGAATTTCTTCCTGGTTATGACTCAACCTGATAATTCTCTGATCAGTGTTGAGGGTTGCTTTGTGTCTGGCTAACCAATTCATGCCCAAAATGACATCTATATCTTGGCCTTTTAGAACAATCATATTAGTAGGAAAGTCTCGTTCGGCCAATGTTACGGGCACTTGATAGGCCACTTCTCTAGTAAATATTTGTCCCCCTGGTGAGTGAATTTTAAACCCTTCTTTTGATTCATGGCATGAGATGCAATGTTGCTCCACAAATTTCTTGCTGATGAATGTATGCGAAGCACCAGAATCAAAGAGAATAACTGCGGGATGATTGGCCACAAGGAACATACCCATCATTACCGGCTCACCGTCCGGTGTAGTGGCCACTTGCGTATAATATATGCGTCCCATCTTCTTAGTATTCTTGCCCATAGTATTTCCCTTGGCTTGTGATGAATTCCCAGATCCTTGCTGATTATTTGACTGATTCTGCTTTGGATAAGGGCAATCCTTGATAAAATGCCCAGACTTCCCACAATTGAAACATCCAGTCGATGAACTGGGAAGGGCAGGGAATCAAGTGCCTGGGGCACCCGGCTGACTTGATGCAGTGGGGGCATTATTGGGACGAATAAATACTGGCTGCTTAAAAGGGAAGGAGGGTGGACGAGAGAAAGAGCGATTCTGGTTGGAAGGCCGGATGACAAACCGTTGCCTCTTCACCGGGCCCTGACTAGGCCTGTCACCTCCAAAACCCTTGGATTTTCCGGCGCCTGCATACTTTGCTTCGACGGCCAATGTTGTACTGACAGCTTTTCCATAAGTAAGATCTATGCAGGTTGCCATCTTTCTTTGCAGTCAACCATTTAAACCTCTCATAAAGCAATTCTTCTTCTTCAAATCAGTGTTCACTTGATCGATTGCAAATTGCGACAAATGATTGAACTTATTGAGATACTGATTAACTGTATCCCCTCCTTGCTTTAGCTTCATAAATTCTTCTTGCTTCATGTGAAGAACACCTTCTGGTATATAGTGTTCGCGGAAGGCCACCTTGAATTCTTCCCAAGTTATCTGATGATTGGCCGGTTGAACGGCCACAAAATTTCCCCACCAAGTGCTGGCAGGTCCACGCAGTTGCTGGGCTGCGAATAAAGGCTTCTGGGTTTCCGAACATCGCAGAAGTCCGAACTTTTGCTCGATAACATGAAGCCATTCGTCTGCCTCTAACGGGTCTTCGGCTTTGACAAACAGCGGTGGTCGCGTCTCTGAGAAGTCCAAGTAAGAGGTTTCACGGGGACCCTGTTGATAACCCTGCCCGCCTTGCTGTTGAAACTGTTGACCCGCCATCTCTCTCAGAAAACGGGTATTATCTGCGGTTGCATTTACCAAGGCGGCAATCGCCTCGGCAAGTGTGGGAGGAACAGGAGGTGGATTTGGGGTAGACTCCCTCCCACTGGAAGTTCCAGCTGCATCCTGTGATCGGGTCTTGGACGGCATCTGTGGCAACAACATTTGGAAACAATATGATATGCCAAAGAAAAACCATCCATTTTACATTACCAAAAAGAGTAATGTTACAGACTCAGATTTTTACAACAGGATACATTACCTATTATACAATAGCACTACCTATTATACAATAGTACAACCTATTATACAATACACTACTTCTATTTCAACTACACCACTATTCCTGCTTCCGGTTGCTTTTGGCAGCCTCGTCGTTGGGTGTGGGAGACCATTCGTCGACCAGCCTCATGGAAGGAGGGGGCTGAAAAAGGTCCAACTCACCACCAAGCGCTTGTCCCGCAACATGCGAGGGTCCGGCTTCCGACTCAACAGGATTCGTAGGCTCACTGGGATGCAGTTGCGAATATAATACATGAACTTCTTCATGTAAGGTATTGCAATATGTCTGCAGGTCTTCAACGGCCAAGTTGAGCTCGGCTACTCGAGCTTGAGCCTTTTCCTCCTTGGCCCATGCAAGCGAACGAGATTGAACAACCCAGTCGAGTGCCAAATCCCGGTCCGCGAGCTGATCTCGCAGATGGCGGACGTCTCTTCTTAACTCATTTATGCGGTCGCCATCTACGACCCATATAGCCGTCCTGCGGCGGAGTTCCGCTTGGAGCCGACTTACTTCTGCTTCGAGATCCTCTATAGGATCGTTACTTCCGCTACTACTATTATCATGTCTTGGGGCCAGCTGGTGACACGGCACACCAATCGGTCCAGTATGTTTGCGCGCTGTTCTCCTTGTGCGCGGCGGCATTTTCTAAGGGGGAAAATTTGATTAGTATAGTTCTTAGCATGATGCATGTATAATTATAGAATCAACCTTAGTTGATTCACACCTTCTATATGTTGCACTCTTACTACCTGGTCTTTAAAATAAACTCTTCAGAATACTTAGGTAAGAAGGCAAGAGAGTTTCTAGATAAGTCTTTTTAGAAAATCCTTTTGAAGATGCCTCATAATATCTGCAAAGAAGGCCTTCGCTCCGATACCAGCTGTGACAGAACCTCCCAAGTAATTAGGCCCACCTACAGTTGTCCTTGTCCAGCAGACATCAGACAACCCTATAGATGTTCCTGAATCACTTGACAAGTTCGGTATCTTCTTTCTTACCTTTCCAGGAACGTTTCACCCGTCTTGCAGACATTACAGAACATCGGAGATATAGAAATGCGGAAGCGATTACATAAACTTACATTTATTTAGAAAGTAAGATCAAGTTACTTATTACAGACCAGAGTTATAAAACGAGTGCTGAGTAGTATTATTACAATACCAAGGGAGGCAAAAACTCCTCCCATAAAGTTTTTAAACAAAGGTTCTAATGGAGGATCCTTTCCTCCCACACTTCATTTCTTGTGTTCTTCTTTTGGCACCACCTTAGAGTAGAAGCAACAAAAATTTGTCGCTTCCTCACCTAAAAACAATGGGGGAATAAACCCTGAGTATGGAATTACTCAGCAAGTCTTACCCGACTAAAGAAAAGACTCTCAAGGGTATGCTGGTTAAGGGAGTCAAGGTAAGGCTTTTCAATACTCAAAGACTCTGTTTTGCAGAAATGCTTACTAAAGTGGATCCTTAAAAATCCAGTTTTATTTGTCAAGTTAAGTAAAATTACCAGCAACTAGAGTTCTTTCTACCCTAGTTCAATCACTTGACCTGCACTAGCCAATTTCTTAACAAAACCATTCATCTTTAGTGGATTGCTACGTATAGGGCAGTGACCAAGTCTTCATAACCGCAAAGGTACGGTGATCCGAATCGATTATACTCAGCTGAGGATCTCCAATAACACGACATATGTAGCACTTAACCCTTGCATATGTCAACCCACCACCGGGGTTCTTAAGACCAGATCAGGTTCACGCAAACCGAGAGCACAGATACACCACCGTCCAGCCTCTTGCCACGGAGGGTACACGCTACTCCCGCCACCGCTCCACGCCCATTTCGTGTTATCTTATTCTGGCCTTAGTCTGCCCATCATGGCCAGGATGGATCCACCATCAAGTTTTATTTTTGAAAACAACCCTCCCACTTTGCCAAACATCTTTTGTAAAACAAATCCTTTTGTTTTTCTAGAGCAATACTAAGCATAGTAAAACCTTTGTGTAAAACCAGGGTTTCAAGGAAGGTAATCAAGTTTAAGGAAGGTAATGCAGGAATTGTTTAAGCATTCAACTCCTATCACCTAATGCAGCAAGCAAGTGAGAAAGATTTTAAAAACATCAAGGAAGGTGGCAAATGCACCAGGGCTTGCCTTCGTTAGTAGGTGAGTCAGGCTTGGACCCGCAGATATCGAAGTAGAAACAATTTCCGGCCTGTGATTCCGAAGGTGGTGGTGTCTTCTCTTCGGTCACTTCGATCTCTTCTTCGTTTTCTAAATATAACCATATAGGTATATATAAGAATGAATGCCATGTAATGCTCATGGGAGTGCAAAGATAATAAAGATTTATTATCTAAGTCTTGAATACAACTTTCCTTCACGGAACTCCGAGAACTTAGGGTTTTGGAGTCTGTAAAGGAGTTCAAAGGGCAGGGGGGATTTTGGGTTCTAAATATCAAACAAAGTCCAAATCAACCCAAACTCTACCCAAGGCTTCTAAATAATGTATAGAGCTTATATAAAAAGTTTGATTATTTTTGGACTAACCATTTATTTTCTAAAAATCTAGAACTAATGTTTTAATCTACTTTTAATACCTTAAAATTTCTTATTTTATCTAAAAATCAGTCAATTATTTTTATTAAATTCTATAGAAAATAAGAAGCCTAGGAAAATTAGTTTGACAATTTTATTAATTTTCTATAATTTTCTATGGATTTCTAAAGTTCTACTGAAAAAGAAAAGGAAAAAGATTGAATAGTGTTGGGCTGGTTTTAGCCCAGGCGGCCCAAATCCATGCAGAAGTGCGCCCGCGCGCGCCCGCGCTATCTGCTTTGCGAAAAGGACCCCGGGTTCTTGGCTAACTGGAGACAGGTTCTTCCACTGTTTCAGTGAGTCGCTGACACATTACAGAAAACTCCTCCAGGTTCTAATTCTTCGCAGGGTGAAGTCCACGATGGCGTCGAGCGCGGGGAAGCTCCGGCGAGCACCTGTACTGGCCGAATGGGGCAATGACTAGGGTCTCTTAGCGGCTGACACGCAATTGGATCCATCCCGACCATTTCCCCCAACCCAATTTCATCTAAGGCCTATTGGTATGCTCGGGCCACGGTGACCGTGAGCATCGCGGCAAGACCGTCGCGTTCCCGGCGACCAGAGGGTTCCTAACCCAATTGCGTGGGTCGGCAAGCATCATAGTCGTAAGAGAAAGCTTAAACGAGTGAGAGAGGAGTATGAACTGACCGGGAAAGGGCTGGCCACGGTGAAGTGGATTTCGGGGTGGCGGAGAACTGATTTGGGGAGAATTCGAAATTGGTGAACTCTGGAGAACGATTGAGGGTGGGAGTGGGGGCTCTGGTTTCGCGATGAGGTAGCGTAGCTGCCCGGGCCATCAATTTATAGAGGGCTTCGACGGTGGCGCTCAATTTGGCCGGGCAGAGCTGGCGGCTGGAGATAAAGGAGAACCCTGGCGCAGTGGATTTGTGTCCACAGTCGTGGCGAGCTCACCGGCGATGATTTGACGGCTGTAAGGAGCCACGGCGACACGATGGAAAGGCAGAGCCACGCGGCGCAATGCCGGGAGGCGGTGGTTCACCGGCGAGCTAATCTGCTCCAGCCGCAAAGCAGAACGGGCAGCCACGGTGAGTCACCTGAGTGACTTCCAGCTCACTGGCGGCGAGGATCCTTAACCCCGCGACGTTATCCATCCACCACGAGCGTGAATCTTGACGCCGGTGACATGAATCACGGCGAGATTTCTTCGGCGGTGAGATCTTTTGGTCTGATCCCAGCCAGGTACTGTACCATGGCGATCGCCATTCAGTCGACTGACAGAACATCTTGGAGCATGATTTACTCTCAATCTCCAATGACAACTCATCCCAAGCTCTGCAGCAAAATTGTAGAGCTACTAACCAGCTACAAGTTTGTCATAGATGCCATGGGCAGACTCATGCTGGATCATAGTTGAATCCATGCTCAAAGTCTCAGTGGTTGCACTGTTTGTCTAAAAATTCAGACCCAGTGACCTGACAGTCCAACTTTGGACTTAATTATCTCCCAACTTTACTTAACAACTATGCTCACACCTTTAAGCAAAGTTGTTCTCCAATGATTGCTCTACAACTTTGATGTGGTAGCCTAGGGCAAAAACCCTAGTATTTGAAAGTTACAAGACTCAAAAGTTGAGCCCACAAATCTGAAATTCAGACTTAGAGTAAATTCTCAATTGGGGTCCTTTTTGCAATTTAATCCAAAACTTAGGGTTTGGCTTGTAAACCTTTCCAAATGTGAACCATGGGACTTTATATGTCTTGAAATTGTAGTTTTTACACTTTAGTCCAAATGTGCACTGTTTTTGCACATAGGCCCCTAGGGTTTGGATTTATGGTTTTCTAGGGTTTCAATTGAGGTTTCTGGTATCCCAGGGGTATAAATGTGATTCAAGTTTGTTCTTGGGAACATTTTATGACTATTCCCCTAAAGGATTTTTTAGGTTTTCTCAATTTGGGTTATGTCTTACCCCTTTAACCCCTACTTAGGGTTAAGTTCCCTATCTAGGGTTCTATTTGCAAAATGCTATAACAATACAACTTGTTTGAAATTTTTACCTAGTAAATGCACTCTAGGTGTGTCAAACATATGCAATGCCAATGTTTATGATGCCATGCTCAAGTTTTAGTTACAGTAACACCAGGGGTGTTACAGATTAAAACCCTCTCAACCCTCCTCAATCCATATGGATTGGGATACAACCGAACAAGCCGATGGGACTCATCCCAAGTGGCACCGGGGTTGATCTCACGTCGTTGGCCCAGCGATCTAACAATCCCCCGCACGCTGGTCCGCTTGGATGTCTTCATAAGCCTTCTAGGTGCCTCCTTCGCCTGGATTTCCAACGCTACCCGTGCTACAACGAACTTGCAGATCCGCTCCTCGAGCTCTTGCTCCTTTCTGGTCATACGCTGTTCATGCTGGGAAAGTCGTTCACCCTGTCATATGAGGTGATTCTCCATATTTGTGGTGTTGGTCGAGGGATTGCAACTCCTCCTTGAATTTTTCCTCGGCAAGAGCAATCCTACTGGCTTCCTCCTGCAGCTCTAGGTGTCACCTGTGCAGGGTTTCAGTAGCCTCCTCCTGCTCGATGTGTTGCGCTTCGAGGATCTTATCCTTGGCTCAAGCAAGGATTACAGCTCGCAGCAATGGCCTCCCTCTTGTCCACTGCCTCCTCCCTCTGGGTTACTTGTTTGTCCCTTTGGACTGCAATCCGCTCCTGGTCGAACACCTTCATGAGGTCCCTATTGAACTCCGCACGGTCCACCTCAAGCTTGGACCGTTCATTGGCAGCCCGGGAGGACTCCGCGTTGATGCACGCCTCTAGCCGGATGTGCTAGACTGTGAGGCACCAGCGCTCGACCTCCAACGTCGCCCACTCCCGCTTGAATGCCTCCTCTGCCTTGTTAAGCAATTGGTGGGCCTAGGTCGGCACACTGGGAAGGGCTATCGGTGGGGGCGCATCCTGTGTGGTACTTGTCAGGAGCCGCTGGTCGGAGATCTTCTCCAGCTCCTCTGCTCCTAGTTGGAGGCCGGAGTCAGAGAAACCTACGTCTGGCGTAGGAGCTTTTGCTATGGGTCCACAGGGGTACTTGCCCCGACGATGTTGGTTCAACCCACGACGCTCAGCCGCCTCTAGCGTTGTGGGCACCTACGGACTCTCTGGGGTCCATAGTGCTTGACACTGCCACGCTCTCCGTCGTCCTGGCCTTCGCTGCCACGCCCACCATTGCGGTGACCTCCACCGCTTGGTCCCCTGCTGGTACCTCGGTGGTAGGTGGCACTAGGCCAGCTCCATTGGGGTCCCCTACTACTCAACTTCCGACGGCCAAAGCCGTCGGACATAAGCTTTAAACCGTCGGAGATAGCTTATGTCCGACAGCTTTTAGTTATCTCTGACAGTCTCTGGCCGTCGGACATATTGGGTCGGATATAGCGTTATATCTGACAGCAGCCGTCGGACATAAGCTATCTCCGACGACCGCAGCCACCCATCGGACATAGCAAATGTCAACCGTTTTAACGATCGGTTGGTGGGACCCACAGTGCTTATGTTCGACGATTTATACTAAGCCATCGGACATAACCAACCATTATGTCTGACGGTTTACACTAAGCCGTCGGACATAAATAACCCTTATGTCCGACGGCTGCCCGCCAGGCTGTCGGACATAACAAATTTCAGAAATTACACAAATTTCTGGTTTTTAAAAAATCTGACATTTACAAAAAACCAGATTTCATGCAAATATACACAGAGTTCATATACAGCCACATATTCACAATCACAAATATACTCACATAAGTATTCACATTCACAAATTTAACATAACGACATATAGTTCCAAATAGTCTCATCAAGTCTTTTACATCAACATATAGGTCCAAAATAAAAACTGACATTGTTCGACGGATAGGGTTTGACATGAATAGTAATAGTTCCAAATTAAACACATTTGATCAACTATCACTCATATCCATCGCCTGTTTTGTTCGAGTTATAGCCACTTCCTCAGGACTGGACTATGCGTGTTGAAAAGGTTGTTCACCCAAGAATGCGATGCGTCGTCTTGACCAGAACCATCTCCAGGTGTAGCAACTGAAGCGGGTGCTCACCGTGGTGCACCCACACCTCATAGCCTGTCATATAACCGTTCTTGCAAATATCTATTGACATAGTCCTCCTGTCAAGGAAATTAATGTTCTGACACTTGCTACAAGGGCACCTAACATCGATTCCACTCTCTGACCGAGAAAAAGCACGGTCGAGAAAAGCATCAGTCTTGGCAACCCACTCACTTGATAGAGCACCTCTTTTCTTCCAACCTTCATACATCCATCGACGATCCTCCTCCATACTAGATACGAGACGTTCACTTAATTAGTTATGATTACTAATTAACCACACTAATACAATATCACTAAAGAAAAATCATTTCACGGGACCGTAAATCAAATAAAACAACCTTATTTCCGAGGGCTTAATAATTAGCCTCAGAAATTAAAAGTTTAAATTATATAGCCACTAACAAATAAATTAAAACAAGCTAATTTAATTGCATAATTAAATCAAGCCGTCGGACATAACAAAACTTAAAATTACTACTAGCAAACAATATATATGCATATACAAAATTATACTAAAAATTATAAAATTGCTCACTTTGCTGGATGATTAGCCGGTGAAGCGAGTGCCGGCGGGGTCGGGGCGGGCGTCGGTGGCGTCGGGGATGGGGCAGAGGCTCCGGCGGCCGCGAGCGGCGTAGGGGCGGTCCGGTGTTGCTTGGGCGGCAGTGGAGTTACCGAGCGACGTGGGCAGAGGCTCGGGCGCGGGTTGGGCGTCGGGGCGGGGCTGGAGGTCGCCGGTAGAGGCTTGGGTGGCGGTGCCGGGCAACGACGGCGACTATGCATGCGAGGAGCAGGAGAGAAGACAGAATGAACCGACGTGGGCGCGGGTCGTCGGTTAAATTCACTTATGTCCGACGGCCGCCTATGGAACCGTCAGACCAGCCGTCAGACATAAGCTTATGTCCGACGGCCCGCCTGCCAGCCCTCGGATGTCAGACATTATGTCCGACGGCCGCCAGTAGCCGTCGGACATAAACTTATGTCCGACGGTTCCCTAGGCGGCTATCGGACATAAGGGAGCCGTCGGACATGTAGCGTTTTACTGTAGTGACTGGGGGCCCGACGCGCCAGCTGAGTTAAGCCCCGGACGTGGCCATGGCAGTAGAGAAGCCACCGGGATGAGGAGCCCTAGTAGACAACAATGTAGTTAGCTCTTAACAATGCGAAGCTCTGACTAAGGAAAAAGCCAAGAAGAATGGAACACTTCCTTAGGCCCTTAAACTTTCCAGCGCCCCTGGAATCTAGGGGGCCACAACTTGGGCTACGGTTGTGGCTACTATTGTTGATGTTGATGTTGATGTTGCTATTGCCGATGTTAAGGCGATCGAGCGCATGTAGGTAGCTACGCGCCATGGGCGTCGAGGTAGCCCTATGTTCCCACCTCAGCAATCCTTTGGTACTTCGTAGTGGGATCTTTGATGAAGGTCTCATCGCCACAATGTATCCTACATTGCCTCTCCTCCTCTGACCCCATGGATGCGTTGGGGGCGAAGCTACTACTCGCAGGGCCCTTCCCCTTGTCCAAGGGACTAAGGGCCGTGTCAAGGGCCACACCGCCGGTAGGCTAGGACCCCCTCCTAGCTCATCGAGGATCCAAATCCCACGGTTGGGGTTGCCTCCCAGCTGCCGCATGGCCCACCACTATCATCAAGGGTGGTAGCATCACCATGACTGTCGCCATCGTGTTCTGATCCTCACAGAGCGCTGTAATGTTTTGGGGGAGGATTATATTTTCATGGATGAAGGCATCACCTATCACCTCGTGCACCAGGATCTCCAACGTTTCCTAGGTCTGGTCGGGGTTGTCCCCACATTGAACCCTATTGAAGTCGTTGATGTTAGTAAATAAGCAGGTCATGCGTGACCTCCACTGCAGTGCCATGAGCCGGCGCTTCAAGAAGTCACCAAGCATGTGCATCGATGTGATGCCACCCAAGGCCAGGTCCTTGATCCTGTCTAGCACGAGGTCGAGCGTCGCTGACAGCAATAGATTGTCCCTCCATCTCTTGTGGTTGGGATGGTGTAACACCTCAGGTGTTAGCCATAGAGTTAGCCCAACACCTATGGAGTTTAACTCAACACACACGCATGACCTATTATCACATGTGTCTTTCTTGGACAAAAGTCACCCTACAATTGGACTAGAACCCTAACTAAGTGATAATCACCATAGAGGGTCTACCTTAACCATCTCATACTTATCAAAGTAGAGGGAGTGACTGTAACACCCTGTCCACTGCCGGACTGGCGATACTTACTCCTGTCAGCTCTCTAGGATCATATATTGTCCCCACAGACCGACACGAATCTTTTGTGCACACTTTGTTCTCACTCATGCACACCCGAGAAAACTTCCCGGTCGGTCACCCATCCCAAATTACTCCAAGCCAACCACGCTTAACTTGGAGCTTCTTTTGAGATAGACTTTCAAAAAAGAAGATGTACCTTATTGATATGAGTACTCTATTAATTCTATTAAGCCTTGGACCAGAATATCATAATCCACCCCCTTACAAGACCGATGTCCTTATCGATCAACCTCAAGCCAGGAACCTCCCCTGTTGGCCACATCTGTGTGTCTAGTGTTGTCATATGCCATGCCATGTGACCACTCCGGGCCCACATGCGCCATGCGCCATATACCCAAACCCCTAACCCACACACGCCCGTGAAACTGTGAGGGTCAGCTCTGATACCACTTGTAACACCCCGTCCACTCCCGGACTGATGGTACTTACACCTGGTAGCTCTCTAGGATCATGTATTGTCCCCATAGACCAACACAGGTCTTTTGTGTGAACCTACAATAAGAAACTATAATGGAAAAGTTACTATAAGATACTTTTACTCATTTGTGAAGTTACAGTTCATTGATATTTTCAAATACTCATGATATTGTTTCTTCTTTACTAGGCTCAATTCACCATGGAGAATGGTAGCAAGGCAATGGAAGATGCATGTCTAGATATGCTAAAGGGTGGACAACACCAAATGAGGTACAGACTAAAACAAAAGTATTTCAATGGGATACCTGCCAATCTAGTGAGGACTACATCGCCTATTTCAAGCATGTCTGATGAGGACTAGAGAAAGTTGGTGGAGAAGTGGTCTACCCCAAAACACAAGGTTTTTGCAATATATCTCCACTAGCTTGCATTGTACTATCTTTATTGCTTGAAGTGAAATCATGGACATTCTTATGAATTTTACCTTTCCTATTTTGACATTTCGTCCCAAATAATTTATGTCCACATTAAGTGTCTACCTTTTAGATAATGAAACATTGATCTAGCTTTTGCACCATCCTACGTGAATGAAGCCAATAAACAGTACATATAGTTCAGATTCTGCAACATAACTAAAAATATCAAATAAAGTAGCACCTAGAGAAAACCAATGCAATAATTAACTAATGTAGAAAACTGCTATACTATTTCACACTACTTATTGTACATATTATTTCTAACATATTGATTTAATATATAGGATAATTGTATGAAGAATAAACTTAATCGTGAAAAAGTATAGTATCAACAATGCACATGATCCAGTCATATATTGCAAAAGCTTATTTACTGGTAAGAAAATCATCATTGGTTACTGAACTACATAGTTGACAAATCTCTGAATGTTTAATGTTGTCAATACATTCAATTTTAGCATCTCTATTTACTCATAAAGTTTCCCCTTACTTTATTGATAAGAAAATGATCATTGGATGTTAGAGCAATTTCCTAGGCCTTAAGAGAAGTTTGACTAGCTTTCAGTTAATATGTCCACAATTCTGTGTTGTAAATTATAGATCATTTTGATAACAGTAGCAAATAGGTCTTCTAGTTTTATTTATTGGAGTTTGCTTCCTTGGTTCATTGTGGCTGCATTGCAACTACTACTACAGGTAAAGCAATCCAATGCTAAACTGTAGAGAAAACAGCCTGCTGCCATCACTGTCTTTTATTTTTTAGATGGTGAATTAGCACTGCTCATATCTATTATAAATATTATTTTATTCAACTAATTTAGTACTGTCCATATCTAAAATGTATTGTAAATCTTTTAACAAATGTTCAATCTTCAATATATGTCATATTGAAATTTATAAAGCCGACTTGTACATTATGTGTCAAGGTCTCTATTCTCACTAGATTCATTTTCTCACAAAAGAAACAAGAGAAATATAAGGATGTTGAACCGAGTGCAATAGATCTTTTCAAGGACATGCATTGCAGCAAGAAGAAAGGTTTTTCTGAAAATGTAAAGAAAGCAATTGTGAGTACTCGTTTGCTTTTACGTTTGTCCTAAAAACTTACAACTACGACTATGTTATACTAGGAAATAATATTTATAATAAGTTGACATGGAAGCAATGGTGACAACACCAGTTGACGATGGACAACAGCGGACGTATCCTATGGAAGTTGTTTCTGAAGTGCTAGGGGGCTCTAGTTTGTATCTGTAGAATGTTGGTCTGCAAGATAACTCCAAGAAAAGCTCCACAGCAACTGTTTCTACAAAGGTGCAAGAACTTCAGAATCAATTAGAGTCTGAGATGCTAGAAAAAGATGGACTTCAGGAAGAAGTAGAAACCTTAAAGGCTCAGACACAGGCCTCAAAGGCGACCATGGACAATATGAACAGATCGATGGAAGAAAATAACAGTCTCCTCTGTCAACTGTTGAGCTTCAATCGAAGCCAAGCGTCCCCATCTTAAGTCTGCTATAGTATCATGTTATATTAGTTCTGGATTGAGGTTTTATAAATTTAGAATATGTTTAAACTTTCATACTTTGAGTTGAAGTTATAGGATTTCCTTTGGATTTTAAGTTACATGATCTACAATCGTATGATTTGAAGTTATAAAATTATCTCTTGGATGAATTGTGTGAATGTTGAACTAAATAATGCAATTTTTTAGTTATTAGGATGTGATTTCATAATATTCCATGACAATATGAATTTAGTGTGCCTTATGATGAAAAATCCGTCATAAATATATTGCCCCGTCATCATACCTTGTGATGAAAAAATTCGTCACAAATATATTGCCACGTCAGCTGCCACCTCATTGATATTTATGACAAATATTTTTGTCACACCATTTTGCCACATCATCTGCCACGTGGCTTACCATGTCATAACATCTGTGACAACTGAATTGGTCACAACATTTTCGCCACATCACCTGCCACGTCAACTGCCATGTCATCTCGTCGCTACGTAATCAGCCACATGGCAAGGCACAAGTACATTAATTGTGACGTATTTAGACATAATTAGTGATGAATTCGAGTGTCATAGAAGTAGTGATTGTAGTTTGCGTCATAAACTGTTATGACGTTTTTTTATTATTCGTCATAGTACTCCATTTAACACGTATCTTCTGTGATGATGTACTTTTCATCACAATGATGTCATCAATATGTAAGGTATGGCAAAAATACTGTTGTTTATGACGTAATGTTAATATCATAGAAGGCATAGAAGGTTGCAGTGGTTCTCTGTCATCGCCAACCCTCTGCAGCTACCACCATGATGGACTTTGGGCTGAAAGGAGGTGGTCGAGGCAGATTCAACAGCAACGGCGTAGGGAGCGGGACGGAGGTGGAGACGGCTTTAGGCGATTTGGGGAAGAAGACCAGGATCCGATTTGGTTCAGTCCCTGGTTAGTCCTTCGAGTTCGATCTCGACCTCAGCAGCGTGGGATGACGGAGCAATGGCGGGCGCGTGGGGCGACATCACTGGCCTCGACCTCTGTTGGACACCTCTCAAACTCCCCAGTGGCTGCGATGCTTACTTGGTATTATAGGTTTTTTTTGTTTTTTTGTTGGGATTTTGTGATGATGAATGGAGTCGGTGTGTAGGTGTGTTGGAGTATGTGCATGATCCTCTGATCCTCCTCCCCAGTTGAATAAATAGTATGATAGGAGTATCATTTTCTCAGTTTGTTTTTGTACTTTGTTTTTGTAAGTACCTGAAGATGTGTTCTTGGTTTAGGATGGCTATCCTCATCTGCTCGGTTAGTTTTTTCAACTGTATCGTCTATTCGATGAGAATTGAGAATCAATTACTCGGTTGGTTCTGCAAATTAGAACTGCACTATCCATTTTACTTTTTGATGATTATACTGAATCGGTTATTCATCTCCCTATTTCAACATTTGCTTTCAGCGAGCTGCTTAGAATTCTTCTCTGCAAGCTGTTAGCAAGGCCAAGCCATACATTTGGTCGTATCGTTTTTATTTCTTTATGGCTATGAAGGTATTTCTTCATTTATTGCTAGTGGGTGAAAAACTTCGCATTTCTCTTCTAATATTTTCTTCTTGCCTGACAGGATGTTGCTTCAAAAATAATGACGTTCTGACAGCAAGACCCTCACAAAGTCTGCATCCTTGAACATCAGGCTACAGATTGAAGAAAAGAATCCAACCTTATCTTGTCTTAGGCTATCCGCACTCATAAAACTCTAAATTTCTACTCTAAAAAGAATATTTCATCCTGGTCAGCGAGATTCTCTACTCTATCCTATAATACTCCGCGTTCATATTTAACCCTAAATATCTACCCTATACCAACTACCACATATTCTATCATTTTTTTCCACACTTTTTTATTCCCACCCACATGCATGTGGCTCCGTGGCGCGCAGGCCGTTGTGCATGTGGAGGAGAGAGAAGCAATAGGGAGAGACGTTTTACTGCAAATGGGCAAACGGCGACTGCATGCTTGAGGTGAGAGAGAGCCTCCCCTATCACAGGGAGAGGGATGCAGTCCCTCGCTGCAGGGCATTTTACTGCAAACGGCGACTGCATCCGCGCTTCCAGTTCGTGAGTGCAGATAGCCTTATGGCTACAGATTGAAGAAAAGAAGCTCAAACTCCTAGAGCATCATGCTCGTCTGAGGGATAAAGTTGAGCATGAACAATAAGAAATCCAAGCAATGCCAGATAGGAAAGTCTGTCAAACAATGCGAACACCAACTTGTGGAGCTTCTAAGGCAAGTTCAGCAGATGCAGAGAGCTTCAAGAGAGAAACAGAAGAAGTCCATTTTCCTGTGGTGCAAAATGCATAGAGCTTCAATTCTTCTCCTTGCAATATGCAGTTTTCGCATGTGTAAGAATCTAGAGGCATTGGTCGACGTTTGAGGAAGGATCTAGGGTTAAACATGTCTTTTAGCAACAACCAGAAAAAAAACCTCTTCCTGAGATGCAACTTTGCTAGAAGATGTTGGTTCATGATAGGTACCACCCCGTACCGCACAGTGAATCTGGTGGATACATTATTGCGATTAGAGCAAGACTGAAAGTGGCATGAAGAATGGAAATTATCATAACCATGTCTTGGTGCATATGGAAAAGTACGTATAACTGGATATTCAACGAGGTACCACCTACGGTGGAAGCCTGCAGGGAGATGTTCAAGACTGAAATGAGATATATTTGTCATCGGGTTAAGCCCGGGATAGAAGACAAAATTAGGAGCTGGATACAACATTTTGTAACGTAGTTGTCCGTTTTCTCCTTTTCCACGTTTTGTAAAACTGTACATACAATCTCCAAAGCAATAAAAAATATTGTAGGCACGTCCTTATAGTAACTTACATTCAAAAAATGCATAGAGCTTCAAGAGAGAAACATTTCATTGTGTTTCTGATTTTTCTAAATATTTTCTATTTTTCTTTGATTTTCTCTGATTTTTTTTGAAGTATTTTGTTTTAAGAGGGGTTTTTTAGCTTCTTGGTTGCTAAACAGTGGCAGAGAATTACACCCGAGTGGGGAAAATTATTCTAGTGAATTGAAGTGTCATTTAAAATCTCCTTTGTGGATTACTTCCCTAGGTTTTTTGTCCTCTTGTTGCCAAACTAACCCTAACCGTGCAGCGGATCTACAGACAATGCTACTCAAAGATCTTGAGAAGATGTTGGAGGTATAAATCCATCTCTGAAGAGAGAAGCTTGAGACAAGACTAAAGCACCAGTAAGAAATGGAAAAGAAGGAAGCAACACTTTATGAGAAGTACACCGAGCTATTTATTGATGGCTGACCCTCAAAGGTCCAACGATTTTCAGTTGAAAAAGCATCAAAAGACAGTGAAGTGCATTGGTGTAATGCTATTTGGTAAATACGATATGTAAGTTTATTTTGGTAGGGCACCTCCTTTTGTATATAGTGAATGTTCGAAATCTACTGTTGGTGTTGATACTTGTCAGTTTCATTGAAAACTTTTAACGAGGTGCTATCCTTAGGGGGTGTTTGGTTACCCCAAACTAAACTTTAGCCCCTATCACATCGAATGTTTGAACCTCTGTTCCGGGTATTAAATGTAGTCGGATTATAAAACTAATTTGTGAGCCGAAGATTAAAAGACGAGACGAATCTAGTCCAGTTGGTTGGGTCTATATTTCATACTCCTATTTGAAAGTCAAACGCTTGATGTGACCCGGGCTAAACTTTAGCAGGGGCAACCAAACACCCCCTTAGTCGGTTTCTTTGAAGCTCTGTGCGATAAATAGCTTTGACAACTATAACATTCCGTGTTCACTTTCTGAGAAATGGATCGAACTGCTTCTACTAATGTTCGCATATATCTAGCTGTTTGCTAAGCCATAATGGAATTGACAACAAATAAATCTCTGCAAAACACGAGAGTGGAAAAGGAAAAACATGGGTTTAAAGATACTTGTCATATGGATGTTTTTTATGCATAAAGTACTTCCAGCAGAGGATGGTCTTGCTGCATATCATATGTAAGTGCTCCCATCATCGATGGTGTTGCCGCTTTTTCGGAGCGCCAAATACTCAAGAAGAACCGGTGGCGGTGCTCTCTGGTCAGGCGCGGACGGTCCGCGGCACAGGGCCGGACGGTCCGCGACCTGGCGTGAGGCGGCGGTGCTCTCTGGTCAAGCGCGGACGGTCCGCGGCACAGGGCCGGACGGTCCGCGACCTGGTGCAGGAGCTCGGGTTCCCTGCCTGATGACCGGACGGTCCGCGCCCTAGGGCCGGACGGTCCGCGCGTACGCAGGGGCGGCGGGAGATCGCCGGTGGCGCCTGGATCTCGCTCCCGGGAGGGACCCCGTCGGGGAGGAGAGATCCTAGGAGTTGTCTAGGCTCGGGCAGGCCGACCTAGACTCCTCTAATCGACGTAGAGTCGAGGAGAGGCGGAGAATTTAGGGATCGAGAGGCTAAACCTAAACTAGACTAGAACTATTCCTAGGATAAAATGCGAAATAGAAGTTGTATTGATTCGATTGATGATTACAAATCGACCGTAGACCTCTCTTTTTATAGAGGAGGGGGGCTGGACCCTTTACACGACCGGATTCCGAGCTAAATCCGCGAATATAGCTAACAAACATAGCACAAAACTCGGAACCCTAATCTATTCTGCGCACGCGCGGACCGTCTGGCCCACATGCGCGGACTGTCCGGACCGCGGACCATCCGGCTCTAGGACCGGACCGTCCGCTTGGCTCTTTTTGGTGCCGAACATATGCCCCCTGCCTTTTGGTGGGGCTAGGCAAACCAAAAGCATCTTAACTCGATGTGATCACATCGGTTTTCTTTAAGCATCTTGCCACATACTAGGATGGTACTGCTTGAGGAAACGCCCATTCAAAGCTTTGGGTAAATCCTTGCCTTGTAATGTTTGTATCAAATAGGCGTTACCGGATATAAACTGTTTTACTTTATAAGGACCTTCCCAGCTTGGCGACCATTTTCCAAACTTCCGGTCTTTATTCCTTAGAGGCAGGATGGTCTTCCACACCAGGTCCCCTACTTGAAATGACTTTGCTTTGACCTTCTTGTTGTAGGCCCTGGCTACCATGATCTTGTCCTTTTCTATTGCTCCCAAAGCTATCACCCTCTTGTCGGTCACCTCATCAATATTATCCATCATCGAATTGTAATAATCAGTGATGGTTAGATCATTTTGTCTGGCGAACCTGACAGCATTCAAACTTATTTCCACAGGCAACACTGCTTCCTGCCCATAGACAAGCTCAAAAGGAGACACTTTAGTAGCACTATGTTTAGATATCCTGTGAGCCCGTAAAGCTTCGGACAAAATTTTATGCCAATGCTTAGGATTATCATATATCTTCTTTTTTATGTCCATTGGCCTGAGCATAGTATGGAGATGAATTAAGCAACTTAATTCTATATAATTCAGCAAATTCACGTACCTCCTTTGACATAAAAGAAGTCCCCTAATCTGTAGTCAAGGTCTGGGGAATGCCGAATCTATGAATAATATGCTCAGTTATGAACTCAATTACCTCCTTGTGTGTCATGTTCTTCAGAGCAACGGCTTCAGTCCATTTGGTAAAGTAGTCAGTGGCCACTAACACGAACCGATGCCCTTTTGATGATGAAGGATGAATTTTTCCAATAAAGTCTAATCCCCATCCTCTGAAAGGCCAAGGCTTGATGATAGGATGCAATTCGGCAGCAGGGACCAACTGTAGGTCGCCGAATTTCTGACACACCTGGCAACCCTTGTAATACTTGAAACAATCAGCTATCATGTTAGGCCAACAAAAACCAGACCTTCGCAATAGCCATTTCATCTTTGGAGTCGATTGGTGGGTACCACAAATTCCTTCATGTACTTCGGCCATGGCCAATATAGCATCATCTGGGCCCAAGCACTTAAGCAGGACATCGTTGACTGTTCGGCGGTAGAGTTCATCACTCATCAAGACATACTTGAGAGCTGTTCGCCGAATGTTCTTATCTGTCCTGATATTGGGATTTCGTAAATAATTAAGTATAGGTGTCCTCCAATCACTTGCATCGGCTTCATTGTCAGCCGAATCAATTAAGAGAACATTTCTGGTAACCCCGGACGGTCCGGTGTCATCACGCGGACGGTCCGCGACCTGGGAATTTGGCTCCACACTGGTTATCAGATTTTTAGTTTTGTGAAATTTCTCTCTCTTTATCCGATAACCTGATGCATCTTGTGCCAAATCGTTAGCTCTATGGTTCTCAATTCTAGAAATATGCTGAATACTGAATTCGTCAAAAGAATGGATTATGCTCCAACATTTCTCAAGGTAACTATTTAGAGTACCATCAAAACATTGATATTCTTCTAACACTTGTTGGACAACCAGCTGAGAATCACCAAATACCTTCACATGTTTTACTCCCATACTATTTAAAAGTTCTAAGCCGAATAGGAGGGCCTCATATTCAACTTGATTATTAGTGCAATAAGTTTTTAATCGGCTAGAGAAGTCGAAGGAGACATTACTTGGTGAAACAAGTACGATGCCAATTCCTTGCCCTTCATTGCAAACCGGTCCATCAAAATATAAAGTCCAAGGAGTAATAGTGAGGTATGACATGTCTAGTTCATGAATATCATTAATCCGATGTTCTACAATGAAATCCACTACGACTTGGCCTTTCATCGATTTCAATGGTTCATAGGCCAAGTCATATTCTATGAGTGCATAAGCTCACTTACCAATTCTACCACTCATAATTGGGTTATGCAACATGTATTTGATCACATCGGCTTGACCAGAAATAGTGCAATGACTAGACAGTAAATAACATCTACATTTGGTGCATGCATAAAACAAGCATAAGCATAACTTCTCAATAAAAGTGTACCTTGTTTCAGCATCCACCAACCTTCGGCTTAGATATGTCACCACATGCTCCTTCCTTTTAGTTTCTTGTGTTAGAACAGCTCCAATGACCTTATCTTCAGCTGCAATGTATAATCGGAATGGTACTCCTACTCGTGGTGCTTTTAATACGGGAGCCGAAGATAAGTATTTTTTGATGAGATCAAACGCTTCTTGTTGTTCTGCCCCCCAAGCGAATTCGGCATCATTCTTAAGTCGAAGAATAGGGGTGAACGCATCAATATTCCCGGCTAGGTTAGAAATAAACCTTCGTAAATAATTCACCTTACCGAGAAACTTCTGTACCTCGACCTTACAGGTCGGAGGTCCCACATTCCGAATAGACTTGATTCGGTCAGGGTCTATCTCTATACCATGTTCATGTATGACAAATCCTAAAAACTTACCAGCCGACACTCCAAAAGCACATTTACGTGGGTTCATTTTCAAACCATACCGACGCATTTTATCAAAGGCTTTGCGCAAATCAGCTATATAAGAACTAAACTCAGCCGATTTGACTACAATATCATCAATGTAAACTTCCACAGTGTTTCCTAAAAATTCATGGAAGATCAAATTCATAGCCCTCTGATAAGTAGCACCAGCATTTTTCAGACCAAATGTCATGACAACCCACTCAAATAACCAATGAAGCCTGGACATATAAAGGTCGTTTTAGACGCATCTTCTTCGGTCATGAAAATCTGATTATATCCGGCATTACCATCAAGGAAGCTAATAATTCTATTTCCTGATGCATTATTGATTAATGCGTCGGCTATGGGCATGGGATATTCATCTTTAGGAGTCGCTCTATTTAAATTGCGAAAATCAATGCATACTCTAAGCTTACCTCACTCCTTCTTCTCCACCGGCACAATATTGGAGACCCACTCTGCGTATCTGCAAGGTCTGATAAAATCAGCTTCTAGCAGCCGGTGGATTTCGTCCTTGATGTGTGGGAGAAGATCTGGATGAAATGTTCTAGCTCTCTTCTTGAAAGGTCTGAAACCCGATTTAATAGGCAGCCGATGCTCTACGATCTCTCGGCTTAATCCAGGCATCTCAGTGTAATTCCAAGCAAAGCAATCTGAATACTCCTTCAATAGACCGATCATCTCATCTCTAGGATCGGTCTCCAGGGTCTTGTTTACAAAAGTCGGCCTTGGAATTTTACCACCTCCTATGTCAATCTCCTCCAAAGGATCAGCCGATGTAAACCCCTATCCTAGTTTATCAAGATCTCTGAATTCCTCTATCATGCTCCCCACAGAGGAATTAGATGATATTTGTGTGACGGCGGACTTTTCGGTCTCAGGGACCGGATCATCCGTAATACTGTCTTTTTGCTGCGATAGATGTTCGGTCTTAAAGTCTGAACCCTTTTGTGAAAGACCAAACCATCCGGCCTTGGCGGCCGAACTGTCTGTGACCAAAGACTCATGAACTTTGTGTGTATTCATCATTTAACTTTATTTAGGATTTAGCCGATTCTACATCGGCTCTAGCATTACAGGAATGAAACCTTTCTTATCTATACTTATGAATTGATAATCAGAAAAGTCTACTCCTGTGAGACATGTAGCAGTCTCATAAGTCCAGAGTACAGGGGCATCGGCCACAGCGATGCAGGCCGATACATCAGCATGTACTTGTTCTATGTCATCGCCTACCCATTGTATCAACATTTGATGTAATGTAGAAGGTATACATTGATTGGCGTGAATCCAATCTCTGCCTAGGATTAAACTGTAATTTCCTTCTACATCAGCGACGAAGAATGCAGCAGCAAGGGTCTTAGTCCCGATGGTTAATTCAACGGACGTGACTCCCCTGGCTTTGATCGAACTATCAGTTCCAACACCGCTGAGGGTCATGTTGGTCTTGACAAGTTCGTCATCTTGTTTACCTAATTTTCTGTATAATGAATAAGGCATTAGATTTACAGCCGCCCCTCCATCTACCAACATCTTAGCAATCGGTATCCCATCAATGTGGCCGCGCACGAAGAGCGGCTTTAAATGATTTACCGATTCTTTTGGTTTTGTAAAGGCGGCTTCTTTAGGACCAAAATCAAACTGGGCAACAACAGGTTCATCGTCGCCGATAATAGTACCACTACTAGAAATATGCTTATTTAAGACATACATCTTAAGACAAATATCAGTGCATTTTATAGAAGCGTCTTTTATCATATGGTGACGAGTAAGGTAAGACGGTTTGTTGGAGATCCATCTTTAATGAAGAAGGTTTTTGAGACAGTAATATAGTAGGAAATGTCTTATATTGATTTAATACAGATTGATTTTGAAAATCGTCTCAAATAAATATACCTTTTGAGGCATTAAGTTTACAAGAATTGTCTTATATTTTGGTTAGTATATTAGACACTTATGTATATGAAACCATCTCAAATAAAGAATTGTCTCGAGGTGGAGCTGTCCACGTCGCCCCAAAAATCACAGCCGTCTGGCGACTTGATCCATCTCACGCGGCCATCAGACGACCAGCTTCTTTCACTTTGGAACCATCGTGTAAGGCCACCATCCCCTTCTCTCTCCCTTCTTTCATCTCCCCTCCCCATCTGGATCCTCCGCCGCCGGTTCCCCATTGCTGCCTCCATCGCCCCCACTCCTCGCCGGTTCCCCATTGCTGCCTCCACCGCCCCCGCTCCTCGCCGGTTACCCATTGCTGCCTCCACCGCCCCCGCTCCGAGGAGGGCCACGACGGCCGGATCCTGGACTCGTTGTCGCGCGCCAGGGCAAAGTGAGACCTCTAGTCCTTGTTCCTCGTTGGATTATTTGCTTACTGTCATGCTTCTGGTTTTCATTTTGGGGGAATTTTTTGGGGACTATTTGATAAACTTGGAGGGTGGAGATTAGGAATTCTGCTGCCACGGACGACGACATGGCTAACCATCAGTTGGTCTCCTACCACGAGCTCGCTCGTGCTACCGAAAACTTCAGTGATGCTAACCTGCTGGGGTCTGGAAGCTTTGGGAAGGTTTTTAAGGGCCAGCTGAGCAATGGCCTGGTGGTTGCCGTAAAGGTCATACACATGCATATGGAGCAAGCTGCTGCAAGGTTTGACGCAAAGTGTTGTGTGCTTCGAATGGCTCGGCATCGCAACCTGATAAGGATACTGAACACCTGTTCCAACCTGCACTTCAGAGCGCTGGTGCTCCAGTACATGCCCAACGGGAGCTTAGAGGAGCTCTTGCGCTCCGTCAACGGAGGAATGCGACTAGGGTTCGTTGAGAGGCTGGACATCGTGCTAGATGTGTCCATGGCAATGGAGTATCTGCACCACGAGCACTGCGAGGTGGTCCTACACTGCGACTTGAAGCCTAGCAAACTAAGGCATGAGACATTGAAGCAGCAGCTGTGCCGAAAGCTAATAAATGGTGTATCAGTGCATAACCATGTTCCTGGGCAGAGTTCTGTTATACCTCCAGAGACAAATTCCATCTCCATGCATGACTTAAAGGCAGAAATAGAGTTAAACCCTTGTTTGCTTGGGATTAATGCATCACTGCTACACGAAAAGATCAATTCATATGACTAGTAGGATGGAGCTAGTTGTATTCATCTCGTCACAAGATCCTATGATCTTGATGGTCTGTCTTGTTTCATGGCTGTTGTAATCAAGCCATAAGTTTACTGATGGGTGGCGGTGAAGGCAAGCGCATTCTGTGCAGTACCCTGATTGTTTTGCATGTCATCTCTAGTGCAATCTTCCAAAATGAACAAAAAACTGTGTATCTGCTGGGTGCAGTACTAAAATAATTCATTTCATCCACCTAAGGAGTAAGGACTACGATGGGCGAAAGTGCTCCAGAGATAACTATGTTGCTGGACTCCAGACAAATTGAGGAACCATATCAAAGATTTGATCTGTAAGTTTATCATAACTAATATGTGCTTGTGCATTTCAACTTTTACATTTGTAGCATAGATACAACTGTTTCTAGTTATTTATTTGCACTCAGTTTTGTTTCAATGTCACAATAAATAGAAACTTTTTATAAGACATGTCGGGAACACTTGTAGCGTTGATGTGTGAGTATATTTTCATCAAAACTGATGGTAACAAAGACTAAACTGACACTAGTCATGTCCAACTATTAAGACAACAATTGTTTCACAAAGATGAACAGTGGAAACACCCTTTTGTAATATAGTAGATTCTGTTGAGCTCTTGGCCCCAATTATGTCAATAACACTCTGTTTATATTGTGGTACTTGGCAGTTGGCACACGATTTTCTTATAATCATCTGTTGTTGCTGAGACAAAGCAGTTCTATGGTATCAAGTACACTTTCTTCTTTCACTTGAGTTTTATATTTTATCTTACTTTCTTCTTTCACCAACAAGTTCCGATTTTGGTCCCGGTAATTTGGTTGTCTTTGGTCATTGATTAATTATATGCCCACCACTATAATTTGGTCCTGTTTCTCTACTTATAGTTGTCATTTATGAAGTAACAATATCTGTTCTCCTATTTTGTACTGTGAGAAAAGGAAGTTCACTTTATAACTCTCTAATTTTATTTCTTCCCGCTAATCTAAAAAAATTGTTTAATTGTCTGTTCAAGTAAAGTGAAATTTCCTGTCCAACTTCTGCATTGTAGCCAAATGAAAGCCTGTATGAGCAGAAGCCCGAAGAAACAGCTCCTGTCCTGCCATATCTTGTTTCTCTGCACTTGGTTGCGGCCTGTGGTACTGGTCGACTATGGCGGCACAATGCCTCAGCTACAAGAAAATCTTTGTGGACTGCTATATCTTGCCCGACAGGTAATTTCACGACTTTGATGTACCAAATATTAGGATTATCTGTACCAGTTCAACACAGAATCAGGTATTGCATATGGATCATTTTTCTCCACTGCTAATTGTCATCCGACTGACAATAAACGATCGACGGAAATAATACTGCCATTTGTAGTGTTACTCCCTTGCAACTTGCAAGCGCATCGGAATGATGTGGTTCTGGTCACTGTTTAAATTTCACCCACGTGAGCACTGTATGCCCTTTCCCCTTCACTCACCTGGCAAACCCCTGTTCTATGGAAGGATCCTTGTGCCAAAAGACATAAGTTTTTTTGGATCTTGATAGTGACTAGAAGTTTGGAACTGAACCTGCTCTGCCGTTTAATACATTGGCTGCTAGAGCAGTCACAATAAGTCTATCAGCATTTGGACCATTTGGTTTTGGCTTCTTCAATGGTAAGGGAAAAAGGCAGAACAAGGAACCCAACAATCTAGATCAGTCCCACCAGAAGCCTATATTGCATTGTACTTGGCCTTGAAAATAGTTATATTATATTTTACTTGAATTTATGTTTATCTTTTTTCTATCTGTTTGGACAGATCTCTATTAAATGTCATGTGCTACAATCGTTAGGTCTATTAATAGATGTTGCTCTGTCTATCTATTCATTTACATCGCTGGAAATTCTCATGCCCTTTCATAGTACGCCTTGTGAAATGCTCACTGCTTTTCTATTGGTTTGTGTGCAGTTCAAGCTCTGCAAGGTGAGGTCTGTTTAGTTTGGCCAGAAAGGCATCCCCTACCTGAACACCTACGACGGCCGCACCATCCGCTACCCCGATCCTCTCATCAAGGCCAACGACACCATCAAGATTGATCTGGAGACCAACAATATCATGGACTTCATCAAGTTGTATTTGCCCATGGACTTCATCAAGTTATATACTTAGTTAGGCTCAATGTTAGCACAAACAGTTGATGAGCAAGTTTAAATTTAGAGTACACTTATGTATGAGTTATTTGACAATGCTTATTTATGAGATATTGAATGTTATTTATCTATATTATATTAATTATAGTGTTATTAAATATATGTGTATGTATTTTTCTCTTTTAAATTATTATAATGTGGTAATTTAAGAATATACTGCCAAGTAAGTCGTTTCAAATCTTAATAAGACATTTCTCAAAACGTCTAATATCAGTCTCTTAAATAAGACGGTTTTTAAAACGTCCAATACCAGTCTCCTAAATACGATGGTTTTTCTGTTGCGAGTGTCTATTATTATAGACTATTCTAGTCAGTTTGATAAATACTTTGTGACTTATAATGTTCGTATTTTCGACAGTTCGTTCGAAGAAGTGTCTTAAACAAAACCTAATGTAAGACGGTTTATTGGACAAAATGACGCAACAAATTCCTTTTTTAGACGGTTATAAATTTAAAAATGTCTTATTTAATATCTTTTAAGACGGTTTATAACCATCTTAAAAACGGAACATCTTTTGCGACTCCATCAAATTTGGACACATCATAAGCGTCTTAATAACTAAAAATTAACCGTCTCATATAACACGATTTGTAGTAGTGACAATCGGCAGAAAATGTAATAATATTTACATCCATACCTGGGCGTTCTGGAGAAGCCTCGTAGTCGACCAGGTCTTCTCCCAGCAGGTCGTCCTCTTCCATTGATGTTGTCGTGTCGTTGGAGGTTTCCTGGTGAGCGGCGGACGGTCCGCGCGTGGGGGCCGGACGGTTCGCGCCTGGTGCAGGTTGTCCAGAGGCTTCCTAGTGAACGGCGGACGGTCCGTGCGCAGGGGCCGGACGGTCCGCGCCTGGTGCAGGTTGACTTTCTATTTTTGTGGCCGTTTGTTTTTTCTCAACGGCCTTCGGTCTCCATTTCTTTTGCGGTGGCGGTTATAGTGGATGTGTGTCATTAAATATCTTTTCCGCCTCCTTCTCCTGACTCTCCTTTACTCTTAGGCGCTGTAATTTTCTCTTTTGGGATCGTGTCAATCCCGCTGGGCACCATCGAGGCATGGAGTATTTTGGATCGGCTGTTTTGATGGTAGCCGTATCCTTTTCGGTTGTGTTGGCTGATTCGCCGAAAATCATCGGCCTTTTATTGTCTCCCTGTATGACAACATCTGCAGTGCCTATTTTGATGATGTCCTTTTTTGTTGTCCTTTGAGTTGCTACAGGCATATGCCCCCCTGCCGGATTGGTCGGCCTAGGAGGCCGAGTAGTCCGGCAATCTTGTCGGGCCTGTGCCTGGTGACCGGATTCAGCAGCGCTCAATCGGTCTTGCACTGGCGGCACCAACCTATCAAAAACGGATGTTTGGGGTGCCCCCCAGGCGGGGTACTGTGGCATCCCAAATGGATATGGTGGCATGCCCCACATTTGATTTGGGACATATGGTGGAGGTAAGTATGTGTATGGATATGGCATAGATGGATAAGGGGGTGGAGGCGCCCATGTCGGCATGTTAGGTCTCAATTGTACAATAGGACCTTTCATTTCTTCTGATTGGTGAGGTGGTCCAATCGGCCTGACCTGACGTTGCTCATGAATGGGTGAGCGGGGTCGCTTTGGTGGCCGGTCACTGGGGCCGGCCTTCTTTTTCACGTATTTAGACAATAATTGATCGAAAGTCGGGCCAGGCTTGATCAGCCGACCAGCTGCTTTAAAGGTATTTGTTTTCCACGTACCTATCTCTGGTCGTCGTGGTTTGAAGGTACGTGGCCGCTGCGAGTCCTGAGCGTGGCCGAACCGTCCGCTGGAGTCCTCCGGACCGTCCGGAGAAGTGTCGGACCGTCCGCGCCTGGATGGCGGACTGTCCGTGATGCGTAGCACGGGTTCCCGCAATTGTCTCCCTGTCTGCGCTTGCCCCCCAGTGCTAGAGGTTGTGATGGTCACCTTTAAGGTCTCCCCTCCATCGGGAGTCTTCTCGGCCACCACTTTCCTGCAAGGAACTTTACAATCCCCATCGGCCTTTTTAGCATTGCCGATGATTGTTTCCTTGCCTTTGCCTTTATCGGCTGTATTTGGCCGAACCAGGACTTTCTTGCCCTCGAAGTCAATCATGTTCATCGGAAAGGGCTCTGTATCCACCTGCATTTCCTGAAATTTCAATCGTCCTTCGTTAATGGTCGATTGAATCTGTCGCCGAAATACATTACAATCATTAGTGGCATGAGAAAATGAGTTATGCCACTTGCAGTACGCACGACGTTTTAGCTCGTCGGCGGATGGGACAGTGTGATTTATTTTAATATTGCCATTTTTGAGTAATTCGTCAAATATTCTATCACACTTACCAACATTAAATGTAAACTTAACCTCCTCTTGCCGTTTCTTTTGAACCGGCTCTAAGGAGGAACAAGCCGAAGATTTGGCCTGTTTTGGCCAAACCATTTCAGCAGCGTACACTTCTGCTGATTCGTCATCTGAGCTACTTTGGTCGCATTCTACATGTGTACGTTGTGACGCATTATTTTAGCAGTTTCTTTGCTCCGGCTTTCGCAAGCCAAAGCTCTCTGGTGTAACTGTGCTAGTGTAAAAAATTGGATGCCTTCTAATCTTTCTTTTAAATAATATCGTAGACTATTAAAGGCTAATCCTACTAGCTGTTTTTCTGCTAAATGAATTTGAAAGCATCGGTTTCTTGTATCCCGGAATCTCCGGATGTAATCATTAACCGATTCATCTTTTGTCTGTCGCAATGACACTAAATCTACCAAATCCAACTCATAGTCACCGGAGAAAAAATGATCATGAAATTTTTGTTCTAGATCCCCCCATGATGAAATGGAATTAGGAGGTAAAGTGGCATACCATGCAAACGCGGTTCCTGTTAGCGATAATGAAAATAAACGCACGCGAAACGCCTCTGTGTCGGCCAATTCTCCCAATTGTGCTAAGAACTGGCCTATATGTTCGCGTTTGTTTTCCCTTGATCACCCGAAAATTTTGCGAATTCGGGTATTCTAGTTCCCTGTGGGTACGGGTGGTGATCAAATCGGCTGTCATAAGGTTTCCGATATGATTGTCCCCCAGGGATCATGCTTACTCTGAGCTTATCTCGGAACGCCCCGGCTATTTCTTCCCTCACTATATCAATGGCAGCCGGTGCAAGACCACCGGCTCTCTGGTCAAACATAGGCGGGTTTGGTTGCATGTTAGTATGTTGTCATTCCCCCCATTGGTTTGAGCTACGTGGTGCATTTCCATTTGCCCTATATGGCTCATAGGTTTGATCGTTTCTTTCCGGCCTTCTAGGTGGGGCCGGAAAGCTTTCCTGGGCTCTGGATCCTGAATTAATGTAACACCCACTTTAAAAGAAAAGTCTAGAAAGAGAAATTATATATCTATATGTGTTATCTATGTTTCTCATTTCGTGTGAGCACCACAATTAAACAAATAAATAGTTAAGAAAAGACACTCAAATAATACATGCATCATGCTGGTATTTTATTTTGTGTGCATTTTGTGACAACATAGAATAATGTGAAAAGAAATATATTAATGCCCAAATGGGAATTTAAGGTCTAAAGGAAATTCTAGGGTTTGAGAACGGAGAAGGAAAATATTATATAAAGAAAATAAATATGTAAATAAACCTATTCATTTTATATTAGTATTTGAAATTATGCATTTAGACCCAAGGTGAAACTCACAACAATATTTGAATTCAAATTTGAAATTTACAAATAAAAAGGGAGAAATAAAGCAGGAAATATAAAAGAAAAGAACAAACCCTGATCGTGGGCCGCACACACCCATTTCGGCCCACTAGGGAATCACCTCTGCGCGGCCCATCCACTGCGCACTTGCGCCTGCACCTGGGGCCCATTGCCCAGCCTCCCACTCACGGTGTGGCTTCGCCTCGTTGACGCGCGCTCAATGACATGTGGGACCGCCTCGTCGGGTCGATCTTCTCCGACTTCTTCGCGGCGCGGAGTGTGATCCCGACGAACCCGCCGCAGCTGTGCGACTACCGCGATATGCGCAACAACCTTCGCCGGATTTCGGGGCGCAACGACCTCCGCCATGATCGGGATTGACGGTAACTGCGTCTGCCCCTATATAACCCTGCCGCTCCCGCTCCCCCATCCATCTCGCCGAACCGAACCATGGATGCCATCGGAAGGAGCAGAACACCATCGAGCAGAGAGGAGGGAGAGAGAGACCTTCGCCGCCGCCGGCCCGGTTCCGTGTTCACCGCCGTCGCGCCCACGAATTCGGGTCTGTAAGTCTCGCCGTGCGTCGGGGATTGATCCGGTGTCCTCCCAGCCATGGGTTGGTGGCCAGAGCTCTCAGAATCCCTCGCCATCGCATCGTGGGCGCCATGGATCCGCCGCGTACCGTGGGTGGAGCTAGGCGTTGCTGAAATCTTGGTGAGTAATCCCTCGACAGCACCACACCGTTACCCTCTTCATGTTCTTGCCTTCGTATTGGAGTTCGGGCATCAGGGTCGTGGAAATCGCAGTGGTCGCTAATGGCGCCACCGTGGGCTATTCACCGCCGTGGCTCCGGGTTCCGTCGTCCGCCGCCGTCGCTGGCAGTGAAATTGGGGGAAACACCATGGACCGTTGGATGTGTTTTGCGCGGCTCTGATTAGATTGGGATTCCCCTTCGGTCGAGTTCGATCTGGGTCGTCAAGCGTCGATCGGAGAGTTTATATTTAATCCGTGTTATGGAAGTAGGGTGGCCGTCAGATCTCGATCCTTCGACCACCGTTGCGTACCGATTCGCAGGGGATTGGTTTCTAATCTGCGCCGTAGGGTTCTGATCGTGCGGTCGATACTCACCGATACCCTTTCGCCATGGCCAAATTGCATATGAGCCCCTGGGGTTCTAAGCAATCAACCCGCCGTCCATGCCTGGGGCACTCTGTGTCTCTGGCAACTTGCGCGTGAGCCCCTGCACTTCCTGGAATTTGAGCCCCGTCCAGAGAATTACAAAACCAGAGAAAACTTATTAGAAAAAGGATTTTTAGTGTGAAAATAAATCCTAGAACTTGTTTATTCCATAGAAAATTCATATGAACTCCAAATTAACCCGTTCCACTTTCTAAAATTTTGTAATTTTATTCTCTAACGCCTAGAGCCTTTGTTTTGTCATTAAAACAGCAAGAAATTTAATTCCTCACTTAATCTATTTTAAGCGCATAAAACCTTAGGAAATTTATAACTTAATAACCGTAGCTCCGAATTTAGTGATTCTTGTTCCCGCGATCTCGTAGCAACGCGGTAGATTATTATTATTTAGTTTGTACTTATGTTTGGTGTAATGTTAATTTTGTCTATACCATGTCTGTTTGTATTGCTACGACTAGCAGCGAGGTTTCGAGTCACCTGAAGATCACCCTGGTAACTGGAATCTCAAGTGCCAGGCAAGTTGTGCCCTTGACCACTTTTTACCCAATAATGTTCTTTAATATCACTTATTCATGCATAGGCTAATTTTGATGGGACCCGATAGGTCACCCTAGATTGTTTATCTCATTACCTTGTTACCCCTGGTTCACTTGGGTAGTTTGCTATTGCTTTACCTGGTTTTGGGATAATCATTTATTACCTCTATGTTCCAATTCTGTTGTTATTCTATTTATGTTCATGTCAAGTTCATTAATGTTAATTGGAACATAGAGCTTAACTTGAGAAACACGTGCCGCCACAAGGGTTTATGGACGCCCTTGGCTGATTAATTAGGAAAGCTAGTGGAGGACTACCTTACCCGAAAGGGGCAAGGGCAGTAGGGGAGTGGTCAGTGTAGGGAGGCCCTCGGGAGGATTTTGCTGCGATGGCGGTCCTGCAAGGGATTCCTGCATTGGAGCTTCCTATAAACTGTAGCGGGTTTTCTGAAGCTAGTGGAACTTTGTAAAGGCCTCGTAGTGTTACCCTGCCTCGCCTCCTCGGTAGAGGTGTATGGGAAGTCGCGATCCCTTGGCAGATGGGTAACATGACTTGTGGGTAAAGGGTACCACCTCTGCAGAGTGTAAAACTGGTATACTAGCCGAGCTCACGGTCATGAGCAGCTCAGGACTCTCTGATGATTAAATTATGGAACTAAATTCAATTTGTCATATGCATTGCATCACAGGTGATGTTGTTACTTTTTACTACTTAATTGGGTTGGTATTTACTTATACTTAGTAATTGCTAATAAAATTTTGACCAACTTTAAAAGCAATGCTCAGCTCTAACCATCCTCTTTGGTAAGCCTTACACTTCACGTGAGCTCCCACCTTTGGCGAGTTCATGCACATTATTCCCCACAACTTGTTGAGCGATGAACGTATGTGAGCTCACTCTTGCTGTCTCACACCCCCCCACAGGTCAAGAAGAGGTACCACAGGATGAGGCGCATGGAGGATGCTGTGATGTGTTCGTGAGAGGTCTAGGTCGTCGTCTCCCAGTCAACTTTGGGTTGCTGGATCGTTTCCTCATATGATGTAATTATTTATTTATTTTGTAAAGAACTCCTATTATATAGTAAAGATGTGACATTCGATCCTGTGCCATGAATCATCATATGTGTGAGACTTGGTCCCAGCACACCTGGTGATTATGTTCGCGCCCGGGTTTTGGACCCTAAAATCCGGGTGTGACAGAAGTGGTATCAGAGGAATGTTGACTGTAGGACGAAACCTAGATAGAACTGGACAACCATTATTTACTTACCCTTGCTACTCTGATTCTTTTCTAAACTTTTCTTAATCTTTTCTCATCTATTTCCGCTTTACTCTGATTATTCTTACCTTTTCATTCTAAAGACAAATGTGGATTTCACACTTTGAAATCCTGTGCCTAAAGTGACTTTAGGAATAGGAGACCTACTCTTAGGAACAAAAACAAAACTATTTTTATAGGCATTTGTATGCTTGAATGTTTGTTTTTATGATACTTGTTTGATTTGGATCTTTGATTGAGTGTGATTAGTTGTGGAGTAATGTCCACAATCACATCTGCATATACATATATAAAAAAACGGTTATAAAAATATCTAAATGAACTAGGTTATCCCTCATCAAAGAATCTAGCCTAGCAAAATCCATCTTATCTTGAAAAAGTCTATCCTACACTCATAGATCCATCTTATCCTAAAAAAAATAGATTCTCATCTTATCTTGAAAAGATTTTATCCTAATAGATCTAACTGACCTCAAAAGATTCTACCTTATCCTTATGGATTCATCTTGGCCTAATTAGCATATTTATCCCATTTTAGAAAAACAACCATGAGCTAATCCAGAATTTATTTAGAACTTATCGAGTCTAAAATAACCATATCAATTTATTCTAGATCTGATCCAATCTAAAGTGAGTTACTTAATGCTAGTACAAGGATTAAGCCATACTCTTAAGTCACTTAAGCCTAAGTTAGTGCCATAGATCAACTCAGCCATACACTCCCAATAAGTTACACAATCCATTTATGTGAACCTATTGATTAAAAAAATGTCCTACTCATAGACCCAGCTATCTTAACTATATCTCCCTAGCTCAGATGAAGACACCGAGATTGGAGACCGAAGATGATCAACCTCATTAAGAAAGGATAAACACCAACTCAAGTCTTCAAGGATCAAGCGGGATCACCAGATGAGTCAAAAGCCACAATCTAGGATGGAGTCTTTTCTTACCCTACACTTTCTTAACCAAACCTATCTATGCTCTAAAGACATCTTTTATCCTACGTAATAAAATGACTATACATATAGATACACATGCTCTCCTAATCACTCACTAATAAAAAAAGAGAGGCTTTTCATTTTGAAATAATTAGAAACTGAAAGATAAATTGCAAACCACTCTTCCTACATCCTTTCTCTTACAAATCTCGAGGACGAGATTATTTTTAAGGGGGTAGGATTTGTAACACCCACTTTAAAAGAAAAGTCTAGAAAGAGAAATTATATATCTATATGTGTTATCTATGTTTCTCATTTCGTGTGAGCACCACAATTAAACAAATAAATAGTTAAGAAAAGACACTCAAATAATACATGCATCATGCTGGTATTTTATTTTGTGTGCATTTTGTGACAACATAGAATAATGTGAAAAGAAATATATTAATGCCCAAATGGGAATTTAAGGTCTAAAGGAAATTCTAGGGTTTGAGAAAGGAGAAGGAAAATATTATATAAAGAAAATAAATATGTAAATAAACCTATTCATTTTATATTAGTATTTGAAATTATGCATTTAGACCCAAGGTGAAACTCACAACAATATTTGAATTCAAATTTGAAATTTACAAATAAAAAGGGATAAATAAAGCAGGAAATATAAAAGAAAAGAACAAACCCTGATCGTGGGCCGCACACACCCATTTCGGCCCACTAGGGAATCACCTCTGCGCGGCCCATCCACTGCGCACTTGCGCCTGCACCTGGGACCCATTGCCCAGCCTCCCACTCACGGTGTGGCTTCGCCTCGTTGACGCGCGCTCAATGACATGTGGGACCGCCTCGTCGGGTCGGTCTTCTCCGACTTCTTCGCGGCGCGGAGTGTGATCCCGACGAACCCGCCGCAGCTGTGCGACTACCGCGATATGCGCAACAACCTTCGCCGGATTTCGGGGCGCAACGACCTCCGCCATGATCGGGATTGACGGTAACTGCGTCTGCCCCTATATAACCCTGCCGCTCCCGCTCCCCCATCCATCTCGCCGAACCGAACCATGGACGCCATCGGAAGGAGCAGAACACCATCGAGCAGAGAGGAGGGAGAGAGAGACCTTCGCCGCCGCCGGCCCGGTTCCATGTTCACCGTCGTCGCGCCCACGAATTCGGGTCTGTAAATCTCGCCGTGCGTCGGGGATTGATCCGGTGTCCTCCCAGCCATGGGTTGGTGGCCAGAGCTCTCAGAATCCCTCGCCGTCGCATCGTGGGCGCCATGGATCCGCCGCGTACCGTGGGTGGAGCTAGGCGTTGCTGAAATCTTGGTGAGTAATCCCTCGACAGCACCACACCGTTACCCTCTTCATGTTCTTGCCTTCGTATTGGAGTTCGGGCATCAGGGTCGTGGAAATCGCAGTGGTCGCTAATGGCGCCACCGTGGGCTATTCACCGCCGTGGCTCCGGGTTCCGTCGTCCGCCGCCGTCGCTGGCAGTGAAATTGGGGGAAACGCCACGGACCGTTGGATGTGTTTTGCGCGGCTCTGATTAGATTGGGATTCCCCTTCGGTCGAGTTCGATCTGGGTCGTCAAGCGTCGATCGGAGAGTTTATATTTAATCCGTGTTATGGAAGTAGGGTGGCCGTCAGATCTCGATCCTTCGACCACCGTTGCGTACCGATTCGCAGGGGATTGGTTTCTAATCTGCGCCGTAGGGTTCTGATCGTGCGGTCGATACTCACCGATACCCTTTCGCCATGGCCAAATTGCATATGAGCCCCTGGGGTTCTAAGCAATCAACCCGCCGTCCATGCCTGGGGCACTCTGTGTCTCTGGCAACTTGCGCGTGAGCCCCTGCACTTCCTGGAATTTGAGCCCCGTCCAGAGAATTACAAAACCAGAGAAAACTTATTAGAAAAAGGATTTTTAGTGTGAAAATAAATCCTAGAACTTGTTTATTCCATAGAAAATTCATATGAACTCCAAATTAACCCGTTCCACTTTCTAAAATTTTGTAATTTTATTCTCTAACGCCTAGAGCCTTTGTTTTGTCATTAAAACAACAAGAAATTTAATTCCTCACTTAATCTATTTTAAGCGCATAAAACCTTAGGAAATTTATAACTTAATAACCGTAGCTCCGAATTTAGTGATTCTTGTTCCCGCGATCTCGTAGCAACGCGTAGATTATTATTATTTAGTTTGTACTTATGTTTGGTGTAATGTTAATTTTGTCTATACCATGTCTGTTTGTATTGCTACGACTAGCAGCGAGGTTTCGAGTCACCTGAAGATCACCCTGGTAACTGGAATCTCAAGTGCCAGGCAAGTTGTGCCCTTGACCACTTTTTACCCAATAATGTTCTTTAATATCACTTATTCATGCATAGGCTAATTTTGATGGGACCCGATAGGTCACCCTAGATTATTTATCTCATTACCTTGTTACCCCTGGTTCACTTGGGTAGTTTGCTATTGCTTTACCTGGTTTTGGGATAATCATTTATTACCTCTATGTTCCAATTCTGTTGTTATTCTATTTATGTTCATGTCAAGTTCATTAATGTTAATTGGAACATAGAGCTTAACTTGAGAAACACGTGCCGCCACAAGGGTTTATGGACGCCCTTGGCTGATTAATTAGGAAAGCTAGTGGAGGACTACCTTACCCGAAAGGGGCAAGGGCAGTAGGGGAGTGGTCAGTGTAGGGAGGCCCTCGGGAGGATTTTGCTGCGATGGCGGTCCTGCAAGGGATTCCTGCATTGGAGCTTCCTATAAACTGTAGCGGGTTTTCTGAAGCTAGTGGAACTTTGTAAAGGCCTCGTAGTGTTACCCTACCTCGCCTCCTCGGTAGAGGTGTATGGGAAGTCGCGATCCCTTGGCAGATGGGTAACATGACTTGTGGGTAAAGGGTACCACCTCTGCAGAGTGTAAAACTGGTATACTAGCCGAGCTCACGGTCATGAGCAGCTCAGGACTCTCTGATGATTAAATTATGGAACTAAATTCAATTTGTCATATGCATTGCATCACAGGTGATGTTGTTACTTTTTACTACTTAATTGGGTTGGTATTTACTTATACTTAGTAATTGCTAATAAAATTTTGACCAACTTTAAAAGCAATGCTCAGCTCTAACCATCCTCTTTGGTAAGCCTTACACTTCACGTGAGCTCCCACCTTTGGCGAGTTCATGCACATTATTCCCCACAACTTGTTGAGCGATGAACGTATGTGAGCTCACTCTTGCTGTCTCACACCCCCCCCACAGGTCAAGAAGAGGTACCACAGGATGAGGCGCATGGAGGATGCTGCGATGTGTTCGTGAGAGGTCTAGGTCGTCGTCTCCCAGTCAACTTTGGGTTGCTGGATCATTTCCTCATATGATGTAATTATTTATTTATTTTGTAAAGAACTCCTATTATATAGTAAAGATGTGACATTCGATCCTGTGCCATGAATCATCATATGTGTGAGACTTGGTCCCAGCACACCTGGTGATTATGTTCGCGCCCGGGTTTTGGACCCTAAAATCCGGGTGTGACAATTAATGGGCTGGTGCATTGCATAGTGTGATGAGAAGTGTTGCTGGGACGGGCGAGGATTCAGGTAATAATCCTCCTCAAAAGACTCATGCGCGGACTGTCCGGCTATGTACCCGGACCGTCCGTGATTATATGCGGACCGTCCGTCGTTGTATGCGGACCGTCCGACTGGGTAGTTTGGGTTCTGTGTCATATGTGGTGGCTCGGGTGCGTGTCTGGGTACCTCATTAAAAATGGGCCCGGCCATGACTGGCCCGGACGGTTCGCGATCACGCGCGGACGGTCCGGACATGTGCAGATCGGCTGTTTTGCTGCCGATTTGCGGTTGCTCAGGGTACGTGTCCATCGGCATACCATAAAGGGGTTGTGACTGGTCGTGACAACCTACAGCCGATGTATTACGCGTATCACCCCCTAATTCTACTTCGTGGTGGGAAATTTGCAATGCTAGATTTGTCAAATGCACGCGTTAATCTCCTATAGTCGTTTTGCATATCCCCTATGATATTTTGCATTTGCTCACGCTGTTCATTTACATAATTCTTAAGAGATTGCAGCTCGTTTGTATTACTTACATTGGGGATGTCTGGCGTGGGTCGCAGTGAAGCCGGATCCGTCGCCCGATGTCGGACGACTTTGTTATTCCAGTCCACTTTGAAGTTGGCCATGAACCTCGCTTTTGCCTCCTGGATCATCTGCTCCTTGTGCTCCTCAAACTGGAGCTGTTCGTCAGCCGACAATGTGTCCCAAGTCGGCTCTATGATGTTGCTTGGGGAAATACCAGAGCTATCCCTTGAACCGGCCATTGCGGGCCGATTTGATAACTCTGTATTTGTCTTCCCCAGCGGAGTCGCCAAAAAGTATGTTGACGCTTTTTCGGAGCGCCAAATACTCAAGAAGAACCGGCGGCGGTGCTCTCTGGTCAGGCGCGGACAGTCCGCGGCACAGGGCCGGACGGTCCGCGACCTGGCGTGAGGCGGCGGTGCTCTCTGGTCAAGCGCGGACGGTCCGCGGCACAGGGCCGGACGGTCCGCGACCTGGTGCAGGAGCTCGGGTTTCCTGCCTGACGACCGGATGGTCCGTGCCCTAGGGCCGGACGGTCCGCGCGTACGCAGGGGCGGCGGGAGATCGTCGACGGCGCCTGGATCTCGCTCCCAGGAGGGACCCCGTCGGGGAGGAGAGATCCTAGGAGTTGTCTAGGCTCGGGCAGGCCGACCTAGACTCCTCTAATCGACGTAGAGTCGAGGAGAGGCGGAGAATTTGGGGATCGAGAGGCTAAACCTAAACTAGACTAGAACTATTCCTAGGATAAAATGCGAAATAGAAGTTGTATTGATTCGATTGATGATTACAAATCGGCCGTAGACCTCTCTTTTTATAGAGGAGGGGGCTGGACCCTTTACACGACCGGATTCCGAGCTAAATCCGCGAATATAGCTAACAAACATAGCACAAAACTCGGAACCCTAATCTATTCTGCGCAGGCGCGAACCGTCCGGCCCACAGGCGCGGACTGTCCGGACCGCGGACCGTCCGGCTCCAGGGCCAGACCGTCCGCTTGGCTCTTTTTGGTGCCGAACAGATGGTCTAACTATATTTTACAGTAATGACCTATGCATTTTCCTTGAAGAACATTATTAGTTCTAGAAATGAGGCATGCCAAAATAGTGTTGTGCTATTAGTGGTAGAAATCAAACACTGCCAGACGGCTGCAATTTATTTACATTAGGTTAAATCATTAAGGAACAGTGGTAGGGTCAACACCTACTGTAACATAAATATATAAATTGAGGTGGAAAATGTACACAGACGAATATAAAAAAAACTCTGGATATTATGTACACAGGCTGCAATAATGTATGACTCATTTTCTTGTGAGTAATCGAAAACTCTGGATAGTATGGAATTCTTCAGTCATACATACTGTCTTCGCTATGTTCTGGTTTGAATTAACAAATAATGCAAGGTGTGGCGGCAGGTATTTCTCAAATAATACAATGAGCATTTGCAACAAATAGTCATGCATTGTTAATTATTAAACTATTTACTACATTGACAGTGAAAGCTGCTTCTACTGATCAGCAAACACGAAAACAGAGCATTAGGTAATAAATCAGGAAAACAATGGAGTGCACACAGAGATCATTTCCAGTGCCAAAAGGAAGTTGAGACCAGATACTTCCATTTCCAGCAAAGCAGCAACTACAAATTCAGTGAAGTGAGCACTCAGTACCAATTAAAGTTTCATGCACCCACCTTACTAGCAGTAGTAGGTTCGAATCGTTCGTGCCTCGACATCAACATTTCCTACTAGTTTCAGACTATGGATATGCCAAGAATTGCTCCACCATAAATTGATCAACGGTAGAGCCAAATCCATGGCGAGCAGTCTGCCGGGGGCCCTTGGGGCCAGTCCTTTCCAATGTACTGCTGGTCATAGCGGCACCAGCCCATGTCGCTGCAACGGTACTCCTTCTCGGTTCTGATAATAGTGGTCAGCAACTCGTAAGGCGATGCAACCGCGTCGTCCAAGAAGTAGATGAAGGCCGGGCCGGTACGTCCGGTTCCGATGGCCCGGGAGCAGCCTCGGCCGACGAAGAGCATCTTCCCGAGCAGAGGGGCGGAGGTGGGCGAGGACTTCTCCCAGCGAGGGACTTTCCGGTTCCAGTTGTCCCACATGAGCGTGAAGACCTGGAAAGACACCGTGGACTGCTGCCCCTGACATGGACTGACGAACCTCTTCACCATGAGCAGCCTACCCTCCGACTCCACGAGGTACCGGGCAGCAACCACGTGGCCGGCTTCCGGGGGCGAGGCCATAGTATGGCCCCGGAAGAGGTAGGCCAACACCTCGCCGGTGATGTGGCCTTCCCCGTCGTCATCCGGTAAGAACACCATAAGATGCTCCTCAGTCGTAAGGAAGAAGAAGCCATCTAGTCCACTGCAGCTGTAGTAGATCACGTCCTCCATCTCTTCGTACATGACCAGCATCTTGTCCAAGTCTGGACATATTATGCCTTGGTCCGGCTCCAGTAGAGCCCACCGCCCATTCCCGCTCAGACATGCCGCGGCCCTGTGCTCGCCGAGGGTGATGGCGGCGACGAAGTAGTGCTCGTCGCCGTCCGGATAACGCGGCGCGCGGAACGCGGTCGCGGCACGGATGATCAGGTCGGTTGATTCGAGGCCGACCCAGAGGTCGTTGAAGTTGAAGCGATCCCCGTCTTCCTGCAGCAGGCCTTGCGGGAGCAGGATCTGCGTGCCGGAGGCGAGGTGGAGCAGCGCGTACCCACGCCACTGGTCACGCGCGACCACGAACCACTGGCCCTCCATGGATCCGCAGAAGCGCGCGGCGGGGACGGTGGGCATGCTCGTGCAGGTCCTGCTGAACAAGTGGAAGCAGGAGGCCCCGCTGATGGACGGCCTCAGAAGACACGGGAACAGCGGGGTCGTGCTCTCCTTCTCCCTGGCGTAGAAGTACCACTGCCTGCACACGCATGCGCAAGACGCGCGGTCGGCATAGGATGGGAGGTAGGAGAAGATGTGCTCGAGGATCCCTTCGGGAGGATGCCCCCACGTGTTCGCCAGCTCAATAACGCCCATGGCGACGCCCGCTGTGCTTTTTGGTTGGCTGGAGGAAACGAAATGTATGCGGTGGGAGGAGAGGGGGAAGACGAGAAGAGCAACAAGGACGGTTTGGGGAAGGGGTTGAAATAGAAATCCGATGCTTGTTCTACGATTTGGCCCCCTCCTTAGATTTCGTGAAAACAAATCATTTGGCCACCCAACTAATCTAAGGTCCCATTTGGTTTAGAGTGACTTTAGTTAACTTTAGTCCCTAAATAAGGAAGCAAGTTGTTAGTAAAAAATGTGTCCGTTTGTAAAGCATATGTTGGGGACTTGTTTTCAAATGCTTTGGCTTGAAAAAAGGTAAAAGTAGAGTGATGCAAAAGCAAATGCCAATTCAGCGTGAACAGTACGGGAACACTTTACATATATTTATAGGCACGGGACACAGCCCATGTAAAATTACACCCATGCCCTTTACATTTGCTAATGACTCTATAGTAATCCATCGAGGTCTAAATAGTCTTTTCCCTTTTAAGTCGGTTTTCTTTTCTGCTATCATGCCGAAGCTCCCCTGCGCATAGCTTCGGCTCTACGCCAACCTTCGTATTCTTTGTGCTTCTTCACACTGTGGTTCTCATACGAGTCCGAAGGTACCTGTTCATGTATTATACTCCAGAAACATTGTTAAATCATGTTTTTGAGGACCTTCGGAAGACGAAGGCCCCCAACAGTAGCCTCTCGCAAGGTTAATTTGTTAGAATAACGAATTCAGATTGCGATATGGACGAAGGCCCTAAGCCGAAGGTCCGAAAAAACACCTTCCCTTTGCTAGAAAAGCAACATTCAATGACAGACGGGGCCCTCCAACTTAGAGCGCGCAGAGCGTATAAATAAGAACTCACCCCAAGCACATTTGGTACGCCTGCTTTGCTTTGCTTGATTTCTTAACTCTTGCTTTCCAACAGTTGCTTAGTTTCTTTAATTTTCAAAGCTTCGGATTTAAGGACATATTTTCATCAGCTTCGAAGATAAGATGTCTCAAGACAAGAAGACAGTTGTTGAAACGAAGCTAACCGGAGAGGAGAAGCTTCTTGAGGAAAAGACTGCTGCATTCATTGAGTCGATTGCAAAGACAAATACAGAAAAGATTACAAAAGAAATTCCAGAAGGCTTATCTGAAGATACCGATGACAGTGATAGTTATGATGCGGAAAGTGGGGGCGAGGACTCCGAAGATCGGCCCTGGCGACCAAGCCATGCAGTCTTCGGGAAATCGACTATCAGACAGAGTCATCTTGATAACATGAGAGGAAGGTATTTTCGAGACATATCTATCGTGAGGGCTGACAACGGAGACAGGACTGTTCCTGTTCCTGAATAGAATGAAGTCGTAATCTACCGAAGCTTCTTCAAGGCTGGGCTTCGTTTTCCCTTAAGCAAATTTGTTGTTGAAGTTTTAAAGATATACGAGATCTTCCTTCACCAGATTACTCCCGAAGCAATTATCAGAATGGGGATCTTCGTCTGGGCCGTGAGGAGTCAAGGTTTGGAGCCAAATGCAAAAAGTTTCTGCAGCATGCACGAACTTTCATATGAGACGAAACCCTGGGGTAAGGAACAGTATCATAACAACTTTGGTTGCTACAGCTTCGTTGCTCGCTCAGGCTCAAGCTGCCCAGTGCCAACCTTTCGGAAGAGATGGCCTGGAGACTAGATGAAGGAATGGTTCTACGTGAAGAATGATTTAAAAGCAAGAGAAGATATTAAAGATATCATCATGCGCCCCATCTGGTCGCGCTTCGGCCTCCAAAAGTCGAAGGTAAAGATTGATGAGGTAATCGAAGCGTGCTAGAGGGCCTTCAGCACAGTCTGCGCATTTATTGGGACAAGGGACTTAGTCCAAGAGCACGTGGCCTACATGATATGGCCATTGGTAGACAACTGGGAGATTCCAAAAGAGACCATCAGCAACCCCAACGAAGGTGGTTTGGTTCGATTGAAATATACCTTCAGGTTTAGAGACCAATTTATCGAACCAGACGATGACTAACTGAAGTGTGTTGAAAACACTAGTGATGAACTACTTGGAGCCTACTCCAAGTCTGAAGATAACGCACTATCTGCGGCCTTCGGGAGCCGAAAAAAGAAGAGGCTAAATAGAGTTTTTGATGCTATTGGATTTATGTATCCTGACTACCGCTACCCGCCAAGGGTCAGAAGAGAAAGAGTGCAACTTCTGGGAAGGATGTTACTTCAGCCGCTCCGAGTGAGCCCGCGCCGAAGAGGAGAAAGGTGAAGGTTCTTACTCACCGATCACGCTATATTGAACCGGCCACAGTGGCCGAATTTGGCGGTGAGACCTCTTCGGCTACTGAAGCCAAAGAACCTGTGCTTACGTAAAAGATTGAAGAGTCGGCTGCAATGCCGAAGGCTTCCTCAGCCAAATTAGCTGAGCCGAAGGCCGATAATATTGAAGAGATAGGGGTCGAAGGAACAAAGATATTAGAAGTTGTAAGCCCTTCGGCAGAAGTGACAGTGCCGAAGGCACAAAAAGGTCTTACAGCGACCCCCATGAGGAAAAGGATGGCCAACGTACTAGATGTGCTGGAGACGATAAAAACTTCACGCTCTACTCTAGGGAAAACTGCCGAGGCTTCAAAAGCGCAGACTGAGACAAAACTGACCGAAGCCGAAACTACAAAGAGCCAGGCTGAGACTGAAGCTGGGCCTTCAGAGCCCACCAAGGAGAAATCCTTGGAAACCGGAGAAAAGGAAACGGAAAAAGAAGCTGTAGAACAAATTCTGCCTGAAAAAACTGCCACTCCTACTCCCGAAGCATCTTCTGAAGCTTTTGATTATATTGTACGACACGCTTCGGGAAAAAGATTATCTGAAGAAGAGATTTTTGAAGCTAAACACTAAGCCCGAGAACTGAAGTATCTGAAAGTGGCCTTAGTGTTCAGTGGCACAGTCGAAGATGACTTCTTATATTGCCTCCCAGATAACAAAGAATTATCTGTCTGTCGAGAGATGTCTAGAAGTATGGGGTTCCCGAAGCTTGAAGCTGGCCTCTGCGCTATGACGAAGGACGATCTGGCAGATAGCCTCGCATATAACAGTCTGAAGGTACAAAAATTGTGTATTTGGAAGTTTATAAATTTTGAATTATTCTTTTGCTCTTATACTATTTTTTCATATAGGGTTTAATACTTAGCAACGCCTTGAGGGCGCAAAAGAATGCCGAAGACGAGAGCTACACTATTGCTTTCAACAACCTTCGAACAGAGGTTATTAAGCTGAGGAACGAAGCTTTGGAAAAAGGTAAAATTCTACTTACTCTGGTGGATAAGGTAAAGGAGGATGAAACTAACTACAAGACCCAATCTGAAATCCAAAGGGGCGAGATCGAAAACCTTCAGAAGCAACTGGCTGAAGCTAAATTGAAATGTGCTATTGCCGAAGCTGACCGAGACGCCAGTGAATATGGAAAAATTATTGGGAAAAAATAGTTGTAGAACTTCGCGCCTCAAAAGAAAGATGTTATGAAAAATTTGTAGAATGTGTGAAAAATATAAAAACTAGCTTTGCCAATGTTGGCGCATATTCAAGTGAAGACAACTTCGTACGAGGCGATCCCGAAGGCCCAATTGAATGGATCAGCAGCGAGGCCGAAGCTTTTGAGGAGATTTTGAATCACCGATGGGACGTCTGTGCCTTCTCTGGCGCGAGGGGGATTGCATCTATTTTGGAGAAATCAGGTTGCGATCATGTGAAAACTTTGGCCCAAGCCGAAGCTGCTTTATCGGTTGACGATACGAAGGACCCCTCGGCCGAAGCAAGCTTAGTAGGCGGAATTTTTTTACTGACATCTGGGAAAATGGCGGCCGAGGGATGGCCCATGAGATTATAAAGAAGAGCGAAAAAGATACTCATGACGCTAGGGAAGCAGCGAAGGCAGCTAAAAAACTGCGGAACTCGAAAGGCGAATAGGTATTGCTTAATGAGTTTTAACTTTATTGTTTATTTTTGTGACTTCGAATTGATTTACGTTTTCTACCGTAGCTGAACTATCTCCTCTCCCCGAACCCTTCGAGTCATTGGCTTGACCCAGAGGCAAAGGAATCAGAAGAAATTATTAATATGGCCGAAAGCACTATGGACGAAGTCGTTACTCAACTGCTGACCGAAGCTGCAGACAAAGTTTTGAAAGAAGAAGAATAGATATTGTAAAAATATTGCTAGAATATTAATATAACATTTGCTGGAATATGTTTGTAATATTTGGCCCTCATGGGTTTTGAATGTAATATATAAATAGTTTTGTAATTCATTTCTTTGTGATGCATGAAATTTTTATGTACATACCGTTTTTGAGCCTTCGGCGAAAAAACACCTTCCCTTCTTTTCATGCTTCGTAAAGAAGAGCTTTTATGCTTCGTGAAAAATCCTCCAGACGTCGCCAAAAAACTTTAATGCTTCGTCAACAATATATTTTTTCCTCCATATCATAGTGCTTCGTAAACAATCCTCCAGACGTCGCCAAAAACATTAATGCGTCGTCAACAACAGATTTTTTCCTCCTAATCAGAGCTGATGAAGTTGTATTTCTTCAAAACTTATTTTGTGCCTTAGCACAATTTCACTTTTTTGAAGCATTCTCCGAAGATTAACATTGTATCCCCTTCTTGTGCCATTGATGCAACATGATGTATGATGTTATGTTATGCGAATGATGTGATGATGTTATGCTATGCAAAATGATATTTGTGCCGAAGACACACACACATCCCCATAGTGGAATACACAATCTCTTTGCCATTTATTTTTCGTCTTCACCGCTTATTTTTCGGTGTACCAGCGCTGACTTTTCGCTGTAAGTTCTGCATTCCCTTAGGAACGGAACTTCTTCGCCTTCTATTTCGGCGGTATTCGCGTTGACTTTTCGCGCTTCGCCTTATATTTCGGCGGTATTTGGCTCTGCATTCCCTTTGGAACGTCTTTTGAGCAGAAAACTTACACTGCGCTCCCTTAGGAACGACTTTTTGTAGCTTCAGCAACTTACACTGCGTTCCTTAGAACGACTTTTTGTAGCTTCGGCAACTTACACTGCATTCCTTAGAACGACTTTTTGTAGCTTCGGCAAGTCTGTGGAGAATGTATATTTCACTATGGCAAGAACGAAGATATTATAAGAAATAGAAAATGACGAGAGAACTAAGTTTTCAATAATTGTTCCTTATTAAAAAAAGAAAATGGCAATGAATGTGAAAACTGTTTCAGGAGTAGGATATCTCTCAATAGATATGCTTCGATTATGGCACATTACTGTTGACTGTGCGAGCTTCGGACTCTTCCCTGAAGTCTCGCTGCTGTCGGGTCTGTTGGCTCCCTTCTGGCTGCTGGTTTCATGAATACATAGGTTGTAGAGGTGGTGGAGGTGGAGGCTGTTGCCATGATGCCTGTGGCTACTAGCCGAAGCAACAGAAGCTGCAGGATGGTTACCCACATACTCTGGTATATAGGGTGAATGATACGAAGCAGTGTGCATGACCTGCTTCGGCTGGTTCTATTGGGATGCAGCTTCTGCTATTTCCTTCTGTTTCTGAATGGTGACATGACACAACCTTTCAGTATGGCTCTTGTCCTCACCATAGAATAGGCAATAATTTTTTCTGGGCTGATCCCCAAACCTTCCTCTGAAGCCCCTGGCGCCTCTGCCCCTTGGAGCTGGCGGCCGAAGATAGCTTTGTTGCTGCCCCGAAGCTTGCGAGGAATATTGTGGCCTCTGTTGCTGACTTCCTCTATCGTCATTCTGGATGGAGTGGATTGATCTGACGTGCCTTGGGTGGATTCTCCCTCCGAAGCCCCTGGTCATCTCAGAGAACCTGTAAGCTTCATCCCTTCTTTGACGAAAGTCATTATCAGCACGGATATATTCATATATCTTTTGAAGCAGCTTCTCCAAAGTCTGTGGAGGCTTTCTAGCAAAATATTGGGATGTAGGTCCTGGACGAAGCCCCTTGATCATGGCCTCAATGACAATTTCATTGGGCACTGTAGGCACTTGTGCTCTCAGACGCAAGAACCTTCGGACGTATGCCTGGAGATACTCCTCATGATCTTGCGTGCATTGAAACAAAGCCTAAGCTGTGACTGGCTTCGTCTGGAAGCCCTAGAAGCTTGTCACCAGCATGTCCTTGAGCTTCTGCCATGACGTGATAGTTCCTGGCCGAAGAGAAGAATACCATGTCTGGGCCACATTCTTAACTGCCATGACGAAGGATTTGGCCATGACAGCTGCATTGCCTCCGTATGAAGATATGGTTGCTTCATAACTCATCAAAAACTGCTTCGGGTCTGAATGCCCATCATACATTGGAAGGTGAGGTGGCTTGTATGATGGTGGCCACGGGATAGCCTGCAGTTCTGCTGCCAAGGGAGAAGCATCATCAAAAGTAAAGGTATCATGATTAAAATCATCATACCATCCATCGTCGTTGAACAAGCCCTCTTGATGAAGCTCCATGTGATGGGGCCTTCGGTCTTGCTCGCCTTGAGCAAGGTGACGTACTTCTTCAGTGGCTTCATCAATCTGCCTTTGTAGGTCAGCTAGTCGAGCCATCTTCTCCTTCTTCTTTTGCACTTGCTGATGAAGCATCTCCATATTTCTGATTTCTTGGTCCAACTCGTCCTCTTGGGGTGTTGGACTGGTGGCCTTCCTCTTCTGGCTTCGGGCCTCTCGAAGAGAAAGGGTCTCCTGATTTGGGTCCAGCGGCTGCAGAGCGGCAACCCCTGTCGCTGAAGCTTTCTTCGGTGGCATGACGAAGGTCAGTGCTTGCCGAAGGTGGTCAAAAAGGATTCACCGGAGGTGGGTGCCAATGTTGGGGACTTGTTCTCAAATGCTTCGGCTTGAAAGAAGGTAAAAGTACAAGCGTGATGCAAAAGCAAATGCCAAGTCAGCGTGAACAGTACGGGAGCACTGTACATCTATTTATAGGCACGGGACGCAGCCCATGTAAAATTACACCCATGCCCTTTACATTTGCTAATGACTCTATAGTAATCTATCGAGGTCTAAATAGCCTTTTCCCTTTTAAGTCGGTTTCCTTTTCTGCTATCATACCGAAGCTCCCCTGCGCATAGCTTCGGCTCTGCGCCAACCTTCATATTCTTTGTGCTTCTTCACACTGTGGTTCTGATCCGAGTCTGAAGGTACCTGTTCATGTATTATACTTCAGAAACATTGTTAAATCATGTTTTTGAGGACCTTCGGAAGACGAAGGCCCCCAACAGCATCTATATTCACACTTTTATATTACCTCATGATCTATTTATCTTAGGTTTCTATGATCAAATTATGACTTCATGCCAAATTTTAGGGTTCCTTTTGACCAATATCAAAATTTATGTATTTTTTTAAAATGCTTACAATAAAGGAGCAATGAATATTGTAATAAATATTTGAAAATTAGCCCATTTTTTAGGGTATATTGTTTAATTATACTTTCAAATATAAATATAAAATTTCTACCCTTTTTCGAACCTTATTTTACAAACTTACCATTCAAAATAGACTTTCTACCAATAAGCACTTAGTAATTTAATTAAATGAGAGAGAATAGTAAATTATATTAAAATTTAAATTAACATTTTGATAATCCTTTTAAATCTTTAACGAACACTTGGTAAAACTTTGAGATCGGATTCATATATATTTTTGAGGATGGCTTAAATTGGGAACATACAAATAGTCTAGTTTTCTAACTCATCACGAGATATATGACATAGTGCAATGGTATGTCACTTGCTATGCTACGGGAGGTATAGGTTTGAATATTGCGTGCAGCCATCATGACCCCTTTTTTAGATTTTTAGTATAGAATCAGAACATGTTCATTTTTTGCATTTTTTAGTTGAATCAGATCTCATCACACCATATTTCACATAAATTTGCCTCACACGAGATTTCACACTAAAAATCATGACACAAATTCCACACTAGAATGCCACCACATATTCATCACATCATGACCCTGACTAAATCAACACATTTGCCACCACAAATGTTCATCACATATTCATCATCATAAATATTCTGCACAAGTTCACCATCAAACACAAATTTAGCACTTACAATTATAGTTCATCACAAAGAAAAGCAAGACAATAAAAATAATAGAATCATAAAAGGCTCTAAACATCTTGTTCAACTCTATTAGTCACATGTTCTCAATTGCTATACACAATCAAAAACAAGGCAACACAATATTAAAAAGATAATCAACATTTGTCCTCAAGCAGTTATCCTTGAGGATAACTCTTTTGAAGATAAAGGTTAAGACTTAATTGTATAAATCATGACTTAGTTGCATAAATAAGTAAATAAGTAAATATGTAAGGAATTTAAGGTAGTTAAAACATGATAACTCATCTCGGATATATTCATATCACATTTCTCCTTTTTTATAATGAATTTACAACCGTACCTTCGGCTCTACAGAGTGAGTTAGAATGAAGGTGCTCTAGAGAAAGGATTACATAGCTATTGTCCAGCCCTCCAAAAGATACTTTATGCAGGGCACTGTTCATCTATTTATATGGAATCGTACAGCTTCATACGAAATTACATTTACACCCACAAGGATTACACACAGGATTTACAAATAATACAAGGATAACATTGTCTTTAGCTTTCAGCATTCAGGGTGACTCCTTCTCCGTGCATTGTCTCCCTGTGCTGCTATGACGAAGCTAGCTTCGTCGCCCTCCATCGTCCTGCATCGAAGGTGTTCTAGTGCCGAAGCTCCTGCAATACTTGGCAACATGTTGATAACCAATTGTTAAATGTGTTTTTGAGGACCTTAAAAAGACGAAGGCTCCCAAAAGTAGCCCCTCGCAGTATTAGTTCGTTTCTTCCTGACAAACTTAGACTGCGGAACGAATGAATGTCTTATGCCGAAGGTCCGAAAAAACACCTTTCCTTCGCTAGAATAGCAAAACTTTCTGAGTTGTGGGGGCCACTTTGCAGTGGTTTTCTGTATATAAATATGAGGGTCATGATAAAACATTTGTTGTGCCACCGACTTGCGCTGCTATTTTTCTGAACCATTGCAACTGCATTTGCTTTTTAGCTTCGATAGTTTCTTTGATTTAAGTTGAGATGGCCGAAGGTAAGAGGAGTGAAGACGCCGCATTCATTGGGTTTTATGAAGCTATGGAAAAGACCAACGTGAAAAAATAACTAATGGGATTTTGGATGGGCTATCTGAAGATTCTGGAGACAGCGAGGATTTTGATGTTGATAGTGGTAATGACGATGTCGAAGATCGGCCGTGGAGCCAAAGCTATGTGGTCTTCGGAAAATCGACCGTGAGGAAAGGGCATGTTGGGGCCATGAAGGGTAGGTATTTTCATGATGTATCTATTGTGAGAATCGGAGGTGAAAACGTTGTTCCTCTTCCTGAGAAAGATGAGGTGGTGGTTTTTCGATGCTTCATGAAAGCTAGGCTGTGCTTCCCCCTGCACAGGATGTTGGTTGAAGTCTTAAACAAGTTTGAAATATTTCTTCATCATCTTACTCCTGAAGCTTTGATTAAAGTTGGAATCTTCATCTGAGCAATAAGGAGCCAAGGACTGGAACCAGATGCTGATTGTTTTTGCAATTTTCATGAGTTGTCCTACTAGACGATGTCCATTGGAAAAGAGTAATATCATAATAACTTTGGATGTTATACCTTCATGTACTGATCAAATGTCAGGTATCCCGTGCCAACCTTTCGGAAGAAATGGCTGGGCTCGTGGAAGAAGCAATGTATTTATGTGAAGAATGACCTGAGCCAGAGAAGTGAAGTTAGGGATGTAATCCAATGGCCCATCCGATCCTGCTTCGGAATAAAGAGGCCGGCTATTGTGAACACGAAAAATCTCAAGCCTGCCTAGCAGCGTTTAATGTTGTCTGTGGCTACATCAGCACTAGAGACTTAGTGCAGGAGCATATAGCCTTCAAGGTGTGGCCCTTGGCTGCCGACTAGGAAATGCCAAAGGATACTGGGGCTGGTTCGAGTCAAAGTGCCAGAAGTAGTTTGATATATCTGAAATATACTTATAATTACAGAAATCAATTTGGTGAGCTAGATGACGAATGGCTTGATGCTATCGAAGTAACCAGTGATGAATTGTTAGGGGCCTACACCAAAGCTGAGTACGAAGCTATGAATACCGCCTTTGGTGCCCAAGGAAGAAGATAAAATAGGGTTTTGATGCCATTGGGTTTATTTACCCTGATTATTGTTGTCCTGTCCGAAAAATGGGCAAAAGAGAAAAGTTGCACTAAAGGCTTCTTTTGCTGTGCTGAAGCAGAAAAAGTAAAGATTCTGACTCATCATCCAAGGTCATATTATGCTGAAAGGGCAACAGAGCTGCCTACCTTGCCAGTTCCTTAGAGTGTTTTGCCTTCGAAGGTAAAGATTTTTACTTTTTAAATTCAACTTTGAACTTTCATGCAGGCATCCTTATTAAATCTTTTGAATTTTTGGACAGAAGCAGGAGGAGATCAAGAAATTATCTGCTGAAACATCTAAGGCTGGCATGGAGCCAAAGATGCCAGAACTCCCGAAGATACAAAAGCAGCTAAAGGCAACATATGCCTCGGCTGGAACTCCTAAGAAGGGAAAGAGAACGACCAATGTACTAGAAGCTGTTCTGAGACCTTCAAAGATGACACCATCTGCAGTGCCGAAGGTTTCTGTAATTTCCGAAGATGTAGTGGAGGAGCCAAAGATGGCTACTAATGTTGAGATTAGTACTGGCTTGTAGGCAGCCGATCCCTCGGGATCCATCTTAGAAGGACGTGATTTTGATAAGCTGCCAGAAAAAGTAAATTTGTCGGCACCCGAAGCATCATCACTTGAAGATTTTGAATATATTGTTCGTCATGCTTCGGGGAAGAAAATAAGTAAAGACCAAATTGTTGAGGTGCAACATTATGCCCGAGACTTGATATATCCTCGAGGCTCTCTAGTTTATGGAGGCAATGACGAAGACGATTATCTATATTTCCTCCCAGATAATAAAGAGATAGATGTTTGTCGTGAAATAATGGACAACATGGGTTATCCGAAGCTCGAGCATGGATTATCTTCCATGCCAAAGGACCAACTTGCCAACTGCCTGGCCTACAATAACATGAAGGTTTCCATATTTTACTTTTCTTAATTCATGTTTAGTCACGTGTGCTGTTCGCGCGTGATGTGTTGGTCGTCACGCGTCAGTCGCACATGGTCACACATTGTCGTGCGTGTAGTCCGTGTGCTCCTTCGCGCGTGTCGCATGCGCTGTCCGCTCGTGATATTAAACCGTTCGATTATAATCACTCATGTCAATTAATTAACTATTTGTTTAATCGTCCACTATTAAAATAGTAGGTTAGTTAAAACTAAGTAGTAGTTTTAATTTATATTTGATATGATAATTACAATTCATATAATTATAATTATACCAAAATAATATTCTAACTAATAATATTCTCGACCGTAGCTCCAACTATCGCGTTTCGTTTCCTCGCGTGACCATAGTAGTGAGCTTATATTACGTATTGCCTGTTTTTAGTATGTTTTCCTTTGTATGGCTTAATGTTCTTATGCATATATATGTTTGATTGCTTGTGCATGTTCGTCTTCGCGTCGCGATTTGAATGTTATCCATTCCTGAGCTTCAAGAAATCAGTGATCAAGCCTTGGCAACCAAGTGATCAAGGTATCTGAGTTCTACAAGGCTGGAAACCCTGAGCATATGTTTGGTGAAGGCAAGTGTCCTCTGACCTATTTATATCCTATTCACATGATAATTCATTCCCCCATATTACATAATTAAAACCTAAGGATTGACTAGCTTTCTATTTACCTTGTCCTTGATTACCTTTTGGGTTATTGTGGTTAGCTTTATGCTAGCGCTCTACTGTAATCAATGAACATGATGAGAATATTTATGCTACGCTGATGATATCTTGATTATGATGATGAGCTTGTGTTACTTCAGAGGACTCGAGGTTGAAGGAAACATGTGACGCCTAAGAGGGGGTGAATTAGGACTTCTAAAACTTTCACTAAACTAGGCCACAAATAAATTCCTAAAGCAAAACCTATGCAAATAAATAAACTAGAATGTGCAAACTAGGTTTTGTCTAAGTGTTGCTATCACTACCGTTATGGCTAAGTTTCAATCTACACTATATAAGTATAAAGACAAGATTGAAATTTAAATGCTTAATTGAAATGCGGAAGCTAAAGAGCATGATAGAGATGCAAACTCTCGTGGATGACGCCGGTATTTTTACCGAGGTATCCAGAACTATGCCAGGTCCCGACTAATCCTCGTTGGTGCCCCTATGTAAAGGGCCTAGCACCACGGTCCAGTGACTCCATAGAGAGCCGCAGGTCTTCTCCACGCGCAAGTGGTGCTCCGCGTCCAGCTCCTCTCGGACGCTCCCCGTTGTCTCCACTATCGAGCTTCCGGCTGAAAACGTCGCGGGCCTCGTTCCCTCTGGTACACGGTGGCGGCCATGACACAAACTCGGTTGTCACGGTCTCGCAAGACTCTCACCCCACTCGGTACAATTACAATGGCTCACCAAGAGTCGAGGGGTTGTGTGGTTTTTCTAAACTCACTTAACTAACTAGGATTCACCTAGAGCAAGCGCTAAAGCGGTCTAACTAACCTAAGAACTTCTCAAAGCACCTATGCTAATCACCGAGTGATTCTATTAAGCACTTGGGTGTATGAGCTCTTGGAAATGTCTACTATATGCCTTGGTATGTTGCTTGAGCTCCAACGCCTTGGAATGGCCGGTTGGGGGTGTATTTATAGCCCCCAACACAAAACTAGCCATTGGAGAAAAGATGTGCTTTCCGCGGCACACCGGACAGTCCGGTGGTGCACCGGACAGTGCATTGTTTACTGTCCGGTGCGCCTAGTCATTGGCCTGACACCGCAGACGACCGTTGGCACACATGCTTTTTACACCGGACACTCTGGACGTCATACAGGACAGTCCGGTGGCTTCTCTCCACCAGTGCACCTCGAACTAGCCATTGGGCTACTGTTCCTTGTGCACCGGACAGTCCGGCGTGTGGCACCGGACAGTTCGGTGTACTACCGGACAGTCTGGTGCTCCAGACCAAACAATCCATCGTGGCAACACTTCCTTCGTTTCTTGGACTTCACTTGATCTTCATAATGTCTTCTTTTGAGGTGTTGCTTTCCTCGATGCCTTGGTCCAAGTAACTTTAGCATTCTGTGAACTACAAACACAAACACTAGCAAACACATTAGTCCACAGGTTATGTTGATCATCAAACACCAAAACCTATTGAGCCAAATGGCCCATGTCCATTTTCCTTACAATCTCCCTCTTTTTGGTGATTGATGACAACACAACCAAAGCAAGAAAATATAACAAACATTTGAATGTAAATATGCAATCTACTTGCTAGGATGCATGTTCGTCCCCACAATGTGATATTATGGACTTAAGCCTCCCCCTAACTCCATAATTCACTTACTTCCTATTTTAGACCAAAGAGCCAAAACCACTTGAAGGATAAAAAATTTAAATTGGTGGTGTTTGGTGTTTGATAACATTTCATTGATTTGGTCCCTACAACTTCTCCCCCTTTGGCATCAACCACCGAAAAGGAAGACATTAAAAGCACATAGGAAGCAAATAAGACTTGCCCTCGTAAAGGATTTATCAATTAAAACCAATTGAAGCACTCAACATCATTACTCCCCTTAAATGAGTGTTCTCTCTTAGAAAGAATTTTCTCCCCCTTTAAAGACGAAGAAATACTCCCCCTGATAGAGATCTTCTACTTAGAAAGAAGCATGTGAGAAATAGAGGTGCAAGACATGATTTGATTAGACTAACTTCCCTTATGCTTAGGTAACTAAATATGATTTAACAAGTTATGCATGTATATCAACATGGGAAGTATAAGATATGAAATATAGTCTAACCAAATTTTGGAGAAGACATGTAAATGATACCAAATGTAGTCTCAAAGATGCCAATTGAGAATCAATGGCGGACCATTTGAAGACTAATGACAGACTTGTGAGACATAAGAGTTCTTTGTAGATTTGCAGTGGATGCTTGTTGTCTTTCTCTGGGGACTTCATTTTCCTTACAATGAGACTACTACATGAAATAGACTTGAAAGCAGGTATTAGTATCGAAGTCTTAGATTATAGAGTAACCTCCCCCTGAAGGTGTGCACACAAGTTTTGAATACATGTAGGAGACATGCACTTTGATTTGATATCAAGTGGGGCAGATTATCCATAATCCGAGCTTTGGCACATATAAGTAAAATGATAGCAATTGAAGCATAGCAAATGAAGTATGTTATACCACTCGAAGTATTTCATCATATCAATTGATGTATCATTTTCTTAGGAATGTTAACTGAGCTATGTGTCGTGCTTATCATTTTAAACCATGTAGGTTTGCTCAAAAGTATGAATAGAAAATAAGTAATCCTACCATATGATTTACCTAGTATGCATGCATTTTAAGAAATAAATACCAATTGTAACACTAGGCTTGAAAGGTAAAACTAGATGCAAGAAAATAGATACGTGTATTTTAAAACAAGAAATGCAATAAATCTAGTTACCTTAGTCATGGGATGGGGAATTTTGGTCCAAAATATACACTAACCCACTTGGCAATAGACTTGATCCATTATGATGTAACCCATGATATACACTCCAAATTCCCCGATGTCCTTCGGACTCCTCACTTCCCTCTCGGGATCCAAACCTTCTTGGTGCTTTTCATGGTTGAAATAATCTCCTTTAGCACCCAGATGCGTTTGGCCCCCTTTCCTTTGTTGGCTTGCTTGTTGGCCTTGATTGCTATCACCTTTCCATTTTTTTCTTCTTGGTCAAATATGGTGTAGCAGCTTTTTTGTCCACCTTGTTGATGTAGGTGTTGGAGATTTTGCTTGTTGGCTTTTGCTTGAGCTTTTACCTTTGCTTATCCCCGGTCTTCACCTTGCATTGGAAATACTTGTGGCCTTCTTTGTGACATAGCCTACAAATCATAGTTTTGCCCTCCACAGGCTTGTTCACTCCTGGAGTGGTGTTATCCTATAGAGGTTGGATTTGTTTGGATTTGCCTTTCTTGTCATACAAAGCCTTTCCAATGCGAGTCACTTCTTGCCTTAATTGCTCATTTTCCTTTGCAACCTCATTCGAACATGTTTCTACAATAATATTCTCAACAAGAACTTGGTTGCAGGGGTTAGAATCATCAATTAAATCAAGGCAAGAAGTAGAAGCATCTTTCTTAATAATTTCAGGAATTTCAACTAAAGATGCCCCTGGGGTGCTACCAATGTTTTCTAGCTAAGTAGTTAGCTCATTATTGTGTATGCTAAGAATTTCCATTTTTCCCTAGCAAATTTTCAATAGCTTCTTGTGAGCTAGCTAACTTAGCCTTAAGTTTTTCATTCTTTTTAATAAGGCCATCATCGGTAGTAGTGGATGAAGCACTAGATTCTAATTGCTCAATTTTAGTTGATAACTCACAATTTAAATTTGCAAATGTCTCAAATTTTTCTAGCAAACCTTTATAATCATTTTGAGAGCTAATCAACTTATTTTTCAATGTTTGAAGTTGAGCCTTTTGTTTAGTGCAAACATCCTAGAAATATTTAACAGCTTCCGCAAGCTCATCTACGGAGAGCTTTCCCTCACGTTCATCATCACTACTGCTATCATCACTAGAGGATGGAATACTCATTTTACCTCTTGCCATAAGGCACTTGCATGATGACCGTGATGAGCGTGATGAGGATCGGTGGCTGCACGTCCTTGGAGGTTCATCTTCACTTGAAGAGTCATCCCAAGTTTTGACACTTGTTAGCGCCTTGCCTTTGCTCCTCCCCTTTTTGGGTTCGGCCATAGTTGGACAGCTGTCCCTGAAGTGGCCCTTCTCGCATGTGAAGCATCCTATCTTTCTTTGCTTTTTCTTGTCAATGTTAAAGAGAAGATCCTCTACCTGCAGGGGCACACCCATTTGATTAATCTTGCGAATCATCCCCATTACCTTTCCGACGCGTCAGATTGTTTCTTCATCCTCGGAGGATGATGTTGATGGTTGATTATCTTCATCATCATCACTTTCTTCTTCTTCCTCTTCTTCACTTGAGGAACTTGGGGTGGGAGCCTTCTTTTTACCCTTCCTTTCATCACATGCTAAAGCATATGGCCTTGAGGAAGTTGGCTCCTCTCCTGACATATTTTTCACGATATCTCAAAGGCCGCGATTTTCCCAATCACAATGGTCGGGGTCATTGTACTCAAGTCCTCCATGTTGTGAAGAATACTGATGATGCTCCCATATCTTTGTTGTGGTAGCAGGAATATAATATTCCTCACAATGTTCACATCACCTAGCTTATTTATGCCAATAGAATTGAGCTCATTGATGATTAGATTCAAACGAGAATACATATCTCTAACAAGCTCATTATCCTTCATAGCAAAATAATTGTACTCATTTAAGACTAGGCAATGTTTTTGCTCACGGACATTGGATGTGCCGTCATGGAGCTCATGCAATTTTAGCGAAATCTCATTAGCAGTTTTCAAAGTAAAAACTTGATTAAAAATATCCATGCTAAGAGATTCATACAAGCAATTTTTGGCTCTAGCATTTAAATGAATTTCTTTTTCCTCACTCGTGGTGGGTTTCTCGAGATTCTTGGGTGGTTTCATCCCATCACGGCGCAGTATATGTTAATGAAAGACGAAGCATATGAGACATGAGGAATAACATGAATAATCATATGACATTATTAATATATTTTTATTATATCATCATGGACGAATAATAACAATATTGAATTATATTTATACCTTCGGCTCGACAGAAGACAAAAAGTCCAAACGTGACGCACGAGTGAATACAAGTCAGCGTGAACAGTACAGGGGTACTGTTCACCTATTTATAGGCACGAGACGCAGCCTGGTCAAAATTACATTTATGTCCTCGACGACTAGTTACAATCATGACACAAATTATCATGGACCGATTGGTCTTTTCCTCTTTAAGTCGGTGCAGCCCTTCGTCTTAAGGCATGTCGCTATGCCGATGCTCCCTGGATGGTAGCTTCGGCATGTACCTTCGCGCTTGTATTTGCTTATGTGCTGATCTTCCGAAGGTGTTTCTTCTTAAAGGACCTTCGGCGATGAATCAGTCCCCCAACACTAGGCCACAATTAAATCCCTAGAGCAAAACCTATGCAAATAAACAATCTAGAATGTGCAAGCTAAGTTTTGTCTAAGTATTTCTATCTCTACCGCAAAGCCTAAGTTTCAATCCTAAATAATCTAACTAGAAAGACAAGATTTAAACTTAAATACTTAATATAAATGCGGAAGGTAAAGAGCAAGGTAGAGATACAAACTCTCGTGGATGACGTAGGTATTTTTATTGAAGTATCCGAAACCACGCAAGGTTCCGACTAATCCTCGTTGGTGCCCCTACGCAAAGGGTAGCCCACGCGAGGGCTCGGTTGAGTAACTCCATAGAGAGCTGCGAGCCTTCTCCACACGCAAGTGGTGCTCCGCTTCTGGCTCCTCTCGGAAGCTCCCTGCCGTCTCCACTATCGAGCTTCCGGTTGAAACGCCGCGGGCCTCATTCCCATCGGTACACGGTGGCGGCCATGACACAAACGTGGTTGTCATAGTCTCGCAAGACTCTCACCCCACTCGGTACAATTACAATGGTCCGCACAAGAGCCGAGGGGTTGTATGGTTTTTCTAAACTCACTCAACTAACTAGGATTCACCTAGAGTAAACGCTAATGCGGTCTAACTAACCTAAGCACTTCGCAAAGCACCTACGCTAATCACCGAGTTATTCTATTAAGCACTTGGGTGTTTGAGCACTTGGAAATGTCTACAATATGTCTTGGTATGTTTCTTGGGCTCCCACACCTTGAAATGGCCGGTTGGGGGTATTTATAGCCTCCCCCCACAATTATAGTCATTGGACAGAAGCAACAACTTTCTGTCAACGGGCGCACCAGACAATCCGGTGCACACTGGACATGCACTGTTCATTGTCATGTGCCCTACCACGTCAGCCGACCGTTGGCGTCTATAGCAGTCGACCGTTGGATCCGACCGTTACCCAGACTGTCCGGTGCACACCGGACAATCTGGTGCTATAGCCCGAGGGCGCTTGGTTGTGGCCCCCCTGCGCAGACTGTCCGAGTGTCCCATCTGACAGTCCGGTGCATACCGGACAGGTACTATTCATTGTCCTGTGCACCACCAGTGCGCTGGCTGACGACCCTCTCCATGGATTTCTTCGCTGATTCATTGGGCTTCTTTTGTTCTTATGTCTTGGACTTCTACGCTTCTTTTTATGTCTTCTTTTGAGGTGTTGCATACTCAGTGCCTTAGTCCAATCCTCTTCGCATCCTTTGAATTATAAATACAAACACTAGCAAACGCATTAGTCCACATGTTATGTTGATCATTAAACACCAAAATCCTTTTAGCCAAATGGTCCGGGGTCCATTTTTCTTACACCCTTAGTTTCGCCACACTACTCAAATCTACCATTAGTTTTTCTTCTTACTCAGTTTTACTCACTAGTTGTGACACCTCAAGCAACATATTCGCCAAATTTCACGCCAATCCGATATCACAGACACCAATTTTCCACAACTTCCCATTTATAGCGATTGATTCTGAGCCGTGTGCCACAAATTCGCTTTCTCTGCCAAATTTCAAACCAAGCGTACACTTCACTCATATTCACTCCTATATACCTACTCGTGAAGTATCGGCTCAATTCAAAGTCATTTCATGCCTCATGTTGGGGGCCTTCGTCCTCCGAAGGTCCTCAAAAACGTGATTTAACAATGTTTTCCAAGTGTAACATATGAACAGGTACCTTCGGTCTCGAGTTAAAAGCATATAAGGTATAAGCAGGATTGGAACGAAGGATTGAATCAGCGCCGAAGCTGTGCGCGAGAGAGCTTCGGCTTAGTAATAGAAAGAGGAACCGACTTAAGGAGGAAAAAGGCTATCTAGTCCTCGACAGTTTGTTCTTAAGTCAATAGTGAATATGAAGGGCATGAATGTAATTTCACACAGGCTGCGTCCTGTGCCTATAAATAGATGAACAGTACCCCCGTACTATTCACGCTGCCTTGTACTCGCTCGTGCATTACGCTTGTACTATTTCCTTTTGTCAAGTCGAAGGTACGAAAGTAATTCCATATTGTATTTATTCATTCATGATATAATAAAGTTGAATTAATAATGTTATATAATTATTCACGTTGTTTTCTATGTCTTACATGCTTCTTCTTTTATTAATGTATACTGCAATCATGAAGGTATGTCCTTCATGACCTTCGTCTGAAGATCATTATGTCCTAAGGGAAATAATGCTTCGAAGGACGAAGGGCCTTAATCTTTAACATTTTGTGTTGCCTTGTTCTTAATTCGTAGCAATTGAGAGCAAGTCCCCAACACTGGCGCCCACCTCCAGTGAACTCTTTCGACCACCTTCGGCAAGCACTGACCTTCGTCATGCCGCCTAAGAAAGCTTCAGCGACAGGGGCTGCTGCACTGCAGCCACTGGACCCAAATCAGGAAACTCTTTCTCTCCGAGAAGCTCGAAGCCAGAAGAGGAAGGCCACTAGTCCAACACTCCAGGAGGAGGAATTGGACCAAGAGGTCAGGGACATGGAAATCATCCATCAACAAGTACAAAGGAAGAAGGAGAAGATGGCGCGGTTGGCTGATCTTCAAAGAAAGATCGATGAAGCTACTGAAGAAGTGCGCCATCTCGTTCAAGATGAACAAGACCGAAGGCCCCAACACAGGGAGCTTCGTCAAGAAGGCTTATTCAACGAAGATGGATGGTATGATGATTTTAATCATAATACCTTTACTTTTGATGATGCTTCCCCCTTGGCAGCAGAACTGCAGGCTACCCCATGGCCCCCGTCATACAAGCCACCTCAGCTTCCCATGTATGATGGGCACTCAGACCCAAAGAAGTTTCTGATGAGCTACGAAGCAACTATATCTTCGTATGGGGGCAATACTGTAGTCATGGCGAAGTCCTTCATCATGGCAGTCCGGAATGTAGCCCAAACATGGTATTCTTCTCTTCGGCCAGCGACTATCACATCATGGCAGAAGCTTAAGGACATGCTGGTGACCAGTTTCAAGGTTTTCAGACGAAGCTAGTTGAGAGCACCTAGAGGGGGTGAATAGGTGATCCTGTAAAACTTGAACTTTAATGCCACAAAACTTGATTAGGAGTTAGCACAATAAAACCAAGAGGCTAGAGAAGAGTTCTTGCAAGACATGATAACCACAAGAAGATCAACACAGATAGACACAGTGGTTTATCTCGTGGTTCAGCCAAGTCCAACACTTGCCTACTCCACGTTGTGGCGTCCCAACGGACGAGGGTTGCAATCAATCCCTCTCAAGCGGTCCAAAGACCCACTTGAATACCACGGTGTTTTGCTTTTTACTATATCCCGCTTGCGAGGAATCTCCACAACTTGGAGCCTCTCGCCCTTACAATATGATGTTCACAAAGAAGTATGGAAGTAAGGCTGGGATGAGCAACGCACACAAGACACAAAATCAGAGCACAAACACGCACACAAGTCACAACTCGAGCTCACAACACAACCCAAAAAGTTCTCTACTCAAATGGAGCTCTAGTTGCTATCACAAAGAATCGAATGCGCGGAATTGGAGTCTTGGTGCTTAGGAATGCTTAGAGAATGCTTGGTGTACTGCTTCATGCGCCTAGGGGTCCCTTTTATAGCCCCAAGGCAGCTAGGAGCCGTTGAGAGCATTCCAGGAAGGCAATTCTTGCCTTCTGTCGCCTGGCGCACCGGACACTGTCTGGTGCGGATTTCTTTCCTTCTTTGGCGAAGCCGACCGTTGGAGATTCAGAGCCGTTGGCGCACCGGACAGTCCGGTGCCCCCTTCTGACCGTTGGCTCTGCCACGCGTCGCGCGCGGATTACGCGACCGACCGTTGGCCTGGCCGACTATTGGCTCACCAGATAGTCCGGTGGACCACCGGACAGTCCGGTGAATTATAGCCGTACACCACCATCGAAGTCTCGAGAGCAGCCAGTTGATAGACGCCAGCCTGGCGCACCGGACATTGTCTGGTGCACCACCGGACAGTTCGGTGCACCCAGACCGAGCAGTCTTTTGGCTGTACGCAGCCAACTTCTCCTTAATTGTTTCTCTTGTTTCTAGCACTTAGACACAATACATTAGTCTTCAAAACAATGTACTAAGTCTCGAAACATACCTTTAATCTTGATTTGTACTTCTTGAGTCTTTGGCACAATTTAACACTTAGGCACTTGTGTTGGACACTTAATCACCAAAATACTTAGAAATGGCCCATGGGCACATTTCCCTTTCAATCTCCCCCTTTTTGGTGATTTATGCCAACACAATAAAAAGCAACTAAAAGAAGTGCAACATCAATGAAAACTCAAATTTGTTTTGAATCAAATTTGGCATGTTCGGATCATTCTTTGCCACCACTTGGTTTTGTTTTTGCAAATTAAACTCAATTTCCTATCTCTAAGTCAAACACACTTGTTGAGACATAAAGAGAGTTGTTCCAAGAGAAATTGATCAAAGATTTCAAAAACTCCCCCTTTTTCCCATAATCAACCATTCTCCCCACAAGAGGCCAACTTTTGACAAAAGAGATAATAAGAGATTTTTGACAAACCAAAAGCTCTATTCTACTATTTTCAAAATTCTCAAGTGGTAGCTGATCCATTTATTGCTTTGGCCTTATTTTCTCCCCCTTTGGCATCAAGCACCAAAACAGGATCAATCTTGGCCCTCGAACCCCATTGCCTCACCAAAATCTTCAATTAAGAGTAAAAAGACAATAGGAGCATGGAGATGAACTTGGAATAAGTTACCCTTTCATTGGAGTGTAGTGGAAGTCTTTCATGGTCCAAGTCCATCATTCCCTTTCAATCCACCTTTGAGACTAAATTAAGAACACTCAAGCACATGGTTAGTCTCAAAGGATCAAGTTGTAGCACAACTCCCCCTAAATATGTGCATCACATGCAAATGGACTTATGAGGTCCGGGGAGTGCTTGTACAGTTTGAGCACCATACATAAACAACAAAATGCATAAAGAACATGATCAAAGGCATAAAACACATGTATGCTATAAATCAATCCAGGTTCCGCGAATCTAAGACATTTAGCTCACTACGCAGCCTGCAAAAGGTCGACTCATCTAGAGGCTTGGTAAAGATATCGGCTAGCTGGTTCTCGGTGCTAACATAAAACACTTCGATATCTCCCTTTTGCTGGCGGTCTCTCAAAAAGTGATGTCGGATGTCTATGTTCTTTGTGCGACTGTGTTCAACAGGATTGTCCGCCATGCGGATAGCACTCTCATTATCACATAGGAGTGGGACTTTGCTCAGATTGTAGCCAAAGTCCCTGAGGGTTTGCCTCATCCAAAGTAGTTGCGCGCAACACTGTCCTGTGGCAACATACTCGGCCTCAGCGGTGGATAGGGCAACGGAAGTTTGTTTCTTAGAACTCCATGACACCAGGGACCTTCCTAAGAATTGGCACGTCCCCGATGTACTCTTCCTATTGACCTTACATCCAGCATAATCGGAGTCTGAGTATCCAATTAAGTCAAATGTAGACCCCTTTGGATACCAGATCCTGAAGCAAGGCGTAGCGACTAAATATCTAAGAATTCGCTTCACGGCCACTAAGTGACACTCTCTTGGATCGGATTGAAATCTAGCACACATGCATACACTAAGCATAATATCCGGTCTACTAGCATATAAATAAAGTAAAGACCCTATCATAGACCGGTATGCCTTTTGATCAACGGACTTACCTCCTTTGTTAAGGTCGACGTGTCTGTCCGTTCCCATTGGAGTCTTTGCGGGCTTGGCGTCCTTCATCCCAAACCGCTTGATCAAGTCTTGCGTGTACTTTGTTTGGGAGATGAAGGTGCCGTCCTTGAGTTGCTTCACTTGGAACCCAAGGAAGTAGTTCAACTCGCCCATCATCGACATCTCGAATTTCTGAGTCATAACCCTGCTAAATTCTTCACAAGACTTTTGGTTAATAGAACCAAATATTATGTCATCAACATATATTTGGCACACAAAAAGATCACCATCACAAGTCTTATTGAATAAAGTTGGATCGGCTTTCCCAACCTTGAAAGCATTAGCAATTAAAAAGTCTCTAAGGCATTCATACCATGCTCTTGGGGCTTGCTTAAGTCCATAGAGCGCCTTAGAGAGCTTACACACGTGGTCGGGGTACCGTTCATCCTCGAAGACAGGGGGTTGCTCCACGTACACCTCCTCCTTGATTGGTTCGTTGAGGAAAGCGCTCTTCACATCCATTTGGAACAACCTGAAAGAATGGTGAGCAGCATAGGCTAACAATATGCGAATTGACTCTAGCCTAGCCACAAGAGCAAAAGTCTCCTCAAAGTCCAAACCTGCGACTTGGGCATAACCTTTTGCCACAAGTCGTGCCTTGTTCCTTGTCACCACTCCGTGCTCGTCTTGTTTGTTGCGGAACACCCACTTGGTTCCCACAAAGTTTTGCTTGGGACGAGGCACCAGTGTCCAAACTTCATTTCTCTTGAAGTTGTTGAGCTCTTCCTGCATGGCCAACACCCAGTCCAGATCTAGCAAGGCCTCTTCTACCCTGAAAGGCTCAATAGAAAAGACAAAAGAGTAATGCTCACAAAAATTAACTAATCTAGAGCGAGTAGTTACTCCCTTGCTAATATCACCCAAAATTTGGTCAACGGAATGATTCCTTTGAATCGTCGCTCGAACTTGAGTTGGAGGTGCCGGTTGTGCTTCTTCCTCTATTACATGATCATCTTGTGCTCCCCCTTGATCACACGCCTCCTCTTGATGAACCTGTTCATCGTCTTGAGTTCGGGGATGCACCATTGTTGAGGAAGAAGGTTGATCTTGCTCCTTTTGTTCCTGTGGCCGCACATCTCCAATCTCCATGGTGCGTATTGCGGCCGTTGGAACGTCTTCTTCATCTACATCATCAAGATCAACAGCTTGCTCTCTTGGAGAGCCATTAGTCTCATCAAATACAACGTCGCTAGAGACTTCAATCAAACCCGATGATTTGTTGAAGACCCTATACGCCTTTGTATTTGAGTCATAACCTAACAAAAACCCTTCTACATCTTTGGGAGCAAACTTAGAATTTCTACCTTTCTTTACTAGAATATAACATTTGCTCCCAAATACACGAAAGTACGAAACATTGGGTTTGTTACCGGTTAGAAGCTCATACGAAGTCTTCTTAAGGAGACGATGAAGGTACACCCGGTTTATGGTGTGGCAAGCCGTGTTCACGGCTTCCGACCAAAACCGCTCGGGTGTCTTGAATTCTCCAAGCATTGTCCTCACCATGTCTATGAGTGTCCTGTTCTTTCTCTCTACCACACCGTTTTGCTATGGTGTGTAGGGAGCGGAGAACTCGTGCTTGATCCCTTCCTCCTTAAGGTACTCCTCCACTTGAAGGTTCTTGAACTCGGACCCGTTGTCGCTTCTTATCTTCTTCACCTTAAGCTCGAACTCATTTTGAGCTCTCCTTAGGAAGCGTTTGAGGGTCCCTTGGGTTTCAGATTTATCCTACAAAAATAATACCCAAGTGAAGCGGGAAAAATCATCAACTATAACAAGACCATACTTACTTCCTCCTATGCTTAGATAGGCGACAGGTCCAAAGAGGTCCATATGAAGCAACTCCAAAGGTCTTGATGTGGTCATCACATTTTTGGTATGATGAGAGCTTCCCACCTGTTTACCTGCTTGACAAGCTGCACAAGGTCTATCTTTTTCGAAGGTTACGTTTGTTAGACCTATCACGTGTTCTCCCTTTAGAAGTTTGTGAAGGTTCTTCATCCCCACATGTGCTAAACGGAGATGCCACAGCCAGCCCATGCTAGTCTTAGCAATTAAGCATGCATCTAGACCGGCCTCCTCTTTTGCAAAATCAACTAAATAGAGTTTGCCGTCTAATACACCCTTAAAAGCTAATGAACCATCACTCCTTCTAAAGACAGACACATCTACGTTTGTGAATAAGCAATTGTATCCCATATTACAAAGTTGACTCACAGACAACAAGTTATATCCAAGTGACTCAACTAAGAATACATTAGAAATAGAGTACTCGGATGAAATAGCAATTTTTCCTAATCCTTTCACCTTGCCTTGGTTCCTATCACCGAATATGATTGAATCTTGGGAATCCTTGTTCTTGACGTAGGAAGAGAACATCTTCTTCTCCCCCGTCATGTGGTTTGTGCATCCGCTGTCGATAATCCAGCTTGAACCCCCGGATGCATAAACCTGCAAGGCAAATTTAGGCTTGGGTTTTAGGTACCCAACTCTTGTTAGGTCCTACAAGGTTAGTAACAATGGTCTTAGGGACCCAAATGCAAGTTTTATCTCCTTTGCATTTTGCCCCTAATTTCCTAGCAATCACCTTCTTATCCTTTCTAAAAATAGCAAAGAAGCATTCAAAGCATGATAAATTGTAGAAGGTTCATTACTTGTTTTCCTAGGTACATGAGCATTTCTCCTAGGCACATGATGAATAATAGAAGAACTTGAAGCAAACATTGCATTTGAACCATAAGCATGTGAAACAACATCATTGCAACTTCTATCATGATGAACATTCCTAGAATATCTCCTATCATGGTATAAGAAAGCATGGTTCTTTTGAACACTATTTGCCATAGGGGCCTTCCCTTTCTCCTTGGCGGGAATGGGAGCCTTATGACTTGTTAAGTTCTTGGCTTCCCTCTTGAAACCAAGCCCATCCTTAATTGAGGGGTGTCTACCAACCGTGTAGGCATCCCTTGCAAATTTTAGTTTATCAAAATCATTTTTGCTAGTCTTAAGTTGAGCATTAAGACTAGCCACTTCATCATTTAGTTTAGAAATGCAAACTAGGTGTTCACTACAAGCATCAACATTAAAATCTTTGCACCTATTGCAAATCATAACATGTTCTTCACGAGAGGTTGATTTACTAGCTATTTCTAACTTAGCATTCAAATCACTATTCACACTTTTTAAACTAGCAATAGTCTCATGGCAAGTAGATAGTTCATAGGAAAGCATTTCATTTCTTTTAACTTCTAAAGCAAGAGAATTTTGTGCTTCTTCAAATTTGTCATGTTCTTCATACAAAAGATCCTCTTGATTTTCTAATAATCTATTCTTATCATTCAAGGCATCAATCAACTCATTGATCTTATCAATCTTAGTTCTATCTAGGCCTTTGAATAAACATGCATAGTCTATTTCATCATCACTAGATTCATCATCACTAGAAGCATAGGTAGACTTTTGAGTGTTTACCTTCTTCTCCTTTGCCATTAGGCATGTGTGATGCTCGTTGAGGAAGAGCGTCGACTTGTTGAAGGCCGAGGCGGCGAGTCCTTCATTGTCGGAGTCGGATGATGAACAATCCGAGTCCCACTCCTTGCCAAGGTGTGCCTCGCCCTTAGCCTTCTTGTAGGTCTTTTTCTTTTCCCACTTTTCGCTCTTCCCTTGTTCCTGGTCACTATCATTATCGGGACAATTAGCGATAAAATGACCAATCTTACCACATTTGAAGCATGAGTGCTTCCCCTTCATCTTGTTCTTGTTGGGATGCTCCTTGCGACCCCTTAGCGCCGTCTTGAATCGCTTGATGATGAGGGCCATTTCATCCTCATTTAGCCCAGCCGCCTCAATTTGCGCTACCTTGGTAGGTACAGCCTCCCTGCTACTTGTTGCCTTGAGAGCGATGGCTTGAGGCTCATGAATTGGACCATTCAACGCATCATCAACATATCTTGCCTCCTTGATCATCATCCGCCCGCTTACAAACTTTCCAAGTATTTCTTTGGGCGACATCTTGGTGTACCTAGGATTCTCACGAATATTGTTTACAAGATGTGGATCAAGGACAGTGAAAGACCTTAGCATTAGGCGGACGACGTCGTGGTCCGTCCATCGCGTGCTTCCAAGGCTCCTTATTTTGTTGACGAGGGTCTTGAGCCTGTTGTAAGTTTGGGTTGGCCCTCGCCCCTGATCATTGCGAATCTCCCAAGTTCGCCCTCCACCAATTCCATCTTGGTGAGCATGGTGACGTTGTTCCCCTCATGTGAGATCTTGAGGGTGTCCCAAATTTGCTTGGCGTTATCCAAGCCGCTCACTTTATGATATTCATCCCTGCACAATGAGGCTAACAACACAGTAGTAGCTTGTGCATTTTTATGAATTTGTTCATTAATAAACAAGGGACTGTCCGTACTATCAAATTGCATTCCATTCCCAACTATCTCCCATATACTTGGATGGAGAGAGAACAAGTGGCTACTCATTTTGTGACTCCAAAATCTGTAGTCCTCTCCATCAAAGTGAGGAGGTTTACCAAGGGGAATGGAAAGCAAATGAGCATTTGAATTTTGTGGAATACGAGAATAATCAAAAGAAAAGTTTGAATTGACCGTTTTCTTTTTCTCGTAGTCGTCATCGTCCTTTTGGGAAGAGGAGGACTCGTCGCTGTCGTCGTAGTAGACGATCTTCCTGATGCGCCTCTTCTTCTTCTCGTCCTTCTTCTTATGACTTGAGCCCGAGTCAGTAGGCTTGTCGTCTTTTGGCTCATTGACGAAGGACTCCTTCTCCTTATCGTTGATCACCATCCCCTTGCCCTTAGGATCCATCTCTTCGGGCGATTATTCCCTTACGTGAAGAGAACGGCTCTGATACCAATTGAGAGCACCTAGAGGGGGGTGAATAGGTGATCCTGTAAAACTTGAACTTTAATGCCACAAAACTTGATTAGGAGTTAGCACAATAAAGCCAAGTGGCTAGAGAAGAGTTCTTGCAAGACACGATAACCACAAGAAGATCAACACAGATAGACACAGTGGTTTATCCCGTGGTTCGGCCAAGTCCAACACTTGCCTACTCCACGTTGTGGCGTCCCAAAGGACGAGGCTTGCAATCAACCCCTCTCAAGCGGTCCAAAGACCCACTTGAATACAATGGTGTTTTGCTTTTTACTATATCCCGCTTGCGAGGAATCTCCACAACTTGGAGCCTCTCGCCCTTACAATATGATGTTCACAAAGAAGTACGGAAGTAAGGCTGTGTTGAGCAACGCACACAAGACACAAAATCAGAGCACAAACACGCACACAAGTCACAACTCGAGGTCACAACACAACCCAAAAAGTTCTCTACTCAAATGGAGCTCTAGTTGCTATCACAAAGAATCGAATGCGCGGAATTGGAGTCTTGGTGCTTAGGAATGCTTAGAGAATGCTTGGTGTACTGCTCCATGCGCCTACGGGACCCTTTTATAGCCCCAAGGCAGCTAGGAGCCGTTGAGAGCATTCCAGGAAGGCAATTCTTGCCTTCTGTCGTCTGGCGCACCGGACAGTCCGGTGCACCACCGGACACTGTCCGGTGCGGATTTCTTTCCTTCTTTGGCGAAGTCGACCGTTGGAAATTCAGAGCCGTTGGCGCACCGGACACTGTCCGGTGCACACCGGACAGTCCGGTGCCCCTTCTGACCGTTGGCTCTGCCACACGTCGCGCGCGGATTACGCGGCCGACCGTTGGCCCGGCCGAATGTTGGCTCACCGGACAGTCTGGTGCACCACCGGATAGTCCGGTGAATTATAGCCGTACACCGCCGTCGAAGTCCTGAGAGCAGCCAGTTGACAGACGCCAGCCTGGCGCACCGGACACTGTCCGGTGCACCACCGGACAGTCCGGTGCACCCAGACCGAGCAGTCTTTTGGCTGTACGCAGCCAACTTCTCCTTAATTGTTTCTCCTGTTTCTAGCACTTAGACACAATACATTAGTCTTCAAAACAATGTACTAAGTCTCGAAACATACCTTTAATCTTGATTTGTACTTCTTGAGTCTTTGGCACAATTTAACACTTAGGCACTTGTGTTGGACACTTAATCACCAAAATACTTAGAAATGGCCCATGGGCACATTTCCCTTTCACCAGTCACAGCTCAGGCCCTGTTCCAATGCACGCAAGACCATGAGGAATACCTCCAAGTGTATGTCCGAAGGTTCTTGCGATTAAGGGCACAAGCGCCCACAGTGCCCAATGAAATTGTCATTGAGGCCATGATTAAGGGTCTTCGGCCAGGACCTACGGCTCAGTACTTTGCCAGGAAGCCCCCACAAACTCTAGAGAAGAAGCTCCAGAAAATGGATGAGTACATCCGGGCTGACAACGACTTCCGCCAAAGAAGGGAGGAAGATTACAGATTCTCGGAAATGACTAGGGGCTTTGGAGGAAGAATCCACCTGAGGCATGTCAGGTCAATCCATAATTCCACTGAGAGTGATGACAAAGGGAGTCAGCTTCAGAGGTCGCAATACACTTCACAATCTTCGGGGCAACATCAAAGCTCTTTCAGGCCACCAGCTCCAAGGGGCAGAGGCGCTAAGGGCTTCGGGGGAAGATTTGGGGTCAGCCTAGAAAGATCTACTGCTTATTCTGTGGTGAGGACAAGGACCATACTACAAGAATATGCCAAATCACCATTCAGAAGCAAAAGGAGATAGCAGAAGCCAAAGCTCGGTAGAATCAGCCGAAGCAGGTCTTGCACACTGCTTTGTGCCATTCTCCCTACATACCAGAGTATGTGGGCAATCATCCTGCAGCTTCTGTTGCTTCGACTAGCCATACACAGGCTTCTTGGCCACAACTCCTACCCCCACCACCACTACAACCGACCTATTCCCGAAGCTAGCAGCCAAAAGGGCACCAGCACTCTCAACAGCAACCAGAATTTAGGGAGGAATCCGAAGCTCGCACAGTCAACAGTACTGTGCCAGAATCAAAGCACATTTATTGAGAGATATCCTACCTCTAAAACATTTCTTACATTCTATGTCATTTTTGTTTTTCAATAAAGAACAAGTAATGTAAATCTAGTTTTAATTCCTTGTAATAGTTTTGTTTCTATTAAAATGAAATATATCTTCTTCACAGATTTACGAAGCTCAAAAATTACCAAAGCTCAATTGTCGTTCCTAAGGGAATACAGAGCTAGATAAATACCGAAGCTATAAGAAAAAGATGTTCCTAAGGGACCGCAGCATAAGTTTTGATGAAGCTACAAAAAAGTCGTTCCTAAGGGAGCGCAGTGTAAGTTTTCTGCTCAAAAGTCGTTCCAAAGGGAATACAGAGCCAAATACCGCCGAAATATAAGGCGAAGAAGTTCAAAAGACGTTTCTAAGGGAATACAGAACTTACACCAAAAAGTCAAAGGTGATACCGCCGAAATAGAAGGCGAAGAAGTTCAAAAGACGTTCCTAAGGGGATGCAGAACTTACACCGAAAAATAAGCGGTGAAGCCGAAAAATAAACGGCAAAGAGATTCCGATCGTTCCTAAGGGGACGCAGAGATGGTGTGTTCCAGTGTGGGCGTGTGGGTGCGTATCTTCAGCATTAGCATCATTCTTCGCATCATATCATCACATCATCCCACATAGCATCACGTCATACATCATATTGCCCCGATGACACGAATTGAATACAGAGTCGACCTTCAGAGACTGCTTTATAAAAAATGAAAATGTGCTAAGGCACAAAGTAAGCTGAGAAATACAGCTTTGTCAGCTCTATTGCAAAAGAAGGGATCCTTTGTTTACGAAGCTGGGATGTTTTTACGAAGCATGGATATTTTCACGAAGCACGGATTTTCTTCTTTACGAAGCATGAAAAGAAGGGAAGGTGTTTTTTCGCCGGAGGCTCAAAAACGGTATGTATATAAAGTTTCATGCATCGCAAAGAACTGAATTACAAATAATTTACATATTAGATTCAAGAATATGCACATCGAATATTACTGTCTTGATACAACAAATCTACATTGATCATCTAAAAATGTTTTTACAATAAGTACTAGTCCTCTTTCAGGATCTTTTCCGCAACTTCATTTAACAACTTGTTAACAACTTCGTCAATAATAGATTCGGCCATATTGATGATCTTTATTGCTTTCTTCGTTTCCGGGTCGGCCAAGGGGTCGAACGGTTCTGGTGGAGGAGATAGTTCAGCTATATTAGAAAAAATTAATCAGTTCAAAGTCACGAAAACAAATGCCGAAGCTAGATGCCGCGAAACAATACCTATGCGCCTCTCGTGCTCTGCAGTTTCTTCAGCTTGCTTAGCTTGTACTCGGGCGTCATGGATGTCTTTTTCGCTCTTCTTCATAATTTCATGAGCTATTTCTCGGCCACCATTTGCCCAGATGTCAGTGTAAAATTTTCCGCCCACTAAGCTTGCTTCAGCTGAGGGATCTTTTGTATCATCCATGGAGAAGGCAGCTTCGGCTTGGGCTAGGGTTTTGACATGGTCGCAACCCGCCTTCTCCAGGATGGCTGAAATTCCTCTTGCACCGGAGAACGTGTAGACATCCCCGCGATCACTTAGAATTTCTTCAAAAGCTTCGGCCTCTTCGCTTATCCACTCGATAACACCCTCAGGGTCGCCTCGTATGAAGTTATCTTCGTTTGAATAGGCACCCACGTTGGCGAAGCTAGCCTTTATCTTCTCCACGCAGCCCAAAGATTTTTCAAAACATCTTTCCTTAGATGCGCGAAGTTCTTCAACTATTTTTTCTAAATAGTTTTTCCAATATTCGTTGGCCTCTCGGTTAGGTTCTGCGATAGCGCATTTTTCTTTGGCCTCTGCCAATTGTTTCCGAAGGTCTTCGATCTCATTCTTTTGAATCTCAGCTTGAGCCTTGGAACTAGCTTCATCTTCTTTCACTTTGTTTACCAATGAAATCAACATTTTGTCTTTTTCAAGGCCTTCATTCCTTAACTCGATCACCTCTGAACGAAGGTTGTTCAGAGCCATTGTATACCCTTCATCTTCAATGTTTTTCTGTGCTCTAAGGGCATTGCTAAGGATTAAACCCTGCAAGAGGAGGACAAGATTAAGTATAAACAAATGAAATATTTCGTTTTCAAAATACAAAATTGACTTTTATACCTTTATGCTATTATATGCTAAACTGTCAGCCAGTTCATCCTTTGATAATATTGAAAGGCCATCTTCCAGCTTCGGAAATCCGAAGCTTCTACCTATCTCCCGGCAGACGGATATCTCTTTATTATCTGGGAGACAGTACAAAACATCTTCTTCCCCACTGCCATTGAACACTAACGCCCCCTTCGGGTATTTCAATTTTTGGGCATAATGTTGAGTTTCTCGTTTTTCTTCCTAAGAAAGTCCCTTTCCCGAAGCATGGCGGATGATGTAATCAATGCTCTGTTTTAAAACTTCGGGAGCAGAAGTTGCAGCATTTTCAGACGAAATTTGCTCTGTGGCCTTTTCTTCTGTTGCTTTTTCTTCAATTCCGGTAGGCTTTATCTCAGTGGGCTCTGAAGGCCCAGCTTCAGTTTCAGTTTGGATTATTGTAGCTTCGACTCCTGCTTGTTTCATTTCAGCTTCGCGTTGCGCCTCAGAAGCTTCGGCAATTTTTCTGGAAAGAGCGGGATTCAAGGTTTTTGTCATTTCTAATACGACATCCAGTACATTTGCCATCCTCCTCCTCTTAGGAGTTGTGGAAGAACCTTTTTGTGTCTTCGGCATTATTGCTTCTGTTGAAGGGCTTAAAATCTTTGGCATCTTTGTTAATTCTTCAGTTTTTGACTTTTCAGCGTTATCTTTGTCAACCTTCGTTTCAACTAGCTCAACCGAAGGTACCTTCGGTATTATAGCCGACTCTTCAGTCCTCTGCATGAGAGGAACAGTTTCTCTTGATTCAGCAGCTGAAGAGGCCTCCGCGCCAAACTCAGGCACCACAGCCGGTTCAATGTAACGCGGTCGATGGGTAAGTACCTTCATCTTTTTGCCCGCAGCCTTCGGCACAGGCTCAGCTGGGGCGGCCAAAGCATTAGCTTTTCTCTTCTTCCCCTGTCCCCGCAGCGGGTAGCGGTAATCGGGGTAGATGAAGCCAATAGCATCAAAAACTTTGTTCAATCTCTTCTTTCCCCAACTTCCGAAGGCTGTGGATAATGCATTATCTTCTGCCTTGGAATATGATCCAAGCAGTTCATCACTTGTAACTTTGATGCATTTAAGCCAGTCATCGTTTGGCTCATCGAATTTATCCCCATACCTGAATGTATATTTCAGCCGGACCAATTCACCTTCGCTAGACTTGGTGATGGTATCCTTCGGCATTTCCCAGCTCTCTACAAGCGGCCATACTCTGAATGCTATATGCTCTTGAATTAAATCTCTTGTACCAATGAAGAAGCAGACAGTACCAAACGCCTTCTGACACGCTTCAGTGTCTTCATCAATTTCAACCTTCGGCTTTCGGAGACCGAAGCGGGACCATATGGAACGCATGATAACCTCCTTGATGTCCTCCCTCGCTGTCAAGTCGTTCTTCACATAAAACCATTCTTCCATCCAAGTTCTAGGCCATCTCTTCCGAAATGTTGGCACTGGGTGGCTTGAGTTGGGACGGGCGATAAATCCATAACAACCGAAGTTGTTGTGATACTGTTCTTTACCCATGGCCTTTGTCTCATACAGAAGTTGGTGCATGCTGCAGAAACACTTCGCGCTTGGCTCTATCCCTTGGCTTCTTACTGCCTAGACGAAGACTCCCATCCTCAATATGGCTTGGGGGGTCAACTGATGAAGGAAGATTTGGTAGGTTTTCAGCACTTCAACTACAAACCTGCTTAGTGGGAACCGAAGCCCAGCTTTGAAGAAGCTTCGGTAAATCACAACTTCATTTTCCTCAGGGGCAGGGACGTTGTTGTCTCCACCAGCCCTTACAATAGACATATCCCAAAAGTATCTTCCCCTCATGTTCTCAAGATGACTTTGTTTGATGGTCAATTTTCCGAAAATCGAATGACTTGGTCTCCAGAGCCGATCCTCAGAATCTTCGTCCCCACTTTCCGCATCATAACTATCACTGTCACCAGTATCTTCAGACAGGCCCTCCAGAATCTCCTTAGTAATCTTCTCTGTATTTGTTTTTGCCATTGACTAGATAAATCCAGCAATGTAAGGATTCACATCCTTCTTCTCCTCAAAAAGCTTCTCCTCTTCAGTCAGCTTCGTCTCAGTAGCAACCTTCTTGTCCTGAGACATTTCTCCTTCAGAAATGACAAAAATGCGTCTTTTAACCGAAGCTCAGAAAGCTTGAAAAACTAGCAAGCGTTAGTGAGCAAGAGCTATGAAGTTGAGAAAATTAAGCAAATGGCACATGCAGCATATCAAATGTGGCTGTGGTGAGTTCTTATTTATACGCTCAGCATGCCCCAAATTGGGGGATCCCGTCCATCATTGACTGTTGCTATTCTAGCAAAGGGAAGGTGTTTTTTCGGACCTTCGGCTTAAGGCCTTCGTCCATATCACTGCCTGAATTTGTTATCTTAAACAAATTAATATTGTGGCGGAACAACGGTCACCTTGTCAGCCATCGCCGAACGAAGGTGGTGGAGGCGGAAGGGATGAGGTGCGCGGTTTCCTTTTCTCTGGCTTTTCTCTTAGGTTGCGGAAACCAAAGTAGAAGGCAAGCGCAAATGGCAGGGTAAAGAACCACCACCGGCCCCCCTTCCGGGTATATAAAGGCCCGGGCAAGATCCACCAAAACTTCGCCCGAACCCGTCGTGAAATTCAAACTCTAAGGTGAAACGGTCTTTCTGTTCCTCGAACAGTCGCCCCGCGAATCGCCCGTCCCGTCGCATTAACTCCTTGGCAGGGCAAGCGACACCTCCGGCAGGCGAAGCGGGCGCAGTTTCACCTCCATCATGATGACCACGTCAAAAAAGGTGCGCCACATTATTTAAATCCTTTTCCTTTTCCTCTCTCTCTCTTGCCACAGGGACCGGGAAAGGAGATATTCCGAAAAGGATCCTTCCAGGCGAAGGAAACGGGCCCCGAGCCCTCATACTGATCAGGGGTTTGAAGGTTGCGCCCTCTAGGGTTCGGCAACCGCCCCAGAGCAATCGGGCTCCGAGCCCTTTACTGATCAGGGGTTCGAAGGCTGGCTCCTCGGAAGGGTTCGACAGCCGCTCCAGAGCACGTAGAGTCAGGGATGACCCTGGGTACGTCCGTTACATGGCCGAGGCTCGGGCTACGCTCCCAAGGTACCCTAGGACATTTCCGAGACCAGCGGGAACGATTTGTAATGGAATCCCACCGGAGGGAGGCACCGAGCCCTCGGACCCTATCGAATGGGTCCGGGTCCAGCAAATCACCCGCAGGTACTTTTGGAGCACGCCTCCGGGCCACTAGCCGACCCTTATCGAACAGGGCTCGGGCGTCCACTCGGATCACCCGTTAGCAACTCACTGGAAACACCGTGTTCGGTGCCCCCCGAGGGTAACACGGCGCTTTCCCCCTTCCTCCTTTTGGAGAGGCGACGAAGGGGCGTACAATAAAAGTCGAGACTGTCCTTGATCGTCCTCTCGCTCCGTGCAGAGGCTCGGGGGCTGCTCTCGCACCAGGCTACGACCAAACTGTTGACCACGTCAACAAAACCAGCGTAAAAACTCGGAGGCTGACCGTGCACCCGGGCTACAACCAGGCCGCATGAGGGAACAACAAGGCCGACCGAGGCATCGCAAAAAGAATTAAGACCTCAGAGGAGTCAAACCACTCCTCCGAGGCCTCGGGGGCTACACCCAACGGGTGCGCTCGCGCGCACCCATCGGAACCAAACATAACCGGAAGAGGCCAGTCCCCATGCAAAAATCCGGCAAAACCTCCAAGCGAGTGCCCACACTCCCTTCGAGGCTCGGGGGCTACTGTCGGGTACCGTAATTAGGGGTACCCCCAAGGCTCCTAAACACGGCTGGAAAACATCTTCAGAACAAACCATAAACAACTGATAAAGCACGGTTCAAGTCAAGGCCTTGTCTACCAAGGGACGCGACCTCATCCGAGCCTAGCCTCGGGCAAGGACAGTAGTCCCGGCCGGATTCCTGCCTCGCCCGAGGGCCTCCTCAGTCGGTAGACACACCCCTGTCTCACCCGAGGCTAAGCTCGGGCGAACTTTGTCGTGCAGCGACCTCGGCTAGAACGCCCTACCAACGAACCGTATCGCATGCGCATTTAATGCAGGGATCGCCTGACACCTTATCCTGACACGCGTGCCTCAGTCGGCAAGGTCGAAGTGACCGCAGTCACTTCGCCCCTTTACTGATCGTTCTGACAAGGAAATAGCACTGTTCGCCCCGCTCCGGCTACTGTGCCAACCACCCGGGCAAGACTAACAACAGTAAGTCACAACCACTCCCGAGTTCAGCCTCAGGCACGACAGGGAGCTCCACCTCGCCCGACCCCAGGCCTTGGCCTTAGCCCCGGCATTGGGGAAGGTCTTCGCCTCGCCCAACCCCAGGCCTCGGCCTCGGGGAAAGGTCCCCGTCTCGCCCGACCTCAGGCCTCGGCCTCAGCCTCGGCCTCGGGAGGAGTCACATCCTCGCCCGACCTCAACCTCGGCCTCAGAAGAAGACTCTGCCTCGCCCAACCTCGGCCTCGGACCGACTACGCTACAGGAGAGGCATCATTACCCTACTGCTAGCTAGCCACCCTTTGCTACGAAGGAACAAGACCGGAGTTACATCAAACTACTCCGATAGCAGGTAATGATGGTTCCCCGCGTGCCACCATGACGTCGATGGCTCTCAGCTCCTTACGGAAGCAAGGGAACGTCAGCAGGGTCCATGTCGCACCGCCAGCTGTGCTTCCACAGGGCTCAAGGCACTTCTCCGACGGCCACGTTACCACATGTATAGGGCTCAAGGCACTTGTCCGCCAGCCACGTTAGCACATAGCTACACCCCCATTGTACAGCTGGGCCATCTCCTTGTATCTATAAAAGGGGATGTCCAGGGCCTTCCTAAGGCACGTTCACACAGAGGGACGCATACACAGGAACGCAAGGACAGGGCAAGCGGAGAGAGGCAGGTGGAGTAGGAGAGACGCGATGAAGGCTAACTCAGACGCCTCACCTCAGGGCTAGACTCCCTCTCTCTCCCTCTTTCTCTCTCTCTCTCGCTCTCGCCCTCGCTCTCTCGCGACGCTTGTAACCCCTACTACGAGCACCCTGGTGCAAGATATTATAAACCTCATTCCCTCTCTTGTGTTCCATCTTGCATCAACCCATCTGGGTAGGGGCATGCAGCAATAAATTCACTGGTCGGTTGACGGTCCTCGCGGGTTCGAAACGCCGACATTATTATTTTACACGCTCTTTCTATCAAAATTATTGAGTATAACTAAGCATCTTCTCTATTGACAGAAAAAACAAACAAACTACTCTGACACTCTTGTAGGATTGTCATCAATCACCAAAAAGGGGGAGATTGAAAGCATCTAGGCCCTGGTTGGCTTTAGTGATTAATGACAACTTAATATTATATGTGACTAACGTGTGTTTTGCAGAGACAATGGTAAGTTAGGTCGCATTATAGGAAGTTGTACTACCACAGTGAAAATAATCCCCGAGATAAGAACTTGAAGCGACGGCTGAAACGACGAATCAAAAGATGAAGGTCTTCGTATTCCGAGTGTCAAGAAGTTGCGGACACTCGGTATAGAGTTAGGTCTTCTATTTTATTTTAGTCGTACTATAAAGAGGAGTTGTCGATGAGTAGTTTGACCAAGAGAGTTCTAGTGTAGTGTTGGTGCATATTCACACTTACATCTAGTGCTAGGTGTCACTCTATAACACACTCACGAGTTAGAACGAAAACAGATTCGAAAAATAGAAGGAAATAAGAATTAGGGTTTCTGTCTTAGGGGCACCGGACTGTGCGGTGTGCACCAGATTGTCTGGTGCACCCTCCGATAGTGGGGCCAGTCTGGCCTGGGGAAGAGCCTCTCCCCTCGCGCAAACCCGAGAGCAACGAGTTGAGAAATGGATTTTTAGCTGGCACACCGGACTTGGTGGCGTTGGGAGCATGGTGATCACCTTGGAGGATTTGTTGGTGACCCGACTCGAGATTGTAAGTGGTCGTGAGGGATCCACCGCGCCGGAGTGGCAAAGGATCACCTCATAGTGAGCACTTGGTTCTTGTGAGGATTAAGGGGGAGCGATACCCTTGCGCGTGTGCTCCAACGAGGACTAGGGAAGAGTGTCGACTCTTCGATACCTCGGGAAAAATTGGAGGAGTCTTTTAAACTTTACTTTACATTCCGCATTTAATTCAAGCATTTTACTTTGTGCATTTGTTTAGCAAGTAGTTGAAGCATTATCTTAGTATTGTTGTATTTCTAGTAATATTCTCTTATCGCTAGTTGTTGGGGTGAAGTTGGGCTCTTGCTTAGGGTTTAATTATTGTTGAATTTTAGAAAAGCCCACCCCCCTCTTGGGCATCGTGATCCTTTCAGTAGTGTTACACTGCCTCGCTTCCTTGGTAGAGGTGTATGGGAGTCACGATCCCTTGACAGATGGGTAACATGACTTGTGGGTAAAGATGTGCAACTTCGGCAGAGTGTAAAACTGGTATATCAGTCGTGCTCACGGTCATGAGCGGCTCGGACACTCACATGATTAATTTATGGAATTAAATTCAATTTGTCATTTGCATCGTATTGGAATTTATTATTATTTTGATTTACTATTACTATGGTTTGGTATTTACTAACATTTTGTAACTGCTAATAAAATTTTGACCAACTTATAAAAGCAATGCTCAGCTTTAACCCCGTTGGTCCTTGTTCTCGAATGCTATACATCAAGAACAAAGCAACACAATTGTAAACGATTAGAGACCTTCGTCCTTCAAAGCATTATCTCCTTTGGGATATAATGATCTTCAGATGAAGGTCATGAAGGGCATACCTTCATCATCTCAGTGAACGAATATAAATAAAGACATATGAAACACAAAATAATATGAATAATCATACAAATCATTAGACTATTTATATTCTTATTTTATAAACATGGATAAACATTAATGGTATTAATATTACATCAATACCTTCGGCTTGCCAGAAGGTAAAAATGCGAGAGTGACGCGAGAGTGATTACAATTCAGAGTGAACAGTACGATGTTACTGTTCATCTATTTATAGGCACGTGATGCAGCCCGGATAAGATTACATCCATGTCCCTGACATCTACTCTTAACCATAATGCAAACTATTAAGGACTAAGTAGTCTTTTCTCCCTTAGGTCGGTTTCGTCGTTCATCTTCGTTAATATGCCAAGCCGAAGCTCCTTTAGCCATAGCTTCGGCGTCCATCCATGTTGCCTTCGGGCTGTATCCTCATATCACACGCCTTTATCCTAAAGCCAAAGCTTCCTGTAATAGTCTGTCATACTAAAAACATATGGTTAGTCACGTTTTTGAGGACCTTCAGAAAGGGAAGGCCCCCAACAGTAGCCCCTCGCACTATTAATTTGTTTCTTTGTAACAAATTCAGACTGCAACGTGAACGAAGGCCTTTATCCGAAGGTCCGAAAAAACACCTTCCCTTCGCTAGAATAGCGAAAGACACTGACATGCTGGGCCCACCAAGTCATGTGGTGCTAGGCTTATAAATAGGAAATCACATTGACAGCATTTGATGTGCCATTTCAGTTGCTTCCGCTACTTTTGTCATTCTAAATTTTCTTGCTCTGCTGAGTTTTGATTAAATTTTAAGCTTCTGCATTTGTGCAACCATTGATTAAATGGCTGAAGAGAAGAAGATTGTTGACCCTGCACTGGCTGGGTTTTATGAAGCTATGGAGAAGACAAATATAGAGAAAATCACCAATGAAATGTTGGCTGGGTTATCTGAGGATTCCGGCGACAGTGAAAGTTTTGACTTGGAAGGTGGAAATGAAGATGCCGAAGGTCGGCCCTGGCGGCCGAGTCATACCATCTTTGGAAAATCAACCATCAAGCAGAGTCAGATTGATGATATAAAAGGAAGATACATCCGCGATATTTCTATTGTGAGGGCTGGAGGAGATAGCACTGCCCCTGCGCCCGAAGTAGACGAAGTTGTTGTCTACAGGAGTTTCATGAAGGCAGGGCTTCGGTTCCCCTGAGGAAATTTTTAGTTAATGTCTTGAAGGCTTTTGAAATTTACATTCATCAGATTACCCCCGAAGCCATCATTAGAATGGGGATTTTCGTTTGGGCTATGAGAAGCCAGGGTTTGGAGCCGAATGCAAAATGCTTCTGCAATATGCATGAGTTGTCCTATGAGACGAAGGCTACTAGCAAGGAACAATATCATATAATTTTGGTTGTTACGGCTTCGTGCCTCGCTCTGATGTGAGCTATTCAGTCCCAACATTTCGGAAGAGGTGGCCAGGAGCCTGGATGCAAGAGTGGTTTTATGTGAAGAACGACTTAGCTGAAAGAGAAGATATAAAGGGGATCATTCAACGCCCTATTTGGTCTCGCTTCAGCATTAGAAGGCCAGCCACTACCCTTGGAAATGATATTCAAGCATGCCAGATGGCCTTTAACAATGTGTGCACTTATATTGGCACCAGGGACATAGTCCAGGAGCATATTGCCTATAGAGTGTAGCCTCTTGGAAGTGGCTGGGAGATGCCGAAGGAAGCTGTTGTCGGGTCCAGTCAAGGCGGCTTAGTTTACCTGAAATACACCTTCAGATACAGAGATCAATTTGATGAGCCAAACGATGCCTGGCTGGATCGTATTGAGGCAACTAGTGACAAATTGCTTGGGGCCTACACAAGGGCCAAAGATGATGCCATGACATTAGCCTTCGGAGGACAAGGCAAGAAGAGATTAAATAGAGTTATTGATGTGATTGGTTTTGTGTACCCAGACTATTGCTATCCCTCACAAAAGCAGGGAAAGAAAAGAAAGGTTGCTGCTTCGGCCATCTCTGCCACGCCGAAGGGAAAAAAGATTAAAGTTTTGACACACCGGCCTAGGTACATTGAAACGGTCAGGGTGGCGAAGCTTGTTGAGGGGCCTTCTTCCGATGTTGAGCCAAAGTTCCCTGCTCCTGCTGAAGCCAAGGGAGAATCGGCTGAAGTGCCGAAACCGAAGGCAGCAGCGGAGCAGCCAAAAGCCAAAACAACCGATGTGCTGAAGTGTCCTGCCGAGGCTATGGCAAAAAAGGCCGAAGAGCCAGAATTGAGGAAATTGGCAGAGACAACAAAAATTCCTGCAGTAACTCCAAAGGGAAGGAGAATGGCCAGCGTACTAGACACTGTCATAGAGTCGATAAAGGTACCAACTCCTGCCTCTAAAGAAGTGCCCAGGATGAGTGAGAAAAATATAAAGGAGACCACCGAAGCTGTTGTAACTCGGGTTGAGGCTGAAGTTGGGCCCTCAGTTCCCGCAAAAATAGGGCATGCGGAACTTGTTAAAAAGGATACTGAACAAGAGCCCTCGGATGCTGCAAAAGCTCTGTTACCGTTAGAAGAAGAGAGAACCAACAAAGAATCTGAATTCTCTGCCGCCGAAGCTTCTTCTGAGGGATTGGAATTTATAGTGTGCCACGCGGCAGGTAAAAAGCTATCAAAGGAACAGGTCGCCGAAGCTGTGTAATATGCTAAAGATTTTCAGTATCCCCCGGGATCCCTTGTGTTTAATGGCACTGGCGAAGATAATTTTTTGTACTGCCTTCCGGACAACAAGAAAATATCTGTTTGTCGGGAGATGGCAAGGAATATAGGATTCCCGAAGCTAGAGCTTGGCCTATCTGCGATGTCGAAAGATGACCTTGCAGACAACCTCGCTTATAACAGTCTGAAGGTACAGATGTTTTGACTTATAAACATATTATTTTTTGTATCTTTTTTATTATTGTATGTTGATTCCCACTTCTGTTTTTGTAGGGCTTAATCTTAGGCAATGCTTTAAGGGCACAAAATAATGCGAAAGATGAAAGCTGCCAAATAGCCCTTGGGAACCTTCGGTCAGAGGTCATCAGACTGAGAAATGAAGCCTTTATAAAAGATAAAATTATGCTTTCCTTAGTGGATACGCTGAAGAGCAGCGAAGCAAAACTTAATGCACAATCCGAAGCTCATAAAGCCGAAGTTGAAAACCTAAAGAAAAAACTTGCTGAAAAGAATGAGGATTTTGAAGTGGCGAAAGCGAAAAAAGAAATAAGCGAATGGACTAGTTCAAGATTACAAAAGAATGTGGATGAGCTTCGTCAATCGAATGAGAGATATTATGAGAAATCCTTGGATTGTGCTAAGAAATTAAAAGAGAGTTTTGCAAAGGTGGGTGCATACTCATCGGAGTAAAAATTTATTCGAGGCGATCCCGAAAGAATCATTGAATGGATCGGTGAAGAAGCTGAAGCCTTTGACGAAATACTTAGCGACCGTGGGGATTTCTGCGCCATCGCCGGTGCCCGAGGGGTTGCAGCAATTTTGGAGAAAACTGGTTGTGAACATGTTAAAGCTGCAACCCAGGCAAAAACCGTCTTCTCCATAGACAACACGAAGGAGCCTTCGGCCGAAGCTACCTTGAAGGGCGGGAAATTCTATTCCAATGTTTGGATGAAGGGCGGCCGCGAGATAGCCGACGAAGCTATAAAGAAAAATGAAAAAGAATCCCATGACGCCCTAGAAGAAGCTAAGCGAGCCGAAGCGGCTGCTGAGCGCGCAAGGCGTATAGGTATTATTACAGATTTTTAGCTTTGGCGTTTGTTTCTAGCTTCGGATTAGCAACTTGTTCTTTACTACAGCTGAACTTTCACCGCCACCTGAGCCATATGATCCCGAAGCCGATCCGGCCATGAAGGCAACTGAAAGGGAATTAGGCTTACACCTAGTTCCTAAATAATTTTGGTGGTTGAATTGCCCAACACAAATAATTGGACTAACTAGTTTGCCCAAGTGTATAGATTATACAGGTGTAAAAGGTTCACACTCAGCCAATAAAAAGACCAGGTTTTGGATTCAACAAAGGAGCAAAGGGGCAACCGAAGGCACCCCTGGTCTGGCGCACCGGACTGTCCGGTGTGCCACCGGACAGTGAACAGTACCTGTCTGGTGCACCAGGGGACTCAGACTCAAACTCGCCACCTTCGGGAATTTCCAGAGGCACTCGCGCTATAATTCACCGGACTGTCCGGTGTACACCGGACTGTCCGGTGTACACCGGACAGTGTCCGGTGCGCCAAGGGAGGTCAGCCTCAGGAACTCGCCAGCTTCGGGAAAAGCCAACGGCTCGTCCGCTATAATTCACCGGACTGTCCGGTGCGACTCTGGAGCAACGGTCATCTCCGCGCCAACGGCTCTCTGCCGCGCATTTAATGCGCGCTCTGCGCGCGCAGAAGTCAGAATCGCCCATGCTGGCACACCGGACAGCAAACAGTACCTGTCCGGTGTGCACCGGACACCCAGGCGGGCCCACAAGTCAGAAGCTCCAACGGCTAGAATCCAACGGCAGTGATGACGTGGCAGGGGCACCGGACTGTCCGGTGTGCACCGGACTGTCCGGTGCGCCATCGAACAGACGCCTCCAGCCAACGGTCAAGTTTGGTGGTTGGGGCTATAAATACCCCAACCACCCCACCATTCATTGCATCCAAGTTTTCCACTTCTCAACTACTACAAGAGCTCTAGCATTCAATTCTAGACACACCAAAAGAGATCAAATCCTCTCCAATTCCACAAAAGGCTTTAGTGATTAGAGAGAGAGATTTGCCGTGTTTCTTTTGAGCTCTTGCGCTTGGATTGCTTCTTTTCTTTCTCACTTGCTCTTGTGATTAACACTCAATTGTAATCAAGGCAAGAGGCACCAATTGTGTGGTGGCCCTTGCGGGGAAGTTTTGTTCCCGGCTTTGATTTGAGAAGAGAAGCTCACTCGGTCCGTGGGACCGTTTGAGAGAGGGAAGGGTTGAAATAGACCCGGCCTTTGTGGCCTCCTCAACGGGGAGTAGGTTTGCAAGAACCGAACCTCGGTAAAACAAATCTCCGTGTCTCACTTGCTTATTCGCTTGGGATTTGTTTTGCGCCCTCTCTCGCGGACTCGTTTTTATTTCTAACGCTAACCCGGCTTGTAGTTGTGTTTATATTTGTAAATTTCAGCTTCGCCCTATTCACCCCCCCCTCTAGGCGACTTTCAATTGGTATCAGAGCCCGGTGCTTCATTAGAGCCTAACCGCTCGAAGTGATGTCGGGAGATCACGCCAAGAAGGAGATGGAGACCGGCGAAAAGCCCACTACAAGCCACGGGAGCACTTCATCGGAAGAGTCCCGCACCAAGAGGAAGGAGAAGAAGAAGGACTCCTGCAAACGGAAGGAGAAAAAGTCTTCCTCTTCTCACCACAAAGAGAAGAAGGAGAAATCTTCTTCCCACAAGCCGCATCGGAAAGGCGACAAGCACAAGAGGATGAGGAAAGTGGTCTACTACGAGACCGACACTTCATCAACATCAACCTCCGACTCCGATGCGCCATCCGTCACTTCTAAGCGCCAAGAGCGCAAGAAGTATAGTAAGATCCCCCTACACTACCCTCGCATTTCCAAACATACACCTTTACTTTCCGTCCCATTAGGAAAACCACCAACTTTTGATGGTGAAGATTACGCTAGGTGGAGCGATTTAATGCGATTTCATCTAATCTCGCTCCACAAAAGTATATGGGATGTTGTTGAGTTTGGTGCACAGGTACCATCGGTAGGGGATGAGAACTATGATGAGGATGAGGTGGCCCAAATCGAGCACTTCAACTCTCAAGCAACGACAATACTCCTCGCCTCTCTAAGTAGAGAGGAGTATAACAAAGTACAAGGGTTGAAGAGCGCCAAGGAGGTTTGGGATGTGCTCAAAACCGCGCACGAAGGAGATGAGCTCACCAAGATCACCAAGCGGGAAACGATCGAGGGGGAGCTCGGTCGGTTTCGGCTTCGCAAAGGGGAGGAGCCACAACACATGTACAACCGGCTCAAGACTCTGGTGAACCAAGTGCGCAACCTCGGGAGCAAGAAGTGGGATGACCACGAAGTGGTAAATGTTATTTTAAGATCTCTCATTTTTCTTAATCCCACTCAAGTTCAATTGATTCGTGGTAATCCTAGATATACTAAAATGACCCCCGAGGAAGTTATCGGGCATTTTGTAAGTTTTGAGTGCATGATAGAAGGCTCGAGGAAAATCAACGAGCTTGGCGACCCATCCGAAGCCCAACCAGTTGCATTCAAGGCAACGGAGGAGAAGAAGGAGGAGTCTACACCAAGTAGACAACCAATAGACGCCTCCAAGCTCGACAATGAGGAAATGGCGCTCGTCATCAAGAGCTTCCGCCAAATCCTCAAGCAAAGGAAGGGGAAGGACTACAAGTCCCGCTCCAAGAAGGTTTGCTACAAGTGTGGTAAGCCCGGTCATTTTATTGCTAAATGTCCTATATCTAGTGACAGTGACCGAGGCGACGACAAGAAGGGGAGAAGAAAGGAGAAGAAAAGGTACTACAAGAAGAAGGGCGGCGATGCCCATGTTTGTCGGGAATGGGATTCCGACGAAAGCTCAAGCGACTCCTCCGACGACGAGGACGCCGCCAACATCGCCGTCACCAAGGGACTCCTCTTCCCCAACGTCGGCCACAAGTGCCTCATGGCAAAGGACGGCAAAAAGAAGAAGGTTAAATCCAACTCCTCCACTAAATATGAATCTTCTAGTGATGATAATGCTAGTGATGAGGAGGATAATTTGCGTTCCCTCTTTGCCAACCTTAACATAGCTCAAAAAGAAAAATTAAATGAATTAGTTAGTGCTATTCATGAAAAGGATGACCTTTTGGATGCCCAAGAGGATTGTCTAATTAAAGAAAACAAGAAACATGTTAAGGTTAAAAATGCTTATGCTCTAGAAATTGAGAAATGTGAAAAATTATCTAGTGAGCTAAGCACTTGCCGTGAGATGATTGACAACCTTAGACATGAAAATGCTAGTTTAAATGCTAAGGTTGATTCACATGTTTGTAATGTTTTAATTCCCAATCCTAGAGATAATAATGATGATTTGCTTGCTAAGATTGAAGAATTAAACATTTCTCTTGCTAGCCTTAGATTAAAGAATGAAGATTTAATTGCTAAGGCTAAAGATTTTGATGTTTGCAAAGTTACAATTTCCGATCTTAGAGATAAAAATGATATTCTTCATGCTAAGATTGTTGAACTTAATTCTTGCAAACCCTCTACATCTATTGTTGAGCATGTATCTATTTGTACTAGATGTAGAGATGTTGATGTTAATGCTATTCATGATCATATGGCTTTAATTAAACAACAAAATGATCATATAGCTAAACTTGATGCTAAAATTGCCGAGCACAACTTAGAAAATGAGAAATTTAAATTTGCTCGTAGCATGCTTTATAATGGGAGACGCCCTGGCATTAAGGATGGCATTGGCTTTCAAAGGGGAGACAATGTCAAAATTAGTGCCCCTCCTAAAAGATTGTCAAATTTTGTTAAGGGCAAGGCTCCCATGCCTCAGGATAACGAGGGTTACATTTTATACCCTGCCGGTTATCCCGAGGACAAAATTAGGAAAATTCATTCTAGGAAGTCTCACTCTGGCCCTAATCATGCTTTTATGTATAAGGGTGAGACATCTAGCTCTAGGCAACCAACCCGTGCCAAGTTGCCTAGAAAGAAAACTCCTAATGCATCAAATGATCATGCCATTTCATTTAAAACTTTTGATGCTTCTTATGTGCTTACTAACAAATCCGGCAAAGTAGTTGCCAAGTTTGTTGGGGGCAAACACAAGGGTTCCAAGACTTGTGTTTGGGTACCCAAAGTTCTTGTGTCTAATGCCAAAGGACCCAAAACCGTTTGGGTACCTAAAATCAAGAACTAAAATTGTTTTGTAGGTTTATGCATCCGGGGGCTCAAGTTGGATACTCGACAGCGGGTGCACAAACCACATGACCGGGGAGAAAAGGATGTTCTCCTCATATGAGAAAAACCAAGTTCCCCAACGAGCTATCACATTCGGGGATGGAAATCAAGGTTTGGTCAAAGGACTTGGTAAAATTGCTATATCTCCTGACCATTCTATTTCCAATGTTTTTCTTGTTGATTCTTTAGACTACAACTTGCTTTCTGTTTCCCAATTATGTCAAATGGGTTACAACTGTCTTTTTACTGATGTAGGTGTCACTGTCTTTAGAAGAAGTGATGATTCAATAGCATTTAAGGGTGTGTTAGAGGGTCAGCTATACTTAGTAGATTTTGATAGAGCTGAGCTTGACACATGCTTAATTGCTAAGACTAACATGGGTTGGCTCTGGCACCGCCGACTAGCCCATGTTGGGATGAAGAATCTTCATAAGCTTCTAAAGGGAGAGCACATTTTAGGATTAACAAATGTTCATTTTGAGAAAGACAGGATTTGTAGCGCATGTCAAGCGGGGAAGCAAGTTGGAATCCATCATCCACACAAGAACATCATGACGACCGACAGGCCGCTTGAGCTACTCCACATGGATCTATTCGGCCCGATTGCTTACATAAGCATCGGCGGGAGTAAGTATTGTCTTGTTATTGTGGATGATTATTCTCGCTTCACTTGGGCATTCTTTTTACAGGAAAAATCTCAAACCCAAGAAACCTTAAAGGGATTCTTGAGACGGGCTCAAAATGAGTTCGGTTTAAGGATCAAGAAAATAAGAAGTGACAACGGGACGGAGTTCAAGAACTCTCAAATTGAAGGCTTTCTTGAGGAGGAAGGCATCAAGCATGAGTTCTCTTCTCCCTACACGCCTCAACAAAATGGTGTAGTGGAGAGGAAAAATAGAACTCTTTTGGACATGGCAAGAACCATGCTTGATGAATACAAGACTTCGGATCGGTTTTGGGCGGAGGCGGTCAACACCGCTTGCTACGCCATCAACCGATTATATCTTCACCAAATCCTCAAGAAGACATCATATGAACTCCTAACCGGTAAAAAGCCCAACATTTCATATTTTAGAGTTTTTGGTAGCAAATGCTTTATACTTGTTAAAAGAGGTAGAAAATCTAAATTTGCTCCTAAGACTGTAGAAGGCTTTTTACTTGGTTATGACTCAAACACAAGGGCATATAGAGTCTTTAACAAGTCCTCAGGACTTGTTGAAGTTTCTTGTGACGTTGTGTTTGACGAAACTAACGGCTCTCAAGTAGAGCAAGTTGATCTTGATGAGATAGGTGAAGAACAGGCTCCATGCATAGCGCTAAGGAACATGTCCATTGGGGATGTGTGTCCTAAGGAATCCGAAGAGCCTCCAATTGCACAAGATCAACCATCCTCCTCCATGCAAGCATCTCCACCGACTGAAAATGAGGATGAAGCTCAAGTTGATAAAGTTGAAGATCAAGCAAATGAGCCACCTCAAGATGATAGCAATGATCAAGGGGGAGATACAAATGAGGAAGACAAGGAGGATGAAGAGCAAAGGCCGCCACACCCAAGAGTCCACCAAGCAATCCAACGAGATCACCCCATCGACACCATCCTCGGCGACATTCATAAGGGGGTAACCACTCGATCTCGTGTTGCACATTTTTGTGAACATTACTCTTTTGTTTCCTCTATTGAGCCCCACAGGATAGAGGAAGCACTTCAAGATTCGGATTGGGTGGTGGCAATGCAAGAGGAGCTCAACAATTTCACGAGGAACGAGGTATGGCATTTAGTTCCACGTCCTAACCAAAATGTTGTAGGAACCAAATGGGTCTTCCGCAACAAGCAAGATGAGCATGGTGTGGTGACAAGGAACAAAGCTCGACTCGTGGCCAAAGGGTATTCACAAGTCGAAGGTTTGGATTTCGGTGAAACCTATGCACCCGTAGCTAGGCTTGAGTCAATTCGCATATTATTGGCCTATGCTACTTACCATGGCTTTAAGCTTTATCAAATGGACGTGAAAAGTGCCTTCCTCAATGGACCAATCAAGGAAGAGGTCTATGTTGAGCAACCTCCCGGCTTTGAAGACAGTGAGTACCCTAACCATGTCTATAGGCTCTCTAAGGCGCTTTATGGGCTCAAGCAAGCCCCAAGAGCATGGTATGAATGCCTAAGAGATTTCCTTATTTCTAATGGCTTCAAAGTCGGCAAGGCCGATCCTACACTCTTTACTAAAACTCTTGAAAATGACTTGTTTGTATGCCAAATTTATGTTGATGATATTATATTTGGGTCTACTAACGAGTCTACATGTGAAGAGTTTAGTAGGATCATGACACAGAAATTCGAGATGTCTATGATGGGGGAGTTGAAGTATTTCTTAGGATTCCAAGTAAAGCAACTCCAAGAGGGCACCTTCATTAGCCAAACAAAATACACTCAAGACATCTTAACCAAGTTTGGAATGAAGGATGCCAAGCCCATCAAGACACCCATGGGAACTAATGGGCATCTCGACCTCGACACGGGAGGTAAGTCCGTAGATCAAAAGGTATACCGGTCAATGATAGGTTCTTTACTTTATTTATGTGCATCTCGACCGGATATTATGCTTTCCGTATGCATGTGTGCAAGATTCCAAGCCGACCCTAAGGAAGCTCACCTTACGGCCGTGAAACGAATCTTGAGATATTTGGCTTATACTCCTAAGTTTGGGCTTTGGTATCCTAGGGGATCCACATTTGATTTGATTGGATATTCGGATGCCGATTGGGCGGGGTGCAAAATCAATAGGAAGAGCACATCGGGGACTTGCCAGTTCTTGGGAAGATCCTTGGTGTCTTGGGCTTCAAAGAAGCAAAATTCGGTCGCTCTTTCCACCGCCGAAGCCGAGTACATTGCCGCAGGCCATTGTTGCGCGCAATTGCTTTGGATGAGGCAAACCCTGCGGGACTACGGTTACAAATTTACCAAAGTCCCCTTGCTATGTGATAATGAGAGTGCAATCAAAATGGCTGACAATCCCGTCGAGCATAGCCGCACTAAACACATAGCCATTCGGTATCACTTTTTAAGGGATCACCAACAAAAGGGGGATATCGAGATTTCTTACATTAATACTAAAGATCAATTAGCCGATATCTTTACCAAGCCTCTTGATGAACAATCTTTTAACAAACTTAGGCATGAGCTAAATATTCTTGATTCTAGGAATTTCTTTTGTTAACTTGCACTCATAGCTCATTTGTATGCCTTTTGATCACATCTCTTTCATATGCTATGACTAATGTGCTTTCAAGACTATTTCAAACCAAGTCACAGGTGTATTGAAAGGGAATTGGAGTCTTCGGCGAAGACAAAGGCTTCCACTACGTAACTCATCCTTCGCTGTCTCTCCATGCAACTCTCCGTTCTAGGGGGAGAAAACATGAGCACCAAGCAAAAGGACTTCGTCTTTGGTATAATCTTAACTCATTTATTTTCATGACCAAAGGGGAAGATAGCACCTCGCGGGCTCTAATGATCCCGTTTTTGGCGATTCATGCCAAAAAGGGGGAGAAAGGAGCCCAAAGCAAAAGGACCGCACCACCACCTATTTCAAAAACTCAGTGTTGAATATTTTTCAATTGGTATCCTATTGTGTTCAAAAAGAGGAGAAAGTAGTATTTCAAAATGATACATCAAAACCCTCTTGAACACTAAGAGGAGGATCTCATTTAGGGGGAGTTTTGTTTAGTCAACGGAAAAGCATTTGAAACAGGGGGAGAAAATTTCAAATCTTGAAAATGCTTTATCTTTTTCACTTGCCTTTGACTATTGCAAAAGAACTTTGAAATGGATTTACATAAAAAGAATTTGCAAAAACAAAACATGTGGTGCAAGAGTGGTCCAAAATGTTAAATAAGAAAGAAACATTCCATGCATATCTTGTAATAAGTTATATTGGCTCAATTCCAAGCAACCTTTACACTTACATTATGCAAACTAGTTCAATTATGCACATCTCTGTTTGCTTTGGTTTGTGTTGGCATCAATCACCAAAAAGGGGGAGATTGAAAGGGAATTAGGCTTACACCTAGTTCCTAAATAATTTTGGTGGTTGAATTGCCCAACACAAATAATTGGACTAACTAGTTTGCCCAAGTGTATAGATTATACAGGTGTAAAAGGTTCACACTCAGCCAATAAAAAGACCAGGTTTTGGATTCAACAAAGGAGCAAAGGGGCAACCGAAGGCACCCCTGGTCTGGCGCACCGGACTGTCCGGTGTGCCACCGGACAGTGAACAGTACCTGTCCGGTGCACCAGGGGACTCAGACTCAAACTCGCCACCTTCGGGAATTTCCAGAGGCACTCGCGCTATAATTCACCGGACTGTCCGGTGTACACCGGACAGTGTCCGGTGCGCCAAGGGAGGTCAGCCTCAGGAACTCGCCAGCTTCGGGAAAAGCCAACGGCTCGTCCGCTATAATTCACCGGACTGTCCGGTGTGCACCGGACTGTCCGGTGTGACTCTGGAGCAACGGTCATCTCCGCGCCAATGGCTCTCTGCCGCGCATTTAATGCGCGCTCTGCGCGCGCAGAAGTCAGAATCGCCCATGCTGGCACACCGGACAGCAAACAGTACCTGTCCGGTGTGCACCGGACACCCAGGCGGGCCCACAAGTCAGAAGCTCCAACGGCTAGAATCCAACGGCAGTGATGACGTGGCAGGGGCACCGGACTGTCCGGTGTGCACCGGACTGTCCGGTGCGCCATCGAACAGACGCCTCCAGCCAACGGTCAAGTTTGGTGGTTGGGGCTATAAATACCCCAACCACCCCACCATTCATTGCATCCAAGTTTTCCACTTCTCAACTACTACAAGAGCTCTAGCATTCAATTCTAGACACACCAAAAGAGATCAAATCCTCTCCAATTCCACAAAAGGCTTTAGTGATTAGAGAGAGAGATTTGCCGTGTTTCTTTTGAGCTCTTGCGCTTGGATTGCTTCTTTTCTTTCTCACTTGCTCTTGTGATTAACACTCAATTGTAATCAAGGCAAGAGGCACCAATTGTGTGGTGGCCCTTGCGGGGAAGTTTTGTTCCCGGCTTTGATTTGAGAAGAGAAGCTCACTCGGTCCGTGGGACCGTTTGAGAGAGGGAAGGGTTGAAAGAGACCCGGCCTTTGTGGCCTCCTCAACGGGGAGTAGGTTTGCAAGAACCGAACCTCGGTAAAACAAATCTCCGTGTCTCACTTGCTTATTCGCTTGGGATTTGTTTTGCGCCCTCTCTCGCGGACTCGTTTTTATTTCTAACGCTAACCCGGCTTGTAGTTGTGTTTATATTTGTAAATTTCAGCTTCGCCATATTCACCCCCCCCCCTCTAGGCGACTTTCAGCAACATTAGAAACGATAAGGATTGTCGAAGAAGCTGTTGACGAAGCTGTCGAAAAGATATTGAAAGAAGACTAAATTCTTGTGTACTAAGAAATGTAATATTTGTGTATGAGTCGAACATTGAACATTTGTATATATATTAATGTAATATATTTCTTTGCGATGCATGAAATCTATGTACTTACCTGTTTTTGAGCCTTCGGCGAAAAAACACCTTCCCTTCTTTTCATGTTTCGCAAAGAAAAATCACCCCTTCTTATGCTGTAGCTGTTATACAATATTGTTGTCGACGAAAATTTTCTTGGTATGTAAAATTATAGCTGTTGAAGGTACACTTTGTGCTTCAGCACATTGTACCATTCATCAAATATTTTGAAAGAAGCATCTTTGCTTCTCCACAGTTCTGTTACCGATGTGATATGATGTATGATGTAATGCTATGCGAAATGATGCGATGATATGATGCAGCATGATGTTTATGCCGAAGACGCATACCCACATGAAAATACACCCAGACTCTGCATCCCCTTAGGAACGACTTTTGAGTCTCTTCACCTTCTATTTCGGTGGAATTTAAGCTCTGCATCCCCTTAGGAACGACTTTTGAGCTTCTTCACCTTCTATTTCGGTGGTATTTAAGCTCTGCATTCCCTTAAGAATGACTTTTGAGCTTCTTCACCTTTTTATTTCGGTGGCATATTGGCTCTGCATTCCCTTAGGAACGACTTTTGAGCTTTGAAACTTACTCTATGCTCCCTTAGGAACGACTTTGTAGCTTCAGAACTTACTATGCGCTCCTTTAGGAACGACTTTGTAGCTTCAGAACTTATTCTGCGCTCTCTTAGGAACAACTTTGTAGCTTTGGAAGCATTGTTATGGGAATGCGTTCCACACTTGATGATGTGTCCACAATAATATTACATCAAATTGGAGATTAAACCTTCGTGAATTGTTATTCATGCAAGAAAAAAATGACAGACAAAAATAAGATACACCAAATTAGGATATTCTTTAGTAAATGTGCTTCGACTCGGGCACAGTGCTGTTGACAGTGCGAGCTTCGGACTCCTCCCAAAGATCGCGATGTTGCTGAGCGTGGTGACTCCCTCCGAAGCCCCTGGCCATTTCAGAGTATCTGTAGGCTTCTTCCCTTCTTTGACGAAAATCATTGTCGGCTCTGATGTACTCATCCATTTTCTGGAGAAGCTTCTCCAAAGTTTGCGGTGGCTTCCTTGCAAAGTATTACACCGTAGGTCCTGGCTGGAGCCCCTTGATCATGGCCTCGACGACGATCTCATTGGGCACTATAGGTGCTTGAGCTCTCAGGTGCAAGAACCTTCGGACATACGCATGCAAATACTCCTCCTGGTCCTGCGTACACTGAAAGAGAGCTTGGGCAGTGACTGGCTTCGTTTAAAAACCCTGAAAGCTGGTCACTAACATGTCCTTTAGCTTCTGCCATGATGTAATTGTCCCTGGCCGAAGAGAGGAGTACCAAGTTTGAGCCACACTTTTGACTGTCATGACAAAGGACTTCGCCATGACTGCAGTATTGCCCCCATATAAGGATATGGTTGCTTCGTAGCTCATCAGGAATTGCTTCGGGTCTGAGTGTCCGTCATACATGGGGAGCTGAGGTGGCTTGTATGATAGCGGCCACGGGGTAGCCTACAATTCTGCTGCCAAGGGAGAAGCACCATCAAAAGCAAAATTGCCATGATGAAAGTCACCATACCATTCATCATCATTGAATGTGTTTTCTTTGTGAAGCTCCCTGTGTTGGGGCCTTCGGTCTTGGTCATCCTGAGTGAGGTGACACATTTCTTCAGCAGCTTTGTCGATCTTCTTCTGAAGGTCGGCGAGCCGAAGCATCTTTTCCCTCTTCCTTTGCACCTGTTGGTGGATAGCCTCCAAATCCCTGATCTCTTGATCTAGCTCCTCCTCTTGAGGTGTTGGGCTAGTAGCCTTCCTCTTGTGGCTCCTAGCTTCTCGCAGCGTCTCCTGATTAGTATCCAGTGGCTATAGGGTAGCCCCTGGTACCGTGACTTCTTTGGTGGCATTGCGAAAGTCGATGCTTGCCGAAGGTGGTCGATTGAGTTCACCGGAGGTGGGCGCCAATGTTGGTCCTTGTTCTCGAATGCTATACATCAAGAACAAAGCAACACAATTGTTAACGATTAGAGACCTTCGTCCTTCGAAGCATTATCTCCTTTGGGATATAATGATCTTCAGATGAAGGTCATGAAGGGCATACCTTCATCATCTCAGTGAACGAATATAAATAAAGACATATGAAACACAAAAGAATATGAATAATCATTACAAATCATTAGATTATTTATATTCTTATTTTATAAACATGGATAAACATCAATGATATTAATATTACATCAATACCTTCGGTTTGCTAGAAGGTAAAAATGCGAGAGTGATTACAATTCAGCGTGAACTGTACGGTTTTACTGTTCATCTATTTATAGGCACGGGACGCAGCCCGGATAAGATTACATCCATGCCCCTGACATCTACTCTTAACCATAATGCAAACTATCAAGGACTAAGTAGTCTTTTCTCCCTTAGGTCGGTTTCGTCCTTCATCTTCGTTAATATGCCAAGCCGAAGCTCCTTTAGCCGTAGCTTCGGCGTCCATCCATGTTGCCTTCGGGTTGTATCCTCATATCACACGTCTTTATCCCAAAGCCGAAGCTTCCTATAATAGTCTGTCATACTGAAAACATATGGTTAGTCATGTTTTTAGTACCTTCGGAAAGGGAAGGCCCACAACAAACCCTTATTTGTTGATCAGCCTTACACTTCACATGAACTCACACCTTTGGTGAGTTCATGCGCATTATTCGACACAACTTGTTGAACTATGATCTTTTGTGAGCTCACTCTTGCGATATATAAACCCTCAGGTGAAGAGAAGGTGGTCGAAGAGGAGCCGCCCTACAATGAAGCATATGAGTTGATCTAGGTGACGTCTCCCAGTCAGCTTTGTGGCGCCAGGGAAATAATATTTAGTTCGCCTTATTATTATCATTTATTTTTGTAAGACTTCCGCTATGTAATAATTACATTTATGATATTTATGACATTTATCTCTATACACTTTGTCATTATATGTGATGTTCTTACTTGACGCACATATGAGACGCACCCGATTTTATCCTTTAAATCCGGGTGTGACACCTTAAGGGCTAGTTTGTGAAATCAAATCCCCTCCAAGAATTCATTCAATCTCGTGGAATGGGATTTGGGTTCCCAAACGAGTTCTAAGGGCTGATTTGGTGACCAGGGATCACAGAGAGATTGGAGGGGATTGATAAGAAAATTTGTTTATTTATCCCTCAATCCCTCCAATCCCCATGATCCACTTATCACCAAATCAACCCTAAAAGAGTTTTACTTCACGTTCTAAATGTTTACTTGTCAGGTTCATCAGGACCCAGCAAGCGGCGTACAAAAAAAAAATGAAGCTTAGATGCATGCATGGTAGCTATTGCTATCTTCAGAAACATATCCCTAATCAAGCTGTGCCGATGCGTCATGCGATTTGTTGGATCAAGGAGGTACACATATTGCAAAAACATGCTACTAGCACGGAGGAGCATATAAAAAAAATGCTGCAAGTCCCATCCAGTGCAGACGTGCGGTGCTTAGAAAGGTGTTTTCGTAGACAGCACTCTCTGTGTGGATCAAGCTAGGGAGACGAGATGTCGCGCAAGTTCTTTGCAGGGACGGACGAAGCCACTCGCGTAGTAGTGCGGCAGGCTACTCCACTCCACTTGTCGTCCATCTCCCACTAAAACAAATGCAGTCAGATTCTTCACCTGCTACGCCAACTACCCTTTTATTTCTCTGGACAGCACGAGATCGGCATGTGTTTTGTTTATTCAAACTCCTACTCCCGGATTGCAAGTTGGTTGAAACGATTCGAAGCTTGAGAAGGAGTTAAAATTCTCGGTGGCAATTTGCATATCTGTTAGAGCTGCATATCTGTTGCCATCGAAGAGGAAACAAAAGTACAAAACCATCAAACCACACACGTATCTTCTGCTGGCGAAGAATTCGCGGCACAAACTCAACGCCGTCCATTGGCTAAGTTGGCTCTGATGTCCCTATCGGCCACCAACCGACCGGACTGGGCATGAGATGGGAGGGAGTACAAGATGGGCGTGAGATGAGCGAGGACCCTCTTCCTCCTGCTGCTGCTCTGGCGTCGCCGCCCCTCCCAAGAACACCAGGTAGGCATCCCCCCCTGCATCCATCGCCTCTGCAAGTAGCGCTAGCTGGCTTCCTGGTTCGGTTCGGTTCGGTTCAATCCAATCCAATCCAATCCAACAATCCAGCGCGTGGTTTTCTCTGCAGTTTGCTTTTTAGTTTCTTCGCCCTGCAGGAACTTCTTTCGGTCCGAATCTGAATGAGGTTGTTTTCTAATTCTGGTCGTGTTTTGGGGGTTTTGAAAGTTGTAGACTGAACTCTCAGATAGTAGAATGAGGTAATAACAAATTAATCCGTTTGTCATCTACTCAGGCTCTAATTTAATTTAAGCGGAGGGAAGCTTGATCGATCAGTCTGACACTGCCCTCGTTAAGTTATAGCAAATGCCTCCCGCTTCGACGGATGCAAACAATGCGATCCAGAAGCTGTACGACGTCTGCAGAGCCTCACTGTCCGAGAAGGGGCCTCTATCTCCTCGTGACTCTCTCGACAACGTCCGTGCTGCGTTAGGTATGTAACGACTAAGGACTGCCTGCCTGCCTCCCTCCAGCACCTTCTTGGTTCTCCTGATGATGATGGCATGCATGCATGATCTTTCTGGCAGACATGGTTACCCCGTCCGACGTCGGCCTTGAGCGCGAGGCTGGAGCTGTGCGTGCTTGGAGGAGCCCACGGGCGGCCCTGGGCCGGAAGAGGGTTTTCCATTCCAGCCCAGCCATCAGATATCGCCATATATAGGAGTGCGCAAGCTTCTCGGTAAGCCCAGCCCAGCCCAATAAAAGAGGAATTTCTTCTCTCTCTCTCTTCATTTCCACTGCCAAACTAATAAACATGCGTATATATGTATAACAGACAGCTGATATGCGATATATGCAGATTGGGATGTTTTGCATGCCGGCATCATCCATCATCCCGCTCCACAACCATCCTGGAATGACCGTGCTCAGCAAGGTTTTGTACGGCGCGGCGCACGTCAGATCATACCGCTGGATTGAATCAGCTGGATCGTCCATTAACCTGTCGAAAGGTAGCATTTTTTTTTTGTTTCGGCTGTTTGGATTTACTAGACAACCTGCGTTAAATCCGCAACTGTCTGTGATCATCATACCGCTGCGCATGCAGCGAGGCCAGCCAAGGTTGTAAGGGACGGCGAGATGTCCGCGCCGTGCGGAGCGATGGTTCTTCGTCCAGAGGAAGGCGGCGACGTCCACGCCTTGAGAGCCATCACTCCCTGCGCCATCCTCCACATCCTGACGCCCCCGTACTCCTCGCAGGACGGGAGGCACTGCTCCTACTTCCGGAGACGCCCAAGATCACACCCATCGGGTTAGCTGCTTTTAATTTCATCTTGTCCCGCCCACTACGTGCTGCATCTGCATTCAGCTGCGCCTTCATTTCTTACAGCAGCTTAGTTTGCTGTGGTTTTTTTTTTTGTTTCAGGCGTTTTATTGAACCGAACAGGGGGGTCTGAGTTCGTGTGGCTGGAAGAATACCAGCCACGTCACAACTTCATCATTAGAAGGGACCTGTACACAGGACCCGCTTTAAAGTTATGATGACATCATGACAAACAGGGGGGATAATTATTTATATACGCTTCCCCTTTGGCTTCTTATTAAGTTATATCGATGGACAATGCAAGCACTTAGCTATATGCTTGGCACTTTTTTATTTATATGGTAGTATTAAAAAGACAGTTGATTATCCTACGTACAGGGCCGCCTGCTGCCGAATTTTTTATATTTTAGCCCTTTTTTTGAAAAAAATTCACGTTTGGACCTTAAAAAATTTTAATGTCATTTTTGGACCCTTTGATCGGCGCCATAGCCAATGGCGCCGAGGTAACACAGCTCGGCGCCATAGGCTATGGCGCCGAGGTGTGTGTTACGCTGGCACAAACGGACGTCGTGGCACCGACGTGGCACCGACATGGAACCGAGCTCGGCGCCATAGATCTTGGCGCCGAGCTCTGTTATGTACACAAAACTTGTCTAGCTCAGTTGGTAGAGCTCAAGGCTTTTAACCTTGTGGTTGTGGGTTCAAGCCCCATGATAGGCATGTTATCATACTTTTTTTTTGTCTTTGACACTGATTTTTTTTGTTGTCCAGATTTTTCGTTTATGTCGCTGATTTGTCCGTCTAGATTTATTTCTTATCCAGATTTTTGTTTTTGTGACTGATTTGTTTATCCGTCCATATTTTTTTCGTTTATTAAGCTTAAGGAAACGTACTTACATTGGTTAGCGGCCACCGGTTTAGCTATGGTGCATCGTGGTTTTTTTCGTTTATGCCGCTGATTTGTCCGTCCAAATTTATTTCTCATCTTGATTTGTTTTTGCTTTTGCGACTGATTTGTTTATTACATTTTGTTTAATAGTACTGAATAATCCATCTGGCCCTTGGTGCATTGTAAACCCCACATGCTTAAGCTTGATTCCGTCCTCTCGCTAATTACAAGTGATTTTAAACATTAAATAATATACTAAAAACTAAAGTACACCATTTAAAATGTTAAAAATATTTATATCATAAACAAATGATTGTGTTAATCTTACATTAGTAGTGATGTACAATGATAAATTTTAATTAATATTAAAAAGTATAATTTCGAATACATTAGATTATTGGAGTTTTAGAGTCCAAAATATAAATATACTTAATAAACAAAAAGATTATAATTAGAGTCCAAAATATAGATATACAAGGTATAAATAAACAGCGACTTGATGATTTTATAAAGTACTTTGTACTTCCATAGGGTGGGTTACTTATGTGCATGGTACTTGCGTCACGCAGTTTGAATAAACAAAAACAAAAACAAAAAATATCTAGATGAATAAATAAATCGGTCACAAAAACAAAAAAACTAGATGAAAAATAAATCTGGACGGACAAATCAGCGACATAAACGAAAAATATAGACAACAAAAAAACAAATTAGTGATAAAAAAATACGTCCACGATGGAGCTTGAACCCACAACCTCAAAGTTAAAAGTCTTGCACTCTACCGACTAAGCTAAACATACTTTGCTGTTACATATCCGAGCTCGGCGCCATAGATCTTGGCGCCGAGCTCGGTACCACGTTGGCGCCACGTCGTTGAGGTTGGGCCAGCGTAGCACGCACCTCGGCGCCATAGCCTATGGCGCCGAGCTGTGTTACCTCGGCGCCATTGGCTATGGCGCCGAGCAAAGGGTCCAAAACTGACATTAAAATTTTCTAAGGTCCAAACGTGAATTTTTTTCCGAGGAAGGGCTAAAATATAAAAAATAGGGCCGCCTGCTGTATGTATTATTCTAAGATAATGTTATTGTACATCTGATGATGTCACCCACTGACAGAATGTTATTTATATAATAATTATATGAAAAGCGAAAGGTGTTTTTGAGCCTTCCTTTGGATACGGACCTACTGTATGTATTATTCTAAAGATAATGTTTTTGAGCCTTCCTCTTGGAATTGCCGTTTCTTTTTTTTAAACAAGTTTCCTCCTGTCGTTGAAGAGCTGGGCCACATACAGAAACACTTCTGTTTTCATAGGAACCCTAGCTACATTTCCAAAATATATATGCTGCATGTTCCTGCATTTCTGCCAGCTTCAACAACCGCCCTGCAGTGTGGTTTCTCCGTGACTCTACGTAGGATCCATGATCATCACTACCCGAACAAACTCGGCAAACTGTTTGTCGAGTGTGACGGCAAAGAAGTTTCGGCGAACTGTACATCGGTAGCGACCTCTTTGTCGAGTGCTTTTTGTCGGACACTCGGTAAATACTTTGTCGAGTGCCACCTGATACTCGTCAAAGACTTTATCGAGTGCCACCTGGTACTCAGCAAAGAAAAGTCGCTGGCACGGCGCTATGTGACGGTGACGGAGCCTTTACCGAGTGTCATGGACTAGATCTCCGCAAAAGGGAGCACCAATGGCCCCCTTTGTTGGTCCCTTTGTCGAGTGCACTGGGAGGCACTCGCAAAGGGTGTTTTTTTCTCGAGTGTCGAGGCTACAACACTTAACAAAGAAGCTTTAGCAGTTCCCAGGTGTGCCTAACACTTGGTAAAGTACCTCTTTGTCGAGTGTTACACTGGGCAAAGTGACTAGAAAACCCCATTTTTATTTATTTTTATTATTACATTCAAATAAACAAAAGATATATATCATTGCCATCACATATATCACAAAATCAAAACATATATCACCAATACCATATATCTCACAAATATCACCACATCAAACAAGTTTCACAAACATAAGTCTCCAACACTCACAAACGTAAGTCTCAAGTATCTCACAAAGTATTACCAATATTAAAAAGTTCAGACCAAGTTATTTCACAAAGTATTACCTACACCAACAAACATAAGATCATGTGCACAAAGTATTTCAGCAAGGTGGACATCTGGACTAGTTCGACGATAGGCTGGGCGATCCATGAGGGTTGTTTGATGATGCTGATTGTCCCTGCACAGAGAAGAGATTGCATGTATCAGACTAGATGAATATATATCATGTAGGACTAAAATTTTGATACTCACATGAGTATGGAACCGAGCAGGGTCAGATGGAGGGAAAACGGAGGTGGTGGACCAAATCCCTGTGCAACGTCAAGGCTCTGCATGTACTGGATCATCTATGTCATCCTCTACTAATCCGCCAAGCGAGCCGCCCGGTCTGCTTCCTACTACGCCCTCATCCTTACCTCCATCTCCATATGTTCCCTTCTCTCTTCTTCTAGCTGGTGTAACACCCTAAATTTGGGGTATAATGTTTTTTTTAATATCCACAATTTCAGGTGTTACCATTTCTTTTCTTCGCTTTTCTTTTCATTTTTCTAAATATTGTAGAGTTATTTTGTTACGTATATAGGCGTAAGCCTAGTAAAATAAAACCCTAAGGGAGTAATGATTGTTGCATCATGCTGGAATATATTTGTTGTGGCGTGGTGTTTTTCTTTGGTGTGTGTCCATTTAATATGTGGTTTATTATTGTAAATGCATTCGATAGTAGAAAATATAAAAGAGAAAGAAATAAAAAGGAAAATAAGAACGCAGCCAAGCAACCCCTCACCCTCGGCCTCCCTGTGTACCCCACTCCTGCCCTACTCCTGGCCAGCCTGCCGCGCCAGCGGCCCGCCGAGCTATGCGCGGCCTAGCTCCCCGCGCCCACCTTTGCCTGGCTTGTTTGTGCGGCCCACCGCGCCAAGTCGCAAGCCGGCCAAACCTCGTAGCCTAGCAGTCGCGCCCCCGCGTGCCCTAGCGTCCGCTCCGTGTTCCCCAGGACGCACGTGTCCAGTCGGCGTCTCGTCGTGAGCGCCCGCCACCGGCCAGTGGGCCCCACAAGTCAGCACCGACTCATGTTCAACTTCCCCCGGTCGTCTCCCCCGCGATGTGCGTGCCCACCTTGCCCACGTCGCCCCAAAACAGGAACTAGCACTCCTGTTACCTCATCCCTCGCGTCCAGCTCCGCCAGAACCACACACAACCCACGCCCCGCCCATTCTCACCCAGTTCCGGCTACCCACGCCCCGCCCATTCTCACCCACGCGCGGTGGCGGAGGATAGATAAAAATTTAGGTATGGGTCTACGTCGTATAATAGTACACAACTAATTAAATTATAGAATAAAAATGCACAACATATAATCCTGGCCTATATGGAACTCATTGGTTATACCTTTATAATTGGCATCTTCTTCACATCGAACCTCTTCATCGTCCTCTAACTAAGATTCAATAGCTTCCTCCACTATTGGTGGATTGTCCTCCTGGCCAACTCCACTCCCATAAATACTTGTGTTTGTGCTACTAGATACCCGACTAAAATAACTATTCAAATCTACGAGTTTGTGATTTTCTTTTGTTTCTTCTCCCTATCATCTTAAATTGTGCTAACCTTGTGTTTCTATGGCTGGTTTATTAAATTTTGTTTTCATATGTAGGTATGGTTTGGACTACACCTAGCTATAATGGCTCCTTCGCCCCTGGCTGAGCGCAGGCGCGGGCCCGTCGCGCTGTTTCCCTCGGCTGTCGTCGAGCCGCTGTGCAGCCACACCGTCACGCTGACATTGACGCCGGCGAGCCCGTCTTCCCCGACGAGCCCTTCGTCTCTGGTGACTTGTGAGTTCCCTCCCATCTTTGTTCTTCGTTTCCGTTTTTTTCGGCGTCGTGCTGCTTTGCGTGCCCCGCTGCGTAGCCTCGTCGTGTCGTCCCTTCTGCAGCTGCGTAGCCCCGCCCCACGCGTCAGGCCGGTTGCGCGCCCCTGCACCCAGCAGGTGGTTGGCGCCCAGGCAGCCGCGGCCAGGGGTTGGCGTGGTCAAGTCGCTGGCTCCCTGGAATGGCGGCCAGGGCAGGGCCCAGCGAGCTCTGCCGCTAGGAGGGCCATGGCTGGCCACAGCTCCTGCGCAACGCCGACGCGCAGCTGTACCTGCTCCCCTGGCGTCCTTCGTCCGGTCAGCCGCGACCTCCTCTGGCCGGCCATCAGCCTCCGTCCATGCATGAATTTTTTGGATGAGGAAAACTGTTCTCCCTGCATGCATGCGATTAGTGGAAGGCTAAACCATCACTAGTGGGCCCCACTGCATGCCGTGGGAAACCTCCCGCACGCATGCGTGGAAAATGCCCCCTTCCAAACATGGTCACATGTCAGTCATCCATTAGCCCTTCCCTTGTGCAAGATCTTCTGTGGCAAGATTCTCTATCCCCATAGGTGCGGCCAAATCTTCAGTCAGTCAATTTGCGCCACCTCGCGCAGTTTGTTAAACCTCCATGTCCTTTGTGTTAAACGTCTATTTTAACCTGTTCCAATTGCGTTAACTTTATAATAATGTCGACAACATATTAGTAATATTATTTTGTCGTGACTGTTGGAGCGAAGGCAAAGACGCCACCCTTCGCTCGAGGCCTTCGCTGCAGTCGCTGGCCCGACGGAGACAAAGCGGGCAGGGACACCCTTCGCTTTATCCGGCACCAGACGAAGGCCTGCGACGTCGTCATCCCACAGTGCGGCCTCGTCCAGCTCAGAGGCCCACGTGTGATCCGGCCCATTGTAACGGGCCTTGCGTGGCCGCCGCGTGTTACGGGCCTAATTTGTAAAGGCATTCCTGTAATTACAGTCTGTAACCCTGCTTTATGGGAATATTCTGGGGATAACCTAGGTGGCTAAGGGCATATGTGTCCTTAACACAAGGCGCTGGGCGCTCAGATACCTATAAATACCCCCGCACAGTGCCCGTGAGAGGCCAGATTAACAGAGCTATTGCCAACACGCGCGAGAACCCTGTTAACGTCATTGTTCACCCTTGTTGGATCCCCTTGCAACTGAGAGCAAGTTCCAACATTTGGCGCCCACCGTTCGTGCTACGAGAAAACCACCCGCGATGGCACCCAAGAGAGCTAACCCGAAGGCTGACGAGGTTGTGAAGGCAGTACTGCTCGCCGCAAGAAAGGGCAAGGCCCTCGCCCTCACCCAATCCACCCACCAAGAGGCCACTGAAGACAACGTTCCCCGCACCTGCGAAGACGACACTCTCCGCACCTGCGGCCCTGAAGGACAGTCGCAGCCACCCCCAGGCTTCGCCCCTCTGGAGGGCGCGGACCTCACCGAGGATGGTGAAGTCCTCGGCGTCTCAGCGGAAAAACAGCTACAGCTGCGCGCCCTGCGCCTCAAGAACCGCAATCTCCAGAGGCAGAAAGAGATACTGGAGGCCAAGCGCCAGCGCGTGTCCGCACTAGCCAAAGTGCGGCAAATGATACGCGACGAAGAGCAGAAGGCCCAGGACCTCGAGCGGGAGATCGCGCTGATGCAGCGCGAAGGCCACCTTGGCCTGCAGCACGGGCCACCCCTCCAGCAGCGCGCACAACTGGAAGACACGCGCGAAGGCCACCTTGGCCTGCAGCATGGGCCACCCCTGCAACACCGCGCACAACCGGAAGACCCGCGTTTCCCCCAGCGCGACCACACCTTCCCGCACGCCGCGCCATTCCAAGGGGTCAACTATCTCGACGAGCGAAGTCCCCTGGCGCCACACCTGCAAGTGACGCCTTGGCCAGCTAACTTCCGGGCAGGGACCTATCCCAAGTACAATGGCAGCACCGACCCGGCGCAATACATAATGAGTTATCAGGTCGCCGTTGCATCTTCCGGAGGGGACGACGCCACAATGGCGAAGTCTTTCATCATCGCCCTAGAGGGCCCAGCTCTCACCTGGTTCACCAGGTTGCCTCCGCTGTCCATTGATTCCTGGAGAAGCCTCCGGGACAAGTTCCTGCTCAACTTCCAAGGGTACCGCCCAGACACCGACGCCTTGGCCGAACTCTCGCTCTGCAAGCAGCTGGAAAAGGAGACTCTGCGGGAGTATTACCGCAAATTTTTAACACTCAAGTCACAGCTGCCCTCAGTCGATGACCAGATCGCTATCCACTACGCTATCAGTGGCCTTCGCGCTGGCGTCCTTTACAGCCACTGCATCAGAGATCCGCCCAAGAACCTCCAAGAATTATATCAGCTGTTTGAAAAGTACGCCAAATCCGAAGAGCTCCACCAGCGCAAAGAGTCCCAAAGGAAGCCCAAAGATGCTCCACAGTCCAGCCGCACGTGGACGAGGACTCCGCAGCCGGACTCCGGTCGAGACGGCCGCAACCAACAGCAAGTGCATAACATCGCCAACCAGCACCCCGCTGCTGACGCCCCTCGTCGCCAGGAGTATCCCCCCCAGGGCCGCAGAAATGGAACTCGCGGTAGGGGTCGGGGGCATGCGCAGCCGCCGCGCCGATTCTACTGCCTCTTCCACGGCGAAGACTGCACCCACCAAACCAAAGACTGCCCAGAAACGAAGGCCACCAGAGACAGGATGGCACGGGCGCAACCAGCCGACAACCCCAGAGTTGTCGCACACACTTACCGGCAACCCCCTCCACCATATATCCATGCCCCCGCCCTGCATCCACCGCACCACGCTTACCAACACCATCAGGAAGTACAAATCATACCTCCCCCACCCCCACCACCACACCAGCAACATCAAAACATCCCCCATGCTCCAAAGCAGGAAGACTTCGCCGATCAGCCATATCGCGGAGTCATTCACATGATAACTGGGGGGTCCAGCACAGACTTCGACACAAAGCGGCAGAAGCGGGACCACTACCGCAGCATCAACCACGTCGCCGTCACCGGCCCAGTCGTGCAGACAAAGTGGTCCCACATACCGTTAACCTTCGACGCACGAGACGTTGACCTACACATCGCCCCCCACTGCGACGCCATGGTTATCAATTGCAGCGTGGCAGGCTGGGACCTGCACAAAGTCCTAGTTGACAATGGCAGTCAGGCGGAAATCATCTTCCTCCACGCCTTCGATCGCATGGGCATAAGCCACAGCCTGCTCAAGCCTTCGGACAACCCGTTGTATGGCTTCGGCGACAAGGGCACCTTTCCTGTCGGTAAAATAGAGCTGCCTCTCTCCTTCGGTGTAGCACCCAATGCCCGAAGTGAGCAAGTAACCTTTGATATCGTGGATATGGTATATCCATACAATGCCATCATGGGCCGGGGCTCCATCAATAAGTTCGAAGCAGCCATTCATGGACTGTACCTATGTATGAAGATACCAGGTCCGTTAGGCGTCATTACGGTCTACGACAATCAACAGACTGCGCGCAACATAGAGCGGGACTTCGTGCCCGGTCAGAGAAACGTGCACTGCCTCACGGCCCAGCGCGAGGTCCCCGCGCCCGCCAGCCCAACCAATAAGCAGCACGACAAGGCACAGCTGCAGAGCAACGACGGGACCAAGACTGTCCCCCTCGATCAGGCCACGCCCAAGCAGACAGTCACTATCAGCGAAGACCTCACTTCACATGAAGAGGAGAAACTCCTCTGCTGCCTGTCCAAGAATAAAGATGTCTTCGCCTGGTCTGCCCTCGATCTGGTCGGAGTCAGCCGATCCATAATTGAGCACAGCTTGGGAATTGAGCCTTCGGTGCGACCAAAAAAGCAGAGGCTTCGCAAAATGTCCGACGAGAAGACAGAGGCCGCCAAGGCGGAGGTGCACCGCCTCCTGGAAGCCAAATTCATCGAGCCGGTGGCTTATCCCACGTGGCTCTCCAATGTTGTAATGGTACAGAAAAAAAGCGGGAAGTGGCGAATGTGCATCGACTTCACCAGTCTCAACAAGGCCTGCCCAAAGGACAATTTCCCGTTGCCGCGGATCGACAAAATAGTCGATAGCGCGGCCGGATGTGAGGTCATGTCTCTCCTCGACTGCTTCTCCGGTTACCACCAGATATACATGAAAGAGGAAGACAAGGCTAGCACCAGCTTTATAACACCCTTCGGCACATATTGCTTCATCAGAATGCCGGAGGGACTCAAGAACGCCGGGTACACCTTCTCCAGGCTTACCAAAACAGTGCTCGAAGGGCATGTTGGCAGAAATATATTCACATATGTGGACGACATTGTCGTCGCCAGCAAGAGCAAGGAGGACCATCTCGCTGACCTCGCCGAGACATTCGCGAACATGCGAGACGCACGACTCCGCCTAAACCCGGAAAAGTGCGTCTTCGGCGTTCGCCAAGGCAAAATATTGGGCTACCTGGTATCACACTGCGGCATCGAGGCCAACCCAACCAAGATTCAGGCCATCATAAACATGACGCCTCCGCAGTCCGCCCGAGACGTCCAGCGCCTGACAGGCAGATTGGCCACTCTCAACAGATTCATCTCCAGGTCCGCCGAGCGAAGTCTCCCCTTCCTCAAAACACTCCGTGGTGCAAAAGACTTCGCCTGGGGACCAGAGCAGGCGGCGGCCTTCGCCTCATTAAAACAGTACCTGACAGAGTTGGCCGTCCTTACAAGCCCCGACTCCTCGCTCCCCCTGTTGCTCTACGTCGCGGCTTCGCCGCATGCGGTCAGCGCGGCACTAGTGCAGGAGCAGACAGTTGAGGGCGTGGTCAGGCAGTGCCCCGTTTACTATGTCTTCGAAGTGCTGACACCGTCCAAGTGCAACATGACAGAGCTGGAGAAGATTGCCTACGCAGTCGTCATGTCTTCGCGCAAATTGCGCCATTACTTCGAAGCATTCAAGGTCCGAGTCACCTCAGACAGGGGACTCGGTGAATTGTTCAGAAACCCGGAGGCATCGGTGAGGATTGCCAAGTGGGCGGCCGAACTCTCCGGCTACCACATCAGCTTCGAGCCCAGGACAGCCATCAAGTCACAAGTCCTGGCAGACTTCGTCGTCGACTGGACTGGGCCAACAACACAGCCAGACCAGTCCGCAGAGAAGGTTTGGACGATCCATTGCGACGGCGCATGGTGCCATGCGGGGGCAGGCGCCGCTGCAGTCATCACCTCACCAGTCGGGGTCAAGCACAGATATGCAGCACGCCTTAGCTTCGCTCTAGAATCCGACAGATGCACAAATAATATAGCAGAATACGAAGCAGTCATCCTCGGCCTCCGCAAGCTAAGGGCCCTCGGAGTCACCACCTGCATCATCAAAACAGACTCTAAGGTAGTTGCCGGCCAAGTCGAGAAAGACTATGCAGCAAAGGACCCCGCGCTTATGCAATACCTCGCGGCCATCCGAAACCTTGAGAGACAATTCAAGGGATTCACCTTGCAGCATGTGGATCGGGCCAAGAATGAAGAGGCCGACGCATTGGCCAAGGCCGCCGCCAGGGGCGAGTCCTTGCCCTCCGACGTGTTCTTTCATGTCATCGGCACGCCAGCCGTCCGGAGCCCCGAAGGGCTCCAAATAACTAATGACAGCGAGGGCCACCGCATAGTCAACCTTATCATGACCGAAGACTGGCGGGCACCAATAACCCTGTTCCTACAGGGGTACTATCATCCAACCGACATTAGTGAGGCCAAGCGCCTCAGACATCGAAGCCGAGACTTCACACTGATTGAAGGCCAACTCTACAAGAAAGGGGTCAGTCAGCCAATGCTTAAGTGCGTCACCGAAACCGAAGGCATCCAGATCCTACGCGAAGTCCACAGTGGCACGTGCGGCTCACACGCAGGGCCAAGGGCCCTAGCTGCTAAGGTGATCCGCCAAGGCTTTTACTGGCCCGCAATGATCTACGCCGCAAATCGGGTCACAAGGTCCTGCGAAGCCTGCCAAAAGTTCTCTCCTCGGTCAGGCAGCCCCTCGCAGTATACAAAGCTGATCGCCCACACATGGCCTCTCCAGCGCTGGGGCCTGGACATTGTCGGGCCCCTGCCCACCGCTCAGGGGAACCTTAAGTTCGCCTTCGTCGCTGTCGAGTACTTCACCAAATGGATCGAGGCAAGGGCTGTTTCCACAATAACATCAAAAACTGCCCAAAGATTCTTTTGGCAAAACATTGTTTGCCGCTTCGGAGTACCGTCCGAACTAACAGGTGACAACGGCAAGCAGTTTGACAGCCAAGACTTCAAGGATTTTTGCTTCTCCATTGGCACCAAGCTTGCCTTCGCCTCAGTCTATCATCCGCAGTCCAACGGAGTTGTGGAACGCGCCAATGGAAAAATCTTCACAGCTGTCAAAAAGATGCTCCTCGATGAAAAAAGGGCAGATGGACTGATTTGTTACCCGAGGCGGTCTGGGCACTAAACACGACTGAGTGCAGGGCAACCAGGTTTACTCCTTTTTGCCTTCTATACGGATCGGAGGCCATGACCCCACAAGAAATAAAACATGGGTCCCCGCGAACAGTTCCGTCAGCCGTCCCCGACGTGGACGAGCCAACTTCAAAGGATCTCATTGACGGAGACCGAGTCTTCGCTCTACAGGCCCTAAACAAATACCAAGCCCAGACAAAAGCATGGCGCGACCACGCAGTCATCCCGAGGGAATTCAGCGAAGGGGACCTCGTACTCGTCCGAACAGCTCGGACAGAGTCCAGGGGCAAGCTGGAGCCCAAGTGGGAGGGCCCCTTTATAGTCAAGACGAAAGCTTCCCCCAGCGCTTACAGGCTCACAACGCCAAACGGCGAAGACCTGGAGCACTCCTGGAACATCGACAACCTCCACAAATTTTTTGTTTGACTCATCAGGGCTGATTCGCCCTTGTAATTCGCAAAAACAATCTTATTCTGGTCCGCACTCTTTTCCTCCCGGGGGTGAGGTTTTTAACGAGGCGGATCCATGTAATATATGTGTGAAAAAATCCCCCGCAAAAACATGCGTCGAAAAAAGACCGCGACGACGGTCTTCGACATTCGACCAATACGAGGTCACCGCGAGGCTCAGCGCTAGCCACCCTCGCGTGCGACAAATCCGCGCAGAAGTCGCCTAAGGGTGCAGCCGGACTAGCACAACAAGTGCAAAAAACCGAAGTCTACCGCGAAGACTATCCGTGCAGAAGTCGCCTAAGGGTGCAGCCGGACTAGCACAACAAGTGCGAAAAACCGAAGTCTACCGCGAAGACTATCCGTGCAGAAGTCGCCTAAGGGTGCAACCGGACTAGCACAACAAGTGCGAAAAACCAAAGTCTACCACGAAGACTATCCGTGCAGAAGTCGCCTAAGGGTGCAGCCGGACTAGCACAACAAGTGCGAAAAACCGAAGTCTACCGCGAAGACTATCCGTGCATAAGTCGCCTAAGGGTGCAGCCGGACCAGCACAGCATAACAAAACACACCAGACCAAGTACATAACGCCTTCGCAAGCATAGCCAAGTGTGCGGGGGCACACAACCTCATCATACAAGCCTTTACACATGTACAAGCGAGGGCACCACACTCTATATCGGCTCAACCTTAGGAATAATTCCCATCTCCCTATAATTAAATAACATTATCCTAAGCTCCTCACCCGCAAAAAGACTTCGCAATTCCCCTTCACCTGTACTCACGGCGGCTGGCAAAGACAACAGTTCCTGCCGGCCAGCCCTACTCACACGAAGCCGACCTCCCTCCGCCCCACTCACTCTACGCTTCGCAACCGCCCTTCGCCGTCGGCGCCCGGTGCTCGGACCAGGCACATCTTCTGTGTCCGCAGCGTGCGGTGAAGCCTCCGCCGCTGCCACATCCAAGGCCGCAAAGTAGTCCAAGTCCTCCGACGACTCCTCAGTCCACTCAACCGAGCTCCCAGAGTCAGCAAAATCAGAAAACTCAGATGCAGACCCATCACATTTATTACCACCATCCACGGTCGAAGCCGCCAAAAAATTAGTAGTGGCGGTTGCGTGCGCAGGCCCAAAATCTTGAACCTGCGCAGCAACCAAAATTCAGAAACATATCCAAAATTCCCTAACTATCCACACCCACTACGCCACCTGCGAAGACTCAGCCGTTGCGGGAGCCTCCGCCGTTGCCTCCGCTGTCGCCTCCGCCGCCACCGTCGCAGGATCTTCAGCCCACGGCGCAGCGGCTGCGGGGGCATCAGGCGCGCCTTCGGCGGTCTCTGGGGGCAGGTCTCCGCCGGCCGCAGCAGATGCTGGGGCATCTGGAGCGCCTTCCGCAGTCTCCGGGGGCGGCTCCAGGGCGGCCCCGGACACGGCCTCCGCCGGGATCGGCTCCGGGTCAGGCAGCGCGCTGTTCAACGCCCCGAAGTCATCCACCCTCTCGCCACGCGCCGCCTAAGACACAGCACACAAATTCAGCAAAACCACACATAGCCCACATCCAGCAAATGCCAAACAAACGCCAAACGTTACCTGAGCCCTCGCCGTCTCGGCCCGCTCCCTGACCACCTCGCGACCGTGCGGACCCCACATCCGGTCGTAGATGGCTCCGGCGGATTCCTTCACTATGGGGTCCTCAACCTTGTAAATATCTCGCTCAAAGTCTTCATCAGCTTCATCGAAGACCTCGAAGTGCCGGCACCCCTCGCGGGAGAGCGCGTTCATCGCCCCCTCGCAGGTGACCAGGGAGGCATACGACATAAACCCCTCCACGATAGTGGGGAGTGCCTGCAACTCCTCCTTTACCTACTCCAGGCAGCAAAGTCCGGGCTCTCGGTCCGGCACTTCGAAGTCACCGGTCCGCGCGCCCAGCTCATGGTACGAATCCATAAGCTGTTTGCGCGTCCGCTAGGCCTCCGCGCGCGTCGCGGCCTCGGCCCTCTCCACGCGGCTCTCCAGGGCGATGAGCCGCTCCTGCAGCTGCTCGGCACGCTCCCTGGCAAGATTGCCCTCCGCCCGCGCCAGATTGGCCTCCGCTTGCGCAGCCTGTGCCTTGGCGAGGGCCTCGTTGGTCTCCCTCCTCTCCCCCGCCAATTGGCGCCGGAGGTCAGTCTTCTCCCCCTCCAGCGCGGCCACCTTGTCCGCCAGCTTACGGCACTTACTGTCGGCGGCCGATTTTTCACGGACGGCGTTAGCATGTTGCGTCCGAAGTCTCTCGACTTCGGCGGACACAACCGCCGTGAGGGCCCCCGACGCTGTGCGGTCGGCGAAGTCAGCCACCTGCAGAACACACGTAAGACCGCGGCCCCAGCAAAGCCGACAAAAAAAACACCGAAGTCTAGCTCAACGGACCTGACTTAGTGCCTCTGTCACCTCCTTCAGCCGGCGGGACACAGCGCCTGCCTCATCCCTGACAGCCGCGAGTGCCGACATCTCGCCTCCGGCACTAAGAGCACCGCCCTTCGCCTTCGGCACTACGGCAGCCGCCATGGTCGCCGCGGCAGGCGCAGCAATAGCAAGCTGGCCTTCGTCCGACCCTGCGACGTATCAACGAATTAAAAAAAATGAACGAGCCAACGGCTTACCACCAAGATAGTCGTCCACACTAATATCGGTGGCGAAGTCGGCGACGCGCTTGCCCGACGACGGCAACACTCGGGCCGCCTTCGCGGCCTCCGGCACCCTACTGGACGGCGGCACAGCCTTCGTCGATTTGGAACCACCGGCGCCTGCCGCTGCCTCCAGCGCCTTGCTAGATGCAGGGACGCCCGACTTCGCCACCAGCGGCGGCTTGCCTCCGCCAGGGGCCGCAGCCTTCGCAGCCCCCCGCTGCCTCTTTGGCCTGGCTTCATGAAGCCTGACAACCGCCTGGCGCTTTTGTGCAGCTCCCTGGCGATCCTTGTCCATCACTGCCGACACAACAGCAGCAATATTCCGCCCGTAAGGAAACACTTTCCATTCACGAATCATGCGAGATGTAAAAAAGTCTTCGCCGGCCGCGCGGGGGATAGGAACATTCCTAGGCCACCAACCCCCGGTAACCCTCAGCATCCGCGCCGAAGACTCCCGGAGCTCGGGCGAAGACATCCTTCCCCCTGGGGCTGCGCAAGTCCTCATCAACTCTCTAGCAAAACCATCGGAAACCCCAAGTCCTCCCATAGCAGTACCTAGTTTCCTCTTTTTAGAGGATGGGGCGGCCGCCGGCGCAGGGTCGTCTCCAGTCTCCACCACCGGCTTCTTCCCACGGCGGTCCACATCGTCTTGGCTGGGGTAGCCGTCATACGGTAGTTGATTCAATTCAAAAACCCTGTTCAAACGGTCATTCGACCCGCGGATATCCCAGCTACGCTGGCCCTCTGTCCTCGGCACGTACCGACCAACGAGCCGCACCGCCCCATCCTCCGCCTCACGCACAAAGGCGGCCGGATCGCGACTTTGCAGATTCAGCGCGAAGGCAGGACTTCGCACCATCTTCCCACCATGGGAAGGCATCTAGCGAGGGCACACTTTGCCCAACGCCCAGCCATGCGCCAAGGGCCATACCCCGTACGCCACAAATTCTTCAACCAAATCGCGCCCACTGCTCAGGCCGGCGGCGCACCGAAGGGCCCCTTCGTCCGCATCCTCCTCCGCCACCTCGAAGGGCGGGTATGCTGAGTAAAAATGAGAACACATCTCGGACACGGGGAGCCCCTCATGGTCTTCGACGGTACCCTCAGCGACGTAAAACCAAAACTCATTCCAGTTGCCCCACTTGTTGCGGGCGCAAGGAACCAACTCAACTACCTGCATCGTGGTCTTGCCGGTCTTCGGCGTAAACGTGCAGGACCCAAACTGGACAACTTCATCTCCAATCATCCTCTTCTGCCAGTGCAGGCAATAGTACTTCGCAAAGACTTCGACTGATGGCTGTCCGCCGTACGAAGTCATCGCCCAGACATACTTCGACAGAGCCACCACGACATTCGGTGTCAGCTGATGTATCTGAACGTTAAACCTGCGTAGGACTTCGCCAACGAATCGGTGCACAGGCAGGCGGAGACCGGCAGCGAAGAACGCCTCGAACACAACCAACTCGCCCTCCGGCTCGGGGACTTCCTCCGTCCGCGGGACACGAGCAACTCCGCCGCCAAAGTAACCCAGCCGCTGCATATCTTGCACGCGGACCGACGACATCCGCGACACGCCAAAATCCACATAATCGCCGGCGCGCAACTCCTCCGCCACCAAACTACTCAGCGTCTCCTCAAACGAGGCGTCGGCCGGCGGCGAGGCATCAGCCGGCGGCGTAGCGGCAGCGGAAGAAGAGGAGGTCGGCATCGCTACGTACCGTCGGCGGCGGCGGGCGGTCTGCTTCACTCGAGCCAGATATCCGGCGAACAAGAGCACGGCGGGCAGACGAGCAGCAAGACGGTGGAAAAGGTGGCTAGGGTTTTCACGGAGCGCGGAAAGTGAAGTTCAAAAAGCGCCGACCCCCGCCCCCTTTTATAGACAGGGCGCGGCTCTTCGGGAAACCCGCAATCCAACAGGGCGCGGCGCTTCGGGAAACCCGCAATCCAACAGTACGGTGTCAATCAACGGTCATGTCAAAAACCCCCGCGGAACCACTTCGAGCGAGGGCAGCGTCTCCGCCATCTAGCGACGTCTTCGGCACCAGGTGACTTTGTCGAACTGGTCCCTCGGAGGGCAAATGTTGGGGCGAAGGCAAAGACGCCACCCTTCGCTCGAGGCCTTCGCTGCAGTCGCTGGCCCGACGGAGACAAAGCGGGCAGGGACACCCTTCGCTTTATCCAGCACCAGACGAAGGCCTGCGACGTCGTCATCCCACCGTGCGGCCTCGTCCAGCTCAGAGGCCCACGTGTGATCCGGCCCATTGTAACGGGCCCTGCGTGGCCGCCGCGTGTTACGGCCTAATTTGTAAAGGCATTCCTGTAATTATAGTCTGTAACCCTGCTTTATGGGAATATTCTGGGGATAACCTAGGTGGCTGAGGGCATATGCGTCCTTAACACAAGACGCTGGGCGCTCAGATACCTATAAATACCCCCGCACAGTGCCCGTGAGAGGCCAGATTAAGAGAGCTATTGCCAACACGCGCGAGAACCCTGTTAACGTCATTGTTCACCCTTGTTGGATCCCCTTGCAACTGAGAGCAAGTTCCAACAGTGACACAAGTTTTAAATAATTAATTAGTCAAGTAATTGTTTACCTGTTGGTTAGTTAAAATAGCTTCGGATTAAAACTATTTTACAGTTTCTACCTTGCGCTTTTATAAATAAATGTTAACTTGATTAATGCCAACTTGAATACTTTTCATTTAATACTTGTTTATTATAAACGCGTTATTTGTTAGCGGTTATCGCATGTCGCGCACATTATTTTTGCATGTCGCGCATCTTGTCACGTGTCGTTAATTTTGCCCCGCTTAGAATCTCTCGTGTTAATTAAATTACTTACTTAACTGACAGTTGTTAGTGTAGCATATTAATTGAAACTAAATAGTAGTTATAATTAATATGATTATGTCGATTAATACTTATTTAGTTTAAATACGATAACTTCTCGACCGTAGCTCCGACTCTCGCGTTTCTTTTCGTCACGTGACCATAGTAGTGAGCTCTATTTTTGCATGTTGTTATTATGTTTTCCTTGTATGGTGTAATGTTCTTATGTATATATATATATGTTTGTTTGCTTGTGCCTTTTCGTCTTCGCTTCGCGTTGCGATTAGATCGCGATTCGTTTGTGAGCTTCGAGGAATCGACGGTCAAGCTTCGGCGACCAAGTGGTCAGGTTCTTTGAGTTCTACAAAGTTGAAGACCCTAAGCATCTGTTTGGTGAAGGCAAGTGTCCTCTGACCTATTATGTCCCATTTACTTTATAATTCATCAACCCGCGTACCATGATCAACCTAAGGATTGACTAGTATTCTATTTTCTGTCCTTGTTTACCCTTTGGGAATTGATTATTATGATTAGTTCTATGCTAGCGCTTTACTTTAATCAATGAACATGATGAGATACAATGATGATACTATGATTTTATTCTGGATATGATGATATACTTGTGGCATTTTAGGGGACTAGAGCGGTTTCTCGAGTGCCTCTCCGTAAGGAATGGTTCATTGGATGACCACCCGGGAAAACAGTGCAACCATGAGGGTGGTATGGGACGTCATCATCTAATTAATTAGAGGAACTGAGATGTAGTTTGCTTCACCGTCGTGCCTTCAATGGGGCTCGATGTATGCGGCTCGCTTTGCCAAGGGTGGATTGCCCCTTGGGGAGGAGTGTGGTACATTTAGGAAACCTAACGGGCGGCTACAATCTTAGGGAATCATTGTGAAGGCTTCGTAGTGAATCTCTGGCCATTCACCTCAGGAGTGAACAAGGGTCTTGCAAGCCCAGGCTAGAGAGGGAATCACGGCTCGTGGGTAAAGTGTGCAACATCTGCAGAGTGTTATGAAACTGATATATCAGCCGTGCTCGCGGTTATGAGCGGCCAAGGGAGCTCCATTGATTAGAGACACATTGATCAGAGATACTTTGTTTACAGATGATGATGAGGATAATGATGGTTTCTATTATGGTTGTGATTATGATTATGATTTCTGGTATTCTTTCTGTTTGGAAAGAGTACTTTTGGGTTAACAACTTGGGTTTAATGCTAAAACTTGGCTCCCACTAATAATAAATACCTGACCAACTAAAAGCAACTGCTTTGAGCTTAACCCCACATAAAGCTAGTCCACATCAGCCAAACGGGACATTTGCTGAGTACGTTGATGTGTACTCACCCTTGCTTTCACAAAACACCAGGTTGCCTTTGGTGCAATCTATGCTCAATTAAAGAAAGAGAAGAAGGCACCGAGGCGGATCTCCAGGAGTTCAAGGACGTCAATGAGTTCAAGGATTAGGCTAGCGACCTCCCCCAGTCAACTGCCTGTGGTGGGTTAATTTACGTTGGTTACGTTTTGATTCTATGTACTTTTATTTATATTATGTAAATGACTCTAGTCTTTAATATTATTCCTTATTCCTTATTGTTATTCGAAGCATTGTGCTATGATGAGTCATTTATGTAATCGCTGTGTACGTGAATTTCTGATCCTAGCACGTACATGTCGCATTCGGTTTACCTTCTAAAATCGGGTGTGACAGCTGGGCTTGTAATATTTCACCCTAATGTTATAACAATGCAAAGAAGAGGTATATAACTCAATGAATGACGAGTTATGGAAGCGCTAACCTGGAGTTCCTTGTTCACACCTAAGACAAGGTGGGAGTGGAGGACGAGTCGATTTCCCTGTTGGCAATCTAGTACCGCCCATGTCTTGCCTCCTCTGACCTTCATAAGGACATCTCTGTCGATGTCCTTGGTCCTTAGATAGTAATTTGGCCCACGGACCTACTGTGTCAGGGCAGTGTACACACTGATGTAGCTGTGGATGGCGGGGTTGCTATACTGAAAGGGAAATGTGCCCTTGGGCCATTTCTATAAATGTTTTGGTGATTAGATGCCCAACACATATTGTTTTGTTTGATATAAGCTAAGTGTCAAAGAGATGCAAATAAAAAACGCAAGGTATGATTTTACCCTTAGTAAATTGTTTTTGGTACAAACATTATTCTACTAAGTGCTAGGAACCTTGTCAAATCGAGAGAAATCGGATTGGAGAAGTTTGGCTAAGTCCAGCCAAACTTGCACCAGCCTAAGCTGCACCGGACTGTCCGGTGTGCACCGGACTGTGTCCGGTGCCTAGGCTGGCGCCCCGGTGAACTGGCCACGCTCAGGAAAAGCTGAGGGCGTCACAACTATAATTCACCGGACTGTCTGGTGAGCCAGTTGCGCCCACGCCAACGGTCGACCGCGCGATCAGCGAACACGTGGACTTCACCAACGGTCACCAGGTCGCACGAGACTGTCCGGTGTGCCACAGGGGTCAGTGGCTGCAACGGTCGGCTTTGCCATAAAAGAAAAGAAAATCACGCACTGTTCACTGTCTGGTGGCGCACCGGACTGTCCGGTGCGCCCACGGACAGAAGGCAACCAAAGCGTTTCAAATGGAGCTTCAATGGCTCCTAGCTGCCTTGGGGCTATAAAAGGGACCCCTAGGCACATGGAGCAGCACCCCAATCCTCCATTGAACATCCTAAGACGTCTAGACTCTGCAAGCATGCATTTGATTCATTGTGTTTGAGATTTGAGCACTTGTTTGAGCTGTAACCTCGCTGCGCTGTGTTGTGTGCTCGTTTCTTGACTTGTGTGTGTGTCGTTGCTGCGACTCTAGCTCTTACGTGTGTTTCTATTCCCTCCCTTACTCTTGTGGTTTAATTGTGACCAATCTTGTAAGGGTGAGGGGCTCCAACTTATGGAGATTCCTCACAAAGGGAATACTTGTGAAAAGGAAAAAAACTATGGTACTCAAGTTTTATCTTTGGATCACTTGAGAGGGATTGAGTGCAATCCTTGACTGAAGTTGGTCACCACAACGTGGAGTAGGCATTGGCCGAACCACAGGATAAAATCACCGTGTCACTTGTGCATCTTTCTATTGTGATTGCTTTCTTCCTTAGAGTTCTCATTTAATCACTTGCTCTATTGTTCCTAAGTTCAATACACATTCTAAAGGAACAATCAAGTGAAAAGTTCTCTCCCTCTCTATTCATAGCACCTTAGTTTTGACTTCACTAACATTTTATAAACCAAGTTTGTGTTGTTTAGAGTTGATTTTTATAGGATCACCTATTCACCCCCCTCTAGGTGCTCTCAATTGGTATCAGAGCCATACTCTTCATTTAAGGGACTAACCGCCCAAAGAGATGGATCCTAAGGGAAAGGAGATCATGATCAACGACAAGGAAAAGGAGAAGGATACCCTCTATGTTGATGAGCCAAAAGGTGACAAGCCCACCGACTCAGGCTCAAACAACAAGAGGAAGGACGGGAAGAAGAAGAGGTGCATCAAGAAGATCATCTACTATGACAGTGATGCCTCCTCTTCTTCACCAAGGGACGACGACGAAGAAGAATCATTCACGAAAAAGAAAACAGTTAATCAGAATTATTCTTTCGATTATTCTCGTATGTCGTACAATTCAAATGCTCATTTGCTGTCTATTCCACTTGGTAACCCCCCCCCCCCATTTTGATGGAGATGATTACTCTTTTTGGAGCCATAAAATACGTAGTCATTTATTCTCTCTACATCCTAGCATTTGGGAAATAGTGGAGAATGGAATGCATTTTGATAGTAGCGATAATCCCGTATTTATTAATGAACAAATTCATAAGAATGCCCAGGCTACTACTATGTTGTTAGCGTCTCTGTGCAGGGACGAGTACAACAAAGTCTACGGTTTGGACAATGCCAAGAAGATATAGGATACCCTCAAAATCTCTCACGAGGGTAACGACGCCACCATGATCACAAAGATGGAACTGGTGGAAGGAGAACTAGGAAGGTTCGCCATGAAACAAAGAGAGAAGCCAATAGAAACCTACAACAGGCTCAAGACCCTGGTGAACAAGATCCGAAGCTATGGGAGCACAAGGTGGATGGATCATGACGACGTTCGACTCATGCTAAGGTCATTTACTGTTATTGATCCTCATCTTGTAAACCTTATCCGTGAAAATCCTAGGTAAACAAAGATGACGTCCGAGGAAATCCTCAAAAAATTTGTAAGCGGGCGCATGGTGGTAAAGAAGCAAGGTATGTGGATGATATTGCAAATTGACCGCTTCCTCTTTATGAACCACAACCCGTTGCTCTCAAAGCAACAAATAGCAAGGAGGCGCTACCTAACAAGGTGGCACAAGTGGAGGCCGTCGGGCTAAATGAGGACGAAATGACGCTTGTAATCAAGCGTTTCAAGACTGCATTGAAGGGACGCAAGGAATACCCAAACAACAACAAGTCAAGGGGAAAGCGCTCCTGCTTCAAATGCGGTAAGTCCGGTCATTTTATTGCACAATGTACCGATAATGAAAATGACCAGGGACAAGAAAAAAATGGAAGAAGGAGAAGAAGAAGAACTACATGAAGGCAAAGGGTGAGGCACACATCAGCAAGGAATGGGACTCGGACTGCTCTTCATCCGACTCCGACGATGAAGGACTAGTTGTCTCTGCTTTCGACAAGTCCTCCCTCTTCCCCAACGAACAACACACGTGCCTCATGGCTAAGGAGAAGAAGGTACGTACATGAGATACTAAGAGCACCTAGAGGGGGGGTGAATAGGTGATCCTGTAAAAACTTGAAACTTAATGCCACAAAACTTGATTAGGAGTTAGCACAATTAAGCCAAGTGGCTAGAGAGGAGAACTTGCACAACACAATAACCACAAAGAGATCAACACAGAGATGACACAGTGGTTTATCCCGTGGTTCAGCCAAGTACAAAACTTGCCTACTCCACGTTGTGGCGTCCCAACGGACGATAGTTGCACTCAACTCCTCTCAAGTGATTCAATGATCAACTTGAATACCACGGTGTTCTTGTTACTTTGCTCTTTTCCCGTTTGCGAGGAATCTCCACAACTTGGAGTCTCTCGCCCTTACAATAAGAATCAATATGAAGCACAAGAGTAAGAGAGGGAAGCAACACACTCAAAACCACAGCAAATATGCACACACACGATCAAGACTTGAGCTCAAAACAATATCTCAAGGTTCTCACTAGAACAGAGCTCAAATCACTAAGAATGTCGAACTAGTGCGCAAGAGTGAAGTGTGAATGATCAGCAATGCTCAAAGGTTGCTTGGTATTTTCCTCCATGTGCCTAGGGGTCCCTTTTATAGCCCCAAGGCAGCTCGGAGCCGTTGAGAGCATTCCAGGAAGGCAATTCTTGCCTTCTGTCGCCTGGCGCACCGGACAGTCCGGTGCACCACCGGACACTGTCCGGTGCGGATCTCCTTCCTTATTTGGCGAAGCCGACCGTTGGCGCTTTGGAGCCGTTGGCGCACCGGACACTGTCCGGTGCACACCGGACAGTCCGGTGCTCTCCTTCCGACCGTTGGCTCGGCCACGTGTCCCGCGCGGATCGCTCGGTCGACCGTTGGCCCGGCCGACCATTGGCCCGGCCGACCGTTGGCTCACCGGACAGTCCGGTGCACACCGGACAGTCCGGTGAATTATAGCCGTACGCCGTTAATCACTTCCCGAGAGCAGCAAGTTCTCCTGAGCCAGCCTGGCACACCGGACACTGTCCGGTGCACCACCGGACAGTCCGGTGCACCCAGACAGAGCTGACTTTGGCTGAACAAAGCCATCTTTAATTCCAACTTGATTTTTCCTGTTTCCAGCGCTTAGACACAATATATTAGTCTCTAAAACAATGTACTAAGTCTGAGAAACATACCTTTATACTTGATTTGTACTTTGTCCACCATTTAACACTTAGGCACTTGTGTTGAACACTAAATCACCAAAATACTTAGAAATGGCCCAAGGGCACATTTCCCTTTCAATCTCCCCCTTTTTGGTGATTTATGCCAACACAACATAAAGCAAGTAGAACAAGTTCAAAATCAATTCAAATAAGAACTCAAAATTATTTTGATTCATATTTGGCATATATGGATCATTCTTTGCCACCACTTGGTTTGTTTTTGCAAATCAAACTCAATTTCCTATCTCTAAGTCAAACACACTTGTTGAAACATAAAGAGAGATATTTTAAGAGAAATTTATCAAAGAGTTCAAAAACACTCCCTTTTCCATAATTAAGCCTTCTCCCCACAAGAGACCAACTTTTGACAATAAGAGGCAAACAAAAGTATTTTGACAAACAAAAACTCTAACTCTATTTTTTCAAAATTCTCAAGTGGTAGCTGATCCATTTCTTGCTTTGGCCTTATTTTCTCCCCCTTTGGCATCAAACACCAAAACGGGATCAATTTTGGCTCTTTAACCCCATTGCCTCACCAAAATCTTCAACTAAGAGTAAAAAGGCAATAAGAGTACAAAGATGAACTTGGAGTTAGTTACTCTTTCATCGGAGTGCAGTGGAAGTCTGTCACGGTCCAAGTCCACCTTTTCTCTTTCAAACTTCCTTTGAGACTAAATTAAGCAAACTCAAGCACACAGTTAGTCTCAAAGGGTCAAGTTGGAGCACATCTCCCCCTAAATGTGTGCATCACTTGCAAATGGACTTGTGAGGTCCGGGGAGTGCTTGAACAACTTGAGCACCATTAATAAACAACAATATGTATTAAGGAACATGATCAAGGCATAAGACACATGTATGCTATAAATCAATCCAAGTTCTGCGAATCTAAGACATTTAGCTCACTACACAACTTGCAAAAGGTCTGCTCATCTAAAGGCTTGGTAAAGATATCGGCTAGCTGGTTCTCGGAGCTAACATGAAACACTTCGATATCTTCCTTTTGCTGGTGGTCTCTCAAAAAGTGATGTCGGATGTCTATGTGCTTTGTGCGGCTGTGTTCAACAGGATTATCCGCCATGCGGATAGCACTCTCATTATCACATAGGAGTGGGACTTTGCTCAGATTGTAGCCAAAGTCCCTGAGGGTTTGCCTCATCCAGAGTAGTTGTGCGCAACACTGTCCTGTGGCAACGTACTCGGCCTCAGCGGTGGATAGGGCAACAGAAGTTTGTTTCTTAGAACTCCATGACACCAGGGACCTTCCTAAGAATTGGCACGTCCCCGATGTACTCTTCCTATCGACCTTACATCCAGCATAGTCGGAGTCTGAATATCCAATCAAGTCAAAGGTAGACCCCTTTGGATACCAGATCCCGAAGCAAGGTGTAGCGACTAAATATCTAAGAATTCGCTTCACAGCCACTAAGTGACACTCCCTTGGATCGGATTGAAATCTAGCACACATGCATACACTAAGCATAATATCCGGTCTACTAGCACATAAATAAATTAAAGACCCTATCATAGACCGGTATGCTTTTTGATCAACAGACTTACCTCCTTTGTTGAGGTCGGTGTGTCCGTCGGTTCCCATTGGAGTCTTTGCGGGCTTGGCGTCCCTCATCCCAAACCGCTTGATCAAGTCTTGCGTGTACTTTGTTTGGGAGATGAAGGTCCCATCCTTGAGTTGCCTCACTTGGAATCCAAGGAAATAGCTTAACTCGCCCATCATCGACATCTCAAACTTTTGAGTCATCACTCTGCTAAACTCTTCACAAGACTTTTGATTAGTAGAACCAAATATTATGTCATCGACATAAATTTGGCACACAAAAAGATCACCATCACAAGTCTTAGTAAAGAGAGTTGGATCGGCTTTCCCAACCTTGAACGCATTAGCAATTAAAAAGTCTCTAAGGCATTCATACCATGCTCTTGGGGCTTTCTTAAGTCCATAGAGCGCCTTAGAGAGCTTACACACGTGGTCGGGGTACCGTTCATCCTCGAAGCCAGGGGGTTGCTCTACGTACACCTCCTCCTTGATTGGCTCGTTGAGGAAAGCGCTCTTCACATCCATTTGGAACAACCTGAAAGAATGGTGAGCGGCATATGCTAGCAATATACGAATGGACTCTAGCCTAGCCACAGGAGCAAAAGTCTCCTCAGAGTCCAAACCTGCGACTTGGGCATAACCTTTTGCCACAAGTCTAGCCTTGTTCCTTGTTACCACCCCGTGCTCGTCTTGTTTGTTGCGAAACACCCACTTTGTTCCCACAACATTTTGCTTGGGACGAGGCACCAGTGTCCAAACTTCATTTCTCTTGAAGTTATTGAGCTCCTCTTGCATAGCCAACACCCAGTCCAGATCTAGCAAGGACTCCTCTACCCTGAAAGGCTCAATAGAAGAGATAAAGGAGTAATGCTCACAAAAATTAACTAATCGAGACCGAGTAGTTACTCCCTTGCTAATATCGCCCAAAATCTGGTCGACGAGATGATCCCTTTGAATCATTGCTCGAACTTGGGTTGGAGGTGCCGGTTGTGCTTCTTCCTCCATTACATGATCATCTTGTGCTCCCCCTTGATCACACACCTCCTCTTGATGAACCTGTTCATCGTCTTGAGTTGGGGGATGCACCATTGTTGAGGAAGAAGGTTGATCTCGCTCATTTTGTTCCTGTGGCCACACATCTCCAATCACCATGGTGCGCATTGCGGCCGTTGGAACGTCTTCTTCATCTACATCATCAAGATCAACAACTTGCTCTCTTGGAGAGCCATTAGTCTCATCAAACACAATGTCGCTAGAGACTTCAACCAAACCCGATGATTTGTTGAAGACCCTATACGCCTTTGTATTTGAGTCATATCCTAACAAAAACCCTTCTACAGCTTTGGGAGCAAATTTGGAATTCCTACCCTTCTTCACTAGAATGTAGCATTTACTCCCAAAAACTCGGAAATACAAAACATTGGGTTTGTTACCGGTTAGTAGCTCATACGAAGTCTTCTTGAAGAGGCGATGAAGGTAGACCCGGTTGATGGCGTGGCAAGCCGTGTTCATGGCTTCCGACCAAAAGCGCTCGGGGGTCTTGAACTCTCCAAGCATCGTCCTCGCCATGTCTATTAGCGTCCTGTTCTTTCTCTCTACCACACCATTTTGCTGTGGTGTGTAGGGAGCAGAGAACTCGTGCTTGATTCCTTCCTCCTCAAGATATTCCTCCACCTGAATGTTCTTGAATTCGGACCCATTGTCGCTCCTTATCTTCTTCACCTTGAGCTCAAACTCGTTTTGAGCTCTCCTTAGGAAGCGCTTTAGGGTCCCTTGGGTTTCATATTTATCCTACAAAAAGAATACCCAAATGAAGCGGGAAAAATCATCAACTATAACAAGACCATACTTACTTCCTCCTATGCTTAGATAGGCGACGGGTCCGAAGAGGTCCATATGAAGTAACTCTAGGGGTCTTGATGTTGTCATCACATTCTTGGCATGATGAGAGCTTCCCACTTGTTTTCCTGCTTGACAAGCTGCACAAGGTCTATCTTTTTCGAAAGTAACATTAGTTAGACCTATCACGTGTTCTCCCTTTAGAAGCTTGTGAAGGTTCTTCATCCCCACATGTGCTAAGTGGCGATGCCACAGCCAGCCCATGCTAGTCTTAGCAATTAAGAATGCATCTAGACCGGCCTCCTCTTTTGCAAAATCAACTAAATAGAGTTTGCCGTCTAATACACCTTTAAAAGCTAATGAACCATCACTTCTTCTAAAGACAGACACATCTACATTTGTGAATAGACAATTATATCACATATTACATAATTGACTTATGGATAACAAATTATATCCAAGTGACTCTACCAGGAATACATTAGAAATAGAGTGCTTGGAAGAAATAGCAATTTTTCCTAACTCTTTCACCTTGCCTTGGTTCCCATCACCGAATATGATTGAATCTTGGGGATCCTTGTTCTTGACGTAGGAAGAGAACATCCTCTTCTCCCCCGTCATGTGGTTTGTGCATCCGCTGTCGATAATCCAACTTGAGCCCCCGGATGCATAAACCTGCAAGGCAATTTTAGGCTTGGGTCTTAGGTACCCAACTCATGTTGGGTCCTGCAAGGTTAGTCACAATAGTCTTAGGGACCCAAATGCAAGTCTTGTCTCCCTTACATTTTGCCCCTAATTTTCTAGCAACTATCTTCCTTCCCTTTCTACAAATTGCAAATGAAGCATTGCAGGCATGCTAGATTGTAGAAGGTTCATTCATTTCTTTCCTAGGAGCATGAACAATATTTCTTCTAGGCATAGCATTTTTCCTAGCAACATTCCTATCACACATAATAGAAGAACTAGAAGCAACCATGACATGAGCACCATAACTTCTAAAAGCATTCCTAGAATGTCTCCTATCATGATACATGAAAGCATGGTTCTTATGAGCACTACTAGCCATAGGGGCCTTCCCTTTCTCTTTGGCTGAGATGGGAACCTTATGGCTTGTTAAGTTCTTGGCTTCCCTCTTGAAGCCAAGTCCATCTTTAATTGAGGGGTGTCTACCAATCGTATAGGCATCCCTTGCAAATTTTAGCTTATCAAATTCACTTTTGCTAGTCTTAAGTTGGGCATTAAAACTAGCCATTTCATCATTTAACTTTGCAATAGAAGCTATGTGTTCACTACAAGCATCAATATCGAAATCTTTACACCTATTGCAAATCATGACATGTTCTACACAAGAGTTAGATTTATTTGCTACTTCTAGTTTAGCATTTAAATCATCATTAACACCTCTTAAAGTAGAAATGGTTTCATGACACGTAGATAGTTCACAAGAAAGCATTTCATTCCTTTTAATTTCTAGAGCAAGAGAATTTTGCGCACTAACAAATTTATCATGCACTTCATATAAAATGTCCTCTTGCTTTTCTAATAATCTATTCTTATCATTTAAAGCATCAATCAATTCATTTATATTATCAATTTTGGTTCTATCTAAACCCTTGAATAAACATGAATAATCTATTTCATCATCACTAGACTCATCCTCACTTGAAGAAGCATAAGTACTTGTATTACGAGCGCTTACTTTCTTTTCCCTTGCCATGAGGCAAGTGTGATGCTCGTTGGGGAAGAGGGCCGATTTGTTGAAGGCGGTGGCGGCGAGTCCTTCGTTGTCGGAGTCGGAAGAGGAGCAATCCGAATCCCACTCCTTTCCAAGATGTGCCTCACCCTTCACCTTTTTGTAGTTCTTCTCCTTTTCCCACTTCCCACTCTTCTTTTCCTGGTCACTATCATTATCAGGACAGTTAGCGATAAAATGACCAATCTTACGACATTTGAAGCAGGAGCGCTCCCCCTTCGTCTTGTTCTTGTTGGGGAGCTCCTTGCGGCCCTTTAGCGCTGTCTTGAATCGCTTGATGATGAGGGCCATCTCTTCATCATTAAGCCCGACCGCCTCAACTTGCGCCACCTTGCTAGGTAGCGCCTCCTTGCTCCTTGTTTCCTTGAGAGCAATAGTTTGAGGCTCTTGGATTGGGCCATTTAATGCATCGTCGACGTATCTAGCCTCCTTGATCATCATCCGCCCGCTTACGAACTTTCCAAGTACCTCCTCGGGCATCATCTTTGTGTACCTAGGATTCTCACGAATATTGTTCACAAGATGTGGATCAAGAATGGTAAAGGACCTTAGCATTAGGCGGACAACGTCGTGGTCCGTCCATCGCGTGCTTCCATAGCTCCTTATCTTATTGACGAGGGTCTTGAGCTTGTTGTACGTCTGTGTTGGCTCCTCCCCTCTAATCATTGTGAATCTCCCGAGTTCGCCTTCCACCAACTCCATTTTGGTGAGCATGGTGACGTCGTTCCCCTCATGTGAGATCTTGAGGGTGTCCCAGATCTGCTTGGCATTGTCTAAGCCGCTCACCTTATGGTACTCGTCCCTGCACAATGAGGCTAACAACACAGTAGTAGCTTGTGCATTTTTATGAATCTGTTCATTTATAAATAAAGGACTATCCGAGCTGTCAAATTTCATTCCACTCTCTACTATCTCCCATATACTAGGATGGAGAGAGAACAAGTGACTATGCATTTTGTGACTCCAAAAACTGTAGTCCTCTCCATCAAAATGAGGGCGTTTACCAAGTGGAATGGAAAGCAAATGTGCATTCGAGCTATGCGGAATACGAGAATAATCGAAAGAGAAGTTTGAGTTAACCGTCTTCTTTTTCTCGTAGTTGTTGTCGTCATCCTTTTGGGAGGAAGAGGACTCGTCGCTGTCGTCGTAGTAGACGATCTCCTTGATGCGCCTCGTCTTCTTCTTCTTCCCATCTCTTCGTTTGTGGCCCGAGCCCGAGTCGATAGGCTTGTCATCTTTAGGCTCGTTGACGAAGGACTCCTTCTCCTTATCATTGATCACAATCCCCTTGCCCTTAGGATCCATCTCTTCAGGCGATTAGTCCCTTCCTTGAAGAGAACGGCTCTGATACCAATTGAGAGCACCTAGAGGGGGGTGAATAGATGATCCTGTAAAAACTTGAAACTTAATGCCACAAAACTTGATTAGGAGTTAGCACAATTAAGCCAAGTGGCTAGAGAGGAGAACTTGCACAACACGATAACCACAAAGAGATCAACACAGAGATGACACAGTGGTTTATCCCGTGGTTCGGCCAAGTACAAAACTTGCCTACTCCACGTTGTGGCGTCCCAACAGACGAGAGTTGCACTCAACTCCTCTCAAGTGATCCAATGATCAACTTGAATACCACGGTGTTCTTGTTACTTTGCTCTTTTCCCGTTTGCGAGGAATCTCCACAACTTGGAGTCTCTCGCCCTTACAATAAGAATCAATATGAAGCACAAGAGTAAGGGAGGGAAGCAACACACTCAAAACCACAGCAAATATGCACACACACGATCAAGACTTGAGCTCAAAACAATATCTCAAGGTTCTCACTAGAACAGAGCTCAAATCACTAAGAATGTCGAACTAGTGCGCAAGAGTGAAGTGTGAATGATCAACAATGCTCAAAGGTTGCTTGGTATTTTCCTCCATGCGCTTAGGGGTCCCTTTTATAGCCCCAAGGCAGCTCGGAGCCATTGAGAGCATTCCAGGAAGGCAATTCTTGCCTTCTGTCGTGTGGCGCACCGGACAGTCCGGTGCACCACCGGACACTGTCCGGTGCGGATCTCCTTCCTTATTTGGCGAAGCCGACCGTTGGCGCTTTGGAGCCGTTGGCGCACCGGACACTGTCCGATGCACACCGGACAGTCCGGTGCTCTCCTTCTGACCGTTGGCTTGGCCACGTGTCCCGCGCGGATCGCGCGGTCGACCGTTGGCCCAGCCGACCGTTGGCTCACCGGACAGTCCGGTGCACACCGGACAGTCCAGTGAATTATAGTCGTACGCCGTTAATCACTTCCTGAGAGCAGCAAGTTCGCCTGAGCCAGCCTGGCGCACCGGACAGTCCGGTGCACCCAGACAGAGCTGACTTTGGCTGAACAAAGCCATCTTTAATTCCAACTTAATTTTTCCTGTTTCCAGCGCTTAGACACAATATATTAGTCTCTAAAACAATGTACTAAGTCTGAGAAACATACCTTTATACTTGATTTGTACTTTGTCCACCATTTAACACTTAGGCACTTGTGTTGAACACTAAATCACCAAAATACTTAGAAATGGCCCAAGGGCACATTTCCCTTTCAGATACCCCCAAGTATACTTCTTCTAGTGATGAGGAATCTAATATTGATTTAGATTTTAGTGATCTCTTTAAGGGTTTAGATAGATATAAGGTAGATAAAATCAATGAATTAATTGATGCCCTTAATGAGAAAGATAGGTTGTTAGAAAAACAAGAAGATATTCTTTATAAGGAACATGATAAATTTATTACTGTTCAAAAGTCTCTTACTCTAGAAACTAAGAAAAATGAATTATTATCTTCTGAGCTATCTTCTTGTCATGATTCTATTTCTAGTCTTAAGAGTTTAAATGCTGATTTAAATGCTAAGCTAGAAAAAGTAAATGTGGCTAGTTCAACTGTGGATCATGTGTCTATTTGTAATAGATGTAAAGATTTTGATATTTATGCTTGCAATGCTCATGTTTCCACTACTATTAAGTTGAATAATGATGTTGCTAACCTTAATGTTCAACTTAAAATTTGCAAGAGTGATTATGAAAAGTTAAAATTTGCCAGGGATGCCTACACCATTGGTAGACACCCCTCCATTAAGGATGGACTTGGTTTCCAAAAGAGAACCAAGAACTTAACAAGCCAAAGGACCTCTAATTTCAACAAGGAGAAAGGGAAGGCTCCTATGGCTAGTAGCTCTCATTCTTCACATGACAAAAAGAATCATGCCTATCTTTATGTTCATGTTAAGAATGTTATTAGTGTTGCTCATCATGATAGGTGTTATAATCATGTTGTTTTACCTACTCGTCAAGATGCTTTTAATTCGCATGTCATGTTTGCATCATCTAGCTCTTCGTATGCTCATGGTAGGAATAGACCTTGGTGCCATGTTCATCATGTTGCTTCTCATGCGCCTAGGAATGCATCAAATGGACCAACCATGCTTTATCAAACTTATGATGCTTCATTTATTCTTATGTGCAAAAATGATAAAGTAGTTGCTAGAAATTTGGGGCCTAAGTGCAAGAGAGAGAAAACTTGCATCTGGGTTCCAATGTCTTATGTGACTAACCTTGTAGGACCCAACAAGAGTTGGGTACCTAAAACCCAAGCTTAAATTACCTTGCAGGTTTATGTATTCGGGGGCACAAGCTAGATCATTGATAGCGGATGCACAAACCACATGACGGGGGAGAAGAAAATGTTCACCTCCTACGTAAAAAACAAGGATTCCCAAGACACGGTCATCTTTGGAGATGGGAACCATGGTAAGGTTAAAGGTTTGGGTAAAATAGCCATCACTACCGAGCATTCAATTTCTAATGTGTTCCTAGTAGAATCGCTCGGTTACATTTTGCTTTATGTAAGTCAATTATGTCATATGGGATATAATTGTTTATTTACAAATATTGATGTAGTTGTCTTTAGAAGAAGTGATGGTTCATTAGCTTTTAAAGGTGTATTAGACGACAAGCTCTATTTAGTTGATTTCTCAAAAGAGAATACCGATCAAGATGCATGTTTAATAGCTAAGACTAATATGGGTTGGCTCTGGCACCGCCGTCTAGCACATGTTGGAATGTAGAATTTCCATAAGCTTCTAAAGGGAGAACATGTGTTAGGACTAACCGATGTCTGTTTTGAGGAAGACAGACCTTGTGCAGCGTGCCAGGCAGGGAAGCAGGTTGGAACTACTCATCAAAGCAAGAACGTGATGATGACATCAAGACCATTGGAACTACTCCATATGGATCTCTTTAGGCCCGTTGCTTATCTTAGCATCGGGGGAAGTAAGTATGGTCTTATAATTGTTGATGATTTTTCTCGCTTCACATGGGTGTTCTTTTTGTAGGATAAATCTGAAACCCAAGGCACTTTAAAGTGCTTCCTAAGGAGAGCTCAAAATGAGTTTGAGCTCAAGGTAAAGAAGATCAGCAGCGACAATGGATCTGAGTTCAAGAATCTTCAAGTGGAAGAATATCTTGAGGAGGAAGGCATCAAGCATGAGTTCTCCGCTCCCTACACACCATAGCAAAATGGTGTAGTAGAGAGGAAGAACAGGACACTCATCGACATGGCGAGAACAATGCTTCAGGAATACAAGACGCCTAAGCGGTTTTGGTCGGTAGCTGTAAATACAGCTTGCGATGCCATAAACTGGCTCTATCTTCATCGCCTCCTCAAGAAGACATCTTACGAGCCCCTAACTGGTAACAAACCCAATGTTTCTTACTTTCGTGTATTTGGGAGCAAATGCTACATCTTGGTAAAGAAAGGTAGACATTCAAAATTTGTTCCCAAAGCTGTAGAAGGGTTTTTACTAGGTTATGATTCAAATATAAATACATATAGGGTCTTCAACAAATCATCAGGTTTAGTTGAAGTCTCTAGTGACGTTGTATTTGATGAGACTAATGGCTCTCCAAGAGAGAAAGTTGATCTTGATGATGTAGATGAGGAAGAAGTTCCAACGGCCGCAATGCGAACCATGGCAATAGGTGATGGTGATCGTAGGAACAACAAGATCAAGATCAACCATCTTCCTCAACATTTGTGCATCCCCCAACTCAAGATGAGGAACAGGTACCTCAAGATGAAGGCATGAATCAAGGGGATCACATGGAGAAAGGGATAAGGAGGAAGAAGCGCAACAAGTACCTCCAACACAAGTTCGAGCAACCATTCAAAGAAACCATGGTGGATCAAATTCTGGGTGACATCAGCAAGGGAGTAACTACTCGCTCACGTTTAGTTAACTTTTGTGAGCATTACCCGTTTGTTTCTTCTATTGAGCTTTCAGGGTAGAAGAAGCCTTGCAAGATCCAGAATGGGTGTTGGCCAAGTAGGAAGAGCTCAACAACTTCAAAAGAAATGAATTATGGAGCCTGGTGCCACGTCCGAAGCAAAATGTTGTGGGAACCAAGTGGGTGTTCCGCAACAAGCAAGATGAGCATGGTGTGGTGACAAGAAACAAGGCTTGACTTATGGCTAAAGGTTATACCCAAGTCGCAGGTTTGGATTTTGAGGAGACTTTTTCCTTTGTAGCTAGGCTTGAATCAATACACATATTATTGGCCTATGCTGCTCACCACTCATTTAAGTTGTTTCAAATGGACGTGAAGAGCGCCTTCCTCAATGGACCAATCAAGGAGGAAGTATACATGGAACAACCCCTGGCTTCGAGGACGATAGGTATCCCGACCACGTCTACAGGCTCTCTAAGGCGCTCTATGGAATTAAGCAAGCCCCAAGAGCATGGTATGGATGCCTTAGAGATTTTCTTATTTCTAATGCTTTCAAGGTTGGGAAAGCTGAGCCTACTCTCTTTACTAAGACTTGTAATGGTGATTTGTTTGTATTTCAAATATATGTCAATGACATAATATTTGGTTCTACTAATCAAAAGTCTTGTGAGGAGTTTAGTAGGGTAATGATGCAGAAATTCGAGATGTCTATGATGGGCGAGTTGAACTACTTGTTTGGATTCCAAGTGAAGCAACTCAAGGAAGGAACCTTCATCTCCCAAACGAAGTACACTCAAGACTTAATCAAGAGGTTTGGCATGAAGGATGCAAAGCCCAGAAAGACACTGATGGGAACGAACGGATACTTGGACCTCAACAAAGGAGGTAAGATAGTTGATCAAAAGGAAAACCAGTCTATGATAGGTTCTTTACTTTATCTTTGTGCTAGTAGACCGGATATTATGCTAAGCATATGCATGTATGCAAGATTTCAATCCGACCCCTAGGAATGTCATCTTGTGGCTGTGAAGCGAATTCTTAGATATTTAGTTTCTACGCCTTGCTTTGGGATCTGGTATCCAAAGAGGTCTACCTTTGACTTAATCGGATATTCAGATTCCAACTATGTTGGGTGCAAGGTTGATAAGAAGAGCACATCAGGGACTTGTCAGTTTATGGGAAGGTTCCTAGTGTCCTGGAGCTCTAAGAAACAAACATCTGTTGCACTACCCACCGGTGAGGTTGAGTATGTTGCCGCAGGACAGTGTTGCGCGCAAGTGCTTTGGATGAGGCAAACCCTCCACGACTTTGGCTACAATATGAGCAAAGTCCCACTCCTATGTGACAATGAGAGTGCAATTCGCTTGGCGGATAATCCTATTGAACACAGCCGCACTAAGCACGTAGACATCCGGCATCACTTTTTGAGAGACCACCAGCAAAGGGGAGATATCGATATTTATCATATTAGCACCGAGACCCAGCTAGCCGATATCTTCACCAAGCCTTTAGATGAGAAAAGGTTTTGCAAGTTGGGTATTGAGCTAAATGTCTTAGATTCACGGAACTTGGATTGATCTATAACATACATGTGTTTTATGCCTTTGATCATGTTATTTTAAGCATTACTATCTTTATTTGCTTATTTTTGTTGCTCAAGTTGTACAAGTCATCCCCGGACCTCACAAGTCCCTATGCACATGTTTAGGGGGAGGATGTACTATAACTTGATCCTTTGAGACTAATATGTTTGCTTGAGTACTTTTGATATAGTCTCAAAGATGGATTGAAAGGGAATAGGTGGACTTGGACGAAGGATAGGCTTCCACTGCATTCCGGTATCAATGTATCTTGTTCCAAGTCCTTCTCTGTGTTTTCTCATTGCCTTTGGTTTTACCTGAGATTTTTGTGCGGCGATGAGGTAATAGGGCCTAATAGTTCTTTTGTTTTGGTGCTTAATGCCAAAGGGGGAGAAATTAAGGCCAAAGCAACTGGATCGACCAACCACTTGTGAATTTGAAAATTTTAGTGTTAGAATTCTTTGTGTTTGATCAAAACCCTCTTATTACAAAAATAGTTCTCTTGTGGGGGAGAAATTCGATTATGGGAAAAAGGAGGAGTTTTTTGTATTTGATCAAAACTACTCTTGAAAGATCCTTTGATTTGCCAAAAATAAGCGTCTTTGACATAGAGATAGGAGAAAACGAATTTGTTTTGTGAAAATGAACCAAGTGGTGGCAAAAGTGATCCAAATATGCCAAATCCTATGTGAGATTAATTGGTCTTCAATTTGCACTCTTTAGCTCATATTTGAAAATGTTGTTGCATTATTAGTTGCTTTTCATGTGTTGGCATAAATCACCAAAAAGGGGGAGATTGAAAAAGAAATGTGCCCTTGGGACATTTCTATAAATGTTTTGGTGATTATATGCCCAACACATATTGTTTTGTTTGATATAAGCAAGGTATGATTCTACCCTTAGTAAATTGTTTTTGGTACTAACATTATTCTACTAAGTGCTAGGAACCTTGTCAAATCGAGAGAAATCAGATTGGAGAAGTTAGGCTAAGTCCAGCCAAACTTGCACCAGCCTGCGGTGCACCGGACTGTCCGGTGCCCAGGCTGGCGCCCCGGCAAACTGACCGCTCTCAGGAAAAGTTGAGGGTGTCACTGTTATAATTCACTGGACTGTTCGGTGTGCCACCAGACTGTCCGGTGAGCTAGCCGCGCCCACGCCAACGGTCGGCCACGCGATCAGCGGGCGACACGTGGACTTCGCCAACGGTCACCAGGTCGCACCGGACTGTCTGGTGTGCCACGGGGGCCGGTGGTTGCAACGGTCGGCTTCGCTAGAAAAGGAAGAAAATCATGCTCGGTTCACTGTCCAGTGGCGCACCGGACTGTCCGGTGCGCCCACGGACAGAAGGCAACCAAAGCCTTCCAAATGGAGCTCCAACGACTCCTAGCTGCCTTGGAGCTATAAAAGGGACCGCTAGGCGCATGGATCAGCACCCCAATCCTCCATTGAACACCCTAAGACGCCTAGACTCCGCAAGCACGCATTTGATTTATTGTGTTCGAGATTTGAGCACTTGTTTGAGCTGTAATCTCGCTGCGATGTGTTGTGTGCTTGTTTCTTGACTTGTGTGTGTCGTTTCTGCGCCTCTAGCTCTTGCGTGTGTTTCTATTCCCTCCTTTACTCTTGTGGGTTAATTGTGACCAATCTTGTAAGGGTGAGAGGCTCCAACTTGTGGAGATTCCTCACAAAGGGAATACTTGAGAAAAGGAAGAAAATCGTGGTACTCAAGTTTGATCTTTGGATCACTTCAGAGGGATTGAGTGCAATCCTTGACCGAAGGAGGTCACCACAACGTGGAGTAGGCATTGGCCGAACCACGGGATAAAATCACCGTGTCACCTACACATCTTTCTATTATGATTGCTTTCTTCCTTAGAGTTCTCATTTAATCACTTGTGCTATTGTTCCTAAGTTCAACACACATTCTAAAGGAACAATCAAGTGAAGAGTTCTCTCCCTCTCTATTCATAGCACCTTGGTTTTGACTTCACTAACATTTTATAAACCAAGTTTGTGTTGTTTAGAGTTGATTTTTACAGGATCACATATTCCCCCCTAGGTGCACTCATATACGCCTCGGGCCCATCCTCTGGGTTGTAGGTGACGTCGAACGTCGCCTTGCCCTTGTGGGTCATAGCACACACCGAGAAGATGGAGCAAGGCTAGCCACCATGTGACGCGAACTACGAGAAAACCAATGAGATGGTTAGAAATAATGCCTAATCAAAAGTTAGACTAAATTAAAGAGAGTGCATACCCATGCTTCTGCGTATTTGTCGAGGTTGTGGCTGCCTTGATGGTGGGAGGGACCTTGCATCATCAAACGTCGTTTCCAGCTAGCGTTGTGAGCCTCGTCCCACTCGGTCGAGCACCACCTTTGCACCATCTGCTGCCAACACTCAGGATGGTCGACAAACCAATAAGGATTCATCTACAAAAACAAGTACACAACATATCAGAAGATAAAATTAAGCATATTTAATATTAATATTAATGTTCTGTATTTACCTACAAGTACCGGTCTATAGTCAACGACATGGTTCGGGGCATCCTTCTTTCTCACCTTCTCCCCAAGGACATGGCTGTAGTAAGAGACGATAGTGAAAGTTGGCACACACTATGTTTAGAAACCTAGCCAGTCCCAATTGAAGTTTTATGATTTCATGTGAAGGACGACTATGTTTCTACACATAGTGGGTGACAACTTTCACGAAACACTATCAAATTTTTATCAGAGTCTCTACATAAGATATCATGACATATCAACAAGTTTCATGATTTTCTGACTTTGTTTGAGATTTATACAATTTTAAAACAACTGGATCACAAGTTCAAGGTTGTCATGTTTCATGAGCATGGTGCTCGAAAATTCCGGTCTGTTTCTGAAATACACTATAACTTGTGCTAAATAATATGAATATCATTTTTGCATTCACTGTTTTTCATTTTTCGAGTGTCTTGTAGTTCAAATCTGAATTATCTGAAGAAATTCAACTAAACAAACTAAATATAATAGTTATAGCAAACACTTAGATAATTGTGCCAAAATTGAACATGTAGGTCTATATACTATAGGAACACACTACAAAAAGTTTGTAGAAAAAAAATTACTTTGCCGAGTGTCAAGGAAAGAGACTTGGAAAAATAAAGGTTTGTCGAGTGTTTGCCAGGTGACACTTGGCAAAGAAGATATTTTGCCGAGTGTCAACGCTTGAAACTCGGTAAAGTTAATGGATGCCAACTATAGATGGTTGCTGACAGCCCTTTGTCTAGCGCCACATTTCGCTGAGAGCTCGACACTCGGCAAAGCCTTCTTTGCCGAGTGTCTTTCTATGTCGAGTGTTTTGCCCTCGGCAAACGAGGCCTGTGCTACTATAGTTGTTACTGATTTTGTTAAAGTTTTAGACTAAGCATCATATTCAAAGAAACTAGTGCTTACCTGTTATAATTGTTGCTCAGTAAGTTTAAAGTTAGTCAGACCAAGTTAGCCTGTGAAGTAGTGTTAGGAGTCAAGCGACACTGCTGCTTGTAGTTTTGATCGTTTTTGGAGCTCAGTTTTTAGATGTAGCCTATTCACCCCCCTCTAGGCGACATTAGATCCTTACAACGCTACGGATCCCAAGTTTAGTTTTGTATTGGTTGTTGGCAAATAATTTATGAGATATTAAGGTTAATGATAACATATGTACATAGGGATGGCAACAGGTTGGGTTCGGATCGGGTAGAGTAAATACCTGCCCGCGATCATACCCACGGGGATTATCCATATCCGCCCATGACTATACCCACGGGTAAAATTTTGTACCCATTCACGTACCCATCGGGTATCGGGCGGATATCGGGTGCCCGTCGGGTATAGAAGCTTGGTGCATTCTCCCTAAATGAAGTCTAGTGCAGTTCTGAGCGTCGCACAGCACCATGATCACCGGAGGCACATAATGTTGTTGCACAGTGCAGTCGTGCAGATATAGCCTTAGACATTTGTTGCTAATGTTTTTTTGGTAATAAACTTCCAACTCGTCAGGATCGGAGAGTAGCTAGCAAAGTCGTCTGGTGTATTAACAATCTCCTAGCTCAAGTACTTGTACTAGCTAGCACTGGTACTACGTACTAGCACTTCATCAAACATACTGGCACTAGTACTAGAACCAGATCAGAAGCATCAACATACAGGGAGAGATGGTAGTAGGATGAGCTGCCGAGGATGGACGGCTAGCTAGCGTACTAGTAGGCTAAAAATCTAAAATCACTATTTTCGGATATCCGTCTGGTACCCGCGGGTAAGAAATCAAATCCGTACCCGACCCGATTTTATTACGGGTCGGGTACGGGTAAGACCCGCGGGTCAAATTTCGTGCCCGAACCCGTACCCGACGGGTCAGATATCCGACGAATATCCGAACCCGCGGGTAAAATTGCCTTCCATATATGTACTACTCGTTTTCATGTACTCATTGTGTGATAATATTTTATCAAATATTTATGTGTTGTCATAGTGCACGACATTGTAATAGTTTACAGAGTAGAGTTTGAAATATGAGACAAGAGGTTAGATAGGAGAACTGCTAGATATAGGGCATGTTTGTATGAGCTTTTTTTATTGATTCTAGCGCCAGAAGCTATTGCGGACTGACCAACGCCCAGATTTCTAGCTCGCTTCTATAAGAAGCGCTTTGGTGAAAATCATCTAAATCAATGTTAACACACAATCGGTTGAGTTGTCGTGAAAGGAGGAATCTGTTACTTCCTATATTCTAAACCCTATGGAGCCCTTCATTTTCTGCACACGTTATGCCCATGATACTTAAATTCTTGCTATAGGCAGATTCTCCCTCACATCCAGATTCTCAGAAAATCTCGTTAGAAAAAGTCAAAACAAATATGCCCATAGTCTAGTCAGTAGTGTCGTAGCTAGACCTTCAGAGAGGGTGAAGTCTACCTCTAGCCATAGCCTAATGATGGTTGTACTTCCACCATGCCAAATCGGGCTTGTCGATTGGATTCCAATTAAGCAAAATATATTTTTTGTCCTTAAACTTGTCGTGTTGTGTCATCTTGGTCCACAAATTTTCAAAGTATGTCTCTTAAAGCCTTACTCGTTGTTCAGGTCTCTCTTAGGTCCGAACGGGTTGTGGTTTCACCATGCATCCTAGGACTGACATATGGACCCCACATGCCAGTCTATGTATCTCTTTTCTCTCTTTTCTCAGTTCTCTCTAACCTTCCGGCATCTCGTTCATGCCGGCGACGGCCTGCACGACATTCCTGGTGTACGACACCATGCCTGCCGTCGACCGAGCTCACGCAGACGATTAGAGATGGCAATGGGCATAGAATACTCATGTGCTCGTGAATAATAAACCCGATGGGTAAGGAGACATGTGTCATTGTATATCCACAGGCAAGGATGAGGATACCCCCAATAAACCCGATGTATATTTTTTAGCGAGCAGAGAAAAACTATATCCGCACCCGTTTATTGAAAGGGAAATGTGCCCTTGGGCCATTTCTATAAGTATTTTGGTGATTAGATATCAAACACATATTAATTAAGTTCTTATGTGCTAAATGAGTGAGAAGTGCAAATCAAAGAACAAGATATGTTTCTAGACTTAGTGAATTGTTTTTGAATACTAACATGTTTATCTAAGTGCTAGAAAAAGTGCCAAGAAAAGAAGAAAGACGTTGGAAAAGAGTTGGTTGTGTACAGCCAAAACCAGCTCGGGCCTGGCACACCAGACTATCCGGTGCCCCAGGCTGGTCAACGGTGAACCGGCTGCTCTCGGGAAACGGCGGAGCGACACGACTATAAATCACCGTACTTTCCGGTGAGTCATCTGCGCACGCGTCCAAGTCATCGGCGATGAACTCGTCGCTCTCGGGAAAAGAAAAAGGCAACGTGGCTATAATTCACCGGACTGTCCAGTGAGTCAACGGCGCTCGCAGCCAACGGTCGGCTGCGCAATCCGCGGGTGACGCGTGGCCCGCGCCAACGGTCGGTTGGGCACACCAGACTATCTGGTGTGCACTGGACAGTGTCCGGTGCGCCAACAAGCCCAGAGAACCAACGGTCGGCTGTGCCCGGTATGGAAGGAAATCGAGCACCGGACTGCTACAGTGGTTGTCCGGTGGTGCACCGGACTGTCCGGTGCACCACTCGACAGAAGGCAAGAATTGCCTACCAAATTGATCCCCAACGGCTCCTAGCTGCCTTGGGGCTATAAAAGGGACCCATAGGCGCATGGAGCAGTACACCAAGCCTTCTCTAAGCATTCTAAGACTCCCAGACTCCACCTCCACGCATTTGATCGATTGTGTTAGTGATTTGAGCTTCGTTTGAGTTGCGAACTCTCTGTGCTATGTTTCGAGCTCAAATCTTGGCCTGTGTGCGTGGGTGTGCAGCGGATTTGGGTCTTGCGCGTGTTGCTCTCCCATCCTTACTCTTGTGCTTTCTTTGTGATCTATATTGTAAGGGCGAGAGGCTCCAACTTGTGGAGATTTCTCGCAAACGGGAAGAATACTCAAAAGAGAAAAGACCATGGTATTCAAGTTGATCATTGGATCACTTGAAAGGGGTTGAGTGCAACCCTCATCCAATTGAGACACCACAACGTGGAAGTAGGCAAGTGTTACTTGGCCGAACCACGAGATAAAAATCGTGTGTCTCTTGTGTTGCTCTTATGTGATTGTTTTGTTCGCAAGAGATCGCTTCATAGCAACTTGATTAACTCACACTAACTTTTATAATCAAGTTTGTGGCTATTTAGTGTTTGATATTACAGGATCACCTATTCACCCCTCCTCTAGGTGCTCTCAATTGGTATCAGAGTCGTACTCTTCATTTAAGGGACTAACCGCCCGAAGAGATGGATCCTAAGGGTAAGGGGATGGTGGTCAACGACAAGGAGAAGGAGTCCCTCTTCAACGAGCCAAGAGACGACAAGCCCACTGACTCAGGCTCGAGTCACAAGAAGAGGGACAGGAAGAAGAAGAGGCGCATCAAGAAGATCATCTACTACGACAACGATGCCTCATCTTCTTCACTAAGGGACGACGATGGCGACTCCTCGTCCAAGAAAAAGATGGTTAATCAAAACTACTCCTTTGATTATTCCTGTATTCCGTATAACTCAAATGCCCATTTACTTTCTATTCCTCTTGGAAAACCCCCACACTTTGATGGAGAGGATTACTCATTTTGGAGCCATAAGATGCATTTTGATAGTACGTAATCCTATTGTTATAAATGAACAAATTCATAAAAATGCCCCAGCTACTACTATCTTGCTAGCGTCACTTTGCAGGGATGAGTATAATAAAGTGAGTGGCTTGGACAATGCCAAGCAAATCTGGGATACCCTCAAGATATCACATGAGGGTAACGACGCCACCATGATCACCAAGATGGAACTAGTGGAAGGCGAGCTGGGGAGGTTCGTGATGATCAGGGGAGAGGAGCCAACACAGACCTACAACAGGCTCAAAACCCTGGTCAACAAAATTCGAAGCTATGGAAGCACAAGATGGACGGATCATGATGTCGTCCGACTCATGCTCAGGTCATTTACAGTAATTGACCCTCATCTTGTGAACCTTATTCGTGAAAACCCTAGGTATACTAAGATGACGCCCGAGGAAATCCTCGGAAAATTTGTGAGCGGACGCATGATGGTGAAGGAGGCGCGATATGTGGACGATGCGCTAAATGGTCCACTACCTGTCTACGAGCCACAGCCTGTTGCTCTCAAAGCAACCAGCAGCAGGGAAGCGCTACCTAGCAAGGTAGCACAAGTGGAGGCTACTGGGCTCAATGAAGAGAAATGACGCTTATCATCAAGCGCTTCAAGACCACGCTAAAAGGACGCAAGGAGTACCCCAACAAGAATAAAATAAGGGGAAAGCGCTCCTGCTTCAAATGTGGTAAGACTGGTCATTTCATAGCTCAATGCCCCGATAATGATAATGATAGGGACAAGAAAAGCACGGGAAGAGGGAGAAGAAGAAAAACTATAGGAAGGCAAAGGGTGAGGCGCACCTAGGAAAGGAATTGTCGGCGTTTCGAGACCGGGGGGTCCCTGGACCGACGAGTGAAATGTCATCGCGTGCCCCAGCCCAGATGGGTCGGCGCGAGGCCGAGCGCGAAGGGGGGAGGAAAGGCAGCCGGAGACGGGCGTGAGAGAGGTGGAAATCCCGCGGCCTTCGTGTTCGTCCCGCGCCCAGGTCGGGTGCGCTTGCAGTAGGGGGTTACAAGCGTCCACGCGGGAGGGGAGCGAGCAGCCTCACGCGAGCGCCTGTCCCATCCTCTTCCCCGCGCGGCCAATCCTCCGTAAGAGGGCCCTGGTCCTTCCTTTTATAGGCGTAAGGAGAGGATCCAGGTGTACAATGGGGGGTGTAGCAGAGTGCTACGTGTCTAGCGGAGGAGAGCTAGCGCCCTAAGTACATGCCGTCGTGGCAGCCGGAGAGGTTTTGGCACCCAGTTCGTGTGGTGTCGTGGCCGTCGGAGGAGCGCTGGAGCCTGGCGGAAGGACAGCTGTCGGGGCTGTCGAGTCCTTGCTGACGTCCTCTTGCTTCCGTAAGGGGGCTGAGAGCCGCCGTCGTCACAGGGCGTGCGGGGCGCCATCATTGCCTATCTGGCGGAGCGAGCCAGATGGGACGCCGGTCTTGTTCCCCGTAGCCTGAGTCAGCTTGGGGTAGGGTAATGATGGCGCCTCCTGTCGACGTGGTCGGTCCGCGCCCTAGGTTGGGCGATGTGGAGGCTCCTCTGAGGTCGAGGTCGAGTCTGTCTTCCGTGGCCGTGGTCGAGTCCGAGCCCCTGGGTCGGGCGAGGCGGAGACCGTCGGCTGAGGCCAGGGCTGAGTCCGAGCCCTGGGGTCGGGCGAAGCGGAGTTCGTCGTCTTCTGGGGCTGAGCCCAAGTCCGAGCCCTGGGTCGGGCGGAGCGGAGTTCGTCGTCTTCTGGGGCTGAGCCCAAGTCCGAGCCCTGGGTCGGGCGGAGCGGAGTTCGCCATCTTCCGGGGCTGAGCCCGAGTCCGAGCCCTGGGTCGGGCGGAGCGGAGTTCGCCGTCTTCCAGGGCTGAGCCCGAGTCCGAGCCCTGGGTCGGGCGGAGCGGAGTTCGCCATCTTCCGGGGCTGATCCCGAGTCCGAGCCCTGGGTCAGGCGAAGCGGAGCTTCCTATGGTGCCTGAGGTCGGGACTGACTGCCTGTCAGCCTCACTCTGTCGAGCGGCACAACAGTCGGAGCGGCGCAGGCGGCGCTGTCCTTCTGTCAGGCCGGTCAGTGGAGCGGCGAAGTGACTGCGGTCACTTCGGCTCTGTCGACTGGAGGACGCGTGTCAGGATAAAGGTGTCAGACCACCTTTGCATTAAATGCTCCTGCGATCTGGTCGGTTGGCGCGGCGATTTGGTCAGGGTTGCTTCTTGGTGAAGACAGGGCCTCGGGCGAGCCGGAAGTATGTTCGTCGCAGGAGGGGGGCCTCGGGCAAGACGGAGATCCTCCGGGGTCGGCTGCCCTTGTCCGAGGCTAGGCTCGGGCGAGGTGTGATCGAGTCCCTCGAATGGACCGATCCCTGACTTAATCGCACCCATCAGGCCTTTGCAGCTTTATGCTGATGGGGGTTACCAGCTGAGAATTAGGAGACTTGAGGGTACCCCTAATTATGGTCCCCGACAGTAGCCCCCGAGCCTCGAAGGGAGTGTTAGCACTCGCTTGGAGGCTTTCGTCACACTTTTTTGCAAGGGGACCAGCCTTTCTCGGTTGCGTTTTGTTCCGGTGGGTGCGCGCGAGCGCACCCACCGGGTGTAGCCCCCGAGGCCTCGGAGGAGTGGTTTGACTCCTCCGAGGTCTTAATGCCTCGCGTAATGCTTCGGCTGGTCTGGTCGTTCCCTCATGCGAGCTGGCCGTAGCCCGGGTGCACGGTCGGGTTCCAAGTTCTCGGGCTGATATGTTGACGCTGTCAACGGTTTGGCCGGAGCCGGGTTTGCGAGAGCAGCCCCCGAGCCTCTGCACAGGGCGAGAGGACGATCAGGGACAGACTCGACTTTTTTACATACGCCCCTGCGTCGCCTTTCTGCAAGGAGGAGGGGGGGAAGCGCCATGTTGCCCTCGGTGGGCGCCGAACATGGTGTCTCCGGTGAGCTGCTGGCGGGTAATTCGAGCGGACGTCCGTGCCCCATTTGTTAGGGGTCGGCTAGAGGCCCAGAGGCGCGCCCAAAAGTACCTGCGGGTGATCTGCCGGACCCGGTCCCTTGTCGACGGGGTCCGAGGGCTCGATGCCTCCCTCTGATGGGATTCCGTTACAAGATCGTTCCCGCTGGTCTCGGAAATGTCCTAGGGTACCTCGGGAGCGTAGGCCGAGCCTTGGTTATGTATCGAACGTACCCATGGTCATCCCTCGCCCTGTGTCTGAGGCGGCTATCAACCCTTCGAGGGCCAGCCTACGAACCCCTGATCAGTAGTGGGCGCGGAGCCCGAGTGGCCTGAGGCAGCCATTGAACCCTTCCGAGGGGCCGGCCTTCGAACCTCTGACCAGTAGTGGGTGTGGAGCCCACGTGCTCTGAGGCGGCTGTTGAACCCCTCCGAGGGGCCAGCCTTCGAACCTCTGATCAGTAGGGAGGCTCGGAGCCTGTTTCCTTCACGGAGAAGGGTCCTTTTCGGGGTATCCCCCTTTCCCGGTCCCTGTTGTAAGAGAGAGAAAGAGGAAAAGGAAAAGGACACGAAATCGAATGACGCAGCGTACCTTTTTTGACGCGGTCATTATGGCGAAGGCGAAGCGTCGCTCGCTTCCCCTGCCAGAGACGCCGCCTGTCCCGCCGCGGAGTTAATGCGACGGGGCAAGTGGTTCGCGGGGCGGCCGTTGCGCGTGCGCGAGCCGTTCGAGGAACGGAACACGGGCGCGTCGTCTTCACGCCGTGAGAGAGTGCTCTCTCACTGCCCCAGGATGGGACGTAAGCTTGGCTGACGACGTGACCGCCGCTCCCGCCCGCCTGCCACCGCCATCACTGCTGGCCCATTTTTGGCCGCATTGACCGTCGCGCCTGGCTGGCACTGCTGGGTCGTACGCAGGGTTGCCTCGAGTCGCGGTACTGGTTCCGCAGTCGAGGAGGCGTGGCAGTGGTGCGAGTGGCGGTGCAGTTGCTTGCACGTAGCGACCGACGCGCCGGTTGCATGACACGTGGGCGTGGGCTTCCATGCTGGGCGCGTTGGAAGTCGGAGAGGTGCGCCCACTTGGCGCAGTTGCATGCTGCCTGCATGGCTGCCCGCCCTTTCGCCCGCTAGTCTGGGCAAAAGTGGAGAACTGCTTGTAACCGCTGGGCGGTTGCATGCACCGCGCGTGGCGGTTTGGCTTCTTCTGCTCTGGGCCGGCTTGCATGACGTGTGGGACCCAGCCCCCACGCCGTAGGGGGAGGACCTTGGAGCGTGTTGGAGAAGACTCAGCCCACGACGGCTGGGGACGCAAGTAGGGAGAGTCGCCTTTAAAAGGAGGGTGACCCCCTTGAAAGGCGACCATGTCTTCGCGCTCCCTTATGCATCGTGTCTTTCCACCTTCCGAGCCCCCGGATGGGGGATGCCCGCAGTCCTTTCGCCTTGTCGTTGGAGGAATGCAACTCCGTGGGAGTCGGTACCTTTCAGCCATTGTTCGGCTTCAAGGATTTTCATCAGTCAGCCCGGCTGCATCCCCTCGTCGGTGGTCACCCAAGACGGTGACCACCAGCCCCTGGGTGGGGAGAAGCAAGCCGGGCTGCGATCTTGGTCCCACCCTCAGCTTCAAAGATGTTCATCATCCTCGCTGGGGTGGAGGCCAGGCTGAGCTAGAGCTCTACCTCCCGCGCGGTTTCGTGGGTCAGCCTCTCCTTCATCGTTCGAGGGAGAGGGCGCTCACTGGCCCTGCGAGAGGGGCGGACTTCGACAACACGGGGCTGGTCGACGGCTGGCGTCGTCAGCCTCAGCGCGTTGGACTCGCCGGCTTGGCTCCCGGTGCCCCCTCCTGCCGCGAAGGCGGTTGTCGCGCCGTGCGCACGGGAGGACCGCCCAAGATGTCGCGCGCTGCCAGGGCGGCGTTCGTGTTCTGGGGCGGTCCTGCCTTTGCACCGGTACAGCGCCTCCACGCGGAGGTCGGTGCCCCACTTGTCCGGGAGGATCTGAGTGGGGATCTGCCGGAGGGCTGACGGCCCCTGTCGTCGGTGCTGAGGTGGAGGCGGCTCGAGAAGTCCCCGTTGCCGACGGGATCACCGCCACCATCCGCGCTTCGGGCCTCCGGCTCTTTGTACTTGTCCTCGCCCCTCGAGCGTCGGCGTAGGCGAGGGCAAGGTTGCAGCAGCGTCCGCCCTGAGGCCATCGCTACTGCAGTTCGGCCACCCGGAGCGGAGGTCGTTGTCGTTGCTGCCGGAGCGGGCGACGGCGAGCCGCCCATCGGTCTTTTGTTGCTCCGTAGGTCCCCCCCAGCGAGTGGGGTTGTTCGTACCTGCGGAGGTGGAACCGAAGTTCCGTTTGTAATGGCACCTTGAATGCCAGTGTTTTTGTTCATTGTGGCTGTCGAGGCCTGAACATGTATGTATTTTTGGCACGGAGCCGTGTTTTTTCCTCATTTTCGAGCACTAAGACTCGCCTGTTGGTTTTCTGAACCGCTTCACCAAGCGTGAGTCGCCCCGTGCAAAGGTGACGAGTGAGGTATCCGTATCCCGGAGGCGTAGGAGTCCCTCGGCTCAGTCGGCCTTGCCGCTTACGCGCACTCTTACCCGTCCATAGGGTTCTTCGGCAGAGGAGCTTTCGAACGTGAAGACTTGTTCGGTCCGCGGAATCACTTATCCGAACGTGAGTTACTTATCGCAGAAGGTGATGAGTGAGGTATCCGTATCCCGGAGGCGTAGGAGTCCCTCGGCTCAGTCAGCCTTGGCTGCTTACGTGTACTCCATCGTTTTCAGGATCCACTTTCGAAGTAGTCGAAAAGCACGAAAGACATTCTGGCAGAAAGGGTCTTTTTTCGAGGAAAATTTCGACGCAGAGGGGGTTTCCCCCTTTTAGCCCCCGAGGGAGGGTCGGGCTTTGCCGAGGCAAGGCTGACCCTCCGTTGATGACTAAACTTTGCGTGGAAGCGAGGTATATGAACAACTTGAAAACATCTTAAGGGTAGAAGCGACGTAGCTGTTGGATGTTCCAAGCGTTGCTGTAGACCTCGCCTTGACTGTTGGCCAGCTTGTACGTTCCGGGCTTCAGAACTTTGGCGATGACGAACGGCCCTTCCCAGGGAGGCGTGAGCTTGTGCCGCCCTCGGGCGTCTTGTCGCAGCCGAAGCACCAGGTGGCCCACCTGGAGGTCTCGGGACCAGACCCCTCAGGCGTGGTAGCGTCGCAGGGACTGCTGGTACCGCGTCGAGTGTAGTAAGGCCTTGTCCCGAGCCTCTTCCAGCTGGTCCAGCGAGTCTTCTCGATTAGCTTGGTTGCTTTGGTCAGCATAGGCCCTCGTCCTCGGGGAACCGTATTCTAAGTCTATGGGCAAGATGGCCTCGGCCCCATAGACTAGAAAGAACGGCGTGAAGCCCGTGGCTCGGCTCGGCGTTGTCCTCAGGCTCCACACCACCGAGGGGAGTTCCTTCATCCATCGCTTGCCGAACTTGTTGAGGTCGTTGTAGATCCGAGGCTTGAGTCCTTGTAGAATCATGCCGTTGGCACGCTCTACTTGCCCATTCGTCATGGGGTGAGCCACGGCGGCCCAGTCCACCCGGATGTGGTGATCCTCGCAGAAGTCCAGGAACTTTCTGCCGGTGAACTTGGTGCCGTTGTCGGTGATGATGGAGTTCAGGACCCCGAAGCGATGGATGATGTTGGTGAAGAACGCCACCGCCTGCTCGGACCTGATGTTGTTTAGGGGTCGGACCTCGATCCACTTGGAGAATTTGTCGATGGCGACCAACAGGTGCGTGTAGCCCCCGGGTGCCTTCTGCAAGGGGGCGACGAGGTCCATACCCCACACGGCAAAAGGCCAAGTGATGGGTATCGTCTGCAGAGCCTGAGCAGGCAGGTGGGTCTGCCTTGCGTAGGACTGACACCCTTCGCAGGTGCGAACAATTCTAGTGGCGTCGGCCACCGCCGTCAGCCAGTAGAAACCTTGCCGGAAAGCATTTCCGACAAGGGCTCGAGGTGCTGCGTGGTGGCCGCAAGCCCCCAAGTGTATCTCTCGTAGGAGTTCCTGACCTTCGGCGATGGAAATGCATCGCTGGAGGATGCCCGAGGGGCTGCGGTGGTAGAGCTCCTTCCCATCTCCCAGCAAGACGAACGACTTGGCGCGTCGCGCCAACCGCCGAGCCTCGGCTCGGTCGAGGGGTAGCTCTCCTTGGTGGAGATATTTCAGGTACGGGGTCTGCCAGTTTTGATTAGGCGTGACCCCGCTTCGCTCCTCCTCGACGCGCAGTGTCTCGCCCTCGGGGGCCGAGGGTACCTCGGGCTGAACCGAGGATGCCTCGGGCCGAGCCGAGGGTGCCTCGGACTGAGCCGAGGGTACCTCGGGCTGGGCCGAGGGTGCCTCGGGCTCGGGCATGTCGTCGATCTTGACGGAGGGTTGATGCAGGTCTCGAGAGAAGACGTCCGGGGGAACCGTTGTTCGCCCCGAGGCTATTTTAGCCAGCTCGTCCGCAGTCTCGTTGTAGCGTCGGGCGATGTGGTTGAGCTCGAGCCCGTAGAACTTGTCTTCCAGGCGCCGAACCTCATCGCAGTAGGCCTCCATCTTCGGGTCGCGGCAGTGGGAGTTCTTCATGACTTGGTCGATGACGAGCTGCGAGTCACCGCGAGCGTCGAGGCGTCGGACCCCTAACTCGATGGTGATGCGCAACCCGTTGACCAGGGCCTCGTACTCAGCCACATTGTTGGACGCCGGGAAGTAGCTCTGGGCATAAAACCCGAGCCCGAAGCCCGAAATCTGAAATACCCGAGCCCGTACCCGTTTAGCCCGAAGCCCGGTACCCGAATAATTTTAGCGGGTAATAAAACTGAATACCCGAATATATTTCGGGCCTAATCGGGTAATACCTCATGGTACCCGAACTACCCACTAAAACCCGAATTATTAAAACCAGGCACCTGTCCACCTGACCCGACCCGAGTAAATTAGCAAGCAGCCAGGCTGAGCTGTTGCCTGGGCGGCTAGCAGGCCATGGTACCATGCCCACGCCTATGCCAGGCCCAGCGAGGCAATGAGCCGCACAAGCACATGCATGTAGTAGCCGTAGCCTGGACTGCTGCCTGTTGGTTGTGCCAGAACAATGATTTGTGAATGTGTGATTTTGTGCAGCAAACTAATAAGTCTGAAACTATTTGATTATTTGTGATAGCTCCATGTGTGGACGTGTGTTGTATTATATGATTTTGTGTGTTGTCCTATGTATGATTTATAATATCGGGTACCCGAATTTTACTCAAACCCAAACCCGAACTTTTGGGTACCCGAAATTGCGGGTACCCGAAATTTCGGGTTCGAGTATGGGTTCAGCTGTTGAAAACCCGAAATATAAAAAACCCGAAAAGCCCGACCCGAAATTTCGGGTAAACCTGAATGCCCAGTTCTACCGGGAAGTGGAGGCGTAGCACGTAGCGTAGATGCTTTCCGAGGGGCGAGATGAAGAGCAGGCCTGCGCCCGCTCCTGTCTTCATCAATGACCCGTCGAAGAGCATGGTCCAGAGTTCCGGCTGGATCGGATCTGTTGGGAGCTGGGTGTCGACCCATTCAGCCACGAAGTCCGCCAAGACCTGGGACTTGATGGCCTTCCGAGGGGCGAACGAGATTGTTTCGCCCATAATTTCCACTGCCCACTTTGCAATCCTACCCGAGGCCTCTCGGCACTGGATGATCTCCCCCAGGGGGAAGGATGACACCACAGTTACCGGATGAGACTCGAAGTAGTGTCGCAACTTCCGCCGCGTCAGGATCACAGCGTACAGCAACTTCTGAACTTGTGGGTAGCGGATCTTGGTTTCGGACAGTACCTCGCTGATGAAGTAGACTGGCCTCTGAACGGGCAATGCATGCCCCTCTTCTCGTCTCTCGACCACAATCGCGGCGCTAACCACCAGAGTGGTCGCGACGACATAGATCAAGAGGGCTTCTCCGGTAGCGAGGGGCACCAAGATGGGCGCGTTCGTGAGGAGCGCCTTCAGGTTCTCGAGGGCTTCCTCGGCCTCAGGGGTCCAAGTGAAGCACTCGGCCTTCCTTAAGAGGCGGTACAGAGGCAGGCCTCTTTCGCCGAGGCGCGAGATGAAGCGGCTCAGAGCCGCAAGACATCCCATGACTCTCTGTACGCCTTTCAAGTCCTTGATGGGCCCCATGCTGGTGATGGTTGCGATCTTCTCCGGGTTGGCTTCGATGCCCCGCTCGGAGACGATGAACCCTAAGTGTATGCCTTGGGGCACCCCGAAGACACACTTTTCGGGATTGAGCTTCACGCCTTTCGCCTTGAGACACCGGAATGTCACTTCAAGGTCGGAAAGGAGGTCGGAGGCTTTCCTCGTCTTGACTACGATGTCATCGACGTAGGCCTCGACCGTCCGGCCAATGTGTTCGCCGAACACATGGTTCATGCACCGCTGGTACGTCGCGCCCGCATTCCTCAAGCCGAACGGCATGGTGACATAGCAGTACATGCCGAAGGGTGTGATGAAAGAAGTCGCGAGCTGGTCGGACTCTTTCATCCTGATTTGGTGATACCCTGAATAGGCATCGAGGAAAGACAGGGTTTCGCACCCAGTAGTGGAATCCACGATTTGATCGATGCGAGGCAGAGGGTAGGGAACCTTCGGACATGCTTTGTTTAGACCAGTGTAGTCTACACACATCCGCCATTTCCCTCCTTTCTTTCTCACAAGCACAGGGTTGGCAAGCCATTCGGGATGGAATACCTCTTTGATGAACCCTGCCGCCATTAGCTTGTGGATCTCCTCGCCTATGGCTCTGCGCTTTTCTTCGTCGAATCGGCGCAGAGCCTGCTTGACGGGTCGGGCTCCGGCTCGGATATCCAGCGAGTGCTCGGCGACATCCCTCGGTATGCCGGGCATGTCCGAGGGACTCCACGCGAAAACGTTGGCGTTTGCGCGGAGAAAGTCGACGAGCATTGCTTCCTATTTGGGATCGAGCTCGGAGCCGATCCGGATCTGCTTGGAGGCGTCGCTGCTGGGGTCGAGGGGGACGGACTTAACCGTCTCCGCTGGCTCGAAGTTGCCGGCGTGACGCTTCACGTCTGGCACCTCCTTAGAGAGGCTTTCCAGGTCGGCGATGAGGGCCTCGGACTCGGCGAGGGCCTCGGCGTACTCCACGCACTCCACGTCGCATTCGAACGCGTGTTTGTACGTGGGGCCGACGGTGATGACCCCGTTGGGGCCCGGCATCTTGAGCTTGAGGTAGGTGTAGTTGGGGACAGCCATGAACTTCGCGTAGCATGGCCTCCCCAGTACCGCGTGGTAGGTTCCTCGGAACCCGACCACCTCGAACGTGAGGGTCTCCCTTCGGAAGTTGGAGGGCATTCCGAAGCAGACGGGAAGGTCGAGTTGTCCGAGGGGCTGGACGTGCTTCCCGGGGATGATCCCGTGGAAAGGCGCAGCGCCTGCCCGGACCGAGGACAGATCGACACGCAGGAGCCCGAGGGTCTCGGCGTAGATGATGTTGAGGCTGCTGCCTCCATCCATGAGGACCTTGGTGAGCCTGACGTCGCCGATGACGGGGTCGACAATGAGCGGGTATTTTCCTGGGCTCAGCACGTGATCGGGGTGGTCGGCTTGGTCGAAGGTGATGGGCTTGTTGGACCAGTCTAGGTAGACTGGCGCCGCCACCTTCACCGAACAGACCTCCCGACGCTCTTGCTTGCGGTGCCGAGCCGAGGCGTTCGCCGCTTGCCCACCGTATATCATGAAGCAGCCGCGGACCTTGGGGAACTCTCCTGCCTGGTGATCTTCCTTCTTGTCATCGTCGCGAGCCCTGCCACCCTCCGCGGGTGGCCCGGCCCTGTGGAAGTGGCGCCGAAGCATAGCGCACTCCTCAAGGGTGTGCTTGACGGGCCCCTGATGATAGGGGCACGGCTCCTTGAGCGTCTTGTCGAAGAGGTTGGCACCTCCGGGGGGTTTCCGAGGGTTCTTGTACTCGGCGGCGGCGACAAGATCCGCGTCGGCGGCGTCGCGTTTCGCTTGCAACTTCTTCTTGCCCTTCTTCTTGGCGCCGCGTTGAGTTGACGCCTCGAGGGCATCTTCCGGTGGGCGGCCCTGGGGCTGCTTGTCCTTCCGGAAGATGGCCTCAACCGCCTCCTGGCCAGAGGCGAACTTGGTGGCGATGTCCATCAGCTCGCTCGCCCTGGTGGGGGTCTTGCGACCCAGCTTGCTCACCAGGTCGCGGCAGGTGGTGCCGGCGAGGAACGCGCCGATGACATCTGAATCGGTGATGTTGGGTAGCTCGGTGCGCTTCTTCGAGAATCGCCAGATGTAGTCCCGGAGAGACTCTCCCGGCTGCTGTCGGCAGCTTCGGAGATCCTAGGAATTTCCGGGGCGCACGTACGTGCCCTGGAAATTGCCGGCGAAGGCTTGGACCAGGTCGTCCCAGTTGGAGATCTGCCCCGGAGGCAGGTGCTCCAACCAGGCGCGAGCGGTGTCGGAGAGGAACAGTGGGAGGTTGCGGATGATGAGGTTGTCATCGTCCGTTCCACCCAGTTGGTAGGCCAGCCGGTAGTCCGCGAGCCACAGTTCCGGTCTCGTCTCCCCCGAGTACTTTGTGATAGTAGTCGGGGGTCGGAACCGGGTCGGGAACGGCACCCGTCGTATGGCACGGCTGAAGGCCTGCGGACCGGGTGGTTCGGGCGAGGGACTCCGATCCTCCCCGCTGTCGTAGCGTCCTCCACGCCTGGGGTGGTAGCCTCGGCGCACCCTCTCGTCGAGGTGGGCCCGACGGTCGCGGTGATGGTGCTCGTTGCCGAGGCGACCCGGGGCCGCAGGCGCTATGTTGCGCGTGCGCCCGGTGTGGACCGAGGCTTCCCGCATGAATCAGGAAGTCGCGGCACGATGTTCCGAGGGGTACCCCTGCCTCCGGGAGGCGGAGCTCTCGGCCCGTCGGACCGCGGCGCCCTCCAGGAGATTCTTGAGCTCTCCCTGGATTCGCCGCCCCTCGGTGGTTGATGGCTCCGGCATCGCGCGGAGAAGCATTGCTGCTGCAGCCAGGTTCTAGCCGACCCCACTGGAAGAGGGTGGCGGCCTCGTCCTGACATCGTCGGCGATGCGGTGCTGGATACCCTGGGGTAGGTGGCGCACTTCTCCGGACGGAGGTTGGCCCGCCCATTCCTGCCTGACGTCCCGGCGGATCGGCTCAAGTGCTCCTGCTCCCTCGTCGAGCCTGGCCTGCACCCCGCGGGTTTGCTCAAGCTGTGGGTCATGACCCCCCGCCGGAACGGGGACCACAGCTAGCTCTCGTAGGATGTCAACGCGTGGCACAGGCCTAGGGAGATCACCGTTCTCCGGCATACCGAGATGGTTGCCCTTGGAGGGACCCCCCTAGATCGACGTGGAAACATTCACGACTTGGGCCGCAGTCCTCATCGCCGAGGCTGCGGCTACTGTCGGAACAATCGGAAAGGCAGTAGTCGCATGCGGTCATGAAGTCTCGCATGGCACCGGGGTTACCAAGTCCAGAGAAATCCCAAAAGAGGTCGGGCTTGTCATCTTCCTCGGACCCCGAGGGTCCGTAGGTCGAGACGTCCGTCAGCCGGTCCCAGGGTGACCGCATACGAAACCCCAGAGGGTTTGGACTCGCCTCTACGAGAGCGTCCGCCAAAGCGAAGTCGCTTGGCGGGTCGAGGCTGAATCCAATGGGCGTGAGATGGGAACCGGTGGGTACCTCTTGGTCGATGGGCGGTGACGAAGTCACGTCAGGGACTGACTGCACCGTCGTCCCAGGTACGAGGGTGACGCCCAGCAAGCCTTTCGCGAGTGTGCTGGCGTCGTCCGTTTGCTCGGACTTGGCGTGTCGCGGGGAGATGGCGCTCGTCTTCGTCTCAAACGCGAGGTCGATGCCCGACGCGCCCCCTGTTGGGGCGCCGGCGCCGTCGACTTGCTCGACAGCCGACAAGGGGCCGCCTCCTGCTTGGCCTTGGTTGCCCCGCCTCCTCCTCCGTCGGCGGGGGAGAGGGCGGGGTGAGCTTGAATGTTGTTCTTCCACCACGCGGGGAAGACGTCGTCGATTCCGCCGCCGGCGGGCGGGCTGTCGGCCGCCATTGTCGCTGTCGCACGGCGGAGGAAGGAGTATCATGTCGTAGCTGCCGTCGAGGGACATGAACTCAAGACTCCCGAAACGGAGCACCGTCCCGGGCTAGAAAGGTTGCTGGAGACTGCCCATCTGGAGCTTGACGGGAAGCTGTTCGTCAACACGCAGCAGGCCCCTACCTGGTGCGCCAACTGTCGGCGTTTCGAGACCGGGGGGTCCCTGGACCGACGAGTGAAATGTCGCCGCGTGCCCCAGCCCAGATGGGTCGGCGCGAGGCCGAGCGCGAAGGGGGGAGGAAAGGCAGCCGGAGACGGGCATGAGAGAGGTGGAAATCCCGCGGCCTTCGTGTTCGTCCCGCGCCCAGGTCGGGTGCGCTTGCAGTAGGGGGTTACAAGCGTCCACGCGGGAGGGGGAGCGAGCGACCTCACGCGAGCGCCTATCCCGTCCTCTTCCCCGCGCGGCCAACCCTCCGTAAGAGGGCCCTGGTCCTTCCTTTTATAGGCGTAAGGAGAGGATCCAGGTGTACAATGGGGGTGTAGCAGAGTGCTATGTGTCTAGCGGAGGAGAGCTAGCGCCCTAAGTACATGCCGTCGTGGCAGCCGGAGAGGTTTTGGCACCCGGTTCGTGTGGTGTCGTGGCCGTCGGAGGAGCGCTGGAGCCTGGCGGAAGGACAGCTGTCGGGGCTGTCGAGTCCTTGCTGACGTCCTCTTGCTTCCGTAAGGGGGCTGAGAGCCGCCGTCGTCACAGGGCGTGCGGGGCGCCATCATTGCCTATCTGGCGGAGCGAGCCAGATGGGACGCCGGTCTTGTTCCCCATAGCCTGAGTCAGCTTGGGGTAGGGTAATGATGGCGCCTCCTGTCAACGTGGTCGGTCCGCGCCCTAGGTTGGGCGATGTGGAGGCTCCTCCGAGGTCGAGGTCGAGTCTGTCTTCAGTGGCCGTGGTCGAGTCCGAGCCCCTGGGTCGGGCGAGGCGGAGGTCGTCGGCTGAGGCCAGTGCTGAGTCCGAGCCCTGGGGTCGGGTGAAGCGGAGTTCGTCGTCTTCTGGGGCTGAGCCCAAGTCCGAGCCCTGGGTCGGGCGGAGCGGAGTTCGCCATCTTCTGGGGCTGAGCCCAAGTCCGAGCCCTAGGTCGGGCGGAGCGGAGTTCGCCGTCTTCCGGGGCTGTGCCCGAGTCCGAGCCCTGGGTCGGGCGGAGCGGAGTTCGCCGTCTTCCGGGGCTGAGCCCGAGTCCGAGCCCTGGGTCGGGCGGAGCGGAGTTCGACGTCTTCCGGGGCTGAGCCCGAGTCCGAGCCCTGGGTCGGGCGGAGTGGAGTTCACCGTCTTCCGGGGCTGAGCCCGAGTCCGAGCCCTGGGTCGGGCGAAGCGGAGCTTCCTATGGTGCTTGAGGTCGGGACTGACTGCCTGTCAGCCTCACTCTGTCGAGCGGCACAGCAGTCGGAGCGGCGCAGGCGGCGCTGTCCTTCTGTCAGGCCGGTCAGTGGAGCGGCGAAGTGACTGCGGTCACTTCGGCTCTGTCGACTGGAGGACGCGTGTCAGGATAAAGGTGTCAGGCCACCTTTGCGTTAAATGCTCCTACGATCTGGTCGGTTGGCGCGGCGATTTGGTCAGGGTTGCTTCTTGGCGAAGACAGGGCCTCGGGCGAGCCAGAAGTATGTTCGTCGCTGGAGGGGGGCCTCGGGCAAGACGGAGATCCTCCGGGGTCGGCTGCCCTTGTCCGAGGCTAGGCTCGGGCGAGGCGTGATCGAGTCCCTCGAATGGGTCGATCCCTGACTTAATCGCACCCATCAGGCCTTTGCAGCTTTATGCTGATGGGGGTTACCAGCTGAGAATTAGGAGACTTGAGGGTACCCCTAATTATGGTCCCCGACAGGAATGGGACTCTGACTGCTCTTCATCCGACTCCGACGATGAAGGACTAGCTGCATCGGCCTTCGACAAATCTTCGCTCTTCCCCAACGAACGTCATACTTGCCTTATGGCTAAGGAGAAGAAGGTATGTATTCGAGATACCCCCAAGTACTCTTCTTCTAGCGATGAGGAATCATCTGATGATGAAGTAGATTACACTGATTTATTTAAAGGACTAGATAGAGCTAAAGTAGACAAAATAAATGAACTAATTGATGCTCTTAATGAAAAGGATAGACTTCTAGAAAATCAAGAGGACATTTTGTATGAGGAACATGATAAATTTGTTAGTGTTCAAAAATCACTTGCTTTAGAAATTAAGAAGAATGAACTGCTATCTTCTGAAGTGTCTACTTGTCATGAATCTATATCTAGCTTAAAGAATTTAAATGATGAGTTAAATGCTAAGCTAGTGAAAGTTAATGAAACTAGTTCATGTGTAGAGCATGTCATTATTTGCAATAGATGTAAGGACTTTGATGTTGATGCCTGTGATGAACATCTTACTTCCATTGCTAAATTAAACAATGAGGTGACAAGCCTTAATGCTCAACTTAAGACTTGCAAAGTTGATTATGATAAACTAAAATTTGCTAGGGATGCCTAGACTATTGGTAGACACCCCTCAATTAAGGATGGACTTGGTTTTTGAAAGGAAACCAAGAACTTAACAAGCCAAAAGACTCACGTTCTCAACAAGGAGAAAGGGAAGGCCCCTATGGCTAGTAGTCCTCAAAAGAACCATGCCTATATGTATGATAGGAAATTTACTAGGCATGCTCATAATGATAGATGCTATGATCATGCTGTTTTACCTGGTTATCATACTTCTCATGCTATGGTTGCTTCTAGCTCTACTTATGCTTATGGTAGAAATTGGCCTAGGCGTAATCATGTTGTGTCTCATGTGCGTAGGAGAAATTGCAATAGTCCTACTACTGTTTATCATGCTTGTAATTCTTCTTTTATGCTGTCATGCAAAAATGCAAAAGTAGTTGCTAGGAAGATGGGATCCAAATGCAAGGGAGACAAAACGTGCATTTGGGTTCCAAAAGCTATTGCGACTAACCTTGTAGGACCTAACAAGAGTTGGGTACCCAAAACCCAAGCTTAAATTGTCTTGCAGGTTTATGCATCCGGGGGCTCAAGCTGGATTATCGACAGCGGATGCACAAACCACATGACGGGGGAGAAGAAGATGTTCACCTCCTACGTCAAAAAACAAGGATTCCCAGGATTCGATCATCTTTGGAGATGGGAACCAAGGCAAGGTCAAAGGATTGGGAAAGATAGCCATCACATCCGAGCATTCTATCCCTAATGTGTTTTTAGTTGAATCGCTCGGGTATAATCTATTATCTGTGAGTCAATTATGTAACATGGGTTATAATTGTTTATTCACAAATGTAGATGTATCTGTCTTCAGAAGGAGTGATGGTTCATTAGCTTTTAAGGGTGTATTAGACGGCAAGCTCTATTTAGTTGATTTTTCGAAAGAGAATGCCGATCTAGATGCATGCTTAATAGCTAAGACTAATATGGGCTGGCTTTGGCATCGCCATCTAGCACATGTTGGGATGAAGAACCTTCATAAGCTTCTAAAGGGAGATCATGTATTAGGACTAACCGATGTCGGTTTTGAGAAAGACAGACCTTGTGCAGCATGTCAGGCAGGGAAACAAGTGGGAAGCACTCATCATAGCAAAAATGTGATGACAACGTCAAGGCCACTGGAACTTCTTCATATGGATCTCTTCGGTCCCGTTGCCTATCTCAGCATAGGGGGAAGTAAGTATGGTCTTGTAATAGTTGATGATTTTTCCCGCTTCACTTGGGTATTCTTTTTGCAGGACAAATCAGAAACCCAAGGGACCCTAAAGCGCTTCTTAAGGAGAGCTCAAAATGAGTTTGAGCTAAAGGTGAAGAAGATAAGAAGTGACAATGGGTCCGAGTTCAAGAATCTACAAGTTAAAAAGTTTCTTGAGGAGGAAGGCATCAAGCACGAGTTCTCTGCTCCTTACACACCACAACAAAATGGTGTGGTAGAGAGGAAAAACAGGACGCTAATCGAGAATGATGCTTGGAGAGTACAAGACGCCTGAGCGGTTTTGGTCAGAAGCTGTGAACACAGCTTGTCATGCCATAAACCGGCTCTACCTGCACCGTCTCCTCAAGAAGACTTCTTATGAACTCCTAACTGGTAACAAACCAAATGTTTCTTACTTTCATGTATTTGGGAGCAAATGTTACATTCTGGTGAAGAAAGGTAGACATTCAAAATTTGCTTCCAAGGCAGTAGAAGGTTTCTTGCTAGGATATGACTCAAATACAAAGGCGTATAGGGTCTTCAACAAATCATCGAGATTAGTTGAAGTCTCTAACGACATTGTATTTGATGAGACTAATGGCTCTCCAAGAGAGCAAGTTGATCTTGATGATATAGATGAGATGACATTCCGACGGCCGTAATGCGCACGATGGCGATAGGTGATGTGCGACCACAGGAACTACAAGAACAAGATCAACCTTCTTCCTCAACTCTGATGCATCCCCCAACTCAAGATGATGTACAGGTACCTCAAGGAGAGGAGCGTGATCAAGGGGGAGCATAGGAAGAACAGGTTATGGAGGAAGAAGCACCACGAGCCCCTCCAACTCAAGTTCGAACGACGATCTAAAGACATCACCCCGTCGATCAGATTCTGGGTGACATCAGCAAGGGAGTAACTACTCGCTCACGATTAGCTACTTTTTGTGAGCATTACTCATTTATCTCTTCTATTGAGCCTTTTAAGGTAGAAGAGGCCTTGCAGGATCCGGACTGGGTGTTGGCCATGTAGGAAGAGCTCAACAACTTCAAAAGGAATGAAGTATGGACCCTGGTGCCACGTCCAAAGTAAAACGTTGTGGGAACCAAGTGGGTGTTCCACAACAAGCAAGACGAGCACGGAGTGGTGACAAGAAACAAGGCTCGACTTGTGGCAAAAGGTTATGCCCAAGTCGCAGGTTTGGATTTCGAGGAGACTTTTGCTCCTGTGGCTAGGTTAGAGTCAATTCGAATTTTATTAGCCTATGCCACTCACCATTATTTTAAGCTATTCTAAATGGACGTAAAGAGCGGTTTCCTCAATGGGCTAATCAAGGAGGAGGTATACGTGGAACAACCCCTAGCTTTGAGGATGACAGGTATCCCGACCATGTATATAAGCTCTCTAAGGCGCTCTATAGACTTAAGCAAGCCCCAAGAGCATGGTATGAATGCCTTAGAGATTTTCTGATTGCTAATGCTTTCAAGGTTGGGAAAGCTGATCCCACTCTTTTTACAAAGACTTGAGATGGTGATCTGTTTGTTTGCCAAATATATGTCGATGACATTATAGTTGGTTCTACTAACCTAAAGTCTTGTGAGGAGTTTAGCAGGGTGATGATGCAGAAGTTCGAGATGTCCATGATGGGCGAGTTGACTTACTTTCTTGGATTCCAAGTGAAGCAACTCAAGGATGGCACCTTCATCTCCCAAACGAAGTATACCCAAGATCTTCTCAAGAGGTTTGGAATGAAGGTTGCTAAGCCCGCGAAGACACCAATGGGGACTAACGGACATCTTGACCTCAACAAAGGAGATAAGTCCGTTGATCAAAAGGCATACTGGTCTATGATAGGTTCATTACTTTATCTTTGTGCTAGTAGACCGGACATTATGCGTAGTGTATGCATGTGTGCTAGATTTCAATCTGACCCAAGGAGTGTCACCTTGTGGCCGTTAAGCGAATTCTTAGGTATTTAGTTTCTACGCCTTGCTTCGGGATCTGGTATCCAAAGGGGTCTACCTTTGACTTAATTGGATACTCAGACTCCGACTATGCCGGGTGCAAGGTTGATAGGAAGAGCACATCATGGACGTGCCAATTTCTAGGAAGGTCCCTGGTGTCCTAGAGTTCCAAGAAACAAACATCTGTTGCCCTATCCACCGCTAAGGCCGAGTACGTTGCCACAGGATAGTGTTGCGTGCAACTGCTTTGGATGAGGCAAACCCTCCGGGACTTTGGCTACAATCTGAGCAAAGTCCCACTCCTATGTGACAATGAGAGTGCAATCCGCTTGGCGGATAATCCTATTGAACACAGCCGCACTAAGCATATAGACATCCCGCATCACTTCCTGAGAGACCACCAGCAAAAGGGAGATATCGATGTGTACCACATTAGCACCGAGAACCAGCTAGCCGATATCTTCACTAAGCCTTTAGATGAGAAAAGGTTTTGCAGGTTGCGTAGTGAGCTAAATGTCTTAGATTCATGTAACTTGGATTGATCTATAGCATACATGTGTTCTATGCCTTTGATCATGTTACTTTGAGCATTTAAATCATTTATTGCTTATTTGTGGTGCTCAAGTTGTATAAGTCATCCCCGGACCTCACAAGTTCGTATGCAAATGATGCACATGTTTAGGGGGAGATGTGCTACAACTTGACTCCTTTGAGACTAACTTGTTTGCTTGAGTACACTTGAAGTAGCCTTGAAGGACCATTGAAAGGGAAAATGAGCTTGGACGATGAAAAGACTTCCACTGCACTCCGGTATTAGTGTATTTAATTTCAAGTTCATACTAATGCTCTCGTTGCCTTTTTGCTCTTATTTGACATTTTGGTGAGGCAATGGGGTTAATGGGCCAAAAGTTTTCCCGTTTTGGTGCTTAATGCCAAAGGGGAGAAATTAAGGGCCAAAGCAACTGGATCAGCCAACCACTTGTGAATTTCAAAAATAGTAGAGTTAGAATTTGTATTTTGCACAAATGACTCTTATTGCAAAATTTGGTCTCTTATGGTGGAGAATATTGATTATGAGAAAAAGGGGGAGTTTTTGGCCTTGATCAATTTTACTCTTGGAATATCTCTCGATTTGCTCAAACAAGTGTGTTTGACTTAGAGATAGGAAAAAGAATTTGATTTACAAAAATAAACCAAGTGGTGGCAAAGAGTGATCCAAATATGCCAAATCTTAAGTAAAAAGAATTTGGTCTTCATTTGCATTGATGTTGCATTTTTTTATTGCTTTTTGATGTGTTGGCATAAATCACCAAAAAGGGGGAGATTGAAAGGGAAATGTGCCCTTGGGCCATTTCTATAAGTATTTTGGTGATTAGATGTCAACACATATTAATTAAGTTCTTATGTGCTAAATGAGTGAGAAGTGCAAATCAAAGAACAATGTATGTTTCTAGACTTAGTGAATTATTTTTGAATACTAACATGTTTATCTAAGTGCTAGAAATAGTGCCAAGAAAAGAAGAAAGACATTGGAAAAGAGTTGGTTGTGTACAGCCAAAACCAGCTCGGTCCTGGCACACCGGACTGTCCGGTGCCCCAGGCTGGTCAACGGTGAACCGGCTGCTCTCGGGAAACAGCGGAGCGACGCGGCTATAAATCATCGAACTGTCTGGTGGTGCACCGGACTGTCCGGTGAGTCATCTGCGCACGCGTCCAAGTCATCGACGATGAACTCGTCGCTCTCGGGAAAAGAAAAAGGCGACGTGGCTATAATTCACCGGACTGTCCGGTGAGTCAATGGCGCTCGCGGCCAACGGTCGGCTGCGCAATCCGCGGGCGACACGTGGCCTGCGCCAACGGTCGGTTGGGCACATCGGACTGTTCGGTGTGCACCGGACAGTGTCCGGTGCGCCAACGATCCCGGAGAACCAACGGTTGGCTGTGCCCGGTATGGAAGGAAATTGAGCACCGGACTGCTACAGTGGTTGTCCAGTGGTGCACCGGACTGTCCGATGCACCACTCGACAGAAGGCGAGAATTGCCTACCAAATTGATCTCCAACTGCTCCTAGCTGCCTTAGGGCTATAAAAGGGACCCCTAGGCGCATGGAGCAGTACACCAAGCCTTCTCTAAGCATTCTAAGACTCCTAGACTCTGCCTCCACGCATTTGATCGATTATGTTAGTGATTTGAGCTCCGCTTGAGTTGCAAACTCTCTGTGTTGTGTTTCGAGCTCAAATCTTGGCCTGTGTGCGTGGGCGTGCTGCGGATTTGGGTCTTGCGTGTGTTGCTCTCCCATCCTTACTCTTGTGCTTTCTTTGTGATCTATATTGTAAGGGCAAGAGGCTCCAACTTGTGGAGATTCCTCGCAAACGGGAAGAATACTCAAAAGAGAAAAGACCGTGGTATTCAAGTTGATCATTGGATCACTTGAAAGGGGTTGAGTGCAACCCTCGTCCAATTGGGACACCACAACGTGGAAGTAGGCAAGTGTTACTTGGCCAAACCACGAGATAAAAATCGCGTGTCTCTTGTGTTGCTCTTCTGTGATTGTTTTGTTCGCAAGAGATCGCTTCATAGCAACTTGATTAACTCGCACTAACTTTTATAATCAAGTTTATGGCTATTTAGTGTTTGATTTTATAGGATCACCTATTCACCCCCCTTCTAGGTGCTCTCATTTATCCACTAGTCCCACTCTATCAACCTAACATGTGGGTCCATGTTAAGACATATAATACAAAAACTAGGGTTTTCACCCTCCAGACCTAGCCACCCCACCGTGAATCATCTAGGCCCCTAAGTGGTGTTTTGGTAATTAATGACAACTGATTGTGGACTAACAATTCTTGGAGAAATAAGAATGCAGGATTGGACCACAGGAAACAGTAAAGTCTTTGGAACTTATAACCATTGATTGTGGATCAAGTGAAGGCAAAGGTAAAACATAGGTTTTTGCTTTTGACGGTCAGCAGATGTTTAGAGAAGAAATTGATCAGATTAATAAGATCGATAGTCGTACTATTAAGAGGGATCAATGAACTTGATTGATGTAAAACTTAGTGCCTCGTAGAGCATAAACAGTAGCATTTGCATGAGGGCTAACAACGCTTCGGGTTTCAAAATACAAATTCTTTTGAACTAGCGCAAAATCTTTTTCTCTGTGGTCGGCGGGCTATTCGGGCTAGAAGGTCAGACCGTCCGCAACTCTGCCAAGGAAGTCTGCTGGCAGTCTATCTCTGTCTCCCTTCACGGGCCATCCGGGCCAGGAGGGCGAACCGTTCGCATAAGCTGAATTGAGTTTGGGTAGGTACGGTGTGTTTTTGTGTCCTTACACTATGGACTATCCGAGGTTTTTAGTCTAACGATAAGAGGTCCATGTGCGGACCGTCTGGCCATGAATGGCGGACAGTCCGCTCGAATTACTTTGACTGACCAGCGCTCTGTTATTCCAAGTTGTCAGGTCCCGGACTGTCCGTCCTAGGAGGGCAGACCGTCTGGCCTTGACTTTTTTTGACAGCTCTGACAGGTTTCAAACGGTCAATATAGCCGTTACTGGTACGGTGGACCGTCCGGCCATGGGGCGCGGACCGTCCGCGTGTGCGCAGAAGCTGTGCTAGTTGCACATAACGGCTATGTGTGTGTTGTGGGCTATAAATAGAAGTGGAGCTCGTGTGTGAGGGCTCTCTTGGCCACTCCTAGCACACATTGATCTCATTTGTGATCCTCCAACTCAAATACTCACACTTGTTGATTGAGATCACATTTTAGTGAGTGATTGAGACGTTCTAGTGCATTCGCGTTCGTTGTGATCTTTTGAGGCACTAGGTGGTACACCGGGCAAGCGTCATCGACTTATTACTCTTCGAGGTTGCCGCCTCCTAGACGGCTCGGGTGTTTTCTCCGTCGAGCTCTCTGTGAAGATTGTGCAGGAGCCGCGAGATTGATTGTGAGGGGTTCGCGCCCACCTCGCCGGAGCGGTAAAGGCGACTCTAGTGAAATCGAGGTATTGAGTGAGTTCTTGTCCACTTGGCTCAAAGATCAAGTCGTGTCTTGGTAGAGGAGCAAGTGAGAGCTTGAATTCCAAATCAACGTGGATTAGGGGTGATCGACAAATCACCGATACCACGAGATAAATTTCGGTGTCACTCTCTCAACTTTTATACATTACTTGCAAGTAGTTGGTAATTTGTATATTAACTATCTTTTGTGGTGTTAGCTTAAACTGTTCATTATATTTTGTTGACTCATCAAGGCTAGTAATTTTATATCTCTTGTTGATTTGATTAAATTTCTCTAGTGTATTTTATTTTAGTCAAAACCGTCTATTCACCCCCTCTACCCGGTGTCCTAGATCCTACACCCACCCAGCTTCACCTCACCTGCGCCAGTCGTCACCCTGTGTTGTTGTGTCTCCTAGCGACAACAGTCCACTCCACCTTCCCCCCACTACTAGAGTCTCTCCATGTCTTCTTCCCAAGAGCTGAGAGGAAGCTCCACGCCTCCACCAGATCCCATCCACCGTCGCTCCTGTGCGCGCCTAGATCCTGCCAATTCACCACCTCCAAATCCTGTGAGCGAACACGAGGATCCCCGACTCAATCACGCGACACGATGCCTTCAGCTCTTGTGCATGAGTGTGCGGCGCCTCTCGCTCGCATGGCCTCCTCGGCTCAAGCGCGCGGCGCCTCCAGCTCCTGTGCGCAAGTGCGACACCCCTGTGCGTGAGCGCGGCCAGATCCAGATCTAGTCGTTCCTGTGCGCGAGTGTGACATGTATATGTTTGTGCCCATGTATATGTTTGTGATTTGATATACGTATTATTATAAAACTAACGAGTAAACGGGCATGCCCGTGGGCATGCTTTACCCGCGGATAGAGGAAGAGTATTGTATTTTACCCGTGAAGGGTGCGGGCGCGGGCGCGAATTTTGGCTTGCGAGCGCAAGCAATACAAGCTGGTATCTGCGGGTAATTTACTCGTTGCCATCTTTACTGGCGATGGCCTTTGCGGCGTTCTCGATGTATGGCACCGCACCGAGGGCGCCCGCTACGACAGAGCTACCTGGACTAGGAGACTCTCGATGTATGGCACCGCACCGAGGGCGCCCGCTACGACAGAGCTACCTGGACTAGGAGACGGCGGTGGCCATGGGCGACCAGATAGTCGCTCGCCACGTCATGTGCCTCTGCCTCGACGATGTCGAGGCACACAAGTTCAAGGGCCGTGGTGCTGCAGGCGGCGGGGAGGAACTCAGGAGACCTAGGCTACGAGAGGACGATGGATGGTACACGACATGACGACGGAGGTGGTACGGTGCTGGAGGGCGTCCATGGCGAGTCCACGGGCTACTGTGGATATGATTGTACGAAGCAGGGCAGACCTACGTTGGTTGGAGTGCGCTCGTCTTTATCCCGTAAATAGTAGAGTACAATTTTCACCATTAGATCTCCTGTTTAACCTAACTTGGATGTACTCGCTTTATTATTTTGGTACTCATCCTCACAATTGTACCCTCACTCCCGTTTTATGCTGAGTCCGCCCCTGGTACAAAGCCGAGACCGCAGGTCTAATGACCAAGCAGCAAGCAACGAAAGTGATTGAAGAAGCTTCAGCACCGATCCTTTCGCTTGCGCACCCACGCTCGCTGCTCCAGCTCCTGCTCCATGCCTGCACCTGGTGCCTGGTGGGCAAGTTGCATAGCTACTGCAGTGACAGCAACGACCCGAACCCTGTTGCTGCCGACGAGTGCTCCAACCTGTAGGACACGGGGCCATCATGGCTGGCCCCGGGTCCAGGCGGCTCAAGGTGATGCTCAGGAGGTCAGGAAGATGTTGTCGCCGAGAAATTTCAGTAGGGTGAACGGTTTTCTAAAAAAACATCGAGATCCACATGACATATAGGATCTATTTCTAGGATGTATGGTTAAACCACAATCCATTTAGATCTACGAAAGACCCTAACAATAAATAGAACTTTTAAAACACAATACTTTAAAAGTTTATAGTCTAAGAGAGTGTTTGAATGCACTATAACTAATAGTTTGTTGGCTAAAAATTATTAGTAAAATTAGCTAACTAACAAATAGCTACCTAACTATTAACTAATTTATAAAAAAATTAGTTAGGTTTTTTAAATGTCTCAATTAATTTTAATCACTAACTAAACATCCCCTAAGATACACGACCAGAAACGTATTTTACTCGTTTCCAATTCCACATCCGTTTCCAATACTTCGAGACTTCGCATCCAAATAAGGCTTTAACCGCAAACCCGATATTCAGCCAAGGGTGTGTGTGTAAAAACCCACACGCGTATGTCGTCTTGCCTTCCTCGTCGAATCGCGCGCATCTCCGCTCCACAACCTTCTTAATTTTCTGAAGCTTGGGCGGGATCTCGGCTCGCCTCCGTCCATCTCTATGGCGCCACGGGGCCACCACCTGGCGGAGGTGGCCCTCCTCGCCTCTGCTTCGGCGGACCTCGCAGCCGCAGGCGCCGGCGAGAGGGAGGGGTGGTTGGACGACCCCGCCATCCTCCCCTCGCTCGGGCCCCGCGCGCGATCTCTCGCCGTGGCCAGCGCGGCGCACTCCGTGCTCGTGATCGTCGCGGTGGCGGGAGGTGGAGGCGGCGGGGTCACGGTGGAGCCTGCGCTGGGGCCCGACGAGGGCCGAATCTCCGCCGTTGAGTGGGTCCCGTTCGCCGGGGAGGACGATGCAGAGGGGGAGGAGGGGGTGTCCGTGGTGATCGGCACGGACGCTGGGTGGCTACTGTTCTACTCGCTCGCAGGCGATCTATTGCACAAGCAGGTCGTTCGTAAGATCCTATCCATCTGGATCTCCGTAGATACAGCGTTCTGAGAATTATTTCTCATTATTGGTGCTATTTGTCATAATTCTCATAATTTTTAAGAATATCAGGCTGTTTTTTGCCCGGTTTTGCTATATCATGCTCGAGTGAGAAAAGCTCAAAAACTTGTTCACATGACAAAATACTTTTAGTAGGATCACGTAAGTTCCAAATATAATCTTCAAATGTGTGAGTTCTAGCAGTACAGTCCGAATGTAGTTTCAGTATAAGGTGGTTGTTTTAAATAGAAGATGTTCTGCTTAGATGCCTTCTACTTTTATGGACTATGCTGTCTATCTCTAAGCGTTAGCAAATATGCATATTTGTTTTTGTTACTTCATGCCTTCATGGTAAATGGTAATAGTGCAGTCCTTGAATTGTTATTTCAGAGTATATATCCTGCAAAGATACTGAAACTCAACTTTCGTGAGAGGAAGGAGAACGCTTGGGAAGATTCAGGCTCAGATGAACTTTCTGTAGTGTTTCCTGGTGTTATCGCGCGCTTTGATGGTGCTGACCTTCAGGTTTGTGTGAAACCATCACTCTCTAGTCTCTATTATCTCTATATAAGAAACAGAGAATTTGTGCTCAGACGCCAGTGATGATCAGGCTTTCTGTGCATGTTCAAGGATAAGAACTGAATTCTTGGTTGCTCACAGAACGTTCTTAAAAAAGCATTTCAAGATGTAAAATCACGCCTGTGGAAAGATAAGTTTGAAGAGCAAGATGCTGAGGATGAGGAAACTTTTGGACGAATACCCTTTCAGATTTGGAATGTAAACAAGTTCAGTTCATGCGCTGATGCTGCAATTGTTGGTCTGATGCCACCTCCCTTGTTAGAACTTCAGGTGACTTACTGACTATCATTCTTCTATTGTTGGTAGATATAACTGTTGCATAAACTTATTATTATGCCTTTGCCATTTGGTTTTATCATATCCTGATTCTCTTAAAAGCTACCTTTAGTGGAAGTTTTCTGAAGCCACGATTATATTGAATTCAGCTGCTTTTATATTGCTGGGCAGTCAAGTCAGCGCCACTACTGTGCCATCACAGTTGGAGAGGATGCTGTAGTTTCAGCATATAGGTGAGTTTCACTACCTGCAATGGGTTTTGCATTTCTGACATCCATTATGAGTTCTATGGTTATGGTGTGTCCAAGACAGAATAGTGCCTGTATTATTCATGTGCAAATGTACTTTGTGTATTATGTTTCCCACTTTAAATTATGTTGCAAGTTTGCAACAGAAAACTAGCTATGATATTGATAGTTTCCATTCAAATTTGAATTGCAATCAGTTCATACTATTGTTTCTCTAGAAGTTGGCATTGGGAAGTTAGCAGATAATGTTGCCATATTGTTAGTTTTACACATCTTCTAACTTCTTGTTATTCTGTAGGTTATCAGAAGATAGAACCAGGTCAATTGTTGGAGCAATTTTGTCAAGAGGTGTAGCTGCAACATTTTCGACAATATCATCTTTGTCCAAAATACTATGGCGGAGTGAGCCGTCACCACCTAAAAAGTCACGGCCAAAGCCCCAATCCTTTGCAAAAAGTAATGGATGTAGTTAAGATTCAGTATTATTAAAAAATATACCAAAATTTATTCCTGACTGTTACATAAACTGCAGCATCACCCCTCACCTGCTTGAAAGACTCCCCAAGGAAAGGAGAACGGCTTACACTCTCTCCGAGTGGTACGCTGGCTGCTATAACTGATTCACTTGGGCGGATACTACTGCTGGACACCCATGCGCTTGTGGCTGTACGGTTATGGAAGGTAATCTCCTGAGTTAAATCTTATTTTATTATTAATAATTAATCTAAAAGAAATAATGAACCACTGAGCAATATATAACTTTTAACAATTAGAATACAGTGTTTTAGTGTGGTTTTTAGTTTAGTGTCTTTTGGATTAGTTTCTTGTATTTATGTTTCATCTGTCAACTAGTGAAATTTGAACTTAACCCAACAAAACATATATGAGAAAAAGAAAAAGGCAAAGTTGGGGATAGTAAAATGAGCTTATCCCTTCTCGAATAGTGTAAAGAACTTGTCTGACACGCTGGGATCAATTTTTTTTTGGATTGCTGAGCGGTACTATCCTATAATAGTTGTAAATCATGGTAGGATCAAGTAAATGCACATAGAGAATATTGTGTACAAATGCTATTCTCACATCTGATACACTATGATTTGCAATGGATATTGTGAGAGTAGCAAACCATGGTAATCATATACAGTTCTGATCATCATGGTTCTTAAGGCGGTAAGGCGAGATAAGGCGCCGGACCACCGCCTAGACGCCTAGGCGACGCCTAAGGCGAGCAAGGCGACGCCTTATCAACCTGAGAATCAGCAAAACAGCCCCATGGAGGAGGAAGAAAAAGAAAAAAAGAAAAAGGAAAAAGGAGAAGGAAGGGGTAGGAGGCCCAGCCCACCAGCCAGCCCATATAATCCTTCCTCTGGCAACCCTAGGTTGCCTCTCTCCCCCACCATTCAGCTGCCGCTGCCCCCCGATTGAGCCACCGCCGCCTCAGATTCGCCACCGCCGCCGATGATTTGGACGCTGCCGCCAACGATTCAGCCTCCGCCGCCCTGGATTTGGCCTCAGCCGCTCCCGATTCGGCGCTGCCACCCCGAAACAGCGCCGCCCCTTTCCCTTCCCCTCTGCCCTATGCCCTCTTGCTGCTTCTTACCTAGGCGACGGGGACGCCTTGGATCTTTTGGGCTACTGTTGCAACCAATCTTTAAGTGGACTATCTGATTTCAATTTGTGTCGATAAATAAATTGTGTTATCAAATCCCTCCAAAAGGACCCAGGTGTAGCCAAGGACTGTCTGATGGTTTAATCCACCTTCATTTTTGCCGTGTGCCTAAATGGTTGGAGTCCATTGCTTAGCTCCAGAGCACAGTACAAGTCATTTGCACCAGAACCTTGATAATGCAGAGTGTTCCCTTTTGCGTATCTCCAAACCAGTCTAGGATTGCCATTTATTTTTCTATTATTTACTGTAACATTTTCTGTAGGGCTATCGTGATGCTTCATGTCTATTTGTGGAAATGCTTCTGAACAAAGACAAGGCTTCGTCAGGGTCGATGCACATAGAGTATACGAAGAGTGACTATTGTTTGTGTTTAGCAATCCATGCCCCGCGAAAAGGCATAATAGAGGTAAGTATCACTGCTGAATCACATTGTGTGGGTGTTTTTTTGGTTAGTCTTTAGCCACTTAGAAGAACATGGAATACATTACATATTTTCTTCTGAGGCCACGTTTGGATCCTTGTTTGGATCTTTGGACTTGAATTCCAATCTAATAATCATAATTTAGGCAAAGGTCAATTAAGGTAATATGATTTTATACGGAATAATTTGTGTACCACTGTATGGGGGAGATATATTGTGCTATATTTATACTGTAGGGGAGTGAGTCAAAGATCGTATTATAAATTGTAGAGTATAAATATAGCCTGAAGATATATAAAATTATTTTTCATCCCTACACTCTGAATTTGAGATAGACTTATATTTGAACTTTAGAACGTGGTGGAATATTAAATTCCAAGCTAAATAGTCTACTCTATTAAGTAGATTCTAATTTCACCAAAATGAAGGGATCCAAACGACTCTCGGGGTAAAAAAAACAAGCCATATATGAAGACAGTTAAAATAGTTAATTTACTCTCTGGTTGATGCTTATGATATTTTGGCCTCATGTGTCTTCAGGTTTGGAAGATGCGCACCGGGTCACGCCTCCTAACCATCCCATGCCCCAAAGGAAGCAGGATCTTACAACCCTCAGCGAGGCTCTCTACGTCGTCGTTCTCACCTTCGTATTCCCCGCTGGAGGTTTACCTGTTCAATGGAGACTCTGGGCAATTGTCAGTTTTGAATAGGCACATCGGATGAATCATTTGTTCCTTTGTTGTGTTATTAAATTGTTACTGCCAAGTGTTGTAGAGAATTACTTGTTTCAGTGTTTACAGTTTTGTTAATCAAGAAAAAAAAGTGCGTGGGTCAGGATTGAACAAACAGAGATGAAATTGGGCGGATGGATAAACCAGAAGCAGACATGAATGCGGGAGGGGAGTGGCAAAAAAAAAAAAGGAGAGTAATCTTGGCAATAGATACAGGTTTCCTTTTACCTCTCTTATTTCCAGCCCGTGGAAACTACCAAAATATACCCTACCCCTTATGGCCTCATCTCTTTATTACCATGAATGGGAACACAACTGAAGACCTACCAGAGTCTGGAGACTTTCTCACGTTCGTCTCTCCCTCGCTTGGCCTTGAGCATCGCCGGGGGAAGATGTAGGCGACCGGAACAGGGGAATCCCTCCTGGGTAAGGTTGCTGTCAGCAGTCCCTGATCCTTCTCTTTAGAATGTGTTTTGTACAGCTGTGAGTTTTGAAACAAAGCTGATGTGATCTGTCTGCTATGAAAAAGTTGTTGAGTGTTGTAAAAGAGCTAAAAATTATTTGGTTCAAACGGCTGAGTGAATTGTCTATAAATAAATTGTATATCGTTTATATACAATTTTGTTCAACTATCTCTTAATTAATGTATCGAATAAAAACCAAATTCACATTTGTATTCATGATATTTCTACAAATAAACTAGACTCCACTTGCTATATATATCTTTTATTCAAAAAATTATTTTACTTAATTTATTCTATAGCTTAATTATTTTTAATCCTATTTTATTTTCTATTTGTTGTATCTCTTTGTTGATATATTAATTTAATAAATCAATTTCATAATTTTATCTTTAAAGTTTTTTATTTAAAATATATTTACACTTCATTTATTATAACACTTAAATTACTTTTAATCCCATTTTAATTTCTCTTTGTCGTATCTCTTTACTAATGTATCGAATTTGGATAATGCACTAGGCTGCTTTTTTAAAGGTAGTAGAAAAATATATATTTGAACATGGGCGACCGGGACAGCCTGATGGGTCGCTTGTTCTTTGACTTATTTGCACAAGGAACATAATCTTGTAATATGTAAGCTTTTGTATGGATGCTTTTGTAATATGTAGCCAAGGAACATAATCTTGTTTGGCACTCTAGTAATGCTTATTTGCCTCGATGATGCATGTATGAGCCTGTATGGATGCTATGAACTGGATGGTTTGTAAACAGTTTTGTTGCATCCACTGCTCATTGCACATACTGTTATTACCAATGTTTATTATACTGTTTCTGGACTAACGGTAATTTTTCATTGTTAAAAATGTTGCACATAGTTTACACTTGCGTCATTTTCATTTCAAAATTGATCATCTCATTCATTTTGCACAAAACTGAGACATCTGTTCACAATATTGATTCATTGTGTTGCTCTAGTTTATTCCTATGCACAAATAGGCTCCTTGACAACAGAATTCACAGTTTTCTTTACATGAGAAAGCACACAGTTCAAAGTTCAAACAGAGAGAAAATTGGGATTTTGCCATTACCAAACTTAGGTTCTGCTTGTTTACCATCCCGCACAATTGGGATTCGCCCAATTGCCATTATCGAACTGGTGTCACACGCTAGAATGCTATTTTGTACCTTTTCTCTCCAAATTAATCATTTTCGAATCTTCCACAAAAAAATCATTCTAGCATCTGCTGCCTTTTAACGACAACAGCAATGCCCATCTGCTGCATCAATGAAGTTGCTTAGGACAAAGCATTCTAAGGGATACCCTAATATAAGCTGCATATTATAAAACATACAAAGTGAAAAGCAGTGGAAGTCTGAATTGCACATTTTGATATTGTAGACTTATCAGTTGTTGCATTGCATGACATACCCAGCATGAAAGTCAGTTGAAATCTGAATTGTAGATCCAGATATTGTAGAGTACTTTTTTTCAAAAGGAAGGATATTTCAAACTATTGGTTCTCGTATTGCATATGACTAATTCCTGTAATGCCATCAAAATTTATTTTCATCCCTTGTGTGCCATGGAGTGGCATATAGGGATTTTTTGTGTGTGTATGACATGTGGTCTGAACTGCATTACTGTTTAAATTGAAATGAAAAACAAGACAGCATATACAGGGTTAAAACTTGACTACAAGATTTGCTTAAGTTCAGGAACTGGCAGCAAGCCTAGACTTCCCAACAATAGAACCCTAGTTGAGTACTATGTTTGAATCACATCAATTTACACCTAAAGAGTAAAGAGGAACAAAGCATGCACTAGAAGCACACCAGCAGGTAGATTTCAATCATAAAAATTCACCACTAAGAAACCTTTACAATTTTGGAAACATATCAAGTTCAAAGTACTTACATGGCAGTGCAGCTTATCAGTAAGTCCACCATGCCTGGGCGCTCTCCCCAGAATCCTGAAAAGTACACACAGAAATCAGGATGGCTTCTGAGAATGAAACATCTTTCCGACAGGTGATATCAAACATAAAGCACCCTAAATGCTGCTTGAAACCAATCCACTAACAAAAAACCCTCCAACTTGTACACAAAAACAAAGATTTCGCTCTCTTTTAAAAGTTATATACCAGCAATGTACATGAAAACTGAAATGTCAATAAACTGTGTACAGGCATGGCTAACTTACTTCAATTGCACAAACTATCAGCCACCATAAGGTATTCACATGGAAGCATCTACCTAATGTGCCGAGCAAACAGAACACATAAACTCTGCTGGAGATCTTGTGGAACAACTAATTAGGCTCCCTCTTATAGTTGACCGTGCAGTTGGGTCACTGCGCGTGGGCCCTGTCGCACGCGGAGCCCACGCGGCAGTGGCCCATGCAGTACTGCAGGGGATCCCGATCCAGCGAAAGCATCACAGAATTCTGTTGAATGAAATACCATCTTCAGCAACATGGCGAGGTTCATTTGATCATACAAGGCTCATCCCCACATCTTTCTCCACTACCTTCTCCTTCATCACCTTCCTTACTTTTTCGACATCATCCCATCTTCCTTCCGTGGCATAAATGTTTGACAGAAGCACGTAGGAGCTGAACTCTGTTGGCTTCATTTCGATCAGTTTAGTTCCAATAAACTCTCCAAGTTTGGAGCTGTCCTGAGTTCGAGAGGCTGATATTAGTGCACCCCATAATGCAGGTGACACCTTTGCCTGCAAATTATTGATGAGATTCTCTGAGTCTCTGAGCAGTCCAGCACGACCAAGGAGGTCCATCATACAGCCAAAGTGCTCAGCCTTGGGCTCAATATTGTAGAACCTGACCATCCTATCAAAACACCACCAGCCTTCAAGCACCAAGCCTCCATGGGCACAGGAGCTCAAGATGCAGATGAATGTCGTCTCATTTGGCTGAGGCCCATTCTTCTCCATCTCCATGAACAACTCAAGGGCCTTCTCACTGTACCCATGCAATCCATAGCCGATGATCATTGAGTTCCAGGATGCAACACTCCTTTCGGTCATCAAATCAAATATCTCCTTTGCTGTCCCCATCACCCCACACTTGGCATACATTGTCATCATAGCAGTAAGAAGTAGTACGTCAGGAAGAAGTCTCTCCCAACTCTCATGAACCAAGTGATGCACCCACCTTCCCCTCTCAAGATCACCCAGGTGCCCACAGGCTGTCAAAACGCTGACAAATGTCTTCTCATTTGGTTTGCTTCCCCCCACAGCCATCATTGCATCAAACAGATTCAAACACTCATGCCAGTCCTTCACCTTTGCGTATAGCGCAAGAACAACATTCCATGACACCGTGCTCCTTCTTGGCATGCCATCAAAAACCATTCTTGTCATCTCAATGTCCCCAGTCTGGGCGTAGCCATCCAGCATCGAGTTCCAAGACACAACATCCCTCACAGGCATTACATCAAACAGCCTCTTGGCGCTCTCCATGTCCCCACGCTGAGCATACCCAGCAAGCATTGAGTTCCATGTGACCACGTCCCTCTCGGGCATTCCATCAAACAGCTCCCTGGCGTTGGCGATATCCCCCTCCGCCGCGTACCCAGATAACATTGAATTATACGTGACGAGATCCCGCTCCGGCATTTCGTCGAACAGGCGCCGCGCCGCCGGCAGGAGGCCCATGCGGAGAAAGGAGCGGAGGAGGGTGTTCCAGGTCACGGTGTCGGGGCGGGGGATGTCGGCGAGGAGGCGGCGCGCGGAGGCTGTGGAGCCGTGGGAGAGATAGAGCGAGAGGAGGGAGTTGGCCAGGCGGAGGTCAGAGGGGAGGTGGCCATAGGACAGACCGAGGGCATGTAGCGCGCAGGCGGCGGGGAGGGACTGGGCGTGGTGGTGCTTGGCGGAGGAGAGGAGCAGGAGCGTGAGGTGGTCGGGTGGGAGTAGGCGGAGGAGGGCCGGGAGGCGGCGGGCGGGGACGTGCGGGAGGAGGGAATTGAGTAGGCGGGAGGCGAGCACGGGGTGGGAGAAGGAGAGCCCGGAGGTGAGGACCACTGCCATGGATTGGAGGAGCAGGCGGCGCGGCGTGGTCGGCCCAGCGGCGTCGCGGAGACGAAGCAGCAGGGCGGTAGTCGCCCGCAGTGAGCGGCGGCGCCAGTGGCCCAGTGTCGGGGAAGGCATCGGAATTTGGCGGGAGTCGGATCCCTGTGGCTGTGCTATTGTGCTGATTGAACACTGGGCTCAAAAATGGGCGTGCTCATTTCGCGACAGCGGCAACGGAAATCGAAAATCGTGTCAATTTGTATCGTGGTGATCATGCTTCTGTTCACCGTTAGGCCATTCTCAGTGCTAGCCAATCTCATGGTAGTTTTATCATACTAGAAAAAATAGCGCCCTATCGGACGCTCTACAACCATTCACATATATCGAAAACAATATAATCATGATAGATGACAGTAATATTGCATCATCGTAGTGTGTTTTCCACAAACATGTCATCAAGATCTGTTGCGCATGAAATGCAATAAATATCGCACTACTGCAATACTACAATAGCCTAGAATAAACTTGAAGCTAGACGAATGAATCTTATAACTTGGAACTCATCTAATGTCATTTTAAAAACATATGTTTGTCCAACGATCTTCTCCCAATATGCTTCCAGGGTGACCCAAGATCGAGTAAATAGCAAGGTTTTGTACTGACTTAGATCTTATTTAGAGAGCAGTACTATATTCTAAGAGCATAGGTAAGCTCTGAAGACTTCTAGTAAGACAAAGAAAGACACTGGATCGAGAAACCTAGTGAATAGTGAGTTGATTGCTATTTCTTTTTCCATTTCTTCTTACCTAATGAATAGCCCAACAACATGAATCAAAATCTTCAAGACAGATTAATCTTCATCTCTTCATCAACAAGCTCAAATATTTCACCAATTCCGAGATAATGTAAGAAATCATCATTGTTACCACAACCAAATTCAAGGTGCAAATTATGTTTGTTAACATATAAAATAAAAGGTTAAAAGACAACAAAATATGGCTTACCTAGTCAGCTTGATGTTCATATTATTATGCCGAGTGGTTAAATAGACATATAAAACAAAAACTTAACAAGGTAACTAAGCTTGTCTAAGACTGAGAAGCATGACAACTTTAGCTTGCTAAACTTTATGAAATACAAAGATGATCCTTCTATAAATCATTTGTTACACACTGACAACATAGTATTCTAAGCCTAGCTAAAAGGGGATATAAGATAACATGAGAGGAACATTTCTACAGTATAGTATGTTGTATTATGACAAAAGAAGAGGAAATCAAACTTGCACGACAAAACTAAATAAAGTATGTGAAACAAACCATCCCTCTGACTGGAAAGGAATTTAGAATGAAGCTAATGGCTATATATTATTAAGATAAGAAAATACACTACTGAGAAAACAATCTCATTTAGAGCATTGGGAATTTAGACAATGTGGTAAAATGCTAAAGCGACACGATTAAGGTATAGAAGACGTTGCACTGCTCGTCTAATGAAGCAGTAAGTAGCAAGAGCAAATCGCATGAGGTATCTTCTGGTGGGCTTAGCCTGAACGACCAAGCACCAAAATATAGGCTACTTCTACAGAAGGTGCTCAAGTCACATAAACATAAACACCCTCTCACTGCCCTTTGTATACCACCGGACTGGAAGCAGCTTCTGAGTGGGGATGCTAGCGACCACTTGCTCTCATGGTCATTGAAAGACACCAGTTTCAAGGGTTCATAGCACATAGAAATATAGGGATTCAACTGCACATATAGAGAAACACTTGGTGTTCTAGATAAATTTAATTAACCATTTGTCATATAGACTTGAGTAGGAATAAACAATAGGCACAAATCCAAAGCTAAATGTACCTTTAAGTGATGGATAATGCATGAGAGATACCCTTGAATGATTTTCATCAAGCTATGCATCAGAGCATGTATGGTTATGATACAGGCAAATATGAGAGGACATGAAAAGTTCTTGCAAAGATACTACAATGCTAAAACAGAAAAAGGGGAAAAACAGGAAACTGAAACTTTGTTGTCTTTTAGTTGCCATTTTACCATTCACTCATATTGCAGGTGTTCATGTCTCGACTATCTTGTAGCTATAATTATTAATACCCAACAGGTCGTCCAATCTAGTGTGATGCTTGACATGTTTAAGGGCACCTATGAGGTTATCACAAAAGGCAACCCAATGTGGAACTAATTAATTGTCCCAAAAACGTCACTCTATTCATGGGACTCGAAATCCAATTACATTCATGTGCCCCCATACTCCAAGGACATGACCACATCTATTGTAATATAGTAGGTACCTTCTGTAATAGAAACTGGTTATGCACATGTACCATCAGAGTTGACTTGAGCACATGGAGGCACACAACCTAAGCAAGGGGACCCCGTTTTAGCTGGTTCAGCCCCGTAGACAAGAAAATGGAATCCTATGTGTATATAGTCGAGCAAAGTTCTAAAAAGTTGAATACGATCAGTATCTTCTCACCCGTATGCAAGTTTATGAGTCCTATTTGCTACTGTCCAGTAAACATTTCAGATACCATGTGTAAAGCTCGAACCTTCTGTGAGTTTGGCTGAGCTACAACTCAACTTAGCTAACTTTCAATGATGCTATTCCTTTCTTTTTTTTCAAATGATGTTTTATAATGTAGCAAACACAGCCCCACAAAAAGAGAACATATGTACAATTTGCTAGGTATAGAGTGCAATACCAAGTATAGCCTTTGAACTATAACAAAAAAAACTCTAATATTGTCCCCTCTATTCTTTTTTACATATCACATTAGCTTTATCCTAAGTCAAACATTACTATCTTTGACCAACCGTTTTAAGAATCCTTAGTTCCACAACATATAAACTATATATTATTAAAGTATTTTGGGATCTAAAAACATAAATCTATATTTTTTTTCTAAAAATATCAGCAATCAAAGATATAAATATTTGCATGAGACATAATGGGTAAAAATACGGAACTAATGAGGAACTTGGAAGCTTGTTGTTACCTAGGAGAATTCAGTTAGTCGTTTTTAGAGATCCTTTCGCTTGCAGAGTTTCAAGTTCCTTTCAACGGTATTCTCTCTACATAGTTGGACACACAGTTAAATGGATGAAATAAGCTCTGAAACAAACATGCACCTATCTAAGTAATCACCTTCCAAGATAACTCATTATTCCTATAAGCATTTGTTAAGTTTTTTGCTAGAAAAAAACAAATGCAATAGCAACAGTGAAAACAGATCCATTATGGCAAATTGGACTTAAATCTTCTGTTTAGAATCACAAAGGTAGGAGATCTGAATTTTTGCAGAAGGGAAGGACAACAACAAAAATGCATCACTTATTAGAAACAAAATATATGTTCTCAAATCTCAAGTTATTGCTACAACTCAAACTAAACTGATATATGACACATTACATATTATATTAGCATTTCATCAAACAATTTAATGGCATGATAAGCAGTGGTAGATGTTGTTGGGCCTAAAAGCTATATCAGTTATTACATCGGCGAGCAGCGGGAGGAGTTGAAACCTGGATGTCAAGATTTGTCGACATGTAATATACAAATCTAGACCTAGGAGCTGAATCATGGGATGCACTTGCTTTGGATTAGCATCATAATCCTCATGTATCCATTTGGCACAATAACGCTATTGAATCAGCATTGGCACATCAATCAAAGGGGATGTTTGAGCTTAAAATCTTATTTTATGTATTGGCACATCTCTACATAATGCCCACCCATTTTAGGCACTGAACTAATGGAAGTATAGAGTACCATTAACAAAATCTACAAAACAAATCAGGCTAAATTGGATGAGAGTGCCACTGACCTAGCCCTAGCCGCATTATTGCAGCTGGAGTTAATGTAAAATACTCTATTTTCTTGGCTTTATCTAAACTAATAGAAGCATAGTTTGTAGTGACACCTGTAGGTCGTATATTTGTGGGTTCAAGCAGTGTTGTAGCTTTTGCTTCTACCGAGGTTTTCTATAAATATTGTCTGCTGAATCTTGTGTTAATTGGTCTTAGCTATCTCCTGCTAGCTACCACATGTCAGCATAGATCGATATAGTAGTTTGGAGAACCAGGGTGTCAAACTGGGATGCCAAATGTGGCCCTTTGTAATCTGGTTTTAGGATTTGCTAGACCATGTTATTCTCATCCAATATCTAACAGAATCAAACCCCATTTTTTCATTCACCTTCCTACTGAAAACACAAAATAAAAAATGTAGCATTTCCCTAATGACATGTTTATGAAAATATAGTTCATGAACTATAGCTTCTTCTGACCATTTCCCATAGGCACAACAAAAAAGTACCAGTATGGTTCCAAAAAACAGTGTATACCTATGAATAGAATGAATCTTGCAACAGGGGCACATGCACATCCAATTGCCTCCACCTGACGCTCTCTCACAACACATCTACGTGGGGGGTTTGTCTTGTCTTCATGTTGCCTGGACTTGTTGCTTGCTTTGCTTGCATCACCTTTAGTCGTTGCCACTCTGCACTTCAATTTATGAAATTACTGAATGTCTCTATCGGTTCATCCTAGTCTCCAGAAAAGGGAGGCAACCCCGATGGGCAGTAGATCTTCAGTCCATTCCTAAAAATAGAATTGGTTCAGTTAAAACATAAACCAAAAGCTCAACTAACAGTTTACATGATGAATACAACTGCCTCTTATTTGAAAAGATAGCACTCTATATTTCTATCTACCTGTTATAGTTGTGCCCACCGTGAAAAGATTACATAATAATGAGCTTCTCAGGAATGAAAACAAACTTTCCCAGATCCTATATTGTGGGCCAAGAGCGCCATCAGGGCTGCGATAACAGTGAGAATGGACCAACACTATGGTGGACAAGAGCTGTCTGCCTAGAACCCAATTCGCAAAATCGTGAATGCATATGGAAGCATGAAACAGGTATGAATATGTACGTCGTACCTGCGAACACATTGAAGAAGCTAATGTCCCTCCTGCAAGAACTCGATGACGCATTGCCTATCCAGGAGTCCAAGATGCGACCGAGGAAAAGAGAAGATATAAACCAGTGGAGGTGAGCATGCGAAGGACGCGCACCTCGAGGAGGCGGTCTTGGGGCTCATCGTAGATAAGCAGAATGATGCGTGCGCCGACAACCTCGACGAAGTTGGCTTAAAAGGCGCCTATGTAGGAGGTCACGGTGGTGCTGTGATCCTGTCGCCCGCGCCATCCGCCGGATGCGAGACGATGCCAGGGCGTCCACAAGAACCGGACGGCACCTCCGGCCCAAGTCGCCACCGCGGGGGTGGAGGGATCACTATTGTTTAGGGTTTGGGATTTTTTAGAAAGGGGCGCTGGGGGTGCGGAAGGAGGAGAATGGAGATGACGGTGGCCGCGTGAGAAAAAGTGCACAAAACGAGAAGTCGTGAGCGGTTCACCCATGTCGTTGGGTCCCACCACGTGAGGCAGAGCAGCGAGTCAGATGCGGCGCGCGGTTGATGACGCGCGAGGCTGGGGCAAGCACTCTGACGCACGTCGACTCGCGATAGGCAAATGGCCCATGAATCATGGAGAGGCGTCCAAAAGGGGTCGGGTTTTAATAACTCCGATTGTTTTTACTGTTGGCACGTCAACAAAAGTAAGATGACTCGAAAAAACAAAAGTAAGATGAAATAAAAGATAAAATATAATCTCTCAATAAAGAGTTCTATGACACAATTTTATAGCCTAACATGTGACTTAAATATTGCATCTGAATAACCAATAGTAATAGATGAAATAGATAGAGATTAAACAAATTGCTCAAAATGGCGGTTTCATGTGTTTTCCAATATCTTAAAACTGGTTGGCACAGTTCGACCCATTCAAACGTCGGGTCAGATCGGGGTCGGGTCGGATCAAAGTCGGGTCGTGGGCCATTTAGCATGGCCCATATCCGATCTGTGTCTAATGTCGGGTCGGGTGGCCCATGCCTCCCTATTTGACATGTCGAGTTGGGTCGGGTTTTGGATAAAAAATCATGGCCCAACCCGGCCCGTGAATTATCATGGATAAAAATTACGGTCTATTTTAACAACAAATATATTATTATAGTTTTTTACCACTCAGCTAAATAAACACACCCTAATTCAAGGCATGTGATTCAGTCATAACATGGACACGGCCAATCTAGGCATGGTGTTATAACGTGTCCCCGCTCCCGACCCCTTGGTTCAAATCTGGCCCAACCATCTATAGTATTAGACTATCTCCAACCAAGCACCTTAAAGGGTCTTTTATCCTCTATATAGAGAATATTTTATTTTCTATACGTTCTGACTATGTTCTCTAAAGCGTCATCTAAATATAGAGGACGATTCTTCATCCTCTACATATAGATTCTCTCCTCTTCTCTATCTATTTTTATACTATAGACAATAGATTAAATAAAACTAAAATATGTTATATATTTATTGGTATGACAAACACCTACATATACAAAACTAGAACAGAATATGTCTCTAATATAACTATTTAACATATATAGAACAAGATAAACAAATCACCATTGGAGGAATAGTATATAGAGAAGGGAATGTTTTAGAAGAGCCTATAAGACTGTCTCAAGAAGCATTCTCTATTTTTTTCTGCTCTAAAAGAATATTCTCTATCTTTTATAGTACCTTTTAAAAGATTATGTCTTCTATCTTCAACAACGTCCTCTGTACCTCATCCTCTCCAACTCATCAATTATATTACAAGAAATTTTTTGAACCATATTATTTGTTACAATAAAAATTATTCATTCATTCATGTACGGATTGCAAATCTTGTATTAGTACGAATTAATTAATATTTTTAGAACTTAAGTTGCCAAATGTATTCCACAATATATGTCAGCTTCCTCTGCAAACTTGAACGATCTAGCTTGTAGAGGAAGATAGCTCTTAGCTTCTTTCGTACGATATAGTAGTATCTTCCTCCATAGACCTCGCAAGGCTCATATATATATATATATATTACATCTGGATGCATTCAATATAGAGAATGCACCCAGGCCGAACCTACGCGCCAGGAGCACCTGGTCCGAGCCAACCGCTCCATCCAGGCCGAACCGACGCTTCGTCTTCGTCCCTCCCGCACGCTTCCGACAGAATGCTACAATTTTCGAACCAGACCAGCAGTTGCATCTAGTTATATAGAAGTTGCAATCACACCAGACCAACAGTTGCAATTACACCAGACCAGCAGTTGCAATCATATTTTTTAACAAAATTTCCCAGAGTTATTCAGTACTTGCAATTACATCAGAGCAACTCAGCAGTTGCATCCACACTATACCAATAGTTGCAATTACAACACACCAGCAGTTGCAATCATTTTGTTTACATTTTTTTAACAGATATTTGGGTAGAATTATACAGCAGTTGCAATCACACCTAATGCGGGGTTGCAATCACACCACACCAACAGTTGCAATTATACCTCTTTGTCCTGACACTAAAACCAGCCAACTTTGCATAGTCAAGGTAAAAGAGGTAGGCTTCTTCCCTTGTATCAAATGTTTGCCGCACCCTGGGGACAAACACATCAAGTATGTTTGCATCCTGCAGAACAACATGCAATCATGAGTTTGCAATTAGCGGATACCCATAGTTGCAATCAACAAGCAACAAACGTTGCAACTGGAGTAACAACACAACATGCAATGGTAATCAAGGAGTAAAAAGAGAGACTTAAGTTTGCAATTAGAGGATACTCGCGGCGGGGGGCAGGGAGGCGCGCGTATAGGAGGGCTGAGGGCGTGCTCTTATGGGGAGGCATGCTCGTGGTGTTATTGCACCTTGGGTGCATTCAATATAGAGAATGCACCCAGGTGCATTTTAGTGCCGCCGTGTATATATATATATATATATATATATATTGTATATTAAGAGCCCTGTGCTTCCAATAACTAGAGGAAGCCCAGGCCAGACTGTGCAATCCGGTCGAGCCGGACCAGGTCCACACGTCTATATAAGAAAATCCGGAGTGCTAGGGTTCAGTTTTCACGTGCGACGACGGCGGTTGCCCGATAACGCGCACAACGGTGGAGCCCCGGCCAGTGGCTGCGATGGCTGCGGATCCCCAACCTCGACGTGCGGTGGCGACAGTTCCTCGATCCGGAGTAGAGGCGCCGGTTCCCAGATCGGCGGCAGCGGCTCCCCGATCTAGAGGGCGAGCGATGACAGTGCCCTTGTGCGGGCAAGCGGCGGCGTTCCCGGGACCCCGAGGCGGCGACACTTCCACGGCCGGAGAGCAAGCGGCGCCCCTCGATGTGCGAGTAGCGACGGCGACACACGAGGCGTGAGATTCGAGCGGTGTCACGGAAGGTGCGAGGTGCGCGCAGCGACGATCGCGCATGACATCCTCCGATCCGGCGCAGTTCGGGCGGCCCCAATGACGACATACATCTGTGCTTATGTCGTCGACGACGTCCTCCGGCGATTACCTCCTTCGATTCGTGTTTTCTTTTCGATTATTGTGTTTTATACCTACCACATGTATTATTTATGCTAAAAATTGTACGATTTTATGCTTGAACACATAGTTCATATATCAGTTTGTTGTATGCATATTTTTTGCATGCACATTGGAAAGGTAATTCCTTAATTTATGTTGCTCGTAATTTGTGCGCATGCAATGAAAACTCCTACGATTTTGCCATAATTTTTGGATCTATATAAAAATAGAAACTGCATGCATGCGGCTGCCATGTTTTTCGGATCTGTCATAAAAATAGGATCGTAATAACAACCTACTAGAGCTATCAACCTCTCACATTGACTCGGTGTTTACACTTATAATTGAGAAATTTTATGCTCAAAACTTAAGGTTTTACGCTACACCTGGAGATGCGTCCATCAGTGAACAACATGCCAGATTTTTTACGCACTGTAACGAACTGCATAAATATCTACACCGTGTAGTATAATTTGTATCAGTATATATCATAAATTAGTTATAATGTGTTTAGCTGGTAACAGATTTTTACGCAGTATACCCAATTACATAATTATCTACATAGTGTAGCATATTTAGTATCACTATATATCATAAAATGATCATTACGAGTCTAACTGTATGGTTGTTGCAGCGAATCTAAATTTATGGAGGAAATAAAGCATTTAAAATAGAAACCGCCACACATATCTTTCCTAAATTTACGCGCATGCAAGGGAACATGTTTGACTTATGTATGCATTTTGCCATAATTTTTTGGATCTGTATAAAAATAGAAAACGCATGCATGCTGCTGCTATATTTTTCGGATCTGCCATAAAAATAGGATCGTAATAACAACCTAGCAGAGCTATCAACCTCTCACATTGGCTAGGTATTTACGCTTATAATTGAGAGATTTTATGCTTATAATTGAGAGATTTTATGCTCAAAACTTAAGGTTTTTACGTTCCAACCTGGAGATACGTCCACCAGTGAACAACATGCTAGATTTTTTACGCAGTGTACCGAATTGCATAAATACCTACACCGAATTGCATAAATACCTACACCGTGTAGTATAATTAGTATAAGTATATATCATAAACTAATTCTAATGTGTTTAGCTGAATGGTTGTTGGAGGGATCCTATATTTATTAAGTAAATTAAACATTAAATACGATTTTTTGTTACTATGCATGTAATTCATTTTCTTTCATTCACATTTTTTCAATCATAAATTCGTGTGCATGCAGCTGGTAACAGATTTTTACGCAGTATACCGAATTGCATAATTAGCTACATAGTGTAGCATATTTAGTCTCAGTATATATCATAAAATGGTCCTTACGCGTCTAGCTGCATGGCTGTTGCGGCGATCCTAAATTTATGGAGGAAATAAAGCATTTAAAAATAGAAACCGCCACACATATTTTTCCTAAATTTACGCGCATGCATTGGATCGTGTTTGACTCATGCATGTATTCCTTTTTTTTGCGCTAACAGACGTGGGGCAGGTGGTGCACCTGACAGCCTGGTTGGACGCGCTGGGTTGAACTAGTTTGCAGGGATGGTCGGCCTGGGCTTCCTTTAACTATTGGAAGCCCAGGGCTCCCGTTATACCTGCCCTATATATATATGTGTGTGTGTGTGATAACCATTTGTCACTAAACAAGACATGTTCCATTCAATTCACCATAACAACCATCACAATGGATGATGAGGAGAGTAGCTTCATAGTTAGGTTGGCCTAGGAGATGGATGTTGAGCATGAGGAGCTCGAGTTGCATTCCTTGGTCCCCGTGAAAGTACAATGCATGGGCTCCTTACATCGCCCCGTGGATTCCATTTTAGGTCTTGTGCATGTGGACCATGATCATTTAAACAGAGACATGATGATTCAATCGGACTATTTCTTCGATGTGCCTATTTACACCGAAGTTCAGTTTTGGAGGAGTTGACTTATTGTGCGCGTAATTCATGAATTAACAAACTTTGTATTGTCCCATCGTTACTCACTGTGCACATGACGCTTAGAGGTTTAGAATGTGGTGCCATGTCTTTCTACGCATTGTTGACACCATCTAGCAGGTCAACCCATGTAGAGACCTAACTGCACTATTCAACTAGGGCTTACCACACTGCAGAAGGTGGTGGACACCATTCACATTCTTGTGTACGATGTTCTTGGGGATTTTCAATAGACAAGTACACACGAATCGATGAGTCTACTACACACAAGATGCTCAAACACTTTTGTAAGGCCACCATAACTGCATTTAGATAGTTTTACTTGTGCACTCCAATCATTGAGGATTAGACACACTTACTACATAGTGGTTGAGACTGGTAGATTTCCTAGGATGCTCGACAACATCGATTGCATGCACAAGGAGTGGCGCGTATGTCCTATCGCTTGGAACGATATGTTCACCGGTAGAGGAAAACACCCTCCCATGATCCTCGAGTTAGTGTCCTTGTACGATCCATCGATTTGGCATGCATACTTTAGGATGACCATGAGCAACAATGATATCAATGTGTTGCATTGTTATCATATTTTTGCTAGCCACAAAGGGGTGAGAGCCCACCAATTAGTTTCATGGTGAACGGGAACACCTATGGCATTGGCTAACCTTGCATATGGTATTTACCTTGATTGGGCAACCTTTGTCAAAATAGTGTGACATGCGACCAAGCTACAGACACATCACTTTGCATGTCATCAAGAAGCAGTATGAAATTACATAGAAAGATCATTTGGTGTACTTCAATAAAGGTGGGCAATAGTCAGGGTCCAACATATAGTTGGTCACATTTGTAGATTACTGACATAATGACTGTGTGCATTGTAATGTACAACATATGCATAGAATGGTAATTAGTACTTCTGTATCTCAATGTGTTTTATGATAATATATTAACTCTGTAGCAACACACGGGTACTGTTAGGGGCCTTCATCTACCAAAGGTCCTCAAAAACACGACTAACCATTTGTTATCAGCATATTACTAAGCGTTGCAAGAGCTTCGAAATTAGAACTGCTTCGGCGCGAAACGATGGAAGTGCGACGAAGTTAGCTTCGTCACAACAACACAGGAAAACAATACAAGAGGAAGGTATTATCCAAATTGTTAGGGGCAAAAGACAATGTTGTCCCTGTGATGTTTGTAAACTTTGTGTGTAATCTATGAGGGCATGAATGTAATATCGTACGAAGATGTATGACTCGCTATAAATAGATGAACAGTGCACTGCATAAAGCACCTCTGGTCGGATTGAGTAATTGCTGTGTTATTCTCTCTCTACAACACCCTCAGTGTAATTGTAAAGTCGATTTATGGTTTCAAAGGTACAATTGTAAAGTCGATTTATGGAAGGAGGAATATATTGAGGAGATATCTTTACTGACACATTATATTCAAAACTCTTTTATGATCGTCACTTATTCAACTATTCATATGATGTTTAACCTTCATCCTCGAAGGAGTAATCTCAAAGGGATAGCTTCTTCAGGATGAAAGTTATTTATTCTTTTAATATTGTGTTGCCTTGTTTATTGATTGTGTATAGCGATCAAAAATAAGTGACCAACATTGGCGCCCACCTCCAGTGAACTCAACGACCACCTTCGACAAGAGAATTCTGCAAGCACCTTCGTCATGCTGCCGAAAAAGACAGTGGTGCCAGGGGCTAATCTTGCTCCCCTAGACACCAATCAAGATGGGATCCTTCTACGGGAGGCCCGAGGCCAGAGGAGGAACTACTAGCCCAACACCACAAGACGAAGAGCTAGACCAAGAAATCAGCATCCTAGAAGCTATTCATCAATAGGTTGAAAAAAGAAGGGAAAAGATGCTTCGGTTGGCTGAGCTCTAGAAGAAGATTGATGAAGCAGCTGAGGAAATCGACATGTTGCGCAAGAGACTTAGCAAGGGTACAAACCACAACAAAGAGACCTTCGCCAAGAGGGCCCCAACCATGATGACATGTGGTATGATGATTTTTATCATGATAACATTGCTTTTGATGACGCTTCCCCTCTAGCTACAGATTTGCAGGCTGTCCCATGGCCACCATCATACAAGACACCTCAGTTACCCATGTACGATGGTCACTCAGACCCAAAGCAGTTTCTGATGAGTTACGAAGCGACCATATCATCATATGGTGGGAACACAGCTGCCATGGCAAAATCCTTCATCATGGCAGTCAGAAGTGTTGCTCAAACTTGGTATTCTTCTCTCAGGCCAGGAACAATCACATCATGGCAGAAGTTGAAGGATATGTTGGTCACTAGCTTTCAGGGATTTCAGATGAAGCCAGTGATCGCTCAAGCTTTATTCCAGTGCACAAAGGATCATGAGGAGTATCTGCAGGCATATGTCCGAAGGTTCTTGCGCCTCAGAGCTTAAGCGCCAACAGTGCCAAATGAGATCGTTATTGAGGCCATGATCAAGGGACTTCGCCCAGACCAAATGGCATAATACTTTTGCAGAAAGCCCTCCAAACCCTGGAGAAGCTTCTCCAAAAGATGGATGAATACATCAGAGACGACAATGATTTTCGACAAAGAAGGGAGTAAGCCTACAAACATTCTGAGATGACTAGGGGCTTTGGAGGTAGGCTTCATCCAAGGCATGTCAGGACAATACACAATCCTAGTCAAAGTGAGAACATGAACAATCATAACCAAGGGTACCAACACAGTTCCTTGTCAATAGGGGCCCAACAAAGCTCCTTCAGACCGCCGGCCCCAAGAGGCAGAGGAGGACGTAGCTTTGGAGGGAGATTCAACTCTCAACCAAGAAGACTGTTTTGCTTATTCTGCAGAGAGGACAAGGGCCACACAACAAGAACCTACCAAGTTATGATACAAAAACAGAAGGAGATAGTTGAGGCCGAAGCACGTCAGAACCATCTGAAGCAAGTTCTACATACTGCTTCGTGTTACTCCCTATACATCCCATAGTATGTGGGTAACCAACAACCATTCTCACAACCTACAATTTCGGTGGCTTCGCCAAGTCACTCTCCAGCTGCGTGGGCCTTACCACAACCACCTGTAGTGGCTCCAACTTCATCCCATAATCAGCAGCCTCAGGGGCAGTGCCAAGTTCAGCAGCAGCGTGACACAAGAGAGGAGTCCGAAGCTTGGATAGTTAACAGTACTGTTCTAGAGTCTAGGCATATTTACTAAAGCAGTAGAGGGGCTGGACCAAGAACTTGATACACATCTATTGTAATTTTCACTTCTTTTGCTTTATATTCTTGTCTCAAAAACAATTTGAGAAGGTGCAACCTTCGACACATTGTAATAAATCTGTGGTTACACCATCGAGTGTAACAACAAAGGTGAAGAAGCTCCAAAGTCGTTTCTAAGGGGATGCAGAGCTAAAATACCACCTAAGTAAAGGTGAAGAAGCTCCAAAGTCGTTCCTACGGGGATGCAGAGCTAAAATACCACCTAGTAAAGGTGAAGAGACTCCAAAGTTGTTCCTAAGGGGATGCAGAGTCTTATTATGAAATGTTTTCTATCATTATTTTTGCTCAAACATCTTTTGCATCATATCATCGCATCATCTTGCACCATAGCATCAGGCATCATTTCGCATCATCCATAAAGGGAGAAGGGAAACTGCTCCTTCATCCACAGATGCGGTTGATCTACGAAGCTAAATACGTGTTTGCTGAGAAATTATGGAGTAAAGCAAGGCAAAGGGAAAGATATTGTATCTCTAACGGTCGTCCTCAAACAAGACGAAGAAAGGGTCAATACTGTTACTTCGGCAATAGTATTCGGTATGAATTTACAAGACCTTCGGCAAAAGGGATTTTCTTTATGAAGTGTGAAAAGAAGGGAAAGTGTTTTCGCCTTCGGCTCAAAAAGGTACGTACGCTAATTTCACGCTACACAAATAAATATATTACACGATGAATCACACACAATTGACAATTGTTTTTGCATAAAAGCAACACACAAATTCGACAATGTTTTTTACACACAAATTAGTCATCTTCCTTTAGAACTTTTTCTACAGCTCTGTTTAGAAGTTTATCAACAACTTTATCTATCGCTGCGTTTACTATCTTGAATTCATCAAGGATCCCCTTTAGAGCTAGATCAGCGTCAGGATCATATGGTTTCGGGGGAGGGGAAAGTTCCGCTACATAAAAATGTAGTTTTGTTAGACACGAAGCTAAAGAACTTATGAAAGTAAAATGTGACAAGCATACTGTCGGGGACCATAATTAGGGGTACCCTCAAGGCTCCTAATTCTCAGCTGGTAACCCCCATCAGCATGAAGCTGCAAAGGCCTGATGGGTGCGATTAAGTCAGGGATCGGTCCATTTGAGGGACACGATCACGCCTCGCCCGAGCCTAGCCTCGGACAAGGGCAGCCGACCCCGGAGGATCTCCGTCTCGCCCGAGGCCCCCCTCCAGCGGCGAACATATTTCCGGCTCGCCCGAGGCCCTGTCTTCGCCAAGAAGCAACCCTGACCAAATCGCCGCACCGACCGACCAAATCGTAGGAGCATTTAATGCAAAGGTGGCCTGACACCTTTATCCTGACGCGCGCCCTTCAGCCGACAGAGCCGAAGTGACCGTCGTCACTTCGCCGCTCCACTGGCCGGCCTGACAAAAAGACAGCGCCGCCTGCGCCGCTCCGACTGTGGTGCCACTTGACAGAGTGAGGCTGATAGGCAGTCAGGCCCGGCCGCAGGCACCATAGGAAGCTCCGCTCCGCCCAACCCAGGGCTCGGACTTGGGCTCAGCCCCAGAAGACGGCGAACTCCGCTCCGCCCGACCCAGGGCTCGGACTCGGGCTAAGTCCCAGAAGACGACGAACTCCGCTCCGCCCGACCCAGGGCTCGGACTCGGGCTAAGTCCCAGAAGACGACGAACTCCGCTCCGCCCGACCCAGGGCTCGGACTCGGGCTAAGTCCCAGAAGACGACGAACTCCGCTCCGCCCGACCCAGGGCTCGGACTCCACCCTGGCCTCAGCCGACAGTCTCCGCCTCGCCCGAACCAGGGGTTCGGACTCGACCTCAGCCACGGAAGACAGACTCGACCTCGGCTTCGGAGGAGCTTCCACATCGCCCAACCTAGGGCGCAGACCAGCCACGTCAATAGGAGGCGCCATCATCACCCTACCCCGAGCTGACTCGGGCCACGGGGAACAAGACCGGCGTCCCATCTGGCTCGCTCCGCCAGATAGGCAATGATGGCGCCCCGCATACTCTGTGACGACGGCGGCTCTCAGCCCCCTTACGGAAGCAAGAGGACGTCAGCAAGGACTCAACAGCTCCGACAGCTGTCCCTCTGCCAGGCTCCAGCGCTCCTCCGACGGCCACGACATCACACAAACCGGGCGTCAAAACCTCTCCGGCCGCCACGATGGCGTGTACTTAGGGCGCTAGCTCTCCCCCGCTAGACACGTAGCACTCTGCTACATCCCCCATTGTACACCTGGACCCTCTCCTTATGCCTATAAAAGGAAGGACCAGGGCCCTCTTAGAGAGGGTTGGCCGCGCGGGGACGAGGACGAGACAGGCGCTCGCTTGAAGCCGCTCGCTCCCTCTCCCGCGTGGACGCTTGTAACCCCCTACTGCAAGCGCACCCGACCTGGGCGCGGGACGAACCCGAAGGCCGTGGGATTTCCACCTCTCTCACGCCTGTCTCCGGCCACCTCACTTCCCCCCTTCGCGCTCGGCCTCGCGTCGACCCATCTGGGCTGGGGCACGCGACGACATTCACTCGTCGGCTTAGGGACCCCCGGTCTCGAAACGCCGACAGTTGGCACGCCAAGTAGGGGCCTGCTGCGTGTTGACGAACAGCTTCCCATCAAGCTCCAGATGGGCAGTCTCCAGCAACCTCTCCAACCCGGGACGGTGCTCCGTTTCGGGAGTCTTGAGTTCCTGTCCCTCGACGGCAGCTACGACATGATACTCATTCCACCGCCGGGCGACAGCGACAATGGCGGCCGACAGCCCGCCCGCTGGCGGCAGAATCGACGACGTCTTCCCCGTGTGGTGGAAGAACAACCTTCGAGCTCACCCCGCCCTCTTCCCCGCCGACGGAGGGGGAGGCGGGGCAACCAAGGCCAAGCAGGAGGCATCGCCTCGTCGGCTGTCGAGCGAGTCGATAGCACCAGCACCCCAACGGGGGGCGCACCGGGCATCGACCTTGCGCTTGAGACGAAGACGAGCGCCGTCTCCCCGCAACGCGCCGATTCTGGGCAAACGGACGACGCCAGCGCGCTCGCGAAAGGCTTGCTGGACGTCACCCTCGTACCTGAGACGACAGTGCAGTCAGTCCTCGACGTGACTTCATCACCGCCCGTCGACCAAGAGGTACCGACCGATTCCCAACCCACGTCTTTCGGATTCAGCCTCGACCCGCCTAGCGGCTTCGCTTTGGCGGGCGCTCTCGTAGAGGCAAGTCCAAACCCTCTAGGGTTTCGTATGCGGTCACCTTGGGACCGGCTCGCGGACGTCTCGACCTACGGGCCCTCTGGGTCCGAGGAAGACGACGAGCCCAGCTTCTGTTGGGATTTCTCTAGACTTGGCAACCCCAGTGCCATGCGGGACTTCATGACCGCATGCGACTACTGCCTTTCCGACTGTTCCGACGGTAGCCGTAGCCTCGGCGACGAGGACTGCGGCCCAAGCCGCGAATGTTTCCACGTCAATCTAGGGGGTCCCTCCGAAGGCAACCATCTCGGCATGCCGGAGGACGGTGATCTCCCTAGGCTGGTGCCTCGCGTTGACATCCCACGATAGCTAGTTGTGGTCCCCGTTTAGGCGGGGGGCCATGACCCACAGCTCGAGCAAATCCGCGGGGTGCAGGCCAGGCTTGACGAGGGAGCAGGAGCGCTTGAGCCAATCCGCCGGGACGTCGGGTAGGCATGGGCGGGCCAACCTCCGGCCGGAGAAATACATCATCTACCCCAGGGCTTCCAGCACCGCATCACCGACGATGTCAGGGTCAGGCCGCCACCCGCATCCAGTGGGGTCGGCCAGAACCTGGCTACAGCAGCAATGCTCCTCCGCGCGATGCCGGAGCCATCAACCACCTAGGGGCGGCGAATCCAGGGAGAGCTCAAGAATCTCCTGGAAGGCGCCGCGGTCCGGCGGGCCGAGAGCTCCGCCTCCCGAAGGCAGGGGTACCCCTCGGAACATCATTCCGCGACTTCCCGATTCATGCGGGAAGCCTCGGTCCACACCGGGCGCACGCGCAACACAGCGCCTGCGGCCCCGGGTCGCCTCGGCAACGAGCACCATCACCGCGACCGTCGAGCCCACCTCGACGAGAGGGTGCGCCGAGGCTACCACCCTAGGCGTGGGGGACGCTACGACAGTGGGGAGGATCGGAGTCCCTCGCCCGAACCACCCGGTCCGCAGGCCTTCAGCCGGGCCATACAACGGGCGCCGTTCCCGACCCGGTTCCGACCCCCGACTACTATCACGAAGTACTCGGGGGAGACGAGACCAGAACTGTGGCTTGCGGACTATCGTCTAGCCTGCCAACTGGGTGGAACGGACGATGACAACCTCATCATCCGCAACCTCCCCCTGTTCCTCTCCGACACCGCTCGCGCCTGGTTGGAGCACCTGCCTCCGGGGCAGATCTCCAACTGGGACGACCTGGTCCAAGCTTTTGCCGGAAATTTCCAGGGCACGTACGTGTGCCCTGGGAATTCCTGGGACCTTCGAAGCTGCCGACAGCAGCCGGGAGAGTCTCTCCGAGACTACATCCGGCGATTCTCAAAGCAGCGCACCGAGCTGCCCAACATCACCGACTCGGATGTCATCGGCTCGTTCCTCGCCGGCACCACTTGCCGCGACCTGGTGAGCAAGCTGGGCCGCAAGACCCCCACCAGGGCGAGCGAGCTGATGGACATCGCCACCAAGTTCGCCTCCGGCCAGGAGGCGGTCGAGGCTATCTTCCGGAAGGACAAGCAGCCCCAGGGCCGCCCTTCAGAAGATGCCCCCGAGGCGTCAACTCAGCGCAGCGCCAAGAAGAAGGGCAAGAAGAAGTCGCAAGCGAAACGCGACGCCGCCGACGCGGACCTTGTCACCGCCGCCGAGTACAAGAACCCTCGGAAACCCCCCGGAGGTGCCAACCGCTTCGACAAGATGCTCAAGGAGCCGTGCCCCTACCACCAGGGGCCCATCAAGCACACCCTTGAGGAGTGCGTCATGCTTCGGTGCCACTTCCACAGGGCCGGGCCACCCGCGGAGGGTGGCAGGGCCCACGACGACGATAAGAAGGAAGATCACCAGGCAGGAGAGTTCCCCGAGGTCCGTGACTGCTTCATGATCTACGGTGGGCAAGCGGCGAATGCCTCGGCTCAGCACCGCAAGCAAGAGCGTCGGGAGGTCTGTTCGGTGAAGGTGGCGGCACCAGTCTACCTAGACTGGTCCGACAAGCCCATCACCTTCGACCAAGCCGACCACGCCGACCACGTGCCGAGCCCGGGGAAATACCCACTCGTCGTCGACCCCGTCATCGGCGACGTCAGGCTCACCAAGGTCCTCATGGACGGAGGCAGCAGCCTCAACATCATCTACGCCGAGACCCTCGGGCTCCTGCGTGTCGATATGTCCTCGGTCCGGGCAGGCGCTGTGCCTTTCCATGGGATCATCCCCGGGAAGCGTGTCTAGCCCCTCGGACAACTCGACCTTCCCGTCTGCTTTGGAACACCCTCCAACTTCCGAAGGGAGACCCTGACGTTCGAGGTGGTTGGGTTCCGAGGAACCTACCACGCGGTACTGGGGAGGCCATGCTACGCGAAGTTCATGGCCGTCCCCAACTACACCTACCTAAAGCTCAAGATGCCGGGCCCCAACGGGGTCATCACCGTCGGCCCCACGTACAAACACGCGTTCGAATGCGACGTGGAGTGCGTGGAGTACGCCGAGGCCCTCGCCGAGTCCGAGGCCCTCATTGCCGACCTGGAGAGCCTCTCTAAGGAGGTGCCAGACGTGAAGCGTCATGCCGGCAACTTCGAGCCAGTGGAGACGGTTAAGTCCGTCCCCCTCGACCTCAGCGGCGACGCCTCCAAGCAGATCCGGATCGGCTCCGAGCTCGGTCCCAAATAGGAAGCAGTGCTCGTCGACTTTCTCCGCGCGAACGCCGACGTCTTCGCGTGGAGTCCCTCGGACATGCCCGGCATACCGAGGGATGTCGCCGAGCACTCGCTGGACATCCGAGCCGGAGCCCGACCCGTCAAGCAGCCTCTGCGCCGATTCGACGAGGAGAAGCGCAGAGCCATAGGCGAGGAGATCCACAAGCTAATGGCGGCAGGGTTCATCAAAGAGGTATTCCATCCCGAATGGCTTGCCAACCCTGTGCTTGTGAGAAAGAAAGGGGGGAAATGGCGGATGTGTGTAGACTACACTGGTCTCAACAAAGCATGTCCGAAGGTTCCCTACCCTCTGCCTCGCATCGATCAAATCGTGGATTCCACTGCTGGGTGCGAAACCCTGTCTTTCGTCGATGCCTACTCAGGGTATCACCAAATCAGGATGAAAGAGTCCGACCAGCTCGCGACTTCTTTCATCACACCCTTCGGCATGTACTGCTATGTCACCATGCCGTTCGGCTTGAGGAATGCGGGCGCGACGTACCAGCGGTGCATGAATCATGTGTTCGGCGAACACATTGGCCGGACGGTCGAGGCCTACGTCGATGACATCGTAGTCAAGACGAGGAAAGCCTCTGACCTCCTTTCCGACCTTGAAGTGACATTCCGATGTCTCAAGGCGAAAGGCGTCAAGCTCAATCCCGAAAAGTGTGTCTTTGGGGTGCCCCGAGGCATGCTCTTGGGTTTCATCGTCTCCGAGCGGGGCATCGAAGCCAACCCGGAGAAGATCACAGCCATCACCAGCATGGGGCCCATCAAGGACTTGAAAGGCGTACAGAGGGTCATGGGATGTCTCACGGCTCTGAGCCGCTTCATCTCACGCCTCGGCGAAAGAGGTCTACCTCTGTACCGCCTCTTAAGGAAGGCCGAGTGCTTCACTTGGACCCCTGAGGCCGAGGAAGCCCTCGGGAACCTAAAGGCGCTCCTCACGAAGGCGCCTATCTTGGTGCCCCCAGCTGCCGGAGAAGCCCTCTTGGTCTACGTCGTCGCGACCACTCAGGTGGTTAGCGCCGCGATTGTGGTCGAGAGGCAAGAAGAGCGGCATGCATTGCCCATTCAGAGGCCAGTCTACTTCGTCAGCGAGGTACTGTCTGAAACCAAGATCCGCTACCCACAAGTTCAGAAGCTGCTGTACACGGTGATCCTGACACGACGGAAGTTGCGACACTACTTCGAGTCTCATCCGGTAACTGTGGTGTCATCCTTCCCCCTGGGGGAGATCATCCAGTGCCGGGAGGCCTCGGGTAGGATTGCAAAGTGGGCGGTGGAAATCATGGGCGAAACAATCTCGTTCGCCCCTCGGAAGGCCATCAAGTCCCAGGTCCTGGCGGACTTTGTGGCCGAATGGGTCGACACCCAGCTCCCAACAACTCTGATCCAACTGGAGCTCTGGACCATGTTCTTCGACGGGTCGCTGATGAAGACAGGAGCCGGCGCAGGCCTACTCTTCGTCTCGCCCCTTGGGAAGCACCTACGCTACGTGCTACGCCTCCATTTCCCGGCATCCAACAATGTGGCTGAGTACGAGGCTCTGGTCAACGGATTGCGGATCGCCATCGAGCTAGGGGTCCGACGCCTCGACGCTCGCGGTGACTCGCAGCTCGTCATCGACCAAGTCATGAAGAACTCCCACTGCCGCGACCCAAAGATGGAGGCCTACTGCGATGAGGTTCGGCGCCTGGAAGACAAGTTCTACGGGCTCGAGCTCAACCACATCGCTCGGCGCTACAACGAGACTGCGGACGAGCTGACTAAAATAGCCTCGGGGCGAACAACGGTTCCCCCGGACGTCTTCTCCCGAGATCTGCATCAGCCCTCCGTCAAGATCGACGGCACGCCCGAGCCTGAGGCACCCTCGGCCCAGCCCGAGGTACCCTCGGCACAGTCCGAGGCGCCCTCGGCTCGGCCCGAGGCACCCTCGGACCAGCCCGAAGTACCCTCGGCACAGTCCGAGGCACCCTCGGCTCGGCCCGAGGCACCCTCGGTTCGGCCCGAGGTACCCTCAGCCCCCGAGGGCGAGACGCTGCACGTCGGGGGGAGCGAAGTGGGGTCACGCCTGATCAAAACTGGCAGACCCCGTACCTGCAATATCTCCACCGAGGAGAGCTACCCTCCGACCGAGCCCAAGCTCGGCGGGTGGCGCGGCGCGCCAAGTCGTTCGTCTTGCTGGGAGATGAGAAGGAGCTCTACCACCGCAGCCCCTTAGGCATCCTCCAGCGATGCATCTCCATCGCCAAAGGTCAGGAACTCCTGCAAGAGATACACTCGGGGGCTTGCGGCCATCACGCTGCGCCTCGAGCCCTTGTCGGGAATGCTTTCCGACAAGGTTTCTACTGGCCGACGGCGGTGGCCGACGCCACTAGAATTGTCCGCACCTGCGAAGGGTGTTAGTTCTACGCAAGGCAGACCCACCTGCCCGCTCAGGCTCTGCAGACGATACCCATCGCCTGGCCTTTTGCTGTGTGGGGTTTGGACCTCGTCGGCCCCTTGCAGAAGGCACCCGGGGGCTACACGCACATGTTGGTCGCCATCGACAAATTCTCCAAGTGGATTGAGGTCCGACCCCTGAACAGCATCAGGTCCGAGCAGGCGGTGGCGTTCTTCACCAACATCATCCATCGCTTCGGGGTCCCGAACTCCATCATCACCGACAACGGCACCCAGTTCACCGGCAGGAAGTTCCTGGACTTCTGCGAGGATCACCACATCCGAGTGGACTGGGCCGCCGTGGCTCACCCCATGTCAAATGGGCAAGTAGAGCGTGCCAACGGCATGATTCTGCAAGGACTCAAGCCTCGGATCTACAATGACCTCAACAAGTTCGGCAAGCAATGGATGAAGGAACTCCCCTCGGTGGTCTAGAGCCTGAGGACAACGCCGAGCCGAGCCACGGGCTTCACGCTGTTCTTTCTGGTCTATGGGGCCGAGGCCATCTTGCCCACAGACTTAGAATACGGTTCCCCGAGGACGAGGGCCTACACCGACCAAAGCAACCAAGCTAGTCGAGAGGACTCGTTGGACCAGCTGGAGGAGGCTCGGGACAAGGCCTTACTACACTCGACGCGGTACCAGCAGTCCCTGCGACGCTACCATGCCCGAGGGGTCCGGTCCTGAGACCTCCAGGTGGGCGACCTGGTGCTTCGGCTGCGACAAGACGCCCGAGGGCGGCACAAACTCACGCCCCCCTGGGAGGGGTCGTTCGTCATCGCCAAAGTTCTGAAGCCCGGAACATACAAGCTGGCCAACAGTCAAGGCGAGGTCTACGACAACGCCTGGAACATCCAACAGCTACGTCGCTTCTACCCTTAAGATGTTTTCAAGTTGTTCATATACCTCGCTCCCACGCAAAGTTTAGTCATCAAGGAAGGGTCGGCCTCGCCTCGGCAAAGCCCGACCCTCCCTCGGGGGCTAAAAGGGGGGAACCCCCTCTGCGTCGAATTTTTTCCTCGAAAAAAGATCCTTTCTGCCAGAATGTCTTTCGTGCTTTTTGACTACTTCGAAAGCGGATCCTGAAAACGACGGAGTACACGTAAGCAGCCAAGGCTGACCGAGCCGAGGGACTCCTACGCCTCCGGGATACGGATACCTCACTCATCACCTTCTGCGATAAGTAACTCGCGTTCGGATAAGTGATTCCGCGGACCGAACAAGTCTTCACGTTCGGAAGCTCTTCTTCCGGAGCGATTCTTCGAGCCTTCTCAACTGCGTCGGTGACAGAACCCCATGGACGGGTAAGAGTGCGCGTAAGCGGCAAGGCCGACCGAGCCGAGGGACTCCTACGCCTCCGGGATACGGATACCTCACTTATCACCTTCCGTGAGAAGCAACTCTCGCTCGCACAAACAATTCTATTACCGACAAAAAAGTCCAGATACTCGAAACAAGAGGAAAAGAGACGCGGCTTTACAACACGGCGAGGGTGTGTTTTGGCCTCGGCGGCCGCAGAAAACACACGCTACAAGGTAATCCGATCCTACAGGCTCGGATCCTGGCGGCTAAAGGGAGCAGCAGCGCCCTCGGCGTCGACAACACCTTCGGCGAGGCCCGACCTAGCCTCGGACGGCGACGCGGTCCAAGGGTCTCTGCTCTGAAGGACAACGTCATCACCAAGCCCGGGCCATCGCCGCCAGGGTCTTCTCCGAGAATCCGGCCCGAGCAGGCGGCTCGGCCGGTCACCCCGGGGCCTCGGCCAGCTATCCTCCAAGGACATCAGCCCGGCCCGAGGCCTCGGCAGGTCAATTCCGGCGTTGGTCCCGCTAACGGACGACCCAGCCAGGCTCCGGCCGACCAGGTCTTCTTTTCGAGCCAACTCCGCCTCTGTTCGCGCTAACACCGCTACCCCTGGCCTCGGCTCATCGAAGAGCGACCGAGGAGTTCTTTTAACTGAGCAAGAGAAGCCTCGGGCAACAAGGCTGACCGAGCCGAGGGACTCCTACGCCTCCGGGATACAGATACCTCACTCGTCACCTTTACACGAGGCGACTCACGCTTGGTGAAGCGGTTCAGACAACCAACAGGCGAGTCTTAGTGCTCGAAAATGAGGAAAAAACACGGCTCCGTGCCGAAATTACATACATGTTCAGGCCTCGACAGCCACGATGAACAAAAACACTGGCATTCAAAGTGCCATTACAAAACGGAACTCCGGTTCCACCTCCACACCGGGGAGCCTGCGGGGCGACGAGCACCGGGGGACCCGCCAGCGACCTCTGCAGCAGCAGCCATGGTCCCAGGACGGACGCGGCCGCCGGAGGGCTCTCGTTCGCGTTCCCGCTCAAGGGACGCGAACCAGCTATTAAAGCCAAAGAGCGGGCCGCTCTAAAGCGCACCGGCAGGTCCTCGCTCCCGTCCTCGCAACGAAAGCGAGGAAGAGGGCGGAATGTTGCATCCTAGCTGGGCAGCAACAGTTCGCCTTCCCCGGCATGGCTGGAGGACGTCTCCTCCGCAGAGCTGGAGGATGGTTGCCACCACCAGAAGCTGGAAGAAGAGGTGGCCAGCCGGCCCGCGCGGGAGGTAGAGCCCCGGCTCGCCTCGCTCCTCGCCCCAGCAAGGAAGACGAACATCCTTGAGGCTGAGGGCGAGACCAAGATCACAGCCTGGCTTGCCTCTCCCCATCCAGGGGCTGGAGGTCACCGTTTTGGGTGACCACCGGCGGAGGGGTGCAACCAGGCTGTATGATGAAAATCCTTGAAGCCGAACGATGGCTGAGAGGTACCAACTCCCGCGGAGTTGCGTTCCCCCAATGACAAGGCGGAAAGACGGCGGGTATCCCCCATCCGAGGGCTTGGAAGGTGGAAAGACACGATGCATAAGGAAGCGCGAAGACATGGTCGCCTTCTAAGGGGGTCACCCCCTTTTAAAGGCGACTCTCCTTACTTGCGTCCCCAGCCGTCGCGGGCTGAGTCTTCTCCAACACGCTCCAAGGCCCTCCTCCTACGGCGCGGGGGCTGGGTCCCACACGTCATGCAAGCCGGCTCAAAGCAGAAGAAGACAAACCGCCGTGCAAGATGCGTACAACTGCCCAGCGGTTGCAAGTGGCTCTCCACTTTTGCCCAGACCAGCGGGCGAAAGGGCGGGCAGCCATGCAGGCGGCATGCAACCGTGCCAAGTGGGCGCACTTCTCCGACTCCCAACACGCCCAGCATGGAGGCCCAGGCCCACGCGTCATGCAACCGGCGCGCCGAATGCTTCGTGCATGCAACTGCACCGCCACTTGCGCCACCACCGCGCCTCCTCGACTGCGGAACCAATACCGCGACTCGAGGCGACCCAGAACACGACCCAGCGGCGCCAGCCTGGCGCGACGGTCAATGCGACCAAAAATGGGCCGGCAGTAATGGCGGTGGCAGGCGGGCAGGAGCAGCGGCCACGTCGTCAGCCAAGCCTACGTCCCAACCAGGAGCGACGAGAGAACCCTCTCTCACGGCGTGAAGACGACGCGCCCGTGTTCCGTTCCTCGAACGGCCCGCGCACGCGCAACGGCTGCCCCGCGAACCACTCGCCCCGTCGCATTAACTTCGTGGCGGGACAGGCGGCGCCTCTGGTAGGAGAAGCGGGCGACGCTTCGCCTTCGCCATAATGACCGCGTCAGAACAGGTACGCCGCGTCGTTCGATTTCGTATCCTTTTCCTTTTTTCCTCTTTCTCTCTCTTGCAACAGGGACCGGGAAAGGGGGATACCCCGAAAAGGATCCTTCCCCGTGAAGGAACCAGGCTCCGAGCCTCCCTACTGATCAGAGGTTCGAAGGCTGGCCCCTCGGAAGGGTTCAACAGCCGCCTCAGAGCGCGTGGGCTCCACACCCACTACTGGTTAGAGGTTCGAAGGCCGGCCCCTCGGAAGGGTTCAACGGCCGCCTTAGGCTACTCGGGCTCCGCGCCCACTACTGATCAGGGGTTCGAAGGCTGGCCCTCGAAGGGTTCACAGCCGCCTCAGACACAGAGCGAGGGATGACCATGGGTACGTTCGATACATAACCAAGGCTCGGGCTGCGCTCCCGAGGTACCCTAGGACATTTCCGAGACCAGCGGGAACGATCTTGTAACAGAATCCCATCGGAGGGATGCATCGAGCCCTCGGACCCCGTCGCCAGGGGACCGGGTCCGGCAGATCACCCGCAGGTACTTTTGGGCGTGCCTCTGGGCCTCTAGCCGACCCCTAACGAATGGGGCACGGACGTCCACTCGGATTACCCGCCTGCAGCTCACCGGAAACACCATGTTCGGCGCCCACCGAGGGCAACATGGCGCTTTCCCCCCTCCTCCTTGCGGAAAGGCGACGCAGGGGCGTATGTAAAAAAGTCGAGTCTGTCCCTGATCGCCCTCTCGCCCTGTGCGGAGGCTCGGGAGCTGCTCTCGCAAGCCCAGCTCCGGCCGAACCGTTGACAGCGTCAACATACCAGCCCGAGAACTTGGGACCCGACCGTACACCCGGGCTACGACCAGCTCGCATGAGGGAACGACCAGACCAGCCGAAGCATTACGCGAGGCATTAAGACCTCGGAGGAGTCAAACCACTCCTCCGAGGCCTCGGGGGCTACACCCGGTGGGTGCGCTCGCGCGCACCCACCGGAACAAAACGCAACCGAGAAAGGCTGGTCCCCTTGCAAAAAAGTGCGACGAAAGCCTCCAAGCGAGTGCTAACACTCCCTTCGAGGCTCGGGGGCTACTGTCGGGGACCATAATTAGGGGTACCCTCAAGGCTCCTAATTCTTAGCTGGTAACGCCCATCAGCATAAAGCTGCAAAGGCCTGATGGGTGCGATTAAGTCAGGGATCGGTCCATTCGAGGGACACGATCACGCCTCGCCCGAGCCTAGCCTCGGACAAGGGCAGCCGACCCCGGAGGATCTCCGTCTCGCCCGAGGCCCCCCTCCAGCGGCGAACATATTTCCGGCTCGCCCGAGGCCCTGTCTTCGCCAAGAAGCAACCCTGACCAAATCGCCGCACCGACCGACCAAATCGCAGGAGCATTTAATGCAAAGGTGGCCTGACACCTTTATCCTGACGCGCGCCCTTCAGCCGACAGAGCCGAAGTGACCGCCGTCACTTCGCCGCTCCACTGGCCGGCCTGACAAAAAGACAGTGCCGCCTGCGCCGCTCCGACTGCGGTGCCACTTGACAGAGTGAGGCTAATAGGCAGTCAGGCCCAGCCACAGGCACCATAGGAAGCTCCGCTCCGCCCGACCCAGGGCTCGGACTTGGGCTCAGCCCCAGAAGACGGCGAACTCCGCTCCGCCCGACCCAGGGCTCGGACTCGGGCTAAGTCCCAGAAGACGACGAACTCCGCTCCGCCCGACCCAGGGCTCGGACTCGGGCTAAGTCCCAGAAGACGACGAACTCCGCTCCGCCCGACCCAGGGCTCAGACTCGGGCTAAGTCCCAGAAGACGACGAACTCCGCTCCGCCCGACCCAGGGCTCGGACTCCACCCTGGCCTCAGCCGACGGTCTCCGCCTCGCCCGAACTAGGGGCTCGGACTCGACCTCAGCCACGGAAGACAGACTCGACCTCGGCTTCGGAGGAGCTTCCACATCGCCCAACCTAGGGCGCAGACCAGCCACGTCAACAGGAGGCGCCATCATCACCCTACCCCGAGCTGACTTGGGCCACGGGGAACAAGACCGGCGTCCCATCTGGCTCGCTCCGCCAGATAGGCAATGATGGCGCCCCGCATACTCTGTGACGACGGCGGCTCTCAGCCCCCTTACGGAAGCAAGAGGACATCAGCAAGGACTCAACAGCTCCGACAGCTGTCCCTCCGCCAGGCTCCAGCGCTCCTCCGACGGCCACGACATCACACAAACCGGGCGCCAAAACCTCTCCGGCTGCCACGATGGCGTGTACTTAGGGCGCTAGCTCTCCCCCGCTAGACACGTAGCACTCTGCTACATCCCCCATTGTACACTTGGACCCTCTCCTTATGCCTATAAAAGGAAGGACCAGGGCCCTCTTAGAGAGGGTTGGCCGCGCGGGGACGAGGACGAGACAGGCGCTCGCTTGAAGCCGCTCGCTCCCTCTCCCGCGTGGACGCTTGTAACCCCCTACTATAAGCGCACCCGACCTGGGCGCGGGACGAACACGAAGGCCGCGGGATTTCCACCTCTCTCACGCCTGTCTCCGGCCACCTCACTTCCCCCCTTTGCGCTCGGCCTCGCGTTGACCCATCTGGGCTGGGGCACGCGGCGACATTCACTCGTCGACTTAGGGACCCCCCGGTCTCGAAACGCCGACACATACCTATACGCCTTTCATGCTATACAACTTCTTTAGCTTTTCTTGCTTCCTCTGAAGCTAGATGTGATTCTTCTTCACTTCGTTTGATAGCTTCATCTGCTATCTCTCTTCCACCGTTCATCCACACTTTAGAGTAAAATTTCTCGCTAAGGGCGTTGGCTTCAGTTGAAGGTTCTCTAATATCATTCGCTAAAACTAAGAATTCTGGTTGAATTATAGCCTTCAGATGTTCACAACCAGCTTTTTTGAGCAATGACATAGCCCCTCGAGCACCCACACAAGCACAAAAGTCCCCTATGCAAGTTAAGACTTCGTCAAAGCTTCAATCTCACCTTCAATCCATTTAACAACACCTTCGGGGTTTCCACGGATAATTTTTTTTCAGTTTAGAATGCGCCAACTTTAGCAAAAGCAATTTTCAATTTGTTAGAACATTGCATAGCAATAGAGAAGCATTCTTCCTTCACTTGACGAAGCTCTTCAACATTTTTTTGCACTCTGGATCGTTCTATGTTAGATATTTCACGCTTCGCCTATTCAACATTAAAGTTCTCATTGACTTCGTCAAGCTTCTTCTCCAGCCTTGTCACTTCAGATTTGTGTAGTTCTACTTGAGTAAATAAAGCGTATTATAAGTCGGCTATGCGTCTTGCGTCAACCTCTTTTTCCTTTTCAAGCTTCAATTTTTTTGATCTGTCTGAGAGAATTTAGTCAAGTTAGCTTGACTTGTCTTTAGCTTCTCGACTAAAGAAAGAAGAATCTTGTCTTTCTCAAGGGCCTCATTCCAAAGCGTTATAACTTCTGAGCGCAGATTTTCGAAGGCTATTTCAGTGCTTTCATCTTCGCACTCCTTCTGCGCTTTCAAAGCTTTGCTCAAAATAAGTCCCTAATGGCATCAAAAAGAAAACAAGTAAATATTTTATCTAAAATAATTATCAAAGGACAGAAGAGAAAAGTAAACACAAACCTTTAAGCTATTGTATGCCAAGCAATTTGCTAGTTAGTCTTTCGGCATTAAGGATAGCCCAAGCTCAAGCTTCGGGTAACCCATGTTGTCCATCATTTCCCGGCAAACGTCAATCTCTTTGTTGTCAGGAAGGCAGTACATGAAATCGTCTTCATCGCTGCCTCCATAAAGTAAGGACCCTCGAGGATACCTTAGATCTCTGGCATAATGCTGAACTTCAACAATTTGTTCCTTCGTCAGATGCTTTCCCGAAGGATGACGGATAATAAAGTCAAGATTTCCGACTAGTGTCGTTTCGAGTAATGGCGTTGTCACTTTCTCTGGTAGGCTTTAAGATTTTTCTTTAGATTGAGTGGGCTCCAAAGGCTCAGCCTTGTCTAAATCAGGAGAGGTATCTACAATACCGGCCATTGGTTCATCGACATTGTCCATGAAAACCTTCGACGTTGCAAGTGTCGCCATCTTTGAAGGCCTCAAAATAGCTTCAAGCACATTGGCCATTCTTTTTCCTTTTCTAGGAGTTCCCGCTGGAGCGGTTGCAATCTGTGATTGCGCTTGCGCCTTCGGAATCTCTTGAACCTTCGGCTGTTCTGGCCCATGGCTCTTTTCTGTAGTTAATCCCAAATAAAAGGGAGCTGGGGCACTCACCACAGTTGCCTCGATTCCTTTCATCGTCTGCTCAAAAATTCCAAAGCTAATATTAGACCAGAAATGTTTTGACACAAATCAAAGAAAAAGAAAAAAAGTATTACCTCTGAAGCCGGGAGGGCCTCTTCGGCTGCTTCGACAGTTTCTGTTTTTGAAGTTCCTGCAATAGGCAGTTTTGCAGCTCTCTCTAAAAAGTACAACTTCAGCCGATGAGTTAGCATTTTTGCTTTATTTGGCCTTGGCACAACAGAAGAAGTCTTTGGTGCACTTTTCCTTTTTGACCCCCTCTTTTCGAGCAGGGAAGCAGTAATCAGGGTAAATGAATCCTATAGCATCAAAAACTCTGTTCAATCTTTGTTTTCCTCGGGCAACGAAGGAAACATACATGGCTTCATCCTCAGCCTTCATATAGGTCCCTAATAATTCATCACTTGTTGCTTCAATGGCATCAAGCCAATCATCATCTGGCTCACCAAATTGATTCCTGTATCGATAAGTATACTTCAGATGAACCAGACTGCTTTTTCCAGCATTTGCATCAGCTTCAGCATCCTTGGGCATTTCCCATTTGGCAGCCAGGGGCCATACCTTGAAGGCTATGTGCTCCTGCACTAAGTCCCTAGTGTTGATGTAGTTGCACACAACATTAAATGTCGCCAGGCAACCTTGAGATCTTTCCGTGTTCACGATAGCAGGCCTCCTCAATCCAAAGAAGGATCGGATAGGACACTAGATTACATCCTTAATATTGTTTCTTTGGCTCAGGTCATTCTTCACATAAAATCATTGCTTCATCCATGAACCCGGCCATTTTTCCGAAAGGTTAGCACGGGATGCCTAGCATCTGACCGGTACATGAAGGTATATCATCCAAAGTTAGTATGGTATTGCTCTTTTCCAGTGGGCTTCGTCTGGTAAGACAACTCATGAATATTGCAAAAGCAATCAGCATATAGTTCCAGTCCTTGGCTCCTTATTGCCCAAATGAAGATCCCAACCTTAATTAAAGTGTCAGGAGTAAGCTAATGAAGGAAGATTTCAAACTTTTTTAAGACTTCAAACAACATCTTGTGTAAGGGAAACCGTAGCCCAACTTTCATGAAGCTTCGAAAAATCACTACCTCATCTTTCTCAGAAAGAGGAACAATGTTCTCACCACCGATTATCACTATAGATACATCATGAAAATATCTACCCTTCATAGCCTCAACATGACATTTCTTCACGGTTGATTTTCCAAAGACCAAGTGACTCAGCCTCCATGGCCGATCTTCGACATCATCATTACCACTATCAATATCAAAGTCCTCGCTGTCACCAGAATCTTCAGACAACCCAGCTAAAATATCATTGGTTACTTTCTCAACATTAGTCCTCTCCATAGCTTTGTAAAACTTAGCCAGTGCGGGGTCCTCACTTCTCTTATCTTCGGGCATCTCAGTTTTGGTTAAAACAAAAAGGCGAAGCTCAAAAATAGTCGCGGTTACAGTAGCAGCTAGCTAAACAACAAAGCCAATAGAAACTTGATAGCACGAAAAAATGTTTTATCACAACCCTCATATATATATATATATACTACTTAAGACGTTAGTGTAGGCGTCCACATTTTTTGGTGCACGGTTCTGCCATCTGTCGTCGCATCGCCGGCTACACCACGCCCCCGCTCCATCCCTACAGCGCGTCCGCGGCCCTCCGCCCTCGCCCTCCCCCCTCCCCGCAAATCTTGTCTCCTCACCCAACGCCATCAGCGCTGCCCTCCGCTCCATCCCTGCAGCGCAGACATCCGCCACCGTCACCGCCCTTCCTCACCGCGCAATCATCGCCCTTCCCCACGCGCCTCGGCCGCCATCCGCGGCATCACCTTCCTTCCCCATGCGCCGAGGCTGCCATCCGCGCCATCACCTTCCTTCCCCACGCGTGCGCCCCCTCCTCCGTGCGTGCCCCGCCCCCGTCCTTCGCTCACCCGATGCCCCGCCACCTCCGCCGCGATAGCCTCCCCCACGAAGTGCCCCCGTGATGTCTTCCATTCCCTTCCTCCCTCATTCTTCCCGTTGCAGCGATTGCTCCCAGCGGCTCGGTGGCAATGGAGGCACCACCTGACCCGGCCGTCCCATCCTGCTCGACGAGATCGTCGGCGACATCCACGGGGCAGTTCTAGATTTTCCTTTGTTGATTGTCAGGGCTGTCAATGCAGCTCGGCGAGCTAGCCCCACTGCCAGCTTAGCTATCGTGACAGCCATTGGGGCTGCTAACGCCGTTAGTGGGGTGAAGGCGACAACTGACGAGATGTTGGCCGAAGCGGAGAAGGCAAATGTCCTGGCTGCAAAAAAAATTGATCGCCTGCTTCGTCGTTGACCTCCCATGATGTAAGGTTGAATCAGTTAGTGTTCATGTCTAAAATTTGATTTTTGTTTCCAACTGTTTTGTTGTGATGAATTAAATTGTACTTGTTTCATGTATAAGTATAACTGATTGTAGAAACCTGCAGCATATGTTAACAGGTTGGTTTGTGCTATGACTTTCTGAAGGAGAAGATGAAGAACAGGTCGACGATGAATTTGATGACCGGAGACTGTGGAGTGAGGTATTTTGTGAGGACATGTCCAATTTACCTCCTCCTCCAACTCTTTCTGAAATTTGTGCAGAGTACGACCTCGACATAGATGAGATACTAGATCGCTCGATATGAGTCAGCTTTTGTTTATGCTTATGGAGCCATTTCTGTTTCACTGAAGTCTATATCGTATGCTTTATGAACTATAGTGTATTGCAGTTTACAAAAGAACCAAAATATAGGAAACTCAGTTACAAGTTAGTCCATTCAGATTCTGGGCAACAGTTAACAGGACCAACTAATAGTTAACATGAACTTACTAGGAAACCAGTTCACATTTTACAGAATCCAGTTCTACAAATTGCAGATATTAAAGTGCCATAATACTATGATAACACCATTGAACAACTCACAGTTCTACAAGTGCCATAATACATCACTTATATCTTTTTCTTCAGAGTAAGCTTCTTCACACCTCTCCTTTCAATTCTAGGTGCGAACAAAGTAGAAACAACTTCTGCTGTAGATTGCACAGGATCCACAAGTTGCTAAAAGGAAGATGGCATTGCACCAAGCTGCTGATAGGAAGTGCAAGTGGTTACAAGCTACTGTCAGTGAAGTCAATGGTGATGGAGCAGTCTGCGTTCGTTGGCGCAGGGGTAGTCAGCGAAGGAAAATCTGGAACCGCACCGTGGATGTCGGCGACGATCTCATCGAGCAGGATGGGACGGCTGGGTCAGGTGGCGCCTCCATTGCCGCCGAGCCGCCGGGAGCAATCGCTGCAACGGGAATCATGAGAGAGGAAGGGAATGGAAGACAAGACCGTGATCCTTTTTCACCAACGAGATATCAAGCATGGGGGTAAAAGAAGTTAATGAGTGGCACCTTACGTTTGATGACAATAGAAAGGGTTTCAAACCAGTGATGATAACAAAACTACAAATAAAAGAGTGTTATAATACTATAAATCCAATTGCATGATTTGGGGTAATATTTTTTAAGAAGCCCAGTGTTCGGGATACCCCAGTTCAAAGAAAAACTCATCTGATTATGCTTCCATTTTTCTGCTATGTTTCGATGGAGGCAGAAGTAAAGACGATAGTACCCGATGACGTCCTGGGCAAGGCTGAGGTAAGCCTGCTAATGGCAAAAAACCCAACCCACATCCAAGCCACACCCAAATCTAGTAATTTTAACATCCATCCCACAACCACCCAAAAACATAAAGAGGAAATTAAACCCAACCCACCCAATAATATTATTGACCCTAAACTAATCCATAACTGGGTGGAAGTCCATGGAAAACCCGCGGGTTCAGCTTATTAAGGCAGCAGCATACACAGTGACATTGAAGCTACCTGTAAATTTGTCACTGTGTATGTTGCTGCCTTAACAAGCTGAACCCATGGATTTTCTATGGGTTTCCACCTAGTTATGGATTGGTTTGGGGTCAATAATGTTAAGTAAATAATTTATAGTAGAACTTTAGCTAAATTAAGTAGATAATTTATAGTTAAAGGCACATGTTTGGTTAGATGCTAGATTGCATAAAAGCTGTGCATATACCTTCATGCTCGAGTAACCCACCTAAAATATTGCAGACCTACATACAGATGGGTAAGACCCATGGATGTCCATGTCTATGCAAACCCATCTGCACCATGGGTATCAACCATTTTTACCTGCAATACAAAATAAGCCCATCCAACCCGTTCACAATTAAACCCAACACAACCCACCAAAAAACTCATTTCTTAAACCCACCTAAAAATTGCAGACCTACATACGGATGGGTAAGACCCATGGATGTCCATGTCTATATAAATCCATCTACACCCATGGGTATCAACCATTTTGACCCACAATACAAAATAAACCCACCCAACCCAACCCGTTCACAATTAAAACCCATCACAACCCACCAAAACAAATCCATTTCTTAAACCCACCTAAAATAATCGTTTACACCCACCCCATTTGCAGCCCTAGGCCGAGGCAAAGCGTTCCATTACTCCGTCGTGTTTTATTTCATTTGTACTACTGCCATCTCCTATGGTTTAATTTCAGCAGTACAAACAGAGCTCATCCTGTCTCTTTGGTTAAAGCTTTCCCAAATATGAGATTTTGAAAGGTCGTTATGATATCATATTATTAATAATGGATCTCCCAGGCTTGGTAAATTAGTGGTTCTAAGGTATTAACACTACTATTTTTGGTACATCTCGATCCTGTCTCTTGTGCATTGTCCATCCAGATAGGTGAGTTTGTGTATGTCAATAGAATCATTTGCTGAAATGAGGACACACTATTTATCTATCAAGACACTTTGTAATAAAGGAGATGATTGACAGTGGTTATAAAAAGTGCAAGATAAACCTTATATATGTAAAACCCACTAAAGTTTTTATTTTATTTCTCTAAGATTCTATTAATTAGTTGTTATTTCTCATCTAAGCTCAACAAGCACAAACATGGTTTCCGTACGTGCATGGTATATCAGTACATTTTTGCATGTCAGTGTGATATAGTATTGAGGCCCTGAACATGCTGATTTTCTACATACCTTTACGGTCACTCATACAGTCGTTGAACTTCTAAGTCCCAGTGTATTTGTTTCTTCATTGCAAAGAAACTTTTCTCGTTTCTTGGGACTGAAAGCTTACCACAACAGAGGTGATTTTTGTAGCACCATTTTGTTCAACTTTGGTCGCTTATGTTTACAACAGTTACTTTTACCTTCAATAAAGGAGTATTTCTGAATGTGATAAACAATTTTCAATTGTTGCTTGGTTTCAGCAATACTACTAAGTGATACTGGACTTCCTTGGTGGTTTGCGTTCATCCATCCAATATGGAGGCTCCAACACATCTCTTCGTTATCTGTATCTGGATTTATCTGTGTAATAGCAGTATGGTGCTCCTAACTTCCAAGCTTCATTAAACAAGGAAACTGAAAGTGTCAGAACTACAATTCATATATACTAGATTTTTATGATATTGTAACTAATGCATTGGTAAGCATTACTTTGAATGTCTGGGTTTTTCTAGGGGTTGAGTGGTATGTTGTGGTCAGATTTGGCAATCAATGTATCTGCCATCATGTGCTATATCGATAAATTATGATACAATGTGGTCAGATTCTAGGTTTAGTTACTGTTTTTGCGCAACCTGTGTGCCATCTGTTTACCGACAACTGGACAAATAGGATATATCGCAATCAGATAAATAACTTGGCACTCTTGGTCAAAATTTTGATTTTCCAATATTTACAATCGTGTATTTTTCATTGAGCTAAATAGGTCCCCTCGTTGTATTATGTTTGAAAACCTGAAATGATTATCTACGTTGTCCTAAAAACGTGGTTCTGCAATCTTCGCCTAGGATTGGATTGGATGGTTGCCAACATGTTCTTCAACTGCGCTTTTGGATGTGCTACTATACCTTCAAGTGATCATTATGTATTCATGTCAATTTTAATGTATCCTGTTATAACATGTTGTCGCTGTAACAACGTACGGGCACTCACCTAGTGTGTGTATATATATATATATGCAAAGCACTACTGTACAGTGGTCCCCACAGTTCAGAAGATTTCGCTATTCTAGCGAAGGGAAGATGTTTTTTCGGACCTTCGGCTAAAGGCATTCGTTCGTTTCAGAGTCTGAATTTGTTACAAAGAAACAAATTAATACTGCGATGGGCTACTGTTAGGGGCCTTCATCTTTTGAAGGTCCTCAAAAAACGACTAACCATTTGTTATCAGCATATTACTAAGCGTTGCAGGAGCTTCGTAATTAGAACAACTTCGGCGCAGAACGATGGAAGCTCGTCACAACAACACAGGAAAACAATACAAGGAGAAGGTGTTATCCAAATTGGTTGGGGCAAAAGACAATGTTGTCCCTGTGATGTTTTTAAACTTTGTGTGTAATCTATGAGGGCATGAATGTAATATCGTATGGAGATGTACGACTCCCTATAAATAGATGAGCAATGTCGTGCATAAAACACCTTTGGTTGGATTGAGTAATTGTTGTGTTATTCTCTCTCTACGACGTCCTCAGTGTAATTCTCTCTACAGTTCCGAAGGTACAATTGTAAAGTTGATTTATGGAAGAAGGAATATATTGAGGAGATATCTTTACTGACACATTATATTTAAAATTCTTTTATGATCGTCACTTGTTCAACTATTCATATGATGTTTAACCTTTGTCCTTGAAGAAGTAATCTCGAAGGAATAGCTTCTTCAGGACGAAGCTTATTTATTCTTTTAATATTATGTTACCTTATTTCTTGATTGCGTATAGCGATCCAAAATAAGTGACCAAGAGATACATAACTAGTTAGTGTATAAATTAATAATAATAAATAACAAGAACGAAACAAGAGTGGTGTCTCATATCGTTTGCCTCGTTTGACCAACTAGCTCTGCCTATAACCTATCTCTTGATATGATAAGCCATGTGAAACAACTTCTTGTCATCTCAATTATTTGAGTTAACAATGCAAGCTGGTGTCGCGTATGATGTGACCACTAGCTTGGAATAATATCATTGGTCAAGTCATATCTCTGCTCACGTATCGCCAAGGACATATTATAAAAATCCTTCAAGACAGATGAGTGGAACAAAGTCTCCCTAATGAACGGAGATGCTTTGGATATTCTCTCGACAGGTCACATGGATGGCAACAACTTTCAAGGTTCGCATGGAAAAACTGCAAAACCATTGGCTACATTAATTAGAATGTATTATAAAGGGGAAAAAACTTCAGCAATAAGTCTCTTTATTCTTGCGTTTTAAATATGCTACCAGACAAGCATCATTGCTTTAGTTATGCGCATATGAAGTAGAACTTCTTTCCCTACAACGAATGCAAAATGCATGTTGTACTTGCCTTGCCGTCAAAAAAAGAAAAGAAAAGAAAGTTCAGTTCAGCTGGTACCTAGTGTTTATTATGTAATTGCACTCTTTGATAATTTGTTTAGTTAGATTTTTGCCCGTACGTTGTAATGAGATCAACGTAGTTTTTTAACGATATTTTTAGCTTTTTTATACTGTCTTTCTCTAGCAGTGTCGCTTTAGCTGTATTCCGAAATCAACATATGAGGGGACGTATTGATGGGTTGCTCCTATGCTAATTACTCCATCTGTTATTTTTTTATTTATCACAGTTTAGTTAAAAAATAAACTAACAGACGATAAATATTCGAGAATAGAGACGGTACCTTTTATGAAACAGGTCAAACAAGTTTGACAGATGACAAACGCAGTGTGCGGGAGTTAAAAAATATTTATGCGTGGCTCTATAATAACATCTAAATAATTAAGCTCAACCAAAGAGGAAATTTAACTCAGACACGCTAGCTAGCTTAGATAGGCTGACAAACCAATCATTGATACACATCGTTTAAATAACAATCACGTAATCTCGTTCAGCCAACAAAATAGATCGATGCTATATCTTGCTCTTTAAGAGTCAGTTGCCAACAATATTTCTTAAAACCATGGTTTTAGAGTACTATACTTTGTAATTGTCAGGATAATATCATAGTTTTTACCGGCTCCAAGAATACAATTGTTTTGAGAAATATTGTTTGGATATAACATTATAAACCTTGGTATTTAGTCAAATGCTAGTTATAACATAAATTTTTTGAGTTGGAATGGAGTTTCCAATTATCTAAAAATATCATAGCGCTTTAAACAGAACTAACCGAACTTCAACTGCTATTTGTTTTGATTACAGTGTGTGGGCTTTACTTTGACCATTTGTGGCATTTGCTGCTTGTAATTTGAGCCATTACCCGGCATCGAACTTAATTTGCTTGAATTATATGCAATATTTGCTGGTATGTCTTTTGTAATATTGCACATGGTCATGGCAAAATAGATATTGCTCTTTTGTTTTGCAATAGTGTGGGCACATGAGCCATGTTCGGTTTTTTGGTTAAACCGAAAACCAAACCGAACTTTCGATGAACCGAGGGGTCAATTTTTCTTTTCTACACAGAATTTAATTTCGGTTGCCATTATTAAAAAATCGAACTTAAAAAACCTGAGAAATCGAACCTAAAAAATTCGGTTAACCGAATGCCCAAGCCTACACCTAATCAATATAACACATATTTTTTGTGTTTTATTAAAGAAAAGTCATATGACATATAGAAACCATAGCGATGCACAGACATCTAACTAGTGTATACATATCGTATGGATGAATTTCTATCCCCAAGTTAATAAAGAATGTACATTACCTCTTTTTCTGTTTTGGGGTTCTTCTTGTTGTGTCTGGTTTTTGCTTTTCTCCATGTTCCTTCTTGATTAATGCGCTTTGGAAATGTCCTAGCACAGTGAGCACGTGAACATTAGACTACTCTATGTGGCTCCCTGGTTGGCAGTCGGCCCCTAGTACTTAGTCTCGAGGCACTGCACCGGACCCTAGCTAAGCCTTATGGGTCACTTGCGTGGTGGATCCCTAGCTAAGCCATTGCGAGCCCCTCGTGTGGTGGGTTGTTAGCTAAGTCATCACAACTTCACACAGGGTGGGTCATTAGGGTTTGGCTTAGCAATTCCCCTTAACACACCACTAAGAGCAGGGATCCATCGGTCACCCTCACGCTCGTCGTCGCTACCAACATTATTCTAGATATTTTACATGTTGTTGGCGCAAGAGTCAAACAAAAAACAAGGAAAGACTTGGGGCCTAACCATTTAACATGTCACCACTTATTCCAAAGTATGCAGGAATATTTACATGTTTCGACCCAACTACCAGGGGTCCTACTTGCAACAACAAAAGAGAAGAAGACAAGTGCTGGAGGCTTGGGCTTTGGCCTTCCCCTAGTCTGACACCACAATGACCGAGACATCGATGATGGCTATGCTGGTGCTCTCCGCCACCCTCTCGTTTGGTGCCACAACGACCTGCTCTTCCATGACACGCTTTGTCCCCTAGTACTCGACCAGGCACATGTCAACCTCTGCATCGTTGAAAGGGAAATGGGATTAACCTTTTTCTCAAAGTGATTTTGATGCTTGATGACCATCACTACCTTGTGGACTAACTAGTTTGCCTAGTCTTTGATTCACAGGTGCATAAGTCCATTCAATTCAGTTCTAAGTCAGAAATAGCTCAAAACCAACCTAAAAGGGGTAAAACTTGGATTAGAGGAACTTTGCCTAGTTCTACACATCAGATAAGTTGTAAACAACCCTAGGAACCTATTTTACCCATCTATAAAGGTTGGGAAGCTCATATTCTCAAAATCACACTTTTGGAGCTAGTTTGAGCAAAAAAGAGATTATGAGTTAGAGAAATCAAAATGTTCATATTTCTTGACTTAGACTAGTTGGGTGGCGTCTAGATATGTTTGTCTAAGTCATGGAAGTGCCCAAGAGAAGAGACAAGTACAATCAAAGAAGGAATACCAAAGTTTGGCCTTGTCTGCTCTCTTTTGGTGCACCGGTGGAGAACCGGTGGTGCACCAGTGGCACAATGGACCTCCAACTCTGTCACACCCGGGTTTAAGGGGTCCAAAACCCAAGCGTGAAATAATCACCAAGTGTGCTGGTACCAAGTCTCACACATATGATGAATCATGGTACAGAAACGAATGTCACATCTTTACTATATAATAGGAGTTATATACAAAATAAATAAATAATTACATCATAAGGAGAGAACGATCTAGCAACCCAAAGTTGACTGGGAGACGACGACCTAGACCTCTCACGAACTCTTCACATCATCCTCCAATGCGCCTCATCCTACGATACCTGTTCTTGACCTGTGGGGGGTGTGAGACAGCAAGAGTGAGCTCACATACGTTCATCGCTCAACAAGTTGTGGGGAATAATGTGCATGAACTCGCCAAAGGTGGGAGCTCACGTGAAGTGTAAGGCTTACCAAAGAGGATGGTTAAAGCTGAGCATTGCTTTCAAAGTTGGTCAAAATTTTATTAGCAATTACTAAGTATAAGTAAATACCAACCCAATTAAGTAGTAGAACAAAAGTGATAACAACACCTGCAATGCAATGCATATGACAAATCGAATTTAGTTCCATAAATTAATCATGTGAGGGTCCGAGCTGCACATGACCGTGAGCACAGCTAATATACCAGTTTTACACTCTATAGAGGTTGTGCATCTTTACCCACAAGTCATGTTACCCATCTGCCAAGGGATAGTGACTCCCATACACCTCTACCTAGGAGGCAAGGCAGGGTAACACTACGAGGCCTTTACAAAGTTCCACTAGCTTCAGAAAACCCGCTACAGTTTCTAGGAAGCTCCAATGCAAGGACCCCTCACCTGACCGCCATCGTAGCAAAATCAACCCAAGAGCCTCCCTACATTGACCACTCCCCTACTTCCCTTGCCCCTTTCGGGTAAGGTAGTCCTCCACTAGCTTTTCTAATTAGTCAGCCAAGGGCGTTCCATACCACCTTTGTGATAGCACTGTTTTCTCGGGTGGTTGCTCCATGTTCCAATTAACATAATGATCTTATCATGAACAATAAATAACAAACTGATAATAACAGTATGATCATGAATAATGTGTATCTCAATACCCAAATCCACATATAGCACTAGCAAGTACTACCCAAAAGTTCAGTGGTAAACAAGGCATAAAGATAGTCAAACTAGGATAACCTATTGGGTCCCATCATAATTAACCTATGCAGATCATTATGATTAATAAGAACATGACTAGGTAAAAAGAAGTGATCAAGGACACAACTCGCCTGGGACATGAAATTCCAGGTACCAGGATGATCTTCAGGTGACTCGTAACCTCGCGCTAGTCATAGCAATACAACCAAACAGTGTATAGGCAAAATTAACATCACACCAAAGATAAAAACAAACTGTATAATAATAATCTACTCATCGCTACAAGATCGTGGATTCTCGAACCACTAAATCAAAGTTACGGTTAAAGAATTAGGATTTATCGTAGATCTATGTGGTTTAAATATTATATTATATTATAAATTGGTTAGTGTATATCATACTAGAGACTATGCTATAAATAAGTAACTCAACCTTAATCTTAATTATAACTTAACTAGAGATCATATTTTTAATCAAATTATATTTATGGATAGGTTAACTTCGATTAGAGGAGTTATTCTATTAAACATAGGCTTAGACAAATTTCGAATAATAAAAGTATGGGGTGTGATAAATGTTAGTGTCATACTGTATAGATGATATTATTTTGAATCTAACACAATTCGAACGGATCAAATCGGAGTTACGGTTCTCAAGTTACGATTTTCCGAAGTTATTAAATACCTAATATAGAATAAATCAAGTGGAAAATTTTGATCTAGGTTTCTTGACTAAACAGAGTTACTAGATGATAGACAATATTGAAACAAATTAATGCAACTGGAATGACTCAATTTGGAGTGAAAATGAATTAAATATGAATTAAACGGTTTCTGGAATTATTTTTGTTCTAAAAACCCATTTTCTATATTAATTCTGAATTTCCTAATGCTTCTGGACCGCGGACAGTAATATCAGAGAGCCCACGGTCAAATTAGTACGGTTTTGGACTGATATGCAATTATTTTTCAATGTATTTCGATGGCGGGTTGATTTAATCAAATCTCGGGGTTTCATTTGTAAATCTGGCTCGGCTGAAGGGGGTATGAAAAATTTGTAGCCGTTAGATCTATGGTCGACACCCTAGATTAGAATTCTCCCCCAACCGAACCGGTATACATTATCGACCATAGGATTAGGGATCTGTGGCTGAAAGCTATCCGCGACTATGACCCATCCCCGCACCAATATACTTCGTACGCCCTCGGATCCTGAATTTGTGGCGAGCAACACGCCACGCCCACCCTACTCTCAACCATGCGCTTTGAGATTGACAACCCGGATCTTATTACACGAAGAAGAGCATATTACAACCTAATCAGAGTCGACCAAGGGAATATCAACGGCTGAGACAGTGCGCTTACTACTTCCACTCTGGTCCGCTCAATCTCCATCGCTCGCCCCCCTTGGTTCGTCTTCCTCCAAAGCTGACCGAGTACTACAGTGCAACCCATCCAATGGCAGTCGCCCAGCCGGAATGACGACCAGCACACCAACAACCCAAACACCATCCGCACCCCACAACCACCATGATTAAGGGGACAGTTTGATTAAGTTTTAACTTGCTGGCAATCGATGGTGCCCGAGAGCAGACGAGCGCCCACGGCCGATCGGTCGTGACCACAGTGCCATCGAGCCCCACTCTCGCACTCAGTTATTCTCATCGTGGATCCTTCTAGCCGCGTGCTTGACCCAGATCGATGGTGATCCTAGGACACCCTCGCAGTGGCCCTGCTCTATTTTCTCTCTTCTTGCATCTCTCTCTCCTCCACGGCGGCATGTTCACCCACACGGTTCCAGCGACCGAACACATTTCTCCCTCTCATGCGCTCACGATGCCGCCCACCTAGACAACCCGCTCGACCACGCCGATAGTCTGAGTGATGGTGCAGACGAGATCTGGCTGCAGTGGCTCCATCCTCCTTGCACTTTCCTCTCGGTGGCACTGCTGCGAGGCGAAAGAAGTTGTGGCTCAAGGTAGATGGCGAGAGGGGGTGCAAGCCGGTCACAAATTTACACACCACTGTAGAGTCGGATGGGGGAAAAATTTGTTGGGATTTGATTAATAGAACACCTAGATTTCCGGTTGGTTGCGGCGGTGCTCACGCGCGGTTGAAGAAGAACAGGAGCGCTACTGGCAAGGCGACGCACCTGCTAGACATGGAAGCAGCAACGCGTGCTGGGATAATGGCCGGAGTTTGCGCGGGGCTGTTGCGTGCAGGCGTGCAAAAGAAAAGAGGGTCAACGCTGACATGTGGGGACCACGATTTAGTGATCAAGCACCAGCCAAGGCAGTGTGCCACGATTGCCCGGTTGGCCCACTGAATGACGCCAAGGGAAAGCGTGAGCCCATGTGGCTCTGGGCCAGAACCAGAAAACGGCCGGACAGAAAAAGGTTTTCTTCTTTTTTAAATCCAAATTTCAAACCTAAATGAGAGTTTCAATTTTTGTCAAATGTATAAATCAAGAAAACATCCAACATGAATGCATAACTTCTTTATAGTTCATCTCTTACATTAATTACATTAATCGTGAACCTTTATATGCTTTAAAACGAGTAAGAACCCATGTTACACAAAATATTATTCCCTTCTATTTTGTTATCTAAAATTTGGGTATTACAAATCCTACCTCCCTTAAAAGAAATCTTGTCCTCGAGATTAGCAAGAAAGAGATGTAGAAAGAATTGTTTGCAGTCTAGGTGTTAGTTTCTAATTGGTTTTAATACCAAAAGTTTTTTAACGTCTATATCATAAATTAGCAGGTGATTAGGAAAGTATGGGTATATATATATGGTCACTTTATTATGTAGGATAAAAGATGTCTTTAAAGCATAGATAGGTTTGGGTAAGAAAGAGTAGGGTATGGAAAGACTCTATCCATGATTGTGGATCTAGCTTCCTTTGGGGGTCTGGCTTGACTCCTATTCTTCCTTATCAAGGCTGATCTCTTCCTTCTTGAACTTTGGTGTCTCCATCTGGGTTTGGGACAAGAGGTTAAGATAGATCTGTAGCTAGGAAGAGGGTTTAGTAGGTAGCTATATGCTAGATGGGGTTAGTTATGTAACCTATTATGTAGGTCAAGTTGTTGGGTATGGCTAAGTTGATCTAAGTCACCAATTTAGGCCTAAGTAAATTAGGAGTATGGCTTTATCCTTTGTACCGGCATTAAGTAACTCACACTAGATTAGATCATATTAGATTAGATAAGATCTAGATTAGACTCGATATGACTAATTTAGGTTAGATAGATCTACTAGGGTAGGATATATGTTAGAATCTTTTGAGATAGTATGGATCATATGGTGTAGGTAGGTCAGAATCTCTGATAGGTTAAAATAGAGGGGTTATGCAACTATCATATGGGTAAGGTAGTTGCATATGGTCGGGTTGGTCTGTCATTCTTTGCAGAGTGAACTAAGATAAAACATGTTCTATAGGAGTAGAGTCTCATTTATTTTACCACTATTAACTGGTCAAGCGACTGACCTTAGGTTAGCTCAACTTAAGGTTAGATTAACCTATTAGATTGGATCAGATCTAGAATAAATTGATATGATTATTTGAACTAGATAAGATCTAAATAAATTTTGGATTAGCTCTGTTGGGGACTTGTTCTCAAATGCTATGAATCAAGAACAAGGCAACACACAATGTTAAATATTAAGCCCTTCGTCCTTCGAAACATTATTTCCCCTTGGGTATAATGAATTTCGGATGAAGGTTATGAAGGTCATACCTTCATAATCATAATAAAAGATTAAGGAAAGATTTATGTATAAAATATGGAAAATAACATAACTACCTTAAACATTACTTATTAATTTATTTCTATTCGTTTTTCTTATATAAATGATGACAAATTACAAATGTACCTTCGACTTGAAGGAAAGTAAGGGTACAAGCGTGATGCCAATGCCAAGTCAGCGTGAACAGTACAGGAATACTGTTCATCTATTTATAGGCACGGGACGCAGCCCGTATGAAATTACATTAATGCCCTTTACTTTTATCAATAACTCTATAGTAATTCTTCGAGGGTTGATTTGGCTTTTCATCTTTAAGTCGGTTTCCCCTTTCTACTGCCATGCCGAAGCTCCTCTGCACATAGCTTCGTGATCGTTTCATCCTTCGTCATGATCATCTTCCATTTCAGTCAAGCTTCGTCTTGACCATGCTTCAGTATACCCGCATCCTGATTCCGAAGATACCTGCTTGCATACTTAGAAAACATTGTCAAATCACGTTTTTGAGGACCTTCGGAAGCCGAAGGTCCCCAACAGTAGCCCCTCGCAATATTAATTTGCTATAATGATAAATTCATATTGCGATATGGACGAAGGCCTTAAGCCGAAGGTCCGAAAAAACACCTTCTCTTTGCTAGAATAGCAACAGTCTTTGACAAGCGAGACCCTCCAGTTTCAACGCTCTGGGCGTATAAATAAGAGCTCACCCCGAGTTTATTTGGTACGCTCTCTTGCCAACTGCCTTTACTCACCCAACTTTTAGCCTGCGCGCAACAATACTTGCTTGGCCTTTTAGATTTTAAAGCTTCGGTTTAGATAGCACTTTCTCAGCGTTTGCAAGGATGTCTAAAGATAAAAAAGCTGTTGGTGATTTGAAGCTAAGTCTTTCTGAGGAGATGCATCTGGGTTTTCTTCAATCAATGTCGAAGACTAATACAAAAAAGATTACTAAAGAAATTTTGGACGGTTTATCTGAAGATACTGGTGACAGTGACAACTATGATGTGGGTAGTGGTGGTGAAGACTCCGAAGATCGACCTTGGCGACCAAGCCATGCGGTTTTTGGCAAATCAAGCATTAAAGAAAATCATCTTGTCAACATGAGGGGCAGATATTTCCGGGACTTGTCCGTTGTGAGGGCTGATGAAGGAGAGAAGACTTGTCCAACTCCTGAGGAAAATGAAGTCGTGGTATTCCGAAGCTTCTTGAAAGCTGGACTACGATTTCCCTTAAGCAGCTTTGTTGTAGAGGTGATGAAGATATTTGAAATCTACCTTCACCAGCTTACCCCCGAAGCAATCATAAGGATGAGTATCTTCGTGTGGGCCGTGAGAAGCCAAGGCTTGGAACCTGATGCGAAAAGCTTCTGCAACATACATGAATTGTTGTACGAAACAAAACCCTGGGGTAAGGAACAGTATCACAACAATTTTGGCTGCTACAGCTTCGGCTCCCGGTCTGGGTCAAGCTACCCCGTGCCGACCTTTCGAAAGAGGTGGCCTGGCGACTAGATGACAGAATGGTTTTACGTGAAGAATGACTTGAAATCACGAGAAGATATAAAAAGGATCATTATGCGTCCCATCTGGCAACGCTTCGGCCTGCGGAGGCCGAAGGTGGAAATGAATGAAGCAGCCAAAGAATGTCAGAGAGCCTTCGGTGTTGTTTGCTCTTTTATTGGGACGAGGGATTTGGTCCAAGAACACATTGCCTTCAGGGTATGGCCACTTGTGGAAAAATGGGAAATGCCGCAGGAGACCATTAAAGAGACTGACGAAGGTGGACTAATCAGGCTGAAATACACATCTAAGTTCGGAGATAAATTTGTTGAGCCAGATGATGACTGGCTAAAAAGCATTGAAACTGTAAGTGATGAGCTGCTTGGGGTATATTCAAAGGCCTAAGATACTGCATTGTCAGCAGCCTTCGGAGGCCGAAAGAAGAAGAGGCTGAACCGAGTATTTGACGCAATTGGATTCGTCTACCCCGACTATCATTATCCAGTGCGGGGTCAAAAAAGAAATAATACTTCCTCTGCGAAGGAGACTACTTCAGCCGCTCCTAGTGAGCCGGTGCCGAAGAGGAAAAGGGTAAAAGTTCTCACACACCGGCCATGTTATATTGAACTGGCCATAGTGCCTGAGTTCGCCGGTGAGACCTCTTCGGCCACCGAAGCTAAAGAATCAACTCTGCTGCCAGAAATCAAAGAGTTGGCCGAAGTGCCAACAACAGAAAAGATGGAAGAACCAAGGACTGAAGACGCAAAAACATTAGAAGTTTTAAGTCCTTCAGCAAAGATTGAGACAGGAAAAAGCCAGAAGGGTCCAACAGTGACCCCGAAAAGAAAAAGGATGGTTAATGTGTTAGATGTTTTGGAGACAATTAAATCTTCAAGCACAACTCCAAAGAAAGCTGTTGAAACTTCTGAAGTGTCTACTGAAGCCTTTGTTGCTGAAACTTCGAAGCAACAATTTGAAACTGAAGCTGGGCCTTCAGAGCCCGCTAAGGTAAAACCTTTGGAAACCGAAGAAACGAAAATTGCAAAGACAGCCGAAAAAGTAAAAATGTCAGAGCCAATTTTGGCTGAAGAAATTGACACTGCTGCCCCCGAAGCACCTTCGAAAATATACGATTATATTGTGCGACACGCTTCAGGGAAGAAATTATCCGAAGAAGAGATTTTTGAAGCTAATCACTATGCCAGAGAATTGAAATATCTGAAGGGGGCACTAGTGTTCAATGGGACAGACGAAGATGACTTCCTATACTGCCTCCCAGACAATAAAGAATTATCCGTCTGCCGGGAGATGGCTAGAAGCATGGGGTTTCCGAAGCTTGAAGCTGGACTCTGCGCTATGACGAAGGACGATCTTGCGGATAGCCTTGCATATAATAGTCTGAAGGTGTGGGAATTGATTATTTGGAAATTTACAATTTTTGAATCATTCTTTTATTCTTATAGTAATTATTTTTTCATATAGGGTTTAATACTAAGCAACGCTTTGAGAGCGCAAAAGAATGCTGAAGACGAAAGTTATAATATTACTTTCAACAACCTACGAGCAGAGGTTATCAAGCTGAGGAACGAGGCCTTGTAAAAAGATAAAATATTGCTTACACTAGTGGATAAAATAAAGGAAGACGAAGCTACCTCTAAGGCTCAGGCCGAAGCCCAAAAACGCAAAATTCAGGATCTTCAGAAACAACTGGCTAGGGCTAAGGAAGAACGCATACTAGAAGAAACAAAACGAGAACTTAGTGATCAATGGGCAAATCATTTGGAAATAAATGTTGAAGAGCTTCGTGCTTCCAAGAAAAGATACTATGATAAATCCATAGAATGCGTTAAGAAGATAAAATCTAGCTTCGCCAGCGTTGGCGCATTCTCTAGCGAAGAGAATTTCACAAGGGGGAATCCAGAAGGCCCGATTGAATGGATCAGTCACGAAGCTGAGGCCTTCGAAGAAATCTTGAATAGCCATGGAGACATATGTGCTTTTTCAGGCGCCAGAGGGATTGCTACGGTGTTGGAAAGAAAAGGCTGTAATCATGTGAAATCTTTAGCACAAACCAAAACCGCCTTGTCCTCCGAAGACATAAAGGACCCCTCGGCCGAATCAAGCCTGGTTGGTGGAAAATTTTTCACCGACATTTGGGACAATGGCGACCGATAAATGGCTCAAGAGATCATTCAAAGAAGCGAAAAAGGCATCCATGATGCTAGGAAAATAGCAGAGGCTGCTGAGAAAGGCGCAGAGCCCGAAGGGCAAATAGGTATTAACTAGTGGTTTTTATTTTGTTGTAATTTTTGATTCCAGACTTTGTTCGCGGTTTGTAATAGTAATATAGCCGTATCTTCTCCTCCCTCAGAACCTGCTGAGGCATCTCCAGGCCCCCACCCGAAGGGGGACGATGAAATTAGAAAAATGGTCGAAGCCATCATGGACAAGGTCGTCGATCAGCTGCTGAACGAAGCTGCAGAAATAGTTCTTAAGGAGGATTAGATGCATTGTAACTTTGAATGTAATATATAACATGTGTAATACATTGTAACTTTGAATGTAATATATAATTCTATTTATAGTTCAATTCTTTACGATGCATGAAATCTTGCATACATACCATTTTTTGAGCCTTCGGCGAAAAAACACCTTCCCTTCTTTTCATGCTTCGTGAAGAAAATCTTTTATATATCACAAGAATTTCCATACTTTTCTGAAGAATATCCAAGCTTCGTGAAATAGTCTCCGAAGCTATAAAAAAGTTTTATGTTGCCTCTCTAATGAAGCTACACTTCTTCTCAATTTATCTTGTGCCTTAGCACGATTTTCTCTTTTTCAAAACATTCTCCGAAGATCAATACTGTATCCCCTTCTTGTTCCACATGCAATATGTTGTATGATGCTTATGTTATGCAAAATGATGTGATGATGTTATGTTATGCAAAATGATATTTGTGCCGAAGATACACACATCCCTGCAATAAAGCACTCAATCTTTTTATATCAGCGCTGACTTTTCGCTGCAAGCCTCCCCTAGGAGCTTCTTCGCCTTTTACTTTCAGCGGAATCAGCGTTTATTTTTCGCTGTAAGCCTCCCTTAGGAGCTTCTTCGCCTTTTACTTTCGGCGGAATCAGCGTTTATTTTTCGCTGTAAGCCTCCCTTAGGAGCTTCTTCGCCTTTTACTTTCGGCGGAATCAGCGCTGACTTTTCGTTGTAGGCTCAGAAAACTTACACTGCGCTCCCTTAGGAACGACTTTTTACTGCTTCGAATAATTTGCACTGTGTCCCTTAGAACAAATTTTTGATAATACAAAGATCCTTCATGCCACCATAAATTCGTATGCTTCAGCAACTCAAGCCTATGGAGAAGACATATTTTTATTATGGTAAAAGACGAAACTGTTACAGGAAATTGAAAACCGATAAAAGACACTTAGACTTCCCATAATTGTTCCTTATTAACAAAAAAGTAATACTGAATGTAAAAAACGCGAAAAAACTGCTGTCAAGGTAGGATATTTGTCAATAAATGTGCTTCGACTCTGGCACAGTGCTATTGACTGTGCGAGCTTCGGACTCCTCTCTGAAATCCCTCTGAAGATGAGTGTGCTGACTCCCTTTTGGCTGCTTTCCTCGCTGCGTTGGTGGTGGCGGTGGAGGCTGTTGCCAAGATGCTTGGGGTTGACTTGCCGAAGCAACAGAAGCTGCAGAGTGATTGCCTACATATTCTGGAATGTAAGGCGAATGGTACGAAGCAGTGTGCATGACTTGCTTCGGCTGACTCTGTTGTGCTGCAGCTTCTGCTATCTCCTTTTGCTTCTGGATGGTGACGTGGCACATCCTGGTGGTATGGCCCTTGTCTTCACCACAGAATAGACAGTAAATTCTTCTTGGCTGATCCCCAAATCTTCCCCCGAAGCCCCTGGCGCCTCTGCCCCTTGGCGCTGGTGGCCGAACAGAGCTTTGCTGTTGTCCCGAAGCTTGGGAAGAGTATTGTGGCCTTTGCTGTTGGCTCCCTCTATCATCACTTTGAGTGGAGTTATGAATTGACCTGACATGCCTCGTATGAAATCTTCCTCCAAAGCCCCTGGTCATTTCAGAGAACCTAAATGCCTCCTCCCTTCTTTGGCGGAAGTCATTGTCGGCCCGGATGTACTCGTCCATCTTCTGGAGCAGCTTCTCCAAAGTTTGTGGTGGCTTCCTGGCAAAGTATTGCGCTGAAGGTCCCGGCTGAAGCCCCTTAATCATGGCCTCAATGACAATTTCATTGGGCACTATTGGCGCTTGTGCCCTCAAACGCAGAAACCTTTGGACATATGCCTGGAGGTATTCTTCGTGGTCCTGGGTACACTGGAATAAAGCTTGAGCAGTAACTGGCTTCGTCTGAAACCCTTGGAAGCTGGCTATCAGCATATCCTTCAGCTTCTGCCAAGAGGTGATTGTCCCTGGCCGGAGAGAGGAGTACCAGGTCTGAGCGACACTCTTGACGACCATGACAAAAGACTTTGCCATGACTGCAGTATTGCCACCATACGAAGATATGGTTGCTTCATAGCTCATCAAGAATTGCTTCGGGTCTGTATGACCGTCGTACATGGGGAGCTGGGGTGGCTTGTAAGACTGGGGCCATGGTGTAGCCTGCAATTCTGTTGATAGAGGAGAAGCATCATCGAAAGCAAAATTTCCATGATGGAAATCTTCATACCAGTCGTCCTCATTGTAGAAGCCTTCCTGATGGAGCTCTCTGCGTGGAGGCCTTCGGTTCTGGTCATCTTGAACAAGATGACGAACCTCTTTGGAAGCTTCATCTATCTGTCTCTGAAGGTCAGCTAAACGAGCCATCTTCTCCTTCTTTCGTTGCACCTGTTGCTGAAGGATCTCCAGGTTTTGGATCTCTTGATCCAAGTCATCTTCTGGAGGCGTTGGACTAGCAACGTTCCTCTTCTGGCTTCGGGCCTCCCTGAGAGAAAGGACGTCCTGATTGGGATCCAACGGCTGCAGAGTAGCAGCCCCTGTCGCTGAAGCTTTTTTCGGCGGCATGACGAAGGTAATGCATGCCGAAGGTGTTCAGAGCTCAAGAAATGGAAGTGAGTTCACCGGAGGTGGGCGCCAATGTTGGGGACTTGTTCTCAAATGCTATGAATCAAGAAGAAGGCAACACACAATGTTAAATATTAAAGCCCTTCATCCTTCGAAACATTATTTCCCCTTGGGTATAATGAATTTCGGACGAAGGTTATGAAGGTCATACCTTCATAATCATAATAAAAGATTAAGGAAAGATTTATGTATAAAATATGGAAAATAACATAACTACCTTAAACATTACTTATTAATTTATTTCTATTCGTTTTTCTTATATAAATGATGACAAATTACAAATGTACCTTCGGCTTGAAGGAAAGTAAGGGTACAAGCGTGATGCCAATGCCAAGTCAGCGTGAACAGTACAGGAATATTGTTCATCTATTTATAGGCACGGGACGCAGCCCGTATGAAATTACATTAATGCCCTTTACTTTTATCAATAACTCTATAGTAATTCTTCGAGGGTTGATTTGGCTTTTCATCTTTAAGTCGGTTTCCCCTTTCTACTGCCATGCCGAAGCTCCTCTGCACATAGCTTCGTGCTCGTTTCATCCTTCGTCATGATCGTCTTCCATTTCAGTCAAGCTTCGTCTTGACCATGCTTCAGTATACCCGCATCCTGATTCCGAAGATACCTGCTTGCATACTTAGAAAACATTGTCAAATCACGTTTTTGAGGACCTTCGGAAGCCGAAGGCCCCCAACAAGCTCATGGTTGTTATTCTAGAGTGGGATAAATATGATAATTAGGGCAAGATGAATCCATAAGGATAAGGTAGAGTCTTTTGAGGTCAGTTAGATCTATTAGGATGACATAAAAATCTTTTCAAGATAAGATGAGTCTACTAAGGTAATAGAGTATCTTTTAAGATAAGATGGATCTATTAAGCTAGATATATTTTAATTAGGATAAGTTAGGATCTTTTGAGATAAAATGGATCTATGAGTGTAGGATAGAATCTTTTAAGATGAGATGGATATTGTTAGGCTAGATACTTTAATGTGGGACAATCTAGTTTGTCTAGTTATTTTTATAAGCATTTTTTCCAATATGTATATGCAGATGTAATTGTGGACATTACTCCACAACTCATCACACTTAATCAAAGATCCAAATCAGACAAGTACCATAAGAACAAACATTGAAGTACATAGATAGCTATATAAAAAATATTTTTGTTTTTGTTCCTAAGGTTAGGTCTCCTATTCCTTAAAAGTCACTTTAGGTACAGGATTTCAAAGTGTGAAATCCACTTTTGTCTTTAGTAGTGAAAAGGTAAGAGTAATCAGAGTAAAGCAGTAGTGGATGAGAAAAGATTAAGGAAAGTTTAGAAAGAATCAGAGTAGCAAAGGTAAGTAGGTAAGGGTTGTCCAGTTCTATCTAGGTTTCGTCCTACAGTCAACATCTGCTCTGATACCACTTCTGTCACACTTTTGTCTTTAGTAGTGAAAATGTAAGAGTAATCAGAGTAAAGCAGTAGTGGATGAGAAAAGATTAAGGAAAGTTTAGAAAGAATCAGAGTAGCAAAGGTAAGTAGGTAAGGGTTGTCCAGTTCTATCTAGGTTTCGTCCTATAGTCAACATCCGCTCTGATACCACTTTTGTCACGCCCGGGTTTTGGGGGTCCAAAACCTGGGTGCGAAATAATCACCAAGTGTGCTGGGACCAAGTCTCACACATATGATGAATCATGGTACAGAAACGAATGTCACATCTTTACTATATAATAGGAGTTATGTACAAAATAAATAAATAATTACATCATAAGGAGACAACGATCCAGCAACCCAAAGTTGACTGGGAGACGACGGCCTAGACCTCTCACGAACTCTTCACAGCATCCTCCATGTGCCTCATCCTGCGGTACATGTTCTTGACCTGTGGGGGTGTGAGGCAGCAAGAGTTAGTTCACATACGTTCATCACTCAACAAGTTGTGGGGAATAATGTGTATGAACTCGCCAAAGGTGGGAGCTCACGTGAAGTGTAAGGCTTACCAAAGAGGATGGTTAAAGCTGAGATTTGCTTTTTAAGTTGGTCAAAATTTTATTAGCAATTACTAAGTATAAGTAAATACCAACCCAATTAAGTAGTAGAACAAAAGTGATAACAACACCTGCAATGCAGTGCATGTGACAAATTGAATTTAGTTCCATAAATTAATCATGTGAGGGTCCAAGCTGCTCATGACCGTGAACACGGCTGATATACCAGTTTTACACTCTGCAGTGGTTGCGCATCTTTACCCACAAGTCTTGTTACCCATCTGACAAGGGATAGCGACTCCCATACACCTCTCCCTAGGAGGCGAGGTAGGGTAACACTACGAGGCCTTTACAAAGTTCCACTAGCTTCAGAAAACCCGCTACAGTTTCTAGGAAGCTCCAATGCAGGGACCCCTCGCCTGACCACCATCACAGCAAAATCAAACCAAGGGCCTCCCTACACTGACCACTCCCTACTGCCCTTGCCCCTTTCGGGTAAGGTAGTCCTTCACTAGCTTTCCTAATTAGTAAGCCAAGGGCGTCCCATACCACCCTTGTGGTAGCACTGTTTTCCCGGGTGGTCGCTCCATGTTCAAATTAACATAATGATCTTATCATGAGCAGTAAATAACAAGCTGATAATAACAGTATGATCATGAATAATGTGTATCTCAATGCCCAAATCCACATATAGCACTAGCAAGTACTACCTAAAAGTTCAGTGGTAAACAAGGCATAATGATAGTCAAACTAGGGTAACCTATTGGGTCCCATCATAATTAACCTATGCAGATCATTATGATTAATAAGAACATGACTGGGTAAAAAGAAGTGATCAAGGACACAACTTGCCTGGGACTTGAAATTCTAGGTACCAGGATGATCTTCACGTGACTCGTAACCTCGCGCTAGTCGTAGCAATACAACCAAACAGTGTATAGGAAAAATTAACATCACACCAAACATAAGAACTAACTGCATAATAATAATCTACGCATCTCTACGAGATCGTGGATTCGCGAACCACTAAAATCATAGTTACGGTTAAAGAATTAGGATTTATGGTAGATCTATGTGGTTTAAATATTAGATTATATTATAAATTGGTTAGTGTATATCATATTAGAGACTATGCTATAAATAAGTAACTCAACCTTAATCTTAATTATAACTTAACTAGAGATCATATTTTTAATCAAACTATATTTATGGATAGGTTAACTTCGATTAGAGGAGTTATTCTATTAAACATAGGCTTAGACAAATTTCTAATAATAAAAGTATAGGGTGTGATAAATGTTAGTGTCATACTGTACAGATGAAATTATTATGAATCTAACGCAATTCGAATCGATCAAATCGGAGTTACGGTTCTCAAGTTACGATTTTTCCGAAGTTATTAAACACCTAGTATAGAATAAATCAAGTGGAAAATTTTGATCTAGGTTTCATGACTAAACAGAGTTACTAGATGATAGACAATATTGAAACAAATTGATGTAACTGGAATGACTCAATTTGAAGTTAAAATGAATTAAATATGAATTAAACAGTTTCTGGAATTATTTTTGTTCTAAAAACCCATTTTCTATATTAATTCTGAATTTTCTAAGGCTTCTGGACCGCAGACAGTAATATCAGAGAGCCCAGGGTCAACTCCATAAGGTTTTGGACTGATATGCAATTAGTTTTCAATGTATTTGGACGGGGGGTTGATTTAATCAAATCTCGGGGTTTCATTTGTAAATCTGGCTCGGCTGAAGGGGGTATGAAACATCTGTAACCGTTAGATCTATGGTTGACGCCCTAGATTAGAATTCCCCCCAACCGAACTGGTATACAATATCGACCGTAGGATTAGGGATCCGTGGCCAGAAGCTATCCGCGACTATGACCCATCCCCGCAACAATATACTTCGTACACCCTCGGATCCTGAATTTGTGGCCAGCAACACGCCACGCCCACCCTACTCTCAACCATTCGCTTTGAGATTGACAGCCCGGATCTTATTACACAAAGAGGAGCATATTACAACCTAATCAGAGCCGTCCATGGGAACATCAATAGCTCAGAAAGTGCGCTTACTACTTCCACTCTGGTCCGCTCAATCTCCATCGCTCGCCCCCCTTGGTTCGTTTCCTCCAAAGCTGACCGAGCACTACACGCAACCCATCCATGGTAGTCGCCCTGCCGGAACGACGACCAGCACACCAACAGCCCAAACACCATCCACACCCCACAACCACCATGATTAAGGGGACAATTTGATTAAGTTTTAACTTACTAGCAATCGATGGTGCCCGAGAGCAGACGTGCGCCCGTGGCCGGTCGGTCGTGACCATGGTGCCATCGAGCCCCACTCACACACTCAGTTATTCTCGTCGGGGATCCTTCTGGCCGCGTGCTTGACCCAAATCGATGGTGATCCCAGGACATCCTCGTAGTGGCCCTGCTCTATTTTCTCTCTTCTTGCATCTCTCTCTCCTCCACGGCGGCATGTTCGCCCACACGGTTCTGGCGACCGAACACATTTCTCCCTCTCATGCGCTCATGATGCCACCCACCCGGACAACCCGCTCGACCACGTAGACGAGATCTGGCTGTAGTGGCTCCATCCTCCCTGCACTTTCCTCTCAGTGGCGCTGCTGTGAGGCGAAAGAAGCTGTGGCTCAAGGTAGATGGCGAGAGGGGGTGCAAGCTAGTCACAAATTTATACACCGCTGTAGAGCCGGGCGGGGGAAAAGAATTTGCTGGGATTTGATTAACAGAACACCTTGATTTTCGGTTGGTTGCGGCGGTGCTCACGCGCGGTTGAAGAAGAACAGGAGCGCTACTGGCAAGGCGGCCCACCTGCCAGACATGAAACCAGCAACGCGTGCGGGATAATGGCCGGAGTCTGCGCGGGGCTGTTGCGTGCAGGCGTGCAAAAGAAAAGAGGGTCAACGCTGACATGTGGGGACCATGATTTAGTGATCAAGCATCAGCCAAGGCAGTGCGCCACGATTGCCCGGTTGGCCCACTGAACGACGCCAAGGGAAAGCGCGAGCCCATGTGGCTCTGGGCCAGAACCAAAAAACGGCCGGCCACAGAAAGGTTTTCTTCTTTTTTTAATCCAAATTTCAAACCTAAATGAGAGTTTCAATTTTTGTCAAATGTATAATTCAAGAAAACATCCAGCATGAATGCATAACTTCTTTATAGTTCATCTCTTACATTAATTACATTAATCATGAACCTTATATGCTTTTTATCGAGTAAGAACCCATGTTACACAAAATATTATTCCCTTCTATTTTGTTATCTAAAATTTGGGTATTACAAACTTAGAAAGGGTGTTTTCAAGCTTCAGAGGCCTTGGTGCACCAGTGGAGCACCGGTCCTTTTACTCAAAAGGGTGTCTTTAATCTCCAAAGGCTTTGCGCACATGTGGCGCACCGCGACACTAGTGGCACATTGGACCTCTTACATAGAGAGTTTGTTTTCATGTTTTGGAAGACTTGTCGCACTGGTGGCACACCTGACCTCTCAGACCCAATGACTATTTTTTGATAGGTCAGAATAGCTACTGACCGGACAGCCTAATAGAGGTTCGGTGCACCATTGAACCGTCACTGTTCAAGGTTTGGTGCGACCAGAATATGTGCAGTTTTTCCCACTCAGACCCAACAGCTCTATTGGTGGTTGGGGGCTATAACTACCCCCTCAACTAGCATATTGAAGACATAAGACTCACCCCAACCTACTACACATTAAGTGCAACCTCTCTAAGCATTCAAAGCCATTTCCACGTCCTGTTTGATCCAATTTGTGTTTGACTGACTTAGCGGCTTGAGCAAAAGAGAGTTGCGAGTTCTTATGTTCTTGATTTGTGTTTTCATTCTCACTCATTCTCTTGATTATAAACTGAGGCAAGACACTCTGTCCTTCATGTGGAGGTCCTTACGGGACTTGGTGTCCCTAAGATAGTGAAGAAAGCTCATTCGGTCTATGTGACCGTGTGAGAGGGAAAGGGTTGAAAGAGACCCATCCTTTGTGGACTCCTCAATGAGGATATAAACTCCTTGGAGTTGAACCTCAGAAAACAAATCGCCCGTGTCTTTGCGTTGATCACAATCTTTGCGATTTGCTTCTTTCCTCTTACCTCTCTAGTTCTCTTGGTTACGATCATTTTGAGTTGGCTCCCAAAGTTATCTGCATTGGTTGAGCAACTCATAGTAAGGAGAACTACTCTTCCGCACTCTAATTTCATTTATACTCATTCTAACGCTAACCCCGGGTGAAGTTTGTGTTCAAATTTTATAATTTCCAGGTTTCACCTATTCACCCCCTTTAGGCGACTTTCAGTTGCCACCTTCGTATGAAAGAGCATGGCCCTTACCGCTTCCTCGTGCTCGTGGAGGAAAGCCTCCTTCTCCCTCAAATTCACCTCCCATGATGGGAGGGAGGAGCCCTCTTATTCTTGAGGTCTCGCTTATGCGCATGCCGCTTGGAGCACTGCTAGGCCCCAATGGGCCCCTTGGGTCAATGTTGCCATAGTATACTTAGGGCCAGGGGCCACCATAGATGTAGAGGGCTTCGAGCTCTTAGTTCCACCAGACTCTGGCATCTTGGCCCTCTGTGCTCTCTCCTGAAGTTGGGCCAAGGTCTCGCAGACCCATGGCCGCTCTGTCTCCACCACCACCAAGGCAGGCTTCGTTGATGCCTCTAGTAGCAGGGACCCATGGGATAGGGACCCCACCTAGTGGCGCATGGGACATGCCAGACCCAATGACTATTTTCTGATAGGCCAGAATGATTGCTGGCCAGGTAGCCTAATAGAGGTCTAGTGCACCACCGGACCATAACTATTCAAGGTCCGATGCGAGCAGAATTTGTGAACTTTCCCCACTTAGACCCATCGACCCTTTTGGTGGTTAGGGGCTATAAATACCCGAACCAGCACATTGAAGACACAAGACTCACCCAACCTACTACACTTTAAGTGCAACCTCTCCAAGCATTCAAAGCCAATTCCACACCACGTTTGATCCAATTTCTGTTTCAGTGACTTGGCAGCTTGAGCAAAAGAGATTTGCAAGTTTTTGTGTTCTTGATTCGAGTTTTCATTCTCACTCCCATTCTGATTCTCTTGATTGTAAAGTGAGGCAAGAGACTTCATTCTTCGTGTGGAGGTCCAAGCGGGACATGGTGTCCTGAAGATAGTGAAGAAAGCTCATTCGGTCTTCGAGGCCGTGTGAGAGAGGAAAGGGTTGAAAGAGACCCGTCCTTTGTGGACTCCTCAATGGGAACGTAAACTCTTCAGAGTTGAACCTCGTGAAACAAATCACTAGTGTCTTTGCATTGATCACAACCTTTGTGATTTTATTCTTCCCTCTCCCCTCTCTAGTTCTCTTGCTTACAATCATTTTGAGTACTATGGTCACTTGTTCTCAGATGCTGTGAATCAAGAACAAGGCAACACAATTGTTAATTATTAGGGACCTTCATCTTCCGAAGCATTATTTTCCCCATGGATATAATGATCATCAGACAAAGATCATGAAGGGCATGCCTTCATCATTTCGATACGTGAACAAGAATACAAAGAAACAAAGGCAATAACTGTGTTGGGGGCCTTCCTCTTCTGAAGGTCCTAAAAAACATGACTAACCATATGTGTTCAGTATGACATGGACTGTTACAGGAAACTTCGACTTTGGGATGAAAGTTCTCTCATGATAAAGGCGTGTGTGATGAGGATACAACCCGAAGGCAACATGGATGGACACCGAAGCTATGGCTAAAGGAGCTTCAGCCTGGTATGAAAGCAAAGATGAAGGACGAAACCGACCTAAGGGGGAAAAGACTACTTAGTCCTTGATAACTCGCATTATAATTAAGAATAAATGTCAGGAGCATGGATGTAATCTTATCAGGGCTGCGTACCGTGCCTATAAATAGATGAACAGTAACACCGTACTATTCACGATGGATTGTAATCTCTCTCTCGTGTCATCTTTGCATTCCCACCTTCTTGTGAACCGAAGGTACCATTGTATTATAAATATCATTAATATTAATTCTTGTATATGAATACGAATATAAATAAATTGTGAGGACTTGGTCATTATCTTTCATTCTTTAACGTTCTTTCACATTCTTATTTATATTTGTATTCATATTTTATATATTGAGATGATGAAGGTATGTCCTTCATGATCTTCGTCTGAAGATCATTATATCTGAAAGGAAATAATGCTTCGAAGGACGAAGGTCTTTAACCATTAACAATTGTGTTGCCTTGTTCTTGATCTATAGCATTTGAGAATAAGTGACCAACATTGGCGCCCACCTCCAGTGTACTCACTTCCACAACCTTCGGCAAAGCATAAACCTTCGTTATACCGCCGAAGAGGACAACAGCGCCAGGGGCTGCACTGCAGCCACTGGACACAAACCAGGAGACGCTCTCTCTTCGAGAAGCCAGAAGCTAGAAAAGAAAGGCTACCAGCCCAACACTTTAAGAGAAGGAGCTAGACTAGGAGATCAGGAACCTAGAAGTCATTCATCAGCAGGTGCAAAGAAAAAGGAGAAGATGGCCTAGCTGGCCGACCTTCAGAAGAAGATCAACGAAGCTGCTGAATAAATGCGCCATCTTACCCAATATGACCATGACCAAAGGCCTCAGCACAGGGAGCTTCGTCAGGAGAGCTCATTTAACAAGGATGAATGGTATGATGACTTCCATCACGATAGCTTTACCTTTGATGATGCTTCTCCTCTAGCAGCAGAATTGCAGGCTATCCCATGGCCACAATCTTACAAGTCACCTCAGTTGCCTATGTACGATGGGCACTCGGATCCAAAGCAATTCTTGATGAGTTACGAAGCATCAATATCTTTGTATGGGGGAAATGCTGCCGTCATGGCAAAGTCCTTCATCATGGCAGTTCGAAATGTGGCCCAAACTTGGTACTCTTCTCTCCAGCCAGGGACAATTATGTCATGGCAGAAGCTCAAGGACATGCTGGTCAGTAGCTTCCAAGGCTTTCAAACGATGCCAGTCACAGCTCAAGCCTTGTTTCAATGTACACAGGACCATGAGGAATACCTTCAGGCGTATGTCCGAAGGTTTTTGCGCTTAAGAGCACAAGCGCCCATAGTGCCCAATGAAATTGTCATTGAGGCCATGATCAAGGGGCTTCGGCCCAGACCTACAACTCAATATTTTGCCAGAAAGCCTCCACAAACTCTAGAAAAGCTTCTTCAGAAGATGGATGAGTACATCCGGGCTGACAATGATTTTCGCCAAAGAAGGGAGGAGTCCTACAGGTTTTCTAAGATGACTAGGGGCTTCGGAGGAAGACTTCACCCTAGGCATGTCCGATCAATCCACAACTCCAATACCAACAATGATGGGCTAGCAATGCTCAACATAGCCATCATAGTTCTCAGACTTCGAGCATGCAACAGACTTCTTTCAGACCACCAGCTTCGAAAGGTAGAGGAGGAAGAAGTTTTGGTGGTGGAAGGTTTGGTAATCAACCCCGAAAGTTGTACTGCCTTTTTTGTGGCGAGGACAAGGGCCATACAACAAGGACATGCCATGTCACCATTCAAAAGCAGAAGGAAATTGCTGAAGCTGAAGCGTGGCAAAATCAGTCGAAGCACGTCCTCCAGACTACCTCATGCTACTCTCCTTATGTCCCGGAGTATGTAGGCAATCAACAACCTACGACCTCTGTTGCTTCAGCAAGCCATTCTCAAGCTTCCTAGGCTCAGTTGCCACCACCACCATCGCTACCACCTGTCTTGGGTCACAGTCAGCAGCCAGAAGGGCAACACAACGCTCAGCAGCAACGCGACCTTCAGGAGGAGTCCGAAGCTCGCACAGTCAATAGCACTGTGCCTGAATCAAAGCACATTTACTAAAGAAGCTACAATGGTGCGACTAAAGAATATCCTGATCTGATGTATCTTAAACTTTTCTGCCTTTATATTTTCTTGCAAGAAAGACAATTCAGGAAGACTTAATATCCAATTTGATGTACTAATAATACTTTGGTTACATCATCGATCGTGGAGGTCATTCCTAAGGGAGCGCAGAGTAAGTTCCGAAGCTATAAAGTCGTTCCTAAGGGAGCGTAGAGTAAGTTCCGAAGCTACAAAGTCATTCCTAAGGGAGCACAGAGTAAGTTTCGAAGCTACAAAGTCATTCCTAAGAGAACACAAAGTAGGTTTTGAAGCTCCAAAGTTGTTCCTAAGGGGATGCAGAGCTAAAATACCACCTAAATAAGAGGTGAAGAAGCTCCAAAGTCGTTCCTATGGGGATGCAGAGCTTAGCTCCAAAGTCGTTCCTAAGGGGATGCAGAGCTGAAACACCACCTAAGTAAAGGGTGAAGAGACTCCAAAGTCGTTCCTAAAGGAATGCAGAGTCTGGGTGTGTTCTTGTGTGGGTGTGTGCTATCGGCATAAACATCATGCTGCATCATACCATAACATCATTTTGCATAGCATTACATCATACATCATATTGCATCATCAAGAAAAATCTGGAAAGGCAAAATGATCCTACGAAGATATGTGGATTATGAAACAATGTGTTGAAGCACAAAGTATACCTTCGGCAAATATAAATTTGCACAACAGTTACACACCAAGGAAATCTTCGTCAAGAGCGATATTCAACAATAGTTGAGGCATAAAAGTTTTAATTCTTTGCTAAGCATGAAAGGAAGAGAAGGTGTTGTTTCGTCGAAGGCTCAAAAGTGGTATGTACACAAGTTTCATACATCGCAAAGAAACTCAGTACATTCATATATATACAAATATCTGATGTTTGACCCATACATAAATATTACATTTCCTAGTTAACAAGGATCTAGTCTTCTTTTAGTATTCTGTCGATAGCTTCATTCAGTAGCCTGTCAACAACTTCGTCAACGATTGTATTGGCGACCTCCATCACATCCAAGGCTTCTTTTATGATGGGGTCAGCTTCAGGATTGAATGGCTCCGGTGGTGGCGAGAGGCCGGCTGTACCAAAGCATATGATAATTAGGGTTCGAAGCTAGAAACGAATAATAAGGCAAAAGGGCGTTAAATAAAGGTACCTATAATCGATGCACGTTCAGCAGCTTCTTCAGCTTTCTTTGCCTCTACTTGAGCATCATGGGATTCTTTTTCACTTTTCTTTATTACTTCGTCGGTTATCTCACGACCGCCCTTCATCCAAATATCAGAATAAAATTTCCCGCCCATCAGAGTAGCTTCAGTCGAAGGTTCCTTCGTATCGTCTGTGGAGAAGATGACTTCTTCTTGGGCTGCAACTTTAACATGTTCACATCCAGTTTTCTCAAAAACTACTGCAACCCCTCGGGCACCGGCGAAGGCACAAAAATCCCAACGGTCGCTAAGTATTTCTTCAAAAGCTTCAGCTTCTTCGCCGATCCATTGAATGACTCCTTCGGGATCGCCTCGAATTTTTTTTGCTCCGATGAGTATGCACCCACCTTTGCAAAACTGTCTTTCAGTTTCTTGGTGCAATCCAAGGATTTTTCATAACATCTCTCCTTGGATTCATGAAGCTCGTCCACATTCTTTTGTAATCTTGAACTTGTCCATTCGCTTATTTCTTGCTTTGCTTTCGCGACTTCAAAATCTTCATTCAATTTGGCAAGCTTTTTCTTTAGGCCTTCGACTTCGGCTTTATGAGCTTCGGATTGTGCATTAAGTTTTGCTTCGCTGCTCTTCAGCCTATCCACTAAGGAAAGCAGTATTTTATCTTTTTCAAGGGCTTCATTCCTTAGCGTAATAACTTCTGATCGAAGGTTCCCAAGGGCTATTTGGCAGCTTTCATCGTGTGCGTTCTTTTGTGCCCTTAAAGCCTTGCTTAGGATTAAGCCCTACAAAACAATATAATAAAAAAGGGTCGACACACAATAATAAGAGAAGATACAAAAGATAATCTGTTTATAAGCTAAACGTTCTCACCTTCAAACTATTATAAGCAAGGCTGTTTGCAAGTTGATCCTTCGACATTACAGACAGGCCAAGCTCAAGCTTCGGATATCCTATGCTATCTGTCATCTCCCGATAGACAGATATCTCCTTATCGACCGGAAGGCAATACAAAAATTCGTCTTCGTCAGTACTGTTGTATATCAAGGATCTCTTTGGGTACTATAGATCCTTAGCGTATTGTTTAGCTTCAGCAATCTGCTCTTTCGATACTGCTTCCCCGAAGCATGTCGCACGATAAAGTCTAGCTGTTCAGCAAGCACTTCGGGAGGAGACCTAACTTTCTTGGGCGCATTTTCTTCTCCCAAGGTTAGAGGAATAGCTTCTAAAGCATATGCCTCAATGGGAGCTGATGGCCCAGATTCGACAGTATCTAGTATCATACCAGCTTCGCTAGATTTCTTAGGGATTTCACCCTTTCTATCAGACGCTGAAGCAGGGGTTTGTACTTTTGAAGATTTCATAATAGTGTCTAGTACGCTGGCCATTCTCCTCCTTTTAGGAGTTATTGCAGGAATTTTGGACACCTTCGACAGCTCCGACCCTTGTGGCGGGCTTAGGATTCTCGGTTGCTCTGCTGACTTCCTTAATTCTGGTTTCTCGACCGTTTTTTCCTTAGCTTCGGCAGGACGCTTCGGCACTTCGGCTGTCTCGGTTTTCTCTTGTTCCGCTATTACCATCGGCTTCGGCTCTTCGGCTGATTCTCCTTTGGCTTCAGCAGGAGCGGGGAAGTCTGGCTCAACAGCAGAAGAAGGCCCTTCAGCAAGCTTCAGCACTTTGGTCGTTTCAATATACCTGGGCCGGTGAGTCAAAACTTAAACCTTTTTCCCTTCGGCGTGGTAGAAATAGCTGAAGCAACAGCCTTTCTTTTCTTTCCCTGCTTTCGCAAGGGATAACAATAGTCTGGGTACACAAAACAAATGACATCAAAGACCCTATTCAATCTCTTCTTGCCTCACCCTCTGAAGGCCACTGTCAGGCCATCATCCTCGGCCCTCGTGTAGGCATCAAGCAACTCGTCACTGGTTGTCTCAATATAATCTAGCCAGTCATCATTCGACTCATCGAATTGATTTCGATACTTGAAGGTGTACTTTAGGTAAACTAAACCATCCTGGCTGGACCCAGCAGCAGCTTCGTTCGGCATCTCCCAGCCGCTTGAGAGAGGCCACACTCTATACGCAATGTGCTCCTGGAGCAAATCTCTGGTGCTAATATATGTGCAAACTATGTTATACGCAGCTTGGCATGCTTCCACGTCATTCCCAAGGGCAAGAGACAGCCTCCTGATGCTGAAGCGAGACCAGATAGAGCGTTGAATGATACCCTTAATATCTTCTCTTTCAACCAGGTCATTTTTCACATAAAACCACTCTTGCATCTAGGCTCCTGGCCACCTCTTCCGAAACGTTGGAACTGGATAGCTCACACTAGAGCGAGGCACGAAGCTGTAGCAACCAAAATTATTGTGATATTGTTCTTTGCTAGTGGCCTTCGTCTCGTACGACAATTCGTGAATATTGCAAAAACATCTTGCATTTGGTTCTAACCCCTGGCTTCTCATGGTCCAGATAAAAATCCCCATTCTGATAATAGTCTCGGGGGTGAGTTGATGAAGGAATATTTCAAAAGTCTTCAAAACTTCAACTAGCAATTTATCTAAAGGGAACCGAAGTCCCGCTTTCATGAAGCTTCTGTAAACGACTACTTCGTCAGCTTCAGGCAAAGGGGCACTGCTATCTCCCCCAGCCCTCACAATAGAAATACCGAGGAAGTATCTTCCCTTCATTGCATCAATTTGACTTTGTTTGATGGTTGATTTCTCGAAGATAGTATGACTTGGTCGCCAGGGCCGATCTTCGGCACCTTCATTCCCACTTTCTATGTCAAAATCTTCATCGTCACTGGAACTTTTAGATATTCCAGCAAGTGTCTCACGAGCAATATTTTCTGCATTGGTCTCTTCAAAACCCGAAAAGAGCTGGGTCGTCAGTCTTCTTGTCGCCAGCCATCGTCTTGTTGGAATGCCGAAGCTCACAATTCAATCAAAACTTGGAAGAGCAAGAAAATTTAGAACGATGAGCACAGTGTACGCAGCAAAAATGGTGCATAAAATGCTATCAATGCGAGTCCCTATTTATATGCCTAGCGCCTCACAAGTTGGTGGGTCCTACATGTTAGTGTCTTTCGCAATTCTAGCGAAGGAAATGTGTTTTTTTGGACCTTCGGCTAAAGACCTTCGTTCACGTCGCGGTCTAAATTTGTTACGAAGAAACAAATTAATACTGGGAGGGGCTACTGTTGGGGGCCTTCCTCTTCCGAAGGTCCTCAAAAACATGACTAACCATTTGTTTTCAGTATGACATGGACTGTTACAGGAAGCTTCGGCTTTGGGATGAAAGTTCTCTCATGATAAAGGCGTGTGTGATGAGGATACAACCCGAAGGCAACATATATGGACGCTGAAGCTATGGCTAAAGGAGCTTCGGCCTAGTATGAAAGCAAAGTTGAGGGACGAAACCGACCTAAGGGGGAAAATACTAATTAGTCCTTCATAACTCGCATTATAATTAAGAATAAATGTCAGGGGCATGGATGTAATCTTATCTGGGCTGCGTCCCGTGCCTATAAATAGATGAACAGTAACACCGTACTGTTCACGCTGGATTGTAATCTCTCTCTCGCGTCATCTTTGCATTCCCACCTTCTGGTGAACCGAAGGTACCATTGTATTATAAATATCATTAATATTAATTCTTGTATATGAATACGAATATAAATAAATTGTGAGGACTTGATCATTATCTTTCATTCTTTAACGTTCTTTCACATTCTTATTTATATTTGTATTCATGTTTTATATATTGAGATGATGAAGGTATGTCCTTCATGATCTTCATCTGAAGATCATTATATCCGAAAGGAAATAATGTTTCGAAGGACAAAGGTCTTTAACCATTAACAATTGTGTTGCCTTGTTCTTGATTTATAGCATTTGAGAACAAGTGACCAACAAACTATATCTCGTTAATCCATTCATATTTGCATTCTATAAAACATGTATGAATATCAACATAATTCATATTACATTAATATCTTGGCTTGCTCAAAGGTTAAGACGCGAGAGAGTGATTACAATTCAGCGTGAATAGCACGGTGTTACTGTTCATCTATTTATAGGCACAGGACGTAGCCCGGGTAAAAAGTACATTTGTGTCCCCAATATTCACCCATAATTGTAATACAAGTCATTAAGGACTAAGTAGTCTTTTCCCCCTTTGGTTAGCATCATCATCATACTTCATCTTCGTTATAAGCCGAAGTTGTCAATCTGGCAATAGCTTCGATGTTTATTCTTATCATCTTTAGATATGTCTTCATCTCGTATGCCTTCATCATGAGGAAGACTTACATCCTGGAGATGAATCTCCGTGTAGTATCTTATGTTGAAAACAAATGGTTAATTATGTTTTTGAGGACCTTCGGAAGAGAAAGGCCCCCAACAGTAGCCCCTCGCAGTATTAATTTGTTTTATTGTAACAAATTTAGACCGCGACGTTGTCACACCCGGGTTTTAGGGGTCCAAAACCCGGGCGCGAAATAATCACCAGGTGTGCTGGGACCAAGTCTCACACATATGATGAATCATGGCACAGGATCGAATGTCACATCTTTACTATATAATAGGAGTTCTATACAAAATAAATAAATAATTACATTATAAGGAGACAACGGTCCAGCAACCCAAAGTTGACTGGGAGACGACGACCTAGACCTGTCACGAACACATCGTAGCATCCTCCATGCGCCTCATCCTGTGGTACCTGTTCTTGACCGGTGGGGGTGTGAGACAGCAAGAGTGAGCTCACATACGTTCATTGCTCAACAAGTTGTGGGGAATAATGTGCATGAACTCGCTAAAGATGGGAGCTCATGTGAAGTGTAAGGCTTACCAATGGAGATGGTTGAAGCTGAGCATTGCTTTTAAAGTTGGTCAAAATTTTATTAGCAATTACTAAGTATAAGTAAATACCAACCCAATTAAGTAGTAGAACAAAAGTAACAACAACACCTGCGATGCAATGCATATGACAAATTGAATTTAGTTCCATAAATTAATCATGTGAGGGTCCGAGCTGCTCATGACCGTGAGCACGACTAGTATACCAGTTTTACACTCTGCAGAGGTTGCGCATCTTTACCCACAAGTCAAGTTACCCATCTGCCACGGGGTTGTACGGGCCCCATACACCTCTACCAAGGAAGCGAGGCAGGGTAACACTACGAGGCCTTTACAAAGTTCCACTAGCTTAAGAAAACCCGCTACAGTTTATAGGAAGCTCCAATGCAGGGATCCCTCGACTGACCGCCATCGCAGCAAAATCAACCAAGGACCTCCCTACACTGACCACTCCCCTACTGCCCTTGCCCCTTTCAGGTAAGGTAGTCCTCCACTAGCTTTCCAAATTAATCAGCCAAGGGCGTCCATAAACCCTTGTGGTAGCACTGTTTTCCCGGGTGGTCGCTCCATGTTCCAATTAACATAATGATCTTATCATGAACAGTAAATAACAACGGATAACAAAAGTATAATCATGAATAATGTGTATCTCAATGCCCAAATCCACATAAAGCACTAGCAAGTACTACCCAGAAGTTTAGTGGTAAACAAGGCATAAAGATAGTCAAACTAGGGTGACCTATTGGGTTCCATCAAAATTAACCTATGTAGATCATTATAATTAATCAGAACATGAATCGGTAAAAAGAAGTGATCAAGAGCACAACTTGCCTAGGACTTGAGATTCCAGGTACCAACTTGCTCTTCAGGTGACCCGTGACCTCACGCTAAACGTAGCAATACAGACAAACATGTATAGGCAAAATTAACATCACACTAAACATAAGAACAAAATACATATTAATAATCTACATAATAAAATAAGATCATAGAAACAGGAATCATTAATTTTGGAGTTATAGATTTTAAGTTATGAATTTCTGAAGGTTTTATGTGTTTTGCACAAGATTAAATAGGATATAGATTTTATTGTGATATTCATGTCAAAACAGTGGTACTAAATGATAACCAATAATATTACAAAATTATAGGAATTGAAATAGATTAATTTGGACTTCATATGAATTTTCTATGGATTATACAATTTTTACAATTATTTTATACTCAAAATCAATTTCTAAATCTCTTTTTCCTATTTTCTTTAATTCCTAGACTGGACGCATTAATACAAAGAAGCACAGGGACCTACTCGCTATTTTTCCAAGACCCAGGCTTCCCTCGGTGTGGACTGCGGGTTGTTTATCGGGTTCTACGGGGTCTCTTTAGTAAAATTGCCACGGCGAAAGGGTAAGGACCTATCTGAACTGTTGGATCAGTGCCCGATGGCTCAGATTAGACTAAGCGAATTATGAACCTGCGAACGACGTAAACCACACGATCGCGATCTAACGTATTGTATTCCTTGGACCGAAACGTTATCCCCTGGTTTAATCCGGCCCGATCATCAGTCGATCAACGACCCACAGTGATTCCTTCCCCAGATCTAATCGCAGCCCTTGATTCTAGGATCGACGGTCATGGCACCTTTCTCCTTTTCCATACTAGCCAGGCGGCGGCGCCGGGCATACCGCGGCGGAGGACATCACCGGAGCTCCCCAACCACACGCACATATGTTCAGCTCTCGATTCCCTAGCGCTACGCGTAGTAGAGATATCAGCGAACTCGACGAAGGTCTTCTTACCGCGTATGGCAGCGAGGGGAGTCCTGACCACGTTGAGGGGTGATTCCACCATGCCGCCATGCTCCGATGAGTAGTTTGGAGCAGTGCTCCGGACGCAACCGGCTCACCGATGCCACACAAAGTCTCAAAGGGCACCGGCGAACATCCCCAGGGAGTTTGGAGGCCCCAACGGCGAACCGGCAGCCAGGACAGGGACTGACCGTAGCGGCCCGCCATTCTTCTCTGCGCCAGGCTTCTTCCCCACGAAATCACAGGTTGCCCAGCCTAGCCCCGGAAGCATCAACAAGCGGTGAAGAGGGTACACAGAGGAAAGGATGGCTCACCGATGGTGATGGTGGGGCGAAGCGCTGCATGATTCGAGGCCGTATCCAGTCGCCACACGAACCCGCCCTGGCTTGCTGACGGCGTGAGCCTGGGGATAGCCGCGAGCGGTCCGCCGCTTTTCCTCCTGTCGCCAATGGCGCTTCCAAAGAGCCAAGGGTAGATGAGGTGGGGGAAGGTCGCCGTTCATGCATATATAGGCACCCATGCGGAGTCTTTCTATTAGGATTCGGCGCCAGGGAATTCTACCGGCCCAGCGAAGGTCGTGGCAATGGCGTAGGGAACACGGCCTGACCCCATGGGCCCACAAGCTGGTGACTATAGGCGCAACAGAAACTCAGAGGCTTGTTTCGTTGTGAGCTGACACCCAGGCCCCTGACGTCGGCGCCTGCGTCTTTCCCCCATAGGCCGTGCGGCACCAAAGGAAGTGGGCCACGGGGGAGGAAGAAAGGAGAGGTCGGCCGAGAAGAGGGAGAATTGGCCCAAGTGCAGAGACAAGTTTCTCTTTTTTTCTATTTTCTTTTCAAATTCTAAATTTAAAGATTCAAACCCAATTTTAAATTCCTGGTTTATATTTTAGATCTCCAATTATTAAATATGATCCTAATGTGAATATTACTCCCACTATTTACATTTTTATTATTTATCTTTCTTCCTATTATTTAATTATGGAGCGGGTAATGGACTTAATTAAAATTACTTTCTTTTTATTCATTTTTTTGATATATTCTCATTTATCATTTGAGGTCAAATTAAGTCTTGATTCCTTTATTCAAACAAAATGCACCACGACAAAATTATCGGCATGAGATGCATATTTCATTATTTATTTGTTATTTGAACAATATAATCCCATTAATTGAATATGCACACATAGAAGAAATTCAATTAATCTCTCAAGGTTCCATAATTTCTCAAGACATTAACTTATAACTACATTTATTTATTTATATCCTTGTTTTTCTTTGATACAAATTTTGGGCTCTACAGACGTGAACGAAGGCCTTTAGCCAAAGGTCCGAAAAAACACATTCCCTTCGCTAGAATAGCGAATCATTCTGAACTATGGGACCCACACAGCTGTGGGACTCTGAGTATATATATAGAAGGCTGTGTCGCAAATATTTTTCGTGCCATCTAGCTTTCGTGTTGTAGTTGTTATTTAGTTTTCTTGCTCTCTGAGTTCAATTGTTTGCGAGCTTCGGTTTTCTGTCGTGACCGTCACCGAAATGGCTGAAGACAAGAAAAGTGTTGATCCCGCACTCGCTGGCTTCTACGAAGCCATGGAACGGACCAATGTAGAGAAGATCACCAATGAAATATTAGCTGGGCTATCTGGTGATTCGAGCGATAGTGAAAGCTTTGATATTGAGAGTGAGAATGAGAGTGTCGAAGATCGCCCGTGGAGACCTAGCCACGTTGTTTTCGGGAAATCCACAATCAAACAAGGTCAAATTGAAGCAATTAAAGACAAGTACTTCCATGATGGATGGATAGTGAGTGCTAGAGGAGAAGACATCGTTCCGCTGCCAGAAAGTGATGAAGTGGTAGTCTTCAGAAGCTTCATGAAAGCTGGGCTTCGTTTTCCACTCCACAAGACGCTGGTCGAGGTTTTGAAAACATTTCAAATATACCTTCATCAGATTACCTCCAAAGCTCTTATTAGAGTGGGAGTTTTTATCTGGGCCATGAGGAGCTAAGGGCTCGAGCCAGGTGCAAGATGCTTCTGCAATATTCATGAGTTGTCCTATCAGACGAAAGCAACCGGGAAGGAGCAGTATCATAACAATTTTGGTTGTTACAGCTTCGTGCCTCGATCTGAGATGAATTACCATGTGCCCACGTTTCGGAAGAAGTGGTCGGGTTCTTAGATTAAAGAATGGTTCTATGTGAAAAATGACCTGGGTCAGAGGGGAGATGTGAAAGGAATTATCCAACGTCCTATGTGGTCTCGCTTCGGCATTAGAAGGCCATCCACTGCACTTGGGAATGATGTGCAAGCGTGCCAAGCTACTTTCAACACCGTGTGCACCTATATTGGCACAAGAGACTTAGTTCAAGAGCATATTGCTTACAAAGTATGGCATCTTGCTAGCGTATGGGAAATACTGAAGGAGGCCACCGCTGGCTTTAGCTAGGGTGGCCTAGTTTATCTGAAGTATACTTTTCGATTCAGAAACCAGTTTGATGAGCCAAATGATGATTGGTTGGATGCTATAGAAGCAAAAAGTGATGAGACACATGGACCGTACTCGAAGGCAGAAGATGAAGCTATGACAGTTGCCTTCGGCGCTCGCGGCAAAATGAGGTTGAATAGAGTGTTTGATGTTATTCGGTTTGTCTACCTAGACTACTGCTATCCCGCCCAAAAGCAAGGGAGGAAAAGGAAAGCTGCTGCTGCGACATCTACTGGTGTGTCGAAGTCAAAGAAAATTAAGGTTTTGACACGTAGACACAGGCACATCGAGATGTCCGATGTGCCCAAGTTAAGTGAAAAGGTGGAACAACCTCACTAGCCATAGAGACTGTTTCTGCTATGCCTATCGAAGCTATTGCAGACCTGGCCAGAGAGCCAGAGCCAGAAAAGGTTCGCAGAAAAGGTGCCAAAGTAGCCGAAGGTAATTGTGACAACACTGTCGAAGCTGCCAGTTACCACAAGAACTCCAAGGAAGAGGAGGATGGCTAGTGTCTTGGAAGCTTTTCTAGAATCTGTGAAAACGCCACCTTCTTCTTCTGTCGAAGCCTCTAGCAGCAAAATTGAAGATGTATCGGAGATGATTACTACAAGTACCTCTGCTCATGCTGAGGTGGGACCTTCGGAAGTTGTACCTTAAAATCTTGCGGAAGAGAGCCTTCCAAAGAATCCCTCGGCGCCTGCTTCCAAACACCTTCCAGCAGCAATTCGAATTTTATTGTGCGACATGCTTCGGGAAAACAACTATCAGTAGAGCAAGTTGTTGAAACTAAGCATTATGCTAAAGAGCTGAAGTACCCCTATGGATCCTTGGTATATATAGGAGATAATGATGATGATTTCCTCTACTGTCTACCTGACGATAAGGAGATCAATGTTTGTCGCGAAATGATGGATCACATGGGGTATCCGAAGCTCGAACTCGACTTGTCTGCGATGACCAAAGATCAGCTTGCAGATAGCCTTGCATACAACAGTCTAAAGGTGCATATACTTTGATTTGTCATTCTGCAATTTGTGCTACGATAAACTATGTTTGTTGTTTTTCTTATCGTCGTTACGTGTTCACTCTTCGTTTTCGAGGGCCTGATTTTAAGCAAGGCTTTAAAGGCCCAGAAAGATGCAGAGGATGAGAGCTAGCGAATAGCACTTGGAAACCTTCGTTCGGAGGTTATTACATTAAGAAACAAAGCTCTTGAGAAGGATAAAATATTACTCTCTTTAGTGGAAAAGTTGAAATCTAGCAAGGCCAAGCTTTTCGCTCCAAGCCGAAGCTCATGAAGCCGAGGTACAAGAACTAAAGAGGAAAGTTACCGAAGCAACTGAAAACTTTGAAGTTAAAGTGGTGAAGCATGAGATATGTGAAATTGAAAGATCAAGAGCGCAAAAGAATGTCGATGAGCTTCGTGCCGCCAAAGAAAAATGTTATGAAATATCCATGGAATGCGCTAAGAATTTAAAGAACAGTTTTGCTAAGGTTGGAGCCTATTCCTCCGAGTAGAAATTTATTCGTGGAAATCCTGATGAAGTCATTCAATGGATAAATGGTGAAGTTGAAGCTTTCAAAGAAGTTCTTAGTGATCAAGGAGATTTGTGTGCCTTTGTTGGTGCCCATGGGGCTACGTCCATTTTGGAGAGGGTTGGTTGCGATCATGTTAAGGCTGTAGTTCAGCCAGACTTCGCCTTCTCAACTGATGATATTAGAAACCCTTCAGCCAAAGCTACTACCCTAGGTGGGAAATTTTATTCCGAAGTATGGCTTAAGGGTGGACGAGAAATCGTCGATGAAGCCATCAAAAGAAATGAGAAGGAACCTCATGACGCTTTAGAAAAAGCAAAAAGAGTTGAAGAAGCTGTCGAGTGGGCTAGACTTATAGGTATGCATTTTTAACTCACTTTCGTAAGTTTTTCAGCTCCAACACTGACATATACTTTTGTCTCAATGCAACTGAGCTTTCTCCTCCCCAACCATAGAATCTCGAAGCTGACCCGTTCGTCAAGGAGGCACTCGACATTATTAAAATGGCTAATGACGCTATTGACGAAGCTGTCGACAGGCTTCTGAATGAAGCTACCGATAAAGTCCTTAGGGAAGACTAAAAACTTTGTAACTTTGCTAGTTTTTTGTCCTGGAAGATGATTCCTAGTTTTGTAAGACACACTTGTAAGAAATTTGTATGTATATTAATGTAATATATTTCTTTATGAAGCATGGAACCTTTGTACATACCATTTTTGAGCCGGCGGCAAAAAACGCCATCCCTTCTTTTCATGCTTCATAAAGAAATACCCCTTCTTTGCCGAAGCTACTGTATGATGTTTGATTCTTGGTGTAGAAATTGTGTAGGAATAGTATTGTCGGAAGCATAAACTTCACATATGGCAGTAGTTTCAAGCATGAACCGTGCATCTTTAATACTCTTTCATAAATCTTTGCCGAAGCTGAAGGAGAAATCCCCATTTTTCACTGCTTTTGTCGATGTAAAATGATGTATGATGCGATGTCATGATGCGATATGATGTGATGGCATGATGCAAATGATGTTGACGCGTGAAATATGAATGTTAGGACTCTGCATCCCCTTAGGAATGACTTTGGAGTCTCTTCACCTTTTTCTTAGGTGGTATTTCAGCTTAGCATTCCCTTAGGAATGACTTTGGAGCTAAGCTCTGCATCCCCTTAGGAATGACTTTGGAGCTTCTTCACCTTTGACTTAGGTGGCATTTAAGCTCTGCATCCCCTTAGGAACGACTTTGGAGCTTCTTCACCTTTCACTTAGGTGGCATTTAAGCTCTGCATCCCCTTAGGAACGACTTTGGAGCTTTGTGACCCTTTTTTGTTACACTTGATGGTGTAACCACATACTTATTACATCAAGTTGAAGGTTAAACCTCCTTGTATTGTCTTTTGAGAAGAAAAAATATAAAGGCAAAAAAGGTAAAGATACATTGGATTAAAACACTCTCTGGTAGAAGCGTTGTGCTTCCTTCAGTAGATATGCCTTGACTCGGGCACAATACTATTGACTGTATGAGCTTCGGACTCCTCCCGAGTGTCGCGCTGTTGCTGAGCCTGGCGATGCCCTTTTGGCTGTTGATTATGGATCAATGCAGGCGCCAGTGGTGGCGGTGTTGGCAACTGAGCCCAGGAAGCTTGGGAGTGACTTGCCGAAGCAACAGAAGTCGTAGGTTGCTGATTGCCTAGATATTCAGGGATATATGGGGAATAACATGAAGCAGTGTGCAAGACCTGCTTCGACTGGTTCTGCCGTGCTTCGGCTTTAGCAATTTTCTTCTGCTTTTGGATCATGACTTAGCACGTCCTTGTCGTGTGTCCCTTATCTTCCCCACAGAATAGGCAAAACAGTCTCCTGAGCTGATTACCATACCTTCCTCCAAAGCTTCTACCCCCTCTGCCTCTCAGGGCTGGTGGCCTATAGGAAGTTTGCTGCATTCCCGAAGACTGTGAGCTTTGCTAGCTGCGTTGAGTATGATTAGTGAAAGTCGCCTAGAGGGGGGGGGGGGGTGAATAGGGCGAAACTGAAATTCTCAAAAATAATCACAACTACAAGCCGAGTTAGTGTTAGAAATATAAACGAGTCCGCGAGAGAGGGAGCAAAACAAATCGCAAGCAAATGAAGAGTGTGACACGCGGATTTGTTTTACCGAGGTTCGGTTCTTGCAAACCTACTCCCCGTTGAGGAGGCCACAAAGGCCGGGTCTCTTTCAACCCTTCCCTCTCTCAATCGGTCCCTCGGACCGAGTGAGCTTCTCTTCTCAAATTACTTGGGAATCAAACTTCCCGCAAGGACCACCACACAATTGGTGTCTCTTGCCTCAATTACAAGTGAGTGTTTGATCACAAGAAAGAATCAAGAAAGAAGGAAGCAATCCAAGCGCAAGAGCTCGAAAGAACACAAGCAAATCTCTCTCTCTAGTCACTAAGGCGTTGTGTGGAATATGGAGAGGATTTGATCTCTTTGGTGTGTCTAGAATTGAATGCTAGAGCTCTTGTAGTAGTTGGGAAGTAGAGAACTTGGATGCAATGAATGGTGGGGTGGTTGGGGTATTTATAGCCCCAACCACCAAACTTGACCGTTGGCTGGGCTGTCTGTTCGATGGCGCACCGGACAGTCCGGTGCCTCTGCCACGTCACCAGAGCCGTTGGAAATCGACCGTTGGAGTTCTGACTTCTGGGCCCGCCTTGATGTCCGGTGGCGCACCGGACATGTACTGTAGAGTGTCCGGTGCGCCAGCATGGGCGAGCCTGACCTCTGCGCGCGCTGGCGTGCAATTAATGCGCTGCAGGTAGCCGTTGGCGCCTGAAGTAGCCGTTGCTCCGCAGATGCACCGGACAGTCCGGTGCACACCGGACAGTCCGGTGAATTATAGCGGAGCGGCTGAAGTAAAAACCCGAGGCTGGCGAGTTCCTGAGGCCGCCCTTCCTTGGAGCACCGGACAGTCCGGTGCACACCGGACAGTCCGGTGAATTATAGCGGAGTGGCCTCTGGAAATTCCCGAAGGTGAGGAGTTTGAAACCTGAGTCCTCTGGTGCACCGGACATGTCCGGTGGCACACCGGACAGTCCGGTGCGCCAGACCAGAGGTGCCTTCGGTTGCTCCTTTGCATTTATGTTGAACCCAACACTTGGTCTTTTTATTGGCTAAGTGTGAACCTTTGACACCTGTAGAACTTATACACTCGAGCAAACTAGTTAGTTCAAAGATTTGTGTTGGGCAATTCAACCACCAAAATTATTTAGGAACTAGGTGTAAGCCTAATTCCCTTTCAATCTCCCCCTTTTTGGTGATTGATGCCAACACAAACCAAAGCAAATACAGAAGTGCATAATTGAACTAGTTTGCATAGCGTAAGTGTAAAGGTTGCTTGGAGTTGAGCCAATATAACTACTTACAAGATATGCATGGATTGTTTCTTTCTTATTTAACATTTTGGACCACGCTTGCACCACATGCTTTGTTTTTGCAAACTCTTTTGTAAATCCTTTTCAAAGTTCTTTTGCAAATGGTCAAAGGTAAATGAATAGGTTTTTGCAAAGCATTTTCAAGATTTGAAATTTTCTCCCCCTGTTTCAAATGCTTTTCTTTTGACTAAACAAAACTCCCCCTAAAGGAGATCCTCCTCTTAGTGTTCAAGAGGGTTTTGATATATCATTTTTGAAATACTAATTTCTCCCTCTTTTGAACACAATAGGATACCAATTTGATAAATACTCTTGAAACACACTAAGTTTTTGAAATTGGTGGTGGTGCGGTCCTTTTGCTTTGGGCTCATACTCTCTCCCCCTTTGGCATGAATCGCCAAAAACGGAATTATTAGAGCCCTCGAAGTAATTTCTTCCTCTTTGGTCATAAACAAGTGAGTTAAGATTATACCAAAGATGAAGTCCTTTGCTCTCTCCCCCAAAGATGGAGAGTCTCTTGGAGCGATGGCGAAGGATGAGTTACGGAGTGGAAGCCTTTGTCTTCGCCGAAGACTCCAATTCCCTTTCAATATACCTATGACTTGGTTTGAAATAGACTTGAAAACACATTAGTCATAGCATATAAAAGAGATATGATCAAAAGTATATAAATGAGCTATGTGTGCAATCTAGCAAAAGAAGTTGCGTGAATCAAGAATATTGAGCTCATGCCTAAGTTTGGGTAAAAGTTTGTTCATCAAGAGGCTTGGTAAAGATATCGGCTAATTGATCTTTAGTGTTGATGTAAGAAATCTCGATATCCCCCTTTTGTTGGTGATCCCTAAGAAAATGATACCGAATGGCTATGTGTTTAGTGCGACTATGCTCGACGGGATTGTCGGCCATCTTGATTGCACTCTCATTATCACATAGAAGAGGAACTTTGGTTAGTTTGTAACCGTAGTCCCGCAGGGTTTGCCTCATCCAAAGCAATTGCGCGCAACAATGGCCTGCGGCAATATACTCGGCTTCGGCGGTAGAAAGAGCGACCGAATTTTGCTTCTTTGAAGCCCATGACACCAAGGATCTTCCTAAGAATTGGCAAGTCCCTGATGTGCTCTTCCTGTTAATCTTACAACCCGCCCAATCGGCATCCAAATAGCCAATTAAATCAAAAGTGGATCCCCGAGGGTACCAAAGCCCAAACTTAGGAGTATAAGCCAAATATCTCAAGATTCGTTTTACGGCCGTAAGGTGTGATTCCTTAGGGTCGGCTTGGAATCTTGCACACATGCAAACGGAAAGCATAATGTCCGGTCGAGATGCACATAAATAAAGCAATGAACCAATCATCGACCGGTATACCTTTTGATCCACGGACTTACCTCCCGTGTCGAGGTCGAGATGCCCATTTGTTCCCATGGGAGTCTTGATGGGCTTGGCATCCTTCATCCCAAACTTGTTTAGAATGTCTTGAGTGTACTTCGTTTGGCTAATGAAGGTGCCCTCTTGAAGTTGCTTTACTTGGAATCCTAAGAAATACTTCAACTCCCCCATCATAGACATCTCGAATTTCTGTGTCATAATCCTACTAAACTCTTCACATGTAGACTCGTTAGTAGACCCAAATATAATATCATCAACATAAATTTGGCATACAAACAAGTCATTTTCAAGAGTTTTAGTAAAGAGTGTAGGATCGGCTTTTCCGACTTTGAACCCATTGGCAATAAGAAAATCTCTAAGGCATTCATACCATGCTCTTGGGGCTTGCTTGAGCCCATAAAGCGCCTTAGAGAGCCTATAGACATGGTTAGGGTACTTACTATCTTCAAAGCCGGGAGGTTTCTCAACATAGACCTCTTCCTTGATTGGTCCATTGAGGAAAGCACTTTTCACGTCCATTTGATAAAGCTTAAAGCCATGGTAAGTAGCATAGGCTAATAATATGCGAATTGACTCAAGCCTAGCTACGGGTGCATAGGTTTCACCGAAATCCAAACCTTCGACTTGGGAGTATCCTTTGGCCACAAGTCGAGCTTTGTTCCTTGTCACCACACCATGCTCATCTTGCTTGTTGCGGAAGACCCATTTGGTTCCTACAATATTTTGGTTAGGACGTGGAACTAAGTGCCATACCTCGTTCCTTGTGAAATTGTTGAGCTCCTCTTGCATCGCCACCACCCAATCCGAATCTTGTAGTGCTTCCTCTACCCTGTGTGGCTCAATAGAGGAAACAAACGAGTAATGCTCACAAAAATGTGCAACACGAGATCTAGTAGTTACCCCCTTATAAATGTCGCCGAGGATAGTGTCGACGGGGTGATCTCGTTGTATTGCTTGGTGGACTCTTGGGTGTGGCGGCCTTGGTTCTTCATCCTCCTTGTCTTCATCATTTGCATCTCCCCCTTGATCGTTGCCGTCATTTTGAGGTGGCTCATCTTCTTGGTCTTCTTGTTCAACATCTTGAGTCTCATCCTCAACTTGTGTTGGTGGAGATGCTTGCGTGGAGGAGGATGGTTGATCTTGTGCATGTGGAGGCTCTTCGGATTCCTTAGGACACACATCCCCAATGGACATGTTCCTTATCGCTATGCATGGAGCCTGTTCTTCACCTATCTCATCAAGATCAACTTGCTCTACTTGAGAGCCGTTAGTCTCATCAAACACAACGTCACAAGAGACTTCAACTAGTCCAGTGGACTTGTTAAAGACTCTATATGCCCTTGTGTTTGAGTCATAACCAAGTAAAAAGCCTTCTACAGTCTTAGGAGCAAATTTAGATTTTCTACCTCTTTTAACAAGAATAAAACATTTGCTACCAAAGACTCTAAAATAAGAAATATTGGGCTTTTTACCGGTTAGGAGTTCATATGATGTCTTCTTGAGGATTCGGTGAAGATATAACCGGTTGATGGCGTAGCAAGCGGTGTTGACCGCCTCGGCCCAAAACCGATCCGAAGTCTTGTACTCATCAAGCATGGTCCTTGCCATGTCCAACAGAGTTCGATTCTTCCTCTCCACTACACCATTTTGTTGAGGGGTGTAGGGAGAGGAGAACTCATGCTTGATGCCCTCCTCCTCAAGAAAGCCTTCAATTTGAGAGTTCTTGAACTCCGTCCCGTTGTCGCTTCTTATTTTCTTGATCCTTAAGCCGAACTCATTTTGAGTCCGTCTCAAGAATCCCTTTAAGGTCTCTTGGGTTTGAGATTTTTCCTGTAAAAAGAATACCCAAGTGAAGCGAGAATAATCATCCACAATAACAAGACAATACTTACTCCCGCCGATGCTTATGTAAGCAATCGGGTCGAATAGATCCATGTGGAGTAGCTCAAGCGGCCTGTCGGTCGTCATGATGTTCTTGTGTGGATGTTGGGTTCCAACTTGCTTCCCGGCTTGACATGCGCTACAAATCCTGTCTTTCTCAAAATGAACATTTGTTAATCCTAAAATGTGTTCTCCCTTTAGAAGCTTATGAAGATTCTTCATCCCAACATGGGCTAGTCGGCGGTGCCAGAGCCAACCCATGTTAGTCTTAGCAATTAAGCAAGTGTCGAGTTTAGCTCTATCAAAATCTACCAAGTATAGCTGACCCTCTAACACTCCCTTAAATGCTATTGAATCATCACTTCTTCTAAAGACAGTGACACCTACATCAGTGAATAGACAGTTGTAGCCCATTTGACATAATTGGGATACGGAAAGCAAATTGTAATCTAATGAGTCAACAAGAAAAACATTGGAAATAGTATGGTCAGGTGATATAGCAATTTTACCCAATCCTTTGACCAAACCTTGATTTCCATCCCCAAATGTGATAGCTCGTTGGGGATCTTGGTTTTTCTCATATGAGGAGAACATCTTTTTCTCCCCTGTCATGTGGTTTGTGCACCCGCTGTCGAGTATCCAACTTGAGCCCCCGGATGCATAAACCTACAAAACAAGTTTAGTTCTTGACTTTAGGTACCCAAATGGTTTTGGGTCCTTTGGCATTAGACACAAGAACTTTGGGTACCCAAACACAAGTCTTGGAGCCCTTGTGTTTGCCCCCAACATATTTGGCAACTACATTGCCAGATTTGTTAGTCAAAACATAAGATGCATCAAAAGTTTTAAATGAAATGTTATGATCATTTGATGCACCAGGAGTTTTCTTTCTAGGCAACTTAGCATGGGTTGGTTGCCTAGAGCTATATGTCTCACCCTTATACATAAAAGCATGATTAGGGCCAGAGTGAGACTTCCTAGAATGAATTCTCCTAATTTTGCTCTCAGGATAGCCGGCAGGGTACAAAATGTAGCCCTCGTTATCCTGAGGCATGGGAGCCTTGCCCTTAACAAAGTTAGACAAGTTCTTAGGAGGGGCATTAAGTTTGTCATTGTCTCCCTTTTGGAAGCCAATGCCATCCTTAATGCCAGGGCGTCTCCCATTATAAAGCATGCTACGAGCAAATTTAAATTTCTCATTTTATAAGTTGTGCTCGGCAATTTTAGCATCTAGTTTTGCTATATGATCATTTTGTTGTTTAATTAAAGCCATATGATCATGAATAGCATTAACATCAACATCTCTACATCTAGTACAAATAGATACATGCTCAACAATAGATGTAGAGGGTTTGCAAGAATTAAGTTCAACAATCTTAGCATGAAGAATATCATTTTTATCTCTAAGATCGGAAACTGTAACTTTGCAAACATCATAATCTTTAGCCTTAGCAATCAAATTATCATTTTCTACTCTAAGGCTAGCAAGAGAAATATTCAATTCTTCAATCCTAGCAAGCAAATCATCATTATTATTTTTAGGATTGAAAGTTGAAACAATGCAAACATGAGAATCAATCTTAGCATTTAAACTAGCATTTTCATTCCTAAGGTTGTCAATCATCTCACGGCAAGTGCTTAGCTCACTAGATAATTTTTCACATTTTTCTACTTCTAGAGCATAAGCCTTTTTAACCTTAACATGTTTCTTGTTTTCTTTAATTAGACAATCCTCTTGGGAGTCCAAAAGGTCATCCTTTTCATGAATAGCACTAATCAATTCATTTAGTTTTTCTTTTTGCTCCATGTTAAGATTGGCAAAGAGAACACGCAAACTGTCCTCCTCATCACTATTATTATCATCACTAGAAGACTCATATTTAGTGGAGGAGTTAGATTTAACCTTCTTCCGTTTGCCGTCCTTTGCCATGAGGCACTTGTGGCCGACGTTGGGGAAGAGAAGTCCCTTGGTGACGGCGATGTTGGCAGCGTCCTCGTCGTCGGAGGAGTCGCTTGAGCTTTCGTCAGAATCCCACTCCCGACAAACATGGGCATCGCCGCCCTTCTTCTTGTAGTACTTCTTTTTCTCCTTTCTTCTCCCCTTCTTGTCGTTGCCTCGGTCACTGTCACTTGATATAGGACATTTAGCAATAAAATGACCGGGCTTACCACATTTGTAGCAAACCTTTTTGGAGCGGGGCTTGTAGTCTTTCCCCCTCCTTTGTTTGAGGATTTGGCGGAAGCTCTTGATGACGAGCGCCATTTCCTCATTGTCGAGCTTGGAGGCGTCTATAGGTTGTCGACTTGGTGTAGCTTCCTCCTTCTTCTCCTCCGTCGCCTTGAATGCGACGGGTTGAGCTTCGGATGTGGATGGATCATCAAGCTCGTTGATCTTCCTTGAGCCTTCGATCATGCACTCAAAACTTACAAAATTCCCGATAACTTCCTCGGGGGTCATTTTAGTATATCTAGGATTACCACGAATTAATTGAACTTGAGTGGGGTTAAGGAAAATGAGAGATCTTAGAATAACCTTAACCATTTCGTGGTCGTCCCACTTGATGCTTCCGAGGTTGCGCACTTGGTTCACCAAAGTCTTGAGCCGGTTGTACATGTGTTGTGGCTCTTCCCCTTTGCGAAGCCGGAACCGACCGAGCTCCCCCTCGATCGTTTCCCGCTTGGTGATCTTGGTGAGCTCATCTCCTTCGTGCGCGGTTTTGAGCACATCCCAAACCTCCTTGGCGCTCTTCAACCCTTGAACTTTGTTATACTCCTCTCTACTTAAAGAGGCGAGGAGTATTGTTGTCGCTTGAGAGTTGAAGTGCTCGATTTGGGCCACCTCATCCTCATCATAGTCTTTATCCCCTACGGATGGTACCTGTGCACCAAACTCAACAACATCCCATATACTTTTGTGGAGTGAGGTTAGATGAAATCGCATTAAATCACTCCACCTAGCATAATCTTCACCATCAAAAGTTGGTGGTTTGCCTAATGGGACGGAAAGTAAAGGTGCATTTTTAGAAATGCGAGGGTAATGTAGGGGGATCTTACTAAACTTCTTACGCTCTTGGCGTTTAGAAGTTACGGAGGGCGCATCGGAGTCGGAGGTCGATGTTGATGAAGTGTCGGTCTCGTAGTAGACTACTTTCCTCATCCTTTTGTGCTTGTCCCCTCTCCGATGTGGCTTGTGGGAGGAAGATCTCTCCTTCTTCTCTTTGTGGTGCGAAGAAGATTTCTTCTCCTTCCCTTTGTTGGAGGAGCTCTTCTTCTTCTCCTTCCTCTTGGTGCGGGACTCTTCCGATGAAGTGCTCCCGTGGCTTGTAGTGGGCTTTTCGCCGGTCTCCATCTCCTTCTTGGCGTGATCTCCCGACATCACTTCGAGCGGTTAGGCTCTAATGAAGAACCTGGCTTTGATACCAATTGAAAGTCGCCTAGAGGGGGGGTGAATAGGGCGAAACTGAAATTCTCAAAAATAATCACAACTACAAGCCGAGTTAGCGTTAGAAATATAAACGAGTCCGCGAGAGAGGGAGCAAAACAAATCGCAAGCAAATGAAGAGTGTGACACGCGGATTTGTTTTACCGAGGTTCGGTTCTTGCAAACCTACTCCCCGTTGAGGAGGCCACAAAGGCCGGGTCTCTTTCAACCCTTCCCTCTCTCAATCGGTCCCTCGGACCGAGTGAGCTTCTCTTCTCAAATTACTTGGGAATCAAACTTCCCACAAGGACCACCACACAATTGGTGTCTCTTGCCTCAATTACAAGTGAGTGTTTGATCACAAGAAAGAATCAAGAAAGAAGGAAGCAATCCAAGCGCAAGAGCTCGAAAGAACACAAGCAAACCTCTCTCTCTAGTCACTAAGGCGTTGTGTGGAATATGGAGAGGATTTGATCTCTTTGGTGTGTCTAGAATTGAATGCTAGAGCTCTTGTAGTAGTTGGGAAGTAGAGAACTTGGATGCAATGAATGGTGGGGTGGTTGGGGTATTTATAGCCCCAACCACCAAACTTGACCGTTGGCTGGGCTGTCTGTTCGATGGCGCACCGGACAGTCCGGTGCACACCGGACAGTCCGGTGCCTCTGCCACGTCACCAGAGCCGTTGGAAATCGATCGTTGGAGTTCTGACTTCTGGGCCCGCCTTGATGTCCGGTGGCGCACCGGACATGTACTGTAGAGTGTCCGGTGCGCCAGCATGGGCGAGCCTGACCTCTGCACGAGCTGGCGTGCAATTAATGCGCTGCAGGTAGCCGTTGGCGCCTGAAGTAGCCGTTGCTCCACAGATGCACCGGACAGTCCGGTGAATTATAGCGGAGCGGCTGAAGTAAAAACCCGAGGCTGGCGAGTTCCTGAGGCCGCCCTTCCTTGGAGCACCGGACAGTCCGGTGCACACCGGACAGTCCGGTGAATTATAGCGGAGTGGCCTCTGGAAATTCCCGAAGGTGACGAGTTTGAAACCTGAGTCCTCTGGTGCACCGGACATGTCCGGTGGCACACCGGACAGTCCGGTGCGCCAGACCAGAGGTGCCTTCGGTTGCTCCATTGCATTTATGTTGAACCCAACACTTGGTCTTTTTATTGGCTAAGTGTGAACCTTTGACACCTGTATAACTTATACACTCGAGCAAACTAGTTAGTTCAAAGATTTGTGTTGGGCAATTCAACCACCAAAATTATTTAGGAACTAGGTGTAAGCCTAATTCCCTTTCAATTAGCTCTGTCATCATTTGTGTTGGGATTGTGGATCGTTCTGACATGCCTAGGGTGAAGTCTTCCTCCGAAGCCCCTAGTCATCTCAGAATACCTGTACGCTTCCTCCCTTCTCTGGAGGAAATCGTTGTCAGCTCGGATGTATTCGTCCATCTTCTGGAGAAGCTTCTCCAAGGTCTGTGGTGGCTTCCTTGCAAAATATTGTGTTGTGGGTCCTGGTCGGAGCCCCTTGATCATGGCCTCAATGACGATTTCATTAGGCCCTGTTGGCGCTTGGGCTCTCAGCCGCAAGAACCTTCAGACGTATGCCTGCAAGTACTCCTCATGGTCTTGTGTGCACTGGAACAAAGCTTGTGCAGTTACTGGCTTCATTTGGAAGCCCTGGAAGCTTGTGACTAGCATATCCGTTAACTTCTGCCAAGATGTAATTGTTCCTGGCCGAATAGAAGAATACCAAGTCTGAGCCACGCTACTGACTGCCATGACGAAGGACTTAGCCATGACAGCAGTGTTGCCACCATATGATGATATGGTTGCTTCATAGCTCATGAGGAATTGTTTCGGGTCAGAGTGCCCATCATACATGGGGAGCTATGGCGGCTGGTACAAAGGTGGCCATGGGGTAGCCTGCAACTCTACTTCTAGGGGAGAAGCATCATCAAAAGCATAATGACCATGGTACAGATCATCATACCATCCATCATTGTTGACTAGAGTTTCTTGACGAAGCTCTCTATGTTGAGGCCCTCGTCCTTGATCGTCCTGCGCGAGGTGGCGCATTTCTTCAGCTACTTTGTCGATCTTCCTTTGAAGTTCGGTTAATCAAAGCATCTTTTCTTTTTTCCTCTACACCTGGTGATGTATAGCTTCTAAATCCCTAAATTCCTGGTCCAACTCTTCCTCCTGAGGTGTTGGGCTGATAGCCTTTCTCTTCTAGCTCCTAGCCTCTCTCAGTGAGAGCGTCTCTTGATTGGTGTCCAGTGGCTACAGAGCAACCCCTGGCACTGTTGTCTTCTTCGGCGGCATGTCGAAGGCTAGTGTTTGTCGAACGTTGTGGAAGTGAGTTCACCGGAGATGGGCGCCAATGTTGGTCACTTGTTCTTAGATGTTGTGAATCAAGAACAAGGCAACACAATTGTTAATTATTAGGGATCTTCGTCTTCCGAAGCATTATTTCCCTATGGAAATAATGATCATCAGACGAAGATCATGAAGGGCATGCCTTCATCATTTCGATATGTCAACAAGAATACAAAGAAACGAAGGCAATAACTGTATCTCGTTAATCCATTCATATTTTCGTTCTACAAAACATGTATGAATATCAACATAATTCATATTACATTGATACCTTCGGCTTGCTCAAAGGTGAAGACGCGAGAGAATGATTACAATTCAGCGTAAACAGTACGGTGATATTGCTCATCTATTTATAGGCACGAGACGTAGCCTGGGTAAAAGTACATTTGTGTCCCCAATATTCACCCATAATTGTAATACAAGTCATTAAGGACTAAGTAGTCTTTTCCCCCTTCGGTCAGCATTAATATCATACTTCATCTTCTTTATGAGCCAAAGCTGTCAATCTGGCGATAGCTTTAGCGTTTATTCTTATCTTTAGATCTGTCTTCATCTCGTATGCCTTCATCATGAGGAAGACTTGCATCCTGAAGACGAACCTCCCTATAGTATCTTATGCTGAAAACAAATGATTAATTATGTTTTTGAGGACCTTCGAAAGAGGAAGGCCCCCAACAAGTAGGCTCCCAAAGTTATCCACATTGATTGAGCAACTCGTAGCAAGGAGAACTACTCTTCTGCACTATGATTTTGTTTATACCCATTCTAACGCTAACCTTGGGTGAAGTTTGTGTTCAAAGTTTATAATTTTCAAGTTTCACCTATTCACTCTCCTCTAGGAGTCTTTCAATTGGTATTAGAGCTTGGTACTTCATTAGAGTCTAACAACTTGAAGTGATGTCAGGTGAACATGCCAAGAATGAGAAGGTGTCATCAGGAGGAAAGCCTGATCCTTCAGACAAGGTGCAATCGAGACGGATCAAGTCCTCTAGCGACAAGCACAAGCACAAGGAGCAGAAATAAGAATCCACCGGCTCCACCAAATCACACAAGAAGAAGAATGACAAGAATAAAAAGAAGATGTAGAAGGTGATATACTACGGGACTGACTCTTCATCGCCTTCGACATCAGGCGCCGAATCAACCTCCTCCAAGTGCAAAGAGCGCAAAAAGAGTAACCAAATTCCATTTTGTTATCCCCGCATTCCAAAACACACCCAACTATTTTTGGTTCCATTAGGGAAACCACCTCAATTTGATGGTGAAGATTATTCTATGTGGAGTGATAAAATGAGGCATCACCTAATCTTACTACATGAAAGTATTTGGGATACTGTTGAGTTTGGTGCGCATGTTTCACGGGTTGGAGACAAGGACTATGATTCGAATGAGGCCACCCAAATCTGGCACTTCAACTCACAAGCGACCACAATACTCATTCCCTCTTTGAGTCGGGAAGGGTATAACAAAGTGCAAGGGTTGAAGAGCACCAAAGAAATTTGGGACATCCTCAAGACGGCGCACGAAGGTGACTGTGTCACCAAGATCACCGAAAGGAGATGATCGAAGGAGAACTAGGATAGTTCATCCTCGACAAAGGAGAGGAGCCACAAGCTTTGTACAACTGGCTCAAGACCATGATGAACCAAGTTTGGGACCTCAGTAGCACCAAGTGGAATCACCACGAAGTCGTCAAGCTCATCCTAAGGTCACTTGTCTTTCATAATCTTACTCAAGTACAATTAATTTGTGAGAATGCCAGGTACGAAGAGATGTCTCCTGAGGAGGTGATTGGAAAGTTTGTGAGCTTTGAGCTTATGGTCAAAGACTCTAAACACATCGGGAACTTAGAGCAAGGAACCACCCCTACACCCGAGCCACAACCCATTGCATTCAAGGCAACGAAAGAAAAGGAGGAAACTACACCAAGCAAGAGGCTTCAATTAGACACCTCCAAGCTTAACAATGAGGAGATGGCCCTCATTATCAAGTGCTCCTGGCAAATCCTCAAGCAATGGAAAGGGATGGACTACAAACCCCATTCCAAGGGGGTTTGCTATCGGTGTGGTAAGTCCGATCACCATATTGCTAAATGTCCATATGCTAGTGATAGTGAGGACAAGAAGGGAAAGAAGAAATGGAGAACAGAAGATTTTACCACAAGAAGAAGGGCAACGATGCACATGTTGGGAGGAGAGGGGACTCCTACAAGAGCGCTACCAACTCCTCCTCTGACAAGGATGACGCCAACATCATCGTCAATAACGGTCTTCTCTTCCCCAACGTTAGTCACAAGTGCCTCATGGCTAAGGAGGGAAAAAGAAAGGTACAACCTAGAAACACCCCCAAAATACATTACTTTCGATGATGAGGGTGATTCTAGTGAAACTGAAGAAAACTTGTCCTTACTCTTTAAAGGCCTTAGCTTCAAGCAAATTGAGAAAATAAATGAATTAGTAAAATCCATTAACGAGAAGGATGAACTCTTAGAAAGCCAAGAGGATCTACTCATTAGGGAAAATGACAAATTTGTGAAGCCAGAAGTTGCTTTAGCTCATGAGAAGAAAAAATGCAAGAATTTGAGTGATGAGCTCAAAACTTGCAAGGATTCAATTTCTTGTCTTAAATGTGAGAACGTCAATTTGATTGCTACGATTGAGGAATTGAATGCTTGCATGCCTCTACATCTTCCATTGAGCATGTTACTATTTGCACTAGATGTAGAGATGTTGTCATCGATGCTATTAGTGATCACCTTACTTTAATTAAAGAACAAAATGATCACATAGTAAAAGTAGATGCTAAAATTGCCGAGCATGACCTTGAAAATGAGAACTTTAAATTTCCTTGTAGTATTCTTTATAGTGGGAGACGACCTAGCATCAAGGATGGTATTGGCTTCCAACCTAGGAGCAAAGACAACACCAAACTTAATGCCCAAGGAAACAAAATTCCTCAATTTGTAAAGGGCAAGGCTCCTATGGTGCATGATTGGGAAGATTACATTTTATATCATGACAACTATCCTTCTCATAAGATTCCTAGAAAACCACATACTAAGAATTCTCTTGTTCATCATCATGCTCATATTTATGGAAATGAAGCATCTAGTTCTAGACATTCTACTTTTCATGCTAAAACTGTTAAAACCCCCAAGGTGCTTGTGTTGGAGGTGTCAGCGGGTCCGTTACATGTGTCAGGGGTAGGGGCGTGACTTTGCCCTACGTCGTTGCCGAGGATGCCACTAGAACCTCAGAGCTAGAGGTCAAAGACCTATATCAAGGCATACAATTAACAAAAACAATAAGAAAGCCAAATGGAGGAGGTTAAAGGCTGTTAGGTTACCTAGGGGCTGACACTTGAGAAGTGCCACCGACCTCGGGCAATTCACTTCGGATTAAAGCCAACTATTTGGAATACTGCAGCTACAATTCATAGAGACAAAATAATGTACAAGCAGTAGAAGCCAATACGAATTAAAGTCGAGGCTGAATGCATCAATGTCTGCTCATAAATATCCTTCCAGAGCACAACTCTCCATAAATATATGTCGTCGACATCATAACACATCCAAAAATATGCTTCAAATATCATTTCTGAACATATCTCCCATAAATATTGTGTATTAGATTTAAGCAATAACTTTTTAAAGTACTGTAGGGTATGATTCTAACAGGGTCTGGTCCAGTACACACTAATCACTACCGGAAATGGGCGCTTTGTCGAGTGCCCGAAGCACTCGGCAAAGACCCAAAAACACTCGGCAAAGGCTTTGCCGAGTGTCGCACTCGGCAAAGAAGGCTCGGCAAACAGTACATCGGCAAAGCCTTCTTTGCCGAGTACTTTTTCTTAGGCACTCGGCAAAGAGGTTTGCCGAGTGCCAGGGAGCACTCAGCAAAGAAAAGTGGCCGTTACGGCGACGAGGTAACGGAGACGGCTTCTTTGCCGAGTGTCAAGGACGACACTCGGCAAAGGCTTCACCTTTGCCGAGTGTCTTCCCAGAAGCACTCGGCAAAGAATACATCTTTGCCGAGTGCCCTCTGGGACACTCGGCAAAGAGCCCGCTAGGGAGGGTCCCCATGTCAGGCTCTTTGCCGAGTGCTCTGTGCGGCACTCGGCAAAGCCTGCCTCTTTGCCGAGTGCCAGCGACATAGCACTCGGCAAAGTACCTAAACCGGTGCCCAGGTTTTGGCTCTTTGCCGAGTGTTATGACCCTGACACTCAGCAAAGCGCCTCTTTGCCGAGTGTTACACTCGGCAAAGTGACCAGTATATACCTTTTTTATTTGTTTTTTGTATTCCATCCACACAACACAGAAGATATCACATATATATATCACATATATACATCACAGATATCATCACAAACATAAATAGCCAACACAAACATAAAACCGTCACCACAAACATAAATATCCATCACAAACATAAGTGTTCAACACAAGTATCAAACACAAACATAAGTCTCAAACGTCGCAAGCTCTCACATAAGTATCAAACACAGACATAAGTATTATACACAAGTACTGAAGTCTAAAACAATGAAAACACAACACTCATGGAGGTGGACGGCTTGACCGGGGTTGCGTTGGGCTGAACCCTTCCGGAGGGTTGTTGGATGCCGCCCCAGATTGGCGCTGCACAGAGAAGAGATTGCATGTGTTATACCAGATGCATTACAAACATCTAACTACAATTTTGATACTCACAGGAGTGTGGAAGAGAGCAGGGTCAACTGGAGGGAACAATGGAGGTGGCAGAGCGATGCCCTGTGCGGCGCCAAGGCTCTGCATGTACTGGAACATCTCCGCCATCCTCTGATGATCTGCCCGGCGCTCCGCCTCCCGCTCCGCCATCATCCTCGCCTCCATCTCGTGACGTTCACTCCTCTCTTCTTCTAGTTGGGTCTATAATATTACAAGCCAACGTTATAGTAACTCAAAGAGTAGGTATATAACTCAAGGAAGGATGAGTTACAGAAGCACTAACCTCGAGTTGCTGTATGCGATGCTGTGAGCTGTCGTGCCGAGGTCGTATGGCTGGACTCGAGCCTGTGCTCCTTGCTCTCACCTAAGATAGAGTGGGAGTGGAGGACGAGTCGATTGCCCCGTCGGCAATCCAGTACCGCCCATGTCTCTTGCCTCCTCCGACCCTCATGAGCACATCGGGGTTGATCGGCTCGGTGCTCGGATCATAGTCTCGTCCATGGACCTCCTGCGCCATGGCGGTGTAGTCATGGAGGCGGCTGTAGACGGCGGGGTTGGTGTAGGCCTCGGGCCCGTCATCCGGGTTGTAGGTGACATCGGACGTCGCCTTACCCTTATGGGCCATAGCATAGACCGAGAAGGTGGAGCAAGGCCGACCACCGTGTGACGCCGACTGCAACGAAAACCAACGAGATAGTTAGAAATAATATCTAACTCAGTGCTATATATCTAAATAAAAAAGATGGCGTACCCATGCTTCGGCATATTGGCCCAGGCTTCGGCTGCCTTGGTGGTGGGAGGGGCCTTGCATCATCAAACGCCGTTCCCGGCTAGCGGTGTGCGCCTCGTCCCACTCAGCCGAACACCACCTATCCACCATCTGCTCCCAGCACAGAGGATGTGCGGCGCACCAATATGGAATCATCTACAAAGTAAACACGTAAAGTGCATATCAGAAGATAAAATAAAATTCATGCATGGAGTACTGGTACCAAACATGCATGACTTTACCTGCAGGTACTGCTCCCTGGTCAATGACATGGTTCGGGCTTGAGGTTTGGTCACCCTCTCCCCAAGGACGGAGCCGTGGTAGGTGATGATGGCCTAGATTCGAGCCTCATAGTGCATGTCCACAACGAGCTTCTTACAGCTCATGGTGGCCACCACATCCGCCCTAGCCTCATATCCAGCATCACATCTGAAGAATTCCTGCATACAAAAACGATGTATCCATACATTATTTCAAGAATTTGCAACGAATGCGACATATTTTATATTATACTAAGACTTACCCACAACTCTTGCTTCACTCGCTTCGCCTTGTTATTGAATTCCCTGCCGTCCCGGTCTACTGCATCGGGGGCGACAGCGTAGTGGTCGAAGGTGAAGGCTGGGCCCGTCACTCCGGCGTACTCCACAAGTCCACGGAAGTGTTCCCTGCACAATAGGCCGAGGATGCCATTGGGGGGGGCGACGATGACCCCCAGCATAATCCAAAACCGTCCAAGACCTGTCCAAGTGATAAATAAAAAGTATTAGTTTATATTATGATTTTGAACACATAATATGAACAAGAATGAAGAACATAAAGTTACATACCTCTCCACTTCCGGTCGAATCAGCGGCCGCCTGTCCCGAAGTATGGGACGCTGAGGGAGACTCGCGGGGCCTCACAGGTAGATGCTCCTCGAACTAGAGTCGCCTGAACCTGAGGCGTCCTGCTGCTGGTCGTCGTCGTCCTGCTGCTGGTCGTCGTCGTCCTGAGGCGCGGCCTGCTACTGTGCTGCCTGCTCTGCCTCGTCCTGCTGCGCTGCCTGCTCTGCCTCGTCCGTCGTCCTACGCCTCCTCCCCCTCCTCCTACTCAGCCAACCGCCCACCATATTTGTCCAACAACCTGCAATTAATAGTAAACAAATAAGCACATATAAAAAGATGTATTTAAAAATAGGTGCGAAATAAAAAGTCATATAGCATTACATCGATTAAAAATAATCTTCATATGTGTCGGGGTTAGCAGGATCATAACTCTCATCATCACTATCAAGCATTTCAATCTCAACACCATCGGAAGACGCAACCTCGTCATTAATGTCATTGCCTTCAAGGATTACTAAGTCATTATCATTTTGCACCTCATCATCCTCCTCATCAACAACCATTTCAATATCTACGTCCATTCCGATAGCTTCAGTTAAGTCTATCTCAAATCGCCCTTCTAGCCCATGTTCTTGGAAGAACTCTCCATCATATGTGTCCGGGTCTAAGTTGTAATCTTCATCGTTAGGAACAGGTAACCTCCCGTGCGGCGATACCTTATACACAACATCCCAACCCTTAAGATGTTCTTTCGTTTGACACGCATATGGGAGATAATACACTTGTGTGGCCTGTTGGGCCACGATATAGACATCGTCTCCTGCTAAGGTGGAATCTTGTCGAATTTCGACTATCCCAAGATTAGAATGTGTCTGTCTCGTCACTTGAGGGTCAAACCAATGACATTTGAATATCACTGGAGTAAGAGGTTTGGAACCATAAAAATTGAGCTCATATATTTCTTCGATTCGTCCAAAATAATCGACATTGTCAAGGCCGAGCGTAAAGACTCCAGAACACGTTGCTTTCCGATTGGGCCGACTTTTGTCATAGTGTGTTGTGCGAAAACGGTATCTATTGACGTCATACCCAGAATATTTCTTGACCCTATAAGCAAAGCCGTTGGCTACTTGTCTCAACTTGGCACTCATAGACGGATCTCTTTGGCCCTGCAAGTATTCGCAAGTTAAAAGACGCTAAATTGAGTTCAAAGACGTATCTCTTTTACAAACTAAGCACGTACCTTACGTTTGAACCAGGAAATGAAATCGGGCAACCCATTTCTCGCACCCTTTCTAAGAAGAGCGTCATATTCCTGTGGAGTGGGGTCCCTTGATCGATGCCAGAATTCATGAAGAAATTGTTCCATGTATGGCGTCACCTCTTCAAGGTTGGTCAATACATATAACATGATATGCCGCCACTCTTCATGTGTCAGGGTCTTGGTGGTCGAGCCACTTGCGCTTCCGAGTTGGCCTCGAAATATGCTAAGGTTCGATTCATTGTCGCCATCATTGTAACGAGGGGGTGGATTATGCACGCTCGGCAGTTTGTCACCATAATAAGTTGTTGTGAAGTTTGAGACCTCCTCTAGAATGTATGTCTCTGCAATGGAAGCCTCGATTTTGCATTTATTTCTACATTTCTTTCGAATAGTCTTTAGACATCTCTCGATTGGATAGCACCAACGTCCCTGCACAGGCCCCCCATTCATGCCTCATAGGGGAGATGAAGAATCAAATGCTGCATTGGATTGAAGAAGCCGGGTGGAAATATCTTCTCAAGCTTACACAGTAACACGGGTGCCAATCTTTCCAAGTCTGCAACCACGGTCCGAGATAACTCTTTTGCACAAAGTTGACGGAAGAAATAGCTCAACTCTGAAAGCGCTAGCCAGACATGCTCAGGTACATAGCCTCGAACCATCGCAGGAAGAATCCGTTCAATCCATATGTGGAAGTCATGACTCTTCATCCCTAAGACTCGCATAGTAGATATGTTCACCCCCCTACTCAGGTTAGCTGCATACCCATCAGGGAACATCATCTTGATCCACTGAAGTACTTCCTTCCTCTGGGCCCTGCTTAGGACGAAATCGGCCTTAGGCCTTCTCCACGTCTTTCCGCCACTTGGCGACTTCATTTATAGTTTTGGTCTATCACATAACGCTGCCAGATCCACTCTTGCCTTCACATTATCCTTTGACTTATCAGAAATGTCCATAATTGTTGCCCACAGTGCCTCGACAACATTCTTTTCAGTGTGCATTACGTCAATGTTGTGTGGAAGGAGCAGGTCGTCATAATAGGGGAGCCGAGTCAAGCCAGACTTATGTGTCCACATATGCTGCTCACTATATCCCACAAAACCACCTTCTGTATTAGCCACAAGCCCATCTATCTATTGACGAATTTCGGCACCAGTCATCGTTGCAGGTGGGCGGTCTGTCACTATGACACCTTTCGTAAAGTTCTTGATGTCTAGGCAGAATGGATGGTCAGCAGGAAGAAATTGCCGATGTTTATCGAAGGACGAATATTTGCCACCCTTTTTCAACCAAATGAACCTGAGAGCTTCCTTGCAAACTGGGCATGGGAACTTACTATGAACACACCAGGCACAGAATAGCCCATAGGCCGGTAAGTCATTCATGGAATACTGGTACCAAACATGCATTCTGAAGTTTGTCTTTGTAGCTCGGTCATACGTCCATACCCCTTCCTCCCAGGCACGTACCAATTCATCGATCAAAGGCTCCATGTACACGCCCATTTTATTCCCCGGGTGTCCGGGAATTATCAACTACACAAATATATTCTGCCTTTGAAAGCACACACCAGGGGGGAGATTGATTGGGATAACAAACACGGGCCAACATGTGTACGGGGCAGCGCTCATTCCATAGGGATTGAACCCATCTGTGGCCAACACAACACGTACATTTCGAGCCTCTTCGGCTTTCTCACGGTGAATGACATCAAAATGTTTCCATGCTTCACCATCAGATGCGTGCACCATCTTGTCAGGATTGTATCGTTTTCCATTTTTGTGCCATGTCATCTGTTTCGCGGATTCCTCTGTCATGTACAGACGCTGGATCCTCGGTATGAATGGAAGGTGTCGTAGGATTGTCAAGGGGATGTCGAGCTGCCTCTTCTGTCCATCACCAAAGTCTACCTCCATGAACCTAGACGATGTACACTTGGGACAGTACTTTGCCTCCGCGTATTCTTTCCTAAATAGCACGCAGCCCTTCGGACAAGCATGAATCTGCTCATACGTCATCTTGAGTGCACGAAGGAGTTTCTGTGCCTCGTACATGCTCTTTGGCAGAACGTGATCATCTGGAAGCAGGCTCCCAATAACCGTCAACAAGCCATCGAATGCGTCTCTACTCATGTTGTACTGCGACTTGAACGCCATTACACGCCCAATGGCATCCATTTGAGAAACCTTTGTCTGGCCGTGAAGGGGCTTCTGTGCCGCGTCGAACATGTCGTAGAACGCCTTTGCAGTCGGCTCTGGCTCGTCATCCATACATCCTCCCGTGTACTGTGCCTCCTGATAGTCGTTCAACATATCTGCTACCCCCGCATCCGCGTCATAATCCTCGACACGTTGTCTCAGCACCTCCTCTCTCGTACGATGCGCTTCACCATGAAATATCCACCGAGTATAGCTCGGTGTAAATCCATTCTTCCAAATATGTTCTACCATGGCCTTCCTTGGTTTTCTTTTCCGGTTGGCACATTTGCTGCACGGGCATGGGACTAGACTCGCTCCTTTAGCAGCTTCGCCATATGCCCGTTCCACGAAATCATCGGTCTTTCTAATCCATTCAGTGGTGACATCATTCCTTCCTATACGGCCCGTGTACATCCACTCACGGTTCTCCATCCTCTAACAGAAGCCTAGCAACAGAAAATTTCGGCAGCACCTCCCCTGCACGGGGAGGTATCGAAATCCTGCAAATAAAAGTATCAGCACGATGGCTGTCTTCCACTAATAATTCAACGACACGATGGCCGGCAATCACACACACACACACACATATATATATATATATATTCAATTCAACGGCACGACGACGAGGAATTGTAGACGTTGGCGTGGTGAGGGTCGGTGCGGTGGTGGATAGGATGGGGAGTGTGTTGTGCGAGTGGCGTGGTGAGGGTCGGTGACGGCGTGATGGATAGGATGGGATAGTGTGTTGTGGGAGTGTGTTGTGTGAGGGTCGGTGCGAGTGGCAGCGTGCGGTGGTGGATTGGATGTGAGACATATACTGAGTGATCAACACATTAATATAAACATGTGTTTATGAAATACATAATATATGAAACATCAATACATTAATCTATAAAACATCAATACATTAATATAAACATTAATACATAATTTAATAAAATTATACCTTGAGACGGTGGCGGGCGGGGGAGACGGTGGCGTACGACAGGACGGCGGTGGGGCGGCGCGGCGAGCGGCGCTCGCGGTCGCACGGCGAGCCGGCGGCGCGCGGCAGGCGCGGGCGGGCTCGGGCGAGCTCGGCAAGTCGGCGGCGGCGATTTAGGGCGGCGGCGGCGCACTGCGCTGAGACAGAGAGAGTGAGAGGAGAGAAAGAAGAAGAAAGAAGCCGGGCACGAAGTATATTTTCCTTCTTTGCCGAGTGCCCGCGATCTAGCACTCGGCAAAGATTTTTTTTTATTTTTAAAATAAGCTTTGCCGAGTGCCAGATCGGCGACACTCGGCAAAGGCTCCTTTGCCGAGTGTCGGCCAGGTGACACTCAGCAAAGATTAATTTACACTTCTTTGCCGAGTGCCTACCTGGGTGGCACTCGGCAAAGCATACTTTGCCGAGTGTCTTCTCTATACACTCGGCAAAGTATATTTTTATTTTTTTAATTTTGTCTCCCAAACTTTTTGTGATATGTTCCTACACTATGTAGACCTACATGTATCATTTGTGGACAATTATAATAGAGTTTTCAATCGTTAGTAGATTTAGTTCGTTTATTTGAATTTCTTCGGAAAATTCAGATTTGAACTGTAGGTCACTCAAAACTTGGAAAATCGTGCATGCAAAAATGATATTCATGTTACTTACCATAAGTTACGACCGATTCCAGGAGCGTACCGGAAACTTCGAGCAACATGCTCACTAAACATGGTTGTGAACTTGTCATCCACATGTTTAAAAATTGTATAAAACACAAACAAATTCAGAAAATCATGAAACTTGTCCACGTGTCATGATATCATATGTACATGCTGTGATAAAAATTGTAGAATGTTTGGAGAAAGTTGTGAGACACAATGTGTAGAAACCTAAGAGAACTACACATGAAATCATAGAGTTTCAATGTAGTTCTCTTAGGTTTCTACATATTGTGTCTCACAACTTTCTCCAAACATTCTAAAATATTTATCACAACCTATACATATGATATCATGACACGTGGACAAGTTTCATGATTTTCTGACTTTGTTTGTGTTTTATACAATTTTTAAACATGTGGATGGCAAGTTCACGACCATGTTTAGTGAGCATGTTGCTCGAAGTTTCCGGTACGCTCCTGGAATCGGTCGTAACTTATGGTAAGTAACATGAATATCATTTTTTCATGCACGGTTTTCTAAGTTTTGAGTGACCTACAGTTCAAATCTGAATTTTCCGAAGAAATTTAAATAAACGAACTAAATCTACTAACGATTGAAAACTCTGTTATAATTGTCCACAAATGATACATGTAGGTCTACATAGTGTTGGAACATACCACAAAAAGTTTGGGAGACAAAATCAAAAAAATAAAAATATACTTTGCCGACTGTCTAGAGAAGACACTCGGGAAAGAGTCCTTTGCCGAGTGCCCACTAGTTGGCACTCGGCAAAGAAGACTCTTTGCCGAGTGCCAACCCACGGCTCTCGGCAAAGACTGACGGCCGTCAGCTTTGGTACGGCCGCTGACGGCCCTTTGACGAGCGCCGTCTTTGCCGAGTGTTTAGCACTCGGCAAACGTGTCTCTGCCGAGTGGTGTCCTGTGCCGAGTGTCCAGCACTCGGTAAAAAGGCTCGTTGCCGAGAGCCTAACTTTACCGAGTGCGGCTCTCGACAAAGCCTTCTTTGCCAAGTGTCCGACAAAAGGCACTCGGCAAAGAGGCCGACACTCGGCAAAGCCTCGGATTCCGGTAGTGAATGGCGTTGGAAGTTGCGACATAAATTTGAATTTAAACCCTAGATAGTACTCCTTTCGTTCTAGCTCTTAATTTTTTATGTCTATATTCAAATAGATGAAGATAAACTTAAACACGTATATAAAACACATACATTAATATTGTATAAATATATTAATTAACTAAAACGAATTTTATTTTGGGACGTACGGAGGGAGTACAAGCTTTGCTACAATTATCGTCTCCAGTAAGTTAAAGAAAATCAAGAACTCCACTATTCTTTATTCAAAGCAAATAATCAAATTTATCTTGTTCATTTTTGTTCTGTATGTGTAGGCTTCACATGCTACAAGTTGCAAGACCGATGCACATCTTTGTTTATTATATGCTCAAGAAATATAAAAAACATTATTTGCATCTCTCTTTCACACTACTTGTACTTTATTCCAAGGGGACATATCATTGTGTGCTTGGCCATTTGTTACGTTCTTATCAACTTATCTTATCATGAACCTCTTACAGACCAACTTTATGCGAAAATTATTTATTTGGTTCTAATAGCTAGTGCTATAAGAAAGGCACATATTCCTATTGTATTCTACTACCAATAATGCGTTAGGTTAGAACCGTAAGATGCCTTGGATCAAGGGAACCTGTTAAGATCAGTTCTTTGTGATGATTTACACCATGAACCCAGACCAAATTAAACACATAAATTGCTTGAAAATATCTAGCCCACGAGAAATTCTTGCTAATTGCAGTTTGAAGGGCACAAAAAATTTATATGCCAGCTTAGATTTGTGCTTTTTCGGTGTTTCAATTTGTGGTTTTTTTAATCCTTTGTGTTTAAAAATTTCAAGTTAAGCTTCGTCCGTCAAGGACGACAAAACATGAGAGGAAGATAAATGAAAGGTCTATAGATTTATAAGGTTGAAGAAGCAAACAGTACTTGCACAAAATTAATCTTAGTCTTTAATGATGAATATATGACAATTATAATTTAAATTATGATAGATATTAGATAATTTTTTAGATATCTGACTTATTTTTTAGTCTTTAATGATGGATATATGACAATTATAATTTAAATTACTTGTAATGTCGTATTATGATCACTTATTTCATATTTATAAACTATTAATTCACTATATAATGCATTATTATTTTTTAAGGTGTAGCTCGCGTGTCGATATCGAGCCGAGTCGAGCCCCTTTTACTGCTCGTTGAGGAGCCGAGCCAAGTTCGGTCACCTAGCGATCCACATCGAGCCGAGCGCTCGGCTTAACTCGTTTCCAGCCTTATTGTTAACACAAACAACTTCAAAAGACATGTAAACCAAGCCTAAAACAGATAAGTAAACAATAATGTTTTTCTTGTTCCAACACTCTCCAAGTCTCCATTCTCACCCTAAAAAATTTCATGTCTTCCATCCGTAGCCTCCTCTGCCTCATGTTTTCATGTGTGCTCCATCTCTCCTCGATCCGTCCACGCGCATGTCCAGCTCCTGTGTTTTTTTTTTTTTTGTTTTCCGGCGCGCATCGGTGTGCGATTTAACCTGCCGCGCTCGGATGTGCGCAAATGATGATAGTGAGCCAAACGACAACGGCGGACATCAATGGTTCCTGGTTCAAATGATGTTAAATATAGCTGGTGCTTTTTACTGTCCATGTACAGATACAAAGGCCTATAGGCAAGTGCAAAGTTGGCTTTCTCGAGGGCGTGTTTTTAAATCTGGGTCCAGTTTTATTTAAGGGGACCGTTGGAGTATGCACAGTAATTTACCCCTATAATTTTTTAGCTTCTCTCGATAATCATTTTTCGGTGGAAATTTTTTAACATCCTTGAAATTGCTCTTAATATATTAACTTAAAAGAAAAGCAATACATTTAGGCCTAGTCTGTTTTCCTTCATTTTGAGGATTTAGAATCTAACTAATATATTAGACTATATTCTTTTAGAATGTGACTTTCCTCAACTTTCTTAAAATTATATATAAACCTGTCTCAAATTCATGGTGTGAGAGATTAAAATTAATTCCATATATTTACATGCTACTTTTTTAATGTGCAAATTATAGCATAATTTTTTACTTACTTCTCTATAGTTTAAGTGTAGTGTATAAGTATCTCTCATATAATTAAAATAATATATAAATATTATATATAAATATGTTTAAATTATGATTATTAAAATGAAATTCAATTTAGTTCTTACGTACTATATAGATGGATGGAAAGCTACGAGCGAGGCAACACCTTTCTCGTATAAGAAAAACCTTTTGTTTCTCTCAACACTTGATTTGGTACTCGCGTGGCACCTATAATTCAATGAATGACGATTAGAAGTCTACGACACAACTAGAGAACATCCGAATTTTTTGGAAACATCAATAACAAAATCAGAAGATTAAAGTCTAGTTTAGAAACTCTATTTTCCTATGAAATTTCTATTTTTCCTCCAAGGAAAAATCAACTTTTCCTTCAAAAAATAAAATCACTTACGCCCGTTTGAATCATTGGAATTGAATTCCACTCTAATAATAGTAATTTAGACATATATAAATTAAACTAATTCGATTTTATGTAAAATATATCAGTATACTATATTAACAAGATGTCGGAGATATTTGTGTGCTGCATTTTTACTATAGAGCAGTAAGTCTAAGACCAACTCCAGCCGACTCCCTCTCCCTATCCCTATCCGTATTCAGCACGGCCAATAGTATACAACGAGACCGTGCATCCGTCCCCGTTTCCAGCAGACTACGTATTTGCACTCCGCATGCAGACTGTGACAGCTGGGTCCCGCGAGCACCCGCGAGCGCATGCAGTCTTGTGCGGAGAGGAGAGAGAAAACGTGGAAAAGGGGAGTGCAGGTACACGGCGTGCTTTTTATGGAGACGGATACGGAGTCTGCTGGACTGATGAATAGTATGCTACGCTGTGCAAAAAACGAGATACGGAGCCGCATGCGGAGACTGCTGGAGTTGGTCTAAGATCGTCTTGTAAGTTAGAGAGTATAAACAAATTTTAGGAATACATAAAATCATTTCCATCCTTCGCCTAATGAATTTGAGATAAACTTATATCAAAACTTTAGAAATTAGTGAAATGATAAATTCTAAGCTAAATAGGTTACTTTATTAATTGATTTTCAATTCCTCTGAAATAAAAGGATCCAAACGTTCCACTAGGAAAATGGGATTCCGAAACTAACCCTAACAATTATATTAATGCAGGCATGTACGTCTTTCTTGTTATGCAAGTGTCAACGGTCGCAGCTGCTATCGCTGGATTGATGTGGACTTCCTATAGAAATAATGGCGAGTTTTTTCTTTTCTTTTGGCTACTAGTTAGTACTCCCTCCGTTTTAAATTACTACGTATAAAACATTTTAGTTAATAGTGTATAAAAAAACAAAATGTCTTATAGGCTGCTATGCTCTTATCAGCTTATCACATCGTGGAAAGCATTAAACCAAGTCAAACTATCGCTAATAATTTGACCGACGACCATGAAGAATGATTAATTGGTACTTGCAGTATTGTTCTGTAGCTCTAGTTCTGATCGGTCATGTTCCAAGCTTGCTAGGTGTGCCAAGGTTGTACGTAATTTGCTCTCATGTCTCCATCGATCCGTTGATAATTTGAAGACTTGTACTGTTTAACTGAACAAGCGTTATTCTATTTCGGATGGATTATTTATTAAGACGTGATGTATTACGCCAGCTGATCATGTACTTGGTTTCATATTAAGTTCTCTGGTATACATTTAATTATATGAGTGTTTAAATGTACTAGAGCTAGTAGTTAACAGTTGACTAAAAGTAGTTAAACCGTTACCTAAACTTTTTGGATGTCTTTAGATTATTTTATGACTTAAATATTAGTACTAGTGCATTCAAACATGCATATACCTTGTTTGTTTCAGTTTTTTTCAGGTTCTGACCACCAGAAGCTGCTGCAGATTGCCAAACGCGTAGCTTTTGAGTCTGCTTCTATGAGAATCATTTTAGTTCAAACTATCCAAAATTAACATGAAAATAGAATCAGTCGAGTCGTTTCGATAGTAGGAAACAATGCACTTTCTAAATCCTAAACTCTATAAACTCTTTTATCTTCCTCCGTATGTATGTAATCTCCACGATACTCAAATTCTTTCCACAGCCAGATTCTCAGAAAAGCTCCTAAAAAAAGCTAAACCAAATAAGTTCATAGTATACTCACTAGTACACAAAACATTTGTACTTGTGGTCATAGATGTATATCGGCTGGTAGTGGCTTCCGTCATCGTGAAAGGCTAATAAATATCGCAAACCTGAATTTCGTCTTCTAGTGCAAACACAAAGTTGACTTGTCTCTTGTGGTTCGGGTTGATGATGAGTGATTGTCAACGGGTAGCACTCTGGGGTAGTCAGTGGACTAACCAGAGTGTGAGATTATGCTTGTATAACCATATCGGTCGACTTGTGGTGTGTAGGTGTGGAGCATAGGAACGATGGTCGACGGCTGAGGTGAAGGTCATGCGGGCTCGTGCTCATGGACCAATGCGGTGAAGGGCGAGTGCTGGGTCTTGACTGACGGATCAGAGCAGCCAGGTGACCAACTGCGGTGGCTGACACGTCGGACACACACTTGTGCGAGGACGTGGTGGAGTGGACAGTGTTGCCGGCGTGGTCGAGGACTGGCAGGACACATGTCTGATCGTGGAGGACGTGCACGAGGTGCGGTACTCATGGCAGGTTTGATGGTTTGGGCCTCAAAACCACCCAGCGCTACGGATGGCGGGTTTTGCTGAGTTTGGGCCTCAAAACTCGGCGGTGGCGGTTCCGGAGGGAAGCGGTGGCGGCACGCGGCGTGATCGCCGAGGGTGCATCAAGGCGAAGCAACTCCGTGTGAAGGACGTGGCCGTCAGATCGAAAACCTAGGAGTTGATCCATTTCGCCTTCGGTGCAGTGGATAGGCTCTATGTAAATAGGGGTAGTTTAGGAAGTGAGAATAACCCTCTATAAATAGAGGGGAGGGCTGGTTAGTTCAGCATCTCTTGGCTGCCATTTGTTTTGAGCACTCATTCTAGAGCTCCTAGTTTTCTCTCTAGGTAGACACCAATTGAGCTGAGGGTTCCGCAGAGATTTTATACTTCGACTGTGTTCTTGATTTTCAAGTTTAATCAGAGGAAGGTGAAAGTCGCCTAGAGGGGGGTGAGTAGGCGTAATGTGAAATTTACAACTTTAAACACACACTATAAGCCGAGGTTAGTGTTAGAACTAAAATCAAGTCCGGGAGAGAGGGGGAAAACAAATCAAATGAGAATCAAGCGAATGAACACAGTGATTTATTTTACCGAGGTTCAATTCCAAAGAACCTAGTCTCCGTTGAGGAGGTCACAAAGACCGGGTCTATTTCAACCCTTTCCCTCTCTCAAACGGTCACTTAGACCGAGTGAGCCTTCTTCCTTGATCTCACGGGTCACTAAGACCCCGCAAGGACCACCACACACTTGGTGTCTCTTGCTTCACTTACAAAGCACTTGAGAGTAAGAGAATGAAAAGAAGAAAGGCAATCCAAGCGACAAGAACTCGAATGAACATAAAAATCTCTCTCTCACAAGCCATTAAGTGTTTGGAGTGGATTTGGGACTCGAAGAGGATTTGATCTTTTGTATTGTGTCTTGGAGTGAATGCTAGAGCTCTTGTATTGAATGTGATATTCAGAAAACTTGGATCCTTGAAGTTGTGGTGGTTGGGGGTATTTATAGCCCTCAACCACCAAGGTAGCCGTTGGGGAGGCTGCTGTCGATGGGACTGTCCGGTGCGCCACCGGACATACACTGTTCAGTGTCCGGTGTTCCGCCACGTCACCCAACCATTAGGGTTCTGGAGCAGTTGACCGTTGGTGCCTTTGTCTGCTTGTGGCACCGGACAGTCCGGTGCCCCTCTGACCCGCTGCTCTGACTTCTGCCGCGACACTGTAGCGCTGTCAGAGTCGACCGTTGCACGCAAGTAGCCATTACCCCGTTGGCTCACCGGACAGTCCGGTGGCACACTGGACAGTCCGGTGAATTATAGCGGAGTGCGCCTGTGTTTTCCCGAGAGTGGGTGCTTCGGATTTGTACGGGCATGGTGCACAGGACACTGTCCGGTGCGCCAAACCACAACACACTCAAGTCTTTGCTCCAGATCAATTTAATCCCTAACTTGAATCACCGGACAGTCTGGTGCCCCTCTGACCCGCTGCTCTGACTTCTGCCGCGACACTGTAGCGCTGTCAGAGTCGACCGTTGCGTGCAGGTAGCCATTACCCCGCTGGCTCACCGGACAGTCCGGTGGCACACCGGACAGTCCAGTGAATTATAGCGGAGTGCGCCTGCGTTTTCCTGAGAGTGGCTGCTCCAGATTTATACGGGCATTTATCACCCTAGTAGACCATGAATCATAATTAGAACAATCGGGAAGTAATATCTCAAGAGTTACCTCCTTGTTCTCCTTGGTCTTCTTGTTCTTTTGGGATCTTCTACGAGCCATCACTTCGAGTTGTTAGACTCAATATGAAGTGCTTAGCTCCGATACCAATTGAAAATCGCCTAAAGGGGGGGGGGGGATAGGCGAAACCTGAAAATTATAATACTAAATCCAAACTAGATCCGTTGATTAGTGGTTAGAACAAGATTCACAATTATCGAAGTATAAAACTAAGTCCTTTGCTTGCAATGAGTATTGTTTTCAAATAGTGCGGAATTTAATCAATAACAATAATATTAGAAATGTTAGTGGAAAATAATGCAAGAGGGCTTAGTTAAGAAGAAGATAAACACAAGTTCTTTCTTGCAATGAGTTGCTTCTCTAAATGAGAATTTGACTTGAAGCAACACAAAATAATGTTAGCAAAGAGTAGAGCAAGAGAACTTAGAAAGAGAGAGAACAAACAAATCACAAAGCAATAAACACACGAGACACGAGTGATTTGTTTTACCGAGGTTCGGCCCTTGAAGGCCTAGTCCTCGTTGAGGAGTCCACTAAGGACGGGTCTCTTTCAACCCTTTCTGTTGGGGACTTGTTCTCAAGTGCTAATAGTTAAGAACAAGGCAACATAGAAAATGTTAATCGTTAACGCCCTTCGTCCTCCGAAGCATTATTTCCCCTAGGATATAATGACTTACGGACGAAGGTTATGAAGGTCATACCTTCATAAATTCAAACAATGACGAAGGATGAAATATAAAGAATGTAAAAGAAAACAGGAACAATCATTTATTATTATTGAGCATAAACAAAAATATTATTGAACTACAAGTGTACCTTCAATCGGAAGGAAATGACAGTACAAGCGTGACGCAAAAAGCGAATGCCAAGTCAGCGTGAACAGTACGGGGATACTGTTCACCTATTTATAGACACGGGACACAGCCCTTACAAAATTACATTCATGCCCTTTACATTTGATAATAACTCTATAGTAGTCTATTGAGGTCTGAATAGCCTTTTCATCTTTAAGTCGGTTACACTCTTTGCTGTTACGCCGAAGCTTTCCTGCTCAACACCTTCGGCTCTGTATCAAGCTTCGTATTATTCCGGTCTACTGCAATGCCGACTTTAGTCCGAGGGTACCTGTTCACACATTGTACTACAGAAATACTGTTAAATCCTGTTTTTGAGGACCTTCGGACGCCGAAGGTCCCCAACAGTAGCCCCTCGCAATATTAATTTGTTTGAAATAATAAATTTAGATTGCGATATGGACGAAGGCTTTACGCCGAAGGTCCGAAAAAACACCTTCCCTTTGCTAGAATAGCAACATTCAATGACAAGTGGGGTCTTTCAACTTTCAACGCACCGAGCGTATAAATACGGCCATACCGCAAACTCATTTTGCACGCTTTCTGGCCAACCACTCCCGCTCACTCAATTTTTAGCTCTTGTGCGCTGTGATTTGCTAAGCTTTCAGCTTTGAAGCTTCGACTTTGAAAACAGTTTTTTAGTGTTTCCGAAGATGTCTGAAGCTGCTAAGAAGGCTGCTGCTGAGATGAAGCTGAGTCTTGATGAAGAGAAGAACTTAGGATTTCTTATAGCGATGTCGAAGACCAACACAGAAAAAATCACCAAGGAGATTCTAGAAGGGCTGTCTGAAGATACTGGTGACAGTGAAAGTTATGATGTGGACAGTGGTGGCGAAGACTCCGAAGATCGCCCCTGGCGACCAAGCCATTCAGTTTATGGTAAATCAACTATCAAAGAGAATCATCTTGTTAACATGAGAGGAAGGTATTTCCGGGATTTGTCCGTTGTGAGGGCCGACGAAGGGGAGAAGACTTGTCCACACCCCGAAGAGAATGAAGTCGTAGTGTTCCGAAGCTTTTTGAAGGCTGGGCTGCGATTGCCCTTGAGCAGCTTCGACGTGGAGGTGCTGAAGATTTTTGAAGTCTATCTTCACCAACTTACCCCCGAGGCAATCATAAGGCTGAATATCTTTGTGTGGGCCGTGCGAAGCCAAGGTCTGAAGCCTGATGCAAAAAGTTTCTGCAATATGCACGAATTATCATACGAGACAATACCTTGGGGTAAGGAACAGTATCACAATAACTTTGGCTGCTACAATTTTGTTTCTCGGTCTGGATCAAGCTGCCCCGTGCCAACTTTTCGGAAAAGATGGCCCAGCGGCTGGATGACAGAATGGTTCTATGTAAAAAATGATCTGAAAGCACGAGAAGATATCAAGGGTATAATTATGCGCCCTATTTGGCAAAGCTTCGGCCTTCGCAGGCCGAAGGTTGAAATGAATGAAGCTGCCGAAGAATGCCAGAGAGCCTTCGGCATTGTCTGTTCTTTTATAGGAACAAGGGACTTAGTACAAGAGCACATCGCTTTCAGGGTGTGGCCGCTTGCAGAGAAATGGGAAATGCCACAAGAAACCATTAAAGAGGCCGACGAAGGTGGACTTGTCAGGTTTAAGTACACTTTTAAGTTTGGAGATAAATTTATTGAACCAGATGATGAGTGGTTGAAAAGCATTGATAATTTAAGTGATGAGCTGCTTGGTACCTACTCGAAGGCCGAAGATACTGCAATGTCAGCAGCCTTCGGAGGCCGAAAAAAGAAGAGGCTGAATCGGGTATTTGATGCTATTGGGTTTGTCTACCCTGACTATTGCTATCCCACCCGAAGGCAGAAAAGAAAAAACACAACCTCTGCAAAAGAAGAAACTGCAGCTGCTCCTAGCGAGCCAGAACCGAAAAGGAAGAAGATAAAGGTTCTCACGCATCGGCCGCGCTATATTGAACCAGCTTCGGTGCCTGAGTTTACCGGAGAAACTTCTTCGGCCACCGAAGCTAAAAAAACCAGCCGAGCCAACTTTGCTGCCAGAAGTCGCAGAAACGGCCGAAGTGCCAACAAAGACAAAATTGGAGCAATCAAAGATTTTGTTACCAGAAACGAAAGAGAAGGCCGAAGCGCCATTCACAGAAAAAATGGAAGAGATAAAGGAAACAACTGAGGGCTCCAAAACATCAGAAGTTTTGAGTCCTACAGCAATCATTGGGACAGCAAAAAATGAAAAAGTGCCAGCCGTAACTCCGAAGAGAAAGAGAATGGCTAATGTGCTAGATGTACTAGAAACGATCAAATCTTTGAGCACACCTCCGAAGAAGGCTGCTGTTACTCCTGAAACAACAGTTGAAACTTCTGGTTCTACAATCCCAGAGCAAGGGGCTGAAGCCGAAGCTGGGCCCTCAGAGCCCGTAAAGGGAAAACCTTTGGAAAGTGAGGCAGAAAAAATAACAAAGCCAACTTTTGTTGAAGAAACCGGTGTTGTTGCCCCCGAAGCATCCCCCAAAATTCGTGATTATATTTTCCGTCATGCTTCGGGGAAAAAATTATCAGAAAAAGAAGAACAAGAGGCCCAGCATTATGCCCAAAAACTGAAATATCCAAAGGGGGCGTTAATATTTAATGGCAGTGGAGAAGAAGACTTCTTGTATTGTCTTCCCGACAGCAAGGAAATTTCTGTCTGCCGGGAGATGAGCAAGAGCTTCGGATTCCCGACTTTAGAAGACGGGCTCTCAGTGCTGTCGAAGAACGATCTGGCCGACAGCCTGGCTTACAATAGCTTAAAGGTACGATATATGAAATCCTTGTATTTTTCTGTTCGTTTAAACCCACTGACACACACACATATTTCTTTTTGCAGGGCTTGATACTTAGCAATGCTCTTAGAGCACAGAAAGATGCTGAAGACGAAGGGTGTACAATAGCCCTGAGCAACCTTCGTTCCGAAGTAATTGAACTGAGGAACGAAGGTCTCGAAAAAGACAAAATATTATACTCATTGATAAATAAAATAAAAGAGGACGAAGCTGCTTTTAAAATTCAAGCTGAAGCTCAGAAACGCGAAATTGAAGACCTTCGGAAACAACTGGCCAGAGCCAAGGAAGAACGCATACTTGAAGAAACAAAGCGTGAACTCAGCGATCAATGGGCAGATCACCTAGAAGTGACTGTTGAAGAGCTTCGTTCGTCCAAAAAGAGATGCTACAATAAATCTATAGATTGTGTCAAGAAATTAAAGGCTAGCTTCGCCAAGGTCGGCGCATTCTCAAGTGAGGAAAACTTTTCAAGAGGCAATCCCGAAGGTGTCATCGAATGGATTAACCACGAAGCCGAAGCCTTTGAAGAAATTTTAAATAGCCGAGGAGATATATGTGCCTTCTCTGGCGCCAGAGGGATTGCCACTATCTTAGAGAAGGAGGGCTGTGAACATGTAAAAATTTTAGCACAGTCCGAAGCTGCTTTGTCCTTTGAAGATACAAAAGATCCTTCGGCCGAAGCTAGTATAATTGGTGGAAAGTTTTTTACTAATATCTGGGATAATGGTGGCCGAGAGATGGCCGGAGAAATTATTCGAAGAAGTGAAAAGGGGATTCACGATGCTAGAGAAGTAGCTGAGGCTGCTAAAAAGAGCGCAGAGGCCGAAGGTCAATTAGGTATCAACTAATAGTTTTTATCGTGTTGTAATCTTAGGCTTTAAGATTTGTTTATGATTTGTAATAGCAAAGTAGCCGTGTCCTGTCCTTCCTCAGATCCTACTGAAGTATCTCCGGGTGCACGGCCTAAGGGTGACGATGAGATTAAAAAGATGGCTGAAGCTATTATGGATGAAGTTGTCGATCGACTGTTGAACGAAGCTGCAGAAGTGGTACTTAGGGAAGACTAGATGCTATTGTAAAAACATTTTAAATGTAACATGTGTAATATCTTGTAATCCTGTATGTAACATATTTGTTTTATTTTTCTTTATGGTTCAATTCTTTACGATGCATGAAACTTTACATACGTACCTTTTTTGAGTCTTTGGCGAAAAACACCTTCCCTTCTTTTCATGCTTCGTGAAGAAGAATTACCATTTATCACAACAATATCCGAAGTATCCTGGAAAGTTTTGAAGCTTCGTAGAAACATTCTTCAAGGCTATACTTCAGAGATCAATATTGTTTCTCCTTGTTACTTGGCATGATTTGCCCCTTTTTCAAAGCGTTTTTCCGAAGATTGATATCATATTTCCTTATGCCACATGCAGTATGATGTATGATGCTTATGTTATGCAAAGATGATGTGATGATGCTATGCTATGTAAGGTGATATTCCGAAGATACACGCATATTTGCGCGATAAAACACATAATCTTTTTGTGAATCAGCATTGACTTTTCGCTATAAGCCTCCCTTAGGAGCTTCTTCGCCTTTTACTTCAGCGGAATCAGCGTTGACTTTTCGCTGTAAGCTCTGCATTCCCTTAGGAACGTCTTTGGAGCTTCTTCGCCTTTTACTTAGGCGGTATCAGCGTTGACTTTTCGCTGTAAGCTCTGCATTCCCTTAGGAACGTCTTTGGAGCTTCTTCGCCTTTTACTTAGGCGGTATCAGCGTTGACTTTTCGCTGTATGCTCTGCATTCCTTTTGGAACGACTTTGGAGCAGAAAACTTACACTGCGCTCCCTTCGGAACGACTTTTTGTGACTTCGTCAAACTTACTCTACGTTCCTTAGAACGACTTTTTGTTGCTTCGAAGAATTTTCGATAGTCCGAAGGTCCTTTTTATTATCACAAGCCTGTGAAGAAAACATATTTCTCTTGTAGGAATCAACGAAACTAATTACATAAAACCTAAACAATGTCCTTTATTACAGAAAATAAAACTGAATGAAAAAGATTGCTATTAAGGTAGGATATTTGTCAATAGATGTGCTTTGATTCTGGCACAGTGCTATTGACCGTGCGAGCTTCGGACTGTTCTCTGAAGTCCCTTTGATGCGGAGCATATTGGCTCCCTTCTGGCTGCTGGCCTTGTTGCAACGGAGGTGGAGGCGGAGGCTGTTGCCAGGAAGCTTGAGGCTGACTCGCCGAAGCAGCAGAGACTGCAGGATGGTTGCCCACATATTCTGGGATGTAGGGCGAATGATACGAAGCTGTATGCATGACCTGCTTCGGCTGGGCTTGTTGTGCTGCTGCTTCAGCTATTTCCTTTTGCTTCTGTATAGTAACATGGCACATCCTGGTAGTATGGCCTTTGTTCTCACCGCAGAATAAGCAAAAGATTCTTCTCGGTTGATCGCCAAATCTTCCTCCGAAGCCCCTGGCGCCTCTGCCTCTTGGAGCTGGTGGCCGGAAGGAGCTTTGCTGTTGTCCAGAAGCCTGTGAGGAGCATTGTGGCCTTTGTTGTTGGCTTCCTCTGTCATCATTTTGTGTAGAATTGTGAATTGATCTCACATGCCTCGGGTAAAACCTCCCTCCGAAGCCCCTGGTCATTTCAGAAAACCTGAAAGCCTCCTCCCTTCTTTGGCGAAAATCATTGTCGGCCCGAATGTATTCATCCATTTTCTGGAGAAGCTTCTCCAAAGTTTGAGGAGGCTTCCTGGCGAAGTACTGAGCTGACGGACCTGGCCGAAGCCCCTTGATCATGGCCTCGATGACAATTTCATTGGGCACCGTTGGTGCCTGTGCCCTCAGACGCAAGAACCTTCGGACATATGCCTGAAGGTATTCTTCGTGGTCCTGAGTGCACTGGAACAGAGCCTGAGCAGTGACCGGCTTCGTCTGAAATCCTTGAAAGCTGGTTAACAACAAATCCTTCAGCTTCTGCCATGAAGTGATCGTTCCTGGTCGAAGGGAGGAATACCAGGTTTGAGCAACACTTCTGACAGCCATAACGAAAGATTTGGCCATGACTGAAGCATTGCCACCGTACGAAGACACTGTTGCTTCGTAGCTCATCAAAAACTGCTTCGGGTCTGAGTGGCCATCAAATACGGGGAGCTGAGGCGGCTTGTAGGACGGAGGCCAAGGTGTAGCCTGTAACTCAGCGGACAGGGGAGAAGCATCATCAAAAACAAAATTCCCATGATGGAAATTGTCATACCAGTCATCTTCGTTGGGAAAGCCCTCCTGATGAAGGTCTTGATGCTGAGGCCTTCGGTGTTGCTCATCCTGAGCAAGATGACGAACTTTTTCAGAGGCTTCATCTATCTGCCTCTGCAGTTCAGCTAGCCTGGCCATCTTCTCCTTCTTGCGTTGAACCTGCTGCTGAAGGATTTCCAGATTTTGAATCTCCTGATCTAGATCATCCTCCGGAGGTGTTGGACTGGTAGCCTTCCTCTTCTGGCTTCGTGCCTCTCTAAGAGAAAGGACGTCTTGATTGGGGTCCAGCGGCTGCAGCGTGCCAGCCCCTGGTGCTGAAGCCTTCTTCGGCGGCATGACGAAGGTGATGCTTGTCGAAGGTGTTGAAAAGCTCAAGAAATGGAAGTGAGTTCACCGGAGGTGGGCGCCAATGTTGGGGACTTGTTCTCAAGTGCTAATAGTTAAGAACAAGGCAACATAGAAAATGTTAATCGTTAACGCCCTTCGTCCTCCGAAGCATTATTTCCCCTAGGATATAATGACTTACGGACGAAGGTTATGAAGGTCATACCTTCATAAATTCAAACAATGACGAAGGATGAAATATAAAGAATGTAAAAGAAAACAGGAACAATCATTTATTATTATTGAGCATAAACAAAAATATTATTGAACTACAAGTGTACCTTCAATCGGAAGGAAATGACAGTACAAGCGTGACGCAAAAAGCGAATGCCAAGTCAGCGTGAACAGTACGGGGATACTGTTCACCTATTTATAGACACGGGACACAGCCCTTACAAAATTACATTCATGCCCTTTACATTTGATAATAACTCTATAGTAGTCTATCGAGGTCTGAATAGCCTTTTCATCTTTAAGTCGGTTCCACTCTTTGCTGTTACGCCGAAGCTTTCCTGCTCAACACCTTCGGCTCTGTATCAAGCTTTGTATTATTCCGGTCTACTGCAATGCCGACTTTAGTCCGAGGGTACCTGTTCACACATTGTACTACAGAAATACTGTTAAATCCTGTTTTTGAGGACCTTCGGACGCCGAAGGTCCCCAACACTTTCCCTCTCTCAACCGATCCCAAGATCGGCGAGCTCTTCTTCTTCTCAAGGATCACTTAAGACCCCGCAAGGATCACCACACACTTAGGTGTCTCTTGCTAGCTTTACAAGCCTCCAAAACTTTGGAGGAAGTTCAATGGGAGTCAAAACTCCACGCACAAATGAACGCAAAATGAAGCACACACTTTCTCTCAATGAATCTCACAAGGCACTAGAGCTAAACTAACACGAGAGATTTTCTTTTGCTTGCTCTCTCTTTTGTGGCACTTGTGTGCGTTGTAGTGGTCTAAATCTTGTGTATAGGATGGATCAATGAATAGAGGTGGTTGGGAGGGCTTGAATATGTCAACTATATGACTTGGAATGTTGCTTGGGCTCCCACCCCTTGAAGTGGCCGGTTGGGGTGGTATTTATAGCCACCAACCAAATTGTAGCCATTGGAGAAGGCTGCTGGCGATGGGCGCACCGGACAGTGTCCGGTGTGCCGCCACGTCACCCTGTCGTTAGGGCTTGGAGCTGGTCGACCGTTGGAGGCTTTGTCCTCATGTGGCACCGGACAGTCCAGTGCCCCTATGACCTGCTGCTCTGACTTCTGCTGTGTTACTGTGCTGCACTGTTCATCCGACAGAGTCGACCGTTGCGCGCAGATAGCCGTTGCTCCGCTGGTGCACCGGACAGTCCGGTGGCACACCGGACAGTCCGGTGAATTATCGGAGCTGCGCCTGGGAAACCTGAAGCTGTGGAGTTGGAGTTGATTCACCTTGATGCACCGGACACTGTCCGATGGTGCATCGGACACTGTCCGGTGGCACACCGGACAGTCCGGTGCGCCTGACCAGGGCACACTTCGGTTTCCTTTTTGCTCCTTTCTTTTGAAGCCTAACTTGTTCTTTTTATTGATTTGTGTTGAACCTTTGGCACCTGTAGAATGTATGATCTAGAGCAAACTAGTTAGTCCAATCATTTGTGTTGGGCAATTCAACCACCAAAATTATTTCGGAAAAGGTTTGACCCTATTTCCCTTTCATACGGGCATGGTGCACCGGACACTGTCCGGTGCGCCAAACCACAACACACTCAAGACTTTGCTCCGGATCAATTTAATCCCTAACTTGAATCTTTTATTGGTTTGTGTTGAACCTTATGCACCTGTAATACATGAGTTCTAGAGCAAACTAGTTAGTCCATATGTTTGTGTTGGACATTCAACCACCAAAATTAATTGTAGGAAAAGGTTAACCCTATTTCCTTTTCAATCTCCCCCTTTTTGGTGATTGATGCCAACACAAACCAAAGCAAATATATAAAGTGCAGAAATGAACTAGTTTGCATATGGTAAGTGCATAGGTTACTTGGAATTAAACCAATTGATAATCTCACTAGATATGAATGGATTGCTTTTCTTTTATTTAATATTTTGGACCACATTTGCACCACTTGTTTTTGCAAATAATTTTGGAAAATCTTTTTCAAATAGTCAAAGGTATATGAATAAGATTGCGAGAAGCATTTTCAAGATTTGAAATTTCTCCCCCTATTTCAAATGTTTTTCTTTGACTAAATGAAACTCCCCCTAAATGAAATTCTCCTCTTAGCTTTCAAGAGGGTTTTGAAATAGATACCAATTTGAAAATTTGACTTTTAAAGATACCAATTGAAGAATTAATTGTAAATTATATACCAATTGATATTTTATTTTCACAACTTAAGTGAAGCATAAATACAAATTAACAAATGCCAATTAAAACTTGATTTCGAATTTTTTTGAAATGGTGGTGGTGCAGTCCTTTTGCTTTGGGCTTAATATTCTCTCCCCCTTTGGCATTAATCGCCAAAAACGGAGACTTTGAGAGCCCTTTCATACTTTCTCCCCCATTGGTAAAAGATATATGAGTGAAAGATTATACCAATTTGAGAGATGTGTGGGAGTAACAACAAAGTGTAAATGATACCGTCAGAGTTGGAGTGGAAGCCTTGTCTTTGCCGAATACTCCATTTCCCTTTCAATCTACGACTTAGTATAGAAATACACTTGGAAACACATTAGTCATAGTCTTGGTACAAGAATAATAAGAAATATGCATTTGTACCACAATGAAAGAGACATGATCAAGGTATATAAATGAGCTATGTGTGCAATGTTTCACTCAAAGTTCCGAGAATCAAGTATATTTAGCTCATTCCTAAGTTTGCTAAAGGTTTTCTCATCTAATGGCTTCATAAAGACATTGGCTAATTGATTTTTGGTGATTACATAAGCTATTTCGATATCCCCCCATTGTTGGTGATCTGTCAGAAAGTGATACCGAATGTCTATGTGCTTAGTGCGGCTGTGTTCAACGGGATTATCCGCCATGCGGATTGCACTCTCATTATCACATGGGAGAGGGACTTTGCTCAATTTGTAGCCATAGTCCCTGAGGGTTTGCCTCATCCAAAGTAATTGCGCACAACAATGGCCTGCGACAATATACTCGGCTTCGGCGGTGGAAAGAGCTACTGAGTTTTGTTTCTTTGAAGCCCATGACACCAGGGATCTTCCTAGAAACTGACAAGTACCTGATGTGCTCTTTCTATCAATTTTACACCCTGCCCAATCGGCATCAGAATATCTTATTAAATCAAAAGTGGATCCCTTGGGGAACCAAAGCCCAAACTTAGGAGTGTAAACTAAATACCTCATGATTCTCTTCACGGCCCTAAGGTGAACTTCCTTAGGATTGGCTTGGAACCTTGCACACATGCATACAGAAAGCATAATATCCGGTCGAGATGCACATAAATAGGGTAAAGATCCTAACATCGACCGGTATACCTTTTGATCTACGGATTTACCTCCCGTGTCAATGTCGAGATGCCCATTTGTTGCCATGGGAGTCTTGATGGGTTTGCCATCCTTCATCCCAAACTTCTTAAGTATGTCTTGAATGTACTTTGTTTGGCTGATGAAGGTGCCCTCTTGGAGTTGCTTGATTTGGAATCCAAGGAAATACTTCAACTCCCCCATCATAGACATCTCGAATTTCTGTATCATGATCCTACTAAACTCTTCACAAGTTGATTTGTTAGTATATCCAAATATAATATCATCAACATAAATTTGGCATACGAACAAATCTTTTGCAACAGTTTTAGTAAAAAGGAGTAGGATTAGCTTTACCGACTTTGAAGCCATTAGTGATAAGAAAATCTTTTAGGCATTCATACCATGCTCTTGGGGCTTGCTTGAGCCCATAAAGCGCCTTTGAGAGCTTATACACATGGTTAGGGTACTCACTATCTCCAAAGCCGGAAGGTTGCTCAACATAGACCTCTTCCTTGATTGGTCCATTGAGGAAGGCACTTTTCACGTCCATTTGGTAAAACTTAAAGCCATGGTAAGTAGTATAGGCAAGTAATATACGAATTGACTCAAGCCTAGCTATGGGTGCATAAGTTTCATCAAAGTCCAAACCTTTGACTTGTGAATAACCTTTGGCCACAAGTCGGGCTTTGTTCCTTGTCACCACACCATGCTCATCTTGCTTGTTGCGGAATACCCACTTGGTACCTACAACATTTTGATTAGGACGTGTAACTAAATACCATACCTTATTCCTTGTGAAGTTGTTGAGCTCATCTTGCATTGCAAGCACCCAATCCGGATCTCTTAGCGCATCCTCTATCCTGTATGGCTCAATAGAGGAAACAAAAGAGTAATGTTCATAGAAATGAGCAACTCGAGATCTAGTGGTTACCCCCTTGTGAATGTCACCAAGGATGGAGTTGACGGGGTGATCTCGTTGAATTGCTTGGTGGACTCTTGGGTGTGGCGGTCTTTGACCCTGAATTTCTTGATCATCTTCCTTGTCTTCATTTTCTTCATCTCCCCCTTGATCATTGTCCTCCTCTTGAGGTGGCTCATTCTCTTGATCTTCATTTTCATCAACTTAAGCCTGATCCTCATCTTGGGTATGTGGAGATGCTTGGTTGGAAGATGATGGTTGATCTTGTGCTTGTGGAGGCTCTTCGGATTCCTTAGGACACACATCCCCAATGGACATGTTCCTTTGCGCGACTCACGGAGCCTCTTCATCATCTAATTCATCAAGATCAACTTGCTCCACTTGGGAGCCATTAGTCTCATCAAACACAATGTCACAAGAAACCTCAACTAATCCAGTGGATTTGTTGAAGACTCTATATGCCCTTGTGTTTGAGTCATAACCAAGTAAAAAGCCTTCTACAGCTTTAGGAGCAAATTTAGATTTTCTACCTCTTTTAACAAGAATAAAGCATTTACTCCCAAAGACTCTAAAATATGAAACATTAGCCTTTTTACTAGTGAGGAGTTCATATGATGTCTTCTTGAGGATTCGGTGAAGATATAACCGGTTGATGGAGTAGCAGGCAGTGTTAATCGCCTCGGCCCAAAACCGGTTTGGTGTCTTGTGCTCATCAAGCATGGTTCTTGCCATATCCAGTAGAGTTCTATTCTTCCTCTCCACTACACTATTTTGTTGAGGTGTGTAGGGAGAAGAGAACTCATGCTTGATGCCCTCTTCCTCAAGAAAACCTTCCGTCGCATTATCGCTTCTTATCTTTTTTATCCTTAGTTCGAACTCATTTTGAGCCCGTCTTAAGAATCCCTTTAAGGTCTCTTGGGTTTGTGATTTTTCCTGCAAAAAGAACACCCAAGTGAAGCGAGAATAATCATCCACAATAACTAGACAGTACTTACTCCCGCCGATGCTTATGTAAGCTATCGGGCCGAATAGATCCATGTGGAGTAGCTCGAGTGGCCTGTCAGTCGTCATGATATTCTTGTGTGGATGATGGGCTCCAACCTGCTTTCCTGCTTGGCATGCGCTACACAACCTGTCTTTCTCAAAATGAACATTTGTTAGTCCTAAAATGTGTTCTCCCTTTAGAAGTTTGTGGAGATTCTTCATCCCAACATGGGCTAGTCGGCGATGCCAGAGCCAACCCATGATAGTCTTAGCAATTAAGCAAAGTATAGCTGGCCCTCTAGCACTCCCTTAAAAGCTATTGAATCATCACTCCTTCTAAAGACAGTAACACCTATATCAGTAAAAAGACAGTTGTAGCCCATTTTACATAATTGAGAAACAGAAAGCAAATTATAATCTAAAGAATCTACAAGAAAAACATTGGAAATGGAACGGTCAGGAGATATAGCTATTTTACCCAAACCTTTGACCAAACCTTGATTTTCATCCCCGAATGTGATAGCTCGTTGGGGATCTTCATTTTTCTCATAGGAGGAGAACATCATTTTCTCCCCTGTCATGTGGTTTGTGCACCCGCTATCGATTATCCAATTTGAACCACCGGATGCATAAATCTACAAAACAATTTAGGCTTTATTCTTAAGTATCCAAATAGTCTTGGGTCCTTCGACATTAGAAACAAGCACCTTGGGTACCCAAACACAAGTCTTTGGACTCTTGTGTTTGCCCCCAACATATTTGGCAAGTACTTTGCCTGATTTGTTAGTTAAAACATATGATGCATCAAAAGTCTTAAATGAAACATTATGCTCATTTGATGTAGTAGGAATTTTCTTTTTAGGCATTTTAATGTGAGTGGTATGCCTAGAACTAGAAGCCTCATTTTTATACATGAATGCATGATGAGAAACATTATGAGGTTTCCTAGCATGAATGAATCTTCCTAATTTTGTGCTCAGGATAGTTAGCAGGATATAAAATGTAACCCTTTTTATCCTGAACCATGGGAGCCTTGCCCTTAACAAAAATAGACAATCTTTTAGGGGCATTAAGTTTGACATTGCTCTCCTGTTGGAAACCAATGCCATCCTTGATGCCAGAGCGTCTCCCATTATAAAGCATGCTACGAGCAAATTTAAAATTTTCATTTTCGAGCTCATGCTCGGCAATTTTAGCATCTAATTTAACTATATGATCATTTTGTTTCTTAATCATGGCAAGGTGATCATCTATAGCTTCAACATTAATATCTCTACATCTAGTGCAAATGGAAACATGCTCAACAGTAGATGTAGATGGTTTGCAAACATTTAATTCTTCTATCTTAGATTTTAATCTAGCATTCTCATCTCTAAGACAGGAAACAGAATCATTGCAAACATTTAATTCTTTGACCTTAGAAACTAAGCTAGCATTTTCATTTCTAAGGCTAAAAATTGAATCATGACAAATGATAAGCTCCTTAGATAAATTTTCACATTTCTCTACTTCCTGAGCATAAGCATTTTTCAATTTAACAAATTTTTTGTTCTCTTTAATTAGGAAGTCCTCTTGGCTACCCAAGAGTTCATCCTTCTCATTAATTGCTTCAATTAATTCATTTAACCTTTTCTTTTGGTCCATGCTAAGGTTGGCAAATAAAGACATTAAATTATCTTCACTATCACTAGAGCTACCCTCATCACTAGATGTTGTATATTTTGGGGCGGCTCTAGAGTGTACCTTCTTTTTCTTGCCGTCCTTAGCCATTAGACACTTGTGGCCGACGTTGGGAAGAGGAGGCCCTTGTTATCGGCGATGTTGGCAGTGTCCTCGTCGGAGGAGGAGTCGGTGGAGCTCTCATCGGAGTCCCGTTCCCGACATATGTGGGCATCGCCGCCCTTCTTCTTGTAGTACCTCTTCTTCTCCTTCTTCTCCTTCTTGTCGTCGTCCTTGTCACTTTCACTAGTTATAGGACATTTAGCAATAAAGTGACTGGACTTACCACACCGGTAGCATACCTTCTTGGAGTGGGACTTGTAGTTTTTCCCTCTCCTTTTCTTTAGGATTTGGCGGAAACTCTTGATGATGAGCGCCATTTTCTCATTGTCGAGCTTGGAGGTGTCGATAGGAAGCCTACTTGATGTAGACTCCTCTTTCTTCTCTTCCGTCGCCTTGAATGCGACCGGTTGCACCTCGGGTGTGGAGGTGGCGCCTTGCTCCAAGTTGACAATATGTTTGGAGTCTTTGATCATTAGCTCAAAGCTCACAAACTTGCCTATCACTTCCTCGGGAGACATTAGTTTATATCTAGGATCCCCATGAATTAATTGCACTTGAGTAGGATTGCAAAAAACAAGGGATATTAGAATAACCTTGACCATTTCATGGTCATCCCACTTGGTGCTCCCGAGGTTGCGCACTTGGTTCACCATGGTTTTTAGCCGGTTGTACATTGCTTGTGGCTCTTCTCCTTTGTTGAGGACAAAATGACCGAGCTCCCCCTCGATCGTCTCCCGCTTGGTGATCTTGGTCACCTCGTCCCCTTCATGCGCCGTTTTGAGGACGTCCCAAATTTCCTTGGCGATCTTTAACCCTTGCACATTATTATACTCCTCTCAACATAGAGAGGCGAGGAGTATAGAAGTTGCTTGGGAGTTAAAGTGACGTATTTGGGTGGCCTCGTCCGAGTCGTAGTCCTTGTCCCCCACCTGTGGTACCTGCGCTCCAAATTCAACTATATCCCATATGCTTTCGTGGAGTGAGGTTAGATGATGCCTCATTTTATCACTCCACATACAATAATCTTCACCATCAAAATATGGTGGTTTGCCTAGGGGAACGAAAAGTAATGGAGCATGCTTTGAAATACGAGGATAGCGTAAGGGCATCTTACTATACTTCTTGCGCTCATGGTGCTTAGAAGCGACGAACGACTCGGAGCTTGATGTTGTTGGGGGTCTGCTTCGTTGCCGAAGGTCCTGTAAGAAGAAACACCTTTGGAAGATCAACACAGAAGCAACACCGAAGCTACCATCTAGGAAGCTTCGGCAAAGCGACATGCCTTGAGACGAAGGGTTGCACCGACTTAAAGATGAAAAGACCAATCAGCCCATGATAATTTGTGTCATGATTGTAACTAGTTGTAAAGGACATAAATGTAATTTCACACAGGCTGCGCCCTGTGCCTATAAATAGACGAACAGTACCCCTGTACTGTTCACGCTGATTTGTAATCGCTTGTGCATCACGCCTGTACCTTTGCATTTTTGTCAAGCCGAAGGTACAAATGTAATTTAATATTGTTCTTATTCATTCATGATTATATAACAAAAGATATATTTTGATGCCATATGATTATCCATGTTATTTCTCATGTTTCATATGCTTCGTCTTTCATTGTTATATGCTGTGATGATGAAGGTACGTCCTTCATAACCTTCGTCCGAAGATCGTTATATCCGTAGGGAAATAATGCTTCGAAGGACAAAGGGCATTAACCATTCACCTATTTTTGTGTTGCCTTGTTCTTAATTCATAGCATTTGAGAACAAGTCCCAACATTGGCGCTCACCTCCAGTGAATTCACTTCCACTTTTGAGCTGATGGCTTCGTTCAAAAACCACGTCGAAGCACCTTCGGCTACGAAGCTGGTGCTACCGATAATAGGTGGCTCAAGTTCAGAGTCGGCTAACAAGAAACAGAAGAAGGAAGCACAGAGAAGGGTACAACATGTTGGGGGTGCAGGGACCCTTCATTAAATCAAAATGGTCCCACATCCCAATCACCTTCTCCTAGGAGGACCTTCAGCTCAAAGATTACCCTCATAATGATGCTATGGTCATATCTTGTGTCATCAAGGGATTTCTGGTCCATAATGTTTTGGTTGATACAGGCAGCGCAACGGATATCATATTTGCTAAGGCCTTCAGACAGATGCAAGAACCAGAGGATAAGATTCATGATGCTACACATCCTCTATGTGGCTTCGGAGGAAGGCAAATTGTAGCGCTCAGCAAAATCACAATGCCAGTGACCTTCGGCTTTGTCCACAACACAAGGACTGAACAGGTTGTCTTTGACATTGTTGACATGGAGTACCCATATAATGCAATCATTGGTCGAGGAACACTTAATGATTTTGAAGCAATACTTCATCTAGCATACCTATGCATGAAGATACCTTCGGAACAAGGGCCCATTGCTGTCCATGTGAGTCAAGAAGCTGCCAGAAAAGCTAAAGGAAACTGGTCAGATTCAAAGGCAATTTATAATATAGATGGAGCCGAAGTCTGTGAGCAGTACAAATACAAAAGAGAGAAGGCTACTTCGGCGGATCAGCCGAAGCCTATGCTTCTATGTGAAGATATAGCAGAGCAAAAGGTACTGCTGGGGTCTTAGCTCTCTGAAGAGCAAGAGAAGACTTTGATAAGATTTCTATTCAACAATAAAGATGTCTTTGCTTGATCAGCCAATGATCTTTGTGGTGTCAACAGAGATGTCATTGAACATTCACTCAACGTGGATCCATCTTTCAGGCCAAGAAAACAAAGGCTTCGGAAAATGTCCGACGACAAAGCTGAAGGTGCTCGGAACGAAGTGAAGAGACTTCTTAGTGCCGGCGTTATCAGAGAAGTAAAATACCCAGAGTGGCTAGCCAACACTGTTATGGTGAAGAAGGCCAACGGTAAATGGAGAATGTGCATTAATTTTACAGATCTTAACAAGGCTTGTCCAAAAGATGAGTTCCCATTGCCAAGAATAAATTCTCTAGTACATGCAGTAGCTTCTTCAGAGCTCATGAGTCTACTGGACTGTTACTCAGGCTACTACCAAATCTGGATGAAGAAGGAAGATGAGCCAAAGACTAGCTTCGTAACCCCTAGTGGCACATATTGCTATCTTTGGATGCCTGAGGGGCTTAAAAATGCTGGAGGAATCTTCAGCAGAATGACAACCAAGGTCCTTCATTCTCAAATAGGCAGGAATGTACTGACCTATGTTGATGATATCATAGTGAAAAGCACGAAGCAAGAAAATCACATTGCTGATTTGCAAGAGACATTTGCCAATTTCAGGCAAGCTGGCCTGAAGTTAAATCCAGAAAAATGTGTTTTGGGGTGAAGAAGGGCAAGTTCCTTGGCTGTTTAGTATCAACGAAGGGAATTGAAGCCAACCCAAGCAAGATCGAAGCTATTCTTCGGATGGAGCCGCCAAGCACAAAGAAGGGGGCCCAACGTCTGGCAGGAAGACTGGCATCATTAAATAGATTCATATCTAGATCAGCAGAAAGATATTTGCCGTTCTTTGAAATATTGAAGTCAGCCGAAGTTTTCCAATGGGGATTGGTTCAACAAAAAGCCTTCGAAGATCTGAAGCAATATTTGATTGATTTAATAACACTAACTCCACCTGCACCAGGGGCTCCATTGCTCTTATATGTGGCGGCTTTGCACTCCGTAGTAAGTGTGGCGCTTGTACAGGAGAAGCTAGATGGCCAAGTCAAAAAGCAAGCTCCAGTGTACTTCATCTCCGAAGTTTTAAGCTTATCAAAGAAAAATTATACAGAATTGGAGAAGGTGTTATATGCTGTGTTAATGGCCTCCAGGAAGCTTCCGCATTATTTCCAAGCATATCACATAATTGTTCCTTCGTCACAGCCTCTGAAGGACATAATGAGGAATAGAGAAGCTACTGGAAGGATTGGAAAATGGGCTGCGGAGCTTAATGAATTTGCTATTGACTATGTGCATAGATCTTCAATTTAGTCCCAGGCGTTAGCGGACTTCATCACTGATTGGACGCCAGGGGCTCAGGAAGAAGAAATAAACAAAGACGTCGAAGCTTGGATAGTGTTCTGTGATGGTTCTTGGGGAACCTTTGGTGCAGGAGCGGCTGCTGTCCTAGTCGTGCCTTCGAAAGTCAAAACATGTTATGCAGCAAGGCTTGACTTCAGTTGCACAAATAATATTGCCGAATACGAAGCACTTCTGTTGGGGCTTTAGAAGTTAAGTGCAATGGGAATAAGATGGGCCATCCTGAAAACTGATTCTCAACTCATTTCTGGCCATGTAGACAAAAGTAGCAAGGCAAGAGACCCGAAGCTTGAAAAATATCTGGATACAGTTCGAAGGTTGGAGGCTTCTTTCGAAGGTTTCTCTGTCAAGAATATTCCAAGAGGCGAAAATGAGCATGCAGATCTACTAGCAAAATCAGCGGCTCAGGGGCTCCCTCTACCTTCAGAAGTATTTTTTGAAACAATAAAGGCACCTTTGGTTGAACTCATGGAGAGATCAATGCTTGTTATTTCTCCAGTACATAGTGAAGATTGGAGGACTGAAATTATATCTTTCCACCAAGGTAATTGTCTTTCAGATGACGAAGCTTATAATAAGAGAATGGAAGCAAGGACAAGACCATATGTGATAATAGAAGGAGAATTATATAAACATGGAGTCTGTTCTCCACTCCTCAAGTGTTTATCAAGAGCTAAAGGTATTGAATTAATGAAGGAGATACATGCATGTCTGTGTGGATCTCATATTGGGTCTAGGCCATTGCTGGGAAAAGTGTTTAGACAAGGATTCTACTAGCCGAAGGCAGCTTCGGATGCAGCAGAGTTAGTTCAAAAATGTGAAAATTGTAAAAAATGTGCAAGAGACCAGAAACAACCTTCATCTCTCACTCAGCTAATATAGCCCACCTGGCCATTGCAAAGATGGCGCCTGGATTTGTTAGGCCCACTTGCACCAGCGCAAGGTAATTTAAAATATGTTGTGGTAGCTGTAGAATACTTCTCCAAGTGGATTGAAGCGAAGCCTTTAGCTACAATAACTTCGGTTACAGTCCAGAAATTTTTCTTGCAAAATATTGTTTGTCGCTTCGGCGTGCCGAAGGCTATAACTGTGGACAATGGAACACATTTTGATGCCAAAACGTTCAAGGATTTTTGTGATCAAATTGGCATGAAGATTCATTTTGCATCAGTTAGGCATCCGAAGTCAAATGGGCTGGTCGAAAGAGCGAATGGTATTATAATGTCGGGAATAATGAAGCTAATCTTCAATCAGCCCAGAGGAAAGTGGCCAGATGAATTGATTAAAGTGGTGTGGATCCACAATGCAACCATATCAAGATCAACAGGTTTCACACCGTTCAAATTATTATTTGGTGATGAAGCTATAACCCTAGAAGAAGCTAAAGTAGGGTCAATAAGAACAGCAGCTTCGGCAGAGGACGAAGCTGATTATCACATAGCAAAAGATACTATAGAAGGGACCAGACTTCAAGCTGTGGAGAACATCAATAAATATCAAGCCGAAACAATAAAATAGCGAGACATAAAAGTTCGATTGAAAAATATTAAGCCAGGGCATTTGGTGCTTCGGAGAGTGGTCAATCCGGACACAATAGGCAAACTACAGCTGAAGTGGGAAGGACCTTTTCTGGTGGTATCTTCGTCAAGGCTTGGTTCTTACAGATTGAAGGATATGGACGACAACAACATTCCTAGATCTTGGAATGCGGATGAGCTTCGACAATATTATGTGTAATTTGATGTAATCTTTTTTCATTTTTTCCTATGGCACCCTTTTCCTTTCCAAAGGGGGAGAAAGGTTTTTAATGGGGCCATGGCTTGTAATTTTTCCTTTCTTATTTAGCTATATGAGAGAAAAATCCGCCAAAAGAATGTAAAATGAAAATCTAAGCATGCACCATCGAGTGCAGAAGAAAAAAAACAAACCAGGGAGAAGCTCAAAAGTCGTCCCTAAGAGGATGCAGAGCACGACGAAGCTGCAAAAAGTCGTTCCTAAGGGAGCACAACATAAGTTTTCTGCTCAAAAGTCGTTCCTAAGGGAATCCAGAGCCAAATACCGCCGAAATATAAGGCGAAGAAGTTCAAAAGACGTTCATAAGGGGATGCAGAACTTATACCACCGAAATAGAAGGCGAAGAAGTTCAAAAGTCGTTCCTAAGGGGATGCATAACTTACACCGAAAAGTCAACGGTGAACACCAAAAAATAAACGGTGAAGAAGACTCCAAAGTCGTTCCTAAGGGGATGCAGAGTCTGGGTGTGGCTTCGTAAGCGTGTGTTTGGACATTCATTTGCACGATTACATCACATCATTCATTGCATTCATACACATTCATTTAGACATTCGTAGGATCATCATCATCATAACATAGAGTACAAACAGATGCTTCGGTTCTGATGACAAGGCTTCGATGAGCATAAACAAGCATAGTTATGCTTCGTTGTGTACGAAAAGAAGGGAAGGTGTTTTTCGCCTTCGGCTCAAAAAATACAAGTTTCGTCCACATCAAAGCAGTTCATACATGGATGGAAAGGTAAAAATATATTACAGGGTATGGACAAATTTACAGAGCAGTGTTTGATTCATAAATTACAATATCTTTTACAAAGTTAATTCAAAATTTTCTCTAGAGTTTTTTTGCAGCAGCTTCGTCACTTCATCATTATCCGTCATGCTTCGGATCATTGGTCTTCGGCTTCATCATCCTGTACACAACAAAGTGGTATAAGGTAAACACAAATCTCAAGGAGAAGGTAAGCAATAGGTACAAGTGTATTACCGGCTTGAGATGACTTCGAGCTTCGTCACCAGCTAAGTTTTGCCCTCCCTTTGTCCAGATTTGTGTTATAAACCTATTTCCAATGCTTCGGGCCAGGCTAGGAATGTCAGTTAAATCCGCTGGCGATAGGCTGAAGTTTGGCCTGTTTACAATTTTCCCATGCGTGCAACCAGTCTTCATGAAAGCAACAGCTGTGCCGCGAGAAGCTAGCAAGGCACAGAAGTACCTGTGGGCATTCGGGTTAGCTCGAAAATTCGGGTCGGGTTTTTTGGGCTTTCCAAATTTCGGGTTTTTAGAAACGATACCCGAATGCAATGTGACTGTATTGTATACCTGTTAATTCGGGTACCCGAATTTTTCGGGCTCGGGTTTGGGTAGCCCATTCTACCCGTTTTCAAACCAACTAGGTTAGTTACTGCTTGTCTGCTTTAGTTCACTGTGGTACATTCCATTTCCAACAGCAAACAAAAAATAGGCATCACAACTGCACAACAAGCATTTATTGTTTTAAAAAATTTCACATAGCAAAAGTGTAGCGCATCACATCTGTTTGACTATTTCTGTCTTCCTGACAAAGATAAATCATCACATTATTAGTTTATCACAACTCAAATCCATAGTCGGGCAATCAACAACCAACCAAGCAAAAGCAGGCAAGCACACAACCACACGCCCATAGGCCATAGTCCAGCAGTAACTCAGGAAGGCAGTATAGAAACTCAGGAAGGCAGTACAGAACAGGCGTTCCACTTAGCAGTCAACATAGGCGCCAGGCACTTAAGCGAGCAGCAAGGTAGCAGACCACTACAACATTGCACGTCTACACTAGTGGGCGGTGGTGGCCATTGGAGGTGAGGCGAGGAGTCAAACAACGGCGTCACGACCAGCGACTATGGTTTAGACACCACATGACAGTACCACTAGCTGCTACGGGCCTTCAAGTTTGGACCTTGGAGGCTTTAGGCTTGGACACGGTCCATGTCGAGACGCTTGGTTGCTGGGCTGCTTAGTTGGGCGCCTGTGCATCGAATTACTGGGTCGTGCGCGCAGCCTGTCATTGGCTTGGCGGCTGGCAATCTAGCACGCCGGTAATACTTCGGGTTTATTGGGTAGTTCGGGTAACGCGGGTATTACCCTATTAGGCCCAAATTTAAATCGGGTATTTCGTTTCGTTACCCACTAGAACCGTTCGGGCATCGGACTTCGGGATAAACGGGTATGGGCTCGGGTATTTTAGACTTCGAACTGCGGGCTCGGGTTTTATGCCCAGAGCTACACAGAAGTCACCGTGCCCAACTATAACTTCGTCAAGCGCATCAACTTCGCCCTCAATAAGTTCGAAGGTGCCTGGCAGGTCTTCAACCGAAGGTTCAAATTTTTTAGAACTAGCTCCAACTGAGTTGAAGACCTGCTTCAGCCGTTGCACGCACCGGTTGCCGAAGTCTAGACATTTATCCTGAAGCTCCTTCAACGATTTTTGCAAATTTGAACTCTTCTCGACTTCGGCTTCGAGCTTCGCATGAAAATCCTTCTATTCTTGCTCGAAGTTTTCTGACTTCATGAGGAGTTCACTGTTTAATCTGGCAATTTTAGCTTGGGCTTCTGCCAGTGAACCCTCCATTGTTTGAAGAACAAAATATTTCTTTTCAAGAGCAGCTTCATGATCTTTGATTTTGCTTTCCAAGCCTTCAATTATAACCTCATTTTTCTTATCTTCGAGGTCCTGTTGCATCCTCATGGCTTTACTTAGTAGCATGCTCTGTGCAAAATAACCTTCATCAGCAATCACCTTCATCGTAAAACAATGAAAAGCCGAAGGAAAAATTTTACATTGATATTAGAATAGAATAAACTGCCGCCGATATGCTGTCGTCGGTAGCGACTGATGTCAGCTTCAAGCTTCGAGAAACCAACACTCTTCGATAGAGTGCTAATAACCTTCGCTCCAGTTTGATCTCTGATGCATCCTAAGCTTTCCTCGTTAATTCCGTCGAAGAGCAACGCTCCTGGCTGGTAGCCACAGGATATAGCATACTCCTGCAGCTCCTCTTTTTCAGCCTTAGATAATTCTTGACCAATTATATTTTGAAAGTTGAAGCCTTTTTCCTCCGAAGTATCTTCGGCGATTTCCTTCCCTTTTTTAGGCACTGTGGCCAGGGTTTCTTTGACGGCTGCAGCAGCTTCTTCTGCGGCCATATCCAAGAGCATTCTATCAATATCAGATAATGTGCTCTTCAGATTGGTTTCTTCAGCAGTCGCAGCTTCGGCAGTAGCAGCTTCGGTAGGAGCAGCTTCGACAGAAGCAACAATTTCGGCAGCTGGTGTTATTTTTGACGCTGAGGCCGGCGGTGGCGTTTCCTCAATAGCTTCTATAACAGTCACAATTGTTCGCCTTTTTAGCCCAACCACCTTCTTCGCTGCCGAAGGTTCCTCCTTCTTCTGTAAAAGCTTCGTCAAATGCGGCCCCAGTGGACTTAGCAGCTTGATAGGTAAAGATTCGGTCATTACCTTTAAAATTTCTTCTACATCAACAGTAGAAGGTGTTGAAGGAGTTTCTTCCTCTATCTCAGTTGTTTCTGACTTCGGAGCTGCAACCTTTCTCTTCTTCGGAGCAGCCACCTTCGGCTCAGGGCTGGATTTTCTCTTTTTTAAAGCTTCTTCGTCTTCTTTCACCATCCTAGCAGCTTGTCTGCTCAGAACACTAACAATCCTCTTTCTCTTTTGCCCTTCGGCACCCTTGTTCAATCGCTCATAGTCAGGGTATTCAAAGTTCAAGGCATCCATCACCCGATTCAACCTTCGCTTTGGTCGGGTGCCAAAGGCCGCAGTCATCAGTTGATCCTCTTTTTTGGTGTAATTTCCCAGCACTTCATTACACACTGTTTCAATCATTTCCAGCCACTCTTGGCAAGGTTCTTTAAATTGTTTCTCAAATTTAAACCGATAAGGAAGTCGCACAAGCTCAAGTCCCTTCTTCGTTCCTTTTAGCTTCGGCATGCTAAATTCGCTCAAAGTCGGAGATGTTCTGTTAGCCAAGTATTCTTGAACTAGATATCTGGTGCTGATCTGTTCGGCTACCACCCTAAACTCTGCCACAGCTTGTTGGCATGGTGACCCCGACGTCATGTGGCACAGGGGCCTAGTCAACCCAAAGCTTAAGCTCAGCGGGCTCAGCACTAGCGTCTTCATCTTCTCCCTCTTCTTCTCGTCGGCCTTCACATAGAACCACTCACTTTTCCAACCATTTGGCCACTTGGTCCGGTAGCTTAGCACTGGGGCCTTCACATCCTTACGGTAAGCAAAGTTGTAACAAGCAAAATTCTCACGAAGCCCATCTTCTCTGGCCTTTGTCTGATAATGAAGCTCATGCACTCGACAAAAAGCTTCAGCATTCGGGTCCATTCCTTGGCTTCGTAGGGCCCAGATGAAGACGCTGAGCCTAACAATAGTGTTAGGGGTCAGCTGATGAAGATAGATTTCGTAATTATCCAAAACTTCCCCAATCATCTCGTTCAAGGGAAACCACAATCCCGCTCTGAAGAAACTCTTGAAAACTACCACCTCATCATTTTTCGGTGTCGGAGTGGTCTCTTCCCCAGCAAAACGAATCAACTTTTTCTCAGTTTCCCTGAAGTAGCCTAACTTTATCATCATGGGCATATCAGCTTCAGAAATGGTAGATTTTCCAAAATCCAAGTGGCTAGGTTTTGACGGGATCAGAATGCTATAATCTTCTTCTTCCTCTTCATCAGCGATTTCTTATTCAACATCTTGTTCAGTTTCAACAGCAGGTGCACCTTGTTCAATGGCTTCCTCTAACACAACTAATCTCGATTGCCTCATCACTTTGGAGATCGGGGCAGTCTCGGTGGCTTTGGCCTCCTCTCCGTCACGGGTCACCCTCGCAGTTGAACGTACTCTGGCCATTTGATGTTGAATTTCTTGCAGTTCTAACGAAGTTGATGATTTTTATAGTTTTGTCGAAGCTTTCTCTTATGCCGAAGCTAAATCAAGATGATGCTTTGATTGAGAATGCGATGAACAGGCTTCGGCTATGGTTAAATTTTTCAGCAGCACAACAGTGCAATGGCAATGAATGCTGTGGTAACTTCACACCTACCAGTCTGTTTATATAGTGTTGCAGGTGTGACGGTGAATCGTCAAGTCCCCGCACCCGCTGAACAGTTACCTGCACCCACTGAAAGGTGGACCACTCGGCGCGTGGGAGGTGAATCGCCAGATCGCGCGTACCCGCTGCATGGTGGGCCACCTCGCGCTCGGAATATTTTAATCGTTTCTCGGCAACGAGCTCAGGGAAGGTGTTTTTTGGACCTTCGACATTCCGAAGCCTTGGAGAATTTTTCACGGATCAAGCTCGTTACGAAAAACGATCTAGCACCACGAAGGGGCTACGGTTGGGGCTCTGCTTCATCGCCGAAGGTCCTGTAAGAAGAAACACCTTTGGAAGATCAACACAGAAGCAACACCGAAGCTACCATCCAGGAAGCTTCGGCATAGCGACACGCTTTGAGACGAAGGATTGCACCGACTTAAAGATGAAGAGACCAATCAGCCCATGATAATTTGTGTCATGATTGTAACCAGTTGTAGAGGACATAAATGTAATTTCACACAGGCTGCGCCCTGTGCCTATAAATAGATGAACAGTACCACTGTACTGTTTGTGGCGGAACTGCCCGAATTATTCCGACTTAAGTGCCTAAGTCCCGCCTTAGAGGCTAGACCACACTTAAATGGGAATAACCCGTCAATCCCTCGAATCTAGTCTGACGAGGCCACTGACAGGATCAAGTACCACAATCTCACTCGATGGTGAGTCACAGAGCAAATACAATAAAGCATAAAACCATACATTAAGGAGTATTAAATTATTACATCACCATCGGAGTTTTGCAAAAGTAGTCATCATTGTTCGAAGTGCAGCGGAATAAAACTAACGATAGATAAATGGAGGGATGGGGAAGCCTGTCCCATCACTCCTCATGCTCCTCCTCGACCGAGGCGGGGTCCCACTCGACAGTCCAACCCGGTGGCAAGATGGACGGCCAAGTCACTCCAGCAACCATGTCCTCCAAAGAACCTGTAAAATTATGTCACAAGCAAGGCTGAGTATACTAATACTCAGCTAGACTTACCCGGTGTGAGGAGTCTACTCCTCTACCTCTAGACATGCAGCTGTTTGGCTGAGGGGTTTGGTTTGCCAAAAGCACTAGCTGAGTCTTTAAATCAAGTTTTAACTTTGTTAAATTTAAGTGTGACTCTCTTAAGGCTAAATATGTACTGACTACTCATACATAGTAGCAAACATTTTTAGCAATCAACATCTTGTATCAACTCATCATATTTCCACTTGTTACTCAATGTAGCAGCATGGATCAAGCAGTCTCATTAGCTGCGAGAAGTAGACGATTCGAATCGAGTTTTTATCCTTGCAAGGTAAACCTAAACACACGACGTGTAGGGGCACTCCGTCTCCACACACATCAACCGTCCCCATCGATTCCCTGGCAACAGATCAGGGCTCACTGCCTTGGCGTACAATGCCTCACTGACCCCGACTGCCGCCGTGCAGTGACCGCACTTGTACCCACCATAATTAGAATGGGAGACCACGTCTCAGGTCGCGTGAGGGGTAAAGTCTGTGGACAGGTTCACTCAGTTACTAGGCTTACCGATTTACCATATTTCTCGGTATGTGTTTAGTACGTTCAAACGTTTGACTCACGGTACCACACCTTAATCCTCATTCAAATTTTTTTATTCCATGGACTCGACTTCTACCGAGATCATTATGAGAAGAAAGTGGATACAACCAATTTCCTGACCTCGCACGAGTGCTAGAAAAATCACTCGACTTCTACCGAGATCCTAATTAATAAAGCAACTACCTCGACCTAGCATACTAGTATTCATCTCAAAAGGATTCCTGAGATCATGCAACTAGGGTTTCAAACAACTCCTACACCTAAGTGCACAATCAATCCTACAATCATTAAGTGTAGTAAAATAGCATAAATAACAGGTTATGCATAAACCGGGGCTTGCCTTCCAAAGCAGTGGCAGGCAGATCCTCTGGTGCAGGCTCTGGTGCTAGATCCGGGGCTACCTCCTGAGCAGCTCCTTGCTCCGGCACGAGAACGTACTCTCCGTCAGCGAGGTTACAGTCTATCGAAATGCAATGAATATGTATGTCATGATTATGCAGGATTTAATAACATTATGCTAAAGGAAGAAAAACTAAGTTAGTTGGCAACATAGGGTTCATTGGTCATACGTGGCTTTTAGTGGTTTATGCTTATCACTCTAGGTTTAGGTTTTGTTAAGGATAAGCATAGTGGATTGGTATTTCCTTTATATTTTTCAGTGGACAATTTACAAAGGGTTTTAGGATGACACTAATTTCCATTATTCATTTTCCCTTTCTTTATTTTCTATTTATGAATTCTAGTGTAGGTTTGAACTACAACAGTGCATTAACTTTTTCCAAAAATTCTGTAAAAATTACAGTGGCTTGCCATTGGTCAATATAGCCTGTTCTAGGAATTTGAGGTTCAAAATAAAAAGTCTATGCTTTAGACAAAAATAACAAAAGTTGTGTAAATGGGCCACTTTGCACTACAACTCTTAACTAGGGGTGGGTTCTGTCCTAAGGGTTATTTTTATTGGCATTTAACAGTAATAATAAGCTTTTGTGCCCAAAATCATAGAAAGCTAAGGGATGGTTATTTAGTTGTGATTTTCCAAAGTTTAATGCCAAAAAGGCACTTTCTACTACCTTGCTATTTGAAAAATGTCAAACAGCAGATTTCATATTTTTCCTAAGTTCTTAATAATAAAACATTAATTATCCCAAGGTTTGGGGTGTTTTCATTTTGGGGTTATTTTTCTAGAGTTTTTCTAAGTTTTCCTTATTTTCTTAAAATAAAAGGTATCCCAATTATTTTGTACTAAACCAAAGTATAATAGATTTTTCTAGTGAACTATATTGAATAAGTAAACTAACAAAAATTGGGGTGCCCTCTGGTTCCTTAATTAAATCACCTTTCCTATTTTCTTTAACTTTAAGCACAATGTGAAATAAATGGCAAACTCTACCTTAATGGGGTGTACAAAAGGGGTGTATCATTTTTAAATAGGTCAGTAGGTGGTCATGTACTTCTCCAAATTTTCTTAACCTCAGTTAAATAGTGCAACTATTTTTCTTCCTATTATTTAGCTTTTGGCCAAATCAATATTTAAATCAGAACCCTAAAGTTTTCTGTAGCACATAGGGGTTTTATATTTTTCTTAAGTAGTTTATATTATTTAAGATCTGACAAAATTGGTTTGACTCAATTTGGATGAATAAAATAGAAGATATTAATTATTCAAGTTCTGTTTAAATTTTAAATCAGATTTAATAAAAGGTTTCCTGGAAAACCACTTTGCACCGGGGTCCTCGGGTTATTTCCAAACTAACTCTCTCAGTTATACCCCCGCGCTACTATTTCTCTGAGTCACTGACATTGCGCAAAACCCCCTAGCTTTCTCTTCTTCTCCCCCGCGGTCCCTCCCTAGGTTTAAACAGTACCCGCGAGAAAGAAAAGGGTGGCGCGGCTTACCGACGGTGAGAGAAGTCCGGCGAGGGGCGGGGTTGGCTCTGGGAGGTCCTGGCGGTCACAACGTTGTACGGCTCGACGGTGGGGGTGGCCGGAATCGTCCGATCCACGTGCGCAGGCGGGTGCTCTCGTCGGCGGCGGGTGTTCCGGCCAAACCACGGCAACCTAGCTCAATCCAATGGCACAGTGAGCTTCACGGGGTGACATAGAGGCTGTGTGCACAAGGAATCGAGGAATGGAGCAGAGGATTACCAGGTCTACGCTCACCGGCGGTCGGGTGGAGTCCGGCGACCGTGGACTGGCCTCTCCGGCGAAGCAAACTCCGATTCCTCGCTTGGGGAGCTTCACCGAGGTGTGCTCAGTCTTCTCCGAGGGTCGGACGGGGTTGGGAAGGGTTCCGTTGGCCGGTCTACGGTGGCAGGGGGATCGGGCGGCCGCGGACATGCCGTGCACGGGCAAACGCAGGCGGGTTTGGGCTCCGGTGAGGTCGAGCGCGTGCGGAGGGGTACGGTCGAAGTCCATGGGGGCTTTATAGGCGCGGGCGCGGGCCATGGCGCCGGCTTGGCTTTGGCGCGACGCGAGGCACGCGGGGGCACGCGCGGGCGTGCTCTGGCGAGCTCAGAGCGCGTCGAACACGTGGCTCTTTGCTTCTGCCCGTGTTCTTCCCTCTGCTGAGCGGCCAAAACGTACGAATCTTGCCCTAGAGCCTGTGAGAGATCTCTTCCCTGCACCTAGAGCTACCTAGTTCATGTGAGTTCCAAGGGTAGATGTGGTCGGGTTAGAGAGATATGGGGGTGGGAAGTCGGCTATGTCAGAGATGTCCAAACCGAGACAAAAATGGTGCCATGTCGTGTCAAACGTCTTAGGGTAGGTGTCAACTTTTTCCAGGGCAATCTAGGGTTAATTTGGCGCCACTTTGTCAATTGGGTCGAAGTGTTTTGAAGTTTGAATGAGGGTGCACATGTGTGATCTTTGGCCAAAGGTTAGTTTTGGACTTAGGCAATTTCTGATTTTTCTTTTGTGCTCAAACCTTTGGTGAACCTTTTGGGGCTTTTCTAAAATCTTTTTGGGGTTACTTTCTTACTATTATTTGTAGGTTATTAAGTGTACTACAACGTCTATATTTGGCCCAAGCCATGATCATAAGGTTTTCATGACCTTTTGGTCATACTTACATCTAGGGTTCCCATTGTCCCAAGGGGTTTGCTTTAGGGTTTTGGGCAATTCTCCCCTTTAGATGTGCATGATAAGTTAGGGTATGATATCCAAGATGGGTTGCACTTGCTTAGGACCTTGAATTCTAAGTTTGATGTACTTTGCTCAAACTAACCCACATGTGATAGTAGGTTTAAATGGTGTAGCCCTGGGTGGACACCCTGAGTAACACCTGGGGTGTTACAGCCCTCCCCCCTTAAAGGAATCTCGTCCCGAGATTTAGGTAGAGTCCCTTGGAGGGGTGCGTGAAGGTGTGTTGGTGCGCTACCCTTTCTTTTACCCAAGTTTCTCTTGTTAACTGCTCTTCGAATGTCATTCTCTTTGCAACTTCAGAAGGAAGTCCTTTTTTAAGTTAAAACCACAACTTAGACTACCCTTGTTATCTAAGTTTTTCTTATAATTGTATTCGAAGGGCAGGTGGGGGTGGGGTTTTGGGTTACGTACCGACTCCTTTGGGCAGAAAGTCGGGGAAGCGAGAGCGTAGAAAATCCTCAGTCTCCCATATAACTTCTTCTACTGAATGGTGACTCCACTGAACCTTATACATTCTGATTGACCTTGCCTGCGTTGACCTTCTTTCTGATCCAATACCCTGACGGGGTACTCTTGATAGGACAAGTCTGGTTCTATCTCAATGTCTGGCTCAGGTAGCACTTCAGTGGGTAGGCAGACACATTTCCGCAGCTGAGATACATGAAACACATCATGAACAGCTGACATGCTGGGTGGCAACTTCAATTGATAGGCTACAGGTCCACAAGCCTCCTTGATCTCGTAGGGTCCAATGTAGCGAGGAGCTAACTTGCCCTTGATCCCGAATCTCTGGACACCCTTGGTGGGTGACACCTTAAGATAAACATGATCTCCCACTTCAAATTGTAGAGGCTTCCGCCTCTTGTCATGATAGCTCTTTTGCCTGGCCTGAGCAGCTTCTAAGTTCTTTGTAATAACTCTGACCTTTTCCTCTGCTTCAAGTACCAAGTCTGGTCCAAATATTTCCCTCTCTCCTACTTGAGACCAATTCAGCGGGGTTCTACATCTTCTCCCATATAAGGCTTCAAAAGGTGTCATCTTCAAACTGGACTGGTAGCTGTTATTATAAGAAAACTCTGCCAAAGAAAGGCACTTGTCCCAATCTTTTCTGTAGTGCAGCACACATGCCCTTAACATGTCTTCCAAAATCTGGTTTACCCTTTCTGTCTGGCCATCTGTTTGAGGATGGTATGCTGAGCTTCGTACTACATGGGTCCCAAGTGATTCCTGCAATTGTTCCCAAAATCGTGCCACAAATGGTGCTCCTCTGTCTGATACTATAGTCCTTGGTATCCCATGCAAACGATCTATCTGGTCAATGTAGATTTCTGCATACTTCTCCGTCCTGTGGGTGGTGTGTACTGGCAAGAAATGAGCGGTCTTGGTCAATCTGTCCACAATAACCCAAATTGAATCATGGTGCCTGGAGGTATTGGGCAGTCCCACGATGAAGTCCATGCAAATGTTTGGTGTGCTCGGCTTCATTCTTGGAATATACCAGAATATCATCAATGAAAACAACCACGAATTTGTCCAGCTCTGGCATGAATACTTAGTTCATCAGGTACATAAAATAAGCCGGGGCATTGGTCAGCCCAAAAGACATTACCAAAAACTCATAAAGCCCATATCTGGTTGAGAAAGCCGTTTTGGGAATATCACTGGTACGGATCTTGATCTGATGGTAACCCGAACGAAGATCTATCTTGGAGAACACTTTGGCTCCCACCAACTAATCGAACAAAACATCAATGCGGGGCAATGGGTATTTGTTCTTGATAGTCACCGCATTGAGAGGGCGGTAATCAACACACATTCTCAAACTCTCATCCTTTTTCTTCACAAATAAAGCAGGACATCCCCAAGGTGAAGTACTTGGGTGAATGAACCCCTTGTCCAACAACTCCTGCAGTTGCTTTTTCAGTTCTGCTAATTATGGGGGAGGCATCCTATAGGGTCTCTTGGAGATAGGAGCAGTCCCGGGTTGCAATTCGATTGCGAACTCGATGTCTCGGTCAGGTGGCATCCCTGGCAATTCATCCGAAAAAACATCCGGGTAGTCACGGACCACTGGGATCCTTTCCACTGGGGACTCTATCATAACGAAGGCACAAGAACGGGTACAGCCTTGGTTGGGCAAAAATAGTGTGGTTTCACCACAAGTCGGTGAGTGCACCTCAATGGCCCTAGCTGCAATATCAATAACTGCCTGATGCCTGGTTAACCAGTCAGTTCCCAATATGATATCCACGCTATCCAAACCCAAAATGAGGAGGGTGGTTTTAATTATTAGACTACCAAACCTTATGGGCACATGTCTGTTGACTTGGTAGGTGGCAATCCTGCCTCCTGGTGTCGAAATTGTAATACCCCCATTGGTGTGGTGGAAAGGCAATTGACACTTGGCACTAAATTTGGCACTGATAAAGCTATGTTATGCACCAGAATCAAAAAGAATAATAGCAGATAATTCAAAACTGTAAAGATACCAGTCATGACGGGTGCTCCCTCTGGAATATCAGCCATGGTGGTGAAGTTCAGCCTGCCCTGCCTCACTTGCACCTTCTGTCTCTTGCCTTGATTCTGATTAACATTCTGCCCCTGCCTCTGCTGGTTCCTGGGACAATTCTTGGCATAATGTTCGGTGTTGCCACATGTGAAACACCTGTTGTCATTTGCCTAGCGATACTGCTACTGCTGTTGATTGTTCCTCGGAGCTGGAAACTGGGTACGGTTGGGTGCCTGCTGCTGCCGCTGTGGTCGGATCACCCATCGCCCTTGCTGCTGCTGAGGCCCCCTGTTCTGAGTGTCGGACACAATCCTGAAGCGCTGTGGCTGAGCTGAGGGTCCTGCCACAGGGGTCTTCCTCTTCTTCTCTGCCTGACGAGCGGTGATACAGTCCTCCTGAGAAATGGCCATGTTGACTAACTCATTATAGCTGTTGGCCCTGACGGTGTTGAGATGGTCACGGAGCTTAGTGCTGAGCCCCCTCCTGAACTTGTCTCTCTTCTTCTCGTCTGTATCTGCATGATACCCAGCATACTGGCACATGTCATTGAAGGCCTGAGCATACTGCAACACTGTCCGGTTGCCCTGAGTGAGCGCCAGAAACTCGTTGAGCTTTCGGTCCATAATTCCGGCTGGTATATGGTGCCCCCTGAAAGCTGCCTTGAACTCTCTCCATTCCACCTCTCGGTCATCTGGCTGCATAGCAAGAAAATGGTCCCACCAAGTCCTTGCGGGTCCGCGAAGCTGCTGGGTGGCGAACCTGACTTTAGTGACCTCTGAACAAACTCCATGGAGTAGCGGGAATTTGGATTCCACTACTCTCAACCATACATCCGCATCAAGTGGGTCCTCTGCCCTGGTGAACAATGGAGCCTGGGTACTGAGGAACTCCTGGTAGGTGGCTGCCGCGGGGTGACGTTGATGATCTCCACCACCATAGTGCTGAGGTGGTGGCTGGCGCTGAGCTAGCTGCCTCAAGATCTCATTCTGCTGAGCCATTAGCTCCTGCAGAGTGGGAGGCGGTGGCGGTGGTGGAGGAACGCGCTCATTCTGACCGCGACGCGCTCTCCCGGCCATCTGAAAAATCACATATATTCTCAATAACACATCTTTAAGGTTCAAGGTTCAATCGCGAAGAATGAGTCAAAAGGCGAAGTGATAGATTCTTGCATAAACATAAAGGATTTCACAAGGCTTAAACTTTTCTTCCCAAATTAAGACTAACATCATCCATCAACCATGCTTCCAAAAGAGTTTATCATGATTACATCAGTGGCCCAAAAGACTCAACTCTATCTAGCCTAGTGCCCCAAGGGTGCAAAAGCTAATCTAGCTTTGAGGAGTCCCACCATTTCCGACTTCTAGCCCTACTCCTGATACCTAGTGAACGAACGAGGCAACACTCGACTCGGGGGAAGGTGGTCTCCCTGAGCCAGCAGTGTCCAAGCTGGAGGCAGGCTCCTCTCCTCCCTCAATGTCGACGTCCTCGTTAGCCTCCATATCCTGGATCTCCTGGTGATGCATATCTAGGTGCTCATTAGCCTCGGCAAGCTGCTGCTGGGTGTTGATAAGCTGATCCTCGAGAACCTCGATGGTGTTCTCCCTTGTTCCCACTAATTCCTCCAGCTCATGGATCTCATTTGACAACTGCTCCACCTGCAAGTCCTTTTCCACCATCTCAGTGGACAAATCAACCACAAGCTCCTCTCTGTTGTCCAGGGTGATCTTAGTTGCCTCCAATAGTGCCATCAGATGGGACATTGCCTCACCACGCATCACTTGCAGACGGTACAGGGCATTCATGCACCGCACTATCAAGTGAGCAGTCTGGCCCGGGTAGATAGCCCAGATGTCCTTGGCATGCTCCACCCGATCCTTCCACATTGGGTCGTCCTCCTTCTCCGCGGGAACAAGCCAATGGGGTGGGTGGATAGCTCCAAGGGATGGAATCCGCAGAAAGTGGTCAACCTGTGTAGAGCAATCGCCTCGATCGTATCCTTAGCCCGGTATCCAAAGGACTCAGAGTCCAGCGAACGCCAGCCTGGCTGCAGGGGATGAGGCTCCAAGGTCATCCTCACCCTACAGCGGGGCACTCGGTGCTTCTCGAACTGCTGCACCGCGTACTGAGGAGGTGTCGTGTATCCAGCCCCCTGAAGTACCTCCCACAAAATACGGGGAAAGCCCTCTCGTGCAAGCCCGTCAGTGTGGGACAGTGCATTCCCGTCGTCTGAGGATCCGTGGGAAGTCATCTGTGTACGATTAAGCGTAAGTAAAAGAAAAAGAATTATAAAAAGAAAAAGGAAACACAACTCAGCCTCTCTCTAAATATAACAATGGTACTGGGGTACTTAGTTGGTCATCATTTTGTATTAAAGTCCTTACCCAATTATCCATTTGTTTTAATTTAAGAATGCATGCATGCTCGTCCTGAACGACCTCACATCAATGTAAAGGGAATAGGGAAGAACTCCCATCCCTTATAGTAGCCTGTAGGGCTTAATCACTTAGCCACCTAACTACCCCTCTATCATCCTAAGGCTTCACGTCCTAGGTCTGTCCTGATCGTCCTACGATCTATCCAACATTGTTTCTATCAAGTTTTACTTCGGAAAAGGATGGTATTTATATTTTATTGATTCCTATGTGGTGGTACAAGCTCCGATACCAGCTGTGGCGGAACTGCCCAAATTATTCCGACTTAAGTGCCTAAGTCCCGCCTTAGAGGCTAGACCACACTTAAATGGGAATAACCCGTCAATCCCTCGGATCTAGTCCGACGAGGCCACTGACAGGATCAAGTACCACAATCTCACTCGATGGTGAGTCACAGAGCAAATACAATAAAGCATAAAACCATACATTAAGGAGTATTAAATTATTACATCACCATCGGAGTTTTGCAAAAGTAGTCATCATTGTTCGAAGTGCAGCGGAATAAAACTAACGATAGATAAATGGAGGGATGGGGAAGCTTGTCCCATCACTCCTCATGCTCCACCTCGGCCGAGGTGGGGTCCCACTCGACAGTCCAACCCGGTGGCAAGATGGACGGCCAAGTCACTCCAGCAACCATGTCCTCCAAAGAACCTGTAAAATTATGCCACAAGCAAGGCTGAGTATACTAATACTCAGCTAGACTTACCCGGTGTGAGGAGTCTACTCCTCTACCTCTAGACATGCAGCTGTTTGGCTGAGGGGTTTGGTTTGCCAAAAGCACTAGCTGAGTCTCTAAATCAAGTTTTAACTTTGTCAAATTTAAGTGTGACTCTCTTAAGGCTAAATATGTACTGACTACTCAATGTAGCAGCATGGATCAAGCAGTCTCATTAGCTGCGAGAAGCAGACGATTCGAATCAAGTTTTTATCCTTGCAAGGTAAACCTAAACACACGACGTGTAGGGGCACTCCGTCCCCACACACATCAACTGTTCCCATCGATTCCCTGGCAACAGATCAGGGCTCACCGCCTTGGCGTACAATGCCTCAGTGACCCCGATTGCCGTCGTGTAGTGACCGCACTTGTACCCACCATAACCGGAATGGGAGACCACGTCTCAGGTCGTGTGAGGGGTAAAGTCTACGGGCAGGTTCACTCAGGTACTAGGCTTACCGATTTACCATATTTCTCGGTATGTGTTTAGTACGTTCAAACGCTTGACTCACGATACCACACCTTAATCCTTATTCAAATTTTTTTATTCCATGGACAACCAATCCCCATGGATTGTTGTCCACAACCAGCATCATTATGAGAAGAAAGTGGATACAACCAATTTCCTGACCTCGTGCGAGTGCTAGAAAAATCACTTGACTTCTACCAAGATTCTAATTAATAAAGCAACTACCTCGACCTAGCATACTAGTATTCATCTCAAAAGGATTCCTTAGATCATGCAACTAGGGTTTCAAACAACTCCTACACCTAAGTGCACAATCAATCCTACAATCATTAGGTGTAGTAAAATAACATAAATAACAGGTTATACATAAACTGGGGCTTGCCTTCCAAAGCAGTGGCAGGCAGATCCTCTGGTGCAGGCTCTGGTGCTGGATCCGGGGCTACCTCCTGAGCAGCTCCTTGCTCTGGCACGAGGACGTACTCTCCGTCAGCGAGGTTACAGTCTATCGAAATGTAATGAATATGTATGTCATGATTATGCAGGATTTAATAACATTATGCTAAAGGAAGAAAAACTAAGTTAGTTGGCAACTTAGGGTTCATTGGTCATACGTGGCTTTTAGTGGTTTATGCTTATCACTCTAGGTTTAGGTTTTGTTAAGGATAAGCATAGTGGATTGGTATTTCCTTTATATATTTCAGTGGACAATTTACAAAGGGTTTTAGGATGACACTAATTTCCATTATTCATTTTTCCTTTCTTTATTTTCTATTTATGAATTCTAGTGTAGGTTTGAACTACAACAGTGCATTAACTTTTTCCAAAAATTCTGTAAAAATTACAGTGGCTTGCCATTGGTCAATATAGCCTGTTCCAGGAATTTGAGGTTCAAAATAAAAAGGCTATGCTTTAGACAAAAATAACAAAAGTTGTGTAAATGGGCCACTTTGCACTACAACTCTTAACTAGGGGCGGGTTCTGTCCTAAGGGTTATTTTTATTGGCATTTAACAGTAATAATAAGCTTCTGTGCCAAAAATCACAGAAAGCTAAGGGATGGTTATTTAGTTGTGATTTTCCAAAGTTTAATGCCAAAAAGGCACTTTCTACTGCCTTGCTATTTGAAAAATGTCAAACAGCAGATTTCATATTTTTCCTAAGTTCTTAATAATAAAACATTAATTATCCCAAGGTTTGGGGTGTTTTCACCTTGGGGTTATTTTCTAGGGTTTTTCTAAATTTTCCTTGTTTTCTTAAAATAAAAGGTATCCCAATTATTTTGTACTAAACCAGAGTATAATAGATTTTTCTAGTGAACTATATTGAATAAGTAAACTAACAAAAATAGGGGTGCCCCTGGTTCCTTAATTAAATCACCTTTCCTATTTTCTTTAACTTTAAGCACAATGTGAAATAAATGGCAAACTCTACCTTAATGGGGTGTACAAAAGGGGTGTATCATTTTTAAATAGGTCACTAGGTGGTCATGTACTTCTCCAAATTTTCTTAACCTCAGTTAAATAGTGCAACTATTTTTCTTCCTATTATTTAGCTTTTGGCCAAATCAATATTTAAATCAGAACCCTAAAGTTTTCTGTAGCACATAGGGGTTTTATATTTTTTAAGTAGTTTATATTATTTAAGATCTGACAAAATTGGTTTGACTCAATTTGGATGAATAAAACACAAGATATGAATTATTCAAGTTCTGTTTAAATTTTAAATCAGATTTAATAAAAGGTTTCCTGGAAAACCACTTTGCACCGGGGTCCTCGGGTTATTTCCAAACTAACTCTCTCAGTTATACCCCCGCGCTACTATTTCTCTGAGTCACTGACATTGCGCAAAACCCCCTAGCTTTCTCTTCTTCTCCCCCGCGGTCCCTCCCTAGGTTTAAATAGTACCCGCGAGAAAGAAAAGGGCGGCGCGGCTTACCGGCGGTGAGAGAAGTCCGGCGAGGGGCGGGGTTGGCTCCAGGAGGTCCTGGCAGTCACAACGGTGTACGGTTCGACGACGGGGGTGGCCGGAATCGTCCGGTCCACGTGCGCAGGCGGGTGCTCTCGTCGGCGGCGGGTGTTCCGGCCAAACCACGGCGACCTAGCTCAATCCAATGGCACAGTGAGCTTCACGGGGTGACGTAGAGGCTGTGTGCACAAGGAATCGAGGAATGGAGCAGAGGATTACCCGGTCTACGCTCGCCGGTGGTCGGGTGGAGTCCGGCGACCGTGGACTGGCCTCTCCGGCGAAGCAAACTCCGATTCCCCGCTCGGGGAGCTTCACCGAGGTGTGCTCAGTCTTCTCCGAGGGTCGGACGGGGTTGGGAAGGGTTTTGTTGGCCGGTCTACGGTGGCAGGGGGATCGGGCGGCCGCGAACACGCCGTGCACGGGCAAACGCCGGTGGGTTTGGGCTCCGGTGAGGTCGAGCGCGTGCGGAGGGGTACGGTCGAAGTCCCTGGGGGCTTTATAGGCGCGGGCGCGGGCCATGGTGCCGGCTTGGCTTTGGCGCGACGCGGGGCAAGCGGGGGCGCGTGCGGGCATGCTCTGGCGAGCTCAGAGCGCGTCGAACACGTGGCTCTTTGCTTCTGCCCGTGTTCTTCCCTCTGCTGAGCGGCCAAAACGTACGAATCTTGCCCTAGAGCCTGTGAGAGATCTCTTCCCTGCACCTAGAGCTACCTAGTTCATGTGAGTTCCAAGGGTAGATGTGGTCGGGTTAGAGAGATATGGGGGTGGGAAGTCGGCTATGTCAGAGATGTCCAAACCGAGACAAAATGGTGCCAAGTCGTGTCAAACGTCTTAGGGTAGGTGTCAACTTTTTCCAGGGCATTCTAGGGTTAATTTGGCGCCACTTTGTCAATTGGGTTGAAGTGTTTTGAAGTTTGAATGAGGGTGCACATGTGTGATCTTTGGCCAAAGGTTAGTTTTGGACTTAGGCAATTTCTGATTTTTCTTTTGTGCTCAAACCTTTGGTGAACCTTTTGGGGCTTTTCTGAAATCTTTTTGGGGTTACTTTCTTACTATTATTTGTAGGTTATTAAGTGTACTACAACTTCTATATTTGGTCCAAGCCATGATCATAATGTTTTCATGACCTTTTGGTCATACTTACATCTAGGGTTCCCATTGTCCCAAGGGGTTTGCTTTAGGGTTTTGGTCAATTCTCCCCTTTAGATGTGCATGATAAGTTAGGGTATGATATCCAAGATGGGTTGCACTTGCTTAGGACCTTGAATTCTAAGTTTGATGTACGTTGCTCAAACTAACCCACATGTGATAGTAGGTTTAAATGGTGTAGCCCTGGGTGGACACCCTGAGTAACACCTGGGGTGTTACACTGTTCATGCTGATTTGTAATCGCTTGTGCATCACACCTGTACCTTTGCTTTTTTGTCAAGCCGAAGGTACAAATGTAATTTAATATTGTTCTTATTCATTCATGATTATATAACAAAAGATATATTTTGATGCCATATGATTATCCATGTTATTTCTCATGTTTCATATGCTTCGTCTTTCATTGTTATATGCTGTGATGATGAAGGTACGTCCTTTATAACCTTCGTCCGAAGATCGTTATATCCTTAGGGAAATAATGCTTCGAAGGACGAAGGGCATTAATCATTAACCTATTTTTGTGTTGCCTTGTTCTTAATTCATAGCATTTGAGAACAAGTCCCAACAGATGTGAAGGGTGACAAAGAGTCGGTCTCGTAGTAGATGACCTTTTTCATCTTCTTCTTCTTGTCACCTTTCCGAAGCGACTTGATGGAGGAAGAGGATTCCTCCTTGTGTTTATTGCCGGATTCCCTTGAGAGAGTCCTCCCCGAGCTTGCGGACTTGTCGTCGGTTACGATTTCCATCTTGGCATGATCTCCCGACATCACTTCAAGTTGTTAGACTCTAATGAAGCACCAGGCTCTGATACCAATTGAAAGTCACCTAGAGGGGGGTGAATAGGCGTAATCTGAAATTTACAACTTTAAACACACACTACAAGTCGGGGTTAGCGTTAGAACTAAAATCAAGTCCTAGAGAAAGGGGAAAACAAATCAAATGAGAATCAAGCGAATGAACATGGTGATTTGTTTTACCGAGGTTCGGTTCCAAAGAACCTAGTCCTCGTTGAGGAGGTCACAAAGACCAAGTCTATTTCAACCCTTTCCCTCTCTCAAACGGTCACTTAGACCGAGTGAGCCTTCTTCCTTAATCTCACGGGTCACTAAGACCCTGCAAGGACCACCACACACTTGGTGTCTCTTGATTCGCTTAAAAAGCACTTGAGAGTAAGAGAATGAAAAGAAGAAAGGCAATCCAAGCGATAAGAACTCGAATGAACACAAAAATCTCTCTCTCACAAGCCACTAAGTGTTTGGAGTGGATTTGGGATTCGGAGAGGATTTGATCTTTTGTATTGTGTCTTGGAGTGAATGCTAGAGCTCTTGTATTGAATGTGATATTCAGAAAACTTGGATGCTTGAAGTTGTGATGGTTGGGGGTATTTATAGCCCTCAACCACCAAGGTAGCTGTTGGGGAGGCTGATGTTGATGGGCGCACCGGACAGTCCAGTGCGCCACTAGACAGACACTGTTCAGTGTCCAGTGCGCCGCCACGTCACCCAACCGTTAGGGTTCTGGAGCAGTCGACCATTGGCGCCTTTGTCTGCTTGTGGCACCGGACAGTCTGGTGGTGCACCGGACAGTCTGGTGCCCCTCTGACCCGCTGCTCTGACTTCTGCTGCGACACTGTAGCGTTGTTAGAGTCGACCGTTGCGCAGGTAGCCGTTACCCCGCTGGCTCACCGGACAGTGCGGTGAATTATAGCGGAGCGCGGCTGCGTTTTCCCGAGAGTGGCTGCTTTGGATTTGTACGGGCATGGTGCACCGGACATTGTCCGTTGGCACACCGGACAGTCCGGTGCGCCAAACCACATCACACTCAAGTCTTTGCTCTGGATCAATTTAATCCCTAACTTGAATCTTTTATTGGTTTGTGTTGAACCTTATGCACCTGTAATACATGAGTTCTAGAGCAAACTAGTTAGTCCATATGTTTGTGTTGGACATTCAACCACCAAAATTAATTGTAGGAAAAGGTTAACCCTATTTCCCTTTCAGAAGGGTTGCCGATCTGGCCCACAGGGCTCTTTGGCTTCAAATCTCAGTTTGTACCCTTGCTAGAATTTCTGAAGTTTTATAGTCTTGGTTTCTCCTTTTCCCCGATCTTGTGTTGTTGGTGAAAAACCTATGATTCCTTTGAGAGAATTTGGTTTGGGGATTGATTGGTGGTGAGTTGCACTCTTCGAACCACTGCATACACCTAGTTGTTGCAGATTTTGGTCGCGATTTGAGAAAAACTCAGTTTGAACTCGTTCTAGAAAACCCCAACAAAACCTCAATTTCTGGTTGTATTTTTAAATCTGTGGTTGATTCACAAGTTTGATTGAGCTCAAAATTTGGGGAGACCTTGGAAACGTATTTGCTCAGGTGTGTGTAAAATTTCATCTCAATTGGAGTTCGTTTGGTTCAGTTTTGAATTCAAGAATAAAATTTCGTACTGCTGAAAACAACACTTGTTGACGATACTGTTTTGGACCGTTTTGGACTTTTTGGTGTCCGATTTGCGATCCGTTTGTTTTGCTGGCCTCAAGTGAGTATTATGAACATTTTGTAATCATGAGATCACTCGTTCGCTGATGTGTTCATGGTTTGAGCACTTGCTTCATCTCAATTGAAGTGAAGTGTTCATTTTCAGTGTTTGGAAGCAAAATCCAATTGGCTCTCATTCACCCCCCCTCTGATCGCCTTATCGGTCCTACAATTGGTATCGGAGCCGCTTAAGGATTCCTCTTCCCTAATCGGTTCGAAATCCACATAGGCGACATGGAACGAGGTGTTGGCAAACCTCCGTTATTAGATGGGACCAATTACCCGTACTAGAAGATTCACATGTGTGCGTATCTTCAGAGCATCAGTTATCGGGTTTGGGAAATTTGTCTCGATGCGAATTTTGATGCTACAAGTGACCGGATCACTCCAATTCAAATGGAGTTCCATGATTCGAACAACAGAGCTCAAAATGCTTTGTTCTCGTGTCTCTCACTTGGTGAGTTTGAGCGAGTTGGACATCTGACTACAGCTCATCAGATCTGGTCTACCCTCGAGAGATTCCTTGAGGGCAACGATCATGTGAAGACCAGACTTTTTGAGACGTACAGGCGAGAGTACGAGAACTTCACACAGTTGGCTGGAGAGACCATTGATCCTATGTTCTCCAGGTTCTAGTCTATTGTGAACAAGATGCATGCCAACAAGGCACAGCTACCCTATAGTGATCATGAGAGAGCGCCGAAATTACTACATGCTCTAAATCGGAGGGTTTGGGAGGTGAAGGTCTCGGCGATCATCGAGTCACCCAACTACGAGACTCTCAGCGTGGACAATCTCTTTAGCAAGCTCAAGTCCATAGAGATTGACCACTAGACTCGGGCCAAGATTGAGAACCCTAGTGCACCCACCATGGCCCTAGTCTATGGACGTGGTTCTGCTTTTAACTCCTCACCTGCTATGTTTGCTCTATCTTCTTTGTTGTCTATTATAGAGGAGTAGGTGGAGAGCCTTAGGGATGAGGAGCTGGAACTTGTGGCCAGCCGGTTCACGCGGTTCCATAACAACTGTATGAGCCGGCGGTGTGGTGGGTCCAAGCATGGATGCTACAATTATGGCGATACAGACCACTTCATTGCCATCTGCCCCAAGAAGGGCAAATTAGAGTCTAGCCAGCGTGGCCATCACTCTGTCGGCATAAGGGCAAGTACTCCTCTGGCAAGTACAAGTCCAAGGGAGGATTCGACAAGGACGCGCTCAAGAAGAAGTACCTTCATAAGGCAAAGATCAAGGAGCATGCCTTACTTGCCTCCTTCAGCGACCTCGACCATGACTCCGACGAGTTGTATCTTCCTCGAGTGATGAGGAGACAGAGAGGAGGGTCGAGGACAAGCTGGACGGGTTGTGCTTCATCACAGACACCGCAAGAGGCTTCTGCACCATGGCACTTGGTGAGGACGCGGTCGTCATCGGTGACGACAAAGACATCGATGACGACACTACTTCTGAGGTACTACCTTCTGCCGATGATCTCGTCGCTAAGATAGAAGAGCTGAACCCTACTTTGGCTAGTCAGGATAAGTTGCTTAGGTAGGCTGCTCGTGAGAGGAGAGAGTTTAGATCCAAGTACGAGAGCACGCTTAGGGAATTTGAGTCTGCTAGAGCTTCAGTTGTGGTCTCCGACGAGACTGAATGTGATGAGTGCGCTCTACACATGTCAAACATCACCACTTTGCAGACCAAGTACTCCACCTTGCTAGATGAGCGCGACGGGTTGAGATCTAGGTCTATCCTGTTGGGTACGTGTACCGTTTATCCTAGCTTGCAGTCTGAGCTAGCAGAGAGAGACGCTAGGATAGCTTTGCTTGAGAAGGCTAGCTCAGTGAGTGCCCTTGCACCTGCGCAGTGTGCACTTTGTGAGGGTTTGTAGTCTTCCCTTGAGTGCTGCAGACACGACAAGAAAAGAATCGAGGAAGGAAACACATACCTTCGATCTGTCTTGAGTTGGGTGTCGTGCAGTGAGCCCCAGTTGGGCATTATGGTCAGTCAGTTCAAGAGGGGAACTGGCAGACCGAGGTTAGGCTTTGCTGCTAAGGATGGAAATGTCACTTGCTTTGGGGAGGTTGGTGAGTGTAGTGGTTTGACACCTTCAGAGAAACCTTCACCCACTCCCAAGCTTATCAAAACCACCCTTGCTAAATCTATCACCCCTATGAGAGATGGTGTGATTGATGAACCTATGAGAGCTCCTCCTCAGAAACAAGTGTGGCTTACAAAACCTAACCATCTTAGGAACACACTTGATACCTTTCCCGACATCTCTGGAGATCCCCTTCCTAGAGCCCCTCAGCCATCCAAAAAGAAAGCCCCCTCCCACAAACAAAATTCACCCAAGAGAGAGGTGAGGTACCATTGTGAGTATTGTGAGAGGGATGGACATCTAGCTTGTTTTTGCTTTAGGAGGAAGAGAGATGAGCGGCGGGTTTCTCAGTCGAGCAGGAAGGACATGAACCACCCCTCTCATGGTGTTCATGCTCAGCCTGTTCAGAGACATCCTGCAAGGCCTAGAGGTGTTTTGCCTCTTGCCGCTAGGCCTCAGGCAGTGAGACCACGTGGTGGTCGTGCCCGACGGGATGCTAGTCGTGTGCCATATGGCCAAGGACCATGTGATAGAGGTTTTGGTTCATACTTCCCCAGGGGACCATAATTTCGTTCTTGTGGTGATCGCTTCCCTTTGGAACCGCGGATGTTTATTGTTTTCCCTAACACTTTTTAGGGGCAAATGCCGCAACACTAGTACTCTTCATAGTTTACTTACCCCAATGTTGTGCCATTTGCTCACCCCGTGTCTTACTATTGATGCAGGATGGAGGCCTGGAGAACACGTGCCTCATGGATCCTGGCTGTTCACGCCACATGAATGGAAGCTCAAAATGGTTCTCCAGCCTCAACCCCGTGATTGGTAAGGAATACATCCCATTCGGGGATAAGTAAAGAGGTAAGGTTGTTTCTCGTGGCACTATTTGGGTGAACGAGAGCTTTATTCTCAAGGATGTTGCTTTGGTTTCGAATCTGCATTTCAATCTGCTTTTAGTTTCGCAACTTCTTGAGGATGACTATGAAGTGCGCTTTAAAAAGGGCTTGTCTTGAGTTTTGGATGCCCGTGGGGATCTTATTTGCTAGATTTCCCCTTTTGGTCGAGTGTTTAGTGCTGATTTTTCACATTCTTCTGGCCCTTCTCGATGTTTGCTGGCAGGATCTTCCTCTTCTCTTTGGAAGTGGCATAAGAGGCTAGGTCACTTGAGCTTTGATCTTTTGTGTCGTTTGAGCTCACTTGACCTCATCCAAGGATTGCCCAAATTAAAATTTGAGAAATATCTTGTATGTCACCCTTGTCGTCATGGCAAAATGATTGCCGCTTCCCATTCCCCGGTCACCAAGGTGATGACCTTGCATCCTGGCGAATTGCTTCATATGGACATTGTTGGTCTAGCCAGGGTTTGCTCTTTTGGAGGGAAGTGGTATGTGCTTGTGGTTGTCGACGACTTCGCTTGCTACTCTTGGGTGTTCTTTTTGATGGTGAAGGATGAGGCTTTTACTCATGCTTGAGATTTGATTCTTCGGTTGCAAAATGAGTTTCCTAAAAATGCCATGAGAGCTATACATAGTGACAATGGCACAAAATTCAAAAATACTAAAATTGCAACCTTTTGTGCTTCTTTGGGACTTAAGCATCAGTTTTCCTCTCCATATGTGCCCCAGCAGAATGGTATTATTGAACGCAAAAATCGGACCCTTGTTGAGTTGGCCAGGACGATGCTTGATGAGCATAGGACTCCTATGCGTTTTTGGGCCAAAGCGATCAACACTGCTTGCCATGTGTCCAATCATATCTTTCTTCGGGCTTTTCTGAACAAAACTTCTTATGAGCTGTAATTTGGACGACCACCCAAGGTCAGCCATTTCACGGTATTTGGTTGCAGATGCTTTGTGCTGAAACAGAATAATCTGGACAAGTTTGAGTCCTGGTCTTCTGATGGGGTTTTTCTGGGTTATGCATTGCATTATCATGCTTATCGTGTTCTTAACCTAGAGACTAACTGCATTATGGAGACTTGTGAGGTTACATTCGATGAGACTGCACCTTGTCCATCCCCTGTCTTTGAGCCTGCAGGTCTAGATCAGATGGGACAGACCATCTTTGTGGAGGAGGAGCACGACGACGCCTATTGGGTTGCTCTCGAGCCAACTCCACCGGCCGCCCCAGTCGAGCCAACTACTACGGCTGACGGACCCGACCCCACTCCTTCCACCACTTGGGGTTCGCTTGAGCCAGCTCTTGCTGAGACTGGAGGAGTTGAAGCTGCTGTTGAGGGGGAGGCCACTTCCTCAAGGGAGGCTCCATAGCATATCCAGCGTCGTCACCCACCTTAGCAGATGATCGGGGAGCTTCACGAGCGAGTCACTCGCTCTAGGTCACAACGCATTTCTCATTTTTCTCACTCGACTTTTGTTGCTACTTTTGATCCTCGAGATGTTGGACATGCTTTATCTGATCCTAACAGGGTTAATGCTATGCATGAGGAGCTTGAAAATTTCGAAAGAAATCAGGTTTGGGTTTTGGTGCCACCTTCTTCTAACTGCCATCCCATCGGTACAAAATGGGTTTTAAAAAACAAACAGAGTGAGGATGGTTTGGTAGTGAGAAACAAGGCGAGGTTGGTTGCCCAAGGGTATTGCCAAAAAGAGGGAATTGATTATGAGGAGACCTTTGTCCCTATTGCCCGTTTAGAGGCCATTAGGATCCTTTTAGCCTTTGCTGCTTCAAAGGGTTTTAAGTTTTTTCAAATGGATGTCAAAAGTGCCTTTTTGAATGGGTATATAGAGGAAGAGATATATGTTAGGCAACCCACTGGTGTTGACAGTTCCAAGTTTCCAAACCACGTTTTTAAACTCCAAAAAGCTTTGTATGGTTTGAAACAAGCCCCTAGAGCCCGGTATGAGCGTTTGAAATCTTTTCTGCTTTCTAAGGGTTTTAAAATGGGCTCTGTGGACAAAACTCTTTTTCTCCTCAATCATAACTAGGTATATGCCCGTGCTTTGCTACGGAGTCAACATATAATAATAAGATATATTGGGATACAGAAACAATATTTATCGTTTCTATGCTCTCGTTATTAAAATGTTAGTACGTAACGATTACTTGGAGATAAGAAACACATAATTTATTATTCACCTCAATATCTCACATTATTTGACGAGAAGAGATAAGTCATAACCATATACATTGAAATCTGATCATTCACCATGTTTGCAGAAGCATGTGAATTAGGCTACATCAGCAAACCTAATTTATACTGACAACAGTCTATATGTATAAACAACATAGTCATCTCATGTTAATTCATCGTCCTAGCTATCTAGAAAAATTATTCAGCAACCTAGATATCTAAGGAAATATAATACTAACATGTAACGGATATACTTTGAAGCCATGGACGAATCCCAAATCAGGAGACAAGACAGATGAACTTGTTGTGTAGTAGCCTTAAGGGGCTCCTTGGGGAGAAAGATTTTCGCCCTCAACGTTGATGATGAACTCTTCACTGAAGGCAGTGGCGAAGCGCAAAGGCTCCTCGGATAAGTATATACAACATATGAATCACATGCAATAAACTGAGCATATCACATAATTCATAGATCTATAGATCAATGATCGGTCAACTTTTCGAAGACAAAAGGAAGCCAAAATAACAGTAATCAGTTCAATCAACAGAGGTACCAAACATTATAACAGTGCATGCTGCTAGTTACTAACAAATACAAGGAGGGATAATTATTTAAATCAACAGAGGTACCAAATATTATAATTGTGCAAGTTGATAGCAATAAACAGATGCATTAGTGATTAAAAGGTAAATCAACAGAGGTACCAAACCATATAATAGTGCAAGTTGCTAGCTACGAACATATAATATCGGTACTTTTCTCATTCCTAGTATAATTAAACAAAAAATATGTTACTTTCACAAGCTTTGAACAAGTACAATTAATTGAAGAATGTAAATATAATCTTTGATTTTGGGTAGAAGGCTTTGAAATTTTAGCAATTCCAACATTTGCTTGCTTCAATCTAAGGATCAGTCTTGAAGTATTTGTTGTATTATTGTCTAAATCCATTGACCTATTTCTTTTCTAGAAATAGTGTTCCAGATGCCCCAGATCATTCAAGGTTCACATAAAAAATCAAACCAATCTTAAATCTCTGATCTAGAATGGGTCTATGAAAATTGAGAAGAGGATTTAAGGAATTAAACTGGGGAAGAGGATCACACCTAAACTGGTGGCAGCGCACAAGGAAGCGATGGGGACGAACCAATCAACTGAAGCGATGGAAGCGAGAGGAGACAAACTCAAAGCTTCATCGGACTATCCAGCCAGGTCTCCAACATGGAGAAGTATATGGTCCTACACTCGTATAGTTTAGTTTATTTCCTGGCTATTTAATTTAGTTAATGGGTTCATTGGTGTCACCTAAACCCAATGGTTCCTATGGGAGCTTCCTTTGATACCTTAGCATCATTTGACAACAAATGCAGTTGCTCTGGTTCCACATAACATATTGCATCAATATTGAAAAATACTAACCATGGTATAAACATAAAACAAAAATAATCTCCATTACAACCTGGATCCGTTTTATGAGATTTCCCTTATGCTTTTCAGCAGGAGAAATTTCGTGGTTTCCATCAGAGTCCTTCACTTGCACTGCTCACAATCAAATAAAACACAAGATCATCAGATCCACAATCTACTGAGCATCAGTGCAACAAACTGTTAGAAGAAGAGCCTTACTATTCCCCTTTTGCAAACGTTCCTTCAGTGGAGCACGATCCATTGCTAGCTTAACTCTGTTTTTCCTACCAGAAACAGGAGATCCATTCTTTTGTAGATTGGTTCGATCAGCATCTTGAATAGTTGCACTGGCATATACAGGAACGAATTACATTAACCAAATCATCGCCTAACAATGTCAATGAAAACTCCATGCCCAGATTATTAGCAGCAGCACACTTATACATGAACAATCATAACAAACACTGGGACATGTAACAATATGATTAGTTTATATCATTTGATCATCCTGGTCTAGCCTACTCTCTAGTGAATATTAACCTATGGTCTACGGTCACCAAATTTGCTAACAATAGCACTAAGTTCTGGTACACAGAGCAGTATGCGGAGTAGAAGCTAAAAAGAAGTTGCGTTGCACATGGCAGGCATGGCACAATGTCAACTTACTATAGATCCAAAATACCTTGAGAAAGAGTAACATAAAGCCACAAAAGGTGCCAGAGCGATTTATGCAATATGTTTTCGTTATACTCTACATTTATTATGATTTATGAACACTAAGGGCATGTTTATTTTGGATTATAATCTGTCTAGATTATATAATCTAAGTTATTTTGAACTAACAACCAGAATACTGTAGACGATTCATTTTTTTTCAGGTATGATAACTATGATCTTTTCTTTTAGGGCTGTTACAATGCATGAATGCACATCTAAGTAAAGCTATACACCATTTACAGTAACCAAAAAAACCATTTCCTGCAGTTGGGGCTTGCAACTAAGTAGTAAAGCAAGAGTCGACCCTGCCAAGCCCCAAGATGGTGCAAGATCAGCCAATATCTCTCTGTTAACTCCATTATATAAAAAGAGAGAGAAACTTACAGATATGAAAAATAAAATCAACTACTTGATATAAGCTTTTAGTGTAGAGAGTATACATAAAATCAAGGCGGGCACTTCCCATCCACCTATACTTCTCAGATTCAATATCAACATCAGCCACCAGACCTGCAGTTCGTAGACCATTTTCAGTTTTGTCAATTAAATTTCACTGCAGCAAAAGAGAAAGTGACAGAGCAATCTCTAAAGAAGGTGGCCTATGTTCTCAGCTGTTGTTTCGAAACAGAGGTTATATGTTGCATACCCCATGTAAGCATCAGGACACTAAAGAACCTCGCCTTTCCCTGCACAACAGAAGTAACATCAAGGGCACGTTTATGACCTGTGTAATAAATAGAAGCCGCATCAGCAATTGTTCAAACACATAAATGGACGAGATAAGATGATGTGGCTGCTAGATAAAGTTGACAAAGATAAGGACAAAGACAGTGACCTCTGATGATTGCGAACACAGCATTAGATATAGAGAATGGTTCACCAGCAGCATGCAGTAGAGATCGTGCCATTCCATTTCCAGTACCTGTTGCACATTGTATTGTGTGAAAAGTCTGCCCAACAAAAAACTGAAAAAAGCTACCAGATACAACTAATGTGCATCATTATATCCATATAATAAAGGAGCTGCTATGATAATGTACCTGCTGAAATGATCCCAAGTGGCACTTTTATTGCTGTTTCCTAGTCCTCCCTTTGCAGGAGACCATTGACAACCTAAAAACAAAATAAAATAACAATAAGAGAAAGAAACAAAACATAGCAAGCAAGCAAATATAACCAACAGTGTTAAATATCTGAAAACATGAGAATTTTCAGAGCCTAATAAATTGCACAGAATTGCATTCGCATACAGAGAATGTTGTTCTTTGCTAACCTCTACCATCACACCAATTGAGACTAACATACACTTATACATGAACAATCAGCTCGAGGGGTATTCACATCATTCGCTCAAAAAGGCATCTCGATAACATAACAGTAATCCCATAATACCATCGGCGATTCCTGAGAGAACTTACAATTGCACGAACCCGAAGCCTCGACTCTTCTCCGATCCTGCCGTAAAGAAACCACGAAGGTATAATTAGCCAATGATACCACTCCCGACTAAACAACAACCGGATTCGTACATCTCACCTTCCGAAGCTGATGGTGCACCTGTCGAAGCCCTGCAAGGTGAGCTAGGTGAGGCACCTGTCGACGGTGCCTTGGCCTTGTCAGATGCAACCCCCACACAACCTCCCTGTGGCCTAGGGAGACAGGCGGCGAAGCTCGGAGCACATAGCTGGCAAAGGCACGGGAGGAGCTCGTCCTCCACTCTGGCAGGCGGGTGGCCTAGGTGGAGGTGCAGAGCTCCGCTCGGCCTCGACGGCGTCTCGATCTGGGCGGCCCTGCCTTGCTCGGCCTCATGAGAAAAGGGAGGAGGCACGGTGGGGCCCGACAACCGGTTGCCACGAAGGTTGAGGCGGAGCAACGGCAAGGAGGACTGCGGCGAGAAGCGACTCGGCGAGAAGCGACTGGGCGACCTCATCATCGTCGGCTATGGCGTCGGCGCCGCAGGGGGGCGAAGATGTCGTTGGTGTCCCCAACTTCCTCCCACATCGAGCTCATGTTGTCCCTCAGCGCTATCATGGATCCGGGGAATAGAAGGCTTTGGGGAAGGGATCCACCGCGGCGGAGCGAGAGACATCGGGGATGGGATCTTGGGAGAAGAGGAAGCGAGAGAGAGGGCGGGGGGCAGTGATCCGGAAAGGGCGAGAGAGACGGAGCGCAGTGGCGAGGAAACCGCGGTCGAGGATGGAAAGGAGCGCCATAGAAGGAAGCCGCGACTGCTTGATTCGAGGATGGAAAGGAGCGCCGCGGGCGGGCGGGATGCGAGGAAACCGCTGTCGAGCGGCGGCGGTGGGGAGGATGGTGGCAGAACCGTGCACCACTGGTTGTGGACGTCTACACTACATACTTATGTAGTAGTAGAAATAAGCATCCCAAAGGATAAACCAGAATCACTAAGCACACAACACAATACCAATCGAGTTGAGACAGGCACATCAGACACTGTGCATTACAATTTACATGGTATATCGAAACTAAAGTAAAACAATTCTGAGTCTTCTTTGTAGAAAGTAAAATAGCTTCAATCAGATGGTAACACTTTCGGATTGTTGCAGTAAACTACTCTCTGTGTTTGCCCTACTACACACTGATCCAGTGGTAGCTGCACAAACATGTTTTGCTTGCTTTATCACTCGTTGGTCCAAAAAATTCTTGACGGCATATTATCCGCTTTACATGCTACTACAACATGAATGGTTGGCCTGGCCATGAACCACTGCATGTTCGACTATCTGAGTGCAGTAAACAGGCTATAGTGTACCCATTACATGGCTAAAACTGGCAACACATTTTTTAGCTCGCATTTTTTCACAGAATTATTTATGTTGTACTGCTGTGCCGAGGCACCGCAATGCATATATGGAGTCGTCAGGATAATCTTGCTTTTTAATGTACTTGAGAAAAAGAGTAGTTTTATGCAGTGAGTATTTAATTTGAGATATACTTACAGATCCTCGAGAGGAAGTTTCGCTAGAACATCTATATGACCACTAAATTGGTTGCTCTCCACATTCCTACATACATTTTGAAAAGAATGTCACTGATTGTAGATCTGAAATAAAGTATGGATGAATTTCTACCATGTGCAAATTTCAGTTCCATCACAACGTCTTGAGGTATTTTAGGTGCTGAAAACTCTTGGGCAGGCTGCCTGAGAAGCGGTTGAAGGAGAGATCCCTGATGAAACAATCGAGGTTAGTCGTACAGGACAGACTCACTGAAATAACATTCTAGCAACTACTATAGAAAACAAATTCCTGTTAGATACCAAAAACTGGGGAAATCAGGTGGTCCCCCCCTTGACAGTCAAAAAAACTGGGGAATTTGCTGCTTGACTTACAATGTTGAGAGCTTTGGAAGCTGTGAAAACATATCCGTCAACTGCCCGCTTAGGTGGTTCTTGCCCAAATTTCTGCAGTTTAATCAGATGACGAATTATATAAGGACTGATGCAAACAAAAATCTGAAGGGTACATAAAGCAAACAATTAAATAGAGTGCAATGCGAATTGGAATTCCTACAATGTTTCCAGATCACCCATCTGAGATATCGAATAAGGAACTCCTCCAGTTAAAGAGTTTCTGTAAAGATTTTTGCATGAATAAGAAAAAAAAATATAAGAGAATGTGTTGGTTTAGGCACGAACCCACGCAAAAAAGTTGAATGTGGATGAGAACCGTAAACTCACAATTCAACCACGTTTGGTGGAAGCTGATATGGAAGATCGCCGTTGAGATTGTTATTGCTGAGATCACTGTACTACGTAAAACAAGGAAAATTCAACTAAGTTGCATTACTACGATGGTCAATGCAGGAAATCTCTGGGGCAACTCACAATTTGGTTACTGATTTCAATCTACATTCAGAAAAGTCCTACCAGCAGCAAATCAATCTGCAACAGTCACATGCATATTGTGAAATGTTCAAATATCAATAGAAAAAATATGAACTCATGTACACAATGGGCATTGTACATAAAACAAAAAATGTGAAATATTATTGCAGAGTAAAACTGAAGCCCCAAGATGGTAACAAAGGCACATCACCCCAATCCTGAGTTTCAACAAAACTTAAAAAATAAACAGGAAGTACCTCATTCTAATTAATTATGGTGATCCTTCCAGGTTTGTTTGAAGGGTTCAGAATCTCAATCACTCTCATGTTCTCTGCCTCCATCCATGTAATTATGGTGATCCTTCCAGGTTTGTTTGAAGGGTTCAGAATCTCAATCAGCTTCACCAAGTCACTGGGGTTCATTTTGTCGCTCACCTACATTCCACAAAATACATGCCAATTTGACAGTCAGGATCACAGGACAAGTACAGTGCCTACATTTCACTTAACCAATAGAAAAAGGGATGTAAACCTGACCTTTATGCCAAGAGGGTTGGCAACACCACAAAGGAATTCAACATGCGCTCCATCGAGTTGACGAGTGCGCTCACCAACCCACAACATGTGGGCTGAACAATCGTAGAAAAGGCCACTGGTGGAGTCTTTACGGGTAAGAGACTGCTTGTAGGGTAAGAGAAGGCACTCATGCGAGGTCCAGAAGTCAGTAGTCGTCAGTGGTCAACTGTAAGCCCTGCTCAGTCATGAACCCAAGAGCCTCATCCACCCTATGGGCCAATTCGCGGTACCTAGATGTCATTCCAATGAAAATACTCAAACCATCAGGTTATGATATTTATTTGACCATTTGCAAACACAAATTTTATTTCAACCAAAATTAGATGAACATTTCAGGTAATCATGTTGCAGTAACATATGATTAGCAAAGCTATTCTTGTAACTCTGGTTACAAATTGTTGTTTTACATGCGTCCTTCCAATGGATACTTGTAAGAACTTTGGTGGGGCAACAATTTCCCAAGAAAAGCCAAATACTTAGTCCACAAAATATTATAAATTACATTGATTAAACAATATAGACTACAGTGCTGTGATTAAATCAAAACCTTGAATGGAAAGAAAGACTGTATGCATTAAATATGACCAACAAAGAGGATTACATGGTCAGATTACAAGTCACATGTTTTATTGACTTGACAATAACACTTTCTCACGATACCTTGTTTATCGCAAAAAATCAATTATATGCAACAAGGAGGTGGACTCAAAGACAGCGATGCCCTGCTAGCAGCTTTCTCGAAAGAAAGGGATTTGTAAAGGGAAAGATCCAGCATGTTCTACTACAACTACTTGGACCCAACTTCGTACTACTGACTTATTATGGCCCAAAAGAACCTCGTGATTTTTACACCACTGACGACCAACAAATGATCAAGAGCCACAAAAATTGCTGAGCACCATTGCTCTATTTTAAGAATGGTTCTAGTTTCATTCCATATTTTAAACTTTCATCAAAATGTTAAGTATCTAAGCATAGTTATTTCCACTTTGAAATTAACACCAAAAGAGACGGATCCATGCTACCACTGGCAACCTATATCGCATAGGTAGTTATTTTTCCTCATCATATCATCATGGTAACGACATACGTGCAAGAGATTATCGTTCTGACATGACAGCAACTTCACAACCAACACAGCAAAAACGCTACTGAAAATCGCAGGAAAGGGGGACAGTTTTTCTCACCTATCACCTTGCTCGCTGTGATCCATGAAATCGAGGTTCCACTGTGTGACGCGCTGCATGGCAGCGTAACCTCCGGTCGCCAACGCGCGGAGCAGGTTGAGCGTCGCCACCGACTGCGAGTAGGCGCGGATCATCCTCTGCGGGTCTGGCACGCGACTCTTCTCGGTGAAGTCGTCGCCGTTGACGTTGTCGCCCCTATAGCTTGGCAGCTTGACGCCATCCCTCTCCTCCAACGGTTCGGACCTTGGCTTGGCAAACTGGCCAGCCATCCTCCCCACCTACCGTGCACAACAAAGTCGAAACAGGTCGGCTCAGATCTAGCAAATCGGAAATGAACTACAAAGAACAAAGTGCACCAAAACCCAGAAAAATTAAGACTCTAAAGTCGTGCGGCTCTTGCTTAGCTTACCCCTAATGTGTAAGAATCGTATGTCAGGACGGTAGCTGTGGCCAGCCCCTGGGGCACACTCTGCTCATAAGCCACCGCGTTGGCCCAATGCATCACTATCTGAGGGAAGTGCACCAAATCACAAAATGCTTTCTTTGAGCCAAAAAAAATCGAGCGGCCGAGCCGCCTGTTACCTTCTTGAGCTCTCGGATCACCTTCTCCCTCTTATTTTCATCCTCCGGCGACAAAACGACCCCCTCATCCTTCAAGAACTGGGTCATGACAGAGGGCGCACGAATTAGTCGGAAAGAAGTCGGAGACTCGGAATGGGAGGGGGAACCCGATCAAGGTTGAACCTCCGGGACGGAGCTCACCTGCACGATAGAACTGCTGCGGCGATGATCCACCTCCGCGAGCAAACTGGGGTGGGGCCGGCTGGAGCTGTATGACGATCGGGGTTGGGGAGGAAGCGACGATGGGATCGAGGCCGGTCGCGAGGAGGCTGTGGAGGTACGGGGCCCATGTAGGAGGAGCACGGGGCACCGCGGGGGCGCCTAGACCTAGCGCCGCGACCCCACGCTCCGGGTTCTGTCGTTGCCGCCATGGGCATTGGGGGCGGGTGGGAGCACGAGGTACCCTATGGCCCTCTGCCGTTGCGACGTGCAGAAGGGTGAGCGGCGGGGGCGGGCGTCGCGCGGCGTCGGCGGTGTCTCGGGCGGGCTGCGCGGTGTGGCTGTTTGGTACGGGGCGGCGGGCGGGCGCTAGCAAGCTGAGGCCGGGGGACGGGGGCGCGGGCTGTGCGGGCGGTTCCCGCGCGCGTAGGGATGCGGGCGTGCGGTGCGGCATGGCTGGCGGGGGTTTCGCGGCGTGCGGGCGTGGGGTTTCGCGGCGGGGGTTTCGCAGCGGGCGGGCGTGGGGTCGCGGCGGGGGCGGTCTACACTATGCCCTTAATAGTTAGTAGAGATAATGACACCCTTTTAGTCTAGATTTACGTGGATGATATCATCTTTGGTGGTTCTTGTAATGCTCTTGTGTCTAGATTTTTAGATCTTATGAGCAGGGAATTTGAGATGAGCATGATGGGTGAGCTGAATTTCTTGGGTTGCAAATCAAGCAGACTTAAGACGAGACCTTTGTGCATCAAGGCAAGTATACAAAGGATGTCTTGAAGAAGTTCGACATGGGCGAGGGCAAGCCTCTTTCAACGCCCATGTCCACCTCGACGACACTTGACACTGATGAAGATGGCGAACCCGTGGACCAGAAGAAGTACATGAGCATGATTGGCTCTCTCCTGTATTTGACTGCGACGAGGCCGAACATACACTTCGCAGTGTGTTAGTGCGCTCGTTTCCAGGCTTCCCCACGCACATCTCACAAAAAGGTTGTGAAATGGATCATGAGATACCTATGTTTCACTCCTGAGTTTGGTTTGTGGTACTCCTCATCGTCCATTCTGTCCTCGTGCAGTTATTCTAATGCTGATTTTGTGGGTTGCCTTTTAGAGCGCAAGTCTACTTCTAGGACTTGTCAGTTTTTCGGTACTTCGTTGGTTTCATGGTCTTCTCGAAAACAGTCTAGTGTTGCCCTGTCTACCATAGAGGCCAAGTATGTTGCTGCCGCTAGCTGTTGTTCGCTGTTACTTTGGATGATGGCTACCTTACGGGATTTTGGCTTGGATTTTCATCATGTGCCTCTGCTTTGTGATAGCACGAGTGCCATAAGTGTTTCCAAGAATCCTGTGCTGCATTCGAGGACCAAGCACATTGATGTTCGCTTTCACTTTCTTCGTGATCATTATGAGAAAGGCGACATCGAATTGTGCTATATTGATACCACTCGCCAGCTTGCTGACATTTTGACCAAACCCCTTGATCAAAAAACTTTTGTTCATTTGTGAGGGGAATTGGGTGTTTGTTTCCCTTTTTGATTAGAGGGCTCCTTTTGGTCTTTTCTTCTTATTTTCTGCTTTCACTTTCTTTTGTATTATATCTGCATGTCATATTGAGTTTCACTTGTATAACTGCTATGTGATTCTGCTCCTAGTAGTATGTTATTTGTGTACATGATAATGCTATGGCATGCTTAGGCTCTTTTTGCTCATATTGATACAATATTGTTGAGCTAAGTTGTTTTCATAATTGTGAACTTGACTATTACTTGCTGTTGGGGCGAAGGCGAAGACGCCACCCTTCGCTCGATGCCTTCGCCAGCCTCGCTACACCAATAGAGACAAGACGACTGGCAGACTTTACCCTTTGTCCCACGTATACGTGGCCAATGGGCCGTGCCGTGCCAGCACGGCCCGAACCCGTCATGGGCCGGGCCAAATTAGATGGGCCGAGGCACGGCACTATTAATTGTCGGGCCGTGCCGTGCCGGCACTTAGGCCTACGCCGCAGCCCAAGCCCGGCACTATTGGCTTTAATCGGGCCGTGCCGGGCCATAGTGCCGTGCTGGGCTTTCGTGTCGTGCTGGCCCTATACCCACATGTCAAACATCCATGCAAATAGCAAATATGTATGTAATACACAGGTTCGACAACTAAGAATACAATATACAACTATGAACCATACAATACACTAATTTGTTCTCAACACAGCCATAGTGCCATACAAATACAAGTATACAATCATCAGGCATAGTGCTTTATAAAGATACAATAAGCATACAATAAACATAAGCATACAATCAGCCATAGTGCCATACAAGTACACAATAAACATAAGCATACAATCAGCCAACAACCATAGTGCCACTGCCATACAAGTACACAATAAACATAAGCATACAATCAGCCATAGTGCCATACAAGTATACAATAATCAGGCATCAGCGAATCAGCCATACATGAGACATCAAAAAATAGATCACCATGCTTTATAAAGAGCTATTTAGATTGGTTGCCTCGTTAAAAACCTTTAGGTAAAACCCCATTTTAACTACATGGGGACAAAACCCTAAAGGAAAAAGGAGTACAACCTAGCTCTTTTAGTGATCATGTCCATCTCCACCACCAACACAAGTCGATCCTTCTTGTGCATCAAGATACATGTTTTCCATTAGCTCTTCAAGATCTTTGTTCTCAACACAGTGTTGCTGCCGAACAGCTGCTTGCTCCCAATCCTTGGCCAGGGACAGCATCTCCACATGTTCTGGTGTTAGACTTCGTCGTCGTTCCTCGATCAACCTGCCACATAAACTAAAAGCCGACTCAGAAGAAATAGTGGATACAGGCACAGTTAAGACATCTTTAGCTAGAATTGATAAAATTGGATAGTCGGGCCGTAAATGGACCGGGTCGGGTCGTGCTGGGCTTTCTGGGCCGAGCGGGCCAATCATCGGGCTAAATGGGTCGTCGCTAATCATGTCGTGCTCGTGCTGCCCATTGGGCTTGCCTCTAAGCCCAAGCACGGCCCATGATGGGCCTCGTGCCGGCCCGGGCACGATAATATCGTGCCGTGCCGTGTTCGTGTCGTGCCAAAATAGTCGTGTTTCGTGCTAGCCCATATAGCCCGGCCCGTTTGGCCACCTATAGTCCCACGCGTCGCTGGACGAAGGCCTATGACGAGGTCGTCCCATCCAGCGGCCTCGTCCAACATGGAGGCCCACGTGTGATCTGGCCCATTATAACAGGCCCTGCGTGGCCGCTGCGCATCACGGGCCTAATTTGTAAAGGTTTCCCTATAATTACAGTATGTAACCCTGCTTTATGGGAATATTCCGGGGATAACCTAGGCGCCTGAGGGCACATGCGTCCTTAACTCAGGATGCTGGGCACTCAGGTACCTATAAATACCCCCGCATAGTGCCCTTGAGAGGCTAGATTAACAGAGATATTGCCATCTCGAATTGAAACCTTGTTTACGTTGCTTTTACTCCCCCGTTGGATCAACTTGCCCAGGAGAGCAAGTTCCAACATTTGGCGCCCACCGTTCGTGCTACGAAAAACCACCCACGATGGCACCCAAGAGAGCTAGCTTGAAGGCTAACGAGGCTGCGAAGGCAGCACTGCTGGCCGAGAAAAAGGGCAAGGCCCTTGTCGACACCACTCACTAAGAGGCCTGCGAAGACGACGCACTCAGCAAGAGGCAGCGCAACGAGCAACCCACTCCCGAAGGCAGTCTCCGCACTTGCAGCTCTGGAGGACAACCGCAACTTCCCCCTGGCTTCGCTCCACCGGAGGGCGCGGACGCCACCGAGGACGGCGAAGTCATCGGCGTTTCAACAGAAGAGCAGCTACAGCTGCGCGCCTTGCGCATCAAGAACCACAACCTCCAGAAGCAAAAAGAGATCCTCGAGGCCAAGTGCCAACGCGTGTCTGCACAAGCCAAGGTGCGACAGATGATACGCGATGAAGAGAAGAAGGCTCAGGAGCTCGAACAAGAGATCACGCTCATGCAGCGCGAAGGCCAACTCGGCCTGCAACACGGCCCACCCCTCCAACAGCGCACACAAATCGAAGACCTGTTCGTCCCTCAGCGCGAACACGCCATCCCACACGCCGCGACATTCCAAGGTGTCAACTACCTTGACGAGCGAAGTCCCCTGGCGCCACACCTGCAAGTGTCACCATGGCCCGCCAACTTCAGGGCAGGGACTTATCCTAAGTACAACGACAGCATCGACCCAGCCCAGTACATCATAAGCTATCAGGTCGTCGTTGCATCATCCGGAGGGGACGACGCCATGATGGCCAAGTCATTCATCATCGCCCTCGAAGGCCCAGCCCTCACCTGGTACACCAGGTTGCCCCCATTGTCCATCGACTCCTGGAGAAGTCTCCGGGACAAATTCTTGCTCAACTTCCAAGGGTACCGCCCAGACACCGACGCCTTGGCTGAACTTTCACTCTGCAAGCAGCTGGAAAAAGAGACTCTGCGGGAGTACTACCGCAAGTTTCTGACCCTCAAGTCACAACTGCCTTCGGTCGACGACCAAATCGCCATCCACTACGCCATCAGTGGCCTTTGGGTCGGCGTCCTTTACAGCCACTGCATTAGGGATCTGCCCAGGAACCTCCAGGAGCTGTATCAACTATTTGAAAAATACGCCAGATCCGAAGAGCTCCACCAGCGCAAAGTCGAGTCTCAGAGGAAACCCAAAGACCCTCCGCAGTCCAGCCGCACGTGGACGAGGCCCTCGCAGGCAGACTCCGGTCGGGACGGCCGCAATCAGCAGCAGGTGCACAACATCGCCAACCAGCACCCCGCCGGTGAGGCCCCTCGCCGCCAGGAGTATCCCCCCAGGGCCACGGAAATGGAACTCGCGGTCGGGGCCGGGGACACGCGCAGTAGCCGCGCAGATTTTACTGCTTGTTCCACGGCGAAGACTGCGCGCACCCTACAAGAGACTGCCCAGAGACGAATGCCACCAGAGACAGGATGGCACGGGCGCAGCCAGCCGACAATCCTAGAGTTGTCGCACACACATATCAGCAACCCCCCAACCATACAACCACAGCCCCACTCCGCATCCACCGCACCACGCATACCAACACCACCAGGAGGTACAAATCGTACCTCCCCCACATCCACCTCCACACCAGCAACAGCAAAACATCCACCTCCCCCATGCCCCAAAGCAAGAAGACTTCGCCGATCAGCCGTATCGCGGAGTCATTCACATGATCATAGGGGGGTCCAGCGCCGATTTCGACATAAAGCGGCAGAAGAGGGACCATTACCGTAGCATCAACCACGTCGCCGTCACCGGTCCAGTCGTGCAGAAAAAGTGGTCCCATGTGCCATTGACCTTCGACGCCCGAGACGTCGATCTGCGCAGCGCACCCCACATCGATGCCATGGTTATCAACTGCAGCGTAGCAGGCTGGGACCTGCACAAAGTCTTAGTCGACAATGGTAGCCAGACAGATATCATTTTCCTCCATGCCTTCGATCGCATGGGCATAAGCCACAGCCTGCTCAAGCCTTCGGACAACGCGCTGTACGGCTTCGGTGGCAAGGGCACCTTTCCTGTCGGCAAAATAGAGTTACCTCTCTCCTTCGGTGTAGCACCCAATGCCCGAAGTGAGCAAGTCACATTCGACATCGTCGACATGGTGTACCCGTACAACGCCATAATGGGGCGGGGCTCCTTCAACAAGTTTGAGGCCACCATTCATGGCCTTTACCTGTGCATGAAGATCCTAGGTCCGCAAGGCGCCATCACAGTCTACGACAACTAGCAGGCTGCGCGTAACATAGAAAGAGACTTCGTTCCCGGGCAAAGGAACGTACACTGCCTCACGGCCCAGCGCGAGGTCCCCGAATCTGCCAGCCCAACCGCCAAAGAACATGACAAAGCACAGCTGCAGAGCAACGACGGGACCAAGACTGTCCCCCTCGACAAGGCGACACCCAAGCAGACTGTCACCATCAGCGAAGACCTCACTTCGCATGACGAGGAGAGACTCCTCTGCTGCCTGTCCAAGAATAAAGACGTCTTCGCTTGGTCCGCCCTCGACCTGGTCGGAGTCAGTCGCTCCATCATCGAGCACAGCTTGGGAATCGACGCTTCGGTGAGGCCGAAAAAACAGCGGCTCCGCAAAATGTCTGATGAGAAGACAGAAGCCACCAAGGCCGAGGTACATCGCCTGCTTGAAGCCAAATTTATCGAGCCAATTGCCTACCCTACATGGCTCGCCAACATTGTGATGGTGCAGAAGAAGAGCGGCAAATGGCGAATGTGCATCGATTTCACCAGTCTTAACAAGGCCTGCCCCAAAGACAACTTCCCGCTGCCTCGGATCGACAAAATAGTCGATAGCGCGGCCGGGTGCGAAGTCATGTCGCTCCTTGATTGTTTCTCCGGCTACCATCAAATATATATGAAGGAGGAAGACAAGGCAAGCACCAGCTTCATAACACCCTTCAGCACGTATTGCTTCATCAGAATGCCGGAGTGACTTAAGAACGTCGGGTCCACTTTCTCTCGGCTCACCAAAACAGTGCTCGAGAGCCAAGTCGGCAGAAATATATTCACGTATGTGGACGACATCGTCATCGCCAGCAGAAGCAAGGAAGACCATCTGGCTGACCTCGCTGAAACGTTTGCGAACATGCGAGACGCACGACTTCGCCTGAACCCCGAAAAGTGTGTCTTCGGCGTTCGCCAGGGGAAAATCTTGGGCTACCTGGTGTCACACCGTGGGATTGAAGCCAATCCAACCAAAATCCAGGCTATCATCAATATGACGCCCCTGCAGTCAGCCAGAGACGTACAACGACTGACAGGCAGGTTGGCTGCCCTCAACAGATTCATCTCCAAATCCGCAGAGCGAGGCCTCCCTTTCCTCAAAACACTCTGCGGCGCAAAAGACTTCGCATGGGGACCAGAGCAGGCAGCGGCCTTCGCTTCATTGAAGCAATACCTGTCAGAATTGGCGATTCTTACAAGCCCCGACCCCTCGCTACCCCTGTTGCTCTACGTCGCGGCTTCGCCACATGCGGTCAGTGCAGCGCTGGTTCAAGAGCAGAGCAGAGAGGGCACGATCAGGCAATGTCTAGTTTATTACGTCTCCGAAGTACTTACGACATCAAAATGTAATATGACGGAACTGGAAAAAATAGCCTATGCAGTTGTTATGGCCTCGCGCAAATTGCGCCATTATTTTGAAGCATTCAAGGTCCGGGTCACCTCAGATAGGGGACTCGGCGAATTATTCAGAAACCCGGAGGCATCAGTCCGGATTGCCAAATGGGCAGCCGAACTCTCCGGCTACCACATCACATTTGAACCCAGGACAGCCATCAAATCACAAGTCCTAGCAGACTTCGTCGTCGACTGGACTGGGCCAATAACACAGCCGGACCCGTCCGTAGAGAAGGTGTGGACAATCCATTGCGACGGCGCATGGTGCCATGCGAGGGCAGGCGCCGCTGCAGTCATTACTTCACCCATAGGGGTCAAGCACAGATACGCAGCACGCCTCATCTTTGCTTTGGAGTCTGACAGATGCACTAACAACATAGCAGAGTACGAAGCTGTCATCCTCGGCCTTCGCAAGCTAAGGGCACTGGGCGTCACCACCTGCATCATCAGAATAGACTCCAAGGTAGTCACCGGCCAAGTCGAGAAAGACTACGCAGCGAAGGACCCCGCACTTATGCAGTACCTCGTGGCTATTCGTAGTCTCGAGAGGCAATTCAAAGGTTTCACCTTGCAGCATGTGGACCGAGCCAAGAATGAGGAGGCCGACGCATTGGCCAAGGCAGCTGCCAGAGGCGAAGCCCTACCCTCCGATGTATTCTACCATGTCATCGACACGCCAGCCGTTCGCAGCCCAGAGGGGCTCCAAATAACCAATGACAGCGAAGGCCACCGCATAGTCAACCTTATCATGACCGAAAACTGGCGGGCACCAATAACCCTGTTCCTGCAGGGGTACTATCATCCAACCGACATCAACGAGGCCAAGCGCCTCAAACATCGAAGCCAGGACTTTGCACTAATTGAAGGCCAGCTTTACAAGAAGGGGGTCAGTCAACCCATGCTTAAATGTGTCACCGAGACCGAAGGCGCCCAAATTCTGCGCGAAGTCCACAGCGGGACTTGCGGCTCTCACGCAGGGCCCAGGGCCCTAGCTGCAAAGGTAATCAGTCAAGGTTTCTACTGGCCCGCCATGATCTGCGCTGCAAATCGGGTCACAAGGTCCTGCGAAGCCTGCTAGAAATTTTCTCCACACTCGGGAAGCCCTTCGCAATTCACGAAGCTAATCGCCCACACATGGCCTCTTCAGCGCTGGGGCCTGGACATTGTCGGGCCCCTGCCCACGGCCCAGGGGAACCTCAAGTTCAGTTTCGTCGATGTCGAGTATTTTACCAAATGGATCGAGGCGAGGGCTGTATCCACAATAACATCGAAGACTGCCCAGAAATTCTTCTGGCAAAACATTGTTTGCCGCTTCGGAGTCCCGTCCGAACTCACAGTTGACAATGGCAAGCAATTTGACAGCCAAGACTTCAAGGATTTCTGCTTCTCTATTGGCACCAAGCTTGCCTTCGCCTCAGTGTACCACCCGCAATCCAACGGAGTTGTGGAACGCGCAAATGGCAAAATTTTCACAGCCGTCAAGAAGATGCTCCTCGACGACAAAAAGGGCAAGTGGGCCGACCTGTTACCTGAAGCGGTCTGGGCATTGAACACGACTGAGTGCAGGGCGACTGGGTTCACCTCTTTCCGCCTTCTATATGGATCGGAGGCCATGACCCCGCAAGAAATAAAACATGGGTCACCACGGACAGTCCCGTCAGCCGTCCCCGACGTGGACGAGCCCACTTCAAAGGACCTCATCGACGGAGACCGCGTCTTCGCCCTACAGGCTCTAAACAAATACCAAGCTCAAACAAAAGCATGTCGTGACCACACAGTCATCCCGAGGGAATTCAGCAAAGGAGACCTCGTACTCGTCCGGACAGCACAGACAGAGTCCCGGGGCAAGCTGGAGCCCAAGTGGGAGGGCCCTTTCATCGTCCAGACGAAGGCGTCCCCCAGCGCGTACAGGCTCACAACGCCATCCGGCGAGGACTTAGAGCATTCTTGGAACATTGATAATCTCCGCAAATTTTTTGTTTGACTCCTCAGGGCCAGCTCGCCCTTGTAATTCGCAAAACAATTTCATTCTGGCTCGCACTATTTTCCTCCCGGGGGGTGAGGTTTTTAACGAGGCGGAGCCATGTAATATACACGCGAAAAATCCCCCGCAAAAATCTACTTCGAAAAAAGACCGCATCGACGGTCTTCGGCATTCGACCAATACAAAGTCACCGCGAGGGGCAGCGCTGGCTACCCTCGCGTGCGACACTCCGCGCAAAAGTCGCCTAAGGGTGCAGCCAGACTAGCACAACAAGTGCGCAAAATCAAAGTCTTCCTCAAAAGACTATCATTGCAAAAGTCGCCTAAGGGTGCAGCCGGACTAGCACAACAAGTGCGCAAAATCGAAGTCTTCCTCAAAAGACTATCCGTACAAAAGTCGCCTAAGGGTGCAGCCGAACTAGCACAACAAGCGTGCAAAAACGAAGTCTTCTTCAAAATACTATCCGTGCAAAAGTCGCCTAAGGGTGCAGCCGAACTAGCACAACGAGTGCGCAAAATCGAAGGCACATTACATCCGTGCAAAAATCTACATCGAGAAACTGTCTGCGCAAAGACCGACTACAGGCGCAGTCAGACCGACATAATAAACGTGCTAGACCAAGTGCGCAACGCCCCTATGGACATAGCCGGATGCGCGAAGGCGCACAGCCTCATCATACAAACTATAGTTACACACGTACAGAGAGGGCATCACACCTTACATTGGTTCAACCTTCGGAATGATTCCCATCTCCCTATAGTTAAATAGCATTATCCTCAGCTCCTCACCCTCAAAAAGACTTCACAACTCCCCCTCACCTACACTCGTCCCAACCGGCGAGGACAACAATTCCCGCTTGCCAGCCCTGCCCACACGAAGCCGACCACCATCCACTTCACTCACTCTACGCTTCGCCACCGCCCTTTGCCGCCTACGCCCAGCACTCAAACCAGGCAAAACTTCAGCATCCGTAACACGCGGAGAAGCCTCCGCTGCAGCCACATCCAAGGCCGCAAAGTAATCCAAGTCCTCATCCGAAGACTCTTCCGTCCACACAACCGAACTCCCAGAGTCATCAAACTCAGAAAACTTAGACGTAGACTCATCCGATTCATTTCCAGCGACCACGGTCGAAGCCGCCAGAAAATTAGCAGTAGCGGTTGCGTGCGCAGGCCCAAAATCCTGAACCTGCGCAGCAACCAAGGTTCAGTAACACAGAAAAAATTCTCTAACTACCCCACACCCACTAAGCCACCTGTGAAGACCCAGTCGCCGCCATAGGATCCTCCGCTGCCAGCTCCGTCGCTGCCTTCGGGGGATCCTCCGCCATTGGTACAGTGGCTGGCGACGAGCCTCCACCAGACACAGCAGACGCAGGGGCAGCGAGGGAGCCTTCACCAGTTTCTGAGGGCCCGCCTCTCGGTCTCAGCCTCAGCCTCGGCCACCACCGGGTTGACCTCCGCTTCGGGCTGCGCGCTGTTCAGATGTCCGAAGTCCTCCACGTCCTCAGCACGCGCCATCTACAACACAGCACACCGATTCAGCAAACCCACTTATACCCACATTCAACGACACGAAACAAAAGACAAACTTTACCTGATCCCTCGCCCGGTCAGACCGCTCCCTAACCGCCTCCCAACCGTGGGGGTCCCACATCCGGTCGAAGAGGGCCCCCGCGGAGTCCTTCACCACAGGGTCTTCGACCTTAAAAATCTCGCGCCCAAAGTCTTCATCGGATCGGTCAAAGCCCTCATAGTGACTGCACCCTTCGCGGGACAGCGCATTCATGGCCCCTTCGCAGGTGACGAGGGAGGCAAAGGACATGAAGCCCTCCACAATGGTCGGGAGTGCCAGCAATTCCTCTTGCAGCCACTCGAGGAAGCGAAGGCCCGCCTCTCGGTCGGGCACCTTGAAGTCAGCAGTCTGCGCACCTAGCTCGCAGTATGAGTCCACGAGCTGTTTGCGCGTCCGCTCAACTTCCGAGCGCGTAGAGGCCTCAGCCCTCTCCATGCGGGCCTGCAGAGCGTTGAACCGCACCTCCCATTCCTCGGCGCGCTGGCTGGCGAGACTCCCCTCCGCCCGCGCCAATTTGGCCTCCGCCTGCGCCGCCTGCGCCTTGGCGATGGCCTGGTTGGCCTCCCTCCTTTCCTCCACCAGCTGGCGCCGGAGGTCCGTCCTCTCGCCCTCCAAGGCGACCACCTTCTCCGCCAGCCCGTGGCTTTTGCTCTCCGCGGCCGACTTCTCCCGGACGGCGTCCGCGTGCTGCGCCCGAAGTCTCTCGACTTCGGCAGCCACGTCTGCAGTAAGGGCACCCAACGCCACGTGGTCGGCGAAGTCGGCCGCCTAACAGACACAAATGAGACCACAATCACTATGAAAGCGGCACACACTGAAGTCCAGCTCAACTTACTTGACTCAGTTGCTGCGCCAGCTGCTGCGACGCCTCCCTCAGCCGGCGGGACACAGTGCCCGCTTTGTCCTTGACGGCAGTGGCCGCCGAAATCTCGCCGCCAGCGCTGAAAGCGCCACCCTTCACCCCAAGCACCGCGGTAGACGCCGTGGTTGCCACCGCAGGCGGGACAACAATAAGTTGCCCCTCGCCCGACCCTGCAACGTATCACCTGTCAAAAAAATGCTTACCAACGAGATAGTCGTCCACGCTAATATTTGTGCCGAAGTCGGCAACGCGTTTCCCCGGCGAAGGCAGTTCCCGGACCTTCGCAGCTCCATCCGGGGCAGACTTGGTTCCACCGGCGCCGACCGCCTTCGCGCTCTCCGGCACCTTGCTGGACCCAGGGGCGGCCGGCTTCGCCACCAGCGTCGGCTGGCTACCGCCGGGGACGGTAGCCTTCGCAGTCCCCCGCGCCCTCTTTGGCCTAGCATCGGGGAGCCTGATGACCGCCCGACGATTCTGCGCAGCATCCTGGCGGTCCTTGTTCATCACTGCCGACACAACAGCAGCAATATTCCGTCCGTAAGGAAACACTCTCAAGTCACGAGCAATGCGAGACGTAAAGAAGTCTTCGCCAGCCGCGTGGGGGATAGGAACGTTCTTGGGCCATCGACCCCGGTAACCTCCAGCATCCGCGCCGAAGACTCCCGGAGCTCGGGCGAAGACATCCTTCCCCCGGGGGTCGCTCATGTCCCCATCAACTCCATAGCAAAGCTATCGGAGACCCCCAGCTCTCCCGCCGCAGTACCTAGCTTCCTCTTTTTAGTGGCTGGGGCGGCCTCCGGCGCGGGGTCGTCCTCAGTCACAGCCGCTGGTTTTTTCCCGCGGCGGTCGACGACGTCCTCCCCGGGATAACCGCCATACGGCAAACAATTCAACTCGAAGACCCTATTCAGGCGGTCGTTAGATCCATGTATATCCCAACTCCGCTGGGCCTCCGTCTTCGGCACATAGCGCCCAACAATTCTCACCGCCCCATCCTCCGCCTCACGCACAACCGCGGCAGGATCCCGCCCTCGCACATCCAAAGCAAAAAGCGGACTTCGCACCTTCCGTCCACCCAGGGAGGGCATCTCGCGAGGGCATACTTCGCCTAGCGCCCATCCATGTGCCAAGGGCCACACCCCATACCCTATGAATTCCTCAACTAGATCGCGCCCACTACTCGTGCGGGCAGCGATCCGAAGGGCCCTTTCATTTTCATCATCCTCCGCCACTTCAAATGGCGGGTACGCCACATAAGGCTGAGTCCAGTGCACAGCCTCCCTCTCGCCCCTGCCACGTCAGCTCTCGCCTCCACTCTCGCCTCTGCTGCTCCAGTGCACAGGCTGCAGCAGGCTACAACCTCAGGCTATAGCCACATCAGTTTTTCTATTTCAGAATTAAGTAATTCACGCGGATTTATTTCAACGCTCAGAAAACATACAACATAATATTTTTTATTGAATTAAAAATTACAAATTGCGTAATAATTAAAATAAAATTACATGACGATTTAAAAATTACAAACGCTCAGAAACTCCTAGGTGGACCAACTGGAATGTGCCAACTCACTCTCGCCTCGCGCTCTCGCCCACCGCGCCAGTGCGTCGCCCCGCTCCCGCCCTCCTCTCGCCCGAGCACGCTCTCCAATGTAGGTGAGAGCGAGGCGACAGGCACGCTGTCGCCGGGCGACGCGGCCATCGCCCGCTCCCGCTCTCCCGCCCCTCTCCCGTCCCACTCTCGCCCCCGTACGCTCCTCTCGCCCGTGCTTCCTGCATGCACTGGCACCAGCCTAATAATGAGAACACATAATGGCGGCAGGGAGCCCTGGGTGATCTTCGACTTCAGCCTCCGAAACATAGAACCAGTAGTCCCACCAGTTGCCCCACTTATTTCGGGCACAGGGGACCAGCTCCACAACTTCCATCGAGGTCTTCCCGGACTTCGGCGTGAAAGTGCACGATCCGAATTGCGCAATCTTATGTCCAATCTTTCTCTTCTGCCAGTGCAGACAATATTGCTTGGCGAAGACCTCCACCGAAGGCTGACCACCATACGACGTCGTTGCCCAGATATACTTCGCCAACGCTACCACGGCGTTCGGTGTCAGCTGATGAACCTGGACTTCAAACTTCTGCAGAACCTCCGACACAAAACGATGTGTGGGCAGACGAAGGCTGGCGATGAAAAATGCCTCAAAAACAACCAATTCGCCCTCGGGCTCGGGAACCTCCTCTGCCCCCGGGACGCGCCCAACCCCGCCGCCAAAATACCCCAACCGTTGCATATCTTGCACGCGGACCAACGACATCCGCGAAACACCGAATTCCACCGTATCACCCGGTCGTAATTCCGCCGCCGCCACAGTGCCCGAGAGATCTTCGGAAGATGCCTCGGCCGTCGACGTGGTCGCAACAGACGAGGAGGAAGACGGCATAGCTACGTACCGTCGACGGCGGCGCGCGGTCTGCTTCACGCGGGCCAGTTCTCCGACGATTAGGAGCAAGGAGGGCAGACGAGCAGGCGAGCAGTTTGAAAGGGAGGCTAGGGTTTTCGCGGCGCGCCGAAAGGTAAATTTCAATCCGCGCCGCCCCCGCCCCCTTTATATACACAGGGTGCGACGCTTTGGGAAGCCCACAATCCAACAGTGCGGTGTCAATCAACGGTCATGTCAAAAACCCCCGCGGAACCACTTTGAGCGAGGGCAGCGTCTCCACCATCTAGCGACGCCTTCGGCACCAGATGACTTAGTCGAACTGGTCCCTCGGAGGGCAAATGTTGGGGCGAAGGCGAAGACGGCACCCTTCGCTCGATGCCTTCGCCAGCCTCGCTACACCAACGGAGACAAGATGACTGGCAGACTTTACCCTTCGTCCCACGCGTCGCTGGACGAAGGCCTATGACGAGGTCGTCCCATCCCGCGGCCTCGTCCAACATGGAGGCCCACGTGTGATCCGGCCCATTGTAACAGGCCCTGCGTGGCCGCTGCGCATTACGGGCCTAATTTGTAAAGGTTTCCATGTAATTACAGTCTGTAACCCTGCTTTATGGGAATATTCCGGGGATAACCTAGGCGCCTGAGGGCACATGTGTCCTTAACTTAGGATGCTGGGCACTCAGGTACCTATAAATACCCCCGCAAAGTGCCCTTGAGAGGCTAGATTAACAGAGCTATTGCCATCTCGAATTGAAACCTTGTTTACGTTGCTTTTACTCCCCCGTTGGATCAACTTGCCCTGGAGAGCAAGTTCCAACACTTGCTCAATCTAAAATTGTTCACCATTAAGATTGGCACCTAGCATGTGTAGTATGTGTTGAAATCCTTTTTGCTATTGCTAGTATGCTAGGTGGCTATGTCTCATGCCTTGAGTCATTCACTTGTCTTGATTTATTCATATCGTGCTAAAAATTCAAAATCAAGATAAGTGATAATCAGAAAGATCGAGATGGGTTTGTATTTGTCATCACATCACTGTATCGAGACTGCTTTCATTTGCACTTTTGGATGAACTTGAGCACTGTAGTGGACGATCGAAACCAGTGTTTTTAGCTTCTGATTGCTTGTCTGCATAGGCTACATCCGGTTGAAAAGTCAGACAAAGACAATGCTTACAACCTCTCGCACTCACATGTTTTTCAATGAAATTTGGAAACCGCTGCAAAATCTGATAAATTTTGAAAATTTCAAATGGTATTTATTTCAGATATGTTTCTACATGATGAGTGATCACGGTTTGGGGGTAGTTTGCCTTGTTCACTTGTGACTGGCACTTAGTTGATTTCAAGCTTACTATATGCTTAGTGTTGTCTTTGTGGTGAACACCTCTTTGAAATGCTTAAAACTGAATCAAAATACTTACACTTCACATATCTTGTGCATATGCCCAGTTTGAGCATCTGCTAGCACGTGCATTTATTGCTGCACACTTAGCGCATCACCACTTAGAGCATTTTTTACACTCTGACTCGTATACTCCTGAAGCTCATGCATTTTCTCTATTTCATACTCTCTGTTGCAACTCTGTTTTTTTCTCAGGGGAGGTTCTCTTGTCAAGGGGGAGTTTTTTCTTTTTACCCCTGTTTGTGCTTGATAAGTTCACTTGTCAATAAGGGGGAGAGATTTTGAGATATCCTGTTTCCTCTATCTAGTGGGAGAATTTTGTCTTTCGGGCTTCCTCTCATTCAATAAGGCGAGATGTGTTCTTTGGAGCTATTGCTAGTTGTGTTGAGCCATTTGTCTCCTTCTGGAGGAACTAGCTTTGATTTTAGCTTTTGTGCCGATCTTATGCTCTGAATTGGTTTTTTATGCTCTGATAAAGCCTTTTGTGCTCGGATGAGATTTTGGCTTTTGGCTAGTGGTGTTGAACCCTGCTTTTGCCTCTTATTGAGGGCTAGCCTTTTCTTGCTTGGTCGTGTTGAGCCATTGCCTATTTCTTTTGGGGACCAAGTTTTGCTTACTCTAAATGACTTGTTTGGCTTTTATCTGGCTTATGGTCATTTGAGTGAGTTTCTCTTTTTCTTCCTCTTTTTGTTTGCATATGCTCAAATGGTGGTGTTGACAATGCACTCATCAAGAGCGAAATTGCGAACACAAGGTTGACTTGTCCCTTGTGGTTCGGGTTGATGATGAGTGATTGTCAACGGGAAGCACTCTGGGGTAGTCAGTGGACTGACCAGAGTGTGAAATTATACTTGTGCAACCATGTCGGTCGACTTGTGATGTGTAGGTGTGGAGCACAGGAACGGTGGTAGACGACTGAGGTGAAGGTCATGCGGGCTCGTGCTCATGGACCGGTAGCGGTGAAGGGCGAGCGCTGGGTCTTGACTGATGGATCAGAGCAGCTAGGTGACCAACTACAGTGGCTGACACCTGGGACACGCACTTGTGCAAGGACGTGGTGGAGTGGACCGTGGTTTCAGCATGGTCGAGGACTGGCGGGACACGCGTCTGATCGTGGAGGATGTGCATGAGGTGCGGTGCTCATGACAGGTTTGGTGGTTTGGGTCTCAAAACCACCCAGCGCTACGGATGACGGGTTTTGCTGAGTTTGGGCCTCAAAACTTGGTGGTGGCGATTCCGGAGGGAACCGGTGGTGGCACGCGGCGTGATCGCGGAGGGCGCGTCAAGGCGAAGCAACTCCGTGTGAAGGATGTGTCCGTCGTATCGAAAACCTAGGAGTTGATCCAATTCGCCCTCGTTGGAGTGGATAGGTGAGAGCACCTAGAGGGGGGTGAATAGGTGATCCTATAAATTTAAACACTAAATAGCCACAAACTTGATTATCAAGGTGTTAGTGAAACCAGGTGGCTATGAAACACGCTCGTGTGGTCAAAACAAATACAAGAAGCAACACACGAGACACGCAATTTTTATCCCGTGGTTCGACCAAGTAACACTTGCCTACTTCTACATTGTGGCGTCCCAATGGACGAGGGTTGCACTCAACCCCTTTCAAGTGATCCAATGATCAACTTGAATACCACGGTCTTTTCCTTTAGGGGCGTTTGGATCCCTTCATTTTAGAGGAATTGGAATTCACTCAGTAAAGTAACTTATTTAGTTTGGATTTTGACATTCCACCACTTTCCAAAGTTCAGATATAAGCCTATCTCAAATTCATGGGGTAGAGGGTGGGAAATGATTTTATGCATTAGTAGAATTGTTTCTACTCTGTAACTTACATGACACTCTTCGTCTCACTCATCTATAGTAAAAATGTAGCATATAAATATTTCCGGCATCTTGATAATAATAGTATACAATTATATTTTACATAAAACCGAATTATCTTAATTGATATATGCCTAAATTACTATTATTAGAATGGAATTCAATTCCGATGATCCAAACATGGCATTAGAGTATTTTTCCCGGTTGCGAGGAATCTCCACAATTTGGAGTCTCTCGCCCTTACAATAGAGATCACAAAGAAGCACAAGAGTATGGGAGGGAAAGCAACGTACACAAGACTCAAGTTCGCAGCAAAATCACGCACACACGTGAAGAGGTGAGCACACAACACAGCGTGAAGAGTTTACAACTCGAAAGTGCTCAAATCTCAAGAACTATGATTAGAATGCGTGAGTGCAGAGTCTAGGTGCCTTAGGATGTTTCTTGTAATCTTGGTGTCTTTCTCCATGCGCCTAGGGGTCCCTTTTATAGCCCCAAGGCAGCTAGGAGCTGTTGGAGATCAATTTGGAAGGCATTTCTTGCCTTATGTCGGGTGGTGCACTGGACACTCCGGTGCACCACCGGACAACCACTGTTCATGTCTGGTGCGTGATCTCCTTCCATATCAGGCGCATCTGACTATTGCTCCTCGGGGCTGGTTGGCGCACCGGACACTGTTCGGTGCACACCGGACAGTCCGGTGTGCCCAACTGACCGTTGGAGCAAGACACACGTCGCTCGCAGATTGCGCAACCGACCGTAGGACGCGGGCGTCGTTGGCTCACCGGACAGTCCGTGCACCACCGGACAGTCCGGTGATTTTTATCCTCGTTGCCTTTTTCATTTCCCGAGACCGATGAGTTCGTCGCAGATGACTCACGAACAGTTCGGTGCACCACCGGACAGTCCGGTGATTTATAGCCGTACACCTCCGTTGATTCCCGAGAGCAGCTGGTTCAACGCCGGCCAGCCTGGGGCATCGGACCCTGTCCGGTGCGCCACCAGACAGTCCGGTGTGCCAGGCCGAGCTGGAGTTGGCTGCACACTGCCAATTCTTTTCCTTTTCTTTTCTCCGTCTTTTGTCACTGTTTCTAGCACTTATACAAACACATTAGTATTCAAAAATAATGTACTAAGTCTAGAACCATACCTTGTAATATGATTTGTATTTCTCTTCTTTGTTTAGCACATAGGAACTTAACCAATCGTGTTGGGCATTTAATCACCAAAACATTTTAGAAATGGCCCAAGGGCACATTTCCCTTTCAATCTCCCCCTTTTTGGTGATTCATGCCAACACATCAAAAAGCAACAAAAGAAGTGCAACATCAATGCAAATGAAGACCAAATTCTCTTTACTTAGTGTCGGTGTTTCGGGTCCGACCGCGCACCCAGGGTTACCCCCCAAGGTGCTTTTTAGGAGTAGGACGGTGTTATCGACTATAGCTCGATGGTTCGTGTCGGGCGCACGAGAAATAGTAGACAATGATGTACAGGTTCGGGCCGCTTTGAGATGCGTAACACCCTACGTCCTGGCTGGAATGCTTTATGCGATGGGTTACAAAGGAGCTCTCTAGTACTGGAAAATGTAGAGAGCGGGGTGGATGGCTAAGTGATGAATGATGTCTCTCTTGATCGATCGTCTTGAAGGGGTGCCCCGTAGGCCTTATATACTCGACCGTGGGGCATTACATGTGGATATGATAACAACGTGAGCCTGGATAATAGTGAACTAACTGGGTCTGTCTTCCTATAATTCAGCCGACTCATCCTCGCCAAGTTCCGATGTGTGGGGCTCCTGTGCGGGAAGGTTGGGTTACTGCTGTGATTACTGCTCGGACTCTGTTGGGCCGTCTGGGCTTGCTCCGACCCAGCCTTGCGCTGATCTGTCTCATTGTTCGTTCCTCCCAGGCCCACAAGGGGGATGACCTTACGAATTATGGGGCCTTTGGGCCTTTCGTGAGGTCTTTTATCCTTCTAGTGGACCCGGGGGATATCTGTCCCCCACAAGCCCCCGATCTTTGGGCTGATTTTGAAATAAACGGCCCAAAGATCCTAGGTCCAGCTTGTGGTATTTGATTTTACCAGGGAATGCTTTTGGAAATAATTCTGCCGGGCCACTGCTTCAGAATTCTGAGCGATCCAGTTAACACGTCTTCTTTTTATTGTCTTCTCCTGCTATTATTCCTCAAAATTTGGTGTTCTGTCTCGAGTTTGTGCTTCGAAGGTCAACATTTTGCACTGTCGAACTATGAAGTCCATTGGGTGCACTAAAGGTGCACCCAATGGGTGTAGCCCCCGAGCTTCGAGTAGATTTTTGCAGACAATACACTCGAAGGTCTTCACTTCAGGTATTATCAGAAATCATTTTCATCTTCCACTCGTGTTTTTTTAGAGGCCAGCCTTGCCTTAACTTTTCCTTGTGCTTTAGAGGTCAGCATTTTGCTTCTTCGGGGGTGATGATTCATCGGTTGCACCCAATGGGTGTAGCCCCCGAGCTTCGAGTGGATTTTTGAAAATAATCCACTCGAAGGTCTTCATTTCATGCTTTTTCTGAGAATCATCCTTTTCTTTTGTCGAATGCCTTAGAGGTCAGCATTATGTCATCAACGTTATGCTCCAGAGGTCAGCATACATTTTTGTTTTTGAAGCCGAGTACACGATCTGCCCATATCTTGCTAGGTCTGGCAATTTATTTGATCTGCGACTGATTGGACGTTTGATAGATGGATCTTGACTAGTCTTCCTATCACTTCGTGCTTTGATGCTTCTGTTGATTAGACTTGTACCTTATCGGCTATATTTGGCTTTCCTTTGATCCTTGCTGGTATCTCTTTTCTATCTTGGAGTATTCATTGCATATACTGCACGGATGTGACAGTTTTGGAAAATATACTGATAATTTCTGGGCGTCCCCCCCAATGGGTGTAGGCAAGGGACGGCTTGGTACGCTGAGCATTTAGCAAACTGCTTCTGAGTAGTAACTTGATGTGACCGCGGGTGTAATCATATCGCACGCAGTTGACTGGAGTCCCAATGGGTGTCGCGTTATGTGAAACGGCGTCAGCCGCCTGACGTGTCTTCAGACGGTTTGAATTGCGTATTGAATTTTTGTGACTGTTCGGTGGCCGTGGTAGGAGGTGAGCGGTTGCCTTCTTCTTCTATAAATAGTGCTCTTGCTTCTCTAGCGTTTTCACGCTTCTTGCTACTGCTTGCTGTTTCATCTCCTCTCCTTCCTTCCACTTCTGCCATGGGCAAGAGCAAGAAAGGTGGCAGCTCTTCACATCACTCAGGCGACAAGCGCAAGCGCGAGCCGACTCCTCCCTCGGAGGACTTCGGCGACTCGGAATACTCGGAGGAGGAGTTCTCCTCCGAGTCCGAGGGCTCTCCGGCTCCTGCCTCTCCCCCGGTGTCGTCTGATGATTCAGACGACTCCCAGGGGATCGCCGCGGAGGTATGGACCTACATCCGGGCCATCGAGCGTGCCGGGCTCGAGGGCTCGTATGAGTCGGAGTACTCCTCGGACGAGGAGGATTCCTCCGACTCGTCCGAGGAGGGCAGCAGCGGTGACAGCGACGACGACGGAGGCGATGGTGACGGTGGCAGCGGCAGCGGCAAGGGCGGTGACGGCAGCGGCAAGGGCGGCAGCGACAGCAAGGGCAGCAACAAGACCAGTGGCTAGACGCCACTGGTTTTAGATGTTAGTGTAGATTAGTAGTAGAAATAGTATTAGCGGAATAATGTAGTAGTAGCTAGTAGTATAGTTAGTTAAATGTAATGTAGTAGAAGGGAAGGCATCAGCTCATAATGAGTTGATTTGTAAGTTCAGTAGTACTTCCCGTATAATGAAGAATGATTTTGATCCCACTTGTGCTTATCATTCCGCCTTCTTGTTGATCGTCGTTTGCATTGATGCCTACTGCTGAGGTTGTTTCTGAACGTAACGCTCGAGTAGCAACTTAGAATCGTTGAATCGTGCCTCATACTGCCTTCTTCACGATGCCAGTGTTTTAGTAGTGGTGGCCGAGTGATTATCAGCGGTGTCGGGGCCTTTTAGAGGTGATGGCCGAGTGATAACGGGTCGCATCGGTGTTTTAGAAATAACGACCGAGCGGTTAATGGCGACGTCAGCGTTTTAGAGGTAATAGCCGAACGATTACTGGCGACGTCGGTGTTTTAGAGGTAACAGCCGAGTCAATTTGAGCCGCGTCGGCCGTTTGGAGATAACGGCCGAGTGATGACATGGCACGTCAGCGTTTTAGAAATAACGGCTGAGTGATGACATGGCACACCAGCGTTTTGGAAATAACCGCAGGGTGATGACATGGCACGCCAGCGTTTTGGAAATAACCGTTGGTTGATGACTGGGCACTTTTTAGAAACGGCATCTGGCCCAGGAAAACCCCATATATACTGCACTGTCGCACGCCTCCACGCTCTGTGCCCTAGTTTTTGCTCAGCTTTTAGCATCCAGGCTTTCTCTGCTTTCCTGCAACATCGATTCTGCTCCACTCGCCAGCGAGGTTGAGATGGCGCCCAAGCGGAAAGCTTCGAGTTCATCCATCGCAATCATTCCCCCCATCGATCCCAACAGTCAGTTGCCCTTCGCAGGTAACCATATGTCTGTTGTTTCCGAATCCGACCTTCTTCATCTCGTTTCCATCGGGGTTCTTCCTCCGAAGGAGCTCTGCTCATGGCAGATTTGCCGTGGTGTCACTGTTCCGACAGAAGACAGCCACGAATTCGTCATTTATGTTCCTTTTCTTATCCGCGGACTTGCTCTGCCTATTTCTCCTTTCTTCCGCGGTCTCCTTGATTTCTATCGCCTGAATCTGACCCATCTGAATCCCAATTCCATTCTGCAAGTTTCTGTTTTTGTTCATTTATGCGAAGCCTTTCTTGGAGTTTTGCCCCATTTTGGCCTTTGGAAGTATCTGTACCACTGTCGGCCTGGGATGGCCGGGGGGCAGCACCAGCTAATGGGGGCGCGAGCTTGGAGATGCGCCGTGGAAGGAAGACTGATTACCTCGACATCCCACTCAAGGACAGCATCAAAGGATGGCGCCTGGAATGGTTCATCATGGAGAATCATGGGAATTCCCTCCCTCCAAGGTCAGGGAGACAGCCGGATGTTCGCACTCTGAGCTGGACTGAATCCCCCACGGATCAGGAAGTGGCTGAGGCAGGGGTTTTGTTGGCAGAAGTTGGATTGTTGAAAGAAAGGGGTCTGACTGCAGAAGCTGTGGTTGCTGACTTTGTTTTCAAGAACATTCAGCCACTGAAAGACGGAGCATATCCGGCTTATCTGTACCGAGGCTTGGCTGACTCAACCCGGGTAACCAACAGAAGAATTCCTGCTGTGGACTTGGTGAGCCGGCTCGAGATGATACTCAGAGGCAAGGTGTCGAACGTCAGCACTCCTGTTGCATACTCGGCCTGGAATTTGCCTCCCTCCCAGACTTTTACTAGTTTCGTGTCAAATCCTCCTGCTGGTGATAGCGGTTTGGGTCTTAGAGTGCGACCCTCTCCCGAGGAAGTTAGTACTTTGGTTGCCTCGCTCGGAGAAATTCCTGACGACGAGAGGCAGGTTCATTTTGAGGTGCCTTTGAATCCAAGTGATGCAGAGATAAGTGTCATGCTGGATTTGTTAGCTGAGGATTCTTCTGATGTCGCTCCTGCTGAAACATTGGTGGTGACGCCCATCCCTGAGGCTGACAAAGTTTTGGACGCTCAGAGGTCTGTCAATGTTCGCCCGAAACGTTCTCGCCGAGCCGATCAAGCCTCTTTTCCTGCTGAGAGGGAGAAAAAGAAGAAGAGACGTCTTCATCGGGTGTCCAGCTTGGATCAGGGTGCCGGTCCTTCTGCTCCTGTTGCTAAGGAAGTGCCAGTGCCTGAATTTACTGAAACTGACCCCAATGGGTGTGAGCCTTCTGATGCTGATCCCAATGGGTGTGTTGTCCGTGTTGTTGATGAGGATGATGAAGAAGAGGACGAAATCCCTCTGATTCGGAAGAACAACCGGTGTTACATAGCTAGTGGGGAAAGTAGTGGTATTCCTTCTCCTGCCTTGTCTGCCATCATTGGTCTGCAAGAATTATCTCTGGCGAACTTTGATCAGACTCTTGAAGACATGGTTCCAGAAGATCTGTTGTCAGAACCGGCAGATGGTGGCGCGATGGATGTTTGTGCTGATGTGCTCGACGCCGGGTTGGGGTCATCCCGGGCAGCTTCCCACGCCTCATCGACCTTGGAGTGCGGTCTTGAGGGTCAGGAAGCTGGTCTGTATTGCACTGCTCCCATGGAAGTGACTGAGGGACCTTCAGCCTTAGAGGTGGCTGCTGCAGAGAACTCGGCCCTCCTGGATGGTGCTGGCGCTTACCCAGCCCCCGAGGGTGTTGCTGGGGATGATTCGGCTCGGATGGGTAGCGCAAGCTACGACCCAGCCCCCGAGGGTGTTGCCGGAGATGATCAGGCTTGGATGGGTAGCGCAAGCTATGACCCAGCCCCCGACGGTGTCCGAGCGGGTTCTCCCTCTTGCACTTCCATGGATGTTCACGTAGGGTCTTCTCCTCCACACTCTGGTTGCATGGTGATAGCTCAAGCCTTCGGTCAAGGAGTCGCTTTAGAGGCCAGCGTACCCGACGACAGAGTTTTGGGTTTTGCTGATGACACTGAATTGGTTCCTGCTGATTCGTTGCAAGTTGCTCCAGGTGGTGATCCTTCGCCGAGCCATCAGTTGATCTCTCACGATTTGGGAGTCCCCTCATTCTTCTCCAACCTCCAGGTATTTTGGTTTCTTCTGGTCTGACTTTTACCCAGGCAGATAATTATTCTCATGCTTGTCTGCTTTTAATGCCAGGCGTTGGTCGATGAGATGTCTAGTCGGCTGAAGTTGCAGGGTGTTTCTGTCCCAGAAGGAGCTTTGTCTCGGGTGCGTTGGAATCCGGTGCTGCTTCAGCGGCGTGTTTCTGACTTAGAGGTGGCAAATGCTGGTCAGTGCTCTTTTGCTTCTTTTTGGCTACCTGATTAAACTGCTTCTTACTTTAACACCTTTGCTTGACTGTTTCTTGCCAGATATGGCTTGGCAGTATTTTGATCTTGAAGAAAAACATTCTCAAGGTCAAGCTGAACTGGCCCGGCGGTGCTCTGATCTTGAGGAAAAGTATTCTCAAGGTCAGACTGAGCTGGCCCAGGTTTCTGCTTCTCTGAATGATGCTAACACGCTGAACTCTGCTCTCCGCGCTCAGCTCAACTCTGAAAAGGTGACCTGTGAATCTTGGCTTTGTTTGCTGTGTTCTTATTGCTTGCTTGACGCTTGAAGGAACTGATTCTTGTCTGTAGGAAGAAAAACATGCCCTCGTTACTTCTCGCGACAACCTCGACAGGCTATATCGCGACGCCAGCAACTCGTTGACCATCTTGGAGAGGAGTCATCGCTTCACTAGGGAGGAGTTAGACAATCATCGTTATAAGCTGCAGGAATCCTTGGATGACGTGATTCGCCTCAGGCAGTTGGTGTCGGCCAAAGATGTTGTTATCAAGGATCTGCGTGCTTCCAAGAAATCCGTCGCCCAGGAGCTAGAGACCGCTCAGTTGGCTGTCAAGGTTGCTGAAGAGACTTCCGCTACTCTGAGGGCCCAGCGCGATAAAGCTATGGATAAATCTATTCGCGCGGGGCGGATTCTGATGAGGAGACCTGGTGTGGTTGTTCCTGACGACATAAGAGCTGATGTGAACGCTGCTTCTGATTCCTCAAGTCACCCTTCTTCGTCGGTTGCTCCTGAGAAGAACATTGCAAAATAGAAAAACATTGCATGCTTTGAATGTGTGGTTAACGTGCTTGGATGTTTTGTTAGAGGACACCTTTTAGTACTGAATGCTACTATTGTTTTCCTATTGTTTAGAATTCAACAGTATCTACATTTGTAGAAGTAAAATGCAGTGTGATGGTTTTTGAAATTTCATTATGGGGCATAGAAGTTGCCCTAAGATGGGTGATTGCGAACGTGCCAAGCGTGCAATGCCAATTTAAATCAGCGTCGATTTGAACCGACTGCCCTGCTAGTAGGGTGTAGTGGTCACCCCGAGTTTAGATAAGCGCGAGCATGTCGCACTGTCTTAAGTCATTGCCGACTTAAGCCGATTGCTCTGTTAGTAGGGCATAGTGGTCACCCCGAGTTAAGTATGCGTGAGCATGTCACACCGTCTTAAGTCATTGCCGACTTAAGTCGATTGCTCCGTTAGTAGGGCATAGTGGTCACCCCGAGTTAAGTAAGCGTGAGCATGTCGCACCGCCTTAAGTCATTGCCGACTTAAGCCGATTGCTCCGTTAGTAGGGCATAGTGGTCACCCCGAGTTAAGTAAGTGTGAGCATGTCGCACCGCCTTAAGTCATTGCCGACTAAAGCCAATTGCTCCGTTAGTAGGGCATAGTGGTCACCTCGAGTTAAGTAAGCGTGAGCATGTCACACCGCCTTAAGTCATTGCCGACTTAAGCCGATTGCTCCATTAGTAGGGCATAGTGGTCACCCCGAGTTAAGTAAGCGTGAGCATGTCGCACCGCCTTAAGTCATTGCCGACTTAAGCCGATTGCTCCGTTAGTAGGGCATAGTGGTCACCCCGAGTTAAGTAAGCGTGAGCATGTCGCACCGCCTTAAGTCATTGCCGACTTAAGTCGATTGCTCCGTTATTAGCATAGTGGTCACCCCGAGTTAAGTAAGCGTGCCAATTGACAGTGAACAATCTGAGTGCCTTTGAAACCTTTTTATTGATGATATTTTTCTCAATTTATAGAATACATCGTCGTCTCAATAGCTTCTGAGATGTAGCTAGGGGTAAAACTTCCTGAGATGTTCTATGTTCCATGAGTTCCCAATTTCTGTTCCGTCCATCTGAGTGAGGCGATATGATCCCGGCCGGGTGACTTCTGTTACTATGAATGGTCCTTCCCATAGAGGTGACAATTTATGCCGTCCCTCCCCCGTTAGAATTCGGCAGAGGACGAGATCTCCCACTGCAAAGGATCGATGTCGTATGGCCTTATCGTGATAGCGCCTCAGAGTTTGCTGGTATCGTGCTGATTGAATCACCGTATTCAGTCGCTCTTCTTCGAGTACATCAACGTCTTCCAGCCTAGTAGCTTCAGCTTCTGCTATGTTATCAAAGATTAACCTTGGTGCCCCGAACTTGAGATCGGCAGGTAGCACTGCCTCTGAACCATAAACCATAAAGAAGGGGGTATTTCCATGCAGAGCTCAGCTGGGTTGAGTTCTCAGGCTCCAAACTACATATGGCAACTCTCTGATCCATTTTCCTGCGAACTTTTCATTCTTGTCGAAGACTTTCTTTCTGAGTGCTTCTAATATCATCCCGTTGGCTCTTTCTGCTTGCCCATTGGCTCTTGTGTGCGCCACCGAGGCATATTTGATCTGAATGCTCTTTTGCTCGCAGAAATCGAAGAATTCTGAACTGGTGAAGTTGGACCCTAGGTCAGTTATGATGCTATTCGGTATCCCGAACCTGAATATTATATCTTGTATGAATTCCACTGCCTTAGCTGAAGTTAAAGAAGCAATGGGTTTGAACTCTATCCATTTAGTGAATTTGTCGATAGCCACCAATACATGAGTGTATCCTCCTTGAGCTTTCTTGAAAGGTCCAATCATATCCAATCCCCAGCACACGAACGGCCAAGTTATGGGTATAGTCTGCAGCTGCTGTGCCGGTAGATGCTGCTGTTTTGACAAGTACTGGCAGGCTTCGCACCTCTGTACTAACTCGGCTGCGTCACTCTTCGTTGTTGGCCAGTATAAACCTGACCTGAAAACCTTCCCAACTAGGGTTCTGGATGCTGCGTGTACTCCACATTGCCCAGCATGGACTTCATCTAGAAGTTGCTTTCCAGTGGCTGAGAGAATGTATTTCATGAGGACTCCTGATGCACCCCTTCTGTATAGTGTTTCCCCAATGAGTGTATAGTGAGCTGATTGTCTTGCAATGCGCTCGGCTATATTCTTGTCATCTGGCTCCTCCTCATTTTATATATATTTGATGATCGGCCTCCTCCAGTCATCGGAATATGACTCTGGTTGGCTCAGAGCATTACATTCTTCTGCCTGATCCAGCGAGATGCTTGGGTGTGGTATTTCTTGAACAAAGACTCCAGGAGGGACCTGAGTTCGACTGGATCCTAGCTTGGACAGTACATCAGCTGTCGTGTTTCGATCTCTCTCTACATGGTGAAATTTCAAACCTTCAAACTTGTCTTCTAGTTTCCGGACTGTGGCGGAACTGCCCGAATTATTCCAACTTAAGTGTCTAAGTCCCGCTTTAAAGGCTAGACCACACTTAAATGGGAATAACCCGTCAATCCCTCGGATCTAGTCCGACACGGCCACTGACAGGATCAAGTACCACAATCTCACTCGATGGTGAGTCACAGAGCAAATACAATAAAGCATAAAACCATGCATGAAAGAGTATTAAGTTATTACATCATCATGGGAGTTTTGCAAAAGTAGTCATCATTGTTCGAAGTGCAGCGGAATGAAACTAACGGTAAATAAACAGAGAGATGGGGAAGCCTGTCCCATCACTCCTCATGCTCCTCCTCAGCCGAGGCGGGGTCCCACTCGACAGTCCAACCCGGTGGCAAGATGGACGGCCAAGTCACTCCAGCAACCATTTCCTCCAGAGAACCTGTAAAAATTATGCCACAAGCAAGGCTGAGTATACTAATACTCAGCTAGACTTACCCGGTGTGAGGAGTCTACTCCTCTACCTCTAGACATGCAGCTGTTTGGCTGTGGGGTTTGGTTGCCAAAAGCACTAGCTGAGTTTCTAAGTCAAGTTTTAACTTTGTCAATTTAAGTGTGACTCTCTTAAGGCTAAAAGTGTACTAGCTACTCATACATAGTAGCAAACATTATTAGCAATCAACATCTTATATCAACTCATCATATTTCCACTTGTTACTCAATGCAGTACAATGGATCAAGCAGTCTCATTAGCTGCGAGAAGCAGACGATTCGAATCGAGTTTTTATCCTTGCAAGGTAAACCTAAACACATGACATGCAGGGGCACTCCGTCCCCACACACATCAACTGTCCCCATCGATTCCCCGTCAGCAGATCAGGGCTCACCGCCTTGGCGTACAATGCCTCACTGACCCCGACTGCCGTCGTGCAGTGACCGCACTTGTACCCACCATAACCGGAATGGGAGACCACGTCTCAGGTCGCGTGAGGGGATATGTCCACTGCCAGGTTCACTCAGGTACTAGGCTTACCAATTTACCATATTTCTCGGCATGTGTTTAGTACGTTCAAACGCTTGACACAGGTATCCGCACGTTAATCCTTATTCCAATTTTCATCTCGTAGACCACGCGTCCCCATGGACCCGTGTCCACAGACCATCACCATTCTGTTATCAAAGTGGATACAACCAATTCCTGACCTCGCGCGAGTGCTAGAAAAATCACTCGACTTCTACCGAGATCCTAATTAATAAAGCAGCTACTCGACCTAGCATACTAGTATCCATCTCAAAGGGAATCCTAAGTTCATGCAACTAGGGTTTCAGTCAACTCCTACACTTAAGTGCACAGTACAAGCCTACAAACATTAAGTGCAGTAAAATAGCATATATAACGGTTATGCATAAAACCGGGGCTTGCCTTCCAAAGTAGTGGCAGGCAGGTCCTCTGGTGCAGGCTCTTGTGCTGGGTCCGGGGCTACCTCCTGAGCAGCTCCTTGCTCCGGCACGAGGACGTACTCTCCGTCAGCAAGGTTACAATCTATCGAATGCAATGAACATGGATGTCATGATTATGCAGGATTAAATAACATTATGCTAAAAAGAAAACTAAGTTGAGGAGTAACTTAGGGTTTCTTAGCCATGCGGGGCTTCTAGTGGGTTAGGCTTATTACTCTTTAGGCTTAGGTTTTCATTGGGGATAACATAGTGGATTTGTATTGTCTTTATATATTTCAGTGGACAAATTACAAGGGTTTTAGGATGACATTAATTACCATTTTCCTTTTCCTTTCTTTAATTTCTACTTAGGGTTTCTAGTGAGGTTTGAACTACGACAGTGGTGTAATAATTTCTAAAAATTCTGTAAAAATTACAGTGGGTTGCCATTTGCTATTCTAGCCTGTTTTAAGAATTTGAGGCTCCCCAAATAAAGGCTAAGCTTAAGACAAAAAGAATAAAATTTGGGTAAATGGGCCACTTTGTACTACAACTCTTAATTAGAGTGAGTTCTGCCCTAAAGGTTATTTTTGCTAGCATCTAACAGTAATAATAGGCTTTTGTGCCAAAAATCACAGAAAGCTAAGGGGTGGTTATTTAATTATGATTTTTCTAAAGTTTAATGTCAAAAAGGCACTTTCTACTACATTGGTATTTGAAAAATGTCAAACAGCAGATTTCATATTTTTCCTAAGTTCTTAATAACAAAACATTAACTATCCCAAGGGTGGGGGTGTTTTCACCTTGGGGTTATTTTTGTAGGGTTTTTCTAGGTTTTCCTTGTTTTATTCAAATAAAAGGTATCCCACTTGTTTTATACTAAACCAGGGTAGGATAGATTTTTCCAGTGAACTATATTGAATAAGTACCCTAACAAAAATAGGGGTGCCCTCTGGTTCATTATTTAAATCACATTTTCTATTTTTCTTAACCTTAAGCATATTGTAAAATAAGGGGCAAAAACTAACTTAATGGGGTGGACAGAAAGGTTTAACATTTTTAAACAGGTCAGTAGGTAGATATACACTTCTCCAAATTTTTCTAACCCTAGTCAAATAGCACAACTATTTTTCTTTTTATTATTGAGCTTTTGGCTAAAACTATAAATAAATCAGAGCTTTAAAGTTTTCTATAGCACCTAGGGGGTTTTATATTTTTCTTAAGTAGGTTACATTATTTAGAGCCTGACAAAATTGGTTTGACCAAATTTGGATGAACTAAATAGAAGTTATGAATTTTTAAAGTCTCTGTTGAATTTAAAAACAGATTTAATAAGAGTTTCCTGGAAAAACAGTTTACACCGAGGTCCCTGGGTTTAAACTAAATCAACTCGCACAAATCTACCCCTGAGCCACTATTCCCCTGGGTCGCTGACAGTTCAAAAAGCCCCCTGACCTTCTCTTCCTCTCACCCGTAGTCCTTCCCCCAATGTAAACAGTACCCGCGGGAAAGAAAAGGGTGGCGCGGCTTACCGGCGGCGAGATAGGTCCGGCGAAGGGCAGGGTTGGCTCGGGGAGACTCTGGCGGTCACAGCGAGGTGCGGCTCGACGGCGGGGATGGCCGGAATCGCTCGGTCCACGCGCGCAGGCGGGTGTTCTCGTCGGCGGCGAGTGTACCGGCCAAACCACGGTGATCTGGTTCAATCCAAGGGCATGGTGAGCTTCACGGGGTGACGTAGAGACCGTGTGCACAAGGAATCGAAAAATGATTCAGTGGATTACCCGGTCCACGCACTCCGGCGGGGTTGTGAACTCCGGCGACCGTGGACTGGCCTCTCCGGCGAAGCAGACTTCGATTCCTCGCTCGGGGAGCTTCACCGAGGTGTGCTTACTCGTCTCAGAGGGTTGGATGGGGCTGGGGCAAGCTGGACTGGCCGGTCTACGGTGGCAGTGGCTCGGGTGGCCGCGGTCACGCTGTGCACGGGCAAACGGCGGTGAACTGGGCTCCGGTGAGGCTTGCGCGTGCGCGGAAGAGTGTAACCGATGCTTGGGAGGGCTTTATAGGCGCGGGCGCGGGACAGGACGCCGGCTGGCCGTTGGCGCGACGCGGGGCGCGCGCGGGCGTGCTCTGGCAAGCTCAGGGCGCGTCGAACACGTGGAGCTTACAATCTGCCCATGTTCCACAGCTCACCCAAGTCACAAACTTGCGAATCTTGGCAAAAATCCGGCGCGAGTCTCTTCCTGGCACCTAGGGTTGTCTCTCATCCGTGAGCTACCATGGCAGATATGGCCTATGCAGGGAGATCTCTGGTCGCCAAATCGGGTGTGTCACACTGCCCACCTCGCGACAAAAACCATGCCAAGGCATGTCAAACGTCCAAGTCTCGGGCTCAGCTTTTTCCAGTGGGTGCCTTGGGTGGTATGCCACATTTTTGGTATAGGACATAGGTGGATTTGATGCCAGCTTCGAGGTGAACACAACTGATCTTTAGTGTAGGTATAGTTTTTAACTTAGAGAGAAATAGAGAGCTCTAGCTCTCTCTCCACTTGGAGATTTGAATTGGGGTTTCTCCAGGGGTCTTTTTGCAATATTTCCCTCCCCTAATTGCTGGTTATAAGGTTACTTAAGGTTTGGGTAAATGTTACTCATGTTTTGCACACTTGTTCACTCTCTTTTCCCTCTTATCTAGGGTTTTTGGAGATAGGGTTTAAGAGAGGTCTAGGGTTCTTCTCCCCTCTTATCCAAGGTAGTAAGTGTGCAAGGATTAGAGTAATGCTTTTGGTTACTCACAATCCTTGGTTAACATCTAGCTTTCCAAGGCCCTCGTGCTTTTGCTCCTTAAGTTCTTCCACAGGTGCTCATAGCCTTTAGTATCAAGGTGGGTTCTAGCCATGGTAACACCTGGGGTGTTACAGCCCTCCCCCCTTAAAGGAATCTCGTCCCAAGATTTTAGGTAGAGGCCCTTGGAGGGTGCTTGAAGGTGTGTTGGTGTTATTCTTCCTTTACACTCAAGTTTCTCTTATTAACTGCTCTTCGAATGTCATTCTCTTTGCAACTTCAGAAGGAAGCCCTTCTTAAGTTAAATCCACAACTTAGACTATCCTTGTTATCTAAGTTTTTCTTATAATTGAATTCAAAGGGCAGGTGGGGGTGGGGTTTTTGGGGTTACATACCGACTCCTTTGGGCAGAAAGTCGGGGAAGCGAGAGCGTAGAAAATCCTCAGTCTCCCATGTAGCTTCTTCTGCTGAATGGTGACTCCACTGAACCTTGTACATTCTGACCGACCTTGCCCGAGTTGATCTTTCCTTTTGATCTAATACCTTGACAGGGTACTCTTGGTAGGACAAGTCTGGTTCTATCTCAAGGTCTGGTTCTGGCAGCACCTCAGTGGGTAGGCGAACACATTTCCGCAGCTGAGATACATGGAACACATTGTGAACTGCTGACATGTGGGGTGGCAATTCCAATTGGTAAGCTATGGGTCCACAACTTGCCTTGATCTCATAGGGTCCAATGTAGCGAGGAGCTAACTTGCCCTTTATCCCGAATCTCTGGACACCCTTGGTGGGTGATACCTTAAGATAGACATGATCTCCCACCTCAAACTGTAGAGGCTTCCGCCTCTTATCATGATAGCTCCTTTGCCTGGCCTGAGCAGCTTCTAAGTTCTTGGTAATAGTCCTGACCTTTGCCTCTACCTCAAGTACCAAGTCTGGCCCAAAAATTTCCCTTTCTCCTGCTTGAGACCAATTCAGTGGGGTCCTACACCTTCTCCCATATAAGGCTTCAAAAGGTGCCATCTTCAGACTGGACTGATAGCTGTTATTGTAAGAAAACTCTGCCAAAGACAGACACTTGTCCCAATCCTTTCCGTAGTGTAGTGCACATGCTCGCAACATGTCTTCCAAAATATGATTCACCCTTTCTGTCTGGCCATCTGTTTGAGGGTGATATGCTGAGCTTCGGATTACTTGGGTCCCAAGTGATTCTTGCAGCTTCTCCCAAAAGCGTGCCACAAATAGTGCTCCTCTGTCAGATATAATGGTCTTTGGAATACCATGCAATCTTACTATCTGATCAACATAAATTTCTGCGTACTTCTCTGTCTTGTGGGTGGTGTGCACTGGCAAGAAATGAGCGGTCTTGGTCAACCTGTCCACGATAACCCAAATAGAATCATGGTGCCTGGAGGTATTGGGTAATCCCACTATGAAGTCCATGCAAATGTCCTCCCATTTCCAAGATGGTATGGGAAGGGGTTGCAAAAGGCCTGCTGCCTTCAAGTGACTAGCCTTTATCCTCTGGCAAGTGTCACACTCGGATATGTACTGGGCAATTTGCCTTTTCATTCTAGTCCACCAATATAAAGATCTGAGATCATGGTACATCTTGTTGCTACCCGGGTGCATGGAGAATTTGGAAAGGTGAGCTTCATCTAGTATCTTCTTTCTGAGCTCAGGGTCCTTGGGAACAACCAATCGGTTTCCAAACCATAGGATTCCCTTGTTGTCCTGACGGAAGCATTTGTATTTCTCTGCCTTTTGCTTGACCATAACCTTAATCATTTGAACACCCTTATCCTCAATCTGTGCCCTCACTATTTGCTCTTGCAATGTGGGTTCCACCGAGATATAACTTAATTCACCGGAAGGAACAACTTCCAGGTTCAGCTTGCACAACTCATCGCACAGGGTGGTAACTCTTGTATCTATGCTTATACAATTGCACTGGGCCTTTCTGCTCAAGGCATCTGCCACAACATTGGCTTTACCAGGATGGTAATGCACCTCTAAATCATAGTCCTTGATTAACTCCAACCATCTCCTCTGCCTCATGTTCAGATCTGCCTGAGTGAAGATGTATTTGAGACTCTTGTGATCAGTGTAGATGTTACAGTGGGCTCCCATCAAGTAGTGTCTCCATATCTTAAGAGCATGAACCACAGCTGCCAATTCCAGATCATGTGTAGGGTAGTTCTGCTCATGGGGCCTGAGTGCCCGGGAAGCATAAGCAATGACTCTGTTTTCTTGCATCAAGACACATCCCAATCCAGTACCAGAAGCATCACAATAAACTTCAAATGGCTTGGTGTTGTCAGATTGAGCCAACACTGGGGCTGTTGTCAAATGCTGCCTCAAAGTGTGAAAGGCATCTTCACACTTTTGGCTCCAATTATACTTGACTCCCTTTTTCAACAGTTCAGTCATTGGTTTGGCAATTCTGGAAAAATCCGGGATAAATCGTCGATAATACCCTGCCAACCCCAGAAAACTCCGAATCTGCCTCACTGTAGTCGGGGGTTTCCAATCCATCACTTCTTGTACCTTCTCAGGATCGACTGATATCCCATCCTGAGAAATTGTATGACCCAAGAATTTGATTTCCTTCAGCCAGAACTCACATTTAGACAACTTAGCATAGAGATGATGATCGCGCAGCCGCTGAAGCACGATGTGCAGGTGCTCAGTATGCTCGTCTTCATTTTTGGAATAGACCAGAATATCATCAATGAAAACGACCACGAACTTATCCAACTCTGGCATGAACACTGAGTTCATCAGGTACATAAAATAGGCCAGGGCATTGGTCAGCCCAAAAGACATCACCAAAAACTCATACAGCCCATATCTGGTAGAGAAAGCCGTCTTGGGAATGTCACTGGCACGGATCTTGACCTGATGGTAACTTGAGCGAAGGTCTATCTTGGAAAATACCTTGGCTCCTACTAATTGATCAAACAGAACATCAATACGGGGCAGCGGGTATTTGTTCTTAATAGTCACCGCATTGAGAGGGCGGTAGTCAACACACATCCTCAAACTCTCATCCTTTTTCTTCACAAACAAAGCTGGACATCCCCATGGTGAAGTACTTGGGCGAATAAACCCCTTGTCCAACAGTTCTTGCAATTGCTTCTTCAATTCTGCCAATTCCGCGGGAGGCATCCTATAGGGTCTCTTGGAGATAGGAGCAGTCCCGGGTTGCAATTCGATGGCGAACTCAATGTCTCGGTCAGGTGACATCCCTGGCAATTCTTCCGGAAACACATCTGGGTAGTCACAGACCACTGGGATCCTTTCCACTGGGGATTCTAACATAACAAAGGCACAAGATCAGGTACAACCCTGGTCAGGCAAATATAGTGTGGTTCCACCACAAGTTGGTGAGTGCACCTAAATGGCTCTAGCTGCAATATCCATCACAGCCTGATTTCTAGTCAACCAGTCAGTTCCCAATATGATATCCACACTATCCAACCCCAAAATGAGGAGGTTGGTTTTAATTATCAGACTACCAAACTTTATAGGCACATTCTTGTTAATTTGGTAAGTGGCAACCCTGCCTCCTGGTGTTGAAATTGTAATACCCCCATTGGTGTGGTGAAAAGGCAATTGGCACTTGGCACTAAATTGGGCACTGATAAAACTATGCGATGCACCTGAATCAAAAAGAATAATAGCAGGATAATTCAAAACTGTAAAGATACCAGTCATGACGGGTGCTCCCTCTGGAATATCAGCCATGGTGGTGAAGTTCAGCCTGCCCTGCCTCACTTGCACCTTATGCCTCTTGCCTTGGTTCTGATTGACATTCTGCCCCTGCCTCTGCTGGTTCCTGGGGCAATTTTTGGCATAATGCCCGGTGTTGCCACATGTGAAACACCTGTTGTCATTTGCCTGGCGGTACTGCTGCTGCTGATTGTTCCTCTGAGCTGGAAACTGGGTGCGGTTGGGTGCCTGCTGCTGCTGCTGTGGTCGGATCACCCATCTTCCTTGCTGCTGCTGGGGTCCCCTGTTCTGGGTGTCGGACACAATCCTGAAGCGCTGTGGCTGAGCTGAATGTCCTGCCACAGGGGTCTTCCTCTTCTTCTCCGCTTGTCGAGCTGTAATGCAGTCCTCCTGGGAGATAGCCATGTTGACCAACTCATTGTAACTGTTGGCCCTGACGGTGTTGAGACGGTCACGGAGCTTAGTGCTGAGCCCCCTCCTGAACCTGTCTCTCTTCTTCTCATCCGTATCTGCGTGATACCCAGCATACTGGCACAAGTCATTAAAAGCCTGGGCATACTGCAACACTGTCCTGTTGCCCTGAGTGAGTGCCAAAAACTCGTTGAGCTTTCGGTCCATAAATCCCGGCTAGTATATGGTGTCCCCTGAAAGCTGCCTTGAACTCCCTCCATTCCACCTCTCGATCCTTTGGCTGCATGGCAAGAAAATGGTCCCACCAAGTCCTTGCGGGTCCGCGAAGCTGCTGGGTGGCGAACCTGACTTTAGTGACCTCTGAACAAGCTCCATGGAGTAGTGGGAATTTGGATTCCACCACTCGCAACCATACATCTGCATCAAGTGGGTCCTCTGCCCTTGTGAACAATGGAGGCTGAGTACTGAGGAACTCCTGGTAGGTAGCTGCCGCGGGGTGACGCTGATGGTCTCCACCACCATAGTGCTGTGGTGGTGGCTGACGCTGAGCTAGCTGCCTCAAAATCTCATTCTGCTGAGCCATGAGATCCTGCAGAGTGGGAGGTGGTGGCGGCGGTGGAGGAACGCGCTCATTTTGGCCACGACGTTGCCTCCCGGCCATCTGAAAAACCACATACATACTTAACACCATATCTCCAAGTTCAAGATTTAATCGCGGCGAAAAGAGTCAAAAGCAATATGATAGACTCCAATTTCAACAAAAGAATTTAAACAGGCATAAAATTTTCCTTCCGAATTTAAAACTGATAACAGCATCCATCAAACATGCTTCCAAGAGAGTTTATCACGGTTACATCAGTTGTCCCAAAAGACTCAACTCTATCTAGCCTAGTACCCCAAGGGTGCAAAAGCTAAGCTAGCTGCGAGGAGTCCTACCATCACCAACGTCTAACTCTACCCTGGACATCTAGTGAGCGAACGAGGCAACACTCGACTCGGGGGAAGGTGGTCTCCCTGAGCCAGCAGTGTCCACACTAGAGGCAGGCTCCTCCCCTCCCTCGATGTCGACGTCCTCGTTGGCCTCCATGTCTTGGATCTCCTGATGATGCATATCCAGGTGCTCATTAGCTTTGGCAAGCTGCTGCTGGGTGTTAATGAGCTGGTCCTCGAGAACCTCGATGGTGTTCTCCCGGGTACCCACCAATTCCTCCAACTCTTGGATATCAGTGGATAGCTGCTCCACCTGCAAGTCCTTCTCCACCATCTCAGTGGACAAATCAACCACAAGCTCCTCCCTATTGTCCAAGGTAATCTTTGTCGCCTCCAACAATGCCATCAGATGGGACATCGCCTCACCGCGCATCACTTGCAGACGACACAGGGCATTCATGCACCGTACGGTCAAGTGCGCAGTCTGTCCTGGGTAGATGGCCCAGATATCCTTGGCATGCTCCACCCGATCCTTCCACATTGGGTTGTCCTCCCTTTCGGCGGGGAACAAGCCAATGGGGTGGGTAGCCAGCTCCAAGGGATGGAATCCGCAGAAAGTGGTCAACCCGTGTAGAGCGATTGCCTCGATCGTGTCCTCAGCTCGGTATCCAAAAGACTCAGAGTCCAAGGAGCGCCAGCCTGGCTGCAGGGGATGAGGCTCCAAAGTCATCCTCACCCTACAGTGAGGTACTCGGTGCTTCTCGAACTGCTGCACCGCGTACTGAGGGGGTGTCGTGTATCCGGCCCCCTGAAGTACCTCCCACAAAATGCGGGGAAAGCCCTCTCGTGCAAGCCCGTCAGTGTGGGATAGTGCATTTCCGTCCTCTGAGGATCCGTGGGAAGTCATCTGTGTACGATTAAGCGTAAGTAAAAGAAAAAGAATTATAAAAAGAACAAGAAAAAAATAAAACTCAGCCTCTTTCTAGTTAAATAAAAAGGCACTGGGGACCTAGTTGATTATTATCTTGTTTTTAAGTCCTTACTCAGTTATCCAATTGCTTAACTAAGAATGCATGCATGCTCGTCCTGAACGACCTCACAACAAGATAAAAGGAATAGGGAAGAACTCCCATCCTGTAAAAATGGCCTGTAGGGCCTAATCACTTAGCCACCTAGCTACCCCTTCTATCATCCTAAGGCTTCACGTCCTAGGTCTATCCTGCTCGTCCTACTATCTATCCAACACTGTTTCTACCAAGTTTTATTTTGGAAAAATGATGGTATTCACATTTTATTGATTCCTCTGTGGTGGTACAAGCTCCGATACCAGCTGTGGCGGAACTGCCCGAATTATTCCAACTTAAGTGTCTAAGTCCCGCTTTAAAGGCTAGACCACACTTAAATGGGAATAACCCGTCAATCCCTCGGATCTAGTCCGACACGGCCACTGACAGGATCAAGTACCACAATCTCACTCGATGGTGAGTCACAGAGCAAATACAATAAAGCATAAAACCATGCATGAAAGAGTATTAAGTTATTACATCATCATGGGAGTTTTGCAAAAGTAGTCATCATTGTTCGAAGTGCAGCAGAATGAAACTAACGGTAAATAAACAGAGAGATGGGGAAGCCTGTCCCATCACTCCTCATGCTCCTCCTCAGCCGAGGCGGGGTCCCACTCGACAGTCCAACCCGGTGGCAAGATGGACGGTCAAGTCACTCCAGCAACCATTTCCTCCAGAGAACCTGTAAAAATTATGCCACAAGCAAGGCTGAGTATACTAATACTCAGCTAGACTTACCCGGTGTGAGGAGTCTACTCCTCTACCTCTAGACATGTAGCTGTTTGGCTGTGGGGTTTGGTTGCCAAAAGCACTAGCTGAGTTTCTAAGTCAAGTTTTAACTTTGTCAATTTAAGTGTGACTCTCTTAAGGATAAAAGTGTACTAGCTACTCATACATAGTAGCAAACATTATTAGCAATCAACATCTTATATCAAATCATCATATTTCCACTTGTTACTCAATGAGTACAATGGATCAAGCAGTCTCATTAGCTGCGAGAAGCAGACGATTCGAATCGAGTTTTTATCCTTGCAAGGTAAACCTAAACACACGACATGCAGGGGCACTCCGTCCCCACACACATCAACCGTCCCCATCGATTCCCCGTCAGCAGATCAGGGCTCACCGCCTTGGCGTACAATGCCTCACTGACCCTGACTGCCGTCGTGCAGTGACCGCACTTATACCCACCATAACCGGAATGGGAGACCACATCTCAGGTCGCGTGAGGGGATATGTCCACTGCCAGGTTCACTCAGGTACTACGCTTACCAATTTACCATATTTCTCGGCATGTGTTTAGTACGTTCAAACGCTTGACACAGGTATCCGCACGTTAATCCTTATTCCAATTTTCATCTCGTAGACCACGCGTCCCCATGGACCCGTGTCCACAGACCATCACCATTCTGTTATCAAAGTGGATACAACCAATTCCTGACCTCGCGCGAGTGCTAGAAAAATCACTCGACTTCTACCGAGATCCTAATTAACAAAGCAGCTACTCGACCTAGCATACTAGTATCCATCTCAAAGGGAATCCTGAGTTCATGCAACTAGGGTTTCAGTCAACTCCTACACTTAAGTGCACAGTACAAGCCTACAAACATTAAGTGCAGTAAAATAGCATATATATAACGGTTATGCATAAAATCGGGGCTTGCCTTCCAAAGTAGTGGCAGGCAGGTCCTCTGGTGCAGGCTCTGGTGCTGGGTCCGGGGCTACCTCCTGAGCAGCTCCTTGCTCCGGCACGAGGATGTACTCTCCGTCAGCAAGGTTACAGTCTATCGAATGCAATGAACATGGATGTCATGATTATGTAGGATTAAATAACATTATGCTAAAAAGAAAACTAAGTTGAGGAGTAACTTAGGGTTTCTCAGCCATGCGGGGCTTCTAGTGGGTTAGGCTTATTACTCTTTAGGCTTAGGTTTTCATTGGGGATAACATAGTGGATTTGTATTGTCTTTATATATTTCAGTGGACAAATTACAAGGGTTTTAGGATGACATTAATTACCATTTTCCTTTCTTTAATTTCTACTTAGGGTTTCTAGTGAGGTTTGAACTACGACAGTGGTGTAATAATTTCCAAAAATTCTGTAAAAATTACAGTGGGTTGCCATTTGCTATTCTAGCTTGTTTTAAGAATTTGAGGCTCCCCAAATAAAGGCTAAGCTTAAGACAAAAAGAATAAAATTTGGGTAAATGGGCCACTTTGTACTACAACTCTTAATTAGAGTGGGTTCTGCCCTAAAGGTTATTTTTGCTAGCATCTAACAGTAATAATAGGCTTCTGTGCCAAAAATCACAGAAAGCTAAGGGGTGGTTATTTAATTATGATTTTTCTAAAGTTTAATGTCAAAAAGGCACTTTCTACTACATTGGTATTTGAAAAATGTCAAACAACAGATTTCATATTTTTCCTAAGTTCTTAATAACAAAACATTAACTATCCCAAGGGTGAGGGTGTTTTCACCTTGGAGTTATTTTTGTAGGGTTTTTCTAAGTTTTCCTTGTTTTATTCAAATAAAAGGTATCCCACTTATTTTATGCTAAACCAGGGTAGGATAGATTTTTCCAGTGAACTATATTGAATAAGTACCTTAACAAAAATAGGGGTGCCCTCTGGTTCATTATTTAAATCACATTTTCTATTTTTCTTAACCTTAAGCATATTGTAAAATAAGGGGCAAAAACTAACTTAATGGGGTGGACAGAAAGGTTTAACATTTTTAAACAGGTCAGTAGGTAGATACCTCCAAATTTTTCTAACCCTAGTCAAATAGCACAACTATTTTTCTTTCTATTATTGAGCTTTTGGCTAAAACTATAAATAAATCAGAGCTTGAAAGTTTTCTATAGCACCTAGGGGGTTTTATATTTTTCTTAAGTAGGTTACATTATTTAGAGCCTGACAAAATTGGTTTGACCAAATTTGGATGAACTAAATAGAAGTTATGAATTTTTAAAGTCTCTGTTCAATTTAAAAACAGATTTAATAAGAGTTTCCTGGAAAAACAGTTTACACCGAGGTCCCTGGGTTTAAACTAAATCAACTCGCACAAATCTACCCCTGAGCCACTATTCCCCTGGGTCGCTGACAGTTCAAAAAGCCCCCTGACCTTCTCTTCCTCTCACCCGCAGTCCTTCCCCCAATGTAAACAGTACCCGCGGGAAAGAAAAGGGTGGCGCGGCTTACCGGCGGCGAGATAGGTCCGGCGAAGGGCAGGGTTGGCTCGGGGAGACTCTGGCGGTCACATCGAGGTGCGGCTCGACGGCGGGGATGGCCGGAATCGCTCGGTCCACGCGCGCAGGCGGGTGTTCTCGTCGGCGGCGAGTGTACCGGCCAAACCACGGCGATCTGGTTCAATCCAAGGGCACGGTGAGCTTCACGGGGTGACGTAGAGACCGTGTGCACAAGGAATCGAAAAAATGATTCAGTGGATTACCCGGTCCACGCACTACGGCGGGGTTGTGAACTCCGGCGACCGTGGACTGGCCTCTCCGGCGAAGCAGACTTCGATTCCTCGCTCGGGGAGCTTCACCGAGGTGTGCTTACTCGTCTCAGAGGGTTGGATGGGGCTGGGGCAAGCTGGACTGGCCGGTCTACGGCGGCAGTGGCTTGGGTGGCCGCGGTCATGCTGCGCACGGGCAAACGGCGGTGAACTGGGCTCCGGTGAGGCTTGAGCGTGCGCGAAAGAGTGTAACCGACGCTTGGGAGGGCTTTATAGGCGCTGGCGCGGGACAGGACGCCGGCTGGCCGTTGGCGCGACGCGGGGCGCGCGCGGGCGTGCTCTGGCAAGCTCAGGGCGCGTCGAACACGTGGAGCTTACAATCTGCCCGTGTTCCACAGCTCACCCAAGTCGCAAACGTGCGAATCTTGGCAAAAATCCGGCGCGAGTCTTTTCCTGGCACCCAGGGTTGTCTCTCATCCATGAGCTGCCATGGCAGATATGGCCTAGGCAGGGAGATCTCTGGTCGCCAAATCGGGTGTGTCACACTGCCCACCTCGCGACAAAAACCATGCCAAGGCATGTCAAACTTCCAAGTCTCGGGCTCAGCTTTTTCCAGTGGGTGCCTTGGGTGGTATGCCACATTTTTGGTATAGGACATAGGTGAATTTGATGCCAGCTTCGAGGTGAACACAACTGATCTTTAGTGTAGGTATAGTTTTTAACTTAGAGAGAAATAGAGAGCTCTAGCTCTCTCTCCACTTGGAGATTTGAATTGGGGTTTCTCCAGGGGTCTTTTTGCAATATTTCCCTCCCCTAATTGCTGGTTATAAGGTTACTTAAGGTTTGGGTAAATGTTACTCATGTTTTGCACACTTGTTCACTCTCTTTTCCCTCTTATCTAGGGTTTTGGGAGATAGGGTTTAAGAAAGGTCTAGGGTTCTTCTCCCCTCTTATCCAAGGTAGTAAGTGTGCAAGGATTAGAGTAATGCTTTTGGTTACTCACAATCCTTGGTTAACATCTAACTTTCCAAGGCCCTCATGCTTTTGCTCCTTAAGTTCTTCCACAGGTGCTCATAGCCTTTAGTATCAAGGTTGGTTCTAGCCGTGGTAACACCTGGGGTGTTACACGGACGGCAGTGCAGTACTTTCCCATGGAATCGCTTGAACAATCCCATTCTTTGTTTATCTGACTTATGACTACCAGAGAATCTCCATATACCATCAGTCTCTAGATGCCCAGTGATATAGCAATGTTCAGTCCATGAATCAGAGCTTCATATTCTGCTGCATTGTTAGAGGCTGGAAATAACAACTGAAGGGCATATCTGAGGTGCTCACCTCCAGGTGCGATAAAGAGGATCACTGCGCCTACTCCTTGCAGCTTTAGCGAGCCATCAAAATACATTCGTCATACTTCTGCAGTTTCTGGGTTATCTGGTACTTGTTGTTCGGTCCACTCTGATACAAAGTCAACCAGTGCTTGAGTTTTGATGGCAGTGCGAGGTCGAAATTCGATGTCATGAGATCCCAGCTCGCAGGCCCACTTGGCTATTCTCCCGATGGCTTCTTTGTTGTGAAGAATATCTCCTATCGGAAATCCCGTGACTACTATGACTTTGTGGTCATCGAAGTAGTGACGGAGCTTGCGAGCAGTTAGAAGTACTGCATATAATAGCTTCTGAACCTGAGGGTATTTCTTCTTTGAGGGACCCAGAACTTCACTGATGAAATAAACAGGATGCTGTACTAGGTATGCATGTCCTTCTTCTGCTCGCTCGACTACCAACACGGTGCTCACCACGTGAGTCGTGCAAGAGATATATAGCAGCAGATCTTCATCTGGTTGAGTCGGTGTGGCTCGACGTGGTGGTTTCAGCACTGGTGGTGTCGTCAAGAACTTTTTCAATGCGTCTAGGGCTTCCTGTGCTTCTGAAGTCCACTGAAACTTGTCCACCTTCTTGAGTAACTTATAAAATGGTAAGCCTTTTTCTCCCAGCCTGGATATGAATCTGCTCAGGGCTGCCATACATCCGGTAAGTCTTTGAACTTTCTTCGGTGATCGCGGTGCCACCATCCTCATGATAGCTTTGATCTTTTCTGGGTTAGCTTCAATTCCCTGGTGGCTGACAATGAACTCGAGTAACTTTCCTGCTGGTACCCCGAAAACACATTTTTCGGGATTAAGCTTCCATCGATATCGCCGTAGACTGTTGAAAACCACCTGTAATCTTCGATGAAATTTTTTGAATTTTCTATTTTGATCACCACATCGTCCACATAAGCTTCCACACGCTTGCCCCAGTGATCGGCTAAGCATGTTTGAATAGCTCTCTGATAAGTCGCTCCAGCGTTTTTGAGGCCGAACGGCATGGAGGTATAGTAGAAAGCACCAAATGGAGTGATGAACGCTGTTTTTCCTCGTCTTCTTTCGCCAGGCTAATCTGATGATACCTAGAGTAGCAATCCAAGAAGGACAGCACAGAACTTCCAGCGGTGGAATCTACCACTGATCTATCCTAGGAAGCCCGAAGGGATCCTTTGGACAGTGTTTGTTGAGATCCGTATAGTCAACGCACATGCGCCAATCCACTTTATTCTTTTTGAGTACAAGAATAGGGTTGGCTAACCACTCAGGATGTAACACCTCTCTAATAAATCCAGCCGCGACCAAGCGAGCCAGCTCAGCGCGAATGGCCTCCCTCTTGTCGGGCGTGAAATGACACAACTTTTGCCGGATCGGCTTCGCCTGGGGGTAGACCTTTAATTTGTGCTCGGCCAGTTCTCTTGGGACTCCCGGCATATCCGCAGGTTGCCATGCGAATACGTCTCGGTTATCTTGCAGGAACTGGACGAGCGCGCTTTCCTATTTGTCATTCAGGCTAGAGCTGATGATGGCGGTTTTGCGTTCATCAGTGAACCCAAGGTTGACTCTTTTGGTTTCTTCAGTCGACCGCATAGAGGTCGTAGCTTGAGCCTCGTTCGCGGGTACCGCGAGGTCTTCCTCAGGCTTAGAATTCGCCTGCGCAGAAGAAGTCGCCGATGGTTTGGTGGTGAGGGCCGTCTGAATGGCCACTCGGAAACATTCTGCGGCGCCTTGGAAGTCAGCGCGCACAGTTATGATCCCTTGCGGTCTTGGCATCTTCAATATCATGTATGTATAATGCGGAATGGCCATGAATTTTGCCAATCCAGGCCTCCTGATGATGGCGTTGTACCCGCAGTCGAAGTTCGCCACTTCGAACCTCAGGAACTCGGCCATGTAGTTCTCCGGAGTTCCGAAGGTGACCGACATGTAGATGTGGCCCAGCGGGTATTCTCCTTCAGTCAGCACGATGCTGAAGAAAGGAGTGTCTGACTCGTGGAGTTCTTTGAGGTGAACTCCCAAGCCTTGGAGTGTTCGGGGGAAGGTGACGTTGATGCTGCTCCCCCCGTCCACCAATACCTTCTTCACCCTGCTCTCTCGGATCACCGGATCGACGAGGAGCGGGTATTTGCCTGGGTGGTCGAAGTTGAGCCACTGATCCGCCCGAGTGAAGGTGATCGGGTGCTCCGACCATCGGTATGGGGCGGGAGGGCCGGTAGTTGCCACCAGTATCTGGCGATCGTTGAGCTTTTGTTGTCTCTTGTTCTCCTACGATCTGTGCCCGCCGAAGATGACATTGACTTCTCTGTCAACACGTGGGAAGGCTCCACCTCCTCCCTCCTCCTGCTGCTGGGGCTGTCGCGGTTCTCCTGGTCCTCCCAGCGGCAGAGGAGGTAGAGGTTGGAAGGGTCGCCCGTGCCCGACGGAGTGCTTGAAGTCTCTGCAGTTCCAAAGGGTGTGGCGCATGTCCTTGTGGTACGGGCACTGGGCGTCGAGGATGTCGTCCAGCATGCGTTCGCCTCCACGAGGTCCTCCCCAGGCGCGAGAGGCAGGTGGTCCGGCGGCGTGGACTTCTTCGCGAGGTCTTTTCTCCCAACGCTTGTCGGGCTACTGATTCGTGTCGTGTCGCGGTGCTGCTGGCGCTGGCTTTACTCCTCCGATGAGGTCCTGAGCTCTCTTGTCGGCGGTGATGTAGAGATCGGCTTCCCGGAACAGTTGCTCGGAGGTAGTCGGCGCCTTCTGTAATATGGTTCGGACGAAGGCCGAGTCATTGGATCCTCTATAGAAGTCCTCGATCACTGCCGCCTCTGTGACCTCGAGGATACGATTTCTCATGGTCTGGAACATTTTGAGGTATGACCGGAGAGTTTCGTCCCCTCGACGCTTGATGGATTTGAGGTCCCATGGTTGCGCCGGCTTATCGGAGAGAGATTGAAAGTTGGCGGTGAAGCGCTGACTGAAGTCGCTCTAGTGGTCGATGCAGTGTCGGTGTAGGTGTCGCAGCCATTGCAGTGCGTCTTGCTCGAGGACGATAGGCAAGTACGCGGTCATCACGTCCTCGGTCGCCCCAGCAGCCCGGACAGCGGTGGTGTAGACAGCCAGCCAGCCCCCTGGATCCTGCTTAGGTTCATATTTGTCGACGTTGGATACCTTGAAGTTAGGGGGCCATTGAATGGCCCTAAGGCGTGGAGTAAGCGCCGATACTCCACACGTGTCCTCCTGTCGTCGATGATGTTGTCTGTCCCGGGGAGGGGAGTGATCGTCATGGTGCCTCGACCGTCCCCGGTCGGTGCCTCTGGTTGAAGTCGTGGCCGACTCGGTCCTGGTAGCCTGACTCCATGCTGGGATGCCATGGTCCCGGTCGTACTCTTCCCGACGACGGATTTCGTTCTTGTGTTGTCGTTCACGCGAGGCATTGATGGAGCTCCACGCGTCCCGGCGACTGTTGATGGCGTGTCGTAGATTGTTCGGCGGGTGAGCGAGGGGTAGAAGGTGATTGGCTGCTTGAGTGAATAGCCGCCGATACCCCTCAGCGTCGGGAGTTCGAGGGAGGCCATCAGCTATCCGAGCCAACACCCCTCCAACTTCACTCGGCGTGTTCATGGCTCGGGCGAAGTCGAGGTTCAGGTTGCACCCAAAGAGTGGATTTTCCCGACGATGCCTTGCCTCCTTCTCGGCCTGTTCTTGAGCCCGTCGACGATCACGCCGTCGGGAATTCCTTCGTTCCCTGAAGACACGTTCCTCCAGAGTTTCTCCTACCTCCGAGACCTTGTCTCGCGATACGGGTTGCGCTGGGTCCCGCTCCCCGGCCTCGTGATGTCGCCGGATATTTCGGCGTCGGTTCCTTCGTTTGTGGGATTCCCGCTGAGGAGGTTCCTCTCCGGGCGCAGTCGGCTCGTCGTCGGAGATGGGGGCGACTCCACTCTCCCAATGAAGAGGACGTCAGGGTAGAATGGAGTAGCTGTCACGACGATCTTCTTTCTGTTCTCCTTTAAGGGTGGAGGCATAGAAAGATCAGCTTGATGATCCTTTGCTTCCTTTCTCCTTGTGATTCGTGTCCATTCTTTCGTCGGAGAAGTGGACAGCGGAGTTCTCCGGGCTGAGGGACCCTTAGCCCCTATCTTGCTGGAGGTAATCTTTTTAGGAGCACCGGAGGTTGCATTTTTTCCTGCCTCGCCCCGATTTTCTCAGAGGCTTCTGAGGAAGGCTTTCTCTTCGGCGGGTCCGCGAGGCGATGCAGAGTCCCTCCTCATCTGCTACAGATGAGATAGTACCGAAGAAGAATATGGATCCGGGGCGGAGGATGATCTTGTGCTAGAAGGTGATGGCCATTGAGCTAGCTTGGATCGATAACACACCCCTACCTGGCGCGCCAGCTGTCGGTGTTTCGGGTCCGACCGCACACCCAGGGTTACCCCCCCAAGGTGCTTTTTAGGACTAGGACGGTGTTATCGACTGTAGCTCGATGGTTCGTGCCGGGCGCACGAGAAATAGTAGACAATGATGTACAGGTTCGGGCCACTTTGAGATGCGTAACACCCTACGTCCTGGCTGGAATGCTTTATGCGATGGGTTACAAAGGAGCTCTCTAGTGCTGGAAAATGTAGAGAGCGGGGTGGATGGCTAAGTGATGAATGATGTCTCTCTCGATCGATCGTCTTGAAGGGGTGCCCCCTAGGCCTTATATACTCGACCGTGGGGCATTACATGTGGATATGATAACAACGTGAGCTAGGATAATAGTGAACTAACTGGGTCTGTTTCCCTATAATTCAGCCAACTCATCCTCGCCCAGTTCCGATGTGCGGGGCTCCTGTGCAGGAAGGTCGGGTTACTGCTGTGATTACTGCTCGGACGCTGTTGGGCCGTCTGGGCTTGCTCCGACCCAGCCTTGCGCTGATCTGTCTCACTGTTCGTTCCTCCCAGGCCCACGAGGGGGATGACCTTACGAATTATGGGGCCTTTGGGCCTTTCGTGAGGTCTTTTATCCTTCTAGTGGACCCGGGGGATATCTGTCCCCCACACTTAGGATTTGGCATATTTGGATCATTCTTTGCCACCACTTGGTTTGTTTTTGCAAATCAAATTCATTTTCCTATCTCTAAGTTAAACACGGTTGTTTGGGCACATAGAGAGATATTCCAAGAGTAAAATTAATCAAGTGCCAAAAACTCCCCCTTTTCCCATAATCAAAATTCTCCCCCACAAGAGACCAAATTTTGCAATAAGAGTATTTTGAGCAGATCACAAATTCTTACTCTATTATTTTCAAAAATTCACAAGTGGTTGGTTGATCCATTTTGCTTTAGCCTTAATTTCTCCCCCTTTGTCATTAAGCAACAAAACGGGATCATTTTTGGCCCTTTAACCCCATTGTCTCACCAAAAATGTCAATTAAGAGCAAAAAGGCAATGAGAGCATAAGTATGAACTTGGAATTAAATACACTAATACCGGAGTGCAGTGGAAGTCTTTGCGTCGTCCAAGTTCAGTTTCCATTTCAATGTACCTTTGAGACTACATCAGGTGTACTTAAACAAACATGTTAGTCTCAATGGGTCAAGTTGTAGCACATCTCCCCCTAAACATGTGCACCATTTGCATATGGACTTGTGAGGTCCAGGGAGGACTTGTACAACTTGAGCACTATAAATATACAACGAATAATGTAAATGCTCAAAGTAACATGATCAAAGGCATAGAACATATGTATGCTATAGATCAATCCAAGTTACACAAATATAAGACATTTAGCTCACTACGCAACCTGCAAAATGTTTTCTCATCCAAGGGCTTGGTGAAGATATCGGCTAGCTGGTTCTCGGTGCTAATATGATAAATATCGATATCTCCTTTTTGCTGGTGGTCCCTCAGGAAATGATGTCGGATGTCTATGTGCTTAGTGCGGCTGTGTTCAACAGGATTGTCCACCAAGCGGGTTGCACTCTCATTGTCACATAGGAGAGGGACTTTGCTCAGATGGTAGCCGAAGTCCCGGAGGGTTTGCCTCATCCAAAGTAGCTGCGCACAATAGTGACCTGCGACAACATACTCGGCCTCAGCGGTGGATAGGGCAACAGGTGTCTGTTTCTTGGAACTCCAGGACACCAAGGACCTTCCTAGAAATTGGCACGTCCCTGATGTACTCTTCCTATCAACCTTGCACCCGGCATAGTCGGAGTCTGCGTATCCAATTAAGTCAAAGGTAGACCCCTTTGGATACCAGATCCCGAAGCAAGGCGTAGCAACTAGATACCTAAGTGTTGGGGACATGTTCTCAGATGCTTCGGCTTAAGAACAAGGCAACACAGAAAGAAGTTAATGGTTAATGCCCTTCGTCCTTCGAAGCATTATTTCCCTCAGGATATAACGATCTTCGGACGAAGGTCATGAAGGACATACCTTCATCATCACAATTTATATTGATGAAAGGAGAAGCATATGAAACATGAGAAGTAACATAAATAACCATATAACATCCTTTATATATCCTTATTATATAATCATGGATGAATAAAAACAAGGTTGAGTAACATTTGTACCTTCGTCTTGACAGAAGGCAAAAACACAAGCGTGACGCACGAGCGAATACAAGTCAGCGTGAACAGTACGGGGGTACTGTTCATCTATTTATAGGCACATGGCGCAGCCTGTGTAAAATTACATTCATGCCATGTATGTTTACTATTGTCTTAAGGACAATCTGTAACACCTCAGGTGTTACCAAGGCAATGGCTTCATTTATGCACTGATGACTTGTGATCACATGTCGTTAAGTGGGGGAGAAGAAGCACCTAAAACCTTGGAAGCATGGGTTAGCTAAGAGAGGTTAATGACAAAAGCTTCACCCACACATTTTGAACAATGGTCATTTTGAGCCAAGGAGATTAAACCGTAAAGACACCTAAGGGCACTTTACTTCCAAGCAAGGGATCAGGGGATAAGTTAATCAAATTGCGAAAACATGATTCTAATCCTTAAACAAAGTTTAAGTAACATTGTAACCTACCAAATGCAGGGGGGAACATTACAAAAAGACCCCTTAAAGACCCCAATTTTACCCCTTAAGTAGAGAGCACACTAGAGCTCTCTAATTCTCTTTAAGTCAAAATCTAACCCTAATCTAAAGAGCAGACATGTTCACTTAGTAAATGGCGCCAAAACCACTTGGGTTGAATACCAAAAGGTGCCAAACCACCTAAGGCACCCACTGGAAAAGTTTGAAACCGAGCCAATTTCATTTGACAAGATTTGGCATCGTTTTTGTCGCGAGATGGACAATGGGACAAGCCAGATTTGGCGTCCGCAAATCTCCCTACCTAGGGCATATCTACCATTGGAACTCACATACAAGAGACAGCCCTAGGTGCTAGGAGGAGGCCTGCGCCGGATTTTTGCCAAGATTCGCACGTTTGCGATCTCGGCGAGCTGTTGAACATGGGCAGAAGAACACCTCCACGTGTTCGACGCGCCCTAAACGCGACAGAGCACGCCCAGCGCCCGACCCCATGTGCCCCACACCGCGCCAAGCCGTGCCTGTGTGTCACACCCGGTTTTTAGAAGGCAAACCGAATGCGAACCATGTACGTGCCAGGATCAGTTATTCACGTACACAGCAGTTACATAATATGGACATCATCACACAGTGCTCAAAATAATATTAAAAGGGGAAATAATAGTCGATTACATCATACGTCTGAGACGTCCATATAGTTCTTACAATAAATCAAAGTGCGGAAAAGAAACGTAGATAACGCGGCCTTCACAGGCAGCCGACTGGGGGTTGCCGCTAACCCACACCTAGAACTCGTCGTAATCTTGGAACTCCTGGAAGTCTCCTTCCACAGCTTCATCTTCGCCTGAGCAGTGGTTGCAATGCTGACAACCTGGGGGGGGGTTTGGTGTGTAGAGCAAGGGTGAGTACACATCAACATACTCAGCAAGTATCCTGTTTGGCTGTAGTGGACTAGCTTTATGTGGGGATAAGTCAAGCAGTTGCTTTTAGTTGGTCAGGTTATTACTTACTAGTAGAAAGCCAGGTTTTAACATTAACCCAAGTTATTAGCCCAATGTATCCTTTCCAAACGGAAAGAATACCACTTACCAGCACCATAATCATAACCAGATTCAACAGTCTCATAACCACCTGTACCACAATATCTCTGATCAAGTACCACTAATCATTGGAGCTCCCTTGGCCGCTCATAACCGCGAGCACGGCTGATATATCAGTTTCATAACACTCTGCAGAGGTTGTGCACTTTACCCACAAGCCGTGATTCCCATTCTGCCCGGAGATCATGACTCTCCATTGATCACTACCAAGGTGATCCAGCAGGGCATCACTACGAAGCCTTTACAAAGATTCCCCGGGGCTGTAGCCACCCGTTAGGTTTCCTAAATGCACCGCACTCCTCCCCAAGGGGCGAACCCAAACTTGGCAGAGCGAGCCGCATACACCGAGCCCCATTGACGGCACGACGGCTAAGTGAACTACACCCCGGATCCTCTAATTATTCAGCTAAGGGCACCCCATTCCACCCTCATGGTTGCACTGTTTTCCCGGGCGGTCATCCATAGAACAGGTCCTTACGGAGAGGCACTCGAGAAACCGCTCGAGTCCCCTTGAAAACCACAAGTATAATCATAAAGAAGAGCGGGAAAACAGCGTATCATAGATAATCACATCATGTTCATTGATTAGAGTTGAGCAATAGCATCAGACTAAGTAGTAATAATCCGACCCAAATAGGTAAACAAGGACATGGATAACAAAAGCTAGTCAATCCTTAGGTATAAATGTGTAAAGCGGGAGGTGAATTAAAGAATGAATAGGACATAGATAGGTCAAAGGACACTTGCCTCCACCAAACGACTGCTGCTCAGGGGCTTCTCCTGCGAATTCCTCGGGCTCTTCGACCGGATCGTTCTCTATGCGAGCGCAAACATACATACATACATCCACATATTTAATACAAAAGAACAGTACACCATACAAGATAACAAATAAAGCGAATATGCATCAAGTATGACATTCGATAACGCATTTGTTATGGTTAGAAAGAAACGGGAAAGGTCTCGCAGGGGGGGTTAAATCTTATGCACTAATGACACAATTGGTTTTTAACAAAAGAATTCTGTTACATATACACTAATGGAAACCTAATCACTTTTAGTTGATCAACATTGCACAGGGTAAACAATTAACTACGTGCATCAATAGCATAACGGAATTTTAAATTAAACTTCCTATTTTCCCATAGCATGAACAGTGATTAGCCTACTTAAAATACAGTAATTATGATTACAGAAAGTAAATAAAATAAAATAATAAAAAAAAATAAAAAAAACAGAAGGGGGGGGCGGTTGAACCGGCCCTAGGGCGGTTGAACCGGCCCTAGGCGGGGCGCGGGCGCGGGCGGCTGAACCGGCGGGCAGGGAGGCGGCGCAGGGGGCGGCCGAGCCGGGGGGGGGGGGGCGGCCGAACCGGCGGGGCAGGGGGCGGCGCAGGGGGCGGCCGAGCCGGGGGGCGGGGCGGCCGAACCGGCGGGCAGGGAGGCGGCGCAGGGGGCGGCCGAGCCGGGGGGCGGGGCGGCCGAACCGGCGGGCAGGGAGGCGGCGCAGGGGGCGGCCGAGCCGGGGGGCGGGGCGGCCGAACCGGCGGGCAGGGAGGCGGCCGAACCGGCCATGGGGAAAGGGGAGAGGGGATGGGGGAGGGAGGAGAGAGGGAGGGGGAGCTCACCGGGGAGGGGCGCGACGGCGAGGGGCGGCCGGCGGCAGGGGCGGCCGAGGGCGGCGGTTGGGCAGGGGGCGGCGGCGGCTTAGGGCAGGGGTAGGGGCGGCGGCTTAGGGAGAGGGAGAGAAAATGAGAGAAAATGAGAGGGAGAGGGAGAGGGTTTGGGGAAAAAGGGGAGGTGGGGGGGGGGCGGTTGGGCCTATTGGGCCCAGGGGGGGGCGCGCAGGGGCGGCTGGGCCGGCCGGGGTCGGCCCACGGCGCGGGAGAGAGAAAAAAAAGGAAGAGAGAGAGAAAAGAGAAAGAAAAGAGAAAGAAAACATTTTCGAAATCCGATTCTTCTACATGAATGCATTTGCACTTTCAAAGCAATCAAAGGAAATGCAAGGTTCGGCATGGTGCATCGAGCAACATAAAGCATTTAGGGTTTTTCTTACACGGGAAATCCAAACCGAATCCCGCTAGAACTTTGGAAAAGGTCAAGGTTTAGCGAGGGAAAAAGAAAAGGAAAGGTAACGCCCGAATTTTGGCGAGTAAAGAAAAGAAAAAATTCGACTGCAAAATTCGGGGCGTTACAAACCTATCCCCCTTAAAAGAATCTCGCCCTCGAGATTCAGGGCTGGCTAGCAAAGAGCTCCGGGTACTTGGCCATCAGATCATCTTCACGCTCCCAGGTTGCTTCTTCCTCAGAGTGGTGACTCCATCTGACTTTGCACATCCTGACGGTCTTCCTTCGGGTGACTCTATCTGCAACCTCAAGGATCTGAGCTGGCTTCTCAACGTAGGTCAAGTCCTCCTGGACTTCAAGACCTTCCACTGGCAACTGCTCTTCTGGCATACGCAAGCACTTCTTCAACTGAGACACATGAAAGACATCATGCACAGCAGACAAATTCTCTGGCAAACTGAGCTGATAAGCCACTTCTCCACGTCTTGCAAGAATCTGATACGGACCAATGTAGCGGGGTGCTAGCTTGCCTTTCACTCCGAATCTTCTGACTCCTCTGATCGGTGACACTTTCAGATAGACAAAGTCTCCGACTTCGAAACTCAGCTCTCTTCTTCTTGTGTCTGCATAGCTTCGCTGCCTTGATTGCGCTATCTTCAGATTCTCTCGGACCATCTTGATGTTCTCTTCGGCTTCAAGCAAAATGTCTGGCCCAAACACTTGCTTCTCTCCAGGCTGATCCCATTGCAACGGAGTTCTACAACTCCTTCCATAGAGCGCCTGAAATGGTGACATCTTCAAACTGGCCTGATAACTGTTGTTATAGGAAAACTCTGCATAAGGCAATCGCTTGTCCCATCCGGACTGATCTTGCAACGCACAGGCTCTCAACATATCTTCAAGAATTTGATTGGTTCTTTCAGTCTGACCATCTGTCTGCGGGTGATAAGCTGAACTGAAATTCAGATGCGTGCCCAAGGCTTCATGCAACTGCTGCCAGAAATGAGAGGTGAACTGCGTTCCTCTGTCTGACACTATCTTCTTTGGCACACCATGAAGACAAACGATCCGAGACATATACAATTCTGCCAATACTGCACTGTTGTAGTTGGTCTTGACAGGTATGAAGTGGGCTGACTTGGTCAAGCGGTCCACTACTACCCAAATGGAATCGTAGCCGGCTCGAGTGCGAGGCAATCCGACTATGAAATCCATGCCAATTTCATCCCATTTCCACTGAGGGATCTGCAACGGTTGCAACAATCCAGCTGGTCTCTGGTGTTCTGCCTTAATTCTTCGACAACTATCGCACATAGCCACATGCTCTGCGATTTCCCTTTTCATTCCGTACCACCAGAATTTCTTCTTCAGATCCTGATACATCTTCTCACTGCCAGGGTGAATCGAATAGGCTGTCTCATGAGCTTCCTTAAGAATCAACTCCCGAATAGACTGGACATTGGGAACACACAAGCGGTCTTTGAACCATATCACGCCTTCTGCATCTTCTCGAAAGTCTTTGCCTTTGCCATCTAGAATCAATCGCCGAATCTCACTGATCTTCTCATCATTTTTCTGCGCTTCTTTGATTTCGCGCTCCAAGGTAGGTTCCAATTCAACTGTGACTCCTCGCGAATTGTTCAGAAATCCGAGACTCAACCTGTCAAACTCCTTGGCCAACTCATAAGGCATCGGGCGAGCAACCATCAGATTGACTTGACTCTTTCTGCTCAAAGCATCTGCCACTACGTTTGCTTTGCCTGGATGGTAATGAATCTCCAACTCATAGTCTTTGATCAATTCTAACCATCTTCGTTGCCTCATGTTCAATTCTGACTGAGTGAATATGTACTTCAGACTCTTGTGGTCTGTGTAAACATCGCATTTCTGTCCATACAAATAGTGCCTCCATGTCTTCAGTGCGTGAACCACTGCTGCCAACTCTAGATCATGGATTGGGTAATTCTTCTCATGAACCTTCAGCTGTCGGGACGAGTAAGCCACAACTCTTCCCTCTTGCATCAACACACATCCCAAACCTGTGTAACAAGCATCACAATACACCGAGAAGGGCTTGTGCACATCAGGCAAGACTAGGACAGGCGCTGTTGTCAACTTCTCTTTCAGCGCTTCAAAGGCCTCTTGGCATTTCTGGGTCCACTTGAACTCAACCTTGTTGCCTAGCAACGCTGTCATTGGCTTCGCAATCTTCGAAAACCCTTCAATGAATCGCCGATAATATCCGGCCATTCCAATGAAGCTCTTGATTCCTCTAGCATCTGTTGGTGCTTTCCAGTTCAGAATGTCTGCCACTTTCTTCGGATCCACAGCCAATCCTTCTTTGTTGATTATGTGACCCAAGAACAGGACTTCACTGATCCAGAACTCACACTTGCTCAACTTTGCATACAACTGGTGCTCTCGCAATCTCTGCAACACCATCCTCAAATGATCGGCATGCTCTTCTTCACTTTGAGAATAAACCAGAATGTCATCAATGAATACCACCACGAACTTATCAAGATAATCCATGAATACACTGTTCATCAAGTTCATAAAGAATGCTGGCGCATTGGTCAAACCAAAAGACATCACTGTGAACTCATATAAACCATACTTGGTAATGAATGCCGTCTTCGGAATGTCCGAAGGTCGGATCCTGAGCTGATGATAACCTGACCTCAGATCGATCTTGGAGAACACACTGGCTCCTCTCAACTGGTCGAACAGATCTTCTATTCTGGGCAAGGGATACTTGTTCTTGATCGTGACTTCATTCAAAGCTCGATAATCGATACACATCCTCTTAGTACCATCTTTCTTCTCCACAAACAAGACAGGGGCGGCCCAAGGCGAGGTGCTTGGCCGGATGTAACCTTTCTCTGACAGCTCATCAATTTGCTTCTTAAGTTCATCCAACTCTGGTCCAGATATTCTGTAAGCTCTCTTAGAGATGGGGGCGGTTCCAGGAAGAAGCTCTATAGCAAATTCAACTTTCCGCTCTGGTGGCATACCCGGTAAATCCTTTGGAAACACATCTGGGAATTCAGACACAACCTTGATACTCTCAATTGGGTCTGCTTCACTGCTATCAACAGCCATCTGATAACAACTTCCTTTCTTTGGCTCAGGCGGGACTAACTCGGTCACCACTTCCTCTCCTAGTGGGGACACCAACTTGATGGTCCTTTTATCACAACTGATAACTGCCTGATACTTATCTAACCAATTCATCCCTAGGATGACATTTATTCCCTGAGTACCCATTACTATAAGGTTGGCGGGAAACGCTATCCCCCTTATTTCCACACTTACATTTAAACAAATGCTATCAGCTCGAATTCTACCACCGGCTGAGTCAATTTGAATGGGGGGTTAACATGGTAGTAGTTGGAAGATTATGTGCTTCTACCCATGATGCAGTAATGAAAGAATGTGTTGCTCCAGTATCAAATAACACTTCTGCAATATGGGAATCGACTGGGAACATACCTACTGTCATGCCGGGGGTCTCCTGAACTGCTTCAGCTTCCAAGTGATTCAATCTTCCATGATTATAGCGCTGCTGAGAGCGATTGCCTGCTCCAGGCTGAGGCACATTCTGCTTTGCTGGGGCATTGGGGCCTGACTGCTGCTGGGCTGCCTTCTTCGGACATTGCATCACCCAGTGGCCTTGCTCTCCACAGTGGAAACATGCCCTGTTTCCAACTTGAGCTGGTGCTGCCTGACTGTTCTGCTGATTTGCTGGGGCAGGAAGACGAGGTGCTTGCTGATTCTGCTTCTGAAACTGACCTCCTGACTGATTGCTCTGACGGTTCTGGTACTGATTCTGAGGGTACTGCCTTTGAAACTGCTGATACTGCTGACGCTGCTGATGCTGCTGAGGTGGACGCTGGTTCTGCCTGAACTGCTGAGGTTGATTGCCTGAGAAACGGGGACGGCTGCTGCTTCCAGGCTGGGGTCCACTGATCTTGCGCTTACGATCTTCCATCTCCTTGCGCTTCCTTTCTGTCATGATTGCTCTGTCAATCAGGTGCTGGAATGTCGGGAAGGTGTGATTCATCAGCTGATACTGCAGAGGGTCAACCAAGCCTCTCAGGAAACGGTACTGTCGCTTGGCGTCGGTATTGACATCTTCGGGAGCGTAGCGAGACAATTGCAGAAACCTGTCCCGATACTCACTGACAGACGATGACCCTTGCTTAAGGGCCAGGAACTCCTCCTTCTTCACTGTCATCAGACCTGCAGGAACATGGTACTGACGAAAGCTACCCCTGAATTCTTCCCAGGTGATGGTGTCGGGGTTGGCATGGGTGGCGAGGTAAGACTCCCACCATGACTGGGTTGCTCCTCTCAACAGACGGGGACCATACAGAACTTTCTCCCTGTCATCGCACTGAGCGGTATGCAACTCCCGCTCCACAGTGCGCAGCCAATCTTCAGCATCCATGGGGTCAGAAGAGTGAGCGAACGTTGGTGGATGACCTCTCATGAATTCAGCACGCTTATCTCTAGGCATCTGAGGCATCTGAGGCTGGGGTGGTGCTTGCTGCTGTTGCTGCTGCTGCTGCTGAATGGCGGCCAGAGTCTGACCGATAGCTTGAACTGCCTGAGTCTGCATCAGAAACATCTGCTCAATCGACATCGGGGGCGGGGGCGGCAGGTGCTGCTGCTGGGGCACCTCATCCTGCGGAGCGGCTCGCTCCTGCTGAGCACGCCTTCCTCCTCTACGCCTGTTCTCTGACATCTGCAGAACGCAACCACACATCAGAACTGATCTGGCAAAGCTTGCAGCATAAGAAAAGAGTATAGAATTCTCCAACAGCACTGAACAGATGAGCATCTTCACTGATCTCCAACACAGACCACACAGCTTCTCAGATAAAGAGGAAAGGAGAATAATGGGTTTCCCAACTATATAACTAACTTTATTGACATAGTATGTAAACCAAAATGCAGGGGATACCCACACTCTGGTGACAATCATTACAAAGATCCAAACCAAACATAGTTCATCATGACAAACATAGATGCACAGGATATAGCAAACTACCCTGTCTAACTAAAACTAACTAAGATCGAGGCTAACGCTAAGACTGAAGCTTCCATGTATATATTTCGTATTAATTACAAGATCCAACTCTAACGATCTATGGTTCTAGGTTGATCTTGGTCTTGCAGGCGGGATTGCCATAAGACTGGTGTCCACGCTGAGGTGAGCGGTACGGGTGCTGAGTCCCAACGGGAGCGGGGGATCCACCGTCCAGAAAACGACGTTCCGCGCGCTCAGCCCGCAGCAGGGCGATCTCAGCACGAGCCCTACTCAGCTCGTCTAATGCATGGTCCAGCTCCGTGTTTAGCACGGCGGCTAGGTTGACTGTGCTGCTCAACCTAGGATTGCCCTCACCGACGGGTGAGACAATCACGCCTCCTGTGCTGCCAGATGAACGGCGGGGGTAATACTTCAGGTCAAGACCGTCAGCTGCCCCACCGAAAACCGAGCAGTAGTGCGAAAGCGCACGCCGTGCAGCATCTTGCATGGCTGCCTCAGCTGAGTCCCGCTCAGAGATAGAATAGTGCTCTGAACAGGCCTCTGCACCCTGGAGACTGTCCTCCGGGCAGCGCACCAAGCAAGTCGCCTCCCAGCGGTCCGGGTAGACCCCGCGACTATGCTGGTAGACCACACAGCGATACTCGACGGACCAAGTATGCCGGTCAAATGCCCGACGTAGCAGGGTGTCGAGCGCATCATGGAAGTGACACCCGCGAGCAGCGTCGCGAGTGATGGGTCGAGCAACCCATCCTTCCGGCTCAGGATTAGCAGAGAAGTCGGTGTCGTGGCTCGAGCTGTCGTCGCCATCTCCGTCGTCTGGGTCTCCCCCAGCAGCTACTCCAGAAGCTGGGGCGCCCAGTGGTGGTGCAGGGGGCGGCTCCAGAGAAAGCACAGGGGAGCAGCTCCTCACAGACTCTATCTCCTGGTGGAGCGAGAGGGAAGAGCTCCGCTGCTCCTGTCGTCGACGTTCCTGCTCCTCACGCAGGCGGTGGTGTAGTCTCTCCAAGTGGCTGGACTGTCCGGCCACGGGACGGCGAAGCGGACGCTCAGCAAGACGGGAGGGTAAGAAGGGGATGACTGACTTTCGTGCAGTGTGTCTAAGTCGAGCCATCTACAAAAGACATCGCAAGCAAAAGGGTGAGAACAGAATTAATATGACCAGCAAGTAATGAATCATAAGTAAATGAAGGATTGGAATAAAACATGATTTTTAGCAAGGTATAGTATATAGTAGAACATAGGTTTGGTCAGTAGGACCAACTTTTGAAGGGATATCAAAGTCAAGGAAGAGACAGAGGTCTATAATCCTTAGAACGACCATTCTACTCTAGGTTAGCGGTCCTACAGTCAGCACGGCTTTGATACCACTTATGTCACACCCGGTTTTTAGAAGGCAAACCGAATGCGAACCATGTACGTGCCAGGATCAGTTATTCACGTACACAGCAGTTACATAATATGGACATCATCACACAGTGCTCAAAATAATATTAAAAGGGGAAATAATAGTCGATTACATCATACGTCTGAGACGTCCATATAGTTCTTACAATAAATCAAAGTGCGGAAAAGAAACGTAGATAACGCGGCCTTCACAGGCAGCCGACTGGGGGTTGCCGCTAACCCACACCTAGAACTCGTCGTAATCTTGGAACTCCTGGAAGTCTCCTTCCACAGCTTCATCTTCGCCTGAGCAGTGGTTGCAATGCTGACAACCTGGGGGGGGGTTTGGTGTGTAGAGCAAGGGTGAGTACACATCAACATACTCAGCAAGTATCCTGTTTGGCTGTAGTGGACTAGCTTTATGTGGGGATAAGTCAAGCAGTTGCTTTTAGTTGGTCAGGTTATTACTTACTAGTAGAAAGCCAGGTTTTAACATTAACCCAAGTTATTAGCCCAATGTATCCTTTCCAAACGGAAAGAATACCACTTACCAGCACCATAATCATAACCAGATTCAACAGTCTCATAACCACCTGTACCACAATATCTCTGATCAAGTACCACTAATCATTGGAGCTCCCTTGGCCGCTCATAACCGCGAGCACGGCTGATATATCAGTTTCATAACACTCTGCAGAGGTTGTGCACTTTACCCACAAGCCGTGATTCCCATTCTGCCCGGAGATCATGACTCTCCATTGATCACTACCAAGGTGATCCAGCAGGGCATCACTACGAAGCCTTTACAAAGATTCCCCGGGGCTGTAGCCACCCGTTAGGTTTCCTAAATGCACCGCACTCCTCCCCAAGGGGCGAACCCAAACTTGGCAGAGCGAGCCGCATACACCGAGCCCCATTGACGGCACGACGGCTAAGTGAACTACACCCCGGATCCTCTAATTATTCAGCTAAGGGCACCCCATTCCACCCTCATGGTTGCACTGTTTTCCCGGGCGGTCATCCATAGAACAGGTCCTTACGGAGAGGCACTCGAGAAACCGCTCGAGTCCCCTTGAAAACCACAAGTATAATCATAAAGAAGAGCGGGAAAACAGCGTATCATAGATAATCACATCATGTTCATTGATTAGAGTTGAGCAATAGCATCAGACTAAGTAGTAATAATCCGACCCAAATAGGTAAACAAGGACATGGATAACAAAAGCTAGTCAATCCTTAGGTATAAATGTGTAAAGCGGGAGGTGAATTAAAGAATGAATAGGACATAGATAGGTCAAAGGACACTTGCCTCCACCAAACGACTGCTGCTCAGGGGCTTCTCCTGCGAATTCCTCGGGCTCTTCGACCGGATCGTTCTCTATGCGAGCGCAAACATACATACATACATCCACATATTTAATACAAAAGAACAGTACACCATACAAGATAACAAATAAAGCGAATATGCATCAAGTATGACATTCGATAACGCATTTGTTATGGTTAGAAAGAAACGGGAAAGGTCTCGCAGGGGGGGTTAAATCTTATGCACTAATGACACAATTGGTTTTTAACAAAAGAATTCTGTTACATATACACTAATGGAAACCTAATCACTTTTAGTTGATCAACATTGCACAGGGTAAACAATTAACTACGTGCATCAATAGCATAACGGAATTTTAAATTAAACTTCCTATTTTCCCATAGCATGAACAGTGATTAGCCTACTTAAAATACAGTAATTATGATTACAGAAAGTAAATAAAATAAAATAATAAAAAAAAATAAAAAAAACAGAAGGGGGGGGGCGGTTGAACCGGCCCTAGGGCGGTTGAACCGGCCCTAGGCGGGGCGCGGGCGCGGGCGGCTGAACCGGCGGGCAGGGAGGCGGCGCAGGGGGCGGCCGAGCCGGGGGGGGGGGGGGCGGCCGAACCGGCGGGGCAGGGGGCGGCGCAGGGGGCGGCCGAGCCGGGGGGCGGGGCGGCCGAACCGGCGGGCAGGGAGGCGGCGCAGGGGGCGGCCGAGCCGGGGGGCGGGGCGGCCGAACCGGCGGGCAGGGAGGCGGCGCAGGGGGCGGCCGAGCCGGGGGGCGGGGCGGCCGAACCGGCGGGCAGGGAGGCGGCCGAACCGGCCATGGGGAAAGGGGAGAGGGGATGGGGGAGGGAGGAGAGAGGGAGGGGGAGCTCACCGGGGAGGGGCGCGACGGCGAGGGGCGGCCGGCGGCAGGGGCGGCCGAGGGCGGCGGTTGGGCAGGGGGCGGCGGCGGCTTAGGGCAGGGGTAGGGGCGGCGGCTTAGGGAGAGGGAGAGAAAATGAGAGAAAATGAGAGGGAGAGGGAGAGGGTTTGGGGAAAAAGGGGAGGTGGGGGGGGGCGGTTGGGCCTATTGGGCCCAGGGGGGGGCGCGCAGGGGCGGCTGGGCCGGCCGGGGTCGGCCCACGGCGCGGGAGAGAGAAAAAAAAGGAAGAGAGAGAGAAAAGAGAAAGAAAACATTTTCGAAATCCGATTCTTCTACATGAATGCATTTGCACTTTCAAAGCAATCAAAGGAAATGCAAGGTTCGGCATGGTGCATCGAGCAACATAAAGCATTTAGGATTTTTCTTACACGGGAAATCCAAACCGAATCCCGCTAGAACTTTGGAAAAGGTCAAGGTTTAGCGAGGGAAAAAGAAAAGGAAAGGTAACGCCCGAATTTTGGCGAGTAAAGAAAAGAAAAAATTCGACTGCAAAATTCGGGGCGTTACACTGTGTCTCCTGCCTGCGCCCGCGCCTATAAAGCCAGCCGAAGCTTCAGCCGTACTCCCCCGCGCGCTCTCGACCTCACCGGAGCAAGAGATCGCCGGAGCTTGCCCTGCAGACAGCGTGCCAGCGGCCGCCCGAGCACCCAACCACCATAGATCGGCCAGCAGAGCCATCCCCAACCCCGTCGAACCCTTGGAATAGATTCTACGTGCCTCCGTAAAGCTCCTAGAGCGAGGAATTGAGCTCTGCCTCACCGGAGACGCCGGATCAAGCTCACCGGACTTCACCCGACCGCCGACGAACATAGACCGAGCCCCATGGTGAGTTATTCTTGATTCCTTGCACGAGTCGACTCATTAGCACCCCGTGAAGCTCTTCGTGCCCTTGGATTGACCTGTATTGTCGTGGATAGGCCGGAGCACACGCCGCCGACGAGCTCGCCCGCCTGCGCACGTGGATCGGCCGATTCCGGCCATCACAGTCGTCGAGCCGCACCTCGTTGTGACCGCAAGGACCTCCCGAAGCCAACCCCACCCTTCGCCGGACCTCCCTCGCCGCCGGTAAGCCGCGCCGCCCTTTTTCCTTTCGCGGGTACTGTTCAAAAGGGGGGAGGGACCTCGGGGAAGAAGGAATAGAAGTCAGGGGGGCTTTGAACTGTCAGAGACTCAGAGGAATAGTTGCGCAGGGGTATAGATTCAAGAAATGGTTTAGGAAGAACCCAGGGTCCTCGGTGTAAACTGGTTTTCCAGGAAACCTTTTTAATATTTCTAATTTACATGCAAACAGAGCTTGTAAAATTCATAACTTCAGTTTTATTCAACCAAATTTGGTCAAACCAATTTTGCGTGATTCTAAATAATATGAACTATCTAGGAAAAATGCAAAACCCCCTTAGTATTGCAAAATAATTTAAAGTTTGGAATTAAGTATTGATTTGGCTAAAAGCTAAATAATAAAAGGAAAATAGTTACACTGTTAGACTGAGGTTAATAAAAATCAGAGAAGTACTTAATCACTCCCTAATCTATTTAAAAATAGTAAACCCCTCAGTACACCAAATTAAGGTAGGGTTTGCCATTTAAATCATTTTTTGCTTAAAGATAAAGAAAATAGAAAAGGTAATTTAAATTAAGAACCAGGGAGCAACCACATTTTTGTTAGCTCACTTCTTTAATATAGTTCACTGGAAAAATTTGTTAGGCCCTTGTTTAGTACAAAAGAACTGAGATACATTTTATTTTATGCAAACAAGGAAAACTTAGGAAAATCTTAGAGAAATATTCCAGAGGAGAAAAAACTCCAAACCTTGGGATAACTAATACTTTGTTATTACAAACATAGAAAAAATATAGGTTTTGTTGTTTGATATTTTTCAAATAACAAGTTAGTTATAAGTACCTTTTTGGCATTGAACCTTAGAAAAATCATAACTAAATGACCACTAAGTAACCCTCGGTGATTTTTGGCACAGAAACATGTTATTATACATAGATACCAGCAAAAATAACTCTTAGTACAGAACCCACACCTAGATGAGAGATGTAGTGCAAAGTGACCCCTCTGCCCCAACTTTTGTTATTTTTGTCTAGGGCATATTCTATTTATTTTTGACCTTAAATTTATAGGAAAGATTACAGTGACCAATAGTAACCCACTGTAATTTTTACAAAAGTTTTGGGAATTTTGAAGTCACTGTTGTAGTTCAAACCCACCTTAAGAACATAAAAAGAAAATAAAAGGAGGAATTAGTAGTGGAGATTAATGTTACCCTAACCAACCCAACAAAACCCCTTGGGTACCTACTAAAACCTTCAAGGGGCAATCCAAGTCTTAATCCACTATGTTTACCTCTAAGCAAACCTCAAACCTAAATGGATAAGCATAAACCACTAAGAGCCTCTTATAACAAGGAAACCCTAAGTTATCAACTAACTTAGTTTTTCTTCACTATGCATAATGATTACTAAATCCTGCATATCATAGCATACATATTTCTTATTCATTGCATTCGATAGATTGCAACCTCGCTGACGGATAGTACATCCTCGTGCCGAAGCAAGGAGTTGCTGAGGAGGTAGCCCCGGATCCTGCACCATAGCCTGCCATCGAGGATCTGCCTGCCCCAGCTTTGGAAGGCAAGCCCTGGTTTTATGCAGAACCTACTTATTATGCTATTTTACTACACTTAATGATTGTAGGATTGAATGTGCACTTAAGTGTAGGAGTTGTTTGAAACCCTAGTTGCATGATCTCAGGAACCCTTTTTGAGATGGATACTAGTATGCTAGGTCGAGTAGCTGATTTGCTAATTAGGGATCTCGGTAGAAGTCGAGTGATTTTTCTAGCACTCGCTCGAGGTCAGGAATTGGTTGTGTCCATTTTTATATCGTAATGATGATGGTCTGTGGACAACGGTCCATGGGGATGCGTTGTCTACGAGACAGAAATTGGAATAAGGATTAAGGTGTGGTAACGTGTGTCAAGCGTTTGAACGTACTAAGCACATGCCGAGAAATATGGTAATCGGTAAGCCTAGTACCTGATTAAACCTGGCAGCAGACTTTGCCCCTCACGCGACCTGAGACGTGGTCTCCCATTCCGGTTATGGTGGGTACAAGTGCGGTCACTGCACGACGACAGTCAAGGTCAGTGAGGCATTGTACGCCAAGGCGGTGAGCCCTGATCTGCTGACGGGGAATTGATGGGAACGGTTGATGTGTGTGGGGACGGAGTGCCTCGCCACGTCGTGTGTTTAGGTTTACCTTGCAAGGTTTGAAACTCGATTCGAATCGTCTGCTTCTCGCAGCTAATGAGACTGCTTGATCCATGCTGCTACATTGAGTAACAAGTAGAAATGTGATGACTTGGCAAAAGTTGTTGATTGCTAAATGTTTGATACCATGTATGACTAGATAGGTATACATTTAGTCTTAAGAGAGTCACACTAAAACTTAAAAAAGCTAAAACTTGATTTTTAGACTCAGCTAGTGCTTTTGGCAAACCAAACCCCTCAGCCAAACAACTGCATGTCTAGAGGTAGAGGAGTAGACTCCTCACACCGGGTAAGTCTAGCTGAGTATTAGTATACTCAGCCTTGCTTGTGGCATAATTTTTTACAGGTTCTCTGGAGGACATGGTTGCTGGAGTGACTTGGTCGTCCATCTTGCCACCGGGTTGGACAGTCGAGTGGGACACTACCTCGGCTGAGGAGGAGCATGAGGAGTGATGGGACAGGCTTCCTCATCTCTCCATTTACTTATCGTTAGTTTTATTCCGCTGCATTCCGAACAATGAGCTCCACTTTTGCTAATACTCCGATGTTGATGTAATAATTTGATACTCCTTAATGTATGGTTTTATGTTTTATTCTATTTTCTCTGTGCCTCACCATCGAGTGAGTACGTGGTACTTGATCCTGTTAGTGGCCTCGTCGAACTAGATCCGAGGGACTGACGTGTTATTCCTATTTAAGTGTGGTCTAGCCTCTAAGGCAGGACTTAGGCACTTAAGTTGGAATAATTCGGGCGGTTCCGCCACAGCTGGTATCGGAGCTCATACCACCACAGAGGAATCAATAAACTATAAATATCATCCTTTTTAAAAGTAAAACTTGATAGAAACAAATGTTGGATAGATCGTAGGACGATCAGGATAGACCTAGGACGTGAAGCCTTAGGATGATAGAGGGGTAGCTAGGTGGCTATTTGAGTAAGCCCTACAGGCTACTATAAGGGATGGAAGTTCTTCCCTATTCCCTCTAAGTTGAAGTGAGGTCGTTTAGGACGAACGTGCATGCCACCTTACTTAAACTATTAATAATTGGGTAAGAATTTTAATACCTGATAATGACAGATTAAGTACACTCCGTGACATTGTCGTAGCCACAGAGAGGCTGAGTTTTGGTTCCCTTTTTATTTTATAATTCTTCTTCTTGTACTTACGCTTTACCATAAAGAGATGACTTCTCACGGATCCTCGGAAGGAGGAAACGCACAGTCCCACACGGACGGACTTGCACGAGAGGGTTTTCCCCGCATCTTGTGGGAGGTGCTTCAGGGAGTCGGTTACACGACGCCTCCCCAGTACGCGGTGCAGTTGTTTGAGAAGCACTAAGTGCCTCACTGTAGGGTGAGGATGACCCTGGAGCCTCATCCCCTACAGCCAGGCTGGCGTTCGTTGGACTCCGAGTCTTTCGGATACCGGGCTGAGGATACTATCGAGGCGATTGCTCTCCACGGGCTGACCACCTTCTGTGGTTTTCACCCCTTGGAGCTGTCTACTCATCCCATTGGCTTATTCCCTGCTGAAAAGGAGGACGACCCAATGTGGAAAGACCGAGTGGAGCATGCTAAGGATATATGGAATCTTTACCCAGGGCAGACTGCGCACTTGATGGTTCGATGCATGGATGCTCTGTATCGTCTACAGGTGAGGCGAGGAGAGGCAATGTCTCATCTGATGGCATTGTTGGAAGCTACCAAGATTACCTTGGATAACAGAGAGGAACTTGTGGTAGACCTCTCCATCGAGATAGTGGAAAAGGACCTACAGGTGGAACAGATGTCCAACAAGATCCAAGAGCTTGAGGAGCTAGTGGGAACCAGGGAGAACACCTTTGAGGTTCTCGAGGATCAGCTAATCAACAGTCAGCAGCAACTTGAGGAGGCTAACCAACATTTGGATATGCACCACTAGGAGATCCAGGACATGGAGGCCAACGAGGATGTCAACATCGAGGGAGGAGAGGAGCCGGAGCCTACCTCCAGCTTGGACACTGCTGGATCAGGGAGACCACCTTCCCCGAGTCAAGCATTGCCTCGTTTGTTCACTAGGTCGCTGGGATAGGGTTAGCAGTGTGTGGCGGTAGAACTCCTCGAGGCTAGCTTAGCTTTTGCACCCTTGGGGTACTAGGCTAGACATAGTTGAGTCTTTGGGGTCACTGATGTAATCTTAGCAAACTCTTTTGGAAGTATGGATGTTGAATGATGTCCGTTTTAAATTATGAAGGAAAGCTTTTATGCCATGAGGACTCTTTTTATGACTTATGCAAGAAGATATTGGTTTTACCCTTTCAAATCTTTTGCCAGGTAACCCTGACATCAGAAATGTGATATTGAGAGCATTCTTGGTTTTTCAGATGGCAGGAAGAGCGCGTCGTGGACAGAATGAGCGCATTCCTCCGCCACCGCCTCCTACCCTGCAAGAACTGATGGCCTAGCAGAATGAGATTCTATGACAGTTGGCGCAGCGTCAGCCGCCACCTCAGCATTATGGTGGTGGTGATCATCAGCGTCACCCAGCAGCAGCCACTTATCAGGAGTTCCTTGGCACGCAGCCACCTTTGTTCACTCGGGCAGAGGATTCGCTTGATGCTGATGTATGGCTTAGGGTAGTGGAATGCAAATTCCCACTACTCAACGGAGTTTGTTCAGATGTGACTAAGGTCAGGTTCGCCACTCAGCAGCTTCGCGGACCAGCGCGGACATGGTGGGACCACTTTCTTGCTATGCAGCCAGTTGACCATGAGGTGGAATGGAGAGAGTTCAAGGCGGCTTTCAGGGGGCATCATATACCAGCAGGCATTATGGATCGCAAGCTCAATGAGTTTTTGGCACTTACTCAGGGAAATCGCACTGTGTTGCAGTACGCTCAGGCCTTCAATGACCTCAGTATGCCGAATATCATGCAGACACTGATGAGACGAAGAGGGATAGGATCAGGAGGGGGCTCAGCACTAAGCTCCGCGACCATCTCAACACCGTCAGGGCCAACAGTTACAATGAGTTAGTCAACATGGCCATATCTCAGGAGGACTGCATCACAGCCCGTCAGGCAGAAAAAAAAGAGGAAGACCCCTATGGTAGGACCTTCAGCTTAGCCTCCGCGCTTCAGGATTGTATCTGACACTCAGAACAGGGGACCCCAGCAGCAGTAAGGACGTTGGGTGATCCGACCACAGCAGCAGCAGCAGGCACCCAACCGCTCTCAGCCCTTAGTTCAGAGGAACAATCAGCCACAACAACAGTACCGTCAGGCCAATGACAACAGATGTTTCACTTGTGGTAACACTAGGCATTATGCCAAGAATTGCCCCCAGAATCAGCAGAGGCAGGGACAGAATTTCAACCAGAACCAAGGCAAGAGGCAGAAGGTGCAAGTGAGGCAAGGCAGGCTGAACTTCACCACCATGGCTGAGATTCTAGAGGGAGCACCCGTCTTGACTGGTATCTTTTTAGTTTTGAATTATCCTGCAATTATTCTTTTTGATTCTGGTGCATCATACAGTTTTATCAGTACCAAATTTAGTGCCAAGTGCCAGTTACCTTTTCACCACAGCAATGGGGGAATTACATTTTCTACACCCGGAGGCAGGGTTGCCACCTATCAGATTAGTAGACACGTACCAATAAAGTTAGGTAGCTTCATATTTAAAACCACTCTCCTGATCATGGGATTGGATAGTGTGGATATCATCCTAGGGACTGATTGGTTGTCGCGACACCATGCGGTCATTGATGTCGCAGCCAGAGCCATAGAAATTCACTCCCCACTGGATGGCGAGATCACCTTGTACCTACCTGACCAGGGATGTACCCGTTCCTGTGCCTTCACTATGATAGAGTCGCCTGTTGAGAAAATCTCAGTGGTCTGTGACTACCCAGATGTTTTTCCGGATGAATTACCAGGAATGACACCCGACAGAGACATAGAGTTCGCGATTGAATTACAACCCGAGACTGCACCTATATCCAAGAGACCCTATAGGATGCCTCCATCAGAGTTGGCGGAATTGAAAAAGCAGTTGCAAGAATTGTTGGACAAGGGGTTCATTCGCCCAAGTACTTCACCATGGGGATGTCCAGCCTTATTTGAAGAAGGATGAGAGTCTAAGATTGTGTGTCGATTATCGCCCTCTCAATGCGGTGACCATCAAGAACAAGTACCCATTGCCTCGCATTGATGTATTGTTTGATCAGTTGGTGGGACCCAAAGTATTCTCCAAGATAGATCTTCGCTCGGGCTACCATCAATTCAAGATCAGGGCCAGTGATATTCCGAAGACGGCTTTCTCTACCAGATATGGGCTGTATGAGTACCTGGTGATGTCTTTCGGGCTGACCAATGCCCTGGCTTACTTCATGTATTTGATGAACTCGGTATTCATGCCAGAGCTGGACAAATTTGTGGTGGTTTTCATTGATGATATTCTGGTCTATTCCAAGAATGAAGACGAGCATACTGAGCGTCTACACATCGTGCTTCAGCGACTGCACGATCATCGTCTATATGCTAAGTTGTCCAAATGTGATTTCTAGCTGAGGGAAATAAATTTTTTGGGCCACACAATTTCTTAGGATGGGATATCAGTTGATCCTGAGAAGGTACAAGAAGTGATGAATTGGAAGCCTCCTACCATGGTACAGCAGATCCGTAGTTTTCTGGGATTGGCAGGGTATTATCGACGGTTTATTCCGGACTTCTCCAGAATTGCCAAGCCAATGACTGAATTGTTAAAGAAAGGAGTCAAGTATGAATGGAGCCAGAAGTGTGAGAATGCCTTTCATACGCTAAGGCAACATTTGACCATAGCACCTGTGCTAGCTCAGCCGGACAACACCAGACCCTTTGAGGTTTATTGCGATGCTTCCGGTACTGGATTGGGATGTGTCTTGATGCAAGACAACAGAGTTATTGCTTATGCCTCCCGTGCACTCAGACCCCATGAGCAAAACTACCCCACACATGATCTGGAGTTAGCAGTCGTAGTTCATGCTCTCAAGATATGGAGACATTACTTGATGGGAGCTCATTGCAATATCTACACTGATCATAAGAGTCTCAAATATATCTTCACCCAGGTTGATCTTAATATGAGGCAGAGAAGATGGTTAGAATTAATCAAGGACTATGATTTGGAGGTGCATTACCATCCTGGCAAAGCCAATGTTGTGGCAGATGCCTTAAGCAGGAAAGCCCAGTGCAAATGTATGAATATGGATGCAAAAATCACCACCCTATGTGATGAGCTGTGCAAGCTGAACCTAGATGTCGTTTCCTCCGGTGCTTTGAGTTATATTTCAGTGGAGCCCACCTTACATGAGCAAATAGTCATGGCACAGATTGGTGACAAGGGTGTCCAAGTCATTAATGAAATGATCAAACAGAAGGAGGATAAATACAAATGCTTTCATCAGGACAGCAAAGGGATTCTATGGTTTGGAGACCGATTGGTTGTTCCCAAGAACCCCGAGCTCAGAAATAAAATATTGGATGAAGCTCACCTTTCCAAATTCTCCATGCACCCAAGCAGTAACAAGATGTATCTTGACCTTACATCCTTGTACTGGTGGACCAGAATGAAGAGGAAAATTGCGAAGTATATATCTGAATGCGACACTTGCCAGAGAGTCAAGGCCAGTCATTTGAAGGTAGCAGGCACCTTACAGCCCCTTCCCATACCATCTTGGAAATGGGAGGATATTTGCATGGATTTCATTGTGGGATTGCCCAATACCTCCCGACACCATGATTCTATTTGGGTCATTGTGGATAGATTGACTAAGACAGCACATTTCTTGCCAGTACATACCACCCATAGGTCAGAGAAGTATGCAGAAATCTACGTTGACCAGATAGTTCGCTTGCATGGAATACCAAGGACTATTGTGTCTGACAGACGAGCACCATTTGTAGCATGTTTCTGGGAGCAATTGCAAGAATCACTTGGGACCCACGTAATACGAAGCTCAGCATACCACCCTCAAACAGATGGTCAGACAGAAAGGGTGAATCAGATTTTGGAAGACATGTTGAGGGCATGTGTGCTACACTATGGAAAGGATTGGGACAAGTGTCTTTCATTGGCAAAGTTCTCTTATAATAACAACTACCAATCCAGTTTGAAGATGGCACCTTTTGAAGCCTTGTATGGGAGAAGGTGTAGGACACCGCTAAATTGGTCACAAGCTAGAGAAAGGGAAATTTTTGGACCTGACCTGGTTCTTGAAGCAGAGGAGAAAGTCATAGTTATTAAGAAGAACCTAGAAGCTGCTCAGGCCAAGCAAAGAAGCTATCATGACAAGAGGAGGAAACCTTTACAGTTTAAAGTGGGAGACCATGTTTATCTTAAGGTGTCACCCACCAAAGGTGTTTAGAGATTTGGAATCAAAGGCAAGTTAGCTCCTCACTACATTGGGCCCTATGAGATCATAGAGATTTGTGGACCTATGGCATATCAATTGAAGTTGCCACCCCATATGTCAGCAGTTCATGATGTGTTCCACGTATCTCAGCTGCGGAAGTGTGTCCGCTTACCCACGGAAGTGCTACCTGAACCAGAATTGGAAATAGAACCAGACTTATCCTATCAAGAGCATCCCGTCAAGGTATTGGATCAAAAGGAGAGATCAACGCGGGCAAGGTCGATCAAAATGTATAAGGTTCAGTGGAGTCACCATTCAGTAGAAGAGGCTACGTGGGAGACTGAGGATTTTCTACGATCTCGCTTCCCCGACTTTCTGCCCAAAGGAGTCGGTACGTAACCCGAAACCCCACCCCCACCTGCCCTTTGAATCTAAATATAAGAAAAACTTAGATGTTAAAGGTATAGTAACCTTTGAAAATAACTTTAAAAGGACTTCCTTCTGAAGTTGCAAAGAGAATGACATTCGAAGAGCAGTTAACTGGAGAAACTGACTAAAAGAAAAAGGCAACATACCAGCACACCTTCTTGGTACCCCTAAAGGATCCCTACCCAAGATCTCGGGGCGAGATTCCTTTAAGGGGGAGGGCTGTAACACCTCAGGTGTTACCAAGGCAATGGCTTCATTTATGCACTGATGACTTGTGATCACGTGTGGTTAAGTGGAGGAGAAGAAGCACCTAAAACCTTGGAAGCATGGGTTAGCTAAGAGAGGTTAATGACAAAAGCTTCACGCACACATTTTGAACAATGGTCATTTTGAGCCAAGGAGATTAAACCCTAAAGACACCTAAGGGCACTAGACTTCCAAGCAAGGGATCAGGGGATAAGTTAATCAAATTGCCAAAACATGATTCTAATCCTTAAACAAAGTTTAAGTAACATTGTAACCTACCAAATGTAGGGGGGAAACATTACAAAAAGACCCCTTAAAGACCCCAATTTTACCCCTTAAGTAGAGAGCACACTAGAGCTCTCTAATTCTCTCTAAGTCAAAATCTAACCCTAATCTAAAGAGCAGACGTGTTCACTTAGTAAATGGCGCCAAAACCACTTGGGTTGAATACCAAAAAGGTGCCAAACCACCTAAGGCACCCACTGGAAAAGTTTGAAACCGAGCCAATTTCATTTGACAAGATTTGGCATCGTTTTTGTGGCGAGATGGACAGTGGGACAAGCCAGATTTGGTGTCCGCAAATCTCCCTACCTAGGGCATATCTGCCATTGGAACTCACATACAAGAGACAGCCCTAGGTGCTAGGAGGAGGCCTGCGCCGGATTTTTGCCAAGATTCGCACGTTTGCGATCTCGGCGAGCTGTTGAACATGGACAGAAGAACACCTCCACGTGTTCGACGCGCCCTGAACGCGCCAGAGCACGCCCAGCGCCTGACCCCGCGCGCCCCGTGCCGCGCCAAGCCACGCCCGTGTCTCCTGCCCGCGCCCGGGCCTATAAAGCCAGCCGAAGCTTCAGCCATACTCCCCCTCGCGCTCTCGACCTCACCGGAGCAAGAGATCGTCGGAGCTTGCCCTGCAAACGGCGTGCCAGCGGCCGCCAGAGCACCCGCCACCATAGATCGGCCAGCAGATCCATCCCCAACCCCGTCCAACCCTTGGAATAGATTCTACGTGCCTCGGTGAAGCTCCCAGAGCGAGGAATCGAGCTCTGCCTCATCGAAGACGCCAGATCAAGGTCACCAGACTTCACCAGACCGCCGGCGAACGTAGACCGAGCCCCACAGTGAGTTATTCTTCGATTCCTTGCACAGGTCGACTCATTAGCACCCCGTGAAGCTCCCCAAGCCCTTGGATTGACCTGTATCACCGTAGATAGGCCGGAGCACACGCCGCCGACGAGCTCGCCCGCCTGCGCACGTGGACCGGCCGATTCCGACCATCACTGTCGTCGAGCCGCACCTCGTTGTGACCGCAAGGACCTCCCAAAGCCAACCCCACCCTTCGCCGGACCTCCCTCGCCGCCGGTAAGCTGCCCCGCCCTTTTTTCTTTCGCGGGTACTGTTCAAAAGGGGGGAGGGACCTCAGGGAAGAAGGAATAGAAGTCAAGGGGGTTTTTGAACTGTCAGAGACTCAGAGGAATAGTTGCGCAGGGGTATAGATTCAAGAAATGGTTTAGGAAGAACCCAGGGTCCTCGGTGTAAACTGGTTTTCCAGGAAACCTTTTTAATATTTCTAATTTAAATGCAAACAGAGCTTGTAAAATTCATAACTTCAGTTTTATTCAACCAAATTTGGTCAAACTAATTTTGCCTGATTCTAAATAATGTGAACTACCTAGGAAAAATGCAAAACCCCCTTAGTATTGCAAAAGAATTTAAAGTTTGGAATTAAATATTGATTTCGCTAAAAGCTAAATAATAAAAGGAAAATAGTTACACTGTTAGACTGAGGTTAAGTAAAATCAGAGAAGTACTTAATCACTCCCTTATCTGTTTAAAAATAGTAAACCCCTCAGTACACCAAATTAAGGTAGGGTTTGCCATTTAAATCATTTTTTCTTAAAGATAAAGAAAATAGAAAAGGTAATTTAAATTAAGAACCAGGGAGCAACCACATTTTTGTTAGCTCACTTCTTTAATATAGTTCGCTGGAAAACTTTGTTAGGCCCTTGTTTAGTACAAAAGAACTGAGATACCTTTTATTTTATGCAAACATGGAAAACTTAGGAAAATCTTAGAGAAATAATCCTGAGGAGAAAACACCCCAAACCTTGGGATGACTAATACTTTGTTATTATGAACATAGGAAAATATAGGTTCTGTTGTTTGATATTTTTCAAATAACAAGTTCGTTATAAGTACCTTTTTGGCATTGAACCTTAGAAAAATCATAACTAAATGACCACTAAGTAACCCTCGGTGATTTTTGGCACAGAAACATGTTATTACCCATAGATACCAGCAAAAATAACTCTTAATACAGAACCCACACCTAGATGAGAGATGTAGTGCAAAGTGACCCCCCTGCCCCAACTTTTGTTATTTTTGTCTAGGGCATATTCTATTTATTTTTGACCTCAAATTTATAGGACCGATTACAGTGACCAATAGTAACCCACTGTAATTTTTACAAAATTTTTGAGAATTTTGAAGTCACTGTTGTAGTTCAAACCCACCTTAAGAACATAAAAAGAAAATAAACGGAGGAATTAGTAGTGGAGATTAATGTTACCCTAACCAACCCAACAAAACCCCTTAGGTACCTACTAAAACCTTCAAGGGGCAATCCAAGTCTTAATCCACTATGTTTACCTATAAGCAAACCTCAAACCTAAATGGATAAGCATAAACCACTAAGAGCCTCTTATAACAAGGAAACCCTAAGTTATCAACTAACTTAGTTTTTCTTCACTATGCATAATAATTACTAAATCATGCATATCATAGCATACATATTTCTTATTCATTGCATTCGATAGATTGCAACCTCGCTGACGGAGAGTACATCCTCGTGCCGGAGCAAGGAGTTGCTCAGGAGGTAGCCCCGGATCCAGCACCAGAGCCTGCCATCGAGGATCTGCCTGCCCCAGCTTTGGAAGGCAAGCCCCGGTTTTATGCATAACCTACTTATTATGCTATTTTACTATACTGAATGATTGTAGGATTGGATGTGCACTTAAGTGTAGGAGTTGTTTGAAACCCTAGTTGCATGATCTCAGGAACCCTTTTTGAGATGGATACTAGTATGCTAGGTCGAGTAGCTGCTTTGCTAATTAGGGATCTCGGTAGAAGTCGAGTGATTTTTAGCACTCGCGCGAGGTCAGGAATTGGTTGTGTCCATTTTTATATCGTAATGATGATGGTCTGTGGACAACGGTCCATGGGGATGCGTTGTCTACGAGACATAAATTGGATAAAGGATTAAGGTGTGGTACCGTGTGTCAAGCGTTTGAACGTACTAAGCACATGCCAAGAAATATGGTAATCGGTAAGCCTAGTACCTGATTGAACCTGACAGCAGACTTTGCCCCTCACGCGACCTGAGACGTGGTCTCCCATTCCGGTTATGGTGGGTACAAGTGCGGTCACTGCAAGACGGCGGTTAGGGTCAGTGAGGCATTATACGCCAAGGCGGTGAGCCCTGATCTGCTGACAGGGAATCGATGGGGATGGTTGATGTGTGTGGGGACGGAGTGCCTCGCCACGTCATGTGTTTAGGTTTACCTTGCAAGGTTTGAAACTCGATTCGAATCGTCTGCTTCTCTCAGCTAATGAGACTGCTTGATCCATGCTGCTACATTGAGTAACAAGTGGAAATGTGATGACTTGGCAAAAGTTGTTGATTGCTAAATGTTTGATACCATGTATGACTAGATAGGTATACATTTAGTCTTAAGAGAGTCACACTAAAACTTGAAAAAGCTAAAACTTGATTTTTAGACTCAGCTAGTGCTTTTGGCAAACCAAACCCCTCAGCCAAACAGCTTCATGTCTAGAGGTAGAGGAGTAGACTCCTCACACCGGGTAAGTCTAGCTGAGTATTAGTATACTCAACCTTGCTTGTGGCATAATTTTTTACAGGTTCTCTGGAGGACATGGTTGCTGGAGTGACTTGGCCGTCCATCTTGCCACCGGGTTGGACAGTCGAGTGGGACACTACCTCGGCTGAGGAGGAGCATGAGGAGTGATGGGACAGGCTTCCCCATCTCTCCATTTACTTATCGTTAGTTTTATTCCACTGCATTCCGAACAATGAGCTCCACTTTTGCTAAAACTCCGATGTTGATGTAATAATTTGATACTCCTTAATGTATGGTTTTATGTTTTATTCTATTTGCTCTGTGCCTCACCATCGAGTGAGTACGTGGTACTTGATCCTGTTAGTGGCCTCGTCGGACTAGATCCGAGGGACTGGCGTGTTATTCCTATTTAAGTGTGGTCTAGCCTCTAAGACAGGACTTAGGCACTTAAGTTGGAATAATTCGGGCGGTTCCGCCACACAATCCACTGAGGACTAGATAGCCTTTTCCCCTTTAAGTCGGTTTCTCTTTTTGTCGTTGAGTCGAAGCACCCTTGCGCGTAGCTTCGGAACTGCATCAACCTTTGTCTTGACCATGCTTTCCATAATATGTATAGTTTTATTCCGAGTCCGAAAGTACCTGTATGTATATTACACTTGGGAAACATTGTTAAATCTTGTTTTTGAGGACCTTCGGAAGTCGAAGGCCCCCAACACTAAGAATTCGCTTAACGGTCACAAGGTGACACTCCTTGGGGTCGGATTGATATCTAGCACACATGCATACACTAAGCATAATGTTCAGTCTACTAGCACAAAGATAAAGTAGTGAACCTATCATTGACCGGTATGCCTTTTGATCAATGGACTTACCTCCTTTGTTGAGGTCAACATGCCCGTCAGTTCCCATCGGTGTCTTCGCGGGCTTGGCGTCCTTCATCCCAAACCTCTTGAGAAGATCCTGAGTGTACTTCGTTTGGGAGATAAAAGTGTCGTCCTTGAGTTGCTTCACTTGGAATCCAAGGAAGTAGGTCAACTCACACATCATCGACATCTCGAACTTTTGCATCATCACCCTGCTAAACTCCTCACAAGACTTTTGATTAGTAGAACCAAATATTATGTCATCGACATAAATTTGGCACACAAAGAGACCACCATCACAAGTCTTGGTAAAAAGAGTGGGATCAGCTTTCCCAACCTTGAAAGCATTAGCAATTAAGAAATCTCTAAGGCATTCATACCATGCTCTTGGAGCTTGCTTAAGTCCATAGAGCGCCTTAGAGAGCTTATATACGTGGTCGGGATACCTGTCATCCTCAAAGCCAGGAATTAGCCCATGGAGGAAAGGGCTCTTCACGTCCATTTGGTATAGCCTAAAATAATGGTGAGCGGCATAGGCTAACAAAATTTGAATTGACTCTAGCCTAGCCACAGGAGCAAAAGTCTCCTCGAAATCCAAACCTGCGACTTGGGCATAACCTTTTGCCACAAGTCGAGCCTTGTTTCTCGTCACCACTCCGTGCTCGTCTTGCTTGTTGCGAAACACCCACTTGGTTACCACAACGTTTTGCTTTGGACGTGGCACTAGGCTCCAGACTTCATTCCTTTTGAAGTTGTTGATCTCTTCCTGCATGGCCAACACCCAGTCCGGATCCTGCAAGGCCTCTTCTACCCTGAAAGGCTCAATAGAAGAGACAAACGAGTAATGCTCACAAAAATTAGCTAATCGTGAGCGAGTAGTTACTCCCTTGGTGATGTCACCCAAAATCTGGTCGATGGGGTGATGTTTTTGGATCGATGCTCGGACTTGAGTTGGAGGGGCTCGTGATGTTTCTTCCTCCATCACTTGATCTTCCTATGATGTCCATTGATCCTGCCCTTCTTCTTGAGGTACCTGTCCATCATATTGAGTTGGGGGATGCACCAGTGTCGAGGAAGAAGGCTAATCTTGTTCCTATAGTTCCTGTGGTCGCACATCACCTATTGCCATCGTGCATATTGTGGACATCGGAACTTCATCTTCATCTATATCATCAATATCAACTTGCTCTCTTGGAGAGTCATTAGTCTCATCAAATACAACATCGCTAGAGACTTCAACTAATCCCAAAGATTTGTTGAAGACCCTATACGCCTTTGTATTTGAGTCATATCCTAGTAAAAACCCTTCTACAGCCTTGGGAGCAAATTTAGAGTGCCTACCTTTCTTCACCAGAATGTAGCATTTGCTCCCAAATACATGAAAGTAAGAGACATTGGGTTTGTTACCAGTAAGAAGTTCGTAGGAGGTCTTCTTGAGGAGGCGATGCAGATAGAGCCGGTTTATGGCGTGGTAGGCTGTGTTCACAGCTTCCGACCAAAACCGCTCGGGTGTCTTGAACTCTCCAAGCATAGTTCTCGCCATGTCGATAAGTGTCCTGTTCTTCCTCTCTACCACACTGTTTTGTTGTGGTGTGTAGGGAGCGAAGAACTCATGCTTGATGCCTTCCTCCTCAAGAAACTCTTCAACTTGTAGATTCTTGAATTCAGACCCATTGTCGCTCCTTATCTTTTTCACTTTAAGCTCAAACTCATTTTGAGCTCTCCTTAAGAAGCGTTTTAGGGTTCCTTGGGTTTCTGACTTATCTTGTAAAAAGAACACCCAAGTGAAGCGGGAAAAATCATCAACAATTACAAGACCATACTTACTTCTCCCGATGCTTAGATAGGCAACGGGTCCGAAAAGATCCATGTGAAGGAGCTCCAGAAGTCTTGATGTTGTCATCACATTCTTGTCGTGATGTGTGCTTCCCACCTGTTTCCCTGCCTGACATGCTGCACAAGGTCTGTCATTCTCAAAACAGACATTGGTTAGTCCTAACACATGATCTCCCTTTAGAAGCTTATGAAGGTTCTTCATCCCAACATGTGCTAGACGACGATGCCAAAGCCAGCCCATATAAGTCTTAGCTATTAAGCATGCATCTATATCAGCATTCTCTTTTAAAAAATCAACTAAGTAGAGTTTGTCGTCTAATACACCCTTAAAAGCTAATGAACCATCACTCCTTCTAAAGACAGATACATCAACATTTGTAAACAGACAATTGTAACCCATGTGACACAATTGACTTACAGAGAGAAGGTTCTACCCAAGCGATTCTACTAGAAATACATTCGATATTGAGTGCTTGTTAGTGATGGCTATCTTGCCCAAGCCTCTGACCTTGCCTTGGTTCCCATCTCCAAAGATGATCGTATCCTAGGAATCCTTGTTCTTGATGTAGGAGGTGAACATCTTCTTCTCCCCTGTCATGTGGTTTGTGCATCTGCTGTCGATAATCCAGCTAGAGCCCCCGGATGCATAAACCTGCAAGGAATTTAAGCTTGGGTTTTAGGTACCCAACTCTTGTTGGTCCTACAAGGTTAGTCATAATAACTTTTGGAACCCAAATACAAGTCTTGTCTCCCTTGCATTTGGATCCCAACTTCTTAGCAACTACTTTTGTGTTCTTACATGAAAGTACAAATGAAGTATTGCAAGCATGATAAATGGTAGAAGGTTCATTGCACATTCTCCTAGGCGCATGAGATACAACATGATTTCTCCTAGGCCTACTTCTACCATGAACAATAGTGGAGCTAGAGGCAAACATAGCATGTGAATCATTATAAGCAGTATGAACATAAGTCTTATTATAATAAGAACGGCTAGAAATTTTCTTATCATAAATAAAAGCATGGTTCCTTTGAGGACTACTAGCCATAGGAGCCTTCCCTTTCTCTTTGTTGAGAATGGGAATCCTTTGACTTGTCAAGTTCTTGGTTTCCTTTCGAAAACCAAGTCCATCCTTAATTGAGGGGTGTCTACCAATAGTGTAGGCATCCCTAGCAAATTTTAATTTATCAAAATCAACTTTGCAAGTCTTAAGTTGAGCATTAATACTTGCCACCTCATTGTTTAATTTAGCAATAGAAATAAGATGTTCATTACAGGCATCAACATCAAAATCCTTACATCTATTACAAATAGTAACATGCTCTACATATGAACTACTTTTATTAACTTCCTCTAGCTTAGCATTTAATTCATCATTTAAATTCTTTAAACTAGATACAGATTCATGGCAAGTAGACAACTCAGAGGATAGCATTTCATTCCTTTTTATTTCTAAAGCAAGAGATTTTTGAACATTAACAAACTTGTCATGTTCCTCATACAAAATGTCCTCTTGCTTTTCTAGCAATCTATCCTTTTCATTAAGGGCATCAATTAACTCATTTATCTTATCTACTTTAGCTCTATCTAAACCCTTAAATAAATCAGTGTAATCTAATTCATCATCGGAAGATTCCTCATCGCTAGAAGAAGAGTACTTGGGGGTATCACGAATGTGTACCTTCTTCTCCTTAGCCATAAGACACGTATGGCGTTCGTTGGGGAAGAGCGAAGACTTGTTGAAGGCTGAGGCAGCCAGTCCCTCATCGTCGGAGTCGGATGAGGAGCAATCAGAATCCCATTCCTTTCCAAGGTGCGCCTCGCCCTTCGCCTTCCTGTAGTTCTTCTTCTTTTCTCTCTTCCCGCTCTTTTCTTGTCCCTGGTCATTATCATTATCGAGGCATTGTTCTATGAAATGAGCAGTCTTACCGCATTTGAAGCAGGAGCGCTTTCCCCTTGTTTTGTTCTTGTTGGGGTACTCCTTACGTCCTTTTAGCGCAGTCTTGAAACGCTTGATGATAAGCGCCATTTCGTCCTTGTTGAGCCCGGCAGCCTCCACTTGTGCCACCCTGCTTGGTAGCGCCTCCCTACTGCTGGTTGCTTTGAGAGCAACGGGCTGTGACTCGTAGACAGGTAGTGGACCGTTTAGTGCATCGTCTACGTATCGAGCTTCTTTTACCATCATACGTCCACTTACAAATTTTCCGAGTATCTCCTCGGGCATCATCTTGATGTACCTGGGGTTTTTCACGAATAAGATTCACAAGATGGGGGTCAATAACCGTAAATGACCTGAGCATGAGTCGGACGACGTCATGATCCGTCCATCTTGTGCTTCCATAGCATCGGATCTTGTTGACCAGGGTCTTGAGCCTGTTGTAGGTTTGTGTTGGCTCTTCTCCTCTGATCATGGCGAATCTCCCCAGCTCACCTTCCACCAGTTCCATTTTGGTGATCATTGTAGCATCATTTCCCTCATGTGAGATCTTGAGGGTGTCCTAGATTTGCTTGGCATTGTCCAAGCCGCTAACCTTGTTATATTCATCCCTGCACTGAGATGCTAGCAAAACAGTAGTGGCTTGGGCATTTTTATGAATTTGTTCATTTATAACAACCGGATTATCAGTGCTATCGAAATGCATCCCATTTTCTACAATTTCCCATATGCTAGGATGGAGAGAAAATAAATAACTACGCATTTTATGACTCCAAAACGAATAGTCCTCTCCATCAAAGTGTGGAGGTTTTCTGAGGGGAATTGATAGTAAATGTGCATTTGAATTATAGGGCATGAGAGAGTAATCAAAAGAATAATTTTGATTGACCGTATTTTTCTTGGACGAGGAGTCGTCATCGTCGTCGCCCCTTGGTGAAGAGGAAGACACATCGCTGTCGTAGTAGATAATCTTCTTGATGCGCCTCTTCTTCTTCCTGTCCCTCTTCTTGTGACTCGAGCCTAAGTCAGTGGGCTTGTCGTCTCTTGGCTCGTTGAAGATGGACTCCTTTTCCTTATCATTGACCACCATCCCCTTTCCCTTAGGATCCATCTCTTCGGGCGGTTAGTCCCTTAGATGAAGAGTACGGCTCTGATACCAATTAAGAGCACCTAGAGGGGGGTGAATAGGTGATCCTGTAAATTTAAACACTAAATAGCCACAAACTTGATTATCAAGGTGTTAGTGAAATTAGGTGGCTATGAAACATGCTCATGTGGTCAAAACAAACACAAGAAGCAACACACGAGACACGCAATTTTTATCCTGTGGTTCGGCCAAGTAACACTTGCCTACTTCCACGTTGTGGTGTCCCAATGGACGAGGGTTGCACTCAACCCCTTTCAAGTGATCCAATGATCAACTTGAATACCACAGTCTTTTCCTTTAGAGTATTTTTCCTGGTTGCGAGGAATCTCCACAATTTGGAGTCTCTTGCCCTTACAATAGAGATCACAAAGAAGCACAAGAGTAAGGGAGGGAAAGCAACGCACACAAGACTCAAGTTCGCAGCAAAATCACGCACACACGTGAAGAGGTGAGCACACAACACAGCGTGAAGAGATTACAACTCGAAAGTGCTCAAATCTCAAGAACTATGATCAGAATGTGTGAGTGCTGGGTCTAGGTGCCTTAGGATGTTTCTTGTAATCTTGGTGTCTTCCTCCATGCGCCTAGGTGTGCCTTTTATAGCCCCAAGGCAGCTAGGAGCCGTTGGAGATCAATTTGGAAGGCATTTCTGGCCTTCTGTCGAGTGGTGCACCGGATAGTCCGGTGCACCACCGGACAGCCACTGTTCATGTCCGGTGCGCGATCTCCTTCCATATCGGGCGCATCTGACCGTTGCTCCTCGGGGCTGGTTGGCGCACCGGACACTGTCCGGTGCACACCGGACAGTCCGGTGTGCCCAACTGACCGTTGGAGCAAGACACGCGTCGCGCGTAGATTGCGCAGCCAACCGTAGGCCGCGGGCGCCATTGGCTCACTGGACAATCTGGTGCACCACCGGACAGTCCAGTGATTTTTAGCCTCATCGCCTTTTTCATTTCTCGAGACCGACGAGTTCGTCGTGGATGACTCACCGGACAATCCGGTGCACCACCGGACAGTCCGGTGATTGATATCCATACACCTCGATCGATTCTCGAGAGCAACCGGTTCAACGCCGGCCAGCCTAGGGCACCGGACAGTCCGGTGTGCTAGGACGAGCTGGAGTTGGCTGCACACTGCCAATTCTTTTCCATTTCTTTTCTCCTTCTTTTGTCACTGTTTCTAGCACTTATACAAACATATTAGTATTAAAAAAATAATGTACTAAGTCTAGAACCATACCTTGTAATATGATTTGTATTTCTCTTCTTTTTAGCACATAGGAACTTAACCAATCGTGTTGGGCATTTAATCACCAAAACATTTTAGAAATGGCCCAAGGGCACATTTCCCTTTCAATAGGCTCTATGTAAATAGGGGTAGTTTAGGAAGTGAGAATAACCCTCTATAAATAGAGGGGAGGGCTGGTTAGTTCAGCATCTCTTGGCTGCCATTTGTTTTGAGCATTCATTCTAGAGCTCCTAGTTTTCTCTCTAGGTAGACACGAGTTGAGCCGAGGGTTCCACAGCAATTTTGTACTTCGACTGTGTTCTTGATTTTCAAGTTTAATTAGAGAAAGGGTCGCTGGTCCGGCCCACAGGGCTCTTTGGCTTCAAATCTCAGTTTGTACCCTTGCTGTAATTTCTGAAGTTTTATAGCATTGGTTTCTTCTTTTCCCCGATCTTGTGTTATTGGTGAAAAACCTTTGATTCCTTTGAGAGGATTTGGTTTGGGTATTAATTGGTGGTGAGTTGCACTCTTTGAACCACTGCATACACCTAGTTGTTTCATATTTTGGTCGCGATTTGAGAAAAACTCAGTTTGAACTCGTTCTAGAAAACCCCAACAAAACCCAATTTCTGGTTGTATTTTTAAATCTGCGGGTGATTCACAAGTCCGATTGAGCTAAAAATTTGGGGAGATCTTGGAAACGTATTTTCTCATGTGTGCGTGAAATTGCATCTCAATCGGAGTTCGTTTGGTTCAGTTTTGAATTCAAGAACAAAATTTCGTACTGCTGAAAACAACACTTGTTGACGATACTGTATTGGACCGTTTTAGACTTTTTGGTGTTCGATTTGCGATCCGTTTGTTTTGCTGGTCTCATGTGAGTATTAGGAACGTTTTGCAATCATGAGATAACTTGTTTGCTGATGTGTTCATGATTTGAGCACTTGCTTCATCTTAATTGAAGTGAAGTGTTCATTTTTAGTGTTTAGAAGCAAAATCCGATTGGCTCACATTAACCCCCTCTGTTCGCCCTACCGGTCCTACATCTAGACAACCGCCAAGAATTGTTGGTGTAAATCCATTTAGACTGGCAGTTGTTTAATCAAATCGCTAGTGTTGATGCTTTTACACATGAGTTGTCTTAACAAAATGACATAAGTTAAAATAGAGGGTTTGTGTGAAACGATTGTGTATGGAAATTGATTTCCAGAGATGTTTTAATTGGATAAACCGCTAATAAACTTGTTTTTAAAAATTCAAATATCTATGTCATATATTTTTCATGCAAATAAACTCAAATATACTGCAATTATTTTTTCATACATAAAAAATGATATTTAATTCTCTACCCAAAAACACTGACGAAATACATATATGTATATATATATATAAACATAACGTCAATAATATATACCAGGAGTACTCATATCAAGATTCATGAGGGAAAATCCATTCATGAGGGCTCATGGGCTTGGCCCTAAGCCCAAGGACTCAATAATGAAGTTCAGGAGGAAGCTTGAAGACACGAGGATTCTATATGCGCAGATGTGGCAAAGATCTCGTCAGAACGGAAGATGTGGCCAAGGTACTCAACAAATAAGGAGGATACTCTTGTAAAGATAGTGTAAGAGTCCTATACAACTTGATACTGACTTGGTTCAATCATTGTTAGTCACCTGTTTTGATTCCTTAAGGGAGACCAAAACACGATAACATAATTAATGACAAGGAACCTTCATTCCGTTAGTCTGTCCAAAGGATAGATTAAAGGAAGAAGATTGTGAAAGAAGACCTTAGGACATAAAAAGTATGTGGAAGAGAAAATTACAACCATGTTTTCTTTATTGCCTCTTCTTCATTACAGCTAATTACAAATATACCTATGTAAGTAGAAGCAACAATGCATGCGAAGGTAAGGAAATCACAACTTTGGGGGCGGAACGATTCAAGTCTTAGTCTGCCAAAAAGTGTCCCCTTTGCATGAAACTGTACATCTATTTATAGTGATGGGGTACAGCTTCATGAAAATTACATTCATGTCATCAGCCCTATACACATGAACTACAAAGCTTCCCAAGGGTATAAAAGTTTCTTTCATCTTTAAATGTGTTGCCCAAGCCTTGAAGATTTTATTGTTTCCCTTATTCGTTCCTTCGTTAAGTGTTAAAGCTTTTGAGCCAAAGCTTCTCAGCTTTGTCCTTGTATGCACACTATGCTTCATCTACTCTTCGGTATACCTGAAACAAACTTGGAAAATAATTTAACAAGTTGATGTTTTGAGGACCTTTGGCCAAAGAGGACTCCCAACAATAGCACTTCCTAGTATTAGTTCGTTTTCATGACGAGCTTAAATCATGAAATAAATGGAGGTCTTATACCAAAGGTCCAAAAACACCTTCCCTAAGCTCGTTAATTAAATCAAATTCTTTAAAATACACTTTCCTAAACATATGTCACATAAGGCTCACATGCAGCGATGAATTACATTTACATTTTTGAATCCTGAGTCTTTTTGTATAAAACAGATGAGGATCATGGTCGCTAAGTACGACATTCACCGCTTTTGCCAACTTGTTCCTGGTATTTTCTTTGCCTCTGAAGCTTTCTTTTAGCTTGCAAGGCTTTGTAGTTGGGTACCTTCATAGTTCTGCAGATGGCTGGTGAAGGAAAGAGTGACGAGCTCACAATTGTTGTGTATTATGATGATGCTAAGAAGGCTAGAGTTGAGAAGATTACTGAAGGCATTTTTGTTGGTTTATCCAAAGAGTCTAATGGAAGTGAGGAATTTGAGCTCGAAGAAGACAATGACAAAGTCCGACTGTCAAAGCCAAGCCACATCTCCTTTGGCAAATCAACAATTATGAGGGGCCACATCGAAGTTTTGAAGAATATCAACTATATTATCGACACTTCTATTGTTAGGCTTGGTGGAGAAGATACTACCCCTCAGTCTGATAAAAATGAGGTGGTAGATTCTAAAACTTTGTGAAGGTTGAGCTTCAATTCCCACTCCACAAGATAGTTGTGGAGGTGCCGAAGAAGTTTAATATATATCTTCATCAACTAACCCCTAATGCCCTGGTGAGGCTTGGGGTCTTCATTTGGGCTATGAGAAGCTAGGGCGTGGAGCCAAATGAAGAATGCTTCTGCCAGATTCATGAGCTACATTATCGAATGAAGGCCACCCGGAAATAACAACTTCATAACAACTACGTCTTCTACACCTTCCAATATTGGAAAGCGGCACGCTATCAGGCTCTAGCATATCGAAGCAATTGGTCAAATTCTTGGACAAGAGAATGGTTCTATGTGAAAATTACTTGGAGAAGAGGGAGGACATCAAGGATATTATTCAAAGGCATGTGAAATCTAACTTCGACATAAAGAGTTCGGTGTGCCATATGAACGATGAAGCTCAAGCTGCTTTGGTCGCTTTCAATGCTATGTGTTGCTATATTGGAACAAGGGTCCTTGTTCAATAGTACCTGTCATTCAACATCTGGCTGCTTTAGGGCAAATGAGAAATGCCAGAGACGATGGAAAGCAACCCATCGAAGTGGGATGCCAAGTAGGGGGACATGTAAATTTGAAATACACATATAAGTTTTGAAATCAATTCGCATAGCCATGTGACGAATGGCTAGAAGAAATTGAATCAATGTGCAACGAAGTTCTGGGGTGTAAGGAAAATGGACCCCGGGTCATTTGGCTCAATAGATTTTGGTGTTTGATGATCAACATAACCTGTGGACTAATGTGTTTGCTAGTGTTTATGCTTGTAGTTCACAGGATGCTAAAGTGACTTGGACTAAGGCATTGAGGAAAGCAACATCTCAAAAGAAGACATTATGAAGATCACAACTGAAGATCAACAAGTATCAAGCAAAGTCCAAAAAACAAAGAATAGTGCTGCCATTGGCGGACTGTCCGGTGGCACACCGGACTATCTGGTGCCACACGCCGGACTGTCCGGTCCACCAGGGTACTGTAGCCCAACGGCTAGTTCTAGGTGGCACTAGTGGAGAGAAGGCACCTGATTGTCTGGTGCGACATCTGGACTGTCTGGTGTAAAAGCCTATAGCGCCAATGGTCACCTGCGGTGTGAGATCCAACGGCTAGGCGCATCGGACAGGGGCACTGGACTGTCCAGTGTGCCACAGAGAGCAGTAACTCTTCTCCAATGGCTAGAATTGTGTTCAGGCCTATAAATACCACCCCAACCAGCCATTTCAAGGTGTTGGAGCCCAAGCAACATACCAATGCATAGTATAGACATTTCCAAGTGCTCATACACACAAGTGCTTAATAGAATCACTCGGTGATTAGCGTAGGTGCTTTGCGAAGTGCTTAGGTTAGTTAGACCGCTCTAGGGCTTGCTCTAGGTGAATCCTAGTTAGTTGAGTGAGTTTAGAAAAACCACACAACCCCTCGACTCTTGCGCGAGCCGTTGTAATTGTACTGAGTGCGGCGAGAGTCTTGCGAGACTATGACAACTGAGTTTGTATCACGACCGCCACCATGTACCGGAGGGAACGAGGCTCATGACGTTTTCGGCCGGAAGCTCGTTAGTGGAGACGGAGGGGAGCATCCAAGAGGAGCTGGAAGCGGAGCACCACTTGCGCGTGGAGAAGGCCCGTGACTCTCTACCGAGTTACTCAACCGAGGTGCTTGGCCCTCGTGTGGGCTTCCCTTTGCGTAGGGGCACCAACAAGATTAGTCAGGACCTTGCGTGGTTCAGGATACCTTGGTTAAAATACCAGTGTCATCTAGGAGAGTTTGCATCTCTACCTTGATCTTTAGCTTCTGCATTTACATTAAGCATTTAAGTTTCAATCTTGTTTTTATACTTAGATTGTTTAGGCTTGAAACTTAGGCATTGTGGTAGAGATAGCAACACTTAGACAAACCTAGTTTGCACATTATAGATTGTTCATTTGCATAGGTTTTGCTCTAGGGATTTATTTGTGGCCTAGTTTAGAGAAAGTTCTAGAAATCCTAATTCACCCCCTCTTAGGAGTCACCTATTTCCTTCAATTGGTATCAGAGCCTGGTTTGGCTCATTTGAAACGCTTTAGCTCCACTGCTAAAAGAGCCGACACTTTTTAGAGAAAGGGGATGGTTACCCATAGGCCACCACACTTCGATGGCACTAACTTCCCATATTATAGTGCTATAATGGCTTGTTACCTAGAGGTCGTTGATCTAGTTGTTTGGAGAGTCACTCGTGAAAAGATGAAACCACCCAAGAATCCCGAGAAACCCACCACGAGTGAAGAAAAGAAATTCATTTAAATGCTAGAACCAAAAATTGCTTGTATGAATCTCTTAGCATAGATATTTTCAATCAAGTTTTTACATTAAAAACTGCTAATGAGATTTGGCTAAAAGTGCATGAGCTCCATAATGGCATATCCAATGTCTGTGAGCAAAAACATTGCCTAGTCTTAAATGAGTATAATTCTTTTGCTATGAAGGATAATGAGCTTGTTAGAGATATGTATTCATGTTTGAATCTAATCATCAATGAGCTCAATTCTATTAGCATTAATAGGCTAGGTGATGCGGACATTGTGAGGAAAATTATCTCCCTACTCCACAGCAAAGATATGGGAGCATCATCACTATTCTTCACAACATGGAGGACATGAGTACAATGACCCCGACAATTGTGATTGGGAAAATCGTGGCTTTTGAGGTGTCGTGAAAAATGTGTCGGGGAGAGGAGCCCACTTCTTCAAGACCATATGCTTTTGCTTATGATGAAAGAAAAGGGAAAATAAGGCTCCCGCTACAAGTTCCTCAAGTGAAGAAGAGGAAGAAGAAGAAAGTGATGATGATGAAGATAATCAACCATCAATATCATCCTCCAAGGACGAAGAAACAATCCGACACGTCGGAAAGGTAATGGAGATGATCCGCAAGATTAATCTAATGGGTGTGCCCCTGCAGGTAGATGATCTTCTCTTTAACATTGACAAGAAAAAGCAAAGAAAGAGAGGATGCTTCGCATGCGGGGAGAAGGGCCACTTTAGGGACAGTTGTCCAAATATGGCCCAACCCACAAAGGGGAGGAGCAAAGGCAAGGCACTTACAAGTGTCAAAACTTAGGACACTACTACAGCAAACCTCTGTACAGGCGGTTTGGTTCGCCTCTACACAGGCGGTTCCAGGAACCACTTGTGGTGCACCGTCTGTGATGTAAAACAACATCACAGGCGGTCAATCAAAAACCGCCTGTGAAAGACACACATTACAGGCGATCCAGTTCAAAGGAACCGCCTGTGATAGACACACATCACACGCGGTTTCTTATCCTAGCCGCTTGTGTTAGCCACACATCACAAGCGGTTTTTAATATAAGTCCGACTGCATACAATATAAATCACAGACGGTTTTCAATATACAGATTCATATACATAATTTTCAAACACAGATTATACACAAATTTCATACACAGATTCACACAGATTGCATACACAGATTTATACATATCAAGTTCCATAATACACAGATTCATCCACATATCAAGTTCCATCGTCATACACAGATTTATACACATATCAAGTTCCATAGACAACTAAACATCTCAAAGTTCCATAGACAACTAAACATCTAAAGTTCCTAACTAAAGACCTAAACACTGTGTGATATTGTGTACAAACTTAGTTCTGGGAATTGTTGCAAATTTCCATTTGTATTGTAGAATAGCCCTTGTTGATGAAGAACTTCACGGCGCATAAAGTAAAGCAAGTCTCTTACAACCTTAGCCACACCGACGGAAACCATATCTCTTTCTAACCATTCAGCATTGATCTTGGATTTAGGAACCTGCAATGAAAGCAAAAAACAAGCAGTGCTAAGAGTAATGTGATGAGCAACAATATAACATAAAAATTGCAACATAGACAATGATAGCGAACTTACATCCTCACGATTGACCATGTAATGGAAGGTGACACGACACCATTTGCATACATAATAACCGCACAGGACAGTACCCGGAGGTTGTTTGTCACCATATGGAAATAATGATATTGACAAATTAGGCTTGTCCTCTAGATGTTCGCCGCCAAGATCTTTCCAATAAAAACGGTATGCACTGCATATAAGAATAGCATTGTGAGATTAAGAATACATTTGTTAAGTTGTAATAAGTACAAGTGTGCAATAATAATCATACTTCTCTAAAATCTTCAAGAAGTCATTATACGTAGCCTTTTCCATTCTCAGTGAGTCGAAGACCACGACTTTACCATCCTTTGGAAAGATCATGATACAAATGTAGTGGTCACTATATAGACATAGACGAAAACACATGTTAAGATCACGATTGCCATAATTTATAGTTCAAAATTAAACCATGTCGATAACTTACTTAAAGTGGTGCGGAGCTATTATTAAGTCCTTGCCATGTTGTACATGATTATACATGGCTCGTCCAATGTATGCCGCCATTACCTTCATTTTCTTTCTCTGATTCTGTTTGACGGCTTTCTCAAATTCAGCATCGTCCAAGTCTTTGTATTCTTCTCCATGCCTCCGAGCAACTTCTTTGTAGCGAGCTTGGGATATCATCAACGGGTCAAGAAACCCTGTCTTAAGTTGTTTCTTCTTATCATCCATGTATTGCATCCTACGTGTAAAAGTGTTAATCGTTAGACTCTCGTTTATGTGTGCGTGTACAAAACTAACAAATATGAAAGTTTAGAGGTACTTACAAGCAAAAGAGGGTTAAGTAGTTGGTTTCCATCCTTTGTCGGTGGTACAACAACCAGAGATCGTCAAAGAATAAATGCCACACAGGATCTATATGATCATTGCTCCAAAATGCATCTTCTGGCACAACAAATGTGAAGTCCTCGAGTTTGTATTTGTTGCTAGCCACCATGTACCACTCATGCATTCTAATCTCCGGAGTCGACAACTTAGAAAGTTGCACCGTCGTCAAGAACGGCCTCCCATTCACAAATTTTGGAGGAACATCCTCCTTCTTGTATACCGAGATATTGGTTTTAAGACATAATGATTCTCGAGTATGAATCATTCCATCTTCTTCCCATACTTCGAAATTGTCTATTTGGGACCGTGTGCCTACTCCATGAGATGCTGATTCCGCTTTTGATTGATTTGTCATAACTCTCTGCAATTTATGCAGGTAGCGTGACACTGATTCTGACGGTTTCTTGACATCGTCAGTGGCGATTCGCTTATGAATTTTCTTTGAAATAGTTGGCCCTTCAACATTGGTGCCAACCTTTGGTTCCTTTTTTATGTTGATGTCGACATTCTGAGGAACAATTTTGTCTACGTCTTCCTCGTTGAGTTCCTTCGCAAGAGGCGATATGATTGTTTCAACGATTTTTTTGGAGGTCGGTGTCATATTTTCCTGCACCATGGGGTGTGGAATGATCGAACTATCTTTTTGTTGCATTGGTGTTGAATTCGGCGTTGGTGACTTATGACGCGATACACGGCTTAAGATCGGCTCATCACCCAACTTGATGTCGCGTCGATGCCAAAGGACCAACTCGTTCATTGCCTAGTGCTGCAGTTAGTATGTCATTCTCCCTCTGAGGCTTAAATTCGCCTTTTTTCTCTTATCTGCATATTCTTGAATTTTTGTCGAAACTTCGCCTACCAATTCTGGATGCAAAAGTTTGCCGTCCTCACTCAAACCTGCCCGACCTAAGATCCAACGAATAGCTCGCTCATCGATATCTTTTAATATTGGGTCCAAAGTGCCGTTAGCTATAGCTTCCTTGATTATCCTATTCCACTACACAACTTTATGGTGATATCCGGTTGACCCCAGGCGATGGGGGTGTTTGTTCATCTTCGCTCTCTGAGAATTAGTTTCACCCAGTTCTTTGGCCTTCAGTTCGGTCTTCTGATGAACAAATTCCTCCCACTGAGCTTGAGTGATTTTCCCCATTTTCTTGGGCGGAGGAACCTTATTCTTCTTAACAAAATCCCTATTCATCTTGGCCTTCCACCCACGAAACATCTTGGCCATAGCAGAGAGCATCGACTTCCTTACTGCATCCTCTGTGCCTTTTGGGAACTTGAATGACTCAGACAACTTAGCCCATAGCTTATTGCGGGTGTCTTCATCTAAATCCTTCCATTTTTGAAGTGTGATTGGCACTATATCTCTAATAGTAGACCCGCAGGAATTTCGAAACTTTGTAACCACGTCAAGTGGTTCTTCAGGAAACCCCTCTACATTTAGTTTTGTTACGTACATAACTGCACCTTCTTTCATCTGATTCGGACCTCGTCGCCCTCGTTTCCGCTTATGTGAAACGGATGATTCAGGCATCGGAGCATCCTCCGTGTTTCGTGTAGAACATGCATCCTCTTTCTTCTCTTCATTTGAAATCTATATATTGAAACAATTAATGGCCTTTCATATATGAACATTATTTTAGAATATAGTCGGCATATTTCTATTTACCTCTTCATCGTTGGGAATATAGTCGGCATCAAGCTCATCTGATGTTTTTTTCTTCCTTGGAGGTATAGGAGTACAAGGATTGTCGTCACTAGAACTATCCTCCCCGCTCCCTTCACCGGAGCTGCTCGTTGTCTGCCATTCAAGTTTGGTCGCGTCTTCATCAACTTTGTTAGACGCACCGGTGCAGACCACATCCATCCTAGGCTGCTCGTTGTCTGCCATTCAAGTTGGTTCCATCGATAAAGGGATATACTGTTAGTCTGATATACTGGTTCCATCAATAAGGGAACTTGGAGAAAAGGTGATTCAAAAGAAATCGAGCCCAAACCCGCCTTTGTGTCCCTCCTTTACTCCCCAAACAGAAAGCCCAAACCCGCCTCCGGGGCAGGATCGGGCCGGGAAGCACGAAGCAGATAGAAGTGCACTTCCCAATGCAGTTAGACAGAGAAGGCATGGCTGTGATGTTATAATGCTGAAGGACCCCAAGAAGAGATTATGCCCTGTCATCCACCACTGCCCGTTATTTGTGGGCTCCACCGAGGGCGGGAAACATTTGGTGACATCAAACGACCTTCGGGCTGGGGACGTCTGCGAGCTTGTTAAGGGGCCAGACGATGGTGAGCCGGTGTACTCTATCCGGATGTGTGGTCACAAAATTTAAAGCCGCCCCGGCTTCATCTGTGCGCTTCTCTTCTCTTATGTCGGCTACTAAGATCACTTAGCACCCCACCTAAGAGAAGAGAAGCACACACATGAAGCCGGGGCGGCTTTAAATTTTGTGACCACACATCCGGACATAGTACACCGGCTCACCATCGTCTGGCCCCTTAACAAGCTCGCAGACGTCTTCAGCCCGAAGGTCGTTTGCTATCACCAAATGTTTCCAGCCATCGGTGAAGCCCACAAATAACGGGCAGTGGTGGATGACAGGGCGTAATGTCTTATTGGGGTCCTTCAGCATTATAACATCACAGCCATGCCTTCTCTGTCTAACTGCATTGGAAAGTTCACTTTTATCTGCTCCGTGCTTCCCGACCCGATTCAAGCATTCAGCCGATGCCATTCTCCATATAAGTCCCAAACAGAGAATAGGGATGAGGTAGTCAAGATTGTAGTCGCTAGTGCTCAACTACTAGCATCTATAGATATGGACACAAGTCCAAATTTGGTGCTACTCGGCACCATCGATATCACTAGGGAAAAAATACATCAAAGAGATCCACTTCCCAATAGTACTCGAAGATAGTTCATTGACTTGACACTCTCTAAGAGGTTCATACAAAATACATTATCTTTAAGAGTGAAACCTACGATACTCATATCGTGTTGTTTAGGACTAAACATCAACAACCCCTTGACTGGTCGCTATCATACTCAATTCCAAAATATTTTTCCACTATGTCAGCTTGAGTAAGGAGATCTGGGCTTGGGAGTTCCTCCAAATCATCTGCAGCTTCATCATCTTCAGCATATTGCAGGGCTTCATCTTGAATAATTTTAGCCCTCTTGGAGTCAGCATACTTTTTGATGGACAGAGCACACTTCTCAAGCATGTCGCATACATCTCCAATTTGAAACAAAGTGGTCTTAAGTGTGTACACTGATTCCGGTTCACTAGTATCCACAACCCCATCAGTCACTAGACTGCGAATGATGTCAACATATGTCTCGATGACTCGAACTGAGCTCTCAACCATGTCAAGTGGCTCTTTTTCCATCTCTGAAACTGAAAATGACCAAGTCTCACAATCAAAATTGAGATCGCAACAAAGGCAGGGATCAGAGGGAAAACAAGGATGTGGCTTATAGGGCAAAAAGAGGGGTCCAAATAACATTGTCATGGCTATGAACAAGTCAAAGATGGGAGATAAGAACAAGTCTTATAACATAGGGTTGGGAAGCAAAGATAGGTATTCAAAAAACTTAGAAGGGAGATAAGAACAAGTCTTATAACATAGGGAGATAATAACATTGTCATGGCTATGTACTTCCATGATATATGTGGCCATAAGCACATTTGGCCTAATGATTATCAAACAAAGATAGGTAGTCAAAAAACACTAAAAATAGACTTCATTCGAAGGATACTAACACCTTAATGGTATACAAACATTTAATCAACAGGGATAAAAGAAATAAAAAAACTGATACATGAGAAGTAATTGACAACCAAGCAATAAGCATATTGACAATATATGTAAGTGAAAACGCCAATAGTAATTAATCTAAGCACTGATAATCAGGGATAGCCATCGATTGGGCAGACTATTACTTTGTGAATAATGTATGCACCTCAACGCAGCAAGTGAAGCACTTATGAAATACTCCAAGTACTTAGGAAACCTTCATATACACAATGAAATGCTATTAAGAGCATTTTTCTGCTTGGCTCTTGAACTGAAATAAGAATGCATATACACAATTTGTAGAACATTGCTTGCTTGTAGCCAACAGACTGAATTACAACAGATCAAGAGATGCATACGACGACTAATCACCAACATTTGTATGGCGGCGTATGTGAATTAAGAGCTCAGGGAAGAAGAAATGGAACCTGAACTTTGACCTTATCGAGAGGAAGAAGACAGAGCTCGTGGACGGCGGCGCTTCGGGCTCGGGGACCGTGACGGCGGCGCTTGGGCTCGGGGACGCGGCGCTCGGGCTCGGGGACGGCGAGCGCTCGGGCTCGGTGAAGGGGACGGCGGCGCTCGGGCTCGGTGAAGGGGACGGCGGCGCTCGGGCTCGGTGAAGGGGACGGCGTTGCTCGGGCGCTCGGGGACGGTGGCGCTCGGGCTCGGGGACAGGGACGGCGAGGCTCGAGCTCGGTGAAGGGGACGGCGGCGCTCGGGCTCGGTGAAGGGGATGGCGTTGCTCGGGCGCTCGGGGACGGTGGCGCTCGGGCTCGGGGACGGGGACGGTGGCGCTCGAGCTCGGGGACGGGGGCGGTGGCGCTCGGGTTCGTGCTCGAGGACGGGGACACGGCGGCAGCCTGGCGGCGCAACAGTGTCAACTCGGGCGGGAAGAGTTAGGGTTCCTGCCGACCAACGAGCCTTTTATATTGTAAAGAATCCTAGGCGGATATTTAGCAAAACCGCCTGTGATAGACAACATCACAGGCGGTTGTTTATTCCGACCGCCTGTGATAAATTAACTTTACAGGCGGTCGACGTAAAAAACCGCCTGTGATGTTATCTATCACAAGCGGTTTTGCTAAATATCCGCCTGTGATGTGTGTACACTATAAAAGGGCTAGCCCCCCATGGGTTCTAGAACCCTAACTCGCAGAATATTCACAGCACTGTAGCGGCGGCGGGTTTTTTTTAGATCTACAGGGAGAAGGTTTTGTTTTTGAGTTTATTGATTGATTTCAATAGTTTATGCATATATATGATCTCCATTTGTTTTCATTCTCATTTTGATGCGATTTTTTGCCTCAATTTTGTAATATAGACCGGATTTAAAGAAAAGCTTTGGAATTCAAGATTTGGACTTATAATAGTTGATCTAGTTTAAAGATTCTTTAAAAACACAGTTGTCTCACCTCAAGGTATCTATGTTGCAATGTTTGTTTCATTTTCATACACATCAATTCGTTTCATGTTTTATGGATGAATTCAATTAATTAATGATTTTATTGATGTTAGTCAATATAGGGATAGGTAATGAACCGAGGTTGGATGTACAATGTGCCAAGACCACATCCGTCGTATATTCGAAATTTGAGAAGCTTTATTGAAGCGGCCAAAAAGCACGCGAATTTGCGAAAGAGCAAGGAGATATTATGTCCGTGCATCGATTGTGATAATAAGATAGCTTGGAGAGATACAGGAGTAATCCAATCACATCTGCTAAAAAGAGGGTTTAAAAACAATTACACGATATGGTCAGAACATGGTGAGTTGGATCCGTGTGAAGTGCCTTGTAATGACGAGAGAGTTGTCGGAATTTTAGATCTTAAAGTTGATGGTAAAGTGGATAATGTGGATGCTAATCAAGATTTTGAAGAATTTGATTGTGAAGAGATGTTGCGCCATATGGAACCAGAAATGTTGAGTTCTGTGGGATCGCATAAAGGGCTATCTAAAATGGAGGGACTGGAAAGTGCCTCAAAAGAACCTTTATATGATGAATCAAAGGGTTGTGACAAAGAGTTTACTACACTGCGTACAGTTCTAGAACTTCTGAAGTTGAAGGCTAGCGCTGGATGGTCTGATACTAGCTTCACAGATCTTTTGAATTTTCTGTCCCAATTACTACCAAAACCCAACAAACTACCAACAAGCACTTATAAAGCGAAGAAGCTTATATCTCCCATAGCTCTGGGTGTGCAAAAAATTCATGCATGTCCGAACCATTGTATTCTGTATCGTGGCGATTTTGAGAACGCATCAAGATGCCCAGTTTGCATGTCCGAACCATTGTATTCTTTATCGTGGCGATTTTGAGAACGCATCAAGATGCCCAGTTTGCAATGTCAGTCGATACAAGAAGAGCTACAATCAAGACTGTGTAAAAAAAATTCCCGAAGAAAAATAAAAACAAGAAATCCACTATTGGACCTGAAAGTGACGATGACACTTTTGATGACATGGATGGGAAAAAGAAGTAAAAGATCCCAGCTTTGGTGATGTGGTATCTTCCAGTAATTGATCGCTTAAAACGTTTGTTCTCAAATCCTAGGGAGGCTGAGCTTATGCGTTGGCATGCTGAAAATCGCAAGCAGAATAACAAACATATTCGACACCCTGCTGATGCATCACAATGGAAAAATTTCGATCTTATGTATCCTGAGTTTGCCAAAGAAACCAGAAATGTAAGATTTGCTTTGGGTACAGACGGAATGAATCCATTTGGTGAAAAAAGAAGTGTACATAGCACCTGGCCCGTGACTTTAACGATGTACAACCTTCCATCATGGCTATGTCACAAAAGAAAGTACATTATGTTGACTATTCTTATTCAAGGTCTGAAATCAGCTGGTGTTGATATTGATGTGTTCCTAGAACCTCTTATGGAAGATATGACAAATCTCTGGAATGAAGGAGTTAGAATATGGGATGAGTATTGCCATGAGTATTTCAACTTAAGAGCAATTATATTTGTTACCATCCATGATTCTCCCGGTGGCGCCACACTATCAGGGCAAAAGACTAAAGGAAAGAATGGTTGTGTAGTGTGTGTCGATGGAACTGCTTCCTTGTACCTTAAATCATCCAAGAAGTTGGTGTTCATGGGACACAGGCCGATCTTGATGAAGCAGCATAAGTTCCAAAAAATGAAAGAGGAATTTAACAATCAACTGGAAAGTGAAGGTGCATGTGGCGGAACTGCCCGAATTATTCCAACTTAAGTGCCTAAGTCCCGCCTTAGAGGCTAGACCACACTTAAATAGGAATAACCCGTCAATCCCTCGGATCTAGTCCGACACGGCCACTGACAGGATCAAGTACCACAATCTCACTCGAAGGTGAGTCACAGAGCAAATACAATAAAGCATAAAACCATACATGTCAGAGTATTAAATTATTACATCACCATCATCATCATCGGAGTTTTGCAAAAGTAACCATCATTGTTCGAAGTGCAGCGGAATAAAACTAACGATAATTAAACAGAGAGATGGGGAAGCCTGTCCCATCACTCCTCATGCTCCTCCTCAGCCGAGGCAGGGTCCCACTCAACAGTCCAACCCGGTGGCAAGGTGGACGGCCAAGTTATCCCAGCAACCATCTCCTCCAGAGAACCTGTAAAAAATTATGCCACAAGCAAGGCTGAGTATACTAATACTCAGCTAGACTTACCCGGTGTGAGGAGTCTACTCCTCTACCTCTAGACATGCAGCTGTTTGGCTGTGGGGTTTGGTTGCCAAAAGCACTAGCTGAGTTTCTAAATCAAGATTTTAACTTAGTCAAAGTTAAGTGTGACTCTCTTAAGGCTAAAAGTGGACTATCTACTCATACATGGTAGCAAGCATTATTATTAACAATCAACATCTTATCTCAACTCATCATACTTCCACTTATTACTCAACGCAGTACAATGGATCAAGCAGTCTCATTAGCTGCGAGAAGCAGACGATTCGAATCGAGTTTTTATCCTTGCAAGGCAAACCTAAACACACGACAGGCAGGGGCACTCCGTCCCCACATACATCAACCGTCCCCATCGATTCCCCGTCAGCAGAGAGGGGCTCACCGCCTTGGCGTACAATGCCTCACTGACCCCGACTGGCCGTCGTGCAGTGACCGCACTTGTACCCACCATAACCGGAATGGGAGACCTCGTCTCAGGTCGCGTGAGGAGGGCAATCTGCTGCCAGGTTCAATCAGGTACTAGGCTTACCGATTTACCATATTTCTCGGCATGTGTTTAGTACGTTCAAACGCTTGACACAGGTATCCGCACGTTAATCCTTATTCCATTTTCCCATCTCGTAAACAACCAATCCCCATGGATGGTTGTCCACCAACTCGTATCATGATAGTGTGAAAGTGGGTACAATCAATTTCCTGATCTCGCGCGAGTGCTAGAAAAATCACTCGTCTTCTACCGAGATCCTACTTAGGTAAAGCAACTACTCGACCTGTCATACTAGTATTCATCTCAAAAGGATTCCTGAGATCATGCAACTAGGGTTTCAAACAATTCCTACACCTAAGTGCACAATCAATCCTACAATCATTAAGTGAAGTAAAATAGCATAAATAACAGGTTATGCATAAAACCGGGGCTTGCCTTCCAAAGCAGTGGCAGGCAGGTCCTCTGGTGCAGGCTCGGGTGCTGGATCTGGGGCTACCTCCTGAGCAGCTCCTTGCTCCGGCACGAGGATGTACTCTCCATCAGCAAGATTACAGTCTATCAAAATGCAATGAACATGTATGTCACGATTATGCAAGATTTAAGAACATTAAGCTAAGAAACTAGTTTAAGAAGTAACTTAGGGTTTTCTTAGTCACGCGGGGCTCCTAGTGGTATATATATAGACTTATGACCCTTTAAGCTTAGGTTTTCTTTTAGGATAACATAGTGGTTTGGTATTGCCTTGATACCTTTTAGTGGACAGATTACAAAGGTTTTAGGATAACCTTAATTCACATTATTCTTTTTCCTTTCATTACTTCCCATTTAGGGTTTCTAGGGTAGGTTTGAACTACAACAGGGTTTTAATAATTTCCAAAAATTCTGTAAAAATTACAGTGGGTTGCCCTTTGCTATTCTAACTTGTTTTAAGAAGTTGAGGCTTTAAGTACCAAGGCTAGGCTTTAAACAAAAATAACAAAAGTTAGGCAAAATGGGCCACTTTACACTACACCTCTTAGTTGGGGGTAGGTTCTGTCCTAAAGGTTATTTTTGCTGGCATCCAATAGTAATAATAGGTCTCTGTGCTAAAAATCACAGAAAACTAAGGGGTGGTTATTTAGTTATGATTTTCTTAAGTTTAATGTTAAAAAGGCACTTTCTACTATATTATTATTTGAAAAATGTCAAACAGCAGATTTCATATTTTTCCTAAGTTCTCTTTAATAAAACAATAGTTATCCCAAGGGTGGGGGTGTTTTTACCTTGGGGTTATTTTTGTAGAGTTTTTCTAAGTTTCATTTGTTTTATTAAAACAAAAGAGATCTTACTTATTTTACACTAAAACAGGGTATGATATATTTTTCCAGTGAACTATATTGAATAAATAACCTAACAAAAATAGAGGTACTCTCTGGTTCATTAATTAAATTACATTTTCTATTTTCCCTATCCTTAAGCATATTATAGAATAAGGAGTAAAACTAACTTAAATGGAGTGGACAGAGGGGTTTAGCATTTTTATTTGGTTTAGTAGGTATATATAAACTTCTCAGAATTTTTCTAACCCCAGTCAAATAGTGCAACTAATTTTGGCCTTATTATTAAGCTTTTGGTCAAAACTATAATTAAATCAGAGCTTTAAAGTTTTCTATAGTACATAGGGGTTTTATATTTTTCCTAAATAGGTTTCATTATTTGGAGTCTGACAAAATTGGTTTGACCAAATTTGGATGATTTAAACAAAAGTTATGCATTTTCAAAGTTTCTGTCCAATTTAAAAACAGATTTAATAAAGGTTTTCTCGAAAAACAGTTTACACCGAGGTCCCTGGGTTTAAACTAAATCCACCTTTGCAAATCTACCCTCGCGTCACTATTCCCTTGTGTCTCTGACATTTCACAAAACCCCCTGACCTTCTCTCCCTCTCACCCGCAGTCCTTCCCCTTATGCAAACAGTAACCGCGGGAAAGAAAAGGGCGGCGCGGCTTACCGGCGGCGAGGGAGGTCCGGCGAAGGGTGGGGTTGGTTCGGGGAGACTCTGGCGGTCACGTCGAGGTACGGCTCGACGTCGGAGATGGCCGGAATCGCCCGGTCCACGCGTACAGGCGGGTGTCCTCGTCGGCGGTGAGTATACCGGCCAAACCACGGCGAACTGGTTCAATCCGAGGGCATGGTGAGCTTCACGGGGTCACGCAGCGACTGTGTGCACAAGGAATCGAAGGATGGTGGAGTGGTTTACCCGGTCCACGTACTCCGGCGAGGGCGAGAGCTCCGGCGAGCGTGGACTGGCTTCTCCGGCGAAGTACTCTCCGATTCCTTGCTCGGGGAGCCTCACGGAGGTGTGCACAGTCTTCTCCGAGGGCTGGACGGGGTTGGGAATGGCTCTATTGGCCGGTCTATGGTGGCAGAGGGGTTGGGCGGCCGCGGACTCGCTGCGCACGGGCAAACGGCGACGAGCTAACTCCGGTGAGGTGTGGAGGGTGCGCGGAAGGGTGTAGTCGAAGCCTGGGAGGGCTTTATAAGCTCGGGCGCGGGCCACGGCGCGGGTTTGGCTCGGGCGCGGCGCGGGGCATGCGGGGACGCGCGCGAGCGTGCTCTGGCGCGGGCAGAAGGCGTCGAACACGTGGAGGTGAGTTTCTTCCAGTGTTCAAACGTCTCCAGAGATCGCAAACGTGCGAATCTCGCCATGAATCCGGCGCAGACCTCCTCCTGGCACCTAAGGCTATCTCACATGTGTGAGTTCCAAGAGATGATACGCCCTAGATCGGGAGATAGACGGGCGCCAAATCTGGCTTGTCTCACTGCCCACTCAGCGACAAAACTGATGTCAAGTGCTGTCAAACGTCTGGGTCTCGGTCTCAAATTTTTCCAGGGGGTGCCTTAAGTGGTATACCACATTTTTGGTATAGAACCCAATGTGGTTTTGGCGCCATCTTCAAAGTGAACACGGCTGGTCTTTGGATTAGGGCTAAAATGTGACTTAGAGGGAAATAGAGAGCTCTAGCTCTCTCTCCACTTGGAGATTTGAATTGGGGTTTCTCCAGGGGTCTTTTTGCAACATTTTCCTCCCCTAATTGATGGTTACCAAGTTAGTTAGGGTTTGGGTAAAAGTTAGACATGCTTTGCCCTCTTGCTCACTCTCTTGTCCCCCTTGCCTAGGGTTTTGGAAGATAGGGGTTTAGGAGAGGTCTAGGGTTCTTCTCCCCTCTTATCCAAGGTAGTAAGTGTGCAAGGATTAGAGTAATGCTTCTTATGTCATTGGCAACTTGATTAGCACATGAGCTCCAAGTTCTTATGTGGTGCCCTAAGTCTTTACCCTTGTGAACACAGCTTCTAGTGCCAAGGTGGCTCTAGCCAAGGTAACACCTGGGGTGTTACAGCCCTCCCCCCTTAAAGGAATCTCGTCCCGAGATTTTGGTAGAGTCCCTTGGAGGGGTGCTTGAAGGTGTGCTGGTGTTGTTTTTCCTTTACACTTAAGTTTCTCTTATTAACTGCTCTTCGAATGTCATCCTCTTTGCAACTTCAGAAGGAAGCCCTTCTTAAGTTAAATCCACAACTTAGACTATCCTTGCTATCTAAGTTTCTCTCATAATTGGATTCAAAGGGCAGGTGGGGGTGGGGTTTTGGGGTTACATACCGACTCCTTTGGGCAGAAAGTCGGGGAAGCGAGAGCGTAGAAATTCCTCCGTCTCCCATGTAGCTTCTTCTGCTGAATGGTGACTCCACTGAACCTTGTACATTCTGACCGACCTTGCCCGAGTTGATCTCTCCTTTTGATCTAATACCATGACGGGGTACTCTTGGTAGGATAAGTCTGGTTCTATCTCAATGTCTGGTTCCGGTAGCACTTCAGTGGGTAGACGAACGCATTTCCGCAGCTGAGATACATGGAACACATTATGAACTGCTGACATGTGAGGTGGTAATTCCAATTGGTAGGCTACGGGTCCACAGCTTGCCTTGATCTTATAGGGTCCAATGTAGCGAGGAGCTAACTTGCCCTTGATCCCGAATCTCTGGACACCCTTGGTGGGGGATACCTTAAGATAGACATGATCTCCCACCTCAAACTGTAGAGGCTTCCGCCTCTTATCATGATAGCTCCTTTGCCTGGCCTGAGCAGCTTCTAAGTTCTTGGTAATAACCCTGACCTTTGCCTCTGCCTCGAGTACCAAGTCTGGCCCAAAAATTTCCCTTTCTCCTGCTTGAGACCAATTTAGTGGGGTCCTACACCTTCTCCCATATAATGCCTCAAAAGGTGCCATCTTCAGACTGGACTGATAGCTGTTATTGTAAGAAAACTCCGCCAAAGACAGACACTTGTCCCAATCCTTTCCATAATGTAGTGCACATGCTCGCAACATGTCTTCCAAAATCTGATTCACCCTTTCTGTCTGGCCATCTGTTTGAGGGTGATATGCTGAGCTTCGGATTACTTGGGTCCCAAGTGATTCTTACAGTTTTTCCCAAAATCGTGCCACAAACAGTGCTCCTCTGTCAGATATAATTGTCTTTGGAATACCATGCAATCTTACTATCTGATCAACATAAATTTCTGCGTACTTCTCTGTCTTGTGGGTGGTGTGCACTGGCAAGAAATGAGCGGTCTTGGTCAACCTGTCCACGATAACCCAAATGGAATCATGGTGCCTGGAGGTATTGGGCAATCCTACGATAAAATCCATGCAAATGTCCTCCCATTTCCAAGGTGGTATGGGAAGGGGTTGCAAAGGGCCTGCTGCCTTCAAGTGACTGGCCTTGATTCTCTGGCAGGTGTCACACTCGGAGATGTACTTGGCAATTTCCCTCTTCATTCTGGTCCACCAATATAAAGATCTGAGATCATGGTACATCTTGTTGCTACCAGGGTGCATGGAGAATTTTGAAAGGTGAGCTTCATCCAATATTTGCTTTCTGAGCTCAGGGTCCTTGGGAACAACCAATCGATCTCCAAACCATAGAATTCCCTTGCTGTCCTGTCGGAAACACTTGTATTTTTCTGCCTTTTGCTTGATCATCTCCTTGATAACCTGAACACCCTTATCCTCAACCTGTGCCCTGATGATCTGCTCTTGCAACATGGGTTCCACCGAGATATAGCTTAGGTTACCCGAAGAAACAACTTCCAGGTTCAGCTTGCACAACTCATCACACAGGGTGGTCACTCCCACATCCATGCTCATACAATTACACTGGGTCTTTCTGCTCAAGGCATCTGCCACAACATTGGCCTTACCAGGGTGGTAATGCACCTCCAAATCATAGTCCTTGATCAACTCTAACCATCTCCTTTGCCTCATGTTCAGATCTGCCTGAGTGAAGATGTATTTGAGACTCTTGTGATCAGTGTAGATGTTACAGTGAGCTCCCATCAAGTAGTGTCTCCATATCTTAAGAGCATGAACTACAGCTGCCAATTCTAGATCATGTGTAGGGTAGTTCTGCTCATGGGGCCTGAGTGCCCGGGAAGCATAAGCAATCACTCTGTTCTCTTGCATCAAGACACATCCCAATCCGGTACCAGAAGCATCGCAATAAACTTCAAATGACTTGGTGTTGTCAGGTTGGGCCAGCACTGGGGCTGTTGTCAAATGCTGCCTCAAGGTATGGAAGGCATCTTCACACTTTTGGCTCCACTCAAATTTGACTCCCTTCTTCAACAGTTCAGTCATTGGTTTGGCAATTCTGGAGAAATCCGGAATAAATCGTCGATAATACCCTGCCAATCCCAGAAAACTCCGAATTTGCTTCACTGTAGTCGGGGGTTTCCAATCCATTACCTCTTGTACCTTCTCAGGATCAACTGATACCCCATCCTGAGAAATTGTGTGACCCAGGAATTTAATCTCCCTCAGCCAGAACTCACATTTAGACAACTTAGCATAAAGATGATGATCGCGCAGTCGCTGAAGCACAATGTGCAGGTGCTCAGTATGTTCGTCCTCATTCTTGGAATAGACCAGAATATCATCAATGAAAACAACCACGAACTTGTCCAATTCTGGCATAAACACTGAGTTCATCAGGTACATGAAATAAGCCGGGGCATTGGTCAGCCCAAAAGACATCACCAGAAACTCATACAGTCCATATCTGGTAGAGAAAGCCGTCTTGGGAATATCGCTAGCACGGATCTTGATCTGATGGTAACCTGAGCGAAGGTCTATCTTGGAGAATACCTTGGCTCCTACCAACTGATCAAACAGAACATCAATGCGGGGCAGTGGGTATTTGTTCTTAATTGTTACCGCATTGAGAGGGCGGTAGTCAACACACATCCTCAAACTCTCATCCTTTTTCTTCACAAATAAGACTGGACATCCCCATGGTGAAGTGCTTGGACGAATAAACCCCTTGTCCAACAATTCTTGCAATTGTTTCTTCAATTCCGCCAATTCCGCGGGAGGCATCCTATAGGGTCTCTTGGAGATAGGAGCAGTCCCGGGTTGCAATTCGATGGCGAACTCAATATCTCGATCAGGTGGCATCCCTGGCAATTCGTCTGGGAAAACATCTGGGTAGTCGCAGACCACTGGGATCTTTTCCACCGGGGATTCTATCATAACAAAGGCACAAGATCGGGTACAACCCTGGTCGGGTAAATATAAAACAGTCTCGCCATAAGCAGGGGAATGAATTTCAATGGCTCTGGCTGCGATGTCCAATACTGCCTGATGCCTGGTCAACCAGTCAGCTCCCAAAATAATATCCACGCTATCCAACCCTAAGATGAGAAGGGTGGTTCTAATCACCAGACTACCAAATTTTATAGGCACTTGCCTATTGATTTGATAAGTGGCAACTCTGCCTCCTGGCGTTGAAATTGCAATGCCCCCATCGGTATGGTGAAAGGGCAACTGGCACTTGGCACTAAACTTAGCACTGATAAAACTATGCGATGCACCCGAATCAAATAAAATAATCGCAGGATAATTCAAAACTGTAAAGATACCAGTCATGACGGGTGCTCCCTCAGGAATGTCAGCCATGGTGGTGAAGTTCAGCCTGCCTTGCCTCACTTGCACCTTCTGCCTCTTGCCTTGGTTCTGATTAGCATTCTGCCCCTGCCTCTGCTGGTTCCTGGGGCAATTCTTGGCATAATGCCCAGTGTTGCCACAAGTGAAGCATCTGTTGTCATTTGCCTGGCGGTACTGCTGCTGCTGGTTATTCCTCTGAGCTGGAAACTGGTTGCGGTTGGGTGCCTGCTGCTGCTGCTGCTGCTGAGGTCGGATTACCCATCGCCCTTGCTGCTGCTGGGGCCCCCTGCCCTGGGTGTCGGACACAATCCTGAAGCGCTGTGGCTGAGCTGAGGGTCCTGCCACAGGGGTCTTCCTCTTCTTCTCTGCCTGCCTAGCTGTAATGCAGTCCTCTTGGGAGATAGCCATGTTGACCAACTCATTGTAACTGTTGACCCTGACGGTGTTGAGACGATCCCGGAGCTTAGTGCTGAGCCCCCTCCTGAATCTGTCCCTCTTCTTCTCATCTGTATCTGCATGATATCCCGCGTACTGGCACAAGTCATTAAAAGCCTGGGCATACTGCAACACTGTCTTGTTGCCCTGAGTGAGTGCCAAGAACTCATTGAGCTTCCTGTCTATGATCCCGGCTGGTATATGGTGTCCTCTAAAAGCTGCCTTGAACTCCCTCCACTCCACCTCTCGGTCCTCTGGCTGCATAGCAAGAAAATGATCCCACCAAGTCCTTGCGGGTCCGCGAAGCTGCTGGGTGGCGAACCTGACTTTGGTGACCTCTGAGCAAGCCCCATGGAGTAGTGGGAATTTGGATTCCACCACTCGCAGCCATACATCTGCGTCAAGTGGGTCCTCCGCCCTTGTGAACAATGGAGGCTGGGTGCTGAGGAATTCCTGATAGGTGGCCGCCGCGGGGTGACGCTGGTGGTCTCCACCACCATAATGCTGGGGTGGTGGCTGACGTTGAGCCAGCTGCCTCAGGATCTCATTCTGCAGAGCCATGAGCTCCTGCAGAGTGGGAGGTGGTGGCGGCGGTGGAGGAACGTGCTCGTTCTGGCCACGACGCTGCCTCCCGGCCATCTGAAAAATCACATACTTACTTAACACCACAGTTCCAAATTTCAAGATTTTATCACGGGGAAAAGTTAAAACAGCATGACAGACTCCGACTTCAACAAAAGGGATTTCAAGAGGCATAAATTCCTCCTTCCAAATCTAAACTGATAATAGCATCCATCAAACCAGCTCCCAAGAGAGTTTTAGCACGATTACATCAATTTGTTCCAAAATGACTCAACTCTAACTAGCCTAGTACCCCAAGGGTGCAAAAGCTAAGCTAGCTGCGAGGAGTCCGACTATCCGACTTCTAAGCCTACCCTAGACACCTAGTGAGCGAACGAAGCAACACTCGACTCGGGGGAAGGTGGTCTTCCCGAGCCAGCAGTGTCCACACTAGAGGCAGGCTCATCTCCTCCCTCAATGTCGACGTCCTCGTTGGCCTCCTGGTCCTGGATCTCCTGGTGATGCATGTCCAGGTGCTCGTTACCCTCAGCGAGCTGCTGCTGAGTGTTAAGGAGCTGATCCTCCAGAACCTCGATGGTGTTCTCCCGGGTGCCTACCAGCTCCTCCAACTCCTGAATATCCGTGGATAGCTGCTCCACCTGCAAGTCCTTCTCCACCATTTCTTGAGATAAATCAACCACGAGCTCCTCTCTGTTATCCAGCGTGATCTTTGTCGCCTCCAGCAGTGCCATCAGATGGGACATTGCTTCACCGCGCATCACTTGCAGACGGTACAGAGCATTCATGCACCGTACTGTCAAGTGCGCAGTCTGACCTGGGTAGATGGCCCAGATATCCTTGGCATGCTCCACCCGATCCTTCCACATTGGGTCGTCCTCCTTCTCAGCGGGGAACAAGCCAATGGGGTGGGTAGCCAGCTCCAAAGGATGGAATCCGCAGAAGGTAGTCAATCCATGCAGAGCGATCGCCTCGATCGTGTCCTCTGCCCGGTACCCGAAAGACTCGGAGTCCAAAGAGCGCCATCCTGGCTGCAGGGGATGAGGCTCCAAAGTCATCCTCACCCTACAGCGAGGCACTCGGTGCTTCTCGAACTGCTGCACCGCGTACTGAGGGGGTGTCGTGTATCCGGCCCCCTGAAGTACTTCCCACAAAATGCGGGGAAAGCCCTCTCGTGCTAGTCCGTCAGTGTGGGTCAGTGCATTTCCGTCATCGGAGGATCCGTGGGAAGTCATCTGTGTACGGTTAAGCGTAAGTAAAAGAAAAAGAATTATAAAAGAACAAGGAAAAAAATAAAACTCAGCCCTTCTTTAGTAAATGAAAAGGCACTGGAGACCTAGTTGGTTGTTATCTTGTTTTTAAGTCTTTTACTCAGTTATCTATTTGCTTAATCATGAATGCATGCATGCTTGTCCTGAACGACCTCACAATAAGATAAAAGTAGGGAGGAACTCCCATCCCGAAAAAGTGGCCTGTAGGGCCTAGTTACTTAGCCACCTAGCTACCCTTCTATTTACCTAAGGCTTCACGACCTAGGTCTATCCTGCTCGTCCTACTTTCTATCCAACCTTGTTTCTATCAAGTTTTATTTAGAAAATTGATGGTATTTACATTTTATTGATTCCTCTGTGGTGGTACAAGCTCCGATACCAGCTGTGGCGGAACTGCCCTAATTATTCCAACTTAAGTGCCTAAGTCCCGCCTTAGAGGCTAGACCACACTTAAATAGGAATAACCCGTCAATCCCTCGGATCTAGTCCGACACGGCCACTGACAGGATCAAGTACCACAATCTCACTCGAAGGTGAGTCACAGAGCAAATACAATAAAGCATAAAACCATACATGTCAGAGTATTAAATTATTACATCACCATCATCATCATCGGAGTTTTGCAAAAGTAACCATCATTGTTCGAAGTGCAGCGGAATAAAACTAACGATAATTAAACAGAGAGATGGGGAAGCCTGTCCCATCACTCCTCATGCTCCTCCTCAGCCGAGGCAGGGTCCCACTCAACAGTCCAACCCGGTGGCAAGGTGGACGGCCAAGTTATCCCAGCAACCATCTCCTCCAGAGAACCTGTAAAAAATTATGCCACAAGCAAGGCTGAGTATACTAATACTCAGCTAGACTTACCCGGTGTGAGGAGTCTACTCCTCTACCTCTAGACATGCAGCTGTTTGGCTGTGGGGTTTGGTTGCCAAAAGCACTAGCTGAGTTTCTAAATCAAGATTTTAACTTAGTCAAAGTTAAGTGTGACTCTCTTAAGGCTAAAAGTGGACTATCTACTCATACATGGTAGCAAGCATTATTATTAACAATCAACATCTTATCTCAACTCATCATACTTCCACTTATTACTCAATGCAGTACAATGGATCAAGCAGTCTCATTAGCTGCGAGAAGCAGACGATTCGAATCGAGTTTTTATCCTTGCAAGGCAAACCTAAACACACGACATGCAGGGGCACTCCGTCCCCACACACATCAACCGTCCCCATCGATTCCCCGTCAGCAGAGAGGGGCTCACCGCCTTGGCGTACAATGCCTCACTGACCCCGACTGGCCGTCGTGCAGTGACCGCACTTGTACCCACCATAACCGGAATGGGATACCTCGTCTCAGGTCGCGTGAGGAGGGCAATCTGCTGCCAGGTTCAATCAGGTACTAGGCTTACCGATTTACCATATTTCTCGGTATGTGTTTAGTACGTTCAAACGCTTGACACAGGTATCCGCACGTTAATCCTTATTCCATTTTCCCATCTCGTAAACAACCAATCCCCATGGATGGTTGTCCACCAACTCGTATCATGATAGTGTGAAAGTGGGTACAATCAATTTCCTGATCTCGCGCGAGTGCTAGAAAAATCACTCGTCTTCTACCGAGATCCTACTTAGGTAAAGCAACTACTCGACCTGTCATACTAGTATTCATCTCAAAAGGATTCCTGAGATCATGCAACTAGGGTTTCAAACAATTCCTACACCTAAGTGCACAATCAATCCTACAATCATTAAGTGAAGTAAAATAGCATAAATAACAGGTTATGCATAAAACCGGGGCTTGCCTTCCAAAGCAGTGGCAGGCAGGTCCTCTGGTGCAGGCTCGGGTGCTGGATCTGGGGCTACCTCCTGAGCAGCTCCTTGCTCCGGCACGAGGATGTACTCTCCGTCAGCAAGATTACAGTCTATCGAAATGCAATGAACATGTATGTCACGATTATGCAAGATTTAAGAACATTAAGCTAAGAAACTAGTTTAAGAAGTAACTTAGGGTTTTCTTAGTCACGTGGGGCTCCTAGTGGTATATATATAGACTTATGACCCTTTAAGCTTAGGTTTTCTTTAAGGATAACATAGTGGTTTGGTATTGCCTTGATACCTTTTAGTGGACAGATTACAAAGGTTTTAGGATAACCTTAATTCACATTATTCTTTTTCCTTTCATTACTTCCCATTTAGGGTTTCTATGGTAGGTTTGAACTACAACAGGGTTTTAATAATTTCCATAAATTCTGTAAAAATTACAGTGGGTTGCCCTTTGCTATTCTAACTTATTTTAAGAAGTTGAGGCTTTAAGTACCAAGGCTAGGCTTTAAACAAAAATAACAAAAGTTAGGCAAAATGGGCCACTTTACACTACACCTCTTAGTTGGGGGTAGGTTCTGTCCTAAAGGTTATTTTTGCTGGCATCCAATAGTAATAATAGGTCTCTGTGCTAAAAATCACAGAAAACTAAGGGGTGGTTATTTAGTTATGATTTTCTTAAGTTTAATGTTAAAAAGGCACTTTCTACTATATTATTATTTGAAAAATGTCAAACAGCAGATTTCATATTTTTCCTAAGTTTTCTTTAATAAAACAATAGTTATCCCAAGGGTGGGGGTGTTTTTACTTTGGGGTTATTTTTGTAGAGTTTTTCTAAGTTTCATTTGTTTTATTAAAACAAAAGAGATCTTACTTATTTTACACTAAAACAGGGTATGATATATTTTTCCAGTGAACTATATTGAATAAATAACCTAACAAAAATAGAGGTACTCTCTGGTTCATTAATTAAATTACATTTTCTATTTTCCCTATCCTTAAGCATATTATAGAATAAGGAGTAAAACTAACTTAAATGGAGTGGACAGAGGGGTTTAGCATTTTTATTTGGTTTAGTAGGTATATATAAACTTCTCAGAATTTTTCTAACCCAAGTCAAATAGTGCAACTAATTTTGGCCTTATTATTAAGCTTTTGGTCAAAACTATAATTAAATCAGAGCTTTAAAGTTTTCGATAGTACATAGGGGTTTTATATTTTTCCTAAATAGGTTTCATTATTTGGAGTCTCACAAAATTGGTTTGACCAAATTTGGATGATTTAAACAAAAGTTATGCATTTTCAAAGTTTCTGTCCAATTTAAAAACAGATTTAATAAAGGTTTTCTGGAAAAACAGTTTACACCGAGGTCCCTGGGTTTAAACTAAATCCACCTTCGCAAATCTACCCTCGCGTCACTATTCCCTTGTGTCTCTGACATTTCACAAAACCCCCTGACCTTCTCTCCCTCTCACCCGCAGTCCTTCCCCTTATGCAAACAGTAACCGCGGGAAAGAAAAGGGCGGCGCGGCTTACCGGCGGCGAGGGAGGTCCGGCGAAGGGTGGGGTTGGTTCGGGGAGACTCTGGCGGTCACGTCGAGGTACGGCTCGACGTCGGAGATGGCCGGAATCGCTCGGTCCACGCGTACAGGCGGGTGTCCTCGTCGGCGGCGAGTATACCGGCCAAACCACGGCGAACTGGTTCAATCCGAGGGCATGGTGAGCTTCACGGGGTCACGCAGCGACTGTGTGCACAAGCAATCGAAGGATGGTGGAGTGGTTTACCCGGTCCACGTACTCCGGCGAGGGCGAGAGCTCCGGCGAGCGTGGACTGGCTTCTCCGGCGAAGTACTCTCCGATTCCTTGCTCGGGGAGCCTCACGGAGGTGTGCACAGTCTTCTCCGAGGGTTGGACGGGGTTGGGAATGGCTCTATTGGCCGGTCTATGGTGGCAGAGGGGTTGGCCGGCCGCGGACTCGCTGCGCACGGGCAAACGGCGACGAGCTAACTCCGGTGAGGTGTGGAGGGTGCGCGGAAGGGTGTAGTCGAAGCCTGGGAGGGCTTTATAAGCTCGGGCGCGGGCCACGGCGCGGGTTTGGCTCAGGCGCGGCGCGGGGCATGCGGGGACGCGCGCGAGCGTGCTCTGGCGCGGGCAGAAGGCGTCGAACACGTGGAGGTGAGTTTCTTCCAGTGTTCAAACGTCTCCAGAGATCGCAAACGTGCGAATCTCGCCATGAATCCGGCGCAGACCTCCTTCTAGCACCTAGGACTATCTCACATGTGTGAGTTCCAAGAGATGATACGCCCTAGATCGGGAGATAGACGGGCGCCAAATCTGGCTTGTCTCACTGCCCACTCAGCGACAAAACTGATGTCAAGTGCTGTCAAACGTCTGGGTCTCGGTCTCAAATTTTTCCAGGGGGTGCCTTAAGTGGTATACCACATTTTTGGTATAGAACCCAAGTGGTTTTGGCGCCATCTTCAAAGTGAACACGGCTGGTCTTTGGATTAGGGCTAAAATGTGACTTAGAGGGAAATAGAGAGCTCTAGCTCTCTCTCCACTTGGAGATTTGAATTGGGGTTTCTCCAGGGGTATTTTTGCAACATTTTCCTCCCCTAATTGATGGTTACCAAGTTAGTTAGGGTTTGGGTAAAAGTTAGACATGCTTTGCCATCTTGCTCACTCTCTTGTCCCCCCTTGCCTAGGGTTTTGGAAGATAGGGGTTTAGGAGAGGTCTAAGGTTCTTCTCCCCTCTTATCCAAGGTAGTAAGTGTGCAAGGATTAGAGTAATGCTTCTTATGTCATTGGCAACTTGATTAGCACATGAGCTCCAAGTTCTTATGTGGTGCCCTAAGTCTTTACCCTTGTGAACACAGCTTCTAGTGCCAAGGTGGCTCTAGCCAAGGTAACACCTGGGGTGTTACAGTGCACCAAAGCCTTATAGTGGGAAACTTGTTTTTGAAATTGTAAAGAACATTCATGTTGTATTCGAAAAGGGAAAAAACAAAGGAGAAAAGAGAAAGAGAACTGACCCTTCAACTTACACAACTTTCAAGAAGCAATCAATTTTTTTCAAGTACCTCCCATACTGGAAGGATATGGAAATTTGCCACAGCATTGATTTGATGCATGTAACAAAAAATGTTTTTGATAGCATCATTGGAACCTTGCTGGGCATGCCGAGTAAGACAAAAGACGGACTCAAATCACACAATGATCTAGTAGATCTTCAAATCAGACCGGAACTTCATCCAGTGGATAGTGGCAAAGGGAAGCCTTACCTCCCCCCAGCTAGCTACAACTTGTCAGTTGAGGAGAGAACAAAGATTTGCAAATGTTTGAGTGGGGTCAAAGTGCCCACAGGTTTCTCATCCAATATCAGCAGACTAGTCAGGATGAAGGACTTGTCTCTATTTGGCTACAACTCTCATGACTGCCATGTGATGATGACGGTGTTCCTCTCAATTGCGGTAAGAGCCCTCGAAACAGAGCATGTCAAAGTTGTCATCACACGCTTGTGTTACTTTTTCAATGCGGTTTCACAAAAAGTAATAGCTTTAGAAGACTTGGACTATCTAAAGGCATACATCATCGAGACTATGTGCAATCTTGAAATGTGTTTTCCTCCATCATATTTTGATATGCAAGTACACCTAATCATACATCTCGTGGATCAGATAAAAATATTAGGGCCACTATATTTACATCATATGTTTCAGTTGGAGCGATACCTGGGAGTATTAAAAGGTTATGTGTGAAATCGCGCTCACCCAGAGGGTTCAATCATGGAGGGATACACTACAGAAGAAGTGATTGAGAGCTGTGTAGATTACATCAGTGACGGAACAATGATAGGTGTGTCTGTACCTAAACATGAGGGTAAACTATGTGGGAGAGGGAGAATGGGCAAGAAAACTTTTCACGTTGAGGATTACAAGCTAGTACATTGTGCTCATGGTAGTGTACTACAACATCTCACGATAGCCGAGCCTTACATAGAGGAACACCTGAATGAGCTTCGTAAAGAAAATCAGAACCGCACAGAGGACTGGATCATGAGGGAGCACAAACATCGTTTCAGCGAATGGTTAATGGACAAAAACATCCCATTCGGAGACTCTTTGGAAGAGAAAACAATGAAGAATTTGGCTTCTGGGCCATCGTGTTTTGTGACATCATGGCAAGCATATGACATCAATGGGTACACATTCTATACTAAATCAAAAGACATGAAAAGTGTTGCACAAAATAGCGGTGTTCGTATCGATGCTTTTGACCTACATGGACAGAAGACCACATATTTTGGATTCATAGAGGAAATATGGGAACTTGATTATGGCCCAAGCATGAAAATACCCTTATTTAAGTGCCAATGGGTACAACATCCCGTGGGGGTGATAGTGGATAACTACGGACTCACACTGGTAGACTTAAAGAAAGTAGGATATAAAGATGGCCCGTGGGTTCTCGCCGAATGTGTTGCACAAGTGTTCTATGTACTCGATCTAGCAGATGAGAAGATGCATGTAGTTATTTCTGGAAAGCAAAAAATTGTTGGAGTTGAGAATGTGGGAGACCAAGATGAGGAATACAATAAGTATGAAGAGATGTTCGTCTTTAACGATCCAGAGAGAATCAAGCGTGTGGAAAAGAAAATTGATAAGAACTTAAAGCCATACATGCGGAAAAATGGTAGTTCATGAAAAATTGTATGAAACAAATTGTATTTGTTATCATGTATGATCGACTATGAATTGTGGTTGCCAATTAATTTAAAATCTCTCTAGTTATCTATGTGTGCTATTATAATTCATTTAAATTGTATTTGCATATTATTGTTAAAAATTAAATATTAATTCATTTAAATTGTATTTGCATATTTCTGTTAAAAATTAAAATTATTTTCATATTTAAATTGTATTTTCATATTTTCACAATCACAGGCGGTTTTTCCTTAGGGTCCGTTTGTGAAAAGGATAGAGCACCACAGGCGGTCCTAAACAAAAACCGCTTGTGATACTATTACATCACAGGCGTACCGAACCGCCTAGGACATCACAGGCGGTTTTCTAACCGAACCGCCTGTGATGTAAAAAGCCTACCACTTGTATAGAGCCAAATTGTACTAGTGGGATGACTCTTCAAGCGAAGATGAGCCCATAAGGACGCGCAGCCATCGATCCTCATCACGCAAGTGCCTTATGGCAAGAGGTGAAATGAGTATTCCATCCTCTAGTGATGGTAGCAGTAGTGATGCTGAAGGTGAGGGAAAGCCCTCCGTAGATGAGCTTGCAGAAGCCATTAAATTTTTTCAGGATGTTTGCACTAAACAAAAGGCTCAACTTAAAACTTTGAAAAATAAGTTGATTAGCTCTCAAAATGACTATAAAGGTTTGTTAGCAAAATTTGAAACATTTGAAAATTTAAATTGTGAGCTATCAACTAAAATTGAGCAATTAGAGTCTAGTGCTCCAGCCTCAGCTACCGATGATGGCCTTATTAAAAAGAATAAAAAACTTAAGGCTAAGTTAGGTAGCTTCCAAGAAGCCATTGAAAACTTGCTAGGGAAAATGGAAATTCTTAGCATACACAATAATGAGCTAACTACTAAGATAGAATACATTGGTAGCACCCCAGGAGTATCTTTGGTTGAAATGCCTAAAATTATTAAGAAAGATGCTTCTACTTCTTGCTTTGATTTAATTGATAATTCTAACCCCTGCAATCAAGTTCTTGTTAAGAATGTTGTTATAGAAACATGTTCGGATGAGATTGCAATGGAGAATGAGAAATTAAAGCAAATGTTCGGATGAGATTGCAATGGAGAATGAGCAATTAAAGCAAGAGGTGGCTCGCCTTGGGAAGGCCTTGTATGACAAGAAAGGCAAAGACAAACAAATCCAACCTCCTCGGGATAACACCACTGCGGGAGTGAACAAGCCTGTGGAGGGCAAAACTATGATTTGTAGTCCATGTCACAAAGAAGGCCACAAGTCTTTCCAATGCAAGGCGAAGATCGGGGATAAGCAGAAGCAAAAGCTCAAGCAAAAGCCAACAAGCAAAAGCTCCAACAGCTACATCAACAAGGTGGACAAAAAGGCAGCTACACCATATTTAGTCAAGAAAAAAAGAATGGAAAGGTGATAGCAATCAAGGCCAACAAGCAAGCCAACAAAGGGAAAGGGGCCTAACACATTTGGGTGCCAAAGGAGATTATTTCAACCATGAAAAGCACCAAGAAGGTTTGGATCCCAAGAGGGAAGTGAGGAGTCCAAAGGACGATGGGGAATTTGGACACTTGGCAAAATTGAGATGTATATCATGGGATGCATCATATTGGATCAAGTCTATTGCCAAGTGGTTTAGTGAATACTTTGGACCCAAATTCCCCACCCATGACTAAGGTAACTAGATTTATTGTATTTCTTGTTTTAGATATGTGTATCTAATTTTCTTGCATCTAGTTTTACCTTTCAAACCTAGTTTCATATTTACTTTTTGCATGCATACTAGGTCAATCATATGGTAGGATTGCTCACTTTCAACTCATACTCTTGAGCAACCCGACATGGTTTAAAATGTTTAGTTAAGCACGACACATAGCTTATTTAACACTCCTAAGAAAATGATACATCAATTGGTATTTCCATATATACTCTTCAAGTGGTATAATACTTCAATTGTGCTTCGATTGGTATTCAATTGGTATCATTTAACTTATATGTGCCAAAGCTCGGATTGTAGACAATTTGCCCCTCTTGATATCAAATCAAAGTGCATGTCTCCTACAAGTATTCAAAGCTTGTATGCATGCTTATAGGGGGAGGTTACTCTATAATCTAAGTCTTTTGAGACTAATACCTGTTTTCAAGTCTATTATATGTAGTAGTATCATTAAAGGAAAATGGAGCCCCCGGAGAAAGACAATAAGCTTCCACTTCATGTCCATAAGTATTCCAAGACGTCAATTGGTCTTGAGAGACTACAATTGGTTTCATACCTTCGATTGGTGTACATTTGGTATCTTTTACATGTCTTCTCCAGTTTTTTATTAGACTTCATTTCATATCTTTTACTTCCCATGTTGCTATACATGCATAAGTTGTTAAATCTTCTCTATTACCTATGCATAAGGGAAGTTAGTCTAATCAAATCATGACTTGTTCCTCTATTTCTCACATGCCTTTTCCTAAGTAGAAGATCTCTGTCAGGGGGAGCATCTCTTCGTCTCTAAAGGGGGAGAAGTTTCTTCCAAAAGGAGAACACTCATTTAGGGGGAGTAATAATTTTACTACTTCAATCGGGGTCATTGATAAATCTTTTAAGAAGGCAAGTCTAAATTGCTTCCTACATGTTTTTAATGTCTTCCTTTTCGGTGGTTGATGCCAAAGGGGGAGAAGTTTTAGGAACCAAAGCAATGAAAATTGTATCAAACACCAAACACCACCAAATTAAAATTTCTTAATCACTGATTTTTCAAGTGGTTTTGGTTCTTTGGTCTAAAATAGGAAGCAAGTGAATTATGGAGTTAGGGGGAGGCTTAAGTCCATAATCTCTACTAACTATTAAGACCCTATTGTAGACCGCCCTCGCCTCCCTACGCCCACTGCGATCCGCCCACCCGCGCGCCACAGTCCCCGCCGCGAATGCCGCCGCAGTCCCCGCCGCGAATGCCGCAGTCCCCGCCCGCCCTCCCGACATCGACGCCTTCCTCCCTCACGTGCCACACCCTGTTCTCCCGACATCGACGTCGGGTCCCTGCCTCGTCTGGTCCTCTCGGTGTGGGAAGGAACCAAACCGAGATGGAGGCAGAGTGCGACGCCTGCCTTCCCTCTTCCGCCGAGCGCCCGCTGCGTCATTCTTGTCCCTCCTCTTCATCTTCATCGGCCAACCGATTACCACTGAATCCAGCCATCGGCGACTGTCCCTCGGTTCGTACCTTCTACTCCTTGATCCCCTTTTCTTTTATTGCTCCTCGATTCCGAAAATCTAATTTAGTACCCCCAATCTCCGAACCCTAATCCCCCGCATCCCTCCTCCTCGATCACCACGTAAGCAGGCAGATGGATGGAGGATACGTATGCGCGCAGATTACACCACAACATAATTTCCTTTTCAGGCTTGGATGTTTCGTGTTCACCTCAGCTCAGCTCTAACGAATCTTGTTTTACTCTTCCCTAGGTTTTTCTTTAACGATTTCCGATTCGATTGCATGGCCGGCTGGACCGATTCTAGCGCATCCCTCCTCCTCGTGATGCCCGCTCCCCTAAGGACCTGTGCCTGCGGCAGCAGGAGGAGATCAGGACGCAGCGGACGCTCGGCGGGCTCCTCTTCATCTTCATCGGCCAACCGATTGCCACTGACTCCGGCCATCGGCGATTGTCCCTCGGTTCGTACCTTCTACTCCTTGATCCCCTTTTCTTTTATTGCTCCTCGATTCCAAAAATCTAATTTAGTACCCCCAATCTCCGAACCCTAATCCCCCGCATCCCTCCTCCTCGATCACCACGTAAGCAGGCAGATGGATGGAGGACACGTATGCGCGCAGATTACACCACAACATAATTCCCTTTTCAGGCTTGGATGTTTCGTGTTAACCTCACCTCAGCTCTAACGAATCTTGTTTTACTCTTCCCTAGGTTTTTCTTTAACGATTTCCGATTTGATTCCATGGCCGGCTGGACCGATTCCAGCGCATCCCTCCTCCTCGTGATGCCCGCTCCCCAAGGACCTGTGCCTGCGGCAGCGGGAGGAGATCAGGACGCTCAAATACGTCATCCTATTCCTGCACGTGGAGCCGGAGCCAGAGCTCGACCGCCGCCTTTGGGACGATATTTCCATGCTCACCGACCAGATCCAGTGCCTCACGCAGGAGCTCGCCGCTCAGGTTCGTTCATCACTTCTTCCCCTGTCACGATGATCTAGCCGCGTGTTATTTTCTTTTGCACCTCGGCTGTTGATCTCTGATGCTCCGTCACCTGATGTTTCACTCTGTGCAGGTTAAGGCCGAGAAGCACTCAGCAAGGTCGTGCTTTGACGAGGATGGATACTGATCTTCCCCTAGGACGTCGGGGTTTAACGAGGATACCGCTTTCTCTCTGGTGTGTTCGATTACTCCACCATCTCACTCTCACAGCGAAACGATTGGCATGTCGATACGCTGTTTCCAAAACAATTGGGCCCTGTGTACCTCTCCGCCATTCTCGAGTATCTCACCGCCGAGGTAATCCCCTGACCCCTCTTCCTCTCTTCATGTTTACCAGATCTGCTCTTGTCCGATCTCGTTTGAATCCCTGTTGTGAATCGATTGTTTCCTTCGTCTCCGTAGGTGTTGGAGCTGGCTGGGAACGCTGCTCGTGACAACAAGAACCGTATCGTGTTGTGCCACATCTAGCTGGCGGTGCGGAACGACGAGGAGCTGAGGGTTCGAAGGAAGTAGCAGTGTTTTTTGTTCCTAGAGGGAGGAAGAGATGGCAAAGGGGGAGGTGCCGGCGATCGGGATTGACCTGGGAACAATGTACTCGTGTGTCGGCGTGTGGCAGCACAACCGCGTCAAGATCATCACCAACGACCAGGGGAACCACACCACGCCGTCCTACGTCGCCTTCACCGACACCGAGCGGCTCATCGGCGATGCCGCCAAGAACCAGGTCGCCATGAACCCCACCAACACCGTATTTGGTACGTGTCAGATGATATCCTCTTCACTTTTGTTTTCTTTCATTTCACTGAACTTAGAATGCCCAATTAGCAGTCTAGCACTAAGGTTGTTTGATTCCATGCTGCGGGATTTTCCACTAATGATCGATGATGCGGAGTTTTACTTATAATCATTTGCTGCGGAGTTTCACATTGATGTCGACGCTTCAGATGCTTGTAGATCTATCAAAATTTGTTTCAGTGGGCGACTTCTGCTCTGTTTCTATGGCAACATGAGCAGCACTAAACTTGGAGATCTGATTTGTTCAGTGTGAGCACTAGCTACTTGTTTATGTTCTAGATTTGAGTAGGATCGGATGGATTAACGATTAGGTGGATGCGAGCTGATTTGTGGAATTCGTCGAACTATGTCTCTGGTGCCTTCATGTAATCCTTTTTGAACTTCCTAATAGTAACTGCAGTAAGAGTTTTTTTTCGATCAGATTTGCAATCAGTAGTTTCCATTGTCGCCCCTGGTATAGCCATTATATATCTGCTTTGATGGATTGCACATTTTTTGAACTGAATTTCTACTGGAACGCTGTCCTTCAGAAATTGTCACTGTCAGCTTGGGTAGTAATTTCACACTGCAGTATTCGAAAATATACCTTACCTGATCATTGAAAATATACCTTAGCTGATATGCCATATTGAACTGTGTTAGACTCCTTGCTGACAGATGTCGCTCTTCCTGGATGCATGCAGACGCAAAGCGATTGATTTTATAGCAAACAACTACAAAATCGTGGTAGAAGTTGAATTGCTTCTGTTTCTGTGGGAACAGTAAACACTGAGGTTGTGGTTGATCTGATGATACTTCCCTAATTGGTTCCTCTTTCTTCCCTGAGATTTTATAGTTGTTTGCTCGTTTGCATGTTTTTGGTCCCTAAAGAAGTGTTTATTAAGCATTTAAGCTGCAGGGCCTCCAGCTAGAGGCGCACGAAGGATCGTTCTCTATGTTCACATCGAACATAGTGATTGGTGGCACTGCTCGGACATAGAAGCGATTGGTTTACCCTTCTTTTTTTCCTGTTTGTTTTTGTAGCTATTACTGCATGCATTTTCTTTGACCATAGCTGGAAAGATGTGAGTATTATGTTTGGTGTTTGTCTTGGGAATTAAACTACTATAGTGTAACTTGTCTCATCATTTTCTTGAGTACATGTACTTATCCATTGACTTCTTTTGCAGGTAATTCCAGTGGCATAGCTTCGATGCTATGTATGACTTTCTGAAGAAAAACTGGGAGATCACAAGATGGGTTGCTCTAGGCATTGTTGTTTTTTTAGATAAGAGACATGACTTATCTGACAGCTTTTGATCTTAACTAAACTCGAAGGATCCTCATTTGATCCTTATGCTTCCAAAGCCATTGTATTTGCTTCTTCAACTTGTACTCTGTAAGTTTCTAATGTTCATGCAAATGTTTTCCAAATCTAAATTCCGTCTTTGGCCCCCTTTCTAATTTCTCGTCACCCCACACTGCATGTTTTGTTTAACCTATTAGTATATGTTTTATACTAATTTTTAACTCCCGTAGCAACGCACGGGCGCAGACCTAGTCTCACATTAAGGGGACAATCATGCATCCTAGCAAGTAGATTACATATTTTCATTCAAATGTTTGTTATATTTGCTTGCTTTGGTTGTGTTGTCATCAGTCACCAAAAGGGGGAGATTGTAAGGAAAATGGACCCCCGGTCATTTGGCTCAATAGATTTTGGTGTTTGATGATCAACATAACCTGTGGACTAATGTGTTTACTAGTGTTTATGTTTGTAATTCACAGGATGCTAAAGTGACTTGGACTAAGACATTGAGGAAAGCAACACCTCAAAAGAAGACATTATGAAGATCACAAGTGAAGATCAACAAGTATCAAGCAAATTCCAAGAAACGAAGAATAGTGCTGCCACTGGCGAACTGTCCGGTCGAGAGCACCAGACTATCTGGTGTCACACACCGGACTGTCTGGTGCACCAGGGAACTGTAGCCCCAACGACTAGTTCTAGGTGGCAATGGTGGAGAGAAGGCACCGGACTGTCTGGTGCGACGTCCGGACTGTCCAGTGTAAAATCCTACAGCGCCAATGGTCACCTGCGGTGTTAGATCCAACGGCTAGGCGCACCGGACTGTCTGGTGACCCCACCGGGCTGTCTGGTGTGCCGCAGAGAGCAGCAGCTTTTCTCCAACGGCTAGAATTGAGTTGGGGCCTATAAATACCACCCCAACCGATCATTTCAAGGTGTAGGTGCCCAAGCAACATACCAAGGCATAGTATAGACATTTCCAAGTGCTCATACACCCAATTGTTTAATAGAATCACTCGGTGATTAGCGTAGGTGCTTAGGTTAGTTAGACCGCTCTAGCGCTTGCTCTAGGTAAATCCTAGTTAGTTGAGTGAGTTTAGAAAAACCACACAACCCCTCGGCTCTTGCGCGACTCGTTGTAATTGTACCGAGTGGGGCGAGAGTCTTGCGAGACCGTGACAACCGAGTTTGTGTGACGGCTGCCACCATGTACCGGAGGGAACGAGGTCCGCAGCGTTTTCGGCCGGAAGCTTGTTAGTGGAGACGACATGGAGCGTCCAAGAGGAGCCAGAAGCGGAGCACCACTTGCACGTGGAGAAGGCTCACGGCTCTCTACGGAGTTACTCGACCGAGGTGCTTGGCCCTCGCGTGGGCTTCCCTTTGCATAGGGGCACCAACGAAGATTAGTTAGGACCTTGCGTGGTTCCAGATAACTCGGTAAAAATACCGGTGTCATCCATGAGAGTTTGCATCTCTACCTTGCTCTTCTTGCCATTGGGGTAGAGATAACAACATTTTATTAAATCTAATTAGATTAGATCTGATTAGATCTAAATTTAATTTTTTTGTTTCACCTTTCTAATATAAATGAGAGAAGTTTTTTCATCTGAAGCCATTTTCTTAAAAGTACCACCTGGTATGGTTTCATTAAATATTAGTAAAGTCAAAGCAGAGAAGAGAAACCTATCAAATGCCCCTTGCCCTTGGAATAGAGAAAGCAATACATAAGCATGTGCAAAATTTTGAAAATTATGTCTCTTGTTTCCGATGGTGCAAAGAAATATACACATCTATACTACTATATAATCCATCATATTAAACTTTACAAAACTCATCTAACTAAACCACTTTAGACCTATAACCTCCACTAAATTCATCAAACAAATTACACCAGATTTAACACACCATTAAAATAAACGATTTAGATTGTTAGATAATACTATCTCCTTTAGTCACTCATTTTCAATGAGCAATATTATTTGGATCACCCCAATCACTTGTCTCTTCTTCTCCCTCCCTGCGACCCTGCCGCCACCAGCCTACTCCTCCCCCTTCCCCCGTGTCCCTTAGGGATGAAAACGGGACGGGTACCCGGAACGGGTACCGGGTACGGGTATCAAAACGGGACGAATTTTCGGATACGGATACAGGTATTTTTGCGTCGGGACGGATACGGGTACTACCCGGATAATGAACTCCCGGATACGGGTAGGATACGGAATCGCCAATACCTGACAAATACCCGAAAATACCGGGTAGGATACGGGTACCTCACGGTCGGGTACCCGGTTCCTGAACCGAATCTGTAAATCCCAATTTTCACGTGTTGTTCGGCCCATTAAGCAAGCTAGCTGTCACACCCGGTTTTAAAGGACAAAGCCGGGTGCATCTCATACATGCGCCAAAGAAGACAACATATATAATAACAGAGTGTATAGAGATAAATGTCATAAAACATCAGAGTATTTATTACATAGCGGAAGACTTATTACAAAGTAAAAGACTAAATATAAAACGAACTAAGGATCGTCGGCGCCAATGTCGACTGAGAAACGCCACCTAGATCAGATCAAACTCCTCGCCTTGTAGCTCCTCCTGAACCACCTGCTCTTCTCCTGTGGGGGGGGTTGTGAGACAGCAAGAGTGAGCTCACATACGTTCATCGCTCAACAAGTCGTGGGGAATAATGTGGCATGAACTCACAAAGGTGGGAGTTCATGAAGTGTAAGGCTGATCAATGAAGTAAAGGCTGAGGCTGAGCATTGCTTTTATAAGTTGGTCAAAATTTTATTAGCAATTACTAAGTGTAAGTAAATACCAAACCTTAATAATAATAAAGAACAGTAATAGTAAAATAATCCCAAATGCGATGCAAATGTCAAATTGAATTTAAGTTCCATAATTAATCATGTGAGGGTCCGAGCCGCTCATGACCGTGAGCACGGCTAGTATACCAGTTTTACACTCTGCAGAGGTTGCGCATCTTTACCCACAAGTCATGTTACCCATCTGCCAAGAGATGGCCAATCCCATACACCTCTACCGAGGAGGCGAGGCAGGGTAACACTACGAGGCCTTTACAAAGTTCCACTAGCTTCAGAAATCCCGCTACAGTTTATAGGAAGCTCCAGTGCAGGGTTCTTGCCTGACCGCCATCGCAGCAAAATCAACCCAAGGACCTCCCTACACTGACCACTCCCCTACTGCCCTTGCCCCTTTCGGGTAAGGAAGACCTCCACTAGCTTTCCTAGTTAATCAGCCAAGGGCGTCCCATTATACCCTTGTGGTAGCACTGTTTTCCCGGGTGGTCGCTCCATGTTCACATTAATTTAATGATCTTAACATGAACAGTAATAATAACAAGATAATAACAGAATAATCATGTGTAGTGTAACTCCATACCCAATCCACATAAAGCAATAGCAAGTACTACCCAAAAATATTTCAGGGGTGAACAAGGTATAGAGGTAATCAAAACTGGGGTAACATAAAGGCTCCCATCAAAATTAACCTATGCAGATCATTAAAATTAATAAGAACATGGCTGGGAAAAGTAAGTGATCAAGGGCACAACTTGCCTTCAATGAGCTCCTGCTCAGCTATCTCTACTTGTTGAACCTCAGAATCCACAGCGGCTTGTTCGACTACTCGCATCAACACAATACATACATAGTATAGCATAAATTAACATCAAATCAAACATGCAAATAAAATACACAGTAAAAATCTACACATTAAAATGAAATCATAGGAACTGGAATCACTAAATTTGGAGTTATAGAATTTAAGTTATGAATTTTCTAAGATTTAATGTGATTAAAATAGGGTTAAATGATAAATAAATTTTCTAACAGAGTTCATGTCAAAACAGTGACTCTAAGTGTTAGAGAATAATATTACAAAATTTTAGAAACTGGAATGGCTCAATTTGGACTAAAAATGGATTTTCTATGATTTATACAAGTTCCAGGGTTTATTTTCATATTGAAAATCCAATTTCTATTTCATTTAATCCATTTAATTCACTACTGGGCTGGGCCTCATTTACAAAGAAGTGCAGGGGGCTCAGGGTAAGAATCCAGAGACCCAGCGCATAGTGACTAATGGACGGCGGGTTTATTTCAATGAAACCAAGGGGCTCTTAAGTAAAATGGACCCGCGAAGGGGTACGGGTGATTCCTGGTCGTCCGATTAAGCGCGGATGGCGCGGATTAGGTCTATCCTCGATCGAAACGGTACGCAATGCTGCTCATCGGATTCGAGATCGACGGCGGATATCTAATGTTGCACGATCTATTCTAGGCCGCCCGATCTCGATCAGACGATCCCCGGCCCCATGGCCCAATCGTTGCCGTGCGCTAAACTGTGGCCGTCGATCAATAAACGAACGGCCCAGATTTTCCCCCCAATCCTAGTCCGACAACGGCGGCGCCCAGGGTTGCCCACGGCGGAGCCATGGCCGGCGCTGCCCAGTTCCACCATTCTCGCCCCCATTCCCCAATTCGATCACCACTACGCGATACAGGGATGAAAACGAACATGATCGAGCAATCATACCAGAGGAAATTCGTCGCGCAGGGTACCGATCACAGGCAAGCGGCGGATGGCAGTGCTACGGCGAGAAATTGCCGATGGTGCAGTCGGTCCGTTGACGCGCTCGGTGCTCGGTGAGCATCCACAGTGGCAAACGAAGTCCCTGGACTCCCACTCGGAGCACGAGCGACGCTGACGGCACAAAGTGACCACGGCGGGCCCGACCCTGGTGGCGGCGGTGGTTCTGGGGAGCTAAACACGCACAAGGAGGTAGAAGGAGGGGAGGAGGTCGCGAAGATGGTCCAAGGTACCCGTGGTCGAGCTATTATTGCCCCATCGGGCTGGTCAGTTGGCGCAAAATCCGGACGGCGGTAAACGCGGCGGCGGCAGATTCGCAAGGGAGGTTCTGAGCAGGGCGGCGTGGGTGCGATCCTGCGGTTGCGCGCACTTGTGAGGCTCCAGGCGAGGTCGAGTCAGGGGTGGTTTGCGCTCGGTCAGCTGGAATTGCGCGCGCCAGCGGAGATGGTGGTCAAGCGGTGGATTCGCGGAGATCGCGCAGTCCGCCCATGCCGCGCATATCTCGGGAGGTAGGAGACACCTGAGCGATCGGACCCACCAGTCATCGTGAGAGCGCAGGGAGCATGCGGCCGACTGCCCGGGCCCACAAGCCAGTGAAGACGTGAAACATGCGACGCGCACGCGTAAGGAACCTGGGCCGCGCAGTGCATTTTGGTTACTGGGCCGAAATGAAGAATTCTGGGCCTAGGCGCTGCAGTTTCTGTTTTCCTTTTCAGATTTTCATTTTCCTTTCATTTCCCATTCAAATTAGCTCAAAATTCAAATTCAGATGTTTTGTGGCAAACCTTATCCACAGATTATATTATGTCATGACAAGTTCTAATTTGGGGATATATTTATATATATTATTTATAGTTATTTTTATTCATATGTAATACTCCCTTCTTGTTTTCTCATTTCTAATTCCAAATTCAAATTTAGGTTTAATCCAAATCTTCAACTCTCTATCTTCAACATTATATTTTCATTAATGTTATTGTTTTTTTTTGTATTCAATGCACACACAAAGCTCCAATATGATGCATGGTTTAGTAGCATATCTTTTATTTGTTTTTAAATATGGTGTTACAAGTGATGGCATGTAGATATAACAAACACACATAAATAAAAGAAAATAACTTTTCTCCTCTTATATTATCTTCTATAAATTGGGTATTACAAATCCTACCCCCCTTAAAAATAATCTCGTCCTCGAGATTTAGGAAGATCTAGGGAAAAGGTGGGGAAAATCTATACGAAGCTCTTCTTCTCTTTCCCACGTTGCTTCATCTTCACCGTGGTGACTCCATTGAACTTTGCACATCTTTATAACCTTATTCCTTGTAACTCGAGTCAAAGTATCCAAAATCTTGATGGGGTACTCAGCATAAGTCAAATCCTCTTGAACACTAAGGTCCTCCATTGGTAACTGTTCCTCAGGTACCCTGAGGCATTTCTTCAGCTGAGATACATGAAAGACATCATGAACATCCGCGAGATGATCCAGTAACTCCAATTGATATGCAACCTCTCCCACTCGCTTTAAGATTAAGAAGGGTCCAATAAAGCGAGGGGACAACTTTCCTTTGACTTTGAATCTTCTCATACCCCGGAATGGTGACACCTTCAAATAAACATAATCTCCCTCCTTGAACTCAAGCAGTCTCCTCCGGGTGTCAGCATAGCTTTTCTGCCTGGACTGTGCAGTTCTCAAATTCTCCCTTATTTGCTGAACTTGTTCCTCTGCTTCTTGTATAATCTCAGGCCCAAACAACTGTCTTTCACCAGTTTGATTCCAATACAAGGGAGTCCTGCACTTTCTGCCATACAAAGCCTCAAACGGTGACATCTTCAAACTGGCCTGATAGCTATTATTATATGAGAACTCAGCATATGGTAGGCTCTTATCCCAACTACCACCATGCTTAAGGGCACAAGCTCTTAACATATCTTCCAGTACTTGGTTAGTCCTCTCAGTCTGCCCATCAGTCTGTGGGTGGTAAGCCGAACTAAAATTCAATCTTGTATCCAATGACTCGTGCAACTTCTTCCAATATCGAGAGGTAAACTGTGATCCCCGGTCTGACACAATCTTCTTTGGCACACCATGTAGGCAAACAATCCGTGCCATGTACAACTCTGCCAACTTGGCTCCTGAATATGTGGTCTTTACTAGAATAAAGTGGGCTACTTTAGTTAGCCTGTCCACAATCACCCATATAGAATCATATCCAGCAGACGTGCGGGGTAATCCAACAATGAAGTCCATGCCAATCTCTTCCCATTTCCACTCAGGTATCTTCAGTGGGTGCAATAGTCCGGCTGCCTCTGGTGTTCAGCTTTAACTCTTTGGCATACATCGCACATAGCCACATGTGCAGCCACATCTCTCTTTAGTCCATACCACCAATATTTTTGCTTCAAATCCTGATACATCTTAGTACTCCCAGGGTGGATAGAATAAACTGAGTCATGTGCTTCCTTCAATATAGTTTCCCGAAGACTATCAATTTCGGGAACACAGATCCGATTCTTGAACCATATCGTGCCTTGCTCATCCTCTGTGAATTCCGGGCCTCTACCCTCTGTTATCAGATCCTTTATCTCCTGGATTTTAGCATCACCAACCTGACCTTTACGAATTTCTTGCTCCAAGGTAGGTTCCAATTCAATAGTAACTCCTTCCGTATGTGTAACAATCCCCAGGTTGAGTCTCTCAAAATCTTTTGCTAATTCATCAGGTAGCTGGACAACGAAAGCGGAGTGAACATGCTCCTTCCGGCTCAAGGCATCTGCAACCAAATATGCCTTGCCCGGGTGATAGTGAATCTCCAAATCATAGTCCTTAATAAGCTCAAACCAACGGCGTTTCCTAAGGTTGAGATCCTTCTGAGTGAATATATACTTCAGACTCTTATGATCCGTATATACTTGACACTTGGTTCCCATAATGTAGTGTCTCCAAATCTTAAGTGCATGCACAACGGCAGCCAGCTCTAAGTCGTGAGTGGGGTAGTTCAGTTCATGCTTCCGCAACTGACGAGATGCATAGGCAATCACATGTCCTTCTTGCATGAGCACACATCCTAAGCCTTGGCCACATGCATCACAATAAATGTCAAATCCCTTCTGTAGATCTGGCTTAATCAATACTGGTGGCGACATTAGTCTCTCCTTCAATTGATCAAAGCTTTCTTGGCACTTCTCATCCCACTTGAATTCCCTTCTTTTTTCCAAAAGTGAAGTCATAGGCTTAGCAATCTTAGAAAATCCTTCAATAAATCTCCGATAATATCCTGCTAGTCCCAAGAAACTCCGAATCTCAGTAACTGTAGTGGGTACGCTCAATTCCATTATCTCCTTCACCTTAGCAGGATCCACTGTTATTCCTCCATTAGTAATAATATGTCCAGGAATGGCACCTCGCCAATCCAAAACTCGCATTTGCTATACTTGGCGTAGAGTTGATTATCCCTTAGCTTTTGTAGCACCAATCTCAGGTGTTTCTCATGATCACTTTCACTCTTAGAATAGATAAGAATATCGTCGATAAATACTACGACGAATCTATCCAAATACTCCATAAACACCTTATTCCTCAAATTCATGAAATAAGCTGGTGCATTGGTTAATCCAAATGACATAACAGTAAACTCGTATAATCCATATCGGGTTGAGAAAGCTGTCTTAGGAATATCTGATGGTCTAATCTTCATCTGATGGTATCCCAATCGGAGATCAATCTTTGAGAATACTTTGGCACCTCTCATCTGATCAAACAAATCCTCAATACGGGGTAATGGATACTTGTTCTTCACAGTAACATCATTAAGGGACCTTTAATCCACGCACATCCCTTGCAATCTATCTTTCTTCTGTACAAACAAAACCGGTGCTCTCCAAGGTGAAGACTCCGACGAATGTACCCAGCCTCTTGCAACTCCGTTAAGTGCTTCTTGAATTCTTTTAACTCTTCTATAGACATCCTATATGTCCATTTAGAAATAGGAGCAGTTCCAGGTAAGAGATCTATGACAAACTCAACTTCCGTATCTGGTGGCATCCTTGGTAACTCCTCTAGAAAGACATCCAGAAAATCCTTAACCACACGGATGTTGTCACCAACAAACTTCCCATCGACTAAGAATGTCGCTAGTCTGGTGGCGGTAGTTACTGCCATTCCAACTTCAAATCTTTCTCCTTTAGAACTGGTGAGTTCTATGGTTCCTTTAGCACAGTGTACATACTGATTTTTCCTTTCTTAATCATGACATACCAAGGATCACGTCTATAGTGCTCTCTTCTAACACTATAGGGGTAGCCCATCTGGGTTAGAAACACACAGGGTACGAAAGAAAGAATTGTAGACAAGGCAGTGATTACGAAGCATGTTACTTTGGGGGATTTATTAGCTAAGTGTGTCACCTACTAAAGCTAATTCATTACCTTATGGTGGTACATGCTAAGATGCCCGTCGATACTATTTCAATCAATCAAAGAAGCAAATCAGACATTGATCATCAGAACAATCAACCAACATTTTTAATAGAGAAAATAATTAATAATTTTTTTTCTTAGGTCTCCTATCTCTTAAAAAAAGTTATAAATGTAGGATTCCAAGGTGTGAAATCCATCTTGTCTCAGAGTAGAAAAGGTAAGAATGATCAGAGTAGAACAGTAAAAGGTGAGACAAGATCTAGATAAGATGAGTATAGAGAGAATCAGAGTAAGGTAAGTATAGAAAGAATCAGAATGAGATAAGTAGGTAAGGGTTGTCCATTTCTATCTAGGTTTCGTCCTACAGTCAACATTTCCTCTGATACCACTTCTGTCACACCCGGTTTTAAAGGACAAAGCCGGGTGCATCTCATACATGCGCCAAAGAAGACAACATATATAATAACAGAGTGTATAGAGATAAATGTCATAAAACATCAGAGTATTTATTACATAGCGGAAGACTTATTACAAAGTAAAAGACTAAATATAAAACGAACTAAGGATCGTCGGCGCCAATGTCGACTGAGAAACGCCACCTAGATCAGATCAAACTCCTCGCCTTGTAGCTCCTCCTGAACCACCTGCTCTTCTCCTGTGGGGGGGGTTGTGAGACAGCAAGAGTGAGCTCACATACGTTCATCGCTCAACAAGTCGTGGGGAATAATGTGGCATGAACTCACAAAGGTGGGAGTTCATGAAGTGTAAGGCTGATCAATGAAGTAAAGGATGAGGCTGAGCATTGCTTTTATAAGTTGGTCAAAATTTTATTAGCAATTACTAAGTGTAAGTAAATACCAAACCTTAATAATAATAAAGAACAGTAATAGTAAAATAATCCCAAATGCGATGCAAATGTCAAATTGAATTTAAGTTCCATAATTAATCATGTGAGGGTCCGAGCCGCTCATGACCGTGAGCACGGCTAGTATACCAGTTTTACACTCTGCAGAGGTTGCACATCTTTACCCACAAGTCATGTTACCCATCTGCCAAGAGATGGCCAATCCCATACACCTCTACCGAGGAGGCGAGGCAGGGTAACACTACGAGGCCTTTACAAAGTTCCACTAGCTTCAGAAATCCCGCTACAGTTTATAGGAAGCTCCAGTGCAGGGTTCTTGCCTGACCGCCATCGCAGCAAAATCAACCCAAGGACCTCCCTACACTGACCACTCCCCTACTGCCCTTGCCCCTTTCAGGTAAGGAAGACCTCCACTAGCTTTCCTAGTTAATCAGCCAAGGGCGTCCCATTATACCCTTGTGGTAGCACTGTTTTCCCGGGTGGTCGCTCCATGTTCACATTAATTTAATGATCTTAACATGAACAGTAATAATAACAAGATAATAACAGAATAATCATGTGTAGTGTAACTCCATACCCAATCCACATAAAGCAATAGCAAGTACTACCCAAAAATATTTCAGGGGTGAACAAGGTATAGAGGTAATCAAAACTGGGGTAACATAAAGGCTCCCATCAAAATTAACCTATGCAGATCATTAAAATTAATAAGAACATGGCTGGGAAAAGTAAGTGATCAAGGGCACAACTTGCCTTCAATGAGCTCCTGCTCAGCTATCTCTACTTGTTGAACCTCAGAATCCACAGCGGCTTGTTCGACTACTCGCATCAACACAATACATACATAGTATAGCATAAATTAACATCACATCAAACATGCAAATAAAATACACAGTAAAAATCTACACATTAAAATGAAATCATAGGAACTGGAATCACTAAATTTGGAGTTATAGAATTTAAGTTATGAATTTTCTAAGATTTAATGTGATTAAAATAGGGTTAAATGATAAATAAATTTTCTAACAGAGTTCATGTCAAAACAGTGACTCTAAGTGTTAGAGAATAATATTACAAAATTTTAGAAACTGGAATGGCTCAATTTGGACTAAAAATGGATTTTCTATGATTTATACAAGTTCCAGGGTTTATTTTCATATTGAAAATCCAATTTCTATTTCATTTAATCCATTTAATTCACTACTGGACTGGGCCTCATTTACAAAGAAGTGCAGGGGGCTCAGGGTAAGAATCCAGAGACCCAGCGCATAGTGACTAATGGACGGCGGGTTTATTTCAATGAAACCAAGGGGCTCTTAAGTAAAATGGACCCGCGAAGGGGTACGGGTGATTCCTGGTCGTCCGATTAAGCGCGGATGGCGCGAATTAGGTCTATCCTCGATCGAAACGGTACGCAATGCTGCTCATCGGATTCGAGATCGACGGCGGATATCTAATGTTGCACGATCTATTCTAGGCCGCCCGATCTCGATCAGACGATCCCCGGCCCCATGGCCCAATCGTTGCCGTGCGCTAAACTGTGGCCGTCGATCAATAAACGAACGGCCCAGATTTTTCCCCCCAATCCCAGTCCGACAACGGCGGCGCCCAGGGTTGCCCACGGCGGAGCCATGGCCGGCGCTGCCCAGTTCCACCATTCTCGCCCCCATTCCCCAATTCGATCACCACTACGCGATACAGGGATGAAAACGAACATGATCGAGCAATCATACCAGAGGAAATTCGTCGCGCAGGGTACCGATCACAGGCAAGCGGCGGATGGCAGTGCTACGGCGAGAAATTGCCGATGGTGCAGTCGGTCCGTTGACGCGCTCGGTGCTCGGTGAGCATCCACAGTGGCAAACGAAGTCCCTGGACTCCCACTCGGAGCACGAGCGACGCTGACGGCACAAAGTGACCACGGCGGGCCCGACCCTAGTGGCGGCGGTGGTTCTGGGGAGCTAAACACGCACGAGGAGGTAGAAGGAGGGGAGGAGGTCGCGAAGATGGTCCAAGGTACCCGTGGTCGAGCTATTATTGCCCCATCGGGCTGGTCAGTTGGCGCAAAATCCGGACGGCGGTAAACGCGGCGGCGGCAGATTCGCAAGGGAGGTTCTGAGCAGGGCGGCGTGGGTGCGATCCTGCGGTTGCGCGCACTTGTGAGGCTCCAGGCGAGGTCGAGTCAGGGGTGGTTTGCGCTCGGTCAGCTGGAATTGCGCGCGCCAGCGGAGATGGTGGTCAAGCGGTGGATTCGCGGAGATCGCGCAGTCCGCCCATGCCGCGCATATCTCGGGAGGTAGGAGACACCTGAGCGATCGGACCCACCAGTCATCGTGAGAGCGCAGGGAGCATGCGGCCGACTGCCCGGGCCCACAAGCCAGTGAAGACGTGAAACATGCGACGCGCACGCGTAAGGAACCTGGGCCGCGCAGTGCATTTTGGTTACTGGGCCGAAATGAAGAATTCTGGGCCCAGGCGCTGCAGTTTCTGTTTTCCTTTTCAGATTTTCATTTTCCTTTCATTTCCCATTCAAATTAGCTCAAAATTCAAATTCAGATGTTTTGTGGCAAACCTTATCCACAGATTATATTATGTCATGACAAGTTCTAATTTGGGGATATATTTATATATATTATTTATAGTTATTTTTATTCATATGTAATACTCCCTTCTTGTTTTCTCATTTCTAATTCCAAATTCAAATTTAGGTTTAATCCAAATCTTCAACTCTCTATCTTCAACATTATATTTTTATTAATGTTATTGTTTTTTTTGTATTCAATGCACACACAAAGCTCCAATATGATGCATGGTTTAGTAGCATATCTTTTATTTGTTTTTAAATATGGTGTTACAAGTGATGGCATGTAGATATAACAAACACACATAAATAAAAGAAAATAACTTTTCTCCTCTTATATTATCTTCTATAAATTGGGTATTACACTAGCCGCCCCGGCCCATTAACAATTTCTAGTTAGGTTAGGCTTAGCCGCTTAGGCGTGGCTGCAGCCTGCAGTTTACCCGGCCAGCTGCCAGGCGCCCAACCACGGCTACGAGTACGACGCCACGACGGTCGACGGGACGATGCCCTCCCTGGCCGTCGATTTGACGGCGCCACCGTGCCTGCTGCCAGAGTGCCAGGTGCCTTCGTTGGCCGCCCTCCGCCGACCGCCGTGCCTGCTGCCAGGTGCCTGCGCCGACCGCCGTGCCTACTGCCAGGTACCTCCGCCGACCGTCGTGCTTGCTGTCGTGCCTGCTGCCTGTGCCAGGTGCCTTCGCTGATCTCCGTGCTTGTTGTCGTGCCTGCTGTCAGGTGCCTTCGCCGATCGCAGTGCTTGCTGTCGTGCCTGCTGCCAAGTGCCTGCTGCCACGGACGTGAGAACTGAGAAGCAGAGACCGAGCGAGCAGCGCCAAGCAGTAGAGACAGGACAAACAGAGCAACTAAGCCTAGCCAGGTCAGGTGCCTCCAGTCCTCCACCGTGAGTCCGTGAAGCAGAGCTGCATATGCTAGAATATTTTCACTAATGAATTAATGGGTGAACATGTTGCATATGTCTGAATTTTTGTACTCATGATTGGTAGTGCCATGGATGTGGATGATATAGCTGATATTGAGAATGAGTCCAATGAGAATAAAGTGCAAGCCCCAACCCCAATTATGGAGGATGTCAATGCTCACAGTGATGACCAAGTTGTTGGTGAACCTTCCGCTGATGCTAATGTTGTTGCTACCCCTTTACTTGGAAAGAAGAAGAAATTCTTGGGTGTTGTTAATCGTGTGGTGAAACAACGAACCACTACTCCTTTGAGCAAGCTCAAGGTATCCAAGGTTGTAGCATCAAGCAAGGATAGAGCTATTGTTTTAGTGCCATCACTTGCAAAAGGTTTGTATATTTTTAAACTTGCACAAATTAGTTTCGCAAGCTTTATGCAACTAGTAATTTTATGTTAACATTTGTTTTTTGTTACAGTTGTGCAAAGCGCAAGTGCTAGTCAAAGTGCAAATGCAAGTGCAAGTCCAAACGCTCCAAGTGGAAGTCAAAGCGCAAATGCAAGTGCTAGTGGTCAAGAAAGTATTGGAGACAACGAAGAAGAAGAAGAAAATGATGTCAAGATTGGAAAAAAGCTCACTTCATGGGTGTGGGAGCACTTCACAAGGTATGAATTAGAGGTTCAACAATCTGATGGTTCCACTGTTAAGCAACCGTGGGCTAAATGCAACAGATGTGCACATAAAGCTAGGGCAGAAAGTGCTAATGGTACAAAGGCTTTTAGCAACCATTTAAAGTTGAAGCATCAAATCTTGAAAGGTCAACAAATTCTTAGTCAGAGTGGAAATGTCATAGCAACATATAAATATGATGAGAATGCTAGTGTGAGACTTCTATATTATGCCATAATCATGCATGAGTATCCTTTCATTATTGCTCAACACAAGTACTTTTTGAAATTCATCAAATCATTAAGACCATCATTTCCTATGAAGTCTCGTGTTACTGTCCGTAAAGAGATCATGGATCTTTATAAGGAGCAAAAGAATCTGTTGTATGCACAATTCAGTAAACTTCCATGTCGTGTTAGTTTTACTATGGATACATGGACATCTATTCAGAACAAGTCATACTTGTGTGTTACTGCACATTGGATTGATGATAATTGGAATATGCAAAAAAGGATTATCAACTTTATGCATGTAGAAGGCAGCCATGGAGGAATAAAATTGAGTGATACCTTTTATGCAAATGTGCTGAATTGGAACCTTGATAAGAAAATGTTTACTCTTTCTTTGGATAATGCTGCTGCAAACAAGGTAGCTGTTGATATAGTGACTCAAAATGCCAAAGAGTTGCTTGTATGTGATGGAAAATTCTTTCATGTAAGATGCGCAAATCATATATTGAACCTAGTTGCTAGAGATGGGTTATCATGCATTGGAAGTGCCATTGGAAACATTAGACAGTTTGTAACAATTATCAAAAGATCACCTTTGCAGTTGGAGGCATTTGAGAAGTGTGCTAAAGAATGTGATCTGGACCCTAAAAAGGCTCTTTCCTTAGATGTTGCTACTAGATGGAACTCTACATACATCATGATTAGAGATGTCATTTACTATAAGAATGCTTTCGATCGTCTTGCTAAAAAAGATAAGGACAAATATGGTCATATCAATCCTTCAAGCACTGAGTGGTTGAATGCTGCAAATAACAGTAAGTGTTTGAAAAAAATTTATGATGTCACATTGCTTTTTTCTGGCACTTCATATCCTACTGCAAATCATTTCTTTCGTAAGTTTTCTGAGATTAAAATGGCTATTGCAAGATGGTGTGATAGTAGTGATATGATGATTTGCACAATGGCATTTTCTATGAGAGCAAAGTTTGATAAATATTGGGAAATGAACAATGTAGCTTTGGCAGTGGGAGCATTTCTTGATCCTAGATACAAACATAGGATGGTTGAGCTATATATGTCTAAGATGTATGACAATGATAAAGTTGAGTTAGAGAAGTTGGTATTCATGAATGTTATCAATGAACTATTTACATATTATTCTTCTGTCATCACTGCAAAATCAACCACAAAAACCACAAAATGTGTTAGTTCAAAAGAGAGCGAGCTTGTTGCAAATAAAAATACTTGTTTGGTGGATGAGGAAGATGATGAGGTTGATCTTGATGAGTTGTATGCAACAACAAGCAATGAAAAAAAGGTGTCAGAATTGGATTTGTATATGAGTAAGGAGCTAGTGAAGGTCAATGACAACGAAGCAACATTTGATGTCCTATCATGGTGGAAAGGGCAAGTGATAAGTTTTCCTATTCTTTCAACCCTTGCTCGTGATGTTTTGTCTATGCAAGTGTCTACTGTTGCTTCAGATCTGCATTTAGCTCTGGTGGACGCATTGTTGATGCATTCCGTTCAAGGCTCAAACCAGAAATTATTGAGGCATTGGTTTGTTGTAAAGATTGGAAGATTGCTTCAGAGAAAGGTATTGCTATATTTATAACTTTATGATTCACATCATCATTCAAGACTAATAATATGTTTTATGTTAATTTCAGATTTGGAGATTGAAATTAAAACCTTAAGTGAAGCTATGAATGCCGTTGACTTGGAGGAGGATGCTGCAATTGAAACTTGAGATGTTCAAGTTCAAGTTACCATAGAATATTGCTGGTTGTTTGGTTGTTGGAACTATGTTTTCTTATTTGCACTTCTTCACTTGTGCTGTTCTGAACTTGACATGATCAAATGACTATATCTATTGTGATTTGTGTTGTTTCATTTTGTGATGTGAAAGTGTTGAACACTTGAACATGTCAATTAATGTCAACTATCTACTATCTGTTATATACTTGTGGGCTTGTGGATTATGCCTAAAAGAGGGGACATGCAACCGATTTTTTTAATATTATGGTGATGATTTCACAATGTCCTTGTGATTGGTAACTTTGAACTGCATGATGTCAATAGGTTTTCTTTCCTACATTTGATCTATCATATGCATAATTCATATCATCGGGACGAACTACCCGACAACTATCTGGTACCTACCCGAGTATTATCCATTATCCGTTTATTACCCGCCCGGATTATTACCCGATCCTGTCCTGTATCCGTCCCGAATCTTAATTACCCGTATCTGGTCCCGTATCCGAGAGAAATACATTAGGGTAGGATACGGGATGACCCTGTATCCGGCTGTATCCGGCCCGTTTTCATCCCTAGTGTCCCTAGTGTCCCCTCCCCCTCATTCGCTCCCTGCCGTCAACCCTCCATTATAATGCCACTATCAACTCCTCTCGAGATTATAGCGTTAGCACGAGTTATATACTAGTATTAATAATTCATATTTTAGTTCAATTTTTTTCCCATTTCAAGTGTGGACCATCAGCAGATCTGAAACATTGTACCCATGTTCAAGTGTCCCCGTTCTCCTATGGGGAAGTGAATCCCTATGGGGAAGTGAATCGGTGCCGTACATGTGGACACACAACACAGATGTCTCTCGATGAGTATAGGCTGTTCTTCGCTTTGCTAACAAACCCCTGGAATTAATCCGATAATAATAAAATTAATATAAATATGAAATAAAATAATGTGCATCCCGTACATTCGCTTGGACCTGCCTGCAACTAAAATGCTAAGGCTGGTGCCAGTGCGGGCGGCAGCGCGGGCGAGAAGAGGCCGCTGCCGCCCGCGCGCGGGCGATAGGCGGGCGAGAGGCCGGCGCCGGGCGATGGCGCTGGCGCCCGGCGAGAGCGGGCGATATCGCCTCGCTCTCGCCCGCGCTGGAGCGCCCGCCCGGGCGAGAGGCGGGCGAGAGGGAGGCGAGAGGGAGGCGAGGCACTGGCGGGGCGAGAGCGCGGGGCGATAGCGCGGGCGAGAGCGACGTGGCGCGATCTGACTGGTCCACGTGTCGCGATCTGATTGGTCCACGTGTGCTAGCCGTTGCAACTAGCCGTTTTTGACCGTTTGGAGTCCAAAAAATTCGAAAAAAATTGCAAAAAATTACAAATTTCATCCCCAATCCCTCTATATATATCCCTACCCGGGTGGAGCTCATTTCACACACCATTTCATCTCATTTCTCTCTTCCAAACTCGCCTTTTCTACTCATCTTCACGTCATGTCTTCCTCGAGCACAAACTCAAGTGAAGGAGCCGAAGGGGGAATGTGCAATGCATTGCAAGCAGCCATGGAGGAGGCTATGCTCAACCTCAATGAAGAGTCGTCGAGCAGGCCCAAGCGTCGTCGACGCTACATCAATCGTGATCGTGAGTCTGCCCATGATCGGCTTCATCAAGACTACTTCGCCGATGACTGTGTGTATCCTCCAAATTACTTTCGGCGTAGGTATCGCATGAGGCGACAACTTTTTTTGAGTATTATGCTTAGATTAGGTGAATACTCTCCGTATTTCACCCAAAGAGAAGATGCTCTGGGTCGACTCGGGCTCTCTCCCCTACAAAAGTGCACCGCAGCTCTGCGCTTGTTAGCCTATGGATCCGCTGCAGATTCGATAGATGAGTACTTAAAGCTAGCTAGATCAACTGCATTAGAGTGTCTAGAGAAGTTTTGTGAGGGTATCATTCATTGTTATGAGGAGGAGTTCTGTCGTCGACCAAATGTCGCGGATATTCAGCGTCTACTAGCAAAAGCAGAAGAGCGTGGCTTTCCAGGCATGCTAGGAAGTATCGATTGTATGCATTGGCAGTGGAGGAATTGTCCGGTCGCCCATGCCGGTCAATTCACAAGGGGGGATATCAAACATCCCACCATCATCTTAGAAGCTGTTGCATCGTATGATCGGTGGATCTGGCATGCTTTTTTTGGGGTGGCCGGGTCCAACAATGACATTAACGTACTGAATCAGTCGCCATTATTCAAGGATGTCCTTCAAGGTCAAGCACCCATAGTGAACTTCATGGTTAATGGACATGAACACAATATGGGATACTATCTTGCCGACGGCATCTACCCTTCCTGGCCGGTGTTCATCAAGGGTATTCCGCTTCCACAAAGTGAGAAACATCAGTTATTCACAAATGCTCAAGCAGCATGGCGCAAAGATGTTGAGTGCGCTTTTGGAGTGTTGAAATCTCGGTTCAACATTATAGCAGTTCCTGGACGTTCTTACTCTCAACGTACTCTTGGTTTGATCATGCGTGCATGTGTCATTTTGCACAATATGATCATCGATGACGAGCGTGATGCCGATTTAGACGAGACATATGAGACAGTTGATTCTACAGTCGGCCCGTCGATCTACTACAATGCAACCCCGAGCCTAGCAGCTAGGATTCAAATGGACAACGAGATGACGGACACATCGATGTATACACAACTACTAAATGATTTGGTTGAACATGTATGGGGACATAATAATCATTAGATTTATGTAATTTTCTATTAATTATTATGTATTTTTAAATCGTCATGTAATTTTATTTTAATTATTACGCAATTTGTAATTTTTAATTCAATAAAAATATTATGTTGTGTGTTTTCTGAGCGTTGAAATAAATCCGCGTGAATTACTTAATTCTGAAATAGAAAAGCTGATGTGGCTATAGCCTGAGGCTGTAGCCTGCTGCAGCCTGTGCACTGGAGCAGCAGAGGCGAGAGTGGAGGCGAGAGCTGACGTGGCAGTGGCGAGAGGGAGGCTGTGCACTGGACTCAGCCTAATGCTTTCCATCCTTCCTCCGTCTATAAAGTGGCCGCCAGAATCCGCTCCTCCTACTAAAGTACTACTCTGCCCTCTCCTGGCTCCTCTCCTTCCTGCTTGGTTTTTGCTTTCAGCTCTTGAACCGAATCCACTGCCGCGGCGCTTAGCATTGGGGACTAGGGGGCCGACATGGCTGCCTTAGGGGCGAAGATGGAGCGTCTGTCGTCGATCGACGCGCAGCTGCGGATGCTGGTGCCGGGGAAGGTTTCGGAGGACGATAAGCTCATCGAGTACGACGCTCTCCTCCTCGATCGGTTCCTCGACATCCTTCAGGACCTCCATGGCGACGACCTCAAGGAAATGGTACCTATTCTTCCTGCAACTTACGTGTCCCCACTGGTTCCTATACTATTGTGTTTTGTTTTATTGGCTCGGGCTTGCGGTGCAGCTTTAATCTTGGGTTGGATCCAAGTAATCTAGTTCAGTCATGTGTCCTGTACCTGTTATTTTACCTTTATTTTGTATTTCATATATATATTTTACTTTTCGTTCTTTTTTCCTGAGAAAAAAAAACAGTGAACAAGTATCAATATTTAGTCAAAAAGAAGGCATGAAATTAAGGTCTTCTTTGTTTTCTTTTCAGAGTCCACACCTCAGGTTTAAATACAAGGCGGTTGATTTCCTGCTTAATTTGGTGTGGACAAGAATAGTATTCTTTTAGAATATAAAAAACATAGTGGATGACTAGGTGCTGGATTCACGTTCCTAGTGTTCCTTGTTTTTTTTTCGTTATTGCTCAAAGATTGGTTTCTTTTTTCAGTGGTAAAGGAGACTGACCATCACAGATCTTTTGATTGATTGGTCGGATAGGTTCGAATTTTTAATCTCAATCATATCGGTAGAAACATGGCTTTATTTGTGGAAAATCCATTTGTAACAAGTGTGGATCTTTAGTTGTTATATATATTCCTGGTCCATTAACTGACTTTGGACCGATTGATTGATTGAAACAATGAAACCTGCAGATTCCACGACATCCTTTGACTGCTTGACTTTTCATTTTCCTTTTCGATGGCAACACATAGTGGGCACTGGGCAGACTTTATCCCCAGGCTCCAGCAACTTAAACTTTACAGCTGATTTCAGAGCTTCTTCTAGAACTGGCATATCATGTTAACCCCTGTAGCACGTGAACCCCTGTTATCTTTCTAACACCTTCCGTGACAGAACATGGACACCTAGAACGTATGACAGTCAGCTAATAGGCAAACTATGAAAAATCTTGGATCAAAATAAAGCCTCCGTTCAAGTGGGCTAATAAGGCTAAGTTCTTGTATTGTTCAGTAAGTGTGACTTACCGTATTAAATTTATTTGACATGGCCAGTTGGCAGCAATACTATAGCATATGTAAATTTATTTGGGATTGATATGTGGATTGAGTACGGTCACTGGTAGTAAAAAATCCAGAAACAGACACAGACCTATCTTCTTTCTCTCTTTGTTAATCATGTATGGTCATTAATTGAGTCCTCTTGCTGATTAGGTTCAAGAATGCTATGAGGTAGCTGCTGAGTATGAAACAAAACATGACTTGCAAAAGCTTGATGAACTCGGGAAGATGATAACAAGCTTGGATCCTGGGGACTCTATCGTGATTGCTAAGTCTTTCTCGCACATGCTTAACTTGGCCAACTTGGCTGAGGAAGTCCAGATAGCCTACAGGAGGAGAATCAAGCTCAAGAAGGGAGACTTTGCTGATGAGAACTCGGCAATCACAGAATCTGACATTGAGGAAACACTTAAGAGGCTTGTTGTTGACCTGAAGAAGTCACCTGCTGAGGTATTTGATGCCCTCAAGAGCCAGACTGTTGATCTGGTTTTGACTGCACATCCAACACAGTCTGTGAGGAGGTCACTGCTCCAGAAACACTCGAGGTTAGTTTGCCAACCAGTGCATTGTAGTTGACATGCACAACTTCGTTCAGCCTTTAATCTTGATCCCAATATTCTTATCAGGATACGCAACTGTTTGGTTCAACTCTACTCAAAAGATATCACTCCGGATGATAAGCAGGAACTTGATGAGGCTCTGCAAAGAGAGGTACTTCTTTCAATCTAATTTTATTACCTAAAATTCTTTGAAGCTTGAGACCAAAGAGATTAATTCTTAATTTCTTACCTGAATACCTCTCTCTTTCTTTTTCAAGATCCAAGCTGCCTTTAGAACTGATGAGATCCGAAGAACACAGCCCACTCCCCAAGATGAAATGCGTGCTGGTATGAGCTACTTCCACGAAACAATTTGGAAGGGTGTTCCAAAGTTCTTGCGCCGGGTTGATACTGCATTGAAGAACATTGGGATTAACGAGCGTGTTCCTTACAATGCACCTCTTATTCAATTCTCTTCTTGGATGGGGGGAGATCGTGATGGTGAGTGACACATCTCTACATATTTGTCTTGTCTTCTCATGGCATTATATTAAATATGCAGTATTTGCAGCACCTATTATTATCTTTGTTTCTAGTGGTTAGGAAGATGATTATTCATTGTGCCTGTGTCTGCGGTTTGCACCTCTGTCCTATTCTAAAGCAATGTCTCTACAAATGCAGGAAATCCAAGAGTGACACCAGAGGTTACCAGGGATGTCTGCTTGCTTGCCAGAATGATGGCATCAAACTTGTACTGCTCTCAGATTGAGGATCTCATGTTTGAGGTGTCTATTACTTTAATAATCAGAATATAGTTCATAACATCATTTATATCAGAGGATTGGAGTTGATAGATTGAAATGCTTGCAGTTGTCTATGTGGCGATGCAGTGATGAACTGCGCATGCGAGCTGATGTGCTGCATCTCTCCACTAAGAAGGATGCCAAACATTACATAGGTAGCTACCAGTGACATCATTAGGTCTTCTTAATGATGGCATGTTGTTATTATGCCATATTTTTGGCATTGTAATGATTTTTCTTCATTTCTACTGTAGAGTTTTGGAAGAAGGTTCCTCCAAATGAGCCATATCGGGTGATACTGAGTGATGTCAGGGATAAACTGTACAACACTCGTGAACGGTCACGAGAGCTTTTATCCAGTGGGCATTCTGATATTCCTGAGGAAGCTACATTGACAAATGTTGAGCAGGTTGAGAATTAACCAGTAATATTCAGAAAATAATATTGATTTTTGTTTTTCCTCAGCGGGTTCTGATAGATGCCATCTTTTGTAGCTGTTGGAGCCCTTGGAACTATGTTACAGATCACTCTGTGCTTGTGGTGACTCTGTAATTGCTGATGGAACCCTTCTGGATTTCTTGCGTCAAGTGTCCACCTTTGGACTCTCCCTTGTGAGGCTTGACATTAGGCAAGAGTCAGATAGGCATACTGATGTCCTTGATGCCATCACTACATACCTGGGGATAGGATCTTACCGTGAATGGACTGAAGAACGCCGCCAAGAATGGTTACTGTCTGAACTTAATGGCAAGCGCCCTCTGTTTGGCTCAGACCTTCCCAAGACTGAGGAAATTTCTGATGTTCTAGACACATTCCATGTTATTGCTGAGCTTCCCTCTGACAATTTTGGTGCGTATATCATTTCCATGGCGACAGCTCCGTCGGACGTCCTTGCTGTTGAACTCCTCCAACGTGAGTGTCATGTGAAAACACCACTTAGAGTAGTCCCGCTGTTTGAGAAGTTGGCCGATCTTGAGGCTGCCCCGGCTGCATTGGCCAGACTGTTCTCAATAGATTGGTACAGACAGAGGATCAATGGCAAGCAGGAGGTCATGATTGGGTATTCAGACTCGGGCAAAGATGCTGGTCGCCTCTCAGCAGCTTGGCAGCTATACAAAGCTCAGGAGGAGCTCATCAAGGTTGCTAAGGACTTTGGTGTGAAGTTAACGATGTTCCATGGACGTGGTGGGACTGTTGGAAGGGGTGGTGGTCCCACTCACCTTGCCATCTTGTCCCAGCCACCAGACACGATCCACGGATCACTCAGGGTCACTGTGCAAGGTGAAGTCATTGAACAGTCATTTGGTGAGGAGCACTTGTGCTTTAGGACACTGCAACGTTTCACGGCTGCTACCCTGGAGCATGGCATGCACCCACCAAATGCACCAAAGCCAGAATGGCGAGCCCTTCTTGATGAGATGGCAGTTGTGGCAACTGAGGAATATCGGTCCATTGTCTTCAAAGAGCCACGCTTTGTCGAGTATTTCCGCCTTGTAAGTCCTTGATCCCATCGATTGCCATACTACAGTAACATAAAAAGATGGGGGTAGACCAGTACTGGAGGCTCCACCTGAGTGGTGTCTAGAGATACTACAGTAACATAAGATGCAAAAACAAACTTTTGAAATAGGTCTGACCTGATACTTAATATTAATCTAGCACAATGATTTACTGAAGAAACTATCTTTTGCAAGCCTAAGTAAAATGGTTACTGAAGCATTCGATTTGACCCCTACATTTAGCGAGTATTTACTTTGTGATGTTTGTGTTGACAGGCAACCCCTGAAACAGAGTATGGTAGGATGAACATAGGAAGCAGGCCATCCAAGAGAAAGCCGAGCGGAGGTATCGACTCACTCCGAGCAATCCCATGGATCTTTGCTTGGACACAAACGCGGTTCCACCTCCCGGTCTGGCTAGGATTTGGAGCCGCATTCAAGAATGTCCTCCAGAAGGACATCAGGAACCTCCACATGCTCCAGGAAATGTACAATGAGTGGCCATTTTTCAGGGTGACTATTGATCTGGTGGAGATGGTGTTCGCCAAGGGTAATCCTGGCATTGCCGCACTGTATGACAAACTCCTCGTTTCAGAGGAACTGCATCCATTGGGTGAGAAGCTGAGGGCCAACTATGAGGAAACCCAGAAGCTTCTACTTCAGGTCTGTTGTCCAGTCCAAAAGATGATACATTTCTTACACCTTGTTTTCAACTAACATTCCAACCTTTTACTATATACAATGAACTCCATTTTGGTTTCTCAGGTTGCTGGGCACAGGGATCTTCTGGAAGGTGACCTCTACCTGAAGCAGCGGCTCCGCCTGCGTGATGCGTACATCACCACCCTGAACGTCTGCCAGGCCTACACCCTGAAGCGGATCCGTGACCCGGACTACCATGTCGCGCTGCGCCCCCACCTCTCCAAGGAGATCATGGACTCGACCAAGGCTGCGGCGGAGCTGGTGAAGCTGAACCCTGGCAGCGAATACGCACCGGGGCTGGAGGACACCCTCATCCTGACCATGAAGGGCATAGCAGCCGGCCTCCAGAACACCGGTTAAACCACGAAGAGGGGATCTTTTTTCTCCTCCTGATCATTGGCTCTAGGTCCTTCGTATTTTCGCGGATTGTAACTTCGGCCACCTCTCTACACCGTGAGGAAATAATGGTGGTTTCTGCAAAAGTGGTGGTAAATAAAAGGGCGACAACTATCTTGTTTTTCATAGTAACTTATAACTTTACGATGCGATAATGGAACATGGCTTGCGTTATCTGTTTCTCGTGAAGCATTTTTGCAGGCAGGCTCTGAATTGGAGAAAATTGCATTTTTAACACTGCCAGTGTGCAGTCAATATTACACAGTTCAGTTAGAACCTTATATATTGGACGGCACATTTCAGAATCAAAGTATCTTTTGTGTTTCGTGATAATATTAAAGGCTGTAGATATACATTGATATGGGTTGCTAGGCAGGGATGAAAACAGTAAATCATTTCGTTTTTATATTTTTCTCGGAAAACGACATTGAAAACGATAACTTCAGAAATAGAAATGGCATCAGTAATTCGAAAACATCAAAAATTTGATATGAAAAATACATCGATCATGGTCTAAATTGGTAAAAATTATAACATGAACTCTTAATTGACTTAAAAATTCACACAAATCACACGTACATATAGAAATTAGTAATAATACAAAATTAGTGAAGCGAGTCGGGAGGGTCGCCATGTGTAACGACCGAAGCAGAGGTGAGTTTGGTATAGTAGTAGATCTAGAGATCTATGTGGTTATAGAAGCATTAGGGTTAATCTGGGCCATTGGGTGGCTTTTCTTTGATTGTAATCTGGCCCATTTAATGGCCTATAAATACTTGTACTGATAAATCGTCAGAGATCACGAATTGAATAAGAAAGGATTAGTCACAAACCTGTCTACTTCTTCCTCACCACTGAAGCTTCTTCCTCACCACCGAAGCTTACCAGGGAAGCTGTCGATTCATGCTGTCGCGGCTCACGTCTAGGGTTTGGCGAACCCTAGGCCACGGGTCGTGACAATTTAGTATCAGAGGACGGTCGACTTCAGAGCTGTCAAGACGGCGCCGGTGGTGAAACCGTCTGTCCAGACGTGTCTCGTGCTGGAGGCTATGGCGACTGTGGAGCAGAAGGGAGAGGAGAAGTGGGAACAGATGATGAAGATGATGGATCGAGTGGTGAAGAAGTTGGATACGGTGGAAGCTGGACAGCATCGGCTGGAAGGACAAGCCGAGCTCTCAGCTACGGTGGCAAGGAAGGCAGAAGAAGAGCATACTATATTGGCAATGCAGATGGAGGAGACGGGCAAGGTGGTGGCGCAGTTGCGTTCGGAGATGATGGCAAAGGACTTGGAGGGCGATGGTGCTGGATCATCAAGGGAGGGTGCTGATCAAGATGATCCAAACCGAAGAAGAAGAGAACCACAACAGGAGAGACTAAGAGAAGAAGAAGATCAGGTGATGGGAGGGTGAGGACATCCATCTCTGCCCAAATATTCGTTTCCCAGATTTCAAGGGAATGAACCTGGAATATGGTTAGCCAAGTGCCAAGACTACTTCACCATTTATCAGGTTCCTGAAGCTTTGTGGGCAATATCAGCATTCATGCACATGGAGGGGAATGCAGCGAGGTGGCTTCAAGTGTACAAGATGAGGCACGGACTGGGAAACTGGATGCAGTTTGGCAGAGCTGTTCAGGCCAAATTTGGAGTGGAAGAATATCCCAAGGCCATGAGACATCTTCTGAACCTGTATCAGAAGAATGGAGTTGAAGAGTACGCTCAAGAGTTCGAAGAAGCAAGGTAAGCCATTGCTGTTCACAACCCGGGGATGGATGAGAGTTTTTTGTCAATTAGTTTGTGAAGGGACTGAAGACAGAATTACAAGGGGGTGTAATGTGTCATCTGCCACAGTCTGTGGATAGAGCAGTTATTTTAGCTCATATGCAGCAGGAGATATTAGAGAAGAATAGGTTGAAGATGCAGAGGAGTATTACTGCTAATAAGGCTGTGGGTAGTAATATGAAGACTGACAATAAGGGAGGATTTATTTTGGGTGATCTAACAAAGGAGAGGCAACTCAGGGAGTTTAGAAGAGCTAATGAACTTTGTTTCACTTGAGGTGAAAAGTTTGAGCCAGGTCACCAAGGGAAGTGTCCCAAGAGGGTGGTGACTCAGTTGCACGCCTTAACTGTGGAAGACATGGGCATGGTGTTGACTGATCCTATGTTGGAGCATCTGGAGTCCGAAGACAAGGAGGTTGAAGAATTGTATAAACTGTCTCTAAATGCTATCAGTGGAATGGAAAGTGATGGATGTATGAGGGTGCAAGGTTTTATGCATAACCAGATGTTGGTGGTTCTGATAGACTCTAGCAGTTCTCTGAGTTTTGTCAGTCAAAACTTAGTGGATAAAATGGGCTTGCCTGTGCAAAAGTGCGCAGGAGTGGAGGTGAAGGTGGCTAATGGAGAAAAGATGAGGAGTGACAAGAAGGTGGTTGATCTGGAGTGGTGGTTTGGGGGTCATACCTATACTACTACTCTGAGGGTATTGGAGTTGGATATGTATGACCTAATTTTGGGTTTTGATTGGCTAAAAAAGCATAGTCCTATGCAATGTGATTGGCTGCAGAATGTGCTCACATTTGTGGACAAGGGAGTGATTGTTCAGCTAAGAGGAGATGCGGGTCAGCATAAGGAAGTTCCACAAATTTCCATTCTACAAGTGAATAAATGGTTGAAAGGCAATGTGGTTTGGGCTTTGGTTATGCTGGAGCAAGTGGTGGATAAGAAAGAAGCAGTAGTCCCTGAGCAGTTACAAAGGTTGCTGGTGGAGTTTGAGGATATTTTTGATGTCCCTACTGGTTTGCCTCCTTCCAGAGATTATGATCATCATATTTCTTTGGTACCAGGACATATACCTATGAACTCAAGGCCCTACAGGTACTCACCATTGCACAAAACAGAGATAGAGAAGTAGGTCTTTGAACTATTAACCTCTAGTCTAATTGTGCCTAGCATGAGTCCCTTTGCATCTCCAATCTTGTTGGTTCAAAAAAAAGATGGAAGTTGGAGATTTTGTGTGGACTACAGAAAACTCAATGACATGACCATCAAGAACAGATTTCCTATGCCCCTAGTAGATGAAATACTGGATGAGTTAGCAGGGACTCAGTATTTTACTAGTCTGGATATGACAGCGTGTTACCATCAAATAAGAATGAGGGAGGAGTATGAGTATATGACAGCCTTTAAGACACATCAGGGACATTATCAGTTTAGGGTAATGCCCTTTGGGCTCACTAATGCACCTGCTACCTTCTAGTGTGCAATGAATGCTATACTACAGCCTTTTCTCACGAAGTTTGTCATGGGCTTTCTAGATGATATATTAGTGTATAGCTCCCGTCTAGCAGAACACTTAGGTCATTTGAGGTTGGTGTTTACTAAACTCAGGGAACATCAGTTTTTCTTGAAGAAGAAGAAGTGTTCCTTTGTCCAACCAGAGCTGCAGTACCTTGGTCATGTAATATCTAGAGAAGGGGTAGCTACTGACTCTTCCAAAACTGCAGCTATGCTGGCTTGGCCTATACCTCAGAATATTACTGAACTAAGGGGATTTTTGGGTCTCACTAGTTATTATAGAAAGTTTGTGAAAGGCTATGGAGTCTTAGCCAAACCTTTGACCAAGTTATTGCAAAAGCAAAACAAGTTCAGTTGGGGAGAAGAAGCACAACAGGCATTTGAGGCTCTGAAACAAGCAATGACTACTACTCCAGTGTTGGCTCTACCCAGATTTGATATTCCTTTTATTATGGAGACTGGTGCTTGTGATATAGGAATGGGGGCCGTTTTGATGCAAGAAGGGAGACCTATTGCTTTTCTAAGCAAAGCTTTAGGTGAAAAGAACAAGCGCTTGTCTATATATGAGAAGGAGTTCTTGGCTTTGATTTTGGTTGTGGACAAATGGAGGCCCTATCTTCAGAGAGCTCCTTTCATCATCAGGACTGACCACCAGTCCCTTACTTTTCTGGGAGAACAATAGTTACACTCTGAACTTTAGAAAAAGGCTATGGCTAAAATGATGGGGCTGGAGTTTCAGATAGTATACAAAAAGGGGTGGAAAATGTTGTGGCAGATGCTCTGTCCAGAGTGAGTTATCTCATGGCCTTATCCCAAGTGTCTGAGGTACAACCTCTTTGGGTTCAGGAGGTTTTAGATTCATATGAAACTGATATGGAGGCTCAAGAGTTGAAGACTCAGCTTTTGATTCAAAGTCCTAATGAGCAGGGCTACAGTTTGCATCAGGGAATTATAAGGAGGAATGGGGTGATTTGGATTGGAGACAACTCTGCTCTAAGGACTAAGTTGATCACAACTTTGCATGACAGTGCTATTGGAGGGCATTCAGGAGTGCATGCTACTTATCACAGGGTGAAAAAATGTTTTGGTCGAAGGGACTTAAGAATGATGTTACTCAGTTCGTGGGGCAGTGCCAAGTATGTCAGCAGGCTAAAAGTGAAAGAGTGCATCCACCAGGACTGTTATAGCCTCTGCCTATCCCTACAGGTGCTTGGGAGGACGTTTCTATGGATTTTGTGGAGGGGCTGCCTAAGTCTGAAGGTTTTGACACTATTTTGGTAGTGGTGGACAGATTCTCCAAATATGTTCATTTTATTTCCCTCAAACATCCATACACTGCTCAAGGGGTAGCTCAGGTGTTTCTAGACACTGTGGTTAAGCTTCATGGGGCTCCTAAAACTATTGTGTCAGACAGAGATAAAGTGTTTACAAGTTCTTTCTGGACACATTTGTTTCAGCTTATGGGAGTGAAGTTGCTATTTTCTACTGCATATCATCCTCAAACAGATGGGCATAATGAGAGGGCGAATCGGTGTTTGGAACAATATCTTAGGTGTGCAGTCCATCATCATCCTCACAAATGGAGGCAGTGGTTGGCTTTAGCAGAGTTTTGGTATAACACCACCTACCATACTGCTCTGGACTGTTCTCCCTTTAAAATTTGTATGGTTATACACCTCCTGTGATGGCTGTCCTTGGTTGAGAGAGGAGGGGACAGGGATGTTACTACCTGGTTGCAGGAAAGACAAGTGGCCTCTAAACTGCTCAAAGAGAGGTTGCCACAAGCTCAGAATAGAATGAAACAAATGGCAGACAAAGGGCGAACTCCTAGGGAATTCTAGGTTGGAGAGTTTGTGCTGCTCAAGTTACAACCTTATGCTCAAAAGACAGTGGTTAATAGGCCATATCCAAAGTTATCCTTTAACTTCTTTGGTCCTTTCAAAATTGTGGCAAGAATTGGTGTTGTGGCTTATCGATTGGAGTTGCCAGAAAATGCACAGATACACCCTATTTTTCATGTATCCCAGTTAAAGGCATTTCACCCTAAACATACTCAAGTTTTTGCTGAGCTTCCCAAGGTGGCAAATTTGTCTGGTCCAGGGATTTGGCCTGAGGAAATTGTGGACAGAAGGTTGGTTCGGAGGGGTAATCATGCAGTACCTCAAGTGATGATTAAATGGTTAGGTTTGCCTGTTTCTTCAGCAACTTGGGAAGATTTTTATGTGGTCAAAAATAGGTTTCCTGATGCCCTCGCTTGGGGACAAGCAAGTTCTATGGGGGGGGGGGGGGGGAAATGTAACGACCGAAGTAGAGGTGAGTTTGGTGTAGTAGTAGATCTGGAGATCTATGTGGTTCTAGAAGCATTAGGGTTAATCTATGCCATTATGTGGATTTTCTTTGATTGTAATCTGGCCCATGTAATGGCCTATAAATACTTGTACTGATAAATTGTCAGAGATCACGAATTGAATAAGGAAGGATTAGCCACAAACCTGTCTACTTCTTCCTCGCCATCGAAGCTTACCAGGGAAGCTGTCGGTTCCTGCTGTCACGGCTCACGTCTAGGGTTTGGTGAACCCTAGGCCACGGGTCATGACACCATGTTGGAACCAATGCTGCCGTCGTTGGTATGAGCGTACGCCATCATCATTTCCACCACTATGTCTGGTAAGAAGTACCTGATTCGATTCGCGGTAGACTATAGTTCGTTTAGAACCTATCAGCTTTAGTAATCAAGTATTGGGGCGCCTGGGCATACTCGCCGGCCATGGCCACTGCTGCATGGGCTCGGCGCGCCGCTGCTCGATGACCGGCGAGGGGAGAAGACAAACCAGAGCTGTTGATTCATGGAATAATGGGTGGGATTAGGACCAGGTTATAGAGGATGAGGTCCGATCTTCCATGAGGTATGATATTTTGATTTGGTGGAGATCTCGATGTTGATGATCTAATGCTTCGAGCAAACGATTCCTCGCAATCACTACACCACTGCTTCGTTGGTTATCACCTGTGACACTTGGGTGACCTCGCCATGAAGGCTTATCCCCGGAAGCGCAATCAAGAACACCAGCAAGAACATGAAGAATGCAACCAAACCGTGTTGATTACGAGATGGGGTCTCACAAGCCGATGGCGGCGATACTGTTCGATGACAGAATAATCTAAGCAAAACCCACCCTAATGTGATGGCGGCTACTGAACAAATAGAGTATTAGGGCGTGTGTGACCCCTGGTCTTGCCCCTAATGGGCTTCGACGCGATACACTGGCCAACGGTCCAATAGACAGTGTCGCAACACTAAAACATAATTGTTTTGACAAGTCCTGTTGACTTCGAATGAATTTTAAGGTGGGACTAGTTGGATTGGTTAGATAATCTCTCTATCTTTCCAACCATATCTTGTCCGCCGCAATCGGAGTCCGGATGCATCATGGGCGTCAATTTTAGTACAGATTTGTTATGAAACCCGAGATGGAATCGCAGCCGAGTCAGACTCGATGTCCTTCCTGTTGTGGACGCCCTTGCTCCTCCTCCTCAACCCCTTGTCCTTTCCCAAGTCCTTGTTGGTCCTCTCCAAGGTTCCTAATCATCAAAACATCCATGGCCCCAAGCGTAAGATCTAAAACACAATTGACTAGGGAAGAATGTACCTAGATATTTAGCTGCCGTGCACGCGATCATGTTATCGATCCATACATTGTATGTATATAAGTGATGTCCTCATCATCCTCTCCCTCTTGAATTGGAGTCATCCTTGACTTGATCTCATCTTCCTCACCCATGTATGGCTTCAAATCTGAAATGTTAAAGGTGGGATTAACCCCAAAATCTAGAGGCAACTCAATTGTGTTTGCATTATCATTAATTTTTGCAAGAACTTCATAAGGCTCAACAACACATGGCATGAGTTTAGACTTTATCAAATCAGGAAACCTATCCTTTCTCAAATGAACCCACACCAAGTCACCTGATTCTAATTTTATTTCCTTCCTACCTTTACTAGCAGCAATACGATATTTTTCGTTCATCTTTTTCAATTTGCAAGTTAGTTGTTTCATGAAACTTAAGAATGAATTCAGAATGTTGTGTAGCATCCAAGTTCACTATTTCAGAAGTTGGTAAAGATAGTGTTGGGGGCCTTCGTCCTCCGAAGGTCCTCAAAAATGTAAATTAACAATGTCTTCCAAGCATGGTTTATGGACAGGTACCTTCGAACTCAGGTTAAAAGCATACACGATGAGAAGAGCATGATCGTGACGAAGGTTGCCGCTGCTCCGAAGTTACACATAAGGGAGCTTCGGCTCAATTACAGAAAAAGGAACCGACTTAAAGGGGAAAAGGCTATCTAGTCCTCATAGATTTTTTTATAAGTCAATAGTAAATGTAAAGGGCATGACTGTAATTTCTCACAGGCTGTGTCCTGTGCCTATAAATAGATGAACAGTACCCCCGTACTGTTCACGGTGACTTGTACTTGCTCGTGCGTCACGCTTGTACTTTTACTTTCTGTCAAGCCGAAGGTACATATGTAATTCCATATTGTTTCTATTTTTCCATGATAATATGATGAGGATGAATTGATAACACTGTATAATTATTCACGATGTCTCTTATATTTTATATGTTTCTCCTTTTATTAACATATACTCTCGACGATGAAGGTATGTCCTTCATGACCTTCGTCTGAAGATCATTATATCCTAAGGGAAATAATGCTTCGAAAGACGAAGGGCATTAACATTTAATATTTTTGTGTTTCCTTGTTCTTAATTCATAGCCCTTGAGAATAAGTCCCCAACATTGGCGCCCACCTCCGGTGAACCCTTTTCGACGACCTTCGGCAAGCACTGACCTTCATCATGCCGCCGAAGAAAGCTTCAGCACCAGGGACCGCTGCACTGCAGCCGCTGGACCCAAATCAAGAAACTCTTTCTCTTCGAGAGGCTCGAAGCCAGAAGAGGAAATCCACCAGTCCAACACTCCAGGAAGAGGAGTTGGACCAAGAGATCAGGGACATGGAGATCATCCATCAGCAAGTACAAAGGAAGAAAGAGAAGATGGCGCGACTGGCTGATCTTCAAAGGAAGATCGACGAAGCCACTAAAGAAGTGTGTCATCTTGTTCAAGATGAACAAGATCGAAGGCCCCAACACAGGGAGCTTCGTCAAGAAGGCTTATTCAACGAGGATGGATGGTATGATGATTTTAATCATGACGCCTTTACTTTTGATGATGCTTCTCCCTTGGCAGCAGAACTGCAGGCTACCCCATGGCCCCCATCATACAAGCCACCTCAGCTCCCCATGTATGATGGGCACTCAGATCCAAAGCAGTTTCTGATGAGGTACAAAGCAACTATATCTTCGTATGGGGGCAATACTGCAGTCATGGCGAAGTCCTTCGTCATGGCAGTCCGGAATGTAGCCCTAACATGGTATTCTTCTCTTCGGCCAGGGACTATCACGTCGTGGCAGAAGCTTAAGGACATGTTGATTGCCAGCTTCCAAGGCTTTCAAACGAAGCCGATCACAGCTCAGGCTCTGTTCCAATGCACGCAAGACCACGAAGAATACCTTCAGGCATATATACGAAGGTTCTTGCGACTAAGGGCACAAGCGCCTATAGTGCCCAATGAGATTGTCATTGAGGCCATGATTAAGGGCCTTCGGCCAGGACCTATGGCTCAGTACTTCGCCACGAAGCCCCCGCAAACTCTGGAGAAGCTGCTTCAGAAGATGGATGAGTACATCCGAGCTGACAACGACTTCCGCCAAAGAAGGGAGGAAGCTTACAGATTCTCCGAAATGACCAGGGGCTTCGGAGGAAGAATCCATCCGAGGCATGTCAGGTCAATCCATAACTCTACTCAAAGTGACGACAAAGGAAGTCAGTCTCAGAGGCCACAATATACCTCACAATCTTCGGGGCAACAGCAAAGCCCCTTCAGGCCACCAGCTCCAAAGGGCAGAGGCGTCAGGGGCTTCAGAGGAAGATTTGGGGATCAACCTAGAAAGATTTACTGCTTATTCTATGGTGAGGACAAGGGCCATACTACAAGAATGTGCCATGTCACCATTCAGAAGCAAAAGGAAATAGCAGAAGCCGAAGCTCGGTAGAACCAGCCGAAGCAGGTCTTACACACTACTTCGTGTCACTCTCCTTACATACCAGAGTATGTGAACAATCATCCTGCAGCTTATGTCGCTTTGGCTAGCCATTCACAGGCTTCCTGGCCACAACTCCCGCCTCCGCCACCACTACAACTGGCCTATTCCCGAAGCCAGCAGCCAAAAGGGCGCCAGCACTCTCAACAGCAACGGGAATTCACGGAGGAATCCGAAGCTCGCACAGTCAACAGTATTGTGCCAGAGTCAAAGCACATCTATAGAGAGATATCCTACCTCTGAAACATTTTTATGTTCATTGTCATTTTGTTTTTAATAAGGAACAATCAATGTAAGCCTAGTTTTAATTTCTTGTAATAGCTTCGCTTCTGTCAGAATGAAATATATCTTCTTCACAGACTTACGAAGCTCAAAAATTGCATAAGCTCAAAAGTCGTTCCTAAGGGAATGCAGAGCTAAAAATCGCAGTCCAAGTTTCACCAAAGCTACAAAAAGTCATTCCTAAGGAGCACAGCGTAAGTTTGCTGAAGCTACAAAAAGTCGTTCCTAAGGGAGCGCAGTGTAAGTTTTCTGCTCAAAAGTCGTTCCAAAGGGAATGCAGAGCCAAATACCGCCGAAATATAAGGCAAAGTGCGAAAAGTCAACGCGAAAAATACCACCGAATTAGAAGGCGAAGAAGTTCAAAAGACATTCCTAAGGGGATGCAGAACTTACACCGAAAAATAAGCGGTGAAGCCAAAAATAAGCGGCAAAGAGATTTTGATCGTTCCCAAGGGGACGCAGAGATTGTGTGTTTCAGCGTGGGTGTGTGTCTTCGGCATTAGCATCATTATTTGCATCATATCATCGCATCATCTCGTATAGCATCACATCATACATCATATCACACCAATGACACAAATTGGAAACGAAGTCAATCTTTGGAGAATGCTTTACAAAAATGAAAAGGTGCTAAGGCACAAAGTAAGCTGAGAATTACAACTTCGTCAGCTCTGATGTGGAAGAAGAGATCTTTTGTTTGCGAAGCATTGATGTTTTTACGGAGCTTGGATATTCTCTACAAAGCGTGGATATTCTCACGAAGCATAAATATTCTTCTTTACGAAGCATCAAAAGAAGGGAAGGTGTTTTTTCACCGAAGGCTCAAAAACGGTATGTACATAAAAGTTTTATGCATCGCAAAGAAGTAAATTGCAAAATATTTTGCATATTAGATTCAAAACTATACACATAAAATATAACAGACTTAGTTCAGCAAATGTTACATTAATAGCCTAAAAATGTTTTTACAATAACTACTATTCTTCCTTCAGAACCTTCTCTGCAACCTCGTTAAGCAATTTGTTAACAACTTCGTCAACAATAGCTTCGGCCATATTGATGATTTCTATTGCTTTCTTTGTTTCTGGGTCGGCCAGTGGGTCGAACGGCTCTGGTGGAGGAGGTAATTCAGCAGCGGTAGAAAACATCAATTAGTTCGAAGTCACGAAAACAAACGACAAAGCTAGAGGCCATTAAATGATACCTATCCGTCTCTCGCGTTCGGCAGCTTCATCAGCTTTTTTGCCGCTTCTCGAGCGTCATGAATATCTTTTTCACTTTTCTTCATTATTTCGTGAGCCATTTCTCGGCCGCCATTTTCCCAGATGTCAGTGTAAAATTTCCCGCCCACCAAGCTTGCTTCAGCTGAGTGATCTTTTGTGTCATCCACGGAGAAGGCAGCTTCGGCCTGGGCTAGGGTTTTCACATGATCGCAACCCTCCTTCTCCAGGATGGCTGGAATTCCTCTTGCACCGGAGAACGCACAGACATCCCCGCGATCACTTAAAATTTCCTCAAAAGCTTCGGCTTCTCCGCTTATCCACTCGATAACACCCTCAGGGTCGCCTCATATGAAGTTATCTTCGTTTGAATAGGTGCCCACATTGGCAAAGCTAGTCTTTATCTTCTCCATGCAGCCCAAAGATTTTTCAAAACATCTTTCCTTGGATGCGCGAAGTTCTTCAACTGTCTTTTCTAAATAGTTTTTCCAATATTCGCTGGCATCTCGGTTAGCTTCAGCGACGACACACTTGTCTTTGGCCTCTGCTAATTGTTTCCGAAGGTCTTCGATTTCATTCTTTTGGACCTCAGCTTGAGCTCTGGAACTAGCTTCGTTTTCTTTTACTTTGTTTACCAATGAAATTAATATCTTGTCTTTTTCAAGGCCTTCGTTCCTTATTTCAATCAACTCCGAACGAAGGTTGTTCAGAGCCATTGTATGCCCTTCATCTTCAATGTTTTTCTGTGCTCTAAGGGCATTGCTAAGGATTAAGCCCTGCAATAGGAGGACTGGATTAAATATAAGCAAATGAAACAATTCGTTTTCAAATATAAAATTAACTTTTATACCTTTATGCTATTATATGCTAAACTGTCAGCCAATTCATCCTTTGATAATACTGAGAGGCCATCTTCTAGCTTTGGAAATCCGAAGCTTCTACCTATCTCCCGGCAGACGGATATCTCTTTGTTATCCGGGAGGCAGTACAAAAAGTCTTCTTCTCCACTGCCATTGAACACTAATGCCCCCTTCGGGTATTTCAGTTTTTGGGCATAATGTTGAGCTTCTCGTTCTTCTTCCTTAGAGAGTTCCTTGCCCGAAGCATGGCAGATGATGTAATCAATGCTCTCTTTTAAAGCTTCGGGAGCGGGAGTGGCAACCTTTTTAGGCGAAATTTGCTCTGTGGTCTTTTCTTCTGTTGCCTTTTCTTCAATTTCCGCAGGCTTTTTCTCAGCAGGCTTTGAAGGCCCATCTTCGGTACCAGCTTGGATTACTGCAGCTTTAATTTCGATCGGCTTTGTTTCAGCTTCGGTTTGCGCTTTCGAAGCCTCGACAGTCTTCCTTGAAGGAGTAGAGTTCAAAGTCTTTACTGTTTCTAACACATCTAGTACATTTGCCATCCTTCTCTTGGGAGTTGCGACAGAACCTTTTTGTGCCTTCGGCGCTGTTACATCTGATGAAGGGCTTAAAATTTCTAACACTTTTTCTTCTCCAATATTTGACTCTTCAGCCTTACCCTTATCAGTCTTCGTCCCAGCTAGCTCAGCTGAGGGTAGCTTCGACATTGTAGTTGGCTCTTCAGTCCTTTGCGCAGGAGGAGCAGTTTCTTTTGATTCAGCAGCTGAAGAGGCCTCCCCGCCAAACTCAGGCACCACGGCCGGTTCAATATAGCGTGGCTGGTGGGTAAGCACCTTCATCTTTTTGCTCGCAGCCTTCGGCACAGGATCAGCCGAGGCGGCCACAGCAGTAGCTTTCCTCTTCTTCCCTTGCCCCCGCAACAGGTAGCGGTAGTCGGGGTAGACGAAGCCAATAGCGTTAAAAACTCTGTTCAATCTCTTTTTTCCCCAGCCTCCGAAGGCTGTGGATAACGCATTGTCTTCCACCTTGGAATATGATCCAAGCAGTTCATCACTTGTAACTTCGATGCATTTTAGCTAGTCATCGTATGGTTCATCGAATTTATCCCCATATCTAAATGTATACTTCAGCCGGACCAGTTCACCTTCACTAGATTCGGTGATGGTCTCCTTCGGCATTTCCCAGCTCTCTACAAGCGGCCATACTCTGAATGCTATGTGCTCTTGAATCAAATCTCTCGAACCAATAAAGAAGCAGACAGTACCAAATGCCTTCTGACATGCTTCAGTGGCTTCGTCAATTTCAACCTTCGGCCTTCGGAGGCCGAAGCGGGACCAAATGGGGCGCATAATAACTTCCTTAATATCTTCTCTTGCCTTCAAGTCATTCTTCACGTAAAACCATTCCTCCATCCAGGCCCCGGGCCACCTTTTCCGGAATGTTGGCACCAGGAAGCTTGCGTTGGGGCGGGTGGTAAATCCATAACAGCCAACGTTGTTGTGATATTGTTCTTTGCCCATGGCCTTCGTCTCATATACAAGTTCGTGCATGCTGCAAAAGCATTTTGCGCTAGGCTCTAGTCCCTAGCTTCTCACAGCCCAAATAAAAATCCCCATTCTAATAATGGCTTCGGGGGTTATCTGATGAAGGTAAATCTGATAAATTTTCGACACTTCAACTACAAACCTGCTCAGTGGAAACCGAAGCCCAGCTTTGAAGAAACTTCGGTAAATCACAACTTCGTCTTCCTCGGGGGCAGGGACGTTGTTGTCTCCACCAGCTCTAACAATAGACATATCCTGAAAGTACCTTCCTCTCGTATTGTCAAGATGCCTTTGTTTAATTGTTGATTTCCCATAAATTGTGTGACTTGGCCTCCACGGCCGATCCTCAGAGTCTTCTCCCCCGCTTTCAGTATCATAATCATCACTGTCGCCGGTATCTTCAGACAGGCCTTCCAGTATTTCCTTAGTAATCTTCTCTGTATTTGATTTTGCCATTGACTCGATAAACCCAGCTATGTAGGGATTTGCAGCCTTCTTTTCCTCAAAGAGCTTCTCCTCTTCAGTTAGCTTCGTCTCAGCAGCAACCTTCTTGTCTTGAGACATCTTTTCCTTCGGAAATGGCAAAAATGTGTCTTTTAAACCGAAGCTCAGGAACCTTGAGAAACTAGCAAGCGTTAGTGAGCAAGAGCTATAAAATTGAGAAAACAAAGCAAATGGCACAAGCAGCGTACCAAATGTGGTTGGTGCGAGTTCTTATTTATACGCTCGGCACGCTCCAAATTGGAGGGTCCCGTGTGTCATTGACTGTTGCTATTCTAGCAAAGGGAAGGTGTTTTTTTGGACCTTCGGCTTAAGGCCTTCGTCCATGTCGCAGTCTGAATTCGTTACCTTAAACAAATTAATACTGCGAGGGGCTACTGTTGGGGGCCTTCGTCCTCCGAAGGTCCTCAAAAACGTAATTTAACAATGTCTTCCAAGCATGGTTTATGGACAGGTACCTTCGGACTCAGGTTAAAAGCATACACGATGAGAAGAGCATGATCGTGACGAAGGTTGCCGCTGCTCCGAAGTTACGCGCAAGGGAGCTTCGGCTCAATTACGGAAAAAGGAACCAACTTAAAGGGGAAGTCTATCTAGTCCTCATCGATTTTTCTATAAGTCAATAGTAAATGTAAAGGGCATGACTGTAATTTCTCACAGGCTGTGTCCTGTGCCTATAAATAGATGAACAGTACCCCCGTACTGTTCACGCTGACTTGTACTTGCTCGTGCGTCACGCTTGTACTTTTACTTTCTGTCAAGCCGAAGGTACATATGTAATTCAATATTGTTTCTATTTTTCAATGATAATATGATGAGGATGAATTGATAACACTGTATAATTATTCACGCTATCTCATATTTTATATGTTTCTCCTTTTATTAACATATACTCTCGGCGATGAAGGTATGTCCTTCATGACCTTCGTCTGAAGATCATTATATCTTAAGAGAAATAATGCTTCGAAGGACGAAGGGCATTAATATTTAATATTTTTGTGTTGCCTTGTTCTTAATTCATAGCCCTTGAGAACAAGTCCCCAACAGATAGCAAATCAATTGGAGTGCGAGGATTAAAATCGTATACTACCATAAATGGACTAAGCTTGGTTGTGGAATGAATGGATCTATTATAAGGAAACTCAATATGTGGCAAACATTCCTCCCACAACCTCAAATTATCTTCTAAAACAGCCTGCAACATAGTAGATAAAGTTCGATTAACAACCTTTGTTTGCCCATCAGTTTGAGGATGACAAGTAGTATAAAATAGCAACATTGTTCCCAATTTAAACCACAAGGTTCTCCAAAAATTGCTTAAAAACTTAGCATCCCTATCAGAAACAATAGTATTTGGCACACCATGAAACCGCACAATCTCAGTGAAGAATAAATCAGCAACATGCGAAGCATTATCGGTTTTGTGATAGGGTACAAAATGTGCCATCGTGGAGAAACAATCGATAACCACAAAAACGTTATCACTCCGCCTCTTTGTTCTACACAAGCCCAAAAAAAGTCCATAGAAACAGGAGGAGGCATATAAAGACCATATGGGTTAAGTTGGGACTTAGCTTTATTGCACGTGGTGCAACGCGAGACATAGCGCTCAACATCACGGTGCATCCAAGGCCAATAGAAGTGAGTGGACAGCACATTCTCAGTCTTCTTAACACCAAAATATCCCATCAAGCCACCCCCATACGCTTCATGCAAGAGTAGAAGACGAACAAAGCTAGCTGAAACATACAACTTGTTAGCATGGTAGAGAAGGCTTTCACACAACATAAAGTTTTGCCACATTCTTCCCTCTCTGCAATTTTTAAAAGCATCTTTAAAGTCGAAATCATCAGCATATAATCCCTTTATAGTCTCCAAACCAAAGATTTTATGATTAAGTTGGGATAACATAGTATAACGTCTAGACAAAGCATAAGCAATCACATTATCCTTTCCTTTTTTATGCTTAATAATATAAGGAAAAGATTCTATGAATTCAATCCATTTAGCATGACGTTTGCTTAGATTAGATTGTCCCTTAAGATACTTCAAAGATTCATGATCCGAATGTATGACAAATTCTTTAGACTATAGATAATGTTGCCAAGTTTATAAAACTTGTACTAAAGCATATAGTTCTTTGTCATATGTAGAATAATTTAGAATTGGACCATGCAATTTTTCACTAAAGAAAGCAACAAGTTTACCTCCTTGGATGAGCACTCCTTCAATCCCAATGCGGCTCGCATCACACTCAAGCTCAAATGTCTTGTCAAAATCAGGAAGTTGCAGCAGCAGTGCTTGTGTGAGCTTCGATTTGAGGGCATCAAAAGCTTGTTGTTGTGCTGGTCCCCAATGAAATGACACTCCATTCTTTGTCAACTCGTGGAGAGGTGCCACAATGGTGCTGAAATCCCGCACAAATCACCTGTAGAATCCTACAAGAGCAAGAAAACTCTGAACCTGCGTAACCGTGGTCGAAAGTGACTAACTCGTGATGACAACAATCTTTGCCTCATCCATCTCATTGCCCTGCGATGTCACAACATACCCTAGAAAAGACACATGATCGGTGCTAAAGATGTACTTCTCAAGGTTACCAAATAAATGTGCATTATGCAAGACATAAAAACAACACGTAAGTGTTTAATATGATCATCATGAGACTTGCCGTAGATAAGAATATCATCGAAATAAACCACCACAAATTTACCAATGAAAGCACGTAAAACCTCGTTCATCAATCTCATGAAGGTGCTAGGTGCATTAGTTAACCCAAAAGGCATGACTAACCACTCATAAAGACAGAACCTAGTTTTAAATGCAGTTTTCCATTCATCACCTAAAATCATACAAATATGGTGGTATCCACTACGCAAGTAAAATTTTGAGGAAATAATAGAACTACTTAATTCATCAAACATGTCATCCAATCTAGGAATAGGATACCAGTACCGAATTGTGATGTTATTAATGGCTCTACAATCAACACACATGCACCAAGTGCCATCTTTCTTATGAACCAAAAGAACAGAAATAGAACAAGGACTAAGGCTCTCATGAATGTACCCGTGCTCCAGAAGGTCCTGGACCTAGCGCTGAATCTCCTTAGTCTCCTCAGGGTTGGTCCTGTAGGCAGCATGGTTGGGCAAACTCGCCCCTAGAATAAAATCAATCTTGTGCTCAATGCCTCACACAGGTGGTAATCCAGGGTGTATCTCCGAGGGAAACACATCCATATATTCCTACAGAAGGTTTGCAACAGCCGGTGGCAAAGCAATGGATGTATCATCAATGGAATACAAAGCTTTTTTTGCATACTAAGGCATAGCAAAGTCCAGCAGAGGCATGTAACTTATCTAGATCATATCTAGTAGCTAGCAATGAAGGAGTTTTTAACTTAATATGTTGCTGATTTTCAGAGTTCACAACACCTTTTTGCATAGCATTAGTCTTTTTCTCATGTTCAAAGTGGACAATTTCAGTGGGAGTCATAGGAAGCAACACAATTTTCTTTCCCTTATGCATAAAAGTATATTTATTAGATCTACCATGGTGAATAGAATTAATATCAAACTCCCAAGAACGTCCCAATAAAATAGAGCAAGCATCCATAGTCACCACATCGAAATCAGCAAAGTCATGGTAAGAGCCGATTGAAAAGTGCACCCTTACTGTTTGTGTTAGCTTGAACTTACCGCTATTGTTAAACCATTGAATGTGATAAGAATGGGGATGCTCTCGTGTGGTCAAGCCAAGCTTCTTAACCATCTCAACATTCACCAAGTTGTTGCAGCTACCACCGTCAATGATGGTATGTACATGTCAGTCCGTAACGATGAGTAACATGTTGAAGAGGTTGTGGCACCGTCTATTATCATCATCGCCTACCGTTGCGCTCAAAGCTCACTGCACAATCAAGGTCTTATAGGTCTCTGTCGCTACTATACTAAGAACCTCTTCATTACCATCATCAGTCCCTGCAATGTTAGCTCCAATAGTATCTTCTTCTTCAACATTAGAAGCACTAACATACCCACCATCACTGGTAGCAATGTATGCTCGTTTGCTAGGGCAATCTCGCTGCATATGGCCAAGTCCCTGGCAGCGATGGCTCTTGATGTCGGAGGAGTGGCCTGTGGAAGATGTGGTCGTAGCAGGTTTTACTGTAACACCCGAAGGCACCAAGGACTTACTGTTGTTGTGTCCCTATGATTCCGAAGGTGCGGTGCTGTGTGTGTCACCCGAAGAGGATGATGCCTTGGCTGGTGCCGATGGCTGTCGTGGCATGAAGGTGCTTCTCCTCCGCTGTTGGCGACCCTGCAATTTCTTTTCTGCCAACATAGAAAGATGGAACAAGCATTGTATGGAATGATACTCTTTATAATCAATAATATCCTAGATGTCCCGCCTCAATCCCCCCTAAAACCTAACCATTTGATCCTCCGGATCCTCAACTACCCCACATCACAACATACCTTTCTGAAGCTCTTGGTAGTATTCCTGCACACACATGTCTCCCTAATCTAATCGTTGCAATTTTTTCTAAAGATCATGTCTATAAGAAGGGGGAACAAAGCGAGCTCGCATCTCCTCTTTTAATGCATTCCATGTATGTGGTACAACACATGTGTTAACAAGTTCATTCCACCAAATGATAGCAAAATCTTTAAATTCACTAGTGGCTTGTCTAACCCTATGTTGCTCAGGAACAAGATGGGAATAAAAATTTTGTTCTACCGTCATCTCCCAGTCTAAGTAAGCTTCAACATCATAAGAACCAATGAACATTGGAATAGAGAACATAATCTTAGCATATGGATCATTGTCTATTTTAGGATTATAATGACGACGTCTACCATTTCCTCCCATACCTTGTCGATTATGTGCGAGGCATCGTTGCAGCGATGCATCAACATCTCTGTCATTGTCGTCCTCTGTAGGAGAGAGCACTACTGCACCAACAACTGGGGCTTCAGCTTGTAGTGGGGAATGAGCCTCCAGCACGTCCATGCATGTAACAAGTTCAGCAACTCATTGATTAAGATGCTCATAGGATGTCGCTGTGTAGTCCTGGTGTTTTTTGAAAGCTTCAGTCATCGCGCACATCATCTCCTTCAATTCTAGCTAGGAGACACACTCATCATCGTTAAGCTTAGGATCCATCTCCTTGTCTATTTTGTTCTTTGGTCCTGTCATTGTTAGCACAAAATAGAGACAAAAAGGCAACAAACAAACAGTGTGAACCCTACAACTATCTCTCAGGGTGTGGTGGTGGAACACAAGTTATGAAAGCGTCTTACCCCACTCTTATAAGGTTCTTACCGGCACTGCAGGTGGCAAACGGTGATCGGTGTGACTGTCCAAAAAGCATGGGTGTGATTGCAAAGGAGGACCTGTTCTGCTCGAGAGAAAGGTAGAGCTTTGGGAATGCTGACTACATATATATATATATATATATATATATATATATATATATATATATATATATATATATATATATATATATATATATATATGTGTGTGTGTGTGTGTGTGTGTGTGTGGCACACAAGTCAGTAACAAATAGCAATGCTGATTAAGTGTTCCAAGTACTCGTCCTAGTTACTGGCCTACAAAATATATTAGAACAGTGGGACCAAGGTACAAGAAAGGAGTAACAAGTACCTAGTTACAACAAGGAAACAAGTTGGGAGCAAATTAATCACAGAGGTGCACAGAACAATGACGTTTCTGCTTATGTGCTACTCTTTTTCTCTTTTCCCTGATTTTTGCTTTAGTCATTGTTTTTTTTGCGATTTTCTTCTTTTCAAATATTTTTTAATATTTTTCTCTTTTGCAGCAGCACATAAGAAGGAAACACACCAAGTTTTAGATTTTTTTTACACAAAGACGCTTCCTCTGCAATTTCTGCAAGTTTGCCCTAAGATCAGATTAAATGTTTGGAAAATGAGAACTCCTATTTCCAAGCCAAATTTGGGGATTTTAAAAACGGCGAATCCGACATAGCTAGATAGAATCAGATGCGAAATTTAATTCTATGCGATTTGAAAAAAATGGGCTCGATTCGAGTTCCGAGGCGAAAGTTATGGCCGTTTTAAGTTTGGAGTATGAATCAGGGTTTTTAGCGAGGCACTGGAAGGGTGGGGGTGGTTATGTGGGTATGGTCGATTTGGGTGATTGAGTCGGTTTATCGAGATTGAGTTAGTGGAATGATAGTGGATGGTGATGACCAAACTGACCAAAAAAAATCTAACCCAACAACCTAATTAGGGTTGTTGACGAGGCAAATGAAGGGTGAATAGGGTCGGTTTTGTGTAGGACGATTTTGTGGATGGATTGGTTTATCGAGATTGAGTTTGTTGGGTGACAGCGGATGGTAATGATCAAACTGACCTAAAACAAATCTAAACTAGTAATAAGACCTTGACCTAGGACACAAACTCAAAACTGTGGACTCCAAAACTGAATTGTGCAAATGCTAAGGCGATAGTTTTAGGTCGGGATAAATGGATTGTAATTTTTTTGGCTTTTTTGTGGGTTATAGGACAAAAAAATGAATCGAAAGGTAAGATTATACCTCACGGGCAACCTGAATCTTGATACCACTTGATAGAGGACGAGGCCCGATCTTTCGTGAGGTACGATAACTTGATTGGGTGGAGATCTCGACGTTGATGATCCAAGGCTCCGACCGAATGACTCGTCATGATACGACCACACCATTAAGCAACACATTACAACCCCCAAGTCATACTACATCAACTCAAGTACAACCAACATCATCACCAACCCAAGTCTTTGATGGACCAATTACACGTAGCCGAGCTAAGAAGCTACAACAAGAGGTACACGCGCTACTTTTTGAATTTCAATTAAACACTAATGAGAACTTTATTGCTACCTAAGTCGTGTATGTTGATATTACTTAGGTTCACCAAAGAGGAAGGACAAAACATATCAAAGGCGAATCAGCAAGAAGAGCTATGTCCGAGTTAGTCCAACGCTACAGAACCGTCCATAAGAAACAACCATATCTTTTGATTCCCAAAAGCTATGAAGGCCCATTTTGGAAAGCTCTTGAAGTCTAGATTCCAATTCTTCTAAGGCCGACTTAATCAAATCTACCAGAAAGTCAACAGTCTGTTTGATGACCAAGTTTTCGTATTAAACTGCATCATTCTACGAAGTTTCATTAAGCATGCTATACATGGTGAGAAAGCTTATCAAGTCAGCTTTCCAACGCATCTAGCCCCACCTCATTTGGAGATTCCAAGGAGAAGTTATTATCAAAATACTAAAGGCTGCGCAGAAGTCAAACAACCATACGGAAATCAGCTCTGCAGAACTCCCGAAGAGGCTCCTTCACATTAGCACGTGAAAATACTTTTGTTTCGTGTTTATACCTCTCTAAGGCTGGTTGTTACTAGTATAAATACCCCCCTATGTCTATGATGTAAAGCAACTTTTGATAATCTAAAAACAGAACCCTTTTGTTTAGTTGTGTGCTAACAAATATTGAGAGTGATCTCTACCCCTTTGCTCTTGTGAATTCCTTCGCGGGATTGCAGAAGCGACGGCTTCATCTGCTCCCAAGTGGTGCTCCTACTCCCTTCGAGGTCTCCTCGATTGATTGTAGGCTGTGTTGGTTGGTTCTTTGAGAGTGTGGTTGGGCAAATCCTCGATTCAGGTTGCCGATCAAAGACGGTGGTTGGCTTCGAGTTTTATTTGTCAGGTTGCACTAGTTATCGCTGCTTGCAGCAAGTTATCTTGGCTTCTTCGAAGCTAGTTATATGAAGATCGATCCTACGTCGTGAAGATCGAGCATCGTGATGCATCATCTGGTATCAAAGCCTTAGTTGCCACGGTAGGATTCTTTACCCTTAGCTACATATATTTTGTGTTCGTCCTATCCACTAAAAAGCCATAAAATATTTTTGCCATAGCCCTTTGTTTCAATCTGTTGTTCCAGTGAGTTTTGTTAAGTTTCAGTCCTTAGAGTCTTTGTTTGGTTACTGGTCACTCTATCCTTTGTGTTTCCTTTGAGCCTCTTATATATATCTGAAAATATCCACACAAAAAAATCTGAAAACCCTCATCATTTCGTTCGCGTTAACTTTGATCATATTTAAGTTATAACTGCTTGTTGAGTTCTTTGTTAAATATTATAAAGTGTGCAATATCATATCAGATCTCTGTGTTTAGTTCTATAAAAAAGAGTATAAAAAAGAGAAGAAAGAAAAGTACCAAAAAAGTGTTGAACAAGATTGTGAAAGAAAAGTAGAACAATCAGTTTGTTTATGTGCACAAGTGCTGAAAGTTCATCAAGTTGTTCAACCAGTTTGCTATTGTCATTTGGTGCAAAATTTTGGTTGGGTCTGATCGCAACACTTGCATTCCAACCATACTCCTTGATTTGCATCAAATCTGAAAATTCTTTGCGCGTGTGTTTGATCTACTTACATCACTCGTATCTTGTGGTCAGCACTAGGCAGTGAACTTCTAGTTGGATGATTATTTAACTTTACAACAACTAGAATTCAGATTGCATTCCTTGTTTACTATTCTCCACCAAGCTCCACATATAAGCCATCGTAACCGGTACTCTGGTCTTGTATTCGCTTAACCATCACTTTATTGTTACCACCACACATTTTTCTTGGAACCCACAGGGACCTCATAAGAGCTTTGGTTGGTAAGAGTGGTGAGATTGTGAGATTATATATAGCTTCATATTCCACCTATATTTTTTTGCCTTGTCGCCACTAATTTCGCACGAAGATGGATCCCTGAGAGCACCTAGAGGGGGGGGGGGTGAATAGGTGATCCTGTAACACTTCAAAACTTAAGCCACAAAACTTGGTTAATTGTTAGCACAATAATTGCCAAGTGGCTAAAAAGGAATCTTCAACAAAACACAATAACCAACAAGATCAATCACAGAGATGGCACGGTGGTTATCCCGTGGTTCGGCCAAGACCAACGCTTGCCTACTCCACGTTGTGGCGTCCCAACGGACGAGGGTTGCAATCAACCCCTCTCAAGCGGTCCAAAGACCCACTTGAATACCACGGTGTTTTGCTTGCTTTTTCTCAATCCCGTTTGCGAGGAATCTCCACAACTTGGAGCCTCTCGCCCTTACACTTGAAATTCACAAAGAACACGGAGCAAGGGAGGGATTAGCAACGCACTCAAGACAAGAAATCACAGCAACACCACGCAAACAAGTCGCAACGAGAGCTCACAACACAACTCAATGAGTTCACCACTCAACTAGAGCTCCAATTGCTATTGCAAAGAATCAAAGGCGCGGAGTCGATGTCTTGGTGCTTAGGGATGCTTAGGAGATGCTTGGTGTGTTCCTCCATGCGCCTAGGGATCCCTTTTATAGCCCCAAGGCAGCTAGGAGCCGTTGAGAGCAATCTTGGAAGGCTGATCTTGCCTTCTGTCGACTGGCGCAACGGACAGTCCGGTGCACACCGGACATGTCCGGTGCCCGATTTCTTTCCATAAACAGCGTAGTCGACCGTTGGCAGGCTGAGAGCCGTTGGCGCCCTGGACATGTCCGGTGCCTTTTTCTAGCCGTTGGCTCGGCCACGTGTCCCGCGCAGATTGCGCGGCCGACCGTTGGCCCGACCGACCGTTGGCTCACCGGACAGTCCGGTGCACACCGGACAGTCCGGTGAATTATAGCCGTACGTCGCCGGTGAAATCCCGAGAGCGGCCACTTCGCTCGAGCCAGCCTGGCGCACCGGACAGTGTCCGGTGCACCACCGGACAGTCCGGTGCTCCCAAACTCAGCAAAGTCTTGGCTGCTTGAGCCAAGGCATTTTCAATTGGATTTTTCCTGTTTCCAGCACTTAGACACAATACATTAGTCCATAAAACAATGTACTAAGTCTGAGAAACATACCTTTATCCTTGATTTGTACTTTGTCCACCTTTTTACACTTAGGTACTTGTGTTGGACACTAAATCACCCAAAATACTTAGAAATGGCCCAAGGGCACATTTCCCTTTCAATCTCCCCCTTTTTGGTGATTTATGCCAACACAACATAAAGCAAGTAGAACAAGTACGAAATCAATTCCAATAAGAACTCAAAATTGTTTTTATTCAATTTTGACATATATGGATCATTCTTTGCCACCACTTGGTTTGTTTTTGCAAATCACACTCAAATTCCTATCTCTAAGTCAAATCCACTTGTAGAGATAAAAAGAGAGGTATTCCAATGAAATTTGATCAAGGTTTTAAAAAACTCCCCCTTTTTCCCATAATCAACACTTCTCCCCACAAGAGGCCAACTTTGGACATAAGAGACAAATAAAAGAGTTTTGACAAACCAAAAGCTCTAATCTACTAATTTTCAAAAATTCTCAAGTGGTAGCTGATCCATCTATTGCTTTGGCCTTTATTTTCTCCCCCTTTGGCATCAAGCACCAAAACAGGATCAATCTTGGCCCTTAAACCCCATTGCCTCACCAAAATCTTTAAATAAGAACGCAAAGGCAATAAGAGTACATGAGATGAACTTGGAATAAGTTACCCTCTCATCGGAGTGCAGTGGAAGTCTTTCATGGTCCAAGTCCACCTTTTCCCTTTCAAACCTCCTTTGAGACTAAAACAAACAAACTCAAGCATATGGTTAGTCTCAAAGGGTCAAGTTGTAACACAACTCCCCCTAAATATGTGCATCACTTGCACAAGGACTTGTGAGGTCCGGGAAGTGTTTGTACAACTTGAGCACCATAGTAAACAACAAAATGCATACGGAACATGATCAAAGGCATAAACACATGTATGCTACAATTCAATCCAAGTTCCGCGAATCTAAGATATTGAGCTCACTACGCAGCCTGCAAAAGGTCTTCTCATCTAGAGGCTTGGTAAAGATATCGGCTAGCTGGTTCTCGGTGCTAACATGAAACACTTCGATATCTCCCTTTTGCTGGTGGTCTCTCAAAAAGTGATGCCGGATGTCAATGTGCTTTGTGCGGCTGTGCTCAACAGGATTTTCCGCTATTTGGATAGCACTCTCATTGTCACATAGGAGTGGGACTTTGCTCAGATTGTAGCTAAAGTCCCGGAGGGTTTGCCTCATCCAAAGTAGTTGCGCACAACACTGTCATGCGGCAACGTACTCGGCCTCAGCGGTGGATAGGGCAACGGAAGTTTGTTTCTTAGAGTTCCACGACACCAGGGATCTTCCTAAGAATTGGCACGTCCCCGATGTACTCTTCCTATCGACCTTACATCCAGCATAGTCAGAATCTGAATATCCAATCAAGTCAAAGTTAGACCCCTTTGGATACCAGATCCCGAAGCAAGGCGTAGCGACTAAATATCTAAGAATTCGCTTCACGGCCACTAAGTGACACTCCTTAGGATCGGATTGAAATCTAGCACACATGCATACGCTAAGCATAATATCCGGTCTACTAGCACATAAATAAAGCAAAGAACCTATCATGGACCGGTATGCTTTTTGATCAACGGACTTACCACCTTTGTTGAGGTCGGTGTGTCCGTCGGTTCCCATCGGCGTCTTGCCGGGCTTGGCGTCCTTCATCCCAAACCGCTTTAGCAAATCTTGCGTGTACTTCGTTTGGAAGATGAAGGTGCCGTCCTTGAGTTGCTTCACTTGGAACCCAAGGAAGTAGTTCAACTCGCCCATCATCGACATCTCGAATTTCTGCGTCATAACCCTACTAAACTCTTCACAAGACTTTTGATTAGTAGAACCAAATATTATGTCATCGACATAAATTTGGCACACAAAAAGATCACCATCGCACGTCTTAGTAAAAAGAGTTGGATCGGCTTTCCCGACCTTGAAAGCATTAGCAATTAAAAAGTCTCTAAGGCATTCATACCATGCTCTTAGGGCTTGCTTAAGTCCATAGAGCGCCTTAGAGAGCTTACACACGTGGTCGGGGTACCGTTCATCCTCGAAGCCAGGGGGTTGCTCCACGTACACCTCCTCTTTGATCGACCCGTTGAGGAAAGCGCTCTTCACATCCATTTGGTACAACCTGCGACTTGGGCATAACCTTTTGCCACAAGCCGAGCCTTGTTCCTTGTCACCACCCTGTGCTCGTCCTGTTTGTTGCGGAACACCCACTTGGTTCCCACAACATTTTGCTTGGGGCGAGGCACCAGTGTCCAAACTTCATTGCGCTTGAAATTGTTGAGTTCCTCCTGCATGGCCAACACCCAGTCCAGATCTAGCAAGGCCTCTTCTACCCTGAAAGGCTCAATAGAAGAGACAAAAGAGTAATGCTCACAAAAATTAACTAATCTTGAACGAGTAGTTACTCCCTTGCTAATATCACCCAATATCTGGTCGACGGGATGATTCCTTTGAATCGTCGCTCGAACTTGGGTTGGAGGTGCCTGAGGTGCTTCTTCCTCTTCAATTTGAACATCCTGTGCTCCCCCTTGATCATGCGCCTCCACTTGAGGTACCTGTTCGTCATCTTGGGTTGGGGGATGCACCATAGTTGAGGAAGACAGTTGATCTTGCTCCAAATGTTCCTGAGGCCGTACATCTCCAATCGCCATGGTGCGTATCGCGGCCGTTGGAACGTCTTCTTCATCTACATCATCAAGATCAACAACTTGCTCTCTTGGAGAGCCATTAGTCTCATCAAATACAACGTCGCTAGAGACTTCAACCAAACCCGATGATTTGTTGAAGACCCTATACGCCTTTGTATTTGAATCATAACCTAATAAAAACCCTTCCACGGCTTTGGGAGCAAATTTGGAATTCCTACCCTTCTTCACTAGAATGTAGCATTTACTCCCAAATACACGAAAGTACGATACATTGGGTTTGTTACCAGTTAGCAGCTCATATGAAGTCTTCTTGAGGAGGCGGTGAAGGTAGACCCTATTGATGGCGTGGCAAGCCGTGTTCACGGCTTCCGACCAAAAGCACTCGGGGGTCTTGAACTCTCCAAGCATAGTCCTTGCCATATCTATGAGCGTCCTGTTCTTTCTCTCTACCACACCATTTTGCTGAGGTGTGTAGGGAGCGGAGAACTCGTGCTTGATCCCCTCCTCCTCAAGGAACTCCTCCACTTGAAGATTCTTGAATTCGGACCCGTTGTCGCTCCTTATCTTCTTCACCTTGAGCTCAAACTCATTTTGAGCTCTCCTTAGGAAGCGCTTGAGGGTCACTTGGGTTTCAGACTTATCCTGCAAAAAGAACACCCAAGTGAAGCGGGAAAAGTCATCAACAATAACTAGACCATACTTACTTCCTCCTATGCTCAGATAGGCGACGGGTCCGAAGAGGTCCATATGTAGCAGCTCTAGAGGTCTTGACGTGGTCATCACATTCTTGCTGTGATGTGCTCCTCCCACTTGTTTACCTGCTTGACAAGCTGCACAAGGTCTATCTTTTTCGAAATGAACATTGGTTAGACCTATCACATGTTCTCCCTTTAGAAGCTTGTGGAGGTTCTTCATCCCCACATGTGCTAAGCGGCGATGCCACAACCAGCCCATGCAAGTCTTAGCCATTAAGCATGCATCTAGACCGGCCTCTTCTTTTGCAAAATCAACTAAGTAAAGTTTGCCGTCTAGTACACCCTTAAAAGCTAGTGAACCATCATATCTTCTAAAGACAGATACATCTATATTTGTAAATAAACAGTTATATCCCATATTACATAATTGACTAACAGATAGTAAATTATATCCAAGACTCTCCACTAGAAACACATTAGAAATAGAGTGCTCATTGGATATTGCAATCTTGCCTAAACCTTTCACCTTGCCTTGGTTCCCGTCACCGAATATGATTGAATCTTGGGAATCTTTATTCTTGACGTAGGAGGTGAACATCTTCTTCTCCCCCGTCATATGGTTTGTGCATCCGCTGTCGATAATCCAGCTTGAACCCCCGGATGCATAAACCTGCAAGGCAAATTTAGGCTTGGGTCTTAGGTACCCAACTCTTGTTGGGTCCTACAAGGTTAGTCACAATTTCCTTAGGGACCCAAATGCAAGTTTTATCACCCTTGCATTTTGCCCCTAATTTCCTAGCAACTATCTTCCTATCCTTTCTACAAATAGCAAAGGAAGCATTCAAAGCATGATAAATTGTAGAGGGACCATTCATAACTTTCCTAGGAGCATGAGCAAAATTCTTTCTAGGCACATGATGAATATTTTTCCTAGGTATATCTCTATAATGCATATAGGAAGAACTAGAAGCATACATAGCATAAGAATCATAGGCATGTGAATCAAAAGCATTACAACTCCTATGAGTTTGTCTTCTATTATTGTACATAAAAGCATGGTTCTTTTTAGTACTACTTGCCATAGGGACCTTCCCTTTCTCCTTGGCGGAGATGGGAGCCTTATGGCTTGTTAAGTTCTTGGCTTCCCTCTTGAAGCCAAGCCCATCCTTAATTGAGGGGTGTCTACCAATCGTGTAGGCATCCCTAGCAAATTTTAGTTTATCAAAATCACTTTTGCTAGCCTTAAGTTGGGCATTAAGACTAGCCATTTCATCATTTAACTTTGCAATAGAAGCTATGTGTTCACTACAAGCATGAACATCAAAATCTTTACATCTATTGCAAATAACAACATTTTCTACACAAGTTGTTGATTTACTAGCTGTTTCTAACTTAGCATTCAAATTATCATTAATGCTTCTTAAGCTAGAAATTGTCTCATGGCAAGACGATAATTCACAAGAAAGCATTTCATTTCTCTTAACTTCTAAGGCATGAGATTTTTGAGCTTCTATAAATTTGTCATGTTCTTCATACAACAAATCTTCTTGTTTTTCTAGAAGCCTATTCTTATCATTCAAGGCATCAATCAATTCATTAATTTTGTCTACCTTGGTTCTATCTAGGCCCTTAAATAGACATGAATAATCTATTTCATCCTCATTACTAGATTCGTCCTCACTTGAAGAAGCATAAGTAGTGTCTCGAGTACATACCTTCTTCTCCCTTGCCATAAGGCATGTGTGACGCTCGTTGGGGAAGAGGGAGGACTTGTTGAAGGCGGTGGCGGCGAGTCCTTCATTGTCGGAGTCGGACGAGGAGCAGTCCGAATCCCACTCCTTGCCAAGATGAGCCTCGCCCTTTGCCTTCTTATAGTTCTTCTTTTTCTCCCTTTTGTTCCCTTGATCCTGATCACTATCATTGTCGGGACAGTTAGCAATAAAATGACCAAGCTTACCGCATTTGAAGCATGAGCGCTTCCCCTTGGCTTTGGTCTTGCTTGGCTGTCCCTTGCGACCCTTAAGCACCGTCTTGAATCTTTTGATGATGAGGGCCATCTCTTCATCATTAAGTCCGGCCGCCTCAATCTGTGCCACCTTGCTAGGTAGCGCCTCCTTGCTTCTTGTTGCCTTGAGAGCAAGGGGTTGCGGCTCGTTGATCGGACCATTCAAGGCGTCGTCCACGTACCTCGCCTCCTTGATCATCATTTGCCCGCTAACGAATTTTCCAAGGACTTCTTCGGGCGACATTTTGGTGTACCTGGGATTCTCACGAATATTATTCACCAAATGAGGATCAAGAACGGTAAAGGACCTTAGCATCAGTCGGACGACGTCGTGGTCCGTTCATCGCGTGCTTCCGTAGCTCCTTATTTTGTTGATAAGGGTCTTGAGCCGGTTGTATGTTTGAGTTGGCTCCTCGCCCCTTATCATCGCGAACCGTCCAAGCTCACCCTCCACCAACTCCATTTTGGTGAGCAAGGTGACGTCGTTCCCCTCGTGAGAAATCTTGAGGGTGTCCCATATTTGCTTGGCGTTATCCAAGCCGCTCACTTTGTGGTATTCATCCCTGCACAATGAAGCTAGAAGAACAGTAGTAGCTTGTGCATTCTTATGAATTTGTTCATTAATGAACATGGGACTATCCGAACTATCAAAGTGCATTCCACTCTCTACAATCTCCCATATACTAGGATGGAGAGAGAATAGGTGACTACGCATTTTGTGGCTCCAAAATCCGTAGTCCTCTCCATCAAAATGATGAGGTTTACCAAGTGGAATAGATAATAAATGAGCATTTGCACTTTGAGGAATACGCGAATAATCGAAAGAAAAGTTCGAGTTAACCGTCTTTCGTTTGTCGTAGTCGTTGTCGTCGTTGTCCTTGTGGGAAGAAGTGGACTCATCACTGTCGTCGTAGTAGACGATCTCCTTAATGCGCCTTGTCTTCTTCTTCTTCCCATCTTTTCGTCTATGACCCGAGCCCGAGTCGGTAGGCTTGTCATCCTTTGGCTCGTTGATGAAAGACTCCTTCTCTTTATCATTGATCACGATACCCTTCCCCTTAGGATCCATCTCTTCGAGCGGTTAGTCCCTTTGTGAAGAGAACGACTCCGATACCAATTGAGAGCACCTAGAGGGGGGGGGTGAATAGGTGATCCTGTAACACTTCAAAACTTAAGCCACAAAACTTGGTTAATTGTTAGCACAATAATTGCCAAGTGGCTAAAAAGGAATCTTCAACAAAACACAATAACCAACAAGATCAATCACAGAGATGGCACGGTGGTTATCCCGTGGTTCGGCCAAGACCAACGCTTGCCTACTCCACGTTGTGGCGTCCCAATGGACGAGGGTTGCAATCAACCCCTCTCAAGCGGTCCAAAGACCCACTTGAATACCACGGTGTTTTGCTTGCTTTTTCTCAATCCCGTTTGCGAGGAATCTCCACAACTTGGAGCCTCTCGCCCTTACACTTGAAATTCACAAAGAACACAGAGCAAGGGAGGGATTAGCAACGCACTCAAGACAAGAAATCACAGCAACACCACGCAAACAAGTCGCAACGAGAGCTCACAACACAACTCAATGAGTTCACCACTCAACTAGAGCTCCAATTGCTATTGCAAAGAATCAAAGGCGCGGAGTCGATGTCTTGGTGCTTAGGGATGCTTAGGAGATGCTTGGTGTGTTCCTCCATGCGCCTAGGGATCCCTTTTATAGCCCCAAGGCAGCTAGGAGCCGTTGAGAGCAATCTTGGAAGGCTGATCTTGCCTTCTGTCGACTGGCGCACCGGACAGTCCGGTGCACACCGGACATGTCCGGTGCCCGATTTCTTTCCATAAACAGCGCAGTCGACCGTTGGCAGGCTGAGAGCCGTTGGCGCACCGGACATGTCCGGTGCACACCGGACATGTCCGGTGCACACCGGACAGTCCGGTGCCTTTTTCTAGCCGTTGGCTCGGCCACGTGTCCCGCGCAGATTGCGCGGCCGACCGTTGGCCCGGCTGACCGTTGGCTCACCGGACAGTCCGGTGCACACCGGACAGTCCGGTGAATTATAGTCGTACGTCGCCGATGAAATCCCGAGAGCGGCCACTTCGCTCGAGCCAGCCTGGCGCACCGGACAGTCCGGTGCTCCCAAACTCAGCAAAGTCTTGGCTGCTTGAGCCAAGGCATTTTCAATTGGATTTTTCCTGTTTCCAGCACTTAGACACAATACATTAGTCCATAAAACAATGTACTAAGTCTGAGAAACATACCTTTATCCTTGATTTGTACTTTGTTCACCTTTTTACACTTAGGTACTTGTGTTGGACACTAAATCACCCAAAATACTTAGAAATGGCCCAAGGGCACATTTCCCTTTCAATCCCAACGTTGAGATTGAAGAATGTGTCACCCTGATACAATTCAATGAGCTCAAACAAAGCATAGAAGACAAGCAAGATCGGTTGGCACAAGATCTTCAGACACTTATGGCTGAAATCTGAGGTCGTCGTCGACTCCCTGATGGTGCAAGAAACCATGATGAAGATGGGGAAGAAGGTGAAGGAAATTATTCTAGAAGGGCAAGTGAACATGGGAGGAGGAATCAAGGTGCTGCACGTGGTAGAGGAAGAGGGCGAAATCAAAGAAATGATGACAATGAGGAATCTAAATTTGGGAATGATGATGATCAGTCCCAACATCGCTATGGTCGTCGTCATCATAGAGGCATCAACCAAGAAGAGAGATTTGGGAAACTTAAGTTTACCATGCCAAAATTTGATGGTAGATCTGATCCTGAAGATTATTTCACATGGGAATTGAAGGTGGAGAAAATCTTCCGCCTACATAATTATTCAGAGGAGAAGAAACTTGCAATGGCATCTCTTGAGTTTGAAGGATATGCTATAATTTCGTGGGAGCAGCTTCTTCGTGATCGTGAAGAAGATGGAGAGGACCCTATTATTACTTGGCAAGAGATGAAGCGAGAAATGAGAATTCGTTTTGTGCCGAAGCATTATCGGCGTGACCTTTTTGATAAATTGCAGAATTTGAGGCAAGAAAGTTTCTCTGTTGAGGAGTATTATAAGGAGATGGAGAAGGCCATGATTAGAGCCAATGTGTATGAAGACGAAGAGCAAACCATTGCACGTTTCATGGCTGGGTTACGCCGCAACATTCAGCGTATTGTTGAGTTTCAGTCGTACCAAAGTCTTATTGATTTAGTACATCAAGCCACCAAAGCTGAACGCCAGCTGCAACAAGATGCTAAGAGCACCAAGCCCTTGTCATATGGTGCACGAACCATGACTGGAGGAAGTAAATCAATCTCAAGGTTTACTGCTGCATCCTCTGCGACAAAAGGTTCAACTGGAGGCTTGCGATCCAATATTCAAGGCAATTCTAGTGGAAAGAACGGTGCTGCTCCAAATACGAGTTATAAACCAGTAGCATCCACTTCAACATTAGTAGGTTCAACAGCCAAGAGTAGTGGTATTCAGTGCTTCAAGTGTGGAGGTCATGGTCATGTCATAAAGGAGTGTCCAAATAATCGTGTGATCCTTGTGAATGATGATGGAGAATATACATCAGCTAGTGAAGAGGAAGCTGAAGCAGGAAATATATAAGACACTCATAAAATTGAGGAACACACTGGATGTGAATTTGAGCATGGTACTACTCTTGTGGTTACACAAATCTTGAGTGTTCAAATGAAAGAAGCTGAAATTGGACAACGACATAATCTTTTTCAAACACGAGCCAAAGTGCAAGACAAAGTAGTAAAGGTGATCATTGATGGAGGGAGCTGCCATAATCTTGCAAGTCGTGAGATGGTTGAAAAGCTTGGTTTGAAGTTGCAGCGACACCCTCATCCACATCATGTCCAATGGTTGAATAAATCGGGAGATATCAAGATTGGTTATAAGGTGAAAATTCCGTTCAAGATTGGAGAGTATATTGACACAGTGGAGTGCGATATTGCACCCATGTCTGTGTGTCACATGCTGCTAGGAAGAACTTGGCAATATGATCGATATTCTCAGCATTGTGGAAGAACAAATCAATACACGCTAGATCTGAAAGGGAGAAAGTTTGTACTCAAGCCTATGACCCCTCAACAAATCATGGCTGAACATTTACAAAAGAAAAATAAAATTAGTGCAGCAAGTAGAGGAGGAGAAGAGCAAAAGAAATTGAGTGCCATCCACAATTCGGTGAGCGAGTGCTACAAGCCAAATTCAAGAGATAAAAGGAAGGAAGAGGGAGAACATCTAGTTATGCCAGCCACAAAATCTGAGCTGAGAGAAGTGAGGAACAACCCATATCAAGTGCTCTTTGTACTTGTGAACAAAGATGTTTTGATTTCTCCTAACGACATAACATCTCTTTCTAGTGTTGTGGCTGATCTTTTGCAGGACTTTGAAGACGTGTTTCCACAAGAAACACTGGCTAGACTACCTCCAATTCGAGGGATTGAGCATCAAATCGATCTTATTTCAGGGGCTGCACTTCCTAACCGTCCACCATATCGAACCAATCCTGAAGAAACTAAGGAAATACAAAGGCAAGTGCAAGAACTTCTTGATAAAGGTTTTGTTCATGAAAGCTTAAGCCCTTGTGCTGTTCCTGTGATTTTAGTACCTAAGAAAGATGGATCTTGGAGGATGTGTGTTGATTGTAGAGCTATAAATAATATTACCGTTCGCTATCGCCATCCTATTCCACGACTAGATGATATGCTTGATGAATTAAGTGGTTCCACAATTTTTACTAAAATTGATTTGAGAAGTGGATACCATCAAATAAGAATGAAAACTGGAGATGAATGGAAGACTGCATTTAAAACAAAATTTGGGTTGTATGAATGGTTAGTGATGCCCTTTGGGTTGACTAATGCTCCTAGTACTTTTATGAGATTAATGAACCATGTCTTAAGAACATTCATTGGAAAATTTGTTGTTGTCTACTTCGATGATATTCTAATTTATGGCAAGTCTTTTGATGAACATGTGAAACACATTCGACAAGTTTTAGATGAGTTTAGAAAGGAGAAATTATTTGCTAATCTTGAGAAGTGTAGTTTTTGCACAGACCATGTTGTGTTTCTTGGCTTTGTTGTTTCATCAAAAGGAATAGAGGTGGATGAATCCAAGGTGAAAGCAATCAGGGATTGGCCATCTCCAACGAATGTAAGTCAAGTAAGAAGTTTTCATGGTCTTGCTGGTTTTTATAGAAGATTTGTGCGAGATTTCAGTACCATCGCTTCCCCTTTAAATGAATTGACAAAGAAAGGTGTTGAATTTAAATGGGGAAACTCACAAGAAGATGCTTTTCAAGAATTGAAGAAACGTTTGACTGAAGCACCTGTACTTATTCTTCCTGATTTCACTAAAACTTTTGAAGTAGAATGTGATGCTAGTGGGATTGGGATAGGAGGAGTTTTAATGCAACAAGGAAAACCTATAACATATTTTAGTGAAAAATTGGGAAGTGCTCAATTAAATTATTCTATGTATGACAAAGAATTGTATGCTTTGGTCCGAACGCTTGAAACGTGGCAACACTACTTATGGCCAAAAGAGTTTGTTATTCGTTCCGATCATGAAGCTTTGAAGTATTTGAAAGGGCAAGCCAAACTGAACCGTCGCCATGCCAAATGGGTTGAGTTTATCGAAACATTTCCGTACATTGTGAAATATAAGAAAGGTAAGGACAATGTGGTCGCTGATGCCTTGTCTCGAAGGAATGTGTTGTTGAATCAACTAGAGGTAAAAGTTTTGGGTCTTGAAAATTTGAAAGAAATGTATAATGATGATCCTGAATTTTCAGAACCATATAATCATTGTAAAGATGGAAAAGGTTGGGAAAAATATCATATACATGATGGATTTTTGTTTAGAGCTAACAAACTTTGTGTACCAAATTCTTCGGTTAGATTGCTTTTATTGCAAGAGTCACATGGAGGAGGTCTAACAGGTCATTTTGGATAAAAGAAGACTTATGAATTGCTCAGTGATCATTTCTATTGGCCCAAGATGAGGAGAGACGTCATCAGATTTGTGGAGCATTGTGTCACATGTCACAAAGCTAAGTCAAAATTGAACCCTCATGGTTTATATACTCCTTTACCCGCTCCTAAAATTCCTTGGGAAGACATAAGCATGGATTTTATTTTAGGACTGCCTAGGACTAAAAAAAGAGAGATTCTATTTTTGTTGTGGTTGATAGATTTTCAAAAATAGCTCATTTTATTCCATGCAACAAGAGCGACGATGCTTCACATGTCGCCAATTTATTTTTCAGAGAAATCTTGAGACTACATGGAGTGCCCAAGACCATTGTATCTGACCGTGATGTGAAGTTTATGAGCTATTTTTGGAAAACATTGTGGGCAAAGCTTGAGACTAAACTTTTGTTCTCCACCACATGCCACCCCCAAACTGATGGACAAACTGAAGTGGTAAATCATACATTGTCAATACTGCTGCGAACAATGGTAAAGAAGAACTTGAAGGATTGGGAGGAATGTTTGTCACACATGGAGTTTGCTTATAACAGCGCAGTACATTCTACAACTAATTTATGCCCCTTCGAAATTGTATATGGGTTCAAACCTATTGCTCCGATAGATTTGTTGCCCCTTCCATTACAGGAAAGAACCAATATGGAAGGTTCCAAGCGTGCTGCATACATAAAAAAAGATACATGAGAAGACTAAGGAAACAATTAAGCTCAAAGCAGTGCGCAAGGCTGCAAGCATGAACAAGCATAGGAAGAAAGTGTTATTTGAACCCGGGGACTTGGTTTGAATTCACTTGCGCAAGGAGTGTTTTTCTGAGCAGCGCAAATCCAAATTGATGCCACGAGGCGATGGTCCATTTTATGTTCTTGCCAAGATCAATGATAATGCATACAAGATAGATCTTCCACCAAGCTTTGGCGTGAGCAATACGTTCAATGTTGCTGACCTCTTACCATATACAAGTGAAGACACTTCAGAGTCGAGGACGACTCCTTTTCAAGGGGAGGAAGATGATACGACCACGCCATTAAGCAACACATTACAACCCCCAAGTCATACTACAACAACTCAAGTACAACCAACATCATCACCAACCCAAGTCTTTGATGGACCAATTACACGTAGTTGAGCTAAGAAGCTACAACAAGAGCTGCACGCGCTACTTTATGAATTTCAATTAAATACTAATGAGAACTTTATGCTACCTAAGTCGTGTATGTTGATATTACTTAGGTTCACAAAAGAGGAAGGACAAAACATATCAAAGGCGAATCAGCAAGAAGAGCTATGTCCGAGTTAGTCCAGCGCTACAGAACCGTCCAGAAGAAATAGCCATATCTTTTGATTCCCAAAAGCTATGAAGGCCCATAAGTACTTTTTGGAAAGCTCTTGAAGTCTAGTTTCCAATGCTTCTAAGGGCGATTTAATGAAATCTACCAGAAAGGCAGCCGACCTACTTTAGTGCTGACTGGTCAGAAGGTCAACAGTCTGTTTGATGACCAAGTTTTCGTATTAAACTGCATCATTCTACAAAGTTTCATTAAGCATGCTATACATGGTGAGAAAGCTTATTAAGTCAGCTTTCCAATGCATCTAGCCCCACCTCATTTGAAGATTCCTAGGAGAAGTTATTATCAAAATACTAAAGGCTGCGCAGAAGTCAAATAGCCACACGGAAATGAGCTCTGCAGAACTCCCGAAGAGGCTCCTTCACATTAGCACGTGCAAATACTTTTGTTTCGTGTTTATACCTCTCTAAGGCTGGTTGTAACTAGTATAAATACCCCCTATGTCTATGATGTAAAGCAGCTTTTGATAATCTAAAACTAGAACCCTTTTGTTCAGCTGTGTGCTAACAAATATTGAGAGTGATCTCTACCCCTTTGCTCTTGTGAATTCCTTCACGGGATTGCAGAAGCGGCGGCTTCATCCGCTCCCAAGTGGTGCTCCTACTCGCTTCGAGGTCTCCTCGATTGATTGTAGGCTGTGTTGGTTGGTTCTTTGAGAGTATGGTTGGGCGAATCCTCGATTCAGGTTGCCGGTTAAAGACAGTGGTTGGCTTCGAGTTTTATTTGTCAGGTTGCACTAGTTATCGCTGCTTGCAGCAAGTTATCTTGGCTTCTTCGAAGCTAGTTATCTGAAGATTGATCCTACGTCGTGAAGATCAGGCATCGTGACGCATCACCTCACAATCACTACACCACTGCTCTATTGATTATCACCCGTGCCACACGAGTGATCTCACCACGAAGGTTTATCCCTACAACCGCAATCAAGAACACCAGCAAGAACAGGAAGAACACAACCAAACCGTGTTGATTACGAGATGGGGTCTCATAAGCCGATGATGGCTATACTGTTCGATGACAGAATAATCTAAGCAAATGTGACAGTAGCTGCTGAATAAATAGAGTATTAGGGCATGCGTGACCCCTGGCCTCGCCCCTAATGGGCTTCGACGCGATACACGGGCCAACGGTCCAACAGACGGTGTCACAGCACCAAAATAGAATTGTTTCGACGATTCCTGATAACGCTTGATGAATTTTAAGTGGGACAAGTTGGGTTGGTTAGATGATCTCTTTATCTTTCCTACCAGATCTTGTATACCGCAATCGGAGTCTAGATGTATCCTAGGCGTCCATTTTACTACAGGCTGGTCATGGAACCCGAGATGGAATCACAGCCGAGTCGGACTTGATGTCCTTCCTGTTGTCGATGCTTTTGCTGCTCCTCCTCAACCCCTTGGCCTTTCTCAAGTCCTTGTTGGTCCTCTTCAAGGTTCCTAATCATCAAAACATCCATGGCTCCAAGCTCTAAAACACAATTGACTAGGGTAGAATGTACCTGTATATTTAGCTATCGTGCACGCGATCGTGTTATCGGTCCATACATTGTATGTATAGAAGTGATGTCCTCATCACGAGGCACACTCCTTCACGCGTTCAATCTAGGCCACTAGGATCGAATCGGGCGATTCTAATTGGGTCGCACTTCATTAAAGCGTGACCAAAGATCTCAGATCCGAGGATCAGAAATATGTACCGATTCGTTGAATCAGGATCTAATCTCGACCATGGATTTCAAATCCTACAGGCGGGCATGTGCGCGTGTAAGCAAGCAGGCCCACTTTGCTAAAGAGCCCCTGCCTATTTTTGGAATCGACCAGTGGTCCAGTACAATATATAGATCAATACATATAGGTCCTTTTATTTGCAGAATTAACCCTGAAGTCTGTAATAATAGAACCCGACCCACCATCCTTTTGTAAATAGAATTAATCAGGAAATCCCAGAAAAGCCTTTAGGAGTTATTTTAAGGATAAAATTAATACCTAGAACTTGTATATTCCATAACTTTTGCATACTAACTCTGTTTTTAGTGGTTCTCGAACCTACAGTCTCATATCGACACATAATATTCGTACGCAGTTTGATTCCCTGTTTGGTGTAATGTTATCGTATCAATTATTTGTTTATTTTTATGTATTACTACGAATAGAAGCGAGGTCATGGGGAATAATGTTCCGTTAATCACCGTGGCACATATAGGTTAAGTTGATGGGACCTAATACATTACCTAGTATTGTTCACCCACACCTTATAAACAAATGAATTATTGGGTAGTCTTGCTATTGCTATGCCTGGCTTTGGGATTAATGCTATATATGAATTATGATCATGCTTTATCATTATTGATAGATTATTTATTGTTCATGATAAGATTATTGTGTTAATTGGAACATGGAGCGACCACCCAAGAAAACAGTGATACCATAAGGGTAGGATGGGACGCTCTTGGCTGATTAATTAGGAAAGCTAGTGTAAGTTAATCCTTTCTCGAAAAGGTCAAGCGGGGTGGAGAAGCAGCCAGTATATGGAGATCCTCGGGTCGATCTGTTTGTGATAGCTTTTTGGATGAGGGATTCCTATATCGCCTTCCGCCTGGAAACCATAGCGGGTTCTCTCATGCTAGTGGAACTTTGGAAAGTCCTCGTTGTGCTACCCTGCCTTAACTACTCGGTAGATGTGTATGGGGTCCATACAACTTAGTGGTAGATGAGTAAACATGACTTGTGGGTAAAGATGTGCAACCACCGCAGAGTGTAAAACTAGTATATCAGTCATACTCACCGCCAAGAGCGGCTCAGACCCTCACACGAGTAAATTATGAAATTAAATTTAATCTGTCATGCATTTGCATTGGATTGTGGGATTTATTATTAATTGTGATCAATTATTTAATTGGATTGGTATACACTTATACTTAGTAATTGCTAATAAATTTTTAACCAACTTATTAAAAGCAATGCTCAGCCTTAACCATCTTTCTTGGTAATCCTTATGTTGGGGGCCTTCCTCTCCCGAAGGTCCTCAAAACGTGACTGGCCATATGTTTTCAGTATGACATGGATTATTACGGGGGGCTTTGGCTTCGGAATGAAGGTCTTCTCTCGTGACAGGGTGAAGATATAACCCGAAGGTGATAAGAATGGACGACATAGCTATAGCCGAAGAGCTTCAGCTTGACGTGATGACGAATACCAAGTATGATGAGGACTGAAAAGGGACAATGTCTATCCAATCCTTAATGATTCATATTATGGTTATAGATAAATGTCAAGGACATAAATGTACTTTTACCCATTCTGCGTCCCGTGCCTATAAATAGATGAAAAGTTGCTCCGTACTGTTCACGCGGTATTGTAATCATTCTCTCGCGTCTTCACCTTCGAGCAAGCCGAATGTATCATTGTAATGTTAATACTTTTAATATTCATACATGTTTTATGAAATACAAATATGTATGAATCAATGAGATGCAGTCACTGTCTTTAATCCCTTCGCATTCCTATTCACATATAAAATGATGAAGGTATGTCCTTCTTGACCTTCGTCTGATGAACATTATACCCATGTGGAGATAATGCTTCGGAAGACGAAGGTCCGTAATAATTAACAATTGTGTTGCTTTGTTCTTGATTTACAACATTTGAGAACAAGTGAACAACATTGGCGCCCACCTCTGGTGAACTCAAACGACCACCTTCGGCAAGCATTCACCTTCGTCATGTGCCGAAGAGGACAACAATGCCAGGGGCTACCCTGTAGCCACTGGACACAAATCAGGAAACACTCTCCCTGCAAGAAGCTAGGAGCTAGAAGAGAAAGGCTACAACCCGACACCTCAGGAGGAGGAGTTGGATCAGGAGATCAGGGACTTGGAGGCCATTCATCAGCAAGTACAAAGGAAGAGAGAAAAGATGCTTCGGCTAGCCGACCTTCAGAAGAAGATCGACGAAGCTACCAAGGAAATGTGTCACCTTACTCAGGATGACCAAGACCGAAGGCCCCAACACAGGGAGCTTCGTCAGGAAAGCCCAATCAATGAGGATGAATGGTACGATGACTTTCATCATGGCAACTTTGCTTTTGATGATGCTTTGCCTCTAGCAGCAGAGTTGTAGGCTACCCCGTGGCCATCATCTTACAAGCCACCTCAGCTCCCCATGTATGATGGACACTCAGATCCAAAGCAGTTTCTGATGAGCTACAAAGCAACCATATCCTCATATGGGGGTAACACTGCTGTCATGGCAAAATCCTTCATCATGGCAGTCAGAAGTGTGGCTCAAACATGGTATTCTTTTCTTCGGCCAGGAACAATCACTTCGTGGCAGAAGCTGAAGGATATGCTAGTTACCAGCTTCCAAGGTTTCCAGACGAAGCCAATAACTGCCCAAACACTATTCCAATGCACGCAAGACCACGAGGAGTACTTGTAGGCGTACGTTCGAAGGTTTCTTGCGTCTTAGAGCTCAGGCACCTACAGTGCCTAATGAGATTGTCATTGAAGCCATGATCAAGGGGCTCAGACTAGGACCAACGGCGCAATATTTTGCAAGGAAGCACCATAAACCTTGGAGAAGCTTCTCTAGAAAATGGATGAGTACATCCGAGCTGACAACGATTTCCACCAGAGAAGGGAGGAAGCCCATAGGTATTCAGAGATGACCAGGGGCTTCAGGGGAAGGCTCCACCCTAGGCATGTCAGACGATCCACAATCCCAGCTTAGGTGATGATAGAGGAAACCATTCTCAAGGGCATCAGCAAAGCTCCCAGACTTCAGGGACGCAACAAAGCTTTTATAGGCCACCGGCTCCATGAGGTAGAGGAGGCAGAAGCTTCGGAGGAAGGTTCAGCTCCCAGCCTAGGAGATTGTTCTGTTTATTCTGCGGGGAGGACAAAGGACATACAACAAGGACGTGCCAAGTCACGATCGAGAAGCAGAAAGAGATAGCTGAAGCCGAAGCAAGGCAGAATCAGTCGAAGTAGGTCCTGCATACTGCTTCATGCTATTCTCCGTACATTCTCGAGTATGTGGGCAACCAACAGCCCACAACATCAGTTGCTTCGGCAAGCCACTCTCAAGCTGCATGGGTCCTGCTACCACCACCACCACCTATGGCACTAGCCTCGACCCACAATTAGCAGCCAGAAGGGCACCGCCAAACACAGTAACAGCGTGACACGCATGAAGAATCCAAAGCTCGCACAGTCAACAGCAATGTGCCCGAGTCGAGGCACATTTACCGAAGTCACACAAGGGCTCCATTACAAAATTTTCATATCTAATGTACTCATTACCTTTCTATCCTTATGTTGCTACCCTTCGAAGACAATATAAGAAGGTTTAATCTTCGACCTGTAGTAAAACATATGTGTTTACACCATCGAGTGTAACAGGAAGGGTGATGAAGCTCCAAAGTCGTTCCTAAGGGAATGCAGAGCTGAAATGCCACCTAAGTAAAAGGTGAAGAAGCTCCAAAGTCGTTCCTAAGAGGATGCAAAGCTTAGCTCCAAAGTCGTTCCTAAGGGAATGCAGAGCTGAAATACCACCTAAGTAAAAGGTGAAGACACTCCAAAGTCATTCCTAAGGGGATGCAGAGTCTGGTGTGTATTCGCGTGGGTTTTATCTTCGGCATAAACATCATTTTGCATCATTCCATCATATCGCATAGCATTGCATCATACATCATTTTGCATCAGCAAAAAGCCGGGGAAAGAAGGAAAATTGCTCCTTCAAAAATACTTGTCGGATCATGAAAGAATGTGATGTAGCACAAGATATGCCTTCGGCAGATATATTTTTACACAGGAGGGGAATCTTCGTCAGCAGTATTACTACACAACAACTGTGGGATAATACCTAGTATTGAATCGATAGAAGGGGAATCTTTTTCTTCGTGAAGCATGAAAAGAAGGGAAGGTGTTTTTTTCGCCAGCGGCTCAAAAACGGTATGTACGAAGGTTTCATGCATAAAAAAGAAATATATTACATTAATACACAAGCAAATATTTGATACTTGGTTCTTACAAAGGCAAAAGCTATGTACAAAAACTAAACTCTCAAATATGCAAGGCTTTAATCTTCTTTCAACACTTTCTCGGCGGCTTCGTTTAGTAGTCTGTTGACAGCTTTGTCAACAGCTTCATTGACAATTTTAATCATCCCGAGCGCTTCCTTCAGGGCCGGATCGGCTTCTAGATTGTATGGCTTCGGTGGGGGAGAAAGTTCAGCTGCATCATAAAATATGTTTGTTAGTTCCAAAGCTAAAAATGGATTACGAAGCTAAACCTCAATAAAGGTACCTATAAGCCTCACACGTTGAACAACTTCTTCAGCTCTTTTGGCTTCTTCTTGAGCGCTGTGAGGTTCTTTTTCATTCTTTCTAATAGCTTCATCAGCTACCTCACGACCTCCCTTCATCCATACCTTGGAGTAAAATTTCTCGCCTAATGCAGAAGCTTCGCCTGAAGGGTTTTTAATGTCGTCGGCTGAGAAAACAAATTTTGGCTGAACTATAGCCTTGACATGTTCGCAACCAGCCTTCTCCAAGATGGACGTGGCCCCCATGCGCTAGCAAAGGCGCAGAAATCTCCTCGGTCACTTAGAATTTCGTTAAAAGCTTCGGCTTCCTTGGTGATCCACTGGACAACTCCATTAGGGTCGCCGTAGATGAATCTCTGCTCAGAGGAATATGCCCCAACCCTAGCAAAGCTGTCCTTTAATTTCCTAGCACATTCAAAGGATATTTCATAACACCTTTCTTTGGAAGCACGAAGCTCATCGGCGTTCTTTTGTGCTCTTGACCTTTTGATCTCGCAAATCTCATGCTTCACCACCTCAACTTCAAATTTTTCGGTTGCTTCAGCAACCTTCCTTTTTAGTTCTTCCACTTCGGCTTTATGAGCTTCGGCTTGTGCAACAAGTTTAGCCTCATTAGATCTCAGCCTATCCTCTAAGGAAAGTAATATCTTATCCTTTTCAAGAGCTTCGCTCCTTAGTGTGATGACTTCTGAGTGAAGATTCTCAAGAGCTATTCGGTAGCTCTCATCTTCTGCTTCCTTCTGGGCCTTTAGAGCCTTGCTTAGAATTAAACCCTAGAAAATGAAGAGTGAGCACATAACAATAGCAAGAAAAGCCATAACAATAATTTACTTTTCACAAGTCAAAATATACACACCTTCAGACTATTGTAAGCAAGACTGTCTGCAAGCTGATCTTTCAACATTGCAGATAGGCCAAGTTCAAGTGTTGGTCCTTGTTCTCAAATGCTAGACATTAAGAACAAAGCAACACAATTGTTAATGACTAAAAACCTTCGTCCTTCGACACATTATGTCCTTTTGGGTATAATGATCTTCAGGCAAAGGTCATGAAGGACATACCTTCATCATCTCAATAAACAAGTATAAACAAAGGAACATGAAATACAAGAGAACATGAATAATGGTGATATATCAACAAATTACTTATATTTTCATTTTATAAACATGGATAAATATTCATAATATTTATATTACATTGATACCTTCGGTTTGCCAGAAGGTGAAAATGCAAGGAGGACGCAAGAGTGATTACAATTGCACGTGAACAGTACGAGAGTACTGTTCATCTATTTATAAGCACAGGTCGTAGCCTGGACAAAATTACATCCATGTCCCTGTTAACTAATTATAATCATAATGCAAACTATTAAGGGCTATATAGTCTTTAAGTCGGTATTGTTCTTCGCCTTTATCACAATACCTAGCCAAAGCTCTTTCAGCCATAGCTTCGGCTTTTGTTCGCATTATATTCGACTTATACCTTCATATCACACCTGCCTTTGTACTGTCTTGCCGAAGGTGTTTTTGCCTTGAGGACCTTCAGCGAAGGAGAAGACCCCCAACATTAGCCCCTTCGTGGTGCTAGATCGTTTTTCGTAACGAGCTCAATCCGCGAAAAGTACGAAGGCTTCGGAATGCCGAAGGTCCGAAAAACACCTTCCCTGAGCTCGTTGTCGAGAAGCGGTTATAATATTCTGGACACCGGACGGTCCACAGCTCAGCCAGTGCAAGCGGTATGGCGGTTGGCCTTCTCCCCCTGCAGCACTATATAAACAGACGAGTTGGTGAGGAGTTACCACAACATTCATTGCCATCGCACTGTTGCGCTGTTAAAAAATTTAACCATAGCCAAAGCTTTCTGTATTGCATTTTCAAGCAAATGCTTTGGTACTTGAGATTAGCTTCATTTCAAAAAGCATAAACACTGAAATTTCCAGAGTACGATCCACTACTAGAGTGTCTCGTGAGGGAGATGAGGCTGAAGTAACTGAGACGGCACCGATATCAGAAGTGATGAGGCAATCAGGTCTTGTTGTGCCAGAGGAGGCTGTTGTCGAAGGTAGCTCGATTGCCGAAGCTGAACAGATCGCAGTTGGAGGGAGTGAGAACGAAGATGAAGAGGATTACTCAATTTTGAGCCCAGCGAAACCCAACCACATTGAATTTGGTAAATCTACTGTGACGGCAGACGACATGGTTATGATGAAGAAATTGGGCTACTTTGGGGAGGCCGAGAGCAAACTTGTCCGATTTGCTGGGGAAGAGGTGATTCTAGACCCAAAAGACGATGAAGTCGTAGTTTTTAAAAGCTTCTTCAGGGCAGGACTTCGCTTCCCACTACATGAGATGAACAGAGAAGTTTTGAAAATTTTTGAGATATACTTTCATCAGCTGACACCCAATGCAATAGTTAGACTTAGTGTCTACATATGGGCCCTCCGAAGCCAGGGTATGAGTCCCAATGCCGAAGCTTTCTGCCGGGTACACGAACTGCACTACCAAATGAAGGCCAGAGTAGATGGTCTTCATGAGAACTTCGGCTGCTACAACTTTGCATATCGAAAGGATACGAAGGCCCTGGTTCTCAGCTATCATACTAAGTGGCCGATCGGTTGGAAAAGCGAATGGTTGTACATAAAGGCAGACGAGAAAAGAAGGGAGAAGCTGATGACTATGGTCATGAGTCCATTGAAATTGAGCTTCAGGATGACAAGGCCCCTGTGCCACATGCAGCTTGGCTCCCCATGCCAGGTAGCCGAAGTAGAATTCAGAGTGGTAGCGGCCAAAGTCAGCACTAGAGATCTAGTGCAAGAGTACTTGGCAAATAGAATATTTCCTACCTCTAGTGGCTGGGGAATGTCTAAGAAGAAGGATGGGGGCAAAAAGCACGAACTTGTTCGGCTCCCTTACCGATTTAAATTTGAGAAAGAATTCAAGAAGCCATGCCAAGAGTGGTTAGAAATGATTGAAACAATGTGCAATGAAATTCTTGGCAATTACACCAAGAAAGAGGACCAGTTAATGACTGCTGGCTTTGGCACCCGGCCAAAGCGAAGGCTGAATCGAGTGATGGACGCATTAATCTTCGAATACCCAGACTACGAAAGGCTTAACAAAGGGGCCGAAGGGGTAAAAGGAAAAGAATTGTCAGTATCCTGAGTAGGCAAGCTGCTCGGCTAGTAAAGGAGGATGAGAATATTTTGAAGAAGGCAAAATCAGCACCTGAGCCGAAAGCGGCAATTTCTAAAAAGCGAAAGCTTGACACAACTCCCTCTGCCGAGCCGAAGGTAGATGAGACAGGAGAAGAAGCTCCTTCAATGCCCTCTGCTGCTGAAGTAGCAGAAATTTTAAAGGTAATGACTGATTCCTTGCCTGTAACACCATGGGGTCCACAAACACCCCAGAATGCTACTAAACTACACATCTAACATTCGTATATAAAATTTCGACAGCATCTTCTTTGAAAACTGCATAAACGGGGAAGCAACAAAGTATAAATAGATATCATGATAAGAAAACATAATAGACATTAATAGTCTGCTAGCAATGGGAAGACAACCATAACGACATGAGCTAAATTAACCAGTGCGCACAACTAGTTAGAAACAAACATCCTTTGACAAGAAGCTTCTAATTAAATCATGACTGCGCCTAAGCAGCTTATTATAAGAGTGAAGGTGGATGTGCTGCTACTTCCCACTTCCCTTGATGAGCAACAAGCACCTGCATTGAGTAATGCAAGAGTGAGATGAAACATCTCAGCAAGCGAATTATTTTGACGAGATATTTAAACCACAAATTGAATTCATCAACATTTTAAAAGAGTAACAATTAAAATCAGAAATACTTGTAGATATAGAACTCAGTAGTCCCACTATAACCAATACCATCTCATTTCCTCGAACAACCACAATAGGTTCTATAACACTTCCCTGCGTCAACAATACCTGCAAATATCACTTCAATGTATGCATAGGAATGCAATGTGTAGATACTCTATCTTCATACCTCTAGGGGTATAAAACCACATCATCTACAAATATCACTTCAACGAATGCATATGAATGCAATGCATATGTCCTCTGCCTTCATACCTCTAAGGGTATGAAGCCGCATCGTACCCCTCCTCGGGCAACATACGATGCTAAATTGTACCGGTACGGTCGGACCATAGGTCACGACAAAACTTCAGATGCAAATGAGTCATGCAATGTATATGGCATGCTGCATTTATCAATAAACTTCACTTCCTTCAGATACAATACAAACCTCAAATAATACTTTATTTACCTTCAGATAAAATACCAACCTCAAATAATACTTCATTTACCTTCAGGGGTGTGAATATATGATTGAGCATCAGTATAATGCAAGCAAGTAAAGCATCACCATAGTGTCCAATTATGAAAGAATCCAATACTTCTAAATATTAGAGTGTAGGCAATAGAAATAACAGGTCAGAACGGAAGCAACCACTGCTACATTCACTTGCCTTCATCGAAGAAGAAGAAATGTACTAGACATGATCTGGAGTGTAGCCACCTGCTAGCGGGCATAAAACTTAGTACAAATATTTCACAAACATTTGTCATCAATCAACAAAACACTCCTACACTTGAAACCAAGACCCAGTGGAAAGACTCCCACCCTGAACCACATGCCATACAGCAGCAACGCTGTTTGTTAATTTTGTATCTTTAAAATTAAAACAGCGGTGATATCAAACAAATACTCTAGGAGTATCTACACAAAATACTCTACAACTTCAGTATTCAATAGATAATTAAATTCTGCCATCTACAAGTTCTAAAACATCTGACAAGATAACTGACTGAATCTGTTTTAGACAGCAGTATGGTTAACTTTAAAATTCGATATCTCCCAAACTACTGAACCAAAAATTATGAAATTCTGCTGGAAGTAAGAACTTTTATCCCTCTACAAAATTCTCCATAGTTGGAAGAGCCAATTCGGCCATTTACTAGATGAAACCCACCAGTGAACAGACCCACTCATTTTTGTCAGGTAAACAAGAACAGCCACAGTAAAACAAACATAACTGGAGTTTCACAAATCATATGAATGCACTCTTTAACAATCTGGAAATCTTATAAAATTATCTACAACTTCTTTTACCAACTCACAGTTTAATTCGGTTGATAAAATTGCCTAACTCTTAAGAGAACAAATTCTGCACAGAATTATGAGACTGAAAAACTGCTATAATCAAACTGCCATAACTTTCTGTTCTGATGTCCGATTTAGGTGTTCTTCGCGGCCACGGAAAGATCTACAAATGATCTACGACTCATATATAGACTTTTTATTTTTTTGAGGCCACTAAGACCACGGAAAACTGGCATGAACAGAAACTGTCGAATCTGCCATTCTGCAGAAAACTAAATTCGAGATCAAAACCTAACCCCACATCAAATCCAACCTCTAATCCTTTAATTCCCATGATCCAAAACCTCCAAAAGCATATAATTACAGGGAGGAACAAGGATCTCATCCATACCTAGAGTTTCCCCAAGAAATTCTTCAAGAAGAGATGGGGAAGAACATCTCCTTGATCCTCTCTTCCCCTTCAATTCAACGTGCTCCTCCTCTTCTCGATCCTTGCTGCGCGGGGGGGGGGGGGGGGGGAGATCTAGAGGGAGGAGGAAGCCGTGGAGAGGGGCTGCCAAGGGAGGAGAGGACGGCCAGCCCAAGGGGAAAGGAGGGAGGGGCGGCCAAGTGTGGGAGGGGGGGGGGGGGGGGGAAGGGGTGACGGCGAAGTAGGGGCAAAAGGGGAAAAAAGCCACCACTAGGGTTTTCTTTTCGGGAGAAAAGAAGCGACACCACATATGACTCCGACTTAGCATCCAACGGCCCACAACCCTTTTCCCACATCCACACACCGAAGATCAACCTTTGGCAACTTTTTTTTGGGATATTACACTCTACCCCCCTTAAAAAGAATTCATCCTCGAATTCGTCCACTCCAAACAAAACATCCAAGGTACCCCATATAGCACCACCATTCCAAAACATGGGTCATTATTGGTCTTAATTAACACAATAACTTCTACCTCGGACTAAATGTCTATGGAAACTACACCACCTGACATCAAGCATGAACCAACATGTAATGAAGCTCAAACCAAGTCATAGATGCAATCAACACTACGATTTCACAACATCGAATTTGGATGCAGCCATACATCCGCATCAATGTCTTAAAACGACACTCTTTTATGAAGGGGTAATATGCACTAAGCACAACCTTTACCAACTTCAACAATTCATTTTAATTTAATGGTGAAACATCCACACCAGATGAATGTATAAGAAGATCAAACACCTCACCTCACAGCACCACGAAACAAGTAGTTCTATTGAAACAATACTCCTAATCTTCCTAAACCTTGTTCTTGCCATAATGAAAAGATAATCATGTAATCTAACATTCTTTGCACCCCACAAAAGGGAGAAAATCTATAGAACTAATGGAGCAATAAAGTCAACAAGAAGCCAATAACATTCTGCGCGGCACATTTCATCGAAGAAATGCCAAAAGCTCCACAAAGAGCACTGACAGCACAACAACACAATACTTGGTTAACCAATGTCACTATACTCCATCCAACAACTCAACTAGGAAAAAAATATCTAAACTAGTAAGGTTAACCTACACATAACATAAGTCTTCATCTACTGTAGTTCAGAAACTTACATTTCATTCTATCATACGATGCACTCAAAGTACCAGACATACAAAGTCAATAATAACCCCTAATCCTTCACACATTTGACAAACATATTAAGCTGATGTAAAAACCACATCATCTAGGAGTAGGTGACTAGCCACACCCAACCAACTCTAGGCTAGGCAATGACTTCCTTCAAACCAATAGATAGGTGGTCTAAAAAAATGGCTCCACAAGCATGCATCGAAAAGGGAACCATCAGATCCTCAATGTATCAATACATAATCAATGGATCAAGAGAATCAAAGATTTATTCTACAATTAGTATGACTAACAGGCAACCACTTTAAACCACATCTAGGCTTTGTGGCAACTAAAACACACAATAGGAGAGAGACATGTAAGCCATTCTGGCTATGAAAAGACTTCCCCCAAAAATCCATATAAAGTACCAATATTCATTTCTTTCAGAACTGGTTTCTCAACATAAACAATCATTCTTTGCAATGATAGTTGGAGCTATCCACCAACCGCTCAACAACTTAAATTCAAATTGATGATTACCTTGTACCCCAAAACACGCAATTCACACTCCTCTTAGAAACATCCACAATCAAGCATATATAACAATATTATTGTAATAAAACTCAACCATGAAAAACATGGTGAAAACAACATAGGCATACTTGTATATCACAAGCATAATAACAACTTCATTCTCACAAATGACCAGCGATATCTACCGCATTAATAAAACAATATCAAAATTTCAGAAATAAATTATATCAAGCATTAAGCCATAAACAACTTACCACATCACCGTAAAGGAATAGAGAGGGGTGAGGTTATTGTCATCTGCACTTCAAAGACACTAACATATATCAAAGATATTTAAACCCATACCCTTCCTATATGTGCGAGTCTGTCAAATTTATCTTCAAATTGCCAAGAATCTAAAGCCTATGCTTTGATACCAACTGTAACACCCTGGGGTCCACAAACACCCCAGAATGCTACTAAACTACACATCTAACATTCGTATATAAAATTTCGATAGCATCTCCTTTGAAAACTGCATAAACGGGGAAGCAACAAAGTATAAATAGATATCATGATAAGAAAACATAATAGACATTAATAGTCTGCTAGCAATGGGAAGACAACCATAACGGCATGAGCTAAATTAACCAGTGCGCACAACTAGTTAGAAACAAACATCCTTTGACAAGAAGCTTCTAATTAAATCATGACTGCGCCTAAGCAGCGTTATTATAAGAGTGAAGGTGGATGTGCTGCTACTTCCCACTTCCTTTGATGAGCAACAAGCACCTGCATTGAGTAATGCAAGAGTGAGATGAAACATCTCAGCAAGCGAATTATTTTGACGAGATATTTAAACCACAAATTGAATTCATCAACATTTTAAAAGAGTAACAATTAAAATCAGAAATACTTGTAGATATAGAACTCAGTAGTCCCACTATAACCAATACCATCTCATTTCCTCGAACAACCACAATAGGTTCTATAACACTTCCCTGCGTCAACAATACCTGCAAATATCACTTCAATGTATGCATAGGAATGCAATGTGTAGGTACTCTATCTTCATACCTCTAGGGGTATAAAACCACATCATCTACAAATATCACTTCAACGAATGCATATGAATGCAATGCATATGTCCTCTGCCTTCATACCTCTAAGGGTATGAAGCCGCATCGTACCCCTCCTCGGGCAACGTACGATGTTAAATTGTACCGGTACGGTCGGACCATAGGTCACGACAAAACTTCAGATGCAAATGAGTCATGCAATGTATATGGCATGCTGCATTTATCAATAAACTTCACTTCCTTCAGATACAATACAAACCTCAAATAATACTTTATTTACCTTCAGATAAAATACCAACCTCAAATAATACTTCATTTACCTTCAGGGGTGTGAATTAATCTCATGAATCATACTCGAATCATAATCATCATCAATATATGATTGAGCATCAGTATAATGCAAGCAAGTAAAGCATCATCATAGTGTCCAATTATGAAAGAATCCAATACTTCTGAATATTAGAGTGTAGGCAATAGAAATAACAGGTCAGAACGGAAGCAACCACCGCTACATTCACTTGCCTTCATTGAAGAAGAAGAAATGTACTAGACATGATCTGGAGTGTAGCCACCTGCTAGCGGGCATAAAACTTAGTACAAATATTTCACAAACATTTGTCATCAATCAACAAAACACTCCTACACTTGAAACCAAGACCCAGTGGAAAGACTCCCACCCTGAACCACATGCCATACAGCAGCAACGCTGTTTGTTAATTTTGTATCTTTAAAATTAAAACAGCGGTGATATCAAACAAATACTCTAGGAGTATCTACACAAAATACTCTACAACTTCAGTATTCAATAGATAATTAAATTCTGCCATCTACAAGTTCTACAACATCTGACAAGATAACTGACTGAATCTGTTTTAGACAACAGTATGGTTAACTTTAAAATTCGATATCTCCCAAACTACTAAACCAAAAATTATGAAATTCTGCTGGAAGTAAGAACTTTTATCCCTCTACAAAAGTCTCCATAGTTGGAAGAGCCAATTTGGCCATTTACTAGATGAAACCCACCAGTGAACAGACCCACTCATTTTTGTCAGGTAAACAAGAACAGCCACAGTAAAACAAACATAACTGGAGTTTCACAAATCATATGAATGCACTCTTTAACAATCTGGAAATCTTATAAAATTATCTACAACTTATTTTACCAACTCACAGTTTAATTCGGTTGATAAAATTGCCTAACTCTTAAGAGAACAAATTCTGCACAGAATTATGAGACTGAAAAACTGCTATAATCAAACTGCCATAACTTTCTGTTATGAGGTCCGATTTAGGTGTTCTTCGCGGCCACGGAAAGATCTACAAATTATCTACGACTCATATATAGACTTTTTATTTTTTTGAGGCCACTAAGACCACGAAAAACTGGCATGAACAGAAACTGTCGAATCTGCCATTCTGCAGAAAACTAAATTCGAGATCAAAACCTAACCCCACATCAAATCCAACCTCTAATCCTTTAATTCCCATGATCCAAAACCTCCAAAAGAATATAATTACAGGGAGGAACAAGGATCTCATCCATACCTAGAGTTTCCCCAAGAAATTCTTGTAGAAGAGATGGGGAAGAACATCTCCTTGATCCTCTCTTCCCCTTCAATTCAACGTGCTCCTCCTCTTCTCGATCCTTGCTGCGCGGGGGGAGATCTAGAGGGAGGAGGAAGCCGTGGAGAGGGGCTGCCATGGGAGGAGAGGACGGCCAGCCCAAGGGGAAAGGAGGGAGGGGCGGCCAAGTGTGGGAGGGGGGGGGGCGGAAGGGGTGACGGCCAAGTAGGGGCAAAAGGGGAAAAAGGCCACCACTAGGGTTTTCTTTTCGGGAGAAAAGAAGCGACACCACATATGACTCCGACTTAGCATCCAACGGCCCACAACCCTTTTCCCACATCCACGCACCGAAGATCAACCTTTGGCAACTTTTTTTTGGGATATTACATTGCCCATCAAGCTGCTAAGTCCTCTGGGACCGGAACTGATGAAATTTTTACAGAAGAAAGATCAACCTTCAGCCACAAAGGAGAAGGCTGAGGGTCAAAAGAAATGAAGAATTGTCAACGTGATGCAAGCTATTGAGCAAACACTACCTTCAGCTTTGGCGTCCAAAATGGTGACTACTGCAAGTGCTGAAGCCGAAGCTGCTGCCGAAGCTGCAAAACTTGCGACCACAATGTCAGGAATTGACAAGCTCAAATCAGATATGGTCGCAGAAGAGACAATTGTGACTGCAGAGGAAAACATGGACGTAGTGCCTGACAAAGGGAAAAGTTGTTGATACTTTTTTGGGAGGAAAAGGTTTTGACCTTTGGCACCTGGGTGCTCAGGAATTGTTTGAGGCAGATAATGAGGAGCTAAAAGAATATGGAATATCTTGCGGCTATCAGACGGGATCTATGCTCTTCGGCAGGGTTGACGAAGAAATTTTGGGATGTATTCGCGACCACGCCGGGGCAAAAATAATCAACACTCTGTCAAAGAGTGTTGGTTTTCTGAAGCTATTATCTGATATTAGTGGTTACCGACGGCAACACATCGTCGGCAGCCTATTTTACTCCAATTTCAAGGTGAAACTTTGCCTAGATTCTTGTTGCCTTTGTGATTGATTAAAATATTCTAAACTTAACTTGTTTTTGCAGAGCATGCTGCTAAGAAAGGCGCTAAGAATGCAGTAATATTTCGAAGACAAGAAGAATGAGATAATAATTGAAGGCTTGGAGAATAAAATTAAAGATTTTGAAGCTTCTCTGGAGAAGAAAGATTTCTTGCTTCAAGCAACCGAAGGTTCCCTTGCGGAATTACAAGCTGAAAATGCTAAATTAAATGAGGAACTTCTCAAAGCTCAAACAACTTTAAAGGAGAAATCAGAGTGCTTCGAGCAAGAAAGAAAAGATCTGCAAGCGAAATCCGAAGCCGAAGCTAAGAAGAATATGAAGCTGCAGGAATCGGTGAAAGACCTTCGGAATAAATGCTCAGATTTTGCCACCCGCTGCTTGCATCGGTTAAAAGGAATATTCAGCTCGGTTGGGGCCAGCTCTGAAGAAATTGCCCCTTCGGCTGAAGATATACCCAAAGCCTTCGAACATATTGAGAATGAAGTTGATGCACTTGAAGAAGTTATAACTAGGCATGGGGATTTCTATGCTCTGTTAGCTTCTCGTGGCACGGCTGCTGCATTTTTGAAGGTCGGATGCACGCATGCCAAAATAGTGAACAAACCAAAATTTAGCCTATCACCATCAGACTTAGTCAATATTCTTGGTGAGGCCCCAAGCATTGGAAATAGATTTATCACTCAAATTTGGGCTAAAGGCGGGCAGGAGTTAGCTGGAGACGAAGCTTGGAAATTGCTTAACTCGGTATGAAACTTGTATCTGTTGTTTACCTTAATTTTTCTTTATTACACTTGCATTTACCTTATACCGTTGTCTATGTGCAGGATGGCGGTGCCGAAGATCAGTAAGCCGAAGCGCGTTCCGAAGGTTGCTAGGCTGAAGCTTCTTTTTTGTGACTCCCTGTATAGAGCTTAGGATCTCTTTGCATTATTTTTGCAAAAGATTGTAATTGAGAACTGAACACAACATTGTACATATTTGTCCATACCTTGTAATATAATTTTACCTTTCCGTCCATGTATAAATTGCTTTGTTGTGGACGAAACCCACATGTATAGTTTTTGAGCCGAAGGCGAAAAACACCTTCCCTTTTTTTCATGCACATCGAAGCATTTTTCATTATACGAAATGCCTCTGTATTCTTGTCTGAGCCGAAGCTTATACGTATTCAACGAAGCATTTTGTCACCATAGCTAGGCAACTCTTTCTTTCATGTTATCGTTCGTGCTTCATGTCATGATAATGATGACTCGACAAATGTCTAATGAATGTTTGTATGAATGCAAAGAATGATGCGATGAAATATGCAAATGTATGACCCGAATACACACGAATCCACACCCAGACTCTGCATCCCCTTAGGAACGACTTTTGAGTCTCTTCACCTTCTATTTCGGTGGCATTTAAGCTCTTCATTCCCTTAGGAACGTCTTTTGAGCTTCTTCACCTTCTATTTTGGTGGTATTTTGGCTCTGCATTCCCTTAGGAACGACTTTTGAGCTTCAGAACTTACTCTGCGCTCCCTTAGGAATGACTTTTGTAGCTTCAGAACTTACTCTGCGCTCTCTTAGAAACGACTTTTGTAGCTTCGTGACCTTCGGAGTGATTATAGCTCTGCATCCCCTTAGGGACGACTTTTGAGCTTTTCCCTGTTCTCCTTGCACTCGATGGTGCGGATTCTGATATTACATGTTACATTTTTTGGGAGAATTTGGCCCTTGTATTGCATAGGGCTAAACAAAAAAAATGAAAATTACAAACTATGGCCGCATTAAAAACCTTTCTCCTCTCCTGAAAGGAAAAGGGTACCATAGGAAAGAATAAAAAGATTACATCAATTACACATAATATCGACGAAGCTCATCCGCATTCCAAGACCCGGGTATGTCGTTTCCGTCCATGTCCTTCAGTCTATAAGAACCGGGTCTTGATGAAGATAATACCAGAAAAGGACCTTCCCACTTCAGCTGTAGCTTCCCCACTGTATCTGGGTTGGCTATCCTTCATAGCACCAAATGACCTGGTTTGATATTTTTCAATCGAACTTTTCTATCACGCCATTTTATTGTTTTGGCCTGGTACTTATTGATGTGCTCTATAGCCTAAAGTCTAGTCCCTTCTATGGTATCTTTTGTTATTTGGTAATTAGCTTCATCTTCCGTTGAAGCTTTGGTTCTTATTGATCCTGTTCTTGCTTCTTTCGGTGTTATTGCTTCGTCACCGAACAAGAGCTTGAATGGAGTAAAACCTATTGACCTTGAGACAGAAGTGTTGTGGTTCCACACTACTTTTATCAATTCATCTGGCCACTTTCCTCTGGGCTGATTGAAGATTAATTTCATTATTCCTGTCATTATAATTCTGTTTGATCTCTCTACTAATCCATTTGATTCTGGATGCCTTACTGACGCAACGTGTATTTTTGTACCAATCTAGTCACAAAAAACCTTGAATGTTTCAGCATCAAATTGAGTTCCGTTATCGACTGTAATAGCCTTCGGCACACCGAAGCGACAAACAATATGTTGCTAGAAGAACTTCGGGACTATGGCCGAAGTTATTGTAGCTAGAGGTTTAGCTTCGATCCACTTTGAGAAATATTCCACTGCTACTACAACATATTTTACGTTTCCTTGTGCTGGTGGAAGCGGTCCTAGCAAATCTAGGCCCCATCTCTGCAATGGCCAAGTAGGTTGAATCAGTTGTGTTAGAGACGAAGGTTGTTTCTGGTCTCTGGCACACTTTTGACAGTTTTCACATTTCTGGACCAAGTCTGCTGCATCCGAAGCTGCCTTCGGCCAATAAAAACCTTGTCTAAAAACCTTTCCCAGTAGAGGCCTAGATTCAATGTGGGCTCCGCACAGTCCTACATGTATTTCTTTCATTAATTCCTGTCCTTCATTCCTGGATAGACATTTAAGCAATGGGGAACAAACTCCATGCTTGTATAACTCCCCTTCAATTATTACATAAGGTCTTGTTCTTGCTTCCATTCTCTTGTTATAAGCTTCATCGTCTAAGAGACAGTGCCTTGGAGGAAGGATATTATTTCGGTCCTCCAGTCTTCACTATGTACAGGTGAGATTGTGAGCACTGCTCTTTCCATGAGCTCGACTGAAGGTGCTTTTATTGTTTCAAAAAATACTTCCGAAGGCAAAGGGAGCCCTTGTGTCGCTGATTTAGCTAATAAATCTGCATGCTCATTCTCTCCCCTTGGGATATTTTTTACAGAAAATCCCTCGAAAGAAGCTTCCAATCTTCGGACTGCATCCAAATACTTTTCAAGCTACGGATCTCTTGCCTTGCTACTCTTATCCACATGGCCAAAAATAACTTGTGAATCAGTTTTAAGGATTGCCCTTCTTATTCCCATTGCCTTTAGTTTCCGAAGCCCTAAAATAAGAGCTTCGTACTCGGCATGTTATTTGTACAACTGAAGTCTAGCTTTATTGCATAACATGTTCTGACTTTAGAGGGTGCAACTAGGACAACAGCTGCTCCTGCACCAAAGGTCCCCCCAAGATCTGTCGCAAAATACTATCCAAGCTTCGACATCTTTTGTCGCTTCTACCTTGAGCCCCTGGCGTCCAATCAGCAATGAAATTTGTGCACATCATCAATGGTGAATTCGTTAAGTTCCACAACCCATTTTCTGATCCTTCCTATAGCTTCTCTGTTCCTCATTATGTCCTTCAAAGGTTGCAATGAGGGCACTATTATGTGATAGGCTTGAAAGTAATGCCGAAGCTTCCTGGAGGCCATCAATACAGCATACAGTACCTGTGACACCCCAGTGTCACATAGGGTTTCTTCTCAGAACTAACTCAAAACCATTATCACATGTGAACCAAATTGAGCAAAGGACATCAAAAATTAGGAGCAAAGGTTTAATTAAGTCTTTTCCATCTTAAGAATTGTGCCTTAATCATGTCATGCACCTCAGGGTGAGAAGAATTCACAAACCCTAATAACCCTAAGTAGGCCATTTAAGTGCAAAGAGGGAAAACTTGTAAAAAGATTTTGAAAAATACAAAATCATGATGAGAACCAAATAACAAAGTTAAAGTGCACTAAATAAACTACAAAATATTGTAAGAAAGTTTGATCAGTGAAGCTTTGCAAAATTCTCAAAAGACCCCTCAAGCTAAACTTCAAAAGGAAATTCAGAAAATTCAGAACCGAATTTTTAGCCCTTTGTAAAGTTCAGCCGTGTTCTCTGTTTTCCAAAACTCAAATCTACAAAACCCAAAATATGAAAGTGGTGCCAAATTACCTTGAACATACTCTAGTAAAGTTTGAAATCAAACAAAAACCGTTTGACACATGTTGACTCGACTTTAGTCTCGGTTTTCAGCCGAGCGACAAACCCAACTTCGCCCCCTCGTATCTCGCGATTCTGAGATCAAATCCACTCAAGTGCTGTAAGAGAAACAAAGAGTAAACGACAAAGAACAAATTGTGTGCAGGGATTTGGGAGAGTTACGAGAAGATTGCGAGCCAATTAGCGTTTGAAAATGATCAGACTGAGCGAGGCCACGTGTTCGATCGCTTGCCTGACCGGCCGAGCGCGGACTGGCCGCGGCAGCGCGCGCCCTGCGCGTGGTCGCCCTGCCTCGTGCGTCTGAACCTTGCCCTTGCCTATAAGTGCCCCAGAGGCCTTAGCCGTTTGCACTCGCACACCCAGAGCCCTGCCCAAGCCAGAGATCATCGGAGTTCACCGTGGAAAGTGAGCGCCACCGCTCGCCATCACTGCCCAAGCACGACCGTTGTGGTTAGTCTTTTCTGTCAACCCCAGCCACGCCCTAGCCCCTGGACAGCTTCCCCGAGAGGCTGTGAAGCTTCTCCAAGCTTGAGCCAAGGCATTGCCTCACCGGAGAAGTGGAATCACCCTCGCCGGACTTCGTCACCCACCACCATGCGTGAACCGAGCTATCTGGTGAGCCATTTTCCAATTCCTTGTGCCTATGTCTTCCCTGACCTCTGGTGAAGCTCACTGACCACTTCAATTGAACTTTACCGCCCTGGTTAGGCCGGAGTCCTCGCCGCCGACGAGCTTGCCCGCCTGCGCGCGTGGACCGACCTACTCTGACCATCACCGGTGACGATCCGCACATCGGCATGACCGTCAAGACCTCCCCTACACCCTCGACCACTTCACCGGAGCAATCTCACCGCTGGTAAGCCCCTCCGCCCCTTTCCTTCGCCGCGGTTACTGTTTCATTAGGGGAAGGACCGCGGGTTTGATTTAGCAGAACCCTAGGGGGTTTTCTACGTAGTCAGAGACTCATGTGAATAGTAACCCGAGGACCCGTCTGCAATGAAACTTAGAAACTTTCGCTAGGGACCCCAATGTAAAACCCTTTTTTCCTTTAACTATTTCTGTTTATTCTTTTTAAAATAGGCAGAGAACCTAGGAAATTTATATCTTGAGAACTATTTAACCAAATTTAGTCAAAATAGGCAGAGAACTATTTTACTGGATTCAAAATATTATGAACTATCAAATAAAAATACTGAACCCTATAATTTCTGTATTAAATTTTAGAGTTTGGAATTAAATAAGAAAACTTCCCAAACCTTGTTAAAATGAAGAAAAATAGTTATGCTTCTGTGCTGGACTTAAGAAAATTAATAGAAGTCCAAACCCAACTTAGGCACTATTCAAAAATAATAAACACCCCAACCCATCATTATAAGTTGGTTGAACAATTAAAACTTGATTTTTAGCCATGTTCCAATTAAATCATAAGAAAGCCAAAAAGTGTGCAACAATGGGCAAATAAATTTTTACCAAGTTGTTGATGAAGTAGACCACCAGAGAAAAATGCAAAACCTATTCAAAACTACAAAATAACACTCATTACCCTACCTCATTAAAAAGGCCATTAATTCAAGAAATTCCTACCACCCTTTCCCTTAAGAAAAAAGTTACCAAATTCTAGAATGATTGCTCTTGCGCAAAGAAGAAGATAGGAAAAATTTGAAATCTATTGTGTAATATTTTTCAAGTATAGTGGTAGTAGAAAGCACCCCTTTGGCTAGAAACTTTAGAAAATCATAGTAAAATAACTAATAAGTATTAGTGGCTGAAAATTTGTACAAAACCATGTTATTACATCTATATGCCAGCAAAAATAAGCCTTAGAGAATAACCCAGTGTTAAAAGGGAGTTGTAGTTCAAGACACCCCCTCTGCCCTAATATTTGATAATTTTGTATAGAGAGAGCCCCTCACTTTTGAAGCCCCAAATTTTGAGGCAGAAAGTTATACACCAGTGAGAAGCCACTGTAATGTTTGCATAATTTTTGGAAATTATATCACAGACTTGTAGTTCAAACCCACCTGAAGGAACTAAAAGAAAATGGAAATGAAGAGATAGATTAGAAAGATTAATAAGTCTCACCCCAATAATTGCAGCTAAGAATCTTGTTAAAATATCACTAAGACATAAAAAGGAAGATCAGTAGAACACTAAAGACAATCTAACCATTCAGAAATCAAACTTGACCCAAATTTACTAAGTATACCTCAGAAATCTCTAAAAGCAAGACTTAGCTCTATTTCCTGTTAAATAAATCTTTCATCATACAAATTTAGTTGCTAAATTGCATATCATGCCATGCATATATCTTACTTATTGCATTCATTAGATTGCAACCTCGCTGACGGAGAGTACGTGCTCATTCCTGAGCAAGGAGCTATCCACGAGGAAGATCAGGAGCCGGCTCCCGAGCCTACCATTGAGGATCTCCCCGCAGCCCCAGCAATTGAAGGCAAGCCCCAGTTTTATGCATAACCAATTTATATATGCTACTTTACTACAATTAATGTTTGTAGGCTTGTAATGTGCACTTAAGTGTAGGAGTTGCTTGAAACCCTTAGTTGCATGAATTCAGGTTTCCTTTTTGAGATGGATACTAGTATGCTAGGTCGAGTAGCCACTTTGCTAATTAGGATCTCGGTAGAAGTCGAGTGATTTTTCTAGCTCTCGCACGAGGTCAGGAATTGATTGTATTCATCTTGATAACAGGATCTATGATGGTCTATGGACTTGGATCCAGGGGGGATGCCTTGCCCATGAGACGAGAAAAGGAATTAAGGATTAATGTGTGGATACCTGAGTCAAGCGTTTGAACGTACTAAACACATGTCAGGAAATATGGTAACCGGTAAACCTAGTACCTGAGTGAAGCCGGGCGTGAACTTTTCTCCTCACTTGTCCTGAGACTGGGTCTCCCATGCTAGCTATGGTGGGTACAAGTGCGGTCACTGCACGGCGGCAGCCAGGGTCAGTGGAGCATTGTATGCCAAGGCGGTGAGCCCTAGCCGCGAACGGGGAATCGATGGGGACGATTGACGTGTGTGGGGACGAAGTGCCCCTACATGTCGTGTGTTTAGGTTTACCTTGCAAGGTTTAAAAACTCGATTCGAATCGTCTGCTTCTCGCAGCTAATGAGACTGCTTGACCCCTTGTACCACATTGAGTAAGAAGTGAAATGAGGTTTTACATGAGATAACATGTTGATTATATTAAATGATTGTTACCATGTATGCTTAGAAGGAGTAAACTTAACTAAAAGTAATGATATTAGAATTGGAAAAGCTAAAATCAATCTTAGACTCAGCTAGTGCTTTGGCAAACCAAACCCCTCAGCCAAACAGCTGCATGGTCTAGAGATAGAGGAGTAGATTCCTCAAACTGGGTAAGTCTAGTTGAGTATTAGTATAGTCAGCCTTGCTTGTGGCATAATTTTTGCAGGTACGCATCATGATATGATTAATGGTGTGACTTGGCCTACCACCCTGCCACCGGGTTGGATAGTCGAGTGGGATGCTGCTCCAGCAGGAGAGGAGCAGGAGGAGTAATGGGCTAGGCCTTGCCCTATTCCTCGCTTTCGACGATATCGATTATCCGCTGTAATTTATCTTATGAACTTACTTTAGTTACTTGAAAAACTCTAATTTATGTAATAACTCCAGTACTTTAATTTGAGGTTTCCTATTTTATTGTATTTGGTCTGTGACTCACCTTCAAGTGAGCTTGCGGTATTTGATCCTGGATAAGTGGCTTTATCAGACTAGATCTGTGGGACTGACGGGTTATTCCAATTTAAGTGTGTTGCAACCTCTGAGGTGTGACTTGGACACTTAAGCTGGAATAATTCAGGCGGTTCTGCCACAACACCTTCTCTAATTATGTGTAATTTTTATTTGAAAGGCTGAGTACTTCAGAGACGAAGTATACTGGTGCTTGCTTTTTTACCTGGCCCTCTTGTTTTTCTTGTACAAGTGCCACACTAACCGCAGCATGGGAAGCAGCCATATATAGAAGTAACGGAACTCTTGATGAAGGTGGTGTTAGAGTTGTCAGATCTATCAAATACTGTTTCAGCTCTTCGAAGGCTTTTTGTTGAACCAGACCCCACTAAAAGACTTCAGCTGATTTCAGTATTTCAAAAAAAGGTAAATTCCTCTCTCATGATCTTGATATAAATCTATTCAACGATGCCAGCCTTCCTGCCAACCGTTGAGCCCCCTTCTTTGAGTTTGGTGGCTCCATCCGAAGGATAGCTTCGATTTTGCTTGGATTAGCTTCGACCTTTTGTTGATAATAGGCAACCAAGAAACTTGCCCTTCTTCACTCCGAAGACACATTTTTCTGGATTTAACTTGAGACCAGCTTGTCTGAAATTGGCAAACGTTTCTTGCAAATTGACAACATGATTTTCTTGCTTTGTGCTTTTTACTATGATGTCATCAACATAAGTCAGCACATTCCTGCCAATTTGAGAGTGAAGAACCTTGGCAGTCATTCTGCTGAAGCTTCCTCTAGAATTCTTGAGCCCCTCAGGCATCCGAAGGCAGCAATAGGTACCACTAGGAGTTATGAAGCTTGTCTTTGGCTCATCTTCCTTCTTCATCCAAATTTGATGGTAACTCGAGTAGCAGTCCAATAGACTCATGAGTTCTGAAGAAGCTGCTGCATCTACAAGAGAATCTATTCTTGGTAGTGGGAATTCATCCTTCGGACATGCTTTGTTGAGATCTGTGAAATCAATGCACATTCTCCATTTCCCATTAGCTTTTTTCACCATGACAGTGTTGGCTAGCCACTCTGGATATGTTACTTCTCTGATAACGCTCGCACTTAGAAGTCTCTTCACTTCATTTCGTGCACCTTCGGCTTTATCATCGGACATTTTCCGAAGCCTCTCCTTTCTTGGTCTGAAGGATGGGTCCACATTGAGCGAGTGCTCAATAACGTCTCTATTGACACCACAAAGATCATTGGTTGTCCAAGCAAAAACATCTTTGTTGTTAAACAAGAATCTTAACAAAGTTTTTTCCTGTTCATCAGACAGCTGGGATCCCAACAATACTTTTTGCTCTGCTATGTCTTCACGCAAAAGCATAGGCTTCGGTTGATCTGCTGAAGTAGCCTTCTCTCTTTTATGCTTATATTGTTGATAAGCTTCGGCTTCATCTATGTTATGAATAGCCTTCGAATCTGTCCAACTCCCTTCAGCTCTCCTGGCAGCCTCTTGACTCCCGTGTACCGCATAGATATTGCATAGATATCTTCATGCATAGATATGTTGGATGAAGTATTGCTTCAAAGGCATTAAGCGTCCCTCGACCAATAATTGCATTGTATGGATACTCCATATCAACAATGTCAAAGACAACCTGTTTTGTTCTTGTGTTATGAACATAGCTGAAGGTAACTGGCATTGTTATCTTGCCAAGTGCCACAATATGTCTTCCTCCAAAGCCACAAAGAGGGTGTGTTGCATCATGTATCTTATCCTCTGACTCTTGCATTTGCCTGAAAGCCTTTGCAAAGATGATATCCGCTGCACTGCCCATGTCCACTAAGACATTGTGAACCAGAAATCCCTTGATAACACAAGATATTACCATTGCATCGCTGTGAGGATAATTCTTAAGCTGAAGGTCTTCCTGAGAAAAGGTAATTGGAATATGAGACCACTTGGACTTGATGAAGGGTCCTTGCACCCCAACATGTTGTACCCTTGTCTGTGCCTCTTTCTTCTGCTTCTTGTTGGCTGGTTTAGAACTTGATCCGCCTGTGATTGGGAGCACCAGCTTCGTGGCCGAAGGTGCTATAACTTGGTTGTTGTGCGAAACCATCATCGCAACTGTGGAAGTGAGTTCACCGGAGGTGGGCGCCAATCTTGGTCCTTGTTCTCAAATGCTAGACATTAAGAACAAAGCAACACAATTGTTAATGATTAAAAACCTTCGTCCTTCGACACATTATCTCCTTTCGGGTATAATGATCTTCAGACGAAGGTCATGAAGGACATACCTTCATCATCTCAATAAACAAGTATAAACGAAGGAACATGAAATACAAGAGAACATGAATAATGGTGATATATCAACAAATTACTTATAGTTTCATTTTATAAACATGGATAAATATTCATAATATTTATATTACATTGGTACCTTCGGCTTGCCAGAAGGTGAAAATGCAAGGGTGACGCAAGAGCGATTACAATTCCGCGTGAACAGTACGAGAGTACTGTTCATCTATTTATAGGCATGGGTCACAGCCCGGACAAAATTACATCCATGTCCCTATTAACTAATTATAATCATAATGCAAACTATTAAGAGCTATATAGTCTTTTCCTCTTTAAGTCGGTATCGTTCTTCGCCTTTATCACAATACCTAGCCGAAGCTCTTTCAGCCATAGCTTCGGCTTTCGTTCGCATTATATTCGTCTTATACCTTCATATCACACCTGCCTTTGTACTGTCTTGCCGAAGGTGTTTTTGCCTTGAGGACCTTCGGCGGAGGAGAAGACCCCCAACATCAAGCTTTGGATATCCTATATTATCCATCATTTCCCGGCAGACATGTATCTCTTTGCTGTCTTGTGGAGAGTAAAGGAAGTCATTTCGTCATTGCCACCATATACCAAGGACCCTCGGGGGTACTTCAGATCCCTAGCGTAGTGTTGCACTTTGGCAACCTGCTCTTCTGATAGCTGCTTTCCTGAAGCATGTCAAAAAATGAATTCCTGCTCTTTAACGGGTGCTTCAGGAGCAAGAGATTTGGATTTCTCAGGAACACTCTCTTTCTCCAGAGTTATTGGTATAGTTTCCGAAGGTATAACTTCGGTAGGAGCTTCTAAAGGTCCAACTTCAACAAGAGTGTGGGCCATGCTGGCGTCACCAGTTTTCCTTGAATCTTTAGCCTGCGTGCTAAGAGCTTCGGCAGAGGTAGGAGCTGATGTTTTTATGGACTCCAGAACAGCATCTAGCACGCTAGCCATTCTCCTTTTCCTTGGAGTCGCTGCGGGAATGCTTGATGGCTTCAGCAGTCCCATTGCATACGATGGACTCAGTGCCTTCAACTGTTCTGCCGTCTTCTCTATTTTTGGCTCTTCGGTCGGATTTGTACTAGCCTCGACTGACAAATCATGACCTGGTTCTGTGGCAGAAACAACCCCTTCACTTAGCTTCGGCACATCGGCCATCTCAATGCGCCTGGGTCGGCGTGTCAAAACTTTATCCTTCTTCGACCTCGACACACTAGAAGATGCCGAGGTAGTAGCTTTCCTTTTCTTCCCTTGCTTTCGCGTGGGATAGCAGTAGTCTAGGTACACAAATCCGATAACATCAAACACCATGTTCAATCTCTTCTTGCTCCAAGCACCGAAGGCAGTTGTCATAGCTTCGTCTTCGGCCTTCGAGTATGCTCCAAGCAGCTCATCGCTAGTTGCCTCTATAGCATCTAGCCAGTCATCATTCGGTTCATCAAACTGGCTTCTGTATCGAAAGGTATACTTCAGATAGATTAAACCATTTTGACTGGAGTCAGTGGCAGCCTCCTTCGGCATTTCCCATCCGTTTGCATGTGTCCACACTCTGTAAGAAATATGCTCTTGGACCAAGTCTCTTGTGCCGATATAAGTGCACACTATGTTAAAAGATGCCTGGCACACTTGCACGTCATTCCCAAGTGCAATGAGTGGCCTCCTAATGCCGAAGCGAGACCATATAGGGCGCTGAATAATCCCTTTAATATTTTCCCTCTGACTCAGGTCAATCTTCACAAAAAACCATTCCTGCATCCCAGTGCGTGGCCACTTTTTTCGAAATGTCGGCATAGAATAACCGGCCTCAAAGCGGGTCACGAAGCTGTAGCAGCCAAAGTTATTGTGGTATTGTTCCTTCCCAGTTGCTTTCGTCTGATAGGATAATTTGTGAATATTAAAAAAGCACCTGGCTTCTGGCTCTAACCCTTGGCTCCTCATGGTCCATATAAAAACCCCTACTTTGATAAAAGCTTCGGGGGTAAGTTGATGAAGATAAATTTTAAAAGTTTTTAAGACTTCGACCAACATCTTATCCAAGGGGAAATGAAGTCCAGCTTTCATGAAGCTTATGAAAATCACAATTTCGTCAGCTTCGGGAAGAGGAACAGTATTCTCCCCTCTAGCCCTCACGATAGAAATATCACGAAAGTATCTACCTCTCATCGCTTCGATCTGCCCTTGTTTAATAGTCAACTTTCCGAAAACAACATGGCTCGGCCTCCATGGCCGGTCTTCGGCATCTTCATTTCTACTTTCTACGTCAAAACTCTCACTATCGCTGGAGATTCAAGATAATCCAGCCAACATCTCATTGGTGATTTTCTCCATGTTGGTTTTCTCCATAGCTTCATAAAACCCGGCCAGTGCGGGGTTAGTGATCTTCGTCTCCTCAGCCATTCAGACGATGGTTGCTAAAATGCCAAAGCTAAAAATTTAATCAAACTCGACGAAGCAAGGAAGGTTCAAATGGCAAACACAGTGCAGGCAGCTGGATAGCACGAAAAATGCTCACGACATAGGTCTCTATATATACACTCAGAACCCCCCAGCATGGTGGGTCCCACGGGTCAGAATGATTCGCTATTCTAGCGAAGCGAAGGTGTTTTTTCGGACCTTCGGCAAAAGGCCTTCATTCACGTCGCAGTCTAAATTTGTTACAAAGAAACAAATCAATACTGCGAGGGGCTACTGTTAGGGGCCTTCCTCTCCTAAAGGTCCTAAAAATGTGATTGACCATATGTTTTTAGTATGACATGGATTATTATAGAGGGGCTTCAACTTCGGGATGAAGATCTCTCTCGTGTCAAGGTGAAGATATAACCCGAAGGTGATAAGAATGGACGACAGAGCTATAGCCGAAGAGCTTCGGCTTGACGTGATGACGAAGACCAAGTATGATGAGGACTGAAAAGGGACAAAGACTATTCAATCCTTAATGATTCGTATTATGGTTATAGATAAATGTTAAGGGCATAAATGTACTTTTACCCGTGCTGCGTCCCGTGCCTATAAATAGATGAACAATATCACCATACTATTCACGCGGTATTGTAATCATTCTTTCGCGTCTTCACCTTCAAGCAAGCTGAAGGTGTCATTGTAATGTTAATACTATTAATATTCATACATGTTTTATGAAATACAAATATGTACGAATAAATGAGATGCAGTCACTGTCTTTAATCCTTTCGCATTCCTATTCACATATAAAATGATGAAGGTATGTCCTTCTTGACCTTCGTCTGATGAACATTATACCCATGTGGAGATAATGCTTTGGAAGACGAAGGTCCGTAATAATTAACAATTGTGTTGCTTTGTTCTTGATCTACATCATTTGAGAACAAGTGAACAACACCTTACACTTCACATGAGCTCCCACCATAAGTGAGCTCATGCACATTATTCCCCACACTTGTTGAGCGATGAACGTATGTGATCTCACCCTTGCTATAGTCACACCAGGTCAAGAACATGTACTGCAAGATGAGGAGCATGAAGGATGCTACGATGAGTTCGCAGAGGTCAAGGTCGTCGTCTCCTAGTCAACTATGGTTGTGAAGGATCATTATCGTTATATGATGTATTTATTTAGCTATTTTATATAGAACCTCTATTATATAATAAAGATGTGACATTGATTTCTGTATTATGAGTCATCATATGTGTGAGTCTAGATCCTAGCACACATTTGAGATGCACTCAGGTTTACCCTTAAATCCGAGTATGACATTTATAAGCTTAAAAATACCCATATATTTAGCTTATGTAGTAGACAGAGCAACAATAGCTTGCAAAGCTTTCTTTCAGCTAACAACACAACCACCAATAGCAAAAATATAACCCATGGAAAATCTTCTCTTATCCAAATCACTGTACAATCATAATGAATATAATCAACAAGTCTATATCTAGTTCTCCTAAATTCCAAATAGACATTAGAAGTATCTGAAAGAGAAATGGGCCTTTATCCATTTCTATATTTATTTTGGTGCTCAATAACTGTAAGGAAAATGGACTCTGGGCCATTTGGCTAAGTGATTTTGTTGTTTGATGATCAACATAACCTTGTGGACTAATGTGTTTGCTAGTGTTTGTGTTTATAGTTCACAGGATGCGAAGAGGATTGGACTATGGCACTGAGGATGCAACACCTCAAAAGAAGACCTAAAAGATGCGTAGAAGTCCAAGACTCAAGAACAAAAGAAGCCCAAAAGAAACAATGAAGAAATCCATGAAGTGGATAGTCAACCAGCGCTCTGGTGGCGCACCAGACAGTGAATAGTACATGTTCGGTGTGACACCGGGCAGTCTACGTAGAGAGCCCGCAACCAGATGCTATTGGGGCTGTAGCACCAGACTGTCCGGTGCGCACTAGACTGTCTGGCCAATGGTCGGATCCAACGGTCGACTGCTACAGACCTCAACGGTCTACTAACGTGGCCAAGGCACCGAGCATGTATGGTGTGCACCGGACTGTCTGGTGTGCCCGACGACAGAGCAGTCAGTTTTCTGTCTAACAGCTATAATTGTGGGGGACGTTATAAATACCCTATCAACCGGCCATTTAAAGGTGTGGGAGCTCAAGAAACATACCAAGCTAGTCCATACACATTTCCAAGTGCTCCAACACCTAAGCGCTTAATAGAATCACTCGGTGATTAGCATAGGTGCTTTGCGAAGTACTTAGACTAGTTAGACCACATTAGCGCTTGCTCTGGGTTTGTTCCTAGTTGTGTGAGTGAGGTTAGACAACCCACAAAACCCCTATGCTCTTGTGCGAGCCATTGTAATTGTATTGAGTGGGGTGAGAGTCTTGCGAGACTGTGACAACCGAGTTTGTGTCACGGCCGCCACCGTGTACCGGAGGGAACGAGGCCCATCACGTTTCGGCCGAAAGCTCGATAGTGCAGACGGCGGGGAGCGTATGAGAGAATCCGGAAGTGGAGCACCTCTTGCACGTGGAGAAGGCCTGCGGCTCTCTACGGATTTACTCGACCGAGGTGCTTGGCCCTCGCATGGGCTACCCTTTGTGTAGGGGCACCAACGAGGATTAGTCGGGACCTTGCGTGGTTTTGGATACCTCGGTAAAAATACAGGCGTGATGAAGCGTCCCGATCCTTTGGGATTCAAATGTGATACAATTACTAGTCTCAGGAGGCTAGTAAAAACATTCATTTCATCAGATAGTACAGAGTCTTATATAATAACTATTACAATACCAAAAACAAGCTCTAACAAGCTTGGGATAATAGCGGAGAGGGAAACCAGCCCGAGCCACAAGCAGACTGGGTGCAGACACAACCCCCTTTTTAGTCGAACAGAGCATAAAGGAAGTCTTTGGTGGCTGAAAAATATAAATAAAGCTGGGTGAATACTTACTTATTTTGCAAGCCCATCGTAACCCGTAAAGAGAGAGGGGCCTATGTAGTACATGCTTGATATGGTGGAATTGTAGTCACTCTTTATTTTTTGAGAAAGGCAATACTTTGATGTTATACCCAGAAAAGAGAGATGTAGCACTTTTTCATACTCAACCACCACTGAGCTTCCCGCTCTCGTGGCCTCATATTTATTTCCAAAAATACTCACACGTTTCCCCTTTCTTAAGATAAAAACACTAACTATCATATCACACTAGACTCGTCCATACCAGTGGACAGGAACTATTCAAATAGGTTTCAAACTCTGCATAGAGGGGTACACTTTACCCACTAGTCCAGCTTTGCGATCTCACTGCCATGAGATCCGACACCGAAGCTCTTGCATTCCTTGCACGACCTTACCTTGGCGATTATACCGGAAGGAACAAGGCCACCTCCATGACCAAACCAGGACAAAACATTCCCCCTGCTTATCCTCCCGGTGCTTTCGAGCCACCAAAGTCCTGGGGTTTGGATCGTGCAAGTTCAAATTGAGTGACTGCCCATACAGTCTCGAGTGGCTGTACTTGTCATGAGTACAGGTAGTGAAGGATGACAAATCGGTCCTTAGACAAGGGGGGCAATCCTTCATGCTCACACCTAACCCGGCTGAGCCATCACCTTAAGACCCTCCCAAAACAGGGAGTCCCTGATCATCCCACTCAAATGGTGATAAGGGTGATAACCCTTCATCATACACATTTTGAAAAACATTTTTCTCTTGAAACCATAACCCTAACCCACATCTTCTTTGTAGCAAAACGGTGTTCTTTAATACAGGATATCACTCGACTCACAATGCATAATAACCATCCCATATCCTAGGCTTAGGTAGTGGTAGAAAGAATAGGTAATTCATGCGTCAAGGGTAGAATGAACTTGCCTTCATAGAAGCTCTCTTGGCACAAAAGTTCTATTTCTGGGAGGTCGGGCTCCTGCCCTTCTTCTAGGGCTACGGGTTCCAGAAAGTCAGTGTGGTAGAACCTCCCAAGTTATTGGGCCCACATGCACCTGTCTTTGTCCCAAGCACCTTAGATGGCTATGTATGTGTACCAAACAACTTAACAGGATCTATCTGAGTGTTCCAAGGACCTCGGATAAACCACTTATCGCCAAGATCGTAGGATTAAGTAAACATAAATCACACACCAACATTTGCAGCGGAAATAAATTCTTTATTGCAAAATGATTACATGTTACAATAAGTTTACATTATACAATTATCGGAGTGATTACAAAAGAAAGTGATTTAAAAGAATTACACTTTAAAATTTATAAAACATTTATAAGTTTTAAAATACACGCTAGCTTAACTGACAATCCTCAAATAAGAAGCTATAGAAGCAATTGATGGGATGTACTTATATAAGAAGGCCGAGCCCACCAGCACTTAGCACCATCAACAACAACACAAATCTAGTACCTGCAACAACATGGGTTCGAAAACCCTGAGTACGAAGTGTACTTTCACAAGTCTTACCCGACTAAGTAAAAAGACTCTCAAGGATATGTTGGCTTGTTGGGAATCAAGGTAAAGCTTATCAAATTTCAAAGACTCATTTTGCATAAGAGCTTACTAGGAGTGGATCCTTATGACAAACTTTTACTTCATAAGTTAAGTATTTTTCCTGAATCTGGATTCACTTGTCCTACACTAGTTTCATTTTAGCATTTTTAGTTTCACATAGATCCAGTCTTCATATCCAAGAAGTACGACGATCCGAATCGATTAATACCTAGTTGGGGATCTCCAACCACATGACATATGTAGCACTTAACTCTTGCATATGTCAACTTGCACCCGGGTTTCTCAAGACCAGAACAGGTCGCCGCCAACCGAGAGCTCAGTACCCCACCATCCAGCCTCTTGCCAGGTGGATACACGATACTCTCGCCATCTCTCCACTCCCATTGCGGCCCGGCCTTTTTGGTATTGGTCCAACCGAGGCTAAGTTACCCATGACGAGGTATGTGGCCAATTAAAGGTCCTAGATCATCAGGCCAACAATCGTTGTGGTCCTTAAATGACACAGACGGGGCGACCTATCCTGCTCAATATCTGGTCTCATCTTATTATTTACCTCCCAAAACCATGTACATGACAGAGGTACAATACCTGAATAATGAATTCATCATCGCGAGTGTTGGGGGCCTTCCTCTTCTGAAGGTCCTCAAAAACGTGACTAATATGTTTTCAGTGTAACATAGACTGTTACAGGAGGCTTCGGCTTTGAAATGAAGGTATGCGTTATATGAAGATACGATCTGAAGGCAGGATGAATGGATGCCGAAGCTGTGGCTGAAAGAGCTTCGGCTTAGTATAATGACGAAGGTGAAAGAAGGAACCGACCTAAAGGAGAAAAGACTACCTAGTCCCTGATAGCTTGCCTTACAATTAACAGTAAATGTCAGGGACATGAATGCAATTTTGTCCGGGCTGTGTCCCGCGCCTATAAATAGATGAACAATAACACCGTATTGTTCACGCTGAATAGTTTTCACTCCCACGTTACTTTCACATTTTCACCTTCTGACAAGCCGAAGGTATTAATGTAATATAAATGTCGTTGATGTTTATCCATGTTTATAAAATGAGAATATAAATAATCCAATGACTTGTAATGATTATTCATATTCTTTTGTGTTTCATGTGTTATTACTCATATCCGTTCACTGAGATGATGAAGGTATGCCCTTCATGACCTTCGTCTGAAGATCATTATATCCCAATGGAGATAATGCTTCAAAGGACGAAGGCCTCTAATCGTTAACAATTGTGTTGCATTGTTCTTGATGTATATCATCCGAGAACAAGGAACAACATTGGCGCCCACCTCTGGTGAACTCAATCGACCACCTTTGGCAAGCATCAACTTCCGCAATGCCGCCGAAGAAGACAACAGTGCCAGGGGCTGCCCTGCAGCTACTAGACACTAATCAGGAGATGCTACGAGAAGCTAGAAATCAAAAGAGGAAGGCTACTAGCCCAACACCCTAGGAGGAGGAGCTGGATCAAGAGATCAGGGATTTGGAGGCTATCCACCAACAGATGCAAAGGAAAAGGAAAAAGATGCTTCGACTCACCGATCTTCAGAAGAAGATCGACGAAGCCGCTAAAGAAATGTGTCACCTCACTCAGGACGACCAAGACCGAAGGCCCCAACACTGGGAGCTTCGCCAAGACAGCCTATTCGACGATGATGAATGGTACAGTGACTTTCATCAAGGCAATTTTGCTTTTGACGATGCTTCTCCCCTGGCAGCAGAATTGCAGGCTACCCTGTCGCCACCGTCATACAAGCCACCTCAGCTCTCAATGTATGACGGGCACTCATACCTGAAGCAATTCCTGATGAGCTAAGAAGCAACCATATCCTCATATGGGGGCAATACTACAGTCATGGCGAAGTCCTTCGTCATGGCAGTCAAAAGCGTAGTTCAAACTTGGTACTCCTCTCTTTGGCCAGGGACAATCACGTCATGGCAGAAGCTAAAGGATATGTTAGTGACTAGCTTTCAGGGTTTTCAAATGAAGCCGGTCACTGCTCAGGTTCTCTTTCAGTGTACACAAGACTAGGAGGAGTACTTGCAGGCATATGTCCGAAGGTTCTTAAGGCTGAGAGCTCAAGCACCTACAGTGCCCAATGAGATCGTCATTGAGGCCATGATCAAGGGGCTTCGGTCAGAACCTACGACGCAATACTTCGCAAGGAAGCCACCACAAACTTTGGAGAAGCTTCTCCAGAAAATGGATGAGTACATCAGAACTGACAATGATTTTCGGCAAAGAAGAGAAGAAGCCTACAGATACTCTGAGATGGCCAGAGGCTTGGGAGGGAGATTCCACCCTAGACATGTTATGTCAATTCATAATGCTGGCTCAAGTGACAACAGTGGAAACCAAACCCAAAGGCAGTATCAAAGCTCCTAATCATCAGGGGCACAACAAAGCTCCTTCAGGACACCAGCTCAAAGAGGTAGAGGGGGTAGAAGCTTCGAAGGAAGATATGGGGATCAGCCCAGGAAACTGTTTTGTTTGTTCTGCGGTGAAGACAAAGGGCATACCACAAGAACGTGCCAGGTTACGCTTCAAAAGCAAAAAGAGATTGCCGAAGCTGAAGGACTGCAGAATCAGCCGAAGCAGGTTCTGCATACCGTTTCATGCTACTCTCCCTATGTCCTAGAGTATGTAGGCAATCAACAGCCTACGACCTCTGTTGCTTCGGCAAGCCATCCTCAAGCTTCCTGGGCCCAGCTGCCATCGCCACCACCGCTAGCACCTACTCTGGTTCGCAGTCAGCAGCTAGAAGGGCATCACCACGCTCAGCAGCAACATGATTTTCGAGAGGAGTCCGAAGCTTGCACAGTCAACAGCACTGTGCCTGAGTTGAAGCACATTTACTAAAGGATATCCTAACCTGATGTATTTTTGTTTTGTTTGTCATTTTATTTTCTTGCATGAAAAACAGTTCACGGAGGTTTAATCTCCAACTTTATGTAATAATATTGTGGTCACACCATCGAGTATAGAATGCCACCCCTCAACAACGCTTCCGAAGCTACAAAGTCGTTCCTAAGGGAGCGTAGAGTAAGTTCCGAAGCTACAAAGTCGTTCCTAAGAGAGCGTAGAGTAAGTTCCGAAGCTCAAAAGTCGTTCGTAAGGGAATGCAGAGCCAATATGCCACCGAAATAAAATGTGAAGAAGCTCAAAAGTCGTTCCTAAGGGAATGCAGAGCTTAAATACCACCGAAATAGAAGGTGAAGAAGCTCCAATGTCGTTCCTAAGGGGATGCAGAGCTTAAATACCACCGAAATAGAAGGTGAATAAGCTCCAAAGTCGTTCCTAAGGGGATACAGAACTTAAATGCCACCGAAATAGAAGGTGAAGAGACTCAAAAGACGTTCCTAAGGGGATGCAGAGTCTAGGTGTGTTTTCGTGTGGGTATTTGTCTTCGGCATAAATATCATGCTGCATCATATCATCGCATCATTTCACATAGCATTATATCATACATCATATCGCATCAGCAGCAAGATTGTGCAGAAGGAAACTTGCTTCTTTCAAAATATGCGATGAATGAAACAGTGTGCTGGAGCATAAAGCACACCTTCAGCAATTATAATTTTACATGCCAAGAAAATTTTCGTCGGCAACAATATTATACAACCGTTGTGCTATAAAAGGGCTCTATCTTTACAAAGTATAAAAAGAATGGAAGGTGTTTTTTCGCCGAAGGCTCAAAAATGGTATGTACGCAAATTTCATGCATCGTAAAGAAATATATTACACATAGATATACAATGTTTAACTCATGTACGAATATTACATTTCTCAAACACTGCATTGCCTAAGTACACAAGAATTTAGTCTTCTTTTAATATCTTCTCAGTAGCTTCATTCAGGAGTTTGTTGACAGCTTCGTCAACGGCTTCTTCTGCAATCCTTATTGTTTCTAGTGCTGCTTTCATGGTTGTATCGGCTTGGCTCAGGTGGCGAAGAAAGTTCAGCTGTGGAAAAGAATAAGTTGTTATTAATCTGAAGCTAGAAATAAACACCGAAGCTAAAATTAAGTAATAATACCTATACGCCTTGCACGCTTAGCAGCCTCTTCGGCTCGCTTGGCTTCTTCTCGTGCGTCGTGGGATTCTTTTTTATTTTTCTTTATAGCTTCATCAGCTATCTCGCGGCCGCCCTTCATCCAAACGTTGGATTAGAATTTTTCGCCCATCAAAGTAGCTTCAGCCGAAGGATCCTTCGTGTTGTCTGTGGAGAAGATAGTTTTCATCTGGGCTGCAACCTTAACATGTTCCAGCCAGTTTTTTCTAAAATTGCTGCAACCCCTCGGGCACTGGCGAAGGCGCAAAAATCCCCACGGTCGCTAAGAATTTCTTCCAAAGCTTCAGCTTCTTCGCCGATCCATTCAATGATTCCTTTGGGATCGCCTCTAATAAACTTTTGCTCCGATGAGTATGCACCCACCTTTGCAAAACTATATTTTAATTTTTTAGCACAATCCAAGGATTTCTCATAATATCTCTCCTTCGACTCACGAAGCTCATCCACATTCTTTTGCAATCTTGAACTAGTTCATTTGCTTATTTCTTGTTTGGCTTTCGCCACTTCAAAATCCTCATTCTTTTCGGCAAGCCTTTTCTTTAGATTTTCAACTTTGGTTTTATGAGCTTCGGACTGTGTAGTAAGTCTGGCTTCGCTGACCTTTACTCTGTCTACTAAGGAAAGCAGAATTTTATCTTTTTCAAGGGCTTCATTCCTCAGTCTGATGACCTTTGACCGAAGGTTTCCAAGGGCTATTTGGCAGCTTTCATCTTCAGCATTCTTTTGTGACCTTAAATCATTGCTCAAAATCAAGCCCTACAAAAAAGGGGATCAACACAACAATAAATGATACAAAAATAAATTCTTTACAAGTCTAAACATCTTTATCTTCAGACTATTATAAGCGAGGCTATCTGCAAGGTCATCCTTAGACATTGCAGAGAGGCCAACCTAGAGCTTCGAAAACCCTATGTTCCTTGCCATCTCTTGGCAAACAAATATCTCCTTATTGTCTGGAAGGCAGAACAAAAAGTCATCTTCATCAGTGCCATTATACACCAAGGATCCTTTTGGGTACTTGAAAGTCGCCTAGAGGGGGGTGGATAGGCGGAAACTGAAATTTAGAAACTTTAAGCACACGAGGTTCAGTTCCAAAGAAACTAGTCCCCATTGAGGTGGTCACAAAGACCGGGTGTCTTTCAACCCTTTCCCTCTCTCAAACGGTCACTTAGACCGAGTGAGCTTTCTTCCTTGATTTCCCGGGTCACTTAGACCCGGCAAGGACCACCACACACTTGGTGTCTCTTGCTTCGCTTACAAGGCTTTGAGAGTAAGAATGAGAGAAAGAAGAAAGCCAACCAAGCAACAAGAACAACAAAGAACACAAGACAATCTTCTCACAAGTCCTAAAATACTAGAGTTGAATTGTGGACTTTGATTGGATCGGAGGCTTTGATTTGTGTCTTGGAGTGTTGTATTTTGCTCTTGTATTGAATGAGGTGTAGTGAATGCTTGGATGGTTGGAGTGGAGGTGGTTGGGGGTATTTATAGCCCCAACCACCAATTCAACTGTTGGGGCAGGATGCTGTTGATGGGCTCACCGGACAGTCCGGTGCGCCACCTGACAGTGTCCGGTGCGCCAGCCACGTCACCCAACCGTTAGGGTTCTAACGGTTTCGACCATTGGAGCTTTGTCGTCTGGTGGCACCGGACAGGCACTATTCAGTGTCCGGTGCGCCTTCTGCGGCTGCTCTGACTTCTGCGCGAACTGTCCGCGCACTGTAGCGTTGCAGGCGACCGTTGGAGCCGACTGTTGCGCTGGCTAGCCGTTGCTTCGCTGTTGCACCGGACAGTCCGGTGGCACACCAGACAGTCCGATGAATTATAGCAGAGCAGCGCTGCTGAAACCTGAAGGTGGCAAGTTTGAAGTCGTACGGCCCTAAGCACTGGACACTGTCCGGTGGTGCACCGGACAGTCCGGTGCGCCAAACCAGGGTTCTCTTCGGTTTCTTTTTGCTCCTTTCTTTTGAACCCTAACTTGATCTTTTTATTGGTTTGTGTTGAACCTTTAGCACCTGTAGAATATATAATCTAGAGCAAACTAGTTAGTCCAATTATTTGTGTTGGGCATTCAACCACCAAAATTATTTATAGGAAAAGGTTAAACCCTATTTCCCTTTCAATCTCCCCCTTTTTGGTGATTGATGCTAACACAAACCATAGCAAATATATATGTGCAGAATTGAACTAGTTTGCATGAGGTGAGTGCAAAGGTTGCTTGGAATTAAATCAATTTTGTAGTTTTACTAGATATGCATGGTTGGTTTCTTTTATTTAACATTTTGGACCACATTTGCACCACTTGTTTTGTTTTTGCAAATTATTTTTGAAAATCTTTTCAAAGTCTTTTTGCAAATAGTCAAAGGTATATGAATAAGATTGCGAGAAGCATTTTCAAGATTTGAGATTTTCTCCCCCTGTTTCAAATGCTTTTCGTTTGACTTAAACAAAACTCCCCTTCAATCAAATGCTCCTCTTAGTGTTCAAGAGGGTTTTACCAATTATGTAAATACCAATTGAAAAAGATCAAATACATACCAATTTGAAAAATTCTTGAATATTTTGACATTGGTGGTGGTGCGGTCCTTCTGCTTTGGGCTTAATATTTCTCCCCCTTTGGCATAAATCGCCAAAAATGGAGTCCTTTGAGAGCCCTTTGAACTTTCTTCTCCATTGGTAAATAAAATATGAGTGAAGATTATACCAAAGTGAGAGTGATGTGGAGTGACGGCGAAGGGTAAACGATACCGGTAGAGTGGAGTGGAAGCCTTGTCTTCGCCAAAGACTCCATTTCCCTTTCAATCTACGACTTAGTATAGAAATACACTTGAAAACACATTAGTCGTAGACATAAAAGAGATATGATCAAAGGTATATAAATGAGCTATGTGTGCAATGTTTTAATCAAAATTCCTAGAATCAAGTATATTTAGCTCATTCCTAAGTTTGCTAAAGGTTTTTTCTTCTAATGGTTTGGTAAAGATATCGGCTAATTGTTCTTTGGTGCTAACATAAGCTATCTCGATATCCCCCCTTTGTTGGTGATCCCTCAAAAAGTGATACCGAATGTCTATGTGCTTAGTGCGGCTGTGTTCAACGGGATTATCCGCCATGCGGATTGCACTCTCATTATCACATAGGAGAGGGACTTTGCTCAATTTGTAGCCATAGTCTCTAAGGGTTTGCCTCATCCAAAGTAATTGCGCACAACAATGACCTGCGGCAATATACTTGGCTTCGGCGGTAGAAAGAGCTACTGAGTTTTATTTCTTTGAAGCCCAAGAAACCAGGGATCTCCCTAGAAACTGACAAGTCCCTGATGTTCTCTTCCTATCAATTTTACACCCTGCCCAATCGGCATCTGAATATCCTATTAATTCAAAGGTGGATCCCTTAGGGTACCAAAGACCAAACTTAGGTGTATAAACTAAATATCTCATGATTCTTTTCATGGCCCTAAGGTGAACTTCCTTAGGATCGGCTTGGAACCTTGCACACATGCATACGGAAAGCATAATATCCGGTCGAGATGCACATAAATAGAGTAAAGATCCTATCATCGACCGGTATACCTTTTGATCTATGGATTTACCTCCCGTGTCGAGATCGAGATGCCCATTAGTTCCCATGGGTGTCTTGATGGGCTTGGCATCCTTCATTCCAAACTTGTTGAGTATGTCTTGAATATACTTGGTTTGGCTGATGAAAGTGCCCTCTTGGAGTTGCTTGACTTGAAATCCTAGGAAATACTTCAACTCCCCCATCATAGACATCTCAAATTTTTGAATCATGATCCTACTAAACTCTTCACAAGTAGATTTATTAGTAGACCCAAATATGATATCATCAACATAAATTTGGCATACAAACAAATCTTTTGCAATAGTTTTAGTAAAGAGAGTAGGATCGACTTTTCAGACTTTGAAGCCATTAGTGATAAGAAAATCTCTTAGGCATTCATACCATGCTCTTACGGCTTGCTTGAGCCCATAAAGCGCCTTTGAGAGCTTATAAATATGGTTAGGGTACTCACTATCTTCAAAGCTGGGAGGTTGCTCAACATAGACCTCTTCCTTGATTGGTCCATTGAGGAAGGAACTTTTCACGTCCATTTGATAAAGCTTAAAGCCATGGTAAGTAGCATAGGCAAGTAGTATACAAATTGACTCAAGTCTAGCTACGGGTGCAAAGGTTTCACCGAAATCCAAACCTTCGACTTGTGAATATCCCTTGGCCACAAGTCGGGCTTTGTTCCTTGTCACCACACCATGCTCATCTTGCTTGTTGCAGAAAATCCACATGGTTCCTACAACATTTTGGTTAGGACGTGGAACTAAGTGTCATACCTCATTCCTCATGAAGTTGTTGAGCTCCTCTTGCATTGCCAGCACCCAATCCGAGTCTGTTAGTTCATCCTCCACCCTGTATGGCTCAATAGAGGACACAAAAGAGTAATGTTCACAAAAATGAGTGACTCAAGATCGAGTTGTTACCCCCTTATGAATGTCACCGAGAATTGAGTTCACGGGGTGATCTCTTTGAATCGCCTGGTGGACTCTTGGGTGTGGCGGTCTTTGACCCTGTACTTCTTGATCATCTTCCTTGTCTTGATCAACTTCATCTCCCCCTTGACCATTGTCCTCCTCTTGAGGTGGCTCATCTTCTTGATCTTCTTCTTCATTATTTTGAGCTTGATCCTCAATCTGGGTTTGTGGAGACGCTTGCATGGAAGATGATGGTTGATCTTGTGCATGAGTGGGGTCTTCGGATTCCTTAGGACACACATCTCCAATGGACATGTTCCTTAGCGCGACGCATGGAGCCTCTTCATCATCTAGCTCATCAAGATCAACTTGCTCTACTTGGGAGCCATTTGTCTGATCAAACACAATGTCACAAGAAACCTCAACTAATCTAGTGGATTTGTTGAAGACTCTATATGCCCTTGTGTTTTAGTCATATCCTAGTAAAAAGACTTCTATAGACTTAGGAGCAATTTTAGATTTTCTACCTCTTTTAACAAGAATAAAGCATTTGCTACCAAAGACTCTAAAATATGAAACATTACCAGTTAGGAGTTCATAAGATGTCTTCTTGAGGATTCAGTGAAGGTAGAGTCGATTGATGGAGTAGCAGGCGGTGTTAATCGCCTCAGCCTAAAATCGGTCTGAAGTCTTGTACTCATCAAGCATGGTCCTTGCCATGTCTAATAGAGTTCTATTCTTCCTCTCCACTACACCATTTTGTTGAGGTGTATAGGGAGAGGAGAACTCATGCTTGATGCCCTCATCCTCAAGAAAGCCTTCTATCTGTGAGTTCTGGAACTCCGTCCCATTATCGCTTCTTATTTTCTTGATCCTTAATCCGAACTCATTTTGAGCCCGTCTCGAGAATCCCTTTAAATTCTCTTGGGTTTGAGATTTTTCCTGCAAAAAGAATACCCAAGTGAAGCGAGAATAATCATCCACAATTACAAGACAGTACTTACTCCTGTCGATGCTTATGTAAGCAATCGGGCCGAATAGATCCATGTGGAGTAGTTCCAGTGGCATGTTCGTTCTCATTATGTTCTTGTGTGGATGGTGGGCACCAACTTTCTTTCCTACTTGACATGCGCTACAAACCCTGTCTTTCAAAAAATGAACATTGGTTAGTCCCAAAATATGCTCTCCCTTTAAAAGCTTGTGAAGATTCTTCATCCCAATATGGGCTAGTTGGCGATGCCAGAGCCAACCCATATTAGTCTTAGCAATTAAGCAAGTATCGAGTTCAGCTCTATTAAAATCAACTAAGTATAGCTGACCCTCTAATACTCTCTTAAATGCTACTGAATCATCACTTCTTCTAAAGACAGTAACACCTAAATTCGTAAAAAGACAGTTGTAACCCATTTTGCATAATTGAGATACAGAAAGCAAGTTGTAATCTAAAGAATCTAAAAGAAAAACATTGGAAATGGAATGGTCAGGTGATATAGCAATTTTACCAAGTCCTTTGACCAAACCTTGATTTCCATCCCCGAATGTGATAGCTCTTTGGGGATCATCGTTTTTCTCGTAGGAGAACATCCTTTTCTCCCCTGTCATGTGGTTTGTGCATCCGCTATCAATGATCCGACTTGAGCCCCCGGATGCATAAACCTGCAAAACAATTTATGCCTTGTTCTTAGGTACCCAAACGGTCTTGGGTCCTTTCATATTAGAAACAAGCACCTTGGGTACCCAAACACAAGTCTTGGAGCCCTTGTGTTAGCCCCCAACATATTTGGCAACTACTTTTCCTGATTTATTAGTAAGCACATATGAAGCATCAAAAGTATTAAATGAAACATTAGGTTCATTTGATGCAGGAGTTTTCTTTTTAGGCATTTTAACATGGGTAGAATGCTTAGAGCTAGATGCCTCATTCATGTACATAAAAGCATGATGGGAAACAGAATGAGACTTCCTAGCATGAATTCTCCTAATCTTGTGCTCAGGATAGCCAGCAGGATATAAAATGTAACCCTCGTTATCCTGAGCCATGAGAGCCTTGACCTTAACAAAATTAGACAATCTTTTGGGGGCATTAAGTTTGACATTGCTTCCCTGTTGGAAACCAATGCCATCCTTGATGTCAGGGCATCTCCCACTATAGAGCATGCTTCTAGCAAATTTAAAATTTTCATTCTCTATTTCATGCTCATTAATTTTAGTAGTTAGTTGAGCTATGTGTTCATTTTGTTGTTTAATTAAAGCAAGGTGATCATGGATAGCATCAACATTTACATCTCTACATCTAGCACAAATAGAGACATGATCAACAGTAGATGTAGATGGTTTGCAAGCATTTAATACTTCAATCTCAGCATGTAAAATAGCATTCTCATTTCTAAGATTGGAAACAGAAACATTGCAAACATTCAAATCTTTGGACTTAGAAATTAAGCTATCATTCTCAGACTTAAGACTAGAAATTGATTCATTCAATTCACAATCTTAGCAATTAAACTAGCATTTTCATTTCTAAGATTGGCAAATGAATCATGGCAAACATTTGATTTCTCAACCTTAGCAATCAAATTGACATTCTTAGTTCTAAGGTTGGAAATAGTATCATGGCAAATGCTAAGCTCTTTAGTCAAGTTTTCACATTTTTCTATCTCCTGAGCATAAGCATTCTTTACTTTAACATGCTTCTTATTTTCTTTAATAAGGAATTCCTCTTGGCTATCCAAGAGTTCATCCTTCTCATGAATAGGTCCTATCAATTCATTTAATTTTTCTTTTTGTTGCATGTTAAGATTGGCAAAAAGGGTAAGCAAAATTTCCTCATCTTCACTAGAGCTACCCTCATCACTAGATGTTGTATATTTAGTGGAGGCTCTAGATTTTACCTTCTTTTTGCCGTCCTTTGCCATGAGGCACTTGTGGCCGACGTTGGGGAAGAGAAGACCATTGTTGACGACGATGTTGGAGGCATCCTCGTCGGAGGAGGAGTCGGTGGAGCTCTCATCGGAGTCCCATTCCCGACACACGTGGGCATCGTCGCCCTTCTTCTTGTAGTACCTCTTCTTCTCCTTCTTTCCCCTCTTGTCGTTGCCCCTGTCACTGTCACTAGACATAGGACATTTTGCAATGAAATGACCGCGCTTACCACACTTGTAGCACACCCTTTTGGAGCGGGGTTTGTAGTCCTTCCCCCTCCTTTGCTTGAGGATTTGGTGGAAGCTCTTGATGATGAGCGCCATTTCCTCGTTGTCGAGCTTGGAGGCATTGATGAGAACCCTACTTGATGTAGACTCCTCTTTCTTCTCTTCCGTCGCTTTGAATGCGACGGGTTGCACCTCGGGTGTGGAGGTGCCGCCTTGCTCGACGATTTGTTTGGAGCCTTTGATCATCAATTCAAAGCTCACAAACATCCCTATAACCTACTCAGGAGACATTAGCTTGTATCTAGGATCACCACGTATTAATTGAACTTGCGTAGGATTACGAAAAACGAGTGATCTTCGAATAACCTTGACCATTTCATGGTCATCCCATTTTGTGCTCCTGAGGTTGCGCACTTGGTTTACCAAGGTCTTGAGCTGGTTGTACATAGCTTGTGGCTCCTCTCGTTGGTTGTGGACGAATCGACCGAGCTCCCCCTCGATCATCTCTCGTTTGGTGATCTTGGTCATCTCGTCCCCTTCCTGCGCCGTCTTGAGGACGTCCCAAATTTCTTTGGCCGTCTTTAACCCTTGTACCTTATTATACTCCTCTCGACACAAGGAGGCGAGGAGTATAGTTGTGGCTTGGAAGTTAAAGTGCCGAATTTGGTTAGCCTCGTCCGAATCGTAGTCCTTGTCCCCTACCTTCGGTACCTGCGCTCCATACTCAACAATATCCCATATGCTTTTGTGGAGTGAGGTTAGATGATGCCTCATTTTATCACTCCACATACAATAATCCTCACCATCAAAAAATGGTGGTTTTCCTAGGGGAACGGAAAGTAATGGAGTGCGTTTAGAAATGCGAGGATAGCGGAGGGGCATCTTACTATACTTCTTGCGCTCATGGTGCTTAGAAGTGACGGACGCCGATTCAGAGCCGGAGGTGGAGGGTGACGAGGAGTCGGTCTCGTAGTAGACCACTTTCTTCATCTTCGTTTTCTTGTCACCTCTCTGTTGTGACTTGATGGAGGAAGAGGATTCATCGTTGTGCTTGTGGCCGAACTCCCTCGAATGAGTTCTTCCCGAGCTTGCGGACTTGACGCCGCCGGTCATGATCTCCCTCTTGGTGTGATCTCCCGACATCACTTCAAGTGGTTAGACTCTAATAAAGTATCAGGCTCTAATACCAATTGAAAGTCGCCTAGAGGGGGTGGATAGGTGGAAACTGAAATTAACAAACTTTAAGTCCTAAAATACTAGAGTTGAATTGTGGACTTTGATTGGATCAGAGGCTTTGATTTGTGTCTTGGAGTATTGTATTTTGCTCTTGTATTGAATGAGGAGTAGTGAATGCTTGGATGGTTGGAGTGGAGGTGGTTGGGGGTATTTATAGCCCCCAACCACCAATTCAACCGTTGGGGCAGGCTGCTGTCGATGGGTGCGCCGGACAGTCCGGTGCGGCACCTGACAGTATCCGGTGTGCCAGCCACGTCACCCAACCGTTAGGGTTCTGACGGTTTTGACCATTGGAGCTTTGTCATCTGGTGGCACCAGACAGTCCGGTGCCGCACCGGACATGCACTTTTGTGACACTATGAAAATCATTAAATAAAAATAATACATTTAGTTAATAATGATATTTATGGTAATTAATTTTCTCTCAAGTGTTCGTTATTTATTTGCCTTTGGAATGATTTTTGAATGCTCGTGATTGATTTTGAATATTGAATATCATTTCTTTTTAAATGAAAATTCATATAAATAATATAATAAATATTAGTCCAAGAATTAATATTTTATTTATAAATAATTTTGGTTTGATTATTATGAATTTTATGATTATTTAAATATGTATTTCGAAATTTAAAAAGGAAATAGAAAAAAAGAAAAAGAAAACTAACTAACCTAACCCTAACCGGCCCAATTAGGCCCAAGAAGCAAGCCGCGCCCTGCTCCCTGACCTATCTAGCGCGCGCCCTTCCTCTTCCTGTGCCACCCGCCGCCAGGCTTCTTCTTCCTCTGTCCCCACTCTCTCTCCCCTCCCCTCGCTTCCCTCTCCCCGGCCGCACCAGCCAGCCGCGCGCGCGACTCCAGCCGGCCGAGCACCCATCTCGACCTGGCCGCGCGAGCCCCTGCGCCCATCGAGTCCGCCCGCGCGCCTCAAGCCGAGCAGGCCAGCGACCCGCGTCGAGGATTCTGTCCAGCCGCGCCCGGAAGCAGCGCCGCGCACCCGCGCGAAGCCCGGATCGCACGCACCGTGCAACGCGCGCCAGCGCCCTGCCCCGATGCCGCACGACCCCGATGTCCGTGCCCTGCGCAGCGACCGAGCCCGACGTGACCCCGCACTCGGCCGGACCCGAAGCTGAACAGCCCCAGCCCGACGTCCGCGCTCAGGAATCCGAAGCCGCGTGTAATGGAGTTTAATGGAGCGTCAATCGACCGTTTATCCGAGTTATTAGCGCCGTTTCTCCTCCCCCATTACTCCCTCTCTCCATCAATGGTGCCTTTAAGCCATGGCTGCCGTTTCTCTTCTCTCCCCAGCGCCTCCTCCCTATAAAATCCGCCGAGCTCCTCTCTTCTCCTCCCTCCCCGAGCTCACTCTCTCTCTCACGCGCTCCCCACTCTCTAGTTCATCCCCACCATCACCGTCGTCACCGGAATCCATGGAGACTCGCCGAAGTTTGTACCTTGCTGTCCACCGACGACCATGCCCGTTCCCCTGCTCGCCGGAGATGTCCCTGAACCCCGTCCAAACCTCGTCGTTACCTGCCCATCGAACCACTCCCTCTCATCGACGTTCATCACTCCCTGCGCAAGAACAAGAACTCAAGGTTGAAGACAACCCCAACCCGTTAATGTATTTTCTAAATCATGTTTGAATTACTTTATTGATCTTATGAATTATTGTTGTAATATTGATGCGATTTGGCGATTCTCGTGTATGATTTTAGAGATCCCGATTTATACGTGTTGCCAAAATCGAACCTCGCGACAATACTTTGGAAATGCGTGTGAGTTTATAATTCTAAAAATGAACACGATCACTATTCACTACGTTAGTGATTTTCATACTAGAAATGTTTATAATTAATTTCGCTTTAGTGGTGGAGCGATAATCGGTTAGTATTGATATAAGTATAATTCTAGTGATATGAGAAATTGAAATAAGTATTAAGCCACGTATTTTCGGTCAAATAAAAATATAGATGTTAATATTCATGATAAACATCTTCATAAGTATGGCACTTAATTAATTAGAATTAGTAAGATACTTATTTATGTCATAATGACCGTGAATATGTTATTAAAAGTTCCGATTAGTAATTTACAGATAATTCTTAGAATATTATTGATTAGAAGTATTATAAACAATTTTTAGTTATACATATAAATTCTATTTAGAAAAGAAAGGAGGAAACCGAAAGAGTAGAATTTTATAATAATGTTAAAATAACCTAATTAGACGCTCATACTTTTCTAATAAAGAAATTGATAGTTATATTGGTAAATATAGGTTTCTTACTAAAGAATTAGATAATTTGTTTCTAATTTTAAAATAACCTTTTTAATAGATAACATGTTTTTGATTTAATAAGATTCGTTATAGATGTTTAAGTATAGCCGTACTAAATAGTAATATGTCATATAACGTTTCTAATAATGATATAATGGCTTAATTAAGTGCTCACACCGTCATAACTAAAACGATAGTTAATAATATACCAATTAATATAGTATTCATTTTGATTATCTAGGTCATATGTTTCTAAACTAAATGTAAAGATAAATAATAGAGTAATTATATCCTCTCATAACTTAGTTAATTAGATTTATGTTTGTTTACAACTGGTTATATAGGCTTAATTAATCATTTAATCAAAAATTAGTTCATATTATTTATATATGTGTCACTTAGTTTTTCCTAAAGAATAAACTAAGGAAATTAGTGTTCATATTCTTTAATAATAATGTTAGTTTGTATATTGTTTTGTATATAGCTTTCTTAATAAAATATAGGATATGTACTTTCTAATAAAAATAAAATATAATTGTTGTTCATTGTCTTTTACATAAAAGTTCATTAAAGCATATATCATAACTTTCCATAAATAGGTGTTTAATAATAATGACCTTTTCACATAAAATCTATTTAGACTTATATCTTAATTTATCATAAGTGATAGGTTTAACAATGAATTATATGTTCCATAATGCTTCATAAATTAACAATGTATTTCATAACGCATTAACCTTAGATATAACTTATATGTGTTCTAAAAGGTTAAAAAGGTTTAATATCGTTATAACGTGTTTTATCGTCTGATAAACCCTTAATCTGAGACGTATCACATATGGCATTTTATAAAAGATTAATTTGGTAAACTTAATATTTGAATATTTTAATTAAGATATTTTAAGCTCATGTCTTGTTTTATAAAGTATAGATCACACCTTTTTGAAAAGAATATCTTTTTATTATAACCCTTGCGACGTTTTTGAAAAGCAAACACTCTTTTTGTTAGGCTTTCTTTTAGCTTTACGTATGGTGAATGTTGTATGTTATTGAGTGGTGTTTGTTCTTCTTGTTTGTTTGTGTGATATTCAGTGGTTGATCTAGTAGTTGAGAATCATGATATATTCCATGGAAGAACCTCGAGTTTTCAATAAGCAAGGCAAGTGGACTTCTCCCTCTGCATACTCTGTTTGATCCCAAACAATACATTTAATAAATTTTACTCTTTTGGATATATATGCATAACTTGACGGGTTACCTATTTAGATAACCTTTCCAACCTTACTTCTTGTTTAACCTAGGATTATGATTTAATCAAGTAGCTATGCTATTGCTACAACTTAACTTTATGCAGTCACTCCCGCTTATGATATTAATGTTCCAAAATGGTAAGTTTACATTATTGTTGTTAACCCGATGGTTAAACAAGATTATTGCATATTAATTGGAACATGGAGTGACCACCTGGGAAAACAGTGCTACCATGAGAACTATCATGGCTCTGGTCTTGGCTAAATAACTAGGGAAGTCTTATGTTGGGTGCTGGTCGTGGTCGACCGGAACGGGGGCATCTGGCAAGCGCTTATAGTTCCGGCTCAGGCAGATTGGATACGGGCATAGTTCCCAAAGATTTACCCTGTAGTCTGGGCTATAAGTTGGTTACGTTAGGTGTGCCTTATGCAGTTTGACCATTTCCAACATTTGCGTAATGAGGACTCTAGGGAGAAGCCTCTTAGTGAGACCCTGGCCATTCACCTCGGAAGTGAATACGGGTCTAGCTAACCCGGGCTAGAAGGGAATCGCGACTCATGGGTAAAGATGCGCCACCTCTGCAGAGTGTAAAACTAATATATCAGTCGTGCTCACGGTTATGAGCAGCCTGGACACCTCACATGATAATTGAACTTGAAGATGAAAATAAATCGAGATCCGATGATCTGCCAATGGTTTGCTTAAGTGGTTTCACTTAAGTGTTTTAGATATACTCTTATACCTTTGTTTAATGGGAATACTTGGGATTCGCATCTATTAGTAATCAGGTGTTGATAATAAAATGTTGACCAACTAAAATGCTTATTGCTCAACCTCAGCCTCACCTTTGTTACCTTGCATTAGTTTTTCCCCCACTTGCTGAGCCCCGACCATAAGTGAGCTCACCCTTGCTTAATTTTGATCAGAAGTTTGCAGATGAAGATATGATGCAGAACTCCATGGATGCTATTCTAGTGATACCCCGGTCATCTTCCTATGGATGGATGTCCATGTTTCGCTGTACTTTGATGAATAAAGGTTAAGACATTATGTCTGTTCGAAGTGTAATATGTTAATATAATCGTTATTTACGCTTTTATGCATTGTTTTTTGATATATTACACTTGTGACGTCAACATATGTGTGGAAATAGATCCTGGCACACATATGCGATGCACCCGGCTCTGCCCTTGGGAAACGGGTGTGACAGAAGTGGTATCAAAGCAATGTGACCGTAGGTCGCTAGATTAGTTAGAAATAGAAAGCCCAGTCAGTCGTTCAAAACTTGACTTAATTGTCTTCATAAAAACTTACTTTATATCAAAACTCATCTCTTTTATCTTCAACCCTTCTTGTCTGATTCTTCATCTATCAGAAGGTTCTAATGAGAAGCATTGCAAGATGATCAAGCTAGGATTATGGAACTTGAAGCGAAGTTTTCTAGAAGAAACCCTTTCGAAGCTATCGACAACACCCTATTCTCTGTCTTATCCCCACTCCGCAAGAAATTTTGTTATGGATCTCCTGGATCTATTACCAGACTTCTTGGCTAGGTTGATAGGATAGTTCTTTAGTATTAAGATTTTCGACTAGATCGGTAATGGCGATATTATATTATAAGTGGTTTTCTAATTCCTAATATTGCTATATAACCCTTGACTTCTTATACTTTTGTTTTCTTGCCATTGTATTGCCATCCTTGCGCAATATCTACCTTGATATACTAAATTCTTTGTCTCCTTACTCCTACTTGATAATGCTCTATTATTTTGTCTCCTTGATAATACTTTCTCCCTAACTCACTACATATCCTTGGTTATATCATTTATCCTCACTTTAATAGTTCATGGTTATCTTATTTCACTCTTGGCCACCAACAAATATGTCTTGTCTAACTCCTTGATAATTCTTACCCAACTCCTTGACTTTATAATATCTTTCTTATTCCAAACCTTGTATCACCTTTTGTTTTGGTTGAATGAGTAGAATTGGATTGTGTTGTGCTAGTATGTTTGAATTCATTATCCTTTGTGTTCATGATTGATTTGCTTCTTTGAAATGATTGTTGGTGTATTGTGTGACTTTTGTCCACAATGGCATCAGTTAGCTAGGTAAAACCTTAGATAGATGGGTTTTCTCTGCTCTCTATAATCTGTCTTTGCTCAACCCTTTCGTTCCTTCCATTCCTCTATACCCATACAGATGTCAGACCTTGGAATGTCAACTACAAGTGATGTCACTACGTGTAAAGAATGCGGTGTTTTGGCAAGTCAAAACAACACTACAAATAAAACAACTGATGAACAGACATCCAAGACACATAAGGATGCACAACCAAACCAACAAACAAGTGAACTTGGAACATGTTGTTGTTGTGAGTACTATGGAATTCCTTGTCGCCAGATCAGTACAAATGAAAGTGAACCTACAAAACAGAAGAACCGGATTTTATTTTCTACCATAAAAAGACAGATGTCTCCTCAAGAACAACTAATAGCAGATTCTCTCATACCTAATGCACTATCAGTCGATGAATTGCCATGTATTCCAAAAAGGAAACATCACAAGGATGCCCAGCTACAAGAAGAAGCACATGAGTGTTACATTGATGGATGGACTATCACCTGCACACAATTTCAGCCCCGTCGTCGCATCAGATCCAAGAAACAAAAAGGGAAACGTGGAAAAAGTCAAGAAATAACTTCAAGAAAAGCTTGCTATCAATGTGGACGTGAAGGTCATTACTTCCGTAACTGTCCTGAGAAGAGTTCACTACAGATCACCTCCCAGATGAAGCTATCTCAGTATTCAGACATGGAATATGAACAAAAACGCACAGAAACTTCTACCAACACAGTAAAGACAACTCCACCATGTAACTTATCAAGTCGTGCTTGCTTTGGTTGTGGTAATACCGGCCATCTTGTTAATGGTTGTCCTAAGAAGGATGTGGAGATCAATAAGGTCCAAAAGAAAAGACAACACCCTCAAACCCATGCATCAACAAAGAATAAACAACGGAAAGAGACCATAGGAAGGATAAGTTATGCAGTGACAGGAACTATTCCATATGATAATGCAGTGATTTTTGGAACATTAGTCATTCACAAAACCATCACCACCGTGTTGTATGATCCTCGTACAACACATTCTTTTATCAGTGCCCAGTTTGCAACAAAGTATGGTATCTTTAAGTGTCCCTTGAGATCGAGGAAGACCATCAGTGCACTTGAAGGAAAAATATTAGTAAACTACATATGTCCAAAAGTAAGTGTTAAAATCAATGGGATAGATTTTCTAGCTGATCTTATAGTGATAGAATCAATGGGAAAGGATGTGATTCTTGGAAAGAATTGGTTACAAAGAACTAAGGCAGTAATCCAACATACTGAGAGAACCATGTGTTTGGAAACCCCATCCGGAGAAAGAATAGTAGTTGAAGACAATCGACCTCCAGCTCTGATTGGTGCATCTGACAAGGAAGAATAATATATCAATTAGCTAAAAGAAGGAGTATGTCTCACGAAGAAAAAAAATATATCAAGATGTTGCCCCTTTAAGGATTTGTAATAGTGCTAAGTAATATATGAATAAATTTGGAGAATCTCTCACACCTATTGTGTTTTGCCTCTTTATAAAGATAATAAAGTATGGTGTTATCTGCTATATGCAAACAATGTGATACTCTAGTTACCCTAAAGTCCCGCTCAAGTCTTTCTCTCAATTTGTGCTCAAAGAAATACTCTTGGATCAGAAAGATGATTTGGATATCATGCTCTGAAATCTATAAGGTTCAAAAGGATCTATGTTAAGGATTATAACACTTGTACGCTCTTGTAGTATGATGAAGCTAGGCGGAAATCTGAAACCATCCTTGTTCCTTAACTTATCTTATATTGGAAATCAAAAAGTTGTGTTAGATCTTTATCTTAATGTCATGTAATCCTCTTATGCAATCTATCTCACTAACTCTTTTACCCTCTGACTAGATGATGAACCCCAACGGAAATGAAGTAAACGATGCCAACGACAATATTCCTACCTTAACAACTATGAACGAGAAAAATGAGTCACAGAGATATTTGATGAATGTAATGAAGAACAACAAAAGGAATAGAAAAACGTTTGGATACATGATTAGTTCACCTCAACCACAAGCAAAAGCCACGAAACACATGGATACCCAAACAGAAGAATCAAGTCAGGCTCAGCTATATGAGATACAGACACCCAATCAATCCTCACCCCCTGTTGGTCAAGCAAAGTTGACTCGCAAAGAACTCAAAGCAAGAGGTGTCTGCTACTACTGCAAAAATGAAGAACATCTTATTCGCGAATGCCCTATGAAGCGTCTAGACCGAATAAAGAAGAAAGCTGCCAAGCATGACCTAAGCAATAGGTCAGAAGACCCACCATTTTATAAGTACGATAATGAAGGTCGCTTGATTAGTATACAATGCGGAGCAAAGAAGTAAGGAAGTTCCTTAAGTTTGGAGGAGTTCAATGTCAACTAAGAACCTACAAATAACCATGTGTCTCCTTTGTTTTCTTGCTAGCCTTTCTTAATCTCGAGGGCGAGATTCTTTTTAAGAGAGGTAGATTTGTGACACTATGAAAATCATTAAATAAAAATAATACATTTAGTTAATAATGATATTTATGGTAACTAATTTTCTCTTAAGTGTTCGTTATTTATTTGCCCTTGGAATGATTTTTGAATGCTCGTGATTGATTTTGAATATTGAATATCATTTCTTCTTAAATGAAAATTCATATAAATAATATAATAAATATTAGTCCAAGAATTAATATTTTATTTATAAATAATTTTGGTTTGATTATTATGAATTTTATGATTATTTAAATATCTATTTCGAAATTTAAAAAGGAAATAGAAAAAAAAGAAAACTAACTAACCTAACCCTAACCGGCCTAATTAGGCCCAAGAAGCAAGCCGCGCCCTGCTCCCTGACCTATTTAGCGCGCGCCCTTCCTCTTCCTGTGCCAGCCACCGCCAGGCTTCTTCTTCCTCTCTCCCCACTCTCTCTCCCCTCCCCTCACTACCCTCTCCCCGGCCGCACCAGCAAGCCGCGTGCGCGACTCCAGCCGGCCGAGCACCCATCTTGACCTAGCCGCGCGAGCCCCTGCGCCCATCGAGTCCACCCGCGCGCCTCAAGCTGAGCAGGCCAGCGACCCGCGTCGAGGATTCTGTCCAGCCGCGACCAGAAGCAGCGTCGCGCACCCGCGCGAAGCCTGGACCGCACGCACCGTGCAACGCGCGCCAGTGTCCTGCCCCGATGCCGCACGACCCCGACGTCTGTGCCCTGCGCAGCGACCGAGCCCGACGCAACCCCGCGACCCGGCCGGACCCGAAGCCAAACAGCCCCAGCCCGACATCCGCGCTCAGGAATCTGAAGCCGCGTGTAATGGAGTTTAATGGAGTGTCAATCGACCGTTTATCCGAGTTATTAGCGCTGTTTCTCCTCCCCAATTACTCCCTCTCTCCATCAATGGTACCTTTAAGCCATGGCCGTCGTTTCTCTTCTCTCCCCAGCGGCTCCTCCATATAAAATCCGTCGAGCTCCTCTCTTCTCCTCCCTCCTCGAGCTCACTCTCTCTCTCACACGCTCCCCACTCTCTAGTTCGTCCCCACCATCACCGACATCACCAAAATCTGTGGAGACTCGCCGGAGTTTTTACCTAGCTGTCCACCAATGACCTCGCCCGTTCCCCTACTCGCCGGAGACGTCCCCGAACCCCGTCCAAACCTCGTCGTTACCTGCCCGTCGAACCACTCCCTCTCATCGACGTTCATCACTCCCTGCGCAAGAACAAGAACTCAAGGTTGAAGACAACCCCAACCCGTTAATGTATTTTCTAAATCATGTTTGAATTACTTTATTGATCTTATGAATTATTGTTGTAATATTGATGTGATTTGGCGATTCTCGTGTATGATTTTAGAGATCCCGATTTATACGTGTTGCCAAAATCGAACCCCGTGACAATACTTTGGAAATGCGTGTGAGTTTATAATTCTAAAAATGAACACGATCACTATTCACTACGTTAGTGATTTTCATACTAGAAATGTTTATAATTAATTTCGCTTTAGTGGTGGAGCGATAATCGGTTAGCATTGATATAAGTATAATTCTAGTGATATGAGAAATTGAAATAAGTATTAAGCCACGTATTTCCGGTCAAATAAAAATATAGATGTTAATATTCATGATAAACATATCCATAAGTATGGCACTTAATTACTTAGAATTAGTAAGATACTTATTTATGTCATAATGACCGTGAATATGTTATTAAAAGTCCCATTTAATAATTTACAGTTAATTCTTAGAATATTATTGATTAGAAGAATTATAAACAATTTTTAGTTATACATATAAATTCTATTTAGAAAAGAAAGGAGGAAACCGAAAGAGTAGAGTTTTATAATAATGTTAAAATAACCTAATTAGACGCTCATACTTTTCTAATAAAGAAATTGATAGTAATATTGGTAAATATTGGTTTCTTACTAAAGAATTAGATTATTTGTTTCTAATTTTAAAATAACCTTTTTAATAGATAACATGTTTTTGATTTAATAAGATTCGTTATAGATGTTTAAGTATAGCCGTACTAAATAGTAATATGTCATATAACGTTTCTAATAATGATATAATGGCTTAATTAAGTGCTCACACCGTCATAACTAAAATGATAGTTAATAATATACCAATTAATATAGTATTCATTTTGATTATCTAGGTCATATGTTTCTAAACTAAATGTAAAGATAAATAATAGAGTAATTATATCCTCTCATAACCTAGTTAATTAGATTTATGTTTGTTTACAACTGGTTATATAGGCTTAATTAATCATTTAATCAAAAATTAGTGCATATTATTTATATATGTGTCACTTAGTTTTTCCTAAAGAATAAACTAAGGAAATTAGTGTTCATATTTTTTAATAATAATGTTAGTTTGTATATAGATTTCTTAATAAAATATAGGATATGTACTTTCTAATAAAAATAAAATATAATTGTTGTTCATTGTCTTTTACATAAAAGTTTATTAAAGCATATATCATAACTTTCCATAAATATGTGTTTAATAATAATGACCTTTTCACATAAAATCTATTTAGACTTATATCTTAATTTATCATAAGTGATAGGTTTAACAATGAACTATATGTTCCATAATGCTTCATAAATTAACAATGTATTTCATAACGCATTAACGTTAGATATAACTTATATGTGTTCTAAAAGGTTAAAATGGTTTAATATCGTTATAACATGTTTTATCATCTTATAAACCCTTAATCTGAGACGTATCACATATGGCATTTTATAAAAGATTAATTTGGTAAAATTAATATTTGAATATTTTAATTAAGATATTTTAAGCTCATGTCTTGTTTTATAAAGTATAGATCACACCTTTTTGAAAAGAATATCTTTTTATTATAACCCTTGTGACGTTTTTGAAAAGCAAACGCTCTTTTTGTTAGGCTTTCTTTTAGCTTTACGTATGGTGAATGTTGTATGTTATTGAGTGGTGTTTGTTCTTCTTGTTTGTTTGTGTGATATTCAGTGGTTGATCTAGTAGTTGAGAATCAAGATATATTCCGTGGAAGAACCTCGAGTTTTCAATAAGCAAGGCAAGTGGACTTCTCCCTCTACATACTCTATTTGATCCCAAACAATACATTTAATAAAGTTTACACTTTTGGATATGTATGCATAACTTGACGGGTTACCTATTTAGATAACCTTTCCAACCTTACTCCTTGTTTAACCTGGGATTATGATTTAATCGAGTAGCTATGCTATTGCTACAACTTAACTTTATGCAGTCACTCCCGCTTATGATATTAATGTTCCAAAATGGTAAGTTTACATTATTGTTGTTAACCCGATGGTTAAACAAGATTATTGCATATTAATTGGAACATGGAGTGACCACCCGGGAAAACAGTGCTACCATGAGAACTATCATGGCTCTGGTCTTGGCTAAATAACTAGGGAAGTCTTATGTTGGGTGTTGGTCGTGGTCGACCGGAACGGGGGCATATGGCAAGCGCTTATAGTTCCGGCTCAGGCAGATTGGATACGGGCATAGTTTCCAAAGCTTTACCCTGTAGTCTGGGCTATAAGTTGGTTACGTTAGGTGTGCCTTATGTAGTTTAACCATTTCCAGCATTTGCGCAATGAGGACTCTAGGGAGAAGCCTCATAGTGAGACCCTGGCCATTCACCTCGGAAGTGAATACGGGTCTAGCTAACCCGGGCTAGAAGGGAATCGCGACTCATGGGTAAAGATGTGCCACCTCTGCAGAGTGTAAAACTGATATATCAGCCGTGCTCACGGTTATGAGCAGCCTGGACTCCTCACATGATAATTGAACTTGAAGATGAAAATAAATCGATATCCGATGATCTGCCAATGGTTTGCTTAAGTGGTTTCACTTAAGTGTTTTTGATATACTCTTATACCTTTGTTTAATGGGAATACTTGGGATTCGCATCTATTAGTAATCAGGTGTTGATAATAAAATGTTGACCAACTAAAATGCTTAGTGCTCAACCTCAGCCTCACCTTGTTATCTTGCATTAGTTTTTCCCCCACTTGCTGAGCCCCGACCATAAGTGAGCTCACCCTTGCTTAATTTTGATCAGAAGTTTGTAGATGAAGATATGATGCTGAACTCCATGGATGCTAGTCTAGTGATACCCCGGTCATCTTCTTGTGGATGGATGTCCATGTTTCGCTGTACTTTGATGAATAAAGGTTAAGACATTATGTCTGTTCGAAGTGTAATATGTTAATATAATCGTTATTTACGCTTTTATGCATTGTTTTTTGATATATTACACTTGTGACGTCAACATATGTGTGGAAATAGATCCTGGCACACATATGCGATGCACCTGGCTCTGCCCTTGGGAAACGGGTGTGACAACTTTTCAGTGTCCGGTGCGCCTTCTGCGGCTGCTCTGACTTCTACGTGAACTGTTCCCGCACTGTAGCGTTGCAGGCGACAGTTGGAGCAGACCGTTGCGCTGGCTAGCCGTTGCTTCGCTGGTGCACCGGACAGTCCGGTGAATTATAGCGGAGCGGCGCTACTAAAACCCGAAGGAGGCAAGTTTGAAGTCGGACGGCCCTGGGCACCGGACAGTCCGGTGCGCCAAACCAGGGTTCTCTTCGGTTTCTTTTTGCTCCTATCTTTTGAACCCTAACTTGATCTTTTTATTGGTTTGTGTTGAACCTTTAGCACCTGTAGAATATATAATCTAGAGCAAACTAGTTAGTCCAATTATTTGTGTTGGGCATTCAACCACAAAAATTATTTATAGGAAAAGGTTAAACCCTATTTCCCTTTCAGTATTTTAATTCCCTGGCATAGTGCTTAGCTTCAGCAATCTGCTCTTCCGACAACTGTTTACCCAAAGCATGTCGTATGATAAAGTCTAGCTCTTCGGTAAATGCTTAGGGAGTAGGAGATTTAACCTTCTTGGGGGCACCTTCTTTTTCCAAGGTCAGAGCGGCATCCAAAGGTCCTTGTTCAGTATCTTCCCTAACAGTTTCAACATGCCCTGTTTCCGTGGGAACTGAGGGCCCAACTTTGGCTTCAACACGAGTTGCAATAGCTTCGGTGGCCTCCTTTACATTTTTCTCTTCTATAGAGGCAGGAGTTGATACCCTCGTCAACTCTAGGACAGCGTCCGATACGCTGGGCATTCTCCTCTTGGGAGTTATTGCAGGAATTCTGGACACCTTCGGCAACTCTGGCTCTGGCGGCGGGCTCAAAATTTTTGGCAATCCTACTGACTCCTCTAGTTCTGGCTCTTCGACCGTTTTTCCTTGGCTTCGGCAGAACGCTTCGGCCGACTCGGCTTTCTCCTGTCCCATTACTTTCGGCACTTCAGCCGATTCTCTCTTAGCACCGGCAGGAGCGGTGTATTCCGTCTCAGCGGCGGAAGAAATTCCCTCAGCAAGCTTTGGCACTCTGGCCGTTTCAATATACCTAGGCCGGTGTGTCAAAACCTTGATCTTTTTACCCTTCAGCGTAACAGAGATGGCCAAAGCAGCAGCTTTTCTTTTCTTTCCCTGCTTTCGTGAGGGATAGAAATAGTCTGGGTATACAAAACCAATTACATCAAAAACTTTATTCAATCTTCTTTTGCGTCGTCCTCCGAAGGCTAATGTCATGGCATCATCTTTGGCCCTTGTGTAGGCCCCAAGCAATTCATCACTGGTTGCCTCGACACAATTCAACTAGTCATCATTTGGCTCATCAAATTGATCTCTGTATCTGAAGGTGTATTTCAGATAAACCAAGCCGCCTTGACTAGACCCGGCAGCAGCTTCCTTCGACATCTCCTAGTCATTAACAAGAGGCCACACTCTATAAGCAATATGCTCTTGGACTAAGTCTCTTGTGTCAATAAAAGTGCATACGCTGTTAAAAGCCCTCTGGCATGCTTCAATTTCATTTCGAAGAGCAGTGGCTGGTCTTCTGATGCCGAAGCAAGACCAAATAGGGCATTGGATGATCCCCTTTATATCTTCTCTTTCAACTAAGTTATCCTTTACATGAAACCACTCTTCCATCCAGGCTCCTGGCCACCTCTTCTAAAACGTCGGGACTAGATAGCTCACATCAGAGCGAGGCACGAAACCGTAACAACCAAAATTATTATGATATTGCTCTTTGCTAGTAGCCTTCGTCTCATAGGATAGCTCATGCATGTTAAAGAAGCATTTTGCACTCGGCTCTAGTCCTTGGCTCCTCATGGCCCAAATGAAAATCCCCATTCTGATGATAGCTTCGGGGGTAATCTGATGAAGGTAAATTTCAAAGGTCTTCAAAATTTCAACTACAAATTTACTTAAGGGAAACCGAAGCCCTCCTTCATGAAGCTCCTGTAGACAACAACTTCATTTACTTCGGGCACAGGGCCGGTGCTATCTCCTCCAGCCCTCACAATAGAAATATCGCGAAAATATCTCCCTTTCATAGTATCAATCTGACTTTGCTTGATGGATGACTTTCCGAAGATGGTATGACTCGGCCGCCAGGGCTGATCTTCGGCATCTTCGTTTCCACTTTCCAAATCAAAACTTTTGCTATCGCCAGAATCCTCAGACAACCAGCCAGCATTTCATTGGTGATTTTCTCTATGTTTGTCTTCTCCATAGCTTCATAAAACCCAGCTAATGCAGGGTCAACAACCTTCTTCTCTTCAACCATTTAGTCAGCGCTTGTGCAAATGCCGAAGCTTACAAATTAATCAAAATTTGGCCGAGCAAGAAAATTCAGAATGACAAAAATAGCGCAAGCAGTTGAAATGACACATCAAATGCTATCAATGCGAGTCCCTATTTATATGCCCAGCGACCACAACTTGGTGAGCCTTATATGTCAGTGTCTTCCGCTATTCTAGCGAAGGGAAGGTGTTTTTTCGGACCTTCGGCTAAAGGTCTTCGTTCACGTTGCAGTCTGAATTTGTTAATATAGAAACAAATTAATATTGCGAGGGGCTACTATTGGGGGCCTTCCTCTTCCGAAGGTCCTAAAAAATGTGACTAATATGTTTTTCAGTGTAACATAGACTGTTACAGGAGGCTTCGGCTTTGAGATGAAGGTATGCGTGATATGAAGATACGACCTGAAGGCAGGATGAATGGACACCGAAGCTGTGGCGGAAAGAGCTTCGGCTTAGTATAATGACGAAGGTGAAAGATGGAATCGACATAAAGGAGAAAAGACTACTTAGTCCCTGATAGCTTGCCTTACGATTAACAGTAAATGTCAGGGACATGAATGTAATTTTGTCCATGATACGTCCCGCGCCTATAAATAGATGAACAGTAATACCGTACTGTTCACGCTGAATAGTATTCACTCCCGCATTACTTTCGCATTTTCACCTTCTGACAACCCGAAGGTATTAATGTAATATAAATGTCGTTGATGTTTATCCATGTTTATAAAATGAGAATATAAATAATCCAATGATTTATAATGATTATTCATATTCTTTTGTGTTTCATGTGTTATTATTCATATTCGTTCACTGAGATGATGAAGGTATTCCCTACATGACCTTTGTCTGAAGATCATTGCGGCAGAACCTCCCAAGTTATTAGGCCCACATGCACCTGCCCTTGTCTCAAAGACCTCAGACGGCTATGCATGTGCACCAGATAACTTAACAGGATCCGTCCGAGTGTCCCAAGGACCCTGGATAAACCACTTACAACCAGGATTGCAAGATTAAGTAAACACAAATCACACACCAACATTTTGCAGCGGAATTTCTTTATTACAAAAAGTTACAAGTTACAACAAATTTACATTATATTTATCGGAGTGGTTACAAAAGTGGTTCAAAGCAATTAACTTTGAAATGTTATAAAATTATTTATAAGTTTGAAATATATGCCAGCTCAATGACAACCCTCAATAAGAAGTATAAGAGAAGTACTTAGACTTATAAGAAGGTCGTGCCCACCGGCGCTTAACACCATCCACAGCAACACAATTCTAGTACCTGCAACAACATGGGTTCAAAAACCCTGAGTACGAAGTGTACTTTCGCAAGTCTTACCCGTCTAAGGAAAAAGACTCTCAAGGATATGCTGGCTGATTAGGAATCAAGGTAAGGCTAACAAATAATCAAGGACTCATTTTGCAGAAACACTTACTAATAGTGGATCCTTAAGCCATCTTTTAATTATCAAGTTAAGTTCTTACCTGATTCTAAATTTTCCTAATCTAGATCATTCACTTGTCCCGATCTAGCTTTATTTTAGCTAACTCATGTTTCACTTATCAACTACGATGAGTGGTCAGTGAGTTGAGTCTCCATAACCGAGGAGCAACGATGATTCGAACCGATTATACCCAGCTGGGGATCCCTAACCACATGACAAATGTAGCACTTAACCCTTGCATATGTCAACCATTCACACAAATCCTCCACAACGTGAACCGGTCCGCACTACCCAGGAGCACAGTACTCCTCCGTCCAGCCTCTAGCCAGGAGGGTACACGCTACTCCCAGCATCTCCCATGCCAGTGCACGGTTGTCTTTTCACGTATGGAATAGTCAGGTTCAGGCTTACCAGAGCATGTGGCTAGTTGCAAAGTCTCACCTCATCAGGCCTACATCGAACGGTCCTTAATCGACATAGACATGCGAACTTTCCTGCTCAACGTCTGGTCTACATTACATATTATTTCTCAAAACTTGATACCTGAGAGAGGTACCCTACTTGAATGATGAAATCATCGCGGCCGCAATGGCTTCATCATCACAAGTCATTTTATTTCACAAACTACCATATCCCGTGATACACATCATCTTTTAAAAACAATCCTAAATTAATAAGCAGGGCCAAGCATCACTAAATTTTAATAAAACAGGTATCAAGGAGGATAATCAAGTTCTAAGCACTGGTGATGCATCAATTGTTTATTCACACAACTCCTATCACCTAATGCAGCAAATAAGTGATAAAAGTTTTTAAAACAGAAGGACGTGGCACATGCACCAGGGCTTGCCTGAGTTAACACTAGGTTAGTGTTTGTTAGAAGAGACTTGCTTGTCGATCATCTCTCAGCCGAGCACTTGCTTGATTTATCCATCTTCAAGTTGGCCCGATTAACGACATCGTCTTGCAGAGATGCCCACTCTCGGCATCATCTTGGGAATAACTTGGCTCTGATCCTCCGCATCACGTGATCAATTAACGTACCTAAATGATATGCATAATGCACATGAATGAGAACAAGTATAACTAGAACAAGATAGATATCCTACAATGAATAGGATAAAACAATTATAGTAAAGCATTACAACTCTTATGTGGAAACGCTAGATGTCGAGATATCATAAGTACAACAAGTACGCCTCTCCAATTTAAATGAATTTAACTCAAACATCAATAAATCTTAAATGAATACAAGTCCTATCATACTTAGGTAGAGTATAATACCAAAAAATCCATCCAATTAAATTCACCACTATCGGCTTCTAGGACTAACATATGGATAGACAAACTAACACACTTATCACAATTAGCCTAGACAGAACTTATCGGCTAATTAATTAAATGCTCCACTTATCCCTTGCATTATTAATTTTACCACACCGCTCACAACTAACTATTTTAATTTTATTTTGCACCACTCATATTTATTCAATCTATCTAACAATTCGGCTAACAGTGTGACGGAACCTCCCAAGTCATCAGGCCCACCTACAGTTGTCCTTGTCCAACGGACCTTGGACAACCCTGTAGATGCACATAATCACTCGACAAGTTCGGTATCTGTATCACTTTCCTCGCCCAAGAGCGTTTCACCCGTCACGCAGATATTACAAAACATCGGAGGAACGAATAAGCGGAAGTGAATTACAATAACTTAATTTACATTTCTCACATATAGAATGAGTATTATAGTTATTACAAAACCAGGGGTATGAGTGCATAAGTATTATTATTACAAACTTCGGAGGCAAAAACCCCTCCCGCATAAAAATATATTGTTTTTCAAAAGGGAGGCTATCATCCTCCCGCAACCACTTCACTGTTGAGATTCTTCTTTGGGCACCACCTTAGTGCATAAACAGCAAAAGTCTGCTGTTTCCTCACCTACAACAACATGGGTTTGAAAACCCTGAGTACGAAGTGTACTTTTGCAAGTCTTACCCATCAAAATAAAAGACTCTCAAGGATATGCTGGCTTTAAGGGAGTCAAGGTAAGGCTTAATCAAGAATCAAGACTCTGTTTGCAAAAATGCTTATTAATAGTGAATCCTTAAAAATCCAGTTTTATTAACAATTTAAGTCATTACCTGTCACTAGAGTTCTTTCTACCCTAGTTCAAGCACTTGGCCTATACTAGCCATCCTTTTATCAACCCTTTTTCATTCACTGGAATGCTACATGTAGGGCAGTGACCAAGTCTTCATATCCGAGAAATAACGGCGACCCTAGTTCAAGCTGGGGATCTCCAATCACACGACATATGTAGCACTTAACCCTTGCATATGTCAACTTGCCACCAGGGTTCTTAAGACCAGACCGGGTTCACGCCAACCGAGAGCATAGATACACCACCGTCCATCCTCTTGCCACGGAGGGTACACGCTACCCTCGCCATCTCTCCAATCCCATTGTGTGTTGGCCTTTATGGTATTAGTCTGCCCGAGGCAAAGCTTACCCATGACGAGGCATGTGACTAGTTAAAAGGTCCTTAATCATCAAGCCTACATCAAGACAGTCCTTAATCGACTAAGACAGAGACACTACACCGAGACTCTCTTCTCGTGCAAGTCACCCGCCCGGTCTCAGCTTTATCATTAAAAACCCAAAGTTCGGTACCTGGCAGAGGTACATCTTTCTGATGTTGAACCCATCATGGCCATGATGGATCCACCATCAAGTTTTATTTTTGAAAACATCCCATCCACTATGAAGCATCACCTTTTGTTTTAAAACAAAACATTTGTTTCTCTAAAGCAGGACTAAGCCTCAGAAAACCTTTTAATAAAACAGGTAATCAAGGAATGGAAACAGTTCCAAGGAAGTAAATGCAGCAATTGGTTTAACAACCAACTTCTATCACCTAATGCATCATTCAAGTGATAAATATTTAAAAACAACAAGGAGGTGGCAAATGCACTGGGGCTTGCCTTGTGTTGTAGGAGAGTCGGGCTCTGTTCCACAGATGTCAAAGTAAAATTATTTCCTGGCGGGTGGATTTTCTGTTGATGGAGTAGGCTCTTCCTCTTCAACAGTCACTTCTTCGTTTTCTATAAATAACCATGAATGCTCATGTAATGCTTATGGAAATGCAATAATAGAAAGATACACCCAGTTATATCTTGAATACAACTTTCCTTCACGGTGCACTAGGGTAACTATGGTTTTTCTAGGTCAGTACCTTAGTAGGGTTAGACATTTTTACCCTAAGTAGCTAAGGTTTTGGGTTTAGGAATCAAACAATGCCCAAATCAAGTCAAACTTCACTCATGGGATCTAATTACCATATTAGGCTCATCCTAAAAGTTTGGTGATTTTTGGAGTCCCCAAATAATTTCTAAAATTCCAAAAGTCTAGGTTTTGGTCTTCTTAAATACTACATAATTCCTTGTTGGGACTAAAAATCTTGAAACTATTTTTATTAAATACTAGAGAAATTTAGGAGTCCAACAAAATTGGTCTCATATTTTTATCATTTTTCTCGAAAAAATAAAAGGAAAAAGTTATCAACAGTATTAGGCCGAAACCGGCCCATCCAGCCAAGGCCTTACATAATTTCAGGCGCGCACGCGACCGCGCGTTAGGTTTTACACAAAGGCCCCCACACGTTCAAACAATCGCGAAGCGCCAGCTGACACTATTTACCTAAGTCACTGTCATTCACACCAGACCCCTTCTGTTTGGTTTTATTTATGTCCATCGGTCCCTCGACCAGGCCAGGTCGAATACCTGACTGCTGTGGTCAGAGCTCGCCGCTAGCAGCCTTAATCGAAAGTACGAGCATACCAGCGACTTCCCTAGGCATAACTGACCCACGCCCTACCCCCAATCGGACTATTGTGGACTACAGTCCACGTTGCTTGGTTTAGGGCGGACACCGAGGTTCGTCGGGCTCGGTCCCAAGACCACGGCGTGCTAATAACCGATTAAAAGGCATGGCCAGCATTAAGGACTTACCAGAAGCTTAGAACGGCAGGGGAATGGGCGGAATGAAGGGCAGAGAAGGCGGTCCACGTTGGGTGGTGGATCATGGAGCACTCCGGCGAAAAGGGACTGTTCTGGCGAGGTAACGGCAGCCGCGTTAAATCAAACAGATCAAGGAGCACCCTTAGTATCTAAGGTAGCTCGGACGAGGCAGAATTTAGGGGGGGGGGGGGCTCGCTCAATTTGACCTGGCCACGGGGAGGTCCTTCACGGTGGAGCTAAGAACGGTGAGGATTTGCTTATGGCTTAATTGAGTCCCTTGGCGAAATTGAGTGGTTTGCGCAAGCACTCGTGTGTGTGATGCGGTGAGCAAGCAGCGCTCGGGCTCAATTTATAGAGGGATGGTCGGAGGTGGACAGGATTCAAAAGATCTCCCAGTGCGCTGGCGAGCTCACCCGCACGGGCAGGGCCACGGCGAGCGCCCGGTGAACCCTTTTAGCCGGACTGCACCACCTCATGGTTACATGTGTCACGTCGCAGAAGATTTTTACCGTGGCCGCAAGTCCGAGCAGTGCCTCAGCCGCGGTGGGGTTCTTATCCCCGGCGAGTTTCACTGAACCACGGTGAACAGTGCGCCTGCCAGCCCGAATTCAGATGGCTATTGCGCCCAATTTTATGTAGTTGCTCGCAAACTAATCTGTATCAAAGTTGTACATTGATCAATGTTCTTTCATTTTGGTATAATGACCATACCAAAAATCCTCATGGATTGATCATGCCATGATGCTCAAGTTGGCACAATAACACTGAACCTAGACCTTAATCAGATACAGTGAACACATGTCTAGCAGGCCGATTGACAGCGCTATTTCAAACCTATTTATCTCTAATTTCTGTGCAACACTAGTGCTTGGTCACTTAATCAAATTTGTTCTCCTTACATAGCTCTACAAATTTGCTATACTAACCAAGAGCAAAATCCTCAAGAATCCTGAGATGTAGAGCTCCAAAGTTGGCCCTATGCACTGAATTTCAGACTTAGGCATATGAAGTGCATGGGGTGCTTTTTGCAAATAGGTCAAAATTCCACTATTCCACTTGTAAACCCTCCAATATGAAAAATAGTGGGTTTGGGGTGCTCTTTTACTTTGATATTTGCACTTGGGTCCAAAAGTGCAAAAATTTACACTTAACCCCCTATGGCTCCAATTTAGGGTTTTTCAGGGGTCTTTTCAGGGTTTTTAGCACTTTAGGGTTTTGGTGTCACTAAAGTCTATCAAAGATGATATCTTATGATCATTTCTAATGAGTTTTGAGGTTTTAACTTATTTGGGCTTCATTTTCACTCATAAGCCCAATTTAGGGTTAAGTACTCTACCTTAGGGTTAATCACACATCAACTCATAACATCACAACTTGTTTGAGATTTTACCTAGTGAATGCATTCTAGGTGTAACAAACACATGATATGTCAATGCTCATGATGTTATGCTCAAGTTTTACTAACAGTAACTCCAGAGGTGTTACAAATAGGAATAACAAAAATGCGCGCCAATATTAAGTTCAGCTCGAATCCACTACATTGATTAACGAATACTAATTTGGGCTTTTCGTCGATCACACGTTAAATATCACACTAATTTGGTTCTTCGCCAGCTTAATCCAACTAAACCCGCAAAACACTACCAGGAGCCTACGCCAACGAACAATCAAACCATCGCCACAAATAATAACAATACCATGGTGCACATTAAGACATTTCGTCGTGCAATAAATATAACTACGACACGTAAGCTTACCATGGGATAATCATCGCGACCAACCTAGGTAGCCAATCCATCTAACGACTCGGCTAACAGTAATAATACATCAGCTTACCGCATCTGTCGGGGACCATAATTAGGGGTACCCCCAAGACTCCTAAACTCGGCTGGTAACCACCATCAGCACAAAGCTGCGAAGGCCTGATGGGCGCAATTCAGGTCAAGGCTCCGTCCACTCAAGGGACACGATCTCGCCTCGCCCGAGCCCAGCCTCGGGCAGGAACAGTAGACCAAGGCAGATTCACGCCTCGCCCGAGGGCATCCTCAAGTAACGGGCGCACCTTCGACTCGCCCGAGGCCCAGCTCGGGCAGGCTTCGCAGTGAAGCAACCTTGGCCAGATCGCCGCGCCAACCGACCGCATCGCAGGAGCATTCAATGCAAGGATCGCCTGACACCTTATCCTGACGTGCGCTCCTCAGTCGACAAGGCCGAAGTGACCGCAGTCACTTCGCCCCTCCACTGACTGACCTGACAGGAAAACAGCACCGCCTGCACTGCTCTGACTGCTGTGCCACGCGCCAGGGTGAGGCTGACAGCAGCCAAGTCTAGCCTTCGGCGCCATAGGAAGCTCCGCCTCGCCCGACCCTAGGGCTCGGACTCAACCTCGACCTCAGACGATGGTCTGTGCCTCGCCCGACCCCAGGGCTCGGACTCAACCTCGACCTCGGACGACGGTCTGCGCCTCGCCCGACCCCAGGGCTCGGACTCAACCTCGACCTCGGACGACGGTCTCCGCCTCGCCCGACCCTAGGGCTTGGACTCAACCTCGACCTCGGACGATGGTCTCCGCCTCGCCCGACCCTAGGGCTCGGACTCAACCTCGACCTCGGACGACGGTCTCCGCCTCGCCCGACCCTAGGACTCGGACTCAGCCTCGACCTCGAAGGAGCCTCCGCCTCGCCCGACCTTGGGCTCGGACCGACCACGTCGCAGGGGGGTACATCATTACCCTACCCCTAGCTAGCTCAGGCTACAGGGAACAAGACCGGTGTCCCATCTGGCTTGCCCCGGTAAAACAAGTAATGATGACACCCCGCGTGCTCCATGACGACGGCGGTTCTCAGCCCCCTACGGAAGCAAGGAGACGTCAGCAAGGTCCCGACAGCTGTGCTTCTATATGGTTTAAGCGCTCCTCCGACGACGACAACATCACATGAACAGGGCACCAACACCTCTCCGACAACCACGTCGGCATGTACATAGGACTCTGGCTCCTCCCTGCCGGACACGTTAGCACACTGCTACACCCCCCATTGTACACCTGGGCCCTCTCCTTACGTCTATAAAAGGAAGGTCTAGGGCCCTCGTACGAGAAGGTGGCCGCGCGGGAGGACGGGCTGACGAGCAGGCTCTCTCTCTCTCCCTCGTGAACGCTTGTAACCCCCTACTGCAAGCGCATCCGCCCTGGGCGCAGGACAACACGAGCCGCGGTTCCCCTTATTGTTTCCCCCTTGTGTTCCGTCTCGCGCCGACCCATCTGGGCTGGGACACGCAGCGACAATTTACTCGTCGGTCCAGGGATCCCCTGGGGTCGAAACGCTGATAGTTGGCGTGCCAGGTAGGGGCCTGCTGCGTGTTGACGAATAGCTTCCCGTCAAGCTCCAGATGGGTAGTCTCCAGCAACCTCTCCAGCCCAGGACGCTGCTCCGTTTCGGGAGTCTCGAGTTCATGTCCCTCGACGGCAGGTACAACATGGTACTCCTTCCTCTGCCGCGCGACAACGACAATGGCGGCCATCAGCCCGCCCGCCGGCGGCGGAATCGACGACGTATTCCCCGCGTGGCGGAAGAGCAGCATCCTGGTCTGTCCCGTCACCTTCCCTGCCGACGGAGGAGGAGGCGGAGCAACCATGGCCAAGCAGGAGGCGGCACCTCGTCGGCTGTCCCTCGGAAACGCCGAGGTTTTTGCATAGAGTCCCTCGGACATGCCTGGCATACCGAGGGATGTCGCCGAGCCATAGGCGAGGAGATCCACAAGCTGATGGCTACAGGGTTCATCAAAGAGGTATTCCATCCTTAATGGCTAGCCAACCCTATGCTTGTGAAAAAGAAAGGTGGGAAATGGCGGATGTGTGTAGACTACATGAAAGTCCTAGAGGGGGGTGAATAGGGCGAAACTGAAATTCTCAAAAATTAATCACAACTACAAGCCGGGTTAGCGTTAGAAATATAATCAAGTCCGCAAGAGAGGGCACGAAACAAATCGCAAGCGAATAGTGAAGTGAGACACGCGGATTTGTTTTACCGAGGTTCGGTTCTCTCAAACCTACTCCCCGTTGAGGAGGCCACAAAGGCCGGGTCTTTTTCAACCCTTCCCTCTCTCAAACGGTCCCTCGGACCGAGTGAGCTTCTCTTCTCAAATCAAAGCCGGGAATAAAACTTCCCACAAGGGCCACCACACAATTGGTGCCTCTTGCCTTGATTACAATTGAGTGTTGATCACAAGAGCAAGTGAGAAAGAAAAGAAGCAATCCAAGCGTAAGAGCTCAAAAGAACACGACAAATCTCTCTCTCTAATCACTAAAGCCTTTTGTGGAATTGGAGAGGATTTGATCTCTTTGGTGTGTCTAGAATTGAATGCCTAGCTCTTGTAAGTGGTTGAGAAGTGGAAAACTTGGATTCAATGAATGTGGGGGTGGTTGGGGTATTTATAGCCCCAACCACCAAAAGTGGCCGTTGGGAGGCTGTCTGTTCGATGGCGCACCGGACAGTCCGGTGCACACCGGACATGTCCGGTGCCCCCGCCACGTCATCACTGCCGTTGGATTCTGACCGTTGGAGCTCCTGACTTGTGGGCCCGCCTGGATGTCCGGTGCACACCGGACATGCATTGTTCCTTGTCCGGTGCGCCAGTATGGGCGCGCCTGTCTTCTGCGCGCGCAGAGCGCGCAATAAATGCGTCGCAGGTAGCCGTTGGCGCCGAATAGCCGTTGCTCCGGAGTTGCACCAGACAGTCCGGTGCACACCGGACATGTCCGGTGAATTATAGCGGACTAGCCGTTGGAGATTCCCGAAGCTGGCGAGTTCCGGAGGTCGCGCTTCCTTGGCGCACCGGACACTGTCCGGTGAATTATAGCGCGCTGGCCTGAGAAATTCCCGAAGGTAGCGAGTTCGAGTTGGAGTCCTCTGGTGCACCGGACACTGTCCGGTGGTGCACCGGATACTGTCCGGTGTACACCGGACAGTCCGGTGCCTCCAGACCAGAGGTGCCTTCGGTTGACTCTTTGCTCCTTTGTTGAATCCAAAACTTGATCTTTTTATTGGCTGAGTGTGAACCTTTTACACCTGTATAATCTATACACTTGAGCAAACAAGTTAGTCCAATTATTTGTGTTGGGCAATTCAACCACCAAAATTAATTAGGGACTAGGTGTAAGCCTAATTCCCTTTCAATCTCCCCCTTTTTGGTGATTGATGCCAACACAAACCAAAGCAAAAATATAGAAGTGCATCACTGAACTAGTTTGCATAATGTAAGTGTAAAGGTTGCTTGGAATTGAGCCAATCTAAATACTTACAAGATATGCATGGATCGTTTCTTTCTTATTTAACATTTTGGACCATGCTTGCACCACATGTTTTGTTTTTGCAAACTCTTTTGTAAATCCTTTTCAAAGTTCTTTTGCAAATAGTCAAAGGCAAATGAATAAGATTTTGAGAAGCATATTCAAGATTTGAAATTTTCTCCCCCTGTTTCAAATGCTTTTCCTTTGACTAAACAAAACTCCCCCTAAATGAGATCCTCCTCTTAGTGTTCAAGAGGGTTTTGATATATCATTTTTGAAATACTACTTTCTCCCTCTTTTGAACACAATAGGATACCAATTGATAATATTCTTGGAAAACACGAAGTTTTTGAAATATGTGGTGGTGCGGTCCTTTTGCTTTGGGCTCATACTTTCTCCCCCTTTGGCATGAATCGCCAAAAACGGAATCATTAGAGCCCTCGAAGTGCTATCTTCCCCTTTGGTCATAAATAAATGAGTTAAGATTATACCAAAGACGAAGTCCTTTTGCTCTCTCTCCCAAAGATGGAGAGTCTCTTGGAGCGACGGCGAAGGATGAGTTACGAAGTGGAAGCCTTTGTCTTTGCCGAAGACTCCAATTCCCTTTCAATGCACCTATGACTTGGTTTGAAATAGACTTGAAAAACACATGAGTCATAGCATATGAAAGAGACATGATCAAAGGTATATAGAAGAGCAATGTGTGCATTTTAGCAAAAGAAGTTCCTAGAATCAAGAATATTTAGCTCATGCCTAAGTTTGTTAAAAGATTGTTCATCAAGAGGCTTGGTAAAGATATCGGCTAATTGATCTTTAGTATTAATGTATGAAATCTCGATATCTCCCTTTTGTTGGTGATCCCTAAGAAAATGATACCGAATGGCTATGTGTTTAGTGCGACTATGCTCGACGGGATTATCCGCCATCTTGATTGCACTCTCATTATCACATAGCAAAGGGTCTTTGGTTAATTTGTAACCGTAGTCCCGCAGGGTTTGCCTCATCCAAAGCAATTGCGCGCAACAATGTCCTGCGGCAATGTACTCGGCTTCGGCGGTGGAAAGAGTGACCGAATTTTGCTTCTTTGAAGCCCAAGACACCAAGGATCTTCCCAAGAACTGGCAAGTCCCCGATGTGCTCTTCCTATTGATTTTACACCCCGCCCAATCGGCATCTGAATATCCAATTAAATCAAATGTGGATCCCTTAGGATACCAAAGCCCAAACTTAGGAGTATAAGCCAAATATCTCAAGATTCGTTTTACGGCCGTAAGGTGAGCTTCCTTAGGGTCGGCCTAGAATCTTGCACACATGCATACAGAAAGCATAATGTCCGGTCGAGATGCACATAAATAGAGTAAAGAACCTATCATCGACCGGTATACCTTTTGATCCACGGACTTACCTCCCGTGTTGAGGTCGAGATGCCCATTGGTTCCCATGGGTGTCTTGATGGGCTTGGCATCCTTCATCCCAAACTTGTTTAGAATGTCTTGAGTGTACTTCGTTTGGCTAATGAAGGTGCCCTCTTGGAGTTGTTTCACTTGGAACCCTAAGAAATACTTCAACTCCCCCATCATAGACATCTCGAATTTCTGTGTCATAATCCTACTAAACTCTTCAAATGTAGACTCGTTAGTAGACCCAAATATAATATCATCAACATAAATTTGGCATACAAACAAGTCATTTTCAAGAGTTTTAGTAAAGAGTGTAGGATCGGCCTTTCCGACTTTGAAGCCATTAGCAATAAGAAAATCTCTAAGGCATTCATACCATGCTCTTGGAGCTTGCTTGAGCCCATAGAGCGCCTTAGAGAGCTTATAGACATGGTTAGGATACTCACTGTCTTCAAAGCCGGGAGGTTGCTCAACATAGACCTCTTCCTTGATTGGTCCATTGAGGAAGGCACTTTTCACGTCCATTTGATAAAGCTTAAAGCCATGGTAAGTAGCATAGGCTAATAATATGCGAATTGACTCAAGCCTAGCTACGGGTGCATAGGTTTCACCGGAATCCAAACCTTCGACTTGGGAGTATCCCTTGGCCACAAGTCGAACTTTGTTTCTTGTCACCACACCATGCTCATCTTGCTTGTTGCGGAAGACCCATTTGGTTCCTACAACATTTTGATTAGGACGCGGAACCAAATGCCATACCTTATTCCTAGTGAAGTTGTTGAGCTCCTCTTGCATTGCCACCACCCAATCCGAATCTTGTAGTGCTTCCTCTACCCTATGTGGCTCAATAGAGGAAACAAAAGAGTAATGTTCACAAAAATGTGCAATACGAGATCTAGTAGTTACCCCCTTATGAATGTCGCCGAGGATGGTGTCGACGGGGTGATCTCGTTGGATTGCTTGGTGGACTCTTGGGTGTGGCGGCCTTTGCTCTTCATCCTCCTTGTCTTGATCATTTGCATCTCCCCCTTGATCATTGCCGTCATCTTGAGGTGGCTCATTTGCTTGATCTTCTACTTCATCAACTTGAGCCTCATCCTTATTTTGAGTTGGTGGAGATGCTTGAGTGGAGGAGGATGGTTGATCTTGTGCTTGTGGAGGCTCTTCGGATTCCTTAGGACACACATCCCCAATGGACATGTTCCTTAACGGTATGCATGGAGCCTGTTCTTCACCTATCTCATCAAGATCAACTTGCTCTATTTGAGAGTCGTTAGTCTCATCAAACACAACGTCACAAGAAACTTCAACTAGTCCTGAGGACTTGTTAAAGACTCTATATGCCCTTGTGTTTGAGTCATATCCTAGTAAAAAGCCTTCTACTGTTTTAGGAGCAAATTTAGATTTTCTACCTCTCTTAACAAGAATAAAGCATTTGCTACCAAAAACTCTAAAATATGAAATATTGGGCTTTTTACCGGTTAGGAGTTCATATGATGTCTTCTTGAGGATTCGGTGTAGATACAACCGGTTGATGGCGTAGCAAGCGGTGTTTACCGCCTCGGCCCAAAACCGATCTGAAGTCTTGTACTCATCAAGCATGGTTCTTGCCATGTCCAATAGAGTTCGATTCTTCCTCTCCACTACTCCATTTTGTTGTGGGGTGTATGGAGAAGAGAACTCATGCTTGATGCCCTCCTCCTCAAGGAAGCCTTCAATTTGAGAGTTCTTGAACTCCGTCCCATTGTCGCTTCTAATTTTCTTGATCCTTAAGCCGAACTCATTTTGAGCCCGTCTCAAGAATCCTTTTAAGGTCTCTTGGGTTTGAGATTTTTCCTGCAAAAAGAATACCCAAGTGAAGCGAGAATAATCATCCACAATAACTAGACAGTACTTACTCCCGCCTATGCTTATGTAAGCAATCGGGCCGAATAAATCCATGTGAAGGAGCTCCAGTGGCCTGTCACTAGTCATGATGTTCTTGTGTGGATGATTAGTGCCAACTTGCTTCCCGGCTTGGCAGGCGCTACAAATCCTGTCTTTCTCAAAATGAACATTGGTTAGTCCTAAAATGTGTTCCCCCTTTAGAAGCTTATGAAGATTCTTCATTCCAACATGGGCTAGTCGGCGGTGCCAGAGCCAACCCAAGTTAGTCTTAGCAACCAAGCAAGTGTCGAGTTCAGCTCTATCAAAATCTACCAAGTATAGCTGACCCTCTAACACTCCCTTAAATGCTATTGAATCATCACTTCTTCTAAAGACAGTAACACCTACATCAGTGAATAGACAGTTGTAGCCCATTTGACATAATTGAGAAACGGAAAGCAAATTGTAATCTAATGAATCAACAAGAAAAACATTGGAAATGGAATGGTCAGGTGAAATAGCAATTTTACCCAAACCTTTGACCAAACCTTGATTTCCATCCCCGAATGTGATCGCTCTTTGGGGATCTTGGTTTTTCTCATATGAGGAGAACATCTTCTTCTCCCCTGTCATGTGGTTTGTGCACCCGCTGTCGAGTATCCAACTTGAGCCCCCGGATGCATAAACCTACAAAACAGTTTTAGTTCTTGACTTTAGGTACCCAAATGGTTTTGGGTCCTTTGGCATTAGACACAAGAACTTTGGGTACCCAAACACAAGTCTTGGAGCCCTTGTGTTTGCCCCCAACAAACTTGGCAACTACCTTGCCGGATTTGTTAGTAAGCACATATGATGCATCAAAAGTTTTGAATGAAATAGCATGATCATTTGATGCATTAGGAGTTTTCTTTCTAGGCAACTTGGCACGGGTTGGTTGCCTAGAACTAGATGTCTCACCCTTATACATAAAAGCATGATTAGGGCCAGAGTGAGACTTCCTAGAGTGAATTCTCCTAATTTTCTCTCGGGATAACCGGCAGGGTACAAAATGTAACCCTCGTTATCCTGAGGCATGGGAGCCTTGCCCTTAACAAAGTTAGACAAATTTTTAGGAGGGGCATTAAGTTTGACATTGTCTCCCCTTTGGAAGCCAATGCCATCCTTGATGCCCGGGCGTCTCCCATTATAGAGCATACTTCTAGCAAATTTAAACTTTTCATTTTCCAAGTTATGCTCGGCAATTTTAGCATCTAGTTTTGCTATATGATCATTTTGTTGTTTAATTAAAGACATGTGATCATTAACATCAATATCTATACATCTAGTGCAAATAGAAGTGTGCTCAACAATAGATGTAGAGGGTTTGCAAGATTTCAATTCTACAACCTTAGCATGTAACAAATCATTTTTAGTTCTAAGGTCGGAAATAGTAGCTTTGCAAACATCAAAATCCTTAGCCTTAGCAAGCAATTTCTCATTCTCAATCTTAAGGCTAGTAACATAAATGTTTAATTCTTCAATCCTAGCAAGCAAATCATCATCATTATTTCTAGGATTGGGAATTGAAACATCACAAACATGAGAATCAACCTTAGCAATTAAACTAGCATTTTCATTTCTAAGGTTGGCAATAGTGTCATGGCAAGTGCTTAGCTCACTAGATAGTTTTTGACATTTTTCTACTTCTAGAGCATAAGCATTTTTAACCTTAACATGTTTCTTGTTTTCTTTAATTAGAAAATCCTCTTGGGAATCCAAAAGGTCATCCTTTTCATGAATAGCACTAATCAATTCATTTAATTTTTCCTTTTGTTCCATGTTAAGATTGGCAAAAAGGGTAAGCAAGTTATCCTCCTCATCACTAGCATTATCATCACTAGAGGATTCATATTTTGTGGAGGATTTAGATTTAACCTTCTTCTTTTTGCCGTCCTTTGCCATGAGGCACTTGTGGCCGACATTGGGGAAGAGAAGCCCCTTGGTAACGGCGATATTGGCGGCGTCCTCGTCGGAGGAGGACTCGGTGGAGCTCTCGTCGGAGTCCCACTCGCGGCACACGTGGGCATCGCCGCCCCTCTTCTTGTGGTACCTCTTCTTTTCTCTTCTCTTGCCCTTCTTGTCGTTGTCCCTGTCACTGTCACTTGATAATGGACATTTAGCGATAAAGTGACCGGGCTTACCACACTTGTAGCAAACCTTCTTGGAACGGGATTTGTAGTCTTTCCCCTTCCGTTGCTTGAGGATTTGGCGAAAGCTTTTGATGATTAAAGCCATCTCCTCATTGTCGAGCTTGGAGGCGTCAATTGGTTGTCTACTTGGTGTAGACTCCTCCTTCTTCTCCTCCGTCGCCTTGAAGGCCACCGGTTGCGCCTCGGACGTGGAGGGTTCGTCAAGCTCGTTGATCTTCTTTGATCCTTTAATCATACATTCAAAGCTCACAAAATTCCCGATAACTTCCTCGGGGGTCATTAGTGGGTATCTAGGATTACCACGAATTAATTGAACTTGAGTGGGGTTAAGGAAAATGAGAGCTCTTAGAATAACCTTAACCACCTCGTGGTCGTCCCACTTTTTGCTCCCGAGGTTGCGCACTTGGTTTACCAAGGTTTTGAGCCGGTTGTACATATCTTGTGGCTCCTCCCCTTGGCGAAGACGGAAGCGACCGAGCTCCCCCTCGATCGTTTCCCGCTTGGTGATCTTGGTGAGTTCATCACCCTCGTGCGCGGTCTTGAGTAGGTCCCAAATTTCCTTTGCATTCTTCAACCCTTGCACCTTGTTGTATTCCTCTCTATTTAGAGAGGCCAAGAGTATGGTTGTGGCTTGGGAGTTGAAGTGCTCGATTTGGGCCACTTCGTCCTCATCATAATCCTCATCCCCTACGGATGGTACCTGTGCTCCAAACTCAACAACATTCCATATACTTTTGTGGAGTGAGGTTAGATGAAATTTCATTAAATCACTCCACCTAGCATAATCTTCACCGTCAAAGGTTGGCGGTTTGCCTAATGGAACGGAAAGTAATGGAGTATGTCTAGATGTACGAGGATAGTGTAAGGGGATCTTACTAAACTTCTTGCGCTCTTGGCGCTTAGAAGTTACGGACGGTGCATCGGAGTCGGAGGTGGATGTTGATGAAGTGTCGGTCTCGTAGTAGACCACCTTCCTCATCCTCTTGTGCTTGTCGCCTTTCCGATGCGACTTGTGGGAAGAAGATTTTTCCTTCTTCTCTTTGTGGTGAGAAGAAGATTTCTTCTCCTTCCCTTTGTTGGAGGAGCTCTTCTTCTTCTCCTTCCTCTTGGTGCGGGACTCTTCCGATGAAGTGCTCCCGTGGCTTGTAGTGGGCTTTTCGCCGGTCTCCATCTCCTTCTTGGTGTGATCTCCCGACATCACTTCGAGCGGTTAGGCTCTAATGAAGCACCGGGCTCTGATACCAATTGAAAGTCGCCTAGAGGGGGGTGAATAGGGCGAAACTGAAATTCTCAAAAATTAATCACAACTACAAGCCGGGTTAGCGTTAGAAATATAATCAAGTCCGCAAGAGAGGGCACGAAACAAATCGCAAGCGAATAGTGAAGTGAGACACGCGGATTTGTTTTACCGAGGTTCGGTTCTCTCAAACCTACTCCCCGTTGAGGAGGCCACAAAGGCCGGGTCTCTTTCATCCCTTCCCTCTCTCAAACGGTCCCTCGGACCGAGTGAGCTTCTCTTCTCAAATCAAAGCCGGGAATAAAACTTCCCACAAGGGCCACCACACAATTGGTGCCTCTTGCCTTGATTACAATTGAGTGTTGATCACAAGAGCAAGTGAGAAAGAAAAGAAGCAATCCAAGCGCAAGAGCTCAAAAGAACACGGCAAATCTCTCTCTCTAATCACTAAAGCCTTTTGTGGAATTGGAGAGGATTTGATCTCTTTGGTGTGTCTAGAATTGAATGCCTAGCTCTTGTAAGTGGTTGAGAAGTGGAAAACTTGGATTCAATGAATGTGGGGGTGGTTGGGGTATTTATAGCCCCAACCACCAAAAGTGGTCGTTGGGAGGCTGTCTGTTCGATGGCGCACCGGACAGTCCGGTGCACACCGGACATGTCCGGTGCCCCCGCCACGTCATCACTGCCGTTGGATTCTGACCGTTGGAGCTCCTGACTTGTGGGCCCGCCTGGATGTCCGGTGCACACCGGACATGCACTGTTCCTTGTCCGGTGCACCAGTATGGGCGCGCCTGTCTTCTGCGCGCGCAGAGCGCGCAATAAATGCGTCGCAGGTAGCCGTTGGCGCCGAATAGCCGTTGCTCCGGAGTTGCACCGGACAGTCCGGTGCACACCGGACATGTCCGGTGAATTATAGCGGACTAGCCGTTGGAGATTCCCGAAGCTGGCGAGTTCCGGAGGTCGCGCTTCCTTGGCGCACCGGACACTGTCCGGTGTACACCGGACAGTCCGATGAATTATAGCGCGCTGGCCTGAGAAATTCCCGAAGGTAGCGAGTTCGAGTTGGAGTCCTCTGGTGCACCGGACACTGTCCGGTGGTGCACCGGACACTGTCCGGTGTACACCGGACAGTCCGGTGCCTCCAGACCAGAGGTGCCTTCGGTTGACTCTTTGCTCCTTTGTTGAATCCAAAACTTGATCTTTTTATTGGCTGAGTGTGAACCTTTTACACCTGTATAATCTATACACTTGAGCAAACAAGTTAGTCCAATTATTTGTGTTGGGCAATTCAACCACCAAAATTAATTAGGGACTAGGTGTAAGCCTAATTCCCTTTCACTACACTGGTCTAAACAAAGCATGTCCAAAGGTTCCCTACCCTCTGCCTCGCATCGATCAAATCGTGGATTCCACTGCTGGGTGCGAAACCCTGTCATTCCTTGATGCCTACTTAGGGTATCACCAAATCAGGATGAAAGAGTCCGACCAGCTCGCGACTTCTTTCATCACACCCTTTGGCATGTACTACTATATTACTATGCCATTTGGTTTAAGGAATGTAGGTGCGACATACCAAAGGTGCATGAACCACGTGTTCGGACAGCACATTGGCCGAACGATCGAGGCTTATGTCGATGACATCGTAGTCAAGACGAGGAAAGCCTCTGACCTCCTCTCTGACCTTGAAACGACATTCAAGTGTCTCAAAGCGAAAGGCGTAAAACTCAATCCCGAGAAGTGTGTCTTCAGAGTCCCCTGAGGCATGGTTCTGGGGTTCATCGTCTCCGAGCGGGGCATCGAGGCCAATCCGGACAAAATCGCGGCCATCACCAACATGGGGCCTATCAAGGACTTGAAAGGAGTACAAAGGGTCATGGGATGCCTTGCCGCTCTAAGCCGCTTCATCTCGCGCCTCGGCAAAAGAGGCCTGCCCTTGCACCGCCTCTTAAGAAAGACCGAGCGCTTCTCTTGGACCCCCGAGGCCGAGGAAGCCCTCGGGAACTTAAAGGCGCTCCTTACAAGCGCGCCCATCCTGGTGCCCCCCGCTGCCGGAGAAGCTCTCTTGATCTACGTAGCCGCAACCACTCAGGTGGTCAGCGCCGCGATCGTAGTCGAGAGACGAGAAGAAGGGCATGTATTGCTCGTCCAGAGGCCGGTCTACTTTATCAGTGGGGTACTATCCGAGACCAAAATCCGCTACCCGCAAATTCAAAAGCTACAGTATGCGGCGAAAGTTGCGACACTACTGGGGGAGATCATCCGGTGACTGTGGTGTCATCCTTCCCCCTGGGGGAGATCATCCAGTGCCGAGAGGACTCGGGTAGGATTGCAAAGTGGGCAGTGGAGATCATGGGCGAGACAATCTCGTTCGCCCCTCAGAAGGCCATCAAGTCCCAAGTCTTGGCGGATTTCGTGGCAGAATGGGTCGACACCCAGCTTCCAGCAGCTCCGGTCCAACCGGAACTCTGGACCATGTTTTTCGATGGGTCGCTGATGAAAACAGGAGCGAGCGCGGGCCTGCTCTTCATCTCACCCCTCGGGAAGCACCTCCGCTACATGCTGCGCCTCCATTTCCCGGCGTCCAACAACGTGGCCAAGTACGAGGCCCTGGTTAACAGGTTGCGCATCGCCATCGAGCTAGGGGTTCGGCGCCTCGACGCTCGTGGCAACTCGCAGCTTGTCATCGACCAAGTCATGAAGAACTCCCACTGCTGCGACCCGAAGATGGAAGCCTACTGCAACGAGGTTCGGCGCCTGGAAGACAAGTTCTACGGGCTCGAGCTCAACCACGTCGCCCGACGGTACAACGAGACTGCGGACGAGCTGGCCAAAATAGCCTCGGGGCAGACAACGGTCCCCCTGGACGTCTTCTCTCAAGACCTACATCAACCCTCCGTCAAGACCGACGACACGCCCGAGCCCGAGAAGGCCTTGGCCCTGCCCGAGGCACCCTCGGCCGCCGAGGGTGAGGCACTGCGCGTCGAGGAGGAGCGGAATGGGGTCCCGCCTAATCGAAACTGGCAGACCCCGTACCTGCAATATCTCCACCGAGGAGAGCTACCCCTCGACGGAACCGAGGCTCGGCGATTGGCGCGGCGCGCCAAGTCGTTCGTCTTGCTAGGTGATGGAAAGGAGCTCTACCACCGCAGCCCCTCAGGCATCCGCCAGCGATGCATATCCATTGCCGAAGGTCAGGAGTTATTGCAAGAAATACACTCGGGGGCTTGTGGTCACCACGCAGCACCTCGAGCCCTTGTTGGAAACGCCTTCCGACAAGGTTTCTACTGGCCAACCGCGGTGGCCGACGCCACTAGGATTGTACGCACCTGCCAAGGGTGTCAATTCTACGCAAGGCAGACCCACCTGCCCGCTCAGGCTCTGCAAACAATACCCATCACCTGGCCGTTTGCTGTGTGGGGTCTGGACCTCGTTGGTCGCTTGCAGAAGGCACCCGGGGGCTTCACGCACCTGCCGGTCGCTATCGACAAATTCTCCAAGTGGATTGAGGTCCGACCCCTAAATAGCATCAGGTCCGAACAGGCGGTGGCGTTCTTCACCAACATCATCCATCGCTTTGAAGTCCCAAACTCCATCATCACCGACAACGGCACCCAGTTCACCGGCAGGAAGTTCCTGGACTTCTGCGAGGACCACCACATCCGGGTGGACTGGGCCGCCGTAGCTCACCCCATGACGAATGGGCAGCTAGAGCGTGCCAACGGCATGATTCTACAGGGACTCAAGCCGAGGATCTACAACGACCTCAACAAGTTCGGCAGGCGATGGATGAAGGAACTCCCTCAGTGGTCTGGAGTCTGAGGACGACGCCAAGCCGAGCCACGGGCTTCACGCCGTTTTTTCTAGTCTATGGGGCCGAGGCTATCTTGCCCACAGACTTAGAATATGGCTCCCCGAGGATGAGGGCATATGACGCCCGAAGCAACCAGACCAACCGAGAAGACTCACTGGACCAGCTGGAAGAGGCTCGGGACATGGCCTTACTACACTCGGCACAGTATCAGCAGTCCCTGCGACGCTACCACGCCCGAGGGGTTCGGTCCCGAGACCTCCAGGTGGGCGACTTGGTGCTTCGGCTACGACAAGATGCCCGAGGGCGCCACAAGCTCACACCTCCCTGGGAAGGGCCATTCATCATCGCCAAGATTTTGAAGCCCGGAACATACAAGTTGGCCAACAGTCAAGGCGAGGTCTACAACAATGCTTGGAACATCCGGCAGCTACGTCGCTTCTACCCTTAAGATGTTTTCAAGTCGTTCATATACCTCGTTTACATACACAAATAAAGTCTAACCATCAAGGAAGGGTCAGCCTTGCCTCGGCAAAGCCCGACCCTCCCTCGGGGGTTAGAAGGGGGGAACCCCCTCTGCGTCAAAATTTTCCTCGGAAAAAGTCTTCCACCAAAATGACTTTCGTGTTTCCCGGCTATATCAGTAACAGAACCCCGAGAAACGAATAAGAGTGCTTGTAAGCGGCAAGGCCGACCGAGCCTAGGGACTCCTACGCCTCCGGGATACGGATACCTCACTCATCACCTACTTTGAAAAATAACTCTTACTTGGGTAAGCGATCCTGCTACTGACGAACAAGTCCAGATACGCGAAACAGGAGGAAAAGAGACACAGCTTTATATCACGACGACAAAGTGTTCAGGCCTCGGTGGCCGCGAAAGACACATACATATTCAAAATAATCTGCTCCGACAAAATCAGGCATCGCCCGGGGGAGGAGCTGCACCCTCAGCTTCGTTTCCACCCTCGGCGAGATCCGCCCCGGCCTCGGACGGCGGCGCAAGCGGGAAGATTTTCACCTTGAAGGAGGACGCCAGCACCGCGCTTGGGCCCGCGGCGGCCGCGTCAAGCCTCTGAACTTCGGTAGGGCAACTTCATCTTCGTCGGGAAGGCAGTACCCCTCGCTGACCCGCTCCAGATCCACATCGTAGTGGGAAGCGAGTACGACGAAGGCCCGCCTAACGTCGTGATGCAGCGCCTCGCTGAGTCTGCCGCGCGCGTGGTCACCCAAGGCCTATAGGCGACTCTGGGGGGAGCTTCCCGAGGGGACGTCGTCAAGACCAAAGACCCGACAGAAGGCCGAGATAGCCTCGGACATGGCCACACGGTCGGCCTCCTTCTGCTCAGCTGCCTGGGCAAGTGCCTTGGTGGACTCGTTGAGGGTAGACTCGAACTCTGCAAACAGCCAAAACAGAATTCTTCAAACACGAGTTGAAGAGTGAAGCTGAATCAAAATCTCAAAACAGCAAAGACATACCTTCAGCCCGGGCACGCTGCTCTGAGGCTGCGGCTTGGGCGGACTGAGCAGACCCGACAGCCATGGCCAGGTCCGCCGCAAGGGCTCCGGCCCGAGCAGACGCCTCGGCTAGCTGGCCTCCAAGGGCCTTAGCCCGGCTTTCAGCCTCGGCGGCCCGGCTCCAAGATTGGTCCCGCTCACCGATGACCTGGCCAAGCTCCAACTGTCGCCGTTGCGCCTCTGCGCATGCCGCCGCTGCCTCTTCCCCCAGCTCGTCATAGATAAACCGAAGGTCCGCCGCCTCTGCGCTCTGTTGGGAGAGGCACTCGGTAGCCTCGGCAAGCGCGGTCCTCAGGAACCGCAGTGAACCCCAGACGTCGGCCTCGCGGCAGATGAACGACGACTTGGCGGTGCTCAGATCCATCAGATCCTAAGGAAGGGAAGCGGGGTGTCACAAAGAATGCCTTGATCACGTGAAAGGTATGCCTGAAATCCTTACCTGGAGGATCCTGGGAACGTTCCTGGCAAGGACCTCCATGGTCGACCGAAGCGACCCCATCGCTGCCTCGGCACACTCGCGGAGCTCATCCCGAGACTGCTCCTCCCGCTCATCGTCAAGAACGAAGAGGGGCTTCGAGGCACCACGGGTCCAGAACTGGAGCGCCTCCCCATGCCGCTCATTGGGACTGCGCCGCGCGAGGATAAGGTCGCCGCTCCCCAGGACGGGCCGCGGTTCTACGCCCCCCTCCTCCAAGGCATCGGCACCCCCTGCGGTTGGCGCATCGGGTACCTCCTCGACTAAGGGGGCAGGCTTCCGATCACAGGCCTCGGGTAGCAGCGCCTCGGCCATCTCAGCATCGACGGTGACGGATGGCTCCATGGGCAGAACGGCAACAGCCTCGGCAGAGGCTGGTGCCGGCGTCGGCAACACGTCAGATGGTGTGAAGGCCGCGGCCGTGCCAGCAGTCTCCCTGGCACGACGGCCGCCTCAGCAGAGGGGTTAGCCTGAGGGGATCGCCCCACGGCAACCCGTGCCGCCTGAGCCCCCCCCGCTTTGGGGCATCTTATGAGGAGGCCAGCTGACCGGCTTGGCCCGGTGCGGCACTGGCTGCAGAGGCCGACGCTGTCTTGAGGACCTTCCGGGGAGCCAGACTGGTCGAGCCATGCCTTCGTTTGCTGGGAGGAAAAGGAAAGGTAGGATCAGGACACACGAAGAAGGAGCCGGGACAGAGGTATCCTCAGATACTTACCCACTCCGGACCACGGCCAATCGTGCCTACGGGGAGTCCCCTTGGACCTCGGCCCCCGCCGGCGCCGCCAAGGTCTGCCCCCGCTGCCGGCTTCGGCACCATCCCCGCCTCGGGCACCCGGGGCGCCGAAGGGACGGTCCGCCCAGGCGCAGTCACGACGACCTGAGGATCAACCTCCTGTGCGGCCGGCACGGGCAACGGCTCTTGGGTCACAGGCGGGTTGGCCTGACTCCCCGGGGTTACCTCAACTACCTCGGCCAAGGGGTCAAGTACCCCCTTGGCCTGCCCCTATTCTTCAGACCGGGACCCTGATGTCCCAGCCCCGGATACCGACAGTGCCAGCCCACTCGAGGGCTGGCTCGACGACCCCTGGCCCAGCCGCAGATCTGGGCTGAGGCCAGGGCGGGCCGCCATATCGTCGTCTTAGTCATCATCATCGTCGTCGTCGTCAGGCGTCTCCGGCGACGGCTCCCTCGGGAGCTCGTCCCTCTCTTGCTTCCGACGACGCCTCTCCAAGGCATTCCGAGCCCGCATCCGCTCACGGGCCCGAGCCTTTTTCGTGTCCTTCTTCTCCTTCTTCTTCTCCGCAGCGACCCTCCGCGCGGCTCGGTCCACCGCGTCCTCCAGGACCAGTGGCAGAGAAGGCTTGTGAAACCCCAACTCCTGGAGACAGACGGAAATCTCGGCTGTGAGAACCAAGGGCAATCTGACATAAGAAGGAAGAAGGAGCGGACACTCACCAGGGATATGCACCCGCGCTCGGGACGCATCGAGGGATGGGTAAGGGCACCGGCATCCAGCCTCCCTACCGTGCCGGCTACCCGCCTGTGGAGGTCATCGGCGGGGAGGAGGACCGAGGACATCTACGAACCCTCCAAGTCGACCCCCGGCGCCATCTCCGAAAGCAGCAGCTACCACTCCGTCAAGGGGAGCACCCTCCGGCGATGGATGGCGACAACCACCCCCGCGGCGGTGAGCCCTCCGTCTCGCAGCTCCTGCAAGGCCTCTAGAAGGGGCTGGAGATTCTTCTGTCTCTCGCGCGGGGCCCCATAGCGCCAGTTGCTGCCGGTGGCGGTCACCACTCGTTGAGAAAACGACGGGAGCCTCTCATCATCGTTCCGGAGGTAAAACCACCGGCGCTGCCACCCCTTGTTCGAAGACACAAGGATGGTGGGGATGTACTGTTGCGCACGCGCCTGCCTCAACTGGAGGATGCAGCCACCGGCCCGCACCGCCATGCGAACTCTCTTTTCCCCCATCGTCAAGGCAAAAGGCTCCGCGGAGAAGAGATGGGTCCACAGATCCCAGTGGGGGTCAATCCCCAAAAATCCTTCACAAACCGCCGCGAAGATGGCTGCTTGCGCGATAGAGTTGGGGTTGAGATTGTGCAGCTCCACCCCATAGAAATGCAGAATCGCCCGCATGAAACGGCTTGCCAGCACTCCGAACCCCCGCTCGTGGAAAGAGACGAAACTCAGCACATACCCCGACGGCGGGGACGGGGCGGCTCCGCTCAGAGGGACCATCCACTCCGGCTGCGGGTCACCGGAGAGGGGACGAAGCAAGCCATCGGCAACAAGGGCCTCCAGGTCATCCACTGTGACGGTGGAGAAGGGCCACGGGTCGCGCGGCGGAACGACGGTTACACGGTCGGCCATCACCAAGCGAAGGGGGTGGCGGCGGAGTAGACAAGGTGCGCGGTTTTCTTTCTCTGGCTATTTCCCTCAGGTTGTGGAAACCAAAGCAGGAGGCGAGCAACAGAGTAAAAAACCACCACTGGTCCCTCTTCCGAATATATAAAGGCCCGGGCAAGACCCGTTCAACACTTCACCCGAACCCGTCGCAAAATTCAAAACTCGAAGGAGAAACACCCGTTCCTCGAACGGCTCGTGCATGCACAACGGCTGCCCCGCGAACCACTCGTCCTGTTGCATTAACTCCACGGCAGGGCAGGAGACACCTTTGGCAGGCAAAGCGGGCGACGCTTCACCTCCGCCATAATGACCGCGTCAAAAAAAGGTACGCCACGTCGTTCAATTTCGTATCCTTTTCCTCTTCCCCTTTCTCTCTCTTGCTACAGGGACCAGGAAAGGGGATACTCTGAAAGGGATCCTTCTCTGCGAAGGAAGCGGGCCCCGAGCCCTCCTACTAATCAGAGGTTCAAAGGCTGGCCCCTCGGAAGGGTTCGACAGCCGCCTCAGAGCACTCGGGCTCCGCGCCCACTACTGGTCAGAGGTTCGAAGGCTGGCCCCTCGGAAGGGTTCGACAGCTGCCTCAGGCCACTCGGGCTCCGCGCCCACTACTGATCAGGGGTTCGTAGGCTGGCTCCCCGAAGGGTTCGACAGCCGCCTCAGAACACGCAGAGCGAGGGATGACTCTGGGTACGTCCGATACATGGCTGAGGCTTGCGCTACGCTCCCAAGGTACCCTAGGACATTTCCGAGACCAGCAGGAGCGATTCTATAACGGAATCCCATCAGAGGGAGGCATCGAGCCCTCGGACCCTATCAAACGGGACCAGGTCCGGCAAATCACCTGCAGGTACTTTTGGAGCGCGCCTCTAGGCCACTAGCTGACCCTTATCGAACGGGGCACGGGCGTCCACTCGGATCACCCGTTAGCAACTCACTGGAGACACCATGTTCGGCGCCCTCTGAGGGCAACATGGTGCTTTCCCCCCTCCTCCTTGCGGAAAGGCGACGAAGGGGCGTATGCAAAAAGCCGAGTCAGTCCTTGACCGTCCTCTTGCCCTGTGCAGAGGCTCGGGGGCTGCTCTCGCGAACCCGGCTCCGGTCAAACCATTGACAGCGTCAACATACCAGCCCGAGAACTCGGAACCTGACCATGCATCCGGACTACGATCAGATCGCATGAGGGAACAACCAGACCGGCCGAGGCATCACGAAAGGCACTAAGACCTCGGAGGAGTCAAACCACTCCTCCGAGGCCTCGGGGGCTACACCCGGCGGGTGCGCTCGCGCGCACCCACCGGAACGAAGTGTAACCGAGAAAGGCCGGTCCCCTTGCAAAAAAGTGCGACAAAGCCTCCAAGCGAGTACCAACACTCCCTTTGAGGCTCAGGGGCTACTGTCGGGGACCATAATTAGGGGTACCCCCAAGACTCCTAAACTCGGCTGGTAACCACCATCAGCACAAAGCTGCGAAGGCCTGATGGGCGCAATTCAGGTCAAGGCTCCGTCCACTCAAGGGACACGATCTCGCCTCGCCCGAGCCCAGCCTCGGGCAGGAACAGTAGACCAAGGTAGATTCACGCCTCGCCCGAGGGCATCCTCAAGTAACGGGCGCACCTTTGACTCGCCCGAGGCCCAGCTCGGGCAGGCTTCGCAGTGAAGCAACCTTGGCCAGATCGCCGCGCCACCCGACCGCATCGCAGGAGCATTCAATGCAAGGATCGCCTGACAACTTATCCTGACGCGCGCTCCTCAGTCGACAAGGCTGAAGTGACCGCAGTCACTTCGCCCCTCCACTGACTTACCTGACAAAAAACAGCGCCGCCTGCACTGCTCCGACTGCTGTGCCACCCGCCAGGGTGAGGCTGACAGCAGCCAAGTCCAGCCTCGGGTGCCATAGGAAGCTCCGCCTCACCCGACCCTAGGGCTCGGACTCAACCTCGACCTCGGACGACGGTCTCCGCCTCGCCCGACCCCAGGGCTCGGACTCAACCTCGACCTTGGACGACAGTCTCCGCCTCGCCCGACCCCAGGGCTCGGACTCAACCTCGACCTCGGACGACGGTCTCCGCCTCGCCCGACCCCAGGGCTCGGACTCAACCTTGACCTCGGACGACGGTCTCCGCCTCGCCCGACCCCAGGGCTCGGACTCAACCTTGACCTCGGATGACGGTCTCCGCCTTGCCCGACCCAGGGCTCGGACTCAGCCTCGACCTCGGAGGAGCCTCTGCCTCGCCCGACCTTGGGCTCGGACCGACCACGTCGCAGGGGGGTACATCATTACCCTACCCCTAGCTAGCTCAGGCTACGGGGAACAAGACCGGCGTCCCATCTGGCTCGCCCCAGTAAAACAAGTAATGATGACACCCCGCGTGCTCCATGACGACGGCGGTTCTTAGCCCTCTACGGAAGCAAGGAGACGTCAGCAAGGTCCCGACAGCCCCGACAGCTATGCTTCTACAGGGTTTAAGCGCTCCTCCGATGACCACGACATCACATGAACAGGGCACCAACACCTCTCCGACAGCCACGTCGGCATGTACATAGGACTCTGGCTCCTCTCTGCCGGACACGTTAGCACACTACTACACCCCTTATTGTACACCTGGGCCCTCTCCTTACGTCTATAAAAGGAAGGTCCAAGGCCCTCGTACGAGAAGGTGGCCGCGCGGGAGGACGGGCTGACGAGCAGGCTCTCTCTCTCCCTCACGAACGCTTGTAACCCCCTACTGCAAGCGCATCCGCCCTGGGCACAGGACAACACGAGCCACGGTTCCCCTTATTGTTTCCCCCTTGTGTTTCGTCTCGCACCGACCCATCTGGGCTGGGACACGCAGCGACAATTTACTCGTCGGTCCAGGGACCCCCCGGGGTCGAAACGCCGACAGCATCAGACTTGGTATTAACAAAAACGATGATGTTCACTGTTTTCCCCCAAATCATCGAACACCTATTGAGCGTCACACGAAATCACACTATCTTCATTATCTAGCTCCTTTCACTATGTCACACCTAGTTTTAGAAGGCAAACCGAATGCGAACCATGTACGTGCTAGGATCAGCAATTCACGTACACAGCAGTTACATAACATGGACATCATCACACAGTGCTCAAATAGTATTAAAAGGGAAATAGTCGATTACATCGTATGTCTGAGACATCCACATAGTCTTTACAATAAATAAAAGTGCGAAAACGAAACGTAGATAAACGCGGCCTTCACAGGCAGCCGACTGGGGGGTTGCCGACCTCCTGGAAGTTTACTTCCACGGCTTCATCTTCTCCTGAGCAGTGGCTGCAATGCTGACAACCTGGGGATGGGGGGGTTTGGTGTGTAGAGCAAGGGTGAGTACACATCAACATACTCAGCAAGTGTCATGTCTGGTTGTAGTGGACTAGCTTTATGTGGGGATAAGTCAAGCAGTTGCTTTTAGTTGGTCAGATTATTATTACTAGTAGAGAAAGCCAAGTTTTAGAGTTAACCCACGTTATTAACCCCAAACGTACTCCTTTCCAAACGTACTCCTTTCCAAACGGAAAGAGTACCACTTACCATTACCAGAGTCAAAACCAAGAACCATCAGTCTTATTGCTACCTGCAATCCGAACATCTCTGATCAAGTACCACTAATCACTGGAGCTCCCTTGGTCGCTCATAACCGCGAGCACGGCTGATATATCAGTTTTTCAAACACTCTGCAGAGGTTGCGCACTTTACCCATGAGCCGTGATTCCCTTTTTGCCTCGGGTTGTACGGACCCTTGAACACTCCCAAGGTGAGTAGGCAGGGTCTCACTACGTAGCCTTTACAAAGATTCCCCGGGGCTGTAGCCGCCAGTTAGGTTTCCTAAATGTACCGCACTCCTCCCCAAGGGACAAATCAACCTTGGTAGAGCGAGCCGCATACACCGAGCCCCATTGACGGTATGACGGCGAAGCGAACTACACCCCGGATCCTCTAATTATTCAGCTAAGGGCACCCCATTCCACCCCTCATGGTTGCACTGTTTTCCCGGGCGGTCATCCAACAAACAGGTCCTTATGGTGAGGCACTCGAGAAACCGCTCGAGCCCCCTTTAAGGCCACTAGTATAATATCGTAATAGAAGAAGGGAAAACAGCGTATAATTGATAATTCTCATCATGTTCATTGATTAGAGTTAAGCAATAGCATAAGACTAAGCAATAATAATCCAACCCAAATGGGTAAACAAGGACAGGGATAACAAAGCTAGTCAATCCTTAGGTATAACTGTGAAATGCGGGAGGTGAATTAAAGAATGTATAGGACAGAGATAGGTCAAGGGACACTTGCCTCAACCAACCGACTGCTGCTCAGGGGCTTCTCCTGTGAGTTCTTCGGGTTCCTCGACCAAATCGTTCTCTATGCGAGTGCAAACATACATACATCCATCCATTCAAATTAGGAAACAAACAGTACACCATACAAGAGAACAAGTAGATTAAACATGCATAGAATATGACATACGATATTGCATTTACCATGGTTAGAAAGGGACGGGGGAAAGTCTCGCAGGGGTTAAAGCTATACTCGAAGCGTATTACGGGTAGATGCATAACTAAGCGCTACGTGACTTAATCCCATCGAGTTACACTAACAGGTATTAGCCACATGCACTAATATAATTATAACTATTTTCAATTGATCAACATTAAACGAGATCCAAGATTAGCTACATGGAATAATTAACGTAACCAATTTCTAAATTGAGTTCCGATTATTGATATGAACAACGTGATTAGCGCGCATGGAATACATAGGGGGGTAGACGGGCACATCTAGGGGTAGACGAGCGCGCCGAGGGCACGGCGAGCCGTGCCAAAGCACCACACGCACCACGCGAGTACGCGCGCGCAAAGCCGCGCTGACGCGTCGCGAATGGGTCACGCACACGCCGGGGTCGAACGCGCGGGCCGCACGCTGGCCGAGCTCAAGGCCGCATACCATAGACACGCCGGACCGAGCTCAAGGCCGCGCTGGGGCACGCGAGGCGAGCGCGCGCACGTCGGGCGCTATGGGCAGGGGCGGACGCGCCACACCGTGCCACGGCGGCCGCTGCGCAGGGAGGGCCGAACGGGGCGGGGAGTTGTGCTGCGGGCGAGGCCGCGCGGGCACGACGCGCCGAGGCCGCACGCCACGGCCGCGCCGAGGACGGGGCGCGAGGGCGGCCGAGCCAGGGTCGGGCTGCGCGCAGCGGCGGGCGAGGTCGGGCCGGGGAGGGGGAATGCCGGGGCCGGGCGCGGGGGACTCGAGCACGACGCGCAAGGAGGGGTTTGGGCGGGCGGACGCCGAGGACAGCGACCGAGCGGGCCGGGGCGGGGCCGCACGGGTGCGCCGCCGCGCCGGGCAGGGGAGGGAGGGGGTCGAGGCGAGGTGGGGTGCCGGGGTCACGAGCCGCGCCGGGCGGGCGGGCGCGAGCGCCATGGCCGGCGAGCCGGGCCGCGCCGAGGTCGGGACGGGGCTGAGGCCGGGCGGGCGGGCCACCGCGCCGAGGGCGCCGGGGCCGGGACCATGCGTCGCGCCACGGGGACGGGCGAGGGGAAGAGGAGGGAGGGGGGTTTACCGCGAGGGGCGAGGCAGGCGTTGAGGGGGGCGGTTCCGGTCGGCGGCGAGGTGGGGAGGGAGAGGGAAACGAGCTGCACGGGGAAGAAGACGTGCGCGAGGGGGTAGAGAGGAGAGAGAGAAAGGGGGAGGCAGTTTTGGGGAAGGGGGCTGCTGACAAGCGGGCCCCACCGGGGGGGGTGGCGGCGGCGGCTCAACCGCCCGCGCCAAGCGCGCGCGAGGGGGCGGGGGGGGGGGGGGGGGACGGCTGGGCCGCCAGGTGGGCCCAAAGCGGGGGGGAAGGGGGCGGCTGGGCCACCGAGCCGGCCCACGAAGGGAGGGGGCGGCTGACGTGGCTGGGCCGCGGTGGGGGGGGAAGGGGAGGGTCGGTTGGGCCGCGCGAGAGGGGGGGGCTGGGCCGCCGAGCCAGCCGGCCCAAAGGGAAAGAGGGGAGGAAGGGGGTTCCTTTCTATTTATTTTCCCTATTTTTCCATTATCTATTTCCCTTCAACCTTATACTAAGTGCATTCTTTATGGAAATCCAGCAAATATTCACAAGAAAAAGATGCGTGGTTCGGCATGATGCAACGACCAAAGAAAATGTTTTTAGGGTTTACTTACACGAGATCACAAGCCGAATCTCGCTATCACTTTGGAAAAGATCAAGGCTTAGCGAGGAGAAAAGGGAAAAGGAAAGGGTAACACCCGAATTTGGCGAGTGAAGAAAAGAAAGAAAAAAGAAAATTCAACTCCAAAATTCGGGGCGTTACAAACCTATCCCCCTTAAAAGAATCTCGACCTCGAGATTCAAGGTTGGCCAGCAAAGAGCTCAGGGTACTTAGCCATCAGATCATCTTCACGCTCCCAGGTTGCTTCTTCCTCAGAGTGGTGGTTCCATCTGACTTTGCACATTCTAATGGTCTTCCTCCGGGTGATTCTGTATGCGGTCTCAAGGATTTGCGTTGGCTTCTCAACGTAGGTCAAGTCCTCCTGGACTTCAAGACCTTCAACTGGCAATTGCTCCTCTAGCACCCGCAAGCACTTCTTCAACTGAGACACGTGAAAGACGTTATGCACTACGGACAAACTCTCTGGCAGACTGAGCTGGTAGGCCACTTCTCCACGCCTTGCGAGAATCTAATACGGGCCAATGTAGCGGGATGCTAGCTTGCCTTTGACTCTGAACCTTCTAACTCCTCTGATCGGTGACACTTTCAGATAGACAAAATTTCCGACTTCGAAACTCAGCTCTCTTCTTCTTGTATCTGCATAGCTTTGCTGCCTTGATTGCGCTATCTTCAGATTCTCTCGGACCGATGTTCTCTTCAGCTTCAAGCAGAATGTCTGGCCCGAACACTTGCTTTTCTCCCGGCTGATCCCATTGCAATGGAGTTCTACAACTCCTTCCATAGAACGCCTGAAATGGTGACATCTTCAAGCTGGCCTGGTAACTGTTGTTATAGGAGAACTCTGCATAAGACAATCTCTTGTCCCATCCGGACTGATCTTGCAACGCACAGGCCCTCAACATGTCTTAAAGGATTTGATTGGTCCTTTCAGTCTGACCATCTGTCTGTGGATGGTAGGCTGAACTAAAATTCAGATGTGTACCCAAGGCTTCATGCAACTGCTGCCAGAAATGTGAGGTGAACTGCGTTCCTCTGTCTGACACTATCTTCTTTGGCACACCATGAAGACAAACGATTCGGGACATGTACAACTCTGCCAATACTGCACTGCTGTAGTTGGGCTTGACGGGTATGAAGTGGGCTGACTTGGTTAAGCGGTCCACTACTACCCAAATGGAATCATAGCCGGCTCGAGTGCGAGGCAATCCAACTATGAAGTCCATACCGATTTCATCCCATTTCCACTGCGGAATTTGCAACGGTTGCAACAATCCAGCTGGTCTCTGGTGCTCTGCCTTGATCCGCTGACAACTATCACACATAGCCACATGCTCTGCGATTTCTCTCTTCATTCCGTACCACCAGAATTTCTTCTTCAGATCCTGATACATCTTCTCACTGCCAGGGTGAATCGAATAGGCTGTCTCATGAGCTTCCTTGAGGATCAACTCCCGAATAGACTGGACATTGGGAACGCACAAGCGGTCTTTGAACCATATCACACCTTCTGCATCTTCCCAAAAATCTTTGCCTCTTCCATCTAGAATCAGTCACCGAATCTCACTGATCTTCTCATCATTCTTCTGTGCTTCTTTGATTTCCCGCTCCAGGGTAGGTTCCAACTCAATTGCGACTCCTCGTGTGTTGTTCAGAAATCCAAGACTCAACCTGTCAAACTCTTTGGCCAACTCATAAGGCATCGGACGAGCGACCATCAGATTGACTTGACTCTTCCTGCTCAAAGCATCTGCCACTACGTTCGCTTTCCCTGGATGGTAATGAATCCCCAACTCATAGTCTTTGATCAACTCTAACCATCTTCGTTGCCTCATATTCAGTTCCGGCGGAGTGATTATGTACTTCAGACTCTTGTGGTCTGTGTAAACATCGCATTTCTGTCCATACAGGTAGTGCCTCCATGTCTTCAGTGCGTGAACCACTGCTGCCAACTCTAGGTCATGGATTGGGTAATTCTTTTCATGAACCTTCTATGGCAGAACTGCCCGAATTATTCCAACTTAAGTGCCTAAGCCCCGCCTTAGAGGCTAGACCACACTTAAATGGGAATAACCCGTCAATCCCTCGGATCTAGTCCGACACGGCCACTGACAGGATCAAGTACCACAGTCTCACTCGATGGTGAGTCACAGAGCGAATACAATAAAGCATAAGACCATGCGGGTAAGAGTGTTAAAATTATTACATCATCATCATCGGAGTTTTGCAAAAGTGACCATCATTGTTCGAAGTGCAGCGGAATAAAACTAACGGTAAAAAAACAAAGAGATGGGGAAGCCTGGCCCATCACTCCTCATGCTCCTCCTCAGCCGAGGTAGGGTCCCACTCGACAGTCCACCCCGGTGGCAAGATGGACGGCCAAGCCACTCCAGCAACCATGTCCTCCAGAGAACCTGTAAAATTGTGCCACAAGCAAGGCTGAGTATACTAATACTCAGCTAGACTTACCCGGTGTGAGGAGTCTACTCCTCTACCTCTAGACATGCAACTGTTTGGCTGTGGAGTTTGGTTGCCAAAAACACTAGCTGAGTTTCTAATCAAGTTTTTAACTTTGTCAAATTAAGTGTGACTCTCTTAAGGCTAAACATGTACTATCTACTCATACATAGTAGCAAACATTTTTAGCAATCAACATCTTGTATCATCTCAGCACAAGTTCACTTATTACTCAATGTAGCAGCATGGATCAAGCAGTCTCATTAGCTGCGAGAAGCAGACGATTCGAATCGAGTTTTTAAACCTTGCAAGGTAAACCTAAACACACGACATGAAGGGGCACTCCGTCCCCACACACATCAACCGTCCCCATCGATTCCCCGTCAGCAGATCAGGGCTCACCGCCTTGGCGTACAATGCCTCACTGACCCCGACTGGCCGTCGTGCAGTGACCGCACTTGTACCCACCATAACCGGAATGGGAGACCACATCTCAGGTCGCGTGAGGGGCAAAGTCTACTGCCAGGTTCAATCAGGTACTAGGCTTACCGATTTACCATATTTCTCGGTATGTGTTTAGTACGTTCAAACGCTTGACTCACGGTACCACACCTTAATCCTTATTCCATTTTTCCATCTCATAGACAACCAATCCCCATGGATTGTTGTCTACCACTAGTATCATAATAGTATGAAAGTGGGTACAACCAAAACCTGATCTCGCGCGCGTGCTAGAAAAATCACTCGTCTTCTACCGAGATCCTAATTAAATAAAGCAACTACTCGACCTATCATACTAGTATTCATCTCAAAAGGATTCCTGAGATCATGCAACTAGGGTTTCAAACAATTCCTACACCTAAGTGCACAATCAATCCTACAATCATTAGGTGAAGTAAAGTAGCATAAATAACAGGTTATGCATAGAACCGGGGCTTGCCTTCCAAAGCAGTGGCAGGCAGGTCCTCTGGTGCAGGCTCTGGTACTGGATCTAGGGCTACCTCTTGAGCAGCTCCTTGCTCCGGCACGAGGACGTACTCTCCGTCAGCAAGGTTACAGTCTATCGAAATGCAATGGACATGTATGTCATGATTATGCAGGATTTAATAACATTATGCTAAGAGAAACTAAGCCAAGAAGTAACTTAGGGTTCCTTAGTCATGCGGGGTTTCTAGTGGGTTATACTTATTACTTTTTAGGCTTAGGTTTTTCTTGAGGATAACACAGTGGATTTGTATTGTCTTTATACATTTCAGTGGACAACTTACAAGGGTTTTAGGATGACCCTAATTACCATTATTCAGTTTCCTTTCTTTACTTTCTACTTATGGTTTCTAGTGTAGGTTTGAACTATGACAGTGGTTTAATATTTTCCAAAAATTCTGTAAAAATTACAGTGGGTTGCCATTTGCTATTCTAGCCTGCTTTAAGAATTTGAGGCTCAACATATAAAGGCTATGCTTAAGACAAAAAGAATAAAAGTTAGGTAAATGGGCCACTTTGTACTACAACTCTTAATTAGAGGTGGGGTCTGTCCTAAGGGTTATTTTTGTTGGCATCTAACAGTAATAATAGGCTTCTGTGCCAAAAACCACAGAAGGCTAAGGGGTGGTTATTTAGTTATGATTTTCTAAATTTAATGTCAAAAAGGCACTTTCTACTACATTGTTATTTGAAAAATGTCAAACAACAGATTTCATATTTTTCCTAAGTTCTTAATAACAAAACATTATCTATCCCAAGGGTGGGGGTGTTTTCACCTTGGGGTTATTTTTGTAGGGTTTTTCTAAGTTTTCTTGTTTTATTTAAATAAAAGGTATCCTACTTATTTTATACTAAAACAGGGTATGATATATTTTTCCATTGAACTACATTGAATAAGTATTTTAACAAAAATAGGGGTGCCCTCTGGTTCATTATTTAAGTCACCTTTTCTATTTTTCTTAACCTTAAGCATATTATGGAATAAGGGGTAAAAACTAACTTAATGGAGTGGACAGAGAGGTTTAACATTTTTAAACAGGTCAGTAGGTAGATATAAACTTCTCCAAATTTTGCTAACCCTAGTCAAACAATATTTCTATTTTTCCAACTAATATTAAGTTTTTAGCAGTTTTCTTATTTAATTCAAAACTTCAGAAAAGAATACAGGAACTATGGGTTTTATTATTTTTATCCGATAGTTCATATTTCCCAGAGTCTAGCAAAATTGGTTTGACAATTTTTGGATGTTTATTCTTCAAGTTATGCATTTATTAAGTTATCTGCCATATTAAAAGAAAAATAAATTTGAAAAAGGAAAAGAAAACAGGTTTGCGCTGAGGCCCCTGGGTTTTATCTCCCTCTTCTCTCACAAAACAGTCCTCGGTCTACTATTGGCATGGGTCACTGACATTGCACAAAACCCCCTGGACCTAACCGAAATCTAACCCGCGCTCCCTGGCTGACTTAAACAGTACCCGCGGCATAGATTACGGCGGCGAGGCTTACCGGCGGCAGTAGAGCACCGGCGGGGTGGTTGGTGACGTCCAGGAGGTCACGACGGTCACGACGGTGTGCGGGTCGGCGTCGGAGGTGGCCGGAGCTACCCTGGCCACGAGCACAGGCGGCAGGGGTCGTCGGCGGTTCCTGGTCCGGCCAAATCACGACGGTATAGTTCAATTAAGGTGCACGAGGAGCTCCACGGGGTGATGTAGAGGCCATGCGCGCAACGAATTGGGAAATGGTGCAGAGGCTTACCCGGTCCACGTGCGCCGGCGGGGAAAGAACTCCGGCGAGCACGGTTACGCTATTCCGTTGACGCGGGTCCTCGGTTCAAGCTTGAGTAAGCTTCACGGCCTCACCAGGAAGCTACCTGAAGGCTTGGATCGAACGGAGGAGGACGGGAAAGGGGCTGGCCACGGTGGTTGCTCTCGGGTGGCACTGGCGGGTCGCGGGGAGGTCACCGGAGCTAAGGGCTGGCTCGGGCAAGTCAGGCGAGGTACGGAGGAGGCAACGGGGAAGACAGCCGAGCACTGGGGCGGGTTTTATAGCCGTGGCGCGGGCGTGGTCACGGGCGGCCGCGGGCGCGCGGGGGTTTGCGCACGGGCGTGCTCTGAGCGTGCCCCCGGATGTCAGCCCGCGTCGAACACGTGGAAGCTCGCTTCTGCCATGGTTCAACGGCGGATTTGAGCACCATAGCGTGCGTATCTTGGCAAAGTCACTGTGTACGGTCGCTTCCCTGCTCCATATCCTACCTTTTTGCTGTGAGTTCCAAGTCAAGATATGGTCGGGGTAGGGAGATAGAGGGGTGAGAAGTTGGCTGTGTCAGCTAGGTCCAAGCCGAGACAAAAATGGTGTCAAGTCGTGTCTAACACCCTAGGGTAGGTGTCACCTCTTTCCAGGGCATTCTAGGGGTAATTTGGCGCCACTTTGTCAATTGGGTCGAAGTGTTTTGAATTTTGGATTAAGGTGAACATGTGGGATCTTTGCTCAAGGGTTAGTTTTTAGACTTAGGCAAATTCTGAATTTTCCCTTGTGCTCAACCTTAGGTGAACTTTTTGGGGCTTTTCTGAAAACTTTTTGGGGGTACTTCCTTACTATTATTTGTAGGTTATGAAGCATATTACAACTTTTGTATTTGGCCCAAGCCATGATCATAAGGTTTACATGACCTTTTGATCCTAGCTTCAATTAGGGTTCTTATTGCCCAAGAGGGGTTTGCTTTAGGGTTTTAGGAAATTCCCCACTTAGATGTGCATGACAAGCTAGGGCATGATATCCAAGATGGTTGCACTTGCTTAGGACCTTGAATTCCAAGTTTGATGTACTTTGCCCAAATCAATCCTCATGTGATAATAGGTTAAAAGGGGTAGCCCTGGGTGGACACCCTAAGTAACACTTGGGGTGTTACACCTTGAACTGTCGAGACGAGTAAGCCACAACTCTTCCCTCTTGCATCAACACACATCCCAAACCTGTGTAACAAGCATCACAAAACACCGAGAAGGGCTTGTGCACATCAGGCAAGACTAAGACAGGCGCTGTAGTCAACTTCTCTTTCAGCGCTTCAAAGGCCTCTTGACATTTCTGGGTCCACTTGAACTCGACCTTGTTGCCTAGCAACTTTGTCATTGGTTTCGCAATCTTCGAAAACCCTTCAATGAATCACCGATAATATTCGGCCATTCCAATGAAGCTCTTGATTCCTCGGGCATCTATTGGCACTTTCCAGTTCAAAATGTCTACCACTTTCTTCGGATCCACAGCCAATCTTTCTTTGTTGATTATATGACCCAAGAACAGGACTTCACTGATCCAGAACTCACACTTACTCAACTTTGCATACAGCTGGTGCTCTCGCAATCTCTGCAATACCATCCTCAAATGATCTGCATGCTCTTCTTCGCTTTGAGAGTATATCAGAATGTCATCAATAAATACCACCACAAACTTATCAATCCATGAATACACTGTTCATCAAGTTCATGAAGAAGGCTGGTGCATTTGTCAAACCAAAAGACATCACAGTGAAGTCATACAGCCCATACTTGGTAATGAATGTCGTCTTCGGACTATCTGAAGGTCGGATCCTGAGCTGATGATAACCCGACCTCAGATCTATCTTGGAGAACACGCTGGCTCCTCTCAACTGGTCGAACAGATCTTCTATTCTGGGCAAGGGGTACTTGTTCTTGATTGTGACCTCATTCAGAGCTCGATAATCGATACACATCCTTTTGGTGCCATCCTTCTTCTCCACAAATAGGACGGGGGCGGCCCAAGGCGAGGTGCTTGGACGGATGTAACCTTTCTCTGACAGCTCATCAATCTGCTTCTTAAGTTCAACCAACTCTGGTCCGGATATTCTGTAAGCTCTCTTAAAGATGGGGGCGGTTCCAGGAAGAAGCTCTATGGCAAACTCGACTTTCCGCTCTGGTGGCATACCCGGTAAGTCCTTTGGAAACACATCTGGAAACTCAGACACAACCTTGATACTCTCAATCAGGTCTGCTTCACTGCTTTCGGTAGCCATCTGATAACAAATTCCTTTCTTCGGCTTAGGCGGGACTAACTCAGTCACCACTTCCTCTCCTAGTGGGGACACTAACCTGATTGTTCTCTTATCACAACTGATAACTGCCTGATACTTATCTAGCCAATTCATCCCTAGGATGACATCTATTCCCTGGGTACCCATTACTATGAGGTTGGCGGGAAACGCTATCCCCCTTATTTCCACACTTACATTCAAACAAATGCTATCGGCTCGAATTCTACCACCGGCTGAATCAATTTGAATGGGGGTTGACATGGTAGTTATTGAAAGATTATGTGCTTTTACCCATGATGCAGTAATGAAAGAATGTGTTGCTCCAGTATCAAATAACACTTCTGCAATATGGGAGTCGACTAGGAACATACCTACTATCATGCCGTGGGTCTTCTGAACTGCTTCAGCCTTCAAGTGATTCAGTCTCCCATGATTATAACGCGGCTGAGAGCGGTTGCCTGCTCCAGGCTGAGACACATTCTGCTTTGCTAGGTGATTGGGGCCTGACTGCTTCTGGGCTGCATTCTTCGGACATTGCATCACCCAGTGGCCTTGCTCTCCACAGTGGAAACATGCTCTGTTTCCAACCTGTGCTGGTGCTGCCTGACTGTTCTGCTGGGTCGCTGGGGCAGGAAGATGAGGTGCCTACTGATTCTGCCTCTGGAACTGACCTCCTCCTCCTGACTGATTGTTCTGATGATTCTGATACTGGTGCTGAGGATACTGCCTTTGGAACTGCTGATGCTGCTGAGGTGGACGCTGGTTCTGCCTGAACTACTGAGGTTGATTGCCTAAGAAACGAGGACGATTGCTGCTTCCAGGCTGGGGTCCACTGATCTTGCGCTTACGATCCTCCATCTCTTTACGCTTCCTCTCTGTCATGATTGCTCTGTCAATCAGGTGCTGGAATGTCGGGAAGGTATGATTCATCAGCTGATACTAAAGAGTGTCAACCAAGCCTCTCAGGAAACGGTACTATCTCTTGGCGTCGGTGTTGACATCCTTAGGAGCATAGCGAGACAGCTGCAGAAACCTGTCCCGGTACTCACTGACAGACGATGACTCTTGCTTGAGAGCCAGGAACTCCTCCTTCTTCACTGTCATCAGACCTGCAGGAACATGGTACTGACGAAAGCTACCCCTGAACTCTTCCCAGGTGATGGTGTCGGGGTTGGCGTGGGTGGCGAGATAAGACTCCCACCATGACTGAGCTGCTCCTCTCAACAGACGGGGACCATACAGAACTTTCTCCCTGTCATCACATTGAGCGGTATGCAACTCTCACTCCACAGTGCGCAGCTAGTCTTCAGCATCCATGGGGTCAGAAGAATGAGCAAACGTTGGGGGATGACCTCTCATGAATTCAGCACGCTTGTCCCTGGGCATCTGAGGCATCTGAGGCTGAGGTGGGGCCTGCTGCTGAATGGCGGCCAGAGTCTGACCGATGGCTTGAACTGCCTGAGTCTGCATCAGGAACATCTTCTCGATGGACATCGGGGGCGGGGGCGGCAGTTGCTGTTGCTGAGGCATCTCATCCTGCTGAGCGGCTTGCTCCTGCTGAGCACGCCTTCCTCCTCTGCGCCTGTTCTCTAACATCTGCAGAATGCAATCACACATCAGAACTAATCTTGCAAATCTTACAGCATAAGAAAAGAGTATAGAATTCTCCATAACACTGAACAGATGAGCATCTTCACTGATCTCCAACACAGACCACACAGCTTCTCAGATAAAGAGGAAAGTGGAATGAAAGGCTTCCCAACTAGATAGCTAACTCCTTTAACATATAACAGGTAAACCAAAATGCAGGGGATACCAACACTCTGGTGACAGTCATTACAAAGATCCAAATCAAACATAGTTCGTCATGACAAGCATAAATGCACATGATATAGCAAACTACCCTGTCTAACTAAGACTAACTAAGAGCGAGACTAACGCTAAGACTGAGACTAAGACTAAGACTAAAACTTCTATATTAAGCATTTATTACAAGACTCAACGCTGACGATCTATGGTGCTAAATCCATCTTGGTCTTGCAGTCGGTATTGCCATAAGGCTGGTGTCCATGCTGAGGTGAGCGGTACGGGTGCTGAGTCCCGACAGGAGCGGGGGAACCACCGTCCAGGTGACAACACTCCGTGCGCTCAGCCCGCAGCTAGGCGATCTCAGCACGAGCTCTATTCAGCTCGTCCAGTGCATGGTCCAGCTCCGTGTTTAGCACGGCGGCTAGGTTGACTGTGCTGCTCAACCTAGGATTGTCCTCACCAACAGGTGAGACAATCACGCCTCCTGTGCTGCCAGATGGACGGTGGGGGTAATACTTCAGGTTGAGACCGTCAGCTACCCCACCGAGAACCAAGCAGTAGTGCGAAAGCGCAGGCCATGCAGCATCTTGCATGGCCGCCTCAGCTGAGTCCCGCTCAGAGATGGAATAGTGCTCTGAGCAGACCTCAGCACCCTGGAGACTGTTCTCCGGACGGCGCACCAAGAAGGTCGCCTCCCAGCGGTCCGGGTAGACCCTGCGACTATGCTGGTAGACCACACAGCGATACTCGATAGACCAAGTACGTCGGTCAAGTGCCCGATGTAGCAGGGTATCGAGCGCATCGTTAAAGTGACACTCGCGAGCAGCGTCGCGAGTGATGGGCCGAGCAACCCATCCTTCCGGCTCCTGGTCATCAGAAAAGTCGGTGTCGTGGCTCGAGCTGTCGTCGCCACCTCCATCGTCTGGGTCTCCTCCAGCAGCTACTCCAGAGGCTGGGGCGCCCAGTGGTGGTGCAGGGGGCGCCTCCAGAGGAAGCACGGGGGAGCAGCTCCTCACAGACTCTATCTCCTGCTGGGGCGAGAAAGAAGAGCCCTGCTGCTCCTGTCGTCGACGTTCCTGCTCCTCATGCAGGCGGTGGTGCAGCCTCTCCAAGTGGCTGGACTGTCCGGTCACAGGATGGCGAAGCGGACGCTCAGCAAGGCGGGAGGGTAAGAAGGGGATGACAGACTTCCGTGCAGTGTGCCTAAGACGAGCCATCTACAAAAGACACCGCAAGCAAAAGAGTGAGAACAGAATTAATATGACCAGCAAGTAATGAACCATAAATAAATGAAGGATTAGAATAAAACACAATTTTCGGCAAGGTATAAGATACAGTAGAACATAGTTTTGGTCGATATGACCAACTTTTGAAGGGATATCAAAGTCAAGGCAGGGACAGAGGTCTATAATCCTTAGAATGACCATTCTACTCTAGTTTAGCGGTCCTACAGTCAGCACGGCTTTGATACCACTTATGTCACACCCGGTTTTAGAAGGCAAACCGAATGCGAACCATGTACGTGCCAGGATCAGCAATTCACGTACATAGCAGTTACATAACATGGACATCATCACACAGTGCTCAAATAGTATTAAAAGGGAAATAGTCGATTACATCGTATGTCTGAGACATCCACATAGTCTTTACAATAAATCAAAGTGCGAAAACGAAACGTAGATAAACGCGGCCTTCACAGGCAGCCGACTGGGGGGTTGCCGCTAACCCATGCCTAGAACTCGTCGTAGTCTTGGAACTCCTGGAAGTCTCCTTCCACGGCTTCATCTTCTCCTGAGCAGTGGCTGCAATGCTGACAACCTGGGGAGGGATGGGGGGGGTTGGTGTGTAGAGCAAGGGTGAGTACACATCAACATACTCAGCAAGTGTCCTGTCTGGTTGTAGTGGACTAGCTTTATGTGGGGATAAGTCAAGCAATTGCTTTTAGTTGGTCAGATTATTATTACTAGTAGAGAAAGCCAAGTTTTAGAGTTAACCCACGTTATTAACCCCAAACGTACTCCTTTGCAAACGGAAAGAGTACCACTTACCATTACCAGAGTCAAAACCAAGAACCATCAGTCTCATTGCTACCTGCAATCTGAACATCTTTGATCAAGTACCACTAATCACTGGAGCTCCCTTGTCCGCTCATAACCGCGAGCACGGCTGATATATTAGTTTTTCAAACACTCTGCAGAGGTTGCGCACTTTACCCATGAGCCGTGATTCCCTTTTTGCCTCGGGTTGAACGGACCCTTGAACACTCCCAAGGTGAGTAGGCAGGGTCTCACTACGTAGCCTTTACAAAGATTCCCCAGGGCTATAGCCGTCCATTAGGTTTCCTAAATGTACCGCACTCCTCCCCAAGGGACAAATCAACCTTGGTAGAGCGAGCCGCATACACCGAGCCCCATTGACGGCATGACGGTGAAGCGAACTACACCCCGGATCCTCTAATTATTCAGCTAAGGGCACCCCATTCCACCCCTCATGGTTGCACTGTTTTCCCGGGCGGTCATCCAACGAGCAGGTCCTTACGGAGAGGCACTCGAGAAACCGCTCGAGCCCCCTTTAAGGCCACAAGTATAATATCGTAATAGAAGAAGGGAAAACAGCGTATCATTGATAATTCTCATCATGTTCATTGATTAGAGTTAAGCAATAGCATAAGACTAAGCAATAATAATACAACCCAAATGGGTAAACAAGGACAGGGATAACAAAGCTAGTAAATCCTTAGGTATAACTGTGAAATGCGGGAGGTGAATTAAAGAATGTATAGGACAGAGATAGGTCAAGGGACACTTGCCTCCACCAACCGACTGCTGCTCAGGGGCTTCTCCTGCGAGTTCTTCGGGTTCCTCGACCAAATCATTCTCTATGCGAGTGCAAACATACATACATACATCCATTCAAATTAGGAAACAAACAGTACACCATACAAGAGAACAAGTAGATTAAACATGCATAGAATATGACATACGATATTGCATTTACCATGGCTAGAAAGGGATGGGGGAAAGTCTCGCAGGGGTTAAAGCTATACTCGAAGCGTATTACGGGTAGATGCATAACTAAGCGCTACGTGACTTAATCCCATCGAGTTACACTAACAGGTATTAGCCACATGCACTAATATAATTATAACTATTTTCAATTGATCAACATTAAACGAGATCCAAGATTAGCTACATGAAATAATTAACGTAACCAATTTCTAAATTGAGTTCCGATTATTGATATGAACAACGTGATTAGCGCGCATGGAATACACAGGGGGGTAGACGGGCACGGCGAGCCGTGCCAAAGCACCACACGCACCACGCGAGTACGCGTGCGCAAAGCCGCGCTGACGCGTCGCGAACGGGTCACGCACACGCTGGGGTCGAACGCGCGGGCCGCACGCTGGCCGAGCTCGAGGTCGCGTACCACAGACACGCCGGACCGAGCTCAAGGCCGCGCCGGGGCACGCGAGGCGAGCGCGCGCACGCTGGGCGCTATGGGCAGGGCGGACGCGCCACACCGCGCCACGGCGGCTGCTGCGCAGGGAGGGCCAAACAGGGCGAGGAGTTGCGCCGCGGGCGAGGCCGCGCGGGCACGCAGCGCCGAGGACAGGGCGCGAGGGTGGCCGAGCCGGGGTCAGGCTGCGTGCAGTGGCGGGCGAGGTCGGGCCGGGGAGGGGGAATGCTGGGGCCGGGCGCGGGGGACTCGAACGCGCCGCGCAGGGAGGGGTTGGGGCGAGCGGACGCCGAGGACGGCGACCGAGCGGGCCGGGGCGAGGCCGCACGGGCGCGCTGCCGCGCCGGGCAGGGGAGGGAGGGGGTCGAGGCAAGGTGGGGCGCCGGGGTCGCGGGCCGCGCCGGGCGGGCGGGCGCGAGCGCCATGGAAGGCGAGCCGGGCCGCGCCGAGGTTGTAACACCCCTGGTGTTACTATAACTAAAACTTGAGCATGGCATCATAAGCATTGGCATTGCATATGTTTGACACACCTAGAATGCATTCACTAGGCAAAAATTTCAAACAAGTTGTATTGTTTAAGTGTTTTGCAAATAGGACCCTGGATAGGAAGCTTTACCCTAAATAGGGATTAAAGGGGTAAAACTTAACCCAAATTGAGAAAACCTAAAAGCTTTAGGGTAATAGTTATAAAATATCCCCAAAAACAAAGTTGAATCACCTTTATACCCCTAAGATACCAGAAACCCTAATTGGAACCCTGGAAAACCCTAGAACCAAACCCTAGGGGCTTATGTGCAAAATTAGCCCACTTTTGGGTTAAAGTGCAAAAATCAAGTTAAATAAGTATATTAGGTCATTTGGGTCAATCATATGTGAATTTGCAATCCAAAACTTGAGATTTGGACTTAAGTGCAAAAGAGCCATACTTAACCCTTTTTGGTTAAGTCTGCATTTCAGTGTGATTGCCTCAACTTGAAGCCCTTGTAACTTTCAAATTATGGGGTTTGTGCCCTAGGTCACCACATCAAAATTGTAGCCCAATTATAGGAGAACAACTTTGCTAAAGAGTGTAAGCACAATTGTTAAGAAAATATTGGAGATAATCAGGTCTGAAGTTAAGCTGTCAGGCTGATTCAGTCTAAAAATTCAGATGTTTAGTGTAACAGAGCCATCTTTGGGTTTGAATTAAACCCTGATCCAGTGCTCAAATGGGTTCAAGTCCTATAGCCGAATTATTGTCGGTTTATACCTCTACAACTTTGTTACAGACGGTTGGTTTAGTCACCACACAAAAATTGGAGAAAATCGACCCTAAATATGGGCTGTCATGTGCTCTGATGGGAGCTCACGATGGTACAGTGCCCAACGGATCAGATCGGACGCAGCAAAAGAATCCCGCCGTCGATCACTCCTCTGCCGCGATTCGCGTCGCCGGCGTCGTGATTCCCGCTCGGGGTAAGTCGATAACTTCGCGGCGTCAAAAGATTGTCGTCACCGTTGAGCTGGAAGCCACCCCGATCGGCCACGATACCCCTCCCCTTTGCTCACTGCCGTAGCTAAGGCCGCTCGCCGCCGTCGTGCCATCCCTGTGCCCGCCGCGTGTCCGAGCCTTTCCACGGCACCGCCGTGATTCCCTACTGCCGTCCCATCATCGCCGATGAGCCCGCCACGGCTAGGAACACGTATTCACCGCGCAGACTTCTTCCTCATCTCCGGCCGCCAGCACGACTCGGTCGAATTGATCGCCACCGCCCCCGGAGTCTATAAATTGAAGCCACCGCAAGCTCCGTAGGGTAGTCAAGAACCCCGACACCCAGTATTGTCCCCAGTTGATCGCCAGCGAGCTTGAATTTCACAGTTCCCCCAATTCGATTTCCGCCACCGCAAAAACACCCTCACCGCGGCCAGTCGTCCCCAGGTCTGCTCATTCCTTTTTCATCCCTGTTCTAGCATACTTACGTATTGGTGATGCTCTCCGACCCTTCCAATCGAACCAAACTGCCCCTAATCGCCGGGAACACGGCTGTCTTGCCGTAGGGTTCACGGTCGCCGTGGCCAGTGCTCCTTAGATGGTCTTAGATGAAATTGGGTTGGGGGAAAGGCGTAGGGTAGATCCAATTTGGTGTCTGTTGCTCGGAGAACTCTGCCGTTGCCCCGGTCGGCCGGTACAGGTGCTCGCCGGAGCGCGGCCGCGCGTGAACGGCGTCGGGGACTTAGCCATGCAAAGAAATAGAACCTGGGGGGTTTATGTGTAAAGCGTCAGCGACTCAGTGAATAGTGCTACGGATCTGCTTCGGGTTGTTCTGAAACGCGAGGTCCTTTCTGCAAAGCTGCCAGGGCGCAGGCGCACGCGGGCGCTTTCTTCCTCTGAGCTGGGCTACTGGGCTGAAAGCAGCCCAGTACTATTCATACGTTTTTCTTTTTCTTTTTACTCCAGAGCCAAAATAATTTTAGAAAGTGGTAGAAAAATGATAAAATTGTGAAACCAATTTTCTTAGGCTCCTTATTTTCCCTAGAATTTAATAAAAATAGTTTTGTGATTTTTAGTGGAAATAAGAAATTTTAGGGTATTTAAAGTAATTAAAAGTGTTAGTTATGGATTTTTAGAAAATAGATGATAAGTCCAAAAATGCCCAAACTTTTTATGGGAACTTAAAGAAATATTTAGAAGCTTTGGGTATGGTTTGAGTTGATTTGGACCCTGTTTGATCACCAAACCCAAAACCACCCCCCTGCCCTATGAACTCCTTTATCGACTCCGGAAACCCTAAGTTCTCGGAGTACCGTGAAGGAAAGTTGTATTCGAGATTTAGATAATAAATCCTTATAATCTTTGCATCCTCATGAGCATCCCATGGCATCCATTCTTATACATATGTATGGTTATGATTAGAACGTGAAGAAGAAATCGAAGTAACTGAAGAGAAGACACCACCACCTTCGGAATCTCAGGCCGGAAATTGTTTCTACTTTGATATCTGCGGATCCGAGCCTGACTCACCTACTAACGAAGGCAAGCCCCAGTGCATGCAACCCCTTTCCTTGTGTTTTTAAATACTTTTCGCACACTTTAAGTCTAGTGAAATGTGCATTAAGTTTATAGGAATTGCTTGAAACCCTTTGATGCATTGCTTTCCTTGATATCCATACATTTATAGATACTTCTATGAAGTATCAAAATTATGATTTACAAAAATGCTTAGCCTTGCTTAGATCTTGTGGATAGAGGTTGTCCATAGCCTAGCCCGGGAAAGGATGGCTTCTACCTGCAAGAATATTTTCATTTGGAGCAATAGTGGGATCTTACTGCAAAGTTCCCTGTGATGCTCTTTCATCCTTAGGAACAGAAACAATCCTAGGATGGAAATACTTAAATTGAGACTTGGGTTAGGAACAGGTGATGTTCTACCCAGGTTGATTAAGGATTGACGCGTATGTAGGCGTGCTGACCAAGGACCCTTTAACTGGTCACATGCCTCGTCATGGGTAAGCCTTGCCTCGGGCAGACTAAGGCCAGAATAAGATAACACGAAATGGGCGTGGAGCGGTGGCGAGAGTAGCGTGTACCCTCCGTGGCAAGAGGCTGGACGGTGGTGTATCTGTGCTCTCGGTTTGCGTGAACCTGATCTGGTCTTAAGAACCCCGGTGGCGGGTTGACATATGCAAGGGTTAAGTGCTACATATGTCGTGTGATTGGAGATCCTCAGCTGAGTATAATCGATTCGGATCGCCGTACCTTCGCGGTTATGAAGACTTGGTCACTTTCCTACAACCTAAGTCAGGATGTGAACACTATGGATCAACATGATGTTGTATTGATGAGATGGTGAAATTAGACTAGATGCAAATAGAGTCTATTAATACTTAATATGGCGTTAAAAGATTGAAAGTAAGGACTCACTTTAATAAGCTACTTCTGCAAAAGTATAAGTTGATTTTTGCTAAAGCCTCTCCTTGACTCCTATTTATCCAGCATACCCTTGTGAGTCTTTTCCTTAGTCGGGTAAGACTTGCTGAGTAATTCCATACTCAGGGTTTATCCGTTTGTTGTTTTTAGGTGAGGAAGCGACAAATTTTTGTTGCTTTTGCTCCAAGGTGGTACCAAATGAAGAAAAACAAGACTGAAGTGCGGGAGGACTTGGTCCTCCACATAGGATCTTTTGCTTAAAACTTATCGGGAGGAGTTTGTGCCTCCCTTGGTTTGTATAATATTACTACTCAGCACTCGCCTTTTTAGTTCTGGTCTGTAATAAAACAACTTGAGCTTGCTTTTAAAATAAATGTAAGTTATGTAATCACTTCCGCATTTCTTTATCTCCGATGTTCTATAATGTCTGCAAGACGGGTGAAACGTTCCTGGTGAGGTAAGGAAAGATACCGAACTTGTCAAGTGACTTAGGAACATCTATAGGGTGTCTGATATCTGTTAGACAAGGACAACTGTAGGTGGGCCTAATTACTTGGGAGGTTCCGTCACAGCTAGTATCAAAGCATAGCCCTTCTTTGCAGATATTATGAGGCATCTTCAAAAGGATTTTTAAAAGTCTTACCTAAAAACTCTTTTCTCTTCTTCCCTAAGTATTCTGAAGAGTCTATCTTAAAGACCAGATAGGAAGAGTGCAATGTATAGAAGGTTGAATCGACTAAGGTTGATTCTGTACTTACACATGCATCATGCTAAGAATTATACTAATAACATTTTTCCCCGTAGAAAGATGCCGCCACGCACAAGGCTAACGGCACGCAAGTCCACTGGACCAATTGGAGTACCCCGGCATCAACTGGCCCCTCGCCATGAAAGCAGTAGCAGTGGGAGTAATGACCCCATAGGAGATCTTGAAGCCCGAGTGAGTCGACTTCAAGCAGCGCTGCAACACAGGACCGATGCTTGGGTCGCAGACGGAGATAGAATCAATGAACTAAGAAGGGACATCCGTCACCTGCAGGATCAGCTTGCTGATCGGGACTTAGCACTTGACTGGGCAGTACAGTCCCGTTTGCTAGCATGCGCTAAGGAAGCAAGGGCTCAGGCCCGAATTAAAGAACTTAGCTCAACTGTCGACAACCTGCAGGTCTACTGCAATACGTTGCATGAGGAAGTCCATGTACTATACTCACAATTACACCCTAGTGTGCCTGCACACCCTGCTGAGGCGGAAGCCGGACCCTCTCACGTTGCGGGACGCGCGCTGGGTGGGGAGTTAGACCTTTTTGAGCCCCCTCCTTCCTTGAGGTTGGTTGACGTCTGGACTCCCACACCTGACGATGAGGCCGCCAAGAGTAATGGGCAGCAGGACTAATGGTGTAATAAAAGTAGAGTAGTGTATTGTAGGTTGTACTGTTGTAGGTTGAACTTTTGTATAATGGGTAATGTATCCTGTTATGTAGTATCGAGTCTGTATCATTACTTTTTATAGTAATGTAAAATGGAAGGTTTCTCTGGCATATTATGTTTATTCCAAATGTTCTTTGCCACAGATGCCGACCAGGACTCGAGGACAGGACGCAGCCGGAACTTCTGGGGGAAGGGATGTTACCCCAAACCCACCTCCGGTTCCTCCCACTTTAGCCGAGGCGATTGCCGCCTTGGTGAATGCCACCGCAGACAATACCCGCTTCCTTAGGGAAATGGCGGGTCAACAGCAATTCCAGCAGTAGGCAGGAAGGGGTTATCAGCAAGGCCCCCGTGAAACCACCTATCTGGACTTCTCTAAAACCCGTCCACCGCTATTTGTGAAAGCAGAAGATCCACTAGAAGCCGACGAATGGATACGGGTTATTGAACAAAAGTTTGGTCTTCTCCGTTGTTTAGAAACGCAGAAGCCATTGTTCGCAGCACAACAACTACGTGGTCCTGCCAGTACCTGGTGGGGAAATTTTGTGGCTATTCAACCTGTCAACCATCAAATCACCTGGGAAGAGTTTAAAGCAGCCTTCCGTGAGCACTACATACCCGAAGGAGTGTTGCATATGAAACAAGAAGAATTTATGAAGTTAAAACAAGGAGGAGATACCATCAATCAGTATCTCAACAAGTTTAATCACCTGTCGCAGTATGCCATCGACCAGGTGAATACTGATTTAAAGAAAAAGAACTGCTTTATGAGAGGTCTAAATGACCGGTTGCAGAGAAAGATGGCCATATGTATAGATCTCACGTATGGAAAGGCTGTCAGCACAGCCTTATCTGTTGAAGCAAAATACGCAAGTTCTGGGAAGAACAAGGGATTCGGTGGTGAGAGGCCTAATCAGGGCCAGGCGAAGAAGCAACGGTTTGTGATCCGGCCTTCAAGCCAAAATCGCACTTTTTCTCGTCCACCCTCATTCCCTTTCAAACAGCCAATCATTATTCGCCCCAACAATACCCCCACTACCCCAAATCAGCCGGGTGCCCCAGGCACTCGATTCCCGGCCTTGCCCAGCTCTTCAACTGGGTGTTTCAATTGCGGCAAGTCGGGACATTTCATCAAAGACTGCCCATATCCTAAGCAAAATCAATCAAATGCTCCGCAAGGATCTGGGAAGTCAGCTCAGCCCAAAGGAAATGCTATGGGGAAAAATACAAAGAAGACGGGGCGTGTATATTATACCCAAGTGGCCACTACACCGGAAGGAGAGCCGGTGATGATGGGTACGTTTCCCGTGGCCAGTCACCCTGCAATTATTCTTTTTGATTCTGGTGCTTCGCATACATTCATTAGCAAGAAATTTGTGGAGCAACATCACATTGCATGCCATGAATCAAAAGAGGGATTTAAAATTCATTCACCTGGGGGACACATTTTTACTAGAGAAGTGGCCTATGAAGTGCCAGTAATAATGGCCGGACAAAACTTTCCTGCTAACATGATTGTTCTGAAAGGCCAGGATATAGATGTAATTTTGGGTATGAATTGGTTAACCCAACACAAGGCAATTCTCAACACTGAACTCAGAACCGTCAGGTTGAGCTATAATCAAGAAGAGATTCTTTTGTCTCTCCCCGTAACCAATCCAGCCAAAGCTTCTGGTAGAGTATATGAAGCCATTGTACCGGAGATCAAGAACATTCCGGTAGTATATGAGTTTCCAGATGTATTTCCGGAAGATTTGCCTGGACTGCCCTCTGAAAGAGATGTAGAATTCGTAATTGAGCTAAAGCCCGGTACGGCTCCCATCTCCCGAAGATCGTACCGTATGCCCCCTAATGAGTTGGTGGAATTGAAGATTCAATTACAAGATCTACTGAATAAGGGATTCATCCGGCCAAGCTCGTCCCCATGGGGTTGTCCCGCCATTTTTGTTAAGAAGAAGGATCAAACCTTGCGAATGTGCGTGGATTATCGACCCCTGAATGAGGTCACCATCAAGAATAAGTACCCTCTTCCAAGGATCGACATCTTATTTGATCAACTGACTGGGGCGAGGGTATTTTCCAAAATTGATCTCAGGTCGGGCTATCACCAAATCCGTATTCGGCCCGAGGATATACCGAAGACCGCGTTTACTACGCGATACGGATTGTTTGAATACTTGGTAATGTCTTTCGGGCTCACAAATGCTCCTGCCCACTTCACCTATTTGATGAACTCGGTGTTCATGCCCGAGTTGGACAAGTTCGTGGTGGTCTTCATCGACGATATCTTGATATATTCTAAAAATGAAGAGGACCATGCTCAGCATCTACGGATTGTATTGACGCGCCTGAGGGAACATCAGCTGTATGCTAAGTTCAGCAAGTGCGCGTTCTGGCTGGAGGAAATTCAATTTTTGGGGCACGTGCTATCGGCTAAAGGAATTGCGGTAGATCCTAGCAAGGTCAAAGATATTCTGGAGTGGAAACCCCCAACCACTATTCACCAAGTCCGGAGTTTTCTTGGACTAGCTGGATATTATCGAAGATTCATACCAGATTTTTCTAAGCTTGTGAAGCCAATCACAAGTTTATTGAAGAATGACATTAAGTTCAATTGGTCTTCTAAGTGTAATGAAGCCTTTGAGCAATTGAAGATACTATTGACCACTGCTCCGGTATTGGCTCAACCGGACATCACCAAGCCTTTTGATGTATATTGTGATGCATCTGGCAGTGGACTCGGCTGTGTATTAATGCAAGAGGGCCGAGTAATTGCATATGCTTCAAGGCAGTTGCGCCGACATGAGGAGCATTACCCAACTCATGATCTGGAGCTAGCTGCTGTGGTTCATGCCCTAAAAATTTGGCGTCACTATCTGGTGGGAAATATCTGTCACATATATACAGATCATAAAAGTTTGAAGTATATTTTCACCCAGTCAGAATTAAATATGAGGCAAAGACGATGGCTTGAGCTTATTAAGGACTATGAACTGGAGATCCATTATCACCCAGGTAAGGCCAATGTGGTGGCAGATGCACTGAGCCGTAAGGCTTCCTGCCACTGTCTTATGGTGAAGACCTCTGACAACACTTTGTGTCAAGAGATGGAAAAGTTAAACCTAGGGATAATCCAACAAGGGACTCTAAATCAGCTAAAGCTTGAGTCAATCATTTTGCAAAGAATAATTGATGCTCAAAAGGATAATCTGGGTATGAAGCACATACGAGAGAAGATAAGGGCTGGAGTAGCCAAATGTTTCAAGGAAAACGATCAAGGTGTGATATGGTTTAAAAACCGCATAGTAGTGCCAAAGAACGAAGAACTCCGCCAGCAAATTCTTGATGAAGCACATCTTAGTCGTTATTCTATTCATCCCGGAAGCACTAAGATGTATCAAGACTTAAAGCAACATTACTGGTGGACAAAGATGAAAATCGAAATTGCACGCTATGTGGCTAAGTGTGACACTTGCAGACGTGTCAAGGCCATACACATGAAAACTGCTGGTCCATTACAATCTTTGCCAATCCCAACATGGAAATGGGAAGACATAAGTATGGACTTTATTGTGGGACTGCCCAGGACGGCCAAAGGGTATGATTCTATTTGGGTTATCGTTGATCGACTCACAAAGATTGCCCACTTCTTACCTGTCAGGGTCACATATACAGTAGCCACTTATGCAGCATTATACATTGCCCGTATTCTCAGTCTGCATGGTGTTCTGAAGACCATTGTGTCGGATCGTGGACCTCAATTTGTAGCCAAGTTTTGGGAAGCACTTCACAAATCCTTGGGTACTAAATTACTCCACAGTTCGGCTTATCATCCTCAAACCAGTGGGCAGACTGAGAGGGTCAATCAAATACTGGAAGATATGCTGCGGGCATGTGTTATGGACTTCTCACAGAAATGGGATGAATGTTTGCCCTTAGCGGAATTTTCATATAATAATAGCTATCAAGAAAGTATCAAGATGGCACCCTTCGAAGCGCTATATGGACGACGGTGTCGAACTCCGCTAAATTGGTCTGAACCTGGAGAAAGGTACTTCTTTAGGCCTGATATGGTGAAAGAGGTCGAAGAAAGGGTTCAGAAAATTATTCATAATATGAAGAAAGCTCAGACTCGACAAAAGAGTTATACAGACCGACGACGACAACCCTTATGCTTTCTGGTAGGCGATTATGTCTACTTGAAAGTTTCACCAATGAAGGGTGTATCGCGTTTCGGGGTTAAAGGGAAACTTGCACCCAGGTACATTGGTCCCTTCCTGGTGCTTGAGCAATGTGGACCAGTGGCATACCGACTCCAACTACCCGAAACATTGTCTGCTGTGCATAATGTGTTCCACGTGTCACAATTGAAGAAGTGTCTTCGGGTTCCTGATCGAACCGTTGAAGTGACAGATGTTGTCCTTGAACCAGACTTGACATACTCTGAGCACCCTATACGAGTCTTGGATCAAAAGGACAGGGTTACCCGGAGAAAAACTCTCAAGTTTTATAAGATACAGTGGAACCAGCATTCTGAAGATGAGGCTACATGGGAAACTCAAGACTTTTTAGATAAGAATTTCCCAGGCTTTTTAGCCTCTTGTAAATTGTAAAGTCTGTATAGCTATGTAATAAAGAAGTGACCCCCACATCACCCCTGCCTTGTACCAGAAATAAGGAAATAAAAGTATTTCGCGTTTCCTTTTCCATTACTTACCCTAGGACTTTTAATCTCGGGACGAGATTCTTTTATGGGGGGAAGGATGTAACACCCCTGGTGTTACTATAACTAAAACTTGAGCATGGCATCATAAGCATTGGCATTGCATATGTTTGACACACCTAGAATGCATTCACTAGGCAAAAATTTCAAACAAGTTGTATTGTTTAAGTGTTTTGCAAATAGGACCCTGGATAGGAAGCTTTACCCTAAATAGGGATTAAAGGGGTAAAACTTAACCCAAATTGAGAAAACCTAAAAGCTTTAGGGTAATAGTTATAAAATATCCCCAAAAACAAAGTTGAATCACCTTTATACCCCTAAGATACCAGAAACCCTAATTGGAACCCTGGAAAACCCTGGAACACGTATTCACCGCGAAGACTTCTTCCTCATCTCCGGCCGCCAGCACGACTCGGTCGAATTGATCGCCACCGCCCCCCGAGTCTATAAATTGAAGCCACCGCAAGCTCCGTAGGGTAGTCAAGAACCCCGACACCCAGTATTGTCCCCAGTTGATCGCCAGCGAGCTTGAATTTCACAGTTCCCCCAATTCGGTTTTCGCCACCGCAAAAACACCCTCACCGCGGCCAGCCGTCCCCAGGTCTGCTCATTCCTTTTTCATCCCTGTTCTAGCATACTTACGTATTGGTGATGCTCTCCGACCCTTCCAATCGAACCAAACCGCCCCTAATCGCCGGGAACACGGCTGTCTTGCCGTAGGGTTCACGGTCGCCGTGGCCAGTGCTCCTTAGATGGTCTTAGATGAAATTGGGTTGGGGGAAAGGCGTAGGGTAGATCCAATTTGGTGTCTGTTGCTTGGAGAACTCTGCCATTGCCCCGGTCGGCCGGTACAGGTGCTCGCCGGAGCGCGGCCGCGCGTGAACGGCGTCGGGGACTTAGCCGTGCAAAGAAATAGAACCTAGGGGGTTTATGTGTAAAGCGTCAGCGACTCAGTGAATAGTGCTACGGATCTGCTTCGGGTTGTTCTGAAACGCGAGGTCCTTTCTGCAAAGCTGCCAGGGCGCAGGCGCACGCGGACGCTTTCTTCCTCTGAGCTGGGCTACTGGGCTGAAAGCAGCCCAGTACTATTCATACATTTTTCTTTTTCTTTTTACTCCAGAGCCAAAATAATTTTAGAAAGTGGTAGAAAAATCATAAAATTGTGAAACCAATTTTCTTAGGCTCCTTATTTTCCCTAGAATTTAATAAAAATAGTTTTGTGATTTTTAGTGGAAATAAGAAATTTTAGGGTATTTAAAGTAATTAAAAGTGTTAGTTATGGATTTTTAGAAAATAGATGATAAGTCCAAAAATGCCCAAACTTTTTATGGGAACTTAAAGAAATATTTAGAAGCCTTGGGTATGGTTTCAGTTGATTTGGACCATGTTTGATCACCAAACCCAAAACCACCCCCCTGCCCTATGAACTCCTTTACCGACTCTGGAAACCCTAAGTTCTCGGAGTACCGTGAAGGAAAGTTGTATTCAAGATTTAGATAATAAATCCTTATTATCTTTGCATCCTCATGAGCATCCCATGGCATCCATTCTTATACATATGTATGGTTATGATTAGAACGTGAAGAAGAAATCGAAGTAACTGAAGAGAAGACACCACCACCTTCGGAATCTCAGGCCGGAAATTGTTTCTACTTTGATATCTGCGGATCCGAGCCTGACTCACCTACTAACGAAGGCAAGCCCCGGTGCATGCAACCCCTTTCCTTGTGTTTTTAAATACTTTTCGCACACTTTAAGTCTAGTGAAATGTGCATTAAGTTTATAGGAATTGCTTGAAACCCTTTGATGCATTGCTTTCCTTGATATCCATACCTTTATAGATACTTCTGTGAAGTATCAAAATTATGATTTACAAAAATGCTTAGCCTTGTTTAGATCTTGTGGATAGAGGTTGTCCATAGCCTAGCCCGGGAAAGGATGGCTTCTACCTGCAAGAATATTTTCATTTGGAGCAATAGTGGGATCTTACTGCAAAGTTCCCTATGATGCTCTTTCATCCTTAGGAACAGAAACAATCCTAGGATGGAAATACTTAAATTGAGACTTGGGTTAGGAACAGGTGATGTTCTACCCAGGTTGATTAAGGATTGACGCGTATGTAGGCGTGCTGACCGAGGACCCTTTAACTGGTCACATGCCTCGTCATGGGTAAGCCTTGCCTCGGGCAGACTAAGGCCAGAATAAGATAACACGAAATGGGCGTGGAGCGGTGGCGAGAGTAGCGTGTACCCTCCGTGGCAAGAGGCTGGACGGTGGTGTATCTGTGCTCTCGGTTTGCGTAAACCTGATCTGGTCTTAAGAACCCCGGTGGCGGGTTGACATATGCAAGGGTTAAGTGCTACATATGTCATGTGATTGGAGATCCTCAGCTGAGTATAATCGATTCGGATCGCCGTACCTTCACGGTTATGAAGACTTGGTCACTTTCCTACAACCTAAGTCAGGATGTGAACACTATGGATCAACATGATGTTGTATTGATGAGATGGTGAAATTAGACTAGATGCAAATAGAGTCTATTAATACTTAATATGGCGTTAAAAGATTGAAAGTAAGGACTCACTTTAATAAGCTACTTCTGCAAAAGTATAAGTTGATTTTTGCTAAAGCCTCTACTTGACTCCTATTTATCCAGCATACCCTTGTGAGTCTTTTCCTTAGTCGGGTAAGACTTGCTGAGTAATTCCATACTCAGGGTTTATCCCTTTGTTGTTTTTAGGTGAGGAAGCGACAAATTTTTGTTGCTTTTGCTCCAAGGTGGTACCAAATGAAGAAAAACAAGACTGAAGTGCGGGAGGACTTGGTCCTCCACATAAGATCTTTTGCTTAAAACTTATCGGGAGGAGTTTGTGCCTCCCTTGGTTTGTATAATATTACTACTCAGCACTCGCCTTTTTAGTTCTGGTCTATAATAAAACAACTTGAGCTTGCTTTTAAAATAAATGTAAGTTATGTAATCGCTTCCGCATTTCTTTATCTCCGATGTTCTATAATGTCTGCAAGACGGGTGAAACGTTCCTGGTGAGGTAAGGAAAGATACCGAACTTGTCAAGTGACTTAGGAACATCTACATGGTGTCTGATGTCTGTTAGACAAGGACAACTGTAGGTGGGCCTAATTACTTGGGAGGTTCCGTCACAGAGGTCGGGACGGGGCTGAGGCCGGGCGGGTGGGCCACCGCGCTGAGGGCGCCGGGGCTGGGACCTCGCGCCGCGCCACGGGGAGGGAGGGAGCCGGGGCGGGCGCGAGCGCCACGGCCGCGCCGAGCCGGACGGGGCCACGCGCGCCGGAGCCGCCGCGCCGGGGAGGGAAGGAGGGGAGGGGCGAGGGGAAGAGGAGGGAGGGGGGGTTTATCGCGAGGGGCGAGGCCGGCGTCGAGGGGGGCGGTTCCGGTCGGCGGCGAGGTGGGGAGGGAGAGGTAAACGAGCTGCACGGGGAAGAAGACGTGCGCGAGGGGGTAGAGAGGAGAGAGAGAAAGGGGGAGGCGGTTTTGGGGAAGGGGGCGGCTGACAAGCGGGCCCCACAGGGGGGTGGCGGCGGCGGCTCAACCGCCCGCGCCGAGTGCGCGCGAGGGGGCGGGGGGGGACGGCTGGGCCGCCAGGTGGGCCCAAAGCGGGGGGGAAGGGGGCGGCTGGCCACCGAGCCGGCCCACGAAGGGAGGGGGCGGCTGACGCGGCTGGGCCGCGGTGGGGGGGGAAGGGGAGGGGCGGTTGGGCCGCGCGAGAGGGGGGCGGCTGGGCCGCCGAGCTAGCCGGCCCAAAGGGAAAGAGGGGAGGAAGGGGGGTTCCTTTCTATTTATTTTCCCTATTTTCCATTATCTATTTCCCTTCAACCTTATACTAAGTGCATTCTTTATGGAAATCCAACAAATATTCACAAGAAAAAGATGCGTGGTTTGGCATGATGCAACAACCAAAGAAAATGTTTTTAGGATTTACTTACACGAGATCACAACCCGAATCTCGCTATCACTTTGGAAAAGATCAAGGCTTAGCGAGGAGAAAAGGGAAAAGGAAAGGGTAACGCCCGAATTTGGCGAGTGAAGAAAAGAAAGAAAAAGAAAATTCAACTCCAAAATTTGGGGCGTTACACACTAATCACACTACTGCGATTTACGCGTACGTCACTGGCCCACATGGACAGCGCAAGCATACCAAACTGATGAGAAATATTAAAATGAACAGTGAGAGCGACGATAGCTCACCAATAATTTAATCTGTCTCGAAAGCCACAAGCACAGCTACAATTTCCAACTCTGCCATTACGTCGAGCACCTTGCAGATGACGCACAAAGCTATCCCCCTCCCATGACACCCAACTGTTCTGCAGGGGCTGCTGCTAAATCGACGGCGAGGTCGCGAAGGTGGGAATCCAGTCGAGCTCGCGCGGACAAGGGCGGTGTCCGCGTTGTGCGCCGAGAAGGAGCATGGAGCACTAGAACACAGAGAGCACGAACGATGAGCGACGACGCTGGCCGATGAAGACCGGCAGCGACGCTGTTTCTGCCTATTGGGGCAGGCATCAGGGAGGCCAGGCGGCACTAGGGAATGGCGCATGGCATGGAGATGAGGAATCCGAGCTATGAAGGATACCAGCGTTGGACAGAGGAGCACAACCAGCGAGCTAGGCGTCAGTGGCCGAATCCGAGCACGAGTGAGGGGCTCGGTGTCAGACCCGGTTTTAGAAGGCAAACCTAATGCGAACCATGTACGTGCCAGGAACAACAATTCACGTACACAACAATTACATAACTGGACATCATCACACAATGCTCAAATAATAACATAAAATATAGTAATAGTTGATTACATCATGATGTCCGAGACATCCACATAGTCATTAACATTTATCAAAGTGCGGAAAAAGAAATGTAGATACACACAGCCTTCACAGGTAGCCGACTAGGGGTTTGCCGCTAATCCACGCCTAGAACTCATCGTACTCGTGGAACTCCTCCTCCACGACTTCATCTTCTCCTGAGAAGTGGTTGCAACATGGACAACCTGGGGGTTGGTGTGTAAAGCAAGGGTGAGTACACATCAACATACTCAGCAATTGTCCCGTTTGGCTGTAGTGGACTAGCTTTATGTGGGGTTAAGTCAAGCAGTTGCTTTTAGTTGGTCAGGTTATTATTACTAGTAGAGAGCCAGGTTTTAGTATTAACCCAAATTATTAACCTAAGAGTACTCTTTCCAAATGGAAAGAATACCAGAAACATTACCATAAGCATAATCATGACCATCATCCTCATCACCACCTGTAAACCAAACATCTCTGATCAAAGTATCTCTAATCAATGGAGCTCCCTTGGCCGCTCATAACCGCAAGCACGACTGATATATCAGTTTCATAACACTCTGCAGTGGTTGCACACTTTACCCACAAGTTGTGATTCCCTCTTGCCTCGGGCCGATCAAACCCTTAAAACTACCAAGGTGAACAGGCCGGGTTTCACTATGTAGCCTTTATAAAGATTCCCTGAGGCTGTAGCCGCCCGTTAGGTTTCCTAAATATACCACACTCCTCCCCAAAGGGCAAACCACCCTTGGCAGAGCGAGCCGCATACACCGAGCCCCATTAACGGCACGACAGCAAAGTGAACTACACCCTAATTCCTCTAATTATTCAGCTAAGTGCGTCCCATTCCACCCTCATGGTTGCACTGTTTTCCCGGCTGGTCATCCAACGAACTAGTCCTTACGGAGAGGCACTCGAGAAACAGCTCGAGTCCCCTTAAATGCCACAAGTATATCATCATAATCATAAGGGAAAACAACGTATCATAGATAATCTCATCATGTTCATTGATTAATGTGAAGCACTAGCATAGAGCTAAACCAAAATAATCCAACCAAAATAGGTAAACAAGGACAAAATAAACAAAAGCTAGCCAATCCTTAAGTATAAATTGTGTAAATGTGGGGAGTGAATTATAAGAATGAGTACATAGATGGGTCAAGGGACACTTGCCTTCACCAACCGACTGCTGCTCAGGGTCTTCACCTGCAACTCCTTCGGACTCCACCAACTGACCGTTATTTATACGAGTTCAAACATACATTCCACAAATTTAATACAAAAGAATAGTACACCATGCAATAAAATATCATAAATAAACAAACGGTCGGTGCAGGGCTCACACCTACGACTAAGCGAGAAAGGGAGAGTAACGGTCAAGGCTACGGTCGAGGAGCGATCACGTTATGCGATTATAAATCAAAGTACTCATCTAAACAGAATAGTATTAATTGGGCCATCGCGCTATACATAGGATAAAATCATGCTATATGTTTAATTATAATCAACCATTTAAGGTAAATTTAAAAGGGTTGTCGCACGACAAAACGCACGACAACACACCTAGACTGAATTGAGAATGAAACGACTCGTCGCGCGACGGAGCGCGCCACAAGGCACTTGAATTGTTATGAAAAAAACGTCAAGCGTCGCGCGACAAAGTGCACGAGGTCATACGCCATCCAAACTGAATTTAAAATGAAACGTCGCGTGACCAGACGCGCGACACCACATATTAAATGATCTGAAATTAAGATGGATCGTCGCGCGACACAGCACATTAATAAAGGTGAATTTAAAATAAATCGTCACGCGGCAAAGAGCGCGACGCAGCACATTGACTGAATTAAATCCAAACTATTTAAACTGATATTAAACTAGTTTATCGCGCGACGAAGCACGCGACGCAGCACATTAATCAAACCAAATTTAAAATTAGTTAAGACAAAAAATTAACCACCGCGCGCTTTGGGCTGCACGCGCGAGAACGTGCTGCGCGTGCTGGGGACGCACGAGGCCGCACCGGGGGTAGGGCGGGCACCGCCGGGGAGGGGGCCGCGCTGGGGGCCAGCAGGGGCGTGTGGGGGCGCACCAGGGGCCGCGCGGGGTCATGCCAGAGGCCAGCAGAGGCGCCGCCGGGGGCCGAGTAGGGGCACGCAGGGGGGCCGCGCCGGGGGCGCCAGGGGAGCAGGGGGCGCCGCGTGGGGAAGAAGGAAGGGGAGGGGAGGGAGAGAGAGAGAGAGGGGAGAGGGGAGGGGAGCTCACCTCGGGGATCCAAATCTGACGATAACTTTCACCGAATCACTTAGAGCACAATGGGGAAGAGAGAGAGGTGGAGGAGAGGGAGAGGAGGTTGTTGTGCGGGAAAAATCAAATGAGAGAGATAGAGAGGAGGGGGCGCACAGGGGGGAGGGCAGGGGTGCGCGGCCAGGGCCGGGCCAGGCTAGGTCAGGCTGGGCTGGGCTCGGTCGCGTCGCGGGTCAAAATCCCGCGACACGCACAACCACATATCAGAATCCAATCGCGAATCGAAATCCGAAACGAGACGAGGCGAACACGCGATTAAACACGACATCAGACAAAAGAAATATGCTTCGACATGATGCAGCTTCCATGACAACTTAGGTTTTTTGTTTACACGCAATACAGACACCAGTCGCTATACTGCTTTGAAACTGGAAAGAAGGAGCGAAACAGGAAGAGAAAAGAGAGTAACGCCAGAATTTGGTAAGTATTAAAGAAGAAAAAATTCTACCCCCAAATTCTGGGCGTTGCAAACCTATCCCCCTTAAAAGAATCTTGCCCTCGAGATTCAAGGTTGGCCAGCAGAGTTCAGGATACTTGGCCATCAGATCATCTTCACGCTCCCAGGTTGCTTCTTCCTCAGAGTGGTGACCCCATCTGACTTTGCACATTCTGATAGTTTTCCTCCGGGTGACCCTGTCTACAGTCTCAAGAATCTACACTGGCTTCTCTATGTAGGTCAAGTCTTCTTGGACTTCCAGACCTTCCACTGGCAACTACTCTTTTGGCACACACAGACACTTCTTCAACTGAGACACATGAAAGACATCATGCACCGCTGACAAACCTTCTGGCCGACTGAGCTGATAGGCCACTTTTCCGCGCTTTACGAGAATCTGATACGAACCAAAATATCGGGGTGCTAGCTTGCCCTTGACTCCGAACCTTCTGACTCCTCTGATAGGGAGACCTTCAGGTAGACAAAATCTCTGACTTCAAAACTCAGCTCTCTCCTTCTTATGTCTACATAACTTCGCTGCCTTGATTGCGCTATCTTCAGGTTCTCCTGAACCATCTTGATGTTCTCTTCAGTTTCGAGTAAAATGTCTGGCCCAAACACTTGCTTTTCTCTAGGCTGATCCCATTGCAACGGAGTTCTACAACTTCCATAGAGCGCCTGAAATGGTGACATCTTCAAGCTAGCCTGGTAACTGTTGTTATAGGAGAATCCTACATAAGGTAATCTCTTGTCCCATCCGGACTAATCTTGCAGCGCACAGGCTCTTAGCATATCTTTGAGGATTTGATTGGTTCTTTCAGTCTAACCGTCTATCTGCGGATGATAAGCTGAACTGAAATTCAGATGTGTACCCAAGGCTTCATGCAATTGCTGCCAGAAATGAGAGGTGAACTGTGTTCCTCTGTCTGACACTATCTTCTTTGGTACACCATGAAGACAAACGATCCGGGACATGTATAGCTCCGCCAATACTTCACTGTTGCAGCTAGTCTTGACAGGTACGAAGTGGGCTGACTTGGTTAAGCGGTCCACCACTACCCAAATGGAATCGTAGTCAGCTCGAGTGCGAGGCAATCCGACTATGAAGTCCATTCTGATTTCATCCCGTTTCCATTGAGGAATTCGCAACGGTTGCAACAATCCAGCTGGCCTCTGATGCTCTGCCTTGATCCTTTGACAACTATAACATACGACCACGTGCTCTGCGATCTCCAGTCTCATTCCGTACTACCAGAATTTCTTCTTGAGATCCTGATACATGTAACGCCCCGAATTTTGGAGTTGAATTTTCTTTTTTCTTTCTTTTCTTCACTTGCCAAATTCGGGCATTACCCTTTCCTTTTCCCTTTTCTGCTCGCTAAGCCTTGATCTTTTCCAAAGTGATAGCGAGATTTGGCTTGTGATCTCGTGTAAGTAAACCCTAAAAACATTTTCTTTGGTCGTTGCATCATGCCGAACCACGCATCTTTTTCTTGTGAATATTTGCTGGATTTCCATAAAGAATGCACTTAGTATAAGGTTGAAGGGAAATAGATAATGGAAAATAGGGAAAATAAATAGAAAGGAACCCCCCTTCCTCCCCTCTTTCCCTTTGGGCCGGCTGGCTCGGCGACCCAGCCGCCTCCCTCTCGCGCGGCCCAACCGCCCCTCCCCTTCCCCCCCCCCCCACCGTGGCCCAGCCGCGTCAGCCGCCCCTCCCTTCGTGGGCCGACTCGGTGGCCCAGCCGCCCCTTCCCCCCGCTTTGGGCCCCCCTGGCGGCCCAGTCGTCCCCCCCCACCCCCTCGCGCGCGCTCGGCGCGGGCGGTTGAGCCGCCGCCGCCACACCCCCTCCCCGGTGGGGCCCGCTTGTCAGCCGCCCCCATCCCCAAAACCGCCTCCCCCTTTCTCTCTATCCTCTCTACCCCCTCGCGCACGTCTTCTTCCCCGTGCAGCTCGTTTCCCTCTCCCTCCCCACCTCGCCGCTGACCGGAACCGCCCCCCTCGACGCCGGCCTCGCCCCTCGCGGTAAACCCCCCCTCCCTCCTCCCCTCCTTCCCTCCCCGGTGCGGCGGCTCCGGCGCGCGTGGCCCCGTCCGGCTCGGCGCGGCCGACCATGGCGCGGCCGTGGCGCTCGCACTCGCCCCGGCTCCCTCCCTCCCCGTGGCGCGGCATGCGGTCGCGGTCCCGGCCCCGGCGCCCTCGGCGCGGTGGCCCGCCCGCCCGGCCTCAGCCCCGTCTCGACCTCGGCGCGGCCCGGCTCGCCGGCCGTGGCGCTCGCGCCCGCCCGCCTGGCGCGGCCCGCGACCCCGGCGCCCCACCTCGCCTCGACCCCCTCCGTCCCCTACCCGACACGGCGGCGCGCCCGTGCGGCCCCGCCCCGGCCTGCTCGGTCACCGTCCTCGGCGTCCGCCCGCCCCAACCCCTCCCTGCGCGGCGCGCTCGAGTCCCCCACGCCCGGCCCCGGCAATCCCCCTCCCCGGCCTAACCTCGCCCGCCGCTGCGTGCAGTCCGACCTCGGCGCGGCGTGCCCGCACGGCCTCGCCCGCGGCACAACTCCCCGCCCCGTTCGGCCCTCCCTGTGCAGCGGCCGCCGTGGCGCGGTGTGGCGCGTCCGCCCCTGCCCATAGCGCCCGGCGTGCGCGCGCTCGCCTCGCATGCCCCAGCGCGGCCTTGAGCTCGGTCCGGCGTGTCTGTGGTACGCGGCCTCGAGCTCGGCCAGAGTGCGGCCCACGCGTTCGACCCCGGCGTGTGCGTGACCCATTCGCGACACGTCAGCGCGGCTTTGCGCGCGCGTACTCGCGTGGTGCGTGTGGTGCTTTGGCATGGCTCGTCGTGCCCTCGGCGCGCTCGTCTACCCCTAGACGTGCCCGTCTACCCCCCCTGTGTATTCCATGCGCGCTAATCACGTTGTTCATATCAATAATCGGAACTCAATTTAGAAATTGGTTACGTTAATTATTTCATGTAGCTAATCTTAGATCTCATTTAATGTTGATCAATTGAAAATAGTTATAATTATATTAGTGCATGTGGCTAATACCTGTTAGTGTAACTCGATGGGATTAAGTCATGTAGCGCTTAGTTATGCATCTACCCGTAATACGCTTCGAGTATAGCTTTAACCCCTGCGAGACTTTCCCCCGTCCCTTTCTAACCATGGTAAATGCAATATCATATGTCATATTCTATGCATGTTTAATCTACTTGTTCTCTTGTATGGTGTACTGTTTGTTTCCTAATTTGAATGGATGGATGTATGTATGTTTGCACTCGGATAGAGAACGATTTGGTCGAGGAACCCGAAGAACTCGCAGGAGAAGTCCTTGAGCAGCAGTCGGTTGGTGGAGGCAAGTGTCCCTTGACCTATCTCTGTCCTATACATTCTTTAATTCACCTCCCGCATTTCACAGTTATACCTAAGGATTGACTAGCTTTGTTATCTCTGTCCTTGTTTACCCATTTGGGTTGGATTATTATTGCTTAGTCTTATGCTATTGCTTAACTCTAATCAATGAACATGATGAGAATTATCAATGATACGTTGTTTTCCCTTCTTTTATTACGATATTATACTTGTGGCCTTAAAGGGGGCTCGAGCGGTTTCTCGAGTGCCTCTCCGTAAGGACCTGTTCGTTGGATGACCGCCCGGGAAAACAGTGCAACCATGAGGGGTGGAATGGGGTGCCCTTAGCTGAATAATTAGAGGATCCAGGGTGTAGTTCGCTTCACCGTCGTGCCGTCAATGGGGCTCGGTGTATGCGGCTCACTCTGCCAAGGTTGATTTGTCCCTTGGGGAGGAGTGCGGTACATTTAGGAAACCTAACGGGCGGCTACAGCCCCGGGGAATCTTTATAAAGGCTACGTAGTGAGACCCTGCCTACTCACCTTGGGAGTGTTCAAGGGTCCGTACAACCCGAGGCAAAAAGGGAATCACGACTCTTGGGTAAAGTGTGCAACCTCTGCGGAGTGTTTAAAAACTAATATATCAGCCGTGCTCGCGGTTATGAGCGGCCAAGGGAGCTCCAGTGATTAGTGGTACTTGATCAGAGATGTTCGGATTGCAGGTAGCAATGAGACTGATGGTTCTTGGTTTTGACTTTGGTAATGGTAAGTGGTACTCTTTCCGTTTGGAAAGGAGTACGTTTGGGGTTAATAACGTGGGTTAACTCTAAAACTTGGCTTTCTCTACTAGTAATAATAATCTGACCAACTAAAAGCAACTACTTGACTTATCCCCACATAAAGCTAGTCCACTACAACCAGATAGGACACTTGCTGAGTATGTTGATGTGTACTCACCCTTGCTCTACACACCAAACCCCCCATCCCAGGTTGTCAGCATTGCAGCCACTGCTCAGGAGAAGATGAAGCCGTGGAAGGAGACTTCCAGGAGTTCCAAGACTACGACGAGTTCTAGGCGTGGGTTAGCTGCAACCCCCAGTCGGCTGCCTGTGAAGGCCGCGTTTATCTACGTTTCGTTTTTGCACTTTGATTTATTGTAAAGACTATGTGGATGTCTCAGACATATGATGTAATCGACTATTTCACTTTTAATACTATTTGAGCACTTTGTGATGATGTCCATGTTATGTAACTGTTGTGTACGTGAATTGCTGATCCTGGCACGTACATGGTTCGCATTCGGTTTGCCTTCTAAAACCAGGTGTGACATAAGTGGTATCAAAGCCGTGCTGACTGTAGGACCACTAACCTAGAGTAGAATGGTCGTTCTAAGGATTATAGACCTCTGTCCCTGCCTTGACATTGATATCCCTTCAAAAGTTGGTCATATCGACCAAAACTATGTTCTACTATATATTATACCTTACCGAAAATTGTGTTTTATTCTAATCCTTCATTTATTTATGGTTCATTACTTGCTGGTCATATTAATTCTGTTCTCACTCTTTTGCTTGTGGTGTCTTTTGTAGATGGCTCGTCTTAGGCACACTGCACGGAAGTCTGTCATCCCATTCTTACCCTCCCGCCTTGCTGAGCGTCCGCTTCACCGTCCTGTGTCCGGACAGTCCAGCCACTTGGAGAGGCTGCACCACCGCCTGCATGAGGAGCAGGAACGTCGACGACAAGAGCAGCAGGGCTCTTCTTTCTCGCTCCAGCAGGAGATAGAGTTTGTGAGGAGCTGCTCCTCCGTGCTTCCTCTGGAGGCGCCCCTTGCACCACCACTGGGCGCCTCAGCCTCTGGAGTAGCTGCTGGAGGAGACTCAGACGACGGAGGTGGCGACGACAGCTCGAGCCACGACACCGACTTTTCTGATGACCAGGAGCCGGAAGGATGGGTTGCTCGGCCCATCACTCGCGACGCTGCTCGCGGGTGTCACTTTCACGATGCGCTCGATACCCTGCTACGTCGGTGTCACACCCGGGTTTCGGGGCACCAAGACCCGGGCGCGAACATAATCACCAGGTGTGCTGGGACCAAGTCTCACACATATGATGAATCATGGCACAGGATCGAATGTCACATCTTTACTACATAACAGGAGTTCTATACAAAATAAATAAATAATTACATTATAAAGAGACAACGGTCCAGCAACCCAAAGTTGACTGGGAGACGACGGCCTAGACCTCTCACGAACACATCACAGCATCCTCCATGCGCCTCATCCTAGGGTACCTGTTCTTGACCTGTGGGGGGTGTGAGACAGCAAGAGTGAGCTCACATACGTTCATCGCTCAACAAGTTGTGGGGAATAATGTGCATGAACTCGCCAAAGGTGGGAGCTCACGTGAAGTGTAAGGCTTACCAAAGAGGATGGTTAGAGCTGAGCATTGCTTTTAAAGTTGGTCAAAATTTTATTAGCAGTTACTAAGTATAAGTAAATACCAACCCAATTAAGAAAAGTAATAACATCACCTGCGATGCAATGCATATGACAAATTGAATTTAGTTCCATAAATTAATCATGTGAGGGTCTGAGCTGCTCATGACCGTGAGCACGGCAAGTATACCAGTTTTACACTTTGCAGAGGTTGCGCATCTTTACCCACAAGTCATGCTACCCATCTGCCAAGGGATCGCGACTTCCTATACACCTCTACCGAGGAGGCGAGGCATGGTAACACTACGAGGCCTTTACAAAGTTCCACTAGCTTCAGAAAACCCGCTACAGTTTATAGGAAGCTCCAATGCAGGGACCCCTCGCATGACCGCCATCGCAGCAAAATCATCCCAAGGACCTCCCCACACTGACCACTCCCCTACTGCCCTTGCCCCTTTCGGGTAAGGTAGTCTTCCACTAGCTTTCCTAATTACTCAGCCAAGGGCGTCCCATTAAACCCTTGTGGTAGCACTGTTTTCCCGGGTGGTCGCTCCATGTTCTAATTAACATAATGATCTTATCATGAACAGTAAATAACAACTGATAATAAAAGTGTGATCATGAATATTGCATCTTCATACCCAAAACCACATAAAGCACTAGCAAGTACTACCCAAAAAGTTCAGTGGTAAACAAGGTACAAAGATAGACAAACTAGGGTAACCTATTGGGTCCCATCAAAATTAACCTATGTAGATCATTATGATTAATTAGAACATGAGTGGGTAAAAAGAAGTGATCAAGGGCACAACTTGCCTGGGACTTGAGATTCCAGGTACCAACTTGCTCTTTAGATGACACGTGTCCTCACTGCTAAGCGTAGCAATACAAACAAACATGGTATAGACAAAATTAACATTACACCAAACATAAGAACAAGATACATATTAATAATCTACATATTGAAATAAGATCACAGGAACAGAATTTATTAATTTTGGAGTTATAGATTTTAAGTTATGAATTTCTGAAGGTTTTATGTGTTTTGCACAAGATTAAATAGGATATAAATTTTATTGTGACATTCATGTCAAAACAGTGGTACTCAATGATAACCAATAATATTAAAAAAATTATAAGAATTTAAATGGATTAATTCGGACTTCATATGAATTTTCTATGAATTAAACCAATTCTAGCATTTATTTCTACATCAAAAATCCATTTCTATATTTATTTTCTGATTTTTCCAACCCTCTGGACTGGGCGCCAAATACCATAGAAGGCAGGGGCCACCACGTAAGAATCCCGAGACCCAGCGCACAGCAACATTGGATCGTGGGTTAGTTACTGAATAAGTAAGGGTCTCTTTAGTAAGATAACCTGGCCGAAGGGGTATGAGCGGTTGAGAGCCGCAGGATCGCACCGACGGTCAGGATTAGAACTTATACTACTGTGAACCGGTACACACTGCGGGTCGTTGGATTTAAATTCTCTGGTCAGGATTTTAATATATCGCGATCGAGCACCACCCGCCGATCCAACGATCTACGGCTGAGATGAGCTGGGCCGAACCGGTACACAGCATCTAATCCTAACCGTCAACGCAAAGATCTACGGTTCAACCCTTCTCGTCCCCAGTCAGCCCCAGGGCGGCGGCGCCCAAGCTTCTCCCACCGGCGGTCTAGCCAGAGCAACTTCAATCCGACGCCCCGACGCGCCATACCCGAAATCGTGCAGTGCGAAACAGTGTATAGATTAAGGCAAAACATAGGGAGTAGTCCTTACCGGCGATGGTGGCGCAAGACTCTCAACCCACGGGGATAGGCGATCTGCGGTGATGATTCAGCTCCGACGAGCAATTGTGTTGATCCCGCGAGCTCCTGAGCGCTACCACACGCACGCGTATACTCCACGGTTCTTGGATAAGGTTATTAGCCAATCGCCGAGCGCTGATTACTGGCAGAGACGAGCTATGGCGGTGGCGGCTCCAAGTCCTCTCAAGATCCCTCTGTTCATATCGCAGATAGCAAGGGGAGCCAGCATTTATAGTCCAAGGGGCACGCATGGTGGTGTCATGGATGGATTAGGTGGTTGCAACAATCATCCGAGGTCTTGGGGAAGGATTTGTTAAGATCCCATGGATCTCGCGTGGATTGTTTCACGGACGAGTTCACCGCGGAGAAGAAGTGCCTGACGATGCGGGCCCAATCGTCAGTCAGCGATTAGAGTACTAGCGCACGCGGTGAGGAGTCGGCCAGTGGGGCATCGTCGTCAGTGACAGGGCGAGTGGCGGGCTGGCGAGTGGAGAGTGGGCCGAGAGATGGGCCGAGGCTAGCAAATGTTGGCCCAAGCGCAGGGTATTTTCTTTTCTTTTCTTCTATTTTCTTACTTCTTTTCTAGTTTCTAAATTTCAAATTGGATTCAAATTTGATTTTGAATTTGCAATCCACTTTTAATGAACAACAGAAGAGCTCAGCAAGAATGCAAATCCATAATTTTATTTATTTATTATTTTACTATGTCTATAAAAAATGATTTTGAATACACCAATTATGTTCACATAATGTACATTAAGAAACTAATCTCTAATATTTATTATTTATATAAAAAATGTCTTAGATTAAATATTTTAGAAGATATTTATAAATGTTTTATTCACTAAATTAACTCATATAAGGATTATATATATTCTCCCATTTGAAAACATATTTATTCAAGTTACAAAATCAACTTTCTTAAATTACAAAAACACTACATAATTATATATATATTTACATGTCATTATTATTATTATTATTATTTTTCTAATATAAACTTTGGGCTTTACAAATCCTACTCCCTTAATAGAAATCTCGTCCTCGAGATTTGTAAGAAAGAGGATATAGGAAGAGTGATTTGAAATTTAGCTTTTAGTTTCTAATTAGTTCAAAATCAAGAGTCTCTCTTTTTTTCATTAGTAAGTGATTAGGAGAGCATGGATATATATATATATATACATATATATATATATATATATATATATATATATATATATATATATATATATATATATATATATATATATATATACGGCGCTGCTAAAATGCACCTGGGTGCATCCTCTATATTGAATGCACCCAGGCGTAAGTCCTGTTTCGCGCGCCTCCCCGCCCCCGCCGCCGCCGCGCGCATCCCTATCCCCGCGCCGCCGCCGTCTCCTCCTTCTTCCTCCGATCCTCTAAACCTAGATCCCACCGCCGCCGAGCGCCTCCCTGTCCTCGCGCCGCCGCGCGCCTCCCTGTCCCCGCGTCGCCGCGCGCCTCTCTGTCTGCGTGCCTCCCTGTCCCCCGCATTAGGTGGGATTGCAAGCCCGCATTATGTGTGATTGCAACTGTTGTATAATTTTACTCAAATATCTGTTAAAAAATGTAAACAAAATGATTGCAACCGATGGTGTGTTGTAATTGCAACTGCTGGTGTAGTGTGGATGCAACTGCTGAGTTGCTCTTATGTGATTGCAAGTACTGAATAACTCTGAGAAATTTTGTTAAAAAATATGATTGCAACTGCTGGTCTGGTGTAATTGCAACTGCTGGTCTGGTGTGATTGCAACTTCTATATAACTATGTCCAAAAATCTGTTAAACAAACAAGATTGCAACTACTGGTCTGGTGTAATTACAACTGTGGGTCTGTTGTGATTGCAACTTCTATATAACTATGTCCAAAAATATGTTAAACAAACAATAATTGCAACTGCTGTCTGGTGTAATTGCAACTTCTGATCTGGTGTGATTGCAACTTCTATATAACTATGTCCAAAAATCTGTTAAACAAACAATGATTGCAACTGCTGCCTGGTGTAATTGCAACTGCTGGTCTGGTGTGATTGCAACTCCTATATAACTATGTCCAAAAATCTGTTAAACAAAAAAATGATTGCAACTGTGTCTGGTGTAATTGCAACTGCTGGTCTGGTGTGATTGCAACTTCTATATAACTATGTCCAAAAATCTGTTAAACAAAACAATGATTGCAACTGCAAGTCTGGTGTGATTGCAACTTATGTGAAGAGGTTGAGCCGTTCGCGGAGGAGCCGTTCACGGAGAAAGAGGGGCGGGGGCGGGAAAATGAAAAGGTTCTGTCCGGAGCGTGCGGGAGGGACGAAACCGGCCTGGGTGGGACGGTTGGCTCGGACCTGGCACATAGGTTCGGCCTGGGTGCATTCTCTATATTGAATGCACCCAGGTGTAATATATAAATACAGTATATATATATATATGTCCACTTTATTATGTGGGATAGAAGATGTCTTTAGAGCATAGATAGGTTTGGTTAAGAAAGTGTAGGGTAAGAAAAGACTTCATCCTAGATTGTGGCTTTTGACTCATCTGGTGATCCCGCTTGATCCTTGAGGACTTGAGTTGGTGTTTATCTTTTCTTAATGAGGTTGATCATCTTCGGTCTCCAATCTCGGTGTCTTCATCTGAGCTAGGGAGATATAGTTAAGATAGCTGGGTATATGAGTAGGACATTTCTTTAATCAATAGGTTCACATAAATGGATTGTGCAACTTATTGGGAGTGTATGGCTGAGTTGATCTATGACACTAACTTAGGCTTAAGTGACTTAAGAGTATGGCTTAATCCTTGTACCAGCATTAAGTAACTCACTTTAGATTGCATCAGATCTAGAATAAATTGATACGGTTATTTTAGACTCGATAAGATCTAAATAAATTCTGGATTAGCTCATGGTTGTTATTCTAAAGATGGATAGATATGCTAATTAGGGCAAGGTGAATCCATAAGGATAAGGTAGAATCTTTTGAGGTCAGTTAGATCTATTAGGATGACATAAAATCTTTTCAAGATAAGATGAATCTATTAAGATAAGAGTGAATCTTGTAAGATAAGATGGATTTATTAAACTAGATATATTTTATTAGGGGATATTCTTAGTTCGTATAGTCATCTTATGTTTTTTTATATTTATGCCTATACGTATATGTAGATGTAATTGTGGACATTACTCCTCAACCCATCACACTCAATCAAAGATCCAAATCAGACAAATATCATAAGAACAAACATTCAAGTGCATAGATAAAAATAGTTTTGTTTTTGTTCCTAAGATTAGGTCTCCTAGTCCTAAAGGTCACTTTAGGCCCAGGATTTCAAAGTGTGAAATCCACATTTGTCTTTAGAAAGAAAAGGTAAGAATAATCAGAGTAAGGCAGAAATAGATGAGAAAAGATTAAGAAGAGTTTAGAAAGAATAAGAGTAGCAAAGATAAGTAGATAATGGTTGTCCAGTTCTATCTAGGTTTCGTCCTACAGTCAACATTCCTCTGATACCACTTCTGTCACACCCGGGTTTCGGGGCACCAAGACCCGGGCGCGAACATAATCACCAGGTGTGCTGGGACCAAGTCTCACACATATGATGAATCATGGCACAGGATCGAATGTCACATCTTTACTACATAACAGGAGTTCTATACAAAATAAATAAATAATTACATTATAAAGAGACAACGGTCTAGCAACCCAAAGTTGACTGGGAGACGACGGCCTAGACCTCTCACGAACACATCGCAGCATCCTCCATGCGCCTCATCCTGGGGTACCTGTTCTTGACCTGTGGGGGGTGTGAGACAGCAAGAGTGAGCTCACATACGTTCATCGCTCAACAAGTTGTGGGGAATAATGTGCATGAACTCGCCAAAGGTGGGAGCTCACGTGAATTGTAAGGCTTACCAAAGAGGATGGTTAGAGCTGAGCATTGCTTTTAAAGTTGGTCAAAATTTTATTAGCAGTTACTAAGTATAAGTAAATACCAACCCAATTAAGAAAAGTAATAACATCACCTGCGATGCAATGCATATGACAAATTGAATTTAGTTCCATAAATTAATCATGTGAGGGTCCGAGCTGCTCATGACCGTGAGCACTGCTAGTATACCAGTTTTACACTCTGCAGAGGTTGCGCATCTTTACCCACAAGTCATGTTACCCATCTGCCAAGGGATCGCGACTTCCCATACACCTCTACCGAGGAGTCGAGGCAGGGTAACACTACGAGGCCTTTACAAAGTTCCACTAGCTTCAGAAAACCTGCTACAGTTTATAGGAAGCTCCAATGTAGGGACCCCTCGCATGACCGCCATCGCAGCAAAATCATCCCAAGGACCTCCCCACACTGACCACTCCCCTACTACCCTTGCCCCTTTCGGGTAAGGTAGACTTCCACTAGCTTTCCTAATTACTCAGCCAAGGGCGTCCCATTAAACCCTTGTGGTAGCACTGTTTTCTCGGGTGGTCGCTCCATGTTCCAATTAACATAATGATCTTATCATGAACAGTAAATAACAACTGATAATAAAAGTGTGATCATGAATATTGCATCTTCATACCCAAAACCACATAAAGCACTAGCAAGTACTACCCAAAGAGTTCAATGGTAAACAAGGTATAAAGATAGACAAACTAGGATAACCTATTGGGTCCCATCAAAATTAACCTATGCAGATAATTATGATTAATTAGAACATGAGTGGGTAAAAAGAAGTGATCAAGGGCACAACTTGCCTGGGACTTGAGATTCCAGGTACCAACTTGCTCTTTAGATGACACGTGTCCTCACTGCTAAGCGTAGCAATACAAACAAACATGGTATAGACAAAATTAACATTACACCAAACATAAGAACAAGATACATATTAATAATCTACATATTGAAATAAGATCACAGGAACAGAATTTATTAATTTTGGAGTTATAGATTTTAAGTTATGAATTTCTGAAGGTTTTATGTGTTTTGCACAAGATTAAATAGGATATAAATTTTATTGTGACATTCATGTCAAAACAGTGGTACTCAATGATAACCAATAATATTAAAAAAAATATAAGAATTTAAATGGATTAATTTGGACTTCATATGAATTTTCTATGAATTAAACCAATTCTAGCATTTATTTCTACATCAAAAATCCATTTCTATATTTATTTTCTGATTTTTCCAACCCTCTCGACTGGGCGCCAAATACCATAGAAGGCAGGGGCCACCACGTAAGAATCCCGAGACCCAGCGCACAAGAACATTGGATCGCGGGTTAGTTACTGAATAAGTAAGGGTCTCTTTAGTAAGATAACCTGGTCGAAGGGGTATGAGCGGTTGAGAGCCGCAGGATCGCACCGACAGTCAGGATTAGAACTTATACTACTGCGAACCGGTACACACTGCGGGCCGTTGGATTTAAATTCTCTAGTCAGGATTTTAATATATCGCGATCGAGCACCACCCGCCGATCCAACGATCTACGGCTGAGATGAGCTGGGCCGAACCGGTACACAACATCTAATCCTAACTGTCAACGCAAAGATCTATGGTTCAACCCTTCTCGTCCCCAGTCAGCCCTAGGGCGGCGGCGCCCAAGCTTCCCCCACCGGCGGTCTAGCCAGAGCAACTTCAATCCGGCGCCCCGACGCGCCATAGCCGAAATCGTGCAGTGCGAAACAGTGTATAGATTAAGGCGAAACATAGGGAGTAGTCCTTACCGGCGATGGTGGCGTAGGACTCTCAACCCACGGGGATAGGCGATCCGCGGTGATGATTCAGCTCCGACGAGCAATTGTGTTGATCCCGCGAGCTCCTTAGCGCTACCACATGCACGCGTATACTCCACGGTTCTTGGATAAGGTTATTAGCCAATCGCCGAGCGCTAATTACTGGCAGAGACGAGCTATGGCGGTGGCGGCTCCAAGTCCTCTCAAGATCCCTCTGTTCATATCGCAGATAGCAAGGGGAGCCAGCATTTATAGTCCCAGGGGCACGCATGGTGGTGTCGTGGATGGATTAGGTGGTTGCAACAACCATCCGAGGTCTTGGGGAAGGATTTGTTAAGATCCCATGGATCTCGCGTGGATTGATTCACGGACGAGTTCACCGCGGAGAAGAAGTGCCTGACGATGCAGGTCCAATCATCAGTCAGCGATTAGAGTACTAGCGCACGCGGTGAGGAGCCGGCCAGTGGGGCATCGTCGTCAGTGACAGGGCGAGTGGCGGGCTGGCGAGGGGAGAGTGGGCTGAGAGATGGGCCGAGGCTAGCAAATGTTGGCCCAAGCGTAGGGTATTTTCTTTTCTTCTATTTTCTTACTTCTTTTCTAGTTTCTAAATTTCAAATTGTATTCAAATTTGATTTTGAATTTGCACTCCACTTTTAATGAACAACAGAAGAGCTCAGCATGAATGCAAATCCATAATTTTATTTATTTATTATTTTACTATGTCTATAAAAAAATGATTTTGAATACACCAATTATGTTCATATAATGTACATTAAGAAACTAATCTCTAATATTTATTATTTATATAAAAAATGTCTTAGCTTAAATATTTTAGAAGATATTTATAAATGTTTTATTCACTAAATTAACTCATATAAGGATTATATATATTCTCCCATCTGAAAACATATTTATTCAAGTTACAAAATCAACTTTCTTAAATTACCCAAAACACTACATAATTATATATATATATATATATATATTTACATGTCATTATTATTATTATTATTATTATTTTTCTAATATAAACTTCGGGCTTTACAGTCGGGCACTTGACCGACGTACTTGGTCTATCGAGTATCGCTGTGTGGTCTACCAGCATAGTCACAGGGTCTACCCGGACCGCTGGGAGACGACCTGCTTGGTGCGCCGTCCGGAGAACAGTCTCCAGGGTGCTGAGGTCTGCTAAGAGCACTATTCCATCTCTGAGCGGGACTCAGCTGAGGCGCCCATGCAAGATGCTGCACGGCGTGCGCTTTCGCACTACTACTCAGTGCTCGGTGTGGTAGCTGACGGTCTCAACCTGAAGTATTACCCCCGCCGTCCATCTGGCAGCATAGAAGGCGTGAATGTTTCACCTGTCGGTGAGGACAATCCTAGGTTGAGCAGCACAGTCAACCTATCCGTCGTGCTAAACACGGAGCTGGACCATGCGCTAGACGAGCTGAGTAAGGCTCGTGCTGAGATCGCCCAGCTGTGGGCTGAGCACGCGGAGCGTCGTCACCTGGACGATGGTTCCCCCTCTCCCGTCGGGACTCAGCACCCGTACCGCTCACCTCGGCGTGGACACCAGCCTTATGGAAATCCCGACTGCAAGACTAAGATAGATTTAGCACCATAGATCGTCAGCGTTGAGTCTTGTAATAAATGCTTAATATAGAAGTTTTAGTCTTAGTCTTAGTCTTAGTCTCAGTCTTAGCGTTAGTCTCGCTCTTAGTCTTAGTTAGACAGGGTAGTTTGCTATATCCTGTGCATTTATGCTTGTCATGACGAACTATGTTTGATTTGGATCTTTGTAATGACTGTCACTAGAGTGTGGGTATCCCCTGCATTTTGGTTTACCTGTTATATGTTAAAAGAGTTAGCTATCTAGTTGGGAAGCCTTTCATTCCACTTTCCTCTTTATCTGAGAAGTTGTGTAGTCTGTGTTGGAGATCAGTGAAGATGCTCATCTGTTCAGTGTTATGGAGAATTCTATACTCTTTTCTTATGCTGTAAGATTTGCAAGATCAGTTCTGATGTGTGATTGCATTCTTTAGATGTCAGAGAACAGGCGCAGAGGAGGAAGGCGTGCTCAGTAGGAGCAAGCCGCTCAGCAGGATGAGGTGCCTCAGCAACAGCAACTGCCGCCCCTGCCCCCGATGTCCATCGAGTAGATGTTCCTGATGCAGACTCAGGCAGTTCAAGCCATCGGTCAGACTCTGGCCGCCATTCAGCAGCAGGCCCCACCTTAGCCTCAGATGCCTCAGATGCCCAGGGACAAGCGTGCTGAATTCATGAGAGGTCATCCCCCAACGTTTGCTCATTCTTCTGACCCCATGGATGCTGAAGACTGGCTGCGCACTGTGGAGCGAGAGTTGCATACTGCTCAGTGTGATGACAGGGAGAAAGTCTCGTATGGTCCCCGTCTGTTGAGAGGAGCAGCTCAGTCATGGTGGGAGTCTTATCTCGCCACCCACGCCAACCCCGACACCATCACCTGGGAAGAGTTCAGGGGTAGCTTTCGTCAGTACCATGTTCCTGCAGGTCTGATGACAGTGAAGAAGGAGAAGTTCCTGGCTCTTAAGCAAGGGTCATCGTCTGTTAGTGAGTACCGGGACAGGTTTATGCAGCTGTCTCGCTATGCTCCTGAGGATGTCAACATCGACGCCAAGAGACAGTACTGTTTCCTGAGAGGCTTGGTTGACCCTCTTCAGTATCAGTTGATGAATCATACCTTCCCGACATTCCAGCACCTGATTGACAAAGCAATCATGACAGAGAGGAAGCGTAAAGAGATGGAGGATCGTAAGCGCAAGATCAGTGGACCCCAGCCTAGAAGCAGCAATCGTCCTCGTTTCTCAGGCAATCAACCTCAGCAGTTCAGGCAGAACCAGCGTCCACCTCAGCAGCATCAGCAGTTCCAAAGGCAGTATCCTCAACACCAGTATTAGAATCGTCAGAACAATCAGTCAGGAGGAGGTCAGTTCCAGAGGCAGAATCAGCAGGCACCTCGTCTTCCTGCCCCAGCGACCCAGCAGAACAGTCATGCAGCACCAGCTCAGGTTGGAAACAGAGCATGTTTCCACTGTGGAGAGCAAGGCCACTGGGTGATGCAATATCTGAAGAAGGCAGCCTAGCAGCAGTCAGGCCCCAATCCCCCAGCAAAGCAGAATGTGTCTCAGCCTGGAGCAGGCAACCGCTCTCAGCCGCGTTATAATCATGGGAGACTGAATCACTTGGAGGCTGAAGCAGTTCAGGAGACCCCCGGCATGATAGTAGGTATGTTCCTAGTATACTCCCATATTGCAGAAGTGTTATTTGATACTGGAGCAACGCATTCTTTCATTACTGCATCATGGGTAAAAGCACATAATCTTTCAATAACTACCATGTCAACCCCATTCAAATTGACTCAGCCGGTGGTAGAATTCGAGCCGATAGCATTTGTTTGAATGTAAGTGTGAAAATAAGGGGGATAGCGTTTCCCGCCAACCTCATAGTAATGGGTACCCAGGGAATAGATGTCATCCTAGGGATGAATTGGCTAGATAAGTATCAGGCAGTTATCAGTTGTGATAAGAGAACAATCAGGTTAGTGTCCCCACTAGGAGAGGAAGTGGTGACCGAGTTAGTCCCGCCTGAGCCGAAGAAAGGAATTTGTTATCAGATGGCTGTCGAAAGCAGTGAAGCAGACCCGATTGAGAGTATCAAGGTTGTGTCTGAGTTTCCAGATGTGTTTCCAAAGGACTTACCGGGTATGCCACCAGAGCGGAAAGTTGAGTTTGCCATATAGCTTCTTCCTGGAACCGCCCCCATCTTTAAGAGAGCTTACAGAATATCCGGACCAGAGTTGGTTGAACTTAAGAAGCAGATTGATGAGCTGTCAGAGAAAGGTTACATCCGTCCAAGCATCGGCCTTCTTCATGAACTTGATGAACAGTGTATTCATGGATTATCTTGATAAGTTTGTGGTGATATTTATTGATGACATTCTGATATACTCTCAAAGCGAAGAAGAGCATGCAGATCATTTGAGGATGGTATTGCAGAGATTGCGAGAGCACCAGCTGTATGCAAAGTTGAGCAAGTGTGAGTTCTAGATCAGTGAAGTCCTGTCCTTGGGTCATATAATCAACAAAGAAGGATTGGCTATGGATCCAAAGAAGGTGACAGACATTCTGAACTGGGAAGCGCCAACAGATGCCCGAGGAATCAAGAGCTTCATTGGAATGGCCGGATATTATCGGTGATTCATCGAAGGGTTTTCGAAGATTGCGAAACCAATGACAGCTTTGCTAGGCAACAAGATTGAGTTCAAGTGGACCCAGAAATGTCAGGAGGCCTTTGAAACGCTGAAAGAGAAGTTGACTACAACGCCTGTCTTAGTCTTGCCTGATGTGCACAAGCCCTTCTCGGTGTATTGCGATGCTTGTTACACCGGTTTGGGGTGTGTGTTGATGCAAGAGGGAAGAGTTGTGGCTTACTCGTCCCGACAGTTGAAGGTTCATGAGAAGAATTACCCAATCCATGACCTAGAGTTGGCAGCAGTGGTTCACGCACTGAAGACATGGAGGCACTATCTATATGGATAGAAATGTGATGTTTACACAGACCACAAGAGTCTGAAGTACATATTCACTCAGTCGGAGCTGAATATGAGGCAATGAAGATGGTTAGAGTTGATCAAAGACTATGAATTGGAGATTCATTACCATCCAGGCAAAGCAAACGTAGTGGCAGATGCTTTGAGCAGGAAGAGTCAAGTCAATCTGATGGTCGCCCGTCCGATGCCTTATGAGTGGGCCAATGAGTTTGACAGGTTGAGTCTCTGATTTCTGAATAACATGCGAGGAGTCGCAATTGAGTTGGAACCTACCCTGGAGCGGGAAATCAAAGAAGCACAGAAGAATGATGAGAAGATCAGTGAGATCCGGTGACTGATTCTAGATGGCAGAGGCAAAGATTTTCGGGAAGATGCAGAAGGTGTGATATGGTTCAAAGACCGCTTGTGCGTTCCCAATGTCCAGTCTATTCGGGAGTTGATCCTCAAGGAAGCTCATGAGACAGCCTATTCGATTCACCCTAGCAGTGAGAAGATGTATCAGGATCTGAAGAAGAAATTCTGGTGGTACGGAATGAAGAGAGAAATCACAGAGCATGTGGCTATGTGTGATAGACTGATAGTTGTCGGCGGATCAAGGCAGAGCACCAGAGACCAGCTGGATTGTTGCAACCATTGCAAATTCCCCAGTGGAAATGAGATGAAATCGGCATGGATTTCATAGTTGGATTGCCTCGTACTTGAGCCGGCTACGATTCCATTTGGGTAGTGGTGGATCGCTTAACCAAGTCAGCCCACTTCATACCCGTCAAGACCAACTACAGCAGTGCAGAATTGGCAGAGTTCTACATGTCCCGAATCGTTTGTCTTCATGGTGTGCCAAAGAAGATAGTGTCAGACAGAGGAACGCAGTTCACCTCTCATTTCTGGCAGCAATTGCATGAAGCCTTGGGTACACATCTGAATTTCAGTTCAGCCTACCATCCGCAGACAGATGGTCAGACCAAAAGGACCAATCAAATCCTTGAAGACATGTTGAGAGCCTGTGCGTTGCAAGATCAGTCCGGATGGGACAAGAGATTGCCTTATGCAGAGTTCTCCTATAACAACAGTTACCAGGCCAGCTTGAAGATGTCACCATTTCAGGCGCTCTATGGAAGGAGTTGTAGAACTCCATTGCAATGGGATCAGCCTGGAGAAAAGCAAGTGTTCGGGCCAGACATTCTGCTTGAAGCTGAAGAGAACATCAAGATGGTCCGAGAGAATCTGAAGATAGCGCAATCAAGGCAGCGAAGCTATGCAGATACAAGAAGAAGAGAGCTGAGTTTCGAAGTCGGAGATTTTGTCTATCTGAAAGTGTCACCGATCAGAGGAGTCAGAAGGTTCGCAGTCAAAGGCAAGCTAGCACCCCGCTACATTGGTTCGTATCAGATTCTCGCAAGGCGTCGAGAAGTGGCCTACCAGCTCAGTCTGCCAGAGAGTTTGTCCGCAGTGCATAATGTCTTTCACGTGTCTCAGTTGAAGAAGTGCTTGCGGGTGCCAGAGGAGCAATTGCCAGTTGAAGGTCTTGAAGTCCAGGAGGACTTGACCTACGTTGAGAAGCCAACGAAAATCCTTGAGACCGCAGACAGAATCACCCGGAGGAAGACCATCAGAATGTGCAAAGTTAGATGGAACCACCACTCTGAGGAAGAAGCAACCTGGGAGCGTGAAGATGATCTGATGGCTAAGTACCCTGAGCTCTTTGCTGGCCAACCTTGAATCTCGAGGTCGAGATTCTTTTAAGGGGGATAGGTTCGTAACGCCCCAAATTTTGGAGTTGAATTTTCTTTTTTCTTTCTTTTCTTCAATCGCCAAATTCGGGCGTTACCCTTTCCTTTTCCCTTTTCTCCTCGCTAAGCCTTGATCTTTTCCAAAGTGATAGCGAGATTCGGCTTGTGATCTCGTGTAAGTAAACCCTAAAAACATTTTCTTTGGTCGTTGCATCATGCCGAACCACACATCTTTTTCTTGTGAATATTTGCTGGATTTCCATAAAGAATGCACTTAGTATAAGGTTGAAGGGAAATAGATAATGGAAAATAGGGAAAATAAATAGAAAGGAACCCCCCCTTCCTCCCCTCTTTCCCTTTGGGCCGGCTGGCTCGGCGGCCCAGCCGCCCCCCCGCCCCCCTCTCGCGCGGCCCAACCGCCCCTCCCCTTCCCCCCCACCGCGGCCCAGCCGCGTCAGCCGCCCCCTCCCTTCGTGGGCCGGCTCGGTGGCCCAGCCACCCCCTTCCCCCCCCCCGCTTTGGGCCCACCTGGCGGCCCAGCCGTCCCCCCCCCACCACCTCGCGCGCGCTCGGCGTGGGCGGTTGAGCCGCCGCCGCCACCCCCCTGGTGGGGCCCACTTGTCAGCCGCCCCCTTCCCCAAAACCGCCTCCCCCTTTCTCTCTCTCCTCTCTACCCCCTCGCGCACGTCTTCTTCCCCGTGTAGCTCGTTTCCCTCTCCCTCCCCACCTCGCCGCCGACCGGAACCGCCCCCCTCGACGCCGGCCTCGCCCCTCTCGGTAAACCCCCACCCCACCCCTCCCTTCTCTACCCCTCCCCTCCTTCCCTCCCCGGCGCGCGTGGCCCCGTCCGGCTCGGCGTGGCCGGCCATGGCGCGGCCGTGGCGCTCGCGCCCGCCTCGGCTCCCTCCCTCCCCGTGGCGCGGCGCGGTCCCGGCCCCGGCGCCCTCGGCGCGGTGGCCCGCCCGCCCGGGCTCAGCCCCGTCCCGACCTCGGCGCGGCCCGGCTCGCCGGCCGTGGCGCTCGCGCCCGCCCGCCCGGCGCAGCCCGCGACCCAGGCGCCCCACCTTGCCTCGACCCCCTCCCTCCCCTGCCCAGCGCGGCGGCGTGCCCGTGCGGCCCCGCCCCGGCCCGCTCGGCGTGCCCGTGCTGCCCTGCGCAGCGGCCGCTGTGGCGAGGTGTGGCGCGTCCGCCCCTGCCCATAGCGCACGGCGTGCGCGCGCTCTCCTCGCGTGCCCCGGCGTGGCCTTGAGCTCGGTACGGCGTGTCTGTGGTACGCGGCCTCGAGCTCGGCCAGCGTGCGGCCCGCGCGTTCGACCCCGGCGTGTGCGTGACCCGTTCGCGACGCATCAGCGCGGCTTTGCGCGCGTGTACTCGCGTGGTGCGTGTGGTGCTTTAGCACAGGTCGTCGTGCCCTCGGCGTGCTCGTCTACCCCTAGACGTGCCCGTCTACCCCCCCCCCTTGTGTATTCCATGCGCGCTAATCACGTTGTTCATATCAATAATCGGAACTCAATTTAGAAATTGGTTACGTTAATTATTTCATGTAGCTAATCTTGGATCTCGTTTAATGTTGATCAATTGAAAATAGTTATAATTATATTAGTGCATGTGGCTAATACCTGTTAGTGTAACTCGATGGGATTAAGTCACGTAGCGCTTAGTTATGCATCTACCCGTAATACGCTTCGAGTATAGCTTTAACCCCTGCGAGACTTTCCCCCGTCCCTTTCTAACCATGGTAAATGCAATATCGTATGTCATATTCTTTGCATGTTTAATCTACTTGTTCTCTTGTATGGTGTACTGTTTGTTTCCTAATTTGAATGGATAGATGTATGTATGTTTGCACTCGCATAGAGAACGATTTGGTCGAGGAACCCGAAGAACTCGCAGGAGAAGTCCTTGAGCAGCAGTCGGTTGGTGGAGGCAAGTGTCCCTTGACCTATCTCTGTCCTATACATTCTTTAATTCACCTCTTGCATTTCACAGTTATACTTAAGGATTGACTAGCTTTGTTATCCCTGTCCTTGTTTACCCATTTGGGTTGGATTATTATTGCTTAGTCTTATCCTATTGCTTAACTCTAATCAATGAACATGATGAGAATTATCAATGATACGCTGTTTTCCCTTCTTCTATTACGATATTATACTTGTGGCCTTAAAGGGGGCTCGAGCGGTTTCTCGAGTGCCTCTCCGTAAGGACCTGTTCATTGGATGACCGCCCGGGTGTGGGGGATAGATATCCCCTAGGTCCACTAAAGGAGTAAAAGACCTCGCGAAAGGCCCAAGGGCCCAATAAATCGCAAGGTCACTACTTCGTGGGCCTGAGGAGAAACGACCAACAAAGCAGAGAAGACGTAAGACCGGATTGATGCAAACCCGGACGGCCCACAACATCGAGCGAGTAAATCACAACGGAGACCCGACTTTCCCGCGCTGGAGCCCTCATGCTACGGAGCCATGCGAGGATAAGTCGGCGAAGGTTATGTAGGGATAAACTCGGGAGGTTCACTACCTTTTAGCTACTTGTTGTTATCATATCCACGTGTACTGCCCCACGGTCGAGTATATAAGGCCTAGGGGGCACCCCTTCAGATCGATCGACCCTATCTTACTTAGCCACCTACGTAAACTCTTTGTGCCTTCAACCCAGAGAGCCCTCCTGTAACCACATCCGAATTCTCACTAGGACGTAGGGTATTACGCATCTCTAAGCGGCCCGAACCTATAAATCTTGTCCACCGTCTCTCGTGCGATCGGCACGAACCATTTTGCTACAGTCGTTGACACCGTCCTACTCCTAGAAAACACCTTGAGGGGCAACCCCGGGTGTGCGGTCGGACCCAAAACACCGACAGCTGGCGTGCCAGGTAGGGGGTGTGTCGACGATCCAAGCTAGCTCAATGGCCGTCACCTTCTACAGCAAGATCAACATGCGTCCCGGATCCGTGTTCCGCTTTGGGACGATCTCGTCTGTAACGGATGAAGAGGGAATTCTACACCGTATCGCGGATCCGCCGGAAAAGAAGTCTCCTCCAACAAACCCCGAAAATGTCGGAAAAGCGCAACCTCCTGCTCTTCGGAAAAAGATCGCCTCCGGAAGGTCAGGAGCCGAGGGCCCGCTGAACCGGAGGACTCCACTGTCTACCTCTCCGACAACAGAATGGACGCGGATTGCGAGGAAGAAGAAGACTGGGGAGAAGCAAGCCGTTCTTTCTGTTCCTCCGACCTCAAAGGAGAACGGAAAGAAAGTCGCCACGACAGCAACGCCATTCTACCCCGATGTCCTCTTCATCGGGAGAGTGGAGTCGCCCGCCGTCTCTGACGACGAACCGACCGCGCCTGGAGAAGAACCACCTCAACGAGAATCCCGCCGACGGAGGAACCGACGCAGGAATGTTCGACATCATCACGCGGCCGGTGAGCGGGATCCGGAACAGCCTGTCTCACGAGACGAGGTCTCGGAGATAGGAGAAACTCCGGAAGAACGCGTCTTTAGAGAACGAAGGAACTCCCGACGACGTGATCGCCGGCGGGCCCAGGAACAAGCCGAGCAAGACGCAAGGCAACGCCGAGAGAATCCACTCTTCGGACGCAACCTGAACCCCGACTTCGCCCGGGCTATGAACACGCCAAGCGAAGTCGGAGGTGTACTAGCTCGGATAGCTGACGAACTTCCTCGGACTCCCGACGCCGAGGGATACCGACGCCTGTTCACTCAGGCGGCCAACCATCTTCTACCGCTTGCTCACCCGCCAAACGACCTACGACACGCCATCAACAGTCGCAGAGACGCGCGAAGCTCTATCAACGCTTCGCGCGAACGGCGGCATGAAAACGAAAGTCGCCGTCAGGAGGAGTATGACCGAGATCATGGCTTCCCGACTCAAAGCCAAGCCACCAGGACTGAGTCGGCAACAGCTTCGACTGGTGGTACCACCTGGGGACGGTCGAGGAACCACAACCACCGCTCCCCTCCCCGGGACAGACATCGTCCGCGACGATAGGAGGACACGTGCGGAGTGTCAGCCCTTACTCCGCGCCTTAGGGCCATTCAATGGCCTCCCAACTTCAAGGTATCCAACGTTGACAAGTATGAACCTAAGCAGGATCCAGGAGGATGGCTGGCTGTCTACACCACCGCTGCTCGAGCTGCCGGAGCATCCGAGGACGTCATGACCGCGTATTTGCCCATTGTCCTTGGGCAAGATGCGCTGCAGTGGCTGTGACACCTACCCCGACACTGCATCGACGACTGGGGAGACTTCAGTCGACGCTTCACTGCCAACTTCCAGTCCCTCTCCGACAAACCGGCGCAACCATGGGACCTCAAATCCATCAAGCGCCGAGGGGATGAGACTCTCCGGTCGTACCTCAAAAGGTTCCAGACCATGAGAAATCGCATTCCCGAGGTCACGGAAGCGGCCGTGATTGAGGACTTCTACAGAGGATCCAATGACTCGGCTTTCGTCCGAGCCATACTACAAAAGGCGCCGACTACCTCCGAGGAGCTGTTCCGGGAAGCCGACCTCTACATCACCGCCGATGAGCGAGCTCAGGACCTCATCGGAGGAGCGAAGCCCGCACCAGCAGCACCGCGACGTGACACGAACCAGCCGACCGACAAACGCTGGGAGAAGAGGCCTCGCGAAGAAGTGCACGCCGCCGGACCACCTGCCTCTCGTGCCCGAGGAGGACCTCGCGGAGGCGAACGCACGCTGGACGACATCCTCGACGCCCAGTGCCCATACCACAAGGACATGCGCCACACTCTTCGCAACTGTCGGGATTTCAAGCACTCCGTCGGGCACGGCCGACCCTTCCAACCTCTACCTCCTCCTCCGCCGAGGGGAGGACCAGATGAACCATGACAACCCCATCAGCAGGAGGAGGGAGGAGGAGGAGCTTTCCCGCGTGTTGACAGGGAGGTCAACGTCATCTTCGGCAGACATGGGTCGCAGGAGAACAAAAGACAACAAAAGCTCAACGACCGTCAGATACTGGTGGCGACCACCGGTCCTCCCGCCCCATACCGGTGGTCGGAGCACCCGATCACTTTCACTCGGGAGGATCAATGGCTCAACTTCGACCATCCCAGCAAATACCCGCTCCTCGTCGATCCGGTGATCCGAGAGAGCCGGGTGAAGAAGGTGCTAGTGGACGGGGGGAGCAGCATCAACGTCACCTTCCCCCGGACACTCCAAGGCTTGGGAGCTCACCTCAAAGAGCTCCACAAGTCAGACACTCCTTTCTTTGGCATCGTGCCGACTGAAGGAGAGTACCCGCTGGGCCACATCTACATGTCGGTCACCTTTGGAACTCCGGAGAACTAGAGAACCGAGTTCCTGAGGTTCGAAGTGGCGAACTTCGACTGCGGGTACAACGCCATCATCGGAAGGCCGGGATTGGCCAAATTCATGGCCATTCCACATTACACATATATGATACTGAAGATGCCAGGACCGCGAGGAATCATAACTGTGCGCGCCGACTTCCAAGGCGCCGCAGAATGTTTCCGAGTGGCCATTCAAGCAGCCCTCACCACCAAGCCGTCGACGGTTCCTTCTACACCGGCGAACTCTAAGCCTGAAGAGGACCTCACGGTACCGGCGAATGAAGCTCAGGCTGCGACCTCTATGCGGCCGACTGAAGAAACCAAAAGAATCAACCTGGGGTTCGCTAACGAGCGCAAGACAGCCATCATCAGCTCCAGTTTGAACAACAAATAGGAAAGCGCGCTCGTCCAGTTCCTGCAAGATAACCGAGACGTATTCGCATGGCAACCTGCGGATATGCCGGGAGTCCCAAGAGAACTGGCCGAGCACAAATTGAAAGTCTATCCCCAGGCAAGGCCGATCCGGCAAAAGCTACATCGTTTCACGCCCGACAAGAGAGAGGCCATTCGTGCCGAGTTAGCTCGCTTAGTCGCGGCTGGATTCATTAGAGAAGTATTACACCCCGAGTGGTTAGCCAACCCTGTTCTTGTACTCAAAAAGAATAAAGTGGATTGGCGCATGTGCGTCGACTATACTGATCTCAACAAACACTGTCTGAAGGATCCCTTCGGACTCCCGAGGATAGATCAGGTGGTGGATTCAACCGCTGGGTGTTCTGTGCTGTCTTTCTTAGATTGCTATTCTGGGTATCATCAGATTAGTTTGGCAAAAGAAGACGAGGAAAAAACGGCGTTCATCACTCCGTTTGGTGCTTTCTGTTATACCTCCATGCCGTTCGGCCTCAAAAACGCTGGAGCGACTTATCAGAGAGCCATTCAAACATGCCTAGCCGATCACTGGGGCAAGCGTGTGGAGGCTTACGTAGATGATGTGGTGATCAAAACAGAGAATTCAGAAAACTTCATCGAGGACTTACAGCTGGTTTTCAACAGCCTGAGAAGATATAGATGGAAGCTCAATCCTGAAAAATGTGTTTTCGGGGTACCAGCAGGAAAGTTGCTCGGGTTTATCGTCAGCCACCGGGGAATTGAGGCTAATCCAGATAAGATTGAAGCTATCATGAAAATGGAAGCTCCTCGGTCACAAAAGAAGGTTCAGCGACTCACTGGATGTATGGCAGCTCTGGGCAGATTTATATCCAGGCTGGGAGAAAAAGGCTTGCCATTTTACAAGCTACTCAAGAAGGTGGATAAGTTTCAATGGACTTCAGAAGCACAAGAAGCTCTAGACGCACTGAAGAAATTCTTGACAACACCCCCAGTACTGAAGCCACCCCGGCGAGCTACGCCGACTCAACCGGCTGAAGATTTGTTGCTGTATATCTCTTGCACGACTCACGTGGTAAGCACCGCGTTGGTAGTCGAGCGAGTAGAAGAAGGGCATGCCTATCCAGTACAACATCACGTTTACTTCATCAGTGAAGTTCTAGGCCCCTTGAAGAAAAAGTATCCTCAGGTTCAGAAGCTATTATATGCAGTACTTCTGACTGCCCGCAAGCTGCGTCACTACTTTGACGACCACAAAGTCATAGTAGTCACTGGTTTTCCAATAGGGGACATTCTTCACAACAAGGAAGCCATTGGCCGAATAGCCAAGTGGGCTTGCGAGTTGGGATCCCATGATATCGAGTTCCGGCCTCGCACTGCCATCAAAACTCAAGCACTGGTTGACTTCGTATCAGAGTGGACAGAACAGCAAGTACCAGACAATCCAGAAACGGCAGAAGTATGGCGAATGTATTTTGATGGCTCGTTGAAGCTGCATGGAGCAGGAGCAGGGATTCTCTTCACTGCACCTGGAGGCGAACACCTCAAGTACGCTCTTCAGTTGCTATTCCCGACCTCTAACAATGCAGCCGAGTATGAAGCTCTGATACATGGATTGAACATCGCCATATCACTAGGCGTCAAGAGATTGATGGTATACGGAGATTCTCTGGTAGTCATCAGCCAGATAAACAAGGAATGGGATTGTTCAAATGATTCAATGGGAAAATACTGTGCTGCCGTCCGAAAGCTGGAAGATAAATTCGAGGGTCTGGAATTTCATCATGTGGAAAAAGATCGAAACACAGCAGCTGATGTACTGTCCAAGCTCGGATCCAGTCGAACTCAGGCCCCACCCGGAGTCTTCGTGCAAGAAATTCTGCAGCCGAGTATCTCAATGGATCAAACAGAAGAGTGCAACATTATAGATCAACCCGAGTCAGACTCTGATGACTGGAGAAGGCCGATCATTAAGTATATAAAGAATGAAGAAGAACCAGACGACAATAACTCGGCAGAGCGAATTGCCAGGCAGTCGGCTCACTATACACTCATTGGGGAGACATTATACAGAAGGGGTGCATCGGGCGTCCTCATGAAGTGTGTTCTCCCGTCCACTGGGAAGCAACTTCTGGAGGAGGTCCATGCTGGGCAATGTGGAATACATGCAGCCTCCAGAACACTAGTTGGGAAGGTCTTTAGGTCAGGATTCTATTGGCCGACAGCGAAGAATGATGCAGCCGAGTTAGTTCAGAGGTGTGAAGCTTGCCAATACTTGTCAAAGCAACAGCGCATGCCCGCACAGCAACTACAGACCATACCAGTAACCTGGCCTTTCGCATGCTGGGGACTGGATATGATTGGACCTTTCAAGAAAGCTCAAGGGGGATATACTCATGTATTGGTGGCGATTGACAAATTCACTAAATGGATAGAGTTCAAGCCCATTGCTTCTTTAACCTCTGCTAAAGCCGTGGAATTCATACAAGACATAATATTCAGATTTGGGATACCAAACAGCATCATCACTGACTTAGGATCCAACTTCACCAGTTCAGAATTCTTCGACTTCTGCGAGCAAAAGAGCATTCAGATCAAGTATGCATCTGTAGCACATCCAAGAGCCAACGGGCAGGTTGAGCGAGCCAACGGAATGATATTGGAGGCACTCAGGAAAAAAGTCTTTGATAAGAATGAAAAATTCCCAGGAAAGTGGATAAGGGAATTGCCTTATGTTGTTTGGAGCTTAAGAACCCAACCTAGCCGAGCCCTGCATGGGAACACCCCTTTCTTCATGGTCTATGGGTCGGAGGCGGTGCTACCTGCTGATCTCAAGTTCGGGGCGCCAAGGTTGATCTTCGACAGTATAGCAGAAGCTGAAGCCACCAGATTAGAGGATATTGATGTACTCGAGGAGGAACGGCTAAATGGAGTGATCCAATCAGCACGGTACCAGCAGACTCTAAGACGCTATCACGACAAGGCCGTGCGGCAACGATTCTTCTCAGTAGGAGATCTCGTCCTCCGCCGAATTCTAACGGGGGAAGGACGTCACAAGTTATCACCCTTATGGGAAGGACCCTTCATGGTAGCAGAAGTCACTCGGCCCGGATCGTATCGTCTCACTCAGATGGATGGCACAGAAGTTGGGAACTCCTGGAACATAGAGCACCTCAGAAAGTTTTACCCTTAGCTGTATTTCAAAACAGCTGGGGCGACCATGTATTCTGTAAAATGGAAATACGTCATCAATAAAGAGAGATTTCAAAGATACTCGGCTCGTTTACGATTGACTTGCATTCTTACTTAACTCGGGGTGACCACTATGCCCTACAAACGGAGCAATCGACTTAAGTCGGCAACGACTTAAGGCGGTGCAACATGCTCACGCTTACTTAACTCGGGGTGACCACTATGCCCTACAAACGGAGCAATCGACTTAAGTCGGCAACGACTTAAGGCGGTGCAACATGCTCACGCTTACTTAACTCGGGGTGACCACTATGCCCTACAAACGGAGCAATCGACTTAAGTCGGCAACGACTTAAGGCGGTGCAACATGCTCACGCTTACTTAACTCGGGGTGACCACTATGCCCTACAAACGGAGCAATCGACTTAAGTCGACAACGACTTAAGGCGGTGCAACATGCTCACGCTTACTTAACTCGGGGTGACCACTATGCCCTACAAACGGAGCAATCGACTTAAGTCGGCAACGACTTAAGGCGGTGCAACATGCTCATGCTTACTTAACTCGGGGTGACCACTATGCCCTACAAACGGAGCAATCGACTTAAGTCGGCAACGACTTAAGGCGGTGCAACATGCTCATGCTTACTTAACTCGGGGTGACCACTATGCCCTACAAACGGAGCAATCGACTTAAGTCGGCAACGACTTAAGGCGGTGCAACATGCTCACGCCTACTTAACTCGGGGTGACCACTATGCCCTACAAACGGAGCAATCGACTTAAGTCGGCAACGACTTAAAGCGGTGCAACATGCTCACGCTTACTTAACCCAGGGTGACCACTATACCCTACTAACAGAGTTATCGGCTAAAGTCAGCAATAGCTTAAGCCGATGCAGCATACTCGCACCTATATAATTCAAGGGATGATTTCCATATCCCACAAACAAATTTCATAATCATCATGCGGCATTACCACAAATCTACGAACTAACAAATTCTGATACAATAAGGGAGTAATCATGTCATTCGAATGATAAGCTGATGTCTTCTAACGAATACTTGATCATGCTAACCGTGCGCTCAGAGCACGCAAAATGTTTCTCTATTTTCCAATGTCTTTCTCAGGAATGACCGACGAAGAAGGGCGATTCGAGGAATCGGGGGTAGCATTCACATCGGCCTTTATGTCTTCGGGAACAACAACGCCAGGTCTCCACATTAAGATTCGTCCAGCACGAATAGCCTTGTCCATGGCTTTATCGCGCTGGGCTTTGAGAGTAGCGGCAGTTTCTTCGGCAACTTTAGCAGCCAGCCGAGCGACCTCCAACTCCTGGGCAATGGTTTTCTTGGAAGCTCGGAGTTTCTTGATGGTGACATCCTTCGCTGATATCAATTGCTTAAGGCGGGTCACTTCGTCCACAGATTCTTGCAGCCTACAACGCTGATTGTCCAGTTCCTCCATTGTGAAGCGGTGGCTCCTCTCCAAGATGGTCAGCGAGTTGCTAGAATCACGATACAATTTGTCCAGATTGTCACGAGAAGCAGCAAGGATACGTTTTTCTTCCTACAAACAAAAATCAACTCCTTCAGAATCCAAGCAAGTAATAAGAGCATAACAAGGCGAGGCACGGTTTCGTAAGTTACCTTTTCAGAGTCAAGCCGAGCATGAAGAGAAGAACTCAGAGCGTTAGCGTCATCCAAAGCAGCGGAGACCTGATTTAGTACAGTCTGGCTCTGAGAATACTTCTCCTCGAAGTCAGCACACCGTTGAGCCATTTCAGCTTGATCTCGGGAATGTTTTTCCTCAAGAACTGCAATCTGCCGAGTCATTCCTATCAAGAGGTAATCAAACAAAATGGGGTCAGAAGGTAAAACAGTCCACGAACAAAGGCAAAGGAGAAGAAGAAAAAGGGCACTAACCAGCGTTAGTTGCCTCCAACTCGGATACACGACGATGAAGCGACACTGGATTCCAATGCTCAAGAGACGAAGCGACCTCTGGGATGTAAGCACCCTGCGATCTCAGCTGGCTGGCCATCCCATCCACCAAAGCCTGATAAGAAGAACAGATGAACATAATAACAAAAGTTCATGCAACGTAAAGACCAAGCTAAAGTGCAGTACAGTACCTGGAGGTTGGAAAAGAACGAAGGGATCCCCAAATCAGGAGAAATCAGCTGATAACCAGGTGCAAGACCACCATCCGAAGCAGCTTGCAATGGACCAGTAGGAATCAGCTCAGTGCCTTCAGCAGAGCCAAACGCCAGATCAGCGGGGACGCTGCCCTCTAAAGCAACCCCCTGGCTCGGAGTTTGGACTACAACCATGCAGCCAGAGTGTGGAGGCGAACCCACATGAACGTCCATGGAAGTGCAGGAAGGAGACCCTGCTCGGGCACTCTCGGGGGCTGGGTCACAGTCGGCACTGCCCACTTGAGCCGGATCATCCCCGGCAACACCCTCGGGGGCTGGGCAGTGGCTTACACTCTTCGCCCGAGCTAAGTCATTCCCGGCGACATCCTCGGGGCTGGGCATATATCAGCACCATTCTTGGGGCCCAGGCTTTCTGCAGTAACCACCTCTAAGGTTGACAGGCCTTCAGCCACTTCCATGGCACCAGGACAATCCAAGTCAGCATCCTGACCCTCGAGATCGCGCTCTAAGGTCGACGAGGCACGGGATGACCTCAACCCAGCATCAGGCACGGCAGCACAGATCTCTGTTGCATCAACATCCACAGGCTCTGATAACAAATCCTCTGGGACCATATCCTCTAGAGTTTGATCAAAGTTGGCCAGGGACAGTTCTTGCAGACCAATAAGGGCAGACAAAGCAGGAGAAGGAACTCCACTACTTCCACCGCTGGCGATGAACTGCCGACTGTTTTTCCGAGTTAAAGGAGCTTCATCTTCTTCCTCTTCATCCTCCACAGTGGCAACGCAAGCAGCACCCCCATTGGGATCAGCAGCAGTCTGGGCACACCCATTGGGGTCAGCATCGGTAAGGCCAGTTGCAGGCACTTCTTCAGCAGCAGGAGCTAAGGTACTGGCGTCCTCATCAAAGCTGGATACTCGCCGCAGGCGTCTTCTCTTCTTCTTTTGTTCATCAGCAGAAGGCTCGGGCTGACTGGTCCGGCTAGGGCGCCTCGGGCGAGTACTGACAGGTTTTGGGACATCCAAAGTTGTATCAACCTCTGGAAGGGGCACCACTGCCAACGTACCATCAGGAGCAGCATCGGATGAATCCTCAGCTAACAGATCAAGCATGTCATTTATGTCGGCATCACTAGGGTTCAGAGGCACTTCAAAATAAACCTGCCGTTCATCATCAGGAATCTCCCCGAGCGAAGCAACCAAAGTACTGACTTCTTCAGCAGAGGGTCGCACTCTAAGGCCCAAATTGCTATCAGTCACAGGCGGATTTGACACAAAAAGGGTGAAAGCTTTGGGAGGAGGTAGGTTCCAGGCCGAGTATGCCACGGGAGCACCAACATTTGAAACTTTACCCCTGAGGATCATTTCAAGTCGGCTTACCAAGTCTGCAGAAGGAATTCTCCTATTGGTAACCCGAGTTGAGTCGGCCAGCCCTCGATACAGATATGCCGGATAGGCCCTATCTTTCAGTGGCTGAATGTTCTTAAAAACAAAGTCAGTGACCACCGCTTCAGTAGTTAGACCTCTTTCTTTCAGCAGTCCAACTTCAGCCAGCAACACACCTGCCTCAGCCACTTCCTGATCCGTGGGAGACTCAGTCCAACTTGGAGTGCGAACGTCTGGCTGTCTTCCCGACCGGGAAGGGAGAGAATTTCCATAATTATCAACTATAAACCACTCTAGACGCCACCCCTTAATGCTATCTTTGAGGGGAATCTCAAGGTACTCAGTCTTCCGCCCACGGCGCATCTCCAAACTGGCACCTCCGACCAACTGATGTTGTCCCCCGGCCATCCCAGGGCGACAATGGTACAGATACTTCCATAAACCGAAATGCGGCAGCACGCCGAGATAGGCTTCGCATAGGTGAACGAAAATGGAGATTTGCAGAATGGAATTAGGGTTCAAATGGGTCAAGTTGATGTGATAGAAATCAAGGAGGCCGCGGAAAAAAGGAGAGATGGGAAGACCGAGGCCGCGGAGAAGAAAAGGAACGTAAACTACAGACTCGTGGGTATCCTCTGTTGGGACAGTAGTCCCGTGGCAAATCCGCCAAGAACAGAGTTCCCGCTGAAGAAGAACCCCGATGGAGACGAGGCGGAGAAGCTCAGTTTCGGAAATAATGGACATATGGTTACCTGCGAAGGGTAACTGACTGTTGGGGTCGATTGCAGGGATCACCGCAGCAGACGAGTTCGCAGTTTTCCTCTTGGGCGCCATCTTGTTTTTCACCGGCGAACAGAGTAGGAGGCGAGTGGCGGAGAAGATTCAGATGCGGAAATGCAAGAACTAGGGCACGGAAAGCAAAGGCGGCTAAAAGCGCAACTCTTATGGGATATTCCCGAGCCAGATACCGTTTCAAAAAGTGCCCAGTCATCACCCGGCGGATATTTCCAAAACCCCAGCATGCCACGTGGCCATCTGGCAGTCATTTCCAAAAAGGCCGACGTGCCACTTCATCACTCGGTTATTATCCTCAAAATAACTCGTGCGACCGGCTATAACTCGGCGTTGCCTCTAAAACGCTGACCCCGTGTTCAATCGTTCGGCATTACTTCTAAAATGCCGACGCTGACTTTCAATCACTCGGCGTTGCCTCTAAAACGCTGACCTCGTGTTCAATCGCTCGGCATTACTTCTAAAATGCCGACGCTGACTTTCAATCACTCGGCGTTGCCTCTAAAACGCTGACCTCGTGCTCAATCGCTCGGCATTACTTCTAAAATGCCGACGCCGACCTTCAATCACTCGGCGTTGCCTCTAAAACGCTGACCCCGTATCCAATAACTCGGCATTACTTCTAAAATGCCGACGCCGACCTTCAATCACTCGGCGTTGCCTCTAAAACGCCGATCGCGTGTTCAATCGCTCGGCGTTACTTCTAAAATGCCGATGTCGAACTTCACTTACCCGGCGTTGCCTCTAAAACGCTGATCTCGTGTTCGATTGCTCAATGTCACTTCTAAAATGCTGATGTCAACCTTCAATCGCTCGGCGTTGCTTCTAAAACGCCGATACCGACTACATTATTACTCGGCAGTTACATCTGGAAGCGTCAGTGTGATGCACAAGTTATTCATCTACGACATCAAAAGAATCAGTTCAACAATCAGGGAAAGCGAATCATCGAGAAGGGGCCAACGTCGGTTTTTCATTAAGGGGAAGATAATAAGCTTACAAACCAACTCTTTACGAGTTGGTGCTTCCCTACTACTACTCTACATTACTACTACTACTAAAACTACACTATACTACTCTACATTACTACTACATTATTCTAACTACACTATACTAATATCTAAAAACCAGTGGCGTTTAGCCACTGGCCTTGCTGCTGCCGCCCTTGCCGCTGCGGCCTCTGGTGCTGCCCGTGCTGCTGCCGCCTCTGGTGCTGCCCTTGCCGCCGCTGCCCCCGCCGCTGCCGCTGCCGTCGCCATTGCCGTCGCCACCATCGTCGTCGTCGTCGTCGTCGTCGTCGTCATCCTCGCCCTCGCCGCCGTCCGAGTCCTCCTCGTCCGAGGAGAACTCAGACTCATCCGAGCCCTCGAGCCCGGAGCGCTCGACGGCCCGGATGTACGTCCAGACCTCCGCGGCAATCCCCTGGGAGTCGTCTGAATCATCAGACGACGCCGGGGGAGAGACGGGAGCCGGAGATCCCTCGGACTCGGAGGAGAACTCCTCCTCCGAGTATTCCGAGTCACCGAAATCCTCCGACGGAGGAGTCGGCTCACGCTTACGTTTGTTACCCTTGCCCATGGCGGAAGCAGATAAGAAGGGAGGAGAAGGATGCAGTAAAGAACAGCGAAGAGATGTGAAAAAACCAGAGGAGCAAGGGCGTTATTTATAGAAGGGAAAGGCAACCGCTCACTTCCAACCGCGGTCACTGAACAGTCGCAAAGCATTCAATAAGCACTCTCACCCATCTGAAGACACGTCAGACGGCTAACGCCGTTTCATGCAACACTACACCCATTGGGACTCCAGTCAACAGCGCAAAGGATATGATTACACTAGCCGTCCCATCACATTACTACTCAGAAGCAGCCGGCTAAAACACTCAGCGTACCAAGCCGTCCCTTGCCCACACCCATTGGGGGGACGCCAAGGAATTATCAGTATATTTTTCAAAACGGTCACATCCGTGCAGGGCATGCAGTAAATACCTCAAGACAAAAATGAGATGCCAGTAAGGTTCAGAGGAAAGCCAAATATAGCCAGCAAAGTACAAGATATGACCGACAGAAGCGATGTGAGGACTAGACAGAGAACGTCCATCAAACGTCCAATCAAGTCGCAGAAGCAAATAAATTGCATTACCTAGCAAGATATGGATGGATTGCAAACTCGGCTGCTAAAGACAAAATATATGCTGACCTCTGCAGCAAAATGTTGATGACATAATGCTGACCTCCAAAGCATAATGCAAATAGCTTCATGCCAGTTTTTACAAGCAAAAGGAAGACCTTCGAATGGATTATCCTTAAAAAATCCATTTGAAGGTCGGGGGCTACACCCATTGGGTGCACCTCCGGTGCACCCCATGGACTATCATTCCAAACCGAGATAATGCCGACTTCTAAGGCGTGGGACAAGATTAAAAAGACCAATCCTCAACCAAGATGCAGGAGCGCGAATGGAGATAATTTCTGGTGAAGACCTTCGAGTAGATTATCTTCTAAAAAATCTACTCAAAGGTCGGGGCTACACCCATTGGGTGCACTTTCGGTGCACCCAATGAAGTTCAGAATCCTACAAACCAAAATGCCGACCTCTAAGGCACAAGCACAAAACTAAACTTCGGTCGAACGAGTGATCGGAGCAAAAGAAGACAGCAGGAAGCCATTTTTTGGAACTTGGATCTTTGGGTTGATTACCTCTAAATCAACCCAAAGATCGGGGGCTTGTGGGGGATAGATATCCCCTAGGTCCACTAAAGGAGTAAAAGACCTCGCAAAAGGCCCAAGGGCCCAATAAATCGCAAGGCCACTCCTTCGTGGGCTTGAGGAGAAACGACCAACAAAGCAGAGAAGACGTAAGACCGGATTGATGCAAACCCGGACGACCCACAACATCGAGCGAGTAAATCACAACGGAGACCCGACTTTCCCGCGCTGGAGCCCTCATGCTACGGAGCCATGCGAGGATAAGTCGGCGAAGGTTATGTAGGGATAAACTCGGGAGGTTCACTACCTTTTAGCTACTTGTTGTTATCATATCCACGTGTACTGCCCCACGGTCGAGTATATAAGGCCTAGGGGGCACCCCTTCAGATCGATCGACCCTATCTTACTTAGCCACCTACGTAAACTCTCTGTGCCTTCAACCCAGAGAGCCCTCTTGTAACCACATCCGAATTCTCACCAGGACGTAGGGTATTACGCATCTCTAAGCGGCCCGAACCTGTAAATCTTGTCCACCGTCTCTCGTGCGATCGGCACGAACCATTTTGCTACCGTCGTTGACACCGTCCTACTCCTAGAAAACACCTTGAGGGGCAACCCCGGGTGTGCGGTCGGACCCAAAACACCGACACCGGGAAAATAGTGCAACCATGAGGGGTGGAATGGGGTGCCCTTAGCTGAATAATTAGAGGATCCGGGGTGTAGTTCGCTTCGCCGTCGTGCCGTCAATGGGGCTCGGTGTATGCGGCTCGCTCTGCCAAGGTTGATTTGTCCCTTGGGGAGGAGTGCGGTACATTTAGGAAATCTAACGGGCGGCTATAGCCCCGGGGAATCTTTGTAAAGGCTACGTAGTGAGACCCTGCCTACTCACCTTGGGAGTGTTCAAGGGTCCGTACAACCCGAGGCAAAAAGGGAATCACGGCTCATGGGTAAAGTGTGCAACCTCTGCAGAGTGTTTGAAAAACTGATATATCAGCCATGCTCGCTGTTATGAGCGGCCAAGGGAGCTCCAGTGATTAGTGGTACTTGATCAGAGATGTTCGGATTGCAGGTAGCAATGAGACTGATGGTTCTTGGTTTTGATTTTGGTAATGGTAAGTGGTACTCTTTCCGTTTGGAAAGGAGTACGTTTGGGGTTAATAACGTGGGTTAACTCTAAAACTTGGCTTTCTCTACTAGTAATAATAATCTGACCAACTAAAAGCAACTGCTTGACTTATCCCCACATAAAGCTAGTCCACTACAACCAGACAGGACACTTGCTGAGTATGTTGATGTGTACTCACCCTTGCTCTACACACCAAACCCCCCATCCCCAGGTTGTCAGCATTGCAGCCACTGCTCAGGAGAAGATGAAGCCGTGGAAGAAGACTTCTAGGAGTTCCAAGACTACGATGAGTTCTAGGCGTGGGTTAGCGGCAACCCCCAGTCGGCTGCCTGTGAAGGCCGCGTTTATCTACGTTTCGTTTTCGCACTTGGATTTATTGTAAAGACTATGTGGATGTCTCAGACATATGATGTAATCGACTATTTCCCTTTTAATACTATTTGAGAACTGTGTGATGATGTCCATGTTATGTAACTGCTGTGTACGTGAATTGCTGATCCTGGCACGTACATGGTTCGCATTCGGTTTGCCTTCTAAAACCGGGTGTGACATAAGTGGTATCAAAGCCGTGCTGACTGTAGGACCGCTAACCTAGAGTAGAATGGTCGTTCTAAGGATGTATGGAATAAGCTGTCTCATGGGCTTCTTTGAGGATCAACTCCCGAATGGACTGGACATTGGGGACACACAAACGGTCCTTGAACCATGCCACACCTTCTGCATCTTCCCAAAAATCTTTACCTCTTCCTTCTAGAATCAGTTACCGGATTTCACTGATCTTATCATCATTCTTCTGTGCCTCTTTGATTTCCCGCTCTAAGGTGGGTTCTAACTCAACTGTTACCCCTCGCATGCTGTTCAGAAATCCAAGGCTCAACCTGTCAAACTCTTTGGCCAACTCATAGGGCATCGAATGAGAGACCATCGTATTGACTTGACTTTTTCTGCTTAAAGCATCTGCCACTACGTTCGCTTTGCCTGAATGGTAATGAATTTCCAATTCGTAGTCTTTGATCAATTCTAACCATCTTCGTTGCCTCATATTTAGCTCCGACTGAGTGAATATGTACTTCAGACTCTTGTGGTCTGTGTAAACATCACATTTCTGCCCGTATAGATAGTGCCTCCATGTCTTCAGTGCATGAAACACTGCTGCTAACTCTAGGTCATGGATTGGGTAATTCTTCTCATAAACCTTCAGCTGTCGGGATGAGTAAGCCACAACTCTTCCCTCTTGCATCAATATGCATCCCAAGCCAGTGTAACAAGCGTCTCAATACACCAAGAAGGGCTTGTGCACATTAGGCAAGACTAAGATAGGCGTTGTAGTCAACTTCTCTTTCAATGCTTCAAAGGCTTCTTGGCACTTCTGGGTCCACTTGAACTCCACTTTGTTGGCTAGTTAAGCTGTCATCGATTTCACAATCTTTGAAAACCCTTCAATGAATTGCCGATAATATCCGGCCATTCCAATGAAGCTCTTGATTCCTCGGGCATCTGTTGGCGTTTTCCAGTTTAGAATGTTTGCCACTTTCTTCGGATCCACAGTCAATCCATCTTTGTTTATTATGTGACCCAAGAACAGGACTTCATTGATCCAGAACTTGCACTTACTCAACTCTGCATACAGCTGGTGCTCTCGCAATCTCTGCAATACCATCTTCAAATGATCCACATGCTCCTCCTCACTTTGAGAATATATAAGAATGTCATCAATGAATACCACCACAAACTTGTCAAGATAATCCATGAATACACTGTTCATCAGATTCATGAAGAAGGCTGGTGCATTTGTTAGGCCAAAAGACATAACAGTGAACTCATATAGCCCATACTTGGTAATGAATGTCGTCTTCGGAATGTCTGAAGGTCGAATCCTGAGCTGGTGATAACCTGACCTCAGATCTATCTTGAGAACATGCTGGCTCCTCTCAACTGGTCGAACAGATCTACTATTCTGGGCAAGGGGTACTTGTTTTTTATTGTGACCTCATTCAAAGCTCGATAATCGATGCACATCCTCCTGGCAGGGCCGTTCCTGTGGGGGTGCCCAAGGTGCGGCCGCACCGGGCCCCCAAAATCAGAGGGCCCCCTAAGCACCAGACGCTAGCACTTTTTCCTATTAAACCTATCTATTCTAGACACAAATACGCAATGAGCGATGCGCTATCAATCAGTCTCATTTAGATTGTTAAACTAATGTCTCAATGGCTTATCGAATACTCCGTTCGTTTCAAAATAGTATTTATTTTTGCTATATATTTTTATGTTTATATTCAACTAGATGATGATAAATCCACTAAAGAAGCAAAACGAATTTTATTTTGATATAGACAGAGTATTATTTACTATACACATGATGGTTGCATCGTCAAATAGAAGCTTTTTAAAATTGAAATGTTTTTGTGGACTATTTATGGTCAAACATAACTTAAGAGAGGTTAAATGATTTGACGATTCTATATATCGAAAAAAGTTGTTGTATGAAATTGATCTCAACGATATAAGGGATGACTTCGTATCACAAAATGTTAGAAGATATTTTTAATGATATCAGATGAGAAGTAAGTGTTTTTGGCTATATTTTACATTTGTTATCTTATAAACATCAAAAGGTGCATAATAATTTTTATAAGTTAAATATTCGATATTGTATGTATAATTATATATATTTGTGTGTGGATGGGCCCACCATATCGATTTTCGCACTGGGCCCCTAAAAAATCAGGAACGGCCCTGCCTCCTGGTGCCATCTTTCTTCTCCACGAATAGGATAGGGGTGGCCCAAGACGAGGTGCTTGGCCTGATGTAACCTTTCTCTGACAGCTCATCGATCTGCTTCTTGAGTTCCACCAACTCTGGCCTAGATACCCTATAGGCTCTTTTAGAAATGGGGGTGGTTCCAGAAAGAAGCTCTATGGCAAACTCAACTTTCCGCTCAGGTGGCATACGTGGTAAATCTTTTGGGAACACGTCCGGAAACTCTGACACAACCTTGATAGTCTCGAGTGAATCTGCCTCCTTGCTATCAATAGCCATATGATGACAACCTCCTTTCCTAGGCTCAGGTGAGACTAATTCAGGTACCACTTCTTCTCCTAGTGGGGACACCAACTTAATTATCATCTTATCACAACTGATAATTGCTTGGTACTTATCTAGCCAATTCATCCCTAGGATGACATCTATTCCCTGAGTACCCATTACTATGAGGTTAGTGGGAAACTCTATACCCTTTATTTCCACACTTACATTCAAGCAAATACTATCGGCTCGAACTCTACCACCGGCTGAGTCAATTTGAATGGGTGTTGACATGGTAGTTATTGGAAGATTATGTGCTTCTACCCACGATGCAGTAATAAAAGAATGCGTTGCTCCAGTATCAAATAATACTTCTGCAATATGGGAATCGACTGGAAACATACCTACTATCATGTCTGGTGTTTCCTGAACTGCTTCAGCCTCCAAATGGTTCAGTCTCCCATGGTTGTAGTGCGTCTGGACGCGGTTGCCTGCTCCTAGCTGAGCCACATTCTGCTTCGCTAGGGCACTAGGGCCTGACTGCTGCTGAGCTGCCTTCTTCGGACATTGCATCACCTAATGGCCTTGCTCTCCACAATGGAAACATGCTCTATTTCCACCTTGAACTGGGGCTGCTTGACTGTTCTGGTTGGTTGCTGGGGCGTGGAGGCGAGGTGCCTGCTGATTCTGCCTTTGGAATTGACTTCCCCCTGACTGATTGTTCTGACGATTCTGCTGCTGATGCTAGGGGTACTACCTCTAAAACTGCTGCTGAGGCGGGTGGTGATTCTGCTTGAACTGCTGATGTGAGTTGCCTGAGAGACGGGGGCGATTGCTGCTTCCATGCTGAGGTCCACCAATCTTGCGCTTGCGATCCTCCATATCCTTGCGCTTCTTCTCTGTCATGATTGCTCTGTCGATCAGGTGCTGAAAGGTGGGTAAGGTATGATTCATCAGTTGATAGTGGAGGGGATCGACTAAGCCTCTCTAGAAACGATACTGCCTCTTGGCATTTGTGTTGACATCTTCAGGAGCATAGCGGGACAGTTGCAGAAACTTGTCTCGGTACTCATTGATAGACATGGGCCCTTGCTTGAGCGCCAGAAACTCCTCCTTCTTCACTGTCATCAGACCTGCTGGAACATGATACTGACAGAAACTGTCTCTGAATTCCTCCCAAGTGATAGTGTCGAGGTTGGCGTGGGTGGCGATGTAGGACTCCCACCAAGACTGAGCTGCTCCTCTCAACAAACGGGGACCATACAAAACTTTCTCCCTGTCGTCGCACTGAGCGGTGTGCAACTCCCGCTCCACGGTACGCAACCAATCTTCAGCATCCATGGGGTCAGAAGAGTGAGCGAACACTGGGGGATGACCTCTCATGAATTTAGCATGCTTGTCTCTCGGCATCTGAGGTTGTGGTGGGGGCTGATGCTACTGCCGCTGCATAGCGGCCAGAGTCTGACCAGTGGCTTGGACTGCCTAAGTCTGCATCAAGAACATCTACTCTATCGTCATCGGGGGAGGTGGTGGCAGCTGCTGCCGGGGTGCCTCATCCTGCGGTGCTGCCTGCTCCTGCTGAGCATGCCTTCCTCCTCTATGCCTATTGTCTGACATCTGCAGAATGCAATCACACATCAGAATTGATCTTGTAAACTTGCAGCATAAGAAAATAGTATAGAATCCTTCCACAATACTGAGCAGATAAGCATCTTCACTGACTCCCAACACAGGCAAACACAACTTCTCAGATAGAGGAAAGTACAGTGAAAGGGCTTCCCAACTAGAACCAAAGTGTAGGGGATACCCACACCCTGGCGACAGTCATTACAAAGATCCAAATCCATCATAGCTCATCATGACAAACATAAAAACACAGGATAAGCAAACTACCCTGTCTAACTAAAACTAACTAAGAGTAAGACTAAGGCTAAAGCCATAACTTCTATTTTAAACATTAATTACAAGATCTGACGTTGACGATCTATGGTTCCAAATTTATCCTGGTCCTGCAGTCGGGGTTACAATAAGCATGGTGTCCACGCTGAGGTGAGCGGTACGGATGCTGAGTCCCGATGGGGGTGGGGGAGCCATCCTCCAGGTGACGGCGCTCCGCGCGCTTAGCCCGCAACTGGGCGATCTCAACACGAGCCCTACTCAGCTCATCTAAAGCATGGTCCAGCTCCATGTTTAGCATGGCGAGTAGGTTTACTGTGCTGCTCAACCTAGGGTTGTCCTCACCAACAGGTGAGACAACCATGCCTCCTGTGATGCCAGATGGATGGCGGGGGTAATACCTCAGGTTAAGACCATCGGCCACCCCATCGAGCACTGAGCAGTAGTGCGAAAGCGCACGCCGTGCGACATCTTGCATGGCCGCCTCAGCTGAGTCCCGCTCAGAAATAGAGTAATGCTTTGAGCAGACCTCCGCACCCTGGAGACTGTTCTCCAAACGGCGCACCAAGCAAGTCTCCTCCCCGTGACTGTGCTGGAAGACAACACAGTGATACTCGATAGACCAGGTTCGCTAGTCAAGTGCCTGGTGTAGCAAGGTGTCGAGCGCACGAGTGATGGGTCGAGCAACCCATCCCTCCGGCTCCTGCTCCTCTGAAAGGTCGGTGCTGTGGCTCGAGCTACTGTGGTCACCTTCGTCGTCGGGGTCTCCTCCAGCAGCTACTCTAGCGACCAGGATGCCCAGTGGTGGTGCAGGGGGCGCCTCCAGCGGGGGCACAGGAGAGCAGCTCTTCACATACTCTACCTCCTGCTGAAGCGAGGGAGAAGAGCCATGCTGCTCCAACTCTTATCGCCGATGCTCCTGCTCCTCGTGTAGGTGGTGCTGCATCCTCTCCAAATGGCTAGACTGATCAGTCACCGGACGGCGAAGCGGACGCTTCGCGAGACGAGAAGGCAAGAAAGGAATGACTGACTTCCGTGCAGTGTGTGGCTAAGACGAGCCATCTACAAAAGACACCGTAAGAATAAGAGTGAGAACATAGCTAATATGACCACCAAGTAAACCATAAAAAATTAGGAATTAGGATAAAACAAATTTTTCAGCAACGTATAATATATATAGTAGAACATAGATTTGGTCGATATGAGCAACTTTTGAAGGGATACCAAAGTCAAGGTGATAATAGGGGTCTATAATCCTTATAACGACCATTCTACTCTAGGTTAGCGGTCCTAGAGTCAGCACGGCTTTGATGCCTGTCACACCCGGGCTTTAAGGGACAAAGTCGGGTGCATCTCATACATGCGCCAAGAATAGAGATAAATATCACAATAACATCAGAGTATTTATTACATAGTGGAAGTCTTATTAAAAAATAAAAGATAAATATAAAACGAACTAAGGATCATCCTTGGCGCAAAAGTCAACTAGGGAAACGCCACCTAGATCAGATCAAACTCCTCGCTTTGTGGCTCCTCCTAAACCACCTGTTCTTCTCCTGTGGGGGGTGTGAGACAGCAAGGGTGAGCTGACACATGATCATAGCTCAACAAGTTGTGGGGAAACCAGTGGCATGAACTCACCAAAGGTGGGAGTTCATGTGATGTGTAAGGCTAATCAACAACAGGGGTTAAAGTTGAGCATTGATTTTAAGTAGTTGGTCAAAATTTTATTAGCAGTTACTAGATGTAAGTAAATACCAAACCTTAAATAAAGTAAAAGAACAAAATTAATAAATAATCCCATGAAATGCAAATGACAAATTGAATTTAAGTTCCATAAATTAATCATGCAAGAGTCCTGAGCTGCTCATGACCGCGAGCACGGCTAGTATACCAGTTTTACACTCTGCAGAGGTTGTACCCTATACCCACAAGTCATGTTACCCATCTGCCAAGGGATTGTGACTCCCATACACCTATACCAAGGAAGCGAGGCAGGGCAACACTACGAGGCCTTTACAAAGTTTAGCTTCCAAAAACCCGGTACAGTTTATGGGAAGAGCACTTGCAAGAATCCCCCGTCTGACCGCCATCGCAGCAAAATCAACCCGAGAACCTCCTTGCATGAAACTCCTCTACTGCCCTTGCCCCTTTCGGGTAAAGTAGTCTTCCACTAGCTTTCCTAATTAGTCAGCCAAGGGCGTCCCATTAAACCCTTATGGTGGCACGTGTTTCTCAAGTTAAGCTCCATGTTCCAATTAACATTAATGATCTTGACATGAACATAAATAGAATAACAAAATAACTGGAACATGGATATAATGAAATATTATCCCAAAAACCATGTAAAGCAATAGCAAAACTACCCATGTGATTCAGGGATAATAAGGTAAAGAGATAAACAGTCTAGGGTGACCTATCGGGTCCCATCAAAATTAAACCTATGCATGGATAATGACATTAAAGAGCATTATTGGCTAATAAAAGTAGTCAAGGGCATAACTTGCCTTCAATGAGCTCCTGCTCAGCTACTTCTATATGCTGGTCACCAGGATCGTCGGTCACAGGTTCTTCTACTCGCCACAATACAAACAAGCACAGTGTATAGAGAAAATTAACATCACACCAAACATGTAAACAAAATACATAATAATAATCTACACATTAAAATAAAATCATAGGAACAGGAATCATAATTTTTGGAGTTGTAGATTTTAAATTATGTATTTCCAAAGGTTTTATGTGCTTAAAATAGGATTAAGTGAGAGATTATTTTTCTTATTGTTTTCATGACAAAACAAAGACTCTAAGTGCTAGAGAATAAAATTACAAAATTTTAGAAACTGGAATGGGTTAATTTGGACTAAAAATGTATTTTCTATGATTTAATCAAGTTCTAGTAATTATTTTCATATTAAAAATCCATTTTCCAATTTATTTATTCAATTTACAACAGCACTGGACTGGGCCTCATTTCCTGGAAAATTCAGGGGCTAACTCGCAAGATCGCAAAGACTCAGTGAATAGTCATACATGGACGGCAGGTTCTAATCTCTAATTCCAGAGGGGCTCCCTTGTAAGATGCGCGGCCGAAGCGGTATCGCGCGCGATCAACCATCGGATTAGAACTGAATGCCCCAGATTTAAAAATCTCTACCTGAACCTCGCCTGTCCGATCAGAATCGAAAGGCCCTAATCTAACTCCTCAAATGGGGTATCCCAGATCAAATCTCCACCGCGCATCTAAAAATTGACGGCGGAATGCGTCATGCCCTACCCTGGTCGCGACGGCTCAACACCCCGGTGGTGCCCTCGCCGGTGTACTCACTCCCGGCGATCCCTTGTTCCAACCAGAACGCGCCTAGGATCCCAAGAACGCTGAGATAAATGCGAGCTCAATTGCACGGTTCATAGTGATGATCGCCGCCGAGATGATTCTGGTCGCTATGTAGGGCGGAACAGCGGCACTACGTCGACAACGGCGAGCAAATGGCGGATACCCGAGTCACGCGATTGCCCGCAGAGGGTATGCGCATAACACCGGGACCCTGGCAATTTGCTCCAGCTGGTCCCAGGGCTTCCCGACGTCGAGAAAGTGGAGGGTAGCGATGGCTTCCCGTTTACCTCCGTCGTTCCCCCAAATTAGGTCTGCGCCGCGGACATGGAGATGAGAAGGAGAGGGAGATAGGGTTGGGTTGTGATGACCCGGTACTTAAGTACACCCGAGCCGGCCTACGCGCACGAACGAGCTACCCCGAGGTCGCCGCCGAGTAATCCGCGTCGCGCCGGTCGTGCAAGAGATGCGGCCGAAACCGTTGGGGAGAAAGCTAACATGTGGGGGCCACCGGCCAGAGAGCGCGCGCGTGAGTGAGTGGCAAGCGGGGCCCGTGTGTCAGGCGGACCTTGGAGCTGGCGCGCGCGGTCAGATGCGGTATGCGGACACGGGGGCAGAGCAAGGTGGGGCCGAAATACCACCTGGCGGCCCATTAGGTGTCTTTATTCTTTTTATTTTATTTTCCTTCCCTTTTGATTCATTTTCTTTTCATTTGAATCTCTAATTTGAATTTGAGTCTTGTTATGAGATTCACCTTTGAATCCAATGTATAAACTCAAATTTGTGTAAGCATGATATATATATATATATATATATATATATATATATTATACTTATTTTTTCACCTAGTGATTCTCTTCTTCTCTTTTTCTACATTCTTGAATTTTTTCCTTTAAACTCCACTTTAGACTTTTAACATATTTCTTTCTAGGTTATTTTTATATTGTCTCAAATAATGCACACCAAATCAAATCCCAACATGATGCATGTATTATTTTTGGGTGTCTTTTGTCATTTATTTGTTTAATTGTGGTGTTCACATGAAATGATAAACATAGATAACACATATAGGTATAAAGTAGTATAATATCTCTTTTTAGACTTTTCTTACAAAGTGGGTATTACAAATCCTACCCCCCTTAACAAGAATCTCGTCCTCGAGATTTAGGAAGGACTAGGGAAAAGATGTGGAAAATCTATGCGAAGCTCTTCTTCTCTTTCCCATGTTGCTTCATCTTCTCCATGGTGACTCCATTGTACTTTGCACATCTTTATCACTTTATTTCTTGTAACTTGAGTCAATGTATCAAGAATCTTGATAGGATACTCCATGTAAGTCAAATCACCCTGAACATTGAGCTCTTCCATTAGTAATTGTTCCTCAGGGACATGGAGACACTTCTTAAGTTGAGACACGTGGAACACATTATGCACATCCGATAGATTAGCAGGTAGCTCGAGTTGGTATGCCATCTCCCCAACTCGCCTAAAGATCATGAATGGTCCAATAAAACGAGGGGACAATTTGCCCTTGAGTTTGAATCTCCTCATTCCACGAAGTGGTGACACCTTGAGGTACACATAATCTCCTTCCTCAAATTCCAGTGGTCTCCTTCTATTATCAGCATAGCTCTTTTAGCGGGTTTGAGCTACCCTCAAATTCTCCTGAATTATATGGACTTGTTTTTCTGCCTCTTGAATCAATTCAGGCCCAAAGAACTGTCTTTCTCCAGTCTGATCCCAATATAGAGGAGTCCTGCACTTCCTCCCATATAAAGCTTCGAATGGTGACATCTTCAGACTGGCCTGATAGCTATTATTATATGAGAACTCAGCATATGGTAGACTTGTCGGCGTTTCGAGACAGGGGGTCCCAAAGCCGACGAGTGAGTGTGCTGCGTGCCCCAGCCCAGATGGGTCGAGCGCGTGGGCGAGCGCGAAGGGGGGAGAGGCGAGGTGGCCGGAGTCGAGCGTGAGAGAGGTGGAAGTCCCGCGGCCTTCGTGTTCATCCCGCGCCCAGGTCGGGTGCGCTTGCAGTAGGGGGGTTACAAGCGTCCACGCGGGTGAGGGAAGCGAGCGGCCCCAAGAGAGCGCCTGTCCCGTCCTTGGTCCCGCGCGGCCAACCTTCTCTAAGAAGGCCCTGGTCCTCCCTTTTATAGTCGTAAGGAGAGGATCCAGGTGTACAATGGGGGGTGTAGCAGAGTGCTACGTGTCTAGCAGAGAGAGAGCTAGCGCCCTAGGTACATGCCAATGTGGCAGCCGGAGAGGTCTGGGCACCTTGCTGGCGTGATGTCGTGGCTGTCGGAGGTGCGACGGAGCCTGGCGGAGGGACAGCTGTTGGAGCAGTCGAGTCCTTGCTGACGTCGCCCTGCTTCCGTAAGAGAGCTGGGGGCCGCTGTCGTCACAGAGCTTGTGGAGCGCCATCATTGCCCATCCGGCGGAGCTGGCCGGATGGGACGCCGGTCTTGTTCTCCGTGACCCGAGTCGATTCGGGGCAGGACGATGATGACGCTTCCTGTTGTCGTGGCCGGTCTGTGCCCTAGGCGGGGTGACGTGGGGGCTCCTCCGAAGCCGGGGTTGAGTCTGTCTTCTGTTGCCGAGGCCGAGTCCGAGCCCTGGGGTCGGGCGAGGCGGAGGTCGTTTGGCCGAGGCCAGGGCGGAGTCCGAGCCCTGGGGTCGGGCGAGGCGGAGTTTCGTCGTCTTCCGGGTCTTAGCCCGAGTCCGAGCCCTGGGGTCGGGCGGAGCGGAGTTCGCCATCTTCCGGGTCTTAGCCTGAGTCCGAGCCCTGGGGTCGGGCGGAGCGGAGTTCGCCGTCTTCCGGGTCTTAGCCCGAGTCCGAGCCCTGGTGTCGGGCGGAGCGGAGTTCGCCGTCTTCCGGGTCTTAGCCCGAGTCCGAGCCCTGGGGTCGGGCGGAGCGGAGTTCGCCGTCTTCCGGGTCTTAGCCCGAGTCCGAGCCCTAGGGTCGGGCGGAGCGGAGTTCGCCGTGGCGCCTTTGGCAAGGCCTGACTGTCTGTCTGACTCACTCTTTGCGTTAAATGCTCCTGCAACTCGGTCAGTCGGTGTGGCGATTTAGTCAGGGTTGCTTCTGAGCGAAGCCAAGGCCTCGGGCGAGCCGGTGATGTGTCCGCCGTAAAAAGGGGGGCCTCGGGCGAGACGGAAGTCTCTCGAGGTCGGCTGCCCTTGGCCGAGGCTAGGCTCGGGTGAAGCGTGATCGAGTCACTCGTGTGGACTGATCCCTGACTTAATCGTACCCATCAGGCCTTTGCAGCTTTATGCTGATGGGGGTTACCAGCTGAGAATTAGGCGTCTTGAGGGTACCCCTAATTATGGTCCCCGACAGTAGCCCCCGAGCCTCGAAGGGAGTGTTAGCACTCGCTTGGAGGCTTTCGCCGCACTTTTTTGCAAGGGGACCAGCCTTTCTCGGTTGCATTTTGTTCCGGTGGGTGCGCGCGAGCGCACCCGCCGGGTGTAGCCCCCGAGGCCTCGGAGGAGTGGTTACACTCCTTCGAGGTCTTAATACCTTGCGTAATGCTTCGGCTGGTCTGGTCGTTCCCTCATGCGAACTGGCTGTAGCCCGGGTGCACGGTCGGGGCCCAAGCTCTCGGGCTGGTATGTTGACGCTGTCAACGGTTTGGCCGGAGCCGGTTTTTGCGAGAGCAGCCCCCGAGCCTCTGCACAGGGCGAGAGGACGATCAGGGACAGACTCGACTTTTTACATACGCCCCTACGTCGCCTTTCCGCAAGGAGGAGGGGGGGAGTGCGCCATGTTACCCTCGATGGGCACCGAACATGGTGTCTCCGGTGAGCTGCAAGCGGGTAATCCGAGTGGGCGTCCGTGCCCCGTTCGTTGGGGGTCGGCTAGGGGCCCAGAGGCACGCCCAAAAGTACCTGCGGGTGATTTGCCGGACCCGGTCCCCTGGCGACGGGGTCCGAGGGCTCGATGCCTCCCTCCGATGGGATTCCGTTACAAGATCGTTCCCGCTGGTCTCGGAAATGTCCTAGGGTACCTCGGGAGCGCAGCCCGAGCCTCGGTTATGTATCGAACGTACCCCTGGTCATCCCTCGCTCGGTGTCTGAGGCGACTGTGAACCCTTCGGGGGCCAGCCTTCGAACCCCTGATCAGTAATGGGCGCGGAGCCCGAGTAGCCTGAGGCGGCCATGGAGCCCTTCGGGGGGCTGGCCTTCGAACCCCTGACCAGTAGTGGGTGTCGGGCCCACGCGATCTGAGGCGACTGTTGAACCCTTTGGAGGGCCAGTCTTCGAACCCCTGATCAGTAGGGGGGCTCGGAGCCCGGTTCCTTCGCGGAAAAGGATCCTTTTCGGGGTATCCCCCTTTCCCGGTCCCTGTTGCAAGAGATAGAGAAAGAGGAAAAAGGAAAAGGAAACGAAATCGAACGACGTGGCGTACCTCTTTTTGACGCGGTTATTATGGCGAAGGTGAAGCGCCGCGCGCTTCTCCCGCCAGAGGCGCCGCGTGTCCCGCCGCGGAGTTAATGCGGCGGGGCGAGTGGTTGGCGAGGCGGTCGTTGCGCGTGCGCGATTCGTTCGAGGAACGGGTCACGGGCGCACCGTCTTCACGCCGTGGGAGGAGGCTCTCTTGCTGCCCCAGGATGAGACGTGAGCCTGGCTGACGACGTGACTGCTGCGCCCGCCCGCCTGCCACCGCCATCACTGCTGGCCCACTTTCGGTCGCTTTGACCAACGCGCCAGGCTAGCGCTGCTGGGTCGCCTCGAGTCACGGCATAGGCTCCGCAACCGAAGAGGCGCGACGGTGGCACAAGTGGCGGTGCGGTTGCTTGCATGCAGCAACTGGCGCGCCGGTTGCTTGACGCGTGGGCCTGGGCTTCCAAGCTGGCGTGTCAGAAGTCAGAGAAGCGCGTTCACCTGGCGCGGTTGCATGCCGTCTGCATGGCTGCCCGCCCCTTCCGCCCGTTGGTCTGGGCAAAAGTGGGGGGTCGCTTGTAACCGCTGGACAGTCGTGCGCACCACGCGCGGCGGTTTGGCTTCTTCTGCCCTAAGCTGGTTTGCATGACATGCGGGACCCAGCCCCCGAGTCGCAGGGGAGGGCCTTGGAGCGTGTTGGAGAAGACTCAGCCCGCGGCGTCTGGGGGCGCACGTAGGGAGAGTTGCCTTTAAAAGGAGGGAGACTCCTTTCGGAAGGCAACCATGTCTTCTTCCTCCCTTATGCGTCGTGTCTTTCCATCTTCCAAGCCCCCGGATGGGGGATATCCGCCGCCTTTCCGCCTCCTCGTTGGAGGAGCGCAACCCCATGGGAGTTGGTACCTCTCAGCCATCGTTCGGCTTCAAGGATTTTCATCATGCAGCCCGGCTGCTCCCCTCCATCGGCGGTCACCCGAGATGGTGACCTCCGGCTTGATGGTGGGGGAAAGCGAGCCGGGCTGCGGCCTCTGCCCCTCCCTCAGCCTCAAGGATTTTCATCACCAGGGCTGGGGAGGGGAGTGCGCCGAGTTGAGGTCGGCCCCCGTGTGGGCGGCGGCCCGCTCCTTCGCTAAGTGATGGGGGGAGGAGCGGTTGTTGTTCGTGGCGCTGGCAACTGCAGCGTGCCCGGTCTTCAAACGCGAGTGGCTTCGGAGCCGCTCGCGGCGCCGGCGTCCGCCACGGCAGCTGGAAGAGGTTCTTCCGCCGGTACGATAGCCGGGGCCGGCCACGGACTGACCTCCAACTCTACGGCCTTCTGTCCGTCCTTGCCTCACGAGTTTTGTCGTGGGCGGGGGCCTCCTGGCAGCAGCATCCGCCCTAGGGTCAGTGCTGTCGCTGTTCGACCCCCCGGAGCAGAAGTCGTCGTCGTCGCCGCTGCTGGAGCAGGTGACGGCGCACCGTTCGTCGGCCTTCCGTTGCTCCGCAGGCCTTCCCCCTCGGAGTGGGGTTGTTCGTACCTGCGGAGGGGGAACCGGAGTTCCGTTCATAATGGCACTTCGAATGCCAGTGTGTTTGTTCATTGCGGCTGTCAGGGCCTGAACATGTATGTAATTTCGGCACGGAGCCGTGTTTTTTCCTCATTCTCGAGCACTAAGTCTCGCCTGTTGGTTATCTGAACCGCTTTACCGAGCATGAGTCGCCCCGTGTCAAGGTGACGAGTGAGGTATCCGTATCCCGGAGGCGTAGGAATCCCTCGGCCCGTTCGGCCTTGTTGTCTGGGGCTCCTCTAGCTTAGTCAAAGAGACCCCTCGGCTGCCCTTCGATGAGCCGAGGCTAGGGGTAGCGATATCAGTATGAACAGAGGCGGAGTTGGCTCGAGAATGGGAACCTGGTTGGCCGAAGCCTAGTCGTGTTGTCCGTCAGCGGAGCCGACGCCAAAGTCGATCCGCCGAGGCCTCGGGTCGGGCTGGCGCCCTTGGAAGCCGGTTGGCCGAGTCCCCAGGGGTAACCGGCCGAGCCGCCTGCTCGGGCCGGATTCCCGGAGGGGTCCCTGGACCGCGCCGCCGTCCGAGGCTGGGTCGGACATGGCTGAAGACGCCGTCGATGCCGAGGGTGCCGTCGCCTCCCTTCAGCGTGAAGACCCGAGCCTGCAGGATCAGATCGTCTTGTAGCGTGTGCCTTCTGCGGCCGCCGAGGCCAGAAAACACACCCTCGCCGTGCTTGCGAAGCTGCGTCTTTTTTCCTCTTGTTTCGAGCATCTGGACTCTGTCGGTAACAGGGATGTTTGTGTGAGCGAGAGTTGCTTCTCGCGGAAGGGACGAGTGAGGTATCCGTATCCCAGAGGCGTGGGAATCCCTCGGCTCGGTCGGCCTTGCCGCTTACGCGTACTTTCACCCGTTCATGAGGCCCTATCCCCGACTTAGTCGAGAAAGCTTGAAGGACTGCTTCGGCAGGAGAGCTTCCGAACGTGAAGACTTGTTCGGTCCATGGAGTCGCTTTATCCGAGCGCGAGTTACTTATCGCAGAAGGTGATGAGTGAGGTATCCGTATCCCGGAGGCGTAGGAGTCCCTCGGCTCGGTCAGCCTTGGCTGCTTACGTGTACCCCGTCGTTTCCAGGATCCGCTTTCCGAAGTAGTCAAGAAGCACGAAAGTAATCCTGCTAGAAAGAGATCCTTTTTCGAGGAAAAATTCGACGCAGAGGGGGTCTCTCCCCTTTTAGCCCCCGAGGGAGGGTCGGGCTTTGCCGGGGCTAGGCCGACCCTTCCTTGACGACTAAACTTTGCGTAGGTGCGAGGTATATGAACAACTTGGAAACATCTTAAGGGTAGAAGCGACGTAGCTGTTTGATGTTCCAGCCGTTGCCGTAGACCTCGCCTTGATTGTTGGCCAGCTTGTATGTTCCAGGCTTCAGAACTTTGGCGATGACGAATGGCCCTTCCCAGGGGGGCGTGAGCTTGTGCCTCCCTCGGGCGTCTTGCCGCAGCCGAAGCACTAAATCGCCCACCTGGAGGTCTCGGGACCGGACCCCTCGGGCGTGGTAGCGTCGCAGGGACTGCTGGTACCGCGCCGAGTGTAGTAAGGCCCTGTCCCGAGCCTCCTCCAGCTGGTCCAGCGATTCTTCTCGGCTAGCTTGGTTGCTTTGATCGGTGTAGGCCCTCGTCCTCGGGGAGCCGTATTCCAGGTCAGTGGGCAAGATAGCTTCAGCCGCGTAGACCAGGAAAAACGGCGTGAAATCCGTGGCGCGACTCGGCGTCGTCCTTAGGCTCCAGACCACCGAGGGGAGTTCCTTCATCCACCGCTTGCCGAACTTGTTGAGGTCGTTGTAGATCCGAGGCTTGAGCCCTTGTAGAATCATGCCGTTGGCACACTCTACTTGCCCATTCGACATGGGATGAGCCACGGCGGCCCAGTCCACCCGGATATGGTGATCCTCGCAAAAATCCAAGAATTTTTTGCCGGTGAACTGGGTGCCATTGTCGGTGATGATGGAGTTTGGGACCCCGAAGCGATGGATGATGTTGGTGAAGAACGCCACCGCCTGCTCGGACCTGATGCTGTTCAGAGGTCGGACCTCGATCCACTTGGAGAATTTGTCGATGGCGACCAGCAGGTGCGTGTAGCCCCCGGGCGCCTTCTGCAAGGGACCGACGAGGTCCAGACCCCATACGGCGAAGGGCCAGGTGATGGGTATCGTCTGCAGAGCCTGAGCGGGCAGGTGGGTCTGCTTCGCATAGAATTGGCACCCTTCGCAGGTGCGGACAATTCTAGTGGCGTCAGCTACCGCCGTTGGCCAGTAGAAGCCTTGCCGGAAAGCATTCCCGACAAGGGCTCGGGGCGCCGCGTGGTGGCCGCAAGCCCCCGAGTGTATTTCTTGCAGCAGTTCCCGACCTTCGGCGATGGAGATGCATCGCTGGAGGATGCCCGAGGGGCTGCGATGGTAGAGCTCCTCTTCATCGCCCAGCAAGACGAACGACTTGGCGCGTCGCGCTACCCGCCGAGCCTCGACTTGGTCGGGGGGTAGCTCTCCTCGACGGAGATATTGCAGGTACGGGGCCTGCCAATCTCGATCAGGCGTGGCCCCGCTCTGCTCTTCCTCGACGTCCAGTGCCTCACCCTCGGGGGCCAATGGTACCTCGGGCTGAGCCGAGGGTGCCTCGGGCCGAGCTGAGGGCGCCTCGGCTTGAGCCGAGGGTGCCTCGGGCTCGGGCACGTCGTCGATCTTGACAGAGGGTCGATGCAGATCCCGGGAGAAGACGTTCGGGGGGACCGTCGTTCGCCCCGAGGCTATTTTAGCCAGCTCGTCTGCGGTTTCGTTGTAGCGCCGAGCGATGTGGTTGAGCTCGAGCCCGAAGAACTTGTCTTCCAGGCGCCGAACCTCGTCGCAGTAGGCCTCCATCTTCGAGTCGCGGCAGTGGGAGTTCTTCATGACTTGGTCAATGACGAGCTGCGAATCACCACGGGCGTCGAGGCGTCTGACCCCTAGCTCGATGGCGATCCGCAACCCGTTGACCAGAGCTTCGTACTCGACCACATTGTTGGACGCCGGGAAATGGAGGCGCAGCACATAGCGCAGGTGCTTTTCAAGGGGCGAGATGAAGAGCAGGCCCGCGCCAGCTCCTGTCTTCATCAGCGACCCGTCGAAAAACATGGTCCAGAGCTCCGGTTGGATCGGAGTCGTCGGCAACTGGGTGTCAACCCATTCGGCCACGAAGTCCGCCAACACCTGGGACTTGATGGCCTTCCAAGGGGCGAACGAGATCGTTTCGCCCATGGTTTCCACCACCCACTTTGCGATCCTGCCCGAGGCCTCTCGGCACTGGATGATCTCCCCCAGGGGGAAGGATGACACCACAGTTACCGGATGAGACTCGAAGTAGTGTCGCAGCTTCCGCCTTGCCAGGATCACAGCATATAGCAGCTTTTGAACTTGTGGGTAGCGGATCTTGGTCTCGAACAGCACTTCGCTGATGAAGTAGACCGGCCTCTGAACGGGCAATGCATGCCCTTCCTCTTGCCTCTCGACCACAATCGCGGCGCTAACCACCTGTGTGGTCGCGGCGACGTAGACCAAGAGGGCTTCTCCATCCGCCGGGGGCACCAAGACAGGCGCCTTCGTAAGGAGCGCCTTCAGGTTGCCGAGGGCTTCCTCGGCCTCAGGGGTCCAAGCGAAACACTCGGCCCTCCTTAAGAGGCGGTACAGAGGCAGACCTCTTTCGCCGAGGCGTGAGATGAAGCGGCTCAGGGCCGCGAGGCATCCCATGACCCTCTGTAAACCTTTTAAGTCCTTGATGGGCCCCATGCTGGTGATGGCCGCGATCTTCTCCGGGTTGGCTTCAATGCCTCGCTCGGAGACGATGAACCCTAGGAGCATGCCTCGGGGCACCCCGAAGACACACTTCTCAGGATTGAGCTTGACTCCTTTCGCCTTGAGACATCGGAATGTCACTTCAAGGTCGGAGAGGAGGTCGGAAGCCTTCCTTGTCTTGACTACGATGTCATCGACGTAGGCCTCGGCTGTGCGACCGATGTGTTCGCCGAACACATGGTTCATGCACCGCTGGTACGTCGCGCCCGCATTCCTCAAACCGAACGGCATGGTGACATAGCAGTACATGCCGAACGGCGTGATGAAAGAAGTCGCGAGCTGGTCGGACTCTTTCATCCGGATCTGGTGATACCCTGAGTAGGCATCGAGGAAGGACAGGGTTTCGCACCCAGCGGTGGAATCCACGATTTGATCGATGCGGGGCAGAGGGTAGGGAACCTTCGGACATGCTTTGTTGAGACCAGTGTAGTCTACACACATCTGCCATTTCCCCCCTTTCTTCCTCACAAGCACAGGGTTGGCGAGCCATTCGGGATGGAATACCTCTTTGATGAACCCTGCTGCCATTAGCTTGTGGATCTCTTCGCCAATCACTCTGCGCTTCTCCTCGTCGAATCGGCGCAGAGACTGCCTGACGGGTCGGGCTCCGGCCCGAATATCCAGCGAGTGCTCGGCGACATCCCTCGGTATGCCGGGCATGTCCGAGGGACTCCACGCAAAGACATCGGCGTTTGCGCGGAGAAAGTCGACGAGCACTGCTTCCTATTTGGGGTCGAGCCCGGAACCGATCCGGACCTGCTTGGTGGTGTCGCCACTGGGGTCAAGAGGGACGGCCTTAACCGTCTCTGCTGGCTCAAAGTTGCCGGCATGGCGCTTCACGTCTGGCACCTCCTTGGAGAGGTTCTCCAGGTCGGCGATGAGGGCCTCGGACTCGGCGAGGGCCTCGGCGTACTCCACGCACTCCACGTCGCATTCGAACGCGTGTTTGTACGTGGGGCTGACGGTGATGACCCCGTTGGGGCCCGGCATCTTGAGCTTTAGGTAGGTGTAGTTGGGGACGGCCATGAACTTCGCGTAACATGGCCTCCCTAGTACGGCGTGGTAGGTTCCTCGGAACCCGACCACCTCGAACGTCAGGGTCTCCCTTCGGAAGTTGGAGGGCGTCCCGAAACAGACGGGGAGGTCGAGTCGCCCGAGGGGCTGGACACGCTTCCCAGGGATGATCCCGTGGAAGGGCGCAGTGCCTGCTCGGACGGAGGACAGATCGATGCGCAGGAGCTTGAGGGTCTCGGCGTAGATGATGTTGAGGCAGCTGCCCCCATCCATCAGGACCTTGGTGAGCCTGACATTGCCGACAACGGGGTCGACGACGAGCGGGTATTTCCCGGGGCTCGGCACATGGTCGGGGTGGTCGGCCTGGTCGAAGGTGATGGGCTTGTCGGACCAGTCTAGGTAGACTGGCGCCGCCACCTTCACCGAGCAGACCTCCCGGTGCTCTTGCTTGCGATGCCGAGCCGAGGCATTCGCCGCATGCCCTCCATAGATCATGAAGCAGTCGCGGACCTCGGGGAACTCTCCTGCTTGGTGATCTTCGTTCTTGTCGTCGTCGCGGGCCCTGCCGCCCTCGGCGGGTGGCCCGGCCCTGTGGAAGTGACGCCGAAGCATAATGCACTCCTCGAGGGTGTGCTTGACGGGCCCCTGATGGTAGGGGCACGGCTCCTTAAGCATCTTGTCGAAGAGGTTTGCACCTCCAGGGGGCTTCCGAGGGTTCTTGTACTCGGCGGCGGCGACAAGGTCCGCGTCAGCGGCGTCGCGTTTCGATTGCGACTTCTTCTTGCCTTTCTTCTTGGCGCCGCGCGGAGTAGACGCCTCGGGAGCCTCTTCCGATGGGCGGCCCTGGGGCTGCTTGTCCTTTCGGAAGATAGCCTCGACCGCCTCCTGGCCAGAGGCGAACTTGGTGGCGATGTCCATCAGCTCGCTCGCCCTGGTGGGGGTCTTGCGACCCAGCTTGCTCACCAGGTCGCGGCAAGTGGTGCCGGCGAGGAACGCACCGATGACATCCGAGTCGGTGATGTTGGGCAGCTCGGTGCGCTGCTTCGAGAATCGCCGGATGTAGTCCCGGAGCGACTCCCCCGGCTGTTGCCGGCAGCTTCGAAGGTCCCAGGAATTCCCGGGGCGCACGTACGTGCCCTGGAAATTCCCAGCGAAGGCTTGGACCAAGTCGTCCCAGTTGGAGATCTGCCCCGGAGGCAGGTGCTCCAACCAGGCGCGAGCAGTGTCGGAGAGGAACAGGGGGAGGTTACGGATGATGAGGTTGTCGTCGTCCGTCCCACCCAGTTGGCAGGCAAGGCGGTAGTCCGCGAGCCACAGTTCCGGTCTCGTTTCCCCTGAGTACTTCGTGATAGTAGTCGGGGGTCGGAACCGGGTCGGGAATGGCGCCCGTCAGATGGCCCGACTGAAGGCCTGCGGACCGGGTGGTTCGGGCGAGGGGCTCCGATCCTCCCCGCTGTCGTAGCGCCCCCCACGCCTGGGGTGGTAGCCTCGGCGCACCCTTTCGTCGAGGTGGGCCCGACGGTCGCGTCGATGGTGCTCGTTGCCGAGGTGGCCCGAGGCCGCAGGCGCGGTGTTGCGCGTGCGCCCGGTGTAGACCGAGGCTTCCCGCATGAATCGGGAAGTCGCGGCATGAGGTTCCGAGGGATATTCTTGCCTTCGGGAGGCCGTGCTCTCGGCCCGTCGGGCCGCAGCGCCTTCCAGGAGATTCTTGAGCTCTCCCTAGATTCGCCGACCCTCGGTGGTTGATGGCTCCGGCATCACGCGGAGGAGCATCGCTGCGGCTGCCAGGTTCTGACCAACCCCGCTGGATGCGGGCGGCGGCCTGACCCTGACATCGTTGGCGACGCGGTGGTGGAGACCTTGGGGCAGGTGACGTATTTCTCCGGCAAGGGGTTGGTCCGCCCATACCTGCCCGACGTCCCGACGGATCGGCTCAAGCGCTCCTGTTCCCTCGTTGAGCCTGGTCTGCGCCTCGCGGACTTGCTCGAGTTGTGGGTCGTAACCCCCCGCCGGAGCGGGGACCACAGCTAGCTCCCGTGGGATGTCGGCGCGAGGCACCGGCCTAGGAAGATCACCGTCCTCCGGCATGCCGAGACGGTTGCCTTCGGGGGGATCCCCTAGCTCGATGTGGAAACATTCGCGGCTTGGGCCGCAGCTCTCGTCGCCAAGGCTGCGGCTTCCGTCGGAACCGTCGGATAGGCAGTAGTCACATGCGGTCATAAAGTCCCGCATGGCACTGGGGTTGCCAAGTCCGGAGAAATCCCAACAGACGCCGGGGTCGTCATCTTCCTCGGACCCAGAGGGCCCGTAGGTCGAGACGTCCGTCAGCCGGTCCCAAGGTGACCGTATACGAAACCCCAGTGGGGTTGCACTCGCCTCAATGAGAGCGCCCGCCAAAGCGAGGTCGTTTGGCGGGTTGAGGCCGAGTCGAAATGACGTAAGATGGGAGTTAGTCGGTACCTTTTGGTCGACGAGGAGCGACGTAGTCGCATCGGGGACTGGTTGCACCGTCATCTCAGGTACGAGGGCGACGTCCTGCAGGCTTTCCGCGAGCGCACCGGCGTCGTCTTCTTGCTCGGGGTCAGCGTGTCGCGGGGGGACGGCGCTTGCCTTCGTCTTGAACGCGAGGTCGACGTCCGGCGTGCCTTCCGGCGGGGCGTCGGGGGCGTCGATTCGCTCGACGGCCAACGAAGCGCGGCCTCCCGCTTGGCTTTGATGGCCCCGCCTCCTCCTCCGCTGGCGGGGGAGAGAACGGAGCGAGCTCGAATGTTGTTCTTCCACCACGCGGGGAAGGTGTCGTCGATTCCGCCGCCGGCGAGCGGGTTGTCGGCCGCCATCGTCGTTGTCGCGCGGCGGTGGAAGAAGTATCATGTCGTAGCTGCCGTCGAAGGACATGAACTCAAGAGTCCCGAAACGAAGCACCGCCCCGGGCCGGAGAGGTTGCTGGAGATTGCCCATCTGGAGCTTGACGGGGAGCTGTTCGTCAGCACGCAGCAGGCCCCTACCTGGCGCGCCAACTGTCGGCGTTTCGAGACAGGGGGGTCCCAAAGCCGACGAGTGAGTGTGCTGCGTGCCCCAGCCCAGATGGGTCGAGCGCGTGGGCGAGCGCGAAGGAGGGAGAGGCGAGGTGGCTGGAGTCGAGCGTGAGAGAGGTGGAAGTCCCGCGGCCTTCGTGTTCGTCCCGCGCCCAGGTCGGGTGCGCTTGCAGTAGGGGGGTTACAAGCGTCCACGCGGGTGAGGGAAGCGAGCGGCCCCAAGAGAGCGCCTGTCCCGTCCTTGGTCCCGCGCGGCCAACCTTCTCTAAGAAGGCCCTGGTCCTCCCTTTTATAGTCGTAAGGAGAGGATCCAGGTGTACAATGGGGGGTGTAGCAGAGTGCTACGTGTCTAGCGGAGAGAGAGCTAGCGCCCTAGGTACATGCCAATGTGGCAGCCGGAGAGGTCTGGGCACCTTGCTGGCGTGATGTCGTGGCTGTCGGAGGTGCGACGGAGCCTGGCGGAGGGACAGCTGTTGGAGCGGTCGAGTCCTTGCTGACGTCGCCCTGCTTCCGTAAGAGAGCTGGGGGCCGCCGTCGTCACAGAGCTTGTGGAGCGCCATCATTGCCCATCCGGCGGAGCTGGCCGGATGGGACGCCGGTCTTGTTCTCCGTGACCCGAGTCGATTCGGGGCAGGACGATGATGACGCTTCCTGTTGACGTGGCCGGTCTGTGCCCTAGGCGGGGTGACGTGGGGGCTCCTCCGAAGCCGGGGTTGAGTCTGTCTTCTGTTGCCGAGGCCGAGTCCGAGCCCTGGGGTCGGGCGAGGTGGAGGTCGTTTGGCCGAGGCCAGGGCGGAGTCCGAGCCCTGGGGTCGGGCGAGGCGGAGTTTCGTCGTCTTCCGGGTCTTAGCCCGAGTCCGAGCCCTGGGGTCGGGCGGAGCGGAGTTCGCCGTCTTCCGGGTCTTAGCCCGAGTCCGAGCCCTGGGGTCGGGCGGAGCGGAGTTCGCCGTCTTCCGGGTCTTAGCCCGAGTCCGAGCCCTGGGGTCGGGCGGAGCGGAGTTCGCCGTCTTCCGGGTCTTAGCCCGAGTCCGAGCCCTGGGGTCGGGCGGAGCGGAGTTCGCCGTGGCGCCTTTGGCAAGGCCTGACTGTCTGTCTGACTCACTCTTTGCGTTAAATGCTCCTGCAACTCGGTCAGTCGGTGTGGCGATTTAGTCAGGGTTGCTTCTGAGCGAAGCCAAGGCCTCGGGCGAGCCGATGATGTGTCCGCCGTAAAAAGGGGGGCCTCGGGCGAGACGGAAGTCTCTCGAGGTCGGCTGCCCTTGGCCGAGGCTAGGCTCGGGTGAAGCGTGATCGAGTCACTCGTGTGGACTGATCCCTGACTTAATCGTACCCATCAGGCCTTTGCAGCTTTATGCTGATGGGGGTTACCAGCTGAGAATTAGGCGTCTTGAGGGTACCCCTAATTATGGTCCCCGACAAGACTTTTATCCCAACTTCCTCCATGCTGAAGGGCACAAGCTCTCAACATATCTTCCAATACTTGATTAGTCCTTTCAGTCTGTCCATCAGTCTGAGGGTGATAGGCTGTACTAAAGTTCAACTTTGTATTCATATTCTCATGAAAGCTTCTCTAGAATCTTGAGGTAAACTGTGAACCTCGATCAGACACGATCTTCTTTGGTACTCCATGCAAACACACAATCCGAGCCATATATAACTCTGCTAGCTGAGAACCTTTATAAGTAGTCTTGACAGGAATGAAGTGAGCCACTTTAGTCACTCTATCCACAATCACCCATATCGCATCATATCCTTTCTAGGTGCGAGGCAATCGAGTAATGAAATCCATACCAATCTCTTCCCACTTCCACTCGGGTATCTTCAGCGGGTGCAATAGTCCAACTGGCCTCTGGTGTTCAGCCTTAACTCTTTGACACACATCGCACATAGCCACATGTGCAGCCACATCTTTCTTCAATCCATACCACCAATATTTCTGCTTCAAATCCTGATACATCTTGGTACTACTAGGATGAATAGAATAATCCGAATCATGGGCCTCCTTCAATATAGTCTCGCGAAGGCTTTCAATATCAGGTACACACATCCTGCCCTTGAACCATACGGTGCCTTGCTCATCCTCCGTGAATTCCGGACCTCGACCTTCAGTAATCAGATCCTTAATCTCTTGTATTTTAGCATCACCAATCTGACCTTTGCGAATTTCTTGTTCCAAGGTAGGTTCCACATCTACATAATGTATCTCTAATCTCTTATCTTGTGATGACTATCAATTTCATGTTACCTTTCTCATATATCCTACATACCATGGGCATGTAAACTTACAATCTGAATGTGTTACAAATGGTCAACTCCAGGTTAGATTTTGGTGGCAAGAATAGTGAGAACCTCCCACCACTACCATCAGTTACAATGGAATAGTTATTGATGATGCAGTTCAACTCATGTAGAAAATGGCTTAGAATATTGAAAACTACCAAACAACCAGAATGGTCATGCACCACCCCATGTCTGAGATAGGATGGGTGAAATTCTAAGAGGACACTTGCCTACTTTCACCCATACAACTAATCTCTTTAAGCTAATGATTGGTTGCATATGATTGAGAGGCAAATTGAGATTGCATAGTGCAATGATAAAGAAAAAGTGTTGCATGCATCTAGTCAACTCCAAGAGGTCGCTTTGGAATTGTGGGAATCATTCTACTTTGGTCTCCCAAAGGTCAACCAAATCATGTGCCAAGAGTTCCATAATGCTTTCTACTCACGGCATATACTAGATGGGATGATGTAAATGAAGAGAAAGGAATTCCAGAACCTAGAATAGGGAAACATGTGAGTGGGTGAGTACCATGATAAGTTCACCCAGTCATCACGATATGCACCAATGGAGGTAGAGAATAATGCCAAGAAGTAAGATTTGTTCATGGAGGGCCTAAATGATTGTCTCCAATGCTAGCTTCTCTCCCACAACTTCTCTAACTTCCATCTTCTAGTTGACAAGGTCACAGTCATTGAAAAAAAAATGTAGAGATACGGAAAGAAAAAGTAAAAGTTTCAAGGTTAGTACTCCAAGAGAAACAAATGTTTCTACGCCAGTTTTCAATAGGCACACCCCCATCAATGCTACCATGAATCATCCAGTTAGGTTAATTGTAACTAGTTCCCACCGCGGGTACAACAACAACAGTAGAAACAATACAAGAGATTAGTGTAGCATATACAACAAGTCAATGTCCATTTGAAGGGTAATGTTCCTAATGCTCCACTAAAAGAATGGCACATCAAGGACACCCACAATGGTCAATGATAACAAATGCTTCAATTGTGATCAGCCAGGACACTATTTGAATACATGTCCTAAGGAACTGGCACAAAATGTTTGTTGGGGGCCTTCGTCTTCCGAAGGTCCTCAAAAACATGATTTAACAATGTTTCTGGAGTATAATACATGAACAGGTACCTTCGGACTCGGATCGGAACAACAATGTGAAGAAGCACAAAGAATACGAAGGTTGGCGCAGAGCCGAAGCTGTGTGCAGGGGACCTTCGGCATGATAGCAAAAAGGGGAAGCGACTTAAAAGGGAAAAGGCTATTTAGACCTCGATGGATTACTATAGAGTCATTAGCAAATGTAAAGGGCATGAGTGTAAATTTACATGGGCTGCGTCCCGTGCCTATAAATAGATGAACAGTGTTCCCGTACTGTTCACGCTGGCATTTGCTTTTGCGTCACGTTTGTACCCTTACCTTCATTCAAGCCGAAGGTACATTTGTAACTTGATATCATTTCTATTTTTTCATGATAATAAAATAGGAATGAGTTAATAATAATTTATAATTATTCATGTGTCTTTTACATTTCATATGATTCTCTTTTCATTATCATATGCTGCACTGATGAAGGTATGTCCTTCGCAACCTTCGTCCAAAGATCATTATATCCTAAGGGAAATAATGCCTCGAAGGACGAAGATCATTAGTGCTTAACATTTTTTGTGTTTCCTTGTTCTTAACTCATAGCATTTGAGAACAAGTCCCCAACATTGGCACCCACCTCCAGCGAATCCTTTACAACCACCTTTGGCAAGCACTGACCTCCGTCATGCCACCGAAGAAAGCTTCAGCAACAGGGGTTGCCGCTCTGTAGCCACTGGACCCAAACCAGGAGACCCTTTCTCTTCGAGAGGCCCGAAGCCAGAAGAGGAAGCCCACTAGTCCAACACCCCAGGAGGACGAGTTGGACCAAGAAATCAGAAATATGGAGATACTTCATCAACAAGTACAAAGGCAGAAGGAGAAGATGGCTTGGTTGGCCGATCTTCAAAGGCAGATTGACGAAACCACTGAAGAAGTACGCCACCTTGCTTAAGATGAACAAGAACGAAGGCCTCAACACAGGGAGCTTCATCAAGAAGGCTTGTTTCACGATGATGGATGGTGTGATGATTTTAATCATGGTACCTTTACTTTTGATGATGCTTCTCCCTTGGCAGTAGAACTATAGGCTATCCCATGGCCTCCATCATACAAGCCACCTCAGCTCCCCATGTATGATGGACATTCAGATCCAAAGCAGTTTTTGATGAGTTATGAAGCAACCATATCCTCATACGGAGGCAATGCAGCTGTCATGGCCAAGTCCTCCGTCATGGCAGTCAAGAATGTGGCTCAAACGTGGTATTCTTCTCTTCGGCCAGGAACTATCACTTCATGGCAGAAGCTCAAGGACATGCTGGTGACAAGTTTCCAGGGCTTTCAGACGAAACCAGTCATGGCTCAGGCTCTGTTTCAATGCACGCAAGATCATGAGGAGTACCTCTAGGCATACGTCCGAAGGTTCTTGCGTCTGAGAGCACAAGCGCCTACAGTGCCCAATGAAATTGTCATTGAGGCCATGATCAAGGGGCTTTGTCCAGGACCTACTGCCCAATATTTTGCTAGAAAGCCTCCATAGACTTTGGAGAAGATGCTTCAAAAGATGGACGAATACATCCATGCTGACAATGACTTTCATCAAAGAAGGGAAGAAGCCTACAGGTTCTCTGAGATGACCAGGGGCTTCGGAGGGAGAATCCACCCAAGGCATGTCAGGTCAATCCACTCCACTAAGAGTGACGACAGAGGAAGTCAACAACAGAGGCCACAATATTCCTCGCAAGCTTCGGGGCAGCAACAAAGCTATCTTCGGCCACCAGCCCCAAGAGGCAGAGGCGCCAGGGGCTTTGAAGGAAGGTTTGGGGGATCAACCTAGGAAAATTTATTGCTTATTCTGTGGTTAGGACAAGGGCCATACTACAAGGATGTGCCATGTCACCATTCAGAAACAAAAGGAAATAGTAGAAGCCGCAGCTCAGCAGAACCAGCCGAAGCAAGTCATGCACACTGCTTCGTATCACTCACCCTACATACCAGAGTATGTCGGTAACCATCCTGCAGCTTCTGTTGCTTCGGCTAGCCAGCCACAGGCATCTTGGCCTCAACCTCCACCTCCGCCACCACTACAACCTACATATCCATGGGGTCAGCAGCCAGAAGGGAGCCAACAAACTCACCAACAGCGAGATTTAAGGGAGGAGTCCGAAGCTCGCACAGTCAACAGTACTGTGCCAGAATCGAAGCATATCTATTAAGAGATATCCTACCCCTAAAACAATTTTTGCATTCATTGTCATTTTCTTTCTTACTAAGGAACAATTATTGAAAACCTAGTCTTCTTGTCGTTTTCGATTCCTTGTAATAGTTTTGTTTTTGCCATAGTGAAAATATATCTTCTCCACAGACTTACAGAGTCCAAAAAGTCTCCGAAGCACAAAAAGTCGTTCCTAAGAGAACGCGTGGCTAAAAATTACATCACAAGTATCTCCGAAGCTATAAAAAGTCGTTCTACGGAACGCAGCATAAGTTTGCTGAAGCTACAAAAAGTCGTTTCTAAGGGAGCGCAGTGTAAGTTTTCTGCTCAAAAGTCGTTCCAAAGGGAATGCAGAGCCAAATACCGCCGAAATATAAGGCGAAGCGCGAAAAGTCAACGCGAATACCGCCGAAATAGAAGGCGAAGAAGTTCAAAAGACGTTCCTAAGGGAATGCAGAACTTACAGCAAAAAGTCAGCGCTGATACACCGAAAAATAAGCGGTGAAGCCGAAAAATAAACGGCAAAGAGATTGTGTATTTCAATATGGGGATGTGAGTGTGTGTCTTCGACACAAAGTATCATTTTGCATAGCATAACATCATCACATCATTTCGCATAACATAACATTATACATCATATTGCATCAATGGCACAAGAAGGGGATACAATGTTGACCTTCGGAGAATGCTTCGAAAAAGTGAAATTGTGCTAAGGCACAAAATAAGTTTTGAAGAAATACAGCTTTATCAGCTCTGAAGTGGAGGAAAAAGTCTATTGTTGACGAAGCATCAGTGTTATGGCGACGCTTGGAGCATTTTTTATGAAGCACTCTGATATCGAGGAAGAAAGTCTATTACTGACGAAGCATTAATGTTTCTTCGACGATTGGAGGATTTTTCATGAAGCATAAAAACTCTTCTTTACGAAGCATGAAAAGAAGGGAAGGTGTTTTTTCGCCGAAGGCTCAAAAACGGTATGTACATAAAAGTTTCATGCATCACAAAGAAATGAATTACAAAGTCATTTATACATTACATTAAAAACCCATGAGCACCAAATATTACAAGCATAGTCTAGCAAATGTTACATTAATATTTTGGCAATATTTTTACAATATATATTCTTCTTCTTTCAAAACTTTGTCTGCAGCTTCGGTCAGCAGTTGAGTAACGACTTCGTCCATAATGGTTTCAGCCATGCTAATAATTTCTGCTGATCCCTTTGCCTCTGGGTCGACCAATGACTCGAAGGGCTCTGGGGGAGGCGATAGTTCAGCTGTGGTAGAAAATGTAAATCAGTTCGAAGTCATAAAAATAAACAATAAAGTTAAAAGCTATTAAGCAAAACCTATCCGCCTTTCGAGTTCCGCAGCTTTTTCAGCTGCCTTCGTTGCTTCCCTAACATCATGAGTATCTTTATCGCTCTTCTTTATTATTTCGTGGGCCATCCCTCGGCTGCCATTTTCCCAGATGTCAGTGAAGAATTTTCCACCAACTAAGCTTGCTTCGGTCGAGGGGTCCTTCGTATCGTCAACCGATAAAGTAGCTTCGGCTTGGGCCAAAGCTTTCACATGATCGCAACCTGACTTCTCCAAAATAGATGCAATTCCCCTCACGCCAGAGAAGGCATAGACGTCCCCACGGTCACTCAAAATCTCCTCAAAGGCTTCAGCCTCGCTGCTGATCCATTCAATTGGGCCTTCGGGATCGCCCCGTACGAAGTTGTCTTCACTTGAATATGCGCCAACGTTGGCGAAGCTAGTTTTTATCTTTTTCACATATTCTACAGATTTTTCATAACATCTTTCTTTTGAGGAGCAAAGTTCTACAACTGTTTTTCCCAATAATTTTTCCAGTAATCACTGGCATCTCGGTCAGCTTCAGCAATAGCACATTTCAATTTGGCTTCGGCCAATTGCTTTTGAAGGTTTTCGATCTTGTTCCTTTGGATTTCAGATTGGGTCTTGTAGCTAGCTTCATCCCCCTTTACCTTATCCACCAGAGTAAGTAGAATTTTATCTTTTTCCAAAGCTTCGTTCCTCAGCTTAATAACCTCTGTTCGAAGGTTGTTGAGAGCAATAGTGCAACTCTCGTCTTCGGCATTCTTCTGCGCCCTTAAGGCGTTGCTAAGTATTAAACCCTATATGAAAAGAATTAGTATAAGAGCAAAAAAAATAATTCAGAATTCGTAAACTTCCAAATATACAATTTTCGTACCTTCAGACTGTTATATGCGAGGCTATCTGCAAGATCGTCCTTCGTCATGGCGCAGAGGCCAGCTTCAAGCTTCGGGAACCCCATACTTCTGGTCATCTCCCGGCAGACAGATAATTCTTTGTTGTCTGGGAGGCAGTATAAGAAGTCATCTTCATCTGTGCCATTAAACACTAAGGCCCCTTTCGGATACTTCAGTTCTCGGCCATAGTGTTTAGCTTCAAAAATCTCTTCTTCAGATAATCTTTTTCCCGAAGCGTGTCGTATAATATAATCAAGAACTTCGGAAGACGCTTTGGGAGTAGGAGTGGCAGCTTTTTCAGGCAGAATTTGTTCTACAGCTTCTTTTTCCGCTGCCTTTTCTCTGGTTTCCAAGGATTTCTCTTTGGCGGGCTCTGAAGACCCAGCTTCGATCTCGGCTTGGCTTTTTGTAGCTTCGGCTTCGGTCAGCTTTGTCTCAGTCTGTGCTTTTGAAGCCTCGACAGTTTTCCCTGGAGTAGAGCTTGAAGTTTTTATCGTCTCCAACACATCTAGTACACTGGCCATCCTTTTCCTCTTGGGGGTCGCTGTAAGACCTTTTTGTGCCTTCGGCACTGTCACTTCTGCTGAAGGGCTTAGAACGTCTAATATTTTTGTTCACTCGACTCCTATCTCTTCAATATTATCGGCCTTCGGCTTAGCTAATTTGGCTGAAGATGCCTTCGGCATTGCAGCCGGCTCTTCAATCCTCTGCATAAGCACATGTTCTTTGGCTTCAGTAGCTGAAGAGGTTTCACCGCTAAATTTAGGCACTGTGGCCGGTTCAATATAGCGCGGTCGGTGAGTAAGAACCTTCACCTTTTTCCTCTTCGACGCGGGCTCGCTTGGAGCAGCTGAAGCGGCATCCTTCCCAGAAGTTGCACCCTTTCTCTTCTGCCCCCGTGGCGGGTAGCGGTAGTCAGGGTACATAAATCCAATAGCATCAAAAACTCTATTTAGCCTCTTCTTTTTTTGGCTCCCGAAGGCCGCAGATAGTGCGTTATCTTCAGACTTGGAGTAGGCTCCAAGTAATTCATCACTAGTGTTTTCCACACACTTCAGCCAGTCATCGTCTGGTTCGATAAATTGGTCTCTAAACCTGAAGGTATATTTCAATCAAACCAAACCACCTTCATTAGGGTTGCTGATGGTCTCTTTTGGCATCTCCCAGTTGTCTATCAGTGGCCATATCCTGTAGGTCACGTGCTCTTGGACTAAGTCCCTTGTCCCAATAAATGTGCAGACTATGTTGAAGGCCCTTTGGCATGCTTCGGCTACCTCATCAATCTTTACCTTCGGCTTTCAGAGGCCGAAGCGCGACCAGATGGGCCGCATGATGATTTCTTTAATATCTTCTCTTGTTTTTAAATCATTCTTCACGTAAAACCACTCCTCCATCCAGGCTCCAGGCCATCTCTTCCGAAAGGTTGGTACTGGGTAGCTTGAGCCAGAACGAGCAACGAAGTTGTAGCAACCAAAATTGTTATGGTACTGTTCTTTACCCTAGGGTTTTGTTTCATAGCACAATTCATGCATACTGCAAAAGCATTTTGCACTTGGCTCCAAACCTTGACTCCTCATGGCTCAAACGAAGATCCCCATTCTGATAATTGCTTCGCGAGTAATCTGGTGAAGGAAAATCTCATATATCTTTAAAACTTCAACCACAAAACTGCTTAAGGGGAACCGAAGTCCAGCTTTGAAGAAGCTTTGGTAGATTACGACTTCATTTTCTTCAGGAACAGGAACAGTCCTGTCTCCGTTGTCAGCCCTCACAATAGATATATCTCGAAAATACCTTCCTCTCATGTTATCAAGATGACTCTGTCTGATAGTCGATTTCCCGAAGACTGCGTGACTTGGTCGCTAGGGCCGACCTTCAGAGTCTTCGCCCCCACTTTCCGCATCATAACTGTCGTTGTCATCGGTATCTTCAGATAAGCCCTCTAGAATCTCTTTTGTAATCTTTTCTGTATTTGTCTTTGCAATTGACTCAATGAATCCAACTGTCTTTTCCTCAAGAAGCTTCTTCTCTTCGGTTAGCTTCGTTTCAGCAACTGTCTTCTTGTCTTGGGACATCTTCTCTTCGGAAATGGTAAAAATGTGTTCTTAAAGCCGAAGCTTAGAAAATCTAAAAAACCAAGCAAGCGTTGGTAGGCAAGAGCTAAGAAATTGAGCAAACAAAACAGGTGGCAAGTAGCATAGCAAATGTGCTCGGGGTGAGTTCTTATTTATATGCCCAGCGCGCTCCAAGTTGGAGGGCCCCGCCTGTCATTTTACTGTTGCTATTCTAGCAAAGGGAAGGTGTTTTTTCGGACCTTCGGCTTAGGGCCTTCGTCCATATCGCAATCTGAATTCGTTATTCTAACAAATTAACCTTGCGAGGGGCTACCATTGGGGGCCTTCGTCTTCCGAAGGTCCTCAAAAACATGATTTAACAATGTTTCTGGAGTATAATACATGAACAGGTACCTTCGGACTCGGATCGGAACCACAATATGAAGAAGCACAAAGAATACGAAGGTTGGCGCAGAGCCGAAGCTGTGCGCAGGGGACCTTCGGCATGATAGCAGAAAGGGGAACCGACTTAAAAGGGAAAAGGCTATTTAGACCTCGATGGATTACTATAGAGTCATTAGCAAATGTAAAGGGCATGAGTATAATTTTACATGGGCTGCGTCCCGTGCCTATAAATAGAGGAACAGTGTCCCCGTACTGTTCACGCTGACTTGGCATTTGCTTTTGCGTCATGTTTGTACCCTTACCTTCTTTCAAGCCGAAGGTACATTTATAACTTGATATCATTTCTATTTTTTCATGATAATAAAATAAGAATGAGTTAATAATAATATATAATTATTCATATGTCTTTTACATTTCATATGATTCTCTTTTCATTATCATATGCTGCACTGATGAAGGTATGTCCTTCGCAACCTTCGTCCAAAGATCATTATATCCTAAGGGAAATAATGCCTCGAAGGACGAAGATCATTAGTGTTTTTTGAGGATGCATTTTTTGTATTGCCTTGTTCTTAACTCATAGCATTTGAGAACAAGTCCCCAACAATGTTCAAGGAAAATAAGGGGCAACAAAAGTTCATCCAAGGTAGGGTGAATCATGTGACTATTGAGGATGCACAAGAAACACTAGAAGTGATGCTTTCTATGTTTTCATCTAACTCAAGCCCTGCTATAGTTTTACTTGATTGAGGTACACATTCCTTATTGCTTGTTCCTTTGTCAAGAGGCATAATATATGCAAGTGTTCTATGAAAAATCTATGATAGTTAGCTCACCAAGAGAAAATACACAAGCTACCCTTAGATGTCATATAGTGAATATCTTTTTAAGGGGGCAGAGTTTACTACTAGTCCTATGCTTTTTAAATCATCTAGAATTGCTATAATTTTGGGTATGGATTGGCTAAAACAAATACATGTCCGTTATATAATGTGAAAGTAAATCAATTTGGTGGATGACCCTATCAGGGCAACAAATCAAGGTAGAAGTTACTATGCTAGCCAAACATTATTATTCAATTAATAAATTGAATAGTACATTTGTAGAGGATATGTGATAATAAGGGAATATACTGACATCTTTTCCAACGAGTTACCAAGTATGCCACCAGAACAAGACATTGAGTTTATGGTTTGAGATCTTACCTAGAACTGTACCCATAGCTAAGAGACCATACTGAAAAGGATTGAATGACTTAGCAGAACTCAAAGTGTTATTGCTCCCCATGGTGGTTTCTTTGGTTCTAGTGGCAGCGATTCATAATCTGAGCAGCCCCAAGAGCAATAGTTGCAGTGACATGAGTGGAATCATCTTTGGTGCAATCCCATTCTCTCAAAACAAGAGAAACAATTGAGGATGGATGGACATGAGATTCCAACAAGAGTAGTGCTTCGCTTTCTAGCAACACATTCCAGTCCCTTCTACCCCCTTTCTACCATCTATTAGTGCCCCACCCACTATAACTAAATTTCATGCACCTTGGATGATAATTCATGGTAAGCAACCAAGGCTACCAATTGATTACAAGGAATCGGCTCTGGTTATCAAAGCATGTCAACTTAAGAATTCATTTGAGTTCGAGAAGGACATACCATTATATGACAAATTTTGGAGTCGGTTCTAGTGTGACTTCTACCTCTGTTTGTTTATGGGTAGCAAGTAAATCATCCTCTTTTTATTGAGTTGCAATACAATAATTGCTCCACCTAATTTTGGTGAGATATTTGAGGATGACGGTGATGACACTAAGGTTGTCACTACTACTGATCTCACACATGATGATGATGAGACTCTTGTTGCCTGTATGCATCATACTTTCTATGGTAAGAACATTGATCTGCCTTATGATGATGATGGTGATACACTAGTGAAGGACGATGGTGTTATCATGGTAGAAGATGATGAAGGTGATCACAATGATGAAGATGGCGATGATGGCTTCAATGCTAATGACAAGTTATCTTTCATGCAACCTTCTTGTTCCTTTTTGGTGCTTGGTGCCAAAGGGGAGAACATTAGGATTATTTATCTCATCTTTTATTATCTTATAGAGTACACATTATCTATCTAAGTAGGCATGTAATCTCAAATTTAATCTTGTGGTGATGTGTGTGATGGACATGGAACACTTTGTATGTTTGATAGATGATTATATGACATGTTAAATGTTTAATTATCTATTTAGATTGTGGTGGTGTGTGTTAATTCTTGTTGATGTATGTTCTTTTGAGTTGGCCATGTGTTTGGAATTCTTATTCTTGGAATCGTGGATAATTATTTGTTTATTGTTGGTGATATCATATGTTATACTACATCAAACTCTTATATATGCTTGCTCACTCACTTGTTAGACACCTCACAAATTCCAAGATATAGGGGAGCTTCTAAAACTATTGTGTACATGAAGAACTTTACTAAGTCTCAAATTGAATTCAAAACCAAAAGGACACATTAAGGGGAGCTTCTAATATAAGTTGGGGTTTAAAAGTTTAAGTTCTTTCAATCTTTTATGTAAGCCTAAACTGGTTGTCACCAATCACCAAAAGGGGAGACTAAAATTCCATTGGTCCCATAAATGGGTTTTAGTGTATTAATGACATGCAATTTAGGTTCTAAAAAGTTCTATGTGACATGACTATAGTTGTTAAACACAAATGGAGATTAGATGAAACAAATGAGGGCCCTCAAAACTATTTTAAATTCAGAGGCTTCAAACTCAAAGCATGAAGACCTTTTATATTTCAATTTGAGCATAGATAAGCGATACTATTAAGAAGGGTGCAACTCTCACTATAGATGGTGCTCGAGTGCTCAGTAACAAAGCTAAAAATGAACTAAAGCACTACGCTATATAGACTTATTTAAGTGTGTGGAAGTATGCCATGTCAAAAGTTCTAGATCCTTTAGAAGTTCTAACCCGCGGTGTACTCCTAGGATAGGTAAGTCACCTTTTTATCGCTGCAAACTCAGAAGTTTCAACCCCATATCAGAAGCTCTGATCCACACAAACTCTCTCTTATGTGGTTCTTTAGGCTTAGAATTTTGGCAAGCATGAAGGTTATAGGCCTCAAAAGTTATGAGGTTTCCCAAAAGCTCCTCTGCATTAACTATAACAATTGAGGGTGAGTATAAATATTGTCTCCTCTCTCTTTCCAACCGTTACCTAGGCATTACTTTGACCAACCTCTGTCCTGACATTATCTAGAGCATTCAAGTCTCCTCCCTCTTTCCCCTTTTGCTCCCAAAACTTAGATCTAGAACAAGGGTGAGAAAGAGTGGGAGATTAGGAAACCAAGCTTCATCTTCTTTATTGAGCACTTGAGTTCTTCATCTAGTTAGTGTGGTTAGCATTTATTATTCTTGGGAGGGACTCCGTCCTTTGTGGTCACTTCTATAACGGGGACGTAGGCACTCCTTAGTGGTGCGGCTAAACCTTGAGTTAAATACTTGTGTCTCATGTGCTCTATAATTTACATGTTTGTTATTTCATTTCTGCTTTATTCTTGAAAGCTTGTTTGACCTTGTGGCTAGGGTTTCAACCTGAGATCTATCAATTGGAGAAGGTTCTTTGCAAAAGGGGATACCAATCTCTTCAAAAACATCTAAAGAAGTGAGGTAATTCATAGATATGGTTTTTATATTAATTTAGACTCTGTTTTAATAGTTTACTCGTTGATCAAAACTCCGAACTACCACTCGAAAGTTCCAGCCCGAACTCGAAACTTCTGACCTTGTTACTAATCTACTGTTCTTAATTGTTGTTTAGAATTTTTAGATATACATATTTATCCCCTCTAGACATTATTGATCCTTTTAGTTATTTCATGGTACTTTGGAAAATTTGATGTTTCTGTAAGTTCCATGAAGGCCAAATCACCAAGGAAATCGTTTATAAGGCTTAGCTGCCATGGAAATTGAGTTTTATTTCGTTGTATCCTGAACAGGTTTTGCATGACATTTGGCTGCAAAGGATTATTTTTCTTTCTAGGTTAGGGTTTTGCTGGGTAGTTTAGGATGGCCAAGGTGAATACTTGCTTATTGCAGTTTGCTAAGTTGTGGTTCGATTGGATATGTCATGGTAGAAGCCTTTATAAATCAATATATATAATATTTATTGTGTCCATGTTCTCTCATGATATTTTTATTTATATATGGTTTAATGCCAGCATTTTCATACCACTAAGGGCTAGTTTGGGAATCTCATTTTTCCAATGTATTTTCATTTCCCAAGTGAAATTAGTTTATTTTCCCTTGGCAAAATAGGAATCCCATGCAGAAATTATGTTGCCAAACTAGTCCTAATAATGTTGTTACAGCCTACTGTTACCTACTATATATATATAGGTTGCACTTTCGTTTCTGGCGGTCGTTGTGGGCCTGTGGTAGCTCTCCCCACAGTTGTTGCTATAGCACCACTATATAGTAGCCTGCTATTTAAAACAAATGGTTAGACCTATGTTTAGTTAAATGTTGTATAGTATAGTATGATAATATTCTGAAATGTTGTTGTTGTTATTGTTCTGGGGCATTAAAGCTAAAGCAAAAGTTTAAAGGTTGTTCATGGCTCATGTCATGAGTCAACCAAATGCAACGGATAATATGCAGATATATATTGCCGGATCATGACACACCATGATGGCATTAGGTCCTGCACTCCAGCTTATTAGCTACTAAGCTTCCCAAAGCAATGGGTCCTTATCGGGCTCTTGGATGGGCACATCCTGCAGAGAGGTACCAGGAAGCAGCACAGAAGAACAAATCAGCAGTTTGGTGCATATGAATATGGAGTGAATGTGTTCCTAAGGAGAAACAAAGCAAAAACAAGAAAGGTAGGAGCAAACCTGATAGGAACGCCATCCACATAAATGCCACCGGACCCAAGAGCAGCAATAGCACCATAAACCTGTAATTAAAACACATGTAGGAAATATGTGCAAACAGTTAATCAATCTTACATATATGCACATAGAGAAAGTAATCAAAATAATGTCTCAGGAATAAAATCATGTATTTTAATGGGTCGAAAGATGTTTAATGACTTATAATTAATTAAACAGTTGGTGTGGATCGGATAAAATCGGTTAATCTCATATTTAATGACCATAAACAATTTTATTAGGATACATACATATAATCATAGCATACCCGCACACCAAATGTGAGCACAAGAGCATATAAAATAAATTGAGTAAAGAATACAGACAGAAACTCATAAGTCAAGTAGGTTATATACCTCAACAAACTCAATGAAAGCTATATTGGTGGAGCGCTCTTTATTATCCAGAAGCCTAACGCGACACACCTGAGATACATATTGAAATAAAGATTGTAAATAATTCATATGTATAATCCTCGAAGATAAACACACAAAGGGTACATGGCATTTGCAGAATTAACAAATGAAGTAACGATAATTTGCTAGATTGTTGTGCCTTGCCAAAGTACGCCTCACAAAAGGATCTCAAATTACTACTTGTGACCTGTAAAAGTTAACAAGAAGTAAGTATTAAACAGAAGAAATAAAGAAAAAAAATGGGAATATCGTCCACCCTAATTTAGGTGAAACTAACATTGAAAATTCAGTTTACATACATTTTTGCTGATATTGGTGCAATATATAGTCCTCAAGCACGTCTCCCACTCAGCTTCAGACTATACATGCATACAGAAGAGTAAAACAAGTAATATATACATAAAGTTCTTTACGGTGTAAATTGAAGCTTGGCAAGAAAACCTTATGAGGAGTAACCTGAGGAAGGAACTTGGGGTTAATAGGGCAGATTGCAGTCCTTGAGCGTGAAACGCTCAAAGGGGATACGCTAATAATATATCCATCAAGATCCAACGAAGCAATTGCTTCATCTGAAACGTTTGGAAACATTGTGACTTCCAGATTCTTGCTTTATTATAAATAAATTTAATTTGCGCTAAACAAAGATCAATTATTTTTATGAACACCAAATTATGACAAATTTTGAGTCAGAAATAGGTAACTAACCCTCGTGTTGAAGCTCAACAAATCCAAACCTGAGACCATCATCAGATGTGGGATCTCCACAAATGCGGCAATCCACCACCTGTTGGCACACATATACAATATTGTGTCATCAGAAGGAAAAAGCCTTCGTACTCCCTTTTCTCAAAATATAATTCTTTCTAGCCCTTTTCTTACATCCACGTTCGAATAAATGATAATAAATATATACATACATATAAACTACGTTCATAGATTAATTAATGAACATAAGTTTAGTCTAAGATGAATTATGTTTTAGGACGAAGGAAGTACTATACTTCTATGTGGTGAATAATAATACTGATTCTGTATTAATTCTATAATAGATGAGACGCAAGTTGTGGATTACATAACAAAATAATTTTATATGAAACATTTGCAGAATTCTATAATATATGGAGCATATGCATTTCCCGCCCTTTCCCATCATCCTAGATATAGTTTAAGCTAACATGACCATATAAATAAACACACTCATACATGCATAACACATCATGAAATAATATAAAAAGGATTCATCTCTAATTAATGTGTCTCATCTGATCCAGTCCTTGCTCATTACACATTTATGGAGGCAAATATCAGCTTCTCATCAATATGGCCATATATACTGTCCTATCCTATATAATGGCTATGCCCTCTTTCGGATTGTTCACTTTTGGTTTTGCAAAGTTTGAGTTAAATCAAATTGTGCTCAAAATGTGTCCATGTGACAAAAGTGCTTTAAATACATGCATTTGTAATTCATATATTTCTATTGGTAAGGCCAGCTCCATCCGTGCCCCCCACACCGCCCTCCACCCAAATATCGTGTACTATGGTGGAGCAGTAGCTCCAATGGCTTCTCCTAATCATCCCCCCATATGGAGAGAGAGAAATCTCCCCCTAATATATACGAGGGGCACTATTCACTCCATATACATTAATTATGCCATTTTTTGCGATATTAATCATATTTAAGCTTTATAACATGATAACAATGTATATTATGGTATTACAAATACACTATAATTTTTAAAAATCTCTAAAACTGATTTAAAATGTTAAATAACCGAATTATAGTGTATAGGGAGAGCTGAATAGAGAGAATGTTTGGAGATGTCCTATATGTAAGGGTATCTTTTAGGAAGATGTGGTAAAATGTAATAAAGAGTACAAATAGGGGGGATTATGAGGGGAAGATTGGAGATGGTCTAAGATTATAACTCGATGCTTCTATGGAGTATGTTCCAAAATATAATTATGTATTGGACAATCAACAAAAAGAACCCTTTCATGTGTAAATCACATGTCAATTACTCGGTTGCATGCACACATAAAACCATCACCACATATACCTATTTCAGCATTTTCCATGCATAGTATAAAACGAAGTGTTCTTTACAAAGTAACTCTAGTCTTAAGTAAACAAGCTATATCCATCTCATCAAATAGGCTAACAGAGCACCTTATACAAAACATGATGGTATGATTGTTGATTGAAAAAAAGTTATATCCATCAGATATATACACTTACAGTGTACCTATTTGTTATGTAGAAAAAAATGCACCATCTTGTGCTAATATATGCATTCACCTTACGGTCCCAAACAATATAACTCTAAAATCGCAAACAACCCATAATAAACTAATAATTAAGTCATTGACTTGTTTTATTGCACAATGCCAAGTTGAGGCGATATCATGTAGGGAAAGTTATTTCTCTACCTGCAAAATATATGTAGCACATTGCAATAGAGAATATGCATACAATATAATCACTAAACATATCAAGAGATAGCATATAGGTGGAAAGGACATACTGTCCCAAACAACTGAAATAGACAAGCCAGAATGTCCTCAGTGACCTGAACCAAAGACAAGAATGACAAACATATTAAATTGACCTAAAAATATACTTTTTATATATTTTCTATAATACTCAACTTGCTACTGAACTTACATTGTGATCAATGTATTTGACAAAGATTGTTCTTTTCACTGTTTCATCCCACTGAGACCTGTGAGACTTGAAAAATGTAGGCATTGTCGACTCTGCGTGTTGCCCATTATTGCTTGCAGACCTCCGCTGTGAAAATATATATAATGATCACATCAGATGAAGAAGCTAAGCATTCAATGAAAGGCTACAAAAACGTATCTTGCTAGATCAGTATATTGTAAGATCATCCTATATGATAATACTAAATTTCATACATAGAGCACATAATTTGGAACTGGTTGGGTCTGCAAATTTAAAAAACAAAGATAAGAACCATTACTGAAAGACATATGGAAGACAAAGTTGGTAGCAATACTACTACTATTGTTCAACATTGGACCTGATTTCTAGTATATATTGAGTGGTCCAAAATCAAGAAGCTAATATGCCCTAAGAAAATGCAAATCACTATTTACAAAAAATGATTTTGTGAGCTAGTCCTCTGTAACATTATTAGAGGAGGGCACATCTAGCTATCACCTCTGTAAACAGTTAAGAGAGCTCTACGAAAATATGTGCCTTCCAAAATCATTTATGAAGATGGATATCCTAAGTCAACCATCTCCAAAAATCATCAATTAACGGAGACAGTGCCTTAGAAAGTCCATCTACATAAATTAATTTTCAGAGGCAGACATCTTAAGATGACCACCTCTATTAATCGATGCATCTAAGACGGACATTCTAATAGTCTGTTTTCTCAAATCGATTTATGGAGGACGTCTTAAGTTGTTCGCCTCCGTAAATAGTTACATCAAAAAGCAATTCATAACTTTTTCATTTAAAATTGTATAGAGATAGATTTTATATTTAAATTGTAGCCTACAACTTTGTAGTTAAATGGTTTTTCAATGAAAATTGTTTATGGTCCCAAAATATTATTCTAAGTTTATAGGTTCTGAAATTTAAAATTATCAAACAATCTTAGTTGTTAGCATGATCTATACAAAAGTTACTGATCTTAATAGAATATACATCTTTGTTGTTGAAAACATTTTTATTTGAAATCGTTTCAAGTCCCAAATATGAGTTTTAGGGTTGTAGATTTTTTAAATTTAAAATTTTGAACTCCTAAACAATCTCGAATATTAACATAGTGAATACCAAAGGCATAGTGGCAGACCTGAGCTACACATTTGCTAGTTTTTTAAGATTCTCAAATATGTGCTTAAATTCATTTGTTTTTAGATTTTATTTTTGAATTTTTCAAATAGTATTGATGTAGTACTTGATAAGATTAAAAAATTTGTAGTTAATAGTTTTAAATTTGAATTCATTTAGTAGTTAAATATTCCATATAGGATTACAAAATATTAAAATAAAATAACAACATATTATATCTAGACATGAATAATTGTGTGGTGCAACGGTATAGATGAGGTCATGTTGAGTGGTAGCTTGTGTATTCAAATCTCAGAAAAATACCCACCTTTGTTAGTGTTATTAATAGAGATGGACACGACATCTACCTTCGAAAAACCTAATTAACGAAGGCATTTTGTTAGAGGCAAAGACTGTACTCGCCTTCGTTAATAAAAACGGCTACCTCAAAAATGATTTTAGTAGTACTAAATGTTTCTAGAATTTCCTCATAGCAACATTCTCCCTACCCTATCAAATACAATTCATCAAGGTGTTTCTCTCACAAAAAATGGCCCTTGAGTATTGAGAGCATATCAGATGTACATAGGACTTTGATGCATATGGTGTATATATTGAATCATGGACATTCATCTCAAATTTAACGTTGTATCATCCCTCTCCCTTCCTATATAGAGAAGCGTGCACGTGGTGGGGGTGTTATCTACAAATATAGAGGATAGAAAGGAGAGGTGTGGGAGCATATTGGATTTGAGATGGATGAACATAATTTAATATGCGCAGCATGTGCACCTAATATGCTCTCTTTATTCTAGCATGAGTAAAATGCATCAATTGTCCTTAAACTTAGCATGCTCTTTCACTTGGGCCTCGAACTTTGATAACTAGGAAAATGAATCCTCGAACTTGGTCGACCACCGAAAACTGAATTTGCTCAAATCAGATGTCGACGTGTCGTGCCACATTGGAGTCACTTATTGGGTCTCCAAACTTGGAATGTTGTGTCACTTCGGCCTCGAACTTGACATTCTGTGTCATTTAGGTCCACGAACTTTTATTAGTGCGCTCTAGCGTGGCACGCCACGTCGGCATCTAGTTTGAGCAAACCCAATTTTGAATGACCTACTAAATTCGAGGACCCGTTTTGTTGGTTTTGAGCATGGGGACCCAAGTGACACAACATGCCAATTAAGGACTGCTAATGCATTTTACTCTTTGAGCTTTGATAAAGATAATGTACACGTGTATGCCATTTTATGAATGTTTGGAAAGAAAAAGGAAGTGGTGCTAGAGAAGGACATGCATCCTCAGAAAATTGCATTGTATTTTCCTTTTGAGAGTGCTCTTAATATATTAATGCAAAGCTTCATAGTTCTTGTTGCTCAGCAATAATCTTTGTGTTATAGAGCAACATGATTAATCTTTGTTTTTCAGTATTTGTTTCTTACATTTTTTCAAGCATACTCATGCAATATACCCCCAAGTCGATGCACTCAACAATTACGCTTAATCAAGCAACAAAAATATCACATACAAGAAAACGGATAAATGACTGCCAACAACTATTAAAAATCATTAATTAGAACTACGACAAAGTAAACTCCATACTCTTATATTAATTAGTCGCATTGTTCCAATAATGAAATAATGGTTATATATTGTATTTTTTAAAAAAAAATAATGTGTGAGATATGTTATGACAATATAGATGAATCATAACATGTTATCTATGTAATACAGAATGAAGTATATGTTTTGAGAGATAAAAGCTATATACTATACAAATTCAACACTTTCCCATAAAAATATTAGTGTCACTCTCCATCCCGTTACAAGCACCCCCACCGGTCTTGGACATACGTCATCCCAGTGTACTGGAATTGAGATGAGATTATGGGCTACTCTCATATCTCTTGGGGTGTTTCTTTCTGGACCCATAAATTAGCACAAGAGATGATCGAGGGACTCCCTCTGTTTATAGCTTTGGTAAAACTTTCCCTAAACACAACCAATGTAGAATTATTCAAACCATTCTACCAAATCCATAGCCTTCTTAGGCTATGTTTGGAAGTGAGAGGTTTTCTCCTCCAAAATGTTCCTTAGGGCTACCTTGGAAACCGAAATCCTCCTCTCTGGGATCCTGTCATTTTCCCGGTTAGTGATCCCAAGAAGTGCCATTTAAATAAGATATTTAGTTATTTATGGAGGGTTCTCCCTCCCTAGGTTTGCCTCCCTCCCAAACTAGTCCTTATAAGCAATCTTGTGCATTATATCATTAAGCCTTTTCTTTCTTTCGCTCTCCCTCAAAAATAAACGGGAAGACTGAAACCGACTCCAACGGTTTCTCCTGTGAATCTCTCTTTGTCTATCATTTCTAATATATTTTACTACCTCATCATAAAAGATTCTCCCTCTTCATAGGATATCTCCAGCCACTTCACTTATACATCTCTCCATATATACTCTATATAACTTTTATTTACAATTTTTTAAAATTTAAAAAATATACATCATTTGTACTACAATAATACATATTATTATCGAGGTTCAAACAAGATTGATATGATAAGAAACGGTGTGATTAAAAAAGGAAGTATAGTTATCTCCTTATATATACGAGGAGATTCCTTCTTCTCATATGTAGGGGGAGAGCAAACAGAAGGCACCATTGGAACGGTATGGTGCCTATTATATCCGGTCCAGGGGCTCCAGGCTGCTCTCTTTACAAAGCACCCTTTGGAGTCGATCTGAGAGGAGACCTCCCAATTGGGCTCTTAGTTTTTTACGAACCCTATGCCACTAACAATTGGCTACAGAGAACTCGCAAGAAAATCAAATAAGCAAAAAAGAACATTGCTATGTGGAACCACAAAGTTCTATAGCTTAACTCCTGCAATTGTACAGCAAGTCTATTAGCTCTTCCTGGACCAGCTAGTAACAATTGGCAGTATGGATATCCTGATCAAGGTAGTTTTTTCTTAAAAAAAATCTGACAAGTTGGTTTTTTCCTTTTCCTTTCTGAAATGATGGAGGAAGAGAAACATTGACGATATCCAATGCACTTAAATCGAGAGAGATCCAGGAGGACTGATGAATGTGGCTGCGGCTGGCACAGTGGAAGGAACTATAGGCATATCATTTGTCAGGGAGGGGGCTTGGAGTCTGAGGCTGAATATTCCTGCTCTGGCAAATATGAGGATCAACAAACAAAGTAATAATTTCTGGTGTGACAGAGCATCTAGGTAGAGAGAAACGATCCAATTATTCAGGCAAAATATATCTGTGTGTCTTCGTCTTAATGAAATACTGCGTCGACCTTTGTGCACAGGCCAACCAGGAAACAATGGTAGCCCTGCCCTACTGCCCTAGAAAAGAACATGGAGGACCTGAAGCACAGGGAGCGAGTAACAAGAGCCTCTTTCTCAATTATGCCGCTACATGTATGCATGCATGTGTCCACCGATCCACCCACACAGTAGCTAGTAGCTAACTAAGAATCCCCCGATCTGAATCAAATTGCGCGCGGCTATTTTTACAAATCGATTACCGATCTGACCAGAAAGAACAGCGATACGAATGTGATCGCGCCAAGCGTATAGCAAACACCGAAAGAAGAAAACAGCTGAATCGAATTAATCAGCACACAGAGGAATCAAATCCGGAAGGAAGGTGACGAAATGGCAGCAAGTTATATTACTGTAATAATACATGTAAAGCAAGGAGAGGGAAGACAACGCGAGCAAGATCGGGCCGGGAAAGAAAAGTGACCAAGGCAAGCTTGCGTGCTTACCGCCGCCTTCCCCACGCCGGCGTTGTTTGGGGCGGCTATCACCGCACCGTTGGCGGCGGCTGCGGCCACCGCTCGCCCCAAGCTGGACCGCGTGAACTCTGGCGCGTCGGCCGAGAGCTGCTTCCTGCTGCCCCCTAGGCGCCACCACGGGAGGAACTCCCTGGCGTCGGGGTTCAGCGCGCCCGCTAGCTCCCTCCTCGCCGCCGTCACCACGCTCACCTGCGCCATGGGTCGCTCGTCCGCGCCTTCGTCGGTGTGGTGCTGGTGCTGTGGCGGCCGCCGCGCGCGGGGACTCTGCGTTTGCGTGCGGGCTGAGGACGATGTCACGGCGATCTCCTGCTCCCGGCACGAAATAGAGATGGAAAGCGGGCGGGCAAGCAATGCAACGCCAACGCCCTAGCTAGAGTACGTGTTGTCTTTAGCAGCCCTTCGATCTCGTCTCAGAGACGCTAGCCTGCGCTCATTATTACCAGTACTACTTGTAGAATAACCCACTGACGGTGGGCAGAAAGAGTGTTGGGACCGGATGTCAGTCAGCGCAGGGTTCATGCGATGGAGTGACTTGTGAGTGCTAGCCACTGACAGAAACCGTCTCCCTGAAACAAGGCGCCCACTTGCAGGGGCCCACTAGTCAGTGAAGGAGGGCACGGAACTAGCATGGTTTGAATGCCTGCCCCAGAATAAAATGATCACCATTTTTGTATGTAGCCGTTATTACCACGGTGAGTCGGTGATTCAAAATCCTCTGAGGTCAAATGTTATGGTTCGTTTGACATTTTAACACCAAGGCTTGTCTTATTCAAAAATTTTGCAATAAATTGAAAATTTCAATGGCACGCTTAAAATATATTATATGTTAAATAATGTCACAGTAATAAACAATAATTATGAATTTTTAATAAGACGAGCCGGTTAAATTATTGTCAAAAAAGTTAAACGAATTATAAATTGGAATGGAGAAATATATCTTTTAAAGTAAGATGATGTGATTTTTATGACTCCCATCGTCTTGGCAATCTCGAAAACTCTATGTTCCATGTTTCATTTTCGAAGTTTATTATATCCAACTTCACGCCTAAAGCTTACATGTTCATATGACTAATGCACCGGCATAATTCTGTATATGTCATAATACAAATGAATGGCTAATAATTTCATGCATATCAAGCTCAAGAAGCTTATACACGGTTATTTTTTACGATTATATTGACGAAGGTGCTTCGTTCTGGATGTGCGTTGCAAGTGCTAACAACGGCCATTTACTAGATTCACACGTAAAAAAGAGAAGAAAAATGAGTATGTCGTCATATAACCACTACCGGAATCCGTGGCTTTGCGGAGTTAACTCGGCGTCACGCACCAAGGATATCCATGTTTATTTTGTCATAGTGGCTTCGTTGTGGATGTACTTTATGAGTGGTCGACCACAATGAGAGATTTGTTGGATTATTTCTATCTGACGTAGATTGGATGGAATTAAAAAATTTATAAAATATTTTGACTCGTTTGAGATTCAAACACTCAGAGCCCGTTCGGTAGCACTGGAACAATTCCATACTAAGAACTGTTCCAGGCCAGGCTTTAGTGCATCCGGCTATTTCACTCTTTCCAGCCCAGAACTAATCCAACTGGAACACTTTTGCCTGGAACACTTCTTCACTTGTTCGGCAACCTAGGATTAAGACTGTTTGAGAAAAATATGAGTTACAGGCTTATAACGTCACACATGCGCTAGCCAACCAAAAGCATATAAACTTTATCAAAATATAGTCTTGCTGCTTACAAATGTCTGTTCGCTTTGCCCAGGTTGTTGCTGCCCAGTTTCGCCCAGCATAGCTGATGCCTAGTCCCAGTTACGGCCAGCTGCTGCTCAGTTTTGGCTAGGATAACTGCTCAGCTTTGTTTCCAATGCACTTGCGCATATATACACATATTAACAACTAAGAAACAATAGTGTACATACATACAAAGAAACATATAGTAATAAAAAAGACCTACAATTGTTCACGCATACTCGCCAAGAAACAGTAACATAAGTAATGATCAGGAATCAGCTACATAAGCAAATGCAGTAATAACAATGTTCACACATACGAAGTTGTCTTCCCAATACTTGATAATACACATAACAAAGTTGCTAAGACATAACAAAGCGGCTAAGAACAGCAATTCAAAGCTGCTAAGACATCAAAGTTTGACTTCCCAATACTCGACAATACACATTAGCAATTCACTTGTTTCACAGCAACTCACATTAACACATGTTTGACTTCCCAATAATGTCCATATCAAAGCTGCTAAGCCATCTCATTTCTTAGCCAAATCAAAGCTGATGCTTAATCTACTTCACAAGCACATTTGAAAGTTTCTCTATTCTCTTTGCTCTTGGCGAAGATTGAATATGTTTTTGCCTTCTCCGGTTTGGTCACTTCTATTATGTTCATAACTTATATGCACCGTTTGATGGAGAAATCATCACTTTGAGTTACCTCCGTTTCTCTTGGCTCCTTTTCTCTTGCTTCCTTTTCTCTTGCAAATTCATATTCTACTTGCTTGCTCCTCATTTCTAGGTATCTGCCCATCATATTTTCTATGTTGTCACTCTTTCTAAGCTTCTTTAATTCCTTTTCTTATTTGTTTCTTGATGCAACAGGTCTTTGTTGTCCACTTTCTTCATCTCGTGATAGAGTATTAGCCCTTCCTTGAAGCACATCTTCATTCCTTTCATTGAGTGCATCATCAACTTCATCATCTACATCATGAACAACATTCAGATCAAAGCCTTGTGGTCCATTTTCTGCATCTTAAAGTTGCTCATTTAGTTCTTCCTCTTGTGGTGCCTCAAGAGAAGTGTAGTCCTAGTCCCTTCAGCCAAGTGTCCTACATAATAACAAGGAAATATGAATTGAGCAAACTGAGCACATGCATAAATATGAGTTATATCTGCTGCTAATATAAGTTTGCTGCTTGAACTTTGCTGCTAATATAAGTTTGCTGCTAATTTAACTGTGCATGGCTAACAGGTGCACAGATTTGCACTAGGCAAAGAACAGTAAGCTTTATGATGTTTGGAAACTTACCATCATAAAGCTCTCCCAAAGAATCAAAGAGCGGGAAAGTTGCCTTGTTGTTGTTAAACTTCTTGATTTTAGGGAATGTCTGCACAATTAAAGAAAACATTGATTAAATATGAGGTTATTATTGTGAGGTTATCCCATAAAACTAATTTGATAATGAACTTCAAGAAATCACTTACCACCATGAGATTCTCCCACAAAGTTGGTGGTCCTTCAACCACATTTCTTTCCTCATTCCAGCTCGGTCTGCTCTGTTGCCTTGCTGCTTTGAGCATCTTATAGTCTCACTTCAACTAACCTTCTTTATCCTAAATCTAAGCCATTGTAAAGGATACATACTTGTTCCTCACATGAAACTCCTTGACCATCCTATTCCACCCTTCAGAGTTCCAACCATTGTCATTTCTATAGCCACTGTCTTTAAATTCATGGAGAATGTTAACAAGGGACCTCTTAAGGCCTGGATTCCAATCCACTCTTTGTTTCACTACTACATAAACAATGGTCACACATTAGTAATACAAAACTTACGAGAAAACATGAAGAAACATTGAACACAATACCTCTTATAGAACCACCACTCTTTTTTGCCCCACTGCATTTAGGAGAAAGCTTTTTTCAGTAGCACTTGGTGTGGGAATGAACCTTCGCAACTTGGGGGAACTGCTCATGTTGAACCTTGGAGAGCCTTTTCCAGCCATAGCTTGTCAAAGAAAAAACTTATTATATGTTACAATACTACCAACTTAATGTTTATATGTTATAATACTAACTTATTACATGTCACAATACTAAATTATTACATCTTGTTCAACCACGAAAATACTAATTTAAATGTTGTTGATATTGAGTTCGCATTTCTTAGGCAATGATATCTCTTAAACTATTGCCTTTTGTAGTGCCTTGATCATTCATCTGATCACCACTTGGTAGGGCAACAAAGTTTGATGGATCGATATTATCTAGCTGATGATCTAACCATTCCTCATCGCCATGAAGTGATCGAATTAGATTATGGAAGATGGCAGCAGCCATAGGTATCTTTACTTGATTTTCCAATGTGTGGAACGTGACAACTTTTAGAATGGAGAAGCGCTTCTTAAGAACTCCCAAAGCCCTTTCCACATGATTCCTCAATAGTGTGTGGCGATGGTTGAAGAGCTCCTTTGGGTTCTGTGGTCTTCGATGTCCAGCCCCAAATTCTTTCAAGTGGTACCGAACTCCTCGGTATGGAGCAAGAAAAGATGGAGTATTTGCATACCCTCTATCAACTAGATAGAATTTTCTTGAATGAACGTGGAAACTCTTCTCATAGCTGATCTTAGCACTCTAGAATCTGTAGTCGATCCCTCCCATCCACTAGAAACAAAAGTGATGTTGAGATCAAAATCACATACCACCATCACATTTATGCTGAGTGTTCCCTTCCGATTTCAAAAAGGAGAATGTTTCTTAGGAGATATGGAAATAGGAATATAAATTCCATCAATAGCACTGAGACAATTCTTGAAGAATGGATAGAATTTAGGATTACCTTGAATTTTTTGATGCACTTGATTAGGATCAAGAGGCTTAATGAAACGACAAGAGACGATAGGAATGACCATCGTAAAGAAGTGGTTGATGTGATGATGGAAGGTGTCATTACTATGCCCAAAGTACACTTGAAGATCTTGATATGAGGCATTGTGACTTAGCATGTATAAGAAGAACCCCAACTTCTCCTCGACTGTGATCCTTGTATCAACGATGATTCTTATCCTTCTAAGATAAGTTGTCAGCTCTCTAAAGATGTGTGGTTCCATCCTAAATGTAACTTGACAGTTCTTGACATGTCCCTCAAGGAATCGTCGAACCTTAACCTCACCTGTCTCATCTGATGTATGGTGTTTCTTCTTTTGTCCCCCACCTCTAGTTGAACCCATCAGATATAAGACAGGGAAAATAAACAACATCGTGGCATCATCTTCTTATTCCCTCCTCTTTCTAATATGATCTCGCAATGACTTAATCATTGTAGAACTAAAGCATATAGATTTATTGTCAGGTAGAAGTTAAATAATGAAATAGAATTAAAGCGAATCATGTATCATTTCAAAAGTATAAGTAACAAGGACTAAAGTAAACCATATATACGTACAAAGAATTTAATACCTTTTGGAGTTGGTACTGGATCCCAAGAGGGAGGAGGTTCACCTTTCCCAACTATAATTGGTGTTGTAGGGATCTACATGTAACAAATCAAATAAGTAGCTCGCATACATGATCATAAAGTGTACACTTAACTCTTGAAGAAAACACATGAATCAAGGAACACAAATAAATCGGGACAAATAAATCTAGGCAGGACAAATGAATCTAGGTTTGTAGTTCGAGAATGATTTAAACAACGCAGATTTGGAAAGCTAATCTGGACATTTTTTGAAAAACAAAACAAAAATGACGACATTGACATTCTTTTTCCCTATATACACATTTAACATCAAATCAGTATAGCACAAACACGAAAGGAAAATATCTAACAAATAATTGAAATAGCTGATGCAGATCACCGCTGCAGATCTGCACGAGCGTCTAGATCAAAAGGTCATGGCGAAGTCTCTACGGCTAGCAGACATGCGATCGTCCAGACTACGCGAGAGGCTGGAGGAGCTTAACAGGTAGCTCGAAGAATCAGATAGTAGAATAGACTCGGTAAATCACAATGGCCATAGGAGGTACATGTGCTGGACATGGCAGTGGTTGGGACTGAACTACAACCACGTGCGGTTACCTCCAGTTGAGGCGGATGAGACGTCCAATGAGATGGAGTTCATGGACAAAGGAACTCGTGCGGCGCCATAGCAGATCACAAGGTCGTGGATGAATGAGCTCTTGCAGCCATAGCAGATACGTGGATAGGAGAGCGTTACTGGTGACAAGGTGGTGAGGAGGCTTGCCGTCGGAGCTATGCGGCGCTGCCACACCGTCACCTCGCGCTGCCGTCTCTTCACCTCCTGCGTCGCCAGCGCCGTGCCCTACGTCGTTTTGGCCAGGATCCGATCTGGAGGAGATAGTGCCAGTGTTTGTGCCAGGCCTTGGAAGGAGGAGAAAATATGAACCGGGTCAGGTTTAAATCCAGTTCAGGCCCAAACGAACGGTTCCAGCGACTCCAACCAAATTCCAATCAGGGCCAATCTATTCTGCCCGAAAAAGACCATGAACAGCCCAATCCGACCGAAACGAACATAGCCTCAATCTCACCCAATTCAGGGCTTGTTCGTTTTGCTCTCAATCCATGTGGATTGGATGGGATTGAGTGGGTTAAAATCCCAAATAAGTTAAAATCTTTCAGAATTTTTTCCAATCACATCCAATCCACATGGGATAGGAATAACCGAACAAGCCCACATGGATTAAAAGCAAAACACCCTATGCGGAACCGAACAAGCCCACATGAATTGAAAGCAAAACACCCAATCCATATAGGTTGAAAACAAAACGAACAATTCCTATACCATGTTCGCTTTACAAAACATGTGTAGCGCATTACAACGAAAAGCACAATTACTACCAGTTGGAAAAATAGCTACAATGCCGATTTTTCAATTAGGAATGAAGACCCATTTTTAGTACCGATTGCATATCCCGGTGCAAATGAATCTAGTAGTACCAGTTGATGGCTCCAACATGTACGATGAAAAGCATAAAATAATAAAAAAGTACTGGTCCAACACACGCTCATCATGAGCCTCAAGTCACACGATTTCAATAAAAATCCTTGTGATTGGTATGTTGCGCACATCCGTCCAGACTGAGCACGTGCATTGACCAAGAAGCAGCCACTGTTTGATTAACTACATAGAGCCAGATTGAGGCTGGACCCGTAGATGCAGCATAGGTAAAAAATATATTCCTTTGCTGCATGCGCGCATACGCTCCGACGTTCAGTTTCTGGTGGGCCACCCTCGCTAGAGCCAGGCGCTGCTCATCCGCCCATCCAATCAGTCGGAATATGTGTGTGCACGATGCTAGTAAGACCTAGGGCTTCGTGTATCTCCATTACCATTCCACCATAGAGTTATTTATGACTATAAAGAACATGTTTTTATTTTAACTTCTGAATATCCTTTAATACCAGTTGATGGCAAAAAATGGTACTAAATTACAATTTAGTATCGATTGGAGTTACCAACCAATTTTAACCTATGCTCAATAGATTAATACTTGTTGGCGGCTCCAACCGGTACCAAAGAAGGAACATTAGTACCAGTTGGAGCGAGTAATTGATACTAATACTTTCGCTAGAGCCTTAATAGTTAGAAACAATATTATTGCTTGCATCACTATCAGTTCTAACTCAACTAGTACTAATGCTAGGTCCAAAACCCCTTTCTCCAATAGTGGTGTAGTACAACAAGAATATTCACATTTATTTTATCGAAGTTACTTCATTATGGTGCATCAAACTAATAATGGGTACTAGCATATTCTCGCACAAATATAAAGAAATTAGTATGTCATTATATTACCTAGCAAGCAAAACATTATGCATGCACTAAGGATATTAACATTTATTTAGCCAGAGTTGCTTCATTATGGATGTGTGTTACTAAGAACAGATACACTAGGTTTTCCCTTGGTTTAGGCAGCAAGGGACTCCTAGCACATGCAATAATGCTTGTGCAATCCACTCTACTCATATATAACTTTTTCATCCATGCCTATATCTCAACCTGCTTCCTTATTTTGTTCAACCCGTTTCTTTTCCCCATCTATCTATGGCAATAAGTTGTGTCTATATTTTGTATCCCTTTGAGCCACAAGCAAGCATGGTGGAATCAATCCTCTCACCAAAACATAAATGATCATTTGTAGTTCGCAAGCATGGTTGGTTTGAGCACAAGTGGATGGTGAGTAGATTTCAAGTTGAAGTGTTTAACTTGAGCAAGTTCTTTTTAATTTGAGCCAAAAGTTTTAGAATGATATCGAGCTACAATTGTTGACTATATCCATTAAAAGTTTTAAATATTTAGTTACATGTCCATGAAATTTGATCCCTTAGTGTAGAGTGCTAGATTAGATATAAAATTGTTCTAGCGGGGAACCAGAACAAAACTCCCCTTAATCTAGTGATTTCATGATATTAATAGCCTTGCTTTCGCTAGTGTAGTTTTCTTAAAGTGGTTAGTCCATATGGTCTCTGTGAATGTTATATTAGAAATTTTTGTGGTCTTATAACTGATAGTGTCTCATATCAAACTGGTGCAGAATCCTTGCCATATTTTAAATATCAAGCTAGATATACAAGTTTTCTAGTATTGTTGTAAGTAAAGATCACATTATGAATTTGCAAAGCATTTATGGTAGCATGTACATGTACTATCTCATCCTCTATTGTCTAGTCAAACTGAATTTCAATTAAATCTTTCCACATCAAGACTTATTCTATGATCTCTGCCTATGTTGTTAAAAGAAATATATACTGAATCCTAGTAATTTTGTAATGCCATTTGTACTATGCATTTTCATCTTGGATTTGAGAAAGAGACTAGGAGCTACAGGATTTGCTGCATTTTCATTAATCTAGGAAGTGGACCAAAAAGGGGACAGTCTTATCTACTACCTTTACTATTATTGTTGACACATTGAAGAGTGCTCGATCCTGATTATTACATGCCACACTAGTACAAAGAAGCTCTGTAGTGACGGTTGTTCCATGCTCTACCTTGCTTCCATTAGAACCACAACGATCTAAGTTGTACAGTTCTTGCGAAACACTCTAGGTCAGTTATGCCAAGACCATCCTTTTCTTTGAAGATTGGTTGTAGACTAATTGACTAGAGAGTGACTCTGATCACTTATAAAGTTTCTTTGCACCATAAGAAACTTCTACTTAGGGGGTTCATCCTTTTGATAATTCACTTTTGCATTGGGAAGAATGTTACAAGTGCTTCATGGCTAGATGTGGAGAGCAACATGTTGTTGATGATGATTTCATCAACATTTTGGATAGTCAAAAAAATCCAAATAGTTGTCACATATGAAAGGAATTAAGCAAAGCATGAATGATTTTGGTTCGGGTAACTTGGTTTCACATGTACATGTCCTCTATTTGAGTGTAGGTACAAGTGCAAGAAAAATAAGTTTAGTGCCCAAGATATGGTTTGGCCAGCCCCCTAAATATGGTCAGATGCCATCCCAACACATCAACATGATGTGCTAGGCTTATGAAGGCTATGTGCAAAAGATGTGCTTGATTGGTCCTAGGAGCCTGATTGGCGACATGCCAATTTTGGCCAATTTAGTGCAATTTCTGTGTGGAATAACGAAACACACTCTGAGGTGCCTCAATATGTTGAATGCAAGTTTTCTATAGATGGTCGATGACATCTTGCCATGGATTGAAGGGCCCACAACTCATATTCAGAAGATCTACATGTAGCCCCAGTACATTATACACCCATTATGGTGAAGAAGAAAGCCTTTCTCTCTAGTGGGGATGGCTAAAAGCCCTATGTTTGATTTGGTAAGATAATTAACAGACTGACATGTAACCTAAATGATATGTTTAAGATAAGTTATGCTTAAAGATCTCAATAGGGAATCCCCTCTCAGATTTTAGGCTCCCATCCATATCCCCATAGGGTAAAAATTTCCTTGTACCATCCCCATGTACACATTCAGGGATCAATTCTTCATCATTCATATTCCCGTGCGAGAAATAATCCCCACGGGGTTCTCGTACCTCAAACTACACATGTATCTCTAAAATATATAGCATCATGCCAGCATTCAAAACTGAACCTTAACATAAAATAACCAAAAAATCAATACTTAACAAATAATATTGCCACCATGCTTACAAGAAAGAAAAAAATCTAATACTACTAAAGAACACTAGTCCAACATCCAACAAACCATCAAAGCTCAATCGAATAGACGAGAAAGAAAAATCCATGGATAGTTTGTCATACTTTAGCACTAATCTCGCATCCAAGGAGTCAAAACAAACTCACTAGACCTACGATCCTATGGCTATACTAAGATGTCACTGAGGCACACGACAAACCTCACGAGGTGCACTATCAGAGTCATGAACGATAGCTCATGTAGAGGTGCACAACGAACCTCAAATGGAGCCATATGGTTATGTTACTCCTGCTGTCCACCACTGAACTCAGATGAGCTAGCCACCAAAAACACTTGTAATGCTAGGGTAGTTATGTACTATGTTGGTGCTTGGAAGGTGTCACACCGGTTTTAGGGGCAAAACCGAATGCATAGCATATGTGTGCCAGAATCCATTTCCACACATATGTTGGTGTCACAAGTGTAATATATCAAAATAACAATGCGTAAAAGCATAAATAGAGATTATAGTAACATTTCTTACACTCTGAATAAACTCAGTGTCTCAAACAATATTCATCAAAGTAATAGCGGGACATGGGTGATCTTCCACACGAAGATGACAAGCAGTGGTGGATCTAGAAATATCTAAAGCCCCAAGCCAAGTTTATTGTAGCAAATGTACGACGAAAAATAACAGAGTATAAAATACAAAGCAAAAACTCAATGATAGATGACATATGGGTTATATCATTGTGGAATAACATTTTATCAATTGTTTTAAGTATAGATGTAGAAACTACTGGAAAAAATAAAAAAATATTAAAGACATCAAAGGAGCAGCCAAGATAATATAAAGAAAATTTTAGAACAAGAATTTTATAAATAATGCTATAATTAGGTAAATCAATAAAAAAACTGAAAAGAAAAGTTGCATGTTTATTTATTTATTCATTCCATGCAGAAGCTTCAATCTCACAATCTGCTCCATTGGAGAAGGGAATGTTGGGGCGAAGGTGAACACGCCACCTTTCGCTCGACGACATCTATCTCGCCATTCCGTAGAACGAAGGCCGCTCTACCGAGCTCCGCCGGTCAGGCTGCGGACATCGTCCATGCGAAGGCCCGAGCGCCCCTCTTCGCTCCGACAAGCCGAGACGAAGACCTCCAATGGCTGCAAGGGTTGGGAGGCCAAGTCCACGAAGACCATAAGGCCTTGTCCCCCTCAGCACTAGGAGGGGCCTGTGTCCAATTCGGCCCATGTTGTAGGGCCTCGCCCTCGAACGCCGTGTGGGCAGAGTGGGTTGGGCCGTGTCTGTAATAAAGTATGTTGTAATGACTCACTACCCCCCTACGAGGGAATATTCCGGGGATAAACTAGGTAACTGAGGGCTAAGTGTCTTTGACAGGGTTGGGCGGTCCCTCTGTGACCTACAAATACCCCCATATTGTGCCAAAGCGCAGGGAGAACGTTGTTGCTTTGACATATTGTGCGACGAAAAAACAATCTGTGATGGCCCCCAAGAGAGCAACCTCGAAGGCCGGCGCTTCCATCGACGACGAGGTGAAGGCGGCGCTCCTAGCGGAGAAGAAAGGCAAAGCCCTCACGGACAACACCCTTTAGGAGGCCTTCAAAGATGATACTGTCAACAGCAAGAGGCAACACCAGGACAACCCCACCCCCGATGGCACTATGCGCACTTGCAGTTCCGAGGGCACACCACGGGCACCACCACCCGACTTCGCTCCCCAGAAGGCGAAGACACCATAGAGGATGGAGAGGTCATAGGCATCTCAGCCGAAGACCAGCTAAAGCTGCGAGCCCTGCGCATCAAAAACAACCACCTACAAAAGCAAAAAGAGATACTTGAAGCCAAGCGTCAACGAGTCACCATGCAAGCCAATGTGCGACAGATGATATTAGATGAAGAGCAGAAGGCTCAGGAGCTAGAGAAAGAAACCACACTCATACAAAGCGAAGGTACGTACAACCTGCAGCGCGACCCCCTTGCACCGCCGGTGGCTTTTCAGCAAAACACACAGGTCGAAGACCCATTCCACCCGTAGCGCGGCCCCATCATCCCCCAGCTGCCGCTTTCTAGGGAATTAACTACCTCGATGAGCGAAGTCCTCTAGCTCTGCAGCTCCAAGCGTCACCCTGGCCAACCAACTTCAGGGCCAGCACCTACTCCAAATACAACGGCAGCACTGACCCGGCTCAGTACGTCATGAGCTACCAAGTCACCGTTGCATCGTCCGGACGGGACGATGCCACCATGGCCAAGTCTTTCATCATCGCACTCGAAGGCCCGGCCTTAACTTGGTACACCAGGGTACCGCCACTGTCAATCGAGTCATGGAAGGGACTTCGTGACAAGTTCCTTCTCAATTTCCAAGGATACCGGCCAGACACAGATGCATTGGCCGAGTTATCACTCTACAAGCAGCAAGAGAAGGAAACCCTTCGCGAATACTACAGAAAATTCCTCATGCTTAAACTGCAACTGCCATCAGTTGACGATCACATAGCGATCCACTATGCCATCAGTGGTCTTCGGGCTAGCACCTTGTACAGTCGTTGTATCAGGGACCAGTCTAAGCATCTACAAGAGCTCTACCAACTGTTCGAGAAGTATGCCAGGTCTAAAGAGCTCCATCAGTGCAAAGTCGAATCTCAGAAGAAGCCCAAGGACCCTCCGCAGTCCAGCAGAACTTGGGTTAGGCCGGCGCAGTCAGACTCTGGCAGGGACAATCGCAACCAGCAACAGGTGCACACCATAGCCAATCAACATCCAACTAGAGAGACCGCACTCCGCCAGGAATACCCCTCTCAAGGCCGCGACAACAGCACAAGAGGAAGGGGCAGAGGACAAGGCCAGCAGCCGCAAAGATTTTACTGCTTGTTTCACGGCGAGGACTGCGCGCATCCCACAAGGGACTGTCGGAGACCAAGGACACCAAGGATAGAATGGCCAGAGCCCAACCAGCCAACAACCAGCGAGTCATCGCACACACCTACCACCCCCAACAAAACCACCAACAACCTTACCACAACGAGGAAATCCAACATCAACCCAATCGTGCATACCATCACCATCAAGAGGTGCAGGTTCTCCCCCACCACCTCCGCACCATCCAAATCCTCCACATCACAACCCTCCACCGCCTGCGCCCAAACAAGAAGTCTTCGCAGAGCCACCTTACTGCGGAGTCATCCACATGATCACTGGGGGATCCAGCATGGACTTCAACACCAAGCGATAGAAAAAGGACCACTATCGTAGTGTTAACCACGTCGTTCTCACCGTCCTAGTGGTGCAAACGAAGTGGTCCCATGTACCGCTCACTTTTGACACCACAGATGTTGACTTGCATAGCGCACCACATGCAGACGCCATGGTCATCAACTGTAGGGTAGCAGGATGGGATTTGCACAAAGTAGTGGTCGACAACGGTAGTTAGGCCGAGATCATCTTCTTACATGCCTTCGATCACATGGGAATCAACCACAACCTCCTCAAGCCCGCAGACAATCCTTTGTATGGATTCGGCGGCAAAGGCATGTTCCCTGTTGGCAAGATAGAGCTACCTTTGTCATTCGGTGTGGTGCCCAATGCACGGAGTGAGCAAGTCACATTCGACATTGTCAACATGGTCTACCTGTACAACGCCATAATGTGGCATGGTTCGATCAACAAGTTTGAGACGACCATTCATTGGCTTTATCTCTGCATGAAAATCCCAGGCCCACAGGGCGTAATCATAGTCTACGGAGACCAGCAGATAGCGCGAAATATTGAGAGAGACTTCATTCTAGGGCAGCGCAATGTTCACTGCCTCACAAAAGAATGCAAAGGCACCGACAGCCAGCGCCCAGCCAAAGGCAAAAAGGTCACCGCCCAGCTGTAGAGCAATGACGGGACGAAGATAGTACCCCTCGATCCTGCAACTCCGAAACAAACAGTCATGATCAGCGAAGACCTAACATCGCTAAACAAAGAAAAACTCCTTTCCTGTCTTAGCGTAACAAGGATGTCTTCGCCTGGCCCGCCCTCGATCTAGTGGGGGTTAGTCGCGCCATTATCGAACACAGTCTAGGCATCATCCCCTTGGTGTGCCCAAAAAAGCAGAGGCTACGAAAAATATCCGACGAAAAAACAGAAGCAGCCAAGGTCGATGTGCATCACATGTTGGAAGCCAGATTCATCGAACCAATCGCCTACCCGAAATGGCTCGCCAAAGTTGTAATGGTGCAGAAGAAGAGCGGCAAATGGCACATGTGCATCGACTTCACAAGCCTCAACAAAGCATGCCCCAAGGACAACTTCCCTCTACCGCGAATCGACAAAATTGTCGACAGCGCAGCAGGCTACGAAGTCATGTCCCTCCTAGATTGCTTCTTGGGCTACCACTAGATCTACATGAAAGAGGACAAGGCTAGCACCAGCTTCATCACACCTTTCGGCACGTACTGTTTCGTACAGGTGCCCGAGGGACTCAAGAACGCCGGTTCAACTTTTTTCCGCCTCACCAAGAAGGTCCTCAAAAACCATGTAGGCCGCAACATCTTCACCTATGTGGACGACATCATCGTAGCAAGTAAAAGCAAAGAGGACCACCTGACTGACATCGTAGAGACATTCGCCAATATGCACGACGCAAGATTACGGCTCTACCCAGAGAAGTGTGTCTTCAGGGTACGTCAGGGAAAAATACTTGGCTACTTATTATCGCACCGAGGGATCGTAGCCAACCCAACCAAAATCTAAGCAATCATGGACATGGCACCGCCGCAATTTACCAAAGACATCCAGCGGCTAACAGGAATACTAGCGGCTCTGAATAGTTTCATCTCCAAATCCACCGAGCGAAGCCTGCCATTCCTCAAAACTTTACGCGGAGCGAAAGACTTTGTCTGGGGCCTAGAACAGGCAGTGGCCTTCGAGTCGCTCAAACAACATATGTCTAACTTAGCAACCTTGACAAGTCCAGGCCCCTCACTCCCCCTACTCCTTTACATCGCGGCCTCGCATAGAGTAGTAAGAGCAGCGATAGTCTAAGAAAAGGACAGGGACGGCAAAAATCAGCAATGCCCAATATACTACGTCTCTGAAGTCCTCACAACTTCTAAATGCAACATGACTGAACTTGAGAATATCTCATGTGCAGTCATCATGGCTTCGCGCAAGATGTGACATTATTTCGAGGCAATCAAAATACGAGTCACTTTAGATAGGGGTCTTGGAGAATTGTTCAGGAACCCGGAAGCATCTGCCAGAATTGCAAAGTGGGCAGCGGAGCTCTCAGGGTACAACATCATCTTCGAGCCAAGAACAGCAATCAAGTCGCAAGTCCTGGAAGACTTCATCGTAGACTGGACAGGACCTATGGGGCCGCAGCAGGAGCACGCAGAAACAGTCTGGACTATCCACTGCGATGGCGCATGGTGTCACATGGGGGCAGGCGCCGCGGCGATCATCACATCACCCGTCAGAGTCAAATACAGATACGTCGCGCGCCTCAGTTTTGCTTTAGAGTCCGACAGATGCACAAATAACAAAGCAGAGTACGAAGCAGTCCTCCTCGGTCTTCGCAAGTTGTGAGCCCTCGGCGTCACTACATGCATCATTAAAACAGAATCCAAGGTCGTCGCCGGCCAAATCGAAAAGGAATACTCAGCCAAAGAGCCTGTACTGATGCAGTACCTCACCGTTGTCCACAACATCGAAAAGCAATTCAAGGGCTTCACTCTACAACACGTTGAGAGAAGCAAAAACGAAGAGGCCGACACATTACCCAAAGCAGCAGCCAAAGGCAAAGCCCTGCCCTCCGACGTGTTCTATCATGTCATCGGCACACCAGCCGTCCGGAATCTCGAAGGCTTGTTCCGCAATCTCTGCCTGAGCCTTGCTCAACTCGTCAAGGGCGTGGTCTAGCTCGATGTTGAGCACGGCGACCAGGTTGACCATGCTGCTCAATCTGGGATTGCCCTCACTAACTGGTGAGACAATCACACCTCCGGTACTACAGGTCGAATGGTGGGGGTAGTACTTCAAGTCGAGGCCGTCAGCTACCCCGCTGAACAATGAACATTACTGCGAAAGCGCACGGCGTGCAGCATCCTACATGGCTGCCTCGACAGTGTCCCGCCTAATGATAGAATAATGCTCTAAGTAGGCCTCTGCACCCTGGAGATCATCATCCGGATGGCGCACTAGGCAGGTAACCTCCCATTGGTCCAGGTATAACCCGTGATGGTGCCTCCCATTGGTTCGATGGACCAAGTGTGTCGGTCGAAGGCCTGACGTAGCAAGGTGTCAAGAGCGTCATGGAAATGACAACCGTGAGCAGCGTCATGAGTGATGGGTCTGGCGATCCATCCTTCTGGCTCCTACTCCTCCGAAAGCTCCATATTGTGGCTTGAACTGCCACCATTTTCATCATCTCCATCAGGGTCCCCTCTAGCAGCCAGGGTGCCCTATGGTGGTGCAGGGGCACCTCTAGCTGAGGCGCAGGGGAGGGCTGCCTCCCAGACTCCACCTCCTGCTGAGGCGAGGGGGAAGAGTCCTGCTCCTAGCATCGGCGCTCCTGCTCATGAAGATGACGGTGCAGTCTCTCTAGGTGACTCGACTGTCCTATCACCATGCGGTGCAGTGGACGCTCCGCAAGGCGACAGGGCAAGAAAGGGATCACTGACTTACGTGCAGTGCATCTAAGACGGGCCATCTACAAAAGACATCGTAAGCACAAGAGTGAGAATAGAACTATATGACTAGCAAGTAAACCAAAAGCGAAGTGAGATAAAAATTTTGTAAGATGAGTATTATGATAGAACCTCCCAAGTCAATAGGCCCACCTACAGTTCTCCTTGTCCATCGGACCTCAGACAACCCTGCAGGTGCACCTAATCACTTGACAAGTTCGGTATTTGTATTCTTTACCTTGCCTAAGAGCGTTTCACCTATCACACAGATATTACAACACATCGGAGGTACGAGTATGCGGAAGCAGTTACAATAACTTACTTTATATTAAAGTATAGAAAGAGTAGTATTATTACAGACCAGTAAAATATAAGCGTGCTTACATACCCTGGGAGGCAAAACCCCCTCCCAATAATAGCAAAAAGTTTTTAAAGGAGGACACTTCCTCCTAAGGCTTCAGTCTTGGCTTTCTTCCTTAGGCACCACCTTGGAACAGAAGCAACAAAAATTTGCTGCTTCCTCACCTACAACAACATGGGTTCGAAAACCCTGAGTACGTAGTGTACTTTTGCAAGTCTTACCCATCAAAATAAAAGACTCACAAGGATATGATGGCTTTAAGGGAGTCAAGGTAAGGCTTAATCAATAATCAAGACTCTTGTTTGCAAAAATGCTTGCTAATAGTGGATCCTTAAAAGTCCAGTTTTATTAGCAAGTTAAGTCATTACCTGAGTTCTAGAGTTCTTTCTACCCTAGTTCAAGCACTTGACCTATACTAGCCAATTTCTTATCAACCCTTCTTGTTCACTGGATTGCTACATGTAGGTCAGTGACCAAGTCTTCATGTCCGAGAAGTAACGGCGATCTGAATCGATTAATACTCAGCTGAGGATCTCCAATCTTACGACATATGTAGCACTTAACCCTTGCATATGTCAACTCGCCACCGGGGTTCTTAAGACCAGATCAGGTTCACGCCAACCGAGAGCACAGATACACCACCGTCCAGCCTCTTTCCATAGAGGGTACACGCTACTCTCGCCATCTCTCCACTCCCATTGCGTGTTATCTTATTCTGGTATTAGTCTGCCTGAGGCAAAGCTTACCCATGATGAGGCATGTGACCAGTTAAAGGGTCCTCGATCATCAAGCCTACATCGACAAGGTCCTTAATCGACTCAGACGGAGACACTACATCGAGACTCCTTTCTCGTGCAAGTCAACCGCCTGGTCTCAGCTTTATTATTTTCAACCCAAAGTTTGGTACCTGGCAGAGGTACATCTTTTTCGATGTTGAACCCATCACGACCCTGATGGATCCACCATTAAGTTTTATTTTGAAAACATCCCACCCACTTGAAGCATCATCTTTTATCAAAACAAAACATTTTGTTTTTCTATAGCAAGGCTAAGCATAAGAAAAACCTTTTTGTAAAACAGGGGATCAAGGAAAGGTAATCAAATTCTCAAGGAAGGAAATGCAGTAACTTGTTTAGCACACAACTCCTATCACCTAATGCATCAAGCAAGTGAGGAAGATTTTAAAATAGCAAGGAGGTGGCAAATGCACTGGGGCTTGCCTTGTGTTATAGGTGAGTCAGGCTCTGATCCACAGATGTCAAAATAAAAGCAGTTCTCGACCCGAGGTTCTTCCGGTGGTGGTGTAGCTCTTGCTTCTTCAACTTCTACTTCTTCGTTTTCTATATATCACATATATATAATCATGAATGCCCATGTAATGCTTATGAGGATGCAAAGATAATAAAGATATATTATCTAAGGTCTTGAATACAATTTTCCTTCATGGGACCCTAGGAAACTAGGGTTTTTGGAGTCAGTAGTGAAGTTCATAGGGCATGCATCACTAGAAGACTAGGGTTTTGAGGTTTAGGTATCAAATATTGTCCAAATCATGTCAAACTTTACCCAAGGCTTCTAAACAATATCTAAAGCTTATCTAAAAAGTTTAGTGATTTTTGGAATTAGTAATCAATTTCTAAAATTCTAGAAGTATAAGCTTTGACTATTTAAATACTCCATAATTTCCTATTTGGACTAAAAATCATGCTACTATTTTTATTAAATATTATAGAAAATTAGGAACCTAGCAAAATTGGTCTTGCATTTTTAGCATTTTTCTACAATTTTCTAGAAATCCCTTAATCTTGATAGAAAAAGAAAAAGAAAAACTCGGAACATTGTTGGGCTGAATTCAGCCCAACCGGCCTGCAAAAGGGGGAAAGCACGCGCGCGTCCGCGTCCGCGCCCGCGCTGTCAACCTTGCAAAAAGGCCCCTGCTGATTTGAATAACTTGAAACGTGGTCGCAGTACTATTCCTAGAGTCGCTGACATCTACAAAAACAACCCCTAAGTTCTATTTCTTTACAGAGCTCGGTCCACGACGTGGAGCGGCGGAGCAGGCACTCCGGCGAGCTCACTCTGGCCGAAATACGCCACGACCAGTGCTCTAAATTGGTTTACTCCTAATTCAACACCAAAGAAGCATTTCCCCTCGATCAATTGCTTTAACGGAGCGCTAAATCGTCCTGCCCACGGAGACAACACGAACAACGAATGAACACGGGTGTTCTCGACGACCTGGCGCAGCTTAGCTCAATTGAATGGGTCGAGGAGCATCAGGAGAACCTAAGGACACTGAAATGGGAGAGCAGAGAGCATGAACAGACCTGGGAGAAGCTGGGCACGGAGCGCGGAGGATTTTCGTTCGCTGGTGACAGAAAAGGGGAAAATGGCGTTGCGACGGTTCCGGGCGGAATTAGGAGGTGAGGTTGGGGCTACACGGTCGCAAAGGACTATGGTTTCACCGTGCACAACCAATTTTGGGAGAGGTGGAGAGGATTTCGGAAATTTGTGCTTCAACCGAGTTCACTGCTGAAGATGTGAATACCTCGTCGTGGGTGGTGGGGCAATTTAAAGGCGCGGTGGTCCGGCTAATGATCCACGGCCGCGGATTACACCATTCGTGCATGGTTACCACGTAAAAAGGGACACATTGAGCGAGGAGCGAGGCATGGATGACACGACGGCGGAAATGACCGAGCCACGGCGACCGCCGGTGAATTATCTCCGACTAGGATCAGGCTAGGTCCACGAGGTCGCGACACGTCCAAAGTTACCTCCCTGCGAATATCCATGGTGTGCCAGGCACGAATCACGGCGACCGGCGCGAATCCGGGCGCGCGGATCGCTGACGGCGAGGGGGACTGAACCCTAGGATATTTCAGTGCACTGTACCATTGGAAGCTTCATTAGTTGTTCTGACCGAGGATCTTCAGAGGCATTTTTCTTGAATTTTTGCATGACAACTTGCTAATCTATTTGTAGCAAACTTGTAGTCCTATATACAAACTACAATTCTGCTACAGAGATCATGCTCAGTTGCTTACTCCTTTGAGCATGAATCAAGCCTAAAGTTTTTCAAAACTCACTGACAGTCCATATTCAGTTTCTGTATTATCTGATAGCCAAACTTTAGGGCCAATTATCTCCATCTTTGTGTATGACACAATCCTTAATCCCTTAAGAAAAGTTGTACTCCTATAGTAGTTCTAGACTTTTGATGTGTTGACCCTAGGCAAAATCTTTGTATGTTTGAATCTACAGAGTTCCAAAGTCAGCCATATTCACTGATTTTCAGACTTAGCCATATGAGAGGAATGGAGTGGCTTTTTGCAAATAAGCCCATTTCACATCTATTGACTTGGAAATCCTCACATGTGTGAACCATATGCTTTAGGGTACCCTAATTCCTTGGTTTTTGCACTTAGGTCCAAAAGTGTGCAACATTTACATATAACCCCCTAGGGTTTCAATCCAGGGTTTTCCAGGGGTCTATTTAGGGTTTCTGGCACTTCTAGGGTTTGGATGCCACTTGAGTTCATTAGGTGGGATATCTTATGATTATTTCTCATGAGTTTTGAGAATTTAACTCATTTGGGCTTTATTGACACCCTAAGCTCAGTTCAGGGTTAAGTACCCTACCCTAGGGTTTCACCCATGACCAGTCACATCAATACAACTTGTTTGAAATTTTTGCCTAGTGAATGCATTCTAAGTGTAACAATCACATGATATACTGATGCTCATGATGTTATGCTCAAGTTTTAGTGGTAGTAACACCAGGGGTGTTACATCCTTCCCCCCATAAAAGAATCTCGTCCCGAGATTAAAAGTCCTAGGGCAAGTAATGGAAAAGGAAACGTGTCATATTTTTATTTCCTTATTTTTGGTACAAGGCAGTGGTGGTATGGGGTCTACTTCTTTATTACAACAAGTATACATATCTCACAATTTACATGAAGCTAAAAATCCTGGGAAATTCTTCTCTAAAAAGTCTTGAGTTTCCCAAGTAGCTTCGTCTTTCGTATGTTGGTTCCATTGTATCTTATAGAACTTGAGAGTTCTCCTTCGAGTAATCATGTCCTTTTGATCCAAGACTCGAATAGGATGTTCTGAATATGTCAAGTCTGGTTCTAAGGCAACATCCGTTACTTCAATGGTTCGATCTGGAACCCAGAGATACTTCTTCAATTAAGATACGTGGAACACATTGTGCACAGCAGATAATGTTTCGGGTAATTGGAGTCGATATGCCACTAGTCCACACTGTTCAAGAATAGGAAAAGGACCAATGTACCGAGGTGCAAGCTTCCCTTTTACCCCGAAACGTGATACACCCTTCATTGGTGAGACTTTCAGGTAGACATAATCTTCAACTTGAAAGTACAAGGGTTTGTGTCGTTTGTCTGCATAACTCTTTTGGCGAGCTTGGGCTTCTTTCAAATTATGTATTATTCGTTGAACCTTCTCTTCTGTTTCTTTTACCATATCAGGCCTGAAAAACCATTTCTCTCCTGGTTCAGACCAGTTTAACGGAGTACGACACCGTCGTCCATACAAAGCTTCAAAGGGTGCCATTTTGATGCTCTCTTGATAATTGTTATTGTATGAGAACTCTGCCAATGGTAAGCAGTCATCCCATTTCTGTGGGGATTCTAGAACACATGCTCGCAACATATCTTCAAGTATTTGATTTACCCTCTCAGTCTGCCCACTAGTTTGAGGATGATAGGCCGAGCTGTGGAGCAACTTAGTACCCAAGGATTTGTGAAGTTCTTCCCAGAATTTGGATACAAATTGAGGTCCACGATCTGACACTATTGTCTTCGGAACACTGTGCAAACTGAGGATACGAGCAATATACATCTGGGCATAAGTGATGACCGGGTAATATGTCTTGACTGGCAGAAAATGGTCACCGCGACCGCTGACAACACCCGCTTCCTACGAGAAATGGCGGGACAGCAACTTCAACAACAAGGTGGGAGGGCTTATCCGCAAGGACCCCGCAAAACCTCGTACTTGGATTTCTCAGAAACCCGTCCCCCGCTATTCGTCAAAGCTGAAGATCCCCTTGAAGCTGACGAATGGGTGCGGGTCATTGAGCAGAAGTTTGGACTCATCCGATGCACGGAGACCTAGAAGCATTATTTGTGGCTCCGCAGTTAAGAGGCCCTGCTAGCACCTGGTGGGAAAATTATGTGGCCATTCAGCCTGTGGGACATCAAGTCACTTGGGATGAATTTAAATTGGCATTTCGGGAGCACTACATTCCAGAAGGAGTGCTCCATATGAAGCAAGAAGAATTCATGAAACTCAAACAAGGTGGAGATACTGTTACACAGTATCTCAACAAGTTCAATCATTTGTCCCAGTACGCCATTGGCTAGGTCAACATTGACCTAAAAAAGAGGAATTGTTTTATGTGAGGCCTCAATGATCGGCTACAACAAAAGATGGCCACCTGCCTCGACCTCTCCTACAACAGGGCTGTCAGTACAGCACTGGCAGTTGAAGATAAGTATGCAGGCCCAGGGAAGTCAAAGGGCTTTGGAGGTGACAGGTCCAACCAGGGGCCTGAAAAGCGACAAAGGTTGGTGATCTGACCTTTCAATCAAAACCGTTCTTCACCTCGTCCACCCTCCTACCCCTTTAAACAGCCTGTATTCATCCGCCCTGCCACTGCCTCTACTTCAACAACTCAGCCAAGTGCCCCTGGTGCTCGTTTCCCTGCACTCCCGAGTTCATCAACTGGTTGCTTCAATTGTGGGAAGTCTGGACATTTCATCAAAGACTGCCCATATCCGAGGCGGAACAATTCCAATAATCAGCAGAAACCCGGGAGTTCAAGCCAAGGCAAGGGAAACACGGCAAATAATGCAGCAGGCAAGAATATGAAGAAAAATGGGCGAATTTATTATACATAAGTGGCCACTACACCGGAGGGAGAGCCGGTTATGATGGGTACGTTTCTCGTGGCCAATCACCCTGCAGTCATTCTCTTTGATTCTGGTGCTTCACATACATTCATAAGTAAGAAGTTTGTGGAGAAATATTGCATTCCTTGCATTGAATCAAGGGAAGGGTTTATTATTCATTCGCCCGGGGGACAAATATTCACTAAAGAAGTGGCTTTCCATGTGCCCGTAATATTGGCTGAACGGGACTTTCCCACAAATATGATTGTTCTAAAAGGCCAAGATATAGATGTAATTCTGGGCATGAATTGGTTAGCCCAGCATAAAGCTATCCTCAACACTGATATGAGAACCATCAAGTTGAGCTATGGCCAGGAAGAGGTTCTCTTGTCCATCCCTGTACCTATTCCAGCTAAACCATTTGGTAGAGTTTATGAAGCCATCATACCGGAGATCCAAGATATTCTGGTAGTATGTGAATTTCTGGACGTCTTTCCAGAAGATCTGCCTGGATTGCCTCCAGAGAGAGATGTAGAATTTGTGATTGAATTGAAGCCCGGTACGGCTCCTGTTTTTAGAAGGTCGTACCGAATGCCTCCCAATGAATTGTCAGAGCTCAAGACTCAATTACAAGATCTACTAGAAAAAGGATTCATCTGACCAAGCTCGTCACCTTGGGGTTGTCCAGCCATCTTTGTCAAGAAGAAGGACCAAACGCTTCGGATGTGCGTGGATTACAGACCCCTTAATGAGGTCACAATCAAGAATAAGTACCTTCTTTCCCGGATTGATATCTTATTTGATCAGCTTACCGGAGCTCGGGTATTGTAACGCCCTCAATTTGGGGGTAGAATTTTTCTTCTTTTCTCTCACCAAATTCGGGCGTTACTCTCTTTTCTCTTTCCCCGTTTTGCTCCTTCTTCCCAATTTCAAACCAGTATAGCGACAGGTGTCTGTGTCGTGTATATACCAAAACCTAAGTGTCATGGGTGTTGCATCATGCCGAAGCACATTTCTTTGTCTGATGTTGAGTGTTCGTCTCGTTCCGTTCCGGATTTCGATTCGCGATTTAATTCTGTTTAGTGGTCCGTGCATGTCATGGGTTTTCGATCCGCGAAGTGGCCCGGCCCCCTAGCCCGGCCCGGCCCGGCCCTGCGCGCCCCTGGCGCCCACACCACACCACCACCCCCCCATGCGCCCCCCCTCTCTCTCTCTCATTTGGATCTCCCGCGCAACAACCTCCCCTCTCCCTCTTCCACCTCTCTCTCCCCGTGGTGCCCTAGGAATTGGAGATGGCGATCACCGGATTTTGGACCCCGAGGTGAGCTCCCCTCCCCTCCCCTTCTCCTCTCTCTCTCCCTCTCCCTCCTCTTCTTCCTCCCCCGCGAGCGCCCTCCCTCTCCCCTGCTCGTGCGCGCCCCTGCCCTTCCCCGCTCGCTGGCGGCGCGGACGGCCCCGCCCCTCGCCCGCCCCTCCCCGGCCCGCGGCGGCGCTCGCCCCGCCCCTGCCCGGCCCCGCGCGGCGGCGCCCGCCTCCCCGGCCCGCGGCGGCGCTCGCCCGCCCCCTGCCCGCCCCCTGCCCGCGGCGGCGCCCCGCCCCCGCCCCCGCCTCCGCCCCTGCCCGCGGCGGCGATTCCGCCCGCCCCCTGCTCGCCCGGCGCGGCCCCCGGCGCGGCCCCTGGCCCGGTGCGGCCTCGATCCCCTGCGCGCGTCGTCCTGGCCCTCGGCGTGGCCTCGCGATCCCCGTTTGCCGCTAGCGCGTTCCCGCGTGCGCAACCCGCGCTCGTGGTGATTATTTTTAGTTGGTAGTTAATGTCAAACTCCGTTAGTTAGTGTGCTGCGTCGCGCGCTTCGCCGCGTGACGGATTTGTCTAATTTCAGATTCTATCTATGTGTTGCGCCGTGCGCTTCGTCGCGCGACGATCCATTTTAATTTCAGGTTGTTTAAGGTGTAACGCCGCGCGTGTATTCACGCGACGTTCCACTTTAGACTCAGTTTAGTCGACGTATGCCGTCGTGCATTTCGTCGCGCGATGCTTAACGTCTCTTCATAACTAATGCGAAGTGTCTCGTTGCGTGCTCGGTCGCGCGACGAGCCGTTAACTTCTTAATTTGTTTTAGAGTGCTATGTCGCGCATCTCGCCGCGCGTCAATTCTTTTTATTTATCTTCACCTGCTTATAATGATTAGACATGAAACATGACTTTACTTTACGCTAAACATAGTGTCTACATTAAATTTCCTTCCATTAAGCGAGTGGTTAATCTATAATCATGTAACGTGACCGTTTCTCGACTGTCTCGTTCTCTTTCTCTCTTAACTGTAGCTGCGAGCCCGCGTGGAACGTCTGTTTACTTACTGCATTCTATTGTATGGTGTACTGTTCTTTTGTATTAAATATGTGGATGTATGTGTGTTTGCGCTCGCATAGAGAACGATCCGGTCGGAGAACCCGAAGAACTCGCAGGAGAAGCCCCTGAGCAGCAGTCGATTGGTGGAGGCAAGTGTCCCTTGACCTATCTCTGTCCTATTCATTCTTTAATTCACCTCCCGCATTACACATTTATGCCTAAGGATTGACTAGCTTTTGTTATCCATGTCCTTGTTTACCTATTTGGGTTGGATTATTATTGTTTAGCTTTATGCTATTGCTCAAACTCTAATCAATGAACATGATGAGATTATCTATGATACGCTGTTTTCCCTTCTCTTATTATGATGTTATACTTGTGGTCTTCAAGGGGGCTCGAGCGGTTTCTCGAGTGCCTCTCCGTAAGGACCTGTTCTATGGATGACCGCCCGGGAAAACAGTGCAACCATGAGGGTGGAATGGGATGCCCTTAGCTGAATAATTAGAGGATCCGGGGTGTAGTTCACTTAGCCGTCGTGCCGTCAATGGGGCTCGGTGTATGTGGCTCGCTCTGCCAAGTTTGGGTTCGCCCCTTGGGGAGGAGTGCGGTGCATTTAGGAAACCTAACGGGTGGCTACAGCCCCGGGGAATCTTTGTAAAGGCTACGTAGTGATGCCCTGCTAGGCCACCTAGGTAGTGGTCAATGGGGAGTAGCTCTCTCCAGGCAGAAAGGGAATCACGGCTTGTGGGTAAAGTGCATAACCTCTGCAGAGTGTTTGAAAACTGATATATCAGCCGTGCTCGCGGTTATGAGCGGCCAAGGGAGCTCCAGTGATTAGTGGTACTTGATCAGAGACATTATGGTACAGGTGGCTATGAGATCGATGGTTCTGGTTATGACTATGGTGCTGGTAAGTGGTATTCTTTCCGTTTGGAAAGGGTACATCGGGCTAATAACTTGGGTTAATGCTAAAACCTGGCTTTCTATTAGTAAATAATAATCTGACCAATTAAAAGCAACTGCTTGACTTACCCCCACATAAAGCTAGTCCACTACAGCCAAACAGGATACTTGTTGAGTATGTTGATGTGTACTCACCCTTGCTCTACACACCAAACCCCCCCCCATCCCCAGGTTGTCAGCATTGCAACCACTGCTCAGGAGAAGATGAAGCCGTGGAAGGAGACTTCCAGGAGTTCCAAGACTACGATGAGTTCTAGGCGTGGGTTAGCGGCAACCCCCTAGTCGGCTGCCTGTGAAGGCCACATTTATCTACGTTTCTTTTCCGCACTTTGATTTATTGTAAGGACTATATGGACGTCTCAGACGTATGATGTAATCGACTATTATTTCCCTTTTTAATACTATTTTGAGCACTGTGTGATGATGTCCATGTTATGTAACTGCTGTGTACGTGAATAACTGATCCTGGCACGTACATGGTTCGCATTCGGTTTGCCTTCTAAAACCGGGTGTGACATAAGTGGTATCAAAGCCGACCCTCGAGGTTTCACGGGCGTGTGTGGGCTAGGGGGTTCGGGTATATGGCGCATGACGCATGTGGCCTTGGAGTGGTCACATGGCATGGCATATGACGACACTAGACACATAGGCGTGGCTAAGAGGGGAGGTTCCTGGATTGGGGTTGACCGACGAGGACGTCGGTCTTCTAAGGGGGGTGGATTGTGATATCCTGGCCCCTGGGATGGTGATTTCCTGGCCCAAGGCTTAATAGAATTAATAGTGTAATCATACCAACAAGGTGCATCTTCTTTTTCGGAAGCCTATCTCGAAAGAACCTCCAAGTTAAGCGTGCTTGGCTTGGAGCAATTTGGTATGGGTGACCAACCGGGAAGTTTTCTCGGGTGCGCATGAGTGAGGACAAAGTGCACACAAAAGACTCGTGTTGGTCTGTGGGGACAATATAGATGATCCTAGCGAGCTGCCAGGAGTAAATACCGCCGGTCCAGGGATTGGATGGGGTGTTACAAGTGGTATCAAAGTCGTGCTGACTGTAGGACCGCTAACCTAGAATAGAACGGTCGTTCTAAGGACTATAGACCTCTGTCCCTACCTTGACTTTGACATCCCTTCAAAAGTTGGTCATACCGACCAAACCTATGTTCTACTATACATTATACCTTGCTGAAAATTGTGTTTTATTCTAATCCTTCATTTATTTATGATTCATTATTTGCTGGTCATATTAATTCTGTCCTCACCCTTTTGCTTGTGATGTCTTTTGTAGATGACTCGACTTAGACACACTGCACGAAAGTCCGTCATCCCCTTCTTACCCTCCCGCCTTGCTGAGCGTCCGCTTCGCCGTCCCGTGGCCGGACAGTCCAGCCACTTGGAGAGACTGCACCACCGCCTGCATGAGGAGCAGGAACGTCGACGACAGGAGCAGCAGGGCTCTTCTTTCTCGCTCCAACAGGAGATAGAGTCTGTGAGTAGCTGCTGGAGGAGACCCAGACGACGGAGGTGGCGACGACAGCTCGAGCCACGACACCGACTTTTCTGCTGACCAGGAGCCGGAAGGATGGGTTGCTCGACCCATCACTCGCGACGCTGCTCGCGGGTGTCACTTCCACGATGCGCTCGACACCCTGCTACGTCGGGCACTTAACCGGCATACTTGGTCCATCGAGTATCGCTGTGTGGTCTACCAGCACAGTCGCGGGGTCTACCCGGACCGTTGGGAGGCGACCTACTTGGTGCACCGCCTGGAGAACAGTCTCCAGGGTGCTGAGGTCTGCTCAGAGCACTATTCTATCTCTGAGCGGGACTCAGCTGAGGCGGCCATGCAAGATGCTGCACGGCGTGCGCTTTCGCACTACTGCTCGGTTCTTGGTGGGGTAGCTGACGGTCTTGACCTGAAGTATTACCCCCGCCGTCCATCTGGCAGCACAGGAGGCGTGATTGTTTCACCTGTCGGTGAGGACAATCCTAGGTTGAGCAGCACAGTCAACCTAGCCGCCGTGCTAAACACAGAGCTGGACCATGCACTAGACGAGCTGAGTAGGGCTCGTGCTGAGATTGCCCTGTTGCGAGCTGAGCGCGTGGAACGTCGTCACCTGGATGATGGTTCCCCCGCTCCCGTCGGGACTCAGCACCCGTGCCGCTCACCTCGGCGAGGACACCAGTCTTATGGCAATCCCGACTGCAAGACCAAGATAAATCTAGAACCATAGATCGTTATAGTTGGATCTTGTAATTAATACAAAATATATATACGTAGAAGCTACAGTCTTAGCGTTAGTCTCGCTCTTAGTTAGTCTTAGTTAGACAGGGTAGTTTGCTATATCCTGTGCATTTATGTTTGTCATGATGAACTATGTTTGGTTTGGATCTTTGTAATGACTGTCACCAGAATGTGGGTATCTCCTGCATTTTGGTTTACCTATTATATGTTAATGGAGTTAGCTATATAGTTGGGAAACCTTTTATTCCACTTTCCTCTTTATCTGAGAAGTTGTGTGGTCTGTGTTGGAGATCAGTGAAGATGCTCATCTGTTCAGTGCTGTTGAAGAATTCTATACTCTTTTCTTATGCTGCAAGATTTGCCAGATCAGTTCTGATGTGTGGTTGCATTCTGCAGATGTCAGAGAACAGGCGCAGAGGAGGAAGGCGTGCTCAGCAGGAGCGAGCCGCTCAACAGGAGGAGGTGCCCCAGCAACAGCACCTGCCGCCCCCACCCCTGATGTCGATCGAGCAGATGTTCCTGATGCAGACTCAGGCAGTTCAAGCCATCGGTCAGACTTTGGCTGCCATTCAGCAGCAGCAGCAGCAACAGCAGCAGGCCCCACCTTAGCCTCAGATGCCTCAGATGCCTAGAGACAAGCATGCTGAATTCATGAGAGGTCATCCACCAATGTTTGCTCACTCTTCTGACCCCATGGATGCTGAAGACTGGCTGCGCACTGTGGAGCGGGAGTTGCATACCGCTCAGTGCGATGACAGAGAGAAAGTCTTGTACGGTCCCCGTCTGTTGAGAGGAGCAGCCCAGTCATGGTGGGAGTCTTACCTCGCCACCCATGCCCACCCTGACGCCATCACCTGGGAAGAGTTCAGAGGTAGTTTTCGTCAGTATCATGTTCCTGCAGGTCTGATGACAGTGAAGAAGGAGGAGTTCTTGGCTCTTAAGCAAGGGTCATCATCTGTCAGTGAGTACCAGGACAGGTTTCTGCAGTTGTCTCGCTATGCTCCTGAAGATGTCAACACCGACACCAAGCGACAGTACCATTTCCTGAGAGGCTTGGTTGACCCTCTGCAGTACCAACTGATGAATCATACCTTCCCGACATTCCAGCACCTGATTGACAGAGCAATCATGACAGAGAGGAAGCGTAAGGAGATGGAGGATCGTAAGCGCAAGATCAGTGGACCCCAGCCTGGAAGCAGCAATCGTCCTCGTTTCTCAGGCAATCAATCTCAGCAGTTCAGGCAGAACCAGCGTCCACCTCAGCAGCAGCAGCAATTCCAAAGGCAGTATCCTCAGCACCAGTATCAGAACCGTCAGAGCAATCAGTCAGGAGGTCAGTTTCAGAGGCAGAATCAGCAGGCACCTCGTCTTCCTGCCCCAGCAGCCCAGCAGAACAGCCAGGCAGCACTAGCTCAGGTTGGAAACAGGGCATGTTTCCACTGTGGAGAGCAAGGCCACTGGGTGATGCAATGTCCGAAGAAGGCAGCCCAGCAGCAGTCAGGCCCCAATGCCCCAGCAAAGCAGAATGTGTCTCAGCCTGGAGCAGGCAATCGCTCTCAGCCACGCTACAATCATGGAAGACTGAATCACTTGGAGGCTAAAGCAGTTCAGGAGACCCCCGGCATGATAGTAGGTATGTTCCCAGTCGACTCCCATATTGCAGAAGTGTTATTTGATACTGGAGCAACACATTCTTTCATTACTGCATCATGGGTAGAAGCACATAATCTTCCAATTACTACCATGTCAACCCCCATTCAAATTGACTCAGCCGGTGGTAGAATTCGAGCTGATAGCATTTGTTTGAATGTAAGTGTGGAAATAAGGGGGATAGCGTTTCCCGCTAACCTCATAGTAATGGGTACTCAGGGAATAGATATCATCCTAGGGATGAATTAGCTAGATAAGTATCAGGCAGTTATCAGTTGTGATAAAAGGACAATCAAGTTGGTGTCCCCACTAGGAGAGGAAGTGGTGACCGAGTTAGTCTCGCCTGAGCCAAAGAAAGGAAGCTGTTATCAGATAGCTGTTGATAGCAGTGAAGCAGACCCAATTGAGAGGATCAAGATTGTGTCTGAGTTCCCGGATGTGTTTCCAAAGGACTTAACGGGTATGCCACCAGAGCGGAAAGTTGAGTTTGCCATAGAGCTTCTTCCGGGCGCCGCCCCTATCTTTAAGAGAGCTTACAGAATATCTAGACCAGAGTTGGTTGAACTTAAGAAGCAAATTGATGAGCTGCCAGAGAAAGGTTACATCCGGCCAAGCACCTCGCCTTGGGCCGCTCCTGTCTTGTTCGTGGAGAAGAAAGATGGCACCAAGAGGATGTGCATCGACTACCGAGCTTTGAATGAAGTCACGATCAAGAACAAGTACCCTTTGCCCAGAATAGAAGATATGTTCGACCAGTTGAGAGGAGCCAGTGTGTTCTCCAAGATTGATCTGAGGTCAGGTTATCATCAGCTCAGGATCCGACCTTCGGACATTCCGAAGACGGCATTCATTTCCAAGTATGGGTTGTATGAGTTCACGGTGATGTCTTTTGGTTTGACCAATGCACCAGCCTTTTTCATGAATCTGATGAACAGTGTATTCATGGATTATCTCGATAAGTTTGTGGTAGTATTCATTGATGACATTCTGATTTATTCTCAAAGCGAAGAAGAGCATGCAAGTCATTTGAGGATGGTATTGCAGAGATTGCGAGAGCACCAGTTGTATGCAAAGTTGAGCAAGTGTGAATTCTGGATCAATGAAGTCCTGTTCTTGGGTCACATAATCAACAAAGAAGGATTGGCTGTGGATCCGAAGAAAGTGGCAGACATTCTGAGCTGGAAAGCGCCAACAGATACTCGAGGAATCAAGAGTTTCATTGGAATGGCCGGATATTATCGGTGATTCATTGAAGGGTTTTTCGAAGATTGCGAAACCAATGACAGCGTTGCTAGGCAACAAGGTTGAGTTCAGGTGGACCCAGAAATGCCAAGAGGCCTTCGAAGCGCTGAAAGAGAAGTTGACAACAGCGCCTGTCCTAGTCTTGCCTGATGTGCACAAGCCCTTCTCGGTGTATTGTGATGCTTGTTACACAGGTTTGGGATGTGTGTTGATGCAAGAGGGAAGAGTTGTGGCTTACTCGTCCCGACAGCTGAAGGTTCATGAGAAGAATTACCCAATCCATGATCTAGAGTTGGCAGCAGTGGTTCACGCACTGAAGACATGGAGGCACTATCTGTATGGACAGAAATGCGACATCTACACAGATCACAAGAGTCTGAAGTACATATTCACTCAGTCAGAGTTGAATATGAGGCAGCGAAGATGGTTAGAGTTGATCAAAGACTATGAGTTGGAGATTCATTACCATCCAGGCAAAGCAAACGTAGTGGCAGATGCTTTGAGCAGGAAGAGTCAAGTCAATCTGATGGTCGCTCGTCCGATGCCTTATGAGTTGGCCAAAGAGTTTGACAGGTTGAGTCTCGGATTTCTGAACAATTCACGAGGAGTCACAGTTGAGTTGGAACCTACCTTGGAGCGCGAAATCAAAGAAGCGCAGAAGAATGATGAGAAGATCAGTGAGATCCAGCGACTGATTCTAGAAGGCAAAGGCAAAGAATTTCGAGAGGATGCAGAAGGTGTGATATGGTTCAAAGACCGCTTGTGTGTTCCTAATGTCCAATCCATTCGGGAGTTGATCCTTAAGGAAGCTCATGAGACAGCCTATTCGATTCACCCTGGCAGTGAGAAGATGTATCAGGATCTGAAGAAGAAATTCTGATGGTACGGAATGAAGAGGGAAATCGCAGAGCATGTGGCTACGTGCGATAGTTGTCGAAGAATTAAGGCAGAGCACCAGAGACCAGCTGGATTGTTGCAACCGTTGCAGATCCCTCAGTGGAAATGGGATGAAATCGGTATGGATTTCATAGTCGGATTGCCTCGCACTCGAGCCGGCTACGATTCCATTTGGGTAGTAGTGGACCGCTTGACCAAGTCAGCCCACTTCATACCTGTCAAGACCAACTACATCAGTGCAGTATTGGCAGAATTGTATATGTCTCGGATCGTTTGTCTTCATGGTGTGCCAAAGAAGATAGTGTCAGATAGAGGAACGCAGTTCACCTCTCATTTCTGGCAGCAGTTGCATGAAGCCTTGGGCACACATCTGAATTTCAGTTCAGCTTATCATCCGCAGACAGATGGCCAGACCGAAAGGACCAATCAAATTCTTGAAGACATGTTGAAGACCAATCAGTCCGGATGGGACAAGCGATTGCCTTATGCAGAATTCTCCTATAACAACAGTTACCAGGCCAGTTTGAAGATGTCGTCATTTCAGGCGCTCTATGGGAGGAGTTGTAGAACTCCGTTGCAATGGGATCAGCCTGGAGAGAAGCAGGTGTTTAGGCCAGACATTCTACTTGAAGCTGAAGAAAACATCAAGATGGTCCGAGAGAATCTGAAGATAGCGCAATCGTGGCAGCGAAGCTATGCAGACACAAGAAGAAGAGAGTTGAGTTTCGAAGTCGGAGACTTTGTCTATCTGAAGGTGTCACCGATCAGAGGAGTCAAAAGGTTCGGAGTCAAAGGCAAGCTAGCACCCCGCTACATTGGTCCGTACCAAATTCTCTCAAGGCGTGGAGAAGTGGCCTATCAGCTCAGTCTGCCAGAGAATTTGTCTGCTGTGCATGATGTCTTTCATGTGTCTCAGTTGAAGAAGTGCTTGCGTGTGCCAGAAGAGCAGTTGCCAGTGGAAGGTCTCGAAGTCCAGGAGGACTTGACCTACGTTGAGAAGCCAGTGCAAATCCTTGAGGTTGCAGACAGAGTCACCCGAAGGAAGACCATCAGAATGTGCAAAGTCAAATGGAATCATCACTCTGAGGAAGAAGCAACCTGGGAGCGTGAAGATGATCTGATGGCTAAATACCCTGAGCTCTTTGCTAGCCAACCCTGAATCTCGAGGGCGAGATTCTTTTAAGGGGGATAGGTTTGTAACGCCCTGAATTTGGGGGTAGAATTTTTCTTCTTTTCTCTCACCAAATTCGGGTGTTACTCTCTTTTCTCTTTCCCCGTTTTGCTCCTTCTTCCCAATTTCAAACCAGTATAGCGACAGGTGTCCGTGTCGTGTATAAACCAAAACCTAAGTGTCATGGGTGTTGCATCATGCCGAAGCACATTTCTTTGTCTGATGTTGAGTGTTCGTCTCGTTCCGTTCCGGATTTCGATTCGCGATTTAATTCCATTTAGTGGTCCATGCACGTCGTGGGTTTTCGATCCGCGAAGTGGCCCGGCCCCCCAGCCCGGCCCGGTTCGGCCTGGCCCTGCGCGCCCCTGGCGCCCACACCACACCACCACCACCCCCCATGCGCCCCCCCTCTCTCTCTCTCATTTGGATCTCCCGCGCAACAACCTCCCCTCTCCCTCTTCCACCTCTCTCTCCCCGTGGTGCCCTAGGAATTGGAGACGGCGATCACCGGATTTTGGACCCCGAGGTGAGCTCCCCTCCCCTTCTCTCTCTCTCCCTCTCCCTCATCTTCTTCCTCCCCCGCGCGCGCCCTCCCTCTCCCCTGCTCGCGCGCACCCCTGCCCTTCCCCGCTCGCCGGCGGCGCGGACGGCCCCGCCCCTCCCCTGCGCGCGGCGGCGCCCCCCCCCCCCCCCCCGCCCCCTACCCGGCCCCGCGCGGCGGCGCCCGCCCCCCGCCCGCCCCCCTGCCCGGCTCCGCTCGGCGGCGCTCGCCCGCCCTGCCCGGCCCCGCGCGGCGGCGCCCGCCCCTCGCCCGCCCCTCCCCGGCCCGCGGCGACGCTCGCCCCGCCCCTCGGCGCCCACCTCCCCGGCCCGCGGCGGCGATTCCGCCCGCCCCCTGCTCGCCCGGCGCGGCCCCCAGCGGCTCGGCACCGGCGCGGCCCCTGCCCCGGTGCGGCCTCGACCCCCTGCGCGCGTCGTCCTGGCCCTCGGCGTGGCCTCGCGATCCCCGTTTGCCGCTAGCACGTTCCCGCGTGCGCAACCCGCGCTCGTGGTGATTATTTTTGGTTGGTAGTTAATGTCAAACTCCTTTAGTTAGTGTGCTGCGTCGCGCGCTTCGCCGCGTGACGGATTTGTCTAATTTCAGATTCTATCTATGTGTTGCGCCGTGCGCTTCGTCGCGCGACGATCCATTTTAATTTCAGGTTGTTTAAGGTGTAACGCCGCGCGTGTATTCACACGACGTTCCACTTTAGACTCAGTTTAGTCGACGTATGTCGTCGTGCGTTTCGTCGCGCGACGCTTAACGTCTCTTCGTAACTAATGCGAAGTGTCTCGTTGCGTGCTCGGTCGCGCGACGAGCCGTTAACTTCTTAATTTGTTTTAGAGTGCTATGTCGCGCATCTCGCCGCGCGACAATCCTTTTTATTTATCTTCACCTGCTTATAATGATTAGACATGAAACATGACTTTACTTTACGCTAAACATAGTGTCTACATTAAATTTCCTTCCATTAAGCGAGTGGTTAATCTATAATCATGTAACGTGACCGTTTCTCGACTGTCTCGTTCTCTTTCTCTCTTAACTGTAGCTGCGAGCCCGCGTGGAACGTCTGTTTACTTACTGCATTCTATTGTATGGTGTATTGTTCTTTTGTATTAAATATGTGGATGTATGTGTGTTTGCGCTCGCATAGAGAACGATCCGGTCGGAGAACCCGAAGAACTCGCAGGAGAAACCCCTGAGCAGCAGTCGATTGGTGGAGGCAAGTGTCCCTTGACCTATCTCTGTCCTATTCATTCTTTAATTCTCCTCCCGCATTACACATTTATGCCTAAGGATTGACTAGCTTTTGTTATCCATGTCCTTGTTTACCTATTTGGGTTGGATTATTATTGTTTAGCTTTATGCTATTGCTCAAACTCTAATCAATGAACATGATGAGATTATCTATGATACGCTGTTTTCCCTTCTCTTATTATGATGTTATACTTGTGGTCTTCAAGGGGGCTCGAGCGGTTTCTCGAGTGCCTCTCCGTAAGGACCTGTTCTATGGATGATCGCCCGGGAAAACAGTGCAACCATGAGGGTGGAATGGGATGCCCTTAGCTGAATAATTAGAGGATCCGGGGTGTAGTTCACTTAGCCATCGTGCCATCAATGGGGCTCGGTGTATGCGGCTCGCTCTGCCAAGTTTGGGTTCGCCCCTTGGGGAGGAGTGCGGTGCATTTAGGAAACCTAACGGGTGGCTACAGCCCCGAGGAATCTTTGTAAAGGCTACGTAGTGATGCCCTGCTAGGCCACCTAGGTAGTGGTCAATGGGGAGTAGCTCTCTCCGGGCAGAAAGGGAATCACGGCTTGTGGGTAAAGTGCACAACCTCTGCAGAGTGTTTGAAAACTGATATATCAGCCGTGCTCGCGGTTATGAGCGGCCAAGGGAGCTCCAGTGATTAGTGGTACTTGATCAGAGACATTATGGTACAGGTGGCTATGAGATCGATGGTTCTGGTTATGACTATGGTGCTAGTAAGTGGTATTCTTTCCGTTTGGAAAGGGTACATCGGGCTAATAACTTGGGTTAATGCTAAAACCTGGCTTTCTATTAGTAAATAATAATCTGACCAATTAAAAGCAACTGCTTGACTTACCCCCACATAAAGCTAGTCCACTACAGCCAAACAGGATACTTGCTGAGTATGTTGATGTGTACTCACCCTTGCTCTACACACCAAACCCCCCCATCCCAAGGTTGTCAGCATTGCAACCACTGCTCAGGAGAAGATGAAGTCGTGGAAGGAGACTTCCAAGAGTTCCAAGACTACGACGAGTTCTAGGCGTGGGTTAGCGGCAACCCCCCAGTCGGCTGCCTGTGAAGGCCGCATTTATCTACGTTTCTTTTCCGCACTTTGATTTATTGTAAGGACTATATGGACGTCTCAGACGTATGATGTAATCGACTATTATTTCCCTTTTTAATACTATTTTGAGCATTGTGTGATGATGTCCATGTTATGTAACTGCTGTGTACGTGAATAACTGATACTGGCACGTACATGGTTCGCATTCGGTTTGCCTTCTAAAACCGGGTGTGACAGGTATTTTCCAAGATTGACCTCAGGTCGGGTTACCATCAGATCTGCATCCGACCCGAAGATATACCATAGACCGCATTCACTACGCGGTATGAATTATTTGAATATTTGGTTATGTCTTTCGGATTAACAAATGCTCCTGCCCACTTCACATATCTTATGAACTCGATATTCATGCCCAAGTTGGATAAATTCGTGGTAGTCTTCATTGATGATATCTTGATATATTCCAAGAATGAAGAGGAGCATGCTCGGCATTTGTGGGTCGTATTAACGCGCTTAAGGGAGCATCAATTATATGCTAAATTCAGCAAGTGCACGTTTTGGCTGGAGAAAATTCAATTTCTGGGACACGTATTGTCTGCCAACAGGATTGCGGTTGATCCCAGCAAGGTCAAGGATATTTTGGAGTGGAAACCACCAACCATTGTACATCATGTCCGAAGTTTCCTTGGACTGGCTGGTTATTACCGCCGATTTATTCCAGATTTTTCCAAGCTTGTGAAACCAATCACAAGTTTATTGAAGAACGATACAAAATTTAACTGGTCTTCAAGATGCGATGAAGCCTTCGAGCAGCTGAAGGTGTTATTAACCACTGCTCCGGTATTAGCTCAACCGGACATTGAAAAACCTTTTGATGTGTATTGTGACGCATCAGGCAGTGGTTTAGGTTGTGTCTTGATGCAAGAAGGCCGAGTTATAGCGTATGCCTCAAGACAGTTGCGCCGGCATGAGGAACATTATCCAACTCATGACCTGGAATTAGCTGTTGTAGTTCATGCCCTAAAACTATGGCATCATTATCTGCTGGGGAATATCTGTCATATCTATACAGACCATAAAAGCTTGAAGTACATTTTTACCCAGTCAGAGCTGAATATGAGGCAGAGGAGATGGCTTGAGCTAATTAAGGATTATGAATTAGAAATTCACTATCACCTAGGAAAGGCCAATGTAGTGGCAGATGCACTCAGCCGCAAGGCTTCCTATCATTGTCTTACGATGAAGACTTCTGACATTACATTATGCCAAGAAATGGAGAAGTTGAACCTGGGAATGATTCAACATGGAACTTTAAATCACTTGAAGCTTGAGTCGGTTCTTCTGCAAAGAATAATTGATGCACAAAGAAATAATGAGGGTATGAAACACATTTATGAGAAGATAAAGGCCGATAAGGCAAACTATTTCAGAAAAGATGATCAAGGCATTGTATGGTTTAACAACCGCATATTTGTGCCCAAGAATGATGAAGTCCGCCAGCAAATTTTAGATGAAGCACATCTTAGTCGCTAAAACTGGATTTTTAAGGATCCACTATTAGTAAGCATTTTTGCAAACAGAGTCTTGATTCTTGATTAAGCCTTACCTTGACTCCCTTAAGCCAACATATCCTTGAGAGTCTTTTGTTTTGATGGGTAAGACTTGCGAAAGTACACTTCGTACTCAGGGTTTTTGAACCCATGTTGTTGTAGGTGAGGAAACAACAGAATTTTGCTGTTTTTGCACTAAGGTGGTGCCCAAGGACGTGGTGCCAAAGGACGAACCTCAACAGTGACGTGGTTGCGGGAGGGATGTTGGCCTCCCTTTTGAAAAACAATATACTTTTATGCGGGAGGGGTTTTTGCCTCCCAAGTGTGTAATAATAATACTTATGCACTCTTATACCCTGGGTTGTAATAACTATAACACTCTTTCTGTATTTTGAATGTAAATTAAGTTATTGTAATTCGCTTCTGCTTATTCGTTCCTTCGATGTGCTGTAATATCTGTGTGACGGGTGAAACGCTCTTGGGAAAGGAAAATGATACAGATACCGAACTTGTCGAGTGATTACGTGCATCTATAGGGTTGTCCAAAGTCTGTTGGACAAGGACAACTATAGGTGGGCCTAATGACTTGGGAGGTTCCGTCACAATCATGGGGGATGCATGTCTTTGATTCTTCATGAGCAGGCAAGAAGAAATGACATGGTCCTCATTGTTGCATCTAAAGCATCTCCTCATCCTTTCCTCCTTGTCTTTGTGTGGACAAGACGCAATGAAGTGGCATGGTTCCTTACACTTGAAGCATCTCCTTTTGCCTCTTCCCTTTTTGTGCTTGGAAGACATGGAGAGGTTGTCAACACCAACAACATGATTAATCGAACTTTTACCTTTTTCTTGTTCGTGTTGCTTGCTTCACTTATTGCTTTAGGAATTTGATTCTTGTGGAGTTTGACGCTTGCTGCGGTTTCTCCCTTCTCAAGCTTCTTCACCACTCGTCCGTGGATATCTTAAGGAGGTTGAGCATGGCCTCTTCTCCTTAGTTGTATCATTTTCTTATTCCCAAGCATTTTTTTCTTTTGATCCAACAACTTGTTGCTCAATCAAAGATTGGCCTTTCTTTGAGTAGCAGGGGTTAGCATATAACAACATATTATCAAGATTCGCACATGAGTAAGAATGGGGTTCATATGAATTTGAACTATCAATAACAACCTCATGAGCAATATTAAGCTTGATATGACTATCTAAAAGATTATTATGAGAGCAAGACAACATATCATATTTTTCATTAAGAGCAAGTTTCTCAAGATTTAGCAAATCTACTTGACTCTTAAGCATGGCATTTTCCATTTTAAGTTGAGCAACACAAGATAAACCGTCATCATTATTTCTTTGCTCAATTAAAATTGAATTGAGAAACGCAACGGACGACACAAGATAAAGTTGAGCAATACAAGATTAAGCATGGCAGTTTTAGTTTTAAATTGAACAACACAAGATAAAGTTGCCCTGGTTGCGGGGGCACTAGACTTTCCTGTGCTGGCACTAGACTGTCTGGTGCTCCTCCACACAACGGTCAATAGATCCTTGATTGGTTGCCTTCCTCTACTGTGGGGCACTAGACTGTCTGGTGCTCCAATATGCCCGTTCGCGCCTGCTGACGTTGCAAACTAGCCATTGCCCGAAGACGACCGGACTGTCTAGTGACCGGGCACAGATAGTCCGATGCATGGGCCCGGACTGTCCGACATTTTTAGTCAAGACACCCGTAGCTGGGTACTTGGCCGCCAAGTGGACCGGACTGTCCGGTGTTACCCAGACAGCAGCACAAACTCGCTTTTTCCTCCTTTTCTTCTCCACTTGATTTCAACTCTTGGGAGGACCTTTCTATGACTTAGACAAACATAGTTAGTGTATAACCAATTGACTAAGTCCCAGAAGATTACCTCTTCTCTTAGCTTTTTTGTTACACCTCAAATAGAGCTCCAGATGACACTTTCTCTATAAACAAGGTAGAGAGGAAAACCAAAGTGCCATTTGCATAGTAGAAGGTGTATGCAACATATTTTGCACGCCCGCAAATACTATTTATCCTCCGAACAAACTCCCTATCGCGGCATGTAAAATAGGCAGAGCTACATGCACTTTGTTTTCCTAAGCCTTCTCTCTCCTCCCCGCTGTAAGGAAAATGGACCCCGGGCCATTTGACTAAATAGGTTTTGGTGTTTGATGATCAACATAACCTGTGGACTAATATGTTTTCTAGTGTTTGTAGTTTACAGGATGCTAAAATTACTTGGACCAAGGCATTAAGGAAAGCAACACCTCAAAAGAAGGCATTATGAAGATTAAGCAAAGTCCAAGAAACAAAGACAAGTGTTGCCAGGCGGACTGTCCTTGCGAAGGCACTGGACTATCCGGTGCACCAGGGAACTATAGCCCAATGGCTAGTTCTAGGTGGCACTGTGGAGAAAAGACCACTGGACTATCCGGTGTGAAGTCCGGACTGTTCAGTGTAAAAAGCCTACGCGCCAACGGTTACCTGATATGATAGTCCAATGGCTAGGAGCACCAGACCGCTCGGTAACCCCACCAGATTGTCAAGTGTGCCGCATAAAGCATCAGCCTTTCTCCTATGGCTAGTTTTGTGTTGGGGACTATAAATACACTCCCAACTGGCCATTTCAAGGTTTGAGAGCCCAAGCAACATACCAAGGCATATAGTAGACATTCCCAAGAGCTCATGCACCCAAGTGCTTAATAGGATCACTCGGTGATTAGCGTAGGTCCTTTGCAAAGTGCTTAGGTTAGTTAGACCGCTCTAGCGCTTGCTCTAGGTGAATCTTAGTTAGTTGAGTGAGTTTAGATAAACCACACAACCCCTCGGCTCTTGCGCGAGCCGTTGTAATTGTATCAAGTGGGGCGAGAGTCTTGCGAGACCGTGACAACCGTGTTTGTGTCACGGCCGCCACCGTGTACCAGAGGGAACGAGGCCCGCGACATTTTCAGTCAGAAGCTCGATAGTGGAACGGCAGGGAACGTCCGAGAGGAGCCAGAAGCGGAGCACCACTTGCGCGTGGAGAAGGTCCGCGGCTCTCTACGGAGTTACTCGACCGAGGTGCTTGGCCCTCGCGTGGGCTTGCCTTTGTGTAGGGGCACCAACGAGGATTAGTCGAGACCTTGCGCGGTTCCGGATACCTCGGTAAAAATATCGGCGTCATCCACTGGAGTTTGCATCTCTACCTTCTCTTTAGCTTCCGCATTTACATTAAACATTTAAGTTTCAATCTTGTCTTTGTAGTTAGATTGTTTAGATTGAAACTTAACTTTCACGGTAGAGATAGAAACACTTAGACTAAACCTAGTTTACACATTGTGAATTGATTATTTGCATAGGTTTTGCTCTAGGGATTGAATTGTGGCCTTGTTTAGTGAAAGTTTTAGAAATCCTAATTCACCCCCCTCTTAGGCCTCACCTGTTTCCTTCAATTGGTATCGGAGTCTAGTTTGGCTCATTTGAAACGCTTTAGCTTCACCGCTAAAAGAGCCGACGCTTTTTAGAGAAAGGGGATGGATACCCATAGGCCACCACACTTCGACGACACTAACTTTCCATATTATAGTGCTAGAATGGCTTGTTACCTAGAGGTCGTTGATCTAGGTGTTTGGAGAGTCACTCGTTATGGGATGAAACCACCTAAGAATCCCGAGAAACCCACCATGAGTGAGGAAAAAGAAATTCATTTAAATGCTAGAGCAAAAAATTGCTTGTATGAATCTCTTAGCATGGATATTTTTAATCAAGTTTTTATATTAAAAATTGCTCATGAGATTTGGCTAAAGTTGCATGAGCTCCATGATGGCATATCAAATGTTCGTGAGCAAAAACATTGCCTAGTCTTAAATGAGCATACTTCCTTTGCTATGAAAGATAATGAGTTTGTTAGAGATATGTATTCTCGTTTGAATCTAATCATCAATGAACTCAATTCTATTGGCATAAATAAGCTAGGTGATGCGAACATTGTGAGGAAGATTATCTCCCTGCCACCACAACAAATATATGGGAGCATCATCACTATTCTTCAGAACATGGAAGACTTGAGTACAATGACCCCGACCATTGTGAGTGGGAAAATCGCGGCCTTTGAGATGTCGCAAAAAATGTGTTGGGGAGAGGAGCCAACTTCCTCAAGACCATATGCTTTTGCATGTGATGAAAGGAAGGGTAAAAGGAAGGCTCCCACTCCAAGTTCCTCAAGTGAAGAAGAGGAAGAAGAAGAAAGTGATGATGATGAAGATAATCAACCATCAACGTCATCCTCCTAGGACGAAGAAACAATCTGATGCGTCGGAAATTTAATGGGGATGATCCACAAGATTAATCTAATGGGTGTGCCCCTGCAGGTAGAGGATCTTCTCTTTAACATTGACAGGAAAAGGCAAAGAAATAGAGGATGCTACGTATGCGGGGAGAAGGGGGCCACTTTAGGGACAGCTGTCCAACTATGGCCGAACCCAAAAATGAGAGGAGCAAAGGCAAGGCGCTAACAAGTGTCAAAACTTGGGATGATTCTTCAAGTGAAGATGAACCTCCAAGGACGTGCAGCCATCGATCCTCATCGCGCTCATCACGGTCATCATGCAAGTGCCTTATGGCAAGAGGTAAAATGAGTACTCCATCCTCTAGTGATGAAAGTGAGGGAAAGCCCTCCGTAGATGAGCTTGCAGAAGCCATTAAATTTTTTTAGGATGTTTGCACTAAGCAAAAGGCTCAACTTAAAACCTTGAAAAATAAGTTGATTAGCTCCTAGAATGATTATAAAGGTTTGCTACAAAAATTTGAAACATTTGCAAATTTGAATTGTGAGCTATAAACTAAAATTGAGCAATTAGAGTCTAGTGCTCCATCCACTGCTATCGATGATGGCCTTATTAAAAAGAATGAAAAACTTAAGGCTAAATTAGCTAGCTCCCAAGAAGCTATTGAAAATTTGCTAGGAAAAATTAAAATTCTTAGCATACACAATAATGAACTAACTACTAAGCTAGAAAATATTGGTAGCACCCCAGAAGTATCTTTGGCTGAAATACCTGAAATTATTAAGAAAGATGCTTCTACTTCCTACTTTGATTTAATTGATGGTTCTAACCCCTGCAATCAAGTTCTTGTTAAGAATGTTATTATAGAAGCATGTTCGGACGAGATTGCAATGGAGAATGAGCAATTAAAGCAAGAGGTGGCTCGCCTTGGAAAGGCCTTGTATGACAAGAAAGGCAAAACCAAACAAATCCAACCTTCATATGATAACACCACTATGGGAGTGAACAAGCCTGTGGAGAGCGAAACTAAGATTTGTAGGCTATGTCACAAAGAAGGCCTCAAGTCTTTCCAATGCAAGGCGATGACCGAGGATAAACAAAGGCAAAAGCTCAAGCAAAAGCCAACAAGCAAAATCTCCAACACCTACATCAAAGAGGTGGACAAAAATGCTGCTACACCATATTTGATCAAGAAGAAAAATAATGGAAAGGTGATAGCAATCAAGGCCAATAAGCAAGCCAACAAAGGAAAGGGGGCCAAACGCATCTGGGCGCCAAAGGAAATAATTTCAACCATGAAAAGCACCAAGAAGGTTTGGATCTTGAAAGGGAAGTGAGGAGTCCGAGAGACTTTGGGGAATTTGGAGACTTGGCAAAGTTGGGATGTATATCATGGGATACATCATATTGGATCAAGGTTATTGCCAAGTGGGTTAGTGAATATTTTGGACCCAAATTTCCCCACCCATGACTAAGGTAACTAAATTTATTGTATTCCTCATTGTTAGATATGCATATCTGTTTTCTTGTATCTAGTTTTACCTTTCATGCCTAGTATTTAATTTGGTAATTACTTTAGATTAACAATGCATGCATACTAGGTAAATCACAAGGTAGGATTGCTTGTTCTCAATCCATATTCTTGAGCAAACCTACATGGTTTAAAATGTTTAATTAAGGACGACACATAGCTTATTTAGCATCCCTAAGTAAATGACACTAATGCTTCAAATACTTATATCCTACAATTGGTACCATTTAAATGTGCAAACCTCGGATTATAGATAATTTGTCCCTCTTGATATCAAAATCAAAGTGCATGTCTCCTACAAGTATTCAAAACTTGTGAAAGCATCTAGGCCCCTGTGGGGGATAGATATCCCCCGGGTCCACTAAAGGAGTAAAAGACCTCACGAAAGGCCCAAGGGCCCAATAAATCGTAAGGTCATTCTTTCGTGGGCCTGGGGAGAAACAACCAACAAAGCAGAGCGACGTGAAACTGGATTGGTGCAAACCCGGACGGCCCACAACGTCGAGCGAGTGAATCGCAACAGAGATCCGACTTTCCCGCGCTGGAGCCCCCATGCAACGGAGCCATGCGAGGATAAGTCGGCGAGGGTTACGTGGAGATAAACTCAAGCAGTTCACTATCTTTTAGCTACTCGTTGTTATCATATCCACATGTATTGCCCCACGGTCGAGTATATAAGGCCTAGGGGGCACCCCTTCAGAACGATCGACCCTATCTTACTTAGCCACCCACATCAACTCTCTGTGTCTTCAATCCAGAGAGCCCTCTTGTAACCACGCTCACCAAGCATACTCACCAGGACGTAGGGTGTTACGCATCTCTAAGCGGCCCGAACCTGTAAATCTTGTCCACTGTCCCTCGTGCGATCGGCACGAACCATTTTGCTACAGCCGTCGACACCGTCCTACTCCTAGAAACACCTTGAGGGACAACCCCGGGTGTGCGGTCGGACCCAAAACACCGACAGCTGGCGCGCCAGGTAGGGGGTGTGTCGACGATCCAAGCTAGCTCAATGGCCGTCACCTTCTACAGCAAGATCACCATGCGTCCCGGATCCGTATTCTGCTTCAGGACAATCTCATCTGTAGCGGATGAAGAGGGAATTCTACATCGTATCGCGGATCCGCCGGAAAAGAAGTCTCCTCCAACGAACTCCAAAAATGCCGGAGAGGCGCAACCTCCAGCTCTTCGGAAGAAGATCGTCTCCGGAAAGTCGGGGGCCGAGGGCTCGCTGACCAGGAAGACTCCGCTGTCTACTTCCCCAACAAAAGAATGGACACGGATCGCGAGGAAGAAGGAGACCAGGGAAAAGCAAGTCGTTCTTTCCATTCCTCCGGCCTCAAAGGAGAACGGAAAGAAAGTCGCCACGACAGCAGCACCATTCTACCCCGACGTCCTCTTCATCGGGAGAGTGGAGTCGCCCACCGTCTCCGACAACGAACCGACCGCGCCCGGAGAGGAACCGCCTCAACGAGAATCCCGCCGACGGAGGAATCGGCGCAGGAACGTTCGACGACATCACGCGGCCGGAGAACGGGATCCGGAGCAGCCTGTCTCGCGAGACGAGATCTCGGAGATAGGAGAAACTCCGAAAGAACGCGTCTTCAGAGAACGAAGGAACTCCCGACGACGTGATCGCCGACGGGCTCAGGAACAAGCTGAGCAAGACGCAAGACAACGCTGGGAGAATCCGCTCTTCGGGCGCAACCTGAATCCTGACTTCGCCCGAGCTATGAACACGCCAAGCGAAGTCGGAGGAGTACTAGCTCGTATAGCTGATGGACTTCCTCGGACTCCCGACGCCGAGGGATACCGACGCCTGTTCACCCAGGCAGCCAACCATCTTCTACCGCTCGCTCACCCGCCGAACGATCTACGACACGCCATCAACAGTCGCCGAGACGCGCGAAGCTCCATCAATGCTTCGCGCGAACGGCGGCATGAGAATGAGATTCGCTGTCGGGAGGAGTACGACCGGGATCATGGCATCCTGACTCAGAGCCAGGCCACCAGGACTGAGTCGGCAACGGCCTCAACTGGCGGTACCACTCGGGGATGATCGAGGAACCACAATCACAACTCCCCTCCCCGGGACAGACATCGTCCCCGACGACAGGAGGACACGTGCGGAGTGTCCGCTCTTACTCCGCGCCTTAGGGCCATCCAATGGCCTCCCAACTTCAAGGTATCCAATGTCGACAAATATGAACCTAAGCAGGATCCAGGGGGTTGGCTAGCCGTCTACACCACCGCTGCTCGAGCTGCCGGGGCATCTGAGGACGTTATGACCGCGTATTTGCCCATCGTCCTTGGGCAAGATGCGCTGCAGTGGCTACGGCACCTACCCCGACACTGCATCGACGACTGGGGAGACTTCAGTCGACGTTTCACTGCCAACTTCCAGTCCCTCTCCGACAAGCCAGCGCAACCGTGGGACCTCAAATCCATCAAGCGCCGGGGGGATGAGACTCTCCGGTCGTACCTCAAAAGGTTCCAGACCATGAGAAATCGCATCCCTGAGGTCACGGAAGCGGCCGTGATCGAGGACTTCTACAGAGGATCCAACGACTCGGTTTTTGTCCGAGCCATACTACAGAAAGCGCCGACTACTTCCGAGGAGCTGTTCCGGGAAGCCGACCTCTACATCACCGCCGACGAGCGAGCTCAGGACCTCATCGGAGGAGCAAAGCCTGCACCGGCAGCACCACGACGCGACGCGAACCAGCCACCCGACAAACGCTGGGAGAAGAGGCCTCGCGAAGAAGTACACGCCGCCGGACCACCTGCCTCTCGCGCCCGAGGAGGACCTCGCGGAGGCGAGCGCACGCTGGACGACATCATCGACGCCCAGTGCCCATACCACAAGGACATGCGCCACACTCTTCGCAACTGCCGGGACTTCAAGCACTCCGTTGGGCATGGCCGACCCTTCCAACCTCTACCTCCTCCTCCGCCGAGGGGAGGACCGGATGAACCACGACAACCTCATCAGCCGGAGGAGGGAGGAGGAGGAGCTTTCCCACGCGTCGACAGGGAGGTCAACGTCATCTTCGGCGGACATGGGTCGCAGGAGAACAAGAGACAACAAAAGCTCAACGACCGCCAGATACTGGTGGCAACCACCGGTCCCCCCGCCCCATACCGGTGGTCAGAACACCTGATCACCTTCACTCGGGAGGATCAATGGCTCAACTTCGACCATCCGGGCAAATACCCGCTCCTCGTCGATCCGGTGATCCGAGAGAGCCGGGTGAAGAAGGTGCTAGTGGACGGGGGGAGCAGCATCAACGTCACCTTCCCCCGGACACTCCAAGGCTTGGGGGCTCACCTCAAAGAGCTCCACAAGTCGGACACTCCTTTCTTCGGCATCGTGCCGACGGAGGGGGAATACCCGCTGGGCCACATCTACATGCCGGTCACCTTCGGAACTCTGGAGAACTACAGAACCGAGTTCCTGAGGTTTGAAGTGGCGAACTTCGACTGCGGGTACAACGCCATCATCGGAAGGCCGGGATTGGCCAAATTCATGGTCATTCCGCACTATACATACATGATACTGAAGATGCCAGGACCGCAAGGGATCATAACTGTGCGCGCCGACTTCCAAGGCGCCGCAGAATGTTTCCGAGTGGCCATCCAAGCAGCCCTCACCACCAAGCTGTCGACGGTCCCTTCTACACTGGCGAACTCTAAGCCTGAGGAGGACCTCGCAGTACCGGCAAACGAAGCTCAGGCCGCGACCTCTATGCGGCCGACTGAAGAAACCAAGCGAATCAACCTAGGGTTCGCTGATGAGCGCAAGACAGCCATCATCAGCTCCATCTTGGACGACAAATAGGAAAGCGCGCTCGTCCAGTTCCTGCAAGATAACCGAGATGTATTCGCATGGCAACCTGCGGATATGCCGGGAGTCCCAAGAGAACTGGCCGTGCACAAGTTGAAGGTTTATCCCCAGGCGAGGCCGATCCGGCAAAAGCTACGCCGCTTCACGCCCGACAAGAGAGAGGCCATTCGCACCGAGTTAGCTCACTTGGTTGCAGCTGGATTTATTAGAGAAGTATTACACCCCGAGTGGTTAGCCAACCCTGTTCTTGTACTCAAAAAGAATAAAGTGGATTGGCGCATGTGCGTCGACTATACTGATCTCAACAAACACTGTCCGAAGGATCCCTTCGGGCTCCCGAGGATAGATCAGGTGGTGGACTCTACCGCTGGATGTTCTGTGCTGTCTTTCTTAGATTGCTATTCCAGGTATCATCAGATTAGTTTGGCAAAAGAAGACGAGGAAAAAACGGCGTTCATCACTCCGTTTGGTGCTTTCTGTTATACCTCCATGTCGTTCGGCCTCAAAAACGCTGGAGCGATGTATCAGAGAGCCATTCAAACATGCCTAGCCGATCACTGGGGCAAGCGTGTGGAGGCTTACGTAGATGATGTGGTAATCAAAACAGAGGATTCGGAAAACTTCATCGAAGACTTACAGCTGGTTTTCAATAGCCTGAGACGATATAGATGGAAGCTCAATCCCGAAAAATGTGTTTTCGGGGTACCAGCAGGAAAGTTGCTCGGGTTTATCGTCAGCCACCGGGGAATTGAGGCTAATCCAGATAAGATTGAAGCTATCATGAAGATGGAAGCTCCTCGGTCACAAAAGAAGGTTCAGCGACTTACTGGATCTATGGCAGCTCTGAGCAGATTTATATCCAGGCTGGGAGAAAAAGGTTTGCCATTTTACAAGCTACTCAAGAAGGTGGATAAGTTTCAATGGACTTCAGAAGCACAAGAAGCTCTAGATGCACTGAAGAAATTCTTGACAACAACACCAGTACTGAAACCACCTCGGCGAGCTACGTCGACTCAACCGGCTGAAGATTTGCTACTGTATATCTCTTGCACGACTCACGTGGTAAGCACCGCGTTGGTAGTCGAGCGAGTAGAAGAAGGACATGCCTATCCAGTACAACATCCTGTTTACTTCATCAGTGAAGTTCTAGGCCCCTCGAAGAAAAAGTATCCTCAGGTTCAGAAGCTATTATACGCAGTACTTCTAACTGCCCGCAAGCTGCGTCACTACTTTGACGACCACAAAGTCATAGTAGTCACTGGTTTTCCAATAGGGGATATTCTTCACAACAAGGAAGCCATTGGCCGAATAGCCAAGTGGGCTTGCGAGCTGGGATCCCACGACATCGAGTTCCGACCTCGCACTGCCATCAAAACTCAAGCACTGGTCGATCTCGTATCAGAATGGATAGAACAGCAAGTACCGGATAATCCAGAAACTGCAGAAGTATGGCGAATGTATTTTGATGGCTCGTTGAAGCTGCAGGGAGCAGGAGCAGGGATTCTCTTCACCGCACCTGGAGGCGAACACCTCAAGTACGCCCTCCAGTTGCTATTCCCGGCCTCTAACAATGCAGCCGAGTATGAAGCTTTGATACACGGATTGAACATCGCCATATCACTGGGCGTCAAGAGATTGATGGTATACGGAGATTCTCTAGTAGTCATCAGCCAGATAAACAAGGAATGGGATTGTTCAAGCGATTCAATGGGAAAATACTACGCTGTCGTCCGAAAGCTGGAAGATAAATTCGAGGGTCTGGAATTTCATCATATAGAAAGAGATCGGAATACAGCAGCCGACGTACTGTCCAAGCTCGGATCCAGTCGAACTCAGGTCCCACCCGGAGTCTTCGTGCAAGAAATTCTGCAGCCGAGTATCTCAATGGATCAAACAGAAGAGTGCAACATCATAGATCAACCCGAGTCAGACTCTGATGACTGGAGAAAGCCGATCATTAAGTATATAAAGAATGAAGAAGAACCAGACGACAAGAACTCGGCAGAGCGCATTGCCAGGCAGTCGGCTCACTATACACTCATTGGGGAGATATTGTACAGAAGGGCCGCATCAGGCATCCTCATGAAGTGCGTTCTCCCGTCCACTGGGAAGCAACTTCTGGAGGAGGCCCATGCAGGGCAATGCGGAATTCATGCAGCATCCAGAACATTAGTCGGGAAGGTTTTCAGGTCAGGATTCTATTGGCCGACAGCGAAGAACGATGCAGCCGAGTTAGTTCAGAGGTGCGAAGCTTGCCAATACTTGTCAAAGCAACAGCACATGCCAGCACAGCAACTACAGATCATACCAGTAACCTGGCCTTTCGCATGCTGGGGACTGGATATGATTGGACCTTTCAAGAAAGCTCAAGGGGGATATACTCATGTATTGGTGGAGATTGACAAATTCACTAAATGGATAGAGTTCAAGCCCATTGCTTCTTTAACCTCTGCTAAGGCCGTGGAATTCATACAAGACATAATATTCAGGTTCGGAATACCAAATAGCATCATCACTGACTTAGGATCCAACTTCACCAGTTCAGAATTCTTCGACTTCTGCGAGCAAAAGAGCATTCAGATCAAGTACGCATCTGTAGCACATCCAAGAGCCAACGGGCAGGTTGAGCGAGCCAACGGAATGATATTGGAGGCACTCAGGAAAAAGGTCTTCGATAAGAATGAAAAATTCGCAGGAAAGTGGATAAGAGAATTGCCTTATATTGTTTGGAGCCTAAGAACCCAACCTAGCCGAGCCCTGCATGGAAACACTCCTTTCTTCATGGTCTATGGGTCGGAGGCAGTGCTACCTGCTGATCTCAAGTTTGGGGCGCCAAGGTTGATCTTCGAAAGCATAGCAGAAGCTGAGGCCACCAGGCTGGAGGACATTGATGTACTTGAGGAAGAACGGCTGAATGCGGTAATCCAATCAGCACGGTACCAGCAGACTCTAAGGCGCTATCACGACAAGGCTGTGCGGCAACGGTTCTTTTCAGTAGGAGACCTCGTCCTCCGCCGAATTCTAACGGGGGAGGGACGGCACAAGTTATCACCCTTATGGGAAGGACCCTTCATAGTAGCAGAAGTCACTCGGCCCGGATCGTATCGCCTCGCTCAGATGGATGGCACAGAAGTTGGGAACTCCTGGAACATAGAGCACCTCAGAAAGTTTTATCCCTAGCTGTATTTCAAAACTGCTGGGGCGACAATGTATTCTGTAAAGTGGAAATATGTCATCAATAAAGAGAGATTTCAAAGATACTCAGCTCGTTTACGATTGACTTGCATGCTTACTTAACTCGGGGTGACCACTATGCCCTACAAACGGAGCAATCGACTTAAGTCGGCAACGACTTAAGGCGGTGCAACATGCTCACGCTTACTTAACTCGGGGTGACCACTATGCCCTACAAACGGAGCAATCGACTTAAGTCGGCAACGACTTAAGGCGGTGCAACATGCTCACGCTTACTTAACTCGGGGTGACCACTGTGCCCTACAAACGGAGCAATCGACTTAAGTCGGCAACGACTTAAGGCGGTGCAACATGCTCACGCTTACTTAACTCGGGGTGACCACTATGCCCTACAAACGGAGCAATTGACTTAAGTCGGCAACGACTTAAGGCGGTGCAACATGCTCACGCTTACTTAACTCGGGGTGACCACTATGCCCTACAAACGGAGCAATCGACTTAAGTCGGCAACGACTTAAGGCGGTGCAACATGCTCACGCTTTCTTAACTCGGGGTGACCACTATGCCCTACAAACGGAGCAATCGACTTAAGTCAGCAACGACTTAAGGCGATGCAACATGCTCACGCTTACTTAACCCGGGGTGACCACTATGCCCTACTAATGGAGCAATCGGCTAAAGTCAGTGGCGACTAAAGCCGGTGCAACATACTCATGCCTATGCAATTCAGGGGATGACTTCTATATCCCGCAAACAAATCTCATAATCATCGTGTGTCGTTTCATTACTGCAAATTTACGAACTGATGAATTCTGATACAATAAGAGAGTAATTATATCATTCGAATGCTGAACTGATGTCCTCTAACAAATACTCGATCATGCTAACCGTGCGCTCAAAGCACGCAAAATGTTTCTCTATTTCGCAATGTCTTTCTCAGGTGCGACCGGCGAAGAAGGGCGACTCGAGGAATCAGGGGTAGCATTCACGTCAGCCTTTATGTCTTCAGGAACAACCACGCCGGGTCTCCTCATTAAGATTCGTCCCGCCCGAATAGCCTTGTCCATGGCTTTATCGCGCTGGGCTTTGAGAGTAGCAGCAGTTTCTTCGGCAACCTTAGCAGTCAGCCGAGCAGCCTCTAATTCCTGGGCAATGGATTTCTTGGAAGCTCGGAGTTCTTTGATGGTGGCATCCTTTGCTGATATCAATTGCTTAAGGCGGGTCACCTCGTCCGCAGATTCCTGCAGCTTACAACGTTGATTGTCCAGTTCCTCCATTGTAAAGCGGTGACTCCTCTCCAAGATGATCAGCGAGTTGCTAGAATCACGATACAATCTGTCAAGATTGTCACGAGAAGCAGCAAGGATACGTTTTTCTTCCTGCAAACAAAAATCAACTCCTTCAGAAACCAAGCAAGTAATAGGAACATAGCAAAGCAAAGCACAGTTTTGTAAGTTACCTTTTCAGAGTCAAGCCGAGCATGAAGAGAAGAACTCAGGGCATTGGCGTCATCCAAGACAGCGGAGACCTGATTTAGTTCAGTTTGGCTCTGAGACTACTTCTCCTCGAAATCAGCACACTGTTGAACCATTTCAGCCTGATCTCGGGAATGTTTTTCCTCAAGAATTGCAATCCGCTGAGTCATTCCTAGCAAGAGGTAATCAAACAAAACGAGGTCAGAAGGTAAAACAGTCCACAACAAAGGCGAAGAGAAGAAAAAGGGCACTAACCAGCGTTAGTCGCCTCCAACTCGGATACACGACGATGAAGTGACACTGGATTCCAACACGCAAGAGACGAAGCCACTTCTGGGACGGAAGCACCCTGCAATCTCAGCTGGCTGGCCATCCCATCCACCAAAACCTGATGAGAAGAACAGATGAACATAATGACGAAAGTTCATGCAATGTAAAGATCAAGCTAAAATACAGCACAGTACCTGGAGGTTGGAAAAGAACGAAGGGATCCCCAAATCAGGAGAAATCAGCTGATAACCAGGCGCAAGGCCACCACCCGAAGCAGCTTGCAACGGACCAGTAGGAATCAGCTCAGTGCCTTCAACAGAGCCAAACGCCCGATCAGCGGGGACGCTGCCCTCTAAAGCGACTCCCTGGTCCAAAGTTTGGGCTACCACCATGCAGCCAGAGTGTGGAGGTGATCCCGCGTGAACGTCCATGGAAGTGCAGGAAGGAGACCCTGCTCGGGCACCCTCGGGGGCTGGGTCATGGTTGGCACTGCCCACTTGAGCCGGATCATCCCCGGCAGCACCCTCGGGGGCTGGGCAGTGGCTTACACTCTTCACCCAAGCTAAGTCATCCCCGGCGACATCCTCGGGGGCTGGGCATGTGTCAGCACCATTCTTGAGGTCCAGAGTCTCCGCAGTAACCACCTCTAAGGTTGACGGGCCTTCAGCCACTTCCATGGGACCAGAACAATCCAAGTCAGCATCCCGACCCTCGAGATCGCGCTCTAAGGTCGACGAGGCACGGGATGACCTCAACCCAGCATCAGGCACGGCAGCGCAAGCTTCTGTTGCATCATCATTCACTGGCTCTGATAACAAGTCCTCTGGGACCATATCCTCAAGAGTTTGATCAAAATTGGCCAGGGACAGTTCTTGCAGACCAATGAGGGCAGACAAAGCAGGAGAAGGAACTCCACAACTTTCACCGCTGGCGATTGAAAGGGAAATGTGCCCTTGGGCCATTTCTAAGTATTTTGGTGATTGAGTGTCAACACAAGTGCTTAAATGTGAATCAATGCCCATGGATGAACAAAGTGCAAATCTAGAACAAAGGTATGTTTCTAAGTCTTAGTACATTGGTTTTGTGTACTAATATACTTGTCTAAGTGTTAGAAACAGGAAGAAGAAGAAAAGAAGAAAGTTGGTTGTGTACAGCCAAGAGGCTGTTTCGGTCTGGGGCACCGGACTGTCCGGTGGCGCACCGGACAGTGTCCAGTGGTGCACCGGACAGTGTCCGGTGCGCCAGGCTGCCTCGGCCGAAGAGGCCGCTCTCGGGAATTTGCTGACGGCGTACGGCTAAAATTCACCGGACTGTCCGGTGTGCACCGGACTGTCCGGTGAGCCAACGGTCGGCCGGGCCAACGGTCGGCCGCGCGATCTGCGCGGGACACGTGGCCAAGCCAACGGTCGGAAGGGGGCACCGGACTGTCCGGTGTGCACCGGACATGTCCGGTGCGCCAACGGCTCCCGCATCTGCAACGGTCGACCGCGCTGTTTAAGGAAGGAAATCGGGCACCGGACAGTGTCCGGTGTGCACCGGACTGTCCGGTGCGCCCGACGACAGAAGGCAAAGATGGCCTTCCAGATTTGTTCTCAACGGCTCCTAGCTGCCTTGGGGCTATAAAAGGGACCCCTAGGCGCATGGAGGGAGATACCAAGCAACCTTAGAGCATTCTTGATCATCCACACTCAGTCTTTGCGCATCCGTTTGTTATTCTAAGTGATTCGAGCTCCGTTCTTGTGAAAACTGTGAGATAGTCTTTGAGCTTGATTCTTGGCCGTGTGTGTGCGCATTTCGCTGTGGATTTGTGTGTGTTGCTTCCCTCCCTTACTCCGTGCTTCTTTGTGAATCTTAAGTGTAAGGGCGAGAGACTCCAATTTGTGGAGATTCCTCGCGAGTGGGATAAAGATAAGCAAGGCAAAACACCGTGGTATTCAAGTGGGTCTTTGGACCGCTTGAGAGGGGTTGATTGCAACCCTCGTCCGTTGGGACGCCACAACGTGGAGTAGGCAAGCGTTGGTCTTGGCCGAACCATGGGATAAACCACTGTGTCATCTCTGTGATTAATCTCTTGTGGTATTGTGTTTTGTTGAGACTCCTTTCTAGCCACTTGGCAATAATTGTACTAACACTTAACAAGTTTTTGTGGCTATAAGTTTAAGTTTTCACAGGATCACCTATTCACCCCCCCCTCTAGGTGCTCTCAATTGGTATCGGAGCCGTTCTCTTCAAGAAAGGGACTAACCGCCCGAAGAGATGGATCCTAAGGGGAAGGGAATCGTGATCAACGACAAGGAAAAGGAGTTCTTCGTCAACGAGCCAAAAGATGACAAATCCAACGACTCTGGCTCAGGCCACAAACGTAAAGATGGGAAGAAGAAAAAGACAAGACGAATCAAGGAGATCGTCTACTACGACAGCGACGAGTCTACTTCTTCCCACAAGGACGACGACTACGACAAACAAAAGACGGTTAACTCAAACTTCTCTTTTGATTATTCGCGCATTCCGCACAGCTCAAATGCTCATTTGCTCCCCATTCCACTTGGCAAGCCTCCTCACTTTGATGGAGAGGACTATGGATTTTGGAGTCACAAAATGCGTACACACCTATTTTCTCTCCATCCAAGCATTTGGGAGATTGTGGAAAGTGGAATGAAATTTGATAGCTCGGATAGTCCTTCATTTATTAATGAACAGATCCATAAAAATGCACAAGCTACTACTGTGTTGCTAGCCTCTTTGTGCAGGGACGAGTATCACAAGGTGAGCGGCTTGGACAATGCCAAGCAGATTTGGGACACCCTCAAGATCTCTCATGAGGGGAATGACGTCACCTTACTCACCAAGATGGAGTTGGTGGAGGGCGAGCTCGGACGATTCGCGATGATAAGGGGCGAGGAGCCGACGCAAACATACAACCGGCTCAAGATCCTTATCAACAAAATAAGGAGCTACGGAAGCACGCGATGGACGGATCACGACGTCGTCCGCCTAATGCTAAGGTCATTTACCGTTCTTGATCCTCATCTCGTGAACAATATTCGTGAGAATCCCAGGTACACGAAGATGACGCCCGAGGAGGTACTCGGAAAATTCGTAAGCGGGCGGATGATGATCAAGGAGGCTAGATACGTCGACGACGCCTTGAATGGTCCGATCAACGAGCCTCAACCCATTGCTCTCAAGGCAACAAGGAGCAAGGAGACGCTACCCAGCAAGGTGGCACAAATTGAGGCTGCCGGTCTTAATGATGAAGAGATGGCCCTCATCATTAAAAGATTCAAGACGGCGCTAAAAGGTCGAAAGGGACAGCCAAGCAAGGCTAAGACCAAGGGAAAGCGATCATGCTTCAAATGTGGTAAGCTTGGTCATTTTATTGCTAACTGTCCCGACAATGATAGTGATCAGGATCAAGGGAACAAGAGGGAAAAGAAGAAGAACTATAAGAAGGCAAAGGGCGAGGCGCATCTAGGCAAGGAGTGGGATTCGGACTGCTCCTCTTCTGACTCCGACAATGAAGGACTCGCCGCCACCGCCTTCAACAAGTCATCCCTCTTCCCCAACGAGCGTCACACTTGCCTCATGGCAAGAGAGAAGAAGGTAATCACTCGTAATGATGTCACTTATAATTCTTCTAGTGACGATGAGTCTAGTGATGATGAAATAGATTATTCTAGTTTGTTCAAGGGATTGGATAGAAATAAAATTGATAAAATCAATGAATTGATTGATGCCTTGAATGAAAAGGATAGGCTTTTAGAAAAGCAAGAGGATTTGTTGTATGATGAGCATGATAAATTTGTAGAGGCACAAAAATCCTATGCTTTAGAAGTTAAAAGAAATGAAGTACTTTCTAGTGAATTATCTTCTTGTCATGAAAACATTGCTACTTTAAAGAGTGTTAATGATGATATAAATGCTAAGCTAGAAAAATCTAGTAAATCAACATCTTGTGTAGAACATGTTGTGATTTGCACTAGGTGTAAAGATTTTGACATTGATGCGTGTAGTGAACATCTAGCTTCAATTTCTAAATTGAATGATGAAGTGTCTAGTCTTAATGCCCAACTTAAGACTAGCAAAAGCGAATTTGATAAATTGAAATTTGCAAGGGATGCCTATACGATTGGTAGACATCCCTCAATTAAGGATGGACTTGGCTACAAAAGGGAAGCCAAGAACTTAACAAGCCATAAGGCTCCCATTCCCGCTAAGGAGAAAGGGAAGGCCCCTATGGCTACTAGTGCTAAAAGGAACCATGCCTTTTTGTATCATGATAGGAAAAATTCTAGAAATATTTTTAGAAGTTATGATGCCTTTGATTCACATGCTTATGATTCTTATGCTATGACTGCCTCTAGTTCTCATGTTGTGCATGATAGAAAGGTTTGTAGAAGAAATGTTATTCACAATATGCCTAGGAGAAATGTTGCTCATAGGAAAGTTCATGGACCTTCTACAATTTATCATGCCCTAAATGCTTCCTTTGCTATTTGTAGAAAGGATACGAAAATAGTTGCTAGGAAGTTAGGGGCAAAATGCAAGGGAGACAAAACTTGCATTTGGGTCCCTAAGGAAATTTGCACTAACCTTGTAGGACCCAACAAGAGTTGGGTACCTAAGTCCCAAGCCTAAATTTGCCTTGCAGGTTTATGCATCCGGGGGTTCAAGCTGGATTATCGACAGCGGATGCACAAACCATATGACGGGGGAGAAGAAGATGTTCACTTCCTACGTCAAGAATAAGGATTCCCAAGATTCAATTATATTCGGTGATGGGAATCAAGGCAAGGTAAAAGGGTTAGGTAAAATTGCAATTTCTAATGAGCATTCTATCTCTAATGTATTTTTAGTAGAGAGTCTTGGATATAAATTGCTATCTGTTAGTCAATTATGTCATATGGGATATAACTGTCTATTTACAAATGTAGATGTGTCTGTCTTTAGAAGAAGCGATGGTTCATTAGCTTTTAAGGGTGTATTAGACGGCAAACTTTATTTAGTTGATTTTGCAAAAGAAGAGGTCGGTCTAGATGCATGCTTAATAGCTAAGACTAGCATGGGCTGGCTGTGGCATCGCCGCTTAGCACATGTGGGGATGAAGAACCTTCACAAGCTTCTAAAGGGAGAACACGTGATAGGTTTGACTAACGTGCATTTCGAAAAAGATAGACCTTGTGCAGCTTGTCAAGCAGGTAAACAAGTGGGAGGAGCGCATCACAGCAAGAATGTGATGACCACTTCAAGACCCCTGGAGCTGCTGCATATGGACCTCTTCGGACTCGTCGCCTATCTGAGCATAGGAGGGAGTAAGTATGGTTTAGTTATTGTTGATGACTTTTCCCGCTTCACTTGGGTATTCTTTTTGCAGGATAAGTCCGAAACCCAAGGGACCCTCAAGCGCTTCCTCAGGAGAGCTCAAAATGAGTTTGAGCTCAAAGTGAAGAAGATAAGGAGCGACAACGGGTCCGAGTTCAAGAACCTTCAAGTGGAGGAGTTCCTTGAGGAGGAAGGGATCAAGCACGAGTTCTCCGCTCCCTACACACCACAGCAAAATGGTGTGGTAGAGAGGAAGAACAGGACGCTAATTGATATGGCGAGGACAATGCTTGGAGAATTCAAGACCCCCGAGTGTTTTTGGTCGGAAGCCGTGAACACGGCTTGCCACGCCATCAACAGGGTCTATCTTCATCGCCTCCTCAAGAAGACTTCGTATGAGCTTCTAACCGGTAACAAACCCAATGTATCTTACATTCGTGTATTTGGGAGCAAGTGCTACATTCTAGTGAAGAAGGGTAGAAATTCTAAGTTTGCTCCCAAAGCTGTAGAAGGGTTTTTGTTAGGTTATGACTCAAATACAAAGGCGTATAGAGTCTTCAACAAATCATCGGGTTTGGTTGAAGTCTCTAGCGACGTTGTATTTGATGAGACTAATGGCTCTCCAAGAGAGCAAGTTGTTGATTGTGATGATGTAGATGAAGAAGATGTTCTGACGGCCGCTATACGAACCATGGCGATTGGAGAAGTACGGCCACAGGAACAAGATGAACGAGATCAACCTTCTTCCTCAACTATGGTGCATCCCCCAACCGAAGATGACGAACAGGTACCTCAAGTGGAGGCGCTTGATCAAGGGGGAGCACAAGATGATCAAGTGATGGAGGAAGAAGCGCAACCAGCACCTCCAACCCAAGTTCGAGCGATGATTCAAAGGGATCATCCCGTCGACCAAATTCTGGGTGATATTAGCAAGGGAGTAACTACTCGATCTCGATTAGTTAATTTTTGTGAGCATTACTCCTTTGTCTCTTCTATTGAGCCTTTCAGGGTAGAGGAGGCCTTGCTAGATCCGGATTGGGTATTGGCCATGCAGGAGGAGCTCAACAACTTCAAGCGCAATGAAGTTTGGACACTGGTGCCTCGTCCGAAGCAAAATGTTGTGGGAACCAAGTGGGTGTTCCGTAACAAACAGGACGAGCACGGGGTGGTGACAAGGAACAAGGCTCGACTTGTGGCAAAAGGCTATGCCCAAGTCGCAGGTTTGGACTTTGAGGAGACTTTCGCTCCTGTGGCTAGGCTAGAGTCTATTCGTATCTTGCTAGCATATGCCGCTCACCATTCCTTCAGGTTGTACCAAATGGATGTGAAGAGCGCTTTCCTCAACGGGCCAATCAAGGAGGAGGTGTACGTAGAGCAACCCCCTGGCTTCGAGGATGAACGGTACCCCGACCACGTGTGTAAGCTCTCTAAGGCGCTCTATGGACTTAAGCAAGCCCCAAGAGCATGGTATGAATGCCTTAGAGACTTTTTACTTGCTAATGCTTTCAAGGTTGGGAAAGCTGATCCAACTCTGTTCACTAAGACATGTGATGGTGATTTGTTTGTGTGCCAAATTTATGTCGATGACATAATATTTGGTTCTACTAACCAAAAGTCTTGTGAAGAGTTTAGCAGGGTGATGACGCAGAAATTCGAGATGTCGATGATGGGCGAGTTGAACTACTTCCTTGGGTTCCAAGTGAAGCAACTCAAGGACGGCACCTTCATCTCCCAAACAAAGTACACGCAAGATCTGCTAAAGCGGTTTGGGATGAAGGACGCCAAGCCCGCAAAGACTCCGATGGGGACCGACGGACACACCGACCTCAACAAAGGAGGTAAGTCCGTTGATCAAAAAGCATACCGGTCAATGATAGGTTCTTTGCTTTACTTATGTGCTAGTAGGCCGGATATTATGCTTAGCGTATGCATGTGTGCTAGATTTCAATCCGATCCTAAGGAGTGTCACTTAGTGGCGGTGAAGCGAATTCTTAGATATTTGGTTGCTACGCCTTGCTTCGGGCTCTGGTATCCAAAGGGGTCTACCTTTGACTTAGTTGGATACTCAGACTCCGACTATGCTGGATGTAAGGTCGATAGGAAGAGTACATCGGGGACGTGCCAATTCTTAGGAAGGTCCCTGGTGTCATGGAACTCTAAGAAACAAACCTCTGTTGCCCTATCCACCGCTGAGGCCGAGTACGTTGCCGCAGGTCAGTGTTGCGCGCAACTGCTTTGGATGAGGCAAACCCTCCGGGACTTTGGCTACAATCTGAGCAAAGTCCCACTCCTATGTGATAATGAGAGTGCTATCCGCATGGCGGAGAATCCTGTTGAGCACAGCCGCACAAAGCACATAGACATCCGGCATCACTTTTTGAGAGACCACCAGCAAAAGGGGGATATCGAAGTGTTTCATGTTAGCACCGAGAACCAGCTAGCCGATATCTTCACCAAGCCTCTAGATGAGAAGACCTTTTGCAGGTTGCGTAGTGAGCTAAATGTCTTAGATTCGCGGAACCTGGATTGAATTGTAGCATACATGTATTTATGCTTTTGATCATGTTCCTTTTGCATTTTGTTGCTTATTATGGTGCTCAAGTTGTACAAACACTCCCTGGACCTCACAAGTCCGTTGCAAAGTGATGCACATGTTTAGGGGGAGATGTGTTACAACTTGACCCTTTGAGACTAACCATGTGCTTGAGTTTGATGATTTAGTCTCGAAGGAGGATTGAAAGGGAAAAGGTGGACTTGGACCATGAAAGACTTCCACTGCACTCCGATGAGAGGGTAACTTATTCCAAGTTCATCTTTAAACTCTTATTGCCTATTTGCTCTTAATTGAAGATTTTGGTGAGGCAATGGGGTTAAAAAGGCCAAGATTGATCCCGTTTTGGTGCTTGATGCCAAAGGGGGAGAAAATAAAGGCCAAAGCGATAAATGGATCAGCTACCACTTGAGAGATTTTGAAAATAGTAGAATAGAGTTTTTGTTTTGTCAAATGCTTTTATTGTCTCTTATTGTCTCTCTTGTCAAAAGTTGGCTTCTTGTGGGGAGAAGTGTTGATTATGGGAAATAGGGGGAGTTTTTTTTGAAATCTTTGATCAATCTCTTTTGGAATGACTCTCTTTATGCCTCAACATGTGTGTTTGACATAGAGATAGAGATTTGAGTTTGATTTGCAAAAACAAACCAAGTGGTGGCAAAGGATGATCCATATATGCCAAAATTGAATCAAAATCAATTTGAGTTTTATTTGAAGTGATTTTGCACTTGTTCTAGTTGCTTTATGTTGTGTTGGCATAAATCACCAAAAAGGGGGAGATTGAAAGGGAAATGTGCCCTTGGGCCATTTCTAAGTATTTTGGTGATTGAGTGTCAACACAAGTGCTTAAATGTGAATCAATGCCCATGGATGAACAAAGTGCAAATCTAGAACAAAGGTATGTTTCTAAGTCTTAGTACATTGGTTTTGTGTACTAATATACTTGTCTAAGTGTTAGAAACAGGAAGAAGAAGAAAAGAAGAAAGTTGGCTGTGTACAGCCAAGAGGCTGTTTCGGTCTGGGGCACCGGACAGTGTCCGGTGGTGCACCGGACAGTGTCCGGTGCGCCAGGCTGCCTCGGCCGAAGAGGCCGCTCTCGGGAATTTGCTGACGGCGTACGGCTAAAATTCACCGGACTGTCCGGTGTGCACTGGACTGTCCGGTGAGCCAACGGTCGGCCGGGCCAACGGTCGGCCGCGCGATCTGCGCAGGACACGTGGCCAAGCCAACGGTCGGAAGGGGGCACCGGACTGTCCGGTGTGCACCGGACATGTCCGGTGCGCCAACGGCTCCCGCATCTGCAACGGTCGACCGCGCTGTTTAAGGAAGGAAATCGGGCACCGGACAGTGTCCGGTGTGCACCGGACTGTCCGGTGCGCCCGACGACAGAAGGCAAAGATGGCCTTCCAGATTTGTTCTCAACGGCTCCTAGCTGCCTTGGGGCTATAAAAGGGACCCCTAGGCGCATGGAGGGAGATACCAAGCAACCTTAGAGCATTCTTGATCATCCACACTCAGTCTTTGCGCATCCGTTTGTTATTCTAAGTGATTCGAGCTCCGTTCTTGTGAAAACTGTGAGATAGTCTTTGAGCTCGATTCTTGGCCGTGTGTGTGCGCATTTCGCTGTGGATTTGTGTGTGTTGCTTCCCTCCCTTACTCCGTGCTTCTTTGTGAATCTTAAGTGTAAGGGCGAGAGACTCCAATTTGTGGAGATTCCTCGCGAGTGGGATAAAGATAAGCAAGGCAAAACACCGTGGTATTCAAGTGGGTCTTTGGACCGCTTGAGAGGGGTTGATTGCAACCCTCGTCCGTTGGGACGCCACAACGTGGAGTAGGCAAGCGTTGGTCTTGGCCGAACCACGGGATAAACCACTGTGTCATCTCTGTGATTAATCTCTTGTGGTATTGTGTTTTGTTGAGACTCCTTTCTAGCCACTTGGCAATAATTGTACTAACACTTAACAAGTTTTTGTGGCTATAAGTTTAAGTTTTCACAGGATCACCTATTCACCCCCCCCCCTCTAGGTGCTCTCAGCGATGAACTGCCGACTGTTTTTCCGAGTTAAAGGAGCCTCATTTTCTTCCTCCTCATCTTCCACAGTGACAACACAAGCAGCACCCCCATTGGGATCAGCGACAGATGGAGCACCCACATTGGGATCAGTAGCAGTTTGGGTACGCCCATTGGGGTCAGCGTTAGTAAGTCCAGTCGCAGGCACTTCTTCAGTAGCAGGAACTGAGGTACCAGCGTCCTCATCAAAACTGGATACTCGCCGGAGGCGTCTTCTTTTCTTCTTTTGCTCATCAGCAGAAGGCTCAGGCTGATTGGTTCGGCTAGGGCGCCTCGGGCGAGTACTGACAGGTTTATGGACATCCAAAGTTGTATCAACCTCTGGAAGGGGCACCACTGCCAACGTACCAGTAGGAGCAGCGTCGGAGGAATCCTCAGCTAGCAGATCAAGCATGGCATTTATATCCGCATCACTAGGGTTCAAGGGCACCTCAAAATGGACCTGCCGTTCGTCATCAGGAATCTCCCCAAGCGAAGCAACCAAAGTACTGACTTCTTCAGCAGAGGGTCGCACTCTAAGGCCCAAATTGCCATCAGTCACAGGCGGATTTGACACAAAAAGGGTGAAGGCTTTGGGAGGAGGCAGGTTCCAGGCTGAGTATGCCACTGGAGCACCAACATTTGACACCTTACCCCTGAGGATCATTTCAAGTCGACTTACCAAGTCTACAGAAGGAATTCTCCTATTGGTAACCCGAGTTGAGTCGGCTAGCCCTCGATACAGATATGCTGGATAGGCCCTATCTTTCAGTGGCTGAATGTTCTTGAAAACAAAGTCAGCAACCACAGCTTCAGCAGTCAGACCTCTCTCTTTCAGCAGTCCAACTTCAGTTAGCAACACACCCGCCTCAGCCACTTCCTGATCTGTGGGAGACTCGGTCCAGCTCGGAGTGCGAACGTCTGGCTGTCTTCCCGACCGGGAGGGGAGAGAATTTCCATAATTATCAACTATGAACCACTCTAGACGCCACCCCTTAATACTGTCCTTGAGGGGAATCTCAAGATACTCAGTCTTCCGCCCGCGACGCATCTCTAAACTGGCACCTCCGACCAACTGATGTTGTCCCCCGGCCATCCCAGGGCGACAATGATACAAATACTTCCATAAACCGAAATGCGGCAGCACGCCAAGAAAGGCTTCGCATAGGTGAACGAAAATGGAGATTTGCAGAACGGAATTAGGGTTCAAATGGGTCAAGTTAATGTGGTAGAAATCAAGGAGGCCACGGAAAAAGAGAGAGATGGGAAGGCCGAGGCCGCGGAGAAGAAAAGGAGCGTAAACTACAGACTCGTGAGTATCCTCTGTCGGGACAGTAGTCCCGTGGCAAATCCGCCAAGAACAGAGTTCCCGCGGAGGAAGAACCCCGATGGATACGAGGTGGAGAAGTTCAGCTTCGGAAATGATGGACATATGGTTACCTGCGAAAGGCAACTGGCTGTTGGGGTCGATCGGAGGGATCACCGCGGCAGACGAGCTCGCAGTCTTCCTTTTGGGCGCCATCTCGATTTCACCAGCAAGCAGAGTAGGAGGCGAATGGCAGAGAGGATTCGGAAGCGGGAATGCAAGAACTAGGGCACGGAAAGCAAAGGCGGCTAAAAGCGCAGCTCTTATGGGATATTCTCGAGCCAGATACCGTTTCAAAAAGTGCCCAGTCATCACCCGGCGGTTATTTCCAAAACCCCAGCATGCCACGTGGTCATCCGGCAGTTATTTCCAAAAAGCCGATGCGCCACCTCATCACTCGGTTATCATCCTCAAAATAGCTCATGCGGCCTGCTATCACTCGGCGTTGACTCTAAAACGCTGATTTCATATTCAGTCGCTCGGCATTACCTCTAAAAGGCCGATGCCGACCTACAGTTACTCGGCGTTGCCTCTAAAACGCTGATCTCGTGTTCAATCGCTCGGCATTACTTCTAAAATGCCGACGGCGACCTTCAATCACTCGGCGTTGCCTCTAAAACGCTGATCTCGTGTTCAATCGCTCGGCATTACTTCTAAAATGCCGACGGCGACCTTCAATCACTCGGCGTTGCCTCTAAAACGCTGATCTCGTGTTCAATCGCTCGGCATTACTTCTAAAATGCCGACGTCGACCTTCAATCGCTCGGCATTACTTCTAAAATGCCGACGACGACCTTCAATCGCTCAGCACTACTTCTAAAATACCGATATCGACCTTCAATCACTCGGCATTGCTTCTAAGACGCTGATATAGCGTTCAGTCGCTCGGCATTACTTCTAAAACGTCTACACAGACTACAAGATTACTCGGCAGCTACTTCTGGAAGCGTCAGTGTGATGCCCAATTTATTCATCTACTGACTCAAAAGAATCAGATTTATAAATCAAGCAAAGCGAGTCATCAAGAAGAAGCCAACGTCATTCTTTCATTAAGGGAAGACAATAAGCTTACAAATCAACTCTTTGCTAGTTGATGCTTCCCTACTATTACTACATTACATTACTACTACTACTATACTACGCTATACTACTCTACATTACTACTACATTATTCTAACTACACTATACTAATAACTAGAGACCAGTGGCGTTTAGCCACTGGCCTTGCTGCTGCTGCCACCGCCGCCGCCCCTGGTGCTGCCCTTGCTGCTGCCGCCCCTGGTGCTGCCCTTGCTGCTGCCGCCTCTGGTGCTGCCCTTGCTCCTGTCGCCGCCGCCACTGCCCCCGCCGCTGCCGCTGCCGTCACCGTCGCCGTCGCCACCGTCGTCGTCATCGCCGCCGTCGTCGTCGTCATCCTCGTCCTCGCCGCCGTCCGAGTCCTCCTCATCCGAGGAGTACTCCGACTCATCCGAGCCCTCGAGCCCGGAGTGCTCGACGGCCCGGATGTACGTCCAGACTTCCGCGGCAATCCCCTGGGAGTCGTCTGAATCATCAGACGACGCCGGGGGAGAGACGGGAGCCGGAGACCCCTCGGACTCGGAGGAGAACTCCTCCTCCGAGTATTCCGAGTCGCCGAAATCCTCAGACGGAGGAGTCGGCTCGCGCTTGCGTTTGTTACTCTTGCCCATGGCGGAAGCAGACGGGAGAGAAGAGAAGGATGCAGTAAAGAACAGCGAAGAGATGTGAAAAAACCAGAGGGGCAACGGCGTTATTTATAGAAGGGAAAGGCAACCGCTCACCTCCAACCGCGGTCACTAAACAGTCGCAAAGCATTCAATAAGCACTTCCACCCGTCTGAAGACACGTCAGGTGGCTGACGCTGTTTCATGCAGCACTACACCCATTGGGACTCCAGTCAACAGCGCAAAGGATATGATTACACCCGCCGTCCCATCACATTACTACTCAGAAGCAGCCGGCTAAAACACTCAGCGTACCAAGCCGTCCCTTGCCCACACCCATTGGGGGGGACGCCCAGGAATTATCAGTATATTTTTCAAAACGGTCACATCTGTGCAGGGCACGCAGTGAATACCTCAAGACAAAAATGAGATATCAGTAAGGATCAGAGGAAAGCCAAATATAGCCAGCAAAGTACAAGATATGGCCGACAGAAGCGACGTGAAGACTAGATAGAGAACGTCCATCAAACGTCCAATCAGTCGCAGAAGCAAATAAATTGCACACCTAGCAAGATATGGATGGATTGCAAACTCGGCTGCTAAAGACAAAATATATGTTGACCTCTGCAGCAAAATATTGATGACATAATGCTGACCTCCAAAGCATAATGCAAATAGCTTTATGCCAATTTTTTACAAACGAAAGGGATAATTTTCAGCAAAGAGGCACGAAAGGAAGACCTTCGAATGGATTATCCTTAAAAAATCCATTTGAAGGTCGGGGGCTACACCCATTGGGAGCACCTCCGGTGCACCCCATGGATTATCATTCCAAGCCGAGATAGTGCCGACTTCTAAGGCGTGGGACAAGATTAAAAGACCAACCCTCAACCAAGATGCAGGAGCACAAATGGAGATAATTTCTGGGGAAGACCTTCGAGTAGATTATTTTCTAAAATCTACTCAAAGCTCGGGGGCTACACCCATTGGGTGCACCTCCGGTGCACCCAATGAAGTTCAAAATCCTACAAATTGAAATGCCGACCTCTAAGGCACAAGCATGAAACCAAGCTTCGGTCAAATGAGTGATCAGAGCAAGAGAAGACAGCAGGAAGTCATTTTTCTTCAAAACACCCGCAAGTTGGACTTGGGATCTTTGGGCTGATTACCTCTAAATTAACCCAAAGATCGGGGGCTTGTGGGGGATAGATATCCCCCGGGTCCACTAAAGGAGTAAAAGACCTCACGAAAGGCCCAAGGGCCCAATAAATCGTAAGGTCATTCTTTCGTGGGCCTGGGGAGAAACAACCAACAAAGCAGAGCGACGTGAAACTGGATTGGTGCAAACCCGGACGGCCCACAACGTCGAGCGAGTGAATCGCAACAGAGATCCGACTTTCCCGCGCTGGAGCCCCCATGCAACGGAGCCATGCGAGGATAAGTCGGCGAGGGTTACGTGGAGATAAACTCAAGCAGTTCACTATCTTTTAGCTACTCGTTGTTATCATATCCACATGTATTGCCCCACGGTCGAGTATATAAGGCCTAGGGGGCACCCCTTCAGAACGATCGACCCTATCTTACTTAGCCACCCACATCAACTCTCTGTGTCTTCAATCCAGAGAGCCCTCTTGTAACCACGCTCACCAAGCATACTCACCAGGACGTAGCATGTTACGCATCTCTAAGCGGCCCGAACCTATAAATCTTGTCCACTGTCCCTCGTGCGATCGGCACGAATAGAGATGTCAATGGGTAATTCCCCATCGGGTTATAGCATCCCAGACCCATCCCCATCATGTTTGATACATCCCCATACCCATACCCATACCCATCATGGGTACAAAACTCTCCCATACCCATCCCCATTCGGGTTTCGGGTCCCCAATAGGTCCCCATCCCCAATTAAGGAATAACTAGGTACTAACATCTAGCACGAACTATCCATATTTCATACATCACCACATCGGCAAGCACTCATCTATGAACCATTATCCATTCATCCATCCATCAGAAAAGAAATCAGTACTTGGGACCAATATAAGAAATGGAGTCTGCCGAGTTTGATGGTCGACTCTGCCTCAACTCATTCATACAAACATGACATGTGTACACGTATGAAATACCCATGGGTAATCGGGTTCGGATTATTGCTTCCCAAACCCATACCCGTTTACCCAATGGGTAGAGATTTTGTCCCATATCCATACCCATGGGGACAATTTTTGTCCCATACCCGTACCCTAATAGGGGAATTCCCCACGGGTTATCGGGTATCGGGTCCCCATTGACATCTCTAGGCACGAACCATTTTGCTACAGCCGTCGACACCGTCCTACTCCTAGAAACACCTTGAGGGACAACCCCGGGTGTGCGGTCGGACCCAAAACACCGACAGCCCCTGGATGGTTTTAGTGATTAATGACAATGTAATATTATATGTGACTAACGTGTGTTTTGCAGAGGCAAATGGTAAGTTAGGTCGCATTACAGGTAGATGTACTACAACGGTGAAAACAATCCCGGAGATAAGAACTTGAAGCGACGGCTAAAGCGACGAAACAAAAAGTGAAGGTCTTCGTATTCCGAGTGTCAAGGAGTTGCGGACACTCGTGATATAGTTAGGTCTTTTATTTTGTTTTAGCCGTACTATAAAGAGGCGTTGTCAATGAGTTGTTTGACCAAGAGAGTTCTAGTGTAGTGTTGGTGCATATTCACACTCACATATAGTGTTAGGTGTCACTCTAGAACATACTCACGAGTAAGAACGAAAACCGAATTGAAAAACAGCAGAAAACAGAAACTAGGGTTTCTGGCTTTGGGGCACCGGACTGTCCGGTGCGCCCTCTGTCAGGTGGGGCTAGGTTGGCCCGGGGAAGGATCTTCCCCTGCGCAGAAACCCGAGAGTGCAAGGTTTGAGAGTTGAATTTCAGCGGCACACTAGACAGCTCACCGGATAGTGACTGTTCACTGTCCGGTGTGCCATCTGCCCAACAGCTAGCTGTCAGAACTAGTCGTTGGAGTCGACCGTTGGCGCACCGGTGGCGCACCGAACTGTCCGGTGCGCCCATGTGCAACAAGATTTGTGTAACGGCTAGTTGGTGGGTGAGGGCTATTTATACCCCCTCCACCCACCATATTGATTGTCTTGCTGCCCACATTTACTCCTACACATTGGTAGAGCATTGCAAGCACCACAAAGCCTAGTGAGGTGATTAGAGAATCTTAATCCCGCATTTGGATCTTATTAGCGCTAGCGAGAGCTACCTAGAGCACACACTGCATGCATTAGGCTTCTCTTGGTTAAGTGAAAGTCTACGGCTTGTTACTCTTTGTGATCGGCATGACCTAGACGGCTTGGTGGCGTTGGGAGCTCGGTGATCACCGTGGAGATCTTGTTGGTGACCCGACTCAAGTTTGTAAGCGGTCGTGAGGGATCCACCACGCTGGAGTGGCAAAGGATCATCTCGTAGTGAGCACTTGGTTCTTGCGAGGACCAAGCGGGAGCGATACCCTTGCACGGGTGCTCCAACGAGGACTAGTGGAGAGTGCCGACTCTTTGATACCTTGGGAAAAATTGAAGGAGTCTTCTAAACCTTTCTTTACATTCCGCACTTAATTCAAGTATTTTACATTGCGTGTTTGTTTAGAAAGTATTTGAAGTATTGTCTTAGCATTGTTGTATTTCTAGTATTATTCACTTATTGCTAGTTGTTGGGGTGAAGTTGGGCTCTTGTTTAAGTTTTAATTATTGTTGATTTTTAGAAAAGCCCAATTCACCCCCCCCCCCCTCTTAGGCATCGTGATCCTTTCAATTGGTATCAGAGCCTTGTTGCTCTTAGATTAGCTTAACCGCTAGAGTAACGATGTCCGGTGGGGATGGACCTCTTCCCGTTTTTTATGGTGACGATTTTCCATATTGGAAATTCGTATGGAAGCTTATTTAGAGGCTATAGACATTGGTGTCTACAAAGCCGCCACACAAGGTTTCCCCGAACCTAGAGATCCCACAAATCTTGTAGGAGAAGAGTTTAACTATGAGAAATGGAATGCCAAGGCCAAAAACACCCTTTTTAGAGGCCTTTGCAAAGATGTGTTTAATAGTGTTAGAAACCATAAAAATGCTCATGATTTGTGGATGGACATATGTGCTCTACATGAAGGAACTAGAAGTGAGCGTGAGGAGAGATATCACATTGCTATGAGAATATTAAATTCTTTTGAGATGCTTGCTAATGAAAATGCCAATGCTATGTACTCACATCTCAATATTCTTATAGATGAAGTAAATGGCTTGGGGCTTACACAAATTTCACAACCGGATGTTGTGAGAAAGATCCTCAGTGTCCTCACAATTGACAAATATGGACATGTTGTCACTGTGCTACATCAGATGGATCTTTCAGTTGCCACTCCTACACAGATATTGGGAAAGATCAATGCTCATGAGATGTACATGCACATCTATGACAAAGATGAGTCATCTTCCAAGAGAAAGGATTTGGCTCTCAAAGCAAATCAAGAAAGAAAAGGAAAAGCTAAAGTACAAGTTGAGGAGGAATCCTCAAGTGATGATGATCTTGATGCTAACATTGCCTTGATGGTGAGGAAGACCACCAAGATGTTAAAAAAGCTCAACAGAGAAGGCATCAAATATGACTCAAGAAAGAAGAAATTCTTTTCCAGCAAAAGAAAGCCCATTTCTGAAATGGATTGCTACAACTGTGGAGAGCTTGGTCATCTTGCTCATCAATGTAACAAGCCCAAGAAGAACAAGTACAAGGGAAAGAAAGAAGATGATAGTGATGATGAGAAAAAGGAAAAGAGATTCTTTAAGAGGAAGGATGGGAAGCACAAGAGGTTCCACAAAAAGAAAAATGGAAAGGCATACATTGTTGGTGACTGGCTCACTAACATTGAGTCATCAAGTGGATCTTCTTCAAGTGAAGAAGAAAATGATGAAAAAGTTGCCACCATCGCTGGGGACTTCTCTTCACCACCACCATCACCATCATCGACTTCTCACCTATGCCTCATGGCTAGAGGTGAACGGAAGGTACAAAATGATAATGATATTATTGATGATAGTGATAGTGATAGTGATGATGAATTTGCTTCACCTTCCTATGATGAACTAGCTGACTTGCTTAAGGAATACACTCAAATCATTAGGAAGTCAAAAGTAAAATGTGGTAAGTTGAAAGATGAAAATGAATTTTTAAATGCCAAATATGACATAGTTATGAAAGCTAGTGATGAAATGAAAGAAGAAAACAAAACTATGTCAACCACTGTAAATGAGCTTACATCCTCCCTAAAAGATGCTAAGGAAAAATGTGACAAGTTAAATGAAGCTAATAGGGAGTTGAAAGATAGACTAGTAAAAATTAAGGAAGACTATATTAAGATTAAATTTGATCATGATAATCTTCTTGTTGAAAATGAACTTTTATCTTGCAATACACATGAGGCTATTAACCATGTTGTTAAGATTGATGTAGCAACCTCATGTGATGATTTGAGTCAAGGTGATCAAACTAGTCTACATGATGAACTGACCGAAAAAGTTGAAGTCTTGACATTAGACAACCAAAAATTGAAGAGATACTTGACTGATGCAACTACTAGAGGAAAGGTTGCCACTGAGAACAATGAGTTGGCAGTGGATAATGAAAGGCTTAAAAATGAGGTTAAGAAACTTAAGAGTGAAAATGAACATCTTGCAACAAGTGTGCAAAAGTTCAACAATGGCCAATACCTCCAAAATGAATTGCTCATGAACACTGTCATGAAAAACAACAAGAGTGGTATTGGATATAATTCTTTTGTGCAAAAGAAAGCTACAACTCAATACAAGCCAAAGCAGACTCATAAGCCTATCAAATGCTTTGAGTGTGGAAAAGAAGGTCATTTTGCCCACAACTGCAAAGCCAAACCACCAACTCCCTTGCCAAAGCACTCAAGACCATTTGCCTTCAATGCTCATTATGTTATAAGAAAAGTAGCAAATGGAAAAGTCAAAGTTACATTCCTAGGTCCACCAAGCAAGAGTAGACCTAGACAAATTTGGGTTGCAAAGTCTTTGATTGAGAAAGTCACTGGTCCTATGCAATATAGGGCCCTCAAAACTCAAGCTTGATTTGTCTGTGGATGTAGGTGAACTACAAGACCGGTGGGAGCCATTGGGTTATTGACAGTGGATGCACACAACATATGATAGGCAACCCATGGATGTTCTCCTCACTTGATGAGAATGTTGATGGACAAGACAAATCACATTTGGAGACAATTCAAAGGGAAAAGTTCAAGGACTTGGGAAGGTGGCAATTTCAAATGTTCTCTTGGTTGCACCTTTGAGCTTCAACTTATTATCAGTGGGTCAACTCTGTGATCTTGGACTTCAATGCTTATTCACTCCAACAGAGGTTATTGTATCAAAAATGGATGATGAATCAATGGTGTTCAAAGGATTTAGATACAACAATCTCTACTTAGTGGATTTCACCTCTGAAGATGCAGACTTAAGAACTTGCCTCATTACCAAAGCATCACTTGGATGGCTATGGCATAGAAGGCTTGCACATGCTGGAATGAGCACACTCAAGAAAGTATTAAAGAAGGACATGGTTAGAGGACTAAAGAATGTTGTATTTGAAAAGGACAAGCCGTGTAGCGCATGTCAAGCTGGAAAGCAAGTTGCTAACACAAATCATGTACAACACTCTCGCACCAAGCACATTGATATTCGTCATCACTTCCTTAGAGATCATGTTGCTAAAGGAGACATAATTTTAGGAGTGAGGTCGGAAGATCAATTAGCGGATATTTTCACTAAGCCACTTGATAAACCCCGCTTTTGCATGTTAAGGAATGAATTAAACATACTTGATCTCAGAAATTTTATTTAAAGATCTCAAATGGTGTTGTCAAACTTGCATTGCATATTTAAATTTCTTGTATTGCATCTAGGGCTTGTCTAACCTAGTTAAGATAACCGCCAACAAAGCGAGTGAAAAAGCTTAACTCGGGCTCAAACTTGACAAGTCTTAGTTTTAAGCTTTTAGTACTTAAATTCCTACTTACTATGCAATTGTTGGTTCTTGAGATATGCATGAGGCCCTACACTTAGGGGGAGTATTCAAAACTCAAATCGATCATGAAAAACCCCTAGTGCAAAGCCAAAATGCAAATCTCACCATTTGGCTATTTTCTCTTAAAATTATCTAGCCTATGGCACAATATTTTGAAAATTACAGGAAAATATATCAGGGTGTCAATACCTGTCCCAAAAGGTCTTCTTTTGTGTGATTATAAGTTGGGATTTGGTTTGGTTAAAATTTAGATAGAAAATTTAAAAAATTTCAAAGTCCTCTCTGTTTGGGCTCACCGGACAGTACAATGTGCATTGTCCGTTGCACCGGCCGCGCGCACGCAGATCCACTTTCTCCTGTGCGCTGTCCGCTGGTTCACCGGACAGCTACTGTGCGCTATTCGGTGTGCACCGGACAGGCATTGTAGACTGTCCGGTGCGCCCATAACACGTTTTAAAAAACAGCCTCCAGCCCGAGCCAAAGGCTATTCCTTTCCTCTCTGGCTCTCCCCGGTGACTCCCTCTGCTCACCAATGACCAGCTCCCCGGCCGTGCTCCGGTGACCTCTGGTGCCCCTGCTCGGCCTCCTCTTCTCTCTTCCTCTGGTGAGCACCTCCCCACCCCTTCTTCTCTCATGTTTCCAGTTCTAGTGAAGAGTTCTCCAAACCCTATTTCCACCCTTTTGACTCAAATTCAAATCCATATGCAAATCTGTGAATCCAAATGCATGGATAGGTTCCTATATGCTTGTTGAATACCCCTGTAGGTTCCTAGCTCCTTAGGGAGGGTTTCTCCACCTCAAATGGCCATTTCTTCTAAATCCTAATATGTTGCATGCCACGTGCTCGGTGAAATGACCAAACCAGCCAAAAATGCTCCAATCGATCCCAAATTTTTCAGGCACTTTCACGATACCTCCAGTAACATATTCGCAAAATCTCACGCCAATCTGATATCCCAGGCTTCAATTTTACACAAACTCCCCTTTATAGCGATTGATTCCGAGCCGAGTGCCCAAATTCCACTTTCTTCGCCTAAAATCAAACCAAGCACACACTTCACTCATATGTACCCATATAAACCTATTCATGAAGTATCGTCTCAATTCCAAGTCATTTCATGCCTCAATTCCAATTTCAAACCTCCTATGGCACTATTCCTCGTTCAAATGTCGTTTTCGCGTCGTTTGACCTCTCGATCGCCAAATCACTCGATTTCTATGTCATAACACTCTGTGTATGTATTTATTCACATTTCATATACTTAGGACTGTGTGACTAATACATGCTCACATCTTCTGTCATTTCAGTGACCTCGCCTGCCTGTGAGCCATCTCCTGTCCTGCCTGGATTCTCTCCCTCTCGCGTGAGATTTCCAGGTAGTTCTCCTCTCTTTTGTAATCCTATCAACTGCTCTCTTCTCGTGCTCAGTTTTTCTCTCTCATATGCAATCGTCAGGTCAGGATGGTGCGTACGAAGAATGTGTCAGCGCCAGGGGGAGGAGACGACAAGGACCCTCATCGCCCCTTTAGGTAGGTCAAGGGGAAGATTGTCTACTTGGAGCAGCAGGAAGGCCGCAAGAAGCGGCGTTTGGACAGAGCATCCCAGGCAGCTCTAGCAGCAGCAGCTGAGCAGGTAGAGAGACGCAGTCAAATGCAGATCTCATCCGATCAGATTGCCTACAGAGTTCGTCGACTCGCCTCTCGGCCTCGCTCCTCCGCACCTACTACTCCCACCACTGCTACCACTCACCTCCCACTTCGCCCGCTCCAGTCACTCCTGTGCCATCCACCACCTCAGCCATATCTACCACCTCCACCACCCATGCTTCCACTGCTACTCCTCCCACTCCCTTTTCCGCTCCACCCATCCCACCTGCCCGCTTCCAGGAGCGAGATGACACCGAGGTCGACCACTGGCTGCCGATCCCCGGTTGATTGATCTTCAGCATGCTATAGCGGCCTGGGTATGTCGGTTCAGACACGTACCCGTGGAGACTTGGCTACCAGTTCAGGGAGACCCAGCAGCGGCAGATCTTTTCAGCACCAGGTTACAGGAGTCTTTCTTTAGAGCACATATGTCAGCCCAGATTGCTCTGCGAGCGCACCGGCTATTAGATCTCCCTGCTTTCCTGCTAGCAGCCGGTGCGGACTCTAAGGTACACCTCTCATATTTGCCTGGACTTCTCACTCTTTTGACTACCAGCGGCAGATATGTTGAGGAGTGGGTCTGAGTTTTCTATGCTTCTGTATGGATCGACCCTGATCACTAAAGGATGACGTTCCGCTTTGAGTGAGAGGATGTTACTCTGCATGCTAGCCAGATTCGCCAGCTGTTTGGATTCACCGAGTCATCGACTCGCCTTCACAGCTTGTGTTATGGTACTTCTGATCCTCCTCGGCGCCCTCACGGCGGAGTTGCTCCAGCTACAGCCCATGTCGCGGCATTGTTCCGACTGCCCTTCTCAGATGGGTCGCGACGCTCTCCGGTAGATTTCACTACAGCGGCCAAGTATTTATATCAGCTCATGAGATGGACACTGCTGCCCTGGATGGGTTATAGGGAGGCCACCACTCATATCCAGCTCTGGCTACTTGGTGCCCTGATCTCTCACTCAGAGTTTGATGTTGTTGACTTCCTTATATGTGAGATCTAGGACACGGTATTGGATGGACTTCGTGCCCGGCGTCAGCTACCATATGCTCACTATCTCTGCCACATCTTCGCACAACTGATCCGGCCACCGCAGTTCTAGGGCACTCTTGAGGCCTCACGCCTCCACTTTGGCTCCTACCGTCTAGCCCCTGAGGATCAAGTGTCAGTACCTGATCCAGTGATAGACATTCAGGCAGAGGATACAGCTTTCCATCAGTTTGAGACTAAGGGCACAACAGTTCCTGACGATGATGATGATGATGATGATTTTGGGATCCTACCTCCACCTCCTATGCCTCCCCGCTCACATGATCATGAGGCAGGGAGTTCCAGTGTTGTTCCTGCTGCCCCTCCTGCTGTTGACCCCGCTCTAGCTGCAATCCTTCAGACTCTTACGCAGCAGTAGGCTCTTATGACATCCGAGCAGGCTCAACTGGCAGCTGAGCTGGCTCGTCAGGCAGCGGTCCAGCAGCAGATGTCCGAGAGAATGCTTTCCATGTTTTAGACTATTTAGGACAGGCAGGACACTCTATAGTAGAAGTTGTTGGCAGATAGGGCTGAGCACCGGGCCTTCATGATTCACATTCTTCAGCATACCGGTGTTCAGATCCCTCCTGTTTAGTCAGCACCCCCTCTAGCTCTTCAGGCAGCGATTGTGCCAGCCATTCAGGCAGGACCCCCTCTTCCTTCAGTTGGTCCTTCTACCTCTCTGATTCGGCCGGTCACCCTAGACTTCTCGTCGCCGGTCATCAGCTCCGTCAGCGCTCAGCCGCCAGTGCCACCAGCTCTTGATGTTACCACTGCTGTTGTGGCGATGTCTGTGACCTCTTCAGCTCCGGTAGCTCTCGCAATGCAGCCTCAGTCCGAGTCAGTACCAGCTCCAGCTTCTACGGCAGATCCTGGATCCGAGACTGACTCTGACCCTCAGCTGGTGTTTGCTCTTCTGCCACGACCGCGACCAGATGCGCCCCCGCCTCCTCCTTCCTCTTCTGGTCTGTAGGTTCGGGTTCCCTTTTGGTGTTTGACGCCAAAGGGGGAGAGATATAAGAGTTGTGAGAGCTAGGGGGAGTTAGGGAGTTAGTAGAGAGTCATTTTGATGTAATATATGTGCTTGCTACTCTCTGTACTAGCCCCACTTTTGTATGTCGAATTTGGCTCACAAACTCTATTATATACTCTCGATGCTTATGTTGATTGTGTGTGTATTGTGTTTTCACCTTATATGTTATCACTAGTCTCCTAGTTCTTGTTCATCGATTTGATTTCATTTTATATGAACAAGAAACTTACGATGTGTATGCGCTCACTCTTATTATTATGTTACACACTCCTTCTGTCAAAAAATATTGAGTATAACTAACCATCTTCTCTATTGATAGAAATTTCAAAACAAACTACTCTCACAATCTTGTAGGGTTGTCATCAATCACCAAAAAGGGGGAGATTGAAAGCATCTAGGCCCCTGGTTGGTTTTAATGATTAATGACAACATAATATTATGTGTGACTAACGTGTGTTTTGCAGAGGCAAATGGTAAGTTAGGTCACATTACAGGTAGATGTACTACAACGGTGAAAACAATCTCGGAGATAAGAACTTGAAGCGACGGCTAAAGCAACGAAACAAAACGTGAAGGTCTTCGTATTCCGAGTGTCAAGGAGTTGCGGACACTCGTGATATAGTTAGGTCTTTTATTTTGTTTTAGTCGTACTATAAAGAGGGGTTGTCGATGAGTAGTTTGACCAAGAGAGTTCTAGTGTAGTGTTGGTGCATATTCACACTCACATATAGTGCTAGGTGTCACTCTAAAACATACTCACGAGTTAGAACGAAACCAGAATTGAAAAACAGCAGAAAACAGAAACTAGGGTTGCTGGCTTTGGGGCACCGAACTGTCCGGTGTGCACCGGACTGTCCGGTGCGCCCTCTGTCAGGTGGGGCTAGGTTGGCCCGGGGAAGGATCTTCCCGTGCGCAGAAACCCGAGAGCGCAAGGTTTGAGAGTTGAATTTTAGTGGCACACCGGACAGCGCATCGGACTGTCTAGTGCGCACCGGACTGTGACTGTTCACTATCCGGTGTGCCATCTGCCCAACAGCTAGCTGTCCGAACTAGCCGGTGGAGTCGATCGTTGGCGCACCGGTGGTGCACCGTTGGCGCACCGGACTGTCTGGTGCGCCCATGCGTAGCAGGGTTTGTGTAATGGCTAGTTGTTGGGTGAGGGCTATTTAGACCCCCTCCACCCACCATATTGATTGACTTGCTGCCCACATTTACTCCTACACATTGGTAGAGCATTGCAAGCACCACAAAGCCTAGTGAGGTGATTAGATTATCTTAATCCCGCATTTGGACCTCATTAGCGCTAGCGAGAGCCACCTAGAGCACACACCACATGCATTAGGCTTCTCTTGGTCAAGTGAAAGTCTACGGCTTGTTACTCTTGGTGATCAGCATCACCTAGACGGCTTGGTGGCGTTGGGAGCTCAGTGATCACCGTGGAGATCTTGTTGGTGACCCGACTCAAGTTTGTAAGCGGTCGTGAGGGATCCACCGTGCCGGAGTGGCAAAGGATCATCTCGTAGTGAGCACTTGGTTCTTGCAAGGACTAAGGGGGAGCGATACCCTTGCGCGGGTGCTCCAACGAGGACTAGTGGAGAGTGCCGACTCTTCGATACCTCGGGAAAAATTGGAGGAGTCTTCTAAACCTTGCTTTACATTCCGCACTTAATTCAAGTATTTTACATTGCGTATTTGTTTAGCAAGTATTTGAAGTATTGTCTTAGCATTGTTGTATTTCTAGTATTATTCACTGATTGCTAGTTGTTGGGGTGAAGTTGGGCTCTTGTTTATGTTTTAATTATTGTTGATTTTTAGAAAATCCCAATTTACCCCCCCCCCTCTTGGGCATCGTGATCCTTTCAACTTGTATGCACACTTTCAGGGGGAGGTTACTCTATAATCTAAGACTTTGAGATTAATACCTTGTTCAAGTCCATTTCATGTAATAGTCTCATTGTAAGGAAAATGAAGTCCCCGGGGAAAGACAACAAGCTTCCACTACAAATCTGCAAGAATTCTTATGCCTCGCAAGCCTACCATTTGTCTTCAAATGGTCCGCCATTGATATTCAATTGGTAACTCTGAGACTACTTTTGGTATCATTTACATGTCTTCTCCAATATTTGATTAGACTATATTTCATATCTTATAATTCCCATGTTGCTATACGTGCATAAGTGGTTAAATCATAGTCCGTTACCTATGCATAAGGGAAGATAGTCTAATCAAATCATGTCTTGCACCTCTATTTTCACATGCTTTTTCTGAAGTAGACGATCTCTATCAGAGAGAGTATTTCTTCGTCTCTAATGGGGGAGAAATTTCTTTCTAAAAGAGAACACTCATTTAGGGGGAGTAATAATGTTGAGTGCTTAAATTGACAAATCTTTTATGTGGGCGAGTCTTATTTTGCTTCCTATATGTCTTCCTTTTCGGTGGTTGATGTCGAATGGGTAGAATTTGTAGGGACCAAAGCAATGAAATGTTATCAAACACCAAACACCACCAATTTCAAATTTTTATCCTTCAAGTGGTTTTGTCACTTTGGTCTAAAATAGGAAGTAAGTGAATTATGGAGTTAGGGGGAGGCTTAAGTCCATAATATCACATTGTGGGGACAAACATGCATCCTAGCAAGTAGAATGCATAATTTCATTCAAATGTTTATATTATTTGCTTGCTTTGGTTGTGTTATCATCAATCACCAAAAAGGGGGGAGATTGTAAGGAAAATGGACCCTAGGCCATTTGGCTAAATAGGTTTTGGTGTTTGATGATCAACATAACCTGTGGACTAATATGTTTGCTAGTGTTTGTAGTTCATAGGATGCTAAAATTACTTGGACCAAGGCATTGAGGAAAGCAACACCTCAAAAGAAGACATTATGAAGATTAAGCAAAGTCCAAGAAACAAAGACAAGAGTTGCCAGGCAGACTGTCCGATGCCAAACGTCGGACTGTCCGGTGCACCAGGGAACTATAGCCCAACGGCTAGTTCAAGGTGGCACTATGGAGAAAAGACCACTGGACTGACCGGTGTGAAGTTCGGACTGTCCGGTGTAAAAAACATGTGCGCCAACGGTCACCTGCTGTGACAGTCCAACGGCTAGAAGCACCGGACAGGGCACCGGACCATCCGGTGACCCCACCGGACTGTCTAGTGTGCCGCAGAAAGCATCAATCTTTCTCTAACGGCTAGTTTTGTGTTGGGGGCTATAAATACACCCCCAACCGGCAATTTCAAGGTGTGAGAGCCCAAGCAACATAGCAAGACATATAGTAGACATTTCCAAGACCTCATACACCCAAGTGCTTAATAGAATCACTCGGTGATTAGCATAGGTGCTTTGCGAAGTGCTTAGGTTAGTTAGACTGCTCTAGCGCTTGCTCTAGGTGAATCCTAGTTAGTTGAGTGAGTTTAGATAAACCACACAACCCCTCGGCTCTTGCGCGAGCCATTGAAATTGTACCGAGTGGGGCGAGAGTCTTGCGAGACCGTGACAACCGCGTTTGTCTCACAGTCGCCACCATGTACCTGAGGGAACGAGGCTCGCGACATTTTCAGTCGGATGCTCGATAGTGGAGATGGCAGGGAGCGTCCGAGAGGAGCCGGAAGCGGAGCACCACTTGCACGTGGAGATGGTCTATGGCTCTCTACGGAGTTACTCGACCGAGGTGCTTGGCCCTCGCGTGGGCTTCCCTTTGCATAGGGGCACCAACGAGGATTAGTCGGGACCTTGCGTGGTTCCAAATACCTTGGTAAAAATACCAGCGTCATCCATGGGAGTTTGCATCTCTACCTTCTCTTTAGCTTTCACATTTACATTAAGCATTTAAGTTTCAATCTTGTCTTTCAAGTTAGGTTGTTTAGATTGAAACTTAACTTTCGCAGTAGAGATAGCAACAGTTAGACTAAACCTAGTTTGCACATTGTGAATTGATTATTTGCATAGGTTTTGCTCTAGGGATTTAATTGTGGCCTTGTTTAGTGAAAGTTTTAGAAGTTCTAATCCACTCCCCCCTCTTAGGCATCATATGTTTCCTTCACCCACAACCAACACATCACGTTAACTCTGTTATGTGGGTGCGGGGATCGAGGCATGTGGTGTAACACTCCAGGTTCCACAAACAACCCGGTATGCTACTGTACTACACTTCCGACGTCCATATATAAAATTTCGGCAGCATCCCCTTTGCAAGATTGCATAAAAGAGGGAGCAACAGAGTATAAACATATATCATGACTAAAACATACTAAGTATTATTACTCGGCTAGCAAGGAAAGATAAACATACGACCTGAACTGAATTAACCAGTGCGCACGACCATATAAAAAAATAAACAAACTTCCTCTGACAATAAGTTTCTAATTAAATCATGGCTGCGCCTGGGCAGCGTTATTGTGAGAGTGAAAGTGGACGTGCTGCTACTCCCCTCATTCCCAACATGTATCAAGGACCTGCATTGAGTAATGCAAGAGTGAGATGACACATCTCAGCAAGTAAAATAATATCAAACAGTTTAACCACATAAGAACATTGTTTTACCACCACTTAATTCCACAACCTTCTTATTACGAAGGTGCAGCACGTATACAACGTACAACGCACCTAGTTACCACACCTCGCAGGTAGAAACCACAATAGTAACATAGTAATGTCACACTTCATATATTCCTCATGAGTGCAAATGTCTGCAAATGCAAGGATGACTTCTGCCTTCATACCTCTAAGGATATGAAGCCGCATCGTACCCCTCCTCGGGCAACATACGATGCTAAAAATGTACCGGTACGGTCGGACCATAAGATCACGACATAACTTCAAAATGCAAGATGGATGATGCGATGTGCATGTCATGCCTACAACACTTCATATAACATGATTCAAAAAGACACTTCAACTTCATCCAGATGGGAATCGACCACATATATCATTACCAAATTATGATCACCCACAATATTAGACAATTGAGAATTAATACTTCCAAACAAATAAACTTCATCATAGAATTCAATGATTAACATAATTAAAACTTATGCATACTCAATGACAGGGAATAGGATGCAAACCAAATGGTAGCAACCACCACTGTATTTACTTGCCTTTACCGGAAGTTCGGGCAAATCCCAAGTACGATCCGGAAGCCCACCACCTGTTTTTGACACCCAACTTAGTACACCAATTTCACATAATCAGGCTCATAAGCGACGTCGCACCTACGCACAAACTCAAACCCCGCCGCGGGTTACATCTCTCCCTACACCCACCAAACTGCAGCGGCGCTGCTTAATAATTTCATAACTTTAAAATTATGACAGCAGTGGTAACAAACAAAGACTCCAGAGGCATCTACATAAAATTCCCCACAAGTTTTGTATACAATTTATAATAAAATTTCAATATCTAATTAGCCCAAAACAGTCCACAAGATGAACCATGTAATCTGTTTTTCTTTGTCTTTTGGACAGCGACATACCCAGATTCAAACAGCGATATCTTTTAAAATATAATTCCAAATCAAGCGCATAAGTACTCATTGGAAAGATAAGACAAATCCCTACATGATTACCATACTGGTTAACACTAATTACCCACGAAAAATTCCCAGAAACTGCTAATACCACTGCTGTTCACCCACCTGAAAAATCTGTTTTTTTGGACAGCAACATAACCGGATTCAAACAATGATATCTCCTGAATTATAACTCTGAATCGAGCGCATAGGTACTTGTTGGAAAGATAACATAAAGCCCTACATGATTCTCATACTGATTAACACTAATTACTCCCGAAAAATCCCCAGAAACTGCTAATACTGCTGCTGTTCATCCCCCTGAAAAATCTGTTTTTTTGGACAGCCACATACCCCGATTCAAACGGTGATAACTTTCAATTTATAACTCCAAATTGAGCGCATAAATACTCGTTGGAAAGGTAAGGTAAAGTTCTACATGATCCCCAAACTGATTTCCCTTAATTCCTCACGAAAAAAACACATAAACTGCTAGACTACTGCTGTTCACCCACCACCTAAAATTCTGGACAGCCCCCCTCTACCCCAATCGCAAACGCAACCTCTAATCAATTAAATTGCAGCGCAAATGAACAAGGGATGAACACAAAAATCACCTTGGATTCTCCCTCTTTCCTTCCTCCCTTCTTCCCTCCACCAAAACGATTGAAGACTCGCACCACGACGACGATGATCCGAGCGGCAAGGATTGGCACCTTGGGAGGAGGGGATTGAGAGGGGGGCGGCTAGGGTTTGGTGGCTGCAAGAATTGAGAGAGGAGAAGATGGGCAGGGGGGCGGCAGCCAAGGGGGAAGAGAAGTGGGGGGCGGCTGCACATGGGGGAAGGGGGTTAGGAGGGAGGCGGCTAGGGTTTGGGAGGGTTAATGGGCCGAAACTCCAATTGCGGCCCAACTAACCCACGCGACAGCTCCCGACCGCAACGCAAGCATCAAACCAAATAAATTCTACTGCCCTAGTTGTGAATGTTTTCCACAAAATCCCAAATCCCCAAAACAACAACCGGATGAGGAAAAAAATAAAAAGAACAACCCCCAACTTCTCTTCTTTGCAAACCGGGTATCACACTCTACCCCTCCTAAAAATAATTCGACCTCGAATTCTGACGCTTCTATCGGAACAACAAAAGAAAGGTTAATGAATCAACAAAACTCACACATAAAGAAAAGTTCGAGTACTTCTGCCGTATCAGCTCCTCAAGCTCTTAGGATTCTAAGATACACAGCAGACGACACTCTAGAGTCTGCGCTTGCTACACAGGAATCGGCTCTAGCTCGATTTGATGGTCTGGATTCCGCAAATACTTCCTCAAAAAAAAGACATGGAATACTTGGTGTACTCTGATCACAGATTCCGACAATTACATGTGCTAAGCCCAGCTGCCAACTCGGCCAAGATAGCAGACGGTCCTATATACCTCGGACCAAGCTTTCCTGACACCAAATCAATCATTGACATATGCAAGTACTTTAAAGAATGTATATATGAATGCAAGGCATATAATGTTCCTATAGGCTAAACCAAACTTAGCCACACAAGAGCAACTTCAAGAGAGCAACTTAATGCTTGCATATTTCTAGATAGCAGCACAGCGGTTAATTGTTTTGCTCCTAACTCACAAAAATATGCATCGAAAATTAGTAAACTAGGACTTTATGGAAAACTTATAAAGTCAACTATACCCTTGGTATTATCATCACAACAAGATTTGACACTTAGAAAGGTCAAACAGTGCTAAAAGTAAATTCTGTCCAGACTTGGACATAATTCAACTACTCAATTCAAAAATCCATAATTGGAGTATCAATCATCCAATTCAGGTGCTCCCAGACTTTTTAGAAAGCTAGTAGAATTGTCTATAATTCATTTATAAACATATCAAGTTAATTCAATGCATATTAAGGTCAAAAGACACGAGAAAGGCTCTGTTGTCCAAATTTGGACAGATTCAGAGATCACACTTAAAACAGCTGTAACTTAACTTATAGATCTCCAAAAAAAATTAATCCAAAATTTGTTGTAACGATTAAGAAAAGTACTACAACTTATTTATAATTTATAATAAGTTATTCGAAGTTTAAATTGGGCAAACAAGGTCAGCTTCGAAATCTGTATAGAATCTGCACAGATTTCAAGACTGGACTTGAGAAAATCATAACTCCCAAACTACTAGACCTATGGTCATGAAATTTTTACACAAGTAAGATAAATAAGTTGGCTACAACTTTTATATATAACATCTCTACAGAAAAGATGGTTTACTTCACTGAACTAGCTGCATAACTAAAACTGGTCATGCAGTCCCAATAGCAAGCAATAGATTTTATCAGGTTCATTACTCTTCTAAGATTAAGCGTTCATTGAAAGACTAATAACTTTAGGTTCTTCATTACGAGACACCTAGAACAAATATAAGTATAGAAGCAATATGATAACTTTTTAAATCATTTAAGCCTAATCTCACATCATGCAAACAAGAATCAATTTAAGCATGTTATGTCTGCCCACATATTCATCCAAGCACATTCTATACATGATATCATAACTCCCTGCAGCTAACAAAATTTTGCAAATATAAACTCACTGAAAAGATTATAACATTCCCTAGAACTTTTATTATAATGAGTGTCTCGGAATTGGTTTCCAAACCGATAAAACAATGCAACTCTTTTGTTTCAAAACTGATAAGATTGAAACAATGGACAACTAAAATTCAAAAACCTATAACTCCTGCTATACTCAACTTAAACTACAACGAACACGCGTTGGAAAAGTTTTGAAAATTGTCCACGACTTTTGCAATAAAGTTGCACCCAAATTTATCCTTATAGCCCACAACTCTGCATGACCTACAGCTAAACTCAGCCTGAGATACTGCACATTAGAAATTCGACTTATATCCGGGCAACCACCTCTCCAAATCTATTTAACAGACAGTTACAAGTAAATACCCATTAAAAAGGTACTGAAAATACCTACAAGTTTTGCTTAAAGAGAATTCGCAAATTTGTGCTCTGCAACTATCAAAACGCGGTCGATTTATTGGTGATTATAACGACGCCTAAAGTTTAGACACAACAGTGCAACAACTTCAGAGCAACCTAACTCCAATTATATGCAATGAGAATTAGAAACCCATACTCTTTGAAAAGATCATGAAATTACTAAAACTTTCATAATCCACAAAGACCAAATTATACCGTCTTCAATGTCTACTCTTCCGTACAAAATTAAAGACTCACTCTGCTAGAGACACCAACAAAGATGTTTTAAGAAACCCATATCTCTCAAATGTTTAGACCAAACATGGTGATTAAGCATCCTATGGAAAGATGCAGAAACATACTACAAAACATTCTAGATAAGTGAGCCTGATTCAGCCTCCAACTAATTTAAAATGCCTCCCGGAACCAAACAACACATTATCAACAATAAAAAAACAATATAAAATGAAACCCAAGTCATTGGCAGGTGCCATCAACACTAGGATTTTCCACTACCAAACTGGGATGCAACTCCACAAAGTCTTTAAATAACACTCTACCAAATAGGTTAGAACACTAAGCACAACAATCAATGAATTCAACAACCTCGTTTGTTAATGTCACTAAGGTCAAACATCCATGTACCGACAATGTATGAAACACCTGACATACCCGTCTCCAGCTCTATAAAACATGGTTGTTATTACACTAGAATCCAACTACTAGAAATCTCCAAAACTATTCTGTTGACGTGAAGCAAATGGTGCTCATGTCATATAACATCTTTTCCCCCTCTCAAAAGAGATAAAATTTGCAATACTCATAAAGCAATGGAGGGATAACAACAAGAAAAAACTAATGTACTTCTTGACACGGACTCATGCAAAAGCTTCATAAATATTACTTTCAACACTAAAATAATAACATGATACTATGCTCAACAAGAGTAATTGGACTTCAATAAGATAATCCACCTAACCCAACTACTTTGATTAACCTCACATACAACAATACCTCCTATTATTGCACTTGAACAATTTGTACCTAGTGATGTCATAGGATGAATTCAAAGTAGTAGACATACATGATCTATCAAACCATCATTCATATAATAAAAATCTCCATCTAATGCAACAACCACATCATTATAGAGATAGATGACTAACAAACATAAGCAACTTCCAGTTAAACATTGACTTTGTTTAAGATAAAGCGGTCCAAATAATAATTCCACAAGCATGCATAGAGAACTGATCATATAAAAAAACTACCATGTATCATCGGCGATTAAAAACAATATAAAACGGGTTGTCCATATCGTCCGCATGACTAGCCTCCAACAAATAGAAATTATGCATAACCTTTTTGGCTATAGAAACAAACCATAGAAGGAAAACATGCATGCCTCTTCAACTATAATATAGACATAAAATCCACTTGAAATCACCCTATTTATTATTAAAGATAAGGTTGCACACAATAAGAAAACCTATCATGTAAACATGGTTGGACTTATCTACCCACGTCATCTTGCAAATTCACTTGAGTTCTTCTAGTCTCAAGATTTCATAGACAGTACAACATTGCCTTTGCTCTATGGAGACAAACCTATTGTACTCTAAGATCAAGTTGGCAAGTAGCCACACCAGCCAAAAAAAGGTGAGGTGTAAAGCACTGCACCCATGGAAATATTACATTGATAAGTTGGGTTGTAACCCAACAGTCAATCCAACTCAACAACACCATAAAACTTCATTGTATAGTGTTTTCACACTACACCAAGTCGGATTAGAACCTCTATACACAAGCTCAATAAACAATCGGTCCTACAAGTACTAGAACCCAAGAATCCTTTTGGGAAAAAAAACATCCACAGTCAAGCATATAGAAATATATGATGGTAATAGCTCAGAGATTAGTAAACATTGCATCCCAAAAAAACATCATGACGATATGTATATAAAACAAGTACATTAGTAGCTTCACTCGCATAATAATTTCAATATCAACCACATCAAGAAACCAATATTAAATAGAAGTAACATTTCATATCAAGCATTACGTCGTTACGACATACCTCATCAAACTATAAACGGGTTTGGAGTAAGGAAATTCTAGTCATCTATACAATAAAATACTAATATGAAAGATATATGAACCCATACCCTTCCTATATGTGCAAGTGTGTCAAATTTATCTTCAAATTGCGTAGAATCTAAAGCCTATCCTCTGAAACCAACTGTAACACTCCAGGTTCCACAAACAACCCGGTATGCTACTGTACTACACTTCCGACGTCCATATATAAAATTTCGGCAGCATCCCCTTTGCAAGATTGCATAAAAGAGGGAGCAACAGAGTATAAACATAAATCATGACTAAAACATACGAAGTATTATTACTCGGCTAGCAAGGAAAGATAAACATACGACCTGAACTGAATTAACCAGTGCGCACGACCATATAAAAAAAATAAACAAACTTCCTCTGACAATAAGTTTCTAATTAAATCATGGCTGCGCCTGGGCAGCGTTATTGTGAGAGTGAAAGTGGACGTGCTGCTACTCCCCTCATTCCCAACATGTATCAAGGACCTGCATTGAGTAATGCAAGAGTGAGATGACACATCTCAGCAAGTAAAATAATATCAAACAGTTTAACCACATAAGAACATTGTTTTACCACCACTTAATTCCACAACCTTCTTATTACGAAGGTGCAGCACGTATACAACGTACAACGCACCTAGTTACCACACCTCGCAGGTAGAAACCACAATAGTAACATAGTAATGTTACACTTCATATATTCCTCATGAGTGCAAATGTCTGCAAATGCAAGGATGACTTCTGCCTTCATACCTCTAAGGATATGAAGCCGCATCGTACCCCTCCTCGGGCAACGTACGATGCTAAAAATGTACCGGTACGGTCGGACCATAAGATCACGACATAACTTCAAAATGCAAGATGGATGATGCGATGTGCATGTCATGCCTACAACACTTCATATAACATGATTCAAAAAGACACTTCAACTTCATCCAGATGGGAATCGACCACATATATCATTACCAAATTATGATCATCCACAATATTAGACAATTGAGAATTAATACTTCCAAACAAATAAACTTCATCATAGAATTTAATGATTAACATAATTAAAACTTATGCATACTCAATGACAGGGAATAGGATACAAACCAAATGGTAGCAACCACCACTGTATTTACTTGCCTTTACCGGAAGTTCGGGCAAATCCCAAGTACGATCCGGAAGCCCACCACCTGTTTTTGACACCCAACTTAGTACACCAATTTCACATAATCAGGCTCATAAGCGACGTCGCACCTACGCACAAACTCAAACCCCGCCGCGGGTTACATCTCTCCCTACACCCACCAAACTGCAGCGGCGCTGCTTAATAATTTCATAACTTTAAAATTATGACAGCAGTGGTAACAAACAAAGACTCCAGAGGCATCTACATAAAATTACCCACAAGTTTTGTATACAATTTATAATAAAATTTCAATATCTAATTAGCCCAAAACAGTCCACAAGATGAACCCTGTAATCTGTTTTTCTTTGTCTTTTGGACAGCGACATACCCAGATTCAAACAGCGATATCTTTTAAAATATAATTCCAAATCAAGCGCATAAGTACTCATTGGAAAGATAAGACAAATCCCTACATGATTACCATACTGGTTAACACTAATTACCCACGAAAAATTCCCAGAAACTGCTAATACCACTGCTGTTCACCCACCTGAAAAATCTGTTTTTTTTGGACAGCAACATAACCGGATTCAAACAATGATATCTCCTGAATTATAACTCCGAATCGAGCGCATAGGTACTTGTTGGAAAGATAACATAAAGCCCTACATGATTCTCATACTGATTAACACTAATTACTCCCAAAAAATCCCCAGAAACTGCTAATACTGCTGCTGTTCATCCCCCTGAAAAATCTGTTTTTTGGACAGCCACATACCCGGATTCAAACGGTGATAACTTTCAATTTATAACTCCAAATTGAGCGCATAAATACTCGTTGGAAAGGTAAGGTAAAGTTCTACATGATCCCCAAACTGATTTCCCTTAATTCCTCACGAAAAAAACACATAAACTGCTAGACTACTGCTGTTCACCCACCACCTAAAATTCTGGACAGCCCCCCTCTACCCCAATCGCAAACGCAACCTCTAATCAATTAAATTGCAGCGCAAATGAACAAGGGATGAACACAAAAATCACCTTGGATTCTCCCCCTTTCCTTCCTCCCTTCTTCCCTCCACCAAAACGATTGAAGACTCGCACCACGACGACGATGATCCGAGCGGCAAGGATTGACACCTTGGGAGGAGGGGATTGAGAGGGGGGGCTAGGGTTTGGTGGCTGCAAGAATTGAGAGAGGAGGAGATGGGCAGGGGGGCGGCAGCCAAGGGGGAAGAGAAGTGGGGGGGCGGCTGCACATGGGGGAAGGGGGTTAGGAGGGAGGCGGCTAGGGTTTGGGAGGGTTAATGGGCCGAAACTCCAATTGCGGCCCAACTAACCCACGCGACAGCTCCCGACCGCAACGCAAGCGTCAAACCAAATAAATTCTACTGCCCTAGTTGTGAATGTTTTCCACAAAATCTCAAATCCCCAAAACAACAACCGGATGAGGAAAAAACAAAAAGAACAACCCCCAACTTCTCTTCTTTGCAAACCGGGTATCACATGTGGATGCTGGGAATCGTGGACGTATGCGGATGCTATTGGAAACCATGCATCCATTTCTAGTGGGACCCACAACTGACGATGGTGTAAAATGTGGATGCGCGGTGGTAATTACTGGAGTTGGTCTAACCAATGGAAAGATATGGATTTCGTGCATAACAATCCAAGAGTTGGTCTAACCAATGGAAAGATACGGATTTCGTGTATAACAATCCAAAACTGCTTTATAAAGTGTACGTACTAGTATAAACTGGAGCTACCTCAAATAAAGTTCAACAAAACATAAAAATATATGTTTAGTGTTCAAAATCGAAAGTTACTTCATATACAATTTTTTAAAAAATATAATGTTTATGGTGCATTATTTATTCTTGCATTTGTGGGTCATTTAAAAAATTATAAATACCAAATATGGTAAAAAATAGTGAAATCTGGCATGGAGTCATAATTTCGTCCTAGTTACTCGAGATAAAAAATCAGAAGACTATACAAAAGTATGAATATCGGTGTTTCACAACTAGACACATCTCTCGTTAAGTTTCGTGGCATTCCACCACAACTACACAATTTAAGCTATATTTTGTACTTTTGTCTTTGATTTTGCTTCAAAAGTGTATAACATGTTAATCTAATAGTTACAAACTTACTTCATATAAATATGCCATTTTTTATTATTTACTAATTTATATGGTTTAAATGCCTTTTCAAGCTAAAATAAATAAATAAATGTCAAATATGGTCAAAGAAATAGTAAAACTTGGTATGGATTCATAATTTGGTTATAGTTGCTTGAAATAAAAATTTGAGGAATAGACAAAAGTATGAATATAGTAATGCAACAAAATGGGCACGTCACCTATATGCAACAAAATGGAAAAGAATGCAAAAAACCACATTGAAGGGAATCAAACCCAGCACCTCAAGTACCAACAAGTCATGCCTAACCACTACGCCATGTGCATGAAACCTTTAGATGACAATGTGATCACATATGTAGTTTGAGTTTCAGCATGTGAAGTTTATGTTTACTCGCCATGTTCAGTTTACACGCCACGTGCAGCTTCAAACCGAGCTCAATGAGCAGAGCAACACACAGCTGAGCAGGTGCAGGTGCAGCTGCAGAAGCGGTACGCGCTTAGACTGTTTGCAGCGGGCGACCCTTTCCCTCCCCTCCCCTACAACTGTTCACCGTTTAGGGGCTACAGTTTCCCCCTTCCCCCCGCAACGGCGCGCCCTACGGGCTCCTCTCCGACGCGCTCCCCTTCTCTCTCACGCCAGATGAAGGGGTTCACTGTTCACTCCCCCACTCCTGCTTATCGCAGAAGACGACGCCCGCACCACACCGAGGAAAGTTCACGGTCCACTTTGCTCCCTCTCGACGCGTCTGTGGAAGTGGGCCGAAATCCGGCGATGCGGTGGCGGATCTGCCGGCGGAAGGGCGAATCGGAGCCGGTTTCGGTCGGCCGCGAGCAGGACCAAGTGGAGCACGTCGAGTTCGTGAGCAGTCAATACCGTTCGCGTCCGAAGACGAAGCGCCCACAAATCTGACTCCGCCGAGGCTTTTCGTCACCGCATCCGTTGTTTTCCTCTCCAAGCGTGGACGCCATCCTTAGATCTGGACTTGCTCGCTTCGATTCGTCTTGTTGCGGCCCACATCTTCCGTTCTTCAGGTGCGACCGTGATCTTCTATCTGCTCCCAAGTTCATGTGTCTTCCTTTATTTTTTGAAATTGTATGTGCTTAGTTCTGTAGTTAACTGAAGTCATATTAAAGGAGCGGATTCGAATACTACCACCAGCACACCTGTACATGGATCTGCTCTTTCTGTTAGGGTTTTCTTAACACATGTCATCAACCTTTCACATAAGTGTACATGGATCTGCTCCGACGGTAGAAAGATGGTATTTAGCGTGGATGTGGATGATGCATCCGTGTGGGATTGGTCTGCCGCCGGTGATGATTATGAACCCTAGATTTGGGGGCTGATTTTTTTGGTCAGTTGCACTTTCTTGTCCACTGGCGCATATATATATATATATATATATATATATATATATATATATATATATATATATATATATATATATATGATTACTTATGTCATTAGCAAGACTAATATCAAGCTGGTGCTATGTAATTTTCGGTTTCACATATAAACTTTGATGAGTCCACATTTTTGTGAGCCTCATGTTCTGTTTGACGCAGAACATGTTAATTTTTTCCAACATTAACATGTTTCTTTATTGACGTGTTATGATCATATGGTACCCAATAATGATTGAATATATGTGTGCTCTTTGAACAACCTAACATTTCTATGTAAACAATACATGTGCATGGTTCATAAATTTGTGTGCCTCATGTTCTGTACAAATCAGGAGTTCTTAATGTTTTTTCGAACTATAAGTGATTTCCTTGTTCAGTTGTTCTGATCCTATGTTACCAAGTAATGATACAATATATGTTTGATCTTTTGTATAGTTTATGAGTACATCATGACAACTACAAGGTCTGGTGCTTTTCTTGAGCAGTATTACCCTGTTAAAATATACATCATCAGTATGTGAGAGTTTTCTGTGTTTCCTCTTTCATGAGTCATGGTTCCATTAAAATTTTATGTTCCTCCCATCAATATGAGTCATGCTTTCATTAACATTATATGTGCCTGCCTATAATTTTGTTCTTCAATTAGTAAACTTATTGAATCTGTGTGCCTATATACTTTCTAAGGGTATGCACTTGTTACTTCATATATTAATTGTTTGCAGCACATTTCATCATGGCATCCTCGATAGAAGAAAACATGAAGGCTTTGCTCAAAGTCCTTGTTGACTGTGCCGAGGATGCCACCAAATCACTGGGTGGTTTAGTAGATCATGCTTTAGACCACATGCATGATGAAGAGATCGTAGCTAGAACCTTGTTTGCCATCAAAGAAAGACTAGACTTGCTACATCAAGATGCCTTAGAGGCAAAAGTGCAAGCATTTCCAGAAATCACTAAGTACCAGGGCGATGACATAAGTGTTGAACCTACAACTCCGTCGACCCCTCCAACAGTTATTGATCGATCTTTTGCTGAAGACAAGTTGTACTGCCTCGAAGTCAGTGATGAGTGGTACTTCAGTGATTCTGATAGGTCTACGCGCAATAGCTACTGGTATATTTATTAGCCATGTATTCCAGCTTTAGAGAGATGACATCCTTTCGAACTTATAAGTAGTCATCGTTAGGCAACAACTCTTAGGTTGTGTGCTATGAAACGACAATTTAGTGGTCATCTTCGTTTGAGTCTTACTGGTATGACGTTCTCATAAGCTAGTTTTATGTATGGAATTGCCTACTTAATTGTAGTATGAAGACTCTGTTATCATGAAGTTCTACTGTTGCTAGTCGAAAAGTTGATCAAAACATGTATTATTTATTTTGATTCTATAATATCTTTTCCTTTTCATCCGTAATATGTTTGTTCATTATAATGTCCATTGCATTGAGCTTACACCATTTCACTACATTTGTCCCATGTGCACAAATCATAGAATGGACCTAGCAAACAATGCCACAAATTCTCAAGCGATGTCAAACAATTCAACTGGTCAACAATTTCCCACTCCACCGTTATGGCCTAGGGGCTTCATGCAGCAGCAACCTATGGATTGCAGCATGATGGGCAACCTTAATTTTCCTAATCCATCACAAGGTCCAACAACAATGTGGGCTCCCATTCAAACAGTAAATACAAGTTCCGAATCAACCATGCTTCTAGCCTCACAATCTGCTCTGTATTGGAACCATTACATGAACTTTGTCAGGAATCCTTTAGGTTCAGTTCAAGGAAATCCTTTGCAGATTCCTTTCCAGGTTCAAATACTAGTACACCATTGTAGGGTTCGAATACAGTACCTTCAATACCTGTGAACTTGGAGTCCGATGTTGAACATAGTGTTCAGGACATCAATAGTCCTGTAAAGACTCCAGCACCTGTTAGCAAACCAAAGAAAACAAAGGAACAAAACTTTACTGCTGCTGAAGATCTTCTACTTTGCACAACATGGTTGCAAATTAGCAGTGATCCTATTGTCCACACTGGACAAAGGAAGGAGGGACTTTGGCACGAATAGAAAAAAGGTACAACGAACAAAGGGGCGAGTACCCTTGTAGACTGAATCGAGCACTTAGCAGCAGATGGGACAAGATTCGAGTAGATGTCAGTAAGTTCTTGGGCTGCTACGCAAGAGTTCCTCGAGAGAAACAAAGTGGTTTGACTGACGACGACAAGGTTAGCACTGACGTACACAATTTATGAACTGTTTGTACTTAGCTCCATCTTTGCAATGTAGTCGGCATATGCTTATTCAATCCTGACTTTTGCAGACTTCCAAGGCGGCTACATTGTTTGCTCATGAAGAGAACAAACCATTCCATTTTATACATTGCTGGCATAAACTGAAGGGGGAACCCAAATGGGAGAGCATCTGTCAAGGACCTTCATTCCGAGGGTTACATGGAAAATCAATTGGATCTTCTAGTGGTCCAACAATTGGTGTACAAGAATCTGATAGTGGTTCTGCTGGTTTGACAGGAAAACAGCCTCTTGGCCGTGATTCTAGTAAATCAGAGAGAAAGAAAGCTTTGTCATCATCGTCGACGGAATACTTAAGTCGTATACAAGATTTAACTGAAAAACAAATTCAGCGCTTCATAGAAAAGGGTGAGAAGAAAGAAAAGTGCAATGAACAAGACATGGAACTAGAGAATAAGAGGTTGGACTTGGAAGCTAAAAATTAAGCATTCGTGAAAGGGAATTGAAATTAGAAGAACTCAGATCGGCCAAAGAATAGTTGCAGATGCTGCAGTGTACTAGTGAAGACGATGTGGATCCTGAAGTTTGGACTATGATGAAGGAGCACAAAAAACGCTTACAGCAGTTCATATTTAGTTTTCGCTAAATGTACTGTTGTTTGACATGTCATACTAGTGTTGTCGTATCCAGTTTGAGAACAATTTTCTAAGTTCATTGTGTTATTTGTTTTGTCAAACATTATAAAGTTGTTGTAAGCATAAGTCTTGCAAGACATGTTGGTTGTATTTAATGTTGTAACGTGTGTACTACATAATATTTCAGTCGTCTGTGCAAAGACCTATCATTATTATTTGGTGCATTCTTATGTTGTGGTTTGCTTGTTCAAAAGGTCATACATGTGTAATGTGACATAATACATTTCAATCACTTAGTCCACGAACACACGACATCGGGTACTAAATTGTACAAGTTACACTTATTTAATTGTAGAAGCATAACAACGACATAACAGACGACATTGAACTTATTGAATTTAAGATGCAACTACGTAGTTATCAAACGATAAGTTCACATGCTTCCACGTCGAGCCCACAAATGCTCCACAAAATCATTTTGTAGTGTCGACAACCTTTCTTGGCAACGAAGATCGAAGTGATTGATCACCCATTCGGACCGTCCTTCTTGAATTAGTTGAGATGGTTAAATGCCTGATGTGCTGTCTCTGAAATCTGTATTTGCAGCAAATTGACCTTCATCTTCGACAATCATGTTGTGCATGATGATGCATGCTGTTATTATCTCCGTTAAACGATTACAATCCCAATCATATGCTGCACCACACAGCACCACCCACCATGCTTGAAGAACTCCAAATGCGCGCTCAATATCCTTTCTGTAACTTTTCTGCATTTGTGTGAAATATACTTTCTTTTCCTCATATGGGTGTCTAATTGTTTTGACAAAAGTTGGTGAAAGGGAAATGTGCCCTTGGGCCATTTCTAAGTATTTTGGTGATTGAGTGCCAACACAAATGGTCATGGGTTAAACTATGCCAAATGATGGACAAAGTGAAAATCAACATAAAGGTATGTTTCTAAGACTTAGTACTTTGTTTTAAGGACTAATGTGTTGTGTCTAAGTGCTGGAAACAGGAGAAATCACTTTGGAAAAGAGATGGCTTTGTTCAACCAAAGACAGTTCAGTCTGGGAGCACCTGACAGTGTCCGATGCGTCAGGCTGGCTCTGGTGAAAAGGCCGCTCTCGAGAATTCGTCGGCGGTGTACGACTAAAATTCACCGGACTGTCCGGTGTGCACCGGACTGTCCGGTGTGCACCGGACTGTCCGGTGAGCCAACGGTCGGCCGTGCAATCCGCGCGTGACGCGTGGCCGGGCCAACGGTCTGAAGGGGGCACCGGACTGTCCGGTGCGCCAACGGCTCCAAATCGCCAACGGTCGGCTGCGCCAAAACAGGAAAGAAATCCGCACCGGACAGTGTCCGGTGATGCACCAGACTGTCCGGTGCGCCAGGCAACAGAAGGCAAGAATTGCCTTCCTAGAATGCTCTCAACGGCTCCTAGCTGCCTTGGGGCTATAAAAGGGACCCCTAGGCGCATGGAGGAGTACACCAAGCATCCCTTGAGCATTCCTAAGCACCAAGACCTCATTTTCGCGCATTCGATTCTTTGTGATAGCATCTAGAGCTCCATTTGAGTAGAGAACTCTTTGAGTTGTGTTGAGAGCTCAAGTTGTGACTTGTGTGCGTATTGTTGCTCTGATTTTGTGTCTTGTGTGTGTTGGTCATCCCATCCTTACTTCTGTGCTTCTTTGTGAACATCAAATTGTAAGGGCAAGAGGCTCCAAGTTGTGGAGATTCCTCTCAAACGGGATATAGTGAAACAAAGCAAAACACCATGGTATTCAAGTGGGTCTTTGGACCGCTTGAGAGGGGTTGAGTGCAACCCTCGTCCGTTGGGACACCACAACGTGGAGTAGGCAAGTGTTGGACTTGGCCGAACCACGGGATAAACCATTGTGCCTCTCTGTGTTGATCTCCTTGTGGTTATTGTGTTTTGCAAGAACTCCTCTCTAGTCACTTGGCTTTATTGTGCTAACTCCTAATCAAGTTTTGTGGCATTAAGTTTCAAGTTTTTACAGGATCACCTATTCACCCCCCCCCTCTAGGTGCTCTCAATTGGTATCAGAACCGTTCTCTTCAAGAAAGGGACTAATCGCCCAAAGGGATGGATCCTAAGGGAAAGGGGATAGTGATCAATGACAAGGAGAAGGAGTCCTTTATCAATGAGCCGAAAGACGACAAGCCCACTGACTCAGGCTCAAGTCATAAGAAGAAGGACGGGAAGAAGAAGAGGCGCATCAAGAAGATCGTGTACTACGACGACAGCGACGAGTCCTCTTCTTCCCAAAAGGACAACGACGACAACGACTACGAGAAAAGGAAGACGGTTAACTCGAACTTTTCTTTTGATTACTCTCGTATTCCGCAAAATTCCAATGCTCATTTGCTTTCCATTCCCCTCGGTAAACCCCCTCACTTTGATGGAGAGGACTACGGATTTTGGAGTCACAAAATGCGTAGCCACTTGTTCTCTCTCCATCCAAGTATATGGGAGATAGTAGAAAATGGAATGCACTTTGATAGTACGGATAGTCCCATGTTCATCAATGAACAAATTCATAAAAATGCACAAACTACTACTGTGTTGTTAGCCTCATTGTGCAGGGATGAGTACCATAAGGTGAGCGGCTTGCCGGCTTGGACAACGCCAAGCAGATTTGGGACACCCTCAAGATCTCACATGAGGGGAACGACGTCACCATGCTCACCAAGATGGAGTTGGTGGAAGGCAAACTAGGAAGGTTCGCAATGATCAGGGGGGAGGAGCCAACCCAAACATACAACAGGCTCAAGACCCTCATCAACAAAATAAGGAGCTATGGAAGCACGCAATGGACGGACCACGACGTCGTCCACCTAATGCTAAGGTCTTTCACTGTCCTTGATCCACATCTTGTAAACACTATTCGTGAAAATCCTAGGTACACCAAGATGTCGCCCGAAGAAATACTTGGAAAGTTCGTAAGCGGGCGGATGATGATCAAGGAGGCAAGATACGTCGATGAGGCATTGAATGGTCCAATTCATGAGCCTCAAGCCATTGCTCTCAAGGCAACAAATAGCAAGGAGGCACTACCTAGCAAGGTGGCACAAGTTGAGGCGGCGGGGCTCAATGAGGAAGAAATGGCCCTCATCATCAAGCGCTTCAAGACGGCACTAAAGGGTCGCAAGGAGCATCCCAAAAGGAGCAAGACGAAGGGAAAGCGCTCCTGCTTCAAGTGTGGTAAGATTGGTCACTTTATTGCTAACTGTCCCGATAATGATAGTGACTAGGAACAAGGAAAGAATGGGAAAAGAGAGAACAAGAAGGTTTACAAGAAGGCTAAAGGCAAGGCACACCTTGGAAAGGAGTGGGATTCGGATTGCTCTTCGTCCGACTCCGACGACGAAGGACTCGCCGCCACCGCCTTCAACAAATCGTCTCTCTTCCCCAACGAGCATCACACCTGCCTCATGGCAAAGGAGAAGAAGGTGAGTACTCGAAATGCCACTACATATGCATCTTCAAGTGATGACGAATCTAGCGATGATGAAGTAGACTATGCTAGTTTATTCAAAGGATTAGATAGGACTAAAATTGATAAGATCAATGAATTAATTGATGCTTTGAATGAGAAAAATAGACTTTTAGAAAAGCAAGAAGATCTCTTATATGAAGAGCATGATAAATTTGTAAGTGCACAAGATTCTCTTACTTTAGAAGTTAAAAGAAATGAAATGCTTTCATGTGAATTGTCTACATGCCATGAATCTATTTCTAGCTTAAAGAGTATCAATGATGACTTGAATGCTAAACTAGAAATAGCTAATAAATCAACCTCTTGTGTAGAACATGTTGTGGTTTGCAATAGGTGTAAAGATTTTAATATTGATGCTTGTAGTGAACACCTAGTCTCCATTTCTAAATTAAAGGATGAAGTGGCTAGTTTTAATGTTCAACTTAAGACTAGCAAAAGTGAATTTGATAAACTAAAATTTGCAAGGGATGCCTACACGATTGGTAGACACCCCTCAATTAAGGATGGACTTGGCTTTAAGAGGGAAGCCAAGAACTTAACAAGTCATAAGGCTCCCATTCCCGCCAAGGAGAAAGGGAAGGCTCCTATGACTAATAGTGCTCAAAAGAACCATGCTTTCATATACCATGACAGGAGATATTCTAGGAATGTTCATAGAAGCTATGATGCTTTTGATTCTCATGCCATGATTGCTTCAAGTTCTTCTATTATGCATGATAGAAATTTTGCTAGGAAAAATGTTGTTCATCATATGCCTAGAAGAAATGTTGTTCATGTACCTAGGAAAGTAAGTAATGAACATTCTACAATTTACCATGCTTGCAATGCTTCCTTTGCTATTTGTAGAAAGGATAAGAAAGTAGTTGCTAGGAAATTAGGGGCAAAATGCAAGGGAGACAAAACTTGCATTTGGGTTCCTAAGACTATTGTCACTAACCTTGGAGGACCCAACAAGAGTTGGGTACCTAAGACCCAAGCCTAATTTGCCTTGCAGGTTTATGCATCCGGGGGATCAAGCTGGATTATCGACAGCGGATGCACAAACCACATGACGGGGGAGAAGAAGATGTTCACCTCCTATGTCAAGAATAAAGATTCCCAAGATTCAATCATATTCGGTGACGGGAATCAAGGCAAGGTTAAAGGCTTAGGCAAGATTGCCATCTCAAATGAGCACTCTATCTCCAATGTATTTTTAGTAGAGTCGCTAGGTTATAATCTTTTGTCGGTTAGTCAATTATGTAATATGGGATATAATTGCTTATTCACAAATGTAGATGTGTCTGTCTTTAGAAGGAGTGACGGTTCATTAGCTTTTAAGGGTGTACTAGACGGCAAACTCTATTTAGTTGATTTTGCAAAGGAGGAGGCCGGTCTAGATGCATGCTTAATTGCTAAGACTAGCATGGGCTGGTTGTGGCATCGCCGTCTAGCACATGTGGGGATGAAGAACCTTCACAAACTTCTAAAGGGAGAACATGTGTTAGGACTAACAAATGTGCATTTCGAGAAAGATAGACCTTGTGCAGCTTGTCAAGCAGGTAAACAAGTGGGAAATGCGCATCACAGCAAGAATGTGATGACCACATCAAGACCCCTGGAGCTGTTGCATATGGACCTCTTCGGACCTGTCGCCTACCTCAGCATCGGGGGAAGTAAGTATGGTTTAGTAATTGTTGATGACTTTTCCCGCTTCACTTGGGTATTCTTTTTTCAGGATAAATCTGAAACCCAAGGGACCCTCAAGCGCTTCCTAAGGAGAGCTCAAAATGAGTTTGAGCTCAAGATGAAGAAGATAAGGAGCGACAACGGGTCCGAGTTCAAGAACCTTCAAGTGGAGGATTACCTTGAGGAGGAAGGAATCAAGCACGAGTTCTCCACTCCCTACACACCACAACAAAATGGTGTGGTAGAGAGGAAGAACAGGACGCTCATAGACATGGCGAGGACAATGCTTGGAGAATTCAAGACGCCCGAGCGGTTTTGGTCGGAAGCTGTGAACACGGCTTGCCACGCCATAAACCGGGTCTACCTTCATCGCCTCCTCAAGAAGATGTCATACGAGCTTCTAACCGGTAACAAACCCAACGTTTCGTATTTTCGAGTTTTTGGGAGTAAATGCTACATTCTGGTAAAGAAAGGTAGAAATTCAAAGTTTGCTCCGAAAGCTGTAGAAGGGTTTTTGTTAGGTTATGACTCAAATACAAAGGCGTATAGAGTCTTCAACAAATCATCGGGTTTGGTTGAAGTCTCTAGCGACGTTGTATTTGATGAGACTAATGGCTCTCCAAGAGAGCAAGTTGAGCTTGATGATGTAGATGAGGAAGATGTTCCAACGGACGCAATTCGTACCATGGCGATTGGAGACGTGCGACCGCAGGAACACAAGGAACAAGATCAGCCTTCTTCCTCAACGACGGTGCACCCCCCCCAACCCAAGATGATGAACAGGTACTTCAAGAGGAGGCGTGTGATCAAGGGGGAGCACAAGATGTCCAAGTTGAAGAGGAAGAAGCACCACAGGCCCCTCCAGCTCAAGTTTGAGCGATGATTCAAAGGAACCATCCCGTCGACCAGATTTTGGGTGACATTAGCAAGGGAGTAACCACTCGCTCTAGATTAGTTAATTTTTGTGAGCATTACTCTTTTGTCTCTTCTATTGAGCCTTTCAGGGTAGAAGAGGCCTTGCTAGATCCGGACTGGGTGCTGGCCATGCAGGAAGAGCTCAACAACTTCAAGCGTAATGAAGTTTGGACACTGGTGCCGCGTCCCAAGCAAAATGTTGTGGGAACCAAGTGGGTGTTCCACAACAAACAGGACGAGCACGGGGTGGTGACGAGGAACAAGGCTCGACTTGTGGCAAAAGGTTATGCCCAAGTCACAGGTTTGGACTTTGAGGATACTTTTGCTCCTGTGGCTAGGCTGGAGTCAATTCGCATATTGTTAGCCTGTGCTGCTCACCATTCTTTCAGGTTGTTCCAAATGGATGTGAAGAGCGCTTTCCTCAACGGGCCAATCAAGGAGGAGGTGTACGTGGAGCAACCCCCTGGCTTTGAGGATGAGCGGTACCCCGACCATGTGGGTAAGCTCTCTAAGGCGCTCTATGGACTTAAGCAAGCCCCAAGAGCATGGTATGAATGCCTTAGAGACTTTTTAATCGCTAATGCTTTCAAGGTTGGAAAAGCCGATCCAACTCTATTCACTAAGACTTGTGATGGTGACTTATTTGTGTGCCAAATTTATGTCGATGACATAATATTTGGTTCTACTAACCAAAAGTCTTGTAAAGAGTTTAGCAGGGTGATGACGCAGAAATTCGAGATGTCAATGATGGGCGAGTTGAACTACTTCCTTGGGTTCCAAGTAAAGCAACTCAAGGACGGCACTTTCATCTCCCAAACGAAGTACACGCAAGACTTGATCAAGCGGTTTGGAATGAAGGATGCCAAGCCCGCAAAGACTCCAATGGGAACTGACGGACACATCGACCTCAACAAAGGAGGTAAGTCCGTTGGTCAAAAAGCATACGGTCTATGATAGGTTCCTTGCTTTACTTATGTGCTAGTAGACCGGATATTATGTTTAGTGTATGCATGTGTGCTAGATTTCAATCCGATCCAAGAGAGTGTCACTTAGTGGCTGTGAAGCGAATTCTTAGATATTTAGTTGCTACGCCTTGCTTCGGGATCTGGTATCCAAAGGGGTCCACCTTTGACTTGATTGGATATTCAGACTCCGACTATGCTGGATGTAAGGTCGATAGGAAGAGTACATCGGGGACGTGCCAATTCTTAGGAAGGTCCCTGGTGTCGTGGAGTTCTCAGAAACAAACTTTCGTTGCCCTATCCACCGCTGAGGTCGAGTATGTTGTCGCAGGACAGTGTTGCGCGCAACTACTTTGGATGAGGCAAACCCTCAGGGACTTTGGCTACAATCTGAGCAAAGTCCCACTCCTATGTGAAAATGAGAGTGCTATCCGCATGGCGGACAATCCTGTTGAACACAGCCGCACAAAGCACATAGACATCCGGCATCACTTTTTGAGAGACCACCAGCAAAAGGGAGATATCGAAGTGTTTTATGTTAGCACCGAGAACCAGCTAGCCGATATCTTTACCAAGCCTCTAGATGAGAAGACCTTTTGCAGGCTGCGTAGTGAGCTAAATATCTTAGATTCGCGGAACTTGGATTGATTTATAGCATACATGTGTTTTATGTTTTGATCATGTTTCTTTATGCATTTTGTTATGTATTTGTGGTGTTCAAGTTGTACAAACACTCCCCGGACCTCACAAGTCCATTTGCAAGTGATGCACATATTTAGGGGGAGTTGTGCTACAACTTGATCCTTTCAGACTAACCATGTGCTTGAGTGTTCTTAAATTAGTCTCAAAGGTGGATTGAAAGGAAAAGGTGAACTTGGACCATGAAAGACTTCCACTGCACTCCGATGAGAGGGTAACTTACTCCAAGTTCATCTCCGTGTCTCTTATTGCCTTTTGCTCTTAATTGACAATTTTGGTGAGGCAATGAGGTTTAAGGGCCAAAAATGATCCCGTTTTGGTGCTTGATGCCAAAGGGGGAGAAATTAAGGGGCCAAAGCAACAAAACAAATGGATCAGCTACCACTTGAGAATTTTGAAAATAGTAGTAGAGTTAGGATTTTTGAAATTCTAAATGTCTCTTTTTGTCAAAAGTTGGTCTCTTGTGGGGAGAATGTTTGATTATGGGAAATATGGGGAGTTTTTTGAATCAGTGATCAATTTCTCTTGAAATATCTTTCTCTATGACTCAACAAGTGAATTTGACTTAGAGATAGGAAATTGAGTTTGATTTGCAAAAACAAACCAAGTGGTAGCAAAGAATGATCCAAATATGCCAAATTTGAATCAAAACAAATTTTTGTTCTCATTTGCATTGATGTTGCACTTCTATGCATTGCTTTTTTGTGTTGGCATAAATCACCAAAAAGGGTGAGATTGAAAGGGAAATGTGCCCTTGGGCCATTTCTAAGTATTTTGGTGATTGAGTGCCAACACAAATGGTCATGGGTTAAACTATGCCAAATGATGGACAAAGTGAAAATCAACATAAAAGTATGTTTCTAAGACTTAGTACTTTGTTTTAAGGACTAATGTATTATGTCTAAGTGCTGGAAACAGGAGAAATCACTTTAGAAAAGAGATGGCTTTGTTCAGCCAAAGACAGTTCAGTCTGGGAGCACCGGACTGTCCGGTGGTGCACCGGACAGTGTCCGGTGCGCCAGGCTGGCTCTGGTGAAAAGGCCGTTCTTGGGAATTCGTCGGCGGCGTACGGCTAAAATTCACCGGACTGTCCGGTGAGCCAACGGTCGGTCGAGCCAACGGTCGGCCACGCAATCCGCGCGTGACGCGTGGCCAGGCCAACGGTCTGAAGGGGGCACCGGACTGTCCGGTGTGCACCGGACAGTGTCCGGTGCGCCAACGGCTCCAAATCGCCAACGGTCGGCTGCGCCAAAACAGGAAAGAAATCCGCACCGGACAGTGTCCGGTGCGCCAGGCAACAGAAGGCAAGAATTGCCTTCCTGGAATGCTCTCAACGGCTCCTAGCTGCCTTGGGGCTATAAAAGGGACCCCTATGCGCATGGAGGAGTACACCAAGCATCCCTTGAGCATTCCTAAGCACCAAGACCTCATTTCCGCGCATTCGATTCTTTGTGATAGCAACTAGAGCTCCATTTGAGTAGAGAACTCTTTGAGTTGTGTTGAGAGCTCAAGTTGTGACTTGTGTGCGTATTGTTGCTCTGATTTTGTGTCTTGTGTGCATTGGTCATCCCATCCTTACTTCCATGCTTCTTTGTGAACATCAAATTGTAAGGGCGAGAGGCTCCAAGTTGTGGAGATTCCTCGCAAACGGGATATAGTGAAACAAAGCAAAACACCGTGGTATTCAAGTGGGTCTTTGGACCGCTTGAGAGGGGTTGAGTGCAACCCTCGTCCGTTGGGACGCCACAACGTGGAGTAGGCAAGTGTTGGACTTAGCCGAACCACGGGATAAACCATTGTGCCTCTCTGTGTTGATATCCTTGTGGTTATTGTGTTTTGCAAGAACTCCTCTCTAGTCACTTGGCTTTATTGTGCTAACTCCTAATCAAGTTTTGTGGCATTAAGTTTCAAGTTTTTACAGGATCACCTATTCACCCCCCTCTAGGTGCTCTCAGTTGGCTAGTTGGGGTAAATGCCATCAGCTAGGTAATATTCGAAGTTGTAAGCATGACCGTTGATTGTGTAATTCATGGGTGGCATTCGACTGCTTGTCATGGGGTCAAATACTGGTGATCGATGAAGCACGTTTACGTCATTATTTTTCCCAGACATGCAAAAAATGCATGCCAAATCCATAGATCATACGTTGCTACCGCTTCGAGTATCATCGTATGTCTTCCATTTCTGCCACAAAACTGTCCACGCCAGGTCGTAGGACAGTTCCTCCACTCCCAATGCATACAATCTATGGAACCCAACATTCCAGGAAAGCCCCTAGTCTCGCCATTGTGCATGAAGCGTGCAATGTCAGCTTGATTAGGAGTTCGTAGATACCACCCACTAAAATATGCAATGATTGCGCGACAAAAATGATGAAGGCATTCCCTAGCGGTAGACTCCCCAATTTGAATGTACTCGTCTACGGCATCAGTAGGTAATCCATAAGCAAGTATCTGCATTGCCGCACATACTTTTTGAAGGGGCCCGAGTCCTGACAGGCCTGTTGCGTCCATCCGTTGCGTAAAGTAACTATCCTGCTGTTGCACTCCTTCCATAATGCGGATGAACAATGGCCTACTCATGCGGAACCTATAAAATGTAATAGGTTCATTATGAAGACAATGCTAATGTGAGAACATATCCAGAAAAGTTTGAACTTCGTACCTTCTACGAAACACGTGGGGTGGATACACTAGGTTGGGGCCGAAGTAGTGATGCTGGATGAGGTTTTCTCCAGCAAAATGATCCCTGTGAATGATGCAGCGAGATATACCGGAACATCATCGGAGAAGGCGTCTAGCCTCAATGTTGAGGGTAAGAAGACTGACAAGCATAAGTGTGTTGTCGTCACTATCACTCGAATCGGAATCATCTTCCCTATGGAAATGAGACATACCGAACAATGGCTAACTAGCTCGAGTTGTGTTGGATGTGGGCACATTTGGGAAGAGAAAGTATGCATATATATAGGCGAGATGAATGTGGCTTCTGAGGGAAGCTCGTGGCTTTCACTGGAAGCCAACCGTGGCTTCCTGCGTACGATTGTTCGGGGTCTGCTTGCAACGTAAGCTAGGTTCAATTATGACGTCACAATGTTTCATGAAATGTTTGACGACGCATAATTGTGACGTTTTGTATGCAATTCCTAATAAAATTTTAACTAAATTGTTTTGTTAGTATGTTCTGAATAAATTGTAAACAAAAAATAAATTTATTAAAAAATTAATTTACAACATTGCAACATGTCCGACTTGTGAAAAGGAAGAAAGAAAATAGAAAATGAAGTTGGTTATGTTAGTTATGTGAAAATGTATATTTAATGTGTAGAGGGATATATAGGGGAATTTATTGGGAACGGTTGCGGGATGAGTGAATATAGGGAAGAGAATCTTGCTGACGTGGTTGTATAGTAACTTCTAGAGGGAAAAATTTAGGATACACCGTTGCGGACAGTCTCAGTGACGCGGTGGCCCACCCGCAGTAGCACCTGCAGGATGTTTTCTGTGCTCGCACGCGTCGTACGTCGGAGCCAACTCGTGCCGCAGCGTCTTCTATGCTCGGTGGAGAAACGGCGTCAAGGGGCAGCAAGTTGTGTGAGCAGCGCCGGTGAAGCAGCTTGTTACGACGGCCGAGATCCGTTAGCGCTGCCGGCCAGGAACATAGCTGTCGCACGCCTGGGACCGCCAGCGCCGCCCGCCAGGGGGATCAGCGCCGCGCTCGTAGGAGAACTAGCCCACGCCGCGCACCTGGGAGACATGCCCGCACCGCTCACTGGAGACCACCACCCCCGCTCGTCGGAGACTCAAACGTCCGCCGCACGCCGGAGATGGATTTGGCCGCTAGAGGATGACGACGTGCGTGGTCTGCGCTCGACGCTGCGGTCAACCACCACGCATGCGTGGTCTGCGCTCGTTACGATTTGGGAAGAGAAGGGGAAAGGGGAAAGTGTGGATGGTTTTGGGTCTACATGTAAGAAACTTGACGGTAGAAAATAGGGTCGTGAGGGGATTTCTGAGCGGATTGTGAAGGTGGAACGACAAAACCGAGTAAAGAATTTAGGCAGGGGTTGAAATTTAAATGTTCCAAAAAATTATGAGACATGTAGTGTGTTCTCAATGTCATAAATGGTACATTGGTCATTGCTTGCATTTAGAAGATGTATTGTCTAAGACCGAAACATGGTCCGGGCCGACAAAATCCCCGAACCTTAGCCCCATTACTAACGGGTTGATCAATTGCACACTCTGCAACAATCCAGCCGGAGGATGGCGCGCAAGATTACGGTCTCCGAGAGCAGGTGTGGCACAGCGAGGGGATTGGTCCAGGCCGATAAAACTCCCGAACCCTACCCCATCACTAATGGGTCGATCAACTGCCCACTTTACAATGGCTCAGCCGGAGGGTGGCACGCACTCTACAACGACCCAGCCGGAGGGTGGCACACAGGTTCTAGTCCCCAAGAGCGGGCGCGACACAACGAGAGGATTTTTTGACCAAGGCTGAAATTCGCCTCTCACGGGAATCGAACCCGAAACCTGAATGTACTACTCGAGAGCCTTAACCATTACGCTAGAGTATAGGTGTACATTTGGGCCGGGCCTGATGGGCCGGCCCGAAGCACGGAAAAAAAAAAGCACGGCCCAGGCACGGCACGGCCCGAAATAATTTAGTGCCGGGCCGGCACGGCCCGTTATATCGGGCCGGGTTTGGGCTGAGGTCACGGCCCATGGGCGGGCACGAGCACGGCCCGTTTAAGGCAGGCACGAAAAGGCCCATATAGAGGCACGAAAAGGCCCATATATTTATCAAAACACACTTCATTCCACACTTTCATATACTTGATAAAAAAACACAAAGCTAGAGATAATGCTAGTTAGATGTTTTTTGTATCTTTGAATTAGAGTGTGTGATGTAATTTTGCTTTTGTTATGAACATTAGACAATAAACTAAACTTACGAACTTTGTATAGAGCTGATTATACTCTTTTTTCTTCTAACAAAATGATTTATAAACGAGGTAGTCATTGCATAGCTGTGGTAACTTTAATACAAATATTAAGTTTAATTTTGTTCAAATTTATTTGTCTTATCTTTTATTTGTTTTATTATTTTTTTGAATTTAGGGCTCTAATGTGAATTTCGGGCCAAAAACTGAATTTCGGGCCCTAATGTGAATTTCGGGCCAAAAATTGAATTTCGGGCTTTTATAATTTCGGGCCGCCCGAAATAAGCCCGGCACGTTTAAGCAATTACGGGCCGGGCCGTGGGCCGAGGGCGAGGCCCATGGGCCGGGCCGTGGGCCGAGGGCGAGGCCCATGGGCCGGCCCGGCACGGCCCGAAATTCAAACGGGCCGGGCCGGCCCGAAATTCAAACAATACGGGCCTTTTCGGGCTTGGGCCGGGCCGGGCCGGGCGGCCCGAATGTACACCTATACGCTAGAGGCGCTTTCGTGTATTGTCGGCAAGGTTTACAAAACCGACCTGTTTTGGTGGTAAACCGGGCGGTTTACGGAAACCACGCCCCATTACGCTAGTGGAACTTTCGTGTATTGTCTGCAAGGTTTACAAAACCAACCGGTTTTGGCGGTAAACCGGTCGGTTTACCGAAACCGCGGGGGCGCGGTTTCGGTAGTTTTTTTTCAAAATTCGCCTTAAATTCAAAAAAAATGAAATTTTTTCATAAAAACGAAAACCGCTGGTAAACCGTTTTTTGGACCGGTAAACCACCATTTTTTACCGGGAAACCGGATTTGATGGCAAGATTGAGTTCCAGTTTAGGCTTATTAGTCTAGTTTACTTTTATATGCTATATGTAGAGATAAGTTCGTATTGTTATATATGTGATGGATTATTGTTTATATATTAGCTATTGATAAATGTGTTATTGTTTCATTATTATTAAATGTGAATGTCCAATAGTTTATGGTTTAGTTATTGTTTCAACATTCTTACTATGATGCACCTCATTTACAATGGGAGATAATAACGGTCGACGCCGTTCGGTTTCATTTCCTGTCCAATATTGAATTCGTAGCTCAAGTAGCTATAATTCTTCTAACTTTCGTCTGGACAATACCCAATCTAGAACCCTTATGCATGGCAATGACAACCAGGACAGGGACCACCAGGCGAAGTACCACCATCGATCATGTATATGTATGAAAACTATGGACCCCCTTCCACCGCCATATTCAAATATGTATCTACTAGGACCATAGTATGGTATGGACAGGTTCCTGCTCCACCGGTATGTTATTCTTGCTTCGCCGATAAGTATTTATTTTTCATTCTTGTTTTTCTCGCTAATGTATCTCATATCTTTTATATAGATATATCACTATCACTATGACAGATTGGAACCATATCACGATCCTTCCAACATGCCTAGGTACTATAACTATGACTCGAGCTGAATATATGAGTATTGTGAAACAAGTCGACCTATGTGTCGTTGGAGAGCTGTAGAAGAACTTGTATTTGGGTATTGCGAAGTTTGATGATTGTTTGTTGCATGAGAACTAGAGTTTGTGGTCACATATGTATGTCGTATGTTATTTTGGTAAACATATGTCATGTGGATCAATTAATATTTATTGTGCAATGTGAATCGAGCAAATTACAAATAAATCATATCAAAATTTTCCATTTTTTCTGTAAAAACAGCGAAAACAGATTCGTTTCATGAAAAACCAGCGGTTTAGAGCACTTTACCACTGGTTTTTTATCGGTAAACCGGTACAAATTCAAATTGGTTTAGATTGTCCAAACCAATCGATTTTTACCGGTTTACCGGCGATAAACCGTTACCCGTAGATACTGGTTTTCCCACCTAAAACGGTTTTAAACCGGGATTGTCAATGTCTCACACCTAAAATTTCAGGCGCCTGAAACACACGTACGTCATTGATGCAACGACAGGTTTTATTGGTACTTGCTGATCCAGTACACATAAAACACAGCAAGCTGCTCTGCTAGTGAGCAGCGACGCCGAGCTCTCTACCAGAGCTGGAAACAACAAGACCAATCACTAATAAAACTTGAAGCTAGGCAGCAACTGTGGGGATGCTCCAGCTCCACCCCGTTCTGGTCCAGCGAGCTTGATCAATGACGAGAGCATCGTCCTCTTCCGAGGAGCGTGGCCACGAGCAAGAGAGCATCTACCGTCTACGTCTTCTCTGGCCTCGTGCCTACAGCAAAATCAAGACAGACGAAGTAGAAGTAGGAGAAGCAACCAAAACTAGAAGAATTTGATTGAATTGAATGCTGACTGAGTCGAAGATAGCCACGACCATGCACCGTCTTCTCCTCATGGCCCTGTGCCTACAGCAAAAAAGAGACGACACGAAGTAAAACAAGCAACAAAAAACAAGAACCATCGACTGAATTGAATTCGTTAGATTTCAGCCTAAAAAGATTCGTAATGGCCTAATGGGGGCATCACGACGGGTGATGGCAGGCGAGCGCGCACGCGGCGGTGCTCCTCCTCCTCGTCCCCGACAACGGCGTCCGCCTGCCTCTTCCTACTGGCACAGCACCCGCACGGCGGCAGGGGCACCTTCTCCAGGACCTCGCAGAGGCCCCTGAACTCTTGCCCGCCAACGAACAAGCGATAGCTGATCGCGCGCAAGAACCGCTCCTCTAGGGCTGCGATCTCACCTGTGCGGATCGCGCGGTCTGAGACCGCCTCGAACGCGGCAGCCCAGTTCTTGGGGGAGTGACCGCCCAGGAACAGCGCGACGGCCACCAATCGGTGCGCGGTGGACGGCTCCACCACGATCCCCGCGACCCGCGCCGCGTGGCTGCCGATGAAACGCGTCAGGTACACCCCAGCGAGCACGAGACACGTGCCGTCGACGCGGATCGCGTGCCCGGCGGCCGCCTCTGACCGGACGAGCAGATGGATCCGCTCGAGGAACTCGCCGATCGGAACACTCCACTCCATTAAATTACTCATTATTTGTTATCGCTTCGAGCAACTCTTCAACTTTAGTATAATCTTCACTCATATTGTGTTCGCCAAATGACTTTATAATCTTCACTCATATTGTGTTCGCCAAATGAGAGAAATTAGTTAAAGGGCTTATATTTCACTCTAATATCCGTTTTTGGCGATTAATGTCAAAGGAGGAGAAAGTATTAGCCCAAAGCAAAAAGACCGCACCACCACCGATTTCAAAAATTATGTTCAAATGATGAAATTTTTCAATTTGGTATCTTATTTTTGATAGAATTTCAAAATGGATCACCCTCTTCAAAAACTAATATCTAAAACCCTCTTAAACACTAACAGAAGGATTTTATTGAGGGAGAGTTTTGTTTAGTCAAAGGAAAAACATTTGAAATAGGGGGAGAAAATTTCAAATCTTGAAAATGGTTCTCAAAATCGTATTCATTTACCTTTGACTAGTTCAATTATGCACTTCTATACTTGCTTTGGTTTGTGTTGGCATCAATCACCAAAAAGGTGGAGATTGAAAGGAAAATAGGCTTACACCTTTTTCCTAATTGATTTTGGTGGTTGAATTGTCCAACACAAATAATTGGACTAACTAGTTTGCTCTAGTCTACAAGTTTTACAGGTACCAAAGGTTCACAATAAGCCAATAAAAAGACCAAAAAAGGTTCAAACAAAGAGAGCAAAAGACAACCCAAAGGCATCCTGGTCTGGCACACCGGACTGTCCGGTGCACCATCGGACAGTGTCCGGTGCACCAGGGCACTCGACGCTAAACTCGCTACCTTCGGGAAAATGGGAGGCCGCTCCGCTATAATTCATCGGACTGTCCGGTGAAGCACCGGACAGTGTCCGGTGTCACACCGGACAGTGTCCGGTGTCACACCGGACAGTGTCCGGTGTGCCAGCGAAGCAACGGCTACTTCGCGCGCAACGGTCGACTGCAACGCATTTAATGAGCGCCTGCGCGCGTAGAGGACAGAGCACGCGCAGTTGGCGCACCGGACAGTCTACAGGACTTGTCCGATGCACCACCGGACAGCCCAGAGGCCCCACCTGTCAGAGCTCCAACGGTCGAACCCCAACGGCCTGCCGGCGTGGCTGGCGCACCGGACAGTGTCCGATGGCGCACCGGACTGCCCGGTGCGCCATGCGACAGCAGCCTTCCAACGACCATATTTTTGTGGTTGGGGCTATAAATACCCCAGCCACCCCACAATAAATGGCATACAAGTTTTCCACCATCAACACATTACAAGAGCTATAACATTCAATTCTAGACACTCCAAAGAGATCAAATCATCTCCCAAGTCCGGAATCACTCCAAATCAAATAGTGACTAGAGAGAGTGACATTTGTGTTCATTTGAGCTCTTGCGCTTGGATCGCTTCTTTTCTTTCTCATTCTTCTTGTGATTAAACTTAATTGTAACCAAGGCAAGAGACACCAATTGTGTGGTGGTACTTGCGGGAACTTTGTGTTCCGTTTGATTGAGAAGAGAAGCTCACTCGGTCTAAGTGATCGTTTGAGAGAGGGAAAGGGTTGAAAGAGACCCGGTCTTCGTGACCACCTCAACGGGGAGTAGGTTTGCAAGAACCGAACCTCGGTAAAACAAATCCTCGTGTCTCACTCTTTATTTGCTTGCGATTTGTTTTCACCCTCTCTCGCGGACTCGTTTATATTTCTAACGCTAACCCGACTTGTAGTTGTGCTTAAGTTTATAAATTTCAGATTCGCCCTATTCACCCCCTCTAGGCGACTTTCCATAAGAATAACTACGAACAAATAAACTGATAAAGTGATAAATAAAGTGTTAGATGTGATGGATCCAATCATATCTTCTTTAAAAGTCGAGTATTGTGATTTGAACTTTAAATGTATTTTTAATAGCTCATTTCATTTTATACCAGCAACATAAAACTCCCACTGATAGATAAAAAGGCTGAACCTCTTCAATCACCTCTAAATAGGTAAACTTTTGTATAGTTAACTCCCTACCTATCAGCTCATATAATTACTTACCAAAAGTATATATACATACCGTTAATACCACTGTGCACAAAAAAAACTTTCGATGCATATGTATAACATTACTAACACTGTTTGTTTGTACACGTACTTTTAAAACTATAAAAAATGTATGTTTTTGATAGTCGCCTAGAGGGGGGGTGAATAGGGCGAAACTGAAATTTACAAATATAAACACAACTACAAGCCGGGTTAGCGTTAGTAATAAAGAAACGAGTCCGCGAGAGAGGGTGGAAAACAAATCGCAAGCAAATGAAGAGTGTGACACGCGGATTTGTTTTACCGAGGTTCGGTTCTTGCAAACCTACTCCCCGTTGAGGAGGCCACAAAGGCCGGGTCTCTTTCAACCCTTCCCTCTCTCAAACGATCCCACGGACCGAGTGAGCTTTCTCTTCTCAATCACTTGGAACACAAAGTTCCCACAAGGACCACCACAAGTTTGGTGTCTCTTGCCTCAATTACAAGTGAGTTTGATCGTAATGAAAGAATCAAGAAAGAAGAAAGCAATCCAAGTGCAAGAGCTCGAAAGAACACAAGCAAATCACTCTCTCTAGTCACTATGGCGTTGTGTGAAATTTGGAGAGGATTTGATCTCTTTGGTGTGTCTAGAATTGAATGCTAGAGCTCTTGTAGTAGTTGGAAAGTGGAAAACTTGGATGCAATGAATGGTGGGGTGGTTGGGGTATTTATAGCCCCAACCACCAAAAGTGGTCGTTGGGAGGCTGTCTGTTCGATGGCGCACCGGACAGTCCGGTGCACACCGGACATGTCCGGTGCCCCCGCCACGTCATCACTGCCGTTGGATTCTGACCGTTGGAGCTTCTGACTTGTGGGCCCGCCTGGATGTCCGGTGCACACCGGACATCTACTGTTCCTTGTCCGGTGTGCCAGTATGGGCGCGCCTGCCTTCTGCGCGCGCAGAGCGCGCATTAATTGCGTCTCAGGTAGCCGTTGGCGCCGAATAGCCGTTGCTCCGGAGTTGCACCGGATAGTCCGGTGCACACCGGACATGTCCGGTGAATTATAGCGGACTAGCCGTTGGAGATTCCCGAAGCCGGCGAGTTCCTGAGGCCGCTCTTCCTTGGCGCACCGGACACTGTCCGGTGTACACCGGACAGTCCGGTGAATTATAGCGCGAGTGCCTCTGGAAATTCCCGAAGGTGGTGAGTTTACGTTGGAGTCCTCTGGTGCACCGGACATGTCCGGTGGCACACCGGACAGTCCGGTGCGCCAGACCAGAGGTGCCTTCGGTTGCCCCTTTGCTCCTTTGTTGAATCCAAAACTTGATCTTTTTATTGGCTGAGTGTGAACCTGTTACACCTGTATAATCTATACACTTGGGCAAACTAGTTAGTCCAATTATTTGTGTTGGGCAATTCAACCACCAAAATTAATTAGGGACTAGGTGTAAGCCTAATTCCCTTTCAATCTCCCCCTTTTTGGTGATTGATGCCAACACAAACCAAAGCAAATATAGAAGTGCATAATTGAACTAGTTTGCATAATGTGAGTGTAAAGGTTGCTTGGAATTGAGCCAATATGAATACTTACAAGATATGCATGAATCGTTTCTTTCATTCTTAATATTTTGGACCACGCTTGCACCACATGTTTTGTTTTTGCAAACTCTTTTGTAAATCCTTTTCAAAATTCTTTTGCAAATAGTCAAAGGCAAATGAATAAGATTTTGCAAGGCATTTTCAAGATTTGAAATTTTCTCCCCCTGTTTCAAATGCTTTTCCTTTGACTAAACAAAACTCCCCCTAAATGAGATCCACCTCTTAGTGTTCAAGAGGGTTTTGATATATCATTTTTGAAATACTACTTTCTTCCCCCTTTTAACATAATAGGAAAACCAATTGATAATAAGCTTGGAAACACGAAGTTTTTGAAATAGGTGGTGGTGCGGTCCTTTTGCTTTGGGCTCTTACTCTCTCCCCCTTTGGCATGAATCGCCAAAAACGGAATCATTAGAGCCCTCGAAGTACTTTCTTCCCCTTTGGTCATAAATGAATGAGTTAAGATTATACCAAAGACGAAGTCCGGTCCTTTTGCCTTGGGCTCTTACTTTCTCCCCTAAAGACAAAGTCCTTTTCTTTGATGCTCATGCTTTTCTCTCCCAAGAATGGAGAGTGACTTGGAGTGATGGCGAAGGATAAGTTACGGAGTGGAAGCCTTTGTCTCCGCCGAAGACTCCAATTCCCTTTCAATACACCTATGACTTGGTTTGGAATAGACTTGAAAACACATTAGTCATAGCATATGAAAGAGACATGAACAAAGGTATATAAATGAGCTATGTGTGCAATTTAACAAAAGAAGTTCCTAGAATCAAGAATATTTAGCTCATGCCTAAGTTTGTTAAAAGATTGTTCATCAAGTGGCTTGGTAAAGATATCGGCTAATTGATCTTTAGTGTTAATATATGAAATCTCGATATCTCCCTTTTGTTGGTGATCCCTAAGAAAATGATACCGAATGGCTATGTGTTTAGTGCGGCTATGCTCGACGGGATTATCCGCCATCTTGATTGCACTCTCATTATCACATAGCAAAGGGACTTTGGTCAATTTGTAACCGTAGTCCCGCAGGGTTTGCCTCATCCAAAGTAATTGCGCGCAACAATGGCCTGCGGCAATATACTCGGCTTCGGCGGTGGAAAGAGCGACCGAATTTTGCTTCTTTGAAGCCCAAGACACCAAGGATCTTCCCAAGAACTGGCAAGTCCCCGATGTGCTCTTTCTATTGATTTTGCACCCCGCCCAATCGGCATCCGAATATCCAATCAAATCAAATGTGGATCTGTGGGGGATAGATATCCCCTAGGTCCACTAAAGGAGTAAAAGACCTCACGAAAGGCCCAAGGGCCCAATAACTCGTAAGGTCATTTTTTCGTGGGCCTGGGGTGGAACAACCAGCAAGGGAGAACGACATGAGGCCGGATTGTTGCAAACCCGAACGGCCCACATCGTCGAGCGAATGATCGCAACAGAGACCCGACTTTCCCGCGCGGGAGTCCCCATGCAGCGGAGCCGTGCGAGGATAAGTCGGCGAGGATCACGCAGGATAAACTCGAGAGGTTCACTATCTTTTAGTTACTTGTTGTTATCATATCCACGTGTATTGCCCCACGGTCGAGTATATAAGGCCTAGGGGGCACCCCTTCAGAACGATCGACCCTATTTTCTACTTAGTCACCCTCATTAACTCTCTGTGCCTTCAATCCAGAGAGCCCTCTTGTAACCACACTCGTATACTCACCAGGACGTAGGGTGTTACGCATCTCTAAGCGGCCCGAACCTGCAAATCTTGTCCACTGTCCCTCGTGCGATTGGCACGAACCATTTTGCTACAGTCGTTGACACCGTCCTACTCCTAAAAACACCTTGAGGGGCAACCCCGGGTGTGCGGTCGGACCCAAAACACCGACAGCTGGCGCGCCAGGTAGGGGGTGTGTCGACGATCCAAGCTAGCTCAATGGCCGTCACCTTCCGCAGTAAGATCACCGTGCGTCCCGGATCTGTATTCTGCTTCGGGACAATCTCATCTGTAGCGGATGAAGACGGAATTCTACACCGTATCGCAGATCCGTCGGAAAAGAAGTCCACTCCAACGAACTCCGAAAATGCTGGAAAGACGCAACCTTTAGCTCTTCAGAAAAAGATCGTCTCCGGAAAGGCTGGAGCTGGAAGCTCGCTGACCCGGGAGACTCCACTATCTACCTCTCCGACAACAGAATGGACACGGATTGCGAGGAAGAAGAAGACTGGGGAGAAGCAAGCCGTTCTTCCTGTTCCTCCGACCTCAAAGGAGAACGGAAAGAAAGTCGCCACGACAGCAGCACCATTCTACCCCGACGTCCGCTTCATCGGGAGAGCGGAGTCGCCCGCCATCTCTGATGACGAACCGACCGCGCCTGGAGAAGAACCACCTCAACGAGAATCCCGCCGACGGAGGAACCGACGCAGGAACGTTCGACGACATCACGCAGCCGAAGAACGGGATCCAGAGCAGCCTGTCTCGCGAGACGAGGTCTCGGAGATAGGAGAAACTCCGGAAGAACGCGTCTTCAGGGAACGAAGAAACTCCCGACGACGTGATCGCCAACGAACTCAGGAGCAAGCCGAGCTAGATGCAAGGCAACGCCGGGAAAATCCACTCTTCGGACGCAACCTGAATCCCGACTTCGCTCGAGCTATGAACACGCCAAGCGAAGTCGGAGGCGTACTAGCTCGGATAGCTGACGGACTTCCTCGGACTCCCGACGCCGAGGGATACCGACGCCTGTTCACTCAGGCGGCCAACCATCTTCTACCACTCGCTCACCCGCCGAACGATCTACGACACGCCATCAACAGTCGTCGAGACGCGCGAAGCTCCATCAATGCTTCGCGCGAACGGCGGCATGAGAATGAGATTCGCCGTCGGGAGGAGTATGACAGGTATCATGGCATCCCGACTCAGAGCCAGGCCACCAGGACTGAGTCGGCAACAGCTTCAACTGGCGGGACCACCCGGGGACGGTCGAGGAACTACGATCACAACTCCCCTCCCCGGGACAGACATCGTCCCCGACGACAGGAGGACACGTGCGGAGTGTCCGCCCTTACTCCGCGCCTTAGGGCCATTCAGTGGCCTCCCAACTTCAAGGTATCCAACGTTGACAAATATGAACCTAAGCAGGATCCAGGGGGTTGGCTGGCTGTCTACACCACCGCTGCTCGAGCTGCCGGGGCATCTGAGGACGTTATGACCGCGTATTTGCCCATCGTCCTTGGGCAAGATGCGCTGCAGTGGCTACGACACTTACCCCGACACTGCATCGACGACTGGGGAGACTTCAGCCGACGCTTCACCGCCAACTTCCAGTCCCTCTCCGACAAACCGGCGCAACCATGGGACCTCAAATCCATCAAGCACCGAGGGGATGAGGCTCTCCGGTCGTACCTCAAAAGGTTCCAGACCATGAGAAATCGCATCCCCGAGGTCACGGAGGCGGCCGTGATCGAGGACTTCTACAGAGGATCAAACGACTCGGCTTTTGTCCGAGCCATACTACAGAAGGCGCCGAATACCTCTGAGGAGCTGTTCCGGGAAGCCGACCTCTACATCACCGCCGACGAGCGAGCTCAAAACCTCATCGGAGGAGCGAAGCCCGCACCGGCAGCACCACGACGCGACACGAACCATCCGACCGACAAACGCTGGGAGAAAAGGCCTCGCGAAGAAGTACACGCCGCCGGACCACCTGCCTCTCGCGCCCGAGGAGGGCCTCGCGGAGGCGAACGCACGCTGGACGACATCCTCGACGCCCAGTGCCCATACCACAAGGACATGCGCCACACTCTTCGCAACTGCCGGGACTTCAAGCACTCCGTCGGGCATGGCTGACCCTTCCAACATCTACCTCCTCCTCCGTCGAGGGGAGGACCAGACGAACCACGACAACCTCATCGGCAGGAGGAGGGAGAAGGAGGAGCTTTTCCGCGCGTTGACAGGGAGGTCAACGTCATCTTCGGCGGACACGGGTCGCAGGAGAACAAAAGACAACAAAAGCTCAACGACCGCCAGATACTGGTGGCGACCACCGGTCCTCCCGCCCCATACCGGTGGTCAGAACATCCGATCACTTTCACTCGGGAAGATCAATGGCTCAACTTCGACCACCCCGGCAAATACCCGCTCCTCGTCGATCCGGTGATCCGAGAGAGCCGGGTGAAGAAGGTGCTAGTGGACGGGGGGAGCAACATCAACGTCACCTTCCCCCGGACACTCTAAGGCTTGGGAGCTCACCTCAAAGAGCTCCACAAGTCGGACACTCCCTTCTTCGGCATCGTGCCGACGGAAGGGGAGTACCCGCTGGGCCACATTTACATGCCGGTCACCTTTGGAACTCCGGAGAACTACAGAACCGAGTTCCTGAGGTTTGAAGTGGCGAACTTCGACTGCGGGTACAACGCCATCATCGGAAGGCCGGGATTGGCCAAGTTCATGGCCATTCCACATTACACATATATGATACTGAAGATGCCAGGACCGCGAGGAATCATAACTGTGCGCGCCGACTTCCAAGGCGCCGCAGAGTGTTTCCGAGTGGCCATTCAAGCAGCCCTCACCACCAAGCCGTCGACGGTTCCTTCTACACCGGCGAACTCTAAGCCTGAGGAGGACCTCACAGTACCGGCGAATGAAGCTCAGGCCGCGACCTCTATGCGGCCGACTGAAGAAACCAAAAGAATCAACCTGGGGTTCGCTGACGAGCGTAAGACGGCTATCATCAGCTCCAGCTTGGATGACAAATAGGAAAGCGCGCTCGTCCAGTTTCTGCAAGATAACCGAGACGTATTCACATGGCAACCTGCGGATATGCCGGGAGTCCCAAGAGAACTGGCCGAGCACAAACTGAAAGTCTACCCCCAGGCGAGGCCGATTCGACAAAAGCTACGTCGCTTCATGCCCGACAAGAGAGAGGCCATTCGTGCCGAATTAGCTCGCCTGGTCGCGGCTGGATTTATTAGAGAAGTATTACACCCTGAGTGGTTAGCCAATCCTGTTCTTGTACTCAAAAAGAATAAAGTGGATTGGCGCATGTGCGTCGACTATACCGATCTCAACAAACACTGTCCGAAGGATCCCTTCAGGCTCCCGAGGATAGATCAGGTGGTGGATTCCACCGCTGGATGTTCTGTGTTGTCTTTCTTAGATTGCTATTCCGGGTATCACCAGATTAGTCTAGCAAAAGAAGATGAGGAAAAAACAGCGTTCATTACTCCGTTTGGTGCTTTCTGTTATACCTCCATGCCGTTCGGCCTCAAAAACGCTGGAGCGACTTATCAGAGAGCCATTCAAACATGCTTAGCCGATCACTGGGGCAAGCGTGTGGAGGCCTACGTAGATGATGTGGTAATCAAAACAGAGAATTCGGAAAACTTCATCGAAGACTTGCAGCTGGTTTTCAACAGCCTGAGACGATATAGATGGAAGCTCAACCCCGAAAAATGTGTTTTCGGGGTACCAGCAGGAAAGTTGCTCGGGTTTATCGTCAGCCACCGGGGAATTGAGGCTAATCCAGATAAGATTGAAGCTATCATGAAAATGGAAGCTCCTCGATCACAAAAGAAGGTTCAGCGACTCATTGGATGTATGGCGGCTCTAAGCAGATTTATATCCAGGCTGGGGGAGAAAGGCTTGCCGTTTTACAAGCTGCTCAAGAAGGTGGATAAGTTTCAATGGACTTCAGAAGCACAAGAAGCTCTAGATGCATTGAAAAAATTCTTGACAACACCACCAGTACTGAAACCACCCCGGCGAGCTACATCAACTCAACCGGCTGGAGATTTGCTATTGTACATCTCTTGCACGACTCACGTGGTAAGCACCGCGTTGGTAGTCGAGCGAGTAGAGGAAGGACATGCCTACCCGGTACAACATCCTGTTTACTTCATCAGTAAAGTTCTGGGCCCCTCAAAGAAAAAGTATCCTCAAGTTCAGAAGCTATTATACGCAGTACTTCTAACTGCCCGCAAGCTACGTCACTACTTTGACGACCACAAAGTCATAGTAGTCACTGGTTTTCCAATAGGGGACATTCTTCACAACAAGGAAGCTATTGGCCGAATAGCCAAGTGGGCTTGCGAGTTGGGATCCCACGACATCGAGTTCCGACCTCGCACCGCCATCAAAACCCAAGCACTGGTTGATTTCTTATCAGAATGGACCGAACAGCAAGTACCGGATAATCCAGAGACTGCAGAAGTATGGCGAATGCATTTTGATGGCTCGCTGAAGCTGCAGGGAGCAGGAGCAGGGATTCTCTTCACTGCACCTGGAGGCGAACACCTCAAGTACGCCCTCCAGTTACTATTCTCGGCCTCCAACAATGCAGCCGAGTATGAAGCTCTGATCCATGGATTAAACATTGCCATATCACTAGGCGTCAAGAGATTGATGGTATACGGAGATTCTCTGGTGGTTATCAGCCAGATAAACAAGGAGTGGGATTGCTCAAGTGATTCAATGGGAAAATATTGCGCTGCCGTCCGCAAACTGGAAGACAAGTTCGAGGGTCTGGAATTTCATCATGTGGAAAGGGATCGTAACACAGCAGCTGATGTACTATCCAAGCTCGGATCCAGTCGAACTCAGGTCCCACCTGGAATCTTCATGCAAGAAATTCTGCAGCCGAGTATCTCAATGGATCGAACAGAAGAGTGCAACATCATAGATCAACCCGAGTCAGACTCTGATGATTGGAGAAAGCCGATCATTAAGTATATAAAAAATGAAGAAGAAACCAGACGTCAAGAACTCGGCAGAGCGCATTGCCAGGCAGTTGGCTCACTATACACTCATTGGGGAGATATTGTACAGAAGGGGCACATCAGGCATCCTCATGAAGTGTGTTCTCCCGTCCACTGGGAAGCAACTTCTGGAGGAGGTCCATGCAGGGCAATGTGGAATTCATGCAGCATCCAGAACACTAGTCGGGAAGGTTTTCAGGTCAGGATTCTATTGGCCGACAGCGAAGAACGATGCAGCCGAGTTAGTTCAGAGGTGCGAAGCTTGCCAATACTTGTCAAAGCAACAGCACATGCCAGCACAACAACTACAGACCATACCAGTAACCTGGCCTTTCGCATGCTGGGGACTGGATATGATTGGACCTTTCAAGAGAGCTCAAGGGGGATATACTCATGTATTGGTGGCGATTGACAAATTCACTAAATGGATAGAGTTCAAGCCCATTGCTTCTTTAACCTCTGCTAAGGCCGTGGAATTCATACAAGACATAATATACAGATTCGGGATACCAAACAACATCATCACTGACTTAGGATCCAACTTCACCAGTTCAGAATTCTTCGATTTCTGCGAGCAAAAGAGCATTCAGATCAAGTACGCGTCTGTAGCACATCCAAGAGCCAACGGGCAGGTTGAGCGAGCCAACGGAATGATATTGGAGGCACTCAGGAAAAAAGTCTTCGATAAGAATGAAAAATTCGCAGGAAAGTGGATAAGGGAATTGCCTTATGTTGTTTGGAGCCTAAGAACCCAACCTAGCCGAGCCCTGCATGGGAACACCCCTTTCTTCATGGTCTATGGGTCGGAGGCAGTGCTACCTGCTGATCTCAAGTTTGGGGCGCCAAGGTTGATCTTCGACAGTATAGCAGAAGCTGAGGCCACCAGACTAGAGGATATTGATGTACTCGAGGAGGAACGGCTAAATGCAGTGATCCAATCAGCACGGTACCAGCAGACTCTAAGACGCTACCACGACAAGGCCGTGCGGCAACGATTCTTCTCAGTAGGAGATCTCGTCCTCCGCCGAATTCTAACGGGGGAGGGACGACACAAGTTATCACCCTTATGGGAAGGACCCTTTGTGGTAGCAGAAGTCACTCGGCCCGGATCGTATCGTCTCACTTAGATGGATGGCACAGAAGTTGGGAACTCCTGGAATATAGAACACCTCAGAAAGTTTTATCCCTAGATGTATCTCAAAACTGCTGGGACAACGATGTAATCTGTAAAGTGGAAATATGTCATCAATAAAAAAGAGGTTTTCAAAGATACTCAGTTCATCTACGATTGACTTGCATTCTTACTTAACTCGGGGTGACCACTATGCCCTACAAACGGAGCAATCGACTTAAGTCGGCGACGACTTAAGGCGGTGCAACATGCTCACGCTTACTTAACTCGGGGTGACCACTATGCCCTACAAATGGAGCAATCGACTTAAGTCGGCGACGACTTAAGGCGGTGCAACATGCTCACGCTTACTTAACTCGGGGTGACCACTATGCCCTGCTAACGGAGCAATCGACTTAAGTCGGCGACGACTTAAGGCGGTGCAACATGCTCACGCTTACTTAACTCGGGGTGACCACTATGCCCTGCTAACGGAGCAATCGACTTAAGTCGGCGACGACTTAAGGCGGTGCAACATGCTCACGCTTACTTAACTCGGGGTGACCACTATGCCCTGCTAACGGAGCAATCGACTTAAGTTGGCGATGACTTAAGGCGGTGCAACATGCTCACGCTTACTTAACTCGGGGTGACCACTATGCCCTGCTAACGGAGCAATCGACTTAAGTCGGCGATGACTTAAGGCGGTGCAACATGCTCACGCTTACTTAACTCGGGGTGACCACTATGCCCTGCTGACGGATCAATCGGCTAAAGTCAGTGGCGACTAAAAGCCGGTGCAACATGCTCATGCCCATGCAATTATGAGGATGACTTCTATATCCCGCAAGCAAATCTCATAATCATCGTGCGTCGTTTTCATCACTGCAAAATTACGAACTAATGAATTCTGATACAATAAGAGAGCAGTTATATCATCCGAATACTAAACTGAGGTCCTCTAACTCGATCATACTAACTGCGCGCTCAAGGCACGCAAAATGTTTTCTATTTGGCAATGTCTTTCTCAGGAGCGACCGACGAAGAAGGGCGACTCGAGGAATCAGGGGCAGCGATCACGTCAGCCCTTATGTCCTCAGGAACAACCACGCCGGGTCTCCTCATCAAGATTCGTCCCGCCCGAATAGCCTTGTCCATGGCTTTGTCGCGCTGGGCTTTGAGAGTAACAGCAGTCTCCTCGGCAACTTTAGCAGCCAGTCGAGCGGTCTCTAACTCCTGGGCGATGGACTTCTTGGAAGCTCGGAGTTCTTTGATAGTAGCATCCTTTGCTGATATCAACTGCTTGAGGCGAGTCACCTCATCTGAAGATTCCTGCAGCCTACAACGCTGATTGTCCAACTCCTCCATTGTGAAGCGATGACTCCTCTCCAAGATGGTTAGCGAGTTACTGGAATCACGATACAACCTGTCAAGATTGTCACGAGAAGCAGCAAGGATACACTTTTCTTCCTGCAAACAAAAATCAACCCCTTCAGAAACTAAACAAGTGATAGGAACACAGCAAGGCAAGGCACAGTTTTGTAAGTCACCTTTTCAGAGTCGAGCCGAGCATGGAGAGAAGAACTCAGGGCATTGGCGTCATCCAAGGCAGCAGAAACCTGATTCAACTCAGTTTGGCTCTGAAAGTACTTCTCCTCGAAGTCAGCGCACCGTCGAGCCATTTCAGCCTGATCTCGGGAATGTTTTTCCTCAAGAGTTGCAATTTGCCGAGTCATTCCTAGCAAGAGGTAATCAAACAAAACAAGGTCAAAAGGTAAAATAGTCCACAACCAAGGCAAAGAGAAAGAAGAAAGGGCACTAACCAGCGTTGGTTGTCTCCAATTCGGATACACGGCGCTGGAGTGACACTGGGCTCCAGCATGCAAGAGACGAGGCCACTTCTGGGACGGAAGCACCCTGCAATCTTAGCTGGCTAGCCATCCCATCCACCAAAGCCTGATAAGGAGAACAAGTGAGTATGATGACAGAAGTTCATACAACATAAAAATCAAGCTAAAACACATCACAGTACCTGGAGGTTGGAAAAGAACGAAGGTATTCCCAAGTCAGGAGAAATCAGTTGATAGGCAGATGTAGGACCGCCACCCGGAGCAGCTTGCAACGAACCAACAGAAATCAGCTCAGCGCCTTCGACAGAGCCCAGCACTCGGTCGGCAGGGACGCTGCCCTCTAAAGCGACCTCCTGACCCAAAGTTTGGGCTACCACCATGCAGCCAGAGTGTGGAGGAGATCCTGCGTGAACGTCCATGGAAGTACAGGAAGGAGACCCTGCCCAGGCACCCTCGGGGGCTGGGTCATGGTTGGCGCCGCCCACTTGAGCCGGATCATCCCCGGCAGCACCCTCGGGGGCTGGGCAGTGGCTTATACTCTTCACCCGAGCTAAGTCATCCCCGGCGACATCCTCGGGGGCTGGGCATGCGTTAGCACCATTCTTGAGGTCCAGGCTCTCTGCAGTAACCACTTCTAAGGTTGATGGGCCCTCAACTACTTCCATGGGGCCAGGACGATCCAAGTCAGTCTCACGACCCTCGAGATCGCGCTCTAAGGTCGACGAGGCACGAGATGACCTCAACCCAGCATCAGGCACGGCAGCACAAGCCTCTGTTGCATCATCACCCGCTGGCTCTGATAGCAAGTCTTCTGGGACCATATCCTCAAGAGTTTGATCGAAATTGGCCAGAGACAGTTCTTGCAGACCAATGAGGGCAGACAGAGCAGGAGAAGGAACTCCACTACTCTCACCGCCGGCGATGAGCTGTCGACTGTTTTTCCGAGTCAAAGGAACTTCATCCTCTTCCTCCTCATTCTCCACAGTGACAACACAAGCAGCACCCCCATTGGGATCAGTAGCAGTCTGGGTACACCCATTGGGATCAGCGTCAGTAGGTCCAGTCGCAGGCACTTCTTCAGCGGCAGGAACTGAGGTACCAGCGTCTTCATCAAAACTGGATACTCGCCGGAGGCGTCTTCTCTTCTTCTTCTGCTCATCAGCAGAAGGCTCAGGCTGATTGGTTCGGCTAGGGCGCCTCGGGCGAGTGCTGACAGGTTTCTGAACATCCAAAATTGTATCAACTTCTGGGAGAGGCACCACTGCCAACGTACCAGCAGGAGCAGCGTTGGAAGAATCCTCAGCTAGCAGATCAAGCATGGCATTTATATCTGCATCACTAGGGTTCAAGGGCACCTCGAAATGGACCTCTCGTTCGTCAGCAGGAATCTCCCCAAGCGAAGTAACCAAAACACTAACTTCTTCAGCAGAGGGTCGCACTCTAAGGCCCAGACTGCCATCAGTAACAGGTGGATTTGATACAAATAGGGTGAAGGCTTTGGGAGGAGGCAGGTTCCAGGCCGAGTATGCCACTGGAGCACCAACATTGGACACCTTGCCCCTAAGGATCATTTCTAGATGGCTCACCAAGTCTGCTGAAGGGATTCTCCTGTTGGTAACCCGAGTTGAGTCGGCTAGCCCCCGATACAGATAAGCTAGGTAGGCCCTGTCTTTCAATGGCTGAATGTTTTTGAAAACAAAGTCAGTGACCACAGCTTCAGCAGTTAGACCTCTTTCTTTCAGCAGTCCAACTTCAGCTAGCAATACACTTGCCTCAGCTACCTCCTCGTTCGTGGGAGACTCGGTCCAACTTGGAGTGTGAACGTCTGGCTGTCTTCCCGACCGGGAAGGGAGAGAATTTCCATAATTGTCAACTATGAACCACTCTAGACGCCATCCCTTGATACTGTCCTTAAGAGGAATCTCAAGGTACTCAGTCTTCCGCCCGCGGCGCATCTCCAAACTGGCACCTCCAACCAACTGATGTTGTCCTCCAGCCATCCCAGGACGGCAATGATACAGATATTTCCACAAACCGAAATGCGGCAGCACGCCAAGGAAGGCTTCGCACAAGTGAACGAAGATGGAGATTTGCAGAATTGAGTTAGGGTTCAGATGGGTCAGGTTTATGTGGTAGAAATCAAGAAGGCCTCGGAAAAAGGGAGAGATGGGAAGGCCAAGGCCGCGGAGAAGAAAAGGGGCGTAAACTACAGATTCATGGGTATCCTCTGTCAGAACAGTGGTCCCGTGGCAAATCCGCCAGGAATAGAGTTCCCGCGGAGAAAGAACCCCGATAGATACGAGGTGAAGGAGTTCAACTTCAGAAATTATGGACATATGGTTACCTGCGAAAGGCAGCTGGCTGTTGGGGTCGATTGGTGGGATCACCGCAGCAGATGAATTTGCAGTTTTTCTCTTGGGCGCCATATCGATTCTACTAGCAGGCAGAGTGGAGGCGAGCAGCAGAGAGGATTCGGGTGCAGGAATGCAAGAACTAGGGCACGGAAAGCAAAGGCGGCTAAAAGCGCAGCTCTTATGGATATTCTCGGGCCAGATACCGTTTCAAAAAGTGCCCAGTCATCACCCGGCGGTTATTTCCGAAACCCCAGCATGCCACGTGGACATCTGGCAATTACTTCCGAAAAAGCCGACGTGCCACTTCATCACTCGGTTATTATCCTCAAAATAACTCGTGCGGCCGGCTATTACTCGGCGTTGCCTCTAACGCACCGACCTCGTGTTCAATCGCTCGGCATTACTTCTAAAATGCCGACGTCGACCTTCAATCATTCGGCGTTGCCTCTAAAACGCTAACCTCATATTCAATCGCTCGGCATTACTTCTAAAATGCCGACGTCGACCTTCAATCATTCGGCGTTGCCTCTAAAACGCTAACCTCGTACTCAATCGCTCGGCATTACTTCTAAAATGCCGACGCCGACCTTCAATCGCTCGGCGTTGCCTCTAAAACGCTGACCTCGTATTCAATCGCTCGGCATTACTTCTAAAATGCCGACGCCGACCTCCACTTACTCGGCGTTGCCTCTAAAACGCTGATCTCGTGTTCGATTGCTCGGTGTTACTTCTAAAATGCTGATGTCGACCTTCAATTGCTCGGCGTTGCTTCTAAAACGTCGATACCGACTACAATATTACTCGACAGCTACTTCTGGAAGCGTCAGTGTGATGCGCAATTTATTCATCTACTGTATCAAAAGAATCAGTTCAACAATCAGGGAAAGCGAGTCATCGAGAAGGGGCCAACGTCGGTTTTTCATTAAGGGGAAGATAATAAGCTTACAAACCAACTCTTTGCGAGTTGGTGCTTCCCTGCTACTACTCTACATTACTACTACTACTAAACTACACTATACTACTCTACATTACTACTACTACTAAACTACACTATACTACTCTACATTACTACTACATTATTTTAACTACACTATACTAATATCTAAAGACCAGTGGCGTTTAGCCACTGGCCTTGCTGCTGCTGCCCTTGCCGCCGCCGCCCCTGGTGCTGCCTTTGCTGCTGCCGCCTCTGGTGCTGCCCGTGCTGCTGCCGCCTCTGGTGCTGCCCTTGCCGCCGCTGCCCCCGCCGCCGTTGCTGCCGTCACCGTCGCCGTCGCCACCATCGTCGTCGTCGCCGTCGTCGTCGTCATCATCTTCGTCCTCGCCGCCGTCCGAGTCCTCCTCGTCCGAGGAGAACTCAGACTCATCCGAGCCCTCGAGCCCAGATCGCTCGACGGCCCGGATGTACGTCCAGACCTCCGCGGCAATCCCCTGGGAGTCGTCTGAATCATCAGACGACGTCGGGGGAGAGACGGGAGCCGGAGATCCCTCGGACTCGGAGGAGAACTCCTCCTCCGAGTATTCCGAGTCGCCGAAATCCTCCGACGGAGGAGTCGGCTCGCGCTTGCGTTTGTTATTCTTGGCCATGATGGAAGCAGGCGAGAAGGAAGAGAGGGAAGCAGTAGTAAAGAACAGCGAGGAGATGTGAAAAAACCAGAAAGGCAGCGCCGTTATTTATAAAGGGAGAAGGCAACCGCTCACCTCCAACCGCGGTCACTGAACAGTCGCAAAGCATTCAATAAGCACTTCCACCCGTCTGAAGACACGTCGGACGGCTGACGCCGTTTCATGCAACACTACACCCATTGGGACTCCAGTCAACAGCGCAAAGGATATGATTACACTAGCCGTCCCATCACATTACAACTGAGAAGCAACCGGCTAAAACACTCAGCGTACCAAGCCGTCCCTTGCCCACACCCATTGGGGGGGGACGCCCAGGAATTATCAGTATATTTTTCAAAATGGTCACATCCGTGCAGGGCACGCAGTAAATACCTCAAGACAAAAATGAGATATCAGTAAGGATCAGAGGAAAGCCAAATATAGCCAGCAAAGTACAAGATGTGGCCGACAGAAGCGACGTGAGGACTAGACAGAGAACGTCCATCAAACGCCCAATCAAGTCGCAGAAGCAAATAAATTGCATTACCTAGCAAGATATGGATGGATTGCAAACTCGGCTGCTAAAGACAAAATATATGCTGACCTCTGCAGCAAAATATTGATGACATAATGCTGACCTCCAAAGCATAATGCAAATAGCTTCGTGCCGATTTCTACAAGCAAAAGGAATAATTTGCAAGCAAAGAGACACAAAGGGAAGACCTTCGAATGGGTTATCCTTAAAAATCCATTTGAAGGTCGGGGGCTACACCCATTGGGTGCACCTCCGGTGCACCCCATGGATTACCATTCCAAACCAAGAAAGTACCGACTTCTAAGGCGTGAGACAAGATTAAAAGGCCAACCCTCAACCAAAACGCAGGAGCACCAATGGAGATAATCTTTGAGGAAGACCTTCGAGTAGATTATTTTCTAAAATCTACTCGAAGCTCGGGGGCTACACCCATTGGGTGCACCTTCGGTGCGCCCAATGAAGTTCAGAATCTTACAACTTGAAATGCCGACCTCTAAGGCACGGGCACGAAACTATGCTTCGGTTAACGAGTGATCGAGGCAGAAGGAAACAACAGGAAGTCATTTTTCTTCGAATCATCTGCAAGCTGGACCTGGGATCTTCGGGTTGATTACCTCTAAATTAACCCAAAGATCGGGGGCTTGTGGGGGATAGATATCCCCTAGGTCCACTAAAGGAGTAAAAGACCTCACGAAAGGCCCAAGGGCCCAATAACTCGTAAGGTCATTTTTTCGTGGGCCTGGGGTGGAACAACCAGCAAGGGAGAACGACATGAGGCCGGATTGTTGCAAACCCGAACGGCCCACATCGTCGAGCGAATGATCGCAACAGAGACCCGACTTTCCCGCGCGGGAGTCCCCATGCAGCGGAGCCGTGCGAGGATAAGTCGACGAGGATCACGCAGGATAAACTCGAGAGGTTCACTATCTTTTAGTTACTTGTTGTTATCATATCCACGTGTATTGCCCCACGGTCGAGTATATAAGGCCTAGGGGGCACCCCTTCAGAACGATCGACCCTATTTTCTACTTAGTCACCCTCATTAACTCTCTGTGCCTTCAATCCAGAGAGCCCTCTTGTAACCACACTCGTATACTCACCAGGACGTAGGGTGTTACACATCTCTAAGCGGCCCGAACCTGCAAATCTTGTCCACTGTCCCTCGTGCGATTGGCACGAACCATTTTGCTACAGTCGTTGACACCGTCCTACTCCTAAAAACACCTTGAGGGGCAACCCCGGGTGTGCGGTCGGACCCAAAACACCGACAGGATCCCCTAGGATACCAAAGCCCAAACTTAGGAGTATAAGCCAAATATCTCAAGATTCGTTTTACGGCCGTAAGGTGAGCTTCCTTAGGGTCGGCTTGGAATCTTGCACACATGCATACGGAAAGCATAATATCCGGTCAAGATGCACATAAATAGAGTAAAGAACCTATCATCGATCGGTATACCTTTTGATCCACGGACTTACCTCCCGTGTTGAGGTCGAGATGCCCATTGGTTCCCATGGGTGTCTTGATGGGCTTGGCATCCTTCATCCCAAACTTGTTTAGAATGTCTTGAGTGTACTTCGTTTGGCTAATGAAGGTGCCTTCTTGGAGTTGTTTCACTTGAAATCCTAAGAAATACTTCAACTCCCCCATCATAGACATCTCGAACTTTTGTGTCATGATCCTACTAAACTCTTCACATGTAGACTCGTTAGTAGACCCAAATATAATATCATCAACATAAATTTGGCATACAAACAAGTCATTTTCAAGAGTTTTAGTAAAGAGTGTAGGATCGGCCTTTCTGACTTTGAAGCCATTAGCAATAAGGAAATCTCTAAGGCATTCATACCATGCTCTTGGGGCTTGTTTGAGCCCATAAAGCGCCTTAGAGAGCTTATAGACATGGTTAGGGTACTCACTGTCTTCAAAGCCGGGAGGTTGCTCAACATAGACCTCTTCCTTGATTGGTCCATTGAGGAAGGCACTTTTCACGTCCATTTGATAAAGCTTAAAGCCATGGTAAGTAGCATAGGCCAATAAAATGCGAATTGACTCAAGCCTAGCTACGGGTGCATAGGTTTCACCGAAATCCAAACCTTCGACTTGGGAGTATTCCTTGGCTACAAGTCGAGCTTTGTTCCTTGTCACCACACCATGCTCATCTTGCTTGTTGCGGAAGACCCATTTGGTTCCTACAACATTTTGGTTAGGACGTGGAACTAAATGCCATACCTCATTCCTAGTGAAGTTGTTGAGCTCCTCTTGCATTGCCACCACCCAATCCGAATCTTGTAGTGCTTCCTCTACCCTGTGTGGCTCAATAGAGGAAACAAAAGAGTAATGCTCACAAAAATGTGCAACACGAGATCTAGTAGTTACCCCCTTATGAATGTCGCCGAGGATGGTGTCGACGGGGTGATCTCGTTGGATTGCTTGGTGGACTCTTGGGTGTGGCGGTCGTTGCTCTTCATCCTCCTTGTCTTGATCATTTGCATCTCCCCCTTGATCATTGCCGTCATTTTGAGGTGGCTCATTTGCTTGATCTTCTACTTCATCAACTTGAGCTTCATCCTCATTTTGAGTCGGTGGAGATGCTTGCGTGGAGGAGGATGGTTGATCTTGTGCATTTGGAGACTCTTCGGATTCCTTAGGACACACATCCCCAATGGACATGTTCCTTAGCGCGATGCACGGAGCCTCTTCAATACCTATCTCATCAAGATCAACTTGCTCTACTTGAGAGCCGTTAGTCTCATCAAACACAACGTCACATGAGACTTCAACTAGTCCAGTGGACTTGTTAAAGACCCTATATGCCCTTGTGTTTGAGTCATAACCAAGTAAAAAACCTTCTACAGTCTTAGGATCAAATTTAGATTTTCTACCTCTTTTAACAAGAATAAAGCATTTGCTACCAAAGACTCTAAAATATGAGATGTTGGGCTTTTTACCAGTTAGGAGTTCATAGGATGTCTTCTTGAGAATTCAGTGTAGATATAACCGGTTGATGGCGTAGCAGGCGGTGTTGACCGCCTCGGCCCAAAACCGATCCGAAGTCTTGTACTCATCAAGCATGGTTCTAGCCATGTCCAATAGAGTTCGATTCTTCCTCTCCACTACACCATTTTGTTGAGGGGTGTAGGGAGAAGAGAACTCATGCTTGATACCCTCCTCCTCAAGGATGCCTTCAATTTGAGAGTTCTTGAACTCCGTCCCGTTGTCGCTTCTTATTTTCTTGATCCTTAAGCCGAACTCATTTTGAGCCCGTCTCAAGAATCCCTTTAAGGTCTCTTGGGTTTGAGATTTTTCCTGCAAAAAGAATACCCAAGTGAAGCGAGAATAATCATCCACTATTACAAGACAATACTTACTCCCGCCGATGCTTATGTAAGCAATCGGGCCAAATAGATCCATGTGGAGTAGCTCAAGCGGCCTGTCGGTCGTCATGATGTTCTTGTGTGGATGATGGGCACCAACTTGCTTTCCTGCTTGGCATGCGCTGCAAACCCTGTCTTTCTCAAATTGAACATTTGTTAGTCCTAAAATGTGTTCTCCCTTTAGAAGTTTGTGAAGATTCTTCATCCCAACATGTGCTAGTCGGCGATGCCAGAGCCAGCCCATGTTAGTCTTAGCAATTAAGCAAGTGTCGAGTTCAGCTCTATCAAAATCTACCAAGTATAGTTGACCCTCTAATACTCCCTTAAATGCTATTGAATCATCACTTCTTCTAAAGACAGTGACACCTACATCAGTGAAAAGACAGTTGTAGCCCATTTTGCATAATTGAGATACAGAAAGCAAATTGTAATCTAAAGAATCTACAAGAAAAACATTGGAAATAGAATGGTCAGGAGATATAGCTATTTTACCAAGACCTTTGACCAAACCTTGATTTCCATCCCTGAATGTGATAGCTCGTTGGGGATCCTGGTTTTTCTCGTAGGAGGAGAACATCCTTTTCTCCCCTGTCATGTGGGTTGTGCATCCGCTGTCGAGTATCCAACTTGAGCCCCCGGATGCATAGACCTACAAAACAAGTTTAGTTCTTGATTTTAGGTACCCAAATGGTTTTGGGTCCTTTGGCATTAGACACAAGAACTTTGGGTACCCAAACACAAGTCTTTGACCCCTTGTGCTTGCCCCCAACATATTTGGCAACTACTTTGCCGGATTTGTTAGTCAACACATAAGATGCATCAAAAGTTTTAAAAGAAATGTCATGATCATTTGATGCACTAGGAGTTTTCTTCTTAGGCAACTTAGCACGGGTTGGTTGCCTAGAGCTAGATGTCTCACCCTTATACATAAAAGCATGATTTGGGCCAGAGTGAGACTTCCTAGAGTGAATTCTCCTAATCTTGCTCTCGGGATAACCGGCAGGGTACAAAATGTAACCCTCGTTATCCTGAGGCATGGGAGCCTTGCCCTTTACAAAATTAGACAATCTTTTAGGAGGGGCACTAAGTTTGACATTGTCTCCCTTTTGGAAGCCAATGCCATCCTTGATGCCAGGGCGTCTCCCATTATAGAGCATACTTCTAGCAAATTTAAATTTTTCATTTTCTAAGTTATGCTCGGCAATTTTAGCATCTAATTTTGCTATATGATCATTTTGTTGTTTAATTAAAGTCATGTGATCATGTATAGCATTAACATCAATATCTCTACATCTAGTACAAATAGTGACATGCTCAATGGTAGATGTAGATGGTTTGCAAGAATTAAGTTCAACAATCTTAGCATGTAGAATATCATTTTTATCTCTAAGATCGGAAATTGTAACTTTGCAAACATCAAAATCTTTAGTCTTAGCAATCAAATTTTCATTTTCTAATCTAAGACTAGCAAGAGAAATGTTCAATTCTTCAATCCTAGCAAGCAAATCATCATTATTATCTCTAGGGTTGGGAATTGAAACATTGCAAACATGATAATCAACCTTAGCTAACAAATTAGCATTTTCATTTCTAAGGTTGTCTATTGTTTCATGGCAAGTGCTTAGCTCACTAGATAATTTTTGACATTTCTCAATTTCTAGAGCATAAGCATTTTTAACCTTAACATGCTTCTTATTTTCTTTAATAAGGAAGTCCTCTTGGGTGTCCAAGAGATCATCCTTTTCATGGATGGCACTAATCAATTCATTAAGTTTTTCTTTTTGTTGCATGTTGAGGTTGGCAAAAAGAGTACGTAAATTATCTTCCTCATCACTAGCACTATCATCACTAGAGGATTCATATTTAGTGGAGGATTTAGATTTAACCTTCTTTTTGCCGTCCTTTGCCATGAGGCACTTGTGGCCGACGTTGGGGAAGAGAAGTCCCTTGGTGATGGCGATGTTGGCGGCGTCCTCGTCGTCGGAGGAGTCGCTAGAGCTTTCGTCGGAGTCCCACTCCCGACAAACATGGGCATCGCCGCCCTTTTTCTTGTAGTACCTCTTCTTCTCCTTTCTTCTCCCCTTCTTGTCGTTGCCCCTGTCACTATCACTTGATAATGGACATTTAGCTATAAAGTGACCGGGCTTACCACACTTGTAGCAAACCTTCTTGGAGCGGGACTTGTAGTCTTTCCCTCTCCTTTGCTTAAGGATTTGGCGGAAGCTTTTGATGACTAGCGCCATTTCCTCATTGTCGAGCTTGGAGGCATCTATTGGTTGTCGACTTGATGTAGACTCCTCCTTCTTTTCCTCCATCGCCTTGAATGCGACGGGTTGAGCTTCGGATGTGGATGGATCATCAAGCTCGTTGATCTTTGTGAGCTCATCTCCCTCGTGCGCGGTTTTGAGCACATCCCAAACCTCCTTGGCGCTCTTCAACCCTTGCACTTTGTTATACTCCTCTCTACTTAAAGAGGCGAGGAGTATCGTTGTCGCTTGAGAGTTGAAGTGCTCGATTTGGGCCACCTCATCCTCATCATAGTCTTTATCCCCTACTGACGGTACCTGTGCACCAAACTCAACAACATCCCATATACTTTTGTGGAGTGAGGTTAGATGAAATCGCATTAGATCACTCCACCTAGCATAATCTTCACCATCAAAAGTTGGTGGTTTGCCTAATGGGACGGAAAGTAGAGGTGCATGTTTAGAAATGCGAGAATAGTGTAGGGGGATCTTACTAAACTTCTTACGCTCTTGGCATTTAGAAGTTACGGAGGGCGCATCGGAACCGGAGGTCGATGTCGATGAAGTGTCGGTCTCGTAGTAGACCACTTTCCTCATCCTCTTTTGCTTGTCCCCACTCCGATGCGGCTTGTGGGAAGAAGATTTTTCCTTCTTCTCTTTGTGATGAGAAGAAGATTTCTTCTCCTTCCCTTTGTTGGAGGAGCTCTTCTTCTTCTCCCTCCTTTTGGTGCGGGACTCTTCCGATGAAGTGCTCCCGTGACTTGTAGTGGGCTTTTCGCCGGTCTCCATCTCCTTCTTGGCGTGATCTCCCGACATCACTTCGAGCGGTTAGGCTCTAATGAAGCACCGGGCTCTGATACCAATTGATAGTCGCCTAGAGGGGGGGTGAATAGGGCGAAACTGAAATTTACAAATATAAACACAACTACAAGCCGGGTTAGCGTTAGTAATAAAGAAACGAGTCCGCGAGAGAGGGTGGAAAACAAATCGCAAGCAAATGAAGAGTGTGACACGCGGATTTGTTTTACCGAGGTTCGGTTCTTGCAAACCTACTCCCCGTTGAGGAGGCCACAAAGGCCGGGTCTCTTTCAACCCTTCCCTCTCTCAAACGATCCCACGGACCGAGTGAGCTTTCTCTTCTCAATCACTTGGAACACAAAGTTCCCACAAGGACCACCACAAGTTTGGTGTCTCTTGCCTTAATTACAAGTGAGTTTGATCGTAATGAAAGAATCAAGAAAGAAGAAAGCAATCCAAGCGCAAGAGCTCGAAAGAACACAAGCAAATCACTCTCTCTAGTCACTATGGCGTTGTGTGAAATTTGGAGAGGATTTGATCTCTTTGGTGTGTCTAGAATTGAATGCTAGAGCTCTTGTAGTAGTTGGGAAGTGGAAAACTTGGATGCAATGAATGGTGGGGTGGTTGGGGTATTTATAGCCCCAACCACCAAAAGTGGCCGTTGGGAGGCTGTCTGTTCGATGGCGCACCGGACAGTCCGGTGCACACCGGACATGTCCGGTGCCCCCGCCACGTCATCACTGCCGTTGGATTCTGACCGTTGGAGCTTCTGACTTGTGGGCCCGCCTACACCGGACATCTACTGTTCCTTGTCCGGTGCGCCAGTATGGGCGCGCCTGCCTTCTACGCGCGCAGAGCGCACATTAATTGCGTCGCAGGTAGCCGTTGGCGCCGAATAGCCGTTGCTCCGGAGTTGCACCGGACAGTCCGGTGCACACCGGACATGTCCGGTGAATTATAGCGGACTAGCCATTGGAGATTCCCGAAGCCGGCGAGTTCCTGAGGCCGCTCTTCCTTGACGCACCGGACACTGTCCGGTGTACACCGGACAGTCCGGTGAATTATAGCGCGAGTGCCTCTGGAAATTCCCGAAGGTGGCGAGTTTACGTTGGAGTCCTCTGGTGCACCGGACATGTCCGGTGGTGCACCGGACACTGTCCGGTGCGCCAGACCAGAGGTGCCTTCGGTTGCCCCTTTGCTCCTTTGTTGAATCCAAAACTTGATCTTTTTATTGGCTGAGTGTGAACCTGTTACACCTGTATAATCTATACACTTGGGCAAACTAGTTAGTCCAATTATTTGTGTTGGGCAATTCAACCACCAAAATTAATTAGGGACTAGGTGTAAGCCTAATTCCCTTTCAGTTTTTCATAGGATCAAAAGGATTCTACAGACAAAAAGGACCCCACGAATGATAGATGCAACCACATCAAACCCATAAAAATGCTCTTACCTACGATGTCTCAGTTTTTGCTATCAATCTTATGCTATGCGCAGCGGTTACCGCACGCTGCCCCCTCCGCTACGTGTAGGGGCTGCAGTGCGATGCTAAAAGCTACAGCGGTGCCCCCCTCCGCTGCCCCCTAAACAACGATAAGTTTCTCTCTCCCTCCCTTCTAGTGTTCCTCTAAACGATGTAGCTTTCTTGACTTTTGTGTCTGCTATTAATTGTTAGTTTAGAAAGAATGATAATAGATGATAAATAGTAAATAGTTATAGAAAATGATATTTTGTGGTTGTAGTGGGTATATGTGGAGAATTTAGGTAGAACCGTTGCGGAAGGGTGAAATCTGGGTGACGTGTCGAAAAAGTGAGGTATAGAGGGCAAAATTTAGAGGGAACTGTTGCGGATGCCTACCATTTTGTAACCAAAATACCAAATACAATGAATGCACATTTAAATAACCCTTTAGATATTCTACTAAATGCAGCTGATGTACTTCAGCTTATATTTGTTTTAGACAATGACCCACTTAAATATGGCTTGAAGACTATGTATGTCATCGTTTTATTTCTAGATACAATATATGCATATACAGTTAGCTGTTAGCCCTTAGATCATGCTACCCACTAATTGAAGATAACTGACAAATACAATCTATAATTTTTTTTATAATGAACAATACCGAGCCAGTATTAATATTTAAACCTTCCCTTTATTTGCATAAAAAGAGAATATTAATATTACATTATACCTGTACCTTCATATATAACATCTTTTTACACATAAAAATTTGTATCATCACAAAAAAACAATAATAACGTGCGCTCGCGCGCGTCAAACAATAGTTTAAGGGTATGTTTGGTTCACTCCTAACTTGCCACACTTTGTCTAACTTTTCTGCCTAAAGTTAGTTCTTCAATTTAGATGACTAATCTTAGGCAAAGTGTGACGTAATTAGTCACGAACCAAACAGGACTTAGTACTCATTGATATTATGGACTAAACTTTGATCAGAAACCAACCATCCCTAGCTTTTAATTTTGATCGAGGAAAACATGTCCTTTCACGTCTAAGGCCAGGAAGCAGCTGCAGGCCCGTACTGGGCTATGGGCTGTGAACCTGTTGCCAGTCGGGTGAGTGCACGAGGCCCCGCCCACTTTCTGCTTCTCCCGTATTGCCGTGCCCTCCTCCCTCTCCCTGCTCGCTCTCTCCCTCTCGTCGCTTTCTTTCCTGGTCGCGCCGCCCTTCATCAGGTCTCCTCCGCCTTAGCCGGTGAAGAGCGACCAGGTACGCGTACGCCCCTTCCCCTTCCTTCACCTCCCTCTGCGAATCGAGCACCCGAAACCCTAACTAAGCTACATGTATTCGGATTCGGATCCGATCCAATTTCCATGGATATGTGTACTACATATCCACTAACTTCGATTTCTGGCAAAAACTATTGTCGGATAAACCATGCCCTATAAATGATGCGCCCATGACTATGCTGCATGTTTCAGTTGATTTTTTTTCTCTCGAAAAGTTGTTGAGTTGCGAAATTTCAGAGCATAGGCTCCTCACTAAGTTTCGCCTCATGTTTGCATTTTAGGCCCAATAAATAATCACCATGGCTCATCAAAAGCGTGAAGGCAGCTACGCCGATGATGATAGTACATCCAAGCGCATCAAAGGCACCGACACTGCTTCTGAAACGGGGGACAGTGTAGAGTCTAGTGTTTCACAGCAAATGGATGCTGAAGCTAGGAGGACCTGCCAAAAGGAAAGCGAAGCACCATCGGACAAATGCGTTTCAGATGGGGAATGCGCTGCAAACTCTAAGGTTTTGGGTGAGCAGAAGATGGTATTGACTGTTGTCGAGGCTGATGCGGCGGACGACAAGGGTTGCAGGCACACTATGGAGGACGCCTGGGTGGTGCTCCCCAATGCTGGTGCAGAATCCCCAGGAAGCTTGAGGTCATCATCTTTCCTGTTCATATTAAGTACTCGCATGCATTGCTGATGTATGTAGTTTGAGGTGTACTGGATGGTGCAGGTGCGTACATTTTGCGATTTATGACGGGCATGGTGGTCGCTTGGCGGCAGATTATGCACAGAAGCATTTGCATCAGAATGTCATCGCTGCAGGATTACCACGTGAGTTGGTCTGTTTACATTTTCCACTGTTTTTTTGTGTTTATGTTAGTTGTTCTGACACTTTCTTCCCTTTGAAACTTCTCTTATAGGCATTTTTTTTGCTATGTTTCCATAGCTTAGGAACAAATAGTTTCTGTTATATGTACGCATTTTCTTGCTAGTGTTATTTTATGCAAAATTTTCATGGTTTGCCATATAATTAAGATATTCCCAGTTCATTTTAGATGCACCTTTGTTAAAAAATTGAAATGCTCTGCTGTTATCTAAATACTGCCCAATTATTTTGCAGATGGATATTAAAGCTGCAAAGAAGGCTGTAATTGAAGGTATTCAACACTCCAAAGTTAATTATTACTTGCTCCTTGCTTGTCTAGGAACTATTGGTCTTAGATCGACTGTAAGGCCCTCTAGCTGAATTAGTTATGTGGTCTGAGTAGCACTCTTCAGTTCCTTAGTTTGACTCCCCATGGGAGTGAATTTCAGGTTGGGTTAAAAAAAAATCTTCTCGTTGTTCCACACGCCAAAGCGTAGGTCTAAGGTTCTGGTCCCGGTTGCGGTCGTTCTCACATGGACTATAGTGCCACCGTGTATGGGTGGGGCAAGGGTTCGGGGTTTTTCTTGACCTGTGTGAGGTTTTCTCTTAATACATTGTTTGAGGGCTGTCTTACCCTCCGCAGATCGAGTTTTTTTAAGAGGGAAGATTCTACTTCTACTGCTTTCAAAATCTTAGTTTCCAAATGGGTTCTATTTTATGTTTGATTTGCTCTCTTGCTATTCTTTGATGCTTCCAGATTCAATAGTCTATTATTCACACAAGAGGCAAACTTTACCTTACAAAAATTATGCTGCTGCAGTGATGAGCTTGTCATAGAATTACCAATTTATCTCACTTGCTGGCGTCTGGACTTCTATTCTTCATAGACTCATTGCGGCCGTGAGGCCTCCCACTGCTACTAGCTTCTTTAATTCCTGTTGGAGCCGTGCAACCAGATCTTTGCCCAAAATGGAGAGAAAAGGTTTTAATTCCCTAGTGATCCTAGTGGCTTGGGAGCTTTGGAAGCATAGGAATGCCATTGTTTTTCAGGGGGTTAGGCCAGATGTCCAAAGTGTTGTGTCTGAAGTGGTTACTGAAGGGCATCATTTGTGGTGCCTGGTTGGGGCTTCGGCCCTACATGACCTGGCCCTTAAGGCTGGATCACTTGGGGTCGATCCGGGGCCCAATAGTGTTTAAGAGTGTATTGTACCCCTGAGGGTGGCTAATCCATCAGCCCCCTTTTTCTTTCTTAATGAAATGACGCGCAACTCTCCTGCGTGGTTCGAAAAAAAATCTCACTGGCTGGCATTCTAGAATATAACACATTTTTTTTTGGAAAACTGTAATGGGGATTTCCATCTTGTATGCTGCATTAAGGTTTCAAGAGGAACATAATCAATTTAAAATCTTCTCTCTATATTTTTGTTTTCTTGCAAGCATTTTGACTGTAGCTAATGTCTCTCACGTGCAAATTTGATGTCTTTTTCGTTCTTACACTGTCAATAAAATGTTTTGGATTGGTAATTTGTAATTTTTCTAATGCTTATTTCTATCTGCAGGTTTCCGTAGAACTGATGAATCTTTACTGCAAGAAAGTACTAAGGGTAAGAAACGGTTCTTTTTGTTCATCTGCAATGGCCACTATGTGCTACACTATCTGGACACTTATTATATAGATTTGCTATGCCAGTAGATCGTGGGCGTATAGTGACTACATGCATGATAGTAACAGTTCCTGGCAGGGCTAGCATGTCTGCTGATTTATTTAGTATTCTTTAGAATTACCTTCTTGTAAGCTGCGACTTATTGTGGAGAAGTGTAGTGTCATTCTAAGGTCATATATAACCTATTTTAGTAATGAGAAATCGTTGGTGCATTGTTAGAATGGTGCGGTAGCCTGTAAGCCCTGTTCTAGGCGGAGGTCCAACGCCCAGGCGCCTTGCCCGCCTACCTCACCTAGGCGTCGCCTAGGCGCCGCCTAGGCGTCCAGGCGGTGGTCCAACGCCTTGGCTCGCCTTACCGCTTTAAAAACCATGCATGTAAGAGATACATTTAGTTGTGTCCAGTTCTAGTACGTGTTGGGCATTACCAAGAAAATTGGTGTGGTCAAAAACACTGTTTTATAGATTCCAGTAGTTTCCTAAATGTTTTAAAGTCGTCCGATTAATCGCGATTAATCATCCAAGTCGGTTTGGAAAAATAGCGATTAATCGCCAAGTCGTCCGACTAATCGTGATTAATCGCTCAAGTCGGTCAGCCAGAACGATCAGCAAGTCGTCTGACTTAAAAACATTGTCCTTTATGTTGCTTCGTGTTGAGACTATTAATACTCATACCCTATTATCACATCTGTAGGAAATTGGCAAGATGGTGCAACAGCTGTATGCGTTTGGATCCTGGGACAGACGGTCAGTAAACAGTACCCAGGAAAAGTCTGGATCTCGGGTTTTTCTTGTTTTGTATTTTAGAAATATTGCGGACTTCTTTTGCGCCATTATTTCTTTCTTCCAATGTTTTCAAGTCGTCCGATTAATTGCGATTTATCGTCCAAGTCGGTTTGGACTAATCACGATTAATCGCCCGAGTCGTCCTACTAATCGTGATTTGCCCTAGTCGGTCAGCCAGAACGACCAGCAAGTCGTCCATCAACTCGAAAACATTGCTTTCTTCAGTAAATATGTATGTTCAATTTCCATTTTCTTAGTCTGAAAAGCTGGAAATTTCTTCACTGGTGGTGGTGGTGGGGGGATGATGTTTTTTATCGCCCACACGCTTTCCTTAAAGTTTGCCATCCCCAATGTTATCTGCTATAAATTCATCTGCAAACGTCATAATTCACACATTGGTTTCTTATGTGTAAGAAACTAGATGACATGTCATGATACATTTAGTACTTGCATCTTGAGTAATTTCATACGGTTGGCATGCCTTTTTTTTATTTAGAAACTGGAAGTGTGAATGTGAAATCAAAGTGAATCCCATAGTACAATGTTTCCTCTTAAAAATTCTAGGTTGTAGTTGCGAATGTTGGAGATGCTAAAGCAGTATTGGCTCGTTCTATTTCAACTGAGGGTGAAGGTGTGGTTGATGAGACCAAAAGTCAACTAAAGGCTATTGTTTTGACAAGAGAACATAAAGCCATCTTTTCACAGGAGCGCTCCCGAATCCAGAAGGTAATATGTTTTGTGTGTTCAGATTCGTTTATTTTCTCCCTAATTCCTACTTAGGCCCCGTTTCAATCTCACGGGATAAACTTTAGCTTCCTGCTAAACTTTAGCTATATGAATTGAAGTGCTAAAGTTTAGCTTCAATTACCACCATTAGCTCTCCTGTTTAGATTATAAACGGCTAAAAGTAGCTAAAAAAAAGCTGCTAAAGTTTATCTCGCGAGATTGAAACAGGGCCTTAGTCCATAATCAATATAACTGTGCTGTATCCATTTTACATTGTCATATCATGTGTATGATTGTATCTTGTTTGACTATAGTAAGATAACGGAAGCACTGAATCATGAATCCTCTTATCATGCTGATCATCTTTTCATTATTTAATTTCAAGACTGTTAACAATTGGAGATGAACACTTGTGTATTCTATGCATACCCACCTAGCCTATATTCTACCACTCAGTTTTATTGCTAGGACTTGTGTAGTACATGGCACATGCTTTGCAAAGAGTTGCCCTTTTGTTATTTTTCTGCAGTCTCATTTTTCCCTCTGTTATCGTCTCGGTATGTACTATACTACTATCACTTCAACTTTATTGGTTCTGGAAATTAGATTTTTATTTGTATACCGATATTAAATCATGATACTTTTAACCTTGTGCTGTTACAAAGGCTGGAGGTTCTGTTGGCTCTAATGGAAGATTACAAGGTCGTATTGAAGTATCAAGAGCTTTCGGTGATCGCCAGTTTAAGAAGGTTTGCTGATATAAGTATATTTGGTCGCTACTTAAGTCTGCTCTTTTGTATCTGTTTATTTGGAAAAGGTATGGTGTTTGATTACCTAGTTGAATATTTCAGCATCAATAATAAATGGAGGCATTATTTTATGCTGAAAATAAAGTACATTTTGAGTGCAATGTACAGAAACGATTACAAAGTCTATTTCCTTTGGCTATGCATTCTGTTGATCTAGACCAACCAGTGAAGCGTCCGATGACCTTTGCTTTGTATGCTAAAAATGGGGGTTTTCCTGATTTTGTGATTGTATCTACTGTTAAGGGCAGTCCTGGTGCAGTGGTGAGAACTGTTTCACTGAGTCACCAGGTCGCGGATTCGAAGCAGCTTTTCTGCACTTGTGGAAGGCTTGCCTCTGTTTATCCTTTTCCAGACCCCACTCATGTGCGAGCCTCTCACACTGGGTCTGCCCCCTTTATCTACTATTAAGAAATAATATAACTGCTGCTTGAAACCTTTATAGTCGATAATGAGGAACTTTGTTAGCTTAGTTGTGTTAGAAAGTAAACGGCGACACGTAGTGTCCATGACGTGCGTCTGTGTACCGCGCTGTGGTGGTGTCGTGTGCATGTCTGCATGCAAGTGAGCTAGCTCGGGCTGATTGGTGTTGGGTTAGAAAGAGTCCAGGTTGATTGGTGCTAGTCAAGAAAGAGTCCAGGCTGATTTGGAGTGGTTTGCATGGCGCTGATTCACATGGTGGAAGCCACATCGTCCAGATGAGGAAGTGGGTCACGGTGATTGCTGCACGAGTCCCGTGGATCATGGCACGAAGGCCGGCATGGAGGCAAGCTCCAAGTCTATAAGTAGCGTTGTACTTCTCCATGGTTTCTTTGCCAAGTGCAGTGAGTAAAGGAGCCAAGATAAAGGTGAGTTTGACATCGTGGCGTTCATCAACGGAAAACAGTGTGCCTGTTGTGCTTCTGTCTCTTGCCAAGTGTGTTGGCGTGTCTGTGTTCAAGTGGTTCCTGGACGAAGCCATCATTTGGTATGAGAGCCGAAGATGACGACTTTGTTGAAGAACTCAGGATCCCGTGATCTCTGTTCTTAAGGCGTCGCCTAGGCGACGCCTAGGCGTTGCCTAGGCGTCCGGGCGGTGGTATAACGCCTAGGCGCCTTGCCCGCCTACCTTGCCTAGGCGTCACCTAGGCGCCGCCTAGGCGTCCAGGCGGTTCTCCAACGCCTTGGACCGCCTTACCGCTTTAAAAACCATGCCCGTGATGACTTGTCGTGTCATGTCATGGTGGAGCATATTGTTTCCAACATCATCAACATAGGAGATATTTTGAAGTTGTCGAGCTCGAGGAACAGGCATGGCAGTAGCCGCTACCGAGGGTGATGCTTTGAGTGCGGCGAGCGCGGCCACAAGGTCAAGGACTGACTTCCTCACCGACATTGACGACAAGTCGACACCCCTGCAGGTCAGGCGTATGAGATGTCGTGGTTTAGGGGGTGGTTGTTAGAAAATAAACCATGACAGTGTCCATGGCGTTTGTGTTGGTGTGCCATGTGGTGGTGTTGTCATGTGGCTGCGTGCAGGTGAGTTGGCTCAGGCTGATTGGTGCTAGTTTGGAAAGAGTACATGTTGATTGGTGCTACTTAAGAGTCCAAGCTGATTGGATGGAGTGGTGTGCGTGGTGTCGATTCACATGGTGGAAGCCATCTCGTCCAGATGATGAAGTGGATCACAACGATTGCTGTGCGAGTCCGGTGGATCATGGCGCGAAGGCCTGCATGGAGGCGAGTTCTGTGTCTATAAGTAGCCCTGTACTACTCCATGTTCTATTTGCCAAGTCCTGTGAATAAAGTAGCTATGATACATGCGGGTTTGTCGCCGTGGCGTTCGTCGCCGGAAAACATTATCTATTGTGCTTCTATCTCTCGCCAAGAGCGTTGCGTGTGTGTTCAAGTGGTTCCTGGGCGAAGCCATCAAGTTGGTAGGGGTTGAGATTGTGTAATGTAAACCAGCACACCCTGATTCTAGTCCTCTTTGGTTTGAATTTGGGTGAGCTACATGCGAAGTGCTTAGTTCTGCCATGGTGGTCTAATACATTTTTCTCTCTAAGATTTATCTACTAAAGAATTTGGTTATGTAAGTTCCTAAAGCTACATAGTTGTAAATTGGATTAATTGATTTACTGTTTTCTTAAATTGTGATTTAATCTTTTCCAATATATGTTCCTTTGCAAAAAAGAAATGCATAAATAAGTTACTTGGTCGGTGTTGGAATATAAGTGAATTGCTCACATTTTCCTATCAGCTTAAGCTTTTGGGTCAAACTGGTTGGTGCATGCACTTTAGTATGGTATCACAGATAGAGGTCTTGAGTTCGAATCCGGTATATGGCAGCGAGCCAAGCCGAGCTAGTTAGGCTCGTGAGCCGGATTCGTTGATTTGGTCTTATACCGTTACACTATTATTATATTATCGTGTTGTGGATTTATTTCTTTATTTTTATGGACTCCATGCTAGGTGTAGTCTAAAATATTTGGCTAGATTATTGGTACATTTTTTTTATTTTATATATAATAAGAGTATACCATTTATACTCTAAATGTGATAGTGTGTAGGCTCGCGAGACACCATCGGGCCTCATCGTCTAGCTCGCAATACGACCGTTCACCGAGCCGTACTGAGCCAGGCTCGGCTCGGCTCATTTCCAACCTTACCTGAGAGCCTCGACGTGAGGGGGAGTGTTGGAATATAAATGAATTGCCCACCACTTTCTATCAGTTTAAGCTTTTTGGTTGAACTGATTAGTCTCCCAATACCTTTAAATTAGGACCTCCCAAAAAATATTAAGGGCTAAAAAAGACTAGTTCTCTAACAGTTTTGTTTTTTCCTCTTTACAAAACTGTTTGAAATAGTCTTTGTGGGCTGGCCTTGCATCACACCATATTTATTTCGACAAGGCTGGCGACTGAATGGTGGAGTGCTTGACGATGACGAGTGGTGATGCCATACCTTGTCCCTGTGCCGTGTTGGTGGAGAGGAATGAAGCACTGATGTCTGCTGCTACATAAGGGGTAGTCTGCGTGTGCACCTCCAACAGGGCGCTGATGCCGAGAGTTAGAAAGGGAAACCCTAACCCTAACTTAGGGTATGGAGATGTATTAATAGACTCAGGTTGTTGGGCCTGGCCCATTACACAGGGGTATAACTGTAATTACAAGGGGCTAACCCCAAAACCCTAAACGAGTACTCTATTATAACAGATGTTGAGACTGGATCGAAAATCGGTGAATACACTCGACGGTAACACCTTGCCGAAGATGTTGGTGAACTGCAGCGTGGCGGGGACACTGAGAACCCGAACGTCACCGGCAGCGACACGCTCACGAACGAAGTGCAGGTCGATTTCCATGTGTTCGTGCGTTGATGCTGCACATGATTGGTGGAGATGTAGACCGCACTGACATTGTTCCAGTAGACGAGGGTGGCGCACTGAAGGGGGCTATGGAGCTCCTGGAGAAGCTGGCGCAGCCAGGAGTCCTCTGTCACGCTGTTGGCTACAACGCGGCACTTGGCCTCCGCGCTGGAGCGGGAGACCTGTTGCTTGGCGGCCCAACAGACGAGGTTGGTGCCCAAAAACATGGCATAACCGGAAGTGGACCGACGCGTGTCGGGACTACCAACCCAGTTTGCGTCGGTGTAGACCACGAGCTCTGATGTCGGGGAGGGTCGGAGTAAAAGGCCGTAGTCGAGGGAGCCCCGGAGGTAGCATCAAGATGGGGCTCCCGCGGGGTGTGCATATGCAGGCACACTTGGATGGCGTAGGCGATGTCGGGCCTGGAGAAGGTCAGGTACTGGAGGCGTCGGTCAAGCTCTAGTAGTACGTCACGTTAGCGACCGGGGCCCCGTCGTCCTCAGAGAGCTTCGCCTAAGTGTCGACAGACGTGGAGCAGGGCTTGCAACCGGACATGCCAGCCCGCTTCCGGATGTCGATGGCGTACTGGCGTTGGTGGAGGAAGAGACCTTGAGGCCGGCGCTCGGCGGTGATGCCGAGGAAGTGGTGAAAGGGCCCCAAGTCTTTCATCGTGAAGTCCCGCTAAAGGGCGACGATTGTGCGCTGTAGAAGGTCGGCGGTGGATGCCGTGAGCACAATGTCGTCTACGTAGAGCAGGAGGAAGACAATGTCGTCGCCGTGCCAGTAGATGTAGAGGGACGTGTTCGACTTGGCCTCGATGAAGCCGATGGAGGCCAAGTAGGAGGCGAAGCAATTGTACTGGGTCCGCGACGCCTGCTTGAGGCCATATAGGGAGCGGATTAGCCAACAGACCAGATCTAGGCGAGTGGCGTCGACGAAGTCGGTGGGCTGGCTGCAGTAGACGGCTTGAACGACGACGAACATGACGACGGAGCTGAAGGTCTCGTCGTAGTCCACTCCGGGCGCTAGGTGAAGCCCCAAAGGACCCAATGGGCCTTGTAGCGGTCGAGGGAGCCATCCGAGGTCAGCTTGTGGCGAAAGAGCCACTTGCCGGTGACCACGTTGGTGCCTGGTGGACGTGGCACCAGGTCCTAGGTGTGGTTGGCAGTAGGGCCGCGTAAACCTCCATAGCGGCGATGCCAATGGGGGTCGGCGAGGGAGGCACGAACGGAGGAGGGGACCGGGGAGGCGTCCGAAGGAGTGGCAGTCGTGTCAGCCGCCAGGATTAGCCTGTCGGCGGGGTGGAGAACACTGGCTGCGCGGCGAGTCACCATCGGCTAGACGTGCTCGGGATTGCGGTGGATGGCGACTGAGTGGTACACAGGAGGTTCGGTGCGGGCCGACGGGGTGTCGGGAGCCGAGGGATTGGCTCGCTCGCGGCGGTGGTAGACGAGGACGGGATCGGCGAACCGAGGCACTCTCTTTGACGGGTCTGGGTCAGCAGGAGCCGAGGGAGTGGCCCGCTCGCGGCGGTGGTAGACGCGGGCGGGGTCGGCGAAGCGGGCCACGCTGGTCGATGGGGCCGCACATGGCGCGAGAGGGGTCGACGGAGTTGCGCGTGGTGCAGGCGTGGTCGACGGGGCCGCACGTGGCGCGGGGGGAGGTGCGAGCGAAGGCGTTGAGGTTGCACGTGATGCGGGCAATGGCGCAAGGCGGGGCGCTTGGGGTGGAGGGGAACCAGATCAGACTTGAGAGAGTCGAGATCGGTGGGTGGGGAGGAGCTAGCAAGGGGAAACACATCATGGTCGAAAAGAATGTGACGAGAGATGATTATGCGGTGGGAGACGAGATCAAGACAACGATACCCCTTGTGGTCAAGGGAGTAACTGAGGAAGAGGCAGCGAGTGGAGCGGAGCGATAGCTTATGGGGAGCGGTGGCGGAAGTGTTGGGATAGCAGGCACAACCGAACATGCGAAGGTGGTCGTAGAAGGGGGCTGTGCCATACAGAGCGAAGTGGGGAGTGGGGTGGCTCACTGCTTTCGAGTGGAGGCGGTTGAGACGTGTGTCGGTGTTCAGGGCCTCTGCCTAGTAGCTGGCAGGGAGAGACGCCCGGAAGAGAAGGCAACATATCATGTTGGTGGTGGTGCGTGCGTTTGGCCCGGCCGATCTGGGAGAGGTGTAGGGGCACGAGAGATGCAACTGGACACCATGGGTGAGGAAGAAGGAATGAGAGGCGTTGTTGTCGAACTTGCGACCATTATTACACTTGAAGGTACGGACCGAGCGACAGAACTGTGGGGAGACCCAGGCGAAGAAGTGGGTGAGAGTGGTAAAAGTGTCGGACTTCAGTCGAAGAGGAAAAGTCCAGAGAAAATGGGAAAAATCATAGGAGATATCTAAGCATCTAGAAAGCTAGGACATCACGTCGGGTCCAGGGTGCCCGAGATGACGATGCCAAACGGTGGAGGTGGTGGTGGGAGCAAGGGCATGGGGGAGGCTACACTGGTGGGGGAAGTGGATGGCAAGTGAATAGAGTAGAGATGCTGGAGCTGTCGCAGTGAGCGAGCACGACACGAGAGAGAAGGTGGCGTATGGTGAGCCCCCAGGGGTCAAACTCCATAGACAGTGGTTGTCACTAGTGAAGCGATGAACCGAGAAGGGGGTGAGTCAGACCGGGAGCAACAAGGACGTTGTTAAGGTAAAATGGTCCTGGAAGAACCAATGCACCTACTGAGGTGACCGGGGAGGGTGGAACAGTTGCCCACAACGCTAGAGGGAGGATGTGAGGGGTGTGGTGGGTGGGAGTGGAATAACGAGCTGGAGATAAGAGTAGTGTGGAAGGAGGCTTCAGAGTCGATCACCCAATCGGTGGGAGAGGGTGGAGAAGCCACAGGGTGAGCGGAAAGAGCCAGGGGTGGGGCTGTGACACAACCACTAGTGGGGGAGGGAGACAACAAGGTCTTGATCGCAGGGAGGCAATCATAGATCTGGGGAAGACAAGCGGTTTAGGCACGTGACCCCCATGTGGGTGAAGGTCGACGCAGTCATGGAGAACAGGGCTCATGGCGCGACTGAAGGCCACGAAGGTGCCCTAGACAAGTTGGCCGTCATGGAGGAGGACGCGCACAATGAGGGCAGTAGAGTTGGGCGGAGCCAAGGGCGCAACGGGCGAGGCAAGAGCCGTCGAGAGAGGTACTACTGTATAGAGCAGCAACAGAGGGCGCGCCAGGGAGGTACTGTTGTATAGAGCAGCAGCAGGGTAGGGAAGAGCGAACAGTGGCTGCCGACGAGGGCGAGGGGAGCACCGGTGAGAGGCCCATGACTGATGATGAAGGGGGCACGACGACGCAAGGAGTCGGCGCGAGCCGGATGGCGGTGTAGAGCCACTGAAGGGGAGACATAGGGGAGGATGTCGGGGCGGCACGAGGCGCGTCGGGACCGGTTCCGGCACTGGCAGCCACGCTCGTGTCGTGGAAGGGTAGGGTGGTGACAGGGATGGTGATGGGGCTCATGGCATGGGAGAAGAAGCCAGCGCCATTGGGAGGAAGGGGAGCAAACCAGGGTGAGCAAAGGCGAGGTCAGCCGTGTCGAGCTCCTGCGTAGGCTGGGATGAGGGAGTAGAAGCCGACGGCCTGGGCCTTGGCGGGTCGAGCAGGGAGGGCGCGACGAGGCGAGGACCACCGGCGAGGTGGTTGGGCACGCGTCACCGGCGACGGTGAAGGAGCTGGGAGGTCAGGATCTGGTGGCTGGGCGTTGCTGTTGCTCCGGCGACAGGCGACGTGGAAGTAGGGGCGGCGAAGGAGCTCACCGTGGTGAACCGGTGACCTAAGGATGCCGGGGCAGGGCGACAGAGGAGCTTGTCGTGGTGGGGCGCGTCAGCCGGCAACGAGAACCGTGCATGCTGAGTCTCGGCGGCGCGCGGTGAAGGGGCGCGGCCAGGGGTGGTCCCGGTTGCACGAAGGAGGGCTAGCGGCAAAGGGGATGGGGATGGGGGGGAAGGGGCTAGCGGCCTGGCCAGGATGGCCGGCAGCGGGCAGCGCGACACGAAGAGGAGGCGACCGACTGTGTAGGGGCCCAAGGAACCGGCGGCGTGGGTGAGGGAGGGTGGGGAAGAGAGAGAGAGAGACTGACTCTGGTACCAAGTTAGAATGGGAAACCCTAACCCTAACTTAGGGTAGGGAGATGTATTAATAGACTCAGGTTGTTGGGCTTGACCCATTACATAGGGGTATAAGACTATCCGCAACGGTTCCCTTTAAATTTCTCCCCCTATATCACTTTTTTTTTGTGTCACATCATTAATAGTTTGTTCCCTACTTTTTCATCTCCCGCAGCGGTTTCCCCTATACCCCACTACAACCATAAAATATCATTTCCTATACTTTTCATCTACTATCAATTTTTCATCCACTAACAATTACTCTTGGACCCACTACTACAAGAATGAACAGTGATGGAGAGGATGAACAGTGAACCGCTATATACGGAGGGAGAGAGAAGAGGGCCGACGCGTAGGGGGCCGACCAGGGGTCAGCGCTGCGGGTCTAGGGGCGCTCCCTGTAGCCGCATGCAAGAGGCGGGGGCTGGCACGCGGAGACCGCTGTGGCCAGCCTAACTGTAATTACAATGGGCTAACCCTAAAACCCTAAACGGGTACTCTAACACCGTGGGCCGGGTCAAAGGGGCCACTGTGCCTACATATCTGGGAGGGAGCACCGGCGCCATGGACGAAGACGAAGGGCACAACGCAGATCGAAGAAGGGCGTTGTTGCTATTAGTGGAGACAAAGGGAACATTGACGTCTGCAGCTCTTGGAGGGGGGAGGCGGCGACTGCAGCACTTGGTTGTGGCGGCGGTGTCTACCTCTCGTTGGGGGCAGAGCTCGGGGAAAAATGGTGCGAGAAAGAAAAGAAACGGCTGCAGGAGAAATATTGCACGTGGAACTGATAGATTGAGATGGCAGTTCTTCGACTGGAATTAGAGAACTGTGCCGATTTTTGGTGTTGCCAAAATATTGGGCTACGAGTTGGATACTGTTGGAGCAGTGATTTTTTCGCCTTATTTGCCAAAACTAGTTTTGGGGGACATTTATTAGGAGCTCTTGGAGATGCTCTAATAGTCAGTGCACCGGACTGGATGGAAACACAAGAAAATCTCTCATAACCTAAAATTTCTTGTATGGTCACAATTGTCAATTATCTTTATGGTAATTGCGACATGCACGAGTCATGCATTTTTATTAGCACAAGAGGTTCACTTGCTGACTTATGTGCAGTGATGGTGGACTGTACTGTACAGCTTTATTAGACAAAAAGAAAGGCTGTCCTGTTGTAGTGAATGGCTTTTCATGCACTCTAAAAAGGCCCATACTGTAAAGGGGAAAATACTGACGTTATTTTCTTTTCCCCGTCTATGTGCATTATCGGTTTGAACTTAAAAACAATGCAGGTTGGGTTGATTGCAACACCAGATGTCCATTCCTTTGAACTTACTAAGAAAGACCATTTCATCATTCTAGGGTGCGATGGCTTATGGGGAGTATGTTTATTTCCCTCCCTCTAGTTTGTTCTGTACCAATTATTGTTTCTTAATTCTGAAATTTGCTTTATATCTGTGTAACAAGGTATTTGGACCAGGTGATGCTGTCGAATTTGTTCAGAATCAGTTGAAGGTGTTCTCAGTGATCCAAAGTCTATATATGTAGTTGCATTTCCCCCTATTTACTGGATGTCCTTTTTTCAGGATATCTGAGTACCATTATATTAAAGAAACAGATAATGTGTTCTCTGCTATGTTAAAAACCAGTTAGACTATAATCAGAGGACACTAATAGGGAATCTGTAACCCTATTTAGACAAATTAATAGTAAAATTCACTTGTTAAAATGTTTACCCAGTATACATAGCATGTGTTTTGCTTACTAGCTATTTATTACGGAACCAGAATGTCATACTTGAACATAGATGATAGTTTTATCTTATAGTGTTGCCCTGCTATTTTACCAGCATTTTATTCAAATTTTAAATACTGCAGGAGACCTCATCAGCCACACTTGCGGTGCGCCGCCTCGTGAAGGAAGCTGTTCGCGAGAGGCGATGCAAGGATAACTGCACTGCTGTTTTGATCGTCTTCAGGCACTAGCGATCGGCCTAATTCCCTTTTGCTTTCGTCAGGCTGGAAAGAATTAGCTGATAAAGAACAATGTTTGAAGTGTAGCGAGTTGAACTTGGAACTCTTGCTTTGTCTGTTTTGATTTGATGTGACCTATTAATACACCATCCATATTCATTTGGAAATTACTCTATCCGTCCAAAAGACATTGTTTAAGTTTTGTCGCGAGTCAATCCATTTTAAAATATTGATAGCAACAGATAAATATATTGTAGAAATATGTCGCATGCCGAATCTAATGGTTCTTATTTGCTAGTATAAATATTAGTATTCTGCTGTATAAATTTGGTCGAATTTTAGATAATTTGGTATAGGGCAAAACTAAACCATCAATTTTTTTGGTACAGTTGATATCATATTATCTGGGTCAGTACCAGATCAGTAATTTGATGGTAATATCGGAAAACAACAATGAAATTTCTCTAACGCCCATTTTAGATCAATGGAATCGAATTTCATTCTAATATTAGTAATTTTGGCATATATTAATTAAGTTAATTCGATTTTATGTAAAATATATTTGTATATTATTATTAGGAAGATATCGGAGATATTTATGTGCTACATTTTTACTATAGAGTGAGACGAAGAGTGTCATGTAAGTTACAAAGTAAAAATAAATTATAAAAACATTTTCTATACTCTACCCTATGAATTTGAGATAAGCTTATATCTGAACTTTGGAAAGTGGTGAAATGTATTCTAAACTAAATAAGTTACTTTATTGAGTGAATTTCAATTCCTCTAAAATGAAGGGATCCAAACGCCCTGTAACTGAATTAGTACTTTAGTTCTTTTTTATTTGACGTGTTTTAGTTCAAAAATGAACTAGCAAGCAACAATAATTCGATAGCGGCGGTAGTATAAAATAATATATTTATAACCATGATAATATATACTTGATTTAGTTCGACAAACATAAATTTTACTTCTAGACTACGGACTAAAAGATTACTTGAGCAGCAGCATGCGCCTTAGAACCTTCAATAAGTGCTTTCTATCTAGTACCCCGTTCGAAAATAGTACTCCCTCCTCCCTTTTCTTTTTAATTTATCATATTTTAGTTAAAAATGAACTAGCGATAATACTCCCTCCTCCCTTTTCTTTTTAATTTATCACATTTTAGTTAAAATGAACTAGCGGACGATAAATTTTCATGAACAGATGTAGTATTCGTTTTGGTTCTAGAATTTTATGTTTATATTTATATGGATGATTATGAACCTAGACATATATGTAGAACACACACAATATATGAATCCAGTTGTCGGTGTTTTGACCCGATGGTCCTAACCAATGAGTGAATTTGTGCTACGTGTTCCGGTCCAGATGGGTGATGCAAGAAGACAAAAGATTTATTCTGGTTCGGGCAAGAGAAAACCCTACTTCCAAGGAGGAAGGATGAGATTTATTATCTTGCACCTAAGTGCTCGTAGTAGAGGGTATAAGCTGGTCGAGAGAGGGAGGTGAATCCCAAGTCTATGTGAGTAATTGAGGTAAATGCCAATATCGAAAGTGGAGAGCAAAACAGTGAAGTGTTGTCCTCAGTCTCCTCGGGACCCTAGACTCCCCGTTTTATAGCCGCAAGGGGGAGCCCAAGAGTACAAGGGTCGTCGGGCTGCTTGTAGGAGGAGGCCCAAGCCCCTGTAGCAGTATGACCCTTGTCCTGGATGTCGCTTTTGATTAGGAGAAGGATGTCCGGCCTCTGTTGCTTGTGCTTTGACCTGGTAGAGAGCCGAGGTTGGGTCGGGGGCTCGGATGCGTACCTGTCACACCCGGTTCTAGGGGCAGAGTCGGATGCATAGCATATGTGTGCCAGGATCTATTTTCACACATATGTTGACGTCACAAGTGTAATATATCAAAAGAACAATGAATAAAAGCGTAAATAACGATTATATTAACATATTACACTTCGAATAGACATAATATCTTAACCTTTATTCATCAAAGTACAGCGAAACATGGACATACTTCGACAGGAAGATGACCGGTGGTATCACTAGACTAGCATCCATCAAGTTCACCATCATATCTTCATCTGCAAACTTATGATAAAAAATTAAGCAAGGGTGAGCTCACTTATGGTCGAGGCTCAGCAAGTGGGTGAAAATGCAATGTAACAAGGTAAGACTAAAGTTAAATGCAGTTAGCATTTTAGTTGGTCAACATTTTATTATCAACACCTGATTACTAGATATAAGTATATATCAAACCCATATTAAGCATATGAAATATTCATCAGCATATATGTCATCAACATAAATAATCACCAGCATAAGCTCAGAACCACTTGAACCAAAAGGACCATGATTTATTTCCAGGTTGCTCATAACCGTGAGCACGGCTGATATATCAGTTTTACACTCTGAAAAGGTGGCGCATCTTTACCTAAAAGGTATTCATAATAAATCAAACACCACTCAATAACATACAACAATCATCATAAATCAACCTAAAAGGAAAACATAACAAAAGATCATTTACTTTTCAAACACATCGCAAGCAAGGGTTATACTAAAAGGTATTATTTTTGAAAATGTTTGATCTATACTTTATAAAACAAAACATAAGCTTAAAATATTTTAATTAAAATATGCAAATATTAGGTTCACCATTTGAAAGTTCCCTTTGACCCGGGAACAGGATCTGGATGTCGCCTAGAGGGGGGGGGGGTGAATAGGCGAATAAAACTTATTACTTTAAAACTTAAATTCTTACTCTACTCGAAGACTTAGTACGCAGTGGAGTGAGAAGACTCTTCAAGTAGGTTGCAGCGGAATAGAAGATCCTGTCTCAAAATGTCCTGCACTTCAAATAAAGCTTATACCACAGATAAGTATTGAAGTGCAGATATAAAGGCGAGTAGAAAGAGAGTCAGGATACAATACAGAACAGAGCACACAGACGCAAGGATTTATCCCGAGGTTCGGCCAAGCCTGAAATGCTTGCCTAGTCCTCGTTGGAGTTAGCCACACCTGGGCTTGGAGTCTATTTCAACTCCTTCCTCCGTTTGCTCAGATCTGTCAGTATGACAGATAGAGCCTTTCACTATTGAGTGGGGTTACAACAGAACCGCGGCTGCTTACAAACTTCTTGGCAGCACCCCGGCAGAGTAACGATACGCTCAAGACCTTGCTCTAGCTCTAAGCAGCACTTCTCCTCTCTCTAAAGGCTTATAGTTGTGCCTTCTACACAAATTAGAGAGATACACACAAGAGGGAGAGTGAGAATTGATCCGAGTGATGTCTACACTTGTTGGCTGCACTTTTTTTTTTGCTGGAGGCGCCTAGGGGTCCCTTTTATAGGCACAAGGGGCCTAGGAGCCGTTGGAAGCAATCCAGGAAGGCAAATCTTGCCTTCTGTCGGGTGGCGCACCGGACAGTCCGGTGCACACCGGACACTGTCCGGTGCCCGATTTCTTTCCTTCTATGGCGAAGCCGACCGTTGGCAGTCTTGGAGCCGTTGGCGCACCGGACATGTCCGGTGCACACCGGACAGTCCGGTGCCTCCATCTAGCCGTTGGCTCGGCCACGTGTCCCGCGCAGATCGCGCGGCCGACCGTTGGCTCACCGGACAGTCCGGTGCACACCGGACAGTCCGGTGAATTATAGTCGTACGTCGCCGGTGAATTCCCGAGAGCGGCCAGTTCGCCAGAGTTCAGCCTGCACCACCGGACACTGTCCGGTGCACCACCGGACAGTCCGGTGTGCCAGACTGAACTAAGTCTTGGCTGTACACAGCCAAGCCTTTCGCACCTCTTTCCTTTTCTTCTTCTTTCTGTTTCTAACACTTAGACAAGTATATTAGTCCACAAAACCAATGTACTAAGTCTAGAAACATACCTTCTCTTAATTATTACATCTATAGCATTTTACATGCTTAAGCTTTGATGTTGGACTCATAAATCATCAAGTCGGCTTGACTTGATCTAGATTGACATTTCTTGGCTCCAACATCCTGCAAAGGTTACATAGAACATCTCCAAACATAGGAACAACCCAAACTAAAGATTAAGGTGAACTTAGCTCTTTTGGGCTGCTTCCAGTTCTGGTTTTGACACTTGTTCTCCTTCTAGTGACCTTGATCTCCTTCTTAGAGCTTGATCTTGAGCCTTATGACTTACACTTCATAACTGTAGTTGTTACCTCATTGGCTGTAAGTCACGTTCTTATGTAGTGATCCTTGATGTGCCGTAGCTGTTCTCAACTCGATCACCCTTGACTTTGCAAGCCTTCTTCTTCACCCTTGGCTTTGGGTTCCTCAGCCTCCTTGACCTTCTCCCGTGCACTTGGTACCTCGAAGCTTTTCTTGCCTCCGTCCTTGGCTTGATCAGTTGTCTCCGAGCTACGCACCCGAGTCTCACTTATGCAATGTCCATCTTACTTGTGATGTCCATTATGTATCCATGATCCAGTTCTTGGACCATCACATTTGTTCACTTGTGTTGAACCCTGTAGGCTTTACCTTAAGCACCTGTTCAACACTTAGTACACTTGTTAGTCCTTTAATTGAGTTGTCATCCAAACACCAAAACTCACAAGAGAGCTTTCACCATTTTAATCGTTTATAAAAGTTATATGTGGTATATCTAAGATTAAGGGTTCATAAGATGATAAATCACATTACAAAATTATTAAACATTTTAACCTCTTAGAAAAGATATATGTTATATATCTAGTTATGAACAAACTGACTATAGGTTTGATTAATAAATTATGACAAAAGGATTTAAATTACACAAACATGTGAACAGTTAGAAACACTAACTAAAAATGCTTTTCATATAATTGTGAAACTAATGAAATAATTTCTATTTTATTTGGATTTTAAATTTTACATTTTATAAAAACAAGGACCTACACATAAATAAAGATAGACTAGAATGGGTAGCTGGTAAATTTGTATTTTTTTGCACAGATATCATTATAAATAACTATCTCTTATTTTTGGTTAAAAACATAAAAGCTATAATTCTCATTATTTCTTGTTTGAAAACTGGATATAACAATCATAATTTAAATATTAATGAAACATGTAAATTATTGCAAACACTAATTTTAAATGTGTATCACAAATTTATGAAGCTAACAAATCAATATCTACTTTATTTGTGTTTAAAATACGTATTTAAATTAGGGAAAATATCACATGTGTCTACACTCAATTAAACATACACATGAAGGGGTAGCTAGTAAAATGTTCGTCTTCCTCTACCTTGGTTCGGCTGTGAGGATGGATTTATAGCAGAAATAAGGAGGGCACCAACAGAGGAGTCGACGATGTGGTCAAGTCACAGCGTAAGCATAAGCACGAAGGGCATGGTCGTTGCGCGGTGACGAAGTCCGTTGAACGACGAATAGCGACGACGTCGGGCGAGCAGTTACAACAGTGTCAAGCGACAACAAACAAGGTGGCTGACTTCTTGATGCATGCAGCAGGAGTTTCGGCAAGGTACTGCGCAGCACGATGGCGAGCAACAGTGGGAAGCCAGGCGACGGCGGCGCACTGACGCGAGAAAGCGAGGCGGTGGCGCAGTGGGGGAAACAGCCGGCAGCGTGGGTGCGCAGGCAAAATGGCGCAGCAGAGCAGCAACTCCTAGGCGACGATTCGGCTACGGTGCCCTAGGGAGGCGAGCAGGGGGCAGGGGCTCGGCTGGCCGCATAGGTGGGACGTCAGGCACGAACGGGAGAACTCCGACGCAGGTCATCGACGGGGCGTCGGCAAGCATCAGCTAGTACATGGAGCATGTGCAGCGAGCATCAGAGAAACCATGGGAGGGGTTCAATGGGGTGTCGGTTTTATAGCAGAAAGATGGGGAGACGAGTGGTCGTCGGTGGAGCGCAGAAAGACGGACGCCATTGATGGCACAACAGCAATGGGAAGGGAGAGGGACAGCCGTGCGCAGTGGCCAGTGGGGAAGAAATGGATGACTAATTAAAGAGGAGAGCAGAGCGGTTACGACCATTAATGGCGTGAAGAGGATTCAACGTCGTGGTGGGAGAGAGAGAGAGAGAGAGGAAGTAGAGAGGTCGCGACGGTAAAGGTGCTCCATTTCCGAGCTGAGCAGGCGAGGTGGCGGTGTTGCTGTCCAAGGATGTGTATCACAGAAGAAAAGATGGGATGGGTAGGGATGGCAACGGGTCGGATTCGGATCGGATATTGGAAATATCCGCCCGCAGTCATATCCACGGTCATAGATAATATCCGCCCGCGACTATACCCGCGGGTAGAAATTCATATCCATATCCATGCCCATCGGGTTTCGGATATCCATCGAATATGACAAAGATCCATTTTCAGCAATTCAATAACATAATTAATCAAATTTCTTCCCAATTCACCATCATACACAACTTAAAATTTAATAAAAATTTAAACAAATATACATGCCCTACAACAAGCAACATTCTCAACATGACAACAAATACATGTCTACATGTCTCAACATGAAAACAAATCCATGACAACAAATACATGTCTGCTTTTGGCCTTCTGATTATGATCCTAGTGTAGTGTTGAACACTTGAGCTAGCGTTATAGTAGCTGTGTTTGAATTTTTTAGTCAATGGTAGTAGAATCATGTTTATCCGGTGATTGGTGGAGGCTGGCCGTGGGCAGGGGGCGAGGGCATCTGGTCGCTGGCACGAAGCACGACGCTCGAATTCGGTGGCGCCCTGGCGGGATGGCGGCCGGGCTGGCAGGGGCGCAACCGCGCAAGGCGGCGCGTCGTGCGCCCTCGGGCGTCGACGCCTCGGCGGCGGGCTACTGCTTGCTGGCCGTCTAGGGGCTACGTTGCTGGGTGTGGGGAGCTGGGAACGTGAGGTGCAATGCAAGTGCTCGGTGGATGGTGGCTCGGCCGCTCGGGGCTACGGGTTGGCGAGTGGGACGCAGGCTGCGGGTTGGCCTGGGAGTTGACCAAGAGTGAAAGACGACAGGGAATTAGGGTTTGGGCTTTTGGGTGATTGGTGCCTTGGTGGGCTGGTGGCTGGGCTCATTGGTGGGTTGGCGACTTGGCGGTTTGTTCATTGGTGTCCATGTGTGGGCCGACAGTAATGGTTAATTTCGGATATCCAACGGATAACCCGCGGTTGAGGTTTAATATCCAAATCCATGTCCACTTTATCTCGGATCGGATACGGGTCTAACCCGCGTGTCAAAAAATATATCCATATCCTGATCCGTCGGATCGGATATCTAACGGATATCCAAATCCACGGATTAAATTGCCATCCCTAGGGATGGGAGAGAGAAGGCGGGTCCCACTCAGTCATTCAAACCAAAGGGGAAACGGTGCCAAAGTGGCCAGTGGCCGAGCGTTCGTTTGTTTTTTTTATTTTTTTTCTTAATTTCGAAATTCATTTTCTTTTATTTTTTTAGAATAGGTTATTCATTAATAAATATATTTTAATTATTTCAAAAGTATAATAAATCTAATAATAATATTTGAATAAATAAAATTCATAATAAATAATCTTTCGGCAATTGCTATTATTTAAATGAATTGGGCCTCGCAAAAGAGAAAAAATTAAAATAAATTTCTTGCAACTCATTAACAAACAAAGAAATCATGCACCGATAATAAATGCATCAAACATTTGATAAATTTTTATCTAATCAAGAAATTGTTCGATTTGCTTATGTCACCATATTTATAAACATATATATTTTTATTTCTATTGAGAACTAACACAACAAGTTGGTTTGTTTTCATTTGATGGATTTAGGGTGTTATAAAATCTACCCCTCTAAAAAGAATCTCGTCCTCGAGATTAGGGAAGGTTAGCAAGAAAACAAAAGGTGATATATGGTTATTTGTGGGTCCTTAGTTCACATTGAACTCTTCTAAAATTAAGGAACTTCCTTTCTTCTTTGCTCCGCAATGTATACTAATCAAGCAACCTTCATCATCATACTTATAAAATGATTGGTCTTCTGAATTATTGCTTATGTCATGCTTGTCAGCTTTCTTCTTTATTCGGTCTATACGCTTCTTGGGGCATTCACGAATAATATGTCCTTCATTTTTGCACTAGTAGCAAGCACCTCTTGCTTTGAGTTCTTTGCGAGTCAACTTTGCTTAACCAATAGGGGGTGAGGGTTGATTGGGTGTCTGTATCTTATATAGTTGAGCCTGACTTGATTCTTCTGTTTTGGTATCCATGTGTTTCGTGGTTTTTGCTTGTGGTTGAGGTGGACTAATCATGTATCCAAATAATTTTCTATTCCTTTTATTGTTCTTCATTCCATTCATGAAATATCTTTGTGACTCATTTTCTCGTTCATAGTTGTTAAGGTAGGAATATTGTCGTTGGCATCATTTACTTCATTTCCATTGGGGTTCATCATCTAGTTAGAGGGTAAAAGAGTTAGTGAGACAGACCGCATAAGAGGCTTGCATGATATTAAGATAAAGGGCTTAACACAACATTTTTTATTTCCAAAATAAGATTAGTTAAGGATGATTTCCAATTCCGCCTAGCTTCATCATACTAAAGAGTGCACAAGTGTTATAATCCTTAACAAAGATCTTTTGAACTTTATAGATTTCAGAGCATGATATCCAAATCATCTTTCTGATCCAACAGTATTTCTTTGAGCACAATTTGAGAGAAAGACTTGAGCGGGACTTTAGGGCAACTAGAGTGGAGCATCACATTGTTTGCATATAGCAGATGACACCATACTTTATTCTCTTTATAAAGAGGCAAAACACAATAGGTGTGAGAGATTCTCCAAATTTATTCATATATCACTTAGCACAATTCCTGAAAGGGGCAACACTTTGACATAATTTTTTCTTCGTGAGACATACTCCTTCTAGCTAAATGATATATTATTCTTCCTTGACAGATGCACCAATCAGAGCTTGAGGTCGATTGTCTTCAACTACTATTCTTTCTCCAGATGGAGTTTCCAAACACATGGTTCTCTCAGTACGTTGGATTACTGCCTTAGTTCTTTGTAACCAATTATTTCCAAGAATCACATCCTTTCCCATTGATTCTATCATTATAAGATCGCTAGAAAATCTATCCCATTGATTTTAACACTTACATTTGGACATATGTAGTTTACTAACATTTTTCTTTCGGGTGCACTGATGGTCATCCTTGATCTCAAGGGACACGTAAAGATACCATACTTTGTTGCAAACTGGACACTGATAAAGGAATGTGTTGTACGAGGATCATACAACACGGTGGCGATAGTTGTGTGAATGACTAATGTTCCAAACATTACTGCATTATCATATGGAATGGTTCCTGTCACTGCATAACTTATCCTTCCCATGGACTTTTTCCGTTGTTTATTCTTTGTTGATGCATGAGTTTGAGGGTGTTGTCTTTTCTTTTGGACCTTATTGATCTCCACATCCTTCTTAGGACAACTATTAAAAAGGTGGCCGGTATCACCACAACCAAAGCAAGCATGACTTGATGAGTTACATGGTGGAGTTGTCTTTACGTTGTTGGTAGAAGTTTCTGTGCATTTTGTTCATATTCCATGTCTGAAGACTGAGATAGCTTCATCTCGGAGGTGATCTGTAGTGAACTCTTCTCAGGACAGTTATGGAAGTAATGACCTTCACGCCCACATTGATAGCAAGCTTTTCTTGAAGTTATTTGTTGACTTTTTCCATGTTTCCCTTTTTGTTTCTTGGACCTGATGTGACCACGAGGCTGAAACTGTGTGCAAGTAATAGTCCATCCATCAATGTAACACTCCTGTGTTTTCTTCTTGGGACTGGGCATCCTTGTGATGTTTCCTTTTTGTAATACTTTGCAATTCATCAACTGACAATGCATTAGGTATGAGAGATTCTGCTATTAGTTGTTCTTGGGGAGACATCTGTCTTTTTATGCCAGAAAATAAAATCTGGTTCTTCTGTTTTGCAGTTTCACTTTCATTTGCATTGATTTGGCGGCAAGGAATTCCATAGCACTCACAACAACAACATGTTCCAAGGTCACTTGTCTGTTGGTTTGGTTGTGCATCCTTTTGTGTCTTGAATGTCTGTTCATCAGCTGTTTTATTTATAGTGTTGTTTTGACTTGCCAACACACCGCATTCTTTGCATTTAGTGACATCACTTGTAATTGTTGTTCTAAGGTCTGACATCTGTATGGGTATGGAAGAATGGAAGGGACGAAAGGGTTGAGCAAAGACAGATTATAGAGAGCAGAGAAAACCCATCTATCTAAGGTTTTACCTAGCTAAGTGATGCCATTGTGGACAAAAGTCACACAATACACCAACAATCATTTCCAAGAAGCAAATCAATCATGAACACAAGGGACAATGAATTCAAACATACCAGCACAACACAATCCAATTCTACTCATTCAACCAAAACAAAAGGCGAGACAAGGTTTGGAATAAGAAAGATATTATAAAGTCAAGGAGTCAGGTAAGAAATAGCAAGGAGTTAGACATGACGTATTTGTTGGTGACCAAGAGTGAAATAAGATAACCATGAACTATTAAAGTGAGGATAAATGATACAACCAAGGATATGAAGTGGGTTAGGAAGAAAGCATTATCAAGGACAAAAGTAGAGAGGCAAAGATTTAATATATCAAGGTAGATATTGCGCAAGGGTGGCAATATAATGGCAAGAAAACAAAAGTATAAGAAGTCAAGGGTTATATAGCAATATTAGGGATTAGAAAACCACTATAATATAATATAATATAATATAATATAATATAATATAATATAATATAATATCGCCCTTACCGATCTAGTCGAAAATCTTAATACTAAAGAACAATCCTATCCTAGCCCAGAGGTCAAATAATAGATCCAGGGGATCCATAACAAAACTTCTTGCTGAGTGGGGATAAGACAGAGAATATGGACTCATCAATAGCTTTGAAAGGGTTTCTTCTGGCAATCTTCGCTTCAAGTTCCATAATCTTGCTTGATCATTTTGCAATGCTTCTCATTAGAACCTTCTGATAGACCAAAAATCAGACAAGAAGGGTTGAACATAAAAGAGACGAGTTTTGATATAAAGTAAGTTTTTATGAAGACAAATAAGTCAAGTTTTGAACGACTGACTGGGCTTTCCATTTCTAACTAATCTAGCGACCTACGGTCACATTGCTTTGATATCACTTCTAGCACACCCGGTTCTAGGGATAGAGCCGGATGCATAGCATATGTGTGCCAGGATCTATTTCCACATATATGTTGACGTCACAAGTGTAATATATCAAAAGAACAATGCATAAAAGCGTAAATAACGATTATATTAACATATTACACTTTGAACAGACATAATGTCTTAACCTTTATTCATCATAGTACAACGAAACATAGACATCCTTCCACAGGAAGATGACCGGAGGTATCACTAGACTAGCATCCATCAAGTTCACCATCATATCTTCATCTACAAACTTCTGATCAAAAATTAAGTAAGGGTGAGCTCACTTATAGTCGGGGCTCAGTAAGTGGGGTGAAAATGCAAGGTAACAAGGTAAGGCTAAAGTTAAATGCGGTTAGCATTTTAGTTGGTCAACATTTTATTATCAACACCTGATTACTAGGTATAAGTATATACCAAACCCATATTAAGCATATGAAATACTCATCAGCATATATGTCATCAACATAAATAATCATCAGCATAAGCTCAGAACCACTTGAACCAAAAAGGATCATGATTTATTTCCATCTTCAAGTTCAATTATCATGTGAGGGTCCCGGCTGCTCATAACTGTGAGCACGATTGATATATCAGTTTTACACTCTGCAGAGGTGGCACATCTTTACCCATGTGTCGCAATTCCGTTCTAGCTCGGGTTTGCAAGTCCCGTATTCACTTCTGAGGTGACTGGCTAGGGTCTCATTACGAGGCTTTTCTCTAGAGTTCTCATTATGCAAATGCTGGAAATGGTCAAACTGCATAAAGTACACCTAACGTAACCAACTTATAGACCAATCTGCAGGGTAAAGCTTTGGGAACCATGCCCGTATCCAATCTGCCTGAGCCGGAATATAAGCGCTTGGCAGATGCCCCCGTTCCGGTCGACCACGACCAGCACCCAACATAAGACTTCCCTAGTTATTTAGCCAAGGACATCCCATACCGCCCTCATGGTAGCACTGTTTTCCCGGGTGGTCACTCCATGTTCCAATTAAATCATATGATCTTGCTTAATCGTCGGATTAACAACAATAATGTAAACTTATCATTTGAAACATTAATATCACAAATAGGAGTGACTGCATAAAGTTAAGTTGTAGCAATAGCATAACTACGAAGGTAAAGTATAATACCCAAGTTTGATCAAGGAATACGGTAGAAAAGGTTAGGTGTGTCCAAATAGTAACCCATCAAATTATGCATATATATCCAAGAGTAAACTTTATTAAATGTATTGTTTGGGAGCAACCATAGTATGCAGAGGGAGAAGTCCACTTGCCTTCCTTATTGAAAACTTGAGGTTCTTCCACAGATAGGAATAGATCTTGATTCTTAACTACTAGATCAACCACTGAATATCACACAAACAAACAAGAAGAAACTGAAAGGGAAATGTGCCCTTGGGCCATTTCTAAGTGTTTTGGTGATTTGGTGTCCAACAAAAGTGCTTAAGTGTTAATATATGCAAGGTGGTGGACAAGTGCAAATCAAGTCAAAAGGTATGTTTCTCAGACTTAGTACATTGTTTTAAAGACTAATGTATTGTGTCTAAGTGCTGGAAACAGGAGAAAACAAATTGGAGAGAGATAGCTTTGTTTCAGCCAAAGCCAGCGCTGTCTGGGTGCACCGGACTGTCCGGTGGTGCACCGGATAGTGTCCGGTGTGCCAGGCTGGCTCAGGCGAACTTGGCGCTCTCGGGAATAAATTAACGGCGTACGACTATAATTCACCGGACTGTCCGGTGTGCACCGGACTGTCCGGTGAGCCAATGGTCGGCCAGGCCAACGGTCGACTGCGTGATCTGCGCGAGACACGTGGCCTAGCCAACGGTCGGGAGGGGGCACCGGACTGTCCGGTGTGCACCGGACAGTGTCCGGTGCGCCAACGGCTCCAAGGCTGCCAACGGTCGGCTTCGCCAGATAAGGAAGGAAATCCGCACCGGACAGTGTCCGGTGGTGCACCGGACAGTGTCCGGTGGTGCACCGGACTGTCCGGTGCGCCAGGCGACAGAAGGCAAGAATTGCCTTCCCGGATTGCTCTCAACGGCTCCTAGCTGCCTTGGGGCTATAAAAGGGACCCCTAGGCGCATGAAGGAGAATACCAAGCATTCCTTGAGCACTCTTGATCACTCACACTCCATTCTTGCGCACTTGTTCGACATTCTAGTGATTTGAGCTCCGTTCTAGTGTGCTAGTCTTTTGAGCTTAAGTCTAGGTCTTGTGTGTGCGTATTTGCTGTGATCTTTGTGTCTTGTGTGAGTTGCTAATTCCTCCCTTACTCCGTGCTTCTCTTGTGAACATCTTTGTAAGGGCGAGAGACTCCAAAGTGTGGAGATTCCTCGCAAGCGGGATATAGTAAAGCAAGCAAAACACCGTGGTATTCAAGTGGGTCTTTGGACCGCTTGAGAGGGGTTGATTGCAACCCTCGTCCGTTGGGACGCCACAACGTGGAGTAGGCAAGCGTTGGTCTTGGCCGAACCACGGGATAAACCACTGTGCCATCTCTGTGATTGATCTCTTGTGGTTATTGTGTTTTGTTGAGACTCCTCTCTAAGCCACTTGGCATTATTGTGCTAACACCTAATCAAGTTTGTGTGGATTAAGTTTCAAGTTTCATAGGATCACCTATTCACCCCCCTCTAGGTGCTCTCAATTGGTATCGGAGCCGTTCTCTTCAAGAAAGGGACTAACCGCTCGAAGAGATGGATCCTAAGGGCAAGGGGATTGTGATCAATGATAAGGAGAAGGAGTCCTTCGTCAACGAGCCCAAAGATGACAAGCCTACCGACTCGGGCTCGGGCCACAAACGCAAAGATGGGAAGAAGAAGAAGACAAGACGCATCAAGGAGATCGTCTACTACGACGACAACGATGAGTCCACTTCTTCCCAAAAGGACAACGACGACAACGACTACGACAAAAGAAAGACGGTTAATTCGAACTTTTCTTTTGACTACTCTCGTATTCCGCAAAGTACAAATGCTCATTTGCTCTCCATTCCACTTGGCAAACCTCCTCAATTTGATGGAGAGGACTACAGATTTTGGAGCCACAAAATGCGTAGTCACCTGTTCTCTCTCCATCCGAGCATATGGGAGATTGTGGAAAGTGGAATGAAATTTGATAGCTCGGATAGTCTTATGTTTATCAATGAACAGATTCATAGAAATGCACAAGCTACTACTGTGTTGTTAGCCTCTTTGTGCAGGGACGAGTATCATAAGGTGAGCGGCTTGGACAATGCCAAGCAGATCTGGGACACCCTTAGGATCTCACATGAGGGGAACGACGTCACCTTACTCACCAAAATGGAGTTGGTGGAGGGCGAGCTTGGAAGATTCGCAATGATCAGGGGAGAGGAGCCAACTCAAACATACAACCGGCTCAAGACCCTCATCAACAAGATAAGGAGCTACGGAAGCACACGATGGACGGACCACGACGTCATTCGTCTAATGCTAAGGTCCTTTACTGTACTTGATCCACATTTGGTGAACAATATCTGTGAAAATCCTAGGTACACCAAAATGTCGCCCGAAGAAGTTCTTGGGAAATTTGTAAGCGGGCGAATGATGATCAAGGAGGCGAGATATGTCGACGACGCGTTGAACGGTCCAATCCATGAGCCTCAACCCATTGCTCTCAAGGCAACGAGGAGCAAGGAGGCGCTACCTAGCAAGGTGGCGCAAGTCGAGGCGACCGGGCTCAATGATGAAGAGATGGCCCTCATCATCAAACGCTTCAAGACGACGCTAAAGGGTCGCAAGGGGCAGCCAAGCAAGACCAAGACAAAGGGGAAGCGTTCATGCTTCAAATGTGGTAAGATTGGTCATTTTATTGCTAACTGTCCCGACAATGATAGTGACCAGGAACAAGGGAACAAGAGGGAGAAGAAGAAGAACTATAAGAAGGCAAAAGGCGAGGCACATCTTGGCAAGGAGTGGGACTCGGATTGTTCGTCATCCGACTCCGACAATGAAGGACTCGCCGCCACTGCCTTCAACAAGTCATCCCTCTTCCCCAACGAGCATCACACTTGCCTCATGGCAAGGGAAAAGAAGGTAAGCGCTCGTAACACTAGTACTTATGCTTCTTCAAGTGAGGATGAGTCTAGTGATGATGATGAAATAGATTATTCATGTTTATTCAATGGTCTAGACAGAACCAAGGTGGATAAAATAAATGAATTGATTGATGCTTTGAATGATAAGAATTGATTGCTAGAAAAGCAAGAGGATCTCTTATATGATGAACATGATAAGTTTGTAGAAGCTCAAAAATCTCATGCTTTAGAAGTTAAAAGAAATGAAATGATTTCTTGTGAACTATCTTCTTGCCATGAGACAATTTCTAGCTTAAGGAGCATAAATGATGATTTGAATGCTAAGTTAGAGATAGCTAGTAAATCTAACTCTTATGTAGAACATGTTACGATTTGCAATAGGTGTAAAGATTTTGACATTAATGCTTGTAGTGAACACCTAGCTTCAATTTCCAAATTGAATGATGAATTGGCTAGTCTTAATGCCCAACTTAAGACTAGCAAGAATGAATTTGACAAGCTAAAATTTGCAAGGGATGCCTACACGATTGGTAGACACCCCTCAATTAAGGATGGACTTGGTTTCAAGAGGGAAGCCAAGAACTTAACAAGCCATAAGGCTCCCATCCCTGCCAAGGAGAAAGGGAAGGCCCCTATGGCTAGTAGTGCTAAAAAGAACCATGCTTTTATGTATCATGATAGAAGACATGCTAGAAATACAAATAGATTGATTCACATGTTTATATTCATATGCTATGTTTGCTTCTAGTTCTTCCTATATGCATGGTAGAAATGTAGCTAGGAGAAATGCTATTAATCACATGCCTAGGAGAAATGGTGTTAATGTTCCTAGGGAAATTAATGAACCTTCTACAATATATCATGCTTGCAATGCGTCATTTGCCATTTGTAGAAAGGATAGGAAGGTAATTGCTAGGAAATTAGGGGCAAGATGCAAGGGAGATAAAACTTGCATCTGGGTCCCTAAGACAATTGTGACTAACCTTGTAGGACCCAACAAGAGTTGGGTACCTAAGACCCAAGCCTAAATTTGCCTTGCAGGTTTATGCATCCGGGGGTTCAAGCTGGATTATCGACAGCGGATGCACAAACCATATGACGGGGGAGAAGAAGATGTTCACCTCCTACGTCAAAAACAAGGATTCCCAAGATTCAATAATATTCGGTGATGGGAATCAAGGCAAGGTAAAAGGGTTAGGTAAAATTGCTATTTCATCCGAGCACTCTATATCTAATGTGTTTTTAGTTGAGTCTCTTGGATATAATTTGTTATCTGTTAGTCAATTATGCAATATGGGATACAATTGTCTATTCACAAATGTAGATGTGTCTGTCTTTAGAAGAAGTGATGGTTCACTAGCTTTTAAGGGTGTATTAGACGACAAACTTTACTTAGTTGATTTTGCAAAAGAGGAGGCCGGTCTAGATGCATGCTTAATTGCTAAGACTAGCATGGGCTGGCTGTGGCATCGCCGCTTAGCACATGTGGGGATGAAGAACCTTCACAAGCTTCTAAAGGGAGAACACGTGATAGGTTTGACTAATGTGCAATTCGAAAAAGATAGACCTTGTGCAGCTTGTCAAGCAGGCAAACAGGTGGGAAGCTCTCATCACACCAAAAATGTGATGACCACATCAAGACCTCTGGAGATGCTTCACATGGACCTCTTTGGACCCGTCGCCTATCCAAGTATAGGAGGAAGTAAGTATGGTCTTGTTATAGTTGATGACTTTTCCCGCTTCACTTGGGTATTCTTTTTGCAGGATAAATCTGAAACCTAAGGGACCCTCAAGCGCTTCCTAAGGAGAGCTCAAAACGAGTTTGAGCTCAAGGTGAAAAAGATTAGGAGCGACAATGGGTCCGAGTTCAAGAATCTTCAAGTGGAGGAGTACCTTGAGGAGGAAGGGATCAAGCACGAGTTCTCCGCTCCCTACACACCACAGCAAAATGGTGTGGTAGAGAGAAAGAACAGGACGCTTATTGACATGGCGAGGACGATGCTTGGAGAGTTCAAGACCCCCGAGCGCTTTTGGTCGGAAGCCGTGAACACGGCTTGCCACGCCATCAACAGGGTCTACCTTCACCGCCTCCTCAAGAAGACGTCGTATGAGCTACTAACCGGTAACAAACCCAATGTTTCGTATTTTCGAGTTTTTGGGAGTAAATGCTACATTCTAGTGAAGAAGGGTAGGAATTCCAAATTTGCTCCCAAAGCCGTAGAAGAGTTTTTGTTAGGTTATGACTCAAATACAAAGGCGTATAGAGTCTTCAACAAATCATCGGGTTTGGTTGAAGTCTCTAGCGACGTTGTATTTGATGAGACTAATGGCTCTCCAAGAGAGCAAGTTGTTGATTTTGATGATGTAGATGAAGAAGAAGTTCCAACGACCGCAATACGCACCATGGCAATAGGAGATGTGCAGCCACAGGAACAAGATGAGCAAGATCAACCTTCTTCCTCAACAATGGTGCAACCCCTAACTCAAGATGATGAACAGGAGGCGTGTGATCAAGGGGGAGCACAAGATGATCATGTAATGGAGGAAGAAGCACAACCGACACCTCCAACCCAAGTTCGAGCAATGATTCAAAGGGATCATCTCGTCGACCAAATTTTGGGTGATATTAGCAAGGGAGTAACTACTCGACCTCGATTAGTTAATTTTTGTGAGCATTACTCCTTTGTCTCTTCTATTGAGCCTTTCAGGGTAGAAGAGGCCTTGCTGGATCCGGACTGGGTGTTGGCCATGCAGGAGGAGCTCAACAACTTCAAAAGAAATGAAGTTTGGACACTGGTGCCTCGTCCCAAGCAAAATGTTGTGGGAACCAAGTGGGTGTTTCGCAACAAACAAGACGAGCACAGGGTGGTGACAAGGAACAAGGCACGACTTGTGGCAAAAGGTTATGCCCAAGTCACAGGTTTGGACTTTGAGGAGACTTTTGCTCCTGTGGCTAGGCTAGAGTCCATTCGTATCTTGCTAGCATATGCCGCTCACCATTCCTTCAGGTTGTTCCAAATGGATGTGAAGAGCGCTTTCCTCAACGGGCCAATCAAGGAGGAGGTGTACGTGGAGCAACCCCTGGCTTCGAGGATGAACGGTACCCCAACTACGTGTGTAAGCTCTCTAAGGCGCTCTATGGACTTAAGCAAGCCCCAAGAGCATGGTATGAATGCCTTAGAGACTTTTTAATTGCTAATGCTTTCAAGGTTGGGAAAGCCGATCCAACTCTTTTTACTAAGACTTGTGATGGTGATCTTTTTGTGTGCCAAATTTATGTCGATGACATAATATTTGGTTCTACTAACCAAAAGTCTTGTGAAGAGTTTAGCAGGGTGATGACTCAGAAATTCGAGATGTCGATGATGGGCGAGTTAAGCTACTTCCTTGGGTTCCAAGTGAGGCACCTCAAGGATGGAACCTTCATCTCTCAAACCAAGTACACGCAAGACTTGATCAAGCGGTTTGGGATGAAGGACGCCAAGCCCGCGAAAACTACGATGGGAACCGACGGACACACCGACCTCAACAAAGGAGGTAAGTCTGTTGATCAAAAAGCATATCGGTCTATGATAGGGTCTTTACTTTATTTATGTGCTAGTAGACCGGATATCATGCTTAGTGTATGCATGTGTGCTAGATTTCAATCTGATCCAAGGGAGTGTCACTTAGTGGCCGTGAAGCGAATTCTTAGATATTTAGTCGCTACGCCTTGTTTCGGGATCTGGTATCCAAAGGGGTCTACCTTTGACTTAATTGGATATTCAGACTCCGACTATGTTGGATGTAAGGTCGATAGGAAGAGTACATCGGGGACGTGCCAATTCTTAGGAAGGTCCCTGGTGTCATGGAGTTCTAAGAAACAAACCTCCGTTGCCCTATCCACCGCTGAGGCCGAGTACGTTGCCGCAGGACAGTGTTGCGCGCAACTACTTTGGATGAGGCAAACCCTCAGGGACTTTGGCTACAATCTGAGCAAAGTCCCACTCCTATGTGATAATGAGAGTGCTATCCGCATAGCGGATAATCCTGTTCAGCACAGCCGCACAAAGCACATAGACATCCGGCATCAATTTTGAGAGACCACCAGCAAAAGGGAGATATCGAAGTGTTTCATGTTAGCTCCGAGAACCAGCTAGCCGATATCTTTACCAAGCCTTTATATGAGCAGACCTTTTGCAAGTTGCGTAGTGAGCTAAATGTCTTAGATTCGCGGAACCTGGATTGATTTATAGCATACATGTGTTTATGCCTTTGAGCATGTTTCTTTTGCATTATGCTGTTTATTTATGGTGCTCAAGTTGTACATGCACTCCCCAGGACCTCACAAGCCCTTTGCAAGTGATGCACAAATTTAGGGGGAGATGTGCTACAACTTGACCCTTTGAGACTAACTGTGTGCTTGAGTTTGCCTAATTTAGTCTCGAAGGTGGATTGAAAGGGAAAAGGTGAACTTGGACCATGCAAGACTTCCACTGCACTCCGATGAACGAGTAACTTCTTCCAAGTTCATTTTACTACTCGTATTGCCTTTTACTCTTAGTTGAAGATTTTTGGTGAGGCAATGGGGTTAAAGGGCCAAAATTGATCCCGTTTTGGTGCTTGATGCCAAAGGGGGAGAAAATAAGGCCAAAGCAATAAATGGATTAGCTACCACTTGTGAATTTTGAAAATAATAGAGTTAGAGTTTCTGTTTGTCAAAATACTCTTATTTGCTCTTATTGTCAAAAGTGGGTCTCTTGAGGGGAGAAGGTTTAATTATGACAAAAAGGGGGAGTTTTTGAATACTTGATCAATTTCTCGTGAAATATCTCTCTTTATGTTTCAACATGTGTGTTTGACTTAGAGATAGGAAATTGAGTTTGATTTGCAAAAACAAACCAAGTGGTGACAAAGAATAATCCATATAGGCCAAATTTGATTCAAAACAAATTTGAGTTCTTATTTGAATTGATTTTGTACTTGTTCTACTTGCTTTATGTTATGTTGGCATTAATCACCAAAAAGGGGGAGATTGAAAGGGAAATGTGCCCTTGGGCCATTTCTAAGTGTTTTGGTGATTTGGTGTCCAACAAAAGTGCTTAAGTGTTAATATATGCAAGGTGGTGGACAAGTGCAAATCAAGTCAAAAGGTATGTTTCTCAGACTTAGTACATTGTTTTAAAGACTAATGTATTGTGGCTAAGTGCTGGAAACAAGAGAAAACAAATTGGAGAGAGATAGCTTTGTTTCAGCCAAAGCCAGCGCTGTCTGGGTGCACCGGACAGTGTCCAGTGTGCCAGGCTGGCTCAGGCGAACTTGGCGCTCTCGGGAATAAATTAACGACGTACGACTATAATTCACCGGACTGTCCGGTGTGCACCGGACTGTCCGGTGAGCCAACGGTCGGCCGGACCAACGGTCGACTGCGCGATCTGCGCGAGACACGTGGCCTAGCCAACGGTCGGGAGGGGGCACCGGACTGTCCGGTGTGCACCGGACAGTGTCCGATGCGCCAACGGCTCCAAGGCTGCCAACGGTCGGCTTCGCTAGATAAGGAAGGAAATCTGCACCGGACAGTGTCAGGTGGTGCACCGGACTGTCCGGTGCGCCAGGCGACAGAAGGCAAGAATTGCCTTCCCGGATTGCTCTCAACAGCTCCTAGCTGCCTTGGGGCTATAAAAGGGACCCCTAGGCGCATGAAGGAGAATACCAAGCAATCCTTGAGCACTCTTGATCACTCACACTCCATTCTTGTGCACTTGTTCGACATTCTAGTGATTTGAGCTCCGTTCTAGTGTGCTAGTCTTTTGAGCTTAAGTCTGGGTCTTGTGTGTGCGTATTTGCTGTGATCTTTGTGTCTTGTGTGAGTTGCTAATTCCTCCTTTACTCCGTGCTTCTCTTGTGAACATCTTTGTAAGGGCGAGAGACTCCAAAGTGTGGAGATTCCTCGCAAGCGGGATATAGTAAAGCAAGCAAAACACCGTGGTATTCAAGTGGGTCTTTGGACCGCTTGAGAGGGGTTGATTGCAACCCTCGTCCGTTGAGACGCCACAACGTGGAGTAGGCAAGCGTTGGTCTTGGCCGAACCACGGGATAAACCACTGTGCCATCTCTATGGTTGATCTCTTGTGGTTATTGTGTTTTGTTGAGACTCCTCTCTAAGCCACTTGACATTATTGTGCTAACGCCTAATCAAGTTTGTGTGGATTAAGTTTCAAGTTTCACAGGATCACCTATTCACCCCCCCTCTAGGTGCTCTCAGAAACAAACACCACTCAATAACATACAACAATCATCATAAATCAACCTAAAAGGAAAACATAACAAAAGATCATTTACTTTTCAAACACATCGCAAGCAAGGGTTATACTAAAAGATATTCTTTTTGAAAATGTTTGATCTATACATTATAAAACAAACATAAGCTTAAAATATTTTAATTAAAATATGCAAATATTAGGTTCACCATTTTAATCGTTTATAAAAGTCATATGTGGTATGTCTAAGATTAAGGGTTCATAAGATGATAAATCACATTACAAAATTATTAAACCTTTTTAACCTCTTAGAAAAGATATATGTTATATATCTAGTTATAAACAAACTGACTATAGGTTTGATTAATAAATTATGACAAAGGATTTAAATTACAAACATGTAAATAGTTAGAAACACTAACTAAAAATGCTTTTCATATAATTGTGAAACCAATGAAATCATTTCTATTTTATTTGGATTTTAAATTTTACATTTTATAAAAATAGTGACCTACACATAAATAAAGGTGGACTAGAAGGGGTAGCTAATAAATTTGTATTTTTTTGCACAAATATTATTATAAATAACTATCTCTTATTTTTGGTTAAAAACATAAAAGCTATAATTCTTATTATTTCTTGTTTGAAAACTGAATATAACAATCATAATTCAAATATTAATGAAACATGTAAATTATTATAAACACTAATCTTAAATGTGTATCACAAATTTATGAAGCTAACAAATCAATATTTACTTTATTTGAGTTTAAAATACGTATTTAAATTAGGGAAACTATCGCATGTGTCTACACTCAATTAAACATACACATGAAGGGGTAACTGGTAAATTGTTGGTCTTCCTCTACCTTGGTTCGGCTGCGATGATGGATTTATAGCAGCAATAAGGAGGGCACCAGCAGAGGAGTCGACAATGTGGTCAAGTCGCAACGTAAGCAGCAGCACGAAGGGCGTGGTCGTTGCGCGGTGACGATGTTCGTTGAACGACGAATGGCGACGACGTCGTTGGGCGAGCAGCTACAATAGTGTTAAGCGACAACAAACAAGGTGGCTGACTTCTCGACGCATGCAGCAGGAGTTTCGGCGAGGTACTGCGCAACACGGCGGCGAGCAACAGTGGGAAGCCAGGCGACGGCGGCGCACTGACGCGAGAAAGCGAGGCGGCGGCGCAGTGGGGGAAATAGCCGACAGCGTGGGCGCGCAGGCAAAATGGCGCAGCAGAGTAGCAACTCTGGCGAGGTCGATGCGCAGAACAGAGACCAGCAGGGCGCGTGGGGGACGATTCGGCTAATGTGCACTAGGGAGGCGAGCAGGGGCAGGGGCTTGGCTGGCCGCATAGGTGGGACGACGGGCACGAGCGGGAGAACTCCGACGCAGCCACGCAGGTCATCGACGGCGCGTCGGCAAGCATCAGCTGGTACATGGAGCATGTGCAGCGAGCAGCAGAGAAACCATGGGAGGGGTTCAATGGGGTGTCGGTTTTATAGCCGAAAGATGGGGAGACGAGTGGTCGTCGGTGGAGCGCAGAAAGACGGACGCCATTGATGCACACCAGCAATGGGAAGGGGGAGGGACAGCCGTGCGCAGTGGCTAGTCGGGAAGAAACGAATGACTAATTAAAGAGGAGAGCTGAGCGATTACATCCATTAATGGCGTGAAGAGGAATCAACGTCGTGGTGGGAGAGACAGAGACGGTAAAGGTGCTTCATTTCCGAGTTGAGCAGGCGAGGCGGCGATGTTGCTGTCCAAGGATGCGTATCGCAGAAGAAAAGATGGGATGGGAGAGAAAAGGCGGGTCCCACTTGTCATTCAAACCAAAGAGGAAACGGTTCTAGGCTGAGTCTGCATGGGCCAAAGTGGTCAGTGGCCGAGCGTTCGTTTGTTTTTTTTCTTAATTTCGAAATTCATTTTCTTTTATTTTTTAGAATAGGTTATTCATTAATAAATGTATTTTAGTTATTTCAAAAGTATAATAAATCTAATAATAATATTTTAATAAATAAAATTCATAATAAATAATCTTTCGGTAATTGCTATTATTTAAATGAATTGGGCCTCACAAAAGAGAATAAATTAAAATAAATTTCTTGCAACTCATTAACAAACAAAGAAATCATGCACCGATAATAAATGCATCAAACATTTGGCAATTTTTTATCTAATCAAGAAATTGTTCGATTTGCTTATATCACCATATTTATTTCTATTGAAACTAATACTACAAACTGGATTATTTTCATTTGATGGATTTAGGGTGTTACAGTACCCGAGTCTGTCCTGTGGATGAGACGTTTTGAGTTGTAGTGGTTGAAATAACGCTCAACATGGTAAAAAGTTCGTGGTAATCCGTCCCGTGCGTCATCCGGGATGGCGTAAAGCAGATTTGACATTGGCCTTGCGGTCTCTGTAGCCATCCCGTTTTCAGCGGTATTTGTGGGAGGGTCGGTGGTGTAAGGTGTTCTTCTATTGATGCTGTTGGGCGAGGCCATTCTTGGGTGAGCTAGAGACTTCTTCCAAGGCCGAGGTCGGGTCGGCGCACTTGTACACAGTCATGCTGGAAGTGGTTGGAATAGCAGTCGGAGTGGTCTCCTGTGGGATTCGTGGGATAGTTGGTGGCATTTAATGCACCACTATCAGGACAGTTGGCCGAGGCTGAGCTCGAGCGAGGTGAAGTTTCCTCCCGAGGACGAGGCCGAGCTCGGACGAGGCGGAGTTTCCTCCCGAGGCTGAGGCCATGTCCAGTCATCGCATGTCCTGTCCAGAGTTGTTGAAACAGTGACCAGAGCATGGGGAATAGTGTTCGGTATTCACACCCGTGTGTCATTGTGGGTGGTGAAAGTAGATTTGACTGCAGTCTCATTGCCTTTTGTTGACTTCGGTGTCATCAGCAGATCAGGCGTTCGTACAAGTTGCATTTAATGCGCACATCATGCGCTTCTGAGAACTTTGGCCGAGGCCGGGTTCATGGCTAGACCCTCGCCCGAGATGCCCTCGGGCGAGGCCGAGTTTTGTCCCGAGGTTGGGTTCGGGCGAAGTGTAGCTGTGCAGCCACCGAGTGGGGCCTCAGGTGAATCGTGATTTGGTCTTGTGTGACCTTGGAGGTTAGAGAGCGCTTCTGCTATGCGATCCCTGATACTCTGGCGTCCTGGTATGATTAGGGACATAATCTGGGTACTCCTAATTATGGTACCCGACAGTAGCCCTCTAGCCTTCAAGGGAGTGCAGGCACTTGCTTGGAGGTTATGTTGAACTCCGTAGGTGTGTTGTCTAGTCTTTGAAAGGCGGTAGTTTTGTTTCTAATGGGTGCGCGTGAGCACACCTGTCGGGTGTAGGCCCCGAGGCTTCGAAGGGGCGCTTACTACTTCGAGGTCTTTATATTTCTCTCTGCAGACCTCGCTGATCTATCAATTGCACGTAACTTGGACACATCTCGGGTGAAAAAGGCAACCCCCGAGCCTCTGCGTTGGTTTGTTGGTGCCACCAACAATTTTGCCGCAGCCTTGGTGCAAGGGCAGCCCCTGATCCTCTACACAGGGTGAGAGAATGATCAAGGGTCACCTTGACTTTTGATGATATGCCTCTTTGTCGCCTTTCTGCAAGGAGGAAGAGGGGGAAAGCACCATGCTACCCTCGATGGGCAACGAGCACGACGTTTCCCGTGAGCTATTAGCGGGTGATCCGAGTGGGGGCCTGAGCCCCATTCGATAGGGGTCAACTAGCGGTTCAAAGATGCGTCGAATATACTTGTGGGTGATTTGCTGGTATCGACCCATTTGATAGGATCCGAGGGCTTGGTGCCTCCCTCCGATGGGATACCATTACGAATCGTTCCCGTGGGTCTCGAATACGTCCTAGGGTACCTTGGGATTGTAGATCGAGCCTCGGCCATGTACAGACATAGCCATGGTCATCCCTGACTCTATACTCTGGGGAAGTAGTCGAACCCTACCGAGGGGCCAACCTCCGAACTCCTGATCAGTAAAGAGCTCAGAGCCCGTGTGCTCTGGGCGGTTGCTGATCCCCGCCGAGGGGCCAACCTTCGAACCCCTGATCAGTAAGGGGCTCAAGGCTCGTTTCCTTCGCATGGAAGGAAATCCAAAGATATACCCCCTTCTATCACCTAGGAGGAGAAAGGGAGAGAGATATACACCTTTTTAGGCGCCTACCTTATGGAGGCGGAACGACACCCGTTGGTTGCATCAGCCAAATGGGACGTGAAGCTCGCGAGCTATCCATTGCGGCATGCGTGCGTGTGAGTTTCAAAAAACAAAATCTGTCTCTAGATTCGATTTTTAAATGCAGGGGCTCGGTCCTGACCTCGGTAGATTCCCCTATATATCTAGGAGGGGGACTCCACTGGCTCTCACCTTGCATTCGTCTTTCAGCCTCAGCCACCCCTGCTTTTCACGTCTGTGGCCAAGGATTGTGTTAAGACGAGAGAGACAAGAAATCTGCGTACCTTTCCACCACCGCCTTCTTGCTTTGCCATGGCTGAGAAGTTGAATGTCCTTGCTCCCCGTGACCCGTGGCCCTACTCCTCTATGACCGAGGAGGATTTGCAGTCTCATTGATGGGGGTTGCTTCGCCGCATCTTCGGAGCGCACCCTAAATGGCTTGCGCCTGGGGACGAGGAGGAGCTGACCCCGCCCGCGGGTTATATCATCAGCTTCGTACCGTTCCACAAGCGAGGGTTTGGGGTGTCAGCAAGCTGCTTTATGTGGGAGCTCCCTCATTACTACGGGGTGGAGCTTCACAACTTCAACCCGAACTCCATCGCCCTGGCAGCGATCTTTGCGGCGGTCTGCGAGGGGTACCTCAAGATCGACCATCACAGGGATCTCTAGCACCACCACTTCTGTAAGGAGTTATTTTCTCTGCCATCAGAGGTGAAGAAGGTTCGCACTGTGGTGAGGACCGGTGACTACATGCTCCAGCTGCGCTCGGATCGAGCAGATCTATGTATCCATGCCTCCCTTACCTCTTCGAACTAGGGGTGACAAAGCTGTTGGTTTTAACTCCACGACGATGATGGGAGGCTGCCCCCGTACACGAAGCGAGACGTGACCCCCGCGGGGGAGAATTGGCGGTTGGGCACTCCGCGAGAGCATCAGCCTCAGCTGTAGACCCTTTTGGATGCCCTACAGAAGCCCCGCGACCGTGGGCTTACCACAGCTGGGTCGTTGCCACCTTTCACCATCGAAGGGTGCTATCGCTGGTGGAGCGACGCCTGCGCCTAGACGAGATGATGCCCAAGGCCTTAGTGGAGAATTCTCGGATGTCATCGGCTACCCTCACCACCGACAACCTCCTCAAGCGGATCAAGGGCACGGTGAAGAAGGCCGACTACAATGTCCCTGTCTCGATGCACCCCGAGCTCTGTTACGTGTCGCTGGTAAGCCACAAACCTGCTTCTACTTTTATCTTTATTTCTTCATCCCAACCTGATTATCTGACCTTCTATTTATTCATGGGTCTATGGGGTTACCGATCCGCCTTGCCTCCTATCTCGAAGGACATGGTAGGTCGAGCGACAGAGCAGTTGGCTGCAGAGCAGCAGAAGACGAAGAAGGACGAGGAGAAGAAGCGGGCCACCGAGAAAAGGGTGGCTTGCGACGCGCTCGAGAAGCGCTGCCGAGCGCAGGAGAGGGAGGGGCTGCCAGGGAGGCGTCCCCGAGTACTATCGGCAACGACAACGACGATGACGACGACGATGAGGGGATGCGGGCCCTGCTTGGCTTTAGCCTCGAGATTAGGCCTTGGTCTAGGCCATCCTAAGAGGGCCTGTCTATCGATCCAACACGCCGGTGCTTGGGCTCGAGGTGTCTACGCCTTTGCCCAAGACACAGGCATACGCCGAGCGGGGGGCTGTCCCCGCAGCCGATGAGGTGGAAGTGACTGTGTAGGGGACTGTTGACCAAATCTCAGCGCCGACCGTGGGGACCAAGGGCTCGAGGAGTTTGGGGCCAAGGAGGCTAGGCCTGCCTGGTCTAGGTAAGTTGTCGTGAGAAATTCGAGGCTGGTTTGTTTCTTTGAGCATTGTGTGAATTCTGTTCCTGCATGCTTCAGCCTGAAGCGCAAAGCGGGTGCGCCGATCCTGACTCCCGCGAAGGCCGTGAAGACGGGAATGTGATCGTCAATCGAGGCTGCGGCTTGCCCGATCCCCTGGGTTGATGCCGCATGGGATGCTCTCCAATGGGGGCCAAGGCGACAGACTTGCTCTGGGAGGGTAGACTGTGTAGGGGGATGCTGCCGCCGAGGTCGCCGTAGTGCCCCCTGTTATGCCTCAGGTGCCGACTCTGACGCCATCGCAGACGCCTACCAAGGCCACCCTGAACCGTCTGTGGAGGGGCCAGGGTACGCTAATGCAGTTTCGATGGTGGCGTCGTCGACCCTGGCGGCACCAACGATCTCTATCTTCGGTTCCCTAACCTTGGACCGGGGTATGGAGGTGGCTGGCAATCGTGAAGTCGGTCCTTCGGAGCAGCTTATCCCTGCCCTAGAGTGTACCGTGCTCTTTCATGATGAGGAGAGTAATGTCGTCGCCCCCCTTGGGAGATATCCCTTTGTGTGGGGAGAGCCACGTCTTATGTGGCAGGACTCCGCTTCCCCTGAAGAACGAGCCGACGTTAGCCCTCGATGACTAGGTGGAGATGCAGACGTGGCAGGATTTCTAGATCCTCAGCTGGGTAATGGAAGAGTCATTCTCAACTACAATACATACCTCCACCTGGGATGTGTCTTGATGGCGTTTGTTGCCTTTCAGGAGCTTATGGCGAAAACCATGACTAAGTCCGTGTTCCTCTGCCGTGAGCATGACGTCTGGGATTCACTATGGCACCGGAAGGGCCTGCTTGGTCAACCAAATGAACAACTTGATCACAAGAGCGCTGAAGCAGCGAATCTTTAGGCGCTCTATTTCCTTTCAGGAGCTTATGGCGAAAACCATGGCTAAGTCCATGTTCCTCTACCACGAGTGTGGCGTCTGGGATTCGCTACGGCGCTAGAAGGGCCTACTTGCTCAAGTGAACGAGTAGCTTGCTCAGAAGAGCGTTGAAGCAGTGTATCTTTAGGTGGTCTGCTCGGAGCTGAGGGATTTGGCTACCTCGGCACGACAATAAGTGGCTCCTCTGGCCGAGAGGGTATGTGAGCTAGAGGATGACCTTAAGAGGATATCCGGCAAAAGGGAGAGGTTCCAAAATCAAGCCATGGAAGACTCTTCTTGAGCCGGGACCCTTACCAAGGACCTTGAGGCTCAGCGGATCGAGGCTCAACATTGGAGGGCTCGGGCGTGTGGTATGTTTTGTTTACTAGTGTTTTGCCTGATAGGACTACTTCAGATATGCTTAGGGTTCTGTTTGGTTGGTTTTAGAGTTTGAGAGAGACCTCCATGTCTCTATCGAGATGTCTCTGACGCTCTCTCGAGCCATTGACGAGAAGAGCGCCACGTACGATGCCCTGTCCGACGCGGTTACTACTTGTCACACCCAGTTTTAGGGCCAAAACCGAATGCATAGCATATGTGTGCCAGGATCCATTTTCCACACATATGTTGATGTCACAAGTGTAATATATAAAAAACAATGCAATAAAGACGTAAAAGAGAGTATAGTAACTTTATTACATTATCCAGATATAAGAGTCTTAAACAGTATATTATAAAAGTACAACGGAAATATCATGGGCAATCTATCACAGGAAGATGACCGGAGCGTCGCTAGACTCAGTACTCATCGTCACCATCGTCAAAGTCTTCCTCATCAGCTTCTGATAAATAATTTAGTAAGGGGTGAGCTCACTTACGGTGGGGGCTCAACAAATGGGAGGAATTATGCAAGGTTAACAATGTAGGCTAAGGTTCAGCGGTAAGCATTTTAGTTGGTCAATATTCTATTAATAAGGCCTAACTTACTAATTGTAAGTGTATCCCAAAATCCCTATTAATAATGAGCATAATGATTATATCTCAAAAGCGCTTAAGTGAAACCACTTAAGCAAACCATTGAAAAACCACAGGATCACAATTTAATTCTCCATTTTTAATTTTAATTATCATGTGAGGGTCCAGGTTGCTCTTAATCGTGAGCACAACTGACATATCAGTTTTACACTTTGCAGAGGTGGTACAACTTTACCCACAAGCCGTGTATCCCCTCTAGTCTGGGTTGTACGGACCCTTAAGCACTGCCGAGGTGAATGGCTAGGGATTCACTATGAGGTTTTCACAAAATATCCTTAGTACAAAGCCACCCGCTAAGGTTTCCACGTCCGTATTGGTGACCCTTTGGGTGAAGTAGCTTAGCCAAGACTACCACCCCATGTTAACGTGAGCTGCCACCAAACCACTGCCGCCCCCTCTTGCCCACCTTTCAGGTAAGGTTTCTAAGCATTAAGTCTATAAAGCTATTTACCAAAGCCAGAGCCATGATACCACTCGTGGTTGCACTGTTTTCTTGGGTGGTCACTCCATGTTCTGTTTAATACAACAAGATCTTGTTTTACCATCAGGTTATCATCCATAGTACAATTTTATCTCCGGAACAATAGTATCATTAAAGAGTGACATCATAATGATCAAGTTGAGCAATAGCATAATTACTAAGCATAGTATTTATCCCAGGTTAATCAAGGAATATGGTCGGTATTTCTAGGTGATCCTATTTTAGGCAAAACCAATCAAGCTTATGCAAATATCCAAAAGTAAATATTATTGTATGCATTATTTGGGTACAATCAGAAATACAGAGGGAGAATCCAATTCCCGTTATCAAAAGTGTCCTGCGGGTCATCTTCAAACATTTTTTGATCTTCTTCCACAAAATCAGCTTCTAATATAGATTCACACATCGCACATACAAAAAGAAAACATACACCAATATATAAACATACACCATTACATGAATAGACATACACCATTACATAAATAAACATATACCGAGCAAATCATATCTATAAAAAGAAAACGACTAGAATAGAACCTGATTTGTAACCATAGTATAAGTTTACACACATTGACGTCCATCTCATTTGCTACGACATAAAATACTAATTTTATTTCGGGTATTTACTAGTGAAAACTATATGGCATTTCGACTATGAAAGTACATTATATAAAATAACTTAGTTGTATTGATTTAACCAACTTTATAGAAATAGATTAATTATTAAGTAATTATTTCTACCATAAACATGGGTCTCATTTTAGTTTTATATTTTCTTTCTAAAAGAAAATGACACCATGTTAACCAGAGGTCAAATAATTTTAATATTAATGGAATTAAATTAAATCACTAATTTAACTATACTATTTAAATTATCGTGGACTTCAGTACTACTTATATTACCTCAATATTAATGGAAACTCTGTTATTTGCTTAGTAGATCTAAACTAGGCTTATGAACCTATGAGCACATACATCTTGACTAAACTCTAAAGATCATTATAAGCAAGGTTAACCGTGAAATTACTTATCTAGTGTTTTTTTAATAAATATGTGGTCTACCATATCATGTTATTCTTTATTCTGAACACTAATTCCAAAATAATTGTAACGGACATGAACAATGTAACGTACACAATGTGACAAATAATAGATCATTGGGCCATCACATAAGCTGAATACTAATCGTTCAACATCCACATGATCTCAAATTCACAGTATATACACATTTAAACAACAAATCACTACAGAAATCTTGAACTAAATCAAACATGATTTTTAAAATATAACAAAATTTGTGTCGTCTTCAACCTTGCTCACTGTCCTTGCGTAGGGATGAACTCGACGAACGGGGGGTCGGTCGGGGACGAACTCCGGCGAGCCCAGACGGTGGCGGCAGTGCACAGGGGGTCCAGCGGCGTTGCAGAGAGAGAGAGAGAGAGAGAGAGAGAGAGAGAGAGAGAGAGAGAGAGAGAGAGGAGAGCATGGGTCGAGCTCGAGTGCAAGGGGGCCGGTCCAAGGAGCTCGGGGTCGGGTTTTATAGAGGAGGGAGGGAGAGAGAGAGCTGAGGGAAGGGAAGGGCCGATGGCGGCGCCAGTAACGGCGTCAGTTAAATGTGGGAGGAATGGGGGAAGGGGAGAGGGCGTCGTCGGTTTTAGGAGGTGAGGAGCCGCGGCTGGGGCGCGGGACGCGTGCATCCGCGTGGAGCAGGGAAGGGGAAGGGGCCGCGGGTGGGCCCCGCGCGTGAGAGAGAGGAGAAATGACGGTGAGTGTGGAATGGGCCTTAGTGGGCCGATTTCGGCCAGCCGAATTAGGGTTTCAGATTTTTTGTTTTGGTTTTTTATCCTTTCTATCCATTAGAAATATAAATAAATGTATATTTTTAAATATTTCCAAAAATCATAATAAATATACCAAAAATGTTCATAAATTATTTTTATTTTTAGACCAAGGTTCATAAATTAATAAATTGGGTTTCAAATAAGGGGATTTTATTAATAGCAGCATAAATCAATTATCAGCAAACAAAAATCATTCTCCCGAAAATAAATGAAATCAAACACTTGGTTCAATTTTTACTTTACTCTGTTCTAAGTTTTAATGACTATTAATGTATTATTTTTATTGATGGATTTGAGGTGTTACAAAACCTACTCCCTAAAAAGAATCTTGTCCTCGAGATTAGAGAACTTCTGAAAATAATTGGTGGAATTCTGCACTGAGTTCATCTTCTATTTCCCAACTTGCCTCATCTTCTGGGTGATTACTCTACTGAACTTTGCACATAGTGATAACCTTACTCTGAGTAATTCTATGGGATGTTTCCAGAATTCTGACCGAATACTTAGAATAAGTTAAGTCTTCATTAACATTCAGTTCTTCCATGGGTAACTGTTCTTCAGGTACTTTTAAGCATTTCTTGAGTTGTGGTACATGGAATTTGTCATGCACATCCGATAAACAGTTGGGTAGTTCTAACTGGTATGCTACTTCTCCTTTCTTTTCCAAGATCTTGAATGGACCAATATACCGGGGAGATAATTTGCCTTTAACCTTAATGCTTCTTATTTCTCTCATTGGGGAAACCTTAAGATACACAAAGTTTCCAACTTCAAATGTTAATTCTCTTCTTCTATTGTCAGCATAGCTTTTCTGCCTTGACTGTGCTGTTTTCAAATTCTCTCTAACAATCTGCACTTGCTTTTATGCTTCTTGAAGAATTTCTAGACCAAACACTTGACTTTCTCCGATTTGATTCCAATATAGTGGTGTTCTGCATTTCCTTCCATAGAGTGATTCAACTGGTGACATCTTTAAACTCACTTGGTAACTATTGTTATAAGAAAACTCTGCATAGGGAAAACCCTTATCCTAACTTTTACCATATTTTAAAGCATAGGCTCTTAACATATTCTCTAACACTTGATTTGTTCTTTCTGTTTCTCCATCTATCTGTGGATGATAAGCTGAGCTAAAATTTAGTTTAGTATCCATAGACTCATGTAACCTTTTCCAAAAACACGAGGTAAATTGAGTTCCTCTATCTGATACAATTTTCTTTGGTACACCTTGCGAGGCTGAGATGCAAAAGCAGAGTGGAGCTCATCAAAATTCTTCCACGCTTTGGAATCAGCTGGGTGCCGCATCACTCCGTCGTCCACTCTACCATCATTATGCCATGCCAAGAAATTAGCTATTCTTCTAGACATATACGACCGTTGGGGTCTTGCCTTGAGAGGAAAATAACATAATGTTTTTAGGGATTTTTTTCCTTTTGTCGATTGTTTGTTTTCACATGAGGGCTTGTCCTGCTTCCCTCTTGATCTTTGACAAATCTTCCAAAAATCTCCATTTGCTTCTTCTTTCCAATACAACATACAATCATTTCTACAAGTGTCAATTTTTCTATAACTTAGTCCTAGTTCATCAATAGTTAATAGTTTTTTTCCTTATAGTAAGAACTTGGTAAATTACTGTTATGAGGTAGGAAGTCCTTTAGGAGTATATCTAGTAAATATGTAAAGGACTTGTTACTCCACTTTCCCATATTCTTAACATTAAGCAATTTAACTAGTGCAGATAACTTAGTAGTATTGGAGCCATGATAAAGAGACTGGTTCCAAACCATTAAACAAGCTGTAGAACTTCACAACTTCACCAATTGGTGGATCTTCAAAAAAACACTAGGGGTTGGTTCTTTCATTGTATCGTTGCCCTGCTGGTTAGTCGAAGGGAACAAATCCTCCATCAGCTCCTGCATTCCATCATGTAAATCATCATCATCTTCCACTTCCAAATCATTCTCAGTTTCTCCAAGAACTTCTCCATGATGATACCAAAAGGTATAGCTTCTTATTATTCCATAGGCTACCAGATGCGAATAGACTACATCGTGGGACATGTTGTATGTATTACAACATTGATGTAGGGACGCCTAATTTTACCCCCATCACCTGATCTACTGAATGCATAATCCATGAACTTGGCGACTGCATCTAAATAAAGATTTTTTTGAAGTCAGGCCATCCAAACATTCAGTATAAGACACTCATCAACTAGATTCATCCATGCCTTACTCAGTGCCTTAAATATGGTAAATATTAATTATAAAACCTATGGCAAGATATTTGTTGTCAAAATAGATTCATCTATCATTCACTCTTAAACGTTTACTACAATTTGTATCTACTAAAATTGCATGTTTATAGATCATAGAATTTTATATGTGACCAAAGTAGTTGAGTCAAAAATCTTTAGATATTCACCATAAAAATTTCTAGTGGGTCAAGCTTGAATTGAAATTGTCATAACTATGAATAGATTATATTAGGAGATTTAGGTTACACACCTTTACTTAGATGAACTGCTCCTTCAGGTTGAGACAAATAATGTAAAATGCACGATCCTGAAATCAACACGTTTTGCAGCGACAATTTTGAAATAGTAAGGTGCCAGAAAAAAGGATATTATGATATAAACTAAAACTGCATATCCATGAATAATATTAACCGAAACACAACACTAAAAAACAAATTGTTCTAGCAGCATCACCAATTAAACTAAATACTGTAGTAGATTCTGATCTCAACCACAACCACAATGGTGTGTATTCCCATTTGATACAAGTAATTTATGTATACACTTCTCACAGATCAGCCACTATGCCTCACAATTAACATATAAACTTGTGGAACCTAACTAATTAACATAAATTCTCTGAAGAATACAATAGGAACACACTTTTGCTTGGGCAAACTGCCTTGTGTGGTTCCAAAATATAAATTAGGGGCACATGGGATGTGGGGGATGTTGTTCTAGGGAAGGGAGATCATTGCAGCTACCACTTCTAACCAAAGAATCAGGATGGGGGGAGGAAGACGAGCTCACCTGGAAGGGACGTGATGGGGGATGGCTGCCCTTGCTCTGTTTGACCTAAGAATTACATAGGGGAGGAGGTGAATGTGGTTCCCAAGGTGAGAAGATGGTCGCAAGGAACACAAACTCACCTGGAAGGGATGGGATGGGGGATGGCTGCCCCTGCTCCCTTTGACCTGGAAATTACAGAAGGGATGAGGAAGGCTTGGTGGCCAACTAGGAATTACATAGGGGAGGAGGAAGACATGGTGGCCGGCTAGGAATTATAGAGGGGAGGAGGAAGACGTGGTGGTCAGCTAGGAATTACATAGGGGAGGAGGAAGACGTGGTGGCTGGCTAGGAATTATAGAGGGGAGGAGGAAGACTTGGTGGCCGGCTAGGAATTACATAGGGGAGGATGAAGACGTGGTGGCCGCCCATGCTCCATAGATTGATCTATTGCTAGGGAATGAGAGGAAATCTTGGAAGGAGGATTGAGTGAGCTCCTATGCAGACAAGGTAGTTGCAGATCATGTCAATTCCTTTTCTGTTTACTCGCAGGGAGAGGCAGGTATTTGTAACACCCATGGTGTTACTGTAACTAAAACTTGAGCATGGCATCATAAACATTGGCATTGCATATGTTTGACATACCTAGAGTGCATTCACTAGGTAAAAATTTCAAACAAGTTGTATTGTTATAGCACTTTGCAAACAGAACCCGGAATAGGAAGCTTAACCCTAAATAGGGGATTAAAGGGGTAAGACATAGCCCAAAGTGAGAAAACCTAAAAGCCTTAGGGGAATAGTCATAAAATGTTCCCAAAAATGAACTTGAATCACATTTATACCCCTGGGATACTAGAAACCCTAATTGGAACCCTCGAAAACCCTAAAACCAAACCCTAGGGACCTATGTGCAAAAATTAGTCCACTTTTGGACTAAAGTGCAAAAACCAAGTTAAATAAGTATCTTAAGTCAATTGGGTCACTCATATGTGAATTTACAAGCCAAACCCTAAGTTTTGGACTCATTTGCAAAAAGGACCCTAATTGAGATTTCATGTTAAGTCTGAATTTCAGAGTTTTGGCTCAACTTTGGAGCCTTGCAACTTTTAAATTCTAGGGTTTTTGCCCTAGGTCACCACATCAAAGTTGTAGACCAAACTAAGGAGAACAACTTTGCTTAAGAGTGTGAGCTCAATTGTTAAGAAAAATCCAGAGATAATTATGCTCAAAGCTTGGCTGTCAGGCTGGTTTATTCTGAAATCCAGATATTCAGTGTAACAGAGGCAGCTTTGAGTGTGAATTCAACCATGATCTAGTGATCAAATGAGCTCAGTCACTATAGTCGAAATATAGGTGGTATATAGCTCTCCAACTTTGCTGCAGAGTTTGGGTTGTGTTGCCACAGAAATTTGGAAGAAAACTGGCCCTAAACTATGGTTGTCACGATGTCTGAATGAGTAGTCGCCATGGTACAGTAGCCTGATAAAGATCAGATTGCCAGCGCTGCTCGCTCGTCGCCGGTGGCCTGTCGCCGTTGATTGTTGCTCGCCGTGATTCGTGCGCCGTGGCCATCAGATAAGCATAGCCCAGTAAAAATCCTCGCCGCCGGTGAGCTGGATGCCACCCCGGCCAGCCGCGGTACCCCTCCCCTTGCTCACCGCCCGTGGATAAAGGGGCTCACCGCCGTCGTGCCATCTCCGTGTCCGCCGCGTGTCTCTGTCCATCTACCGCGTCACCGTGACTCCCTACCGCCATCCCATCGTTGCCGGTGAGGTTGCCACGACGTTAGCCACGGATTCACGTGCGCCAGTGCCTTCTTCTACCTCTGACCGCCGCGTTCCTTCATAAAATTCCCGGCCACCGCTCGCTCCTTCTATAAATTGAGCCCCCGGGCAGCTGCGCTAGGTCATCGTGAAGCCAACGCACCCACTCTCCCCCTCAATTAGCCACCGTAGCCAGAGAATTCCCTACTTCCCCCAATTCGGTTCTCCACCACCACGAAGAACAGCTTCACCGTCGCTAGCCCTTTTCCGGTCAGTCCCTGTCCCCTGCTTCCTCGTTTGAGCACTCTCATAGCTCTGTGATGCTTACCGAACCCTCAATTTGCACGGAGTAGCCTTAGATCGCCGGGAACACCTTCATCCTTCCGCCATGCTCTCGGTCACCGTGGCCAGAGCTCAGTAGTTGGTCATTCGTGCAATTAGGTTAGGGGAAATGCTCAGGATAGGTCCGATTTGATGTCCGCCGCTCGGGAACCCTAGCCGTTGCCCCGTTCGGCCGGTCTCCTAGCTCGCCGGAGCTCGGCTAGGCGTGAACGCCGTCGGGGACCTCAAACCGAGAATAGATAGAAATTGGAGGGCTCTTCTGCAATCGTTAGTGACTCCAGAAAATAGTAATAGAAGTCCTTTCTGATTAGCCGAAACCCCGAGGGCCTTTCTGTAAGCCGCCAGCGCGAGCGCGCGCGCGGGCGCGTTTCCCCTCTGGGTTGGGCCGACTAGGCTAGAACTGGCCCAGTCCTGTTCAACCTTTTTCCTTTTCTTTTTCAATAAAGCTTTGAAAATCTATAGAAAATGGTAGAAAAATCCTAAAATTGTGAAACCAATTTTCCTAGGCTTCTTATTTTCCCTAGAATTTAATAAAAATAGTTTTATGATTTTTAGATGAAATAAGGAATTTTAAGGCATTTTAAGTAGTTTAAAGTATTAGTTCTGGATTTTTAGAGAACATATGGTAATTCCAAAAATGTCCAAACTTTTTACATGAGTTCTATACATTATTTAGAGGCCTTGGGTAGAATTTTGGTTGATTTGAACCTTGTTTGATACTTAGAACCTAAAACCCCCTCTTCCCTTTGAACTCCTTTACTGACTCCGGAAACCCTAAGTTCTCGGAGTTCCGTGAAGGAAAGTTGTATTCAAGACTTAGATAATAAATCTTTATTATCTTTGCACTCTCATGAGCATTACATGGCATTCATTCTTATATATATACCTATATGGTTATATTTAGAAAACGAAGAAAAGATTGAAGTGACCGAAGAGAAGACACCACCACCTTCGGATTCTCAGGCCGGGAATTGTTTCTACTTCGATATCTGCGGGTCCGAGCCTGACTTACCTACTAACGAAGGCAAGCCCCGGTGCATTTGCCACCTTCCTTGATGTTTTTAAAATCTTTCTCACTTGCTTGATGCATTAGGTGATAGGAGTTGATTGATTAAACAATTCCTGCATTACCTTCCTTGAATTTGATTACCTTCCTTGATCACCCGTTTTACAAAAGATTTTGATGCTTAGCCTTGCTTTAGAAAAACAAAATGTTTTGTTTTACAAAAGATGATATGGCAAAAGGGGGTGGGATGTTTTCAAAAATAAAATTAGATGGTGGATCCATCATGGCCATGATGGGTTCAACATCGGAAAAGATGTACCTCTGCCAGGTACCAAGATTTGGGTTTAAATGATTAAGCTGAGACCGGGCGGGTGACTTGCACGAGAAGAGAGTCTCGGTGTAGTGTCTCCGTCTGAGTCGATTAAGGACCGTCTCGATGTAGGCTTGATGACCGAGGACCCTTTAACTGGTCACATGCCTCGTCATGGGTAAGCCTTGCCTTGGGCAGACTAAGGCCAGAATAAGATAACACGAAATGGGCGTGGAGCGGTGGAGGGAGTAGCGTGTACCCTCCGTGGCAAGAGGCTGGACGGTGGTGTATCTGTGCTCTCGGTTTGTGTGAACCTGATCTGGTCTTAAGAACCCCGGTGGCGGGTTGACATATGCAAGGGTTAAGTGCTACATATGTCGTGTGATTGGAGATCCTCAGCTGAGTATAATCGATTCGGATCGCCGTACCTTCGCGGTTATGAAGACTTGGTCACTGCCCTATACGTAGCACTCCACTAAAGATGATAGGGTTGATAAGAAATTGGCTAGTGCAGGACAAGTGATTGAACTAGGGTAGAAAGAACTCTAGTTGCAGGTAATTTTACTTAACTTGACAAATAAAATTGAATTTTTAAGGATCCACTTTAGTAAGCATTTCTGCAAAACAGAGTCTTTGGTTATTGAAAAGCCTTACCTTGACTCCCTTAACCAGCATACCCTTGAGAGTCTTTTCTTTAGTCGGGTACGACTTGCTGAGTAATTCCATACTCAGGGTTTATCCCTCCGTTGTTTTTAGGTGAGGAAGCGACAAATTTTTGTTGTTCTGCTCCAAGGTGGTTCCCAAGGAAGAAAAACAAGAGTGAAGCCGAGGGAGGACTTGGTCCTCCATATAAAACTTTTGTGAAAGAACTTATCGGGAGGAGTTTTTGCCTCCCTTGGTATTGTAATAATATTACTCTGCACTCCTAGGATAACTCTGGTATGTAATAAGTAACTTGATCTTACTTTCTAAATAAATGTAAGTTTATGTAATCGCTTCCGCATTTCTATATCTCCGATGTTCTGTAATGTCTGCAAGACGGGTGAAACGTTCCTGGAAAGGTAAGAAAGAAGATACCGAACTTGTCAAGTGATTTAGGAACATCTACAGAGTGTCTGATGTCTGTTGGACAAGGACAACTGTAGGTGGGCCTAATTACTTGGGAGGTTCCGTCACAGCTGGTATCGGAGCGAAGCCCTTCTTTGCAGATATTATGAGGCATCTTCAAAGTGATTTTCTAAAAGTCTTACCTAGAAACTCTCTTCCTTTCTTACCTAAGTATTTTGAAGAGTCTATCCTAAAGACCAGGTAGTAAGAGTGCAACATATAGAAGGTGTGAATCAACTAAGGTTGATTCTGTAATTATACACGCATCATGCTAAGAACCATACTAATCAAAATTTCCCCCCTTAGAAAATACCGCCCCGCACAAGGAGAACAGCGCGCAAACATACTGGATCGATTGGTGTGTCGAGTCACCAGCTGGCCCCAAGGCATGATAATAGTAGTAGCGGAAGCAATGATCCTATAGGGGATCTCGAAGCTGAAGTAAGTCGGCTCCAAGCGGAACTCCACCGCAGGACGGCTATTTGGGTCGTAGATGGTGACCGCATAAATGAGTTGAGAAGAGATGTCCGCCATCTGCGAGATCAGCTCGCGGACCGGGATTTGGCACTCGACTGGGTTGTTCAATCCCGTTTGCTTGCATGGGACAAGGAGCAAAAGGCTCAAGCTCGAGTAGCTGAGCTCAACTTGGCCGTTGATGAACTGCAGATATATTGCAATACCTTACATGAAGAGGTTCATGTGTTATATTCGCAACTGCATCCCAGTGAGCCTACGAATCCTGTTGAGTCGGAAGCCGGACCCTCGCATGTTGTGGGACACGCGCTTGGTGGTGAGTTAGACCTTTTTCAGCCCCCTCCTTCCATGAGGCTGGTCGACGAATGGTCTCCCACACCCGACGACGAGGCCGCCAAAAGCAACGGAAAGCAGGAATAGTGGTGTAGTAGTTGAAATAGAAGTAGTATATTGTATAACAGGTTGTATTGTTGTATAATAGGTAGTGTATTTGTATAATAGGTAATGTATCCTGTTGTAAAAATCCGAGTCTGTACATTACTCTTTTTGGTAATGTAAAATGGATGGTTTTTCCTTTGGCATATCATATTGTTTCCAAATGTTGTTGCCACAGATGCCGTCCAAGACCCGATCATAGGATACAGCTGGAACTTCTAGTGGGAGGGAGTCTACTCCAAATCCACCTCCTGTTCCTCCCACACTGGCCGAGGCGATTGCCACCTTGGTAAATGCAACCGCGGATAATCCCCGTTTTCTCAGAGAGATGGCGGGTCAACAGTTTCAACAGCAAGGTGGGCGGGGTTATCAACAGGGCCCCCGTGAAACCTCTTACTTGGACTTCTCAGAGACGCGACCACCGCTGTTTGTCAAAGCCGAAGACCCGTTAGAGGCAGACGAATGGCTTCGTGTGATCGAGCAAAAGTTCGGACTGCTGCGATGTTCAGAAACCCAGAAGCCTTTATTCGCAGCTCAGCAACTGCGTGGACCTGTCAGCACTTGGTGGGGAAATTTTGTGGCCGTCCAACCGGCCATTCATCAAATAACTTGGGAAGAATTCAAGGTGGCCTTCCGCGAGCACTACATACCCGAAGGTGTTGTTCACATGAAGCAAGAAGAGTTTATGAAGCTGAAACAAGGAGGGGATACTGTTAATCAGTATCTCAATAAGTTCAATCATTTGTCACAATATGCAATCGATCAAGTGAACACTGATTTGAAGAAGAAGAATTGCTTTATGAGAGGTTTAAATGATCGATTACAAAGAAAGATGGCAACCTGTATAGATCTTACTTATGGAAGAGCTGTTAGTACAGCACTGGCAGTAGAAGCGAAGTATGCAGGCACTGGAAAATCCAAGGGTTTTGGAGGTGACAGGCCTAGTCAGGGCCCGGTGAAGAGGCAACGGTTCGTCATCTGGCCTTCCAACCAGAATCGTTCTTTCTCTCGTCCACCCTCCTTCCCTTTTAAGCAGCCAGTCTTTATTCGTCCCAATAATGCCCCTACTGCATCAAGTCAGCCGGGTGCCCCAGACACTCGATTCCCTGCTTTACCCAGCTCGTCGACTGGATGTTTCAATTGTGGCAAATCTGGGCATTTTATCAAGGATTGCCCTTATCCAAAGCAGAACCAGTCAAACAATCAACAAGGATCTGGGAATTCATCTCAAGCCAAGGGAAATACTATGGGCAAAAATACAAAGAAGACGGGACACATATATTATACGCAAGTGGCCACTACACCGGACGGAGAGCCGGTAATGATGGGTACGTTTCTTGTGGCCAATCATCCCGCAGTTATTCTCTTTGATTCTGGTGCTTCGCATACATTCATCAGCAAGAAATTTGTGGAGCAACATTGCATCTCATTCCATGAATCAAAAGAGGGGTTTAAAATTCACTCACCAGGGGACAAGTATTTACTAGAGAAGTGGCCTATCAAGTGCCCGTAACCTTGGCCGGACGGGACTTTCCTACTAATATGATCGTTCTGAAAGGCCAAGATATAGATGCCATTTTGGGCATGAATTGGTTAGCCAGACACAAAGCAACTCTCAACACTGATTAGAGAATTATCAGGTTGAGTCATAACCAGGAAGAAATTCTTTTGCCTATCCCCATTCCAACCAAAGCTACTGGCAGAGCTTATGAAGCTATTATACCGGAAATCAAGGATATTCCGGTGGTATGCGAGTTTCCCGATGTTTTTCCCGAGGATTTGCCCGGACTGCCACCTGAACGGGAGGTAGAGTTTGTAATTGAGTTGAAGCCCGGTACGGCTCCAGTATCTAGAAGATCGTACCGAATGCCTCCTAATGAGTTGGCAGAACTGAAGATTCAATTACAAGATCTACTTGAGAAAGGATTTATCCGGCCAAGCTCATCGCCGTGGGGTTGTCCAGCCATATTCGTCAAAAAGAAGGATCAAACTTTACGGATGTGTGTGGATTATCGACCCTTGAATGAGGTCACCATCAAAAACAAGTACCCTCTTCCAAGGATTGACATTCTATTTGATCAACTGACTGGAGCGAGGGTCTTTTCCAAGATTGATCTCAGATCGGGCTATCACCAGATCCGTATTCGACCCGAGGATATACCAAAGACCGCATTCACTACGCGGTATGGATTATTTGAATACCTGGTAATGTCTTTCGGATTGACAAATGCTCCTGCCCACTTCACGTATTTGATGAACTCGGTGTTCATGCCCGAGTTGGACAAGTTTGTGGTGGTCTTCATAGACGATATTTTGATATATTCCAAGAATGAAGAGGAGCATGCACAACACTTACGGATTGTGTTAACGCGCCTGAGAGAACATCAGTTATATGCCAAATTCAGCAAATGCGCATTTTGGCTGGAGGAAATTCAGTTTCTGGGACATGTACTGTCTGCCAGGGGGATTGCGGTAGATCCCAGCAAAGTCAAGGACATTTTGGAGTGGAAACCCCCGACCACTGTTCATCAGGTCCGAAGTTTCCTTGGACTGGCTGGATATTACCGCCGATTCATACCAGATTTTTCTAAGCTTGTGAAGCCAATCACAAGTTTATTGAAGAATGATATTAAATTCAATTGGTCTTCAAAGTGTGATGAAGCTTTTGAACAATTGAAGACATTATTAACCACTGCTCCGGTATTGGCTCAACCGGACATCACCAAGCCCTTTGATGTATATTGTGATGCATCAGGCAGTGGACTCGGCTGTGTGTTAATGCAGGAAGGCCGAGTAATTGCATATGCTTCAAGGCAGTTGCGCCGACATGAGGAACATTATCCTACTCATGATCTGGAGTTAGCTGCGGTGGTTCATGCCCTAAAGATCTGGCGTCATTATTTGCTGGGTAATGTCTGTCATATTTATACAGACCATAAAAGCTTGAAATACATCTTCACCCAGTCAGAATTGAATATGATACAGAGGCGATGGCTCGAGCTAATCAAGGATTATGAATTAGAAATCCATTATCACCCAGGAAAAGCAAAGGTAGTGGCAGATGCACTCAGTTGCAAGGCTTCCTGCCATTGTTTAACAGTGAGGACTTCTGACATTACATTATGCCAGGAGATGGAGAAATTAAACCTGTGAATGATTCAGCATGGGACTTCAAATCATTTGAAGCTGGAGTCAATCATCTTACGAAGAATAATTGACGCACAAAAAGATGATGAGGGTATGAAGCACATACGTGAGAAGATAATGGCTGGAACAGCCAAATGTTTCAAAGAAGACGATCAAGGTGTGATATGGTTCAATAACCGCATAGTGGTGCCGAAGAATGAAGAACTCCGCCAACCAATCTTAGATGAAGCACATCTTAGTCGCTATTCTATTCCTCCGGGAAGCACTAAGATGTATCATGATCTAAAGCAGCACTACTGGTGGACGAAGATGAAAATTGAAATTGCACGCTATGTGGCTAAGTGTGACACTTGCAGACGTGTCAAGGCCATACACATGAAGACCGCTGGTCCATTACAATCTTTGCCAATCCCAACATGGAAATGGGAAGATATTAGCATGGACTTCATTGTGGGATTACCTAGAACAGCAAAAGGCTTTGACTCCATTTGGGTTATCATCGATCGACTTACAAAGACCGCCCACTTCCTTCCTGTCAAAGTAAAATATCCCGTCATTACCTATGCGGAGTTGTACATTGCCCGTATTCTCAGTTTGCATGGTGTTCCGAAGACTATAGTGTCGGATCGTGGACCTCAATTCGTATCCAAATTCTGGGAAGAGCTTCATAAATCCCTGGGTACCCAATTGCTACACAGTTCGGCCTATCATCCTCAAACCAGTGGACAGACTGAGAGAGTAAACCAGATACTTGAAGATATGCTACGGGCGTGTGTTCTGGAATTTCCACAAAAATGGGATGAATGTTTGCCGTTAGCGGAATTTTCATATAATAATAGCTATCAAGAAAGCATCAAGATGGCACCCTTTGAAGCTTTATATGGACGACGATGTCGTACTCCGCTAAATTGGTCTGAACCTGGTGAAAGGTACTTTTTTAGGCCTGATATGGTGAAAGAAACTGAAGAAAGGGTTCAGAAAATAATTCATAATATGAAGAAAGCCCAAGCTCGTCAAAAGAGTTATGCAGACAAACGGCGAATGCCCTTATATTTCCTTGAAGGAGACTATGTCTACCTGAAGGTTTCACCAATGAAAGGAGTATCGTGTTTCGGGGTTAAAGGAAAGCTTGCACCACGATATATTGGTCCTTTTCTTATCCTGGAAAGATATGGGCCAGTGGCATACCGACTTCAGTTACCCGAAACCTTGTCTGCTGTGCATAATGTGTTCCACGTGTCACAATTGAAGAAGTGTCTTCAGATTCCCGATCGAACCGTTGAAGTGACGGATATTGTCCTTGAACCAGACTTGACATATTCTGAGCATCCCATTCGAGTCTTGGACCAAAGGGACAGGGTTACCCGAAGAAAAACTCTCAAGTTCTACAAGATACAGTGGAACCAACATTCCGAAGATGAGGCTACATGGGAAACTCAAGACTTTTTAGATAAGAATTTCCCAGGCTTTTTAGCCTCTTGTAATTTGTAAAGCATGTATAGCTATTGTAATAAAGGAGTGATTCCCAAACCACCCCTGCCTTGTACCAAAAATAAGGAAATAAGAATGTGACACATTTCCTTTTCCATTACTTACCCTAGGACTTTTAATCTCGGGACGAGATTCTTTTATGGGGGAAAGGATGTAACACCCCTGGTGTTACTGTAACTAAAAATTGAGCATGGCATCATAAACATTGGCATTACATATGTTTGACATACCTAGAGTGCATTCACTAGGTAAAAATTTCAAACAAGTTGTATTGTTATAGCACTTTGCAAACAGAACCCTGGATAGGAAGCTTAACCCTAAATAGGGGATTAAAGGGGTAAGACATAGCCCAAAGTGAGAAAACCTAAAAGCCTTAGGGGAATAGTCATAAAATGTTCCCAAAAATGAACTTGAATCACATTTATACCCCTGGGATACCAGAAACCCTAATTGGAACCCTCGAAAACCCTAAAACCAAACCCTAGGGACCTATGTGCAAAAATTAGTCCACTTTTGGACTAAAGTGCAAAAACCAAGTTAAATAAGTATCTTAAGTCAATTGGGTCACTCATATGTGAATTTACAAGCCAAACCCTAAGTTTTGGACTCATTTGCAAAAAGGACCCTAATTGAGATTTCATGTTAAGTCTGAATTTCAGAGTTTTGGCTCAACTTTGGAGCCTTGCAACTTTTAAATTCTAGGGTTTTTTCCCTAGGTCACCACATCAAAGTTGTAGACCAAACTAAGGAGAACAACTTTGCTTAAGAGTGTGAGCTCAATTGTTAAGAAAAATCCAGAGATAATTATGCTCAAAGCTTGGCTGTCAGGCTGGTTTATTCTGAAATCCAGATATTCAGTGTAACAGAGGCAGCTTTGAGTGTGAATTCAACCATGATCTAGTGATCAAATGAGCTCAGTCACTATAGTCGAAATATAGGTGGTATATAGCTCTCCAACTTTGCTGCAGAGTTTGGGTTGTGTTGCCACAGAAATTTGGAAGAAAACTGGCCCTAAACTATGGTTGTCAGGCTGTCTGAATGAGTAGTCGCCATGGTACAGTAGCCTGATAAAGATCAGACTGCCAGCGCTGCTCGCTCGTCGCCAGTGGCCCGTCGCCGTTGATTGTTGCTCGCCGTGATTCGTGCGCCGTGGCCATCATATAAGCATAGCCCAGTAAAAATCCTCGCCGCCGGTGAGCTGGATGCCACCCCGGCCAGCCGCGGTACCCCTCTCCTTGCTCACCGCCCGTGGATAAAGGGGCTCACCGCCGTCGTGCCATCTTCGTGTCCGCCGCGTGTCTCTATCCATTTACCGCGTCACCGTGACTCCCTATCGCCGTCCCATCGTCGCCGGTGAGATTGCCACGACGTTAGCCACGGATTCACGTGCGCCAGTGCCTTCTTCTACCTCCGACCACCGCACGTCCTTCGTAAAATTCCTGGCCACCGCTCGCTCCTTCTATAAATTGAGCCCCCGAGCAGCTGCGCTAGGTCATCGTGAAGCCAACGCACCCACTCTCCCCCTCAATTAGCCACCGTAGCCGGAGAATTCCCTACTTCCCCCAATTCGGTTCTCCGCCACCGCGAAGAACAGCTTCACCGTCGCTAGCCCTTTTCCGGCCAGTCCCTGTCCCCTGCTTCCTCGTTTGAGCACTCTCACAGCTCTGTGATGCTTACCCAACCCTCAATTTGCATGGAGTAGCCTTAGATCGCCGGGAACACCTTCATTCGTCCGCCATGCTTTCGGTCACCGTGGCCAGAGCTCAGTAGTTGGTCATTCGTGCAATTAGGTTAGGGGAAATGCTCGGGATAGGTCCGATTTGATGTCTGCCGCTCGGGAACCCTAGCCGTTGCCCCGTTCGGCCGGTCTGCTAGCTCGCCGGAGCTCGGCTAGGCATGAACGCCGTCGGGGACCTCAAACCGAGAATAGATAGAAATTGGAGGGCTCTTCTGCAATCGTCAGTGACTCCAGAAAATAGTAATAGAAGTCCTTTCTGATTAGCCGAAACCCTAAGGGCCTTTCTGTAAAGCTGCCAGCGCGAGCGCGCGGGCGCGGGCGCGTTTCCCCTCTGGGTTGGGCCGACTGGGCTAGAACTGGCCCAGTCCTGTTCAACCTTTTTCCTTTTCTTTTTCAATAAAGCTTTGAAAATCTATAGAAAATGGTAGAAAAATCCTAAATTTGTGAAACCAATTTTCCTAGGCTTCTTATTTTCCCTAGAATTTAATAAAAATAGTTTTATGATTTTAGATGAAATAAGGAATTTTAAGTAGTTTAAAGTATTAGTTCTGGATTTTTAGAGAACATATGGTAATTCCAAAAATGTCCAAACTTTTTACATGAATTCTATACATTATTTAGAGGCCTTGGGTAGAATTTGGGTTGATTTGGACCTTGTTTGATAGTTAGAACCTAAAACCCCCTCTGCCCTTTGAACTCCTTTACTGACTCCGGAAACCCTAAGTTCTCGGAGTTCCGTGAAGGAAAGTTGTATTCAAGACTTAGATAATAAATCTTTATTATCTTTGCACTCTCATGAGCATTACATGGCATTCATTCTTATATATATACCTATATGGTTATATTTAGAAAACGAAGAAAAGATTGAAGTGACCGAAGAGAAGACACCACCACCTTCGGATTCTCAGGCCGGGAATTGTTTCTACTTCGATATCTGCGGGTCCGAGCCTGACTTACCTACTAACGAAGGCAAGCCCCGGTGCATTTGCCACCTTCCTTGATGTTTTTAAAATCTTTCTCACTTGCTTGATGCATTAGGTGATAGGAGTTGATTGATTAAACAATTCCTGCATTACCTTCCTTGAATTTGATTACCTTCCTTGATCACCCGTTTTACAAAAGATTTTGATGCTTAGCCTTGCTTTAGAAAAACAAAATGTTTTGTTTTACAAAAGATGATATGGCAAAAGGGGGTGGGATGTTTTCAAAAATAAAATTAGATGGTGGATCCATCATGGCCATGATGGGTTCAACATCGGAAAAGATGTACCTCTGCCAGGTACCAAGATTTGGGTTTAAATGATTAAGCTGAGACCGGGCGGGTGACTTGCACGAGAAGAGAGTCTCGGTGTAGTGTCTCCGTCTGAGTCGATTAAGGACCGTCTCGATGTAGGCTTGATGAACGAGGACCCTTTAACTGGTCACATGCCTCGTCATGGGTAAGCCTTGCCTCGGGCAGACTAAGGCCAGAATAAGATAACACGAAATGGGCGTGGAGCGGTGGCGGGAGTAGCGTGTACCCTCCGTGGCAAGAGGCTGGACGGTGGTGTATCTGTGCTCTCGGTTTGCATGAACCTGATCTGGTCTTAAGTAACCCGGTGACGGGTTGACATATGCAAGGGTTAAGTGCTACATATGTCGTGTGATTGGAGATCCTCAGCTGAGTATAATCGATTCAGATCGCTGTACCTTCGCGGTTATGAAGACTTGGTCACTGCCCTATACGTAGCACTCCACTAAAGATGATAGGGTTGATAAGAAATTGGCTAGTGCAGGACAAGTGATTGAACTAGGGTAGAAAGAACTCTAATTGCAGGTAATTTTACTTAACTTGACAAATAAAACTGAATTTTTAAGGATCCACTTTAGTAAGCATTTCTGCAAAACAGAGTCTTTGGTTACTGAAAAGCCTTACCTTGACTCCCTTAACCAGCATACCCTTGAGAGTCTTTTCTTTAGTCGGGTAAGACTTGCTGAGTAATTCCATACTCAGGGTTTATCCCTCCGTTGTTTTTAGGTGAGGAAGCGACAAATTTTTGTTGCTTCTGCTCCAAGGTGGTTCCCAAGGAAGAAAAAACAAGAGTGAAGCCGCGGGAGGACTTGGTCCTCCATATAGAACTTCTGTGAAAGAACTTATCGGGAGGAGTTTTTGCCTCCCTTGGTATTGTAATAATATTACTCTGCACTCCTAGGATAACTCTGGTCTGTAATAAGTAACTTGATCTTACTTTCTAAATAAATGTAAGTTTATGTAATCGCTTCCGTATTTCTATATCTCCGATGTTCTGTAATGTCTGCAAGACGGGTGAAACGTTCCTGGAAAGGTAAGAAAGAAGATACCGAACTTGTCAAGTGATTTAGGAACATCTGCAGGGTGTCTGATGTCTGTTGGACAAGGACAACTGTAGGTGGGCCTAATTACTTGGGAGGTTCCGTCACAGTATTTGTGTCAATCACTATGGTCATCGTGAATGCAAAGTTGGATTCTATGTTTAACGACCATAAAGGTCAGCTTGCTAACAATGACAATTTTTTTGGTCGTCGGCTGGGTTGGACAGAGCTTGCACTGTGCCACCGAGACTCCTCACAACCACATATTATAGGTGGTCGTCATTTTCTGGTCGTTGATACGCTTTTCTCTTGAAGTGCTTGATTGTTTTCTCCACCTCGCCACTCCGCGAGTCTTGCCTTAACTCTATCCTTGGCTATGCTTTTCATTATTATCATCTTTACCCTTGTCACCTCTATAACTTACTTTGATGCTTCTCTTATACATGCCCTTTAAAATCTCCGCTCTTCCATCTCAATCTTAGAGTTGTATTTTAACTATTTTTCCATGGTCGTACCCCCTTCTTTGTCACTTGCGAGTTTTTAACTCCATTCTTTGTTATGCTTTTGTTTGTTATTTCCTTTACTTTCTCATCTCTCGATTTTACCTTGGTGATTACATTATGTTTGTTATCTAAAATCTCCATTCTCTTATCTCAATTTGAGAGAGGTGTTTTACTTATCTCACCCTTGGCCATATTCTCTTCTTTACCGCGTGCAAGCCTTGTCCTAGCTTCATTCTTTATTGTACTCGTACCCTTGGTCCTTTTGCACCTTCACCACTTCTCTTATGCCCCTGCCTATTGTCGCTTTTGACTCTTGTAATATTTATATCTTTACCTTGATGCTTACTTTGAAACTATCCCGTGAAGCCTCCTCTTTACCATCTCAGTTAGAGAGTGGTGCTTCACCTATCTCGTCTTTGATTGTTTTCCTTCTTTGCCACCTCACAAGCTTTGTCCTAATTCCATCCTTTGATGTGTTTTTGGTTTCTATTCCCATTACCTTTTTCATCCATCGATCTTACCTTGATACTCATATTTATGCCTGCCCTTTAAAAATCTCCTCTCTTCCACCTCAATTTAAGAGTGGCAATTTACCTATCTAGCCCTTGGATGTACCCTCTTCTTTTTCACTTGCAGGTCTTGTCTTAAGTCCATCCTTTAAATGGTAGGTTCAAGGTAAGCATGAAGGTAAGGGTATAGATATTACAAGGGTTAAAGGTGATAACGGGCAAGGATGTACCCTTTAACCCTTGTCTTAACTCCTTCCTTTGTTGTACGTATATCCTTGGTTCTTATGCACATCTACCTCCTCTCTTACATCCTTGTCCATTATCACCTTTAACCCTTGTAATATCTGTACCCTTACCTTCATGCTTACCTTGAACTTACCCTTTAAATCCTCCTCTTTTCCATCCTTGTTCGAGGATGATACCTCACCTACTTAACTATTGATTGCTCCCCCTTCTTCGATGCCTTGCAAGTTTTGTCTAAAATACATCCTTGGTTTTGTGTTTGTCGGTTGTCACCTTAACCCTTGTCATCCCTCAATCTTTACCTTGATGCTTATCATGTACCTGCATTTTAAAGACTACTCTCCCATTTTTGTTCAAATGTGTTCTCTTACCCATTCCACTCTTGTCCGTTCCCTAAACCCTTACCTTCATAATCACTAGATCTTACCTTGATGCTTATCTTAGGTCTGCCCATTATGCCCTTGGTCGTATCCTTTTCCTGGTTGCTTACAATGCTTGCTTTAACTCCATCCTTTATTGTGCTCATGCCCCTATCCTGCATGTCTTGTTCTTCTCCTCGTATTTCAACAACCTTAGAGGGTAGTTATTCCATTTTCAAGAAAGACCACATTTAACTAAAAGGAACATATAGCAACGAGATGATTGTTGTTGTATGTTTGTGATGTCTGTCTTTGTGTTACGACTGATTTGCTTCTTTCTCATGAGCATTGATGTGTTGTGGCCCTTGGTCCACAATGGCATCAGTTTACTAGGTGAGTGCCATAGAGTTAGGTAGTTGGGTGCTCTCATTTTTCTCTCTTTAATCCATCTATGCTTACCTTTTCTATCTGTAACACCTCAAATACATCAATTAAAATAGCACATTACTACTCGCTAAACTTAATAGGGTAAATTAAAAATTTTTTTGATGCATTCATTTATAGATCATGATTTTTGTTTGCTAATGAATGGTAAGGAATCACATTTATTTTGTTCCTCTTTTGCGAAGCCCAATTTATTTAAGTAAATAAAGCTTGCCCTAAAATTAGTATTTTTATGTGAATGTGATTTCTAAATTTTTTGTAGATATATGTATATATATGTTCTTATACTTATAAAAAAAGAAAAAAAGAAAAAAGGGCTCGCGCCGCTCGGCCAGGCCAAAAGGCCCCACCGAGACCTCCACTACACTCATGCTCTCCCACCCTCACGTGACTACCTATGGACCCCACCTGCCAGGTTCCCATTTTTTTCTCTCCTCTTCCTCCGCTCATTTCTTCATTCGTTTCAGAGACGCCGCCGCCGTTCGGCAGCCGAGCCGCCGCCTCGACGCTTCGCGTCCCCGCCTGCTTATATCCCCATCATGGAGCATTAACGTCACCAACAATTAGGGTGTGTTTAGTTGAGGATTGGGGAAGAATAGAGTGGCTTCATTCTAATTTTTTTGGACGTTTGGTTTCCAACAAAATAAGAGTGGAGGGGCTCCTGGATCTCCATATAAAAATTTACTATAAATAGTTGGAACGCTCTCGCTCCACAAAAATGACCGGATGCGAGCGCTCTCTCGGATGTGAGCGCTCTCCCTCCTCTCCTCCCCTCTACACTCACACGGCTCTCGAACCAAACAAAGAATAGAACGGCTCCGCTCTATTCTACTCTTCAATCAAACAAAAAATAGAGCGGCTCTGTTCTTCTTGCCAAACGCAGAATAGAATGGTTCCATTCTTAAATACCGGAATGGAGCCACTCTATTTTATTTGACTCTCCAACCAAACACACCTTAGTGGCAATCGCCGATTCGCCCGCTCGTGTTGCCACGTCACACCCGCGCAATTGCGGCAATTCCTCCTCCCGTGACCGTTTCTTGAATCAGTGGAATACCACCATTGATGGCCATGAACACTGACGGTTTTCTCCATAGTGCTATTACTGGAACCCGATGTTGATTCCTCTTCCTCTCTCGGTGCCCCTTGCCCTCCCTGCCCACTCGCACAAGCTCTTCTTCCTCGCCTGTTGTTCGTGTCATTCACCGCCGACCGGAACTCCGAAGTGCCGCTCCCGATAGCTGTCGTGCTGCCGACACCGGAGGCGCTTGCCGTTGGAGCCGTTCACCGCTGACCGGAACTCCGAAGCCGTGTCCCGACGACCTTCCCCCGACACCTGACAACCTGCCCCATTCTTCGTCGTTCACTGCGCAAGAGAAAGGAGAGGTAGAAGAAGAATGTTTTGCTGTCTAATTCCTGAAGATAGATTATTTTGCGTGTGATTATTTCCCAGTTCAAAAGAGTTAATTTAGGTCCCTAAAATTTTATGGGCTATCCCTAGTAGCCTATAGTTAATCGCGATCTAACTTCTGTAGCAAATTATAATTTTAGTTGTGTATTTTTGAGTGTGAAATCATGTTTATACTGAACGGTTAGCTTCATGTGTATATGATAAGATATTTTATATAGTGCTCCGCTGTCTTTCACATTTGTATATTTTAATTTGGTTACGTCTGTTAGGAATTAATTTAATTATAGCTTGTTGGAGTATAGGGTGAAGGGATAGGTAGACCACATATTGTTGGCATTTCGGACCCGCGAGGACCGTCAACCGACCAGTGAATTTGTTGCTGTGTGTCCCTGCCCAGATGGGTTGATGCAAGATGGAACACAAGAGGGGAAGTGAGGCTTATGTTATCTTACACCGGGGTGCTCGTAGTAGGGGTTACAAGCGTTGCGAGAGAGCGAGAGCGAGAGAGAGAAGGTTTGGCCTTGAGGTGGGCTGTCTGAGTTTGCCTCCACCGCGTCTCTCCTACTCTGCCTGCCTCTGCTCGCCTTCGTCTCTGCCTCCCTTAGGAAGGCCCTGGACATCCCCTTTTATAGATACAAGGAGATGGCCCAGTTGTACAATGGGGGTGTAGCTATGTGCTAACGTGGCTGGCAGAGAAGTGCCTTGAGCCCTGTAGAAGCATAGCTGGCGGTGCGGCATGGATCCTGCTGACGTTTCCTTGCTTCCGTAGGGGGTTGAGAGCAACCGACGTCATGGGCGCACGCGGGGAGCCATCATTACCTGCTACCGTAGTAGTTTGACGTGACTCCGGTCTTGTTCCTTCGCAGCAAGGGTTGGCTAGCTAGCGGTAGGGTAATGATGTATCCCCTGTAGCGTAGTCGGTCCGAGGCCGAGGTCGGGCGAGGATGTGACTCCTCTCGAGGCTGATGCTAAGGCTGAGGCCTGGGGTCGGGCGAGGCAGAGACCTTCTCCCGAGGCCAAGGCCTGAGGTCGGGCGAGGCAGAGCTCCCTGTTGCGCCCGAGGCTGAACTCGGGGGAGGTCGTGACTCAGCTTTACCCTAGTGGTTGGCACAGTAGTCGGAACGGGGTGAATAGCGCTGTTTTCCTGTCAGAACGGTCAGTAAAGGGGCGAAGTGACTGCGGTCACTTTGACCTTGCCGACTGAGGCACACGTGTCAGGATAAGGTGTCAGGCGATCCCCGCATTAAATGCACATGCGATATGGTCGGTTGGTAAGGCGATTTGGCTGAAGTCGCTGCACGACAAAGTTTGCCCAAGCTGGGTTTCGGGCGAGCCGAGGGTGCGCCCACTGCCTGAGGAGGCCCTCGGGAGAGGCGTGAATCCGTCCGGGACTACTATCCTTGCTCGAGGCTGGGCTCGGATGAGGTCGCGTCCCCTAGTAGACGAGGCCTTGACTTGAACCGTGCTTTATCAGTCGTGTATGGTTTGTTCTGAAGATGTTTCCCAGCCAGGTTAAGGAGCATTGGGGGTACCCCTAATTACGGTACCCGACAGTAGCCCTCGAGCCTCGAAGGGAGTGTAGGTACTCGTTTGGAGGTTCTGTTGGATTTCTTGCAAGGGGACCACCTTTTCTCGGTCGTATTTTGTTCCGATGGGTGCGCGCGAGCGCACCCGTCGGGTGTAGCCCCCGAGGCCTCGGAGGAGTAGTTTGACTCCTCTGAGGTCTTAATTCTTTCTGTGATGCCTCGGTCAGCCTTGTTGTTCCCTCATGCGGCCTGGTCGTAGCCTAGGTGCACGGTCAGGCTCCGAGTTTTTAAGCTGGTTTGTTGACGTGGTCAACAGTTTGGCCGTAGCCTGGTGCGAGAGCAGCCCCCGAGCCTCTGCACGGAGCGAGAGGACGATCAAGGACTGTCTCGACTTTTATTGTACGCCCCTTCATCGCCTCTCCGCAAGGAGGAAGGGGGAAAGCGCCATGTTACCCTCGGAGGGCACCGAACATGGTGTTTCCAGTGAGTTGCTAGCGGGTGATCCGAGTGGACGCCCGAGCCCCGTTTGATAAGGGTCGGCTAGTGGCCCAGAGGCGCGCTCCAAAAGTACCTGCGGGTGATTTGCTGGACCAGGACCCATTCGATAGGGTCCGAGGGCTTGGTTCCTCCCTCCGGTGGGATTCCATTACAAATCGTTCCCGCTGGTCTCGGAAATGTCCTAGGGTACCTCGGGAGCGTAGCCCGAGCCTCGGCCATGTAACGGACGTACCCAGGGTCATCCCTGACTCTGCATGCTCTGGGGCGGCTGTCGAACCCTTCCAAAGGGCCAGCCTTCGAACCCCTGATCAGTAAAGGACTCGGAGCCTGAGTGCTCTGGGGCGGTTGCCGAACCCTGGGGAGCGCAACCTTCGAACCCCTGATCAGTAGGAGGGCTCGGGGCCTGTTTCCTTTGCTGAGAAGGATCCTTTTTCGAAATATCCCCTTTCCCGATCCCTGTGGCAAGAGAGAGAGAGGAAAAGAAAAAGGATATGAGTTTAAATAATGTGGCACACCTTTTTTGACGCAGTCATCATGACGGAGGTGAAACGGCGCCCGCTTCGCCTGCCGGAGGTGTCGCTTGCCCTGCCAAGGAGTTAATGCGACGGGACGGGCGATTCGCGGGGCGTCTGTTGCGCGTGCGTGAGTCGTTCGAGGAATGGAACACGGGTGCGTCATCTTTACGCTGTGGGAGAGGGCTCCCCTGCCGTTTCAGGAGAGGATGCGAGCCTGTAGGTGATTGGACCGCTGCTTCCGCACGTCTGTTGCTGCATTTACTGCCGGTCCGCTTTTGGTCATATCGACTTTTGCACCTATCCCCGCGGCTGACTGACCTGTGATCGTCGCACTTAATTGGCACTGTTGGGTCACGCGCGGGGCTGCCTCAAATCGTTGCACTGGTTCTGCAGTCGAGAAGACGCGACATTGGCGCAAGTGGCAGTGCGGTTTTTTTGCATGTAGTAACCGGTGCGCCGGTTACATGACGTGTGGGCCCGGGCCTCCATGCTGGACCGCCAGATGTGACGGAGCTGAAAGGGTGCACAACCGTGGTGCGGCTGCATGCTTCTTGCGTGGCGGTCCGCCCTTTCGACCGCTGGTTTCGACGAGGATGAGGGAATGCTTATAACCGTGGGCGGTTACATGCTTCGCGTGCGGCGGTTTGCCTTCTTCCGTTTCGGGTCAGCTCGTATGATATGTGGGACCCAGCCTCCGTGTCGTAGGGTGAGAACCCTGGAGCACGTCGGTGGAGACTTTGCCCGTGACGCTTGGGGGTGCGAGTGAGGAGATCTGCCTTTAAAAAGGGATTGATCCCTCGGGCGGTAGCCATGCCTTCGCACTCCTCTCATTCATCGTGCCCTTCCACCTTCCGAGCCCCTAGATGGGGTGCACCTGTGTTGCCTTCTTCTTGCTGCTGTTGGAGGTTGTTCATTCCTGCGGGAATGGAGCCCGAGTCCCGTTTGTAATGGTACTTTCTTGAGAGCAAGATGTAACTGCTTCAAGTACTATACATCTGCCGTAGGTCGATAAAACCGTCGAGGGCGCTGCCGACGTCTAAGTCTAGATACCATAGTTATCCCAAGTATGTGTGTTTGTTCTTTGTGGCTGCTGAGGTCTGAACATTTGGGTATGAAGCCGTGCTTCTTTCCTCTTGTTTCGAGCATTGGGACTTGTCCGTCGGTAGCAAAATCACTTATCCTAGCGTGAGCTACCTTTCGCGGAAGGTGACGAGTGAGGTATCCGTATCCCAGAGGCATAGGAGTCCCTCGGCTCGGTCGGCCTTGCCGTTCAAGGTCTCTCTCGCTCGTGTTTAGGATTCCGTTATCGACGCAGTCGAAAGGCACGAAAGTCGTTTCGGCGGAAAACTTTTTCGAGGAAAATTTTGACATAGAGGGAGTTCCCTCCTCTTCTAGACCCGAGGCGACCGCTCGGGCCAGGACCCTTGCGGAGGGCCTAGCTGTGGCCGTCGGGTCTGCCTGGTCTGCCCGAGCCATGGCCTCACAGCAGCGTGCTCGGGCCGAAGGTATGTTTTGCCTGCTCCGTGACTTTGTTTTTGTCTCCATTCTTCTCCTTGCGGCTGAAGAATTTTGTTCGGCTGTCTGCAGGGTTCAAGACGGCTCTTAACGAGTCCGTCAAGAACTACAAGGCGCTTGCCCAGGCGGCTGAGCAGAAGGAGGCCGACCGCGTGGCCATGTCCGATGCTATCTCGGCCTTTTGCCGGGCCTTCGACCTCGACGACGTCCCCTTGGGCAGCTCCCCCCAGAGTCACCTGCGAGCCTTGGACGGCCATGTGCGCAGCAGACTCCACGGGGCGCTACACCACGATGTTAGGCGAGCCTTCGCTGTGCTCGCTTCCCACTATGACGTGGATCTATAACGGGTCAGCGAGGGGTACTGCTTACCCAACGAAGAGGAGGATGCCTTAGCCGAGGTCTAGAGGCTTGACGCGGTTGTCGAGGGCCCAAGCGCGGCACTGGCTTCCTCCTTTGAGGTGGAGGTCCTTCCGCCCGTGTCGCCGTCTGAGGCCGAGCCAGATCCTGCCGAGGGTGGGAACGACGCCGAGGGTGCTGCTCCTCCCCCTACCGATGTCTGAGCTGTTCGATGTTCCAAGCGTTGTTGTAGACCTCGCCTTGATCGTTGGCCAGCTTGTATATCCCGGGCTTCAAAATCTTGGCGATGATGAACGGCCCTTCCCAGGGAGGAGTAAGCTTGTGGCGCCCTCGGGCGTCTTGTCGCAGCCGAAGTACCAAGTCTCCCACTTGGAAGTCTCGGGTCCGAACCCTTCGGGCGTGGTAGCGTCGCAGGGTCTGCTGATACCGCGCCGAGTGTAGTAAGGCCATGTCCCGAGCCTCTTCCAGCTGGTCCAATGAATCTTCTCGGCTGGTCTGGTTGCTTTGGTCATCGTAAGCCTTTGTCCTTGGGGAACCGTATTCTAAGTCTGTGGGTAGGATGGCCTCGGCCCCATAGACTAGAAAAAACGGCGAGAAACCCATGGCCCGGCTCGGCGTCGTCCTCAGACTCCAAACCACCGAGGGTAGTTCTTTTATCCACCGCTAGCCAAACTTGTTGAGGTCGTTGTAGATCCTCTGTTTTAGTCCCTGCAAAATCATACCGTTGGCGCGCTCCACCTGCCCATTCGTCATTGGGTGAGCTACGACGGCCCAGTCCACACGGATGTGGTGGTCTTCGCAGAAGTCCAGGAACTTCTTCCCAGTGAACTGCGTGCCATTGTCGGTGATGATAGAGTTTGGGACCCCAAAGCGATGGACGATATTTGTGAAGAATGCCACCGCCTGCTCGGACCCGATGCTGGTTCAGGGTCCGACCTCGATCCACTTGGAGAATTTTTCGATGGCGACCAGCAGGTGCGTGAAGCCCCCGGGTGCCTTCTGCAAGGGACCGACGAGGTCTAGACCCCATACGGCAAACAACCAAGTGATAGGTATTGTCTGCAGGGCTTGAGCGGGCAGGTGCGTCTGTCTCGTGTAGAATTGACATCCTCGGCAGGACCGTACAATTCTAGTGGCGTCGGCCACCGCGGTCGGCCAGTAGAAACCATGTCGGAAAGCATTTCCCACGAGGGCTCGAGGTGCCGCATGGTGACCGCAAGCCCCCGAGTGTATTTCTTGTAACAGCTCTTGTCCTTGGGCAACGGATATGTATCGTTGGAGGATGCCCGAGGGGCTGCGGTGGTATAATTCTTTTTCATCACCCAGTAAAACGAACGACTTGGCGTGTCGAGCCAGTCGCCGAGCTTCAGCCTTGTCGAGGGGCAGCTCTCCTCGGAGGAGATATTCCAGGTACGGGGTCTGCCAGTTCAGGTTTGGCGTAACCCCGTTCTGCTCTCCCTCGACGCGCAAGGCCTCACCCTCGGCGGCCGAGGGTACCTCGGGCTGGGCCGAGGTCTCCTCGGGTTTGGGCGTGTCGTCGATTTTGTCCGATGGTTGATATATGTCCCTAGAGAAGACGTTCAAGGGAACCGTCGTCCGCCCCGAGGCTATTTTCGCCAGTTCATCCGCGGTCTCATTGTACCGTCGAGCAACATGGTTGAGTTCCAGCCCGTGGAACTTATCTTCCAAGCGCTGAACTTCGTCGCAATAGGCTTCCATTTTTCGATCGCAACAGTGGGAGTTCTTCATGACCTGGTCAATGACGAGCTGCGAGTCGCCACGAGCGTCGAGGCGCCGAACCCCTAGCTCGACGGCGATGAGCAATCCATTAACCAAGGCCTCGTACTCGGCCACGTTGTTTGACGCTGGAAAATGGAGGCGCAGTACATAGCGCACATGTTTCCCGAGGGGTGAAATGAAGAGCAAGCCAGCACCCGCTCCGGATTTCATAAGCGACCCATCGAAGTACATGGTCCAAAGTTCGGCCTAGATTGGAGCTGTCGGTAATTGGGTGTCGACCCATTCAGCCAGGAAGTCTGCCAAGACTTGAGCTTTTATGGCCTTCCGAGGGGCGAATGAAAGTGTTTCGCCCATGAGCTCCACTGCCCATTTTGCTATCCTACCCGAGGCCTCTCGGCACTAGATGATCTCTCCCACGGGGAACGATGACACCACAGTCATCGGATGAGACTCGAAGTAGTGTCGCAACTTTCACCGTGTCAGAACCACTGCGTACAGTAGCTTTTGGATATGTGGGTAGCGGATCTTGGTCTCGGATAGCACCTCGCTGATGAAGTAGACCAGCCTCTGGATGAGCAGTGCATGCCCTTCTTCTCGTCTCTCGACTACGATCGCGGCGCTGACCACCTAAGTGGTTGTGGCTACGTAGATCAAGAGGGCTTCTCCCGCAGTGGGGGGCACCAAGATGGGTGCATTAGTAAGGAGTGCCTTTAGTTTCCGAGGGCTTCTTCGGCCTCGGGGGTCCAAGTGAAGCGTTCGGCCTTCCTTAAGAGGCGGTACAAGGGCAATCCTTTCTTGCCGAGGCACGAGATGAAGCGGCTCAGAGCCGCAAGGCATCCCATGACCCTTTGTACTCCTTTTAAATCTTTGATGGGCCCCATGTTGGTGATGGCGGCGATTTTCTCCGGGTTGGCCTCGATGCCTCGTTCGGAGAAGATGAACCCCAGGAGCATGCCTCGGGGGACTCCAAAGGCACACTTCTCGGGATTGAGCTTTACGCCCTTTGCACGCAGGCACCCAAAAGTTACTTCGAGGTCGGAGAGGAGGTCGGAGGCCTTCCTTGTTTTGACAACGATGTCATCGACGTAAGCCTCGACCGTTCTACCGATGTGCTCTCTGAACACGTGGTTCATGCACCTTTGGTAGGTTGCACCTGCATTCCTCAAGCCAAATGGCATAGTAGTATAACAATACATGCCAAAGGGTGTGATGAAAGAAGTCGCGAGCTGGTCGGATTCTTTCATCCTGATTTGGTGATAGCCTGAATAGGCATCGAGGAAAGACAGCGTTTTGCACCCAGCAGTGGAGTCCACAATTTGATCGATGCGAGGCAGAGGGTAGGGAACCTTTGGACATGCTTTGTTTAAACCAGTGTAGTCTACGCACATCCTCCATTTCCCACCTTTCTTCTTTACAAGCACAGGGTTAGCGAACCATTCTGGATGGAATACCTCTTTGATGAACCATGCAGCCATTAGCTTGTGGACTTCCTCGTCTATGGCCCTACGCTTTTCTTCATCAAAGCGGTGCAGGGGCTGCTTCACGGGTCGGGCACCGGCTCGGATGTCCAGCGAGTTTCTTAGCGACATCCCTCGGTATGTCGGGCAAGTCCGAGGGACTCCACGCAAAAATTTTGGCGTTTGCGCGGAGAAAGTCGACGAGCACTGCTTCCTATATGGGGTCGAGCTCGGAGCTGATCCTGACTTTCTTGCCGGCGTCGTTGCTGGGGTCGAGGGCGACAGACTTAACTGCCTCGGCTGGTTCGAAGTTGCCGGCGTGGCGCTTTGCATCGGGCGCCTCTTTGGAGAGGCAATTCAGGTCGGCGATGAGGGCCTTGGAATCGGCGATGGCCTCAGCGTACTCCACGCATTCCACGTCGCACTCGTAAGCGTGGCGGTACGTGGATCCGACAGTGATGATTCCGTTGGGGCCTGACATCTTGAGCTTGAGGTACGTGTAGTTGGGGACGACCATGAACTTGGCGTAGCACGGTCTTCCCAGCACCGCGTGATAGGTCCCTCGGAACCCGACCACCTCGAACGTGAGGGTTTCCTTTCGGCAGTTGGAGGGAGTTCCGAAGCAGACGGGTAAATCAAGTTGCCCAAGGGGCAGGACGCGCTTACCGGGGACGATCCCGTGAAAAGGTGCTGCACTGGCCCGGATCGTGGACAGATCTACCCCCAAGAGCCCTAGGGTCTCGGCGTAGATGACATCGAGGCTGCTGCCTCTGTCCATGAGGACCTTGGTGAGCCTAGCGTTGCCGATGATGGGGTCGACGACGAGCGGGTACCTTCCTGGGCTCGGTACGCAGTCGGGGTGGTCGCCTTGGTCGAAGGTGATGGGCTTGTCGGACCAGTCTAGGTAGACCGGCGCTGCTCCCTTCACAGAGCAGACCTCCCGGCGCTCCTGCTTGCGGTGCCGAGCCGAGGCGTTCGCCACCTGCCCACCGTAGATCATGAAGCAGTTGTGGACCTCCGGGAACTCCTCTTCTTTGTCGGCCCCCTTCTTGTTGTTGCCTTGGTCCTTGCGACCTTCTGCCGAGGTTCCAGCCTTGTTGAAGTAACGCCGGAGCATGTCGCATTCTTCAAGGGTGTGCTTGATGGGACCCCTGTGATAGGGGCACGACTCCTTGAGCATCTTGTCAAACATGTTGGCCCCTCCGGGAGGTTTCCGAGGGTTCCTGTGCTCGACAGCAGCGACGAGATCCGCGTCAATGGCGTCGCGTTTTGCCTGCGCCTTCTTCTTGGCCTTCTTCTTCGTACCACGCTAGACGGACGCCTCGGGGGCGTCTTCCTTCTGTCTTCCCTGAGGATGCTTGTCCTTCCGGAAGATGGCTTCGACCGCCTCCTGACCAGAGGCGAACTTGGTGGTGATGTCCATCAATTCGCTCGCCTTGGTGGGAGTCTTGCGTCCCAGTTTGCTCACCAGGTCTCGGCAAGTGGTGCCGATGAGGAATGCCCCGATGACGTCCGAGTCGGTGATGTTGGGCAACTCGGTGCGCTGCTTGGAAAACTGCCGGATGTACTCTCGCAGGGATTCTCCTGGCTGCTGGCGGCAGCTTCGGAGATCCCATGAGTTCCCAGGGCGCACGTACGTACCTTGGAAATTTCCAGCGAAAGCCTTGACCAGGTCGTCCTAGTCGGAGATCTGCGCAGGAGGCAGATGCTCCAGCCATGCCTGGGCAGCGTCAGAGAGGAAAAGGGGGAGGTTGCGGATGATGAGGTTGTCGTCGTCTGTCCCTCCCAACTGGCATGCCAACCGGTAATCCGCGAGCCCCAACTCCGACCTTGTCTCCCCTGAGTACTTGGTGATGGTAGTCGGGGCTCGGAACCGGGCCGGGAACGATGCCCATCGTATGGCCCGGCTGAAGACTCGCGGACCTGGTGGTTCGGGCGAGGGGCTCCGATCCTCCTGACTGTCGTAGCGTCCTCCGCGCCTGGGGTGGTAGCCTCGGCGCACCCTCTCCTCGAGGCGGGCTTGACGGTCGCGACGGTGTTGCTTATCGCCGAGGCGATCCAGGGCTGCGGGCGTCTCGTCTCGTGTGCGCTCGGTGCGGACCGAGGCCTCCCGCATGCGTCGGGAGGACGTTGCGCGATGCTCCGAGGGGCACCCTCATCTTCGGGAGGCAGAGCTCTCGGCTCGTTAGACTGTGGCATCTTCCAGGAGATCCTTGAGTTCGCCCTGGATACGCCGCCCCTCGGTGGTGGATGGCTCCGGCATTGTTCGAAGTAGCATTGCCGCTGCAGCCAGGTTCTAGCCGGCCCCGCTGAAGGTTGGGGTTAGCCCTGCCCTAGCATCGTCAACGATACGACACTGGATGTCCCGGGCCCGATGACGTGCTCCTCCGGCGAGTGCTCGGCCTAACAATTCCTGCTCGATATCTTGTCGAAGCTGCACAAGACGCCCTACTTCTTTGCCGAGCTTGGCCTGCATCTCGCGGAGTTGCTCGAGTTGTGTGTCCTGACCCCCCGCAGGGACTAGGACCACAGCTAGCTCTCGCGGGATCTCAACGCGAGATGCAGGCACAGGGGCGTTGTCATCTTCCGGCATGCCGAGGTGGTTGTCTTCGTCGTGATCCCCCTGATCGATGTGGAAACACTCACGACTTGGGTTGTAACCCTCGTCGCCGAGGCTGTGGTCATTGTCGGAGCAGCCGGAGAGGCAGTAGTCACATGCAGACATGAAGTCTCGCATGACACTAGGATCACGAAGTCCGGAGAATTCCCAACCGAAGTCGGGGTCGTCCTCTTCCTCGGAACCCGCGGGTCTATAGGTTGAGGCGGCCGTTAGTCGGTCCCAGGTTGACCACATATGGTACCCTGGAAGGTCAGGATATGCCCTTGCTGAAAGCGCTTACCGAAGCGGGGTCGCTTGGTGGATCGAAGCTGAATCTAAAGGGAATAGGGTGGAAAACGGACGTTACCTTTTGGTCGATGGATGGTGGTGAAGTCACGTCGGGGACAGAATGCACCATTATCTCAGGTACGAGGCTAACGCCCAACAAGTCCTTCGTGAGGGTGCTGGCGTCATCAGTCCACTTGGGGTTGGCACGTTGCGGGGAATGGACACCCGTCGTTGTCTCAGGTGCGAGGACAACACCCGACATGTCCCCCGCAGGGGTGCCAGCGTCGTCGACTCGCTCTGGTCCGACAGCCGACGAGGTGCCGCCTCCTGCCTGGCCACGGTTGCCCCTTCTCCTCCTCCCCCGGCGAGGAGGGTGGCGGGACAAACCCGGGTGTTCCTCTTCCACCACAGGGGGAAGTCGTTGTCGAGTTTGCCGCCGCCGGGCGAGCCGACGACCGTCATTGTTGTCGTGCTGCAAGGGGAGGAGTACCATGTCATAGCTGCCATCGCGGGACATGAATTCGAGACTCCCGAAGCGGAGCACCGTCCCCGGCTGAAGAGGCTGCTGAAGGCTACCCATCTGGAACTCAACGGGAAAGTGTTTGTCAACACGCAGCAGGCCCCTACCTGGCGCGCCAACTGTCGTCGTTTCGGACCCGCGAGGACCGTCAACCGACCAGTGAATTTGTCGCTGCGTGTCCCTGCCTAGATGGGTTGATGCAAGATGGAACACAAGAGGGGAAGTGAGGCTTATGTTATCTTGCACCGGGGTGCTCGTAGTAGGGGTTACAAGCGTTGCGAGAGAGCGAGAGCGAGAGAGAGAGAGAGAGAGAGAGAGAGAGAGAGAGAGAGAGAGAGAGAGAGAGAGAGAGAGAGAGAGAGAAGGTTTGGCCTTGAGGTGGGCTGTCTGAGTTTGCCTCCACCGCGTCTCTCCTACTCTGCCTGCCTCTGCTCGCCCTTCGTCTCTGCCTCCCTTAGGAAGGCCCTGGACATCCCCTTTTATAGATACAAGGAGATGGTCCAGCTGTACAATGGGGGTGTAGCTATGTGCTAACGTGGCTGGCGGAGAAGTGCCTTGAGCCCTGTAGAAGCATAGCTGGCGGTGCGGCATGGATCCTGCTGACGTTTCCTTGCTTCCGTAGGGGGTTGAGAGCAACCGACATCATGGGCGCACACGGGGAGCCATCATTACCTGCTACCAGAGTAGTTTGATGTGACTCCGGTCTTGTTCCTTCACAGCAAGGGGTGGCTAGCTAGTGGTAGGGTAATGATGTATCCCCTGTAGCGTAGTCGGTCCGAGGCTGAGGTCGGGCGAGGATGTGACTCCTCCCGAGGCCGAGGCTGAGGCTGAGGCCTGGGGTCGGGTGAGGCGGAGACCTTCTCCCGAGGCCGAGGCCTGAGGTCGGGCGAGGCGGAGCTCCCTTTTGTGCCCGAGGCTGAACTCGGGGGAGGTCGTGACTCAGCTTTACCCTGGTGGTTGGCATAGTAGTCGAAACAGGGTGAATAGCGCTGTTTTCCTGTCAGAACGGTCAGTAAAGGGGCGAAGTGACTGTGGTCACTTCGACCTTGCCAACTGAGGCACGCGTGTCAGGATAAGGTGTTCGGCGATCCTCGCATTAAATGCGCATGCGATATGGTTGGTTGGTAAGGCGATTTGGCCGAGGCCGCTGCACGACAAAGTTTTCCCAAGCTGGGTTTCGGGCGAGCCGAGGGTGCGCCCACTGCCTGAGGAGGCCCTCGGGCGAGGCGTGAATCCGTCCGGGACTACTGTCCTTGCCCGAGGCTGGGCTCAGATAAAGTCGCGTCCCTTGGTAGACGAGGCCTTGACTTGAACCGCGCTTTATCAGTCGTGTATGGTTTGTTCTGAAGATGTTTTCCAGCCAGATTAAGGAGCATTTGGGGTACCCCTAATTACGGTACCCGACACATATGTATAACAAAATCACTGGATAAATAATTCTACGATTATCTTTGCTCAGGCTGAATTGTAGATTTTTAGTCAAACTGTATATTTTCGTATGTGCGATTATATACAAATTTCTTATTCACTAAGTCATGCTAGAGTCTCGATTAATATTAAAATAATATAGCGACTATGTCCACTGTAAACTAAATAGTAGAATTAAATTGGTAGTTTAATTTAGTTCTCTTAAATGTTAAGGTTGTGTGACTTTTTAAATAATATTGTAACATCTACTATAATTTCCCTTTAGGAAGAAAGAACAAATATAAACCCACGCGCTATCCGGTAGAAATAATTGATTAGCTAATTAATCTAGCTCCATAGAGTTTGGTTTAGCGCTACATCTATATTAATATAAATAAATTTATATAGTACGTACTTTTATAGCCAATTTGCCATATAGTTTTCACTAGTGAATTCTCAAAACAGAAATTAGTATTTTATATCACAACAAATGAGATGGAGGTCGATGTGAGTAGACTTATATTAAAGTTACAAATCAAGTTCTATTTTAGACGCCTTCCTTTTATAAGCGTGATTTGTATTGTGTATGTTTATTTGTGTAATGGTGTATGTTTATTTATTGGTGTATGTTTTCTTTTGTATGTATGCTGTATGAATCTATATTAGAAGCTGATTTCGTGGTAGAAGAACCGAACTCGTTCGAAGATGACCCGTAGGACACGTTCGAGCAAGGCAAATGGATTCCCCCTCTGCATTTCTGTTTGTACCCAAATAATGCATATAATAATGTTTACTTTTTGAATATTCACATAATTGGATGGGATTTGCCTAAAAAGGATTTCCTAGAAATACCAATCATATTCCTTGATTATCCTGGGATAAATATTATGCATAGCAATTTGTGCTACCACTCAACTTGACAATTATAATGTCACTCTTTAACGATACTATTGTTCCAGGAATGAAATTTGTATTATGATGTTAACCCGATGGTTAAACAAGATTATTTAATATTAAATGGAACATGGAGTGACCACCCAAGATAACAGTACAACCACGAGTGCTATCATGGCTTTGGCTTTGGTAATTAGCTTAATGCGCTTAGTACCTAGCAACCTTACCTAAAATATGGGTAAGAGGGGGAGCGGCAGTGGTGGCAGCTCACGTTAAATGGAGACGTATTCTTGGCTAAGGTACCTCACCCAGAGGGCCTCCACACCGACTTGGAAACCTTAGCAGGTTGCTTTGTATTGAGTGTATTTTGTGAAAACCTCATAGTGGATCCCTAGCCATTCACCTCGGCAGTGTTTAAGGGTCTGTACAACCCAGGCTAGATGGGATACATGGCTTGTGGGTAAAGTTGTACCACCTCTGCAGAGTGTAAAACTGATATGTCAGCTGTGCTCACGGTTAAGAGCAACTTGGACCCTCACATGATAATTGAACATAAAGATGGAAAATAAATCGGGATCCGATGATTCACAAATGGTTTGCTTAAGTGATTTCACTTAAGTGTTTTTTATATAATCTTATGTTTTTGAGTAATTAGGATATTTGGGACACACTTATTAGTAAGACATGTGTTGCTAATAAAATATTGACCAACTAAAATGTTTACCGCTTAATCTTAGCCTTATCTTGTTAAACTTGCATAATTTCCCCCACTTGCTGAGCCCCGACCATAAGTGAGCTCACCCTTGCTAATATTTTGATCAGAGGATGATGAAGAAGACCTTGATGGAGATTTTGATGAGTACTGAGTCTAACGATGCGTCGGTCATCTTCCTGTGGGAGATTACCCATGTTATTTCTGCTATACTTTAATGATACTGTTAAGATACTTATGACTAGATGTTGTAATAAAGTTATTCTACTCTCTTTACACCTTTATTGCATTGTCTTTTGATATATTACACTTGTGACGTCAACATATGTGTGGAAAATGGATCCTGGCACACATATGCTATGCATTCGGTTTTGCCCCCAGAACCGGGTGTGACACTATCTATATCCTTTCTTCTTGCACCTGTCCAGTTGGCAACCTCCAACTCCTCCAAATCAGTTAAGATTAGAATCGACGCCGTGCATGGTAACAATGCTCCTGCTAAGTGGGTTAGTTTCTAACCCAAATGACAGTGATACGATCAGCATCAACCAACAAGATCAAAGTGGCGCAGCGAAAGCGTAGTGGGCCCTAACCCACATGTCCTAGGGTCCTCAAGAAGTCAACTCAGCATTCATATCGTCTCATGACTCCAATAATGAGGAGCAGTTGGTCGTGAACATATGAAGGTCAAAGCGACCAGTCCGCAAGTTAAGATTGCAGTGTCAAAGTTATCTTGAAAAAGCCGTGTGCAACCTATCAACAACCTTGTTCTCTTGCTAGCCTCTTCTTGAATCTCAGGGTCGTGATTCTGTTAACGGGGTTAGGTTTGTAGCACCCTGAATTTTGGGGTATAGAAATTTCTTTGCTCTGTATACTCAAATTCAGGTGTTACTCTTTCATTTCTTCGCTTTTCTTTTCCCTTTATCAAAATGCCACACCCAGATTTAAGGGGAAAACCCGGGCGCGAATCAAATGTGTGGTGGGATCAAGTCTCACACATATGATGACTCATGGTACAAAAACAAATGTCACAAAATTAATGTATAATGGAGTTCTGTACAAAATAGTTAAATAATTACATCTTTACCCACAAGTTGTGTTACCCATTTGCTACGGGGTTGTACGGACCCCATACACCTCTATCAGGGAAGCGAGGCAGGGTAGCACTACGAGGCCTTTCCAAAATTCCACTAGTTCGAGAAAACCCACTACGGTTTTAGGAAGAAGGAAGTATAGGAATCCCTCGTCCGAAATGCCATCGCAGCAGTTCAACCCGAGAACCTCTCTATACTCTCCAGCGACGCCTCCCCGCTTGCCCCTTTCAGGTAAGGTAATCTCTCCCTAGCTTTCCTAATTACTTGACCAAGGGCGTCCCATTCCACTCGTGTGGTAGCACTGTTTTCCTAGGTGGTCACTCCATGTTCCAATTAACACAATGATCTTGTCATGAACAATAATTAATACAACAACAAAATTGGAACATGATCATAATATAACATTAATTTCCCAAAACCAGGTAGAGCAATAGCAAATCTACCCTATAGTACATTTGTTTGCAAGGTGTGGGGTAAACAAAACTAGGGAAGCCTATTGGGTCCCATCAAATTAACTTGATAATGTCACAATGGTTAACATGAACATTATTAAGTAGAGAAGAAGTACAAATAGACAAGAAGGACATAACTTATATTGGACTCAAGGTTCCTAGGTACTTCTCCAAATTGGTCTTCAGGTGACTCGTAACCTTGCTGCTACTCGTAGCAATACATACAAATAGACAAGGAGTACATAAAAATAATAGTACACCAAACATGAGAACAAACAACGTAAGAATATTCTATGCGTCGCTACGAAATCGTAGGTTCGAGAACCACTAAATTCGGAGTTACTGTTATAAAGTTATGATTTTCCGAAGGTTTATGTTTTTAATATAAAACAAATTAAGTACATGACTTTGACCATTGATTTCATAGTATTATAAGGTAAACAATATTAATATAAGATTAATGCAACTAGAATGGATCAAAAAGGAGTAAAAATGGAGAATTTATGAATTTAGAAAGATTTTAGGATTCAATTTCCATTTAAAAATTCATTTTCTGGTTTGGTTTATTAAGCCTAAGTTTTATTTGGACATCAGACATAAATACCAAAGAGCTCAGGGTCTAACTCGTGAAAAATAGGACTGATCTGTAATGATCTTTATATTGTTGTGGACGGCGGGTTGATTCCATAACCTTCCAGGGACTCTTTTGCAAAGTTGGCACTGCCAAAAGGTTACCATGCGGCCTGGCCGTTGGATCCAAAACTCCCGGTCCAGATTATATTAGGTGCCACTTTGAACCGGTATGTGATCTCGGGCCACGAATCTGGATCCTAGGGTCAGGATTTTATTAAAGCATGATCTCATCTCCACCGCACATCCTGAAATAGACGACCACAATATTAACACCGACAAGAATGTCTCCGATCTAATCCAACTCGTTCGTTGTGCGATCGATGGTCCCCGCGTCATCTTCTTCTCTGCCCCTCCGCCAATACAGCGAATGGCGGTGTCACCCCGTGCCGCGGCGGCGAAACCCACCGGAGACATTAGAACTCGCAACTCGGGACCCTAATTCTTCAACCGAACGGAGCTACACGATTCTGGGAGCTTGGCGAACATGATTAAAGACATACCGAGGGGGTGGATGCGACTTCTATAGTTGTGCCCATGAGCAATGCAGCTTCCGCGGCTTGGTTGAATTCCGATGAGAAATTCCATGGCCCCCAGCGGTAGCCCACACACAACGAGTTCACTAATTCCCCTGGTGAGCCTTGGCGACTCCCACGACGATCCTCCGGTGACCAGGCGCGATGCAGACGGGACTCCCAGGTGCGACAGCAGTGTACCCTCCCCTAATGCTCTGGTGGCCTATATCCCCAATGGCGGCGCTCGACTCCCCAAGTTTCCTTGGTTTGGGTGGCCGAGAGGGATCCATGTGGCTCGTATTATATAGCCCCGACCACGGAGAAGCCGGCCAAACGAGCGCGATCACCGGAGAAGCCCGACGCAGAGAACTCGTCATGTTTGTTACGGTGTAGGGGATAAACCTGTTACCTGGGCCCATGCTGTCAGCGCCCTGGAGCATCCCCCGCGCACCATTGGAGGGGCTGGGTAGTGGGCCCCATTTGGTAGGCACAAAACGAGGGATGAAGAGCGCCTGAGAAAATGGGCCGCACGAGTAGACTTTTGGCCCACCCGGCCAGGGTAGAGGGGCAGGGCTGGGCCGAGCGACATGGAAAATGGTGCAGGCACAGGTATGGATTCTGCTATTGTTTTTTATTTTTCCTGTTTTCTTTCTTTTTGTTTGGTTTTCAGTTTTCAAATTCACATTAAAATCAAAACTCCGAATTTATGTTCAAATGCTACAATATGAATGCAAAGTACATATTTTCATATAATTATGTTAATTATTTTATTCCGTTGTATTAGGCAAATGTCCAAAATGTGCCATGCACACATAAATTACATTTTAGGAAATGTATTACTTTTGAGTATGTGATCAAATTTTAAGTTAAAAAATGAATATCCTTTACCTTAATCTTTATGAGGAAACATTTTGCTTAATATGCTTTTAAAGAGTGCAATGTTTTAAAAAAAGAAAATAATGAATAATACGGAATTCTTTCTTCTAGTTATTGTTCTTCAATTTAAACTTGTCTCACTAATTTGAATACAAATGCAAGAATACAAGAATCTCAACATGAGATGCATTTTTCTGTATTTATTTATTTGTTATTAGACTGATTTAATTCCATGAATTGAATATGTAAAAAGAAAAGGAAACCAAATAATTCTCCCAAAGGTTCCATAATCCCCAAAACACTAACATATAAATTTATTTATTTATTTTATTATTTTTGTCTTATACAAATTTTGGGGCTTTACATAAAACAATAGAGAGTAATTTTGTTCAATGTTGGCGTGAGCCCTATAAATGCCTTGGCTATTGCATTCATGCAGTTGCATAGTGTTTCTAAGTGCAAGAAGTGTTTGAAACATGTTAATATACCTTGTAGAAGTTTCTGCTAAATTTTCATATTTTCCTGAATATTTTTTCTATTTTCCAAAATTTAAAATCTATTTATTTGAGGTGCTTGAAAACATTTTCAAAAGTTTTAAATATGTTTTTTGAGTTCAATGGGTGCCAAACCATGTTTAGGAATGTTCCTAGAATTTTTGGAGCCTTTGAGATATTTTTCGGACATTAAAAACGATATCAGCCTTTTCTAGAATTATTTTAATTTTAAAAATTGGGTTATTACGAAAAATAAAATATCTTCAACCCTAACAATATATATATATATGGCTGGAACCCTCTCGTCGAGCCCTTTCCAAATTTCGAAACCCTTTCCTAGTTTTGATCCGTAACTCCCGGAATTGCTCGACGAATTTCGGGACGGTTCCAACTCCGGCGACAACTCTGGCGAGTAATTACTTTCGATCTGTGCGTCGTTGGCAGAATTTGAGGGTACCGCTGCATTCGTCTCATCGAGAGCTTCGTCCTGGTGCCTTCGATTCATCGATCTGGCCGACGGTTCGTCCCCAATCAATGTTTTTCTTCTCGGCTCTAGCGAACACCATCTTCTCCGATGAGCCCTCCACCATTGTTGCCCATGGAACTCCATTTTCCCCCCTCACGCATCCTCTCTCCCCTGCCCTCTCTCTCCTCCCTAGCAGTAGCGCCCCTCCCCCGTGCCCCCTTCCCCTCCTCGCACGGCTTCCCCGCGGCGGCGGTGGCGGCCAGCCCAACACCCCCACTCAGCCCCACCGCGGCGCTCGCCCGGCGCGGCCCCCTCTCTCCCCCGCCCCTCTCCACTCTCGTCCCCTTGCCATGGTGAGAGGAAGGAAAAGGAGGGAGGAAGAAGATGGTGATTTTGCAAAAATGTCCCTAACGAATTTTAAAACTGCGTGCAAAGATGCGTTTAATTTAAAATCGTGATAACTTTTTTAAATCCGATTCACTCAGTTCAAGTCGCGTTAGATTCGTATTAAAATTGTCTACATGTTAGAACCATTATTCTCTAATGTTACATATTTTATTTAATTTATTTAAATGTTTGTTTGAACGATGGTTATTACAGTTGTTTACTAATTTAAATCTAAATTAGGGTTTCGATTTGCGCATTTATAAGTAAACACCAACATGGTTAACCTTAACTTAAATTTTCTTTATTAGTAATTGTTTAGTTTAAACGTGCTATCTATTTAATAGTCCTCGCGTGTCGCATTGGCCCGCGTGTTGTGTGCATGCTGTGCGCGTGCTATGCGCGTGCTGTTTCACGCGTTACGTATTTCGTCTCACGCCATGAATTTGTCTCGCTTAAAGTTGTTAATGTTATTTAAATTACTTATTTAACTAAGAGTTGTTAGTGTAACGATAATTAATTAATACTAGGCAATAGATCTAGGTTACATTTAATAAATGTCGATTAATGCAAGTATGTCGAATTAAATGTTTTATTTCATATTTGTAAAACGTAAACATAATAACTTCTCAATTGTAGCTTTGATCTAGGTATTTCTTTTTCTCGTGTGACCATAGAAGCAAGCGCTATTTTGTATTGCACATGTTTATAATGTTTTCCTTGGTATGGTGTATTGTTCCTTTCGGTTTCAAGAATGTTGAATGTGTGTTCGCACTCGATTAGATAACATTCTGTCCCCTGAGTCCGAGGAAGTTGCAGAAGAAGCCCCGGAGCAGCAGCAGTTTGGTGAAGGCAAGTGTCCACTGACCTATTATGTCCTATTTATTTTATAATTCATTGTCCCGTATACTATGATTAACCTAAGGATTGACTATCTTTCTATTTATCCTATCCTTGATTACCTTTTTGGGTTGGATTATTATAATCAGCTACATGTTAGTGCTTTACCCTAATCAACGAACATGATGAGAATTACTTTATGACACTATGATTCATTATGATTTTGATTATGAACATGTGGCATTTAGGGGGCTCGGACTGTTTCCCGAGTACCTCTCCGTAAGGACCTGTTCATTGAGAGACCACCTAGGAAAACAGTGCAACCATGAGGGTGGTATGTGACGGCCTTAGCTGATTAATTGGAGGAACCTGGGGGTGTGGTTTGCTTCGTCGTTCTGCCATCAATTGGGGCCGGGGGCATAGTGCTTGCTCTGTTAAGGGTGGGTACCAAGGTTCATTCAATTTGGTTTTGTTAGTCACCCACCTTATGGAGGAGTACTGTGTTTGTACGACTGGTGAAACCTAATGGACGGCTATAAACTAGGGGAATCTTTGTAACGGTGAAACCCTGCTAGTTCACCTTGGAAGTGACCAATGGGGAGTAGCGTTCCTCAAGCGAAAAGGGAATCACGGCTCGTGGGTAAAGTGTGTGATCTCTACAAAGGAATGAAACCGATATATCAGTCGTGCTCACGGTTAAGAGCATCCTTGGGATCCTCTTTGATTAGAGATACAGATGGTTCAAGATACTATGTTCTATCTATGGATTTCGTTACATATGATGATGATGATTCTATTAATGATGTTTCTAACTATGGACTTGGGTATTTCCTCTATGAGGAGGTACTCTTTGGGATAATAACTTGGGGTTACTGATAAAACTTAGCTCATATTAATGAATAAAACTTGACAAAGTAAAAGCAACCTGCTTTCAGGCTAACCCCACACAAAGCTAGTACACCTCAGCCAAATGGGACATTTGCTAAGTACGTTGATGTGTACTCACCCTTGCTTTCACAAAATGCCAGGTTGCCTTTGGTGCAATCTATGCTCAGGTAAAGGAGAAGAAGAAGGTGTCAAGGTGGATCTCCAGGAGTTCCAGGACTTTGACGAGTTTGAGGATTAGGCTAGCGATCTCCCCAGTTAGCTGCCTATGGTGGGTTTGTTTACGTTCGCTACATTTATATTCTGTGTACTTTGATATATATATTATGTAAATGGCTCTAGTCTATAATATCATTACTTACTCTTTACTAATATTTGAAGAATTGTGCTATGATGAGTCATTTATGTAATCACTGTGTACGTGAATTTCTGATCCTGGCACGTACATGGTTCACATTCGGTTTACCTTCCAAAACCGGGTGTGACATGTTTGATGAGACTAATGGCTCTCAAGTGGAGCAAGTTGATCTTGATGAGTTATATAATGAAGAGACTCTATGCATGGCGCTAAGGAACATGTCCATTGGAGATGTGTGTCCACAAGAACCCGAAGAGCCTCCACAAGCACAAGATCAACCATCATCTTCCACACAAGCATCTCCACCAACTCAAGATGAGGAACCGACTCAAGAATAAGAAGACCAAGTTCAAGACAATGAGCCACCTCAAGAAGAAGGCTTCGATCAAGGGGGAGATGAAGTTGATCAAGAAAAGGAGGATGGATAAGTTATTCAAGATCAAAGACCACCTCACCCAAGAGTCCACCAAGCAATTCAATGAGATCACCCCGTCAACTCCATCCTTGGTGACATTCAAAAGGGGGTAACCACTCATTCTCGAGTTGCTCATTTTTGTGAACATTACTCTTTTATGTCTTCTATTGAGCCATACAGGATAGAGGATGCACTTAGAGATCCAGATTGGGTGGTAGCAATGCAAGAGGAACTTAACAACTTCACGAGGAATGAGGTCTGGCATTTAGTTCCACGTCCTAACCAAAATATTGTAGGTACCAAGTGGGTATTCCCCAACAAACATGATGATCATGGTGTGGTGACAAGGAACAAAGCCCGACTTGTTGCCAAGGGGCACTCACAAGTCGAAGGTTTCGATTTCGATGAAACTTGTGCACTCGTAGCTAGGCTTGAGTCAATTCAAATTTTACTTGCCTATGCTACTTACCATGGCTTTAAGTTGTATCAAATGGATGTGAAAATTGCCTTCCTCAATGGCCCTATCAAGGAAGAAGTGTATGTTGAGCAACCTCCTGGCTTTGAAGATAGTGAGTATCATTCACATGTCTATAAGCTATCAAAGGCTCTTCATGGGCTTAAACAACCTGAAGAGCATGGTATGAATGCCCGAGAGACTTTCTTATTGCTAATGGTTTCAAAGCCAGAAAAGCTGACCCTACTCTCTTCACTAAAAACAATTGTCAAAGACTTGTTTATATGCCAAATTTATGTTGATGATATTATCTTTGGATGTACTAACAATTCATCTTGTGAAGAGTTTAGTAGAATTATGATACAAAAATTTGAGATGTCCATGATGGGGGGAGTTGAAGTATTTCCTTGGATTCCAAATCAAGCAACTCCAAGAGGGCACCTTCATCAGCCAAACAAAGTACACTCAAGACATTCTCAAAAAGTTTGGAATGAAGAATGCCAAGCCCATCAAGACCCCTATGGAAACAAATGGGCATATCGACCTCCACACAAGAGGTAAATCTATAGATCAAAAAATATACCAGACGATGATAGGAGATTTACTCTTTTTATGTGCTTCACGACCGGATATTATGCTTTCAACATGCATGTGTGCATGATTCCAAGCTGACCCTAAGGAAATCCACCTAAGTGCCGTGAAAAGAACCATGAGATATTTAGTTTATACTCCTAGGTTTGGGCTTTGGTACCCCCAAGGGATGTACCTTTGATCTAATCAGGTATTCTAACATCGATTATGCCGGATGTAAGATTGATAGAAATATTACATCAGGGACTTGTCAGTTTCTAGGGAGATCTCTAGTGTCTTGGGCTTCAAAGAAACAAAACTCAGTAGCTCTATCCACTGCTGGAGCCGAGTATATTGCTGCAGGACATTGTTGTGCACAATTACTCTAGATGAGGCAAACTCTTCGGGACTATGGCTAACAATTGAGCAAAGTCCCTCTCCTATATGACAATGAGAGTGCAATTCGCATGACAAATAATCTTGTTGAACACAGCCGCACAAAGCACATTTGGTATCACTTCCTGAGAGATCACCAACAAAGGGCGAATATCGCAATTGAACATGCTAGCACCCATAACCAGTTAGTCGATATCTTCACTAAGCCCCTGGATAAAAAGACTTTAGTAAGCTTAGGAATGAACTAAATGTCTTAGATTCTCAGAACTTTGATTGAAATATTGCACATTTTGTACCTTTGATCATGGCATGTCTCTTTCAAATTGGTACAAATGCATATTTCTTATTCTTGTTGTGCCAAAGCTAAGACTAATATGCTTCCAAGTGTATTTCTATACTTAGTATTAGATTTAAAGGAAAATGGAATTGTAGTCAAAGGCAAGGCTTCCACTGCATTTTCGCCGATATCATATACCCTTTGCCCTACTCATGTACTTACATTCATATCTTTCTTGTTAAATGCCTCTAGATTTCTTCGTTTTTGGCGTTTAATGTCAAAGGGGAGAAATTAATAGGCTAAAGCAAAATGACAACACCACCACCCCGTTTTCTGAAAACTTTTTTATTTTCCAAATTTGTACTATTATATTTGCAAAAACCCTCTTGACAACTAAGGGGAGAACTTTTTTGGGGGGCTTTTATTTAGCCAAATGAAAAGCATTTGAAAAAGGGGGAGAATCTTTCAAACTTTAAAATGCTTTTGAATAATTATATTCTTATACCTTAGGCTAATTGCAAAAGAATTTGAAAACACTTTTCCAAAAGATTTGCCAAAACAAGCTAAGTGGTGCAAATGTGGTCCAAAATTTTAACTATATCAAAACATTCATATGTACTTAAAACTTTATACTTGCTTCGGTTGATGATTGATAACCATCACAACCTAATGGAAATGGCCTTTACTGTTTTCTCTAAATTCATTTTGATGATTGATAACCATCACAACCTAATGGACTAACTAGTTTGCCTAGTTGATTAATTCTCAGGTGCATAAGACCAACCATCTCGATTATAAGTCGACTATTCGGAATACCATACAGGAGAAGCTTTTTGCAGAATTCACATGTGCACGGACCATCCGGGCCCTTCCGGTGGACCATCCGCGACACCTCGGTGAGCCTCGGACAAGAACTATGCAAAACTTACATTTCTACTATGGACTGTCCGAAGGAGAGAAGAACACCATCTAGGACCAAGCTCGAACCGTCTGGTCTCAAGCACGGACTATCCGCCCGTTGGAAACCAGAGAAACTAGAAGGTGACGGGTTCGGTAAATTTCATTATTAGCGTCCTCGCGGACCGTCTGGGGTGCACGACCGGACCATCCACAGCTGCTTTATCTGACATCTGACGATGCATTTAATGCACTTATAGCCATTGATATAACCGTTGCTGTTGACCGTTGCAAATCCAACCGTTGATGTACAAGGGCGGACCGTCTGGAGGAAGGGTGCAGACTATCCACGTGTGGCAAAATTTGGCAACGGCTAGGAAGTGGTTGGTGGCTATAAATACAACCCCAACCACCTCCATTCACTTCATCCAAGCATCCCATTCATTCTTATTCAATACAAGAGCAAGCACTTCATCCCAAGACACATTCAAAGCTTCCAAGCTCCTCCAAGTGCCATAATTTTGACTAGTGGTCATTAGTGATCAGTGTTTTGGAAAATCTAGAGAGAGTGTGATCTTGTGATTTTCTTGTGGATCTTGTTGCTTGGCTTTCCTAATCATGCTCTCTTCATCTCCTTCTAAACTCTCAAGTGACTTGTAAAGCTAGCAAGAGACACCTAATTGTGTGGTGATTCTTGCGGGATCTAAGTGACCCTCGATATTAAGAAGAAGCACTCAACCGGTCTAAGTGATCGTTTGAGAAAGGGAAAGGGTTGAAAGAGACCTAGCCTATGTGGCCTCCTCAATGGGGAGTAGGTTCTTTGGAACTGAACCACGGGAAACAAACCGCTCGTATCTTTGTGCTATTCTTGTATTGCGATTTGATTCTTCCTCTCCTCTCTCTCTCTAAAGTTCTCTTGCTTGCAATCTCTTTGAGTTAGCCCCCAAAGTTATCCGCATTAATTGAGAAACTCATAGCAAGAAGAACTCTCTTTCGCACTCCGATTCCATTATTATATATTCTAACTCTAACCCAGACAAAGTTTGTGTTCAAATTTTATAATTTTAGGTTTCGTCTATCCACCCCCTCTAGGAGACTTTCACAAAGGCACCAGGGAGCCATGCAATGTCTGAAGGGTGGGCCCCGCGACCGATGTTGTAGTATCTGCTGTTCTAGAGCAGAACTACCTCTGGCACCGAGCTAATGAATGTTCATTCTGCAGGTCCCATGCTGCCTCAAACAGAAGGCTGGGGGCACGAGGATAAGTGCCAGTAATGGGCAAGATGGTTAACCACCCAACTATGCCACCTACACACGATACAGTGAAACAGGTCATTCCACGTTCCATCAAGCCGCCCACGTCGAGCGGCATCATGATGGCCGCCATTTTTCTATCGCACCGCTGCAGTAACCACCTCATGCCGACCAAGTAAAAATCCAAAACTCACCTCAACTCCACACACAAAGCGAGGGGTGGACCGAGGAAGCCCCTAGTGAGCTGCAAGCTAGGTGACCAACACATAGGTCATTTTCTCGTATCCACGTCCAAGGATGTACTTCACATTCTCCTGTAGTAACCCAGCTAACGGGGTGGCCCCAAGGCCCCTCTTTGGTTGGCCATACTTACCAAAAGGCAAATACAGTACCGAATAAGGAAGGTTTTAATGAGATGCCCCAAACAGATCGAGCCCCCCCAGTGGGACCACTCGCCAAAGGCCAAACCCTGCCAGAGGGTGGTCATATCTCACATGGATAACTCATCTATAGCTCGATGACTCTTATCCCCATGCTGACTAGGTCGGTGGAAGGTGGACCTCCCCTCGATAGGACCCCAAAGGGCCTACCAAGGGGGGACACGTGCATATCAATGATCAAGCACTTGGAGGGTAGCTAGCCCACAAGATCACCACCCTAGGTCGCGCCTGGCTCTGGCACTCCATGGACTCATGCCAGGTGCGTGATGACCATCGCATGAAGGGTCTGTCCCTAAACCATGCCCACACTGAATAAGTCCCCAACCAATCCAAATGGATTACTCGAGGGCTATATCTAGTAGATGCGCTTTTGTGCACCCGTGGAATTCGATCTTCAATTCAAAAGGTAGTAGCCATGGACTCACGCCCGGTGTGTGATGACCATCACGGGAAGGGTTCATCCCTAAACTGTGCACACACTGAATAAGCCCCCAAGCAATCCACATGGATTACTCGGGGGCTACATCTAGCTGATGCGCTTGCGTGCACTGGGAAAACATAAGATTTCAAGTGAAAGCCTCTACACAACTCCAAGGAGCCGCACAGAGGCTCAAGGACAACTGTTGGGTACCCGGGAACGGGGTACCTAATAGTAAGCCCACAACCATCTTCTGACCGATTAGCCGACCAACTCCCTGCCAAGGAACCCTGTGAGGCAGAGTGACAAACCAACTCCCCACCGAGCAAACTCATCGAGGCAGAGCGGCAAACTGACTCCTATCAAAGCAACCCTACGAGGTAGAGCGGTTGACCAACTCCCCGCTGAGCAAACTCAGCGAGGTGGAGCAGCCGACAAACTCCCCGTCGAGCAACCCTACGAGGCGGAGCGGTCGACCAACTCCCCGTCGAGCAACCCTATGAGGCTGGGCAGACAACCAACTCCAAACCAGCCAACCCTACGAGGCAGAGGACCTGACCCGATGCTGTTGACCCGCGACAACTACGATAAGATGCGTCATCACCAACCCACTTCCGGACGTACATGCCGCATACTGAAGGAGCGTCAGGAGGTTGCTATCAAACACGACCGGACACCTCCACATACAGCCACATATGTGCCCTTGCTACCCCATGGAGTCAGCCAACCTCATTCGCAAGGGGACCTTAGCCCCAGAGTCCGAACAGTGGCCCACATATCAGGGAAGATAAGACGATGTGCCATGCCAAGCGTATGCCAACGTATGTAGGCTGGTGACGTAGGACTTGTGATGACAGACAGAGCTGCACCACACACAAATGAGTCATGGGGCTGACCCATGAGAACCACCATGCACTTCTACGAAGACATCAGCGAAGGACTTGCTACAGGGACCTGTATGGCATGCTGGCAGGACAATATGCCATACCGAGAGTACGGCTATGCATGGCTCTACAGACGACGCCAGGAGTTATTGCGAGAGCGCCCCCTTTCAAATAGAAAACAAGTACCTATTTTAAGGTCTACCCTTGAACTATAAAAATGCAGGCCCTCCTCCTTCTCAAACACGCGCACAAGTTGTAACACTGTTCCCAGGCAATACTACGATCATCACTACACTAGACTAGGGCGCAAGCCTGAACCAATATAACCCACAGTCTCAGACCCCCTCTCTTTGGATCTCGGTGATTCACTATTCGGAGGGAGTCCATGCTAGCTCCCCCACTGCACACAAATTCTATTGTCCCAAGTTTTCGAAACTACGACAAGTGCCATGCATTGTTGAAGTTTTTGGGTCAGAGAGAAATAGATCTACTATGTCTTCGAAGACATATTTTCTTCTTCTTCTTCCTGTAACTTCGTGTAGCTGAAGGTATACATGTAATCTTTTGTTAAGTAACAAAGAAGGAGGATAATTACCTTATAAGGTTACATTTTATGTCTATGTAACACATAATTTATCCTGAGTATCCTTTACATTCCTTTACTCATTTTTCTACATCTTCATCCTTTAATTAACCTTTCCCCTGAGGAGAAGAAATTAAAGGATGAAGATGAAGCTTGGTCAAATCATGTTGCCTTGTTTTTGATATATCGATGGAATCAAAAGCGAGTGACAACATTGGTGCCCACCTCTGGTGAACACACGACTACCACAAGGAGCTTCATCATGCCTCCGAACAAAACAACATCAACTGGTGTTGTCCTCATTCCCTTGGATCCCAACCAAGGAGAAGACATGCTTCTTCATGAAGTACGTAACCAGAAGAGGAAGGTTGTTGACCCTCCACCACAAGATGACAAACTTGATCAGGAGATCTGCAACCTTGAAGCCATTCATCAACAAGTTGAAAAGTGCAAAGAGAAAATGCTTCAGCTTTCTGAACTTTAGAAGCAAATCAATGAAGCATCCGAACAAATGTGTAATATTACGCAACACAATGATCAACCAGACCATCAATACCACCACAGGGACCTTCGGCATGAGGGTCACAATTATGATGACCTTTGGCATGAAGCTTACAACTATGACGATTTCCTGTATGATGATGCTTCTCCCTTGCTGTAGAGCTACAGGCCATGCCTGGCCACTATCGTACAAGCCGGCCCAAAAGAATTTCTAATGAGCTATGAAGCTACAATATCTTCATATGGTGGCAACACAACAATAATGGCCAAATCGTTTGTCATGGCGGTCAGGAGTGTTGCCCAAACATGGTATTCCTCTCTTCGGCCAGACAAAGTAACCTCATGTCAGAAGCCAAAGGATATTATAATCACAAGCTTCCAAGGTTTTCATACGAAGCCAATTACTACTCAAGCCCTGTTCCAGTGCACCCAAGACCATGATGAATATCTACATGCTTTTGTACAAAGGTTCCTTTGGCTTTGGGCTCAGGAACCAACAGTTCCAAATGAGATTGTCACCGAAACAATGATCAAGGGGCTTCGTCTAGGACAAGCTGCCCAGTACTTTGCCAGAAAATCTCCCCAATCCTTGGAGAAGCTTCTCCAAAAGATGGATGGATACATTAGAGTCGACAATGGCTTCCTGCAAATAAGGAAAGAAGCCCAAAGATATGCGGAGATGACTTGGGTCTTTGGAGGAAGGTTCCATCGCAAAGCATATCAAAAACATTTATAATACGAGCCAGCATGAAGACAAAACTAGCCAGTCCCAAGGGCAGTAGAATCAACCTCAGGACATAGGGACCCAGCAACAACCTTTTTAGAACAACTTCTGCCCACCAGCTCCAAGAGGAGGAAGAGGAGGCTAAAGCTTTGGGGGGAGATACAACTCTCAACCAAGAAAATTGTTCTGCCTCTTCTGTGGAGAGAACAAGGGCCACACCACAAAGAGTTGCCAAGTAACTATACAAAAGCATAAGGGAATTGCTAAAGCATAGTAAAATCAGTCAAAGGAGGTTTTCCACACATCTTCATAGTATTTCCCCTATATCCCACAACATGTCCACAATAAACAATCAAGGGCACAACCTTCGTGCTTCATTGCTTTGACAAGTCCATCGTCAAATCATTGGGTGATGCCTCAGCGCTGCATACCAGGACCCTTACATATGAACAACAACTTGAAGGCCAATCACAATGCTCTACACAGAACATGCCACAACACAATAGAAGGGAGCAATCTGAAGCTAGAATAGTAAATAGCATGGTCCCTGAGTCGAAGCATATCTACTAAGCGCCTGAGGGGATGTGTCAAGAACCCGAAGCTAGAACAGAAAGTTCAAACTCTATTGTAATTTTGGTTTTGATTTTCCTTTAGTTCATTTTTGTCACAATAAACACTAAATGAATATTTATATAAAACCTTCTCCCAAGCTCGACAACTTTGACTGAGGGTTGTCTAATATCATCAATAGAGAGTTTAAACTCTAGTTGGATGATGGTCTTAACATGCTCACACCCAGCTTTTTCAAATAATGAAATGTCCCTCGAGCTCCTACACACGTGTAGAAATCGTCGCGACCAGTTAGGACTTTGTTGAAGGCTTGTACTTTTCCTTCGATCCACTTCATCGCCCTAGAGGCGTCACCACGCACAAATTCTTTTTCACTAGAGAACGCCCCAATGGGACAAACATATTCTTTAGCTTCTCACAACATTGGGCGGCGGTAGAGAAAATTCTTCCTTAGATTGACAAAGACTTCAATAATTTGTTGTACCATGTCTTTTTCATTTTTAGTGATTTCTCATTTTACTTTTTCCAATTCAACAATGGCATTAGCTTCTTCAATTTCTTATTTTAGCCTAGCCATTTTGGCTTTTTGTGCATCGGCTTGCTCTTTTATTTATGCCTAGAGCTCGGCAGTGCGCTTCACTATCTAGGCATTATCATTATCTAGCTTCGAGATTTTGCCATCCTTCTCTTTAGATATTCTCTAAAACTCAAAGTGGTCCCTAATCAAGTCATTCAGAGTAGTCAACATTATCTCCTTCTCTTCATCCTTTGCCAAAGCTCGATAACTTCGGACCATAAGTTCCCAAAAGCTATCAGGGTGCTATCATCTTCAGCATATTTCTTGGACTTCAAAGCTTTACTTAGAATGTCCCTATTTGTTATGAAGGTTAATCTAAAAACTGATCATAGAAACTTTGATTATTCAAAAAGATGAAGGGCCAAACTCTAACCTTTAGGTTATTGTAAGCTAGGCAGTCTGCAAGTTGGTCCTTCGATATAGCAGACAACCCACACCTAGTTTAGGATAGCTCATTTTATCCATCATTTTGCGGCATACTTTATGTTCTCTATTGTCTGGGAGACAATAGAGATAGTCATCCTCATCATTGCCACCATAAACAAGTGAGCCCGATGGGTATTTAAGATCTTCAGCAAAATCTTGCACTTCAGCAATTTGCTCTACAGTCAATCTTCCTCCATAGGTGTGTCGGCTGATATATTCGCGTGGCTTAGATGGTCCGTCTTTAATGACCACGACAGTCTCTACTTTAGAGACTTCTATTTGATCCTTTTCTTTCTCCTTGAGCGCGTCAGTATGGTGTAGATCATCAAGGCAGAGGTTTCTTCTAATGTAAGATCAGTCTTTGGATTATCATCCAGCTTCATTGTCAGATCAACTTTTGCAATCTTGGTTTTAGGAGCGCTCGGAGGAAGTCCACTAACCTTCACCTTAGCAGGTCCTGCAGCCTTTGTGGGTTTCAATAGACCTTAAAAACATTAGCCATCCTTTTTCCCTTTTGGGGAGTGGCCTCAAAGTGCGTTTTCTGCTTTGAATCTACCTCTGGTTTGGATCCCGGTTGTAAGATGGCTAGGGTAACTTCATCTTGAATGGGCATTTCAACCACTTTTTCCTCAGCTTTCTTCTGTACTTCCTGCATCAAAAGCAAATTAGTACAAAAAACTTCAACAAAATTTATTTAGTCCCCGATAAGAGAACCAAACTATTATTACATTCAGGACAGGAGAGCCAACCTTTAGCTCAGCGACTGGCATAGTCTAGGTAACAACTTCCTCAACAGAAGTATTAACCATAGGAAACCTTGGGTCAATCACTCCTGCACTCTCTTCATAATAAGCTTTCAGCCAATTCACCGAAATATGTACCCTTTTCTGCTTTGAAGTAGCTGCATGCAATTTCAAAGCACTCTTTTATTCCCCTTACCTTGAATCGGGAAGGGATAGTCCGAATAAACAAAGTAGATAGTGTCAAAACCCCGTTAAAGTTTTGTCTTTTGCTAAACCCCGATTTAGTCTTCTTTTGCCTTGGGTCCCAAAGGCAAATGTTAAGGTTTCATCTTCCTTCTTTGTATAATTACCTAAAGTTTTGTTGCATTTTTATTCAATGGCCTCTAGCTAGTCGTCATCCGTCTCACCAAACTAGCTCCTGTATTGGTATGTATATTTCAGGTGCACTAGGCCACCTTTCCCCACCTCTGGCCTAGACGAGCTACCTTCTATTTCCTTCAACATTTCCACTGATTTTCAAGTGGCCACAATCTGAAGGCCAAATGCTCTTGGACTAGATCCCTTGTGTTGATATAGCTGCATATGGCGTTGAAGGCCACCAGACAAGCTTGAGCTTCGTCAGTCATCACAATTCTCAACCTCTTTACGCCGAAGTGTGGTTTCACGAGCCTCTAGATAATATCCCTGATGTTTTCCCTCTTCTCTAAGTCATTCTTCACGTAAAACCATTCCTTCGTCTAGGAGGCTGGCCATTGGCTCTGGTACGCCAAAGCAGGGTATCGGACATCCTTCCAGTACGCGAAGGTGTAACGACCGAAGTTGTTATGAAGCTGCTCTTTTCTATTTTCCTTCATCTGGTAATGGAGCTCATGAATGTTGCAGAAGCAGCCAGTATTTGGCTCCACGCCTTGGCTCCTTACTACCTAGATAAAGATCTCCATACTTACCAGAGCATTTGGGGTCAACTGATGAAGAAATATATCAAATTTCTTCAAGACCTCCACTAGCATTTTGTGAAGTGGAAATGGAAGTCAAGTTTTCATGAAGCTTCAGAAAACTACCATGAAGCTTGACAATAGAAATATCATGAAAGTAATTGTCCTTCATCACCTCGATATGCCCCTTCTTCATGGTCGATTCCCCCAAGTACAATGTGGCTCGACTTCGTGGGCCGATCTTCAACATCACTACCATCTTCCTCAAAATCAAAAACCTCGCTATCATCAGAGTCCTCAGATAGGACGACCATAATATCTTTGGTAACCTTCTCAACATTGGACATCTCCATCGCATCATGACACGCAGCAAGGGCAAGCTCCTCACTCCTTTTCTCTTTAGCCATTTGAGAACTCACAAAGCTCGAAGTTGTACAAACAAAGGTGTGTGGCAAGTGAATGCTATGAAGCAAGCTTTAGCATTTTAGAAAATATTGTAGGTTGGCAAAAGCAAGCAAATGTCGTGATTAATACACGTAACCCAACCCATTTTATACACAATACATCCAAGAAAAGCAGGAGTCAAAAAATTTAAAGACCTCGCTTTTCACTGCAAGTGGGTCACCCTTAACAGGTTCTTACAAAGACATATTTTCAATAATTCATTTTTCGCTCACAAGCTTAGTGAAGGTGTTTTTTGGACCTTCAGCATAGGTCCTTCATTTATTTTGTGGTATGAGCTCATTATGAAAAATGAATTGATATCGAGAGGGGCTACTATTGGGGGGCCTTCTTCTTCTGAAGGTCCTCAAAACACTTACTTAACAACTATTTTCTAGCATATTTAAAGTGTTACAGGTAGAATACCGAAGGTCATCATCGGCTGGAATGGCCATGGGTGCAAGTATGAAGGCATCAACTTCGGCTTAACAAGGTGTATGCATATCTAATAAAGCAAGACGAAGCCATGAGAAGTCCTCAAGGCTTATTCAACAAGTCAACAAGAGAAAAAGACAACACTACCCTTAGTTTATCCACTAGTTCAAATGCATAGGTTTGAGGGCATAGTTGTAATTTTGCCAAAGTTGTACCTCGTGACTATAAATAGATAAACAATGTCATGCATTGTTCAGGTTTTTGAGTCAGAGAGAAATAGATCGCTATGTCTTCGAAGATGTATTTCCTTCTTCCTGTAACTTCACGGAGCCATAGGTATACATGTTATATTTTGTGGAGTAATAAAGGAGGAGAATTACTTTACAAGGTTAAATTGTGTGTCTTACCTTTATAAAATGCATAATTTATCCTGAGTATCCTTTACATTTCCTTTACTCATTTTCTACATCTTGATCCTTTAATTAACCTCTCCCCTAAGGAGAAGAAATTAAAGAATGAAGATGAAGCTTGATCTAATCATGTTGCCTTGTTTTTGATACCCCAAAGGAATCAAAAGCGAGTGACCAACAATGGGTGATTGTATCTTCGTGTTCTAATTGATAACAGCTGCAGGCCAATCAATTGTTTCTTCTCGTTCTAATCGATGGTCATGTTTTCATCAAAAGGCCAAACTACACATATGGAGGTCGACATGGACTAAAATTGTAAGGTATGACATGGCTCACCTAGCACACCCTGCGGCTCCACAAGTGTGGTAATGTAACACCCAAATTTCTATTTTGGGATTTAGAAAAGTTCTCCTAAGGTTTTGAATTAAAATATCTTTTAATAAGAACTTTCTTACCTTTGAATTTAGTTTTCTAGAATAGATAAATAATAAGTTCAAAATTTTGATTAAGATTTGTACTTTTGAACTTGAAATCAAATTTTGACATAAAGAAAAAGAACAGAAAGCCCTTCAAACTATTTGCTAAAGTAGAGTATTTCTTCCATGGACTATCTAATTAGAAACACACTTAAAAAAGAGAAGACATTTAAAGTTGAGGTAAACATTACCTATTTATAAAATAAATAAATAATAAATATAGAAATTCAAAACGTAACTTTATAATCAAGATTTCTTTAAAATGAACGATGTATGTATTTAAATTATGGAATAAAAGGTTAAAGAAACAATTAATAAATGAAATATAAAATTAGGCATCTCATGTTGGGGTTCTTGTATTGTTTCATTTATATTTAAAGCAATAATTCAGATTTAAACTGGAAATTTAGAAATAGAAATGAAATAAGAAAATAGAAAGATAAGATAAAGAAAAACCCTTAATAGTGCTCAGGCCAAAACCCACGTTCTGGCCCAACCTCCACTTAAACTGGCCGGCCCATCCCGCCCTTTTCCCTCCCCCACTCAGCCCACCTTTCCCGCTCCCTTTTCTTTTTCTCTACATGACGCTATCATCTGGGCCCGCGTGGACAGCCAGAGTTCACGCGTGTGTGCTTGTGTGCCGGATTTTTAGTGCGGACAACATGTGGGACCGCTCGTTCGTGCGCTGAGTGACACATGGGCCTGGGTCGTCGGACTTCTTCCTTGTTGGGTCATGTTTGTAAACAACCCTAGGGCATTGCAAACGACCATGCGGAGAACGCGGGGTCTTCCCGACCAAACGCCATCGCGGACTCCACCCTTGGAGCTATAAATTTGAGCCTCCCCTGACCAACTCCAACATCCCTCTTCACAGGGGAGCATCGACGGAGACCGCACCGGTGACGAAAAGCAAGTGAGGATTTGAAAGGGAAATGGACCTAACCATTTCCTATAATCGATTTTGGTGGTTGACGTCCAACACAAACCACGTGGACTAACTAGTTTGTTAAGATGTCACTTATCACAGGTGCATAAGGTTCAACAAAATCAAGAAAGAAATTCAGTTAGGGACTCAATGAAAAATTGGAGCAAGACTTAGAGTGTGCTGGAATTTGGCGCACCGGACAGTGCCCGGTGTGCACCGGACACTGTCGGTGCACCAAGCCAGCCAGCAGATGAATAGGCCACTCTCGGGAGTTCTGCAGGCACGCTCCACTATAATTCACCGGACTGTCCGGTGTTCCAGCGGAGCAACGGCTCCCTGCGCGCCAACGGTCATCTGCAAAATGTAAGTACCGAACAGTGCCGCGACAGAAGTTAGGGCGTAGAAGTTAGAGGTCACCGGACTGTCCGGTGTGGCACCGGACTGTCCGGTGCAGCAAAAAGACAAATGCCTCCAACGGTCAACTTCTCTGAACCCTAACGGACACGCTGATGTGGCGCGCACCGCATAGTGAACAGTGATTGTGCGGTGGCGCACCGAACTGTCTGGTGCGCCCATCGCCAGCAGCCTTTGCCAACGACTATGAAGTGGTTGGGGGCTATAAATACCCCCAACCACCTCATTCATTGGCATCCAAGCATTCTGAGTTTCTCATTCATTACAAGAGCAAAGTCCAACACTCTAAGACACAATCAAAGCAATCAATCCACTCCAAGGTCCCAAAATTAACTCTAGTGCTTAAGGGCTTGTGAGAGGATCTCTTGTGTTCTTTTTGTTGCTCTTGTCGCTTGGATTGCCTTCTTCCTTACTCATTCCATTTCTCAAGTGGTTTGTAAAGCTAAGCAAGAGACACCAAGTGTGTGGTGGTCCTTGCAGGGTCTTAGTGACCCGTGTGATTAAGGGAAGGCTCACTCAGTCTAAGTGACCGTTTGAGAGAGAGGGAAAGGGTTGAAATAGACCCGGCCTTTGTGGCCTCCTCAACGGGGACTAGGTTCTTTGGAACTGAACCTCAGTAAAACAAATCACTGTGTCTACTCGCTTTGATTCTCGCTTGATTTGTTTGCCCTCTTTCCACTCTCTAACGTTTCCTTGCTAGTATTGATTTGAGTTCATCCGCATCCTTTGAGCAACTCTTAGCAAGAGAAACAATATTTTGGACTTGAACTTAATTCTAACGCTAACCCCCGGCCTTAGTGTGTGTTTAAGTTTGTAAATTTCAGGGTTCGCCTTTTCACCCCCTCTAGGCGACTTTCAATTGGTATCAAAGTTAGTGCTTCATTAAGAGTCTAATCAACTCGAAGTGATGTCTAGAGATCACACCAAGAGGGAGATCTTGACAGGCGAAAAGCCCGTGGGCTCGAGGAAGACTCTCTCAAGAGAGTCCAGCGACAAGTATAAGGAGGAATCCTCTTCCTCCTATCAAGTCACATCGGAGGGGTGACAAGAAGAAGAAGAAACTGAAGAATGTGGTCTACTATGAGACCGACTCTTCATCACCCTCCACGTCCGGCACCGAGTCGTCCACTACATCTAAGCACCATGAGCGCAAGAAGTATAGTATGATGCCCCTATGCTATCCCTGTATTTCAAACCACCATATTTTTATGGTAAAGATTATTGCATTGAAGTGATAAAATGAGGCATCATCCAACCTCACTCCACGAAAGTATTTGGGATATTGTTGAATTTGGAGCGCATGCACCTCAAGTGGGGGACGAGGACTACGACTCGGACGAGGCCGCCCAAATTAGGCACTTTAACTCATAGACAACTTCTATACTCCTCGCCTCTTTAGGTCGAGAGGAGTATAATAAGGTGCAAGGGTTGAAGAACGCCAAAGAAAATTGGGACGTCCTCAAAACCGCGCACGAAGGAGATGAGGTGAACAAGATCACCAAGCGCGAAACGATCGAGGGAGAACTCAGTTGATTCGTCCTCAACAAAGGGGAAGAGCCGCAAGCCATGTACAACCGGCTCAAGACAATGGTGAACCAAGTGCGCAACCTCGGGAGCACCAAATGGGATGACCATGAAATGGTCAAGGTTATTCTAAGATTCCTTGTCTTTCGTAATCCTACTCAAGTACAATTAATACGTGGGGATCCTAGATACAAACAGATGTCTCCCGAGGAGGTAATTGGCAAGTTTGTGAACTTTGAACTAATGATCAAAGACTCCAAACACATTGTCAACTTGGAGCAAGGCGCCACCTCCACACCCGAGGTGCAACCCGTTGCATTCAAAGCAACGGAAGAAAAGAAGGAGGAGTCTACACCAAGTAGGCTTCCAATCGACGCCTCCAAGCTTGACAACGAGGAAATGGCGCTCATCATCAAGAGCTTTCGCCAAATCCTCAAGCAAAGGAGGGGGAAGGACTACAAGCCCCGCTCCAAAAGGGTGTGCTACCGGTGTGGTAAGTCCGGTCACTTTTCGCTAATTTTTTATATTCTAGTGAAAGTGACAGGGACGAAGACAAGAAGGGGAAGAAGAAGGAGAAGAAGAGATACTACAAGAAGAAGGGCGGCGAGGCGCACATGGGCGCGAGTGGGACTCTGACGAAAGCTCCACCGACGAGGACGCCACAAACGTTGCTATCAACAAGGGCCTCCTCTTGCCCAACGTCGGCCACAAGTGTCTCATGGACAAGGACGACAAAAAGAAGAAGGTACACTCTAGAGCCACACCCAAATATACCACATCTTGTGATGAGGGTAGCTCTAGTGAAAATGAAGATGATTTAGTTTCTCTCTTTCCCAACCTCACCATGGACCAAAATAAAAAATTAAATGAATTAATTGAAACCATTAACGAGAAGGATGATCTCTTGGAATGCCAAGAGGACTTGCTCGTTAAGGAAAATAAAAAATTTGTTAAGTTGAAAAATGCTTATGCTCTAGAAGTAGAAAAATGCGAAAACTTAACTAGAGAGCTTAGCACTTGCAATGATTCAATTTCATGTCTTAGAGATGAGAATGCTAGTCTAAATGCTAAGATTGATGAATTGAATGTTTGCAAAGCATCTACATCTACTATTGAACATGTTACTATTTGCACTAGATGTAAAAATGTTAATGTTGAAGCTATTGATGATCACCTTGCTATAATTAAACAACAAAATGATCACATAGCTACATTAAATGCCAAAATAGCCGAGCATGAACTTGAAAATGAAAAGTTCAAATTTGCTAGAAGCATGCTCTATAATGGGAGACGCCCTGGCATTAAGGATGGCATTGGGTTCCAAAAAGGGAGCCAAAGCAATGTCAAGCTTAATGCCCCTAAGAAATTGTCTAACTTTGTAAAGGGCAAGGCTCCCATGGTTCAAGATAGAGATGGTTACATTTTATATCCTGCAAACTATACTGAACACAAGATTAGGAAAATTCATGCTAGAAAACCTCATACTGTTTCTCATCATGCCTTTATGTATAAAAATGAGGCTTCTAGTTCTAGGCATACCACTAATGTTAAAATGCCTAAGAAGAAAATTCCTAATTCATCAAATGAGCATAAAATTTCATTTAAGACTTTTGATGCTTCTTTTGTGCTTACTAACAAATTAGGCAAGGTAGTTGCCAAATATGTTGGGGGCAAACACAAGAGTCCAAAGACTTGTGTTTGGAAACCCAAGGTGCTTGTTTCTAATGTGAAAGGATCCAAGACCATTTGGGTACCTAAGAACAAGGCCTAAATTTGTTTTATAGGTTTATGCATCCGGTGGATCAAGTTGGATAATCGATAGCGGGTGCACAAACCACATGACAGGGGAGAAAATGTTCTCCTCATATGAGAAAAACAAAGATCCCCAAAGAGCTATCACATTCGGGGATGGAAATCAAGGTTTGGTCAAAGGTTTGGGTAAAATAACTATATCTCCTGACCATTCTATTTCCAATGTTTTTCTTGTAGATTCTCTAGATTACAATTTGCTTTCTGTTTCTCAATTATGCAAAATGGGCTACAATTGTCTCTTTACTGATATAGGTGTTACTGTCTTTAGAAGTGATGATTCAATAGCATTTAAGAGAGTGTTAGATGGTCAACTATATTTAGTTGATTTTAATGATAACCAAGCTGAACTAGACATTTGCTTAATTACTAAGACTAACATGGGCTGGCTCTGGCATCACCGACTTGCCCATGTTGGAATGAAGAATCTTCACAAACTTATAAAGGGAGAACACATTTTAGGACTAACAAATGTTCATTTTGAGAAAGACAGGATTTGTAGCGCATTCCAAGCAGGAAAGCAAGTTGGAGTCTATCATCCACACAAAAACATCATGACGACTGACAGGTCGCTCGAGCTACTCCACATGGATCTATTCGGCCCGACTCCTTACATAAGCATCGACGGGAGTAAGTACTGTCTAGTTATTGTGGATGATTATTCTCGCTTCACTTGGGTATTCTTTTTGCAGGAAAAATCACAAACCCAAGAGACTTTAAAGAGATTCTTAAGACGGGCTCGAAATGAGTTCGGATTGAGAATCAAAAAGATAAGAGCAACAATGGGACAGAGTTCAAGAATTCACAAATTGAAGGTTTTCTTGAGGAAGAGGGCATCAAGCATGAGTTCTCTTCTCCCTACACACCTCAACAAAATGGTGTAGTGGAGAGGAAGAATAGAACTCTACTGGATATGGCAAAAACCATGCTTGATGAGTACAAGACACTAGGCCGGTTTTGGGCGGAGGCAATTAACACCGCCTGCTACGCCATCAACCGGTTATATCTTCACCGAATCCTCAAGAAGACATCATATGAACTCCTCACTGATAAAAAGCCCAATGTTTCATATTTTAGAGTTTTTGGGAGCAAATGCTTTATTCTTATTAAAAGAGGTAGAAGTTCTAAATTTGCTCCTAAAGTAGTAGAAGGCTTTTTATTAGGTTATGACTCAAACACAAGGGCATATAGAGTCTTCAACAAATCCACTGGATTAGTTGAAGTTTCTTGTGACATTGTGTTTGATGAGACTAATGGCTCCCAAGTGGAGCAAGTTGATCTTGATGAATTAGATGATGAAGAGGTTCCATGCATCGCGCTAAGGAACATGTCCATTGGTGACGTGTGTCCAAAAGAATCTGAGGAGCCCACACAAGCACAAGATCAACCATCATCTTCCATACAAGCATCTCCACCAACTCAAGATGAGGATCAGGCTCAAGAATATGAAGATGAAGATCAAGACAATGAGCTACCTCAAGAGGAAGACATTGATCAAGGGGGAGATGAAGACAATAATGACAAAGAAGACAATCAAGAGATTCGAGATCAAAGACCACCACACCCAAGAGTCCACCAAGCAATTCAAAGAGATCACCCCGTCAACTCCATTCTTGGTGACATTCATAAGGGGGTAACCACTAGATCACAAGTTGCTCATTTCTGTGAACATTACTCTTTTGTGTCTTCTATTGAGCCATACAGGATAGAGGATGCATTAAGAGATCTGCATTGGGTGGTGGATATGCAAGAGGAGCTCAACAACTTCACGAGGAATGAGGTATGACATTTAGTTCCACGTCCTATCAAAATGTTGTAGGTACCAAGTGGGTATTCCGCAACAAGCAAGATGAGCATGGTGTGGTGACAAGGAACAGAGCCCGACTTGTGGCAAAAGGACATTCACAAGTCAAAGGTTTGGATTTTGATGAAACTTATGCACTCGTAGCTAGGCTTGAGTCAATTCGTATATTACTTGCCTACGCTACTTACCATGGCTTTAAGCTTTATCAAATGGATGTGAAAAGTGTCTTCCTCAATGGCCCTATCAAGGAAGAGGTCTATGTTGAGCAACCTTCTGATTTTGAAGATAGTGAGTACCCTAACTATGTGTATAAGCTATCAAAGGCGCTTTATGGGCTCAAGCAAGCCCCAAGAGCATGGTATGAATGCCTAAGAGACTTCCTTATCACTAATGGCTTCAAAGTCGGAAAGGTCGATCCTACTCTCTTCACTAAAACTATTGCTGAAGACTTGTTTATATGCCAAATTTATGTTGATGATATTATATTTGGGTCAACTAACAAGTCCTCTTGTGAAGAGTTTAGTAGGATTATGATACAAAAATTCGAGATGTCTATGATGGGGGAGTTGAAGTGTTTCCTTGGATTTCAAATCAAGCAACTCCAAGAGGGCACCTTCATTAGCCAAACTAAGTACATTCAAGATATACTCAAGAAGTTTGGAATGAAGAATGGCAAACCCATCAAGACACCCATGGGAACCAATGGGCATCTCGACCTCGACACAGGAGGTAAATCCGTAGATCAAAAGGTATACTGGTCGATGATAGGATCTTTACTCTACTTATGTGCATCTCGATCGGATATTATGCTTTCTGTATGCATGTGTGCAAGGTTCTAGGCAAATCCTAAGGAAGTTCACCTTAGGGCCGTGAAAAGAATCATGAGATACTTAGTTTACACTCCTAAGTTTGGGCTTTGGTACCCCAAGGGATCCACATTTGATTTAATTGGATATTCCGATGCCAATTATGCCGGATGTAAAATTGATCAAAAGAGCACATCACGGACTTGTCAGTTTCTAGGAAGATCCCTAGTGTCATGGGCTTCAAAGAAACAAAACTTTGTAGCTCTTTCCACCGCCGAAGCTGAGTACATTGCCGCAGGACATTGTTGTGCGCAATTACTTTGGATGAGGCAAACCCTTAGGGACTATGGCTACATATTGAGCAAAGTCCCTCTCCTATGTGATAATGAGAGTGAAATCCGCATGGCGGATAATCCTGTTGAACACAGCCGCACTAAGCACATAGACATCCGGTATCACTTTCTGAGAGATCACCAACAAAAGGGGGATATCGAAATAGCTTATGTGAGCACCCACAACCAATTAGCCAATATCTTTACCAATCCACTAGATGAAATGACCTTTAGCAAACTTAGGAATGAGCTAAATATACTTGATTCTCGGAACTTTGATTGAAACATTGCACATATAGTTCATGAATATACCTTTGATCATGTCTCTTTCATTTGGTGCAAATGCATATTTCTTATTCTTCTGGTGCCAAGGCTAAGACTAATGGATTTTTGAGTATATATCTATGATTAGTCTTAGATTGAAAGGGAAATGGAGTATTCGGCAAAGACAAGGCTTCCACTCCAACTCTGATGGTATCACTTACCCTTTGCCGTTACTCATGTATCTCTCAATTGGTATGACCCTTCACTCATATTTTCTTTACCAATGGAGAGAAAGTAGTAGGAGAAAGTATCAAGGGCTCTCAAGTTCTCCGTTTTTGGCGCTTAATGCCAAAGGGGGAGAAAGGATTAGCCCAAAGCAAAAGGACCGCACCACCCACCATTTCAAAAATTTCACAAATGTTTATTTCAGTTGGGATTTGAGTTAGCCTCAAAATGAATTTTCAAATGGTATCTAATTTTCAATTGGTATGTGAAAGTGAAATTTCAATTGGTATCTCATTGGGTATTTCAAAATTGTTTTTCAAATTGGTATCTATTTCAAAACCCTCTAGAAAGCTAAGGGTAAAATTCATTCAGGGGGAGCTTTTATTTAGTCAAAGGAAAAGCATTTGAAAATAGGGGGAGGAATTTCAAATCTTAAAAATGCTTCTTGGGATCTTATTTATATACTTTGACTATTTGCAAAAGATTTTGAAAGGATTTTTCCAAAAGATTTGCAAAAACAAATAAGTGGTGCAAATGTGGTCCAAAATGTTAATAAGAGAAAAGCAATCCATTCATATGCGTAAAGCCTGTCATTGGTTTAATTCCAAGTAACTTATGCACAACTATCTCAATTGCAAACTAGTTACATTTCTACACTTCATATTTGCTTTGGTTAGTGTTGGCATCAATCACCAAAAATGGGGAGATTGAAAGGGAAATGGACCTAACCATTTCCTATAATCAATTTTGGTGGTTGACGTCCAACACAAACCACGTGGACTAACTAGTTTGTCAAGATGTCACTTATCACAGGTGTATAAGGTTCAACACAAACCAAGAAAGAAATTCAGTTAGGGACTCAATCAAAAATTGGAGCAAGACTTAGAGTGTGCTAGAATTTGGCGCACCGGACACTGTCCGGTGCACCAAGCCAGCCAGCAGATGAACAGGCCACTCTCGGGAATTCTGTAGGTGCGCTCCACTATAATTCATCGGACTGTCGGTGTGCCATCGGACTGTCCGGTGAGCCAGCGGAGCAACGGCTCCCTGTGCGCCAACGATCGTCTGCAAAACGCTACAGTGCTGAACAGTGCCGCGACAGAAGTCAAAGCGTAGAAGTCAGAGGTCACCAGACTGTCTGGTGTGGCACCAGACTGTCTAGTGCAGCAAAAAGACAAAAGCCTCCAATGGTCAACTGCTTTAAACCCTAACGGACGCGCTGACGTGGCACACACCGGACAGTGAACAATGACTGTCCGGTGGCGCACCGGACTGTCTGGTACGCCCATCGCCAGTAGCCTTTGCCAACGGCTAGGAAGTGGTTAGGGGCTATAAATACCCCCAACCACCTCATTCATTAGCATCCAAGCATTCTGAGTTTCTCATTTGTTACAAGAGCAAAGTCCAACACCTCCAAGACACAATCAAAGCAATCAATCCACTCCAAGTTCCCAAAATCAACTCTAGTGCTTAAGGGCTTGTGAGAGGATCTCTTGTGTTCTTTTTGTTGCTCTTGTCGCTTGGATTGCCTTCTTCCTTAAGTGGTTTGTAAAGCTAAGAAAGAGACACCAAGTGTGTAGTGGTCCTTGCGGGGTCTTAGTGACACGTGTGATTAAGGGAAGGCTCACTCGGTCTAAGTGGCCGTTTGAGAGAGAGGGAAAGGGTTGAAATAGACCCGGCCTTTGTGGCCTCCTCAACGGGGACTAGGTTCTTTGGAACCGAACCTAGTAAAACAAATCACCGTGTCTACTCACTTTGATTCTCGCTTGATTTGTTTGCCCTCTTTCCACTCTCTAACGTTTACTTGCTAGTATTGATTTGAGTTTGCTCCATACATCATCTGCATCCTTTGAGCAACTCTTAGCAAGAGAAACAATCTTTCGGACTTGAATTTAATTCTAACGCTAACCCCCGGCCTTAGTGTATGTTTAAGTTTATAAATTTCAGGTTTCGCCTATTCACCCCCCTCTAGGCGACTTTCAGGATAAATCTATTGTCACCGATCCACAATTTCACCGCCGTTAAGACTTTAGCATTGGGTCAGACAGCTTCCCCGTGGAACGACGATGGTGGCCGAGGCTCTAGTACCAGGGAAGGGCCACCAGTGCTCGCGCAATTTTTCACCTTCGACTCGACGCCGCCGCAGATCCATCCTTCACCATGGGCAGGGAACTCTGCTGATTGACCAACGGTAAAATGCCACCAATTACGTTTGCTTTCGTCTTCGTGTAGCACCGAATAGGTCAGGGTTTGGGGGCCCCGGGAATGGCCTCACGAATCTCCGACGGGGGTGCCTCCGTATGAGCTCTACGCCGCCGTGGGTGGCCACCGGAGGGATGGGCGGTGATATGTGAGTCGTCCATCGGGTGAACAAGGGCCAAGATAAGATCCAGCTCATACTGTTTCGTATGAGGAATACTAGTCATTGAACCGTGCACGTAAGGCCATGATTAGACCCTAGCTTACCCCTTCGACACGTTGAATATGGACCATTGATCTAGGATCTTGTGGTCCTGATTATGTAACGGTCCGCGATTTCAACCCGACATCCACACCTATATAAGAATATTAATCTAGGTCCTATTTTTAGCAGAATCAACCCTGAGCTTCTATCGAATTGTTTCCACCGTCCAACAAACGCTAATATTTATATAACTAAATTCTAGAAATGATTTTAGTATAAAAATAATTCCATAATCTTAGATAATCCATAACTTAGAATTATAATAGGACGAAAGTATGATTTCTAATCAAGTTATAACTTAGATTAATTATTTATTTACAATAATTCTTTCACATAATATTAATTAACATAGATTATACTTTTACTATTTAATCACCTAAAACTTTAGAAAGCCATATCTTTTCAACCGCCAAAACTCTGATTTTAGTGATTTTCGAACCTACAATCTCATAGCAATGCATAGAATATTATTACACAGTTGTTTCCTCATGTTTGGTGTACTGTTATTTTCATGAACTCTTTGTCTATTGGTATGTATTGCTACGAGTAGCAGCGAGATCACGAGAAACCCGAAGACCAATTTGGTGAAGTACCTGTGATCCCAAGTCTAAGGCAAGTTGTGCCCTTGATCACTCTTCTTTACCAAATAATGTTCATGTTAATCACTATGCTATGCTTAGGTTAATTTTGATGGGACCCAATAGGTCACCCTAGTTTGAGTTACTTTATACCTTGCTTGCAACTAACTTTTGGGTAGTATCTGCAATTGCTCTATGTGGTTTTGGGTGTTAAGATACAAATGATCCATGATCATGCTTTACTATTGTTATTGGATTATTTAAGTGTTCATGATAAGATTATGGTGTTAACCAGAACATGGAGCTTAACTTGAGATATCAGTGCTACCACAAGGGTGGAATGGGATGCCCTTGGCTGATTAATTAGGAAAGCTAGTGTGAGTTAATCCTTTCCCGAAAGAGGCAAATGGGGTGGAGATGTGGGTGTAGGGAGGTCCTTAGGTCGGACTATCTTTTTAGCTTTTTGGACGAGGGATTCCTACACAGCTTTCGGCCAGGAAACCGTAGCAGGTTCTCTCCTCTAGTGGAACTTTGCAAAGGCCTCGCAGTGTACCCTCGCCTACTCACCTTGGCAGTGTTTAAGGGTTTGATCAACCCAAGGCGACAAAGGGAACACATCTTGTGGGTAAAGATGTGCAACCTCTGCAAAGTGTAAAACTGGTATATCAGCCGTGCTCGCGGTCAAGAGCGACTCAGGACTCTCGCATAATTAACTTATGGAATTAAACTTAATTTTTCATATATATGCATTGCATTGTGGTTTTATTATTAGTTTTGATCTCTTATTTATTTGGGTTGGTATCTAGTTATACTTGGTAACTTCTAATAAAACTTTGACCATCTTTAAAAGCAATGCTAAGCTTTAACCATCTTCTTTGGTAAGTCTTACACTTCACATGAGCCCCCACCATAAATGAGCTCATGCACATTATTCCCCACAACTTGTTGAGCGATGAACATATGTGAGCTCACCTTTGTTGTACTCACATCCCCCAGGTCAAGGACAGGTACCACAAGATGAGTAGCATGAAGGATGTCACGATGAGTTCGTGAGAGGTTTAGGCCGTTGTCTCCCAGTCAACTATGGTTGCGGAGGATCGTTGTCTTGATATGATGTAATTATTTAGTTATTTTGTATAGAACTATTATATAGTAAAGATGTGACATTCGTTTCTGTACCATGAGTCATCATATGTGTGAGACTTGATCCTAGCACACATTTGAGACGCGCCCGGGTTGGCCCCTTAAATTCGGGTGTGAGAGGTAAGGGCTCATTGGTTGGCGGAACACTCAGTTCCTTGAAATTATTTTTAGAAAATTAGGCATTATCAGTTTTAGTTTAATCCAAAAGAACAGTGTAATATATGTGATGACATGTATGTGTATGTGTGTACCACTATTCGCATAAGCAGTAAACAGAAATGAAACATGCACAACTACGAAAAATAGGAAGTGCCCTGCGGAGGGACCAATGCTCAAGGCATCAGTGGCTCCATTCACACGAGACACACCCGTGCATGTGTACCTCTGCGGACGGCGATTTCGGAGGACTGCTCTTCTAACTCTCTCTGTGCTCGCAGAAGGTAGGACGAGAATGTGTTGTTTGTAATGCGGTTGAGAGATTGTATGTCTAACCGGAAGAGCGTCCTCCTCCTCCGTTCTTATACTCGGGCAGAGGGAGTGGAGAAGGACAATGGACAGTAACAGTCGCACCATTAGAACTAGAAACCGACGTCCGTTACTAGCCATAAGACAGGAAACATGCGGTCATCACTTCAGGCAAAATGCGCAACCATTTGGAAGGAATATTCGGACAAAGGTTTAATCTACCACAAGCTACGGCCCGGCCGCCGCCGGCGACGGCGGCGCGCGCGCGCGATAGTACTTCATCATTTTCTCAACTTCTCAATAGATGCATCAACGGTCCACCTATTTAAGTTGATTGATTTGTCCCTTAAACTTCCAATACGATACTAAATTATTAGTGTACCATAGCATTAAATTGAGCCATAGCATTGACTATTATTGAATATTAATTTGGGCCAAACCCACATAATCCAACAATTATCTGTATTTGTTTTCATTCCAACTCTGTAAACCTGAATTAGTTTACCATGATTTATATAATCATGTTCCCATTAGAATTTTGTGTGACTATCAAGCCATTTTTCTGGTAGGAAACCAAAGAAAATGCTCAAAGGTACTACTTTGTTTTTTTTGGATCTTTTATACCGCACAATGAAATTGGAGTGATTGGTTCGGCCTGATGTTTTTAGCTCAAGGATCTAGTATACCGTGGAGAGGAACTAATAGAGTGATGCTGGTGTTATAATTTTCGTTTTTTTTATAAAGCGTTTCACGTGGTCTGACTTGCTTTAAATCAAAGCTCCTCTTAACTCTTGCATAGTGCTGCAGCCTCGATCTCTGATCGAAGTACGAGTATTAAACAAATGGCCATGTTCAGTTTTTATCGGGAAAAGGGAGCTGCAATATTAAAGACTCACGTGTACCAAGGTCATTGCACTTGCACCAATGAGGCCGTGCTAAGTAATCGGATTAGTCGTGGTCAGCGCTCAAAAGGAGTAGCAGTCGTTCGTCTTTGAAGGTAGATGTAAATTGGGGAGAAAGCATATCTTTTGACTTCACAGTATTTACTATTATATACGTGGAAGAGAGAACCTCTGTTTAGGAATTACAAATTATGGATTAATATTTAGGGATTGTTTAAATTGGAGGATTTTCATAGGAACTCTGAAAGAATTCAATTCCTATGTTTTGCGTACATCACAGTTTGGAATGAAGGTTTTTTCACCATGGAAAGGCTCGCTTTCCTACATGATGATTCACTTTGTGTCGAAGGAATTTATCCTACGTACTGGAGGGATAAGGATGTCCTTGGACGAATAAACATATAGTACTTAATAGTTTCAAAGCATCCAAAACCTATAGAATTTTTATGTCCTTAATATTTTGTTTTCTATTATTCCAAATAGAGGTATTGTGTGGCTATATAAGACTATCTCTAGCAGCTTATTCATCCACTTACCTATATTCAAACTAGACCCTGCGAACAACGCAATCTACAGTGCAGAATGGTGCATATAAGTAAACTTTGTTATTATTTATTTCCAAACACTAAGATACGTGTGGTCAGGGTCGGGTGATGAGAAGGCGGCCCACAGGACCGGGCGTGTGGGAGAACCAGTCGACGTGCGTGGGGCGGACAGCCCAGCGCAAAGGGTGAAGTCGTGATAGTATCAGGTGCCCATATTAGATTCTCAATAGAGTAGTATAGAAGTATAGATATTTAGGGATTGTTTAAATTGAGGGATTTTCATAGAAACTCTGAAATAATTCAATTTGTATGTTTTGCGTACATCACAGTGTTTGGAATGAAGGTTTTTTCACTATGGAAGGGCTCTCTTTCCTTGCATTGGGAATTTATTGTTGGAGAATTAACAAGGCCTAAGATCAATTTGATAATATAGCATAAAACGAAAAATCCAGATCTACTGACAGATAATATCCACGACATTAGAACAGAACAGATCTGAACTAGCTCAACAAGATTAACGTATAAAATAAGAATCGAAAATGGATCTAACCATAAGACCGTCATTGCAACAAACTGAAACTGCAGATTTACTCACAGTGATTTCCACGGGTTTTGTAGGGGAACTCGAGCGGACGTGCGCGAAGCACTTCCCAGAAACCTGATTCGCCAGCACCCGTGCAGGTCGTCGAAACGTCGATGGTGGTTCGGAGACACCTTTCTCCCTTGATCTGTTGCACGGTAGACGAAGGGACGGCAGCGCAGAGAAGCGACGACGCAGAGAATTGAGAAGAAGAGGACGAGTCGGTTGCTATTCGCCCATATCCTCCGACTAAAGGACATCTGCCCTTTATAGACGGGTTGTCGCAACCCCTTGATTCGATCGCTAAATTCCATAAACCGCCCCCTGAAATATCTCTACGTGCAATCGCCCGAAGATCTCGCATGTAACGTGCGTGGCCGTTACTCCTGGTTGACGTGGCAGTATAGGTGTGATATTTGATAACCAAATAAACAAAAGGTAAACATTAAACTGCCGTTTAGAACACGTCACGACAGCCTCCATAGCCCTTTATTTGTCTCATGTGAAGAGTAGGGAACACTCCCACATATAAAGTGGTTCTCTCCTATCTAGATGGGCGATGTGAGACTAAAGTCCTGTTCCATTGCCACACACCACCTTGGTTTATTTATTAAACTGGGGCGCACAAAAATGGGTATAATTGCAACATTTATCCTACGTACTGGAGGGATAAGCATGTCCTTGGACGAATAAATATGTAGTACTTAATAGTTTCAAACATCCAAAACCTATAGAATTTTGATGTCCTTAATATTCTATTTTCTATTATTCCAAATAGTGGTATTGTGTGGTTGTATAAGACTATCTCTAGCAGCTTACTCATCCTCGTACATATATCCAAACTGCACTCTGCGAACAACACAGTCTACAGTGCAAATGAGTAAGCTTTGTTATTATTTATTTCTAAACACTAAGTTACGTGTGGTCAGCGTCGGGTGCTGGAAAGGCGGCCCACAGGGCGGGAGAACCGGTCAGCGCGCATGAAGCGGCCTAGAGTGTCAGCATGGACGGTGAAGCTGTGGTAGTACCAGTTGCCCACATTAAGTTATTAATAGAGTAGCATAGATATTTAGGGATTGTTTAGAGACTCAGTCAACACATGTAGTGAGCCAGTCTACTACAAGACGTGCAACCAAACACACGAAAATTGTGTCCTTGGGAATTTATCCTAAGTACTGGAGGGATAAGCATGTCCTTGGACGAATAAACATGTAGTATTCAATAGTTTCAAACATCCAAAACCTATAGAATTTTTATGTCCTTGATATTCTGTTTTCTATTATTCTAAATAGGGGTATTGTGTGGCTGTATAAGACTATCTCCAGCAGTTTACTCGTCCATATACCTATATTCAAACTACAATCTGCGAACAGTGCAGTCTACAATGTAAAACAATGTATATGAGTAACTTTAGGTAATCTACTAGAATCGGCTTAACCCTGGGCCATAGAATGGTTTTTCCAAATATAAGAGACGGTGTAATACAACTCCAAACGTTTAGATAATAAATACAGTTAAGATACAATATGAATAGAGAGTCATGTGGAGACGAACTCTTTGCGAAGAGTCAGTCTCTTGACTCTTTTTATTTAGCCCACTAAAAACCGAGAAGAAACCATCATTTAATTGGACTGTACATATCAACCCTGAAGGCCGGTTCGGTTTTCCAAATCCAAGTCCCCGTGGATGAAGGACACCGGTAGTTGCATGTATATGAAAATATGGACTATGAAACTGATGTCGAAAGTTGTCCTTCCATGATGATTACATGCTGACAGTTATAATTATGTGGAATTAAGTCTCCATTTTAACTTAATCATCAAAGTTAGCATTTAATTGTTTGTTTAGTTGAACAATTGGTATACTGCCAAAGCATTTTTGACATATATGAATCTAATCTAGAGCTACTGATGTAGAGTTTACTTTAATGAAGATACTTTTGATCCGATGAGTACTCCACGTTGCCACGTTGTTTTTTTACTAAGTACTTCACGTTGGTTGAAAAAAAAAATCCTACCTACAGGATATTTATGTGGATTTCTTGGATCCGTTACTTGCACTCTAAGAAATTTCAGATCTAGAGCTACATATAGTTTCAACCATAAACATAAATATTTAATTTACTTTAATATATTTACGAATATAAGTTGTGCCAAATATTCCCTCTGTTTTTATAATTCCTTTAACTTTTTTACCTCAAGTTTAATTGGCTTGTCTTATTCAAAAAATTTCATAAGTAGTATTAATTTTTATTATGATATCATTTTAAGTACGGATTAAATTTTTTTATTTTTTCCTAAAAATTGAGTAAGATGACGTGGACAATCTTAATAAAAAATCACATGAATTATAAATTGGGATGAGGGTGTAAGTGCTTAGAACATCTCCACTAGTTCTAAAAAATATTCCTAAAATTAATTTAGGGTGTTATTAATCAAAATTTATCCTCCAACAATTACTTAAATAAGCTCCCCAAATATAACAACTTTCTAAATATCACTATTTAGTCCCCAAACGTACGAAGTTGTTTCACAATCCGAATAGCCTATTTCATGTGTCAATCACACCACAAAATCACTTGTCCGCCATATAGTTCATGCATGTATGCAAGTTATGCACTTTGAATGAATTGAGCTGTGGAAAGGATGAATTTATCATCCTTGTTTGACAAATCTGAAGTTGACTCAACCAATAATTTAGAGAAAATCGATCGAATGCTATTTATACGGAATGAAAATAGTAATCAAGAGAAGAACGATGATTATTGAACTTTATTGTACGAATGAAATCAAATTTAAAGCTACAATTAATAACTAGAAAAATTGGGTTTACATAATTTAAAAATATTTAATAACCTAAAATTTTGGAACTCTTAGTGGCTAAGATTGTTTTTATTTCCAATATATATTTATCAACTTGTTAAAACTAAGTTTAGGGAGTTATTTTTTAGGAACTAGTGCAGATCTCTTAGCGTGCACGTTAACTACAAAGGATCTATATATAGTCTAGTTAAAATCTATTTCACTTTGTCAGTATGAGTTTTTACTTGACTTTTAAGATTAGATGTACCTACCCTTTCCAATATTTCTTCTTTAATGTGGCATATTTTGATTGCACCCATATGAATTGATGACGACAAATGTGTGGAGTGTCTAAAACTGAAGAATGAGTTTATACTCTAGTACCTAGTGCCTACAAGATACTTGTTCGGTTATTCTAATTCCATGTAGATTGGGGTGGATTTTGGCTTGCTATGGATTTAAACTAACTCAATATCATCCAATCCATATGGATTAACGGCGAAACGAACAGGCCCTTAGGTGGATTTCTTGGATCGGTAATTCTCGCGTTCAAAAAATTTAAATCTAGGTTATAGTTTGGTTTTGGTGATTAACAGCAACATAAGATTATTATAACTAACATATATTTTACACAAATAAAATATGTTAGATCATATTAATGCAAGATGTGTCTTATCAATAGAAATCAATGGTAGATTTTAAAAAGGTAATTGAGAAGATTAATGATCAGCTAGTTCTAAGTGTCAAATGAATCTATTAGACACTTAGAGCAGTAATGGGGCCTTTTATTTTCTTTTAGTCATAGTTTAAAAGAGGGCATAAAATGAGTAACTTGACCTAGTCAAGTCAAGTTATGTGTGATGACGCACACTTATGAAAAGTAATGTTAGGTAAACCCAAAAGAGCCCATAAAAAGTTTGAAACAAAACACAACTCGAAAATGGTCGAAACGAGTGAGTCGGTGGTGCAGCAATAGTATCGGACATGTCTAGTGTGCATCGGATATGGTGCACCAGACATGAGTGTGACCTTTGTGTTTTAAGAGTAACACCAGGGTATCTGATGTGCACCATATATGGTGGGTTAGACATGGTACTCTGAGAGCTTATAGAAGTGGCCTCAGAGACTTGTAATGATTGAATGTGTTCGGTGAACCACCAAATATAACACCAGACAAGGTACTTAGAGAGGATGTAAACTGTGTCTAAAAGGCCGAGTACTCATCGTACATGTTCGGTGTATCACCAGATAGGGTACTCAAAGAGGTATGCAACTACACACTCACGATTGTACTCACCGGACATGTTTGATGCGACACCTATGTGTGCATTGGATGCCATGTACAATAATGGCTAGTTTCAGAAACTAGTCGTTAGGAAGGCACTAGCGTGTCTGATGCAGGGAGTTGGTGTGAACCAAACATGTCTAGTGCCCCCAATTGTATTGAGAGGGGTGCAACGACTAGTTTAACCCCTTCGGGGGATATTCATACCCCCAAAATTAGCCAAAAGATTATTGAAGGAACCACTTAAGAGTGACAAAGTGTCTTTTCCTAGTGAGGAACTTGAAAGTTGATAATTTTGTTATTAGCGGCCTCATTAGTGCATTGAGAGTAGTTTATGTGCATCCACTACCCTCATTAGAATTATTCATGTCAAGTGTGAGTTAGTGCTTGTTACCCTTGGTGATTGATATCACCTAGACGGGTGAAGAGCTTGTGGGTGACCCAACTCAAGATTGCACATGGTTGTGAGTGGTTCATTGTGCTGAAACAATGAAGAACCAACCATAGAGAACACTTGGTCTTTACGTAGACAAAGGGGCAGAGACACCCTTGCGTGGGTGCTCTAGTGCAGTGTTGACTCTATGATACCTTGATAAAACATTATGGAGTTTCTAATCCTTTCCTTACTTTACACATGTACATTTGAAAAATTCATTTCAAGCATTTACGTTACTAGAATTATCGTGCTAGTTTAGGGTTCGAGCTTAGGGTGCAAATCTCTTTACCACACTATTAGGCTGTAAGGACCTTATTTGGTTTTAGGAATTTAGTGACAACTTAGGTATATTAATATATGTTTATATTGAGATCCACGTGTACACTAGTGTGAGCTACTTGAGCCATGATGGTGAAATGGGTTAGTTATATTGGTATGCTGAACGAGGGTGATGAAGGAGCACATTGCATATAAAACATAACATGGTGTAATGTGGTCAGATGGAGAAGATCAAGAGACATGACTGGGCTACAATGGACAAGGTTGCTAGTGTGAAGAGAAAGTTAGAGGCTCAGGTGTGATAGACCATGTGACGGTGAAGCTAGAGTGAGGACTTGATCTAATGGACCAGATGCAACGATGAAGAGCAAGCGAAGTTGCAATCAATGAACTAATAAGGCCATGTGATGACATGAAGTAGATCAAACCATTAAAGGGAGCTCAATCCAAGTGTTGATGAGTGTTGTTGATCAAGTTGCTTGATGAAGGATGGATGAACTTCATGCTATGAACAATAATCAATGGTAACATGGTTGGCTACACTATGGATGATCATTGTTCATCACTTAATGAATGATGATGGAGGAACTTCATGCTATGAACAATGATTAAAGGTAGCGTGGTTGGCTACACTACGAATGATCATTGTTCATCACTTGATGAAGGATGATGGAATAAAATTATGTTATGAACAATGATTAGAGGTAACATGGTTGGTTACACTATGGATGATCATTGTTCATCATTTAATGAAGGATGATAGAGAAACTTCAAGCTATGTGCAATAATGAAAGCACCATCATTTGAGGAGATGTAATGGAATATGCAAGGTTAAAGTATAACAATAGGTTTTTGTTTTACCGGTCAAGAGATGCTTAGAGGTTGAAAGTTGATCAAATTAAGTGAGCTAGATATATGTACTATCGAGAGGGGGTCAATTATCTTACTTGATGTGTCTCTAATGCCTCCTTGCTCATATATTTGATACATTTGCAATAGGACTAACAACATTGTGATTTTCAAACAAATTAATGAAAATCTCTTTGAAAATGAGTGCTAAAAGTTTATGTTGTGTATAGTCTGTAACTACGATGTGGCAGTCCACCATTATAATTAGGGTCCTAGATAGTGTTCCCTTATAACTAGTAAAAGTGGATAGAACTTGGTGTTTCTTTTGTTGACTTGGAAACTCCATGGAGGGCTATCCACCCCTAGTGTGTGGGTTGTTTGTCATTGTGTGTGCAACTGGGCAGAACCTAGACATGTTCTACTGATTTCTATAGTTAGTTATGGACTATCCAAGCCTAGGGCATGCACTGTCTGTCGATGGTTTTCTTTAGAGTTTGTAGCCTAATAGAGTCCTCTATAGCCATTGGGATTCAAATGTAGACTATCTAGGGTTGTGACATGGAGAGTCTAGGAATGCATAGTTTGCACGAAAAGTTACTTTAACAACTAGGTTTGGAGAGGGGCCTATATATACTTGGTGCTCAGGGCTAGATACTTCAAGGAGGCCATTTAGAACAGGTGTGAGCATGTTTGAGCCTTCCCTCTCCTCTTTCTCTCACTCATAATGGTTTGTGGTTGAGTTTTATTGACATTGAGAGCATCCTATTGCATTGCTACAATTGTTTAAGTTTTGGAGCACTAGAGAGATCATCAAGTAAGGTCATTAGCTTGTTACCCTAGGAGGTTGTTGCCTCCTAGATAGCTTGGTTGTGCAACATCATTGAGCTCTTCAAGAACATTGTGAACAAGCCTGTTTGATTGTGAGAGGTTTTGTGCTTGCCTCACCAGAGTGGTGAAAGTATATCTAGTAGAATTGAGGTCTAGAGAGGTTCTGTGGGGGATAGATATCCCCCGGGTCCTCATGGACACTAAAACATATCACGGGCCACCTGACGGGCTTCCTGTTGAGTCGTCCTATGGGATGGGTCAGCAGAATGTAGCCAGTTTAGGTCAGCCCGATCCAAGATGACGAAGACCGACGTCCGAGTAAGCGCCACTAAAGCACGAAAGTATCTGGTGATGCAGTTACAAGCACCCAAAGGGCTATGCATTCGGGGATAACTCGGGCGGCTAGGCGATGAATACTCTATATATGCAGGGATACACTTTGCGACAAAGAAGGAGGTAAGAAAGTAGATAGTAATCATAACTTGTATTGGGATAACTCTCTCTGGTTGTGTATACATGGTCAAGGGGGACCCCTACGAAATCATCTCATCTCATCACGTACCATTCCAGCCCAACCTCCTCTACAACCACTGAGCCCTCACAAAGCTCAATTTGTAACCCTCGTACTCTAGAAATCAATACCAAACCACAACATGAAGTAGGGTGTTTCGCGATTCTAAGCGGCCCGAACCTGTGTAACTCTATGAGTAATTCCGATGTGCCTCTGCACGAACCATCGAGTCGTGATCAACGATGTCGTCCAACCCAAAAGCATCACGTGGGTAACCCAATGGTGCGTGGTCAGGTCACAAACATAGATAGCTCGCACGCCAGGTAGGGGGTGCTACATTGATAGATGACTCCATGGCTATCACCTTCAACACCATGATCACCTTCAATGCCGGAGAGATCTTCCACTTTGGATACATCTCCTGCATCGCAGATCAGTAGGGTATCTTGCACCCCATAGTGGACCCATCTGGGAAGAAATCTTCCCTAGGGGTGCCAAAAGCGGCTGCAGGGTTGCCACGAATAGCACCAGCGAGAATTCCGTCGGCAGGTCCCAAAGCGTGAGAACCTCGGCGGGTTTTAGTTCCACACAAGATCATGCCAAAGTCGGGCGGACCAAGGGACGCTGTAATGCCTATGGCTCAACCAACCGAGGCCTCGCCTCCAACACGAAGAACTCTATTGTCCACGTCGCCCACTCGGACATGGACTCAGATCACTCGACGAAGAGAAGCATGTACCTCTGGGTCTGGCGCAACCCCGAAGGCACTGCTAACAACCATTCCGACCACTCCGTCCTCAAAGGGATGGAGGGAGTGCGTAGCACCACACCAAGCTCCTTCTTCTCGAACATCCTCTTCATGTAGGGAAGAGTGGAGGGCGCACCTGTTTCCGATGACGAGCCCATCGAACTGGGGGAGGAGCCCCCAGTGCGACGCACGCCGATGCTGCAACAGGCACTGCAACATGCATCGTCACAATGAAGCTGGGGAATGGGATCCAGCACAACCCGTTTCCCACGATGAGGCCTCTGAAGTAGGGTAAACCCCCGATGAAAGAGCAATCCGAGAACATCGCAACTCTCGCTGTCGTGATCATCGCCATGCCCAGGAACGAGAGTGGGAACAAGATGAACAGGACGCTAGGCACTGACACGAGAACCCGCTTCTCCCTCAAAACCTATTCCCTGACTTTGCTCGAGCACTGAATACACCGAGTGCGGTCGAGGGGTCCTAGCTTAGATCGCCAATGGCCTACAGCGCACCCCAAACATGGAGGGCTATTGGCAGGTACTCACCCAAGCGGTGAACCACCTTCTCCCCCTCGCTCACCCACCAAATGATCTATGCCATGCCATCAACAGTCTGCGAGATGCACGTAGCAACATCAATGCTTCGTGTGATCGCTGGCATGAGGAAGAGATTAGGCGACGAGAACTGTACGACCAGAATCATGGTGCGCCGGCACACAGCCGGGCCACCAGGACCGAGTCAGCAGCAGCCTCCACCAACAGTCCGGCCCCGGGTTGATCGAGGTGACACGACGCCTGGCATCACTCGCCTCCCCGGGACCATCGACGTGATCATCACCGGGAGGACCGAGGAACATGTGGAGTCTCTGCCCTTACCCTCCGTCTTCAAGCGATCCAATGGCCACCAAACTTCAAGGTCTCCAACATTGACAAGTACGAACCTAAGGGAAACCCGGGCGGCTGGCCATCTACACGATCGCTGCCCGAGCCACTGGTGTGACAGAAGACATCATGACAACATACCTGCCCATTGTCCTAGGGTAGGACCCACTGCAATGGCTCCAACATCTACCTCGACACTGCATCGATGATTGGGATGACTTCAGCCGCTGATTTGTTGCAAATTATCAATCCCTTTCTGACAAATCGGCGCAGCCCTGTGACCTCAAGTCCATCAAGCGCCAAAGCGACGAGACCCTCCGCTCGTTCCTCGGGCATTTTCAGACAATGAGGAACCGCATCCCTGATGTCATGGAAGAAGCCGTGATCAAGGACTTCTACCGTGGGTCCAATGACTTGGCCATCGTCCGAGCTATCCTCCAGAAGGCACCTGCCACCTCAGGACAACTGTTCTGGGAGGCGGACATCTACATCACCACCGACGAGCAAGCCCAAGACCACATTGAGAACATGAAGCCTACACCCCCAGCGCCAAAAAAAGACATAAACCAGCAGCAGGACAAGCGCTGGGACAAGAGGCCTCGGGAGGAAGTGCACGCCACTGGGCTGCCAACAACCTGGTCCCTCGGCATGCCATGTGGTAGTGCGTGGACGCTGGACCTAGTGTTAGTACCACAAGGAGATGCACCACACCCTGCGAAACTGCAGGGACTTCAAGAACTCCATCGGCAACAGCCAACCATCAAGCCGATACTGCCTCCCCCACCGTGGGGAGAACCTGTCGAGCAAGGTCAACCGCAGCAACTGGGCGGGGGAAGGGGCGGTGGCAGAGCCTTCCCGCGCATCAATAGGGAGGTCAATTTATCTTCAGGGGCCATGGGGCCTAGGAGAACCAAAGGCAATAGAAGCTCACCGATCGACATGTCCTAGTGGCAACCAACAGTGCCCTGGCCCCATATCGGTGGTCGAAACACGCCATCACATTTAGGCGAGCCGACTAGTGGCTCAACTTCGATCACCCCCACAAATACCCTCTGGTTGTCAACCCCGTGGTTCAAGAAAGCCAAGTCAAAAAGGTTCTGGTGGATGAAGGCAGCAGCATCAATGTCACCTTCCCCAGAATGCTCCAGGCTCTAGGAATTTTGACGTCGACCTCACTCAGTTGGACACTCCATTCTTTGGCATCGTGTTGACTGAGGGAGAGTACTTGATGGGACATCTCTTCATGCCAATCACCTTCGGCGCCCCAGACAACTATCAGACCGAGTTCCTACGCTTCGAGGTAGCTCGTTCAGCTGTGGATACAATGCCATCATCGAGAGGCCAGGACTGGCCAAATTCATGGCCATCCCACATTACCCATACATGATACTCAAGATGCCTGGACCTTAGGGTATCATTACCGTCCATGCCGACTTCCAAGGAGTTGCGGAATGCTTTCGGGGGACCATTCAAATAGCTCTCGTGGCCGAACCCTCGATGGCACCTTCGGTGCCGAACGACGACACACCAACAGGGGATGGCCTCACAATCCCCACGAATGAAGCATCTACCGCTACCACTATGTGGCCGACCAAACTACATTTTTGTTCAACTATGTCTTCACACAAAAGCATAGACTTTGGGTGGTCCACCGAAGCCGCTTTATCTCTTATGTATTTGTGTTGCTGATGAGCTTCAGCTTCGTCTATGTTGTTAATGGCCTCGGAATCTGTCCAATTTCCTTCAGCCCTTCTAGCAGCCTCTTGGCTTCCATGTAAAGCAATTGGGCCCTGATCTGATGGTATTTTCATTCACAAGTACGCTAGGTGAAGTATTTCTTCGAAAGCATTCAACGTTCCTCTTCCAATGATTGCATTGTATGGATAATCCATGTCTACAATGCCAAACACAAATTGCTCAGTTCTGGTGTTGTGCACATAATTGAAGGTGATGGGCAGTGTTGTCTTCCCAAGTGTCGCTATCTGCTTTCCTCTGAAGCCACACAGAGGGTGTGTTGCATCATGTATCTTGTCATCCTGCTCTTGCATTTGTCTGAAGGCTTTTGCAAAGATAATATCTGTTGCATTGCATGTATCCACCAGGACATTATGGACCAAAAATCCTTTAATGACATAGGATATGACCATGACATCATTGTGGGGATAATCCTTAAGATAAAGGTCTTCTTGAAAAAATGTGATCGGCACATGAGACCATTTAGACTTGATGTAGGGTCCTTGTACTCCCACATGTTGTACCCTTCTTTGTGCTTCCTTCTTTTGCTTCTTGTTGGCTGGTTAGAAGCTTGAACCGCCTGTGATCGGAAGCACGATCTTCGTCGCCGAAGGTGACGCAACTTGGTGACTTTGCGAAGCCATTGTCGTGGTCGTGGAAGTGAGTTCACCGGAGGTAGACGCCAATGTTAGTCACTTGCTTTTGATTGCTGTGAACCAAAAACAAGGCAAAACAATTGTTAAACATTAAGGACCTTCTTCCTTCGAAGCATTATCCTCTTTCAGGTATAATGAATTTCGAACGAAGGTCATGAAGAACAAGTCTTCATTATTCACAGATACAACATTACAATGTAACATTATATTAATTACTTATATTATATCACATGTCAAAACAATATCATAATCCATATTGCATATTAACAAAATGGTATAAAATGCATATTACATTTGTACCTTCGGCTTGCTCGAAGGTAAAAGTGCAAATACAATTTCTTCAATCACCGTGAATAGTACGAGGATATTGTTTACCTATTTATAGGCAAGGGATGCAGCCTAAGAAAAAGTACATTTATGATCCTGACATCTACACATTATTCTAGTACAAATATGAAGGACAAACAAGTCTTTTCCTTGTTGACTCAACGTCATGTATTACCTTCATGGCCATCTTAAGCCAAAGCTCTAACTCTTCGGTGTTTCGCGCACGCCTGTTATAGCTTCGGCGCTCAGTCCCACTAGTAGCAAACAATTCCTTCATCCTGATGACCTTCGGTAGAGAACGAGACCCCCAACAGTAGCCCCTTCAAGTGCTAGGTCGTTTTTTCATAACAAGCTCGATCCACAGAATAGGCGAAAGCTCAGGATAGACGAAGGAATTGTTTGCTACTAGTGGGACTGAGCGCCGAAGCTATAACAGACGTGCGCGAATGTAATATACATTTTACACCATTTTGTTAATACACAATATGGATTATGATATTGTTTTGACATGTGATATAATGATATGACCACGCCATTAAGCAACATGTTACAACCCCCAAGTCATACTACATCAACTCAAGTACAACCAACATCATCACCAACCCAAGTCTTTGATGGACCAATTACACGTAGTCGAGCTAAGAAGCTACAGCAAGAGGTGCACGCGCTACTTTATGAATTTCATTTAAACACTAATGAGAATTTTATGCTACCTAAGTTGTGTATGTTGATATTACTTAGGTTCACCAAAGAGGAAGGACAAAACATATCAAGGGCGAATCAGCAAGAAGAGCTATATCCGAGTCAGTCCAGCGCAACAGAACCGTCCAAAAGAAACAGTCATATCTTTTGATTCCCAAAAGCTATGAAGGCCCATAAGTACTTTTTGGAAAGCTCTTGAAGTCTAGTTTCCAATGCTTCTAAAGCCGACTTAACCACATCTACCAGAAAGGCCGCCGACCTACTTTAGTGCCGACTGGTCAGAAGGTCAACAGTCAGCTTGATGACCAAGTTTTCGTATTAAACTGCATCATTCTACGAAGTTTCATTAAGCATGCTATATATGGTGAGAAAGCTTATCAAGTTAGATTTCCAATGCAACCAGTCCCACATCATTTGAAGATTCCTAGAAGAAGTTATTGTCAAAATACTGAAGACTGCGCAGAAGTCAAACAGCCACACGGAAATCAACTCTGCAGATCTCCCGAAGAGGCTCCTTCACATTAGCTCGTGAAAATACTTTTGTTTTGTGTTTATACCTCGCTAAGGCTGGTTGTTACTAGTATAAATACCCCCCTATGTCTAAGATGTAAGGCAGCTTATGATAATCTAAAACAGAACCCCTTTGTTCAGCTGTGTGGTAACAAATATTGAGAGTGATCTCTACCCCTTTGCTCTTGTGAATTCCTTCGCGGGATTGCAGAAGCGGCGGCTTCATCCGCTCCCAATTGGTGCTCCTACTCCCTTCGAGGTTTCCTCGATTGATTGTAGGCTGTGTTGGTTGGTTCTTTGAGAGTGTGGTTGGGCGAATCCTCGATTCAGGCTGCCGGTTAAAGACGGTGGTTGGCTTCGAGTTTTATTTGTCAGGTTGCACTAGTTATCGCTGCTTGCAGCAAGTTATCTTGACTTCTTCGAAGCTAGTTATTTGAAGATTGATCCTATGTCGTGAAGATCGGGCATCGTGACGCATCATCTGGTATCAAAGCCTGAGTTGCCACGGTAGGATTCTTTACCCTTAGCTACATATATTTTGTGTTCGTCCTATCCACCAAAAAGCCATAAAATATTTTGTCATAGCCCTTTGTTTCAATCTGTTATTACAGTGAGTTTTGTTAAGTTTCAGTCCTTAGAGTCTTTGTTTAGTTGCTGGTCACTCTATCCTTTGTGTTTTCCTTTGAGCCTCTTATATATATCTGAAAATATCCACAAAAAGAGTATTCTGAAAAAAAAAACCTCATCATTTCCTTCGCGTTAACTTTGATCCTATTTAAGTTATAGCTGCTGGTTGAGTTGTTTGTTAAGTATTATAAAGTGTGCAATATCATATCAGATCTCTGTGTTTAGTTCTACAAAAAAGTATCAAAAAAAGAGAAGAAAGAAAAGTACCAAAGAAAAGTGTTGAACAAGATTGTGAAAGAAAAGTAGAACAATCAGTTTGTTTATGTACACAAGTGCTGAAAATTTTATCAAGTTATTCAACCAGTTTGCTATTGTCATTTGGTGCAAAATTTTGGTTGGATCTGATTGCAACACTTGCATTCCAATCATACTCCTTGTCTGCATCAAATCTGAAATTTCTTGCGCGTGTGTTTGATCTATTTACATCACTCGAATCTTGTGGTCAGCACTAGGCAGGGAACTTCTAGTCGGATGGTTATTTAACTTAACAACAACTAGAATTCAGATTGTATCCCTTGTTTATTAATCCCCACCAAGCTCCACATATAAGCCATCGTAATCGGTACTCTGGTCTTGTATTCGCTTAACCACCACTTTCTTGTTACCACCACACATTTTCTTGCAACCCGCAGGGAACTCATAAGAGCTTTGGTTGGTAAGAGTGGTGAGGTTGTGAGATTCTATATAGCTTCATATTCCACCTATATTTGTTGCCTTGTTGTCACTAACTTCGCAGGAAGATGGATCCCAACGTTGAGATTGAAGAATGTGTCACCCTGATACAATTCAATGAGCTCAAACAAAGCATAGAAGCCAAGCAAGATCTGTTGGCACAAGATCTTCAGACACTTATGGCTGAAATCAGAGGTCGTCGTCGACTCCCCGACGGTGTAAGAAACCATGATGAAGATGGGGAAGAAGATGAAGGAAATTATTCTAGAAGAGCAAGTGAACATGGGAGGAGAAATCAAGGTGCTGCATATTGTAGAGGAAGAGGCCGGAATCAAAGAAATAATGACAATGAAGAATCTGAATTTGGGGATGATCAGTCTCAACATCGCTATGGTCGTCGTCATCATAGAGGCGTCAACCAAGAAGAGAGATTTGGGAAACTTAAGTTTACCATGCCAAAATTTGATGGTAGATCTGATCCTGAAGATTATTTCACATGGGAATTGAAAGTGGAGAAAATCTTCCGCCTACATAATTATTCAGAGGAGAAGAAACTTGCAATGGCATCTCTTGAGTTTGAAGGATATGCTCTGATTTGGTGGGAGCAACTTCTTCGTGATCATGAAGAAGATGGAGAGGACCCTATTATTACTTGGGAAGAGATGAAGCGAGAAATGAGAATTCGTTTTGTGCCGAAGCATTATCGGCGTGATCTTTTTGATAAATTGCAGAATTTGAGGCAAGGAAGTTTCTCTGTTGAGGAGTATTATAAGGAGATGGAGAAGGCCATGATTAGAGCCAATGTGTATGAAGACGAAGAGCAAACCATTGCACGTTTTATGGCTGGGTTACACCACAACATTCAGCGTATTGTTGAGTTTCAGCCGTACCAAAGTCTTATTGATTTGGTACATCAAGCCACCAAAGCTGAACGCCAGCTGCAACAAGATGCTAAGAGCAGCAAGCCCTTGTCATATGGTGCACAAACCATGACTGGAGGAAGCAAATCGATCTCAAGGTTTACTGCTGCATCCTCAGCAACAAAAGGTTCAACTGGAGGCTTGCGATCCAATATTCAAGGCAATTCTAGTGGAAAGAACGGTGCTGCTCCAAACACGAGTTATAAACCAGCAGCCTCCACTTCAACGTCAGTGGGTTCAACAGCCAAGAGTAGTGGTATTCAGTGCTTCAAGTGTGGAGGTCGTGGTCATGTCATAAAGGAGTGTCCAAATAATCGTGTGATCCTTGTGACTGATGATGGAGAATATACATCAGCTAGTGAAGAGGAAGCTGAAGCAGGAAATGAAAATGACATTGATAAATCTGAAGAACATACGTGATGTGAATTTGAGCATGGTACTACTCTTGTGGTTACACAAATCTTGAGTGTTCAAACGAAAGAAGCTGAAATTGGACAGCGACATAATCTTTTTCAAACACGAGCAAAAGTGCAAGACAAAGTAGTAAAGGTGATCATTGATGGAGGGAGCTGTCATAATCTTGCAAGTCGTGAGATGGTTGAAAAGCTTGGTTTGAAGTTGCAGCGACACCCTCATCCATATCATGTCCAATGGCTGAATGAATCGGGAGATATCAAGATTGGTTATAAAGTGAAAGTTCCGTTCAAGATTGGAGAGTATGTTGACATAGTGGAGTGTGATGTTGCACCCATGTCTGTGTGTCACATGCTGCTAGGAAGACCTTGGCAATATGACCGATATTCTCAACATTGTGGAAGAACAAATCAATACACGCTAGATCTGAAAGGGAGAAAGTTTGTACTCAAGCCTATGACCCCTCAACAAATCATGGCTGAACACTTACAAAAGAAAACTGAAATTAGTACAGCAAGTAGAGGAGGAGAAGAGCAAAAGAAATTGAGTGCCATCCACAATTCGGTGAGTGAGTGCTACAAGCCAAATTCCAAAGATAAAAAGAAGGAAGAGGGAGAACACCTAGTTATGCTAGCCACAAAATCCGAGCTGAGAGAAGTGAGGAACAACCCATATCAAGTGCTCTTTGTACTTGTGAACAAAGATGTTTTGATTTCTCCTAACGACATAACATCTCTTCCTAGTGTTGTGGCTGATCTTTTGCAGGACTATGAAGACGTATTTCCACCAGAAACACCGGCTGGACTACCTCCAATTCGAGGGATTGAGCATCAGATCGATCTTATTCCAGGGGCTGCACTTCCTAACCGTCCACCATATCGAACCAATCCCGAAGAAACTAAGGAAATACAAAGGCACGTACAAGAACTTCTTGATAAAGGTTTTGTTCGTGAAAGCTTAAGCCCTTGTGCTGTTCCTGTGATTTTAGTACCTAAGAAAGATGGATCTTGGAGGATGTGTGTTGATTGTAGAGCTATAAATAATATTACCGTTCGCTATCGCCATCCTATTCCACGACTAGATGATATGCTTGATGAATTAAGTGGTTCCACAATTTTTACTAAAATTGATTTGAGAAGTGGATACCATCAAATAAGAATGAAAACTGGAGATGAATGGAAGACTGCATTTAAAACAAAATTTGGGTTGTATGAATGGTTAGTAATGCCCTTTGGGTTGACTAATGCTCCTAGTACTTTTATGAGATTAATGAACCATGTCTTAAGAACTTTCATTGGAAAATTTGTTGTTGTCTACTTCGATGATATTCTAATTTACAGCAAGTCTTTTGATGAACATGTGAAACACATTCGACAAGTTTTAGATGAGCTTAGAAAGGAGAAATTATTTGCTAATCTTGAGAAGTGCAGTTTTTGCACAGACCATGTTGTGTTTCTTGGCTTTGTTGTTTCAGCAAAAGGAATAGAGGTGGATGAATCCAAGGTGAAAGCCATCAAGGATTGGCCAGCTCCAACGAATGTAAGTCAAGTAAGAAGTTTTCATGGTCTTGCTGGTTTTTATAGAAGATTTGTGCGAGATTTCAGTACCATTGCTTCTCCTTTAAATGAATTGACAAAGAAAGGTGTTGAATTTAAATGGGGAAACTCACAAGAAGATGCTTTTCAAGAATTGAAGAAACGTTTGACTGAAGCACCTGTACTTATTCTTCCTGATTTCACTAAAACGTTTGAAGTAGAATATGATGCTAGTGGGATTGGGATAGGAGGAGTTTTAATGCAACAAGGAAAACCTATAGCATATTTTAGTGAAAAATTGGGAGGTGCTCAATTAAATTATTCTGTGTATGACAAAGAATTGTATGCTTTGGTCCGAGCGCTTGAAACATGGCAGCACTACTTATGGCCAAAAGAGTTTGTTATTCATTCCGATCATGAAGCTTTGAAGTATTTGAAAGGGCAAGCCAAACTGAACCGTCGCCATGCCAAATGGGTTGAGTTTATCGAAACATTTCCATACATTGTGAAATATAAGAAAGGTAAGGACAATGTGGTCGCTGATGCCTTGTCTCGAAGGAATGTGTTGTTGAATCAACTAGAGGTAAAAGTTTTGGGTCTTGAAAATTTGAAAGAAATGTATAATGATGATCCTGAATTTTCAGAACCATACAATCATTGTAAAGATGGAAAAGGTTGGGAAAAATATCATATACATGATGGATTTTTGTTTAGAGCTAACAAACTTTGTGTACCAAATTCTTCGGTTAGATTGCTTTTATTGCAGGAGTCACATGGAGGCAGTCTAATAGGTCATTTTGGACAAAGGAAGACTTATGAAATGCTCAGTGATCAGTTCTATTGGCCCAAGATGAGGAGAGACGTCATCAGATTTGTGGAGCGTTGTGTCACCTGTCACAAAGCTAAGTCAAAATTGAACCCTCATGGTTTATATACTCCTTTACCCGCTCCTAAAATTCCTTGGGAAGACATAAGCATGGATTTTGTTTTAGGACTGCCGATGACTCGAAAAAAGAGAGATTCTATTTTTGTTGTGGTTGATAGATTTTCAAAAATGGCTCATTTTATTCCATGCAACAAGAGCGACGATGCTTCACATGTTGCTAATTTGTTTTTCAGAGAAATCGTGAGACTATATGGAGTGCCCAAGACCATCGTATCTGACCGTGATGTGAAGTTTGTGAGCTATTTTTGGAAAACATTGTGGGCAAAGCTTGGGACTAAACTTTTGTTCTCCACCACATGCCACCCCCAAACTGATGGCCAAACTGAAGTGGTGAATCGTACATTGTCAATGCTGCTGCGAACAATGGTAAAGAAGAACTTGAAGGATTGGGAGGTGTGGGGGATAGATATCCCCCGGGTCCACTAAAGAAATAAAAGACCTCCCGAAAGGCCCAAAGGCCCAATAAATCGTAAGGTTGTTCTTTCGTGGGCCTGGGGAAAGACAATCAACAAAGCAGAGAAGACGTAAGACCGGATCGGAGCAAACCCGGACGGCCCACAACGTCGAACGAGTAAATCCCAACAGAGACCCGACTTTCCCGCGCTGAAGCCCCCATGCAATGGAGCCATGCGAGGATAAGTCGGCGAGGGTTACGTAGGGATAAACTCAAGAGGTTCACTACCTTTCAGCTACTTGTTGTTATCATATCCACGTGTACTGCCCCACGGTCGAGTATATAAGGCCTAGGGGGCACCCCTTCAGAACGATCGACCCTATTTTTACTAAGCCACTCACGTAAACTCTCTGTGCCTTCAATCCAGAGAGCCCTCTTGTAACCACACTCGAATACTCACCAGGACGTAGGGTGTTACGCATCTCTAAGCGGCCCGAACCTGCAAATCTTGTCCACTGTCCCTCGTGCGATCGGCACGAACCATTTTGCTACAGTCGTTGACACCGTCCTACTCCTAAAAACACCTTGAGGGGTAACCCCGGGTGTGCGGTCGGACCCAAAACACCGACAGCTGGCGCGCCAGGTGGAGGGTGTGTCGACGATCCAAGCTAGCTCAATGGCAGTCACCTTCCACAGCAAGATCACCGTGCGTCCCGGATCTGTATTCTGCTTCGGGACAATCTCATCTGTAGCAGATGAAGAGGGAATTCTACACCGCATCGCAGATCTGCCGGAAAAGAAGTCTCCTCCAACAAACTCCGAAAATGCTGGAAAGACGCTACCTCCGGCTCTTCGGAAAAAGATCGTCTCCCGAAAGGCTGGAGCTGGAAGCTCGCTGACCCGGAAGACTCCGTTGTCTACTTCCCCGACGAAAGAATGGACACGGATCGCGAGGAAGAAGGAGACCAGGGAAAGGCAAGTCGTTCTTTCCATTCCTCCGGCCTCAAAGGAGAACGGAAAGAAAGTCGCCGCGACAGCAGCACCATTCTACCCCGACATCCTCTTCATCGGGAGGGTGGAGTCGCCCGCCGTCTCTGACGACGAACCAACCGCGCCCGGAGAAGAACCACCTCAACGAGAATCCCGCCGACGGAGGAACCGACGCAGGAACGTTCGACGACATCACGCGACCGGAGAACGGGATCCGGAGCAGCCTGTCTCGCGAGACGAGGTCTCGGAGATAGGAGAAACTCCGGAGGAACGCGTCTTCAGAGAATGAAGGAACTCCCGACGACGCGATCGCCGACGGACTCAGGAGCAAGCCGAGCAAGATGCAAGGCAACGCCGGGAGAATCCGCTCTTCGGGCGCAACCTGAACCCCGACTTCGCCCGAGCTATGAACACGCCAAGCGAAGTCGGAGGCGTACTAGCTCGGATAGCTGATGGACTTCCTCGGACTCCCGACGCCGAAGGATACCGACGACTATTCACTCAGGCGGCCAACCATCTTCTACCGCTCGCTCACCCGCCGAACGACCTACGACACGCCATCAACAGTCGCCGAGACGCGTGAAGCTCTATCAACGCTTCGCGCGAACGGCGGCATGAAAACGAAATTCGCCGTCGGGAGGAGTATGACCGAGATCATGGCTTCCCGACTCAAAGCCAGGCCACGAGGACTGAGTCGGCAACAGCTTCAACTGGCGGTACCACCCGAGGACGGTCGAGGAACCACAACCACCACTCCCCTCCCCGGGACATACGTCGTCCCCGACGACAGGAGGACACGTGCGGAGTATCCGCTCTTACTCCGCGCCTTAGGGCCATCCAATGGCCTCCCAACTTCAAGGTATCCAATGTCGACAAATATGAACCTAAGCAGGATCCAGGGGGTTGGCTAGCCGTCTACACCACCGCTGCTCGGGCTGCCGGGGCATCTGAAGATGTCATGACCGCGTATCTGCCCATTGTCCTTGGGCAAGATGCGCTGCAGTGGCTACGACATCTACCCCGACACTGCATCGACGACTGGGGAGACTTCAGTCGACGTTTCACCGCCAACTTCCAGTCCCTCTCCGACAAGCCAGCGCAACCATGGGACCTCAAATCCATCAAGCGCCGGGGGACGAGACTCTCCGGTCGTACCTCAAAAGGTTCCAGACCATGAGAAACCGTATCCCTGAGGTCACGGAGGCGGCCGTGATCGAGGACTTCTACAGAGGATCCAATGACTCGGCTTTCGTCCGAGCCATACTACAAAAGGCGCCGACTACCTCCGAGGAGCTGTTCCGGGAAGCCGACCTCTACATCACCGCCGACGAGCGGGCCCAGGATCTCATCGGGGGAGCAAAGCCCACACCAGCAGCACCACGACGTGACGTGAACCAACCATTCGACAAACGCTGGGAGAAGAGGCCTCGTGAGGAAGTACACGCCGCCGGACCACCCGCCTCTCGCGCCCGAGGAGGACCCCGTGGAGGCGAGCGCACGCTGGACGACATCCTCGACGCCCAGTGCCCGTACCACAAGGACATGCGCCACACTCTTCGTAACTGCCGGGACTTCAAGCACTCCGTCGGGCACGGCCGACCCTTCCAACCTCTACCACCTCCTCCGCCAAGGGGAGGACCAGATGAACCACGACAGCCCCATCAGCAGGAGGAGGGGGGAGGAGGAGCTTTCCCACGCGTTGATAGGGAGGTCAACGTCATCTTCGGCGGACATGGGTCGCAGGAGAACAAAAGACAACAAAAGCTCAACGACCGCCAGATACTGGTGGCGACCACCGGTCCTCCCGCCCCATACCGGTGGTCGGAGCACCCGATCACTTTCACTCGGGAGGATCAATGGCTCAACTTCGACCATCCAGGCAAATACCCGCTCCTCGTCGATCCGGTGATCCGAGAGAGCCGGGTAAAGAAGGTGCTAGTGGACGGGGGGAGCAGCATCAACGTCACCTTCCCCCGGACACTCCAAGGCTTGGGAGTTCACCTCAAAGAGCTCCACGAGTCAGACACTCCTTTCTTCGGCATCGTGCCAACGGAAGGGGAATACCCGCTGGGCCACATCTACATGCCGGTCACCTTCGGAACTCCGGAGAACTACAGAACCGAGTTCCTGAGGTTCGAGGTGGCGAACTTCGACTGCGGGTACAACGCCATCATCGGGAGGCCGGGACTGGCCAAATTCATGGCCATTCCGCACTATACATACATGATACTGAAGATGCCAGGACCGCAAGGAATCATAACTATGCGCGCCGACTTCCAAGGCGCCGCAGAATGTTTCCGAGTGGCCATCCAAGCAGCCCTCACCACCAAGCCGTCAACGGTTCCTTCTACATTGGCGAACTCTAAGCCTGAGGAGGACCTTGCAGTACCGGCGAACGAAGCTCAGGCCGTGACCTCTATGCGGCCGACTGAAGAAACCAAGCGAATCAACCTGGGGTTCGCTGATGAGCGCAAGACGGCCATCATCAGCTCCAGTTTGAACGACAAATAGGAAAGCGCGCTCATCCAGTTCCTGCAAGATAACCGAGACGTATTCGCATGGCAACCTGCGGATATGCCGGGAGTCCCAAGAGAACTGGCCGAGCACAAATTGAAGGTCTATCCTCAGGCGAGGCCGATCCGGCAAAAGCTATGTCGTTTCACGCCCGACAAGAGAGAGGCCATTCGTGCCGAGTTAACTCGCTTGGTCGCGGCTGGATTTATTAGAGAAGTATTACACCCCGAGTGGTTAGCCAACCCTGTTCTTGTACTCAAAAAGAATAAAGTGGATTGGCGCATGTGCGTCGACTATACTGATCTCAACAAACACTGTCCGAAGGATCCCTTCGGGCTCCCGAGGATAGATCAGGTGGTGGATTCCACCGCTGGGTGTTCTGTGCTGTCTTTCTTAGATTGCTATTCCGGGTATCATCAGATTAGTTTGGCAAAGGAAGACGAGGAGAAAACGACGTTCATCACTCCGTTTGGTGCTTTCTGTTATACCTCCATGTCGTTCGGCCTCAAAAACGCTGGAGCGACTTATCAGAGAGCCATTCAAACATGCTTAGCCGATCACTGGGGCAAGCGTGTGGAGGCTTACGTAGATGACGTGGTGATCAAAACAGAGAATTCAGAAAACTTCATCGAGGATTTACAGCTGGTTTTCAACAGCCTGAGAAGATATAGGTGGAAGCTCAATCCTGAAAAATGTGTTTTCGGGGTACCAGCAGGAAAGTTGCTCGGGTTTATCGTCAGCCACCGGGGAATTGAGGCTAATCCAGATAAGATTGAAGCTATCATGAAGATGGAAGCTCCTCGGTCACAAAAGAAGGTTCAGCGACTCACCGGATGTATGGCAGCTCTGAGCAGATTTATATCCAGGCTGGGAGAAAAAGGTTTGCCATTTTACAAGCTACTCAAGAAGGTGGATAAGTTTCAATGGACTTCAGAAGCACAAGAAGCTCTAGACGCACTGAAGAAATTCTTGACAACACCACCAGTATTGAAACCACCCCGGCGAGCTACGCCGATCCAACCGGCTGAAGATTTGTTGCTGTATATCTCTTGCACGACTCACGTGGTAAGCACCGCGTTGGTAGTCGAGCGAGTAGAAGAAGGGCATGCCTATCTGGTACAACATCCTGTTTACTTCATCAGTGAAGTTCTAGGCCCCTCGAAGAAAAAGTATCCTCAGGTTCAGAAGCTATTATATGCAGTACTTCTAACTGCCCGCAAGCTGCGTCACTACTTTGACGACCACAAAGTCATAGTAGTTACTGGTTTTCCAATAGGGGACATTCTTCACAACAAGGAAGCCATTGGCCGAATAGCCAAGTGGGCTTGCGAGTTGGGATCCCACGATATCGAGTTCCGACCTCGCACTGCCATCAAAACTCAAGCACTGGTTGATTTCGTATTAGAGTGGACAGAACAGCAAGTACCCGACAATCCAGAAACGGCAGAAGTATGGCGAATGTATTTTGATGGCTCGCTGAAGCTGCAGGGAGCAGGAGCAGGGATTCTCTTCACTGCACCTGGAGGCGAACACCTCAAGTACGCTCTCCAGTTGCTATTCCCGGCCTCTAAAAATGCAGCCGAGTATGAAGCTTTGATACACGGATTAAACATCGCCATGTCACTGGGCGTCAAGAGATTGATGGTATATGGAGATTCTCTGGTAGTCATCAGCCAGATAAACAAAGAATGGGATTGTTCAAGTGATTCAATGGGAAAATACTGTGCTGCCGTCCGAAAGCTGGAAGATAAATTCGAGGGTCTGGAGTTTCATCATATAGAAAGAGATCGGAACACGGCGGCCGATGTACTGTCCAAGCTTGGATCCGGTCGAACTCAGGTCCCACCCGGAGTCTTCGTGCAAGAAATCCTGCAGCCGAGTATCTCAATGGATCAAACAGAAGAGTGCAACATCATAAATCAACTCGAGTCAGATTCTGATGACTGGAGAAGACCGATTATTAAGTATATAAAGAATGAAGAAGAACCGGACGACAAGAACTCGGCAGAGCGCATCGCCAGGCAGTCGGCCCACTATACACTCATTGGGGAGGAACTGTACAGAAGGGGCGCGTCAGGCATCCTCATGAAGTGCGTTCTCCCATCCACCCGGAAACAACTTCTGGAGGAAGTCCATGCAGGGCAATGTGGGATACATGCAGCATCCAGAACACTAGTCGGGAAGGTTTTCCGGTCAGGATTCTATTGGCCAATGGCGAAGAACGATGCGGCCGAATTAGTTCAGAGATGCGAAGCTTGCCAATACTTGTCAAAGCAACAGCACATGCCAGCACAGCAGCTGCAGACCATACCAGTAACCTGGCCTTTCGCATGCTGGGGACTGGATATGATTGGACCTTTCAAGAAAGCTCAAGGGGGATATACCCATGTATTGGTGGCAATTGACAAATTTACTAAATGGATAGAGTTCAAGCCCATTGCTTCTTTAACTTCTGCTAAAGCCGTGGAATTCATACAAGGCATAATATTCAGATTCGGGATACCAAACAGTATCATCACTGACTTGGGATCCAACTTCACCAGTTCAGAATTCTTTGACTTCTGCGAGCAAAAGAGCATTCAGATCAAGTACGCATCTGTAGCACATCCAAGAGCCAACGGGCAGGTTGAGCGAGCCAACGGAATGATATTGGAGGCACTCAGGAAAAGGGTCTTCGATAAGAATGAAAAATTCGCAGGAAAATGGATAAGAGAACTGCCTTATGTCGTTTGGAGCTTAAGAACCCAACCTAGCCGAGCCCTGCATGGAAACACACCTTTCTTCATGGTCTATGGATCGGAGGCAGTACTACCTGCTGACCTCAAGTTTGGGGCGCCAAGATTGATCTTCGAAAGCATAGCAGAAGCTGAGGCCACCAGGCTGGAGGACGTTGATGTACTTGAGGAAGAGCGACTGAATGCAGTAATCCAATCAGCACGGTACCAGCAGACTCTAAGGCGCTATCACGACAAAGCTGTGCGGCAGCGGTTCTTTTCAATAGGAGACCTCGTCCTCCACCGAATTCTAACGGGGGAGGGACGGCACAAGTTATCACCCTTATGGGAAGGGCCTTTCATAGTAGCAGAAGTCACTCGGCCCGGATCGTATCGCCTCACCCAGATGGATGGCACAGAAGTTGGGAACTCCTGGAACATAGAGCACCTCAGAAAGTTTTACCCCTAGCTGTATTTCAAAACAGCTGGGGCGACCACGTATTCTGTAAAATGGAAATACGTCATCAATAAAGAGAGATTTCAAAGACACTCGGCTCGTTTACGATTGACTTGCATTCTTACTTAACTCGGGGTGACCACTATGCCCTACAAACGGAGCAATCGACTTAAGTCGACAACGACTTAAGGCGGTGCAACATGCTCACGCTTACTTAACTCGGGGTGACCACTATGCCCTACAAACGGAGCAATCGACTTAAGTCGGCAACGACTTAAGGCGGTGCAACATGCTCACGCTTACTTAACTCGGGGTGACCACTATGCCCTACCAACGGAGCTATCGGCTAAAAGTCAGCGATGGCTTAAGCCGGTGCAGCATACTCGCGCTTATGCAATTCAGAGGATGACTTCCATATCCCGAAAACAAACTTCATAATCATCATGCAGCGTTACCACAAACTTGCGAACCAATAAATTCTGATACAATAAGAGAAGTAATCATGTAATTCGAATGATAAGCCGATATCTTCTAACGAATACTCGATCGTGCTAACCGCGCGCTCATAGCACGCAAAATGTCTCTCTATTTTCCAATGTCTTTCTCAGGAACGACCGACGAAGAAGGGCGATTCGAAGAATCGGGGGCAGCATTCACATCGGCTTTTATGTCTTCAGGAATAACTACGCCGGGTCTTCTCATCAAGATTCGTCCCGCCCGAATAGCCTTGTCCATGGCTTTATCACGCTGAGCTTTGAGAGTGACAGCAGTTTCTTCGGCAACTCTAGCAGCCAGCTGAGCAGCTTCTAACTCCTGAGCAATGAATTTCTTAGAAGCTCGGAGTCCCTTGATGGTGGCATCCTTTGCTGATATCAATTGCGTGAGGTGGGTCACTTCGTCTGCAGATTCTTGCAGCCTGCAACGCTGATTGTCCAGTTCTTCCATTGTAAAACGGTGACTCCTCTCCAAGATGGTCAGCGAGTTGCTAGAATCTCGATACAATCTGTCCAGATTGTCGCGAGAAGCAGCAAGGATACGTTTTTCTTCCTACAAACAAAAATCAACTCCTTCAGAATCCAAGCAAGTAATAAGAGCATAGCAAGACGAAGCACGGTTTTGTAAGTTACCTTTTCAGAGTCAAGCCGAGCATGAAGAGAAGAACTCAGAGCGTTGGCATCATCCAAAGCAGCGGAGACCTGATTCAGTTCAGTCTGGCTCTGAGAATACTTCTCCTCGAAGTCAGCGCACCGTTGAGCCATTTCAGCTTGATCTCGGGAATGTTTTTCCTCAAGAACTGCAATCTGCCGAGTCATTCCTATCAAGAGGTAATCAAACGAAATGAGGTCAGAAGGTAAAACAATCCACGAACAAAGGCAAAGAAGAAGAAGAAGGGCACTAACCAGCATTAGTTGCCTCCAACTCGGATACACGACGATGAAGCGACACCGGATTCCAACGCTCAAGAGATGAAGCCACTTCTGGGATGGAAGCACCCTGCGATCTCAGCTGGCTGGCCATCCCATCCACCAAAGCCTGATGAGAAGAGCGGATGAACATAATGACAAAAATTCATGCAACGTAAAGATCAAGCTAAAGTACAGCACAGTACCTGGAGGTTGGAAAAGAACGAAGGGATTCCCAAATCAGGAGAAATCAGCTGATAACCAGGTGCCAGACCACCACCCGAAGCAGCTTGCAACAGACCAGTAGGAACGAGCTCAGTACATTCAACAGAGCCTAACGCCAGACCAGCGGGGACGCTGCCCTCTAAAGCGACTCCCTGATCCAGAGTTTGGGCCACCACCATACCGCCAGAGTGTGGAGGTGAACCCGCATGAACATCCATGGAAGTGCAGGAAGGAGACCTTGCTCGGACACCCTCGGGGGCTGGGTCACAGTTGGCACTGCCCACTTGAGCCGGATCATCCCCGGCAACACCCTCGAGGGCTGGGCAGTGGCTTATACTCTTCACCCGAGCTAAGTCTTCCCCGGCGACATCCTCGGGGGCTGGGCACGTGTCAGCACTATTCAAGGGGTCCAAGCTCTCTGCCGTAACCACCTCTAAGGTTGACGGGCCTTCAGCTACTTCCATGGGACCAGAACAATCCAAGTCAGCATCCCGACCCTCGAGATCATGCTCTAAGGTCGACGAGGCACGGGATGACCTCAACCCAGCATCGGTCACGGCAGCACAAGCCTCTGTTGCATCATCATCCACAGGCTCTGACAACAAGTCCTCCGGGACCATATCCTCTAGAGTTTGATCAAAGTTGGCCAGGGACAGTTCTTGCAGACCAATAAGGGCAGACAATGCAGGAGAAGGAACTCCACTACTTCCACCGCTGACGATGAACTGCCGACTGTTTTTCCGAGTTAATGGAGCTTCATTTTCTTCCTCCTCATCTTCCACAGTAACAACGCAAGCAGCACCCCCATTGGGGTCAGCAGCAGATGGAGCACACCCATTGGGTTCAGTGTCAGCAAGGCCAGTTGCAGGCACTTCTTCAGCAGCAGGAGCTAAGGTACCGACGTCCTCATCAAAGCTGGATACTCGCCGGAGGCGTCTTCTCTTCTTCTTTTGCTCATCAGCAGAAGGCTCGGGCTGACTGGTTCGGCTAGGGCGCCTCGGGCGAGTACTGATAGGTTTCGGGACATCCAAAGTTGTATCAACCTCTGGAAGGGGCACCACCGCCAACGTACCATCAGGAGCAGCATCGGATGAATCCTCAGCTAACAGATCAAGCATGTCATTTATGTCGGCATCACTAGGGTTCAGAGGCACTTCAAAATAAACCTGTCGTTCATCATCAGGAATCGCCCCGAGCGAAGCAACTAAAGTACTGACTTCTTCAGCAGGGGGTCGCACTCTAAGGCCCAAATTGCTATCAGTCACAGGTGGATTTGACACAAAAAGGGTGAAAGCTTTGGGAGGAGGTAGGTTCCAAGCCGAGTATGCCACTGGAGCACCAACATTTGAAACTTTACCCCTGAGGATCATTTCAAGTCGGCTTACCAAGTCAACAGAAGGAATTCTCCTATTGGTAACCCGAGTTGAGTCGGCCAGCCCTCGATACAGATATGCCGGACAGGCCCTGTCTTTCAGTGGCTGAATGTTCTTGAAAACAAAATCAGTGACCACAGCTTCGGCAGTCAGACCTCTCTCTTTCAGCAATCCGACTTCAGTTAGCAACACACCTGCCTCGGCCACTTCCTGATCTGTGGGAGACTCAGTCCAACTCGGAGTGCGAACGTCTGGCTGTCTTCCCGACCGGGAGGGGAGAGAATTTCCATAATTATCAACTATAAACCACTCCAGACGCCACCCCTTAATGCTATCTTTGAGGGGAATCTCAAGATACTCAGTCTTCCGCCCACGGCGCATCTCCAAACTGGCACCTCCGACCAACTGATGTTGCCCCCCGGCCATCCCAGGGCGACAATGATACAGATACTTCCATAAACCGAAATGCGGCAGCACACCGAGGTAGGCTTCGCATAGGTGAACGAAAATGGAGATTTGCAGAATGGAATTAGGGTTCAAATGGGTCAAGTTGATATGATAGAAATCAAGGAGGCCGTGGAAAAAAGGAGAGATGGGAAGGCCGAGGCCGCGGAGAAGAAAAGGAGCGTAAACTACAGACTCGTGGGTATCCTCTGTTGGGACAGTAGTCCCGTGGCAAATCCACCAAGAACAGAGTTCCCGTGGAGGAAGAACCCCGATGGAGACGAGGCGGAGAAGCTCAGCTTCGGAAATAACGGACATATGGTTACCTGCGAAGGGTAACTGACTGTTGGGGTCGATTGCAGGGATCACCGCAGCAGACGAGTTCGCAGTTTTCCTCTTGGGCGCCATCTTGCTTTTCACCGGCGAACAGAGTAGGAGGCGAGTGGCAGAGAAGATTCAGATGCGGGAATGCAAGAACTAGGGCACGGAAAGCAAAGGCGGCTAAAAGCGCAACTCTTATGGGATATTCCCGAGCCAGATGCCGTTTCAAAAAGTGCCCAGTCATCACCCGGCGGTTATTTCCGAAACCCCAGCATGCCACGTGGACATCTGGCAGTTATTTCCGAAAAAGCCGACGTGCCACTTCATCACTCGATTATTATCCTCAAAATAACTCGCGCGGCCGACTATTACTCAGCGTTGCCTCTAAAACGCTGACCTCGTATTCAATCGCTCGGCATTACTTCTAAAATGCCGACGCCGACCTTCAATCACTCGGCGTTGCCTCTAAAACGCTGAACTCGTATTCTATTGCTCGGCATTACTTCTAAAATGCCGACGCCGACCTTCAATCACTCGGCGTTGCCTCTAAAACGCTGAACTCGTATTCTATTGCTCGGCATTACTTCTAAAACGTCGACGCCGACTTTCAATCACTCAGCGTTGCCTCTAAAACGCTGACCTCGTATTCAATCGCTCGGCATTACTTCTAAAATGCCGACGCCGACCTTCAATCACTCGGCGTTGCCTCTAAAACGCTGAACTCGTATTCTATCGCTCGGCATTACTTCTAAAATGCCGACGCCGACCTTCAATCACTCGGCGTTGCCTCTAAAACGCTGAACTCGTATTCTATTGCTCGGCATTACTTCTAAAACGTCGACGCCGACTTTCAATCACTCAGCGTTGCCTCTAAAACGCTGACCTCGTATTCAATCGCTCAGGCATTACTTCTAAAATGCCGACGCCGACCTTCAATCACTCGGCGTTGCCTCTAAAACGCTGGTCTCGTGTTCGATTGCTCGGCGTTACTTCTAAAACGCTGATGTCAACCTTCAATCGCTCGGCGTTGCTTCTAAAACGCCGATACCGACTACAATATTACTCGGCAGCTACTTCTGGAAGCGTCAGTGTGATGCGCAAGTTATTCATCTACTATATCAAAAGAATCAGTTCAACAATCAGAGAAAGCGAGTCATCGAGAAGGGGCCAATGACAGTTCTTCATTAAGGGGAAGATAATAAGCTTACAAACCAACTCTTTGCGAGTTGGTGCTTCCCTACTTCTACTCTACATTACTACTACTACTAAACTACACTATACTACTCTACATTACTACTACATTATTCTAACTACACTATACTAATATCTAAAGACCAGTGGCGTTTAGCCACTGGCCTTGTTGCTGCTGCCCTTGCCGCCGCCGCCCCTAGTGCTGCCCTTGCTGCTGCCGCCTCTGGTGCTGCCCGTACTGCTGCCACCTCTGGTGCTGCCCTTGCCGCCGCTGCCCCCGCCGCCGTCACCGTCGCCGTCGCCACCGTCGTCGTCGTCGTCATCTTCGTCCTCGCCGCCGTCCGAGTCCTCCTCGTCCGAGGAGAACTCAGACTCATCCGAGCCCTCGAGCCCGGAGCGCTCGACGGCCCGGATGTACGTCCAGACCTCCGCGGCAATCCCCTAGGAGTCGTCTGAATCATCAGACGACGCCGGGGGAGAGACGGGAGCCGGAGATCCCTCGGACTCGGAGGAGAACTCCTCCTCCGAGTATTCCGAGTCACCGAAATCCTCCGACGGAGGAGTCGGCTCGCGCTTGCGCTTCTTACCCTTGCCCATGGTGGAAGCAGACAGAGGGGAGGAGAAGGACGCAGTAAAGAACAGCGAAGAGATGTGAAAAAACCAGAGGAGCAAGGGCGTTATTTATAGAAAGGAAAGGCAACCGCTCACTTCCAACCGCGGTCACTGAACAGTCGCAAAGCATTCAATAAGCACTCCCACCCATCTGAAGACACGTCAGACGGCTGACGCCGTTTCATGCAACACTACACCCATTGGGACTCCAGTCAACAGCGCAAAGGATATGATTACACTAGTCGTCCCATCACATTACTACTCAGAAGCAGCCGACTAAAACACTTAGCGTACCAAGCCGTCCCTTGCCCACACCCATTGGGGGGGACGCCCAGGAATTATCAGTATATTTTTCAAAACGGTCACATCCGTGCAGGGCACGCAGTAAATACCTCAAGACAAAAATAAGATATCAGTAAGGATCAGAGGAAAGCCAAATATAGCCAGCAAAGTACAAGATATGGCCGACAGAAGCGATGTGAGGACTAGACAGAGAACGTCCATCAAACGTCCAATCAAGTCGCAGAAGCAAATAAATTGCATTACCTAGCAAGATATGGATGGATTGCAAACTCGGCTGCTAAAGACAAAATATATGCTGACCTCTGCAGCAAAATTTTGATGACATAATGCTGACCTCCAAAGCATAATGCGAATAGCTTCATGCCAATTTTTACAAGCAAAAGGAAGACCTTCGAATGGATTATCCTTAAAAAATCCATTTGAAGGTCGGGGGCTACACCCATTGGGTGCACCTCCGGTGCACCCCATGGATTATCATTCTAAACCGATATAGTGCCGACTTCTAAGGCGTGGGACAAGATTGAAAAGACCAATCCTCAACCGAGATACAGGAGCGCACATGGAGATAATTTCTGGGGGAGACCTTCGAGTAGATTATCTTCTAAAATCTACTCAAAGGTCGGGGGCTACACCCATTGGGTGCACCTCCGGTGCACCCAATGAAGTTCAGAATCCTACAAATCAAAATGCCGACCTCTAAGGCACAAGCACAGAACTAAACTTCGGTCGAACGAGTGATCGGAGCAAGAGAAGACAACAGGAAGTCATTTTTTGGACCTTAGATCTTTGGGTTGATTACCTCTAAATCAACCCAAAGATCGGGGGCTTGTGGGGGATAGATATCCCCCGGGTCCACTAAAGAAATAAAAGACCTCCCGAAAGGCCCAAAGGCCCAATAAATCGTAAGGTCGTTCTTTCGTGGGCCTGGGGAAAGACAATCAACAAAGCAGAGAAGACGTAAGACCGGATCGGAGCAAACCCGGACGGCCCACAACGTCGAACGAGTAAATCCCAACAGAGACCCGACTTTCCCGCGCTGAAGCCCCCATGCAATGGAGCCATGCGAGGATAAGTCGGCGAGGGTTACGTAGGGATAAACTCAAGAGGTTCACTACCTTTCAGCTACTTGTTGTTATCATATCCACGTGTACTGCCCCACGGTCGAGTATATAAGGCCTAGGGGGCACCCCTTCAGAACGATCGACCCTATTTTTACTAAGCCACTCACGTAAACTCTCTGTGCCTTCAATCCAGAGAGCCCTCTTGTAACCCCACTCAAATACTCACCAGGACGTAGGGTGTTACGCATCTCTAAGCGGCCCGAACCTGCAAATCTTGTCCACTGTCCCTCGTGCGATCGGCACGAACCATTTTGCTACAGTCGTTGACACCGTCCTACTCCTAAAAACACCTTGAGGGGTAACCTCGGGTGTGCGGTCGGACCCAAAACACCGACAGGAGGAATGTTTGCCACACGTGGAGTTTGCTTATAATAGGGCAGTACATTCTACAACTAATTTATGCCCCTTCGAAATTGTATATGGGTTTAAACCTATTGCTCCCATAGATTTGTTGCCCCTTCCATTGCAGGAAAGAACCAATATGGAAGCTTCCAAGCGTGCTGCATATATAAAAAAGATACATGAGAAGACCAAGGAAGCAATTGAGCTCAAAGCAGTGCGCAAGGCTGCAAGAATGAACAAGCATAGGAAGAAAGTGTTATTTGAGCCGGGGGACTTGGTTTGGATTCACTTGCGCAAGGAGCGTTTTCCTGATCAGCGCAAATCCAAATTGATGCCACGAGGGGATGGTCCATTTCGTGTTCTTGCCAAGATCAATGATAATGCATACAAGATAGATCTTCCACCAAGCTATGGCGTGAGCAACACGTTCAATGTTGCTGACCTCTTACCATATACAAGCGAAGACATTTCAGAGTCAAGGACGACTCCTTTTCAAGGGGAGGAGGATGATATGACCACACCATTAAGCAACATGTTACAACCCCCAAGTCATACTACATCAACTCAAGTACAACCAACATCATTACCAACTCAAGTCTTTGATGGACCAATTACACGTAGCCGAGCTAAGAAGCTACAGCAAGAGGTGCACGCGCTACTTTATGAATTTCATTTAAACACTAATGAGAATTTTATGCTACCTAAGTCGTGTATGTTGATATTACTTAGGTTCACCAAAGAGGAAGGACAAAACATATCAAGGGCGAATCAGCAAGAAGAGCTATATCTGAGTCAGTCCAGCGCAACAGAACCGTCCAAAAGAAACAGTCATATCTTTTGATTCCCAAAAGCTATGAAGGCCCATAAGTACTTTTTGGAAATCTCTTGAAGTCTAGTTTCCAATGCTTCTAAAGCCGACTTAACCACATCTACCAGAAAGGCCGCCGACCTACTTTAGTGCCGACTGGTCAGAAGGTCAACAGTCAGCTTGATGACCAAGTTTTCGTATTAAACTGCATCATTCTACGAAGTTTCATTAAGCATGCTATATATGGTGAGAAAGCTTATCAAGTTAGATTTCCAATGCAACCAGTCCCACGTCATTTGAAGATTCCTAGAAGAAGTTATTGTCAAAATACTGAAGACTGCGCAGAAGTCAAACAGCCACACGGAAATCAACTCTGCAGATCTCCCGAAGAGGCTCCTTCACATTAGCTCGTGAAAATACTTTTGTTTTGTGTTTATACCTCGCTAAGGCTGGTTGTTACTAGTATAAATACCCCCCTATGTCTAAGATGTAAGGCAGCTTATGATAATCTAAAACAGAACCCCTTTGTTCAGCCGTGTGCTAACAAATATTGAGAGTGATCTCTACCCCTTTGCTCTTGTGAATTCCTTCGCGGGATTGCAGAAGCGGCGGCTTCATCCGCTCCCAATTGGTGCTCCTACTCCCTTCGAGGTTTCCTCGATTGATTGTAGGCTGTGTTGGTTGGTTCTTTGAGAGTGTGGTTGGGCGAATCCTTGATTCAGGCTGTCGATTAAAGACGGTGGTTGGCTTCGAGTTTTATTTGTCAGGTTGCACTAGTTATCGCTGCTTGCAGCAAGTTATCTTGGCTTCTTCGAAGCTAGTTATCTGAAGATTGATCCTACGTCGTGAAGATCGGGCATCGTGACGCATCATATAATATAAGTAATTAATATAATTTACATTGTAATGTTGTATCTGTGAATAATGAAGACTTGTTCTTCATGACCTTCGTCCGAAATTCATTATCCCTGAAAGAGGATAATGCTTCAAAGGATGAAGGTCCTTAACGTTTAACAATTGTGTTGCCTTGTTTTTGGTTCACAGCAATCAAAAGCAAGTGACCAACAGAGACCAAGAGGGTTAACCTTAGTTTCTTCGACGAGCGCAAGACTGTGATCACCAGCTCTAGCCTCGCTACCAAATAGGAAAGCGCGCTCGTCCAGTTTCTGCAAGACAACCGAGACATGTTCACATGGCAACCTGCGAACATGCCTAGAGTCCCAAGAGAGCTGGCCGAGCACCAACTGAAGGTGTATCCTCAAGCAAAACCGATCTGACAGAAGTTGCCCCGCTTCACGCCCCACAAAAGAGAAGCTATACGGGCCGAGTTAGCCCGCCTAGTATCAGCAGGGTTTATTAGAGAAGTGTTGCACCTCGAGTGGCTTGGAAATCCTGTTCTTGTACTAAAAAAGAATAAATTTGATTGGTGCATGTGCTTCGACTATACCAATATCAACAAACATTGTTTGAAGGACCCCTTCGAACTGCCTAGAATAGATCAGGTAGTCGACTCTACTACTGGCTGCTCTATGCTCTCCTTCCTAGACTATCACTCGAGATATCACCATATCAGTCTAGCGAAGGACGACGAAGAAAAAAATGCATTCATCACGCCCTTCGGGGCCTTCTGTTACACCTCCATGTCGTTTGGCCTCAAAAATGCTGAAGTGACTTACCAAAGAGCTATCCAGATATACTTAGCCGACCACTGGGGCAAGCACATGGAAGCTTACATTGATGATGTGGTAATCAAAACCGTGAACCCGAATGACTTCATCGAGGATCTCCAGCAGGTTCTCAATAACTTGAGGCGCTACCGCTGGAAGCTTAACCCTGGAAAATGTGTGTTCGTGGTACCAGCCAGGAAACTACTCGGATTCATCATCAGCCTGCAAGGGATCGAGGCTAACCCAGAGAATATTGAAGCCATTCTGAGGATGGAACCGCCACATCGCAGAAGAATGTGCAAAAGCTCACTGGGTGCATGGCAGCACTAAGTCAATCCATCTCATGACTCGGTGATAGAAGAATGACATTCTATAAACTACTCAAGAAGGTGGACAGATTCAAGTGGACTCTAGAGGCTCAAGAAGAACTCAAAAATTCTTGGCCACCCCGCTGGTTCTCAAGCCACCCCACTGAGCTACTGTCAGTCGACCGGCCGAAGATCTACTACTATGCATCTCATGCACGACTAACGTGGTAAGCACCACATTGGTAGTCAAGTGGGCAGAAGAAGCACACGCATATCTAGTCAAGCACCACATCTACATCATTAGTGAGGTCTTCGAGCCCTCCAAGATCAGATACCCTTAAGTTCATAAGCTACTATATGTTGTTCTGCTCACTGCGCGAAAGCTGCATCACTACTTTGACGATCACAAAGTCATACTGGTCACAGGTTTCCCAATAGGAGACATACTCTGCAACACAGAAGCAGTGGGGAGGACAACCAAGTGGCGTGCGTACTCGGAGCTCATGACATAGAGTCTTGACCCCGGACGGCGATCAAAACTAAGGCTCTGGTAGACTTCATATCAGAATGGACTGAGCAGCAGATTCCTGAAAACCCTAAATCAATCAAGGTCTGCAAGATGTACTTTCACGGGCCACTGAAGCTACAAGGAGCATGGGCTAGAATCCTCTTCATTTCCCATGGAGGAGATCAGCTCAAGTACGCATTGGAACTTTTATTCCCAGCCTCCAACAATGTAGTAGAGTATGAAGCCTTGATACATGGGATCGACATTGTTGTGTCACTCGTTATCAAAAGACTGATGGTGTATATAGACTCACTAGTTGTCATCAGCCAGGTCAACAAGGATTGGGACTACCCCACTGATTCAATGGGCAATTACTGCACTGCGGTCATGAAGATCAAAGAAAAATTCGAAAGCTTGGAGTTTCATCACATAGAAAGAGATAGCAATGCAGCACCAGATGCTCTATAAAAACTAGGATCAAGCCGGGCCCAAGCTCCACCAGACATCTTTGTCCAGGAAATACAATAACCGAGTATCGCATCAAGACCAGCGGAGGAATGCAAGGCAGTGGAGTAGGCAGAACGTGACCCAAATGACTGGAGAGTACCCATTTAGATACATCAAAAACGAGGAGGAGCCGGATGACATGGCCGCTGCCGAGCGCATTGCGAGGCAGTTAGCCCATTATGTTGTCATAGGAGAAGTACTGTACAAGAAAGGGGTCGTTAGAGTCCTCATGAAATGCATCGACTCAGGTGTCGGGAAGCGTTTGCTGGAAGAAATTCATGCAAGGCAATCAGGAGTGCATGCAGCATCAAGGACTCTTATAGGGAAGGCCTTCAGAGCAGGCTTCTATTGGCCAACATCAAAGAAAGATGCAACCAACCTAGACCAAAGATGTGAAGCATGCCAATTCCTGGCTAAGTAGCAGCACTTACCAGCACAACAACTGCAGACAATTACGGTCACTTGGCCCTTTGCATGCTGGGGGCTAGATATGATCGGGCCATTCAAAAAAGCTGAGGGAGGGTACATCCATGTACTGGTGGCTATCGATAAATTTACAAAGTGGATAGAGTACAAGACGATTGCAACCCTGACCTCAGCCAAGGTAGTGAAGTTCCTCCAGGAAATCATCTTCAGATTTGGGATACCCAACAGTATCATCACAGACCTAGGATCAAACTTCACCAGCGCAGAATTATTCGACTTCTGTGAGCAGAAATGTATCCAAGTCAAATATGCGTCAGTAGCACACCCAAGAGCTAATGGGCAAGCGAAGAGAGCGAACAGGATGATATTAGAGGTGCTCAGAAAGAAAGTATTTGACAAAAACGAAAAACTCGCAGGAAATTGGATCAGAGAACAGCCTAATGTAGTCTGGAGTTTGCGAACTCAGCCCAGCCGAGCCTTGCATGGGAATACTCCTTTATTTATGGTATATGGATCAAAGGCAGTGTTACCAGCAGACCTGACCTTCGGAGCACCCAGATTAGTCTTTGAAAACATTGCAGAGGCAGAAGCAACCCGGCTAGAGGAAATCGATGTGCTACAGGAGGAACGTCTAAATGTTTTCATTCGGTCAGCTAGATACCAGCAAACCCTGAGGAGCTACCATGATAAGGTTGTAGCGACACCGGGCATTTGTAGTAGGAAACCTAGTGCTTCATCGCATACAGTTAGGAGAAGGAAGGCACAAACTGTCACCGCCATGGGAAGGGCCCTTCATGATCGCAGAAGTAACTCGACCAAGGTCATATCGGTTAATTCAGATGGATGGTACTCCAGTAGGGAACTCATGGAATGTCGAGCACCTCAGGAAGTTCTACCCATAGTAGCACCATAAACTCTAGATGGTAGACTACAATTTGTAAACTAGTGACCTCATTATCAATAAAGCTTCTGCGTTCGTCCACATACAAACAAACTCTCAATGAGCGATCAACTTAAGTTGGAAACACTTTTAGTCGGTGCTACACGCTCACGCTTACAAGACTAATGGTGCCTACTATACCCTACTAACAGAGCAATCGACTTAAGTCGGAGACGCCTTAAGTCGGTGCTACATGCTCACACTTACAAGACTAAGGGTGCCTACTATACCATACTAATGGAGCAATCAGCTTAAGTCGAAGATGCCTTAAGTCAGTGTTACATGCTCACACTTACAAAACTAAGGGTGCCTACTATACCCTACTAACGAAGCAATCACCTTAAGTCGGAAATGCCTTAAGTCGATGCAACATGCTCACGCTTACAAAACATAGGGTGCCTACTATACCCTATCAACAGAACAATCGACTTAAGTTGGAAACAACTCAAGACGATGCTACACATCCTCGACTACCAATCAAATAGGGCGCAACATGCCTCATCAACAAAATCTTAAAACTCATACCCAAATTGTCAAAGAACGTTCGGAAAATAAAATGTTCTCCTACCTAACCAACCGACATTCAACTTTCTATTGTTGCAGAGCATTATGCAAGAGCATTTTCATGAGGAATATTGTCCATAGGATCACCAGAAGCTAGAGGTTTGCTTGACGTACCCGACACAGCAAGATCGTCAGCCACGATATCATCGGGTACTACGACGTTGGGTCTTTTCATCAAGATGCGGCCAGCTCGAACCGCCTTGTCCATCGTGATACCACACCTTCATGATTTCATGGTCGTCCTCCAAGATCTTGATGTCTCGGCGAGCAGCTTCTAACTCCTACGACACTAGCTTCTTCGAGGCATGGAGATCTTTAATGGTAGAACCTTTTGAAGACAAAAACTTGCTAAGCATCAACACCTCATCCCGGGACTCCTTCAGGTCGTTCCTCTTGCTCTCTAACTCCTCCATGGTGAAGCGATGGCTCCTCTCCAGGGCGGTAAGGGAACTAGAGGCATCGAGGTACAACTTATCAAGATTGTTTTGGGAAGCAAGAAGTTTTTGTATCTCTTTCTGTGGATGGGAGAACCTTTGGTAATAGGTCGAAAGCATGGAATAAGCAACTTGAAGCTCCCTGTGGGTTACCTCATGGGTTTTCTTTTCCAAATCAAGCTTTGACCTCAGGGAAGAGTCCATGGCACAGGCACCATCAGGAAACACAATCATTTGATCAAGCTCTGCCTAACTTCGGGCACACCTCTCCTTAGCATCAGAGCACCGCCGAGTCAAAACTGAAGAAATGACTAGAAACCATTGGTAACATGAATAGAAATAAGAATTGGCATGAAGTATCATCAACAAACTCACTAGTGTTAGCATATTTTAGGTCATCTATTTATTTCTGAAGAGAAAAGAGGGTTCCATCGCGACAATGAAGAAATCTGCTCAGGCATTGGAGCACCACGTGCTTCAAGTTGAGTAGCCACCAAGTCCAGGACACTCTGTGGATGCAGAAGTCAGCAAAGCAAACACCTATTGGTAAAAACAAGGTAGCAGAGGATGCAAATACCTATAAGTTGGACAAGAACAAGGAAAACCCCAAAGCCGGAAGTGTCGACGTGCTCCCAGAAGAAAGGACATTAACGGAATCTGCATTATGAGAAGGGCCAAGCATTGAAGGAACCAAATCATCTAGGCTAAGCACAACACCCATTGGGATCTCAACTCCAAATACACCCATTGGGATTTCAGCACTAGGAACATCCATTGGGTCTTCAGTACCTGTCACACCCGGTTCTGGGGGCAAAACTGAATGCGTAGCATATGTGGGTCAGGATCCATTTCCCACACATATGTTGACGTCACAAGTGTAATATATCAAAAGACAATGCAATAAAGGCGTAAAGAGAGTAGAGTACTTTATTACATCATCTGAATCATTGTATCTTTAACAAGTATCAACATCAAAGTAGGGCGGAATTAAATATGGGCACTCTTCCACAGGAAGGTGACTGGCGCATCGTTAGACTTAAAACTCATCATCGTCGTCAACGAAGTCTTCAGCATCACCCTCTGATCAAAATATTAGCAAGGGTGAGCTCACTTATGATTGGGGCTCAACAAGTGGGGGGAAATTAATGCAAGTTAACAAGGTAGGCTATGGATAAGCGGTAAGCATTTTAGTTGGTCAATATTTTATTAGCAACACATGTGTTAATAATAAGTGTGCGTCCCAAGTATCCCAATTAATCAAAGGTATAAGAGTATCTCAAAAGCACTTAAGTGAAATCACTTAAGCAAACCATTGGTAGATCATCAGATCTCGATTTATTGTCTATCTTTAAGTTCAATTATCATGTGAGGGTCCAGGTTGCTCTTAACCATGAGCACAGCTGACATATCAGTTTTTCACTCTGCAGAGGTGGTACAACTGTACCCACAAGCTATGTATCCCATCTAGCCTGGGTTGATCGGACCCGTAAACACTGCCAAGGTGAATGGCTAGGGATCCATTATTAGGCTTTCACAAAATATCCTTAGTACAAAGCCACCTGCTAAGGTTTCCATGTCAGTATTGATGGCCAGATGGGTGAGGTAACTTAGCCAAGACTACCACCCCATGTTAACATGAGCTGCCACCAAACCACCGTCGCCCCCTCTTGCCCATCTTTCAGGTAGGGTTGCTAAGCACTAAGTCTATAGAGCTAATTACCAAAGCCAGAGCCATGATAGCACTTGTGGTTGCACTGTTATCCTGGGTGGTCACTCCATGTTCCATTTAACACAAAATGTTCTTGTTTAACCATCGGGTTAACAACATATAAAACTTCATTTCCGGAACATAGTATCATTAAAAGAGTGACTTCATATTCATCAAGCTGAGTGTTAGCAAAGATTGCTAAGCAAAGCATTTATCCCAGGGTAATTCAAGGAATAAGGTTGGTAATTCTAGGAAATCCTTAATTAGGCAAATCCCATCAAATTATGCAATATATCCAAAAAGTAAACATTATTATATGCATTACTTGGGTACAAATAGAATATGCAGAGGGAGAATCCACTTGCCTTGCTCGAAAGTTTCCTGTGAGTCGTCCTTGAACGAGTTTGGTTCGTCTACCTCACAGTCAACTTCTAGCATCGATTTGCGTATCGTACATACAAAAAGAATACGTACACCAAATAAATAAACATACACCATTACAGGAGTAATCATTCACCATTACATACACATTCATACATCACACAATTATACTCATAAATACGTCTTAAAGCGTAAATACTTATTAATCCATTATGACTATTACCGCGAGTCGTTATTGGTGAAAATATGAGTAAGTGACTATAACACTATTTTTATCTAGTATAATATAGATAAACATGTATTAACAAACTTTATGGAAACTTTATTACTAATAATAGACTTCGAGTTTTATCCCTTTTATTTCTACATAGAAATTATATGTATAGCTAAAAATTGTTTATTTATAATTCCCCTAACATTAATATTCTAAGAATTAATGTAAATTACTAATTGGACTTTTAATAACATAATCATGATCATTATGACATAAATAAGTGTTTTACTAATTCTATGTAATTAAGTGTTGTACTTATGAATACCTTTATTATGACTAGTAAAAACCTATTTTCATCTGACCAAAAATACGTGGTCTAGTATTTTATTCTACTTCCTTATTTTAATAAAATTATACTTAAAACACTACTAACAATTATTGTTCATGTGCTAAAGCGAAACTAATCGTAAACGTCTCTAGTATAAAAATCACCAAGTTAGTGACTAGTGACATAATTTATTTTTGAAATATAAATTCATACTCGTGTCAAAAATCGTTGCGAGGCTTGTTTATGATTACACGTATACATCAGAGTCTCTTTTCGGTGATTTATAAATTGAAAATCTCAGAATTAATTTAATTTACAAAACCAGGGACTAAAATGTAAAATGTGCTTCTTCTACCTTGAGCTAGTGCTCACGAGCGGGAATGGGGATCGACGGGGGAGGGAGTTCGGCCGCTAAGGGAGCAGGGGCTCGGCCGAGTGGCCGGGGACGGCGGCGTTGGGCACGAACGGCGGAGCTCCAGCGACAAACGGCGACATGGCAGATGGTCTGGTCGTCGGCGGGCGCGGGCGAGCTTCGGGAGCAAGGAGAGCGAGTGTAACGCCCTGAATTTGGGGGTAGAATTTTTTCTTCCTTTTACTCACCAAATTCAGGCGTTACTCTCTTTTCTTTTCCCGTTTTGCTCCTTCTTCCCAATTTCAAAGCAATATAACGACTGGTGTCTGTGTCATGTGTAAACAAAACCTAAGTGGTCATGAGTGTTGCATCATGTCGAATCATATTTCTTTGTCTGATTTCGTGCTTAATCGCGTGCATTGCTTAGTTCCGTTTCGGATTTTGCTTCGCGGATTATTTTTCGATCTGTGGTTGTGTGTGCCACAGGGTTTTGGCCCGCGGTGCGGCCCAGCCCAGCCTGACCCGACCTAGCCCAGCCCGGCCCGGCCCAGCTCGACCCGCACGCCCCTGGCGCCCCCTGCTCCCCATGCGCGCCCCCTCTAGTCTTTTTCTCTCATTTGATTTCTCCCGTGCAGCAACCTCTCTCTCTCCCATCTCTCTCTCTCTCGTGGGGCCCTAGGTTTTGGAGACGGTGATCGCCGGAGTTGGATCCCCGATGTGAGCTCCCTCCCCTCCCTTCTCTCTCTCCCTCTTCCTCTCCCTCCCCTTCTCTTCCCCGTTCGCGCCCTCCTTCTTCTCCCCTGCGCGCGCGCCCCCTACAACCCCTGTTGCGGCCCCCTGCGGCCCTGGCGTGCGGCCTTCGGCCCCCGGCGGCGCGGCCCGCCCCTGCTCCCTCCCCCGCGGCGGCCTCGGCCCCGGCGGCGTGCCCCCTCGGCGCAGTCCTGGCCCCCTGCGCGCGGCCCCGTTTCCCGACGGTGCGGCCCAGCCCCCCAGCGCGCGGCTCCCCAGCCCTCTCGCGTGCGGCCCCTCGGCCCCCCTGCGCGCGGCCGTCCCAGCCCCGATGCGCGGCCCCTGCCCTCGGCAGCGTGGACCCTAGAGCAGTTCCTCGCGCGTCCCGGCGCGGCCTGCGCGGCCGCGCCCCCCGTTCACCCAGCGCGTTCCCGCGTGCGCAGCCCCACGCACGTGGTGATTTATTCTTGGTTTTTAATTAATTATAAACCATGTTTAGTTAGCGTGTTGCGTCGCGCGCTTCGTCGCGCGACGATCCATTTTTTTGGGTGTTTAATGTGTGATGTCGCGCGTCCAGTCGCGCGACGTTCCACTTTAAATTCAGTTTGGATGATGTATGTCGTCGTGCGTTTCATCGCGCGACGCTTAACGTCTCTTTATAATTAATGCAAGTGTCCCATTGCGTGTTCTGTGGCGCGACGAGTCGTTTATTTCTTAATTCAATTTAAAGTGTTGTGTCACGCGTCTCGCCGCGCGACAATCCTTTTAATTTACCTTCATCTACTTATAATGATTAAACATGGAATATGACTTTACCTTATGCTAAACGCGATGGCTAAATTAATATCATTCTGTTTAAACGAGTAGTTTAATTTACAATCGGGTAACGTGATCGCTCTTCGACCATAGCCTCGACTGTTACTTTCTCTTTCTCGCTTAGCCGTAGGTGTGTGCCCTGTGTCGATCTTCCGTTTAATTATTGCATTCCATTGTATGGTGTACTGTTCTTTTGTATTAAATGTGTGGAATGTATGTTTGAACTCGTATAGATAACGGTCAGTTGGCGGAGTCCGAATGAGTTGCAGGTGAAGACCCTGAGCAGCAGTTGGTTGGTGAAGGCAAGTGTCCCTTGACCCATCTATGTCCTACTAATTCTTATAATTCACTTCCCGCATTTACACATTTATACCTAAGGATTGACTAGCTTTTGTCTATCTTGTCCTTGTTTACCTATTCTGGTTGGGTTATTTCAGTTTAGCTTTATGCTAGCGCTTCACATTAATCAATGAACATGATGAGATTATCTATGATACGATGTTTTCCCTTTTGATTATGATGACGGTACTTGTGGCCCTTAAGGGGACTCGAGCTATTTCTCGAGTCCTCTCCGTAAGGACCTATTCGTTGGATGACCGCCCGTGAAAACAGTGCAACCATGAGGGTGGAGTGGGACGCCTTTAGCTGAGTAATTAGAGGAACTAGGGTGTAGTTCGCTTCGCCGTTGTGCCGTTAATGGGGCTCGGTGTATGCGGCTCGCTCTGCCAAGGTTGGTTCACCCCTTGGGGAGGAGTTCGGTGCATTTAGGAAACCTAACAGGCGGCTACAGCCCCAGGAAATCTTTGTAAAGGCTACGTAGTGAGACCCTGCCTATTCACCTTGGTAGTGTTTAAGGGTTTGATCGGCCCGAGGCAAGAGGGAATCACGGCTTGTGGGTAAAGTGCACAACCTCTGCAGAGTGTTATGAAACTGATATATCAGCCGTGCTCACGGTTATGAGCGGCCAAGAGAGCTCCATTGATTAGAGATACTTGATCAGAGATGTATGGTTTACAGGTGGTGACGAGGATGATGGTTATGATTATGCTTATGGTGCTAGTAAGTGGTATTCTTTCCGTTTGAAAAGGATACATCGGGTTAATAACTTGGGTTAATGCTAAAATCTAGCTTTCTACTAGTAAATAATAACCTGACCAACTAAAAGCAACTGCTTGGCTTAACTCCACATAAAGCTAGTCCACTACAGCCAAACAGGACATTTTGCTGAGTATGTTGATGTGTACTCACCATTGCTTTAGACACCAAACCCCCCAGGTTGTCAGTGTTGCAACCACTGCTCAGGTGAAGATGAAGTCGTGGAGGAGGACTTCCAGGAGTTTCAAGAGTACGATGAATTCTAGGCGTGGGTTAGCGGCAAACCCCCAGTCGGCTGCCTGTGTAGGCCGTGTGTATCTACGTTTCTTTTCCGCACTTTGATTATTGTTAAAGACTATGTGGATGTCTCGGACATCATGATGTAATCGACTATTATACCCTCTTTTATGTCACTATTTGAGCACTATGTGATGATGTCCAGTTATGTAACTGCTGTGTACGTGAATTGCTGATCCTGGCACGTACATGGTTTGTATTCGGTTTGCCTTCTAAAACCGGGTGTGACATAGGTGGTATCAGAGTCGTGCTGACTGTAGGACCGCGAACCTAGAGTAGAATGGTCGTTTTAAGGATTATAGACCCCTATTATCACCTTGACTTTGGTATCCCTTCAAAAGTTGGTCATATCGACCAAACCTATGTTCTCCTATATATTATACCTTACTGAAAATTTTGTTTTATTCTAATTCCTCATTTATTTATGGTCTACTTGCTGGTTATATTAGTTTTGTTCTCACTCTTATGCTTACGGTGTCTTTTGTAGATGGCTCGTCTTAGACACACTGCACGGAAGTCTGTCATCCCCTTCTTACCCTCTCATCTTGCGGAGCGTCTGCTTCGCCGTCCGGTGACTGGTCAGTCTAGCCACTTGGAGAGGTTGCACCACCACCTGCACTAGGAGCAGGAGCGTCGACGACAGGAGCTGGAGCAGCAGGACTCTTCTTTCTTGCTTCAGCAGGAGATAGAGTCTGTGAGGAGCTGTTCCCCTATGCTCCCGCTAGAGGCGCCCCCTGCACCACCACTGAGCGCCCCAGCCGCTTGAGTAGCTGCTAAAGGAGACCCAGACGACGGAGGTGGCGACAGCAGCTCGAGCCACGACATCGACCTTTCTGAGGAGCAGGAGTTAGAAGGATGGGTTGCCCGACCCATCACCCGTGACACCGCTCGCGGGTGTCACTTCCACGATGCGCTCGACACCCTGCTATGCCAGGCACTCGACCGGCGTACTTGGTCTATCGAGTATCGCTATGTTGTCTTCCAGCACAGTCGTGGGGTTTACCCGGACCATTGGGAGGCGACCTGCTTGGTGCGCCATCTGGAGAACAGTCTCCGAGGTGCGGAGGTCTGCTCAGAGCACTATTCTAGCTCTGAGCGGGACTCAGCCGAGGCGGCCATGCAAGATGCCGCACGGCGTGCACTTTCGCACTACTGCTCAGTGATCGGCGGGGTAGCCGACGGTCTCAACCTGAAGTATTACCGTCGCCCATCTGGTAGCACAGGAGGCTCATGTCTCACCTGTTGGTGAGGACAATCCTAGGTTGAGCAGCACAGTCAACACGGAGCTGGACGATGCATTAGACGAGCTGAGGAGGGCTCGTGCTGAGATCGCCCGGCTGCGGGCTGAGCACGTGGAGCATCGTCACCTGGAGGATGGCTCCCCCGCTCCCATCGGGACTCAGCACCCGTACCGCTCACCTCAGCATGGACACCAAGCTTATGGCAACCCCGACTACAGGACTAGGGCTGGGCATTCGGTTTTTTTCTAAACTTCGGTTCGGTTTTTTGGTTTTAAAAAACTTCGGTTTTACAGACATTAGAAACCGATCGGTTTTCTAGAAAATGAAAACCGAGAAGTTCGGTTTCGGTTTTTACTTCGGTTTTTCAGTAAAAACCGAATACCAAACTTATACTCAAGACAATACATACAACAAGTTTACATGATAAATTACGCATAATTTTAAAAAATAAAAATTTTATAGGTACAAATATTTAGAAATACATCATACATCACATACAAATAAGTGAATAACAATTTAATTGTATCACATATTTAGTTCACATAATTGAATAGTCAAATTTGATAATTGATAAAGTTTGGTATTCGTTTTTTGGTATTTCGGTTTGGTATACGGTGAAAACCGATTACGATACCGAAAACTGAACTTCTTAGATACAAAAACCGAACCGAACTACCAAAAAACCGAAATTTTGGTTCGGTTCGGTTCGGTTTTCGGTTTATGGTAAAAAAGTGCCCACCCCTATGCAGGACCAAGATAAATTTAGAACCATAGATCGTCAGCGTCAGATCTTGTAATTAATACGAATATATATAGAACCTATAGTTTTAGCATTAGCCTTACTCTTAGTTAGTCTTAGTTAGATAGGGTAGTTTGCTTATCCTATGCCTTTATGTTTGTCATGATGAACTATGTTGGATTTGGATCTTTGTAATGACTGTCACCAAAGTGTAGGTATCCCCTGCACTTTGGTTTACCTGTTAAGTGTTAATAAAATTAGTTACTTAGTTGGGAAGCCCTTTTGTTCTACTTTCCTCTTTATCTGAGAAGTTGTGTTGGTTTGTGTTGGAGATCAGTGAAGATGTTCATCTGTTCAATATTGTGGAAGAATTCTATACTCTTTTCTTATGCTGCAAGATTTGCAAGATCAATTCTGATGTGTGATTGTATTCTGCAGATGTCAGAAAATAGGCGTAGAGGAGGAAGGCGTGCTTAGCAGGAGCGGCCAGCTCAGCAGGATGAGGCACCCCAGCAACAGCAACTGCCACCCCCGCCCCCGATGACGATCGAACAGATGTTCTTAATGCAGACTCAGGTAGTTCAAGCCATCGGTCAGACTCTGGCCGCCATTCAGCAGCAACAGCAGCAGTCACCACCTCAGCCTCAGATGCCTAGGGACAAGCGTGCTGAATTCATGAGAGGTCATCCATCAACATTCGCTCACTCTTATGACCCCATGGATGCTGAAGATTGGCTGCACACTGTGGAGCGGGAGTTGCATACCGCTCAGTGTGATGACAGGGAGAAGGTTTTGTATGGTCCCCGTCTGTTGAGAGGAGCAGCCCAGTCTTGGTGGGAGTCTTATCTCGCCACCCATGCCAACCCCGACACCATCACCTGTGAAGAATTCAGAAACAATTTCCGCCAGTACCATGTTCCCACAGGTCTGATGACATTGAAGAAGGAGGAGTTCCTGGCACTTAAGCAAGGGCCTATGTCTGTCAGTGAGTACCGAGACAAGTTTCTGCAGCTGTCTCGCTATGCTATTGAGGATGTCAACACAGATGCCAAGCGGCAGTATCGCATCCTGAGAGGCTTAGTTGACCCTCTGCAGTATCATCTGATGAATCATACCTTCCCCACATTTCAGCACCTGATTGACAGAGCGATCATGATAGAGAAGAAGCGCAAGGAGATGGAGTATCGCAAGCATAAGATCAGTGAACCTCAGCCTGGAAGTAGCAATCGTCCTCGTTTCTCAAGCAACTCACCTCAGCAGTTCAGGCAGAACCAGCGCCCACCTTAGCAGCAGTAGTTTCAGAGGCAGTACCCCCAGCACCAGCAGCAGAATCGCCAGAACAACCAGTCAGGAGGAGGTCAGTTCCAGAGGCAGAATCAGCAGGCACCTTGTCTTCCCGCCCTAGCAACCAACCAGAGCAGTCAGGCAGCACTAGTTCAGGGTGGAAACAGAGCATGTTTCCATTGTGAAGAGCAAGGCCATTGGGTGATACAAAGTCCGAAGAAGGCAGCCCAGCTGCAGTCCGGCTCCAGTGCCCTAGCAAAGCAGAATGTGTCTCAACCTGGAGCAGGCAACTGCTCTCAGCCACGCTACAACCATGGGAGACTGAATCACTTGGAGGCTGAAGCAGTTCAGGAAACACCCAGCATGACAGTAGGTATGTTTCCAGTCGACTCCCATATTGCAGAAGTGTTATTTGATACTGGAGCAACGCATTCATTCATTACTTCATCATGGGTAGAAGCACATAATCTTCCCATAACTACCATGTCAACCCCCATTCAAATTGACTCAGCCGGTGGTAGAATTCGAACCAATAGCATTTGCTTGAATGTAAGCATGGAAATAAGGGGGATAGTGTTTCCCACTAACCTCATAGTAATGAGTACTCAGAGAATAGATGTCATCCTAGGGATGAATTGGCTAGATAGGTATCAGGTAGTTATCAATTGTGATAAGAGGACAATCAAGTTGATGTCCCCACTAGGAGAGGAAGTGGTGACCGAGTTAGTCCCGCCTGAGCCAAAGAAAGGAAGTTGTTATCAGATGGCTGTTGATAGCAGTGAAGTAGATCCACTCGAGATTATCAAGGTTGTGTCAAAATTCCCAGATATGTTCCCGGAAGATTTACCAGGCATGCCACCTGAGCAGAAAGTTGAGTTTGCTATAGAGCTTCTTCCTGGCACTGCTCCCATTTCTAAAAGAGCCTATAGGGTGTCTGGACCAGAGTTGGTTGAACTCAAGAAGCAGATTGATGAGCTGCCAGAGAAAGGTTACATCCGGCCAAGCACCTCGCCTTGGGCCGCCCCTGTCCTATTCATGGAGAAGAAAGATGGCACCAGGAGGATGTGTATTGATTATCGAGCTCTGAATGAAGTAACAATCAAGAACAAGTACCCCTTGCCCAGAATCGAAGATCTGTTCAACCAGTTGAGAGGAGCCAACGTGTTCTCAAAGATAGATCTGAGGTCAGGTTATCATCAGCTCAGGATTCGACCTTCAGACATTCCGAAGACGACATTCATTACCAAGTATGGGTTGTATGAGTTCACTGTGATGTCTTTTGGTCTAACGAATGCACCAGCCTTCTTCATGAATCTGATGAACAATGTATTCATGGATTATCTTGACAAGTTTGTGGTGGTATTTCTTGATGACATTCTTATATATTCTCAAAGCGAAGAAGAACATGCAGATCATTTGAGGATGGTATTGCAGAGATTGCGAGAGCACCAGTTGTATGCAAAGTTGAGTAAGTGTGAGTTCTGGATTGATGAAGTCCTGTTCTTGGGACACATAATTAACAAAGAAGGATTGGCTGTGGATCCGAAGAAAGTTGCAGACATTCTGAACTGGAAAGCGCCAACAAATGCTCGAGGAATCAAGAGCTTCATTGGAATGGCCGGATATTATCGGTGATTCATCGAAGGGTTCTCGAAGATTGCAAAACCGATGACCGCTTTGCTAGGCAACAAGGTCGAGTTCAAGTGGACCCAGAAATGCCAAGAAGCCTTTGAAGCGCTGAAAGAGAAGTTAACTACAACACCTGTCTTGGTCTTGCCTGATGTGCACAAGCCCTTCTCGGTGTATTGCGATGCTTGTTACACTGGTTTGGGATGCGTGTTGATGCAGGAGGGAAGAGTTGTGGCTTACTCGTCCCGACAGCTGAAGGTTCATGAGAAGAATTATCCAATCCATGACCTAGAGTTGGCAGCAGTGGTTCACGCACTGAAGACATGGAGACACTATCTGTATGGGTAGAAATGTGATGTTTACACAGACCACAAGAGTCTGAAGTACATATTCACTCAGTCGGAGCTGAATATAAGGCAGCAAAGATGGTTAGAATTGATCAAGGACTATGAATTGGAGATTCATTACCATCCAGGCAAAGCGAACATAGTGGCAGATGCATTGAGCAGGAAAAGCCAAGTCAACCTGATGGTCGCTCATCTGATGCCTTATGAGTTGGCCAAAGAGTTTTACAGGTTGAGCCTCGGATTTCTGAACAATACGCGAGGAGTAACAGTTGAGTTAGAGCTTACCCTAGAGCGGGAAATCAAAGAAGCACAGAAGAATGATGAGAAGATCAATGAAATCCGGCAGCTGATTCTAGAAGGAAGAGGTAAAGATTTTCGAGAAGATGCAGAAGGTGTGATATGGTTCAAGGACCGCTTGTGTGTTCCCAATGTCCAGTCCATTCGAGAGTTGATCCTCAAGGAAGCTCATGAGTCAGCTTATTCTAATACACCCTGGAAGTGAGAAGATGTATCAGGATCTGAAGAAGAAATTCTGGTGGTACGGAATGAAAAGGGAGATCGTAGAGCATGTGGCTATATGTGACAGTTGTCAAATGATCAAGGCAGAGCATCAGAGGCTAGCTGGATTGTTGCAACAGTTGCGAATTCCTCAGTGGAAATGGGATGAAATCGGAATGGACTTCATAGTCGGATTGCCTCGCACTCGAGCCGGCTATGATTCCATTTGGGTAGTAGTGGACCGTTTAACCAAGTTAGCCACTTCATACCCGTTAAGACCAACTACAGCAGTGCAATATTGGCAGAGTTGTACATGTCTCGGATCGTTTGTCTTCATGGTGTGCCAAAGAAGATAGTGTCAGACAAAGGAACGCAGTTCACCTCTCATTTCTGGCAGCAGTTGCATGAAGCCTTGGGTACACATCTGAATTTCAGCTCAGCTTATCATCCGCAGACAGATGGTCAGACCGAAAGAACCAATCAAATCCTCGAAGATATGTTGAGAGCTTGTCCGTTGCAAGATCAGTCCGGATGGGACAAGAGGCTACCTTATGCAGAGTTCTCCTATAACAACAGTTACCAGGCCAGCTTGAACATGTCACCATTTCAGGTGCTTTATGGGAGGAGTTGTAGAACTCCATTGCAATGGGATCAACCGAGAGAAAAGCAAGTGTTCGGGCCAGACATTCTGCTCGAAGCTGAAGAGAACATCAAGATGGTTCGAGAGAACCTGAAGATAGTGCAGTCAAGGCAGCGAAGCTATGCAGACACAAGAAGGAGAGAGTTGAGTTTCGAAGTCGGAGACTTCGTCTATTTGAAAGTGTCACCGATCAGAGGAGTCAGAAGATTCAGAGTCAAAGGCAAGCTAGCACCCCGCTATGTCGGTCCATACCAGATTCTCGCAAGGCGTGGAGAAGTGGCCTATCAGCTCAGTTTGCCAGAAGGCTTGTCCGTAGTGCATGATGTCTTTCATGTGTCTCAGTTGAAGAAGTGTCTGCGTGTGCCAGAAGAGCAGTTGCCAGTGGAAGGTCTGGAGGTCCAGGAGGACTTGACCTACATAGAGAAGCCAACGCAGATTCTTGAGACCGCATACAGAGTCACCCGGAGGAAAACTATCAGAATGTGCAAAGTCGGATGGAGTCACCACTCTGAGGAAGAAGCATCCTGGGAGCGTGAAGATGATCTGATGGCCAAGTACCCTGAACTCTTTGCTGGCCAACCTTGAATCTCGAGGGCGAGATTCTTTTAAGGGGGATAGGTTTGTAACGCCCTGAATTTGGGGGTAGAATTTTTTCTTCTTTTTACTCAACAAATTCAGGCGTTACTCTCTTTTCTTTTCCCGTTTCGCTCCTTCTTCCCAAATTCAAAGCAATAAAACAACTGGTGTTCGTGTCATGTGTAAACAAAACCTAAGTGGTCATGAGTGTTGCATCATGCCGAATCATATTTCTTTGTCTGATTTCGTGCTTTCGCGTGCGTTGCTTAGTTCTGTTTCAGATTTTGCTTCGCGGATTGTTTTCCAATCTATGGTTGTGCGTGCCACGGGGTTTTGGGCCGCGGTGCGGCCCAGCCCAGCCTAACCTGACCCAGCCCGGCCTGGCCCAGCTCGGCCCGCGCGCCCCTAGCGCCCCCTTGTCTTTTCTCTCATTTGATTTCTCCCGCGCAGCAACCACTCTCTCTCCCATCTCTCTCTCCTATGGTGCCCTAGGTTTTGGAGACGGTGATCGCCGGAGTTGGATCCCCGAGGTGAGCTCCCCTCCCCTCCCTTCTCCTCTCTCTCCCTCTTCCTCTCCCTCCCCTTCTCTTCCCTGCGTGCGCCCTCCTTCTCCCCTGCGCGCGTGCCCCCTGCAGCCCTTGCGTGCGGCCCCCTGCGGCCCCGGCGCGCGGCCTTCGGCCCCCTCGGTGCGGCCCGGCCCTGCTCCCTCCCCCGCGGCGGCCTCGGCCCTGGCGGCGTGGCCCGCCCCTACTCCCCCTCCCCCTGCGGCGGTCCTGGTGGCCCCGGCCCCTCGGCGCGACCCCGGCCCCCTGCGCGCGGCCCCGGCTACCGGCGGCGCGGCCCAGCCCCCTGCGCATGGCCTCCGGCCCCCTGCGCGCGGCGTCCCGGCCCCCGGCGGCGCGACTCCTCGACCCCCTCGCGCGTGGCCCCTCGGCCCCCTGTGCGCGGCCGTCCCGGCCCCAGTGCGCGGCCCCTGCCCTCGGCAGCGTGGACCCCGGCGCGGTTCCTCGCGCGTCCCGGCGCGGATCGCGTGGCCTCGGCGCGGCCTGCATGGCCTCGCGCCCCCCGTTCACCCAGCGCGTTCCCGCGTGCGTAGCCCCACACACGCGGTGATTTATTCTTGGTTTTTAATTAATTTTAAAACATGTTTAGTTAGCGTGCTACGTCGCGCGCTTCGTCGCGCGACGAATTTGTCTAATTTCATATTCTATTAATGTGCTGCGTCGCGCGACGATCCATTTTTTGGGTGTTTAATGTGTGACGTCATGTGTCCAGTCGTGCAACGTTCCACTTTAAATTCAGATTGGATGACGTATGCCGTCGTGCGTTTCGTCGCGCGACACTTAACGTCTCTTTATAATTAATGCAAGTGTCTCGTTGCGCGCTCTGTCGCGCGACGAGTCGTTTATTTCTTAATTCAATTTAAAGTGTTGTGTCGCGTGTCTCGCCGCGCGACAATCCTTTTAATTTATCTTCATCTGCTTATAATAATTAAACATGGAACATGACTTTACCTTATGCTAAACGCGATGGCCAAATTAATACCATTTTGTTTAAACGAGTAGTTTAATTTATAATCGGGTAACGTGATCGCTCTTCGACCGTAGCCTCGACCATTACTTTCTCTTTCTCGCTTAGCCGTAGGTGTGCACCCTGCATCGATCTTCCGTTTAATTATTGCATTCCATTGTATGGTGTACTGTTCTTTTATATTAAATTTGTGGAATGTATGTTTGAACTCGTATAGATAACGGTCAGTTGGCGGAGTCCGAAGGAGTTGCAGGTGAAGACCCTGAGCAACAGTCGGTTGGTGAAGGCAAGTGTCCCTTGACCCATCTATGTCCTACTAATTCTTATAATTCACTTCCCGCATTTACACATTTATACCTAAGGATTGACTAGCTTTTGTCTATCTTATCATTGTTTACCTATTTTGGTTGGGTTATTTCAGTTTAGCTTTATGCTAGCGCTTCACATTAATCAATGAACATGATGAGATTATCTATGATACGTTGTTTTCCCTTTTGATTATGATGACGGTACTTGTGGCCCTTAAGGGGACTCGAGCTGTTTCTCGAGTGCCTCTCCGTAAGGACCTGTTCGTTGGATGACCGCCCGGGAAAATAGTGCAACCATGAGGGTGGAGTGGGACGCCCTTAGCTGAGTAATTAGAGGAACTAGGGTGTAGTTCGCTTCGTCGTCATGCCGTTAATGGGGCTCGGTGTATGCAGCTCGCTCTGCCAAGGTTGGTTCGACCCTTGGAGAGGAGTTCGGTGCATTTAGGAAACCTAACGAGTGGCTACAGCCCCAGGAAATCTTTGTAAAGGCTACATAGTGAGACCCTGCCTATTCACCTTGGTAGCGTTTAAGGGTTTGATCGGTCCGAGGCAAGAGGGAATCACGGCTTGTGGGTAAAGTGCGCTACCTTTGCAGAGTGTTATGAAACTGATATATCAATCGTGCTCGCGGTTATGAGCGGCCAAGGGAGCTCCATTGATTAGAGATACTTGATTAGGGATGTATGGTTTATAGGTGGTGACAAGGATGATGGTTATGATTATGCTTATGGTACTGGTAAGTGGTATTCTTTCCTTTTGGAAAGGATACATCGGGTTAATAACTTGGGTTAATGCTAAAATCTAGCTTTCTACTAGTAAATAATAACCTGACCAACTAAAAGCAACTGATTGGCTTAACTCCACATAAAGCTAGTCCACTACAGCCAAACGGGACATTTTGTTGAGTATGTTGATGTGTACTCACCCTTGCTTTACACACCAAACCCCCCCCCCCCAGGTTGTCAGCATTGCAACCACTGCTCAGGTGAAGATGAAGTCGTGGAGGAGGACTTTCAGGAGTTTCAAGAGTACGATGAATTCTAGGCGTGGGTTAGCGGCAAACCCCCAGTCGGCTGCCTGTGTAGGCCGTGTGTATCTACGTTTCTTTTCCACACTTTGATTATTGTTAAAGACTATGTGGATGTCTCGGACATCATGATGTAATCGACTATTATACCCTCTTTTATGTCATTATTTGAGCACTGTGTGATGATGTCCAGTTATGTAACTGTTGTGTACGTGAATTGCTAATCCTGGCACATACATGGTTCGCATTCGGTTTGCCTTCTAAAATCGGGTGTGATAGCGAGAGAGAGAGAGAGAGGGCGAGCTCGGGGAGGGAGAGAAGGAGCTCAGACCGGTCCTATTTATAGGCAGAGGACGAGAGGGAGGGAGAGAGGGAGGGAGTAACGGTGCCGGCAGCTTCAAACTCCATTAATGGCGGCTTCAATGGGGGAAAGAACGTGGGGGAGTGGGGGAGGTGAGGAGACGGCGGTTTTTGGAGCGGGGAGAGGAGGGGTCGCGGGGTCGGGCGCGATCAGACGACGGCGACGGCTGGGAGGGAAAAGAGGCCGGGGCGGGCCCCACCAGTAAGAGAGGAGAGGAGGGGAGGGAAATAGGGGTCGCGGCGGCTTGGGCCGCTAATGGGCCGAAACGGCTAGGGTTTTGGTTTTCATTTTTTTTTCTTTTCTTTTCTATTTAAAAATATAAATAAATATATTTTTAAATAATTCAAAAATCATAATAATTATAACAAAATTATTTATAACTAAAATATTTATTTTTGGACCATTATTTCTATATTAATCAATCGGATTTTCCTTAAGAAAGAAATTCTAGTAAACATCCAAAATCAAATATGAGCAAACAAAAATTATTATAGATGCAAATAAAAATCAAACATTAGAAATAAAGTTTATTACCATAATTATCATTAATAAACTAAATAAATTATTTTAGTTGATGGTTTTTATAGTGAAATAATACCATGACCACTAACTTCTAAGGTGGCTGGGCTGGCTGGACCAATGGGCACAACAGAACTTGTGATCAAAACATCATCAGTCCGGGGCATTGGCGACCCCACATGAACATCCATTGAAGCAGTGGAGGGAGAACCGACCGAAACACCCTCGGGGGCTAGAGCACCCTCGAGGGCTGAAGAACCATGGCTTACCTCTGGCCTGGCCAGCAAGCCAGCAGAAGACACTTCGTCCGAGCACTCTACACGAACGTTGACGACTCTGATTTCATGAAATTCAAGAAAAATGTCCTCAGGAATAGCATCTTCCAGCACACTATCGATGGCAGACATAGTCAGACCTCGTATGTTCATCATCCCCATGGAAGCAAGGCTTGAATGGTCACCACAAGCTTTACTTTGCCGTTCTCGACGAACTAGGGGGCATTTCTTATTCTTCTTCATTATCCCCTTCCTCCACCACATACCCACCAGCCCTCACACCACTACAACCGTCCACGACATCCTCCAGATCAACATCCACTATATTGTCATCAAGGTTCGGCGCGACCGGAGCGGTCACTAGCTCCAGGTCCGATGAACGATGAAGCCTTTTCTTTTTCTTCTTCACTTATGTAGACTTAGCCTGAGAGTTTTCTTGGCATGATCGCTTGCGACGTGCACCTTCGGGGTTACTAATTATCTTCTCCCTTGTGCCTGACTGCTCGGGAGCCCCACTCCCCGACTCAAGTCACGCTGATTCGGACGACCTCCAACCAGCATGCCGAGATCAGCATCGATTTCAGAATCGTCAGCAGCAGGCTACATCAAGAAGTGGGTCTGTTTTTCCTCTTCAGCCAGATTCCTGTGTGCAGCAAGTATGGATACTACTTCATCCGGGAAGGGTCACACTCTATGGCCTAGATTCCCACCCTTCCCTCGGATGGGTGGTTTGGACACAAACTCAGAAAAAGAATTTTACAGCAACAAAATAGCATAGTGAGTACAGAGCATATAACGATTTGATAGAACAAAATCCAAACAGTCGTAACTTACCACTGGGGGAACGTTCCAAGCAGAGTAAGAGTGAGGAGCACCGACATTCGCAACAATACCTCTCAACATCACTTCAACCCACTTCAATACATTCTCCTCAGATATATGTTTATCTGTCACTCGGGAAGGGTGTCTTACCCCAAAATACAGATAGGCAGGGTAAACTCTATCTTTCAAAGGCTGAATGTTCTTGAAGACAGTCAATAACCAAAGTCTCAGCAGTCAAACCTCTATCCTTGAAACCAGCGACCTTGGCCAGCAGGATCTTGGCTTCAGCAACCTACGAGTCAGTTGGGGCCTCTAACTTGACACTCGGACATCAGGTTGTCTTCCAGAGCGAGCAGGTAGAGACTTGTTGTGATTCTCCATAGTGAACCACTCAAATCTCCACCCCTTGATGCTATCATTCAAAGGAATATCTAGATACTCAGCCTTCCTACCCCAGCGAAGTTCAAGGCTGGTGTCGCCGACCACTTGATGTTGCCCCCTGCCATTCCGAGTTTGCAGTGGTACAGGTACTTCCATAACCCAAAATGTGGGATAATCCCAAGGAAGGCCTCACAAAGATGAATAAAGATGGCAATTTGAAGGACGGAGTTGGGATTCATTTGTGTTAAGTTGAGAGAGTAGAAATCAAGAAGACCACGGAAGAAAGGAGAAATTGGTAAACCTAGACCACGGATAAAGAAAGGAACAAAAACTACTGACTCGTGGGTATCCTCCATGAGTACGGTGATCCCTTGCCAAACCCGCCAGGAGCACGACTTCTTTGACGACAAAACATCAATCTCAACCAGGTGAAGCAAGTCGGATTCAGAGACGATAGAGGCATAATTACGGCAGAAGGGAACTTGGCTATTGGGATCAATTGGGGGAATGATGGGCACAACACTCCTCTGCTTCTTTTTCTTGGGTGCCATTGGACTCCACAAAGCAACAGAATCAGGCGTGGAACTGCGGGCAAACGATAATTTCAGAGGGACACTAATGGCAGAGAAAAGCAGAGCTAGGGTTTGTTCAACCAGATAACTGCCAGTGAGTATAGGTACGTGCACGATGTGGACCCACTAAGTCAGGCACTCTGAGTCAAGAACGCTAAGTCGGGCGCGTTAAGTCGGACACTGTTAAGATAGCCAAGTCCTCAACCAAGCACATTAAGTCGGAAAGAACACACGTCAGTCGGATTTGCCAATCTGGACATGGAAACGAACAAAGCAAAAGACTCGGTATGAACAAGGATGACCTCAAAAGAAAACACAGGTTCATGAACAATAGCCACTTTCATTCATGCTAAGGGAATATCATTACAAAAGAAGAGGGATGCCTCATTAAGAACCAACCCTGGCAGAACACACCCCCACTTCACTTCCATTTCTTATACTACTACAACTACTACTACCACTACCTACTACTATAATATACTAATATTTATGCCGGCGGCACCTCGCCACCGTTCTCGTCACCGTCGTCGTAGCCATTGTCGTCACCGTCGCTCGCACCGCCACCGCCTTCGTTGCCTCCATTGCCATTGTTGCCACCCTCGTCGTCGCCCTCATAACCGCTCTTGTCGCCACCACCACCATCCACATCCTCAGAGTCCTCTCCCTCAGATTCCTCCGAAGAGTCCTCCTCTGAGTCATTCGACTCCTCGAGCCCTGCTCACTCGATGGATCGGATGTAGGCTTTCTCCACCACCGACAACCCCATCGAGTCGTCCGAGTAATCGAGTGACGACGAGAGGGGGGTCGGCAGCAGGGAGTCTTTGCCATCAGAGGAGAATTGTTCCTCTGAGAACTCTAAGTCACCAAAATCCTCCAATAGAGGAATCGGAGGGTGCTTCCGCTTCCCGTCCCTTTGGTTGTGCTTGCCCTTGTCACCCTTGTTGCTGGCCATCGTGTTTTCTGGTAAGTGGAGAAAGGAGAATGGGAAGAATGATAGGAGCGAGTGTAGGAGACGAGCGCAGGCGGGTGGGCGGTCTATTTAAAGAGGCCAGGGGATGACCCTTTGCCACCCGCCCGTACACCGAACATTCACGAGGACTTCAATAGCCGCATAAGTTTCCAAGAAAAGGAGCAGATCACTAATACCCATTGGCGTAACACGGCACCAGAGAGGAGTAATGCCAACCACTCAGGCGCATTATTACCCCCTATCGTGTCAGGTTACTATTTTGGGACAAGACAAGACAACATACACACCCATCGGGTGTACAAACTGGATTTTTCGAGATTTTCAGAAGCACCGCGATCCACAAAATATCCGTAGGAGTTACAAAACGACAAACTCAAGATAGGTCAAACTGAAGTCAGCCGGACCTCTATCGGCCAGAACCCAGTCAGCGGTCGTATTAAAATCCCTAGTTGAATGCCATCCAACCGGACCTCTATCGGTTTAGACTTAGTTGATCAGATTTCAATCGACGAGGGCCTCAGCTAGACAAACATCAGTCGGATATGATCATCATAAAATATTAGAGTTCTCTAAAGACATATTTTGAAGACCTTCGAGTTAATTAGTACTCAAATCAACTCAAAGCTCGGGGGCTACACCCATTGGGTGCACCTACGGTGCCCCCAATGGGCACAAGGACCAAAAGAAAATGCTGAACTCAAAAGCAGGCAATGAAGACCTTTGAGCGGATTAGTAATCAAATCGACTCAAAGCTCGGGGGCTACACCCAATGGATACGACAGTGAAGCAAAATGACCTACGAAAATCTTGGAAGAAACATTGGACATCGTTCATTTTTAGAGTCTCGAGCCAACTACTCTCAAAAGTTGGCTTGAGCCTCGGGGGTTTGTGGGGGATAGATATCCCCCGGGTCCTCATGGACACTAAAACATATCACGGGCCGCCTGACGAGCTTCCTGCTGAGTCGTCCTATGGGATGGGCCACCAGAATGTAGCCAGTTTAGACGAGACCGATCCAGATGACGAAGACTGACGTCCGAGTTAAGCGCCACTAAAGCACGGATGTATTGGGTGATGCAGTTACAAGCACCCGAAGTGCTATGCATTTGGCGATAACTCGGGTGGCTAGGCGATGAAGACTCTAGATATGTTGGGATACTATCTGCGACAAAGAAGGAGATAAGCAAGTAGATAATAATCACAACTTGTAATGGGATAACTCTCTCTGGTCGTGTATATAAGGCCGAGGGGAACCCCTATGGAATCATCTCATCTCATCACGTACCATTCCAGCCCAACTTCCTCTACAACCACTGAGCCCTCACAAACCTCAGTTTGTAACCCTTGTACTCCATAAATCAATACCAAACCACAACAGGAAATAGGGTGTTACACGATTCTAAGCGGCCCGAACATGTATAACCATGTGGGTAATTCCGACGTGCCTCTGCACGAACCATCAAGTCGCAATTAATGACGTCGTCCTACCCAAAAGCATCACGTGGGTAACCCCGTGGTGCGTGGTCGGGTCACAAACACCGATAGGTTCTTTGAACCAAGACAACTCATAGACCAAGTGAACTCTTGGTAGAGGATTGGTTGGAAATCATTGAATCCACCTCAACATGGATTAGGGGTGACCTGCAAGTCATCGACACCATATGATAAAATCATCGTGTCAAAGTGTCATCATCGTCCTATTGGTTCGCAATTCCCTTCATTAGCTTGTATTTACTCATTCATATACTTGTGCTAATGAGTATTTGTTTCTCTCGTATGACTAGTTTACTTGTGTTATAAAGTAGTTTCTTGCTTGTTGTTAGCTTGTGTAGCGAATTAGTTTAGCTTAGCCTATGTAGCTAAGTAGTTGTATCTCTCTAGTTGTGCTTGTGTAGTGAAACTAGTAAGTAGTGCTAGTGTAAATAGGGTCTTATGGAGACTAAAAATGGCATCATGATGACTATCCAACAAGCACCAACACATAACAATAATTATCTTTGCAAATTGGCTTAAGAAGTAACATTGTTTATGAAATTGCACTATGTTTTTGAAAGCCTATGATTAAAAGGTGACAAAAAGTAGAACAAGAAAGGGCATGCTAAAATTCAAGCTATGTTATTGGAATCGATAATATTTAGCTCACTCAGTAAAGCACAAAATCTTAATTCATTTAGAGGCTTTGTAAAGATATCGACTAATTGTTTTTGTTTCCTCACATGACAAATTGCAATATTGCAATACCTCCTTTAGCTTTGTGGTCTCTCGAGATGTAATGTCGAATGCCAATATGTTTGGTACGAGAGTGGTTCACGAGATTGTTTGCAAGTTTTATAGAACTCAACTATCATGTAAAGATGGATTTCGGAAAGATGACATCCAAAATCACGAAGGATCTATCTTATCTTAAGTAGTTGGGCACATCATGCACCACTGCAACGTACTCAGTTGTGGCAGTGGATAAGGCAACAAAGTTTTGCTTCTTAGTGATCTAAGACACCAAATACCTTCAAAGAAATTGGCAAGTCTTGGATGTACTCTTTTGATCGACCTTGCAACTGGCATAGTCGAAGTCCAAATAGCCAATCAAATCAAAAGTGGAGCTCTTGAGATACCATAAGCCAAGGTGAGGAGTGTGCACTAAATATCGAAGAATTCTCTTAACATCCACTAAATGACATTTTTAGAGCTAACTTAAAATCTAGCACATATGCACACGCTAAACATAATACCATGCCTAGATACACAAAGGTAAAGAAGAGATCCAATCATGAAGTGATATACCTTTTGATTGATGACTTTTAAATTATCATCTAAATCAAGATGCCCATTAGATGCCATAAGAATTTTGATGGGCTTGACATTATTCATATCAAACTTATTCAACATATCAACAATATATTCAGCTTGACAGATGAATGTACCTTCCTTGAGTTGCCTTATTTGAAAACCAAGAAAAAAAATTTCAACTCTCCCAGCATAGATATCTCAAACATGTTAGTCATGATCCTGCTAAATTCTTCGCATAGAGAAATTCTAGTACTACCAAATATTATGTCATCGATATATATTTGGCACACAAAGTTTATCATTATTGACTTTGCTAGTGAAAATAGTAGGATCGGTCTTAGACATCTCAATGACTTGTTTGAGAAGAAAATCATTTAGACAATTATACCAAGCTCTAGGGGCTTGCTTAAGGCTATAGTGCCTTGTTGAGCTTGTATAGAGATGACAATAGGGACCTCATTTCCCGTTGAGAATTCTTCTATTCGGGGACGGTGATGGGGACAATTTATGTCCCACGTGGATTGATACACAAAAAATAGTCCCTATCAGGTTCGTAGAGATGGGGATGGGGAACCATCCTCCATCTCTGTTCCAGGTGTACCCGTCCTACAAACTTCTCTTGCTCTAAACTAGTCCCTTATCAAGTTAAAATTCTACCAAAAACTTAACACATAACCTAGTACAATTAGTAAACTAGACTCTAAAATAGATGTCTCTTGTTATTTTAAATCTTGTTTGTTCAATTTATATTGATTTGGTATAATTAATTTGTATTTATGTTTAAATATTGTATTTTGTAAGGGGGACATATTCCCCACAAGAAAAAATTCCTCGGACGGATACGAAGATGGGAGAATTCGCAGGAATGAAGACAATTTTTTTCTACTTGTGAGAACAAGGACGGAGATGAGTAGCCATCCCCATGGAAAATTTACCATTAATATCCCTAAGCTTATAGACTGTCATCTTGCCTACATCGGTACTACGTGTAGGAAGCTCGCCTACAATTATACATGTCCAAATGGGCGTGTCGGGCCAGCCCGGCACGGCATGACATTGGTGTGCTCAGGCACGGCACGCCAGTGTCACAGGCTGGGCTGGCACGTGGGCCCAAATCCCTGCCCAGGCACGGCACGCCTAATGTTAATCGGGTCGGGCCGGGCCGGGGGCACGGTCTGCCCGTTAGTGCCGTGCCGGGCTCGGGCCCAGTTACATAATACACATAATTCATCAAAGTTAATAGAAAACAAGGCAAATAGGCTACAAAATAGTCTTTAAATGGTTTGGAGCTTTAGTGCAATGCTGCCTCATTAAAAACCTTCCTAGGTAAAAACTCACACTTCGTGAGAAAACCCTAGGAAGGAAAAGAGTACATCCAGCTCTTAAAGTATTTATAAGTTCATAGTTCAGTGTTCAGTCCACAGTCCATATGAGCATATTACAGATAAGAGAAGTAGAGAACATAAATAGGTAGAAACAGAGAGAATAAGTTCATAGTTCAGTCCTTCTTGAACTCTGTGGTGCTGCTTCCTTTCTTTTGTTCCCTGGTGATACTCGCTGCTCATCATCTAGGTACATATCCTCAAAGGTTGCTTCAAGGTCTTTGGTTTCCTTCTCCACATATGCTGCTTGTGTTGGTCAGCCAACTCCCAATCTTTGATACAGGAGAGCACCTCCACCATGTCTGTCGTCAACCGTCGTCGTCGCTCCTCGAGCACCCTGCTAGCTAGACTGAAAGTAGATTCTGAAGATATTGTAGAAACAGGGACAGTCAACACATCTTTAGCTAGTATAGAAAGAATAGGATAAGTTTGATTGTGGCGTTGCCACCACATAAGAATGTTGAAATCAGGCCCAAATTTAGTTTTAGTGTCACTGTCAAGGTAAGAAGTTAACTCAGATAAACCAGTAGATGTACCAGATGTACCACCTGTACCAGTATTGCTATAACTTTCATCATCACCATATATATCATCCCATGCCTCTGTGGCCTTACTAGAACCACTACCTGACTGTGGTTGAGGATTTAAGCAAATACCTCCAAATTTGGCCTCATAAATTTGATACGTCTTAGTTAATTTGGTTCTAATACATGAAGGATATCTACTATAATCAGTCCCATTAAGAGTAGATAATCTTTGAAGAACTTTATGGAAGCCCCTCATCTTTGCTCTAGGATCAAGAATGAAAGCAAATGCATAAAGAATGGGTATGTCCCTCCAATATTTCAGAAATTTTGTTTTCATAGGCACAACAGCAGTTCTTAAAAGTTCATGGTTCTCATATGCATTTAGATGTCTAGCAATTTTCAAAATATGGTGCAACATTAAGGGTGATGTAGGGTAATATATTCCAGATAGTGCAACAGTTGAGTCATAGAATAACTAAAAGAAAGACAATAATTTTTCTGCAACAACCCAATGATTATCACTCAACAAACAAGACCCATCATCTTTGCCAGGATAATTAGTTCTAATCCACACATAGAAAGTGCTATGATAAGGAACTAAATGTTTAAGCATCAGGAATGTTGAATTCCATCTAACATCCATATCTACTCCAAATTTACGTGGTCTAACACCAACACTCATGCAATATTGTTTATAAGAAGCAATTCTTTGATTTGAAGAGTTTAAAAATGTTATAGCAGTCCTAAAGTCTTCAAGATATGGTTGTAAACGTTTCAAACAACTTTTAACAACCAGATTAATAATATGGCAAGCACAACGCTGATGCAAAAATATATTACTCAAATCACTCTCATTCCTAGTAGGTGCAGGTATCAAATGCCCAATATAACCAGCAAAGACAGGTTTCAGAACATCAATAGCAGTTTTGTTAGATGAGGCATTATCAAGCACAATGGCAAAAATCTTATCAGTAATGCTAAAGTCATTTGCAACCATTTCAACACGTTCAGCAATGTTAAGACCTGTATGAGCTACCTCTACAGGTCTAAGACCAAGTAATCTCTTTTCTAAACACCAATCAGAGTTCACAAAATGAGCAACAACACTTATATAGTCCTCTTTAGCTTTACCAGACCATATATCAGATGTCAAAGCAACAGATGAAACATGTTTAAGTACTTCAATCAGTTGTTCAACACGCTCATTAAACAGTCGGATCAAGTCTCTAGCAGTAGTTTGCCTAGAAGATTTAATAAACCTTGGATTGTGGGCATGGGTTATATACTCCTGAAAAGCACTAGATTCACCAAAACAAAGTGGCAGGTCTAGCCTAGCTATTAAACGACAAAGCTCAGTTCTAGCAACAGAAGGGGAATACTCCCAGTGATTAACAGGTCCATCTGCATTATATTTAAGCAAAGACTGTGTTTTTCCAGATCTGTCTTTTTCTTTCTTAGCAGGGCAAACATCCAGGTGTCGGATCAAATGGCCAGTTCCAGATGAAGATTTAGCAGACATGCTATTCTTGCAGTGAAGACAAATGGCAGATACTCTTACCTCCTTACCATTTTGAATCGCAGTTACCTCCTCAAAGTGCAGCCATACCTTAGAGGTCGGACCTCTCCTTCTAGAACGTTTACCAGGCATAGGGACAGAGGTGCTCGCGTCGGCCGTCGGGCTTGTGGAGCCCGTCCTCGTTTGTGCACCGGCGCCGTCCAGATCGATGGCACCAGCGGAGGTGGTACTAAGGAGGAGGCACCGGGCATCGTCTGCCTCGTTCTGCGCTTCAAGCCTCCGCTCCTCGATCACCGCATCAAGACTGAGCTCGTCGTCAGCCGAGACTGTGGACATGGCCACTGCCTCGGTCGGCTTCTCCGGCTCCTCACGGCGCGCGGCGCACACACACGGTGCACACCTCGACGAATCGAAGCAACAAGATCAAGAACAAGAAGACTAGGACTAGGATTAAGAGAGAGACGAGAGCAAGACCAAGAAAACCTTACCTGCAACACCGGAGCACCGGATCCACGAACCGGATGGCTGACGGTAGAGGCAGAGGAGCGAGCTTGGCGAAGATCGAGTTTTAGGGTTAGGGTTAGCGAGGGTCGATGGAGAGATGTAGAGAGTTCACAGAGAGGATGAAGCAAGAGAGGAGAGGAGCAGGAGGCGAGGACACCAGAGTTCACCGCTCCGTCGACACCGGAGGCGAGGACACCGAAGCCGAGTCGCCTGTCGCCGCCACGCGCCCACAGGAGACGGAGAGGCCGAGAGAGGAATAGTGGATGCTAGGGTTACGCGACGTCGACGCGACGGTACGAGCCGTGCCCTATACGCGTTTATTTGCGGATGTGGTTAACGGGTCGGCGTCGTGTCGCGTGTTACGTGGGCCATGCTCGTGCCTGCACCACGGGCCCACTTGGCAGCCCAAGCACGGCACGTGCACCGGGCCGGGCTGGCACGGGCACGCCGGCCGTCGTGCTGGGCCGGGCCTTTCCCGTGCTTGGGCATGCCGGGCGCCGGGCTACACCACGGGCCGGCCCGTTTTGGACATGTATACCTACAATCATATTAAACATTGAAGCTAAGACAACCACCCCACCTATGTCAGCGATTGATTTTGTGCGCTATTAAACCAGCTTTAGGTTGTGTCTAGCAGATTGTGTATATGATCGTGCAAAATAATGTTTTACACTGTAAATTGTGTTGTTTATGGAATAAAGTTTAAAATAAAGAATAAAATATGAGATAACATGGGTAATCTGCTGAAGATAACCTCTAAAAAATTACGACTATAAGAAAAGAAACTAGAATTACGGCTACAAGATACTATGATGGTTAAAACATTCAGCGAGGGGAAGGTATCAAGAAACAGGTATCAATGGATAGGTCGATTGTCGCTTTCATGTAGTTGATGAAATAAATACGCATTTTTGTACTTTAATAAATCAAATACTTCTAGATTTGACTAAATATATATGTAAAACCTATTAATCTTTATCATACCAAATAGATATTATTAAATTAATTATATTATATATTTTCATAACAAATATACCTACATATATTAATATTGATACAATTACATATAAATTTAGTGAAACCTGAGATTTTCTTACGAGATGGATTTTTTTTTGGATGGAGGTTCCTCTGACGTGTTGTAGTCTTACGGACACCTCGCGTTCAACTATTTTAATTGGATTTGAAGTTTCTTCCTTCTCCTCAAGTGGTGTTCACGTATAAACCAATCAGCTCCCGTCCCCGTCCCACACCACACACAGAGAAAGAGAAAGAGCCACGCATTGCACTTGGCTTGCACAAGCCCGGAGGAGCCCCAAACGCGGCGGCGGACGGAATGCGGCTGCGCCTGCCTCAGTCAGTACGCGTCTCTCACTCCCTCTCCCGTTCCTTCTCCCCGCACCGTTCGCCAGATCGTCTCTTCTCTCGGGACGGGCGCGCTCGGTCCAGGATCTGGAGGCAGGCGCTGCCTAATCAGTTCTTCCTTCGTTTCCTTTTTGTCCTTGGCAACACGCATCAAAGAAACCTGCAAAAAATCAGGCAGGTTTCGATTTGGGCCCAAATCTATCCTGATACAGTTGGTAGCTGACTGGCCGCGTGCTTGGAGCGCCAATATTTCCCCCAAACAATAGCGCCCTCCGTCCGCTTGTTGAAATCTTTATCCGGTGTGGAGTGGAGCTGCCGTTCAAACCTGTCATCTGATTACTTGGGTTGTTTTCCTTGCCGTTGAGCCTTGTGATGTGCAGTGAAGCCGCGAATTGTTTCATTACATTTGGATTTTTTTTAAGGCCTGGTGATCGAAACGATATAATACTTCATCTTCTATTTGGAGTTTCAGCTACTTGGGTGCCGTTTCTACATTGCAAGATTTGTCGGTGATAGTATATTCACGTTCGTACGCACATAATTCTACTGATATGGCAATACTCCCGGGCACATAATGATGTCAGTAAATTGTCTGAAATTTCAGAGAATTGGCCTGAAATCTTGCATCCTGTTGACCATTCCAACTTCTCCGCGTTGTTGATGTTGGTACCTTGAAATCTTTGTAGAACCAGTTAGCAATTCAACAAAAATGTTTGGTTATTTTATTTCAGAAGCAAAGCAGACTGCTGAGTAGCTGGACGGACATTGAACGAATCGGTCTGAATGCTTTGCTGACACCGAAACCTATTGCAGGTGAACATTCTGCTGTGATGGCGAAGGAGTACTACACTACGAGCAGCCTTGTGGTTGGGTACGCGCTGTGCTCGAGCCTGCTCTCGATCATCAACAAGTACGCCGTGACAAAGTTCGGTTTCCCAGGCCTCCTGACCGCTCTACAGTACTCGACATCCGCTGCTGGTGTCTGGATCCTCGGAAAGCTAGGCTTCCTCACACATGACCCCTTCAACCTGGAGACCGCAAAGAAGTTCGCGCCGGCGGCTCTCGTCTTCTACCTAGCCATATTCACCAACACGAACCTCCTCTGCCACGCCAACGTCGACACCTTCATAGTCTTCAGATCCCTGACCCCGCTCCTGGTCGCCATCGCCGACACGACGTTCCGGAAGCAGCCATGCCCTTCCAAGTTCACGTTCCTGTCCCTCGTGGTCATCCTGGGCGGAGCGGTCGGCTACGTGACGACGGATTCGGCGTTCAGCCTCACGGCGTACTCGTGGGCGCTCGCGTACCTGGTGACCATAACGACTGAGATGGTGTACATCAAGCACATCGTCACCAGCCTGGGGCTCAACACCTGGGGCTTCGTGCTCTACAACAACTTCCTCTCCTTGATGCTGGCCCCCGTGTTCTGGTTCCTTACAGGCGAGCACAGGTCGGTCTTCGCAGCGATGGAGTCCAGGGGCGAAGGCTGGTTTCAACTGGACGCCGTCGTGGCGGTGGCGCTGTCGTGCGTCTTCGGGCTGCTCATCAGTTTCTTTGGCTTCGCAGCCAGGAGAGCTGTATCGGCGACCGCGTTCACCGTGACCGGGGTCGTGAACAAGTTCCTCACCGTGGCCATCAATGTCATGATCTGGGACAAGCATGCCAGTGCGTATGGTTCGGTCTGCTTGCTGTTCACCATCCTCGGTGGGGTGCTCTACCAGCAATCGGTTACGGTGAAAGGAAACGGTGCAGTTGTGGCACAGCGTGAGCTGGTGCCCGAGCAACCTGAGGAGGTTGACGAGGAGAAACAAAGCTTAGTTTCTTCAGCTAAATAATACGGTGCAACGGATCACTTGCAATGATAGGATCCGTTTGCAGGTTTATTCTTTGGCCTTTGAATGGGCTCGTTTATGTGTCTGCGAAACAAACATGAGGGAATACTATACTAGTGGAAGTAGCACTTCCGTCAATGGAAGCCCTGCTATTGTTTGAATTTGCATCAAGATTGCAACGTTTTGTTCACTGCGAATGTGTACTTTAGCTGATAAAGGTGGTTCTTGATATTGCATATTTTTTTCCTTTACAAAAAAATATTTTTATGTGTCTAATGCCTCAGTTTATCTAGCGCAAATGTCCGCCTTTCAAATTTACTTTGTAAAATTACTTAAGCTACCTCCAGCAACTTATTTATCCTCGTACCAATATTCAAACTCAATTATACAAACAATGTCATATATAAACAAAATAGTGTTTTTGTGATCATATGGATGAACTGTTGGACACGGTCTTAGCGAGGAGTAATTTACAGTAGCACCCCTCTCGTTGTCATACATGTTAATGTCTATTTCTGTACTCTTGTCATACATGTTAATGTCTATTTCTGTACAATACTTAGACTATCTTCAACAGCATTTCTATCTCACCTCTTATCTCACTTTCTATTTCAAACTTCACTCTACAACAATACACTTTATAGTGCAAAACAGTGTTTTGCATATTTAAACAGTGTTTTATATATCCATATACAAGGTCTGCTGATTTATATATCCATATACACGGTCTGAAGATGACCTCATGACATGACATTTCCAAGCAGCACTAATGAAGCTGAAGCTTCACGCTCCACCGAATATTATTACTGTACTCGGTCGAACTGAATTTCATTACCGAACAGCAAGAAAAAATGACAAAAGTTTTCAAGCGTCACGAAGAAAATTACATAATGCAAGAAACTCAGCTGTTTCAAACATTCAGGCAATCCAGTTCTTCCTAAAGCAAAACTACACAAGCAATCATATGCCTGCAGGATCGCAAACTGTGGGCTCGAATATTCATTCACCCAACACAGGATTCAACAGACTTGCAATGTATACATTAGCCACTTGTGGCAAGTAAAACTTCTGGAACATCTGTCATCGATCAAAAATATAGCGAAATAGCAGCCCCAGTGCGTGTGACTATCTAAACGTGCACAACCGAAACTTCAAAGAAAGAAAGAATCGAAATGGAAGGAGCTTTACTCGGTTCCTGCTAGCAACAACGGAATATCTCAGTATATACAAGGGCAGAAATCCAGTCTGTCTGCGTTTGTTGGTTTCCTGATTTCAGACGGTTGAACATCATCCACATGTACCACCAGATCTTTGGAGCCAAAATTCAGAAGCAAGTGTTCTTTTCGCATCAATGTACAGATCATGTTTCTGGTGGCATGTTTGCGTACAGGAATGTGTAGAAGAGTTCCACTTCAGGCATACTTCTGATGATCTGGATGTATTTGTTATTGTTTGGCTCCTCAAGCAATGGGGAACTCAGATGACCAACTTTGGGCAAGAGAGTTGCTAAGGGTAATCCTGATCCTAGAGTTGTCTGCACAGCCAGGTCCCCTACCACCACTTCTGCTATCTTCCTCAATGACCTCTCCATGATATTTCTGAAATCATCACTGCAATAACAGAGTTCCAAATGGATGGTTATGTAATATACCCATGGAGGCAACCACAGACACCAAACCACGGACAAGCCATTAAATTCAGACAGAGAAAATAATGATTCTGTGCATGGCGCATCCTTACACTAAAAAATTGTCTCACAAGTTGCAACATAGTAACTGTTATCATCCACACATAAATATGATATACTAATATGATAATTTCCAAATCATCATTTCACTCACTACAAATACCACTCCTAAATACAGAGCACCTTGTTGCTCTGTTTTAGATTAAATAATAATGTTAAATGCTACCAGTGAAGTTCAGGATTGTGCTAAATACAAAAGGAAGTTCATAATAGCATTGCATAGAGAAAAACTGCAGCACCTAATTATATTAATTTGCTACACTCTTTCTCATTCTGAATCCCCATATACGTACAGAAACAAAAGTAACAACTTAGGCCAATATAAGTCACATGGCATATGACAAAGACTACAAAGTAATTTATTAGATAATATTATAAGAGTTAGAATAGGAAACCCTAACCCTAACAGGGGTTGGGTGATGTATTAATAGACTCAGTAAACTGGGCCAGACCCATTACATAGGGGTGAGATAGTAATTACACGGGAAAATCCCCAAACCCTAAGGCCTAGTTTGGGTACTCTAGTATTGAAGTGGTTTGGAGGGATTAGAGAGTGTATAAATCCCCAATAAGTTAAAAACTCCTGCAATACATCTCAATCCACTTGAACCCCTCTCATTACTAGAGTATCCAAACTAACCCTAAACGGGTATTCTAACACCCCCCCCGGCAATCACAACTCTATCCTGTACAGATATTGAGACTGGAGCGAAAGTCTAAAAATACACTCGACGGTAACCCCTTGGTGAAGATGTCGGCGAACTGCAGCGTGGTGGGGACGCTGAGAACCCGAACATCACCGGCGGCGACACGCTCGCGGACGAAGTGCAGGTCGATCTCCACGTGCTTCGTGCGCTGATGCTGCACGAGATTGGTGGAGAGGTATACTGCGCTGACGTTGTCGCAGTAGACGAGAGTGGCGCGCTGGAGGGGACTGTGGAGCTCGTGGAGGAGCTGTCGCAGCCAGGAGGCCTCTGCCACGCCGTTGGCCACGGCGCGATACTCGTCCTCAGCACTGGAGCGAGAGACGACGGGCTGCCGCTCGGCGGCCCAGGAGACGAGGTTGACGCCCAGGAACATGGCGTAACCGGAGGTGGATCGACGCATGTCTGGACAGCCAGCCCAGTCGGCGTCGGTGTAGACCACAAGTTCCGACGTCAGGGATGGTCGGAGTAGGAGGCCGTAGTCGAGGGAGCCGCGGAGGTAGCGCATGATCCGCTTGAGAGCGATGAGATGAGGCTCCCGCGGGGTGTGCATATGCAGGCACACCTGCTGGACGGCGTAGGCGATGTCAGGCCTGGAGAAGGTGAGGTACTGGAGCGCACCGGTCAGGCTTCGGTAAGACGTCGCATTGGCTACCGGGGGCCCGTCGTCCTCTGAGAGCTTCGCCTGAGTGTCGACAGGTGTGGAGCAGGGCTTGCAGTCGGACATGCCAGCCCGCTCCAGTATGTCGATGGCGTATTGGCGCTGATGGAGGAAGAGACCCTGGGACCGATGCTCGGCGGTGATGCCGAGGAAGTGGTGGAGGGGCCCCAGGTCCTTCATCACGAACTCCCGCTGCAAGGCGACGATCGTGCGCTGTAGAAGGTCGGCGGTGGATGCCGTGAGCACAATGTTGTCGACATAGAGCAGAAGGAAGACGGTGTCGTCGCCGCGGCGGTAGATGAAGAGGGACGTGTCCGACTTGGCCTCGACGAAGCCGATGGAGGCCAAGTAGGAAGCGAAGCGACTGTACCAGGCCCGCGGCGCCTGCTTGAGGCCGTAGAGGGAGCGGTTCAGCCGGCAGACCAGATCCGGATGAGCTTCGTCGACGAAGCCGGTGAGCTGGCTGCAGTAGACAGTCTTCGTCAGAGTGCCGTGGAGGAAGGCATTCTTGACGTTGAGCTGATGGATCCCCAGTCCCAGGAGAGGGCGAGGGAGAGGACGGTGCGAACAATGGCGAACTTGACGACGGGGCTAAAGGTCTCGTCGTAGTCCACTCCCGGGTGTTGGGTGAAGCCCTGAAGGACCCAACGGGCCTTGTAGCGGTCGAGGGAGCCGTTCGAGGTAAGCTTGTAGCGAAATAGCCACTTGCCGGTGACCACGTTGGTGCCTAGTGGACACGGCACCAGGTCCCAGGTGTGGTTGGCCAGGAGGGCCGCGTACTCCTCCTCCATAGCGCGTCACCAGTGTGGGTCGGCGAGAGCGGTGCGAACGGAGGAGGGGACTGGGGAGGCGTCCGGTGGAGTGGTAGTCGTATCAGCTGCCAAGATCAGTCGGTCAACAGGTTGAAGAACGCCGGCGGCGCGCCGGGTCACCATCGGGTGGACGTGCCCGGGGTCGCGGTGGATGGCGACCGGGTGGTACACCGGTGGCTCGGGGCGGTCTGCCGGGACGTCGGGGGCCGCAGGTGTGGCCGACTCACGGCGGTGATAGACGGCGGGGTCAGCGAAGCGCACTGGGCTCGTCGATGGGCCTGGGTCAGCAGGTGCCGAGGTAGTGACGTGGCGGCGGCGATAGTAGACGAGCGCGGGGTCGGCGAAGCGAGTCGTGGGCGTCAACAGGGCCGCGCATGGTGCGAGAGGGGTCGGTGGGCCTCGCGAGGCGCAGGCGTGGTCGACGAGGCCGCGCGTGGCGCAGGCGTGATCGACGGGACCGCGCGTGGCGCGGGAATAGGCGCGAGCCGCGGCGTCGAGGCCGCACGGGGTGCGGGTAACGGCGCAAGGCGGGGCACCTGGGAGGAGGGGGAGACGGATCGGACTCGAGGAGGGAGTCGAGGTCGGTGGGTGGGGAGGGCCAGCAAGGGGAAACACATCCTCGTCGAAGACGACGTGACGAGAGATGATGATGCGGTGGGAGGCGAGGTCCAGACACCGATACCCCTTGTGGTCAAAGGAGTAGCCAAGGAAGAGGCAGCGGGTGGAGCGAGGAGAAAGCTTATGAGGGGCAGTAGCGGAAGTGTTAGGGTAGCAGGCACAGCCGAACACGCGAAGGTGGTCGTAGGTGGGGGCTGTGCCGTACAGCGCGAAGTAGGGAGTAGGGTGGCTCACCGCCTTGGAGGGAAGACGGTTGAGGAGGTGGGTGGCGGTGTGCAGGGCCTCTGCCCAGTAGCTCGCAGGGAGATTTGCCTGGAAGAGAAGGCAGCGGATCATGTTGGTGGTGGTGCGAATCATGCGCTGCCCAGCCGTTCTGGGTGGAGGTGTAGGGGCACGAGAGACGCAACTGAATGCCACTGGTGAGGAAGAATGACCGAGAGGCGTGGTTGTCGAACTCGCGGCCGTTGTCGCACTGCAGTGCACGGACCGGGCGCCGGAACTGGGTGGATACCCAGGCGAAGAAGTGAGGGTGGTAAACGTGTCGGACTTCAGCCGAAGGGGGAAAGTCCAAAGTAAATGGGAGTAGTCGTCCAGAATGACCAGGTAGTATTTGTAGCCGAAGAGGCTAAGGACAGGAGACGTCCAGACATCACAGCGGACAAGATCAAAGGCCTGAACAGCCCTGGACGTGGAAGTGGAAAAAGGAAGACGGGAGTGACGGCCGAGCTGACAAGCATGACAGAGGCGCTCAGAAGAGCCCCGAGTATAGGATATGTCTGAGTGGCCGGAAAGCTGGGACATGACGTCAGGTCCAGGGTGCCCAAGACGACGATGCCAAATGGCGGAGAAGGTGGTGGTAGTAGCAAGAGCATGTGATGTGGTGGTAGTAGTAAGTGCAGGAGATGAGGCTACTCTGGTGTGGAGAGTGGAGGGCAAGTGAAGAGAAAAGAGGGGGCTAGAGCTGTCACAGCGAGCGAGCACAGCATGTATGGGAAGGTGGCGTATGGTGAGACCCAAGGGGTCGAACTCCATAGAGCACTGGTTGTCACTAGTGAAGCGACGAACCGAGAGGAGGGGATGAGTCAGTCCGGGAGCAAGAAAGACGTCGTTAAGGCAGAATGGTCCTGGAAGAACCGATGCACCTACTGAGGTGACCGGGAGGGTGGAACCGTTGCCGACGAAGATGGAGGAAGGATGTGAGGGGTGTGGTGGATGGGAGTGGAATAACGAACTAGTTGTGGGGGTAGTGTGGAAGGAGGCCCCAAAGTCAACCACCCAATCGACGGGAGAGGGAGATAGAGGGAAGGCCGCAGGGTGCGCTGAAAGAGCCAGAGGAGGAGCGCTAGCGTGGTTACTAGGAGGGGAGGGGGACAAAGGGGGCTCGATTGCCAGGGAGGCTATCATTGTACGAGGAAAGACAAGGGGTCCGGACACGTGACGACCGGCCGTGGGGTGGATTTCAACACAGTCACGGAGGACAGGGCTCATGGTGCGATCGAAGGCCACGAGGGTGCCCTGGACAAGCTGACCATCGTGGAGGACACGCACGGTGAGCCCGTCGAAAGGGGGTGAAGCCATGAGAGAGTGGAGAAGTGAATGGCGAATGGTGCAGCAAAGGGATGCACGGCGTTCAGCAACGAGGGGATACACGCGGAAGGAGGTTGTGCTCCTTGGATGAGCCGCTCACAAGGGAAGAGGAATGGAGAAGAGAGAGGTGGTGCTTTGTGGTGGGAGATGGAAGAGAGGGAGATGGGGAGTGCGGCTGCAATTATGCAATCAATGGCTACGGCGGCGGCTCTGGTGCGCGTTCTGTCGGGTGAGGCGAGCCCGCGGCGACTGACAGGCAGAGGGGAAATGGTCGTCAGGACGTGTTCGAAGAGGCCCTCGTCGCAGGGGAGCGCGAGGCAGAGCACGCAGAAGGAACAGGAAGCCGAGCAGCCGAGGTCGAGCAGATCTGCAGCAGGTGCCGATGCGACCGAGCAGCACTACAGCAAGGGCCGAGCACAGGAGCAGTCAGGAGCACTGGAGCAGCCGAGCACTAGGAAAACGAGCAGGGGACGGTCGGACGGGGATCCGATGGAAGGCTGGACGAAGAGTGAATGACGAGCAGCTTCTCACCCCTAGGGCCGATGAACACCGTGTGGGGCAGCACGAGGTTGGGGTGGCTGACAGCGCCGATCCGCCGCGCGGCGGCATAGGCCTCGTCGGCGCCGACGACGACGCACGCGGGGCGCACGAACCTCAGCAGCACGGCGGCCTCCCCGGAGCGCACGGCGGTGCAGTACAGCGTGCTGTGCGCGGACTTGGCGACGACCTCCCCGGGCGCCTCGAGGACGGCGGCCACCGACAGCGCCTCCACGCCTGGGAACCTGAGGAGCGCCTGCGGGCCGGCGCCGAGGCGGTCGGCGAAGGCGTCGAAATACGGCAGCGCGGCGCCCCCGCCGGTCGGCGGCTCGCGCGCGTTTGGAGAAAGACAAGCGCCCGAAGGAGCGCGGCTGGGTGGAGGAGAGGGGCCGCGGGCCGGAAGCAGAGGGGCAGGAGGCGGCGGCCGGGGCAAGGGGAAGGGCCGGCGGCGGCCGGAGGAAGGAGAGGGGGGCGGCGGGTTGGGCGGCTGGGGTGGCGGCGCCCGAGAGAAAGGGAAAAAACTAAACCTAGCTCTGGTACCAAGTTAGAATAGGAAACCCTAACCCTAACAGGGGTTGGGTGATGTATTAATAGACTGAGTAAACTGGGCCAGGCCCATTACAGAGGGGTGAGATAGTAATTGCACGGGGAAATCCCCAAACCCAAAACGGGTATTCTAACAATAAGTATTAGTGAATTCAAAGTTAACTCATGGAAGCAACAAAAGATGAGAACTGGTCATACAGCGGATTGAGCAAAGAAAAACTGCATCGTTGTGGTGCAAATCATGAACTCGCAATAACTGAACAGAGCTTAATGCATAATGCATTATTACCTTGCCAGTACTATTCGTGTCTCAGACATTAGTTGGTCTAGCTTTCTGAAATCATTTAGGAGTGATGAATCATCAAAGCCACTACTGGACACAGCCATCAACTGTGCATAAACAGGGGGATTCTCAGGTACAAGATAATTTATCCATGAGTTAGCTTCACAAAGATCCATGAACGTGTCCAATATTTGTATTACTGTTTGCAATACTTGGTCCATGTTCATACGGTCCTTCAGTGGCTTCCTGCAAAATTTTCACATGTCAAAACTCAGTATCATTAAGGGGAAACATACAACCAGGAACACATTTCACGATAGTAGCCAGACGGTTACTTATGGGAACCAGCCGAAGCAGCCATGTAATGTATCACTGATTTGGGGCAGATTTTAGCAGATACCCTTATGAACATGGTACTAAGAATCGTAAACTGTTTTAAGACACAAGTTGAATATGATGGAACAAAATCTAAAGTAAGAAACGGGGTAGCTGGAAAACCACTGGAAAGCTGGTTGACAAGCAGTAATGGTATAACGTTCACGGTTGAATATCCAAGAAAAAAGAGGAAATGAAAGATTGTGTACAAAACTAGCTGATTTGTGCTGAACATGGAAGTATGGATACTCTTGATGACTAGGTGGACATGAATTTAGCATGTAACATAAACAAGCATTTTCCATGATTTGTTGAACATTATGAAGAAATATGAAGAGGCGAAGAAATATTTACTCTTTTAGGACTTCTGTTGCTGCACGCTGCATTTGCATTATGAATGCAGTGATTTTGTCAGTGACCAGATAATCAGCCATTGCAAGGAAGCTCTTGTGTCCATTTTCACTAAAGGTGTCAGATTCTGCCTACAAAAGAAGTGAGACAATTCCATGTCAGGAAGCAGTTTGAACGCAAGTTAGTGTTCTAACATAATTTCAATTATTTAGCCATCTAGAGTGCAGGTATCAATAACTGGGGCAAGAAATAAATGAAAGTCATTCATACAAAAATGCTTGAGCATAGAATGCGGGCCTGGAGCATAGAATGCAGGCCTGGAGCATAGATCTACCTGTAACTGTGCATCAGTGGTATCCCGGGCAAAATCCAAGTAGAGATGCCTGCCTAATATGGTGACCTGAACTCTAACATACAAGCTAAGCAATGTCATTGCCCACATTGAAGAAACTGTCTTTGTGAAACCTAAGAAATCGGAGAAGCCGTGAAAACAATAACATCGTTAGAACTGCATATTTATGATGAGACAATGAATAAATCCAACAAGTCATGCATAGCACATAATAGATAAGATAAGAAATATTCAAATATCATACTCTTAATCTTAATCTCCTCCCAAGTATCATACTTCTCATTTGGTGTCAGTGCGCTTGAGTCTACCTTCCCTTGCCGTAGCTTGTCAATCAATTTTGAAATATCCAGTTGACTCATTATCTTATCACTGAGATGATGCATGGCCAAAGGCAATGTGGTAGTGTCGCAGATCATCTTCACCTTCTCAAAGTGTGTCTGGAGCCTACAATGAAATGGAAGCATTCAAAAGAATTACTCTTTCCATAATAAAAGTCGTTTTAGCCTTTTAATAAATCCATTCAATAATTGATGTATGTGTTTTGTATATATGTCTAGATTCATTGTCATTTATTTGAATATAGACATAAAAATGATGACCTAAAACGACTACTAATTTGGTACAGAGGGAGTAGAATGGAAGTTGCTTTACCAAATAAGGCACTCCCTTATTCTGAAACAGGTACAGTTTCCATGATTATTACTAGTACAACTGTTACAACCCCTGCGATGGGGACGTAACGAGAGTCTTGGGCGCCGACCCTTGGCTGCGTAGGAAGGGACAGTCACCGGCTGGGGGCCGGCGATCAATGGTAACAGCAGAGGGCAGACTATAACAGCAGGGGAGGTATGGGACTTGTCATGGTTTCAAAAACCGAAGGACAATGAGATTTTTGTTCGGCAAGTGCTAGCGCAGACTCGCTTCGAATGGTGAGTCGCTCGGACTCGAACGATGAACTTGGGACACGGGGTTATACTGGTTCAGGTCGGGGCCCTAGTCCAGTGTAGTGTTGATCATGGAATTGCAGTATGTCATGTTACAACTTGTGTGATTGTGTGTAGAAGGAAGGTTGCCCTGCCCTTTTATAATTCAAGGGAGAACTTTACAGTAGGATCTCATATTCTACTGGGAGGGACCTTGGCTTGCTGCCTTTGGGTGGCGTGGACCTCCCGACGTCGTCCGTAGGGTCGTGCGTTGCCGTACCTCTGGTAAGACGCTCCGTCCTGTTCATCCGCCACACGGGTCCCTGTAGCGAGTCTGTTGCTGATGTCTTCATGATAGTGCGTGTGGGTCCCACGGATCAGTCTCACGGCACGGTCGTACAAAACGCGACTCCTCCCGTCATCATGAGCACTACGTCATCCTTGATCCTTCAGCATGTTGTAGAGATACACCCGGTATGGCGTACTGTCCAGTCCTTCTGGGTATTCAGGTCACTGCTGGGAGTCCGGTATTGAGGTCATCCGACGACCAGGCTTGACTGGCCCCCAAACGCAGTGGTGGCGCGCCTGACTCTGTACGCGGGGGCGCACAGTACATGCCTTGATGGCGACTAATTGGCGCGTCACACGTTTACACGGGCATGGCCTAAGGATGGTGTGTCCCGTTGTACCAACGTGGGCCAGTTGCGTCGGGCTGGGGTTCCTTCCTCGTGGACCCACTTGGTGGGAACTTGGTCGTTCGCCTCGCCTTGCGGACTTACTCGGCGGGGTCTTGGTCGTTTGCTCCACCTTGCAGACTTGCTCGGCGGGGATTTGGTCGTCCGCCTCGCCTCGCAGACTTGCTTGGCGGGGACTTGGTCGTCTACCTCACCTCGTAGAATTGATCGGTGGAGACTTGGTCGTCCGCTTCGCAGACTTGCTCGGCGGGAACTTGGTTGTCCGCTCCCAGACTTGCTCGGTGGGGACTTGGTCGTCCGCTCTGTCTCGCGGACTTGGTAAGCGGCGACTTGGTGGTCCGCTCCGCCTCGCGGACTTGCTCGATCGAACATGCCGAAAATAGGTTATGGGCCTTACCTTGGGTACCCCGTTCCTAGGTACCTCGACAGCAGCTCCCGAGCCTTCAGGCGACTCCTTGGAGTTGCACGGAGGCTTATGCTTGGTGCCCTATACGCTTAGGTGCGCGCAAGAGTAATCCATGTGGATTGCTTGGGGGTTTACTTGGTGATAATGCGGTTTAGGGACAGACCCTTTCTGCGATTGACGCCGCACGCTGGGCGCGGGTCTATTTTCCCTTGGTGAGGGCGGAACGCTCGGGTGCGCGCAAGCGCATCTGCTAGATGTAGCACCCGAGCCCCCGAGTAATCCATGTGGATTGTTTGGGGGTTTACTTGGTGAAAATGCAGTTTAGGGACGGACCCTTTCTACGACGGTTGTCGTGCTCTAAGCGCGAGTTTGTTGCCATTCTGTACTTTGTTGGTGTTCGGCACTTCCGGTGCACGCGAGCGCATCTGTTAGATGCAGCCCTTGAGCCCCCGAGTGATCCATGTGGATCACTTGGGATTCGCTTGGTGACAGGGCAGTTTGGGGACGAACCCCTCCTGCGATGGTCGTCACGCGCTGAGCGTGGGTCCATGGTGCCAGGGCCAAACGCACCCTTCGCCCGATTTCTGTTATTCAAGCATCTCCCCTCGGGAGACCATTTCGAGTTTCTTCGAGGGGAGGGCCGCCCTCCTCGGACCTAGTCGGCGCTAGGAAAGGGGGCATCGAGCTGCAAACGGGTTATCCAAGTGAGATCCGACCTCCCTCCGGTAGGGTCAGGTCTTGGCGAGTGGTCCCGCTGGGGGGCTCGACCCACTGGGGGCATCTCATTGAGTCCTTATTTGATCCTGTGTCGGCCCTTTGGTCGGTCTAGCCGATCAAAGAGGGCCCCGTGACCACCTGTTAGCCAGGTTAACGCAGGAGAATGTGAGGTACGACCTTGGACGTGGATGCGGGCAAATGACCTATGGGCTGGTCACCTAGCTTGCGGCTCACTAGGAGCTTGCCTGGTCCACCCCTCGCTCTACGTGTGGATTTTCTTAGGCGGGTGCTAGCTTTACCTTATAGGCGTAGGGAAATTACAGCAACGTCATGATAAAAAATGTGTGGTCATTATGACACCGCTTGGCGTGGGCGGCCTGATGGGAGGCGAGTAGGCCCATCCGCCGATCCGTATGCTAGTGGCGTGTCGGCGTGGGTAATCGTCTCGCCCTTTAACTGCGCACTCTCTGCGGAGCGTCCTTGTGGCGCCTTGTCCTAGGCGGTGCAGACCCTACAAAACGCACGGTCCTCCTTGCTCGATGACTGAGGTGGCTCGCAATTGGGGCGACAAATTCCCCGATGCTTGTTCGTCGTGGGACCACCTTCCAGGCACCGCTTGGGCTTCCTACGCCCTCGCATAATCATAGAAAAAGGATGCTCTGGGTTGGTTGTGGTTACCGTTTCCTCGCACTCGAGTGCTTGCTTTCTTCCTTCCGCCGGAATCTTCCCGTTAGTTTGCAACTCCTTGCACCCTCGCACCTGCCTCACCAGTTCCGTGTGAATGGCGTCGTTCCCAGCCTGCTAGATCCAGGATAGTCGCCTCCTCGGCCAGAGAAGAAAGAGTTCCTCCCCCCCAAGGGGATCTCGCGGTGGAGATTGGAGAAGGAAGGTGATGTGTCGTGCCCCCAGGACGACGAGGTGGTCGTGCTCACGCCCTTCTACGAGCACGGGTTCGACCTCCCCATGCACCCCTTTGTGCGGGGGCTGCTTTTCTTCTACGAGCTATAGATTCAGAACCTTCATCCCAACTCCGTCCTGCACAAGGTGTGCTTCATCACCTTGTGTGAGGAGTTCCTGGGGATTGACCCCCACTAGAGGTTGTGGCAATACTTCTTCAATGGTCAGGTAACTCCGGGCCGCCGTGACCAACTATATGTTGGTTTGGCCAACTTCCAACTCCGCTCTAGCCGAACCAACATATAGTTCAAGATCCCACTCCCCCTCCGTGCGATATGAGGGCGAGTGGTTCTACGTCAAGAACACGGCCGGCAGCGCCCCGTGCTTCACCGGTCGGGAGCCAATGTCGACAGACGACTGGCATCGCAAGCAGAGCTAGGACTGAAAGACGAGGTGGAGCCTCTTCCGACGACGCTCAAGACGTTGAAGCAATAGGGTCTCACCGGCACGACGCTGGTGCGGGTCTTCATGCACCGCCGAATTCAGCCTCTGATGGCCCGCCAGAGGCCAATGCATAGGTACTCGGGTGTTAATGATCCCGACCGACATTCCTCTGAACCGCTCGCGTTGTCTGAGATTGAAGCGCGTGAGTCAAGGTTGTCACTGTGTTGTCTTCGGGATCCTTCATGGATGAGGACTTTCCTCACCATCTTTCCAGAAGCGCCGTGAGTGATTTGGTGAGTTTTCTCTTTTCCGTTCTCCTTCGTCCCTCCGTTCTTCTTTGTTGATGACGCTCGACCGTGGCTCCTACAGAGGATTAGGCTTCTAGCGCCCAGTCCTCCACCACTCCCAGAGGGGCCGCCGTTCAGGCGGGGCGTAAGCGCAAAAGGAGCTAGGAGACCTTGGGACGCGCCCGAGGCGCCTCCAAGCGCATAAGAAAGGCAAGAAGGTCTTGCGACTCGTTGAGTCGAGCGAGGGAATCTCCTCTTCTGATTCGGAGGGTGCATCCTCCACGCCACGACGTCTTCCACGGCTTCTGGAGAGCCGGAAGTCACAACGTTGGTGGGTGCCCGTCGCGCCGTGGCGACGCCGCAGCCAGTTCTGACGCCCCGCCAAGATGGGCGGGCCGGCCGCGGATCCTGCCCTGATTGCGGTGGCGCTGACATTGGGGGTCGTTGCCTCAGGTGGCGAGGTACGGGCGCCGCCGCACCCTGTGGTGCCTTCGTCGTTCGCGAGGCACCGCACGGGGAAAGAGTCGGTCACGACCCATCCCACCACGGCGGAGACGGCTCCACGGGCTATGCCATGACCTCCGGTTCCTTTGGCGATTGCCCAAGGGAAGGTGACCACCCATAAGCGCTCCTCCTGGTACGTCCGAGTTGCTTGCCTTCTTATCTCTGACTTCCATCTGTTACCTTATGTTTTTCATATTTTCCTTCCCAGCCAGCGCGTACGTGCCGCATAAGTCTGTGAAGGACGTGACCCTGGTGGCGAGGGGGACGCTTCCGTCTCCCAGGCCTTCGTGCCTCCACCGCTGGGAGGAACGCCCCCTCCGGCTGTCGGGGTTGTTCCGCTGGGTGATGTGTCATCCCGTCCCCCCAGGGTGGCGACGCCGTCGACCCAAGTCATCCTAAGGGTGACGGGTGTGGCCACCCCGGAGGTTGTCCTTCTCGATTCATCGCCGTATGCGTCCATCCCAGGAGGGGCCCTGGTGGCCAGGGCGGTCACCCTTGGGACACAGGGTTATACTGGTTCAGGCCAGGGCCCTAGTCCAGTATAGTGCTGGAATTGCAATAGATCGTGTTATAGCTTGTGTGCTTGTGTGTAGAAAGAAGGTTGCCCTGCCCTTTTATAACTCAAGGGAGGACTTTACAGTATGATCTCGTATTCTACTGGGAGGGAGCTTGGCTTGCTGCCTCTGGGTGGCATGGTCCTCCTGACGTCGTCTGTAGGGTCGTGCGTTGTCGTACCTTTGGTATGGCGCTCCGTCCTGTTCATCCGCCATACAGGTCCCTGTAGCGAGTCTGCTACATGTCTTCGTGATAGTGTGTGTGGGTCTCGCGGATCAGTCTCACGGCGCGGTCGTACGAAACATGGTTCGTCCCGTCGTCATGGGCCCTACGTCATCCTTCAACGTGTTGTAGACATACATCCGGTATGGCATACTGTCCAATCCTTCCAGGTATTTGGGTCACTGCTGAGAGTATGGTACTGAGGTCATCCGACGACCGAACTTGACTGGCCCCAAAACGCAGTGGTGGTGTGTCTGAGTCCGTACGCGGGGGTCGCACCGTACGTGCCCTGATGACGACTATTCGGCGCGCCTTCGGTGCGTCGCACGTTTACACGGGCGTGGCCTAAGGATGGTGCGTCCCTTCGTAGCCGACGTGGGCCAGCTGCGTCGGGCTGGGGTTCCTTCCTCGCAGGTCCAATTGGTGGGAACTCGGTCGTTCGCCTTGCCTTGCAGACTTACTCGGCGGGGTCTTGGTCATCCGCTCCGCCTTGCGGACTTGCTTGGCAGGGACTTGGTCGTCCACCTCACCTCACAGACTTGCTCGGTGGGGACTTGGTCGTCCGCTCCGCCTCGCGGACTTACCCGGTCGAACGGGCCGAAAAGAGGTTATGAGCCTTACCTTGGGTACCCAGTTCCTAGGTACTCGACAGGACTCAACTTCTTTCTTACTTTGTTCCTCTCATTTCATTACATTAAATAGTATCCTGAGGGAGGATGCGGCTAATCCTCATCCCTAGAATATCTCAACTACTCAATCTATCTCTTAGGCGGCTAATCCTCATCCCTAGACTTTCTCAACTAACTTAATCTATCCTTTCCTATTCTTTCTCATCCACTAACCCTCCTTCTGCTGTGGCCGACGCTTATACACTGCGCCCCACATAACAATAGAACAAATTAAAATGGACTAATGTTTCTCCAGCAAATATATGCCCTATCATGTCATGTTTCTCCAGCAAATAGCTGCCCTATCATGTTACTAACATTAACATGTAATGGTGCTAGTTATGACCATTAAAATCCATGAGCAAGACGTGCATCACTATCACTAGTAATGGTCTAAACAATATAAATAAGGAGGGACTAGGATGAGAATCTCTGCCAGATGGTTTACCACAATAAAAGATGTGTAATACATGTGAGCAATGATTTCAAGTCGCCTAGTCGCCTGGTCGAACCCTAGGACCGACCAGGCGACTAGTCGTGATTAGGCGACGACTAGGGCGACTAGTCGACCCCTAGTCGGTCCTAGTCGGTCTGTGGTCGTCCTACACTAGTAGCTATACTTATATAGGTATATATATAAATATACATGTATACATTATATAAATTAGAGACTGTAGTAGTGCAGCAGGCTGCAGGACTCCAGGAGAAGGGGTAGGGATGCAGGGTGCTGTAGCCGCCGCCCGCCGGTGTAGCCGTCGGCAATCAAAGTCCAGGACTGCAGGGGCGGTGCAAGAGAGGAGAGGAGAGGAGAGGAGACGTGTAGAGAGCCAGAGACTGTTGGCGGGTAGGTTAGAATAGGAGAGGAGAGGAGACGTGCAGAGAGCCAGAGACTGTTGGCGGGTAGGTTAGAATAGGAGAGGAGAGGAGACGTGCAGTGACTGTAGATGGGCTAAAAAGGCCCAATAACTAAACCCTAGCTGGGACGACCAGGACACATAAGTCGAACGACTAGTCGCCCTAGTCGACGATTAGTCGGACGACCAGGACGGCTAGGTTGTCTGGTCGAGTCGTCCACCAAATCGTGTACTAATTATCGACCAGCCCGACTAATCGCGATTAATCGCGATTAGTCGGACGACTTGAAATCATTGCATGTGAGCTTATATTACTAAAAGGAAAAAGTCCAAATTACTCCCCTCATCTATGGACGATGTTCATATAACCCCCTAAACTATTTTTTGTTCAATTTACCCCTCCATATGTTTGAGTTGCTTCAATCTACCCCTTAACAACATTTGTATTTTTATTTCTTTATATAGAAAATAAGTTTTCAGTTCAAAATTTATTGATTAGTAGCTAATGTCATAACTTAGACTGAGAAAAAATTTATGAGTTTTAAAAATTATTTTGATATGTTAAAAATCACATAATATAAAAAATTTAATGTTTCAAGATTAAATATGAAATAATAGTAAAAAAGTTTTTTTATCGAAAGCGCAGGAGAACTGCGCATCATTATATTAAGTAGAAGGAAAAGAGGGTCCAAAATAGACCATAGTACAAAAGACCTCCCCAGAGGGGATAAAAAACCAAAGAAAAAAGAAGAGAAAAAAACAAAAACAACAACAAGAACAAACAGTTCCTGAAAAACAAAGCCAGCCCATCAGCGATAAACCAGGCAGCTAGGTGCCCCTGATGGTTGCGGCAAGAAACGAGAGACCCTTAGCTCCTGCCATTTCCCACAACTGTTGTTCCTCCCTTGCCTGACAAAGAGCTGCAAAAACACTAGGGGAGATTCCATCAAAGACAATTTGATTTCGATGATTCCAAATAATCCAGGCTCCCAAGGCAATAAGGGAGTTGACACCCTTCATAATCATATCTCCAGAGCCATTGTCAATCATCTCCCACCAACCCGTAAAAGACACCGTACTAGGTGTAGGAGCCAGATTTTGTAGTCTGAAAATGCACATCAGCCGGAACCAGAATTCTCTCGCAAAAACACAAGAAACCAAAATATGATCCAAAGTTTCAGACTCTTGGTCACAAAGCGGACACTTCTCCGGATGATCAAGTCCTCTCTTTGCCAACCTATCTGATGTCCAGCATTTATTTAGCACCGATAGCCAGAGGAAGAAGTGGCATTTAGAGGGGGCCCAAGTTTTCCAAACTCTTTCATAGTGACCGAAATGCACAGACCCGATGAACAACCCATCATATGCAGCCTTAGCAGAATAAGTCCCATTTGCAGCAATACTAAAAGTATGTTTATCTTCTATGTCTGGCAGCAGCTCAAAATCTGAAATTAAATTCCAAAGATGAAGATAATCCAATAATACTCCCACCGAGAGTGATCCTGTGATATCAGCAATCCATCTTCTATCTGTCAATGCTTCCTGAACCGTCCTTCTGTTAGTGATTTTTTTCGGAATGATATCAAATAATCTAGGAACCAAATCTGCAATTTTTTGCCCATGAATCCATTTATCAGTCCAGAACAAAGTATTAGCCCCATTACCAACCTTTGAAGTCAACACCATCGAGAAGAAAGCCCTTGCTTTATCTGGAACCTGGATAGGAAGGCTGCACCAAGGTTGGTTAGGCTCAGTCTTTTGGAGCCAAAGCCATCTCATGCGCAGGGCCCAGATAAGTTCTTTAAGACTAGAAATGCCAAGACCGCCCAGCTGTAGGGGTCTACAGACTCTGTCCCAGGCCACCAGGCAGTGACCACCTCTGGCCTCCTTGCGCCCTCTCCAAAGGAAACTTCTTCTAATTTTATCAATGGCCTTAATAGCCCAAGGGGGAATATTTACCGCCATAGCAAGATAAATAAGCATTCCGGTAAGCACATGCTGAACTTGCACTTTACAGCCTGCTCTTGTCATCAAATCTGCTTTCCAGCCCGGTAGTTGATCAGCAATTCTATCCACAATAGGTTGCACCTGATCCTTGGTGAGATTTTTCAGGGACAGAGGCAGCCCCAGGTATTTACACGGAAAGGTTGAGATGCCACAAGGGAGAAGATCCTGAACCATTTCCAACTCCACACCCTCACACTGAATGGGATAAACATTAGACTTTTGTTCGTTGTTGCGGAGACCTGAAGCTTCCCCAAATAGATGTAAAATATCTAGAGTTATAGTAATATCCGCTGCCGAAGGGTGTAAGAAAAGTGCCACATCATCTGCATACATAGATACCCGATGCAGAGGTCTTCTGGGGGAAAGATCCAAGAGCAGACCAGCGTGTTCAGCTTTAGAAAACAGTAGACCAAGAACATCCATAACTAGAATAAAGAGCATGGGGGAGAGAGGATCCCCTTGTCGGAGTCCTCTTCTATATTCAATATGTCCTCCTGGAATGCCATTCAAAAGCACCTGAGTGCTAGAGGAGGAAAGAAGCCCACAAATGATGTCCCTCCAAATTTGTCCAAAGCCAAGATACTTCATAACTTCGATGAGGAAAGGCCAAGAAACCGAATCAAAAGCTTTAGTAATATCAAGCTTGAGGAGAAGACGTGGCCCTTTCTGTTGATGGAAAAGTCTAGCCGTTTGTTGGACCAACATAAAATTATCCTGAATGAAACGTCCCTTAATGAAGGCACTCTGGATCGGAGACACCATATCATTCAGCTTTTGACTTAACCGATTTGTTAGGCAATAGAATATGCCATCTGTGGATATCCTAGCTGCTATAGATAGCAGATGTAAATCAGGGATAGAATCCTAGCTGCTATAGATAGTAGATGTAAATCAGGGATTAGTTGCTAGATATAGCAGATGTAAATCAGGGATAAATCAGGGGAATTATCCCTGCCTTGTAAAGCAGGCCAGCCAGCTCTATATAATAGAAGGTGCCCCCCTCTCATTGAGGTGTGGCCAATTGCCCTCAACCCTCTTTCTCTACATGGTATCCGAGACCCAGGCATCGATCTAATTTCCCAACCCCCCCCCCTCACCTTCTCTCCTCCAGCCGCGCCGCCTTAACCAGACTGTGCCGCCTGCCCTCTCCTTCCCCTTCCCTGCGCCATGAGCACCATCTCCGATGCTGCCGATTCTGCTCCTGTCCTCTGCCCCTTTGCCACCATCAACATCAAGCTCCACGTCCCCATGACCCTGGAGTTGAAACCTTCCAACTACACCAAGTGGTCGACGACGTTTCAGGCCACGTGTGGGAAATTTGGGCTGCTGCATCACCTCTCCACCTCGCGCCCCACCGATGCGGCATGGGCACAGGCTGACTTCTGCGTCCGCGGATGGATGTACAGCACCACCTCCGACGCCGTCCTCAACCTCGCCATGACCGACAGCACCCAGACGGCGAGCGCCCTTTGGAAGGCCATCGGCGAGGTGTTCCAGGCAAACAAAGCTCCCCGTGCCATCTTCCTGAATCACGAGTTTCACTCGATGACTCAGGGGGACCTGTCCATTGACGCCTACTGCGTTCGCATGAAGGAGAAGGCCGACGAACTACGCGACGTTGGGCAGCCCGTATCTGAGCCCAACCTCGTCCTCAACCTGCTGCGTGGACTTAACGAGGTCTACTCCGGCGTCGCCGACAACATCGCCGGACAGCAGCCCCTCACCCTCGCCACCGCACGCCATCAGCTACTCCTCAAAGAGCTGTCGCTGCAGAACGACGAGAAGACGCGTGCTGCTGCTGCCCTCCTAGCTAATGTTGGTGGTTCGCAGCAGCAGCACCAGCAGGGCGGCCGGCGCCCTAATACCAAAAAAGGCGGCCACCAGCCCTTCTACAACACCTCTGGTAGCTTCTCCAACAACTCCGGCAACACCAGCACCAACAAACGTGTTCCCTGGGGCTTTAATCCCTGGACTGGCGAACGTGTGGCCCCTAGAGAGCGCGTCACCCCTCCTGGACAGCGCCGCCAGGGAGGTTCTGGTGCCCAGGCTGGGCGCACCCTGGGCATTCTCGGGTCTTCCCCGCAGGCCCACACCGCCTTCGCTCCACTCCAGGCGTCCTCCAGCAGCTCCAACACCTCCACCAGCACCTGGGATGCAGCAGGTCTCATCGCTGCCCTGCAAAACATGCAACTTCAGGGCAACTCGCCCTGGGTTGTTGACTCCGGCGCCTCTACGCACATGACGTCCTCGGATGGTATGCTTACTCAGCGCCTTCCCCCCTCCATCTCCTCAATAACAGTAGGTAATGGCACTAGTATACCTGTTATGTCTAGAGGTCATTCCGTCCTTCCTACACCTACAACAAATTTTGCTCTTAATAATATCCTTGTCGCCCCATCCATAGTCCGCAACCTGTTATCCGTTCGTCAATTCACTCGCGACAACAATTGTTCATTTGAATTTGACGCCCATGGTTTCTCTATTAAGGATCTCAGGACGGAACGCGTGATTCTCCGTTGTAACTGCGACGGGGACCTATACACCATGCCTGCCTCCACACCTGGCGCTCCACCTCATGCTCTCCTGGCTGCATCGTCAACTCTCTGGCATCAACGTCTCGGTCACCCCGCCCCCGCCGTTTTAGAGCGTCTCAATAAACTTCATGTTATTTCCTGTAATAAAGTACAACACTCCCTATGTCACTCATGTCAACTAGGCAAGCATACGCGTCTACCTTTTAGTTCTTCGCATTCCATAACTCATGCACCCTTTGAACTCGTTCACTGTGATGTATGGACTTCACCCATCAATAGTCTGTCTGGTTTTTCATATTACTTGGTCTGTTTGGATGATTACACTCACTACTGTTGGGTTTTTCCGCTCCGAAAAAAATCTGATGTCCACCAACACTTAGTCGAGCTTGCTGCCTCTGCCCAAACACAATTCAGCCTCCCCGTCAAATGCTTTCAGGCTGATAACGGCACTGAATTCGTAAACACTGCCACCATCAAATTCCTCGCTGCTCAAGGCACTCACCTTCGCCTCTCCTGCCCCTACACATCTCCCCAAAATGGCAAGGCTGAACGTATCATCCGCACACTCAACAATTCCATTCGCACCATGCTTCTACATGCCTCCCTACCACCCACATATTGGGCCGAGGGACTCCTGACAGCCTGCTACCTCCATAATAGGCGCCCATCCTCCTCTATTCAGCATGAAATTCCCTATACTCGTCTGCATAATCAACCACCAACTTATAGCCATCTGCGTGTTTTTGGGTCTCTCTGTTACCCCAACATGCAAGCAACCTCTAAACATAAGCTCGCCCCTCGCTCCACGGCATGCATCTTCCTAGGATATCCTAGCTCACACAAAGGTTACCGCTGTCTCGACCTATCAACCCGTCGCATCATCATCTCTCGCCATGTCACATTCGACGAGACCACCTTTCCCTTTGCAGCCACCTCAGACGTCTCGCCCTCTGCTTCCCTAGAATTCCTCCTCGACGACGATATGGTTTCGGTGCCCTGTCCTACTGTTGTTGCAGGTGGGACTCCATCCTCGACGCCCGTGGTTGCTCCATCCCACTCGGATGTTGAGCAACCGCCCCCAGACATTGCAGCCTCACATGACTCGCCTTCTGCGACACCGGGCGGGCGTGGTCCCGTGCCCCCGCCTGGACCCGACGTGGTTCCCTTCCCACGAGTCTACGTCCGTCGTTCCCGTACGACGTCTACGTCCGAGCCGACAGCTGTCCCAGCAGCCCCTATGACTTCATCGCCTCCGCCGCCGCGCGTCACTCGCACCATGACGGGTGCCATTCCTCGTGTCTGCTATGAGGGGCTGGCGGACACGACGTCACCCTCACCATCGCCGCTTCCGACGAACTACCGCAGCGCGCTGGCCGACGCCAACTGGCGTGCCGCGATGATGGATGAATATCAGGCCCTCGTCGACAACAACACCTGGGAGCTTGTTCCGCGGCCCCCCGGAGCCAACGTCGTAACGGGGAAGTGGATCTTCCGGCACAAGTTCCATGTCGATGGGTCCCTTGCTCGCCACAAGGCTCGCTGGGTTGTCCGTGGCTTCTCCCAGCGCGAGGGCGTTGACTACGACGAGACCTTCAGCCCGGTTGTCAAACCGGCTACCATACGGTCTGTACTCAGCATCGCTACATCCCGCGCCTGGCCCATTCATCAACTGGACGTGAAGAACGCCTTTCTTCACGGCCACCTCGAGGAGACCGTCTACTGCCAACAGCCGCCAGGATTCGTCGACCCTGGCGCTCCAGATCACGTCTGCCATCTGCAGAAGTCCTTGTATGGCCTGAAGCAGGCTCCGCGGGCATGGTACCAGCGCTTCGCCACCTTCGTCCGGCACCTCGGCTTCGTCGCCTCCATCTCCGACACGTCTCTTTTCGTTCTACAAGAGGGGACAAGTCTCGCCTACCTACTGTTGTACGTCGACGACATCATCCTCACCGCCTCGTCGTCGGCCCTGCTACAACGCATTATGACTCGGTTGAGCTCCGAGTTTTCCATGACGGATCTTGGCGCCCTCCACCACTTCCTCGGCATCGCTGTCACGCGCTCCTCCGATGGTCTCTTCCTCTCCCAGCGACAGTACGCGGTCGAGCTTCTTCAGCGCGCAGGCATGGCTAAGTGTCATCCGACATCGACACCTGTTGACACTCACGCCAAGCTATCCGCGACTGACGGGGATCTACTGTCAGAGAAGGATGCATCAGAGTACAGGAGCTTAGCGGGGGCTCTCCAGTACCTGACGTTGACTCGTCCTGATCTGGCATATGCTGTTCAGCAGGTGTGCCTCTTCATGCACGCCCCGCGCGAGCCTCACCGTGTGCTGGTCAAGCGCATCTTACGCTTCGTCCAGGGGACTCTCTCCTCGGGTCTTCACATTGGCACCGGGTCTGTCACCAAGCTGACTGCCTACTCTGACGCCGACTGGGCAGGCTGCCCAGACTCTCGACGATCCACCTCTGGCTTCTGTGTCTATCTCGGCGACAATCTAGTTTCATGGTCCTCCAAGCGCCAGACCACGGTGTCCAGCTCTAGCGCCGAGGCCGAGTATCGGGCTGTGGCTCACGTTGTGGCTGAGTGCTGCTGGCTTCGACAGTTACTCCAGGAGCTACACATCCAGCTGCCTTCTGCCACAGTTGTCTTCTGCGACAATGTCAGCGTCGTCTACATGACGGCCAACCCCGTCCACCACAAGCGAACGAAGCACATCGAGATCGACATTCACTTCGTCCGCAAAAAGGTGGCCCTTGGTGAAATTCGGGTTCTCCATGTGCCCTCCTCTCACCAGTTCGCGGACATCATGACTAAAGGGCTTCCGACAGCACTCTTTCGAGAATTTCGATCCAGTCTTTGCGTCCGGGAGCCTCCCGCTGCGACTGCGGGCGGGTGTTAGGCAATAGAATATGCCATCTGTGGATATCCTAGCTGCTATAGATAGCAGATGTAAATCAGGGATAGAATCCTAGCTGCTATAGATAGTAGATGTAAATCAGGGATTAGTTGCTAGATATAGCAGATGTAAATCAGGGATAAATCAGGGGAATTATCCCTGCCTTGTAAAGCAGGCCAGCCAGCTCTATATAATAGAAGGTGCCCCCCTCTCATTGAGGTGTGGCCAATTGCCCTCAACCCTCTTTCTCTACACGATTGGCCAATAATTTTGTGATCAACTTTGCAGCACTATGCACCAAACTGATTGGCCTAAAATCTTTGACATGCACAGCCCCATCATGCTTTGGTATTAAAGTAATGTAGGCCGAGTTCAGCAAGCAAAAATTGTCAAACTTCCTGTTCCAAACCGCAGCAACTACAGCCATAAGATCCATCTTGATAATGTTCCAACAAGATTTATAGAAGCGCCCAGTGAAACCATCGGGACCTGGGGCCTTGTCATTAGGTAAACTCTTAATTGTATTCCAAAGTTCAAGCTCTGTAACAGGCTCATCAAGGTGTGCAAGATTGAAAGTTGGCATGTGCAACGCCTCCAGATTAATAGTCTGCTCCCTATCCCCACATTCACCAATTAGTCTGGCGTAGAAATTGTCCACCAAAACTGCTTTATCATCATGACTAGTGAGAATCTGGTCTCCATTCACCAGTTGTGCAACAAAATTCCTCCTTTTTCGATGTCGAGAGTGCATATGAAAGAGTTTGGTATTAGCATCCCCCTCTTTAAGCCAAGAGATCCTCGATCTCGATCTAGCAATGGTCCGTTGAAGTGAAGATAAAAACAGGGAATGCTTTTTCAGCAAATTACTTAACCAGATTTCAGCCAAGGATAAAGCTCTGTAGTCCTGCGCTATTTCTAGTCTATGCAGAATTTCCTTTGCCAAAGCCAACTGAGTCCTCACATGTCCCACATGCTTCCCACTCCAAGATTGCAGCTTCCTAGTTGTGGCTTTTAGTTTCAAATTCAGAGTCATGAAAGGGCAGTTTACAGCTGCCACAGAATCCCAAACCTCCTGGATGACATCCTGGAATCCTTCCAATTTGAACCAAAAAGCTTCAAAACAGAAACGTCTTTTACCCATCTTATTATCTCTAATGCCAAGCAGCAGGGGGCAATGGTCGGAGCCTTCAGAGGCAGCACTTTGAAGAAGGACATTTGGAAATATGTCTTCCCACTCCACTGAACAGAGGACCCTGTCAAGCTTAACAAGAACAGGACTGTCTTGCTGATTTGACCACGTGTATTTACGCCCAAATAGTGGAACCTCATTGAGACTCAAGTCCTCAACCAACTTTCTAAATCTCCCCATCATAGCTCTGTTCATATTTGAATTATTTTATCTGAAGCCCTGTAGATGAGATTGAAGTCACCAGCAATCAACCAGGGTCCAGTGCAAGCAGCCCTGACGTCTCTCAGTTCTTGAAGAAACAACATCTTATCACTGTTACTTTGAGGACCATAAACACAAGTTAACCACCAGCAGCGATTATGCGCATTGCAGAATTGGATTGAAATGTTGTATCTGTCAATCCTAGACAACCCAGTCACTCCCAGATGTCGCTTCCAAGCAACCAGCACACCACCACTAGCACCACAAGATGGTAGAAAGGAGAACTGGCAGAAATCCGAACCCAAGGCTGCAAGAATGGTTCTTGTAGAAATGACAGTCATTTTAGTTTCCTGGAGACAGACCACATCAGCTTTAGAGGACAGAACTAGATTCCGGACTGAATTTTGACGATCAGCTGAATTTAAACCTCTCACATTCCAACATATAATTTTGCTAGGATCCATTACAACAATTATAAATTACAACCCAGAGAGAAAAATAGACACACTACGGGAAGAGATTCCCCGGAGTCTCCCATCCAAAGAGAGCCGCTAACGCTTCAACATGACTTTGAGTTAAGGGATGCTGAAAAAGATTCTCATAATCCTTAACAGCTTGCTGGTTGATGCTTGCATTCTCTGTGATGACTTTCAGAGTCCGCATAACTTGTTTTGTGGCTCTGTTCTCCAGATCCTGCATGTTAAATTCCACCCCTGCCCCTGCAACCCGTCGGCTCCGTCGTAGCGCAGTACCATGTTTTGTGGCACCCCTTGACCGCTTGGGGAGGACAGGAGCAGCAAGGAGCTGTGAAGGTGCCATTGTTATCTTAGCCATGAATGATCTTCTTCTAGATTCCATAGAAGATAATGGATCCAATGAGGACTCACATGAATCCCCAAAATTCTGCCTGGGACTGTCATCAGAGGCTACCACCTCAGGCCTGAGTGGAACAGTTGAGTCTGTGTCAGCCCTCCACGCTGTTCCATTGTACTCTAATAATAATGGCCCCTGAAATCTAGAGATGGTCTCAGACGGAGTATCAGCAGCTCCTTCCACGTCCGAGGGGGGGTCAGACGGAGTAACCGCTGTCACATCAACATCCAAGCCCAATCTCAAAGCATGAGCCTTCGCTTTATCATCATCATTAATTGTAGCAATTTTATTTCCAGCAGTGGTTTTTCGACGCCGTTGATAGAAGATTTTGACTGTTGTTGCACCACCATAGACCATCCCAGATGGCAAAGAAAACCCACTTAGATTTACTCTTAGAAATGGCTTCAAATAATTTATAGGTGGGCATAATAGCAGCCCATTCCAATCCCGACTGGCTGTAGAAATCCCTAACCAATTCGAAGATTGTGGCCCTCCTAGGTCCACCGTTAAATCCAAACAGCAGGGATCAATGAAAATCCTGGACGATTGATGAAACATGGACGAATGACGAGTCTCCCAATCAGCAAGAAGACAATCCAGAAGTGGGTCAGCAATTTTATGTAATTCAGAAGTGTCAACAATGCATGATATCTGGCAAGCTATCCCCTGGTTGGTGACTGGTGGCTGGCAAGTCCCTGAACGGTCTCTGGCTGCGCGTCCCAAGGATGAATTACGCCCATCCCTCAAGAATGGGCTAGATCTCCCACCCCCAAATGCACCAAGCCCCTGAGTCAATCCCTGATTGGCATGTCCATAGTAGCCATTACTTTGATCACCATCATTCACAGAATCCATAGGAAGACCAGACTGTGAATTGGAATCATTCGGTCGGAAGGCAACGGAAAAACTAATAGTGATTGGGTAGCTCAGAGCCATAGTTTCTTCAACATTGCCCTCAACAACCTGAACAGACTCAACAATCCACAAGTCACGTGAAGCAGGAATAGTAGACGGATCAGTACACCAAGCAGAGCATCGAAAGCAGGACAAATCTTGCAGTGCCAAGGTCTCCTGATGCACCTGATGAATCCAAGCATAGGGGCTAAGAATATGTTCCACCGTACTAGTTTCCCAGGCATGAACAGGGATGCCTCCAATCTCCAGATCAACCAAGAATGGCAAGGTGACTCCCGAGGTGCCAAGAAACCTTGCCCAACGCTTACAGATAACAGAAAAAGAGGCAGTTCTGATGAGAGGCCAACGACTGACTAGGAGGTCTGCCTTGACCAGATCAGGAAGAATCAGTAGCAGACTACTTGCAGAGATCCTGCGGATGACCAGTGAATTTTCATTGATATTCAATCTTGGAGCCAGAAGCGCAGCAATCTCCACCGGAGGAATCACAAGGTCGCTGATAATGGTTAACACCACCGCAGTCCTGAGATCATCTTCAGCAGCCGATAGCTTGTTGCTCCAACCCATAATGCAGGGTGAGATAGCCCTGGTGGGGGCCTGTGGATCAATAATGTCCCGATCTTGCCGCATATCGCCTTCCAGGGAGTTGCCCGACATTGGGCTTCCAGGCCTTCTAGTCGGACGCCGACGTTTGCGCGGTCGACGCCGACGAGGCCGGCCAGCCCCAACACCGGAGCCCTCACCCAGAACGGCATTGCCATCATCAGCGCGCAAAGAATCCCGTGAACCACCACCCAGCGAACGAGACCCTGGGCCCCAGACATTTCCCGCCATAAGGGCTGCTTTGCAAGGAGTAGCAGGAACAGCACCTGCCACCTGCAGGTGTTGATGGGCCTTCCGTCTCCACACCAGTTTCTTCGGCTTAGCTTTCACCACAGAGATCCTATTTCAGACCGAAACCCGAGCCTCAGGTTGAAGAGCCACAGGTCGAGAAGGAATTCCACTGCTCCCTGAGGCCGCAGAAGGAGAAATCCTATGCCAGACCGACTCTTTAATCAGTGGGCAGTCAAAAGACCGATGCCCCTGCTCAAGGCAACGGAAGCACCTCGTCTTCTGAGCACATTGGGAGACGAAGTGGTCTTGGGAAAGGCAGTTGAAGCATCTACCAACCAGGTGCCGAGGGAGTTGTCTCCACTGTCGTTCCAACTTCAGGCGTCGTCGCTTCGATTTCCTGGATTCCACGAGTTGCCAGGCATGCGTCGCCGGACCTACCCAAGTTGAAGCAACTCGCGCACCGGGAGCAACCACCGTCATCGCCGTCTTCGTCTTGGTGGCGACCCCCTCGCGAAAGGGACGGGGGCTGGCCGCGCGCCTGGGAGAAGAACAGGAGTCCGCCGTCCTTGGCGAGGCATCCCGCCATCTCTCGAAGCGCGAGCGACCGCCCGAGGCTGAGGGTGGAGACCTAACTGGAGGCCTGGAGGAAGCCTCCGACGCCGGGAGGGAGAGGGTGGCCGCCGGGACCGGAGTGGCCGCCGGCGTGGGCTGGTGGGGATGTGAGACGTCGGGGGGAGGGGAAGGGCAGAGGGCGGGAGGGGAGAGGTCGGACATCCTACCTCCCGGTTCCCTCCATGCCTATGATATTGCCAATGCAATAGTAAAAAAGTTAACATACTTTTATAACATAAGTTATGATATCCACATGCACCTTAGAAAATATGAACTCAAAATTCAACTTTTATGCGGAGAAACAAAAAATACAAATCTCTCTCTAATAAGATTTGTCTCTTTTATTTCTCTATGTAAAAGTTGAATCTCAAGTTCATATTTTCTGAGGTAATTAAGGACATCATAGCTTATGTTAGAAAAATATTTTAAAAATTTGTATCATTATTTCATATTTAGTTTTGTACTGTTAAAGTTATTATATTACCTGATCTTTAGCCTATCAAAATAATTTTGAAAAATTATAATATATCTCACTAGGCTAAGTTATGACATTAGCAAGTAATCAACCAATTTTGAACAGAAAAATTAGTTCGTATATAAAAAATAAAAAAACAATGTTGTTAAGGGATAGATCGAACCAACTCAAACGTACAGAGAGGTAAATTGAACAAAAAATAGTTTAGAGGTTATATGAACATTGACTACAGGTGAGGGAGTAATTTAGACTTTTTCCTTACTAAAACAAGAGTGAAGCCACTGTTCTGGTCCAATTCAGCTGCGAATTGAATCAACCCTCAACCCAATTGAGGCTTTGTTCGCTTATTTCCATTCCATGTGGATTGGAGGTGATTGGGATGTATTGAGGTGTATTTTGTTTTACTATGGATTTAAACCGACTCAATTCCATCTAATCCATATGGATTAGCATCAAACCGAACAAATCATGGGCGCAACCACCGAGATACCAGATAAAATCGATGTGGATCTGCAGCCTCAGCTTTGTGAATTGGGAGCGAATCCTCCCTCAGGTAGAGGCAAGCAGCCGAAGGATAGAGTAGAGCAATGAAGAACAGGAGCGCGCAGCCCCTAAGCAATGCCAGAAGCAGCAGGGGGAATTCCAAGCAATCCAACCTTAAGGGCTTGTTCGGTTAGCTCTCAATCCATGTGGATTGAGTGGGATTAGATGGGTTTGAATCCCAAACAAGTCAAACTTCTTCTCAATTTTTTCCAATCCCATCCAATCCATGTGTATTGGGAATAACCGAACAAGCCCTAAGTGGGGGAAGAAGGGGACTAAATTAAACTCTTACTGGTTCTTAACGAGGTCGGCGGCGGCCCGCTCCTCCATGGCGCGCAGCTGCTCGACCCGCACGAGCTGGGCGCGGCGCCTATCGTAGAAGCGGTAGGCGGCGTACCCCAACCCAGCGACGCCCAGAGTGACGAGGATCTTCCGGCGATGCCGCGCCCAGAACCCCCTGCACACACGCCACGCGGAAGGGAACGCCGTCAGGCAATCTGCCGAACGCCTTGCTGGTAGGCCGCGGGCGAGCCGAAATCCACGAACCCCCGGTAGAATCACTCACCTTGCCGAGGCCAGCATGGCGGCGGAGATTGAAGTCGCGAGGGGAATCCGGGTTGGTGTGCCTGCGGTGCTCGCGATCAAGAAGGCATGGTGGACTGGAGTTGGGACTTGGTGGAGACAGGAGAACCCGGACTCCAGAGTCCAGACTGACTTGGGGGAGCTGGAGCTGAACGATGGCAGGTTTCTTAAAAACTGGGTTTTTAGAGATTTTTCTATATTATTAAAGCCGGTTCAAACCGGCGAAGACGGATCTATCCACGTCAGCTTAATTTCTTCACGTCGCTCGATCGTCAATCAACGGCTTCCATTCTCCCCGAGGCAGAGACAAGCAGGTTCCAGAACCCTCCTCGCGGCTCACGCCACACCTCAGTCCGCCGAGACCGCCCCTTGCGCTCCCGGCCATTCCCAGACTTCGCCCTCCTCCGCCTCCAATGTCGGCACTGCGTCCCCTCCTCCCTCGCGCTTCTTCAACGCCACCCACCACTTCGTGGACCTTCCACCGCACCCTACTCCTCCATGACCAGTCCCGCCGCCTACTCCTGCCTCGCGCTTCTTCGACGCCAAGCACCAATAGAAGAAGCAACAGGTGCCCTTCCCTCCGTCACCCACGACGTCGACGCCGACGATGTCGGCGACCCCCCCCCCCCCCCCAACGTCCCCATCGAGATACAGAGATCTATCGGCTGCTTGAGCATTCTAGACGCCACATGACGACACCGATTGGCGGTGGGAAAAAGAAGACGGAGGCCACTTCACCGTCGTCGCGAGGAGGAGACGTTGTTAAACTCGATGAACGCGACGGCAGGTATGGCTCCCCTCCACCGCCTCCCTTCCCGCGCGCTGCCTTTGTCTTCGTCTCGCCTGCTCCCATTCCCACATGTATGAACGCCTCCCATCGTGCTTCCTCAGATTAGAATTTTTTGTGCGTTTGGGTTAATTCCTTGCCTTCTTCTTCGTGCGCGCACGCCGCCGAGCGGCATGCCGGTGGCGCGCATGTGTGTTACGGACAGTGAACGGGGCGTGAGCGTGATGGAGCCGTGCGACATGTGTTGCAACAGGAAGCACTGCGGGAGGCCGGGATAGGGGACGTGCGCCGGTGCGCGGGAGACAAACTTCACCTCTACAGGAGTGAGGAGTCAGGACCTCATAGTTGTGTGCGGGACTCTTTTCGAGCCACTGTCGTACACCAGCTTGGGCGCCTCCATCGGATTCAGATCGTCGCTGGACTCACTTCCTTGACTTACAAGCTGCCATGGTAAGCAACGCCCGCGCATATGTGATCTGTCCTGGCCACGCTTACTTTGTTCCCCTCTCTAAGATGACATCTTTGGCACTTCAGAACGCGTAGAGCTTCAGAGGTTAGATCCCCTCTGTTGTCCAGCCTTTCCTGTCCTAGAATTACATCAACGACGAATTCAAGCCACCCAGATCAGGGAACTCCGAAGCAGGTCTGCAGGTGCGTCCTCACTCCCCTCTATGTTCCTGATTCTTGATGTCACTGTTACATCCTAACAGATTTTTATTGAGCTTGCTGTGGGATTGATTTGATTAGCTCCTTGAAGATGGTCATGGTGCCAATGTTGCGAGCCTCCAGATCATAGCTGGAGAAGTATTCTGCTAGGCAGGGCAGTGGGACGTGAGCAGGACTACAGGTCTGTGCTGGTGCTTCATTCTTCATTTCTTTAATCTTCTATGGTTCAGTGACTTAAATGATTTATTCGCATTAAAGATAAAGAATAAAAACCCTAGAACATTAAGGTAATTCTTTTTCCAACCATAACTCTTTTAGACTATGCGACATTAACTTGAATGCTCGTGCCTTTTGTGAATCCTGAATTACCACAACGCCCTATCATCTGTGAAAGTGCATTCATCCCTTTTGTGAGTTTTGGTGATTTGGATAACAACACATTTAAAGGTCTAACGAGTTTGCTAAGTGTTGAACAGGAAATTCAGTATGATGAACATACTTGAATAGTGTATAATGATCAGTTAACAAAGGTTCAACACGAGGTTAAATAACCAATGAGACAATGCAAATGGATATAATATGATCTCTATATTGGTTTGAATATATGGACAAGACCTGAGAAATCACTACATACATATGACCAGAATAGAGGACAAAGTGATTTAGAGGATTGGTCAAGCCAAAGAGAATAAGATATGAGGAATCGTGAATTGGCTTGACCATATTACTGTCAGTCCATATATGCTTCTATGAGAATCAAACTAGAGCTTGATTGATCTTGACAGTTATATCTAGAAGACATTCAAGCAAGGTTCACAATATTGAAGAAATGATTCTCTCAATGGATGCGCAATATGATGTGACTCAAGAATGGCTTGATATGGTGAAGATAGCAAGGAAAGGGCTTCGAGGAACTAAGCGAAGGTGAAGGCCAAGCGACAGCTTGTAGACCGAGGTACCATGGCTAAGGTGAAGAAGAGAGTACTTGCACTAAGTCGATGAACTAATCAGCTATGAAGAGTTATAACATGTTGATGCATCAGTAAGGTGACTTGAAGCCATGATTTGAACTCATATAAGGTGATATGGTACAAGTCACAGGGTTTGATTTGAGTTTGCTTCAAAAGGTGAGACAAAGATGTTTGTGATCCTTATGAAGCAATGCCATGGAGAAATCACACATGAGACACCAATGACTCAAGGAGTTTACTTAATTATATTTTATTTAACTTGAGTATAGGAATCGTCGTACTATAAAGAGGGATCCAAAAAGAAGGTAGGTGTTTGCCAAAGCTCAAGCCTCTATATTCAAAAGCTATTTTTGAAAACCAAAAATCTCTTGAACATTCTATGGTTGACCATGGTTAGGTTTGAGAAACCTAGAGTGTTCTTGTTGAAAAACAGCTGAACTTCTTAAACTGCAGCTGAGCTTCTTCAGCTGCAGCTGAGCTTTTCAGCTGAGCTGAACTTCAGCTGAGTTGAGCTTTCTCAACTCCAGCTGAACTTCAACTGGGGTCCAAGCAGGTTCAACCGGGGTCCAGGGCAAGTTCAACCGGGGTCTAGAGAGGTTCAACCGGTGTCCAGGGAAAGTTCAGCCGGGGTATTTTCCCCGGACCTCACTGGTCAAAACCGGTTGAACCGGTCCTAGGGGAGGTTCAACCGGTGTCAGGGTCACCTGACCGGTCTGACCTCCTGACTGTCAGACTGACTGCCAGTCTGACCCCTAGGCGGTTGAACCGGCCCTAGGGGCGGTTCAACCGGTGTGAGGACCTGTTTTTGCAGTCTGACCTGCAGTCTGCCAGTCTGGCAGACTGTCTATCAGCCTGCCCTAGGCGGTTGAACCAGTCTTAGGGGCGGTTCAACCGGTCTTGGTCAACTTGACCAGTCTGCAGGTCAGTCTGCGCGTCAGTCTGCCAGTCAGACTGGCAGACAGGCTGCCAGGCCTGCCAGGGGCGGTTCAACCGCCATAGGGGGCGGTTCAACCGGTCTCAGACAGAAAAATCTGCCCAACGGCTAGTTTTGAGCTCCACCTATATATACTCACTCCTACCTCTCTCCCCACACACAAGAGCACGACCCAAACTCCATTTCTAACTTGAAGAACACCTCCCACTCTCTCTCACACATCTCTTGCCTCTCCCATTTCAAATCTTTGGAGAGAAATCTTTGAGTGAGTTTGAGAGCTGTAGTTTTTGTGCTTCATCTCCAAATCTCTCTTGCTCTTCTTCATTCGAGCTTTGGTACTACATCGAGTTCTTTGTGGATTCATTACTCTTGGAGCTTCTAGCTCCTAGACGACTAGGTGTCGCTTGTGAGTCTCCAAATCTTGTGGAAGACCACAAGAAAGTTTGTATTACCCGCTCGTTTGAGCAAAGATTAGTGTGTGGGCTTGACCTTTGTGGTCGGCAAAGGGAGGATTAGGGTTGAAAGAGACCCAGCTCTTTGTGGGCGCCTCAATGAGGAAGTAGGGCACCTTGGTGGTGTGACCGAACCTCGGGATAAATCTTGTGTCTCTTGTGTTCTTGCTCATTGTGTTTGTTAGTGTTCTTCGTTCTCTCACCATTGCGTGGAAGATTTGTTTATATCTTTTGGTGTGTGGATTTTGAGAAGTGCCCTTCTCAGATCTACTACTTTGAACCCTGTGGATCATTTAGAACATCTCATTTCCAAAGTTAACTGGGTGAATTTCGAGATCAATTCAGTTTTACCTAGTTTGCTTCTAGTTTTTGTTAAAAAAGTTTTAACTTGCCTATTCACCCCCCTCTAGGCAACTTTCAATTGGTATTAGAGCCTAATCCTCGTTCTAACGCTTAACCGCGTGAGGAAAAGATCATGTCGGGGGGACTAAGAAACGAAAGTGCTTCTAAGCTTGAAAAAGTTGAGATTGCCTCGACTTCATCTTTTGGTGCAGATGTTGATCCTAAGGCAATAGATCTTGCCATGAGAATCGCCGAAAGGATGTTCCTCAAAATGAAGGAAGATGAGGCGAAGAACAAAATTGAAGAAGAAAATGATCGATGGAGACCAAACGACGAATCCACCTCTTCACAAGGTTCGTCTTTCAAATCCACTTCTCATATGTGCTTTATTGCTAATGGGAGTGACAGTGAAAGCGAAAGTGAGGATGAGGAGGAGCAAGAAAGTGATAGTGAAGATGAGGATGATCTTCAACAATTCTTCGCTTAGCTAAGCAAGAAACATCGGATGAGCTTGCTCAAACTCATGAAAAGAGCGGAAGAACAAAAAGAAATGTTTCATAAGCAAGAAGACTTCCTCATCAGAAAAATCGAAGACTTAGAGAAGTTGACCAAAGAGCATGAGAAGCTAAAGTGCTCTCATGATGATTTGGTCCAAAGGTATGAAGACATTTCAATTGAGCAAATTAAAGTTGTTAATCATTCATCATATATTGCTCAATTAGAAAATAAAAATGCTATGTTCAAGAACACGATAGAAAGGCTAAATATTGAAAATCTAGCTTTGCAAGAAAAACATGATATGCTTGTGTGCTCTCATAATAAATTTATGGATTCACATATCATGTTAGAAATGGCTCATGAGGTTGTGTTAACTAATTTTAAATCATACCAACCTCACATATGCACATGTACTCAAGTAGAAACTATATTATCTTGTGCTAACAAATGTTGCTCTCAAGAAAGCCAATCTTCCATTGAGCTAGAATTTTCAGGAACAAGTAATGTTTCCCATGGAAAAGAAAACAATGAGCTCAAGGAAGAAAATGAGAGGCTAAGAAGGAGCTTGACTCAATTGAAGGGAAAGTGTCATGCTCAACCTTCTCAAGATAATCGTGATAATATGGTGAAAAAGCTTGAGAAGGAGACAACTGTAGCATGCACAAAACCCCTTCAAAAGAATACCAAACTTTCCAAGAAGGGCATGAGCAAAATTCATGGTAAGAAAATTAATGCTCATATTATTTGCTCTAACAATGTACCTATGTGCTTCAACAAAGAAAGATCAAAGAGAAGCGATAGAAGGTGCTATGGATGCAAGGAGAAGGGTCATGAAATTGATTCATGCCCCCACATGAAGAACCAAGACCTTGCACTATCAAGAAAGATGACTATCAAGAAAGATGAAAGCAAAAGGCAAATGTATTGCAAGGATAAGCACCGCATTTGCTATAATTGCCGTAAAAAAGGTCATCTATTCAAGGTTTGTCCAAAGGGTAAAACTCCTAAGCCTAAATTGTCAATACATTCAGATTTGCTTAGGAGACCCAAATTTGACTCTTGTGCTAGAAAGGTGATGAGTTCACCACATTCTAGGACCAAGGCTATTTGGGTGTCTAAGTCCTTATTGGCTAACCTTGATGGACCCATCATGAGATGGGTACCAAAATATACTTAATAAGTTTTTGCAGGTACCTAGAGATAATATGAAGCTTTAGGGTGCTTGAGCAGTTTAACTCAATCCTTATCTCAAGCTATCAATCTTACATTGACTATTCTTTTAAGATTGACCCAAAGATGAATTGAGTTGTTATATCACTAACTTCATATTCATCTCTAGCAAGAACTTGTGTTGTAGGGAATAAGGATTAACCTTTGTGGGAATCAAGCAAAAGGCCTACAACCAAGTGATATCCAAAGGATGGTAACAATTAATTCTTAAGTGCACATTGTTTTTAATTAGTATATTCCTTTGTGTCTTTTGTAGCCACATAGAAAAAATGAAGCACTTGAGAATGAACTTAAAATATTTTACCTTGTCTTGGAAAAGTTCCAATCATATGGTAGATTGCAAGTTTACATTTTTATATTGTGACAATCTACATGCTTTAAATTAGTTGTATGTATCTTGTGGCATATTTCCAATTTATTATCGAATTATTGCCATGACCTAGACATAAAGAGGATTATCCCATGTTCTTAAATGAATAGAGTGCTAAGTAAGAAATTCAAATTCTTAAAGCACTTACCAAAAGGGGAATTCTCTATATGACTAGTCTTGTGAGACTAATGTTTCTATCTAAGTGTTTATGTAGTCTCAGAACATGAGAATGTGTTTCCCAAATGGAGTGTGCCATTCAACATTCAAAGAAGATCGAACCAATACTATGTGATGTATTCATTCGTGTTTAAATTGGTTTTGAGTCTTCTACATTAATCACTCACCATGCTATGAATTAAACTTGCCATGTAAACTTAATTAAATAATCATGCTACTTTCATCTTTTTTACAAATGATGTTATGCATGATGCTTGTAAGGGTAATTTAGTTCATATCATGAGGTTTCCTTGTTTTAGTAACCTTCTTGTCATTCATATACTAGAGGTTGCTAAATAGGAAACTATTGCTTGTGTTTCTAATGCAATCTCTTTTAAGCTATTTCATGAAATTCTTAAGTAGAGATTGTGCTCTTTCAATTGGTAAAATCACAAGCATTAAAGGTTAATCTTCACCTAAAAGAAAGATTAGGAATGCTCAAGGCAAAGGTATGAAACTAATTGTTTCATTTGGTATGTGATCGATAATATTTCCTTTCAAGTGGCATTCTTTCAATTGGTAATAATCTATTATGTGAAAAGAAACATTAATATGAAGGTTAAATTACTTTTGGCTTAAATTTGTAAATTAGTGCATATTGTGAATTCACTGCTCCATGTGCATTAACTTAAAAGGAATTTAATTTATGCCTTTGCGCCTCATAAATGATGATTTGTTTGCCATTCATATATAGATATCATCATTCATTAAATACTTCCTTATACTACTAATACCTCTTTTCAAAGTGTTTTATCGACTAGTTTTAAAAGGAAAAGAGATAACAAAGAAGGAAGTCTCCACAAATGATGAAAAGAAGAATACTAAGGTGACACCACCACAGATAGTAAGATCTGTCAAATTGGTATAACAAATGGTACATTCTATATGGTGGTAAGTATTCTTAGGCATAAGTTAATTCATTGCAAATTTGTCATGCCTTGACCATGATATGTAATATACTCCTCATGAGACTCTTAACTGAATTGAAAGTGCATGTGGCAAGTCATTCAAATACTTGATGCACATATCTAGTGGGAGAACATTATATATCTTGTGTCATAGAGAATAAGTTTCACTTGAGTAAGCTGTACTAAGACAATCCAAAATGGTAAATTTGTATCTCATTCATATGGATTGTAATCTTTGTTTTCTAAATAGCTACTCTTGATGCAGTTTAAAATTCCCTTATCGTTGATTCTAAAAGTGCATAAGAATCTTTTTGTTGATATTCATCACATACATATGCACTAATATGGATATGATTTTTAAACTATAAAAGGTACAATTAGTGATCCATACTCTCTAAATTTTGGAAACCCATATTTTGATATCTTAGAAATATACCTCAATCGATATCCATATGCTTCACATTGAATTGGATCACTAAGTTGTAAATTCCATGCATAACTTGTCTTCATGATATGAATGCTTGTGCGACTAACCTTGATAAGCTAGGTGCACCCAAGGTCAAGCTAGGTTCATCATCAAGAAGGCAACACAACGATGTATTAAGAAAAAGGAGAAAAGGCTCCTATTCTTAACTCTAGTTTTTATCTATGTGATTAAATACTGACTTGAAACCATGTAAGATGGTTGTCAAGAATATGTGAGTACCTACACAAAGAGAAAGGCCACAATAAGGATTGTGTGGATACTCAAGGCTCTTACTATTAATCTCAAAAGGACCCAATTCAAATTGGGTACCAAGATATGTAGCTTAAACTTGTTTTGCAGGATCACTCCTTCAATGGATCAAGTTGGGTGCTCGATAATGAATGTATAAATCATCTTTGGAGATAGTAGCAAGGTGGTAACAACTGAATCTTAAGTGCATATTATTTTCAAATCTTATCTCTTTTGTGACTTGTGTAGCCACTAAGGGAAAAGAAGCACTTGAGGATATACATCAGTTGTTGATTATGAAATAAAGGTCCAATTGGAAGATGAATGAATATTATCATATGGTGAACAATCCAAAAATATGTGACGTATTCTCTATCTAGTTAATTTGGATTTGATTCTTCTTTATTAGACACTCACCATAATATGGATTAAGTCAACCCTTTAGACTTCATTGAATAACCATGCATATTATCCATGTCATTCAAAATATATTGTGCATGAGGGCTCAAGGGAAATTTAGTCCATATTATGAGGTTTCTCTAGTTTAGCAACTCGCTTGCCTTCCACATAGAAAGGGTTGCAAAATAAGAAACTAGTGCTTGTGCTACTAATGCCATCTCTTGTGTTGAGTTTATCCATAGAAAATCTATGTTGAGAGATGGTGCTTATTATTAAATTGGATAAATCACAAGCTTAAAGGATACTATTCAACTAAAGTAAGATGGAGTTGATAAGAGGCCAAGGTATGAAAACTTCCTCTCCTTCAGTTGTTTCAGTATTCTATCATTAGTGGGATGTACCATAGTATAGGTTAAATTCCTTGCAATATAAAATGTTCAATAGTGCATATAACTTTGACATCAACTATATGTGTGCACTAATTTAAAGGAATTTAGTCTATCCTTTTGGGTTTCAATAATGATGATTCATTTGCCATCCACATATAAGGATCATCATTTGTGAAACCCTCTCTTGTGTTTTTAATGCTCTCTTTTCTAAGTGTTACAACGAGGTCCTTCCAAGAGCTTTCAAGATGGATTCAAAATCTACAAAAAAATGAATGAAGTTCAAGACCACTTGGTTGGATGAAATCACAAAGAGAAAAGAGATCACAATGAATCAAGAAGGGAGTTATATTTTTTTGTCAACCAAATAATGAAGATGTAGTGACATATTTATATGATATCCTTCATTATGAGGTTGAGGTTCATATTAGCATGCTTTACCCTATAAGATTTCAATTGATATACTTTTAGTTCTTAAACTTTTAATTGGTTTAATTTTCATCTCTATGTAAAGCATGTTATGTTAAACCAAGATATAGTGCAAACATCTCCTTTAACCTCGTATTGTTAATGTGCATAAGTGTACTTTGTGTACTCTTGCATGCACAAATTGAGGAAGAGTTTAGCCTATATCTTGTGAGGCTAATGATTTCTTCAAGTTCATGTTTTGTAGTCTCACACCTTGGAGAACATCAAATGAGGATGAGTGGTTCCAAGGAAATGATCAAATATTTACCACATGTCACCCCATGGATTAGTTCTATTGGGGAACGATATGTGTTCTCTAGCATAAATTCAATTGTTTCATATATATTATGCCTTGACCAAGATATATGATGAACTCCTCTAAGAATCTTAATTGAATCAAGTGCATGTTACAAGTATCGAGTACTTGATGCATACATTTAGGGGGAGCTCATTCTATATCTTGTGTCCTTAAAGACTAACACTTTCTTTTAGTGAATTTGTGTAGTTCTTTGAAGAGAATGAGTTTCTCTTGATCGTTTAAAGAGGATAAGTTTCTCTTTGAAATGTCAAGCCTATCAAAAGCTAAGATAGAAATTCATGATTATAATGAAGACGATATGGCATGGAACAAAGGTGTGTCACTCCATGAACTATTGTATTACATTTGTGTATCTAGGCTCTTACAAGTTAGTGTATGCATGTATATGCAATATCTTAAGTCACATCATAAGGTTGCACTTGAATCTTGGCTTAAAATATTGCATATCATGTCTATTAGTATACCGTTTGATTATGAGTAATTCCTTAAATTGGTGCAATTTCATATTTTCATACTTTATTTGTACCAAGGTTCAAATTGTAGAACTTAATCCCCTGGACTCACAAGTCCAAGTGCATAAGCTAAACAAGTATTCATCACTTGTATGCACACATTTAGGGGGAGAATGGTCTATAATTTGAATCTTTGAGACTAACTTCATTTTCAAGTCTATTATGTGTGTAGTCTCAAATTAGAAAGGAAACTTCAAGCAAAGACAATGGCTTCCACTGCAAATTTTGATGGGTATCAAAGATTCTTTGCTCCAATAAATGTATCTTCTATACATTTCATAAGAGAATGAGTTTCTCTTGTATATGCTACTCCAACGTCATCTAAAATTGAGCTTGCAAATGAATTGTAAATCCAACACAAGTTTGGAACTCCCCTTGAAAAGGTAAAATGCAAAGGTACATCACTTCATGTCACTTCTCCATTACCTTTGTGGCATCTAAGGACCCTTTTCATAATAGTGTGTTCCCATCTTGCTTAATCATAATTTCTACCCTTTATATTCTTTGTATCCTTTTTAGAGATTTATGACAAAGGGGGAGAAATTTTGCATTAAAGCTTACCTTTAGTCCTATGTAACTAAGTGTTAGAAGACTTTTAAGAAGGGGAGATATAATTAACAAAAAGGGGGAATCATAAGAAAAACATAAGATGTAGAAAATTGATGAGTGCATACTATGTCATGAGCATCACGTTTATTTTATGACACACTGCACCTCATAAATAGTATGATATAAGTTGTCTCCATATTTTGACCCAAATATGTGCTTTTGGCATTTGAGTACAAAAGTGTTATTTTCTGAAATGCACATATTTAGGGGGAGGAAACTATATCATAGGATTTAAAATCTTATTTATCAAATCTTATGTAAGCTTTAAATGTGTTGTCATCAATCACCAAAAAGGGGGAGATTGAAAGTGCATTCATCCCTTTTGTGAGTTTTGGTGATTTGGATAACAACACATTTAAAGGTCTAACGAGTTTGCTAAGTGTTGAACAGGAAATTCAGTATGATGAACATACTTGAATAGTGTATAATGATCAGTTAACAAAGGTTCAACACGAGGTTAAATAACCAATGAGACAATGCAAATGGATATAATATGATCTCTATATTGGTTTGAATATATGGACAAGCCCTGAGAAATCACTACATACATATGACCAGAATAGAGGACAAAGTGATTTAGAGGATTGGTCAAGCCAAAGAGAATAAGATATGAGGAATCGTGAATTGGCTTGACCATATTACTGTCAGTCCATATATGCTTCTATGAGAATCAAACTAGAGCTTGATTGATCTTGACAGTTATATCTAGAAGACATTCAAGCAAGGTTCACAATATTGAAGAAATGATTCTCTCAATGGATGCGCAATATGATGTGACTCAAGAATGACTTGATAGGGTGAAGATAGCAAGGAAAGGGCTTCGAGGAACTAAGCGAAGGTGAAGGCCAAGTGACGGCTTGTAGACCGAGGTACCATGGCTAAGGTGAAGAAGAGAGTACTTGCACTAAGTCGATGAACTAATCAGCTATGAAGAGTTATAACATGTTGATGCATCAGTAAGGTGACTTGAAGCCATGATTTGAACTCATATAAGGTGATATGGTACAAGTCACAGGGTTTGATTTGAGTTTGCTTCAAAAGGTGAGACAAAGATGTTTGTGATCCTTATGAAGCAATGCCATGGAGAAATCACACATGAGACACCAATGACTCAAGGAGTTTACTTAATTATATTTTATTTAACTTGAGTATAGGAATCGTCGTACTATAAAGAGGGATCCAAAAAGAAGGTAGGTGTTTGCCAAAGCTCAAGCCTCTATATTCAAAAGCTACTTTTGAAAACCAAAAATCTCTTGAACATTCTATGGTTGACCATGGTTAGGTTTGAGAAACCTAGAGTGTTCTTGTTGAAAAACAACTGAACTTCTTAAACTGCAGCTGAGCTTTTCAGCTGAGCTGAGCTTCTTCAGCTGCAGCTGAGCTTTTTAGCTGAGCTGAACTTCAACTGAGTTGAGCTTTCTCAACTCCAGCTGAACTTCAACTTCAACTGGGGTCCAAGCAGGTTCAACCGGGGTCCAGGGCAAGTTCAACCGGGGTCCAGAGAGGTTCAACCGGTGTCTAGGGAAAGTTCAGCCGGGGTATTTGCCCCGGACCTCACTGGTCAAAACCGGTTGAACCGGTCCTAGGGGAGGTTCAACCGGTGTCAGGGTCACCTGACCGGTCTGACCTCCTGACTGTCAGACTGACTGCCAGTCTGACCCCTAGGCGGTTGAACCGGCCCTAGGGGCGGTTCAACCGGTGTGAGGACCTGTTTTTGCAGTCTGACCTGCAGTCTGCCAGTCTGGCAGACTGTCTATCAGCCTGCCCTAGGCGGTTGAACCAGTCTTAGGGGCGGTTCAACCGGTCTTGGTCAACTTGACCAGTCTGCAGGTCAGTCTGCGCGTCAGTCTGCCAGTCAGACTGGCAGACAGGCTGCCAGGCCTGCCAGGGGCGGTTCAACCGCCATAGGGGGCGGTTCAACCGGTCTCAGACAGAAAAATCTGCCCAACGACTAGTTTTGAGCTCCACCTATATATACTCACTCCTACCTCTCTCCCCACACACAAGAGCACGACCCAAACTCCATTTCTAACTTGAAGAACACCTCCCACTCTCTCTCACACATCTCTTGCCTCTCCCATTTCAAATCTTTGAGTGAGTTTGAGAGCTGTAGTTTTTGTGCTTCATCTCCAAATCTCTCTTGCTCTTCTTCATTCGAGCTTTGGTACTACATCGAGTTCTTTGTGGATTCATTACTCTTGGAGCTTCTAGCTCCTAGACGACTAGGTGTCGCTTGTGAGTCTCCAAATCTTGTGGAAGACCACAAGAAAGTTTGTATTACCCGCTCGTTTGAGCAAAGATTAGTGTGTGGGCTTGACCTTTGTGGTCGGCAAAGGGAGGATTAGGGTTGAAAGAGACCCAACTCTTTGTGGGCGCCTCAACGAGGAAGTAGGGCACCTTGGTGGTGTGACCGAACCTCGGGATAAATCTTGTGTCTCTTGTGTTCTTGCTCATTGTGTTTGTTAGTGTTCTTCGTTCTCTCACCATTGCGTGGAAGATTTGTTTATATCTTTTGGTGTGTGGATTTTGAGAAGTGCCCTTCTCAGATCTACTACTTTGAACCCTGTGGATCATTTAGAACATCTCATTTCCAAAGTTAACTGGGTGAATTTCGAGATCAATTCAGTTTTACCTAGTTTGCTTCTAGTTTTTGTTAAAAAAGTTTTAACTTGCCTATTCACCCCCCCTCTAGGCAACTTTCAATCTGTTATTTCATTAGTTCCCCACAAAGTTAGTTCTTATCCTATTTAATTTTTTTACTATTTATAATTTATACTCATGTATTCTTCTGAAGTATTGATGTGGTATGCGAATAATAAAATTCCAACTCCACAAAATATGTTTGGTAGTATGTGCTTACTGTTATGACACTTTTCTTTTAAAAAATAAATTAAAGATGCATGTAAGATATTGAGTATGGATGTCCATTGTCATAGCACACTATATAACTTGAATGTGTATTGATCATAATCAGGTCATGCGCTGCTCAGTGCTACTAAACAGAGATATTGTACACCTCTTTTAGATCTTACAGAAACAGACTTACCAACTATCTTCTGTTCGACTGTAAATGGTCAAGTAAATCAAGTGAAATAGCTTCTTTATGAAAATGTAATAATTTAGTTTCCTCTTTGTCATCATCTTAATTTGTACTATTGCATTGCTTGAAGCTATAAATTCATCGATTGTCCCCGAAATTAAGTCACATTTCCAGATACAATGTTCCTATTAAACTGTGCATGTTTCTATAGCCAGCTTAATAGTAAAAAAAATCATGATGCATTGTATTTATAGAATTAACTTTTTTACATATTTCTATATATTAAAGATGGGAGCAATTCTGCTCTCAGATACATCCACGTCAACGCTTTTCACTTCAGACAAGTGATCCTAATCCAACGGTCAGAAACACGTATCACACAACCCACTGATATACGGATAACAGATGCCCTTCCGCTCCTACCGGCCACCGAAGCATTCTAGATAGTGCACGAAGGGGCTGTTGGAGAAAAAGAAAAAGCCACGCCGTCGTCACCGCCACGGGGAGACGGCGATGCCATCACTCTCCCTGTGCGGTCCCCCATCCATTGCATCCCTCCTGAGTGTTGCCTTTGCCTTCGTCCTTTTCAGCCTCCTACTATTCAGTTTGGGTTCTAGACGGATTAGCTAGCCAATATACAGTGCAAAGGAAAGGTGTGTTTGGATGGAAGGCCGCACACGCACACATAGAAGAAGGGCATCCGTGCACCTTTGAGTCCCACTGCCTACCAACGAATTGACCGCAATCTCGATCAAGAGCTGAGCATAACGAGGAAGACAATGTAGATGCTTGCTTTCGTAGGGAATTCAGGCTTGATGGTTCAAGTTACAGAATATATATACGTAACTGGCAGCTACTACTAATTTGAATTCCTAGCTACATACATTATGTTTTTCATTTTATTCAATTCTCTCCCTTGCTTCTTTATTACTCCTATTTTCTATATGACATACATCAAAAATGGGATGCTCTTTGTTGGCTTCCTGCTCCTGCATAACATACTAATTTCGCTATAGAATATATGTATGTACCTTAACTGCAGCAACTACTAATTTAGATTTCCTAGCTACATCATTTTTTATTTTTCTCTCCTTTTCCTCTTCTCTCCCCTGCTTCTTTAGTACTCTCATTTTTTCAAAGGATAAACATCCAAATTGGATGCTATTTGGTGGCTTCATGCTGCTGCAGAGTATACTAATTTTGGAAATCAAGAGTTTGACCAAGCAAGCAGAACTAGGTAAATAGCAATGCCTTTATCTGACAAGACAAAGTGCGATGGGTATAGATTTTTCTTGGTACCACTAGAAACAAGGCTCCTTACACTAAGCAACATGCTGCAAATATAAAGAATCCTACTGACAAACAAGAAAACAATGGTTTCTTGCATGATAAACCACAACATTTTGCTGATCTGGGATACCTGGTGCAAAAAGGACAAGGAGACCCAGAGAGGCAGAGAGGGTACTTATTATGCTGCCTCCTTATGTTGAACCAAAGTGTAACATGCAACCTGTGAATGATGATCCTGAAAAGCAAACTTGAAGTGGTTACAGAAAGCCTAACATCCTTGGACAAACTGATCACTTGGAGAACAAAAAATTTGCTTCGACATGTTTCTGGTGGGAGAACTGCAAAGCTGCTAGCACGTGTTGATGCTTATGTTGAGGTGCCTAGCAAGGCGAAGGTCACAAGGCAAACACCCAAAAGTCACAGAATATTGCATGTTCTTAAGTTATCAGTGTAAATTATATGAATCAGCCAGGAAACTAGCTCATGTATGTTCTATATTCTTCTACAGGTAATCATCCTTTAAAATGTCAGGAGGCTCCTTTTAGTTAGCATACCTAAGATGTGCTCATATACTAAATACATGGTACAAGTATATTAACTGAATCTACTGTTATGTCACTTCATAATTTCTCCAAGTGTATTCTTTAGTCAGAGATTGTATTCTACGATGTGTTCCTGAGTGTTCTATATTCAGATTTGTTGTGGGTATAAGATAGCAGAGTTTAATACAGGAGATCGTATTAGAAAACTGAAGGGTAACATGTACGTTCTAACTTGAACATAATAAAATTTGAGTACTATAAATATATGTACGTTTACTATATATGTAGCTAAGGAAACAATGTTCTTACAAGTTATAACACATTGATTAATTGTACATTATTTAAATATAACATATATTCCATTAATTCTTCATTCTTAAATTGTGCTTTATAAGCATTATAAATTGTGGACGAATGATATTTGTGTTTGTGCAAATACAAATGTTGAATATGTGACTTTGTGATTTAGATTTTTCTGTATTTATACTTAATTTCTTATGAAGTTATAAACAAGCGCGCATGGCGCGCTCAATATACTAGTTTAAAAGGAAAAACTGCATAAACCTACTTACGAGTTTAGGGTGTTTTCAAATACCCACTTACAACTTTTATTCTGTCAAACCCCCCTCCAAATTAGGTGGTCTAATCTTACAGCAAGCAAACACGCTTGGCTCCGTCCTTAAAACACTAATCGGCTTGGGTTTTTGGCTTGACTGGCTTAGCCAAAACCGAGCGCTCCATCCAACAATTTCTATATATATTTTCTTATTATGAAACCAGCTCTAAAACTCGCCTCTGTAGGCTATCCACGTCGGCATTTGCTAGTCAAGCCGTTGAATTCGCAGCTCGCCTCGCTCCCTCTTCCTCCACCTCTGGAGTGTTCCATTTTTCAGCTGCACAGGACCACTCTGTCCCCGTCCCTGCACCTTTCTCTGTTCAAGCGCTCTGTCTGGATCTAGAAGGACCGTCAAGAAGGGAGGCCCTGCGGGATCTCCTGTGTAAAAGCGAGGGAAGACGAGGGAGCTTCGACCGAGCTCGTGTGACCTATAGCGTCAAGGCGGACGACTTCCACGCCTTCCTCGCCTCTCAGTACAAGTACGACCTTCCTATCCTTATGGATCTCAATTTCTTGTTAGGGTTTGCTACTTTTACTGCTTGTTCGTGCGCGTCGATGCCTGTTGATAGCGACGCTGCCAGGAGCTTTCTCCCCTCTGCCCCCTGAAATGTTGTCGTGGTGCCCACGCAAGCTGACTCCACCGGCCCTAACCCCCTTCCAGACGTTGTACACCTTGGTGTCAACTCAGAGGTCATGAGGCTATGGATGCTACAAGCTTGATGAGATAACGGAAGTTGGAGACTTGCGGAAAGAGTGGGAGTCTAGCAACAATGTGTTCGACTTTAAGTCCCAAATGTGCTTCTCACAGGGTACTGTAACAAGAGCTTGTTAGACAATGCTTATACCCTTCTTGAAGGTTTCTTGATAAAGGGATAGATGCCTCCTCCAACCAGCTGGGCAATAGAGCCGGATGCTCTTGGAATGGCATGTGGTCCTACAGTTGCCGACCTGGTATAAATAAACCTCAAGGTCTACGTTTTCAACATCAACCAGGACACCTTTCTTGGCTAGGTCATGCCATATGGGTGGCTGGCATACCTGATATGGCTATGGATTTCGTTTAGAGAGCCAGTTATTGAGCATGGTATATGTTGGGGGTATGCTTCGTAGCCGAAGATCCTAAAGAAATAAACACCTTCGGCAGATCCTCTCCAAAGCAGCGCCGAAGCTATCGACTATAAAGCTTCGGCACATTGACATGTCTCAAGACGAAGGGGTGAACCGACTTAAAGATGAAATGACTTAAAGACCCATGATATTCTGTGTCATTATTGTAGTTCATTGTAAAGGGCATAAATGTAATTATACACATGCTGCGCCCTGTGCCTATAAATAGGTGAACAGTACCCCTGTACTGTTCACGCTCTCCTATAATCACGCATTGGGCATTTGCTTTTGCTTCACGCTGGTATTTTTGCTTTTCTTCAAGTCGAAGGTACATTTGTAATTTGTTATCATTTCCATAATAATGAAATAGAAATGAGTTAATAATAATAATGTGTTTATATTATTTTTCATACTTTACAAACCCTTCTTCGTTATTTGTTGCGATTATGAAGGTATGTCCTTCATAACCTTCGTCCGGAATCCATTATATCCCAAGGGAAATAATGCTTCGGAGGACGAAGGACTATAACATTTAACAATTTCTGTGTTGCCTTGTTCTTAATTTATAGCAGTTAAGAACAAGTCCCAACATTGGCGCCCTCCTCTGGTGAACTCACATCCACTTGCTGAGCTGATGGCTTCGTTCAAAGCTGGAGTTGCTTCGGCCCCGAAGCTTATGCTCCCGATAACAGGCGGTTCATGCTCAGAGCCAGCTAACAAGAAACAGAAGAAGGAGGCACAGAAAAGAGTACAACATGTAGGGGTACAAGGACCCTTCATCAAGTCAAGATGGTCTCACATCCCGATTACCTTCTCTCAAGAGGATCTTCAGCTCAAGGATTACCCACACAATGATGCTATGGTTATCTCTTGTGTGATCAAAGGATTTCTGGTCCACAATGTTTTGGTTGATATAGGCAGTGCAACTGATATTATATTTGTCAAGGCCTTCAGACAGATGCAAGAGCCCGAAGACAAGATCCATGATGCCACACATCCCCTTTGTGGCTTCAGAGGAAGGCAGATTGTAGCACTTGGCAAGATCACAATGCCAGTTACCTTCAGATTTATCAACAACACAAGGACTGAACAAGTTGTGTTTGATATTGTTGACATGGAATACCCTTACAATGCAATCATTGGTCGTGGTACTCTCAATGCTTTTGAAGCAATTCTTCATCCAGCATATCTTTGCATGAAGATACCTTCGGACCAAGGGCCCATTGCTATTCATGGAAGTCAGGAAGCTACCAGAAGGGCCGAAGGAAACTGGACAGACTCAAAAGTAATCCATAACATAGATGGAGCTGAGGCTTGTGAGCAATACAAGTACAGAAGGGAGAAAGCTGCTTCGACCAATCAGCCGAAGCCCATGCTCTTGTGCGATGACATAGCAGAGCAGAAGGTGCTATTGGGATCTCAACTGTCCGAAGAACAGGAGAAAACCTTGATAAAGTTTCTGTTCAACAACAAAGATGTTTTTGCATCGGCAGATCCTCTCCAAAGCAGCGCCGAAGCTATCGACTATAAAACTTCGGCACAGTGACATGTCTCAAGACGAAGGGGTGAACCGACTTAAAGATGAAATGACTTAAAGACCCATGATATTCTGTGTCATTATTGTAGTTCATTGTAAAGGGCATAAATGTAATTATACACAGGCTGCGCCCTGTGCCTATAAATAGGTGAACAATACTCCTGTACTGTTCACGCTCTCCTGTAATCACGTATTGGGCATTTGCTTTTGCTTCACGCTGGTATTTTTGCTTTTCTTCAAGTCGAAGGTACATTTGTAATTTGTTATCATTTCCATAATAATGAAATAGAAATGAGTTAATAATAATAATAATGTGTTTATATTATTTTTTCATACTTTACAAACCCTTCTTCATTATTTGTTGCGATTATGAAGGTATGTCCTTCATAACCTTTGTCCGGAATCCATTATATCCCAAGGGAAATAATGCTTCGGAGGACGAAGGACTATAACATTTAACAATTTTTGTGTTGTCTTGTTCTTAATTTATAGCAGTTAAGAACAAGTCCCCAACAGTATAGAAGCCTTCCATGATCCTCAAGCAGTTCCAGCACAAGTAAGCTAAGCTCTAACAAAATTGGAAGTTGGGCCCCCTTCAAAAAAATGGAAGTTGGGTGCATGTTTCATCCATCGCCCCTTCCTCCAAGTATATTTGTGCAGTCCTTAACAAAATAATTGATTTTTTTGCCATTCAAAATGTGCCTCCTTGTTATAATTTCCACTCCAAAGTGGAAATTAACAGGGTGACGTGGACTTAGCAGATCTGTGACTTAATCATTTTTATTTTTTTAAAAGGGGGCAACTTCATTTCTTCAGTTCTTTAAGTTCACTTAGGTTCTTGCCAATAAGGTCGTGCGATGGTCTGAACAACTGGGAACAACATATAGGAACATTTACTAGCCTTGATGTGTTCCAACTTTCACTCTGTGATATATCAGTGATTCTAGGAAGAACGCTTCACTACAGACAGTGAGTATTGGAATATGCCACCTACCTTGTGATTTTTTTCTCATTACTTGCTAAAACATCCATTCTTGCAGCAGCTACTGTCACACCCGGATTTAAGGGATAAAGTCGGGTGCGTCTCATATGTGCGCCAAAAAAGAACATCACGTATAATGACAAAGTGTATAGAGATAAATGTCACAATCATTATTACATAGCGGAAGAGTCTTACAAAATAAATGATAACAATAAAACAAACTAAATAATTATTCTTTGGCGTCATCAAGCTGACTAGAAGACGCCACCTAGATAAGCTCATATTCCTCATTGTAGGTCTCCTCCTGGACCACCTGCTCTTCTCCTATGTGTGGGGGGGTTATATATCGCAAGGGTGAGCTCACAAAAGATCATAGCTCAACAAGTTGTGGGGAATAATGTGCATGAGCTCACCAAAGGTGGGAGCCCATGTGAATTGTAATGTTGATCAATAAATAATGGTTGAAGCTAAGCATTGCTTTTAATAAGTTGGTCAAATTTTATTAGCAGTTACTAAATGTAAGTGTATACCAACCCAAAGTAATAGTAGATCAAAATTAATAATAAACCACAATGCGATGCAAATGACAAATTAAATTTACTTCCATAAATTAATCATGTGAGTGTTCGAGTCGTTCATGACCGTGAGCACGGCTGATATACCAGTTTTACGCTCTGCAGAGGTTGTGCATCTTTACCCACAAGTCATGTTACCCATTTGCCAAGGGATCGCGACTTCCCATTCATCTCTACCGAGGAGACGAGGCATGGTAGCACTATGAGGCCTTTCCAAAGTTCCACTAGTTTGAGAAAAACCGCTACAGATTTAGGAAGAAGGAAGCATAGGAATCCCCCATCCGAAAAGCCAGGCAGTCCGACCCGAGAACCTCCCTATACTCTGCAGCGACGCCTCCCCGCTTGCCCCTTTCAGTTAAGGTAATCTCTCCCTAGTTTTCCTAATTACTTGGTCAAGGGTGTCCCATTCCACCCTTATGGTAGCACTGTTTTCCCGGGTGGTTCTCCATGTTCCAATTAACACATTAATCTTATCATGAACAATAAATAATCAACAGTAATAATAAAGAATGATCATGTGTCAAATTTATCTCAACACCCAAAACCACATATAGCAATAACAAAACTACCCAAAAGTTCAGTGGTGATCAAGGCATAAGCTAAAGTAGAGGGTGACCTATTGGGTCCCATCAAAATTAATCCTAAACATGCCATAGTGATTAAAGAGAACGTTATTGGGTAAATAAAAGTGGTCATGTAACACCCTAAATTTGGGGGTATAAAATTTCTCTCTTATTATCATCCAAATTCAGGTGTTACTCTTCTCTACCTCACTCTAGTTTCTATCTCTCTAGTTTTTCTCCCTCTCTTTCTCTTTTGATTAGGGTTAGTTTAATTAGTGAGGGATTATTTATTTTATTTTTCCCAAAACATATGAGTCATGAAATGTTGCATCATGTTGAACCCCAGTTATTCTTTGAATTGTTGCACATGTTTGATTTGGTTTGAATTTGAAACTTGATTGGAATTTGAATTGAAAACCCTAGAGAAAACAAAAAAAGGCATTAGAAATTCCCTGGAAGTAGAAAAAGCCATTTCGGCCCATTTAGCCCAAGTTGGCCTAGTCCCCCACGCGCGCCCGCGTGCCATCGGTGTCTGACAGGCGGGCCCCGCCTGTCGACACCAGCCTGCACGCTCACTCCCTCTCTCTCCCTCTCGATGCTCTGTGGGGCCGGTTTGTCGGCGCCGTTCCTTTTCCCCGCGCCCGCTCTCTCTCTCTCTCTCTGTCCCACCGAGCCCACCTGTCAGTCATCCCCAACCTCCCACCCACGATCCCCCGCCATGGAGGCGCCCACGACCGCGTGTTCCTCGGCCACGTCCTCGTGTCTGCGTCCCTTTTGAGCCCCGCGCCCTGCTCACCCACCTCCCCTCGCTCACTTGCGCCCTCAGCCAAACCTTCTCGCCCCCCAACAAGAACAAATCAAGGGGAAAGCGCTCCTGCTTAAAATACGGTAAGTCTGGTCATTTCATAGCACAATGTCCCGATAATAACAATGACCAGGCATAAGAAAAGTATGGGAAGAAGGAAAGGAAGAAGAACTACATAAAGGCGAAGGGTGATTCACACATTGGAAAAGAATGGGACTCTGACTGTTCTTCATCTGACTCCGATGATGAAGGACTAGCTGCCTCGACCTTCAACAAGTCCTTCTTCTTCCCCAACGAACGACACACTTGCCTCATGGCTAAGGAGAAGAAGGTACACCTACGAGATACACCTAAGTATACTTTTTCTAATGATGAGGAATTTTCTGATGATGATGAAATAGACTATAGTGATCTTTTTAAAGGATTAGACAGATCTAAGGTAGACAAGATAAATGAATTGATTGATGCACTTAATGAAAAAGACAAGCTACTAGAAAAACAAGAAGATATTCTCTATGAGAAACATGATAAGTTCATTAATGTTCAAAAATCTCTTGCACTAGAAGTTAAGAAAAATGAATTGTTGTCTTCTGAATTGTCTACCTGTCATGATTCTATTTATAGTATAAAAATTTTGAATGCTGATTTAAATACTAAGCTATAAAAAGTTAATGTGGCTAGTTCATGTGTAGAGCATGTTGTAATCTGCAATAGGTGTAAAGATATTGATATTGATGTTTGTAATGAACATGCCTCTACTATTCTTAAATTAAACAATGATGTTGCAAGTCTTAATGCTCAACTTAAGGCTTGCAAGGATAACTATGAGAAACTAAAATTTGCTAGGGATGCCTACACCATTGGTAGACACCCCTCAATTAAGGCTGGACTTGGTTTCCAAAAGGGGACCAAGAACTTTACAAGCCATAGCACTTCCAATCTCAACAAGGAGAAAGGGAAGGCTCCTATGGCTAGTAGTTCTCAAAAGAACCATGCCTATCTGTATAAGAAAGTTCCTAATGTTACTCATCATGATAAGTGTCATAATAATTCTATTTTTCCTGTGAGTCATGATGATGTATTTAGTTCTCATGCCATGTTTGCAACTAGCTCCTCTTACGCTCATAGTAGAAATAGGCCTAGGCGTAATCATGTTGTTTCTCATGTGCCTAGGAAAATATTCACTGGTCCAACTGCCATTTATCATACATGTGATGCTTCATTTGTACTGTCATGTAAAAATGCTAAAGTAGTTGCTAGAAAGGTGGGATCTAAATACAAGAGAGACAAAACTTGCATTTGGGTTCCAAAATCTGTTGTAACTAACCTTGTAGGACCCAACAAGAGTTGGGTACCTAAAACCTAAGCTTAATTATCTTGCAGGTTTATGCATACGGGGGCTCAAGCTGGATTATTGATAGCGGATGCACAAACCACATGATGGGGGAGAAGAAAATGTTCACCTCCTACGTCAAGAATAGGGATTCCCAAGACACTATCATCTTTGGAGATGGGAACCAAGGCAAGGTCAAAGGCTTAGGCAAGATAGCCATCACAACCGAGCATTCGATCTCTAATGTGTTTTTAGTAGAATCGCTCGGGTACAATTTGTTGTTTGTAAGCCAATTATGTCATATGGGATATAATTGTTTATTTACAAATATTGATGTATATGTATTTAGAAGAAGTGACGGTTCATTAGCTTTTAAGGGTGTATTAGACAACAAGCTCTACTTAGTTGATTTCTCAAAAGAGAATGCCGATCTAGATGCATGCTTAATTCCTAAGACTAATATGGGCTGGCTCTGGCACCACCGTCTAGCACATGTTGGAATGAAGAACCTTCATAAGCTTCTAAAGGGAGAACATGTGTTAGGACTAACCGATGTCTGTTTTGAGAAAGACAGGCCATGTGCAGCGTGCCAAGCAAGGAAGCAGGTGGGAAGCACTCACCAAAGCAAGAATGTGATGACGACATCAAGACCACTGGAACTCCTACACATGGATCTCTTCAGGCCCGTTGCTTATCTCAGCATCGGGGGAAGTAACTATGGTCTTGTTATTGTAGATGATTTATCCCGCTTCACTTGAGTCTTCTTTTTGCAGGATAAATATGAGACCCAAGGAACACTAAAGTGCTTCTTAAGAAGAGCTCAAAATGAATTTGAGCTAAAGGTGAAAAAGATAAGGAGCAATAATGGATCGAAATTCAAGAACCTTAAAGTCAAAGATTATCTTGAGGAGGAAGGCATCAAGCACGAGTTCTCTGCTCCCTACACACCACAACAAAATGGTGTAGTAGAGAGGAAGAACATGACACTAATTGAAATGGCAAGGACTATGCTTGGAGAATACAAGATGCCTGAACGGTTTTGGTCGGAAGCTGTGAATACAGCATGCCATGCCATAAACCGGCTCTATCTGCATCGCCTCCTCAAGAAGACGTCATACAAACTCCTAACTGGTAACAAACCCAATGTTTCATATTTTCGTGTATTTGGGAGCAAATGTTACATTTTGGTAAAGAAAGGTAGACATTTGAAGTTTGCTCTCAAAGCTGTAGAAGGGTTTTTACTAGGGTATGACTCAAATACAAAAGCGTATAGGGTCTTCAACAAATCATCAGGATTAGTTGAAGTCTCTAGCGATGTTGTATTTGATGAAACTAATGGCTCTCCAAGAATGCAAGTTGATCTTGATGATATAGATGAAGATGAGGTTCTGACGGCCGCAATGCCAACAATGGCGATAGGTGATGTGCGACCACAGGAACCACAAGAGCAAGATCAACATTCTTCCTCTATGTTGATGCATCCCCCAACTCAAGACGATGAACAGGTACCTCAAGAAGAAGGGCAGGATCAAGGAGGAGCCCATAAAGAATAGGATGAGGAAGAAGCATCACGAGTTACTCCAACTCAAGTCCGGACGATAATTCAAAGGAATCATCCAGTGGATCAAATTCTGGATGATATCAGTAAGGGAGAAACAACTCGCTCACGTTTAGCTAATTTTTGTGAGCATTACTCGTTTGTTTCTTCTATTGAGCCTTTCAGGGTAGAAGAAGCCTTGCAGGATCCGGACTGGGTGTTGGCCATGCAGGAAGAGCTCAACAACTTCAAAAGAAATGAAGTGTGGAGCCTAGTGCCACGTCCAAAGCAAAATGTTGTGGGAACCAAATGGGTGTTCCACAACAAGCAAGATGAACACGGTGTGGTGACAAGAAACAAGGCTCTACTTGTGGCAAAAGGTTATGCCCAAGTCATAGGTTTGGATTTTGAGGAGACTTTTGCTCCTGTGGCTAGGCTAGAATCAATTAGGATTTTATTGGCCTATGCTGCTCACCACTCTTTTAAGCTTTTTCAAATGGACGTGAAGAGCGCTTTCCTTAATGGACCAATCAAGGAGGAGGTATATGTGGAACAGCCCCTGGCTTTGAGGATGATAGGTATCCCGACCACGTCTACAAGCTCTCTAAGGCGCTCTATGGACTTAAGCAAGCCCTAAGAGCATGGTATGAATGCCTTAGAGATTTCCTTATTACTAATGCTTTCAAGGTTGGGAAAGCTGATCCTACTCTCTTTACTAAGACTTGCAATGGTGATCTTTTCGTATGCCAAATTTATGTCGATGACATTATATTTGGTTCTACTAATCAAAAGTCTTGTGAGGAGTTTAGCAGGGTGATGATGCAAAAGTTCAAGATGTCAATGATGGGCGAGTTGAACTACTTCCTTGGATTTCAAGTGAAGCAACTCAAGGAAGGAACATTCATCTCCCAAACGAAGTACACTCAAGATTTGCTCAAAAGGTTTGGGATGAAGGATGCAAAGCCCACAAAGACACCAATGGGAACGGACGGACATCTAGACCTCAACAAAGGAGGTAAGTCCGTTGATCAAAAGGCATACCGGTCTATGATAGGATCTTTGCTTTATCTTTGCGCTAGTAGACCAGATATTATGCTAAGTGTATGCATGTGTGCTAGATTTCAATCCGGCCCCAAGGAGTGTCACCTTGTGGCCGTTAAACGAATTCTTAGATATTTAGTTTCTACGCCTTGCTTTGGGATCTGGTATCCAAAGGGGTCTACTTTTGACTTAATCAGATACTCGGATTCTCACTATGCCAGGTGCAAGGTTGATAGGAAGAGCACATTAGGGACTTGTCAATTCCTGGGAAGGTCCCTGGTGTCCTGGAGCTCTAAGAAACAAACTTTCGTTGCCCTATCCACCACTGAGGCCGAGTACGTTGCCGCAGGACAGTGTTGTGCACAACTACTTTGGATGAGGCAAACCCTCCGGGACTTTGGCTACAATCTGAGCAAAGTCCCACTCCTATGTGACAATGAGAGTGCAATCCGCTTGACGAATAATCCTGTTGAACACAGACGCACTAAGCACATAGAAATCCGGCATCACTTTTTGAGAGACCACCAGCAAAAGGGAGATATCGATATCTATCATATTAGCACCAAGAACCAGCTAGCCGATATCTTCACCAAGCCTTTAGATGAGAAAAGGTTTTGCAGGTTGCATAGTGAGCTAAATGTCCTAGATTTGTGTAACTTGGATTGATCTATAACATACATGTGTTCTATGCCTTTGATCATGTTACTTTAAGCATTCATGTCTTTTATTGCTTATTTTCCGTGCTCAAGTTGTACAAGTCATCCCCGGACCTCACAAGTCCCTATGCAAACGATGCACATGTTGAGGGGGAGGATGTGCTACAACTTGACTCTCTTGAGACTAACTTGTTTGTTGAAGTACTCTTGAAATAGTCTCAAAGATGTATTGAAAGGGAAAAGTGAACTTGGACAAAGAAAGGGCTTCCACTGCACTCCGGTATAAGTGTATATTGTCCCAAGTTCGTACAAATGTTCTCATTGTTTTTTTGCTCGTATTTGACACTTTGGTGAGGCAATGGGGTTAAAGGGCCAAAAGTTCTCATGTTTTGGTGCTTAATGCCAAAGGGGGAGAAATTAAGGCCAAAGCAAATGGATCAGCCAACCACTTGTTAAATTTCAAAAATTTGTAGAGTTAGAAGCTTTGTATTTGATCAAAACACTCTTATTGCAAAAATTATTCTCTTATGGGGGAGAATTTTGATTATGGGGAAAAGGGGGAGTTTGTGACATTTGATCAAATTTGATCTTAATAGATCTCTTGATTTGCCAAAACAAGTGTGTTTAACTTAAAAATAGGCAAAAGAATTTGTTTTGAGAAAATAAACCAAGTGGTGGCAAAAATGATCCAAATATGCCAAATCCTATGTGAGTTAAATTGGTCTTCAATTTGCACTCTTTGAGAATGATTTTGCACTTCAAGTTGCTTTTAAATGTGTTGGCATAAATCACCAAAAAGGGGGAGATTGAAAGAGAAATGTGCCCTTGGGCAATTTCTATAAATGTTTTGGTGATTAGATGCCCAACACATATTGTCTTTAAGATGATGGATATTAAGTGTTAAAGAAGTGCAAATCAAGAATCAAGGTATGACTCTAGCCTTAGTAAATTATTTTTGATACTAACATATTACCCTAAGTGCTAAGGACAGTATCAAAATCAAATGAAATTGGATTGGAGAAGTTTGGCTAAGTCGAGCCAAACTTGCACCAGCCTTCGGTGCACCGGACTATCCAGTGTGCACCGGACAGTGTCCGGTGCACAGGCTGGTTCAGCAGCGAAGTTGCCGCTCTCGGGAATCGGTGAGGGCGTCGTGGCTAAAATCACCGGACTGTCCGGTGGCGCACCGGACTATTCGGTGAGCCAACAGTGCCCGCGCCAACAGTCTGAAGCGCGATCAGCGAGCGACGCGTGGCCCGAGCCAACGGTCACCAGACCGCATCGGACTATCCGGTGTGCACCGGACACTATCCGTTGCGCCAAGGGGACCAAAGGCTCAACGGTCGGCTTTGTCATAAAAGGAAAGAAATCAGGCACTGTTCATGTCCGGTGGTGCACCGGACTGTCCGGTGCGCCAACCGGCAGAAGGCAAGAATTGCCTACCAAATGGAGTTCGAACGGCTCCTAGCTGCCTTGGGGGCTATAAAAGGGACCCCTAGGCGCATGGAGCAATACACCAAGCCTCCATTAAACATCCTAAGACGCCTAGACTCCGCAAGCACGGATTCGGATCATTGCGATTGAGATTTGAGCACCTGTCGGGTTGTGAACTTGTTGCACTGTGTTTTGTGTGCTCTTGTCTTAACTTGTGTGCGTGACCTCGTTGCGACTCTAGCTCTTGCGTGTGTTTCTTTCCCTCTCTTACTCTTGTGGTTTTCATTGAGATCAATCTTGTAAGGGTGAGAGGCTCCAACTTGTGGAGATTCCTCACAAAAGGGAAACATCTACTAAGGAAGAAAACCGTGGTACTCAAGTTTGATCATTGGATCACTTGAGAGGGATTGAGTGCAATCCTTGACCGAAGGAGGTCACCACAACGTGGAGTAGGCATTGGCCGAACCACAGGATAAAATCACCGTGTCTCTTGTGTCACTTTTTATTGTGATTGGTTTCTCGTCTTGAGTTCTCATTATAGCATCTTGGTTCAATATTACTAACATTTTCATAACCAAGTTTGGACTAGTTAGTGTTGTAACTTGCAGGATCACCTATTCACCCTCCTCTAGGTGCTCTCAATGTTCTCATGAGTAAGGAGCAATACATATAAGAAGATTAACTCTTTTCTTACTATCCACCAGTTGGGTATTACACCAATTCATACCTAGAATCACATCTACGTCTTGCCCTTTTATAACTATCATATTGGTGGGGAAGTCGTATCCGGCTAACTTCACGAGTACGTGGAAGACTACTTTCTTAGTAAAAATTTGACCCCCAGGTGATTGAATAATAAGACCCTTCTTTGATTCAACACTAGGTATGCAATGCTTCTCAACAAAAGCCTTGCTCATGAAAGTATGCGATGCACCAGAATCAAATAGAATAACGGTGAGATGATTTGCAATGGAAAAAGTACCCATCATCACAGGCTCTCCTTCCGGGGTGGTAGCCACTTGAGTATAGTAGACCCATCCAGTTTTCCTTTCACCTTTGCCTGCCTGAGTGCTTGCCACATTTCCCTTGCCTAGAGATGTGCTTCCAGAAGCCTTTTGGAAGTTTGAGTATTTTTCTTTGGATAGGGACAATCATTGATAAAATGCCCAGACTTCCCACAGTTGATGCAACTGTTAGATGAACTGGGTCGGGCTAGGAAACGAGTACCAGGGGCACTTGGCTGAATATTTTGAGTAGGGGCAGCAGTTGGATGGATGAAGATCGATTGCTTGAAAGGATAGGAGGATGGGCGAGGAAAAGAGCTGTTGGGGGCCTTTGTCTTCCGAAGGTCCTCAAAAACACAACTAACGTGCTTTCCAGTATACTATACTGTCACAGGAACCTTCGACTTTGAGATGAAGGTATGCACGGTATGAAAGGTGTGATCTGGAAGAAGGATGAATCAGTTCCGAAGCTGCGGATGGAAAAGCTTCGGCTTAGCGCAAAGACAGTAATGAAGAATGAAACCAACTTAAAAGGGAGAAGACAACTTAGCCCTCGACAGCTTACTTTTTAGCTAATAGTAAATGTCAGGGACATAAATGTAATTTTACCCAGGCTGCATCCTGTGTCTATAAATAGATGAACAGTAACACCGTACTGTTCATGCTGACTTGTAATCACTCGCACGTCACTCTTGGATTCTTGCCTTCTGTCAAGCCGAAGGTACAAATGTAATTCAATATCATCAATGTTTGTCCATGATCATATAATGAGAATGTAGATGATCTAATAATTTGATATGATTATTCATGTTCTTTATATGTCTCATATATTCTTGCTTTCTATTATTACATATTGAGATGATGAAGGTTTGTCCTTCATAACCTTCGTCTGAAGATCATTATATTCTAAGGGAGATAATGCTTCGAAGGACAAAGGTCTTTAACCATTAACATTTGTGTTGCCTTGTTCTTAACTTATAGCACTTGAGAACAAGAGGCCAACATTGGCGCCCACCTTCGGTGAACTCATTTGACCACCTTCGGCAAGCTGTGACCTTCGTCATGCCACCGAAGAAGTCTTCAGGGCTAGGGGCTGCACTGTAGCCACTGGACGTCAATCAATAAACATTACACAAAGCTAGGAGTCAAAAAAGGAAGGCTACCAGTCCGACACCCCAGGAGGAGGAGCTGGACCAAGAAATCAGGGACCTCGAAGCTATTCATCAATAGGTCCTGAGGAAGAAGGAAAAGATGCTTCGTCTCGCCGATCTTCAGAAGAAGATTGATGAGGCTACTGAGGAAATGCGTCATATCACCCAAGATGACCAAGACCAAAGGCCTCAATACAGAGAGCTTTGTCAAGACAATTCGTTCAACGCTGATGAATGGTATGATGATTTCCATCATGGCAATTTTGCTTTTGATGACGCTTCTCCTCTAGCAGCAGAATTGCAGGCTACCCCATGGCCCCCGTCTTACAAACCACCCAACTCCCTATGTATGATGGGCATTCAGACCCGAAGCAGTTTCTAATGAGCTATGAGGCAACCATATCTTCTTATGGGGGCAACACAGTTGTCATGGCGAAATCCTTCGTCATGGCAGTCAAAAGTGTCGCACAAACTTGGTACTCTTCTCTTCGGCCAGGGACAATCACATCATGGCAGAAGCTTAAAGATATGTTAATCACTAGCTTCTAAGGATTTCAGACGAAGCCAGTCACTGCTCAGGCTTTGTTCCAGTGCACACAAGACCATGAGGAGTACCTTCAGGCGTATGTCCGAAGGTTCCTGCGTCTGAGAGCACAAGCGCCTACAGTGCCCAATGAAATTGTCATTGAGGCCATGATCAAAGGGCTTCGGCCAGGACCTACGACTCAGTATTTTGCCAGGAAACCCCCACAAACCCTGGAGAAGCTTCTTCAGAAGATGGATGAATACATCCGTGCTGATAATGATTTTCGCCAGAGAAGGGAAGAAGCCTACAGGTTTTCTGAGATGACCAGGGGCTTCGGAGGAAGAATCCACCCCAGGCATGTCAGATCAATCCATAATTCTAGCCTAAGTGATGATAGAGGAAGCCAGCCTCAAAGGCCACAACACAGCTCCCAATCTTCAGGGCAACAACAAAGCTCTTTCAGGCCATCAGTCCCAAGGGGCAGAGGCGGCAGGGGCTTCGGAGGAAGATATGGAGATCAACCCAGAAGGCTATATTGTTTATTCTGTAGAGAAGATAAGGGCCACACCACAAGAACATGCCAAGTCACAATACAGAAGCAAAAGGAGATTGCCGAAGCTGAGGCGCTGCAGAATCAGCAGAAGTAGGTTTTACATACTGCTTCATGCTACTCTCCTTACGTACCAGAGTACGTAGGCAATCACCAACCTTCAGCTTCTATCGCTTTGACAAGTCACTCTCAAGCTTCCTGGGCTTAGCTCCTGTTACCACCACAATTACCACCCACTCAGACCCGAGGCCAGCAGCTAGAAGGGCACCAACACGAACAACAACAACGTGATTTTCGGGAGGAATCTGAAGCACGCACAGTCAACAGCACTGTGCCAGAATCCAAGCATATCTATTAAAAATATCCTATTCTTGATGTATCTTTATCTTTTATGCCATTTTAATTTTTGTATGAGAAACAAGTCATGAAGGACTAAATTTCAATTTTATGAAATAATTGTGCCTGTACCGATGACTAAAATACATCTTAAACAGATTTCTAAAGCTACAAAATTCGTTCCTAAGGGAGCACAGAGTAAGTTCCAAAGCTACAAAAGTCGTTCCTAAGGGAGCGCAGAGTAAGTTTTCAAAGCTCAGAAGTCGTTCCTAAGGGGATGCAGAGCCAAAAATTCCACCGAAATGTAAGGTGAAGATGCTCCAAAGTCGTTCCTAAGGGGATGTAGAGCTTAAATACCACCGAAATAGAAGGTGAAGAAGCTCCAAAGTCGTTCGTAAGGGAATGAAGAGCTTAAAGACTCCAAAGACGTCCCTAAGGGGATGCGGAGTCTTGTGTGTTCCAGTGTGAACGTGTGTGTGTGTGTGTTCGGCATCACCTTCATATTGCATCATATCATCGCATCATTCCGCATAACATTACATCATACATCATATCACATCAACGGCAAAAAGATTGGATACAAAGCAAATCTTCGGCAATACTTTGTTGAATGGAAATGTGCTGAGGCACAAAGCAAACTTCGAGAAATACAATTTTATCAAACTTGCCATAGAAGGGGCTTTTCTCTTTACGAAGCATGAAAAGAAGGGAAGGTGTTTTTTCGCCGAAGGCTTAAAAATGGTATGTGCGTAAATTCCATGCATCGTAAAGAAATATATTACAACAATTTACATGACTGATTAATTGTTTCATACACCAAATGTTACACAACATCATTACAATAAAGTCTAATCTTCCTTAAATATTTTTTCCGCGGCTTCGTTCAGCAGCTTGTCGGCGACTTCGTCGACAATGGAGTTAGCAATGCTCATTATATCCAGTGCTTCTTTCATGACAGGATCAGCTAGGGGGTTATATGGCTTGGGCAGCGGTGACAATTCAGCTGCATCAGGCAAACTATTAGTTCGAAGCCAGAAAGTAAACGTCGAAGCTAAAATTTAAAAACAATACATATACGCCTTTCGCGCTCAGCAGCTTCTTCGGCTCGCCTAGCTTCTTCCCGGGCTTTGTGGGTATCTTTTTATTCTTCTTTATAATTTTGTTGGCTAAATTCCCGGCCACCGTTCACCCAGACATCGGAATAAAATTTTCCACCCACCAAGGTAGCTTCGGCCGAAGGGTCTTTCGTGTCATCTGTGGAGAAGGCGGCTTCAGCCTGGGCCGCAGCTTTAACGTGGTCGCAACCAACCTTCTCCAGAATTGCCGCAATTCCTCAAGCGCCATTGAAAGCACAAATATCCCCACAATCGCTTAGGATTTCTTCAAAGGCTTCGGCTTCCCTACTTATCCAATCAATGATGCCCTCGGGGTCGCCTCAAATGAAGTTCTCTTCGGAAGAATAAACACCTAATTTTGCAAAGCTGCTTTTCAATTTTTTCACGCAATCCAAGGACTTCTCGAAGCACCTTTCCTTGGATTCACGAAGCTCCTCAACATTTTTCTCTAGCCTTGCTTTTGACCATTCACTAATTTCTTGACTAGCTTTTGAAAGTGCAAAATTCTCATTAGCTTCGGTGAGCTTTTTTCGAAGGTCTTCAACCTCGGCTTTATGAGCTTCGACTTGAGCGTTGGATTTCGCTTCATCTTCCTTCACTTTACCCACCAATGAAAGTAGAATTTTGTCCTTCCCCAAGGCTTCGTTCCTCAGCTTAATGACTTCTGATCGAAGGTTGCTGAGAGCTATCGTGCAACTTTCGTCTTCAGCATTCTTTTGTGCCCTCAGGACGTTGCTAAGAATTAATCCCTGTAAAAAAGAAGAATAAAGGATTAGCATGAGAATAAAAGACTTTATTTCCAAGTTCATAAACTTCACAACTTATGTACCTTCAAACTGTTGTATGCGAGGCTGTTCGCGAGGTCATCTTTCGACATGGCGGAGAGGCCAGCTTCGAGCTTCGAAAATCCCATATTTTTGCTATCTCCCGGCAAACATATATTTCTTTGTTGTCTGGGAGACAGTATAAGAAATCATCTTCGTCCGTACCATTGAACACTAAGGCCCCCTTCAGGTATTTCAGTTCTTGGGCATAGTGTTTGGCTTCAGCAATTTCTTCTTTTGATAGTCTTTTTTCCGAAGCATGTCGAATAATAAAATCAAGATTTTTGGATGGTGCTTCGGGAGCAGGAAATTTAGCTTTTTCGGCAGCTTCCTTCTTCATAGCTATGCCAACATCTAGAGATTCTTGCTCAGCTCTATCCCCAGTTGTGGCAGGCTCCGTCTCAGCAGGCGCTGAAGGTCCAGCTTCGGTTTCAGCATGAGCCACAGCAACTTCGGCAGCCTTTTTTGCAGGAGCAGGAGTCAATGTCCTTGTTGTCTCCATAACAGCGTCTAGCACGCTGGCCATTCTCCTCCTCTTGGGAGTTGTGGCAGGAGCCTTTGCAACCTTCGGCAATTTTGCTTCTACTGGTGGGGTCAGAATTTCTGGCAGCACTATTGTTTTTTCTAACTCTGGCTTTTTGGTCACCCCATCTTTGGTTTCGGCTGGCTCGACTATAGGCACCTTCGGCACTACAGTCGATTCTTCAGCGCTCCGAACGGCGGGAGGAGCTTGTTCTGCTTCGGCAACAGAAGAGGTCCCTTCACCAAATTTAGGCACTACGGTCGTTTCAATATACCTGGGCCGAAGGGTCAAAACCTTGATTTTCTTGCCCTTCGGCACAATAGAGATGGCCGAAGCGACATTTTTCCTCTTTTTCCCTTCTTTCGCGAGGGATAGCAATAATTAGGATACATGAAATCAATCACATCGAAAACTCTGTTCAACCTTTTCTTGCCTCGACCTCCGAAGGCTGAGGTCAAGGCATCATCTTTGGCTCTTATGTATGCTCCGAGTAGCTCATCACTAGTCGCCTCAATATATTTCAGCCAGTCATCATTTGGTTCGTCAAACCGATCTCTATATCTGAAGGTGTATTTTAAGTAAACCAGTCCACCTTGGCTGGACCGGGCATCAGTCTCCTTCGGCATTTCCCAATTTTCCACAAGTGGCCATACCTTGTAGGCTATGTGCTCTTGAACTAGGTCTCTTGTGCCAATAAAGGCACAAACATTGTTGAAAGCCTTCTGGCATGCTTCGGCACCATTTTCAAGTGCATTAGTCGGCCTTCAAAGACCGAAGCGAGACTAGATGGGGCGTTGGTTAATCCCCTTTATGTCTTCCCTTTTTATCAAAACGTTTTTGACATAAAACCATTCCTCCATCCAGGCCCCGGGCCACCTTTTCCGAAATGTTGGAACGGGGTAACTTGCTTCGGAGCGAGGAACAAAGCCATAACAACCAAAGTTGTTGTGATACTGCTCTTTACCAGTGGCCTTCGTCTCGTACAGAAGTTCGTGCATATTACAGAAGCATTTTGTGCTCGGTTCTAGCCCTTGGCTTCTCACGGCCCAAACTATAATACCCATTCTGATTATGCTTCATGAGTGATTTGATGAAGGAAGATTTCAAATGTTTTCAGAACTTCAACTAAAAATTTGCTCAATGGAAACCGAAGACCCGCCTTCATAAAACTTTTGTAGACAACAACCTCATTTTCTTCAGGAGCAGGGGCGGTGTTGTCCCCTCCGACCCTCACAATGGACATGTCACGAAAGTATCTTCCCTTCATGGCGTTAATCTGACTTTGTTTAATGGTCGACTTTCCGAAGATGGTATGGCTTGGCTGCCAGGGCCGATCTTCGGAATCTTCATCCCCACTTTCCACATCATAGTCATCACTATCGTCAGAATCTTCAGCCAAATCTGCCATTATTTCCTTTGTGATCTTCTCTGTATTTGTTTTTTCATAGATTCGTAAAATCCAGCAAGAGCAGCGTCCACAACCTTCTTCTCCTCAGACATCTTTTTCTCTTCAGACATGCAACAAGCACTTGTGTATATCACAAAGCTCGAAAATCAAGCGAGAGCTGATAGCAAGAGTTAAAAATTTGAGAAAATAATGCAAGCAACCGAAATGGCGTAACAAATGCTGCCGCTGTGGGTGTCTATTTATATGCCTAGTGCATCGCAACTTGGTGGGCCCCATTTGTCATTGACTTTCGCTATTCTAGCGAAGGGAAGGTGTTTTTCGGACCTTCGGCTAAAGGCCTTCGTTCACGTTGCAGTCTGAATTTATTATATACAAGAACAAATTAATACTGCGAGGGGCTACTGTTGGGGGCCTTCGTCTTCCGAAGGTCCTCAAAAACACGACTAACGTGCTTTCCAGTATATTATACTGTCACAGGAACCTTCGGCTTTGAGATGAAGGTATGCACGATACGAAAGGTGTGATCTGGAAGAAGGATGAATCAGTTCCGAAGCTGCGGATGGAAAAGCTTCGGCTTAGCGCAAAGACAGTAATGAAGAATGAAACCGACTTAAAAGGGAGAAGACAACTTAGCCCTCAACAGCTTACTTTTTAGCTAATAGTAAATGTCAGGGACATAAATGTAATTTTACCCAGGCTGCATCCTGTGCCTATAAATAGATGAATAGTAACACCATACTGTTCACGCTGACTTGTAATCACTCGCACATCACTCTTGGATTCTTGCCTTCTGTCAAGCCGAAGGTACAAATGTAATTCAATATCATCAATGTTTGTCCATGATCATATATTGAGAATGTAGATGATCTAATGATTTGATATGATTAATCATGTTCTTTATATGTCTCATATATTCTTGCTTTATATTATTACATATTGAGATGATGAAGGTTTGTCCTTCATAACCTTCGTTTGAAGATCATTATATTCTAAGGGAGATAATGCTTCGAAGGATGAAGGTCTTTAACCATTAACATTTGTGTTGCCTTGTTCTTAACTTATAGCACTTGAGAACAAGAGGCCAACAAGAGCGATTTGGGTTAAAGGGACGGATCACTAGCCTTGACCGCTTCTCGAATCCTTGAGAGGATCCCTCACCAACCTTCACGTCCAAACCTTTTTGTCTTTCCCTGCCCCGAATTCTTTGCTTCCACCGAAAGTGTTGTGCTCACGACCTAGCTGAAAGTGAGATCTAGACAGGTGGCCATCTTCCACTGTAGCCAATCATTCAGACCTCTCATGAAACAATTCTTCTTTTTCAGGTCCGTGTCAACTTTCTCTATGGCATACTGAGAGAGATGGTTGAATTTGGCAAGGTATTGCATCACAGAGTCTCCTCCTTGCTTTAAGCGAACAAACTCTTCCAATTTCATCTGCAGAACACCATTTGGAATATAATGTTCCCTAAACACTTGCTTGAACTCTGCCCACAAAACAAGATGGCCTTCAGGTTGAACAGCTACAAAGTTTGTCCACCGGGTACTGGCGGGATCTCTCAGTTGCTGAGCAGCAAACATGGGCTTTTGAGACTTCGTGCATCGAATCAATCCAAATTTCTATTCCATTACACGAATCCATTCGTCCACCTCCAAGGGTTCTTCTGCTTTAACAAAAATAGGTGGACGATTTTCCTCAAGTTCCATGTATGTGGCGTCTCTGGGGGCTTGGTGTTGTCCTCTGCCTTCCTGCTGATGAATTTGATTTCCAGCCATTTCTCGAAGAAACCGAGTATTATTAGCAGTGGCATTAATCAAAGCAGCAATGGCTTTTGCTAGCGTGGGAGGTACAGTCAGTGGGATCAGAGTTTCCTCCCCACCATGAGAAGTTCCAGCCCCATCATGACCACGAGTTTTGGACAACATCTAAAGAAGAAAACATACTTGATTATTACACATCACAACTACACAACCTTTATTACATTATTCCAAGCTTGTTCTAATTATACATACTCAACTTATACAACTCACTTTTCCTTATTTATATTACATAAGGAAACAACCTACTACTACACTAATCTAGTCATCCACGTCCTTGGCTGCTCCCACTCCACTGCTAGCTTCGGGAGGACGATCATCTCGCTGTTCATGGAAGGAGGGGCTCCAAAGAGATCCAGCTCCCCATAAGGTTGTAATACCCAAATTTGTAAACTATGGTAATGGAGATAATTCTCCTATTACTTTGTTTCAATTTAACTAAACATGAGAACAACCACATCTAAAGGGGGTTAAATGACTAATGTCAACTTGTGCATCATATTGGAGTTTCTATGTTTGTGCATTAAATAAAATAATAATAGTAATAATAAAATAAAGGTGGTGTTAACAACATATTAAAATATTAAAGGACACATGGAATTTAAACTCTAACTTTGAAAGCAAAATTCTAAAGAATATGTGCTAGGGGGAAAAGCATTAGCAATCACCAAATAAATTTCTTAAACATAAATCAATTTAGATCATGTCATATTCTAGTGGGATATTTAATTGGAAGACAAGTTATTCACAAAGTTTGAATTTAAACTTGAACTCAAATTGGATTTGAAAATGGAGAAAAGAAAATAGAAAATAAAAAGAAAAGGAATTCTAACCTAACTGGGCCGGTAACCCTGTTTTCGGCCCATTTATCTTCGTGACCGCGCGGCCCGCTCGCTCTCTGCGCTTTGCTCTCCACGCCGACAGGTGGGCCTGTGCCGTCGGTGGCTCAGCCGCGCCTGAGCACTCCCTCTCTCGCTGACGAGGCGGGACCCACTGCTCAGGTTCGTCTTCTTCACCTGCCCACGACCGTCAGTCCAATCACCCGCGTCGCGCGTCCATCGCCGTGGAGATCGGGTCGTTGCGGATCCTCGCGATTCTTGAGCTCGGACTCGCCCCAGCCCCTGCTCACCACGCTCGCGTCCGCACCAAGGACTCCATGGCCTGGAATTTCGCAACAGACTTGCGCGCGCGAGGGGGAATCGCACCAATTCCGCCGACGGTCTCGGCCTCCTCTCGCGCGGACTTATCCCTCCCTCTGGGCTATAAAACTCGAGCGCCCGTGACCCTGAGCCATAGCCTTTGCAAGCCGGACACCAAGGTGAGAAATCGCGTAGTCATCGCCGAGCGAAAAGCACCGTAGAGCGCCGCCGCCGAGGATAGCTGTCGTTGGGGGGTCTCGGCTCTCGAAATCGAGTCGTGGAGTGTCGCCTTCACCTGGGGAAGCCGTCTGTGCCCTCGATTTGGGTCGAACGCCGCCAAGACTCGAGCAATCGCTCGTCGCACTTCGGTTCTCCGCCGTGGGCCGCGCGACACCGTGGCCAGCCGCGGTCATCGCTTCAATCACTGGTACGTCAACTCCTTGTTGTTCGTTAGGGCCCGGACATTGTCTAGCACCGTTTAATTTGAATTTGGGGCGGTGGTGCGCCGGATTGAGCTCCCTCCGGCGGGGTCGCCGCCGCGCGCGGGTTCCTGGGGATCGGGTGTTAGCGAGGGGATGAAGAAGGTGCCTCGGCCGTTGGATCTGGGGTCGGTGGCTGCGATTAGGTGTTGGGTCCCGAAGGGGGGGGTGTTCTGCGCGGAACCTTTGGATCAAGATCGTGTGGCCCGGAGCTGATCCGGCTTCATTAAATCCGAACCGTTCATTTATGATCTGAGGGATCCGAGCGCATACCGCTTCGCGGATGGCTCCGTCTAATCTGATCCGTTGGGAACGGATCGGACGGCTGAGAATATTTGATACCCGTTCGGTTTGGGATAATTGCAAAAGAGCCCCTCGGTTTTCACATAATAAACCCGCCGTCCCTCGGGCACTGTTCCCCGTGTCTCGGGTTTCTTGCGCTGAGCCCCCTGCGTTTTCCATTAAATGTGGCCGAGTCCAGAGAGTTAGAAAATCATAAAAAAAATGATTTAGAAAATGATTTTTAGTGTTAAAATAAATCCAGAAACTTAATTAATTCATAACTAATTTATTTTAGCTCCAAATTGAGTCATTCCAATTCCTAAAATTTTGTAATAATATTCTCTACCATTTAGAATCACTGTTTTGACATGAACTCTGCCAGAAAATTTATTTATCATTTAATCATATTATAATCACCTAAAATCTTAGGTAATTCATAAGTTGAATTCTACAACTCCAAAATTAATAATTCTTTTTCCTGTGATCTTATTTTTATGTGTAGATTATTATTATGTATTTTGTTTACTTGTTTGGTGTGATGTTAAATTCTGCCTACACTGTTTGTTTGTATTACTACGACTAGCAGTGAGGTCACGTATCATCTGAAGATCATCCTGGTACCTGGATTCTCAAGGCCCAGGCAAGTTGTGCCCTTGATCACTTCTTTTTACCTACTCATGTTCTAATTAATCATAATGATCTGCATAGGTTAATTTTGATGGGACCCAATAGGTTACCCTAGTTTGTCTATCTTTATACCTTGTTTACCACTGAACTTTCTGGGTAGTACTTGCTAGTGCTATATGTGGTTTTGGGTATGGAGATACACTATCCATGGTTACATTTTTGTTATCAGTTGTTATTTATTGTTCATGTTGAGATCATTATGTTAATTGGAACATGGAGAACCACCCGGGAAAACAGTGCTACCACAGGGGTTTAATGGGACGCCCTTGGCTGATTAATTAGGAAAGCTAGTGGAAGACTACCTTACCCGAAAGGGGCAAGGGCAGTAGGGGAGAGGTCAGTGCGGGGAGGCCCTCGGGAGGATTTTGCTGCGATGGCGGTCCTGCAAGGGATTCCTGTACTGGATCTTCCTATAAACTGTAGCGGGTTTTCGGAAGCTAGTGGAACTTTGTAAAGGCCTCGTAGTGGATCCCTAGCCATTCACCTCGGAAGTGTCTAAGGGCTTTGCAAACCCTGGCGACATGGGATACACGACTTGTGGGTAAAGATGCGCAACCTCTGCAGAGTGTAAAACTGGTATACTAGCCGTGCTCACGGTCATGAGCGGCTCGGACACTCACATGATTAAATTATGGAACTAAATTCAATTTGTCATATGCATTGCATTGCAGGTGATGTGGTTACTTTTGTTCTATTACTTAATTGGGTTTGGTATTTACTTATACTTAGTAACTGCTAATAAAATTTTGACCAACTTTAAAAGCAATGCTCAGCTCTAACCATCTTCTTTGGTAAGCCTTACACTTCACGTGAGCTCCCACCTTTGGCGAGTTCATGCACATTATTCCCCACAACTTGTTGAGCGATGAACGTATGTGAGCTCACTCTTGCTGTCTCACATACACCACAGGTCAAGACCAGGTACTGCAGGATGATGCTCATGGAGGATGCTGCGATGTGTTCGTGAGTGGTCTAGGCCGTCGTCTCCCAGTCAACTTTGGGTTGCTGGACCGTTGTCTCCTTATAATGTAATTATTTATTTTGTAAAGAACTCCTGTTATATATAAAGTTGTGACATTCGATCCTGTGCCACTATACATCATATGTTTGAGACTTGGTCCCAGCATACCTGGTGTTTATGTTAACCCCGGGTTTTGGACCCCTAAAATCCGGGTGTTACAGAAGTGGTATCAGAGCAATGTTGACTGTAGGACGAAACCTAGATAGAACTGGACAACCATTATCTACTTACCTTACTCTGATTCTTTCTATACTTTCCTTGATCCTGTCTCACCTTCTACTGTTTTACTCTGATTAACCTTACCTTTGCTACTCTGATTCTTTTCTAAACTTATCTTAATCTTTTCTCATCTAATTCCGCTTTACTCTGATTATTCTTATCTTTTCTTTTCTAAAGACAAATGTGGATTTCACACTTTGAAATCCTGTGCCTAAAGTGACCTTTAGGAATAAGGAGACCTACTCTTAGGAACAAAAACAAAACTATTTTTATAAGTGTCTATGTATTTGAATGTTTGTCTTATGATACTTGTTTGATTTGGATCTTTGATTGAGTGCGATGGGTTGTGGAGTAATGTCCACAATTACATCTGCATATACATATAGGTATAAAAATATATTTATAAAATAACTAGACAACCTAGATTGTCCCCATTGGAACATATCTATCTTAAGAGAATTATCTTATCCTAAAGGCTCTCATTCTAGCCAATTCATCTTATCTTAAAAGATTCTCCCTTGTCTTAATAGATCCATCTTATCTTAAATGATACTCATCTTATCTTGAAAAGATTGTATCTCATCCTAATAGATCTAACTGACCTCAAAAGATTTTATCTTATCTTTATGGATCCATCTTATCCTAATAGGCATACTTATCCACCCTAGTTTAACAACCATGATCTAATGCAAGATTAATTAGATCATATCTAGTCAAACTAGTCATACCAATCTAATCTAGATCACATCTAACCTACTATGATCTAATTTAAAAAAAATGAGTTACTTAATGGACCAGTTAATACTTGTGAAATGGATTAGACCCTATTCACATGTTGTAATTTAGTCCACCCTACACTAAATAAAGACTGATAGACCAACCCAACCAATAGAGTCTTGATGGATTGCATAATCTGCCTATCCCCACCTAACAACAAACAAACTTTTGACCTATATCCTGTAGTCTATCTCATCCATATCTATCTTAACCATATTCCCAACCGATGATATACACTAACCATGAATCAATGAGACCAAGACTGGAGAAGAAGATGATCAACTTCATCAAGAAAGGATGAGCATCAACTCAAGTCTTCAAGGATCAAGTGAGATCACCAAGATGAATCAAGATCCACAAAATCTTGGGGGAAGTCTTTCCTTACCCTACACTTTCTTACCCAAACCTATCTATACTTTAAAGACATCTTCTATCCTACATAATAAAGTGGACATACATATATACACCCATGCTTTCCTAACCACCAGTTCCACCAAGCTACATAAACATATATATAGATTACGACTATTTCTAAGCTCTAAGCGTTACTTTAGTTAGTACTTGATAAGATACTATTTTAGTGGGAATAATAAGGTCTATTTGACCCCATGTGTTACTAATAAGATATGCATCATGCCGAGATTTTGTTTATGCATATGTGTTGAAACCATATGAACATACATCCTTTTCTTACAAATCTCGAGGACGAGATTATTTTTAAGGGGGGTAGGATTTGTAATACCCAAATTTGTAAACTATGGTAATGGAGATAATTCTCCTATTACTTTGTTTCAATTTAACTAAACATGAGAACAACCACATCTAAAGGGGGTTAAATGACTAATGTCAACTTGTGCATCATATTGGAGTTTCTATGTTTGTGCATTAAATAAAATAATAATAGTAATAATAAAATAAAGGTGGTGTTAACAACATATTAAAATATTAAAGGACACATGGAATTTAAACTCTAACTTTGAAAGCAAAATTCTAAAGAATATGTGCTAGGGGGAAAAGCATTAGCAATCACCAAATAAATTTCTTAAACATAAATCAATTTAGATCATGTCATATTCTAGTGGGATATTTAATTGGAAGACAAGTTATTCACAAAGTTTGAATTTAAACTTGAACTCAAATTGGATTTGAAAATGGAGAAAAGAAAATAGAAAATAAAAAGAAAAGGAATTCTAACCTAACTGGGCCGGTAACCCTGTTTTCGGCCCATTTATCTTCGTGACCGCGCGGCCCGCTCGCTCTCTGCGCTTTGCTCTCCACGCCGACAGGTGGGCCTGTGCCGTCGGTGGCTCAGCCGCGCCTGAGCACTCCCTCTCTCGCTGACGAGGCGGGACCCACTGCTCAGGTTCGTCTTCTTCACCTGCCCACGACCGTCAGTCCAATCACCCGCGTCGCGCGTCCATCGCCGTGGAGATCGGGTCGTTGCGGATCCTCGCGATTCTTGAGCTCGGACTCGCCCCAGCCCCTGCTCACCACGCTCGCGTCCGCACCAAGGACTCCATGGCCTGGAATTTCGCAACAGACTTGCGCGCGCGAGGGGGAATCGCACCAATTCCGCCGACGGTCTCGGCCTCCTCTCGCGCGGACTTATCCCTCCCTCTGGGCTATAAAACTCGAGCGCCCGTGACCCTGAGCCATAGCCTTTGCAAGCCGGACACCAAGGTGAGAAATCGCGTAGTCATCGCCGAGCGAAAAGCACCGTAGAGCGCCGCCGCCGAGGATAGCTGTCGTTGGGGGGTCTCGGCTCTCGAAATCGAGTCGTGGAGTGTCGCCTTCACCTGGGGAAGCCGTCTGTGCCCTCGATTTGGGTCGAACGCCGCCAAGACTCGAGCAATCGCTCGTCGCACTTCGGTTCTCCGCCGTGGGCCGCGCGACACCGTGGCCAGCCGCGGTCATCGCTTCAATCACTGGTACGTCAACTCCTTGTTGTTCGTTAGGGCCCGGACATTGTCTAGCGCCGTTTAATTTGAATTTGGGGCGGTGGTGCGCCGGATTGAGCTCCCTCCGGCGGGGTCGCCGCCGCGCGCGGGTTCCTGGGGATCGGGTGTTAGCGAGGGGATGAAGAAGGTGCCTCGGCCGTTGGATCTGGGGTCGGTGGCTGCGATTAGGTGTTGGGTCCCGAAGGGGGGGGTGTTCTGCGCGGAACCTTTGGATCAAGATCGTGTGGCCCGGAGCTGATCCGGCTTCATTAAATCCGAACCGTTCATTTATGATCTGAGGGATCCGAGCGCATACCGCTTCGCGGATGGCTCCGTCTAATCTGATCCGTTGGGAACGGATCGGACGGCTGAGAATATTTGATACCCGTTCGGTTTGGGATAATTGCAAAAGAGCCCCTCGGTTTTCACATAATAAACCCGCCGTCCCTCGGGCACTGTTCCCCGTGTCTCGGGTTTCTTGCGCTGAGCCCCCTGCGTTTTCCATTAAATGTGGCCGAGTCCAGAGAGTTAGAAAATCATAAAAAAATGATTTAGAAAATGATTTTTAGTGTTAAAATAAATCCAGAAACTTAATTAATTCATAACTAATTTATTTTAGCTCCAAATTGAGTCATTCCAATTCCTAAAATTTTGTAATAATATTCTCTACCATTTAGAATCACTGTTTTGACATGAACTCTGCCAGAAAATTTATTTATCATTTAATCATATTATAATCACCTAAAATCTTAGGTAATTCATAAGTTGAATTCTACAACTCCAAAATTAATAATTCTTTTTCCTGTGATCTTATTTTTATGTGTAGATTATTATTATGTATTTTGTTTACTTGTTTGGTGTGATGTTAAATTCTGCCTACACTGTTTGTTTGTATTACTACGACTAGCAGTGAGGTCACGTATCATCTGAAGATCATCCTGGTACCTGGATTCTCAAGGCCCAGGCAAGTTGTGCCCTTGATCACTTCTTTTTACCTACTCATGTTCTAATTAATCATAATGATCTGCATAGGTTAATTTTGATGGGACCCAATAGGTTACCCTAGTTTGTCTATCTTTATACCTTGTTTACCACTGAACTTTCTGGGTAGTACTTGCTAGTGCTATATGTGGTTTTGGGTATGGAGATACACTATCCATGGTTACATTTTTGTTATCAGTTGTTATTTATTGTTCATGTTGAGATCATTATGTTAATTGGAACATGGAGAACCACCCGGGAAAACAGTGCTACCACAGGGGTTTAATGGGACGCCCTTGGCTGATTAATTAGGAAAGCTAGTGGAAGACTACCTTACCCGAAAGGGGCAAGGGCAGTAGGGGAGAGGTCAGTGCGGGGAGGCCCTCGGGAGGATTTTGCTGCGATGGCGGTCCTGCAAGGGATTCCTGTACTGGATCTTCCTATAAACTGTAGCGGGTTTTCGGAAGCTAGTGGAACTTTGTAAAGGCCTCGTAGTGGATCCCTAGCCATTCACCTCGGAAGTGTCTAAGGGCTTTGCAAACCCTGGCGACATGGGATACACGACTTGTGGGTAAAGATGCGCAACCTCTGCAGAGTGTAAAACTGGTATACTAGCCGTGCTCACGGTCATGAGCGGCTCGGACACTCACATGATTAAATTATGGAACTAAATTCAATTTGTCATATGCATTGCATTGCAGGTGATGTGGTTACTTTTGTTCTATTACTTAATTGGGTTTGGTATTTACTTATACTTAGTAACTGCTAATAAAATTTTGACCAACTTTAAAAGCAATGCTCAGCTCTAACCATCTTCTTTGGTAAGCCTTACACTTCACGTGAGCTCCCACCTTTGGCGAGTTCATGCACATTATTCCCCACAACTTGTTGAGCGATGAACGTATGTGAGCTCACTCTTGCTGTCTCACATACACCACAGGTCAAGACCAGGTACTGCAGGATGATGCTCATGGAGGATGCTGCGATGTGTTCGTGAGTGGTCTAGGCCGTCGTCTCCCAGTCAACTTTGGGTTGCTGGACCGTTGTCTCCTTATAATGTAATTATTTATTTTGTAAAGAACTCCTGTTATATATAAAGTTGTGACATTCGATCCTGTGCCACTATACATCATATGTTTGAGACTTGGTCCCAGCATACCTGGTGTTTATGTTAACCCCGGGTTTTGGACCCCTAAAATCCGGGTGTTACAAAGGTCCTCCACCAGCTACTCCTGCTGCACCAGCTCCCATCGCCGCAACCTCCGGTGGCACGTTCGGATTTAGCTGGTCATACAACACGTGCACTTCCTAGTGTAGAGCATTATTATACACTTGCAGATTTTCTAGGGCTACGCTTAGCTCTTCCACCCGGGCTCGGGCAGTCGCCTCGCAATCCCAGGCTATAGATCGTGAATTTACAGCCCAGTCAATAGCCCTATCCCGCTCCATAATCTCCCGCTGCAAACGCTCAACCTCTGCCGATAACTCAGCGATGCGGTGACTATCATGCGCACACTCCCTGCCTCCATGGCGTAGTTCCATCGTTAGACGTTCAAGTCTGGCCTCCAGATCTCCTATGGGATCATTACTTCCACTAATTCTCCCCTCATGTCGAGGAGCCAACTGATGACGAGGTACACCCTGAGGTATGGTCGCCTTTCGAAGGGTAGTCTTTGTGCGTGCCATGTCTCTATAAGAGGGGAAGATTACTTAGTATTGTTTAAATATGATGCATGCATGACCTACAATTATGGAATCAACTACTTGTTGATCCCATACCTCCTATATATAACCTATTATTTTGCACTATTTTACCCGACTTCTCAAAAGATAAGTTGCTATAAGAAAGGATCGAGGTAAGAATGAAAGAATATTCAAAGGTAAGTATTTTAAAATCTTTTGAACCACTAAGTAATGTCCAAACAAATGGGCTTCACTCCGATACCAGCTGTCATGGAACCTCCCAAGATATTAGGCCCACCTATAGATGTCCTTGTCCTGAGGACCTCAGACAGTCTTGCAGGTGCGCTCAATGGCTCGGCAGGTCCGGTTATTTGTATCTCCATCTCATCGCCCAAGAGCGCTTATCCCATAACGCACACCTTACACACCATTGGAGTAAGCGAAAACGATTACAATAACATAATTTACATTCATAAGTATAATATAGAAAGAGTTGATTATTACATAACCGGGTTCTAAGTGCTTAAACTTATTACATCACAGGAAGGAAAAACACCTTCCAAAGGTAGTTCTTAGTTTTCTTCCTCCTGTTTTGGAAGAACCTTGGAGCAGAAACAACAAAACTCAGTAGTTTCATCACCTACAACAACATGGGTTTGAAAACCCTAAGTACAGAGTGTACTTTTGCAAGTCTTACCTGTCTAAAGGAAAAGACTCTCAAGGATATGCTGGCCTTTGGGAATCAAGGTAAAGCTTATCAAGATTCAAAGATTCTTTTTTTTGCAAAGAAGCTTACTATGAGTGGATCCTTAAGAATTCATTTTACTCATCAGGTTAAGTAATTACTGTCACCTAGATTCCTTTCTATTCTTAGATCAAGCACTTGGCCTATACTAGCCATCTTTTATCACCCCTTCAGTTTACTTGTCGCTACGTGTAGGGCAGTGACCAAGTCTTCATGTCCGAGAAGTAACGGCAATCCGAATCGATTAATACCCAGTTGGGGAGCTCCAACCACATGACATATGTAGCACTTAACCCTTGCATATGTCAACTCGCACCCGGGTTTCTCAAGACCAGAATGGGATCACGCCAACCGAGAGCACATATACTCCACCATTGTCACACCCGGTTCTGGGGGCAAAACCGAATGCATAGCATATGTGGTCCATGATCCATTGCCCACACATATGTTGATGTCACAAGTGTAATATATCAAAAGACAATGCAATAAAGGCGTAAAAGGGAGTAGAGTAACTTTATTACATCATCCAGAACATAGTATCTTAACAAGTATCATAATCAAAGTACAGCGGAATTAAACATGGACACTCTTCCACAGGAAGGTGACTGGCACATCGTTAGACTCAAAATTCATCCACGTCATCTGCGAAGTCTTTGTCATCACCCTCTGAACAAAATATTAGCAAGGGTGAGCTCACTTATGGTCGGGGCTCAACAAGTGGGGGAAATAATGCAAAGTTAACAAGGTAGGCTATGGATAAGCGGTAAGCATTTTAGTTGGTCAATATTTTATTAGCAACAACTATCTTACTTATAGGTGTGTCCCAAATATCCTAATTAATAAAAGTCATAAGATTATATCAAAAACACTTAAGTGAAATCACTTAAGCAAATCACTGGTAGATCATCAGACCATAATTTATTTTCCATCTTTAAGTTCAATTATCATGTGAGGGTCCAGGTTGCTCTTAACCGTGAGCACGGCTGACATATCAGTTTTACACTCTGCAGAGGGAGTTCGACGAGAAGGGAGGGGGACGACCGAGTAGGGGTAGTGGTGGTCGTCGGCTCCGGCGTGGATGTGGACGACGTGGCGCGGACGGCGAGGCTCCGGTGCAGCGGCAGCTACCCGGCGAGCGGCGAACTTCACGACAAGGAGAGAGAGAGAGCACGGAATGGGCTCGACTGCAGGGGAGGGAGAGGAGCAGGGGCTTGATCGGCTTTTATAGGGAGAGAGAGGGAGAGGGAGAGGCGTCGAGGGGAGGAACGACCGTCAATGTCCATCAATGGCGTCAGTTTCCTCATTGATGGGGAAGAAGAAGTGGGGGAGAGAGAGAAGAGGGAGGGTAGGGAGAAGAAAACACCCGCTGATTCGAGTGCTCCATTACGGCCTGGAGCCGAGGGGGCGTGGTCGTTTGCTTCCGCGCGAGCAGGTCGCGGCGACGCGACGACGGCGGCGCGACATGGCGCAGGCGCGGTGAAGGAGGAGACCCACGAGTGGGCCCCGCCGGTCATAGAGACGGAGGGAGGGGGAACATGGGGCGCAGTGGCTAGGGTGCAGGTGGGCCAATTTGGTCGGTTTAGATTAGGGTTTTCTTTTTCTTTTCTTTTTTTTCTCCATTATAAATATAAATATATATTTTTTTAAATATTTCTAAAATCATAATAATTATTCAAATTTATTTATGACTAAAATATTTATTTTTTGGACCAATATTTCTATATTAATTAATTGGGTTTTCAATATAAAAGAAATTCTATGAAACAACCATAAATCAAATATGAGCAACCAAAAATTATTCTAAATGCAAAAAAAAACAAACACTTGAAGAAAAATTTCTTTACTATTATTGCTACTAATATTCTAAATATATTATTTTTAGTTGATGGTTTTTGAGGTGTTACAAACCTACCCCCCTTAAAAGAATCTCGTCGTCGAGATTAAGGAACTTCTGAGAATAACTGGGGGAAGTCTGCTATGAGTTCATCTTCTCTTTCCCAAGTGGCTTCATCTTCCGAATGATGACTCCACTGAACTTTACACATGTTTATAACTTTACTCCGAGTAATTCTGTGAGATGTTTCCAAAATTCTGATAGGATACTCCGAATAAGTCAAATCCTCATTAACAATGAGTTCTTCCATAGGTAATTGTTCTTCAGGTACTCTTAAGCATTTCTTAAGTTGTGACACATGAAATGCGTCATGCACGTCCGATATACTACCAGGTAGCTCTAACTAATACACTACTTCATCTTTTATTTCCAAAATTTTGAATGGGCCAATGTAGCGGGGATATAGTTTACCCTTAACCTTAAATCTTTTCATTCCTATCATTGGTGAATCTTTAAGGTATACGAAGTCTCCAACTTCAAAGATCAACTCTCTTCTTCTATTGTCAGCATAGCTTTTCTGTCTCGACTATGCTGTTTTCAAATTCTCTCTAACAATCTGTACTTGCTTTTCTGCTTCTTGGAGAATTTCTGGACCAAATATTTGACTTTCTCCGGTCTGATTCCAATAAAGCGGGGTTCTACACTTTCGTCCATAAAGTGCTTCAAATGGTGCCATTTTTAGACTTGCTTAGTAACTATTGTTATATGAGAATTCTGCATAAGGCAAACTCTTATCCCAGCTTCTACCATGCTTTAGAGCGCAAGCTCTTAACATATCTTCCAACACTTGGTTTGTTCTTTCCGTTTGCCCATCCGTTTGTGGATGATAAGCTGAGCTGAAGTTTAGCTTTGTATCCATAGGCTCATGTAGTCTTTTTCAAAAGCGCGAGGTTAATTGGGTTCCACGATCTGATACGATCTTCTTTGGTACTCCATGTAGACAAATAATCCTTGACATGTATAACTCTACTAACTGGGCTCCTGAGTAGGTTGTCTTCACAGGTATAAAGTGTGCCACTTTAGTCAACCTGTCCACTATAACCCATATTGAATCATAGCCATCCCGAGTACGGGGTAGACCAACTATGAAATCCATACCGATTTCTTCCCATTTCCATTCTGGTACTTTGAGAGGTTGTAGCAATCCTGCTGGTCTTTGGTGTTAGGCTTTAACTCGTTGACACACATCACATAGTGCAACATGAGTAGCCACATCTCTTTTCAAACCGTACCACCAATACCTTTTCCTTTAGGTCCTGGTACATCTTAGTACTTCCAGGGTGAATAGAATATGCTGAATCATGAGCTTCTCTTAAGATAAGTTGGCGTAGGGATCTCCTGAAGACAAAGCTTCTTGTAATAGTTTATGCTGAAAACAAATTGTTAATTATGTTTTTGAGGACCTTCAGAATGAGAAGGCCCCCAACAGTGACTTTGCCATGTTCTTGGATGCAGGAACATTGTACCTCCGGTAGTCACGCCTCTTGTCAGCTACCTCTTCCCGCAATTGAGCCAACACAAAGCAGTATCCAAATCCTTTGGCCTTTGAACCATAACAACAGACTTCACATCATCACAAAGACCATCTATAAATATCATGGTATAATAAAGAGGGTCGGATATAGAATGATATGCCTTCAACTGATCTACCAACTCAGAAAATCGTTCTACATAATCAGTCACTGTAGAGCTTTGTCTGATATGGAACAACTGCCTAATAAGAACTGCGAGTTGATCCTTCCCAAACCTTTCTTTAATCATGTTACCAAAGTCTGTCCATGACACTTGCGAAAGCTGGTATCCTACTGACTGCAACCATCTAGCTGCAAGACCCGTAAAATGCATGGTAGAAACCCTGATCCACACACTAGGATCAACGGAGTACATGTGGAAATAATCCTCATATCATTTATGCCACAGCTTAGGATTATCCCCATCAAACCCAGGAAACTGCACCTTGGGCAATTGACCTAATGATCGAGCAGACTGCCAACCCTGATGCCCATCCCCAAAATTGCCGTGCGGCATTGGACCCATGTAATCATGGAATATAGGAGGAGCAGTGCGTATACCATTGTTCGGGAGTGAGCTCTGGGCGTATGCACCCCAGGGCCTTCCTCCCGATGATAGAACGTGTCGCAGTGCCCCCTAGGGCCATCGACGTTCGAAGCGAACGCAGGTGGACATGCCCTCATCGATCCATATGGTCCCAGTATTCTAGGTTGGAACACTGGCGACCATTTATGTTGGTCCTGATGACGAGGAAGGCGGTTGACGTCGGCGCGCAACAAGTTGACTGTGGCCTGAATGACGCCCACCAAGTGCTCGACGCATGGTCTCCAACGCTGGAAGGAAGCAGTAGCCGACTCAAGTGCTGTTACACATGCCATCAGCATCCTGTCCAACGCGTCGACTCGCTCCCATGTCGACAACTGAAGTTCAGACACCTCGGTCTGAATCCGCGAGACCAATACCTTGGCGAGATCCTCCTGCAGCATCGACATTGCGCGAATCGCATCCATGTTGCTGGTCACTGTCTTCCTGGGAGTCTCCCAATGGCAATCCTGGGCGTCCAGGCACTCGCAAATCTGCTGCAAGAGGTTGGACTGCGTCGTCAGGGTCTTGGACTGTGCTTCGAGCACACCCGCCACCGAGGATTCCGACATGGTCGCCATGAATTCGAAGAGGGAAGCTTCCTAGGAAAAACTCGTCCGATATCAATTGTCAGGTTCTTGACAAGCTAAGGAACGAGAAGAAATAGATGAAGAACAGAATTGGAGTAGAATGGGGATTGGAATAGTGGAATTGTTTGTATTCAACTTGTTACTCGTACAAACGTTCTACTATTCCATTTATACAGCCATACAATCACTTGGACCAAATGGATGACGGATAGCGACTATTGGGCCTGGACACCCGACGACCCAACTCCACTTTATCATTAGCATCGTTCTCAGTAGCCAAAATTCCGCCATCAGTCACGACGACTTCTCCTGGGCTATTGACAGGACTGCATGGGCTGAGGCCCTGGCCTGTGCGCGCGCACAAGGGCACGCCATGGTCGATGGTGCAGCGAGCGATGGAGAAGAGAGGGGGCGAGGGGAGAGGGGAGAGGGGGCGCGGGGAGAGAAGGGGCGAGAGTCGGTCGCGCCTGGTGGGGAGCGCCGGGTGTGGGCTGCAATTTTAACAGTGAAAAACAAGGACCAAAAATGAAGAACAATGGAGGTTTCTCACCAAGGAATAAGACCCTTGCCGGAGCCGAGGAGGAAATCGATGATTGACGGAGATTCGGAGGTCCGATTGACGAATCGAATGCACTGCGCCAAAGCCCTCGATGAGAAGATCACAGTGGTATCCTCGCATTCCGCAGATGATGCACAGATTGGGAGTAATTGCTCGTCGGAGTTGTCGTCGGAGTTGGAACTGCTCCGAACTTTGGCGAGCAATTCCGGGAGCTGTGAATTGAATCTGAGGAAATCGTTTGGTGCTCTAGAACATGCTCGACGAGGAGAAGCCATGCATATATATAGTTGGGGTTCGGACGAGATGAAAATTCGGGTCAAATTTAGATTTTACTATTTATAAAATTCAGAAAAGCCTAGAAATCCATATTTTGTGTTCGAAATATTGTAAATGCTTCCAAAAAATCCATAAAAATTCCTATAAATGTTTTGGCACCTAATAAACTCAAAAACATAATTAGATTTTCTAAAAACATTTTTAAGTACCTCGAATAAATAGATTTTGGTTTCCGAAAAATAGAAAAATGCTCCAAAAAATATGAAAATCTACCGAGAGCTTCTATAGGATATATTAACATGTTTCAAACACATTTTGCACTTAGAAACACCAGACAACGACATGAATGCAACAACCAAAGTGCCCCTAGGGCTCACTCCACTAGGTTTACCCCAATATAAAACAAAATTAATTCTCCATTTTTAGGAAAAAGAGAAGGAAAGCAAAGAAACGAGAGAGTAACACCTTAATTTGGTGGATATTAGGAAAGAAATTTTATACCCCCCAAATTCAGGGTTTTACATGGCCAAAGTACTCTTACTTGGTCCAAGAATTGACAGCGGCCTCTAGCAAAACATGTTGTACATGTTGTTCCCTTTGTATCAAATGAACCATTGCAACATTCAACTCCTATGCGCATGTAAAGATCATATCAGATGAACCGTTGCAACATTACGTACATGATGTTCCCTTTGTCTCACAATATTTGGTCTGGCTCTAAGCTGACCTCTATTTCTCGGTACTGTGAATTGGAATCCTTTCATTGGTTAACACTTAACCCTAGCACGACCATGCATTTCTTGATCCAATCACTCGAGGGCCCCGAGATATCTCTCCCAAGAAGAGAGGGACAAATTCCATCTTGACTGACCATGCTTCACACATGCTTCCTGACAAACTCAAAGGTACCTTTACAACTACCCAGTTATGGAGTAGCGTTTGATAGTCCCTAAGGAAGTCAATTCACATCTTGAGAACATGTGACAGTCTCAGGTCTAAGGATACAGTATACATGTTGCAAAAAGAGAACTATGTTACAAAATCTCACGTTGGATCGATCCAGCCTCATGTCATACATGCACCCACATTATTAGTTTAACATCTCCATGTCCATGACTTGTGAAATGTAGTCATCAACTAATACATGTGCTAGTCATCAACTCTGACTAGGGACATCATTTAGAATAACCATACAAGTAAAGAATCTCACAAACAATTCACATAATTGCTAATCAATACAAGGTGCCTTTCATGGTTATTAAATTAAGCAATATATATATATATCATGGATACAAAGAAATATGCTCATCTCTATGATTATCTCTAGGGCACATTTCTAACAGTCTCCCACTTGCACTAGAGTTAATCTAGAAGATATCTAATATCCATAGATCTCATGTGTGCCTCATGCTTGGGTTGTGGAAGAGATTTTGTCAAAGGATCAACAACATTCAAATCTGTATGTATTTTGCATATCTTTATCTCACCCCACCTAATGAATTCTCGTATGAGGTGAAACTTCCGCAGTACGTGTTTGTTTTGCTAGTGGTTCCTTGGCTCCTTAGCTTGCGCAATAGCCCCATTATTGTCACAGTAGAGGTTTAATGGACTAGACGCATTAGGAAACACACCAAGCTCGATGAGGAACTTCCTTATCCAGACACCTTCCTTCACAGATTTAGAAGCTGCAATGTACTCGGCTTCTGTTGTAGAATCAGTCACAGTCTCCTGCTAGGAACTCTTCCAACTAACAGCACCACCATTTATTGTGAACACAAAACCTGATTGCGATTTTAACTCGTCTAGATCGGTTTGGAAGCTAGCATCGGTGTAACTAGTTATAACGAGCTCCTCCTTACCCCCATATACCAAGAACATATCTTTAGTCCTTCTCAAGTACTTAAGAATACCTTTTACCGCTGTCCAGTGATCCTCACTTGGATCAGCCTGGTGCCTACTCGTAGCACTTATAGCGTATGAAACATTTGGGTGTGTACTTATCATGGCATACATGATTGATCCAATTGCCAAGGCATATGGTACCTTACTCATGCGCTCTCGCTCATTAGCCGTCGCAGGACACTGCTTTTGGCTAAGGTGTATACCATGTGACATAGGTAAGAACCCTTTCTTGGACTATTCCATGTTGAACCGTTTCAACACCTTGTCAATGTACGTATCTTGAATTAATCCTATAAGACTCTTCGACCTATCTCTATAGATCCTTATGCCCAAAATATATGCTGCTTCCACTAAGTCCTTCATAGAAAAACTCTTTTTCAGTGAAGCTTTGATGGACTCTAACATAGGAATGTCGTTCCCAATCAATAACATGTCATCCACATACAAGATCAGAAATACAACGACACTCCCACTTTCTTTCTTGTAAACACAAGATTCTTCTTCATTTTGATGAAAACCAAACCCTTTGACCACTTCATCAGAACGAATGTTTTAACTCTGAGATGCTTGCTTCAATCGATAAATAGATTTCTGAAGTTTGCATATCTTTCCAGCATTGATCGGATCGACAAAACCCTCGGGTTGTATCATATACACATCCTCATCTAGGTTCCCATTAAGGAAAGTTGTTTTGACATCCATCTGCCAAATCTCATAACCGAAATATGCGGCAATAGCTAGAATGATCCGAATAGATTTAAGTATCGCTACTGGCGAGAATGTCTCGTCATAGTCAATTCCCTAAACTTGTCAAAAACCCTTTGCAAAAAGTCGAGCCTTATATATGTGAACATTTCCATCCATGCCTTTCTTCTAATAGATCCATTTTCACTATATGGGTCTAACACCATCAGGCGGATCAATCAAGCTCCAAACCTGATTTTATCCGATGGAATCTATCTCGAATCTCATGGTGACTTGCCATTTCTTGGAATCTGGGTCCATCATCGCTTCTGCATATGTTGCAGGTTCGTTGTTGTCTAACAACAACACTTCCCCATTGCCCAACAATAGCACTTCTCTTCGTGCCTCACGAAGCCTTGATGACCTTCGTGGTTGTGGTGGTGATTCTCTTGCCATAGACGTCTCAACTTGTTCTACTACATTAGCATGACTTGTTGAATCTTGTCCCACTGGCTCATCCTGAACTTCTTCAAGATACACCTTTTGTTTACTTTCCTCTCTTTTGTGAAACTCTTTCTCTAATAAAACACTATTCCTGGCGACGAACACTTTGCCCTCTGACAAGTGGTAAAAGTAATATCCCAAAGTTTCTTTTGGATATCCCACGAACATGCACTTGTCCGATTTCAAAGTGAGTTTATCCGACTGCATTCGCTTGATGTAAACCTCACAACCCCAAATCTTCAGAAAAAGACAAACATGGGGTTTTCCCAACCACATCTCATATGGTGTCTTAACTACGGATTTAGATGGTACCCTATTTAGTGTGAAAGCTGTTGTTTCTAGTGCGTATCCCAAAAATGACAATGGTAGGTCCGACTGGCTCATCATTGATCGAACCATATCCAATAAAGTCCGATTACATCGTTCAGACACACTATTCGTTTGAGGCGTTCCAGGCGGCGTAAGCTACGGAACAATTCCATAACTCTTTAGATGATTGCTAAACTCATGCCTCAAATATTCAGCTCCATGATCAGATCGTAGTGCTTTAATTTTCTTGCCACGCTGATTTTCCACTTCATTCTGAAACTCTTTGAACTTTTCTAAAGATTTAGACTTATGTTTCATTAATTAGACATATCCATATCTACTAAAATCATCAGTGAAGGTTATGAAGTATTGGAATCCTCCTCTACTTGTCGTACTCATTGGTCCGCACACATTAGTATGTATGAGTTCCAACAAATCTAATGCCCTCTTAGGTAAACCAGTGAAGGGTGCCTTGGTCATCTTGCCAAGTAAGCATGCTTCACATGTCTCGTATGATTCAAAATCAAACAAAGTTAAAAGCCCATCAGAATGAAGCTTCTTCATGCGATTCTCACTTATATGACCCAAACGACAGTGCCACAAGTAGGTAGGACATAAATCATTAGGCTGAGGCCTTTTAGCACTAATATTACAGATAGGTGCATCATCAAGATTTAAAATGAATAACCCATTTATAATGGATGCAAAAGCCACAAACATGACATTCTTAGAGATCACACAACCATTGTTTTCACTCGCAAATGAATAACCATCCTTCATCAAACATCAAGGAGACATAATGTTTCGACTCATACTAGGAACTAGATAACAATTATTTTACTCCAAAATAAATCTTGATGGAAGGTGGAGTTGCATCGTCCCAATGGTCAATGCAACAACTCTTGCATTATTGCCTGCTCGGAAATCAACTTCTCCTCTTTTCACGCTTCTACTTCTTATCATTCCCTGCATCGAATTGAAAATATGGGCAACTGATCCGGTATCAAATACCCAAGAATTTATATAAGAATCAGCAAGAAAAATGTCTGTAATGTGAATAGCATGTGTACCTGCTGCGGATGTACCCTTACCGTCGTGATCCTTAATAGAGGCTAAGTGTTGTTTGCAATTCCTCTTCCAGTGACCAACTTCTTTGAATTAAAAGCACTCTGCATCTGCAGCTTGTCCAACCTTGGGCTTTTAGTTTGGCTTGGATAATGTGTCCTTTGCCTTGCCCTTCTTCTTTTGAGATTTACTCTTCTTAAAGTTGGGTTTCTTTTGGACCACCATCACATGGCTGCTGCTGCTAACACTTTTGTTTGTCACCCTTTGCTGTTTTTAGCATGCCACATAGTTCATTGAGGCCCTTCTCTGTCCCAAGCATATGGTAGTTCGTAATGAAGTTTCCATAGATAGGCGGAAGAGATGCTAAAACGAAGTCAATGGCCAACTCTTGGCTTATTGGGTAGCCTACACTACAACACTTATGACCTTCTATGACGAATAGTCGATGACAATAAAATAATTCATCAATAAATCACCCTGTTTATGACAATTTTTAGAAGATGACTCAATATAGTGATGAAACTTTAACCACTGTCACTAAAATCGTCATAACTTACTCTAACATCATGTTTGTGACAATTTTCTATGACAATATAGGAATTGTCATAAGACTAAATCGTCATAACCTTCTCAACATAATAATTGTGATGGTATTGCATGTCAATGCACATTTGTCATAGACATATGATGTAATTTTTAAGAAAATATTGTTATCCATGTTAGCTCACATGACCCACCATCAAAGGTAGGTCCATAGGCTTTTAATGTTTAACATGTTAGCACATATGGCAATGCGGTTACCACAATCAATTATAAATTTATTTTCATAAAAATAAATAAAATCTAAAAAAATACTAAAGCGCATGAATATTATATATATAAATTAACCTACATCTTACAAGAGAAAAAAATTGAGCGCCCACAAAACAAAATCAAGACAGAATATATATATATAGTTATAGTATTTTGAGCCCTGGGCTTTGTGTAGGTTGAGAAAGCCACAACCACCCACACGACCAGCTGACCAGGTGAGTCAAGCGTAGCCAAACGGGACCACCCAAACAATCGTCAGACCATTTATGATCTCCTGCACAAACGTTTATGATGGTTACATTCCCGTTTTACGCAAACTAACACAACTCAGCGCGACGTATGGTCCACGGCTCCACGCCCACATTTCCGCCCCCGTTCGCACACCATGGCCCACCATTCGATCAATCGTGTCTGCATCCTGGCCAGACCCCACCGCATGCCCCAAACCTAACCACTCGCCCGAACATCTAGCAACCCTAATTGATTTCCTCGTCGCTCTCGCCGTCGTGTGCTCCCACAATCACCATCTCCAAGCGCCCCCGCCCCTGCCACACCGTCGTCTCCATGCGTGGCATCTCGGTCCCCCAACATCATCGCACGGTATTGCCTCACTCATCCATCTGCCATTTCTCGTCTTCGTGCACTCTTCCGTCGTCGCTCTACATCAACAGTGTCGCCAGATCCCACTCCCGCTCGCCATTGCTCGGCGATTTGGTGCGGTGGCTCCACAGCCCACGCCTCCACCTCACATGGTCCTACGCCTCTCGAGGCTGCTCTCTGGCCCCAGGCGGCACGCCATTCCCTCCCTCGTTCCTTGACTGCAAGCTGCCAAAAGCGGTCGGATCTGCGAGCATGGATCCTCCGAGGCAGCCAGACGCGGCGACCACCGTGGACCAAGAGCACGAGTGTCGTCCACCATCGTTTTGGCATCTTCCCCGACATGGATCCAGCGCCTCCATTCCGATGTCTTCCTCAAATGCTCAGATCCACCCCCTCCACCGCCTCTAGCCTCACGTCGCGCTTTGACAGCTCTCCTCGCCTCTAGCCCCACGTCCAGCAAGCCCCAGAGGAAGCCCTGAGGCGTATGGCTATGCGGCACCAGGATTGAAACAAGGACACAAAGGTAAGAACATCTATTAGTATTGAATCTGTAACACTGTGTTAGATGACAGACTTTGCCAAGGTTGGGGAAAGAATAAGGCAGTACGGGGGGCAGCTGGCAGCAAGGAAAGGTGGAGATTGTTGAGGAATCTAGGTTATATTTTCCCCTAAATAAACTAGACAAACCTAGGAGCAACTACATGATTTATATAATAAAGATATAGGCACCAAATTCTGTATCGGCTATAACTCAGATTTGGGTAGTCTGTGTGTACATCCACACTTTCAATCAGCTCAGTTGCCACGACCCTCTATCAGTCCCACCGACGCCATGAGAGCCCGAGAAGGCCAACCCCCGTTGACGCGAGGAGGACCATGGCGGCGAACTACTGGGCCTCCTGTGACAGTGCCATGATGATGGTGTAAAGATTTCCTACTCAGGTAGAGACTCTTGTAAAGGGCAAGTCTACAATGGTTGCTGAACCAGAATACAAGGCCACCTAGATCTAGATTACCTACAGGTACCTTTTTATGATAATTTTATACATAACTGATTTTCTATTAAAAGTTAACTTTAGTGTTTTTAAGCCTTTTTAAATTAGTATGATACAATCAGAATTTCAATAATGAATGCTACTTAGCATGCATGAGCTTTACGAATGAGCTCGTCTCATTTATTAAGTGGTCATGTAGGAGCTGCTGGCTATTCAGCAGCAAGGACCTTGCAATAGGGTTCTTTGGAACCCGCAACTTAAGATTTAAGCATCAACGACTAATTGAGATCATGAGTTATGTTGTGGTCATAGCAATATGTTCCTATGCGCTGTTGTCATTCGTATGATCTCCCAGATTTATATGCCAGTGTGTTTTATATGATCTTATATGCCAGTATGTTTGTGTATATTTTGCAGAAAAGTCATATATTCACATCTGGTGCTTCTGGAATGCAGCTATTACGAGGGGTGCTTTTAGAGCTGAAAAGCCAGAGTTGCTTATTGTAATTTTACCACAAAGTCTAAAGAAGCAGCCTCCTGAAGCCAAGAAGAACTGTTGTGTAAAGTAAGACTTCCTGATCGTATCATGCTTACTGTAATATTTCCCCACTAGTTTGATATCTGTTTATGAGCATCGGTGTATCTTGTTTGATTTTTATGTTGTTAATGCCGCATGTTCTAGATGGGTCAAAGGTTCATTTAGAAGAATTGAGATGGGTCAGTGTGTCACAAAACAAAAACAGAAAGCATTTGAGATTTGGGATTTGACGTTATGTTGTCTTCTATTCCATGAATGAATTAAGGTGTACATTCTGCGTCATATTGAAATTTACGCAATGAAGCCTACTAGTTTTTTATTCCTCTCTGTTTCAGCTTACTCGCTATTTGTTTACGAAACAGATCCATGATTTACACTAAAATTTATACTCATTTATGCTATTTTAGTTCGCGATTTACGCTTAAATCCTCTCAAGCCAGAACCCTCGCATGATTGGACGCTCGGGGTTTTCACGCCGTAATTGAGGCCACATTTGCTGTTACGAAATAGATCGACGATTTACGCTAAAATCCGTACTCATTTATAAGCAAAAAAGTGTGTTTATGGCAGGAAGGTACTTCCATTTCTTTTTCTGTCCCAAGTCATACCTACTATAAGATTTATAGTTATTGTCACTTTTTTTCTTGCATTTATGCTGACTATCAATATATACCAACTCTGTTATTTGAACTAGATGCTCTTTTAGTACTTTGTCTGATCAAGTCCATTTAGATTTCCCCCAAGTCAAACTATTTTACCTTTGACTGTAGATTTCTAAAACTTGACAGGCTGATGACACAATTCACATTATTACTAGGTTTATTATGAAAAAAACAGCATATTATTGACGATATTGCTATATGAAGTGTCATACTAAGAGACAGTTGATCGGATGGACGAGTGTATTATTTTAGTAGTTAGTGGTGCTTGTTTAGAACTAAGATTGCAAATACGCTGTGATGATTTGGGTATTATAATACAAGCCAAGCTGCAAATATGGAACCATGCAGCTTCCACAATTAGCCAAGTTATCTTTGGGTCCTGCTTTTAATTCTTGGGATTCCAAACTCATGTTTGGTCAAGACAAGGACATTATGACATTGTATATTCTACATACTTTTATTCTCTCTAATAATATGTTATTATGTAAATTGTTATAATTTCAAGCTGAGGAGTGAGGACTGATTATGCTCTGGTTTACCGAGTTATGAATTCCCACTTTGTCATGAAAATTACTTTAGTTTCACCATGGTCTGAACTGTATGTAAGGTTGACTCCAATGTTGAACAAAAAGTTGGTTATATACTGTGACTTCATAATTAGAGTTCCATATTGAAAAATGCATATAGTAAAATAAAAATGTTCTCCACATTTTAGTTCTCCAGTCTCTCAACCATGCAAAATTGTATGTAATCTTTTACAACTCTTTGTTTGTACACATCATTCTTTATGCATGTTTTGAGTTATGTTGAAATTGACCACTATGTTTGGCTTTTTGCATAGTGAGAATAAAACAAATAGTAGTGTCTATATGTTTGTTCTTTACTATCATGTAAGCTGTATATACACCAAATCAATGAATGATGCACCTAAGGCTTGGGTTTTTACTTTTTGAGTATTAATCCATGTAAACAATGAACTAAAACCCTTCTTACCTGTCATGTTTTGCAGGTGTAATGGGTTGGCTTTTGATAAACTCGAATGTGGAGGTGGCTTGCTACGGTAAGCCTTGTTACTGGCTTTTAAATCTGGCTTCCAAGTGTGCGATGTGGAACATGTTGATGATGTAAGATAGATAAAATACAGACATGATGGCGCTGTTTCATTTATTCAAGTGCTAAAGGATCCAATTTTCACAACCGAATCTCGAGACAGATTTGTAGATGTACGACCATCGCTAGCTCTTGCCTATGATCGTGTATGATTGCAACAATTCTGACAAAATATGTTGTACTTTATATTTTGGCATATTGTGCACAAAAACAAGTGTCTTCTATGACCATCGTGATTTATGCATTTTCAAACGAAATTTTATGACACTTCTTGTTGTGTTATATGCTTCCATAAAAACAGTCTTACTGCGTTTTACACTAAATTTATGACACTTTTTGATGTATTTTACGACAACCTCATGCGAGTCTTTTACGCACGAAATAGTGGATTCCTTGCCTGCTATAACGTCGACTGTAGTTTATGCCATGTTATACACAATTTTATGCTTTTGTATCAGTTTTACGCTAAAACCTTCTCAACGACATGTACAGAAACCTTCTAACAAAACTTGTGCGATATTCACGCTGTCAGTTGGGCTCCATTATCTGTTATGTAACAGATCCAGGATTTACGCTAAAACTTGTAACCGTTTACGCTGTTTTGGTTCACGTTTTACGCTTTGATTTGACCAAGTCAGAAACACATGCATCGGGCGTGTGCGGGGGTCTGTTTGAGCAGAATCCGGTAACTGTCTCTTTATTTTCGCGATTGTACAACACATCTTTCCTTATCTAAAACAGATCAAGATTTACATACTGCATGATTTATGCTGTCAATTACATGTCTTTATGCAGTCGTAAACGCTGTCCACAGTGTCATATTCGTTCCACGTGATTCGGGCATCAAAAGATTCCTTTATGCATGGTTTACGCATCTTTATCCATATATATATATATGCATTCGTATATTGCCTTACGCTTATCGTCCTGGATTCTTGGTCGTTGACTGCATGACTGACGTAAGCAGGCGGGTGCTGGACCGACCGCGTCCTGGATGGGGCTTCCATTAGTACGGGAAGCCTAGGGCTTCCATTACCTCTTCCCTATATATATATATATTATATATATATATATATATATATATATATATATATATATATATATATATATATATATATATATATATATATATATATATAAGCGCATACAAAATCAAGCTAGACAAAATAAAGAGATAAAAATTTGAGCACATAAAAAAAGTAGATATAAAAAACAGGTTTTGATCGTGAGACCTTTTGATCCTAGACCAACAAAATCAAGCTAGCTTCTCCAACCTCTGACTGTAACCAACCATTTTGATTACATGTGACCCAACTGTTGTGCCTTCTGCTAGCTTGCATTCCAAAAAAGGCTTTGGACACATTGAACCTTTCAGTCCTAGCCTAAGTCTGGAACATATCCTTGAGTGCCACGATCATATCGTGTGCCTCATGGTTTGTCTCAAACTGGACCTGCAGCTCAGGCTCCATGCAAGCAAGCATTAGGAAACTCACTTCAAGATTTGCATCCATTGCTTTTTTGTAAGCGGTTTTAGCTGCAGCAGTTGCATCTTCACTAGGATCCTCTGGTAGTGGGGTGTCTAGAACGTCTTCCTTTTTTTAGCCCTGAGAATAATTCTCAGGTTACAGATCCAATCCGTATAGTTTGTTCCATTTAACTTATCCTTTTCAAGAATTGATCACAAATTAAATGTTGGTGTGCTAGGTGCCATTTATTTACAACAAAATAATGCAAAATACTAAGACAAAAATATCCATGACATAGTAAATCATATTAAACATTTAATAGAATCTACTCCCACTAAAATCAATATCCCTCGATTGATATTTAGTGATTCAAAACCCACAACTAACAATTCTACTAGTGAGCTTTAGCATCACTGCTAGAAGACAAGGTAGATTGGTAAGCAACTCTTTGCTAATCATATCATATATGACTTCTGTTGTTGGGTGACATCTCTATGTCTCGGCTCCCAACCTAATGCCCCAAAGTTCTTAATCGTTGAGCTGACTTTGTTCAAGTTAACCAACCCTTTTTATAGTTCGTATCCGATATAAACCTATCTAGTCAAGGAAAACTGGTGCCACCCTAATTTCATAGACCCACCACCAATTGTACAAGACCTATGATAGTGCAAGGCTTGGAGAGGCATTTGATCTTAAACATTTATGAGGGAACGTGAGAGCACCTAGGGGGGTGAATAGGTGATCCTGTAAAAACTTGAAACTTAAAGCCACAAACTTGATTAAGTGTTAGCACAATGAAATCAAGTGGCTAAGGAGAGCTCTTGTGAACCACAATTGACACAGTGAGAACAAGCACAAGAGACACAGAGATTTATCCCGTGGTTCGGCCAAGTACAACACTTGCCTAGTCCACGTTGTGGCGTCCCAATGGACGAGAGTTGCACTCAACTCCTTTCAAGTGATCCAATGATCAACTTGAATACCACAGTGTTCTTTTTCCTTTACTCTTTCTCGTTTGCGAGGAATCTCCACAACTTGGAGCCTCTCGCCCTTACAATGAGATGATCACAAAGAAGCACAGATGTAAGAGTGGGAAGAGCAACACACACAAGCCTCAAAGCACGAGCACAAACACGCACACAAGTCACAACTTGAGCTCTAAGATCACACACGGAGTTCTCAACTCAAGAGGAGCTCAAATTGCTATCACAACGAATCAAATGCGCTAGAGAGATGTCTTGGTGCTAAGAGATGATCAAAGAATGCTTGGTATTCTCCTTCATGCGCTTAGGGGTCCCTTTTATAGCCCCACGGCAGCTAGGAGCCGTTGAGAGCAACCCAGGAAGGCAATTCTTGCCTTCTATCGACTGGTGCACCGGACAGTCCCGTGCACCACCGGACACTGTCCGGTGCAGATTTCTTTCCTATTCTAGCGCAGCCGATCGTTGACGATTTGGAGCCGTTGGCGCACCGGACACTGTCCGGTGTCCCCTTCAGACCGTTGGCCCGGCCACGCGTCACGCGCAGATTGCGCGGCTGACCGTTGGCTCACCGGACAGTCTGGTGATTTTTAGCCGTACGCCGCTGACGAAATCCCGAGAGCAGCCTTTTCACTAGAGCCAGCCTGGCGCACCGGACACTGTCCGGTGCACCACCGGACAGTCCGGTGCACCCAGACTGAGCAGAGTCTTGGCTGCTCGAGCCAAGTCTTTTCCATTTGTCTTTTCTCTGATTCTAGCACTTAGACAAATATGTTAGTACACAAAAACCAATGTACTAAGTCTAGAATCATACCTTTGTATTGATTTGCACTTTGTCCACCATTTGACATAGTTTAACACATAACCATTTGTGTTGGACACTTAATCACCAAAATACTTAGAAATGGCCCAAGGGCACATTTCCCTTTCAATCTCCCCCTTTTTGGTGATTTATGCCAACACAACAAAAAACAATATATAGAAGTGCAACATTAATGCAAATGAGAACAAGAATTTGTTTTGATTCAAATTTGGCATATTTGGATCATTCTTTGCCACCACTTGGTTTGTTTTTGCAAATCAAACTCAATTTTCTATCTCTAAGTCAAATTCACTTGTTGTGGCATAGAGAAAGATATTCCAAGAGAAATTGATCACAGATTCAAAAACTCCCCCTTTTTCCCATAATCAAACATTCTCCCCACAAAAGACCAACTTTTGACAAAAAGAGACACTTAGAGTATTTTGACAAAACAAAAGTTCTAACTCTATTATTTTCAAAATTCTCAAGTGGTAGCTGATCCATTTGCTTTAGCCTTAATTTCTCCCCCTTTGGCATCAAGCATCAAAACGGGATCATTTTTTGGCCCTTTTAACCTCATTGCCTCACCAAAATTGTCAATTAAGAGCAAAAGGCAATAAGAGATATGGAGATGAACTTGGAGTAAGTTACCCTCTCATCGGAGTGCAGTGGAAGTCTTTCATGGTCCAAGTCCACCTTTCCCTTTCAATCCACCTTTGAGACTAAATCAAGCAAGCTCAAACATATGGTTAGTCTCAAAGGGTCAAGTTGTAGCACATCTCCCCCTAAATATGTGCATCACTTGCAAATGGACTTGTGAGGTCCGAGAAGTGCTTGTACAACTTGAGCACCATAAATAAACAACAAAATGCATAAGGAACATGATCAAAGGCATAAAACACATGCATGCTATAAATCAATCTAAGTTCCGCGAATCTAAGACATTTAGCTCACTACGCAGCCTGCAAAAGGTCGTCTCATCTAGAGGCTTGGTAAAGATATCAGCTAGCTGGTTCTCGGTGCTAACATAAAACACTTCGATATCTCCCTTTTGCTGGTGGTCTCTCAAAAAGTGATGTCGGATGTCTATGTGCTTTGTGCGGCTGTGTTCAACAGGATTGTCCGCCATGCAGATTGCACTATCATTGTCACATAGGAGTGGAACTTTGCTCAGATTGTAGCCAAAGTCCCTGAGGGTTTGCCTCATCCAAAGTAGTTGCGCGCAACACTGTCCTGCGGCAACATATTCGGCCTCGGCGGTGGATAGGGCAACGGAAGTTTGTTTCTTAGAACTCCAAGACACCAGGGACCTTCCTAAGAATTGGCACGTCCCTGATGTACTCTTCCTATCAACCTTACATCCAGCATAATCGGAGTCTGAATATCCAATCAAGTCAAAGGTAGACCCCTTTGGATACCAGATCCCGAAGCAAGGTGTAGCGACTAAATATCTAAGAATTCGCTTCACGACCACTAAGTGACACTCCCTTGGATCGGATTGAAATCTAGCACACATGCATACACTAAGCATAATATCCAGTCTACTAGCACAAAAGTAAAGCAAGGAACCTATCATAGACCGGTATGCTTTTTGATCAACGGACTTACCTCCTTTGTTGAGGTCGACGTGTCCGTCAGTTCCCATTGGAGTCTTTGTGGGCTTGGCGTCCTTCATCCCAAACCACTTGATCAAGTCTTGCGTGTACTTTGTTTGGGAGATGAAAGTGCCGTCCTTGAGTTGCTTCACTTGGAACCCAAGGAAGTAGTTCAACTCGCCCATCATCGACATTTCAAACTTTTGAGTCATCACCCTGCTAAACTCTTCACAAGACTTTTGGTTAGTAGAACCAAATATTATGTCATCGACATAAATTTCGCACACAAATAAGTCACTATCACAAGTCTTAGTGAATAAAGTTGGATCGGCTTTCCCAACATTGAAAGCATTAGCAATTAAAAAGTCTCTAAGGCATTCATACCATGCTCTTGGGGCTTGCTTTAGTCCATAGAGCGCCTTAGAGAGCTTACATACGTGGTCGGGGTACCGTTCATCCTCAAAGCCAGGGGGTTGCTCTACGTACACCTCCTCCTTGATTGGCCCGTTGAGGAAAGCGCTCTTCACATCCATTTGGAACAACCTGAAAGAATGGTGAGCGGCATAGGCTAACAATATGCGAATTGACTCTAGCCTAGCCACAGGAGCAAAAGTCTCCTCAAAGTCCAAACCTGCGACTTGGGCATAACCTTTTGCCACAAGTCGTGCCTTGTTCCTTGTCACCACCCCGTGCTCGTCCTGTTTGTTGCGGAACACCCACTTGGTTCCCACAACGTTTTGCTTGGGACATGGCACCAGTGTCCAAACTTCATTTCTCTTGAAATTGTTGAGCTCCTTCTGTATGGCCAACACCCAGTCCGGATCTAGCAAGGCTTCTTCTACCCTGAAAGGCTCAATAGAAGAGACAAAAGAGTAATGCTCACAAAAATTAACTAATCTAGAGCGAGTAGTTACTCCCTTGCTAATATCACCCAATATCTGGTGGACGGGATGATTCCTTTGAATCGTCGCTCGAACTTGAGTTGGAGGGGCATGTTGTGATTCTTCCTCCATAACATGATCATCTTGTGCTCCCCTTGATCACACGCCTCTTCTTGATGAACCTGTTCATCGTCTTGAGTTGGGGGTTGAACCATTGTTGAGGAAGAAGGTTGATCTTGCTCCTTTTGTTCTTGTGGCCGCACATCTCCAATTGCCATGGTGCGTATTGCGATCGTTGGAACGTCTTCTTCATCTACATCATCAAAATCAACAACTTGCTCTCTTGGAGAGCCATTAGTCTCATCAAATACAACATCGCTAGAGACTTCAACCAAACCCGATGAGTTGTTGAAGACCCTATACGCCTTTGTATTTGAGTCATAACCTAACAAAAACCCTTCTACAGCTTTGGGAGCAAATTTAGAATTCCTACCTTTCTTCACTAGAATGTAGCATTTACTCCCAAATACACGAAAGTATGAAACATTGGGTTTGTTACCGGTTAGAAGCTCATACGAAGTCTTCTTGAGGAGGCGATGAAGGTAGACCCGGTTTATGGCGTGGCAAGCCGTGTTCATGGCTTCCGACCAAAACCGCTCGGGTGTCTTGAACTCTCCAAGCATCGTCCTCGCCATGTCGATGAGCGTCCTGTTCTTCCTCTCTACCACACCGTTTTGCTGTGGTGTGTAGGGAGCGGAGAACTCGTGCTTGATTCCTTCCTCCTCAAGGTACTCCTCCACTTGAAGGTTCTTGAACTCGGACCCGTTGCCGCTCCTTATCTTCTTCACCTTGAGCTCAAATTCATTTTGAGCTCTTCTTAGGAAGCGCTTGAGGGTCCCTTGGGTTTCAGATTTATCCTGCAAAAAGAATACCCAAGTGAAGCGGGAAAAATCATCAATAATTACTAAACCATACTTACTTCCCCCGATGCTAAGGTAGGCGACGGGTCCGAAGAGGTCCATATGCAGCAGCTCCAGGGGTCTTGATGTGGTCATCACGTTCTTGCTGTGATGAGCATTTCCCACTTGTTTACTTGCTTGACACGCTGCACAAGGTCTATCTTTTTCGAAAGTCACATTTGTTAGACCTAACACATGTTCTCCCTTTAGAAGTTTGTGAAGGTTCTTCATCCCCACATGTGCTAAACGGCGATGCCACAGCCAGCCCATGCTAGTCTTAGCAATTAAGCATGCATCTAGACCGGCCTCCTCTTTTGCAAAATCAACTAAATAAAGTTTGTCGTCTAGTACACCCTTAAAAATTAATGAACCATCACTTCTTCTAAAGATAGACACATCTACATTTGTGAATAAGCAACTATAACCCATATTACAAAGTTGACTAACGGACAACAAGTTAGATCCGAGCGATTCTACTAAAAACACATTAGAAATGGAATGCTCGGATGAAATTGCTATTTTTCCTAGTCCTTTAACCTTGCCTTTGTTCCCATCACCGAATATGATTGAATCTTGGGAATCCTTGTTCTTGACGTAGGAGGTGAACATCTTCTTCTCCCCCGTCATGTGGTTTGTGCATCCGCTGTTGATAATCCAGCTTGAGCCCCCGGATGCATAAACCTGCAAGGCAAATTTAGGCTTGGGTCTTAGGTACCCAACTCTTGTTGGGTCCTGCAAGGTTAGTGACAATAGCCTTAGGGACCCAAATGCAAGTTTTATCTCCCTTGCATTTTGCCCCTAATTTCCTAGCAATCACTTTCTTATCCTTTCTACAAATTGCAAAGGAAGCATTGCAAGCATGATAAATTGTAGAAGGTTCATTACTTGCTTTCCTAAGTACATGAACAACATTTCTCCTAGGCGTATGATGCACAATAGAAGAACTAGAAGCAGGCATAGCATATGAATCATAAGAATAATTCCTATAAGCATTTCTAGAGAATTTTCTATCACTATAAATGAAAGCATGATTCTTTTGAACACTATTAGCCATTAGCCATAGGGGCCTTCCCTTTCTCCTTGGCGGAGATGGGAGCCTTATGACTTGTTAAGTTCTTGGCTTCCCTCTTAAAGCCAAGCCCATCCTTAATTGAAGGGTGTCTACCAACAGTGTAGGCATCCCTTGCAAATTTTAGTTTATCAAATTCATTTTTGCTAGTCTTAAGTTGGTCATTAAGACTAGCCACTTCACCATTTAGTTTTGCAATAGAAGTAAGGTGCTCAACACATGCATCAACATTAAAGTCCTTACACCTATTGCAAATCACTACATGTTCTACACAAGAACTAGATCTATTTGCTACTTCTAGCTTAGCATTTAAATCATCATTAACACTTTTTAAACTAGAAATAGTCTCATGGCAAGTAGATAATTCACAAGAAAGCATTTCATTCCTTTTAACTTCTAAAGCAAGAGATTTTTGGACATCTACAAATTTATCATGCTCTTCATACAAAAGATCCTCTTGCTTTTCTAACAATCTATTCTTGTCATTCAAGGCATCAATTAATTCATTGATTTATCAATTTTAGTTTTATCTAAACCTTTGAATAAACTTGCATAGTCTATTTCATCATCGCTAGATTCATCATCACTTGAAGAAGCATATGTATTAGTATTCCTAGTGCATACCTTCTTTTCCTTTGCCATGAGGCAGGTGTGATGCTCGTTGGGGAAGAGGGATGATTTGTTGAAGGCCGAGGAGGCAAGTCCTTCGTCGTCGGATGAAGAGCAATCCGAGTCCCACTCTTTGCCAAGGTGTGCCTCGCCCTTCGCTTTCTTGTAAGTCTTCTTCTTTTCCCTCTTATTTTCTTGATCCTGGTCACTATCATTATCAGGACAGTTAGCAATAAAGTGACCAACCTTACCACACTTGAAGCAGGAGCGCTTCCCCTTCGTCTTGCTTTTGTTGAGATGCTCCTTGCGACCTTTGAGCGCCGTCTTGAAGCGCTTGATGATGAGGGTTATTTCATCTTCATTTAGTCCGGCCACCTCAACTTGCGCCACTTTGCTAGGTAGTGCCTCCCTGCTACTTGTTGCTTTTAGAGCAATGGTTTGAGGCTCGTGGATTGGGCCATTTAACGCCTCATCAACATATCTCGCCTCCTTGATCATCATTCGCCCGCTTACGAACTTTCCAAGTATCTCCTCAGGCGTCATCTTGTTGTACCTAGGATTTTCACGAATAGAGTTTACAAGATGTGGATCAAGGATGGTGAAGGACCTTAGCATAAGCCTGACGACGTCGTGGTCCGTCCATATCGTGCTTCCATAGCTCCTTATTTTGTTGACTAGGGTCTTGAGCCTGTTGTAGGTTTGAGTTGGCTCCTCCCCCTGATCATCGCGAATCTTCCTAGTTCACCTTCCACCAACTCCATCTTAGTGAGCATGGTGACGTCGTTCCCCTCATGCGAGATCTTGAGGGTGTCCCAGATTTGCTTGGCGTTATCCAAGCCGTCACCTTATGATATTCTTCCCTGCACAATGATGCTAACAACACAGTAGTAGCTTGTGCATTTTTGTGAATTTGTTCATTGATAAATATGGGACTATCCGTACTATCAAATTGCATTCCATTTTCTACTATCTCCCATATGCTTGGATGGAGAGAGAACAAGTGACTACGCATTTTGTGACTCCAAAATCCGTAGTCCTCTCCATCAAAGTGAGGAGGTTTACCAAGTGGAATGGAAAGTAAATGAGCATTGGAACTTTGCGAAATACGAGAATAATCGAAAGAAAAGTTCGAGTTAACCATTTTCTTTTTCTCCTCGTATTCGTCGTCCTTTTGGGAAGAGGAAGACTCGTCACTGTCGTAGTAGACTATCTTCTTGATCCGCCTCTTCTTCTTCCCGTCCTTCTTTTGACTCGAGCCGGAGTCAGTGGCTTTGAGGTCCCTCGACTCGTTGAAGATGGACTCCTTCTCCTTGTCGTTGACCACCATCCCCTTTCCCTTAGGATCCATGTCTTCGGGCGATTAGTCCCTTTCGTGAAGAGAACGGTTCTGATACCAATTGAGAGCACCTAGAGTGGGGGTGAATAGGTGATCCTATAAAAACTTGAAACTTAAAGCCACAAACTTGATTAAGTGTTAGCACAATGAAATCAAGTGGCTAAGGAGAGCTCTTGTGAACCACAATTGACACAGTGAGAACAAGCACAAGAGACATAGAGATTTATCCCGTGGTTCGGCCAAGTACAACACTTGCCTAGTCCACGTTGTGGCGTCCCAATGGACGAGAGTTGCACTCAACTCCTTTCAAGTGATCCAATGATCAACTTGAATACCACGGTGTTCTTTTTCCTTTACTCTTTCTCGTTTGCGAGGAATCTCCACATCTTGGAGCCTCTCGCCCTTACAATGAGATGATCACAAAGAAGCACAGATGTAAGAGTGGGAAGAGCAACACACACAAGCCTCAAAGCACGAGCACAAACACGCACACAAGTCACAACTTGAGCTCTAAGATCACACACGGAGTTCTCAACTCAAGAGGAGCTCAAATTGCTATCACAACGAATCAAATGCGCTAGAGAGATGTCTTGGTGCTAAGAGATGATCAAAGAATGCTTGGTATTCTTCTTCATGCGCTTAGAGGTCCCTTTTATAGCCCCATGGCAGCTAGGAGCCGTTGAGAGCAATCCAGGAAGGCAATTCTTGCCTTCTGTCGACTGGTGCACCGGACAGTCCGGTGCACCACCGGACACTGTCCGGTGCAGTTTTCTTTCCTATTCTAGCGCAGCCCACCGTTGACGATTTGGAACCGTTGGCGCACCGGACACTGTCCGGTGCACACCGGACAATCCGGTGCCCCCTTCAGACCGTTGGCCCGGCCACGCGTCACGCGCGGATTGCGCGGCCGACCGTTGGCTCACCGGACAGTCCAGTGCACCACCGGACAGTCCGGTGATTTTTAGCCGTACGCCGCTGACGAAATCCCGAGAGTAGCCTTTTCACCAGAGCCAGCCTGGCGCACCGGACACTGTCCGGTGCACCACCGGACAGTCCGGTGCACCCAGACTGAGCAGAGTCTTGGCTGCTCGAGCCAAGTCTTTTCTATTTGTCTTTTCTCTGATTCTAGCACTTAGACAAATATGTTAGTACACAAAAACCAATGTACTAAGTCTAGAATCATACCTTTATATTGATTTGCACTTTGTCCACCATTTGACATAGTTTAACACATAACCATTTGTGTTGGACACTTAATCACCAAAATACTTAGAAATGGCCCAAGGGCACATTTCCCTTTCAGAACGTCCTACTCATATCATCGCACGCAAGAACATATATGCAACATGAACAAGTAGAACATTAAGAATGACATTCACAGGATAGTTGTGATTCGGTATGGCTTGTTGTCACATGGTGATCACCATCTCCAATAATCTGTCCATCATGATGATCTCCATCTCAATGATATAGATATGCCATCCTTTAGGTGATGATTCCTTCAAGACATATGTAACGTATGCTAGTAACCAAATTACATATACGCTTCAAATCATCACATGTTGACACGCAAGTCATTACATTAAATTTTGACAATACATATGGCTCCAGTCGTATTGCCCTGGTCATGACACGTAGGTCATGAATAATTCATTAATATGCATCATATACACACAACAGCCATACCGATCACAAGATGTCCTACAAAAACAGGTTAAACAAACATGTTTCTATATGTTCGTCACTACAACAGATAGCCACGGCGGTCCTGCTGGCCGGTATGTATGGAAAATCCACTGAAAATCTCATGTGATTGATCAAATCATGTAACACCGTGAATTTGGGGGTATAAAATTTCTTATCTAGTACCTACAAAATTCAGGTATTATCTCCTTTCTTCTCTCTATAGATTTCTTTCTTTCCTATTTAGTAGAGGTTGGGATAATTATTTTGAGATGTATTAATACTATAGGGGATTAAAACCTAAAGGGATGTGAAGTGTACATCATGTTGAACCGTAAGTTCTAATTGTTTTACCTTGTTTGATGCATATGTTTGTGGAGTTTATATTTGAATTTGGGGAAAATTTGTGTTGAGTTCATAAAAGGAAAAAAGGAGAAAAAAATTGTTTTCTTCCCCCTCTCGGCCTAGGCCCACCCAGTCGCCGCCCCACTCCCCCTACTCGCCTTGGGCATGCATCGGCGCATGACCCACGAGCACCAGCGCTCCATGTCTCGTCCGAGGGGAGCCTGCACCGCGGGTCCCACTTGTCACTCTCTCCCCCTCCTTGCCTACGGGTCCCCCTGTCGTCTTCCCCCTCAACCCCCGCACAACTTGCCCACTCTGCTCTGCCTGCACACACGTCGCGGAGCGCGCGCATGTCGCGCAACTCGCCAACCGCCCCACACCCCTCCCCCTTTCAAAAATCCCCTCATCGCACTCACCTGCCCCCCGTTGCCCCGACGCCCCGCACCACCGAGCCACCCTACGCGATCACCTCCCTCTCCCGCCGTGAGCACGGCGAGCTCGCCGCACCTCAACAAAACGGTGTTGTGGAGAGAAAGAATATAAATCTTATGGATATGGTAAGGACCATGCTTGAAGAATACAAGACATCAGATCGGTTTTGGGTGGAGGCAATTAACACCGCTTGCTACTCCATCAACCGGCTCTACCTTCACTGAATCCTCAAGAAAACATCATATGAACTCCTCACCTGTAAAAAGCCCAATGTTTCTTATTTTAGAGTTTTTGGAAGCAAATGCTTTATTCTTGTTAAGAGAGGTAGAAATTCAAAATTTGATCCTAAAGCAGTAGAAGGCTTTTACTTGGTTATGACTCAAACACAAGGGCATATAGAGTCTTCAACAAGTCCAGTGGATTAGTTGAAGTTTCTTGTGACATTGTGTTTGATGAGACTAATGGCTCTCAAGTAGAGAAATTTGATTTTGATGAGTTAGATGATGAAGAGGCTCTGTACATCGCGCTAAGGAACATGTCTATTGGAGAGGTGTGTCCACAAGAACCCGAAGAGCCCTCACAAGCACAAGATCAACCATCATCCTCCATACAAGCATCTCCACCAACTCAAGATGAGGAACTAGCTCAAGAAGAAGAAGATCAAGTTCAAGACAATGAGCCACCTCAAGAAGAAGGCATTGCTACTTTTTATGTGGGGTTAGGCTGAAGTGGACTAGCTTTTTATGTGGGGTTAGGCTCAAGCAGTTGCTTTTAGTTGGTCAGGTATTTATTGTTAGTAGAAGCCAGATTTTATCATAAAACCCAAGTTATAATCCCAAAAAGTACCTCCTCAGAGAGGAAATACTAGAATTCATAATTAAAGTCACCATCATTAACCATCATCATTAAAGTCATCATCTGAGGTGTATCCGGAGTATCTCTAATCAAAGAGGATCCCAAGGCTGCTCTTAACCGTGAGCACGGCTGATATATCAGTTTCACTACCCTCTGCAGAGGTCGCACACTTTACCCATGAGTCGTGATTCCCGTTCTGCCCAGGGAGAGCTAATCCCCATTGATCACTTCCTAGGTGGTCCGGCAGGGTATCACTACGTAGCTGTTACAAAGATTCCCTAGAGGTCATAGCCGCCCGTTAGGTTTCTCCAGTTTGATAAACACAGTACCTCTCCCCGCAGGAGGGTGACTAACAAAAAGCAAAACGAAAGAACCTCGGCACTCAGCCTCGGCAGAGCAAGCACTGTGCCTGGACCCCATTGACGGCACGACGGCGAAGCAACTACACCTTTAGTTCCTCTAATTAATTAGCTAAGGGCATCCCATTTCACCCTCATGGTTGCACTGTTATCCCGGGTGGTCTCTCAACGAACAGGTCCTTACGGAGAGGTACTCGGGAAACAGCCCGAGTCCCCTAAATGCCACAAGTATATCATCATATCCAGAATAAAATCATAGTATCATCATTGTATCTCATCATGTTCATTGATTAAAGTAAAGCGCTAGCATGTGGCTAACCATAGTAACCCAAAAGGTAAATCAAGGACAAGGTAAATAGAAAGCTAGTAAATCCTTAGGTTTCAATTAAGTAATGCAGGACAGTGAATTATAAGGTAAATGGGACATAATGGGACTGAGGACACTTGCTGTGACGGAACCTCCCAAGTAATTAGGCCCACCTACAGTTGTCCTTGTCTAACAGACATCAGACACCCTGTAGATGTTCCTAAGTCACTTGACAAGCTCGGTATCTTTCCTTACCTTACCAGGAACGTTTCACCCGTCTTGCAGACATTACAGAACATCGGAGATAAAGAAATGCGGAAGCGATTACATAAACGTACATTTATTTAGAAAGTAAGATTAAGTTACTTATTATAGACCAGAGCTAAAAGTGAGTGCAGAGTAGTAATATTATACAAACCAAGGGAGGCACAGACTCCTCCCGATAAGCTATAAGCAAAAGATCCTAAGTGGAGGACCGAGTCCTCCCGCACTTCAGTCTAGTTTTTCTTCTTTGGGAACCACCTTGGCACAGAAGCAGCAGAAATCTGCTACTTTCTCACCTAAAAACAACGAAGGGATAAACCCTGAGTATGGAATTACTCAGCAAGTCTTACCCGACTAAAGAAAAGACTCTCAAGGGTATGCTGGTTATATGGGAGTCAAGGTAAGGCTTTTCAATAATCAAAGACTCTGTTTTGCAGAAATGCTTACTAAAGTGGATCCTTAAAAATCCAATTTTATTTGTCAAGTTAAGTAAAATTACCTGCACTAGAGTTCTTTCTACCCTAGTTCAATCACTGGTCCTGCACTAGCCAATTTCTTAACAAAAGCCCATCGTCTTTAGTGGAATGCTACGTGTAGGGCAGTGACCAAGTCTTCATAACCGCGAAGGTACGGCGATCCGAATCGATTATACTCAGCTGAGGATCTCCAATCACACGACATATGTAGCACTTAACCCTTGCATATGTCAACCCGCCACCAGGGTTCTTAAGACCAGATCAGGTTCACGCAAACCGAGAGCACAGCTACACCACCGTCCAGCCTCTTGCCACGGAGGGTACACGCTACTCTCGCCACCGCTCCACGCCCATTTCGTGTTATCTTATTCTGGCCTTAGTCTGCCCGAGGCAAGGCTTACCCATGACGAGGCATGTGACCAGTTAAAGGGTCCTCGATCATCAAGCCTACATCGACAAGGTCCTTAATCGACTCAGACGGAGACACTACACCGAGACTCTCTTCTCGTGCAAGTCACCCGCCCGGTCTCAGCTTAATCATTTGAAACCCAAAGTTTGGTACCTGGCAGAGGTACATCTTTTCCGATGTTGAATCCATCACGGCCATGATGGATCCACCATCAAGTTTTATTTTTGAAAACATCCCACCCACTTTTGCCTCAACATCTTTTGTAAAAACAAAACCCTTTGTTTTTCTAAAGCAAAGCTAAGCATCAAAAATCTTTTGTAAAACAGGTGATCAAGGAAGGTAATCAAATTCAAGGAAGGTAATGCAGGAATTGTTTTATCAGTCAACTCCTATCACCTAATGCAGCAATCAAGTGAGAAAGATTTTTAAAAACATCAAGGAAGGTGGCAAATGCACCGGGGCTTGCCTTCGTTTACAGGTGATTCGGGTTCGGATCCACAGATATCGAAGTAGAAGAAGTTGCCTGCTTGCGAATCCGAAGGTGGTGGTGTCCTGTCTTCGGTGATTTCTATCTCTTCTTCACGTTCTAATCATAACCATACATAGGTATAAGAATGGATGCCATGGGATGCTCATGAGGATGCAAAGATAATATAAACTTATTATCTATGTCTTGAATACAACTTTCCTTCACGGAACTCCGAGAACTTAGGGTTTCCGGAGTCGGTAAAGGAGTTCATAGGGCAGGGGGGGTGGTTTGGGGTTTTAATTATCAAACATGGTCCAAATCAATTCAAACTCTACCCAAGGTTTCTAAATATTTCTTTAAGTTCCCATAAAAAGTTTGGGCATTTTTGGACTTACCAATTATTTTCTAAAAATCCAAAACTAATTCTTTAAACTGCTTTAAATGCCCTAAAATTCTCTGTTTAAACTAAAAATCATGAAATTATTTTTATTAAATACTATGGAAAATAACAAGCCTAGGAAAATTGGTTTCACAATTTTATTATTTTTCTACAATTTTCAATAATTGTTTTAGCTCTGGAAATAAAAGAAAAGGAAAAACAGTGAACAGCTCTAGGCCAAAAGCAGCCCATATGGCCCAGTCAGGGGGAAAAGCGCCCGCGCGCGCCTGCGCCCTGGCGATTTTGCACAAAGACCCCCGCGGTTTTGACTAATTGCGACCGAGTTCACCTGCTGTTTTCGTGGGTCACAGACGATTTGCAGAAACGCCCCTGAGGTTCTATTTCTTCACCCGACACATCCTCGACGGCGTTCACGCATGGCCGAAGTCCGGCGAGCCAGCAGACCGGCCGAACGGGACCGTGACCGGCGCTTAGCTTTGGCGTAAACCGAATTCACTACCTGAAGAACGTTTCCCCTAATTTAATTGCACAAATGATCAAATGTTTTGCTCTGGCCACGGTGACCGTGAGCAGCATGGCAAGATCGTCGTGTTCCCGGCGATTTAAAGCTACTCCGTATGAATTGATGGTTCGGCAAGCATTACAGAGCGTCAAGAGTGCTCGAACAAGTGAGAGTGAGGGACGAACTGACCGGTATAGGACTGGCCGCGGTGAGGTTGCTCTTCGCTGTGTTCTTCAACTGTTTTGGGGAAATCCCAAATTCACGTTCTCTGGTGGGGGTTTCGGGATGCCGGTGGGTGCAGTAGGTGCTTGGATGCATGGCGGAGCTGGGGGTACGGTCAATTTATAGCGCCCGCGGGCGGTGGTGCTCAATTTGGTCGAGCCGTGTTGGCGGCCGGAGATAAAGAAGAAGGCGGCGCGGTGAATACGTGGCTAACGCCGTGGCAAGCTCACCGGCGACGATTAGATGGCCGTAGCGAGTCACGGTGTCGCGGTGGAAAGCAAAACCACGCGGCGCGATGCCGGGAAGCGGCGGTTCTCCGGCGAGCTAATCCGCTCCAGCCGCAAAGCGGGGGGAAAAGAAATGGAAGGCCGTCGGAGTGGTGTCCAGCTCACCGGCGGTGAAGATTTTTACTGGGCGATGCTTATCTGATGGCCACGGCGCACGAATCACGGCGAGCGGCAATCGACGGCGACGGCCACCGGCGATGGGAAGGAGGGGTGAATCGTGATCTTCATCAGTGTAGATCTACTGTACCATGGCCAGTTTCAGTTTTTTGTTACCTGCCTGACAGAGCAAGTTCAGGTCACATTTTCTCTAAATTTTCCTTAGCAACTCATCCAAGGCTCTGCAGCAAAATTGTAGACCAATGTTCCAGCTACAATGTTGCCATAACAACTATAGCCAAATTCCAATTAAATCATGCTTGAATTTGTGCCCAAAGTTCCTGTAGTGCACTGTTAGTCTGAAAATTCAGACCTTAACAGCCTGATAGCCAGATTTTGAGCATGATTATCTCTAGATTTTTCACAAGAACATGACTTGAACCCTTAAACAAAGTTGCTCTCCTATAATTGCTTTACAAATTTGGTGTGGTGACCTAGGGCAAAAACCCTATATTTCAGAAGATACAGGGCTCCAAAGTTGAACCAACTAAACTGAATTTCAGACTTAGGCTCTATAGTGCTTAAGAGGTGATTTTTGCAAATAAGCCCAAAACTTAGGGTTTAACTTGCAAATTCACATATTTGTGAACCAAATGACTTTATATGTTTAAACATAGTAGTTTTTACACTTTAGTCCAAAGGTTCATCACTTTTGCACATAAGTCCCTAGGATTTGGTTTTAGGGTTTTCCAGGGTTCCAATTAGGGTTTCTGGTATCCCAGGGGTATAAATGTGATTCAACTTTATTTTTGGGGTCATGGTATGACTTTTACCCTAAAGTCTTTAGGTTTTCTTAACTTGGGTTAAGTTTTACCCCTTTAATCCCTATTTAAGGTTAAATTCCCTATCCAGGGTCCTATTTGCAAAACACTTAAACAATACAACTTGTTTGAAATTTTTGCCTAGTGAATGCACTCTAGGTGTATCAAACATATGCAATGCCAATGCTTATGATGCCATGCTCAAGTTTTAGATATAGTAACACCAGGGGTGTTACATCCTTCCCCCCATAAAAGAATCTCGTCCCGAGATTAAAAGTCCTAGGGTAAGTAATGGAAAAGGAAACGCGGAATACTTTTATTTCCTTATTTTTGGTACAAGGCAGGGGTGATGTGGGGGTCACTTCTCTATTACACAGTTATACAGGCTTTACAATTTACAAAAGGCTAAAAAGCCTGGGAAATTTCTTATTCAAGAAGTCTTGAGTTTCCCAAGTAGCTTCATCTTCAGAATGCTGGTTCCACTGTATCTTATAAAACTTGAGAGTTTTTCTCCAGGTAACCCTGTCCTTTTGATCCAAGACTCGAATAGGGTGCTCAGAGTATGTCAAGTCCGGTTTAAGGACAACATCTGTTACTTCAATGGTTCGATCGGGAACCCGAAGACATTTCTTCGATTGGGACACGTGGAACACATTATGCACAACAGACAAAGTTTCGGGGAGCTGCAGTCGATACGCCACTGGCCTATATCTTTCTAGAATAAGAAAAGGACCAATATATCGTGGTGCAAGCTTTCCTTTAACCCCGAAACACGATACACCCTTCATTGGTGAGACTTTTAGTTAAACATAGTCTCCTTCCAGGAAATATATGGGCAATTGTCGTGTGTCTGCATAACTCTTCTGACGAGCTTGTGCCTTCTTCATATTATAAATAATTTTCTGAACCTTATCCTCGGCCTCTTTCACCATCTCAGGCCTAAAGAAATATCTTTCTCCAGGTTCAGACCAATTTAGCGGAGTATGACATCGTCGTCCATATAAAGCTTCAAAGGGTGCCATCTTGATACTTTCTTGATAGCTATTATTATATGAAAACTCCGCTAAAGGCAAACATTCATCCCATTTCTGTGGGAATTCCAGAACACATGCCTGCAGCATATCTTCAAGTATTTGGTTCATTCTCTCAGTCTGTCCACTAGTTTGAGGATGATAGGCCGAACTGTGGAGTAACTTAGTACCCAGGGATTTATGAAGTTCTTCCCAGAATTTGGATACAAATTGTGGTCCACGATCCGACACTATAGTCTTTGGGACACCATGCAAACTGAGAATACGGGCGATGTACAACTCCGCATAGGTAATGACGGGATATTTTACTTTGACGGGGAGGAAGTGGGCGATCTTGGTAAGTCGATCAATGATAACCCAGATAGAGTCATACCCTTTTGCGGTCCTGGGCAATCCCACAATAAAGTCCATGCTGATGTCTTCCCATTTCCATGTTGGTATTGGTAACGACTGTAATGGACCAGCAGTTTTCATGTGTATGGCCTTGACACGTCTGCAAGTGTCACACTTAGCCACATAGCGTGCAATTTCGATCTTCATCTTTGTCCACCAGTAATGTTGCTTTAAGTCTTGGTACATCTTAGTGCTTCCGGGATGAATAGAATAGCGACTAAGATGTGCTTCATCAAGAATTTGCTGGCGGAGTTCTTCGTTCTTTGGCACTACTATGCGGTTTTTAAACCATATCACACCTTGATCGTCTTCCTTGAAACATTTGGCTACTCCAGCCCTTATCTTTTCTCGTATGTGCTTCATACCCAGATTATCCTTTTGAGCATCAATTATTCTTTGCAAAATGATTGACTCAAGCTTTAGCTGGTTTAGAGTCCCTTGTTGGATTATCCCCAGGTTTAGCTTTTCCATTTCCTGACACAAAGTGTTCTCGGAGGTCTTCGCCATAAGACAGTGGCAGGAAGTTTTACGACTCAGTGCATCTGCCACCACATTGGCTTTGCCTGGGTGATAATGGATCTCCAGTTCATAGTCTTTAATAAGCTCAAGCCATCGTCTTTGCCTCATATTTAATTCTGACTGGGTGAAGATGTACTTCAAACTTTTATGATCTGTATATATGTGACAGATATTTCCCAGCAGATAGTGACGCCAAATCTTCAGGGCATGAACCACAGCAGCTAGCTCCAGATCATGAGTTGGATAATGCTCCTCATGTCGGCGCAACTGCCTTGAAGCATACGCAATTACTCGGCCCTCTTGCATCAGTACACAGCCGAGCCCACTGCCAGATGCATCACAATATACGTCAAAAGGCTTAGTGATGTCCGGTTGAGCCAATACCGGAGCAGTGGTTAATAATGTCTTCAGTTGCTCAAAGGCTTCATTACACTTAGAAGACCAATTGAACTTAATGTCATTCTTCAATAAACTTGTGATTGGCTTCACAAGCTTAGAAAAATCTGGTATGAATCTGCGATAATACCCAGCTATTCCAAGAAAACTCCGGACTTGGTGAACAGTGGTTGGGGGTTTCCACTCCAGAATATCTTTGACCTTGCTAGGATCTACCGCAATTCCTTTAGCTGATAACACGTGCCCCCAAAATTGAATTTCCTCCAGCCAGAACACGCACTTGCTGAACTTGGCATATAGCTGATGTTCCCTGAGGCACGTCAATACAATCCATAGATGCTGAGCATGGTCCTCTTCATTCTTAGAATATATCAAGATATCGTCGATGAAGACCACCACGAACTTGTCCAACTCGGGCATGAACACCGAGTTCATCAAATAGGTGAAGTGGGCAGGAGCATTTGTGAGCCCGAAAGACATTACTAGGTATTCAAACAATCCATACCACATAGTAAACGCGGTCTTCGGTATATCCTCGGGCCGAATACGGATTTGATGATAGCCCGACCTGAGATCAATTTTGGAAAATACCCTCGCCCCAGTCAGTTGATCAAATAAGATGTCGATCCTTGGAAGAGGGTACTTATTCTTGATGGTGACCTCATTCAGGGGTCGATAATCCACGCACATTCGCAAGGTTTGATCCTTCTTCTTAACAAAAATGGCGGGACAACCCCATGGGGACGAGCTTGGCCAGATGAATCCCTTATTCAGTAGATCTTGTAATTGAATCTTCAATTCCGCCAACTCATTAGGGGGCATACGGTACGATCTTCGGGAGATGGGAGCCGTACCGGGCTTTAGCTCAATTACGAATTCTACATCTCTTTCAGGGGGCAGTCCAGGCAAATCTTCTGGAAATACATCTGGAAACTCACATACTACCGGAATGTTCTTGATCTCCGGTACAATGGCTTCATATACTCTACGAGAAGCTTTGGCTGGATTGGTTACTGGGAGAGACAAAAGAATCTCTTCTTGATTATAGCACAACCTGACGGTTCTGAGTTCAGTGTTGAGAATTGCCTTGTGTTGGGTTAACCAATTCATACCCAAAATTACATCTATATCCTGGCCCTTCAGAACAATCATGTTAGCATGAAAGTTCCGTCCGGCCGTTGTTACTGGCACTTGGTAAGCCACTTCTTTCACTTTTGGTAGCTTTACTGTCGGGCGTAGAAGACCATTCGTCAACCAACTTCATAGAGGGAGGGGGCCTGAAAAGGTCCAGTGCACCATCAAGTGCTTCTCCCGCTACATGAGAAGGTTCGGCTTCCATCCCGATAGAATTCGCAGGAACGTTCGGGTGCAGTTGTGAATACAACACATGCACTTCTTCATGTAGTGTATTATAATAGACCTGCAAGTTATCCATGGCTAAGCTAAGCTCCTCCACATGGGCTCGAGCTTTGGCTTCCCTAGCCCAGGCGAGTAAACGAGAGTTAACCATCCAATCGAGTGCTAAATCTCGTTTCGCGAGTTGGTCTTGCAAGTAGCGGATGGCTGCATCCGCGACCCATAGATCATTCCTGTGACGGAGTTCTGACTGAAGCAGCTCGACTTGTGCTTCCAGATCCCGATAGGATCGTTGCTACCACTGCTACTTTCTTCATGTCTTGGGGTAAGTTAATGGCAGGTATGCCAATGGGTCTAGTAGATTTGCGCGCGGTCTTTCTGATGCGCGACAGCATGTCTCTAAGGGGGAAATTTTATTAATATAATTCTTAGCATGATGCATGTATAATTACAGAATCAACCTTAGTTGATTCAACCTTCTATACATTGCACTCTTCCTATCTGGTCTTCAAGATAAACTCTTCAGAATACTTAGGTAAGAAGAGAAGAGAATTTCTAGATAAGATCTTTAAAAATCCTTTTGAAGATGCCTCATAATATCTACAAAGAAGGGCTACGCTCCGATACCAGCTGTGACGGAACCTCCCAAGTAATTAGGCCCACCTACAGTTGTCCTTGTCTAACAGACATCAGACACCCTGTAGATGTTCCTAAGTCACTTGACAAGCTCGGTATCTTTCCTTACCTTACCAGGAACGTTTCACCCGTCTTGCAGACATTACAGAACATCGGAGATAAAGAAATGCGGAAGCGATTACATAAACGTACATTTATTTAGAAAGTAAGATTAAGTTACTTATTACAGACCAGAGCTAAAAGTGAGTGCAGAGTAGTAATATTATACAAACCAAGGGAGGCACAGACTCCTCCCGATAAGCTATAAGCAAAAGACCTAAGTGGAGGACCGAGTCCTCCCACACTTCAGTCTTGATTTTCTTCTTTGGGAACCACCTTGGCACAGAAGCAGCAGAAATCTGCTACTTCCTCACCTAAAAACAACGAAGGGATAAACCCTGAGTATGGAATTACTCAGCAAGTCTTACCCGACTAAAGAAAAGACTCTCAAGGGTATGCTGGTTATATGGGAGTCAAGGTAAGGCTTTTCAATAATCAAAGACTCTGTTTTGCAGAAATGCTTACTAAAGTGGATCCTTAAAAATCCAATTTTATTTGTCAAGTTAAGTAAAATTACTTGCACTAGAGTTCTTTCTACCCTAGTTCAATCACTGGTCCTGCACTAGCCAATTTCTTAACAAAAGCCCATCGTCTTTAGTGGAATGCTACGTGTAGGGCACTGACCAAGTCTTCATAACCGCGAAGGTACGGCGATCCGAATCGATTATACTCAGCTGAGGATCTCCAATCACAAGACATATGTAGCACTTAACCCTTGCATATGTCAACCCGCCACCGGGGTTCTTAAGACCAGATCAGGTTCACGCAAACCGAGATCACAGCTACACCACCGTCCAGCCTCTTGCCATGGAGGGTACACGCTACTCTCGCCACCGCTCCACGCCCATTTCGTGTTATCTTATTCTGGCCTTAGTCTGCCCGAGGCAAGGCTTACCCATGACGAGGCATGTGACCAGTTAAAGGGTCCTCGATCATCAAGCCTACATCGACAAGGTCCTTAATCGACTCAGACAGAGACACTACACCAAGACTCTCTTCTCGTGCAAGTCACCCGCCCGGTCTCAGCTTAATCATTTCAAACCCAAAGTTTGGTACCTGGCAGAGGTACATCTTTTCCGATGTTGAATCCATCACGGCCATGATGGATCCACCATCAAGTTTTATTTTTGAAAACATCCCACCCACTTTTGCCTCAACATCTTTTGTAAAAACAAAACCCTTTGTTTTTCTAAAGCAAAGCTAAGCATCAAAAATCTTTTGTAAAACAGGTGATCAAGGAAGGTAATCAAATTCAAGGAAGGTAATGCAGGAATTGTTTTATCAGTCAACTCTTATCACCTAATGCAGCAATCAAGTGAGAAAGATTTTTAAAACATCAAGGAAGGTGGCAAATGCACCGGGGCTTGCCTTCGTTTACAGGTGATTCAGGTTCGGATCCACAGATATCAAAGTAGAAGCAGTTGCCTGCTTGCGAATCCGAAGGTGGTGGTGTCCTGTCTTCGGTGACTTCTATCTCTTCTTCAGGTTCTAATCATAACCATACATAGGTATAAGAATGGATGCCATGGGATGCTCATGAGGATGCAAAGATAATATAAACTTATTATCTATGTCTTGAATACAACTTTCCTTCACGGAACTCCGAGAACTTAGGGTTTCCGGAGTCGGTAAAGGAGTTCATAGGGCAGGGGGGTGGTTTGGGGTTTTAATTATCAAACATGGTCCAAATCAATTCAAACTCTACCCAAGGTTTCTAAATATTTCTTTAAGTTCCCATAAAAAGTTTGGGCATTTTTGGACTTACCAATTATTTTCTAAAAATCCAAAACTAATTCTTTAAACAGCTTTAAATGCCCTAAAATTCTCTGTTTAAACTAAAAATCATGAAATTATTTTTATTAAATACTAGGGAAAATAACAAGCCTAGGAAAATTGGTTTCACAATTTTATTATTTTTCTACAATTTTCAATAATTGTTTTAGCTCTGGAAATAAAAGAAAAGGAAAAACAGTGAACAGCTCTGGGCCAAAAGCAGCCCATATGGCCCAGTCAGGGGGAAAAGCGCCCGCGCGCGCCTGCGCCCTGGCGATTTTGCACAAAGACCCCGCGGTTTTGACTAATTGCGACCGAGTTCACCTGCTGTTTTCGTGGGTCACAGACGATTTGCAGAAACGCCCCTGAGGTTCTATTTCTTCACCCGACACATCCTCGACGGCGTTCACGCATGGCCGAAGTCCGGCGAGCCAGCAGACCGGCCGAACGGGACCGTGACCGGCGCTTAGCTTTGGCGTAAACCGAATTCACTACCTGAAGAACGTTTCCCCTAATTTAATTGCACAAATGATCAAATGTTTTGCTCTGGCCACGGTGACCGTGAGCAGCGTGGCAAGATCGTCGTGTTCCCGGCGATTTAAAGCTACTCCGTATGAATTGATGGTTCGGCAAGCATTACAGAGCGTCAAGAGTGCTCGAACAAGTGAGAGTGAGGGACGAACTAACCGGTATAGGACTGGCCGCGGTGAGGTTGCTCTTCGCGGTGTTCTTCAACTGTTTTGGGGAAATCCCAAATTCACGTTCTCTGGTGGGGGTTTCGGGATGCCGGTGGGTGCAGTAGGTGCTTGGATGCATGGCGGAGCTGGGGGTACGGTCAATTTATAGAGCCCGCGGGCGGTGGTGCTCAATTTGGCCGAGCCGTGTTGGCGGCCGGAGATAAAGAAGAAGGCGGCGCGGTGAATACGTGGCTAACGCCGTGGCAAGCTCACCGGCGACGATTAGATGGCCGTAGCGAGTCACGGTGTCGCGGTGGAAAGCAAAACCACGCGGTGCGATGCCGGGAAGCGGCGGTTCTCCGGCGAGCTAATCCGCTCCAGCCGCAAAGTGGGGGGAAAAGAAATGGAAGGCCGTCGGAGTGGTGTCCAGCTCACCGGCGGTGAAGATTTTTACTGGGCGATGCTTATCTGATGGCCACGGCGCACGAATCACGGCGAGCGGCAATCGACGGTGACGGCCACCGGCGATGGGCAGGAGGGGTGAATCGTGATCTTCATCAGTGTAGATCTACTGTACCATGGCCAGTTTCAGTTTTTTGTTACCTGCCTGACAGAGCAAGTTCAGGTCACATTTTCTCTAAATTTTCCTTAGCAACTCATCCAAGGCTCTGCAGCAAAATTGTAGACCAATGTTCCAGCTACAATGTTGCCATAACAACTATAGCCAAATTCCAATTAAATCATGCTTGAATTTGTGCCCAAAGTTCATGTAGTGCACTGTTAGTCTGAAAATTCAGACCTTAACAGCTTGATAGCCAGATTTTGAGCATGATTATCTCTAGATTTTTCACAAGAACATGACTTGAACCCTTAAACAAAGTTGCTCTCCTATAATTGCTTTACAAATTTGGTGTGGTGACCTAGGGCAAAAACCCTATATTTCAGAAGATACAGGGCTCCAAAGTTGAACCAACTAAACTGAATTTCAGACTTAGGCTCTATAGTGCTTAAGAGGTGATTTTTGCAAATAAGCCCAAAACTTAGGGTTTAACTTGCAAATTCACATATTTGTGAACCAAATGACTTTATATGTTTAAACATAGTAGTTTTTACACTTTAGTCCAAAGGTTCATCACTTTTGCACATAAGTCCCTAGGATTTGGTTTTAGGGTTTTCTAGGGTTCCAATTAGGGTTTCTGGTATCCCAGGGGTATAAATGTGATTCAACTTTATTTTTGGGGTCATGGTATGACTTTTACCCTGAAGTCTTTAGGTTTTCTTAACTTGGGTTAAGTTTTACCCCTTTAATCCCTATTTAAGGTTAAATTCCCTATCCAGGGTCCTATTTGCAAAACACTTAAACAATACAACTTGTTTGAAATTTTTGCCTAGTGAATGCACTCTAGGTGTATCAAACATATGCAATGCCAATGCTTATGATGCCATGCTCAAGTTTTAGTTATAGTAACACCAGGGGTGTTACACTTGCCTTCACCAAACAGATGCTCAGGGTCTTCAACTTTGTAGAACTCGAAGAGCTAGATCACTTGGTCGTCAATGCTTGATCTTCGATCCCTGAAGCTCAGAAACGGATCGTGATCTAATCGCAACGCGAAGCGAAGACGAACAAGCACAAGCAAACAAGCATATGTATATGCATAAGAACATTACACCATACAAGATAAAATGTTATAAAAACATGCAGCATAAAATAGAGCTCGATTATATGGTCACGCGAGGGAAAGAAACGTCGAACTCGAAGCTACGGTTGAGAAGTTAGCGCCCTTACATTGAACAAATATTAACTATAACATTTAATTCGACATTACCAAATATAAATAATCTCTACCATTTAGTTTCGATTAATCTGCTACACTAACATCTATCAGTTAAATAAGAAATTTAATTAAAGCGAGGGATTCTAAGCGAGGCGAATTTACGACGCGCGAAACAACACGACAGCGTGCAAATGACGCGCGGACACGCGCGACATAGCACGCTGACGACACACGAAACAGTGCGTGCGACCAGCACGAACGACGCACGAATCAGCACGACACCACGTGCGGAACAACTCGTGCGACAGGCGAGAAAGACTAGATAGGCGACACGTTTATACTAAACAAATGTTAAATATATATATATATATAAAAAGTAGTTAGTTAATATTTATCATAAAATCTCAAGTGGAACACTACACATTTAATCTAGTTAGAATATTAATCTAATAAACATTAGTCGAAAACATTAAATAAATTTTTTAAAATATATGACCTGACGAATTAACGTTATTTAACATAAGTGATTATAAGCGGAAGCAATTTATCATCACGAGCTGATGTCGCGCGACCCACGTGATCGACACGTGAGACATGCGCGAGCAACTCGCAGCGAGACACGCGACACATGCAAAAGGCGCATGACAACGCGTGTGAACGGCACGCGACAACGCGTGCGAACAACACGCGCGACACTCATGAACGACACGCGACGACGCGCGCGAAACAGCACTGCGGTACGCGAAACAACGTGCACGACAGCGGGCGACACGTGTGAGTCAACGCGACTACGCGTGCGAACAACACGATGACGCGCGAATGATGTTGCATGCTAACAGCAATAAACAAATAATTAATTAAAAATATTTACAATGGTATTAATCAAGTTAATTAACCTTTATATTTATAAAAGTGCGAGTTAAAATAGTCTCGTTCTAATTGAATTGTTATTTTGAATAACCAACGACTAAACAATAATTGACTAATTAGCGCAAGCGACAATAACGGGAGTAATTAAATAACGTGCGGACAGCGCGCGAGACACACATGATCGACAAGAGACGACGCACGCTGCAACACGTCTATACTAACAAGTATTAATTCCAAAACATTCGAGCAGGCGTAATCATATTAATATGTATCTATAAAAGCACAAATAAAAACTAGAAATTAATTTTATTCAAATTGTTATTCTAATAAATATTGTACACCAAATACTAACTATTTGATTAGAACTTACGTCGTGACAAAATAATGTTACTAATATGAAATTAACGCTGCTATGGAGTCAAAACAGGTTTGCGACGCATAACGTATTGAATAATTAGCAATTCGCGGCTAATAAATGACGTGACCTACGAATACTATTAAACTGTATCGTTTTTTTATATTAAACCAATATTAAATATGCATTTAAGTTGGCATAATCACAATAACATGTATTTGCGAACGTGTAATTAAAATTATAAATTTGGTTTGATTGAACTGTTATTTTAAATAACCAACACTAAATAAGTAATTAATTACTTAACATGAATGATGTGGCGAAACAATTTTATTAAAGCGTGTGAATAACGACTCGTGTGAATGACGACGCGTATGGACAGCATGTGAATTAGCACGAGCGAAACAGCACGTGCGACGCGCACCACAGCACACAAGTAACGTGCGGGCCGGGCACGCGCGCGTGCACGATCATGCAAATGGACGACGACTACGCGAACGACCTACGTGGAACGGCGCGTGAACGACGCGCGACGACACGTGACTTGAGCTCAAGACAGACATGCTGCACGCAGTGTCGAATCGCACGACAGCGAGGGTGCGACGGGGCTGCTAGGGGTTGGACGGAGCCATGTTGTGGGCTGACCGCAAGGGGCATGGGCGCTTGCCAAGGCCGAAGGATGCACAGTAACGAAAAACTGAGAAAGAAAAGAGAAGAGAAAATGCTCATTGGAGATGAAGAGGATGACTGGAGGAATGCTGCGCTCATGGCGAAACGATGGCGAACAGCGATGCTCCGGCACACGACATCATGTGCTGCGACAAGGGCTGCAGGATGCTGCTGTTGGATTGAAGATGACGGTGGGGCCCGATGGTGAGGGCGCTGAACGCGCTGCTCGACGGGAACGCGGCGCGTGGGGCTCCAGCGCGCAGAGCGGTGGGGAGCGCGCACATGCGCATGTCGCGCTGGGCGGGGGCCGCTCGCTGCACCGGCAGGGGAGCACGTCGGGGCAGAGGCGCCGCGCCATGGTGCGAGCCTCGCCCGCAGCTGGTGCACGACGCCGGGATGCCGGTTGGGCTGCGCGGAGGTGGACGACGCGCCGAGCAGGGTGTGAGGGAGAGAAAGAGACGCGAACTGACATCCTGCGTCCGAGGGAGAGGGAAGGGCAAAGGACGTGGTCACGTGGCCCAAGTGGGTGCATGCGATGCCTGCTTTCTTGGCTTCTTTGACCAAGCCGAGTGGAGGGGCAGTTCCTGCATGCGAGAGGCACTTGGTGCGCACGCCGCGCATGCCGCCATGCGGGATGATGGCTGCGGCCACGCCAATTACCGTGAGCGGCGTGAGGAGAAAAAGAAATTTGTTTTCTTCTTTTTTTGTTTAGATTTAGATATGAATATACATATATGTTTATATGAATATATTTATTTATATTAGATCATGCCCAGATAATTTAATTCAATAGTTTTTCCCTCTTCAGAGCATGAACACCGCCAAGATCATTTTAGCAAACAGAGAAAAAATGTGCTTCGACATGAAACACAATACACATATTTAAAATGGCACTTGTAAATTTCATGTAAACTCCCCGTTTAAATAAAAAAAAAAGAGGAAAAGGAAAGGTAGCACCTGAATTTTGAGTATAGAGCAAATAAATTTTTATACCCCAAAAATCAGGGTGTTACAATGGGGGAGATGAAGTTGATCAAGAAGAGGAGGATGAACAAGAGATTCAAGATCAAATACCACCGCACCCAAGAGTCCACCAAGCAATTCAACGAGATCACCCTGTCAACTCCATACTTAGTGACATTCAAAAAGGGGTAACCACTCACTCTCGAGTTGCTCATTTTTGTGAACATTACTCTTTTGTGTCTTCTATTGAGCCATACAGGATAGAGGATGCACTTAGAGATCCAAACTGGGTAGTGGCAATGCAAGAGGAGCTCAACAACTTCACGAGGAATGAGGTATGACATTTAGTTCCACGTCCTAACCAAAATGTTGTAGGTACCAAGTGGGTATTCTGCAACAAACAAGATGAGCATGGTGTGGTGACTAGGAACAAAGGTCGACTTGTTGCAAAAGGGTATTCACAAGTCGAAGGTTTGGATTTTGATGAAACCTATGCACCCATAGCTAGGCTTGAGTCAATTCAAATATTACTTGCCTATGCTACTTACCATGGCTTTAAGTTGTATCAAATGGATGTGAAAAGTGCCTTCCTCAATGGTCCTATCAAGGAAGAGGTGTATGTTGAGCAACCTCCCGGCTTTGAAGATAGTGAGTATCCTACACATGTTTATAAGCTCTCAAAGACGCTTTATGGGCTCAAACAAGCACCAAGAGCATGGTATGAATGCCTGAGAGACTTTCTTATCACTCATGGTTTTAAAGTCGGAAAAGCCGACCCTACTCCCTTCACTAAAACAATTGGCAAAGACTTGTTTATATGCAAAATTTATGTTGATGATATTATCTTTTGATCTACTAACAAGTCATCTTGTGAAGAGTTTAGTAGAATTATGATACATAAATTTGAGATCTCCATGATGGGGGAGTTGAAGTATTTCCTTGGATTTCAAATCAAGCAACTCCAAGAGGGCACCTTCATTTGCCAAACAAAGTACATTCAAGATATTCTCAAGAAGTTTGGAATGAAGAATGCCAAACCCATCAAGATTCCCATGGGAACAAATGGGCATCTCGACCTTGACACTGGAGGTAAGTCTGTAGATCAAAAGGTGTATCGATCGATGATAGAATCTTTACTCTATTTATGTGCTTCACGCCGGATATTATGCTTTCAGTATGCATGTGTGCAAGGTTCCAGGCCAACCCTAAGGAAATCCACCTAAGGACCGTGAAAAGAATCATGAGATATTTAGTTTACACTCCTAAGTTTGGGCTATGGTACCCCAAGGGATCTACCTTTGATCTAATCGGGTATTCTGATGTTGATTATGCCGGATACAAGATTGATAGAAAGAGTACATCAGGGACTTGTCAATTTCTGGGGAGATCCCTGGTGTCTTGGGCTTCAAAGAAACAAAATTCAGTAGCTCTATCCACCGCTGAAGCTGAGTATATTGCTAAAGGACATTCTTGTGCACAATTACTCTGGATGAGGCAAACTCTTAGGGACTATGGCTACAAATTAAGCAAAGTCCCTCTCCTATGTGACAATGAGAGTGCAATCTGCATGGCAGACAATCCTGTTGAACACAGCCGCACAAAGCACATTGACATCCGGTATCACTTTTTGAGAGATCACCAACAAAGGGGAGATATCAAAATTGCTTATGTTAGCACCCACAACCAGTTAGCCGAGATCTTCACCAAACCTTTAGATGAAAAGACTTTTAGCAAGTTTAGGAATGAACTAAATGTCTTAGATTCTAGGAACTTTGATTGAAATCTTGCACACATTGCTCATATTATACCTTTGATCATGACATATCTCTTTCATTTGGTACAAATGCATATTTCTTATTCTTCTTGTGCCTAAGCTAAGACTAATGTGCTTCCAAGTGTACTTCTAGAATTAGTCTTAGATTGAAAGGGAAATGGAGTTGTAGGCAAAGGCAAGACTTCCACTACATCTTTGTCAGTATCGTATACCCTTTGCCCTACTCATGTTTTTACTTTCATATCTTTCTTGTTAAAGGCCTCTAGATTTCTTTGTTTTTGGCGCTTAATGCCAAAGGGGTACAAATTAATAGGCCAAAGCAAAAGGACCACACCACCACCCTGTTTTCTAAAAACTTTTTCCAAAATTGGACTATTGCATTTGCAAAAACCCTCTTGACAACTAAGGGGAGAACTTTTTAGGGGAAAATTTTATTTAGCCAAAGGAAAAGCATTTGAAAAAGGGGGAGAATCTTTCAAAACTTAAAAATGCCTTTGAAAATTATATTCTTATACTATTGGCTAATTGCAAAAGAATTTGAAAAGACTTTTCCAAAAGATTTGCAAAAACAAGCTGAGTGGTGCAAATGTGGTCCAAAATTTTGATTATATCAATGCACTCATATACTTAGAAATGCTTTCATCTCAAAAGTAAATTATGCACATATGTCAAAATGCAAACTAGCTACATTTCTATACTTTTTATTTGCTTTGGTTTGTGTGGGCATCAATCACCAAAAAGGGGAAGATTGAAAGGGAAATGGCCTCAATCATTTCCTATAATCGATTTTGGTGTTTGATGCCCATCACAAATCTTATGGACTAACTAGGTTGCCTAGTTGATCATTTCTCAGGTGCATAAAGTTCATATACATCAATTCTTAGTCGACTGTCTGGAATACCGTAGATTATTCCGGATAGGAGAAGCTTTTTGGAAAACCACCTGTGTGCGGATCGTTCGAGCCCTTGCGGTGGACCGTCCGCGACACCAGGGTGAGCATCGGATAGGAACACTGCAACCCGAAGGTGATGGGTTTGTTAAAATGCATTTTTAGCATCCTCACGGACCATCTGTGGTGCACGGCCAGACCGTCCGGGACTGCTCTGTCTGACATCGCGTTAAATGCACTTGCGGCCGTTGATATAGCCGTTACTGTTGATCGTTGCGATTTCAGCCGTTGATGTACAGGGGCAGACCGTCTGCGGTCGGCAGGAAGAAGGCAACGGCTAGGAAGTGGTTGGTGGCTATAAATACAACCCCAACCACCTCCATTCATCTCACCCAAGCATCCCATTCACTCTCATTCAATACAAGAGCATTCACTCGAACCAAAGATATATTCAAGCTTCCAAATCTCTCCAAGTTCCATAATTGTGACTAGTGAACAATAGTGATTAGTAACTTGAGAGAGTGATTTTGTGTCTTTTCTTGTTGCTCTTGTCGCTTGGCTTTTAATCGTGCTTTCTTCATCTCCTTCTAAACTCTCTAGTGACTTGTAAAGCTAGCAAGAGACACCTAAGTGTGTGGTTATCCTTGCGGGATCTTTGTGATCGTTGATATTAAGAAGAAGCACTCAATCGGTCTTAAGTGATCGATTGAGAGAGGGAAATGGTTGAAAAAGACCCGGCCTTCGTGGCCTCCTCAATGGTGAGTAAGTTCATTAGAACCGAACCTCGGGAAACAAATCATTATGTTCATTTGTGTTGATCTTCATCTTACGATTTTATTCCTCCTCTCCCCTCTCTCTAAGTTCTCTTGCTCACAATATTTTGAGTTAGCTCCTAAAGTAATCCACATTGATTGAGCAACTCATAGCAAGAAGAACTCTCTTCCGCACTCCGTATTCATTATTATTTGTTTCTAATCCTAACCCCGGGTGAAGTTTGTGTTCAAAGTTTATAACTTACAGATTTCGCCTATTCACCCCCCCCCCTCTAGGCTACTTTCAGAGGGTTCCTGGGTTGGGAGGAAGAACACATTGAGAGAGACGGCTAGCGCTCGAGGAGGGAGAAGGGAGGGAGTAGAGGAGCTGTCATGTGGCGGCTATGGGGAATTTCCACCAAAAATTCATTGATGAATGCTATAAATACTTGGAGACTTAGGTTAAGGTTTGGAGATCCTAAATGGGCTTAATTGGGTTGATCCAAAAATTCCAAACGGGCTTTGCTAATTTGTTTTCTATCTACATTTAATTAAACATGTATTTCTAAAATCGGATAAATTCTTATGATGTTTAACTTGATGCGGATCATTGAAATCGGACATTGCCAGGTATTCCTCGTTTCATATTTGCTTTGAGAATACATTTATGGATAAAGATCGGAAACAGATCGATTCTCAGTCTGTGACAGATCGAAATTGAATATGGGTAGATAAAATTTGTACCATTAATATCTCTACAATTTAGGTAATAATTAACTTGATTTCAGTTAGTTTGATTTGATCCTAGTTGTTTTGATTCGATTTAGTTCACTCGGATAACTTTTGTTGTCAAGTTCTAATAAACTCGTTTTGGTTCAAAATCAGGGTTTAGCTCATGACAAACACCTAGGTGTTACAGAATTGATCCAAAGTACAAATCCTACCAACAATTAGCAATCTAAAATATTGTTGTACATTCATGCCACCTAGCTTGACACGACCCAAACCTGAAAAGGGCCAGCACATTTGAATTTTGGACCGACACGACCCATAATTATTATAGGCCATGTCGGGCCAACCCACGACATGACATGTTATTAGTTAAATGTGTCGGACTCATTTTGGGTGGCTCAATATTATAAAAGCACAAAATTCAAGTTCCATGCCGAAATTCACACAGAGCCCAAAATTCATATCAAAACCCGAAATTCACATCATGGACCGAAATTCAAAATAGAGCCCAAAATTCAAAACACACATGATCAATAAAACAATAAAAGAGAAGACAAACAAGTTTTGACCAGAAGGAAACTTAGTACTTCTATTAAGTTACTAGAGTTGTGCAATGGTTGTCTCGTTAAAAAACCCTTTGGCCACAATGGAAAAAGAGTACAACCAGCTCTAGATAGAGTTCATAAGTTCAGTTCATTATCCGATGTTTATAACAAAAGTAAAGTTACATCACATCCACCAATTCAAAGTTATAAAAGAAACATCTAACTAACACCAACTCTAGCTTCATGTTCTTTATCAAGTACATACTCTTGTAGTGTTCTTCTATGTCGATGTTGGTAATGTTGTGCTGCTCCGAGCTCTCACTACAGGAATCCACTTAATTCTCATCGGCTACGAACCGACGGGAATAAGCTCTAAACCGACGGGGATTACTAATTCCCGTCGGTATATGGTTAATTCTCGTCGGCCCTAAGCCGACGGGCATCAGATGTCGGGGATAAGCTTATTCACGTTGGCCGCTGATGGGAATAAGTAATCCCCGTCAGCCACTTACAAGCCGATGGGAATTAGGGTTAATTCCTGTCGGCCACGGCTGGCCGACGGGGATTAACAATTAATGCACGTCGGCCACGTAACTCCCATCGGCCATGGCTGGCCAACGGGGATTAACAATTAATTCATGTCGGCCCTACCTGGCCGACGGGAGTTACTGGGACAACGTGCATTAATTGTTAATCCTCGTCGGTTTGACCATAGCCGACGGGGATTGACCTATACTGCTGCAAAACTAGCACCAAATGAGGTCATTATTTCTCCACAATTGCACATATAACATATATATCATCACACAGAACAGACACATTACAAACACATACATTGATAATCAATTCACACATCACAAACTTCACATCACCAACATAGTTTACACAAACATTTCAAATAGGAACAACGAGATAAGTTAAAGTGTTTAGTTCACGAAAAACATAGTGTGCATGAGTTAAGAAACAAATACAACATAACACCATATTTATAGATAACCACCACTTGGGTGGTTAGAGCTTTTACCGCTGCCGCCACGAGGCAGAGGGAACGCGAAGAGGGAGTCAACAAATTCAGTCCCTGCTGTGGGATCAGACCCACTACCACCCGCTTCGGGCGTAACCTATGCAAGTTAGCAAATATCAACATTTTTAATGCAAATATCAACAAGTATACAAGTGTATAAATTCATCGAGAGTTATCAAACGTACCCTATCTCTAGGTGCAGGTATATGTGTCGGAGGGGTGTTGAACTGTTGAGTCCCCAATCCTTATTTAATGAATATTCAACAAGTTAAGTATACGGTTCATGTTTTGCTAACTAGATGAATTGCTAGTTTAGACAATGTTATTAACCGAATTGGCTAAGATAAACGTACCGGAGCTGGTGTGGATGCAAACTGGCTCCATTGTGGTGGCGGTGGAATATTTGGTGTCATGCCCTGTTGCTGCATTAACTGTTAAACATATGTGTTACTATTGAAGATATTGTATTGAAATATAATAATTTAGAGTTCAGATTATGTATACTCACTTGATACATCGCTTGGTTATGTGCATTGCAAGCCTCCATAAATGCTCGTTGTTGTCTCATCTCCTCACGCATCCTCATAATCTCCAACTCGTGCTCGTTCGGTCGACGAGAGCACGAGCTACGGGAAGACGAACTCATCCTCTAAGATCTCACCGACGACAAGTCAATGAATCCGTCGAAGAGTGTGTATCTATAAGTGATTCAAAAATTGTGATTATTGCATAATCAATTTAGTGTCAACCATGTAATTTCATAAGTTAGAGCTTACCGTTCATACGCTTTTCCACCACCACTTGCGTACACCACCGAGGGATCCACCGGTTCATGTCACCAGTCGAAGTCAGGGCCATGGCGACGAACCATCTCCTCCCCATATGCCGCCTATACATCATTCACAACCTTAGAAATACAGGAATTTCTATACTTTGAACATTTGTACTTTTGGGCCAAAACTCACCAGCCGATCTGTGGCTGTCTGGCTGCAGAGCTAGTCAGGGTTGGTAGGGTGTGGTCCTTTGTGGCCCTCCTGGTAGATCTCAATGTCACTAGGCTTTTGGCCACGTGTAGCTTCCTGTATAAACGAAAAAACATCCATAAGCAATCGCACTATTTGGTGATCAACATAGATAGATCAAACTTACCATTCTTTTAGCTTTTTGGAGCATGTCGTCATCGCCAAACTTGTGGTTAGGATTGGTTCCACGACATTGCCTATGATGCGTTGATGCTTTCTGAAAGCCTTCGGAAGCCCAATATCGACACCAAGCATAGTACGCATTAGGCACGGGTGCCATCCATGAAACCATCACCTGCACACACAATGTTACATATTATATCAATCATAGCAATCAATAAAAAGGGTAAAACAAATTGAATACTAACCTCACGATATTGATCCTCAGTCAAATTTATCTTTGAGGACCCTTCCTTTTTATTCAAGGGGCCTGCTTCTTCCGGATGATTTTGAAAATATAGGTTTGTAGCCTGAATTCTTGCATAGTTTATGGCATCCTTCACTAGCTTCTTTGCATTGTTTTGGAACACACGTTCAGCGTGCCCTCATGTAATCCTCTCCGTCAGGCAATCGATATCGAAGCTACAACATAAAGAATACAAATACAATGGTATAAGTCATAGAATTACAATATTAAGAAACAAAACAAAAACAATAGAATTCATACCCAAAAGTCATGACGCACAAGTCCCTATCTTTTGGTGTGGTTTCGTTCCTTTTTTAACTTGTACTCGTCCTAGGTACTGACGAGCACCTCATCGACGTTATCTTCGTCTGACACCTTCACTATACCAGGGTAGTGAAGGCGGCAAAGAGAAACCAACGTAAGGTTAACCTGAGTGTGGTGTCCCTTGCCATCAAAGGACAGATCCTCCCAATTCTTGCATTACACAAAAACATTAACAATACACATAATAGTTATATGAGACAAGTTAATATATTACACTCACTGATCTCCATGAGGCATGATTAAGATCCTATCAACCTCTCACTCTATCGCGTGACGAGGCTTTACTGAGTGGCTTTTTCTTGAGCGACGTGTGTGTGTCGCTGAAGAGCCTCCTGAGCCATCATCCATCGGGTTGTCAGCCGGTTGGGCCTGTTGGCTCCACTGGTCCCACATCTGTTGCTGCTCTCTCTGGTGGTCCCACTGATCCCATGGCTGGTGCTCCTGCGCGGCCTGGTCCCATGTCGCGTGCTACACCTCCTCATTGTGCTGCTCATCCTCATTGTGTTGCTCCTCCTCATTGTGCTGCTCCTCAGTGTGTTGCTCATCCTGGTACATACAACTCAAGATTTAGATACTGGTAAATATGTAAACAAATTTATTTGTACAAGATATGTTACCTCATCTCCATGTACAACGCTCAACAGCTCTTCACGTCTGCTGCTGCTCGAAGAACTGCCCTAAAATAGGCCCAGGCCCTTGAACAACCCCTTCACTGACTTCTTTGACTTTCGCGGCATCCTGCATAAAAAATAAGAAATTATTCATTAGTGCATAAAAATGACATAATCCTTAAAAATTAGAAATAAATGAAAGAACAAAATAATTAGAAACAAATGAAAGAACAAAATAACTTTACTTGTTAAATATCATCAAAATCAGGACCTATTTGTTCTCTTCTATGCAGAGGTCGCCATGTAACTTTTCTCCTAACAGGTTGTCTTCTCCATCTCTCGGGAAAAGTTAAGTCGTTAATGTCTGCAACTAGTGAATCTAATGCCGGTGCAAGATCATTATGAAAACTAGTTGGCAACTCTTCTTCTTGAAACACCTCATCAACCTGCTCAAGGTGACAAAATTGATATTCATCCTCACCAGGAGTGTATAGGCGTTCGCGGGGATTTACATTGTACACATCCCTCCATGTAGACAACTTTTTGCATGGATATGTCAAGAAATAAACTTGGTATGCTTGATGGGCAAGGATATACGTGCCGTGTCCTTGAAGCAATTTTTCAGGTTGGATCTGTGTCATCCCAAATTCGGTCCTATAATACTTCGGGTCATACCATTTACACTCAAAGAAAACTAGCGCTAAAGGCTTATTTCCAGCAAATGTAATCTCGATTATATTTTTGATTTTCCCATAATAGCAGGCTTCGTGTCCTTCCATGTCGGTTGCCCTAGTAACGACTCCACTATTTTGAGTGGTGGCCATAGGATGACTAGATTCGAAAATGATTGAACGAAAGCGATATCCATTGACGTCGTAACGTCCATAGCTTTTGGTAGTTACGCTTCTAATAGATAACTGACGTAAGTCATCATTCAAATTCATTTCCTCCCTAAACTGTCAATTATGCCACAAAGCATTAGCAAATTCTGTAATATTAGTTAACTAAAATTAGGTCTCGGAGCCACATAATTGAGACTTACACGGTCCCGAAGCCACATAATGAAATTAGGTCGCCCATGCATTCCATCGCGTCGCAATTTGTCTATGTCTCTCGTTGTTGGCCTACCGAGACACCTCATGTTTTGTTCATCAAACTCGCTATCAAATATTATTGTATGACATGAGATATTTGATAACATAAACTAATTCACATATGAACAATTTAAGGAAATAAGTCTTACACAAAGTATTTCTCCACCTTAGGCATATTCATGATCATGTACAGTAAAGCAGACTTTCGTTCTTCCATAGTGAGGTGATATGCCTTGGGTGGACCAACGGCTTTGCCGTTTGTCTAAAAAATCGAAAGATCACTACACGGAGGCATCTCTCGTTCATCATCATGGTACCTCTTCTTTCAAGCAAATACATTATGTTCTTTTGCAAAGTAACAACTTGTGAAGTGTGCTACCTCCTTCAGTTTAAATTGTTCTGCAATACATCCTTCAACTCTTGCCTTATTGCCCACCATTGCTCTAAGCTTCTTTAATGCTCTTTCTATATGAAACATCCACCTGTACTAAACAGGACCACCGACCTTAGACTCATATGGAATATGTATAAAGAGATGCTACATAGGATTGAAGAAACCCGGTGGAAATATTTTTTCCAATTTGCACAAAAGCACCGGTGCCTCTTTCTCCAGCTGTTCCATCACATCTCTTCTGATTTCTTTAGCACACAACTGTCTGTAGAAATAGCTAACTTCAGCTAACATTTTCCACACAGCATCGGAAATGTACCCACGAAACATTATAGGCATGAGCCTTTCCATAATTATGTGGAAGTCGTGGCTCTTCAGTCCATTCATCTTCATTGTCTTCAAGTTCATAGATCTTCTAAAACCAGCAGCATAACCATCGGGGAATTTAATATCCTTCATCCACTTCATCACTTCTTTCTGTTGCTTAGGTTTCAGACAATAGTCAGCTTTTGGTTTGCCTCCGTTTTCTCTAAGCACTTGGGTTGGACGATCACATATCACAGCTAAGTCCATGCATGCCTTGTCATTGTCTTTCGTTTTATCAGGGAAATCCATGCATGTATTTATGAGGGCTTGGCAAAAGTTACTCTCTTGATGCATGACGTCGATGTTGTGCATCAAAATCAATGACTTAGCGTAAGGAAGCTCCCACAAGCCACATATGTGAGTCCAGTTATGCTCCTCACCAAAACCTTGATACCTTTTCCCACTCTCGTCTAGGACAAGTTTCATATGCTCTTCTGTAATTTCTATCCCACTACGTTGCTTGGGCGGTCCCTTCGTGACGATGGTGCCCTTCCTAAACTCCTTTCTCTGCCTTCTGAAGGGGCGATTCAAGGGTAGAAAACATCTATGGCAATCAAAGTAACATATCTTGCCACCAGCACTAAGACGAAAACAATTTGTATCTTTAGCACAATAAGGACACGTTAATCTACCATGCACGCTCCATCCAGAGAAAATACCATACGCCATAAGATCATGAACCAAGAACAGATACGCAACACGAAGATTGAATTTCTGCTTCTTGAAGCAGTCATAGGCTTCCACTCCTTGCCATAGCTTCTTTAACTCTTCAATCAGTGGTTGAAGCATCACATTGAGGCGTACGCCAGGATGTTCAGTGTTCGAGACTTGTTCTCAAATGCTATGAATCAAGAACAAGGCGACAACACAAAATGTTAAAGGTTAAGGCCCTTCGTCCTTCGAAACATTATTTCCCCTAGGATATAATGATCTTCAGACGAAGGTTGTGAAGGACATACCTTCATCATCGCAGTATACATTAATGAAAGAAGAAGCATGTGAAACATAAAAACAACATGAATGATTATGTAACATTATTAACTCATATTCTATTATTTTATCATGAATAAACAGGAATAATTCACAATTACATTTGTACCTTCGGCTTGATAGAAGGAGATAGTACAAGCGTGATGCTCGAGCGAGTACAAATTAGCGTGAACAGTACAGGGGTACTATTCATCTATTTATAAGCACAGGGCGCATCCTGTGTGAAATTACATTTATACCCTTTACAATAGATTACATTCATGACACAAACTATCATGGGTCAATCTGTCTTTTTATCTTTAAGTCGGTGCAACCCTTCGTCTTGGGCATGACGTTATGCCGAAGTTCCCTGTAAGGTAGCTTCGACGTTATTTTCGTGTTGATCTTCCGAAGGTGCTTCTTCTTACAAGACCTTCGGCTACAAAGCAGACCCCCAACAGCGGTGCTAGATCGTCTTTCGTAACGAGCTTGATCCGTGAAAAATTGTACTAGGCTTCGGAATGCCGAAGGTCCGAAAAACACCTTCCCTAAGCTCGTTGCCGAGAAACGATTAAAATAATCCAAGCGCAGGGTGGTCCCACCATGCAATGGGTATGCACGATCTGCCGATTCATCTTGCACGCATGGTGGTCCACCGTGCAGTGAGTGTGGGTGACTGTTGAGTGGGTACGGGCGACTTGACGATTCACCTTCACACCTGCAGCACTATATAAACAGACGGGTAGGTGTGAAGTTACCACATCATTCATTGCCATTGCACTGTTGTGCTACTGAAAAATTTAACCATAGTCGTAGCTTTCCCATCGCATTCTCAAGCAAAGCATCATTTTGAACTAGCTTCGTCATAAGAGAGAGAGCTTCGTCACAACCATAAAAATCATCAACATTCGTAAGAACTGCAAGGAAATCAACACCTGATGGCTAGAGTACATTCAACTGCTAGGGTGACCCGCGACGGAGAAGAGACCAAAACTACAGAGACTGCTCCGATCTCTGAATTGATGAAACAATCGAGAATGGTTGTGACAGAGGTAACTGCTGAGCAAGGTGCACCTGCTGCCGAAGCTGAATATGTTGACATTGAAGAAGATGTTGCTGATGAAGAAGAAGAAGATTATAATACTCTCATGCCAGCCAAACCCAGTCATTTGGACTTTGGAAAATCTACCGTTTCTGAGGCTGATATGCCTATGATGATAAAGCTAGGCTACTTCGGAGAAGCTGAGAAGAAGCTGATTCGTTTTGGCGGAGAAGAAACCACTCCGACACCGGAAAAAGATGAGGTGGTAGTTTTCAGGAGCTTCTTTAGAGCGGGATTGAGGTTTCCTTTGAACGAAATGATTGGAGAATTTTTGGAAAACTACGAGATCTATCTTCATCAGCTGACTCCTAACGCTATCGTTAGGCTCAGCGTCTTCATCTGGGCTCTCCGAAGCCAAGGAACAGACCCGAATGCCAAAGCCTTCTGTCGAGTGCACGAGCTTCATTATCAGACGAAGGCCAGAGAAGATGGTCTTCATGAGAACTTTGGTTGTTACAATTTTGCCTACCGCAAAGATATGAAGACTCCAGTGGTTAGCTGTCGTACCAAGTGGCCAACTGGTTGGAAAAATGAGTGGTTTTATGTGAAGGCCGATGAGAAGAAGAGGGAGAAGCTCAAGACGCTAGTACTGAGCCCTCTGAGCCTAAGCTTCGGGCTGACTAGGCCGCTGTGCCGTATGGAGCCGGGGTCACCATGCCAACAAGCTGTGGCAGAATTCTGGGTGGTAGCCGAGCAGATCAGCACAAGGGATCTAGTCCAAGAATATATGGCCTATTAGGTGTTCTCGACGCTAAGTGAATGGAACATGCCGAAGCTAAAGGGGACGAAGGAGAAGAAAGAACTTGTGCGGCTACCTTATAAATTCAAATTTGAGAAATAGTTCAAAGGGCCATGTCAAGAATGACTAGAAATGATAAAAACCATGTGTAACGAAATTTTGGGGAATTACACTAAAAAAGAAGATCAGTTGATGACTGCAGCCTTCGGCACCCGACCGAAGCGAAGGTTGAATCGGGTGATGGATGCCCTGAACTTCGAATATCCTGATTACGAGCGATTGAACAAGGGTGCCGAAGGGCAAAAAAGAAAAAGGATTGTTAGAGTTCCGAGTAGACAAGCTGCCAGAATGGTAAAAGAAGATGAAGAAATTCTGAAGAGGAAAAAATCGAGCCCTGAGCCAAAGGTAGCTGCTCCGAAGAAGAGGAAAGTTGTGGCTCCGAAGCCAAAAATAACTGAAATAGAAGAAGAGACTCCTTCAACACCTTCAGCTACCGACGTGGAGGAAATTTTAAAGGTAATGACGGAATCCTTGCCTATCATGCTAAGTCCACTAGGGCCACATCTTACAAAGCTTTTACAGAAGAAGGGGGAGCCCTCGGCAGCGAAGAAGTCTGCTGGGCCAAAAAGGCGGAGGATTATTATTGTGATTGAAGCCATTGAAGAAACACCACCGCCGGCCTCGGCATCAAAAACACCAGCTGCCGAAGATACTACAGCTACCGAAGCTGCCCCCGCTGAAGCTGCAACTGCTGAAGATACAAATCTGGAGGGCACATTTTCTGATATTGATAAGATGCTTTCGAACATGGCCGCGGAAGAAGCTGCTACAGCTACTGAAGAGACCTTGGCCACAGTGCCCGGGAAAGAGAAGGAGATCGCCGAAGATACTTCGGAGGAAAAGGATTTAAATTTTCAAAACATAATCGGTCAAAAGTTGCTTAAGGCTGAGAAAGAAGAGCTAAGAGATTATGCAATATCATGCAGCTATCAACCAGGAGCATTACTCTTCGGTGGTGTTGACGATGAAAGCTTAGGATGCCTCCGAGATCGAACTGGAGCGAAGTTTATCAGTACTCTGCCGAAGAGTATTGGTTTCCCGAAGCTTGAGACCGACATTAGCCACTACCAACGACAGCATATCGTCGGTAGTTTATTCTATTCTAATTTCAAGGTAAAAACTTTACTTTGGCTTTTCATTGTTTTAACGACGAAGGTGTTTTCTGACGAAGGTTGTTTTTGCGCAGAGCATGCTATTAAGTAAAGCCTTGAGAATGCAACAGGACCTTGAAGATAAAAAACATGAGGTTATAATTGAAAGCTTAGAGAGCAAAATAAAAGATCACGAAGCTACTCTTGAGAAGGATTTTGAACTTCAATCAATGGAAGGCTTACTGGCAGAAGCCCAAGCAAAAATTGCTAGATTGAATAGTAAACTCCTCGCAAAGACAGAAAGCTTCGAATAAGAAAAACAGAAATTGGATGCAAAGTTGAGGCTGAAGTTGAAAAAAGTTCAAATTTACAGAAATCATTGAAAGGGCTTCAAGATAAATGTCTAGACTTCGGCAACCGATGCGTGCAGCGGCTGAAGCGGGTCTTCAACTCAGTTGGGGCCATGTCGGTGTTTTGGGTCCGACCGCACACCCGGGGTTGCCCCTCAAGGTGTTTTAGGAGTAGGACGGTGTCGCCGACTGTAGCTTAATGGTTCGTGCCGGATGCACGAGGAACGATGGACAATGTTTACAGGTTTGGGCCGCTTTGAGATGCATAACACCCTACGTCCTAGCGAGTATGCTTTATGTAATGGGTTACAAGGGAGCTCTCTAAAGCTAGAACGTAGAGAACTGGGGTGGATGGCTGAGTAGTGGGATCGATCGATCTGAAGGGGTGCCCCCTAGGCCTTATATATTCGACCGTGGGGCAATACATGTGGATATGATAACAATGCGCACCTAAGAGATAGTGAACTGATTGAGTCTATCTTCCTATAGTTCTGCCGACTTATCCTCGCTTGGTTCCATTGTACGGGGCTCCAGCGCGGGAAAGTCGGGTCTCTGTTGTGGTTGCTTGCTCAACGTTGTTGGGCCATCCGGGCTCGCACCGATCCGGCCTTACGTCGATCTGCTTTACTAGTCGTTCTTCCCCAGGCCCACGAAGGGATGACCTTACGATTTATTAGGCCCTTGGGCCTTTCGTGAGGTCTTTTATCCTTCCAGTGGACCCAGGGGATATCTGTCCCCCACAAGCCCCCGATCTTTGGGTTGATTTTGAGATAATCGGCCCAAAGATCCTAGGTCCAGCTTGCGGTCTTCGTTTATGACAAGAAATGCTTTCCGGGTAGTTTGGTAAAAACGATTTCTTACTATCCCCTTCTGCTTTGATCACTCGAAAACTGGTGTTCTATCTCAAACTCGTGCTTTGGAGGTCAGCTTTTCGTACTGTAGGACCCTGAACTTCATTGGGTGCGCCGGAGGTGCACCCAATGGGTGTAGCCCCCGAGCTTCGAGCGGATTTTTGAAAATAATCCACTCGAAGGTCTTCATTAGAAATCATTTTATTTTTCGCTTGCACTTTGTTGGAGGTCAGCCTTGCCTTTGATCTTGTCATATGCTTTAGAAGTTAGCATTATCTTGACTTGAAATGGCGATTCATTGGGTGCACTGGAGGTGCACCCAATGGGTGTAGCCCCCGAGCTTCGAGCGGATTTTTGAAAATAATCCACTCGAAGGTCTTCGTTTCATGCTCTTTTGCTGAGAGTCACCCTTTCTTTTTCCGAATGCCTTAGAGGTCAGCATTATGTCATCGATATTATGCTTTAGAGGTCAGCATGTATTTTGTCTTTGAGGCCGAGTTCGTGATCTGCCCATATCTTGCTAGGTGGTGCAATTTATTTGATATGCGACTGATTGGACGTTTGATGGACGTCCCCTGGCTAGTCTTTACGTCGCTTCTGTCGGTCAGATCTTGTACTTCACCAACTATATTTGGCTTTCCTTTGATCCTTACTGATATCTCATTTTTGTCTTGAGGTATTCATTGCATGCCCTGCACAGATGTGACAGTTTTCAAAAATATACTGATAATTCCTGGGCGTCCCCCCCCCAATGGGTGTGGGCAAGGGACAGCTTGGTACGCTGAGTGTTTTAGCCGGCTGCTTCTGAGTAGTAATGTGATGTGACGGCGGATGTAATCATATCGCCCGTGCAGTTGACTGGAGTCCCAATGGGTGTTGCGTTGCGTGAAACGGCGTCAGCCGCCCGACGTATCTTCAGACGGGTTGAAGCGTATATTGAATATTTTGCGACTGTTCAGTGACCGTGGTAGGAGGTGAGCGGTTGCCTTCTTCTTCTATAAATAGTGCCTTTGCCCCCATGGTTTTTTCACATCCCTTGCTGTTCTCCGCTGCTTGCTTCCTTCCTCTCCTTTCATTTCCACCATGGGCAAGAACAACAAACGCAAGCGCGAGCCGACTCCGCCATCGGAGGACTTCGGTGACTCGGAATACTCGGAGGAGGAGTTCTCCTCCGAGTCCGAGGGGTCTCCGGCTCTCGTCTCTCCCCCGGCGTCGTCTGACGATTCAGACGACTCCCAGGGGCTTGCTGCGGAGGTCTGGACTTATATCCGGGCCGTCGAGCGCTCCGGGCTCGAGGGCTCGGATGAGTCGGAGTACTCCTCGGACGAGGAGGACTCGTCCGAGGAGGGTGGTGGCGGTGATGGCGGAGACAACGACGACAACGACGACGGAGGCGACGGTGACGACGGCGCCGGTGACGGTGATGGCGGCAGCAGGGGCGACAACGGCGGCAGCAAGGGCGGCAACGACGGCAGCAGCAGGGGCAGCAACGGCGGCGGCAGCAGCAAGGGCAGTGGCTAGATGCCACTGGTCTTTAGATGTTAGTATAGGTTAGAAGTAGTATAATGAAATAATGTAGTAGTATTTAGTAGTGTAGAGTAGTATAGTGTAGCGTAGTAGTAGTAGTAGCAGTAGGGAAGTATCAACTCATAATGAGTTGATTTGTAAGTACTGTAACTTCCCTTAATGAAGAATGATTTCGTCTCCTCCTGTGTCAATTATTTTGCTTCGTAGTCAATTGATCTTGAGTTTTGCCTTATTTGTGAAGTTGATTCCTCTGGAATAGTACTGAGTAACTCGGGCGTCATATCGTCTCTTTTAGGGGTGATGGCCGAGCTATTATTGTCAACATTTACGCTTTTGAAATAGCGTCCGAGTGATGACGAAGCCACGTCAACGTCGGAATGACTGATGACCACATCGGCGCTCTTAGAGGTAATAGCCGAGTGACTTTTGACGATGTCAGCGTTTTAGAGGTAACTACCGAGTGACTGAAGACAATGTCGGCGTTTTAGAGATAACTGCCGAGCGGCTTGAAGATGACGTCGGAGTTTCAGAGATAACTGCCGAGCGACTGAAGACGACGTCGGCGTTTTAGAGATAACTGTCGAGTGAATGATGGTAACGTCGGCGTTTTAGAAATAACAGCCGAGTTAGAATGGGCTGCGTCGGCCACATTGAGGATAATAGCCGAGTGATGATGCGGCATACCGGTGCTTTAGAAGTAACCGTCGGGTGATGACTAGGCGTTTTTTGGAAACGGTATCTGATTCGGGAATATCCCATATGTACTGGGTTTTCAGCCGCCTCTGCTTTCCGTGCCCTAGTTCTTGCTTTCCTGCCTCCAGATCCTCTCTGCAATTCGGCTCCCGCTCTGTTCGCCAGTAGAGTTGAGATGGCGCCCAAGCGAAAGGCCTCGAGTTCATCCGCTGCGGTGATTCCCCCTATCGACCCCAACAGCCAGTTACCTTTCGCAGGTAACCATATGTCTGTTGTTTCTGAGCCTGATCTTCTCCACCTCCTGTCCATCGGGGTCCTTCCTCCGAAGGAGCTCTGTTCTTGGCGGATTTGCCACGGGGTCACTGTTCCAACAGAGGACACCCACGAATCTGTGATTTATGTTCCTTTTCTTCTCTGCGGTCTCGCTCTTCCTATTTCTCCCTTTTTCCGCGGTCTCCTTGATTTCTATCGCCTTAATTTGACCCATCTGAATCCCAATTCCATTCTGCAAATTTCCATTTACGTTCATTTATGCGAAGCTTTTCATGGCGTACTGCCACATTTTGGATTGTGGAAGTACTTGTATCACTGTCGCCCTGGGATGGCCGGGGGGCAGCATCAGCTGGTTGGGGGTGCGAGTTTGGAGATGCGCCGTGGGAGGAAAACTGATTATCTTGAAATCCCGCTCAAGGATAGTATCAAGGGATGGCGCCTGGAGTGGTTTATTATTGAGAACCACGGAAATTCTCTCCCCCACGGTCGGGGAGACAGCCGGATGTTCGCACTCCGAGTTGGACCGAGTCCCCCTCGGATCAGGAGGTGGCTGAGGCAGGGGCTTTGCTAGCTGAAGTTGGACTGCTGAAGGAGAGGGGTCTGACTGCAGAGGCTGTGGTTGCTGATTTTGTCTTCAAGAAAATTCAGCCGTTGAAGGACAGAGCGTACCCGGCTTATCTGTACCGAGGTCTAGCTGACTCAACCTGGGTTACCAACAGAATAATTCCTGTTGTAGACTTGGTGAACGGACTTGAAATGATTCTTAGAGGCAAGGTATCAAATGTTGGTGCCCTAGTGGCATACTCGGCCTAGAACCCGCCTCCTTCCAAGGCCTTCACTCATTTTGTGTCGAATCCACTTGTCGCTGATAGCGGTTTGGGCCTTAGAGCGCGACCCTCTGCCGAAGAAGTTTGCGCTTTGGTTGCTTCGCTCGGAGAAATTCCTGATGATGAACGACAGGTCCATTTTGAGGTGCCTTTGGATCCTAGTGATGCAGAGATAAGTGCTATGCTTGATTTGCTGGCCGAGGACTCTTCTGATGCTGCTCCTGCTGGGACATTGGTGGTGGCGCCTCTCCCAGAAGCTGGTACAACCTTGGATATTCAGAGACCTATCAGTGTTCGCCTGAAACGCCCTTGCCGAGTCAATCAACCTGATTCTCCTGCTGATGAGCAGAAAAAGAAAAAGAGACGTCTTCGGCGAGTATCTAGTTTGGATCGGGGCGTTGGTCCTTCGGTTCCTGTTGCTGAGGAAGTACTTGTGCCTGAATTTACTGACGCTGACCCCAATGGGGGTGATCCATCTATCGCTGATCCCAATGGGTGTGCTCCATCTGTCGCTGAACCCAATGGGGGTGTTGTCTGTGTCGCTGATGAAAACGACGGGGAGGAAGAAGATGAGGTCCCTTTGACTCGGAAGAACAGTCGGCAGTATGTCGCCAGTGGGGAAAGTAGTGGAGTTCCTTCTCCTGCTCTGTCTGCCCTCATTGGTCTATAAGAATTGTCCCTGGCGAACTTTGATCAAACTCTTGAAGATATGGTTCTAGAGGATCTGTTATCAGAGCCAGCGGATGATGGTGCGATGGATGTTTGTGCTGATGTGCTCGACGCCGGGTTGGGGTCATCTCGGGCAGCGTCCCGCGCCTCATCGACCTTGGAGCGCGGTCTTGAGGGTCAGGGAACTGACTTGGATCGTCTTGTTCCCATGGAAGTGACTGAGGGACCTTCAGCCTTAGAGGCGGCTACTGCATAGAACTTGGTCCTCAAGGATGGTGTTGACACTTACCCAGCCCCCGAGGGTGTTGCCGGGGATGATTCGGCTCGGGTAGGAAGCGCAAGCCACTGCCTAGCCCCCGAGGGTACTGCCGGAGATGATCTGGCTCAAGTGGGTAGCGCAAACTATGGCCCAGCCCCCGAGGGTGTCCAAGCGGGGTCTCCCTCTTGTACTTCCATGGATGTTCACGCAGGATATCCTACACACTCTAGTTGCATGGTGGTAGCCCAAGCTTTGGTCCAGGGAGTCACTTTAGAGGCTAGCGTTCCCGCCGACCAAGTTTTGGGCTCTGTTGATGGCACTGAATTGGTTTCTGCTGGTTCATTGCGAGCTGCTTCGGGTGGTGACCCTATGCCAAGTCATCAATTGATCTCTCACGATTTGGGAGTCCCTTCGTTCTTCTCCAACCTCCAGGTACTGTGATATATTCTAGCCTGACTTTTACATCGTACAAACTGCTGTCATTACACTCATCTGTTCTCCATATCAGGCATTGGTGGACGGGATGGCTAGTCAGCTGAGGTTGCAAGGTGCTTCTGTTCCAGAAGGAGCTTCGTCTCTGGCACGTTGGAATCCGGTATTGCTTCAACATCGTGTCTCTGACTTGGAGGCGACAAATGCTGGTTAGTGCTCTTTTGCTTCACTTCGTCTACCTTATTGAACTGCTTTACGCTTTGACCCTTTTTGCTTGATTGTCTCTCGCTAGATATGGCTCGGCAGATTTCCGTTCTTGAAGAAAAACATTCTCAAGGTCAGGCCGAACTGGTCCGGCGGTGTTCTGATTTTGAGGAAAAGTATTCTCAAAGCCAGACTGAGCTGGGCCACGTATCTGCTGCTCTGAATGATGCTAACATGCTGAACTCTACTCTTCGCGCTCAGCTTGATTCTGAAAAGGTGACTTATGAAACTGCTCCTTGTATTGTTGTGTTCTTATTGCTTGCTTGATGTTTGAAGGAGCTGATTCTTGCTTGCAGGAAGAAAAACGTGCCCTTGTTGCTTCTCGCGACAATCTTGACAGACTATATCGTGATTCTAGCAATTCATTGACCATCCTGGAGAGGAGTCGTCGCTTCACCATGGAAGAGTTAGACAATCATCGTTGTAAGCTACAGGAATCCACGGATGACGTGATCCGTCTCCGGCAGTTGATATCGGCTAAGGATGCTGCTATCAAAAAACTCTGTGCTTCCAAGAAGTCCATCGCCCAGGAGCTAGAGACCGCTCAGTTGGCTGCCAAAGTTGCTGAAGAAACTTCCATTACTCTGAGGGCCCAGCGTGACAGAGCCATGGATAAGGCCATTCGCGCGGGGCAGATCTTGATGAGGAGACCCGGCGTGGTTGTTCCTGACGATATAAGGGCTGACGTGAACGCTGCTCCTAATTCCTCAAGTCGCCCTTCTTCATCGGTTGCTCCTGAGAAAGATATTGCAAAATAGAGAAATATTTGCGTGCTTTGAGCGCGCGGTTATCATGATCGGATATTTGTTAGAGGACACCAGTTCGGCATTTGAATGATATTGTTACTTTCCTATTGTTTTAGAATTCGGCAGTACGTAAATTTGCTGCAGTAAAATGTTGTGTGATGATTTTGAAACTTGTTTTCGGGATATAGAGGTCACCGCTATATGAGTAATCGTAAGCATGTGAAGTCGCCTTAAGTCGTTGCCGACTTAAATCGATTGCTTTTGTTAATAGGGCATAGTGGTAATCCCAAGTTAAGTAAGCGCGAGCATGTTGCACCGTCTTTAAGTCGCTGCCGACTTAAGCCGATTGCTCCGTTAGCAGGGCATAGTGGTCACCCCGAGTTAAGTAAGCGCGAGCATGTTGCACCGTCTTAAGTCGTTGCCGGCTTAAGCTAATTGCTCCGTTAGCAGGGCATAGTGGTCACCCTGAGTTAAGTAAGCGCGAGCATGTTGCACCGTCTTAAGTCGTTGCCGGCTTAAGTTGATTGCTCCGTTAGCAGGGCATAGTGGTCACCCCGAGTTAAGTAAGCGCGAGCATGTTGCACCGTCTTAAGTCGTTGCCGACTTAGGCCGATTGCTCCGTTAGCAGGGCATAGTGGTCACCCCGAGTTAAGTAAGCGCGAGCATGTTGCACCATCTTAAGTCGTTGCCGACTTAAGCCGATTGCTCCGTTAGCAGGGCATAGTGGTCACCCCGAGTTAAATAAGAATGCCGGTCAATCATGAACAAACTGAGTATTCTTGAAGCCTTTTTTTATTGATGACATATTTCCCATTTTACAGAGTACATTATCGTCCCGATAGCTTTTGAAGTACAGCTAGGGGTAAAACTTCCTGAGGTGTTCTATATTCCAGGAGTTCCCAATTTCTGTGCCGTCCATTTGAGTGAGACGATATGATCCCGGCCGAGTGACTTCTGCTACTATGAATGGTCCTTCCCATGAGGGTGACAACTTGTGTCGTCCCTCCCCCGTTAGAATTCGGCGGAGGACGAGATCTCCCACTGAAAAGGATCATTGTTGTACGACCTTGTCGTGATAGCGTCTCAGAGTATGCTGGTATCGTGCTGATTGAATTACTGCATTCAGCCGTTCTTCTTCGAGTACATCAATGTCCTCCAGCCTAGTAGCTTCGGCTTCTGCTATGCTTTTGAAGATCAACCTTGGCGCCCCAAACTTGAGATCAGCGGGTAATACTGCCTCTGACCCATAAACCATGAAGAAAGGAGTGTTTCCATGCACAGCTCGGCTAGGTTGGGTTCTTAGGCTCCAAACGACGTAGGGCAATTCCCTTATCCACTTTCTTGCGAACTTTTCATTCTTATCGAAGACCTTATTCCTGAGTGCCTCCAATATCATCCCGTTAGCTCGTCCAACCTGCCCGTTGGCTCTTGGGTGTGCTACCGAAGCATACTTAATCTGAATGCTTTTTTGCTCGCAGAAATTGAAGAACTCTGAACTTGTGAAGTTGGATCCTAGGTCAGTTATGATATTGTTCGGTATCCCGAACCTGAATATTATGTCTTGTATGAATTTCACGGCCTTAGCTGAGGTTAAAGAAGCAATGGGTTTGAACTCTATCCATTTAGTGAATTTGTCGATTGCTACCAGTACATGAGTGTATCCTCCTTGAGCTTTCTTGAAAGGTCCAATCATATCCAGTCCCCAGCATGCGAAGGGCCAAGTTACTGATATGGTTTGCAGTTGCTGTGCTGGTAGATGTTGTTGCTTTGACAAGTACTGACAAGCTTCGCATCTCTGAACTAACTCGGCTGCGTCACTTTTCGCTGTTGGCCAATAGAATCCTGACCTGAAGACCTTCCCGACTAGCGTCTTGGATGCTGCGTGTATTCCACATTGCCCAGCATGGACCTCATCTAGAAGTCGCTTCCTAGTAGATGAGAGAATGCACTTCATGAGGACGCCTGATGCACCCCTTCTGTATAATGTCTCCCCAATGAGTGTGTAGTGAGCTGACTGTCTAGCGATGCGCTCGGCTGCATTTTTGTCATCTGGTTCCTCTTCATTCTTTATATATCTGATGATCGGCCTTCTCTAGTCATCAGAGTCTGACTCTGGTTGATCCACGATATTACACTCTTCTGCTTGATCCATTGAGATGCTCGGCTATGGTATTTCTTGTACAAAGACTTCAGGTGGGACCTGAGTTCGACTGGACCCTAGCTTGGACAGTACATCGACTGTCGTGTTTCGATCTCTTTCTACATGATGAAATTCCAGACCTTCAAATTTATCTTCTAGTTTCCGGACGGCGGTGCAGTACTTTCCCATTGAATCACTCGAACAGTTCCATTCTTTGTTTATCTGGCTTATGACTACCAAAGAATCTCCGTATACCATCAGTTTCTTGATGCCTAGTGATATAGCAATGTTCAGTCCATGAATTAGAGCTTCATACTCGGCTGCGTTGTTGGAGGCTGGAAATAGCAACTGGAGGGCATATTTGAGGTGCTCGCCTCCAGGTGCGGTGAAGAGAATTCCCGCGCCTGCTCCCTGCAGCCTCAGCGAGCCATCAAAATACATTCGCCATACTTCTGCAGTTTCTGGGTTATCTGGTACATGTTGTTCAATCCATTCTGATACGAAGTCAACCAACGCTTGAGTTTTGATGGCCGTGCGAGGTCGAAATTCAATGTCATGAGATCCCAGTTCACAGGCCCACTTGGCTATTCAGCCAATGGCTTCCTTGTTGTGAAGAATATCCCCTATCGGAAAACTGGAGACTACTATGACTTTGTGGTCGTCAAAGTAGTGACGTAGCTTGAGGGCAGTTAGAAGTACTGCATATAATAGCTTCTGAACTTGAGGATACTTTTTCTTTGAGGGACCCAGAACTTCACTGATGAAATAAACAGGATGTTGCACTGGGTAGGCATGTCCTTCTTCTGCTCGCTCGACTACCAACGCAGTGCTTACCACGTGAGTCATGCAAGAGATATACAGCAGCAGATCTTCAGCTGGTTGAGTTGACGTGGCTCGCCGTGGCGGCTTCAGTACTGGTGGTGTTGTCAAGAATTTTTTCAGTGCATCTAGGGCTTCCTGTGCTTCTGAAGTCCACTGAAACTTATCCACTTTCTTGAGTAGCTTGTAAAATGGTAAACCTTTTTCTCCCAGCCTGGATATGAACCTGCTCAGGGCTGCCATACATCCGGTAAGTCGCTGAACTTTCTTTTGTGATCGTGGTGCCTCCATTTTCATTATAGCTTCAATCTTATCCGGATTAGCTTCAATTCCCCGGTGGCTGACAATAAATCCGAGTAGCTTTCCACATCATCTACATAGGCTTCCACACGCTTGCCCCAGTGATCGGCTAAGCATGTTTGAATGGCCCTCTGATAAGTCGCTCCAGCGTTTTTGAGGCCAAACGGCATGGAGGTATAGCAGAAAGCACCGAACAGAGTGATGAACGTTGTTTTTTCCTCGTCTTCCTTTACCAAGCTAATCTGATGATATCCGGAATAGCAGTCCAGGAAAGACAGCACAGAACACCCAGCGGTGGAGTCTACCACCTGATCTATCCTAGGGAGCCCGAAGGGATCCTTTAGACAATGTTTGTTGAGATCCGTATAGTCGACGCACATGCGCCAATCCACTTTATTCTTTTTGAGTACAAGAACAGGGTTGGATAACAACTCGGGATGTAACACCTCTCTAATAAACTCAGCCGCGACCAAGCGAGCCAGCTCAGCGCGAATGGCCTCTCTCTTGTCGGGCGTGAAGCGACGTAGTTTTTGTCGAATCGGCCTCGCCTGGGGGTAGACCTTCAGTTTGTGCTCGGCCAGTTCTCTCGGGACTACCGGCATATCCGCAGGTTGCCATGCGAATACGTCTCGGTTATCTTGCAGAAACTGGACGAGCGTGCCTTCTTATTTATCGTCCAGGCTGGAGCTGATGATGGCAGTCTTGCGCTCATCAGCAAACCCCAGGTTGATCCTTTTAGTTTCTTCAATCGACCGCATAGAGGTCGCGACTAGAGCTTCATTCGTCGGTGCTGCAAGGTCTTCCTCAGGCTTAGAGTTTGCCTGCGTTGAAGAAGTCGTCGACGGTTTGGTGGTGAGGGCCACCTGGATGGCCACTCGGAAACATTCTGCGGTGCCTTGGAAGTCAGCGCGCACAGTTATGATTCCTTGTGGTCCTGGCATCTTCAATATCATGTACGTGTAATGCGGAATGGCCATGAATTTCGCCAATCCCGACCTCTCGATGATGGTGTTGTACCCGCAGTCGAAGTTTGCCACTTCGAACCTCAGGAACTCGGTTCTGTAGTTCTCCAGAATTCCGAAGGTGACGGGCATGTAGATGTGGCCCGGCGGGTATTCCCCTTCAGTCGGCACGATGTCGAAGAAAGGAGTATCTGACTCGTGGAGCTCTTTGAGGTGAACTCCCAAGCCTTGGAGTGTCCGGGGGAAGGTGACGTTGATGCTGCTCTCCCCGTCCACTAACACCTTCTTCACCCTGCTCTCTCGGATCACCGGATCGACGAGGAGCGGGTATTTGCCTGGGTGGTCGAAGTTGAGCCATTGATCTGCCCGAGTGAAGGTGATCGGATGCTCCGACCATCGGTACGGAGCGGGAGGACCGGTGGTCGCCACCAATATCTGGCGATCGTTGAGCTTTTGTTGTCTTCTGTTCTCCTGCGATCCGTGTCCGCCGAAGGTGACGTTGACCTCCCTGTCAACGCGCGGGAAGGCTCCACCTCCTCCCTCCTCCTGCTGCTTGGGTTGTCGTGGTTCTTCTGGTCCTCCCCGCGGCGGAGGAGGAGGTAGAGGTTGGAAGGGCCGACCATGTCTGACGGAGTGCTTGAAGTCCCTGCAGTTCCGAAGGGTGTGGCGCATGTCCTTGTGGTACGGGCACTGGGCGTCAAGGATGTCGTCCAGCGTGCGTTCGCCTCCGCGAGGTCCTCCCCGGGCGCGAGAGGCAGGTGGTCCGGCGGCGTGCACTTCTTCGCGAGGCCTCTTTTCCCAGCGTTTGTCGGGTTGCTGGTTCGCGTCGTGTCGTGGTGCTGCCGGTGCGGGCTTCGCTCCCCCGATGAGGTCCTGAGCTCGCTCGTCGGCGGTGATGTAGAGGTCGGCTTCCCGGAACAGCTGCTCGGAGGTAGTCGGCGCCTTCTGCAATATGGCTCGGACGAAGGCCGAGTCATTGGATCCTCTGTAGAAGTCCTCGATCACGGCTACCTCCGTGACCTCGAGGATACGATTTCTCATGGTCTGGAACCTTTTGAGATACGACCGGAGAGTTTCGTCCCCCCGACGCTTGATGGATTTGAGGTCCCATGGTTGTGCTGGTTTGTCGGAGAGGGACTGAAAGTTGGCGGTGAAGCGTCGACTGAAGTCGCCCCAGTCGTCGATGCAGTGTCGGGGTAGATGTCGCAGCCATTGTAGCGCGTCTTGCCCGAGGACAATGGGTAAGTATGCGGTCATTACATCCTCGGACGCCCCGGCAGCTCGAGCAGCGGTGGTGTAGACGGCCATCCATCCTCCCGGATCCTGCTTAGGTTCATATTTGTCGACGTTGGACACCTTGAAGTTAGGGGGCCATTGAATGGCCCTAAGGCGTGGAGTAAGGGCGGACACTCCACACGTGTCTTCTTGTCGCCGAGGATGATGTCTGTCCCGGGGAGGGGAATAGTTGTTGTGGTTCCTCGACCGTCCCCGGGTAGTACCGCCAGTCGAGGCCGTTGCCGACTCAGTTCTGGTGGCCTGACTCCAAGCTAGGATGCCATGATCCCTGTCGTACTCCTCCCGGCGGCAGATCTCGTTCTCATGTCGTCGTTCACGCGAAGCATTGATGGAGCTTCGCGCATCCCGGCGGCTGTTGATGGCGTGTCGTAGGTCGTTCGGCGGGTGAGCGAGAGGTAGAAGATGGTTGGCTGCCTGGGTGAACAGTCGTCGATAGCCCTCGGCGTCGGGAGTCCGAGGGAGTCTATCAGCTATCCGAGCTAGTACCCCTCCGACTTCACTCGGCGTGTTCATGGCTCGGGCGAAGTCGGGATTCAGGTTGCGCCCGAAGAGTGGATTTTCCCGGCGTTGCCTCGCATCCTGCTCGGCTTGTTCCTGAGCTCGTCGGCGATCACGCCGTCGGGAGTTCCTTCGTTCTATGAAGACGCGTTCCTCCGGAGTTCCTCCTATCTCTGAGACCTCGTCTCGCGAGACAGGTTGCTCAGGGTAGAATGGTGCGGTTGTCGTGGCGATCTTCTTTCCGTTCTCCTTGGAGGGCAGAGGCACGGAAAGAACGACTTGCTTCCTCCCGGTCTCTTTCTTCCTTGCAATTTGTGTCCATTCTTTCGTCGGGGAAGTAGACAGTGGAGTTCTCCGGGTCAGCGGGCTCTCGGCCCCTGGCTTTCTGAAGGCGATCTTTTTTTGGAGCGCCGGAGGTTGCGCTTCTTCTTTCCTTACTCCGATATTTTCGGAGTTTGTTGGAGGAGACTTCTTCTTTGGCGGATCTGCAATGCGGTGTAGAGTTCCCTCTTCATCTACTACAGATGAGATTGTTCCAAAGCAGAATACAGATCCGGGATGGAGGGTGATCTTGCGGTGGAAGGTGACGGCCATTGAGCTAGCTTAGATCGGCGACACACCCCCTACCTGGCGCGCCAGCTGTCGGTGTTTTGGGTCCGACCGCACACCCGAGGTTGCCCCTCAAGGTGTTTTAGGAGTAGGACGGTGTCGCCGACTGTAGCTTAATGGTTCGTGTCGGATGCACGAGGAACGATGGACAATGTTTACAGGTTCGGGCCGCTTTGAGATGTGTAACACCCTACGTCCTGGCGAGTATGCTTTATGTAATGGGTTACAAGGGAGCTCTCTAAAGCTAGAACATAGAGAACTGGGGTAGATGGCTGAGTAGTGGGATCGATCGATCTGAAGGGGTGCCCCCTAGGCCTTATATATTCGACCGTGGGGCAATACATGCGGATATGATAACAATGCGCACCTAAAAGATAGTGAACTGATTGAGTCTATCTTCCTATAGTTCTGCCGACTTATCCTCGCTTGGTTCCATTGTACGGGGCTCCAGCGCGGGAAAGTCGGGTCTCTGTTGTGGTTGCTTGCTCAACGTTGTTGGGCCATCCGGGCTCGCACCGATCCGGCCTTACGTCGATCTGCTTTACTGGTCGTTCTTCCTCAGGCCCACGAAGGGATGACCTTACGATTTATTGGGCCCTTGGGCCTTTCGTGAGGTCTTTTATCCTTCTAGTGGACCCGGGGGATATCTGTCCCCCACAGGCCAGTTCTAAGAAGTTTAAACCTTCAGTTGAAAACCTGCCAGGGACCTTCGAACACATTGAGGGCGAAGTTGATGCTCTTGACGAAGTTATAGTTGGGCATGGCGATTTTTGTGCCCTGCTAGCTTCTCGGGGCACAGGTTTTGCCTTCATGAAAACTGGTTGCACGCATGGGAAAATCGTCAATAGACCTAACTTCAACTTATCACCAGCAGACTTAAATGATATCCCTAGCCTGGCCCGAAGCATAGGAAATAGATTTATAACACAAATCTGGGCGAAGGGTGGGCGAAGCTTAGCTGGTGATGAAGCTCGAAGTCACCTCAAGCCGGTAATAAACTCATACCTGGTGCTTACTTTTTCCTTGAAACTTGAGTTTATTCTATAACGCTTTGTTATGTACAGGACGACGAAGCCGAAGAGCAATGATCTGAAGCTTTTGAGATGATAATGAAGTGACGAAGCTAAAGACATTACTATGAAAAAACTTTTTAGAGAAATTCTTGAATTATCCTTGTAAAAAATATTGTAATTTAGGAACCAGACACTACTCTGTAAATTTGTCCATACCTTGTAATATATTTTTACCTTTTTGTCCATGTATGAACTGCTTTGATGTGGACAAAACTTGCATTTTTTGAGCCGAAGGCGAAAAACACCTTCCCTTCTTTTCGTACACAACGAAACATAAATCTGCTTCTTTTTTTCTTTTGCTGAAGCCTTGTCATTAGAGCCGAAGCAACTGTCTGTACTCCTATGATATGATGATGATGATCCTACGAATGTCTAAATGAATGTGTATGAATGCAATGAATGATGTAATGTATTATGCAAATGAATGTCTGAACGCACGCTTACGAAGCCACATCCAAACTCTGCATTCCCTTAGGAATGACTGAAATCTCTTTGCCGTTTATTTTTCGGCTGCACCGCTTATTTTTCGGTGTAAGTTCTGCATCCCCTTAGGAACATCTTTTGAACTTCTTCGCCTTCTATTTCGGCGGTATAAGTTCTGGATCCCCTTAGGAACGTCTTTTGAACTTCTTCACCTTATATTTCGGCGGTATTTGGCTCTGCATTCCCTTAGGAATGACTTTTGAGCAGAAAACGTACGATGCGCTCCCTTAGGAACGACTTTTGTAGCTTCGTCGTGCTTTGCATCCCCTTAGGGACGACTTTTGAGCTTCTCCCTGTTTTTTTTCTATGCACTCGATGGTGCCCGCTCAGATGTTACATTTTACATTCTTTTTGGGGGATTTTGCTCTCATGGAGCTGAATAAGTAAAGAAAAATTACAAACTATGGCCCCATTAAAAACCTTTCCCCCCTTTGAAAAGGAAAAGGGTGCCATAGGAAAAAATGAAAAAAGATTACATCAGATTACACATAATATCATCGAAGCTCATCTGCATTCCAAGATCTAGGAATGTCGTTGCCGTCCATATCCTTCAATCTATAAGAACTGGGCCTTGACGAAGATACCACCAGAAAAGGTCCTTCCCACTTCAGCTGTAGTTTGCCTACCGTGTCCGGATTAGCCACTCTTCGAAGCACCAAATGCCCTGGGTTGATATTTTTTTAGCCGAACTTTTCTATCACGCCATTTTATTATTTCGGCTTGATATTTATTGATATTTTCCACAGCCTGAAGTCTAGTCCCTTCTATAGTGTCTTTTGCCACGTGATAATCAACTTCGTCTTCTGTCGAAGCTGTTGTTCTTATTGACCCCACTTTAGCTTCTTCTGGGGTTATAGCTTCGTCACCAAATAATAACTTGAATGGCGTAAAGCCTGTTGATCTTGATACGGTCGTATTGTGGCTCCACACCACTTTAATCAACTCATCTGGCCACTTTCCTCTGGGCTGATTAAAGATTAGCTTCATTACTCCTATCATTATAATACCATTTGCTCTTTCAACAAGTCCATTTGACTCTGGATGTCTGACTGACGCAAAATGAATCTTCGTGCCAATTTGATCACAGAATTCCTTGAAAGCTTCGGCATCAAACTATGTTCTGTTGTCCATAGTTATAGCCTTCGGCACGCCGAAGCGACAAACAATGTTTTGCCAGAAAAATTTCTGGACTGTGACCGAAGTTATTGTGGCCAAAGGCTTCACTTCAATCCACTTGGAAAAATATTCTACAGCCACCACAACATATCTTAAATTGCCTTGTGCTGGTGGAAGTGGACCTAATAAATCCAGGCCCCATCTTTGCAATGGCCAGGTTGGCTGTATTAACTGGGTTAGCGACGAAGGTTGTTTCTGGTCTCTTGCACATTTTTGACAATTTTCGCACTTTTGAACCAGATCTGCTGCATCCGAAGCTGCCTTCGGCCAATAAAATCCTTGTCTGAAGACCTTCCCTAGCAAAGGCCTAGACTCAATGTGAGATCCACACAAACCTGCATGTACTTCCTTCATCAGCTCTATTCCTTCGGTTCTGGATAAACACTTGAGAAGTGGAGAGCAGACTCCATGTTTGTATAACTCCCCTTCTATTATCACATATGGTCTTGTTCTTGCCTCCATTCTCTTATTATAAGCTTCGTCATCTGAAAGACAATTACCTTGGAGGAAAGATATAATTTCAGTCCTCCAATCTTCACTATGTACCGGAGAAATAGTAAGCACTGCTCTCTCCATGAGTTCAACCGAAGGTGCTTTTATTGTTTCGAAAAATACTTTCGAAGGTAGAGGAAGCCCCTGGGCCGCCGATTTGGCTAGTAAATCTGCATGCTCATTTTCGCCTCTTGGGATATTCTTAACAGAAAAACCTTTGAAAGAAACCTCCAACCTTCGAACTGTATCTAGATATCTTTCAAGCTTCGGATCTCTTGCCTTGCTACTTTTGTCCACATGGCCAGAAATAACTTGAGAATATGTTTTTAGAATGGCCCTTCTTATTCCCATTACCCTTAACTTCGGAAGCCCCAATAGAAGTGCTTCGTACTCAGCAATATTATTTGTGCAACTAGAATCAAGCTTGACTGCATAACATGTTTTGACTTTTGAAGGTGCCACTAGGATCACAGCCGCTCCTGCACCGAAGGTTCCCCAAGAACCATCGCAGAACACCGTCTAAGCTTCAGCATCTTTGTTTACTTCTTCTTCGTGAGCCCCTGGCGTCCAATCAGCGATGAAGTCTGCTAGCGCTTAGGACTGGATTGAGGATCTATGCACATAATCAATGGTGAATTCATTAAGTTCTGCAGCCCATTTCCCAATCCTTCTAGTAGCTTCTCTGTTTCTCATAATATCCTTCAAAGGCTATGACGAAGGAACAATTATGTGATATGCTTGAAAATAATGCCGAAGCTTTTTGGAGGCCATTAACACAGCATATAACACCTTTTCCAATTCTGTGTAATTTTTCTTTGATGGACTCAAAACTTCGGAGACGAAGTACACTGGAGCTTGCTTTTTGACTTGGCCATCTAGCTTCTCCTGTACAAGTGTCGCACTTACTGCAGAATGTGAAGCTGCGACATATAAGAGCAATGGAGCCCCTGGCGAAGGTGGAGTTAACGTTGTCAAATCAATCAAATATTGCTTCAACTCTTCGAAGGCCTTTTGCTGAGCCGGACCCCATTGGAAGACTTCGGCTGACTTTAGTATTTCAAAGAAAGGTAGATTTCTTTCTGCTGATCTGGATATAAATATGTTCAATGATGCTAATCTACCTGCCAACTATTGAGCTCCTTTCTTTGTGCTTGGCAATTCCATACGAAGGATAGCTTCAATCTTGCTTGGGTTAGCTTCAATTCCCTTCGTTGATACTAGACAACCAAGGAACTTGCCCTTCTTTACCCCAAAAACACATTTTTCTGGATTCAACTTTAAACCAGCTTGCCTGAAGTTGGCAAATGTTTCTTGCAAATCAGCAATGTGATTTTCTTGCTTCGTGCTTTTAACTATGATATCATCAACATAAGTCAACACATTCCTGCCTATTTGAGTATGAAGGACTCTAGTTGTCATTCTGCTGAAGCTTCCTCCAACATTTTTGAGCCCCTCAGGCATCCGAAGATAGCAATATGTGCCACTGGGGGTTATGAAGCTAGTTTTCGGCTCATCTTCCTTCTTCATCCAGATTTGGTGGTAGCCTGAGTAACAATCTAGTAGACTCATGAGCTCTGACGAAGCTGCTGCATCTAATAGAGAATCTATCCTTGGCAATGGGAACTCATCTTTTGGACAAGCTTTGTTAAGATCTGTAAAATCAATGCACATTCTCCATTTACCATTGGCCTTCTTCACCATAATAGTATTAGCTAACCACTCTGGGTATTTGACCTCTCTGATAACTCCAGCGCTAAGAAGCCTCTTTACTTCGGTCTGAGCACCTTCAGCTTTGTCATCAGACATCTTCCGAAGCCTTTGTTTTTTTGGCCTAAAAGATGGATCCACATTGAGTGAATGCTCAATGACATCTCTGTTGACACCGCAAAGATCATTGGCTGACCAAGCAAAGACATCTTTGTTGTTGAATACAAATCCTAGCAAATTCTTTTCCTGCTCTTCAGATAACTGAGACCCCAACAATACCTTTTGTTCTGCTATATCTTCACATAGAAGCATAGGCTTCGACTGATCCACCGAAGCAGCCTTCTCTCTTTTGTATCGATACTGCTCACAGGCTTCGGCTCCATCTATGTTATGGATTGCCTTTGAATCTATCCAGTTTCCTTCGGCCTTCCTGGCAGCTTCTTGACTGCCATGAACAGTAATGGGCCCTTGTTCCGAAGGTATCTTCATGCATAGATATGCTAGGTGAAGTATTGCTTCGAAAGCATTAAGTGTCCCACGACCAATGATTGCATTGTAGGGGTACTCCATGTCAACAATGTCAAACACAACCTGTTCAGTCCTTGTATTGTGAACAAAGCCGAAGGTTACTGGCATTGTGATTTTGCCAAGTGCTATAATTTGCCTTCCTCCGAAGCCATATAAGGGATGTGTAGCATCATGAATCTTATCTTCTGGCTCTTGCATCTGTCTGAAGGCCTTAGCAAATATGATATCTGCTGCACTGCCTGTATCAACCAGAACATTGTGGACCAGAAATCCCTTAATGACATAAGATATGATCATAGCATCATTATGAGGGTAATCTTTGAGTTGAAGGTCCTCCTGGGAGAAAGTGATTGGGATGTGGGACCATTTTGACTTGATGAAGGGTCCCTGCACCCCAACATGCTGCACCCTTCTCTATGCTTCCTTCTTCTGCTTCTTGTTAGCCGGCTCTGAACCTGAGCCGCCTATTATTGGAAGCACCAGCTTCGTAGCCGAGGATGCTTCAGCTTGGTTGCTGAACCAGCTCAAGAGTGGAAGTGAGTTCACCGGAGGTGGGCGCCAATGTTGGGGACTTGTTCTCAAATGCTATGAATCAAGAACAAGGCAACACAAAACACATAGCCATTCGGTATCATTTTCTAAGGGATCACCAACAAAAGGGGGATATCGAGATTGCATATATTAACACCAAAGAACAATTAGCCGATATCTTTACCAAGCCACTAGATGAACAGACATTTAACAAACTTAGGCATGAGCTAAATATTCTTGATTCTCGGAACTTCTTTTGATGTCTTGCATACATAGCTCATTAATATACCTTTGATCATATCTCTTTTATATGCTATGACTAATGTGTTTTCAAGTATATTTCAAACCAAGTCATAGATTGAAAGGGAATTGGAGTCTTCGGCGAAGACAAAGGCTTCCACTCCACTCCACTCCATCAAATTACTCATCTTTCGCCGTCGCTCCATGCAACTCTCCACCTTTGGTATAATCTTCACTCATATGTTATTTACCATGGGGAGAGAAAGTAATTAGGGCTTATATTTCACTCACAAAGTATCCGTTTTTGGCGATTCATGCCAAAGGGGGAGAAAGTATTAGCCCAAAGCAAAAGGACCGCACCACCACCAATTTTCAAAAATTTGAGTTAAGAAAAGATTTTTCAATTGATGATTTTTCAATCGGTATCTTATTTTTTATAGAATTTCAAATTGGTACAACCCTTTCAAAACTAATATCTAAAACCCTCTTGAACACGAAGAGGAGGATTTGATTGAGGGGGAGTTTTGTTTAGTCAAAGGAAAAGCATTTGAAACAGGGGGAGAACATTTCAAATCTTGAAAATGCTTCTCAAAATCTTATTTATTTACCTTTGACTATTTGCAAAAGGACTTTAAAAAGAATTTACAAAATAATTTGCAAAAACAAAACATGTGGTGCAAGCGTGGTCCAAAATGTTAAAAATAAAGAAATCAATCCATGCGCATCTTATGAGAATTTATTGGTTCAATTCTAAGTAATCTTTGCACTTACATTCTGCAAACTAGTTCAATTATGCACTTCTATATTTGCTTTGGTGTGTGTTGGCATCAATCACCAAAAAAGGGGAGATTGAAAGGGAATTATGCTTACACCTTTTTCCTAATTGATTTTGGTGGTTGAATTGCCCAACACAAATAATTGGACTAACTAGTTTGCTCTAGATTATGAGTTCTACAGGTGCCAAAGGCTCACAACAAACCAATAAAAAGACCGAGAAAGGATTCAAATATAGTGAGCTAAAGTCAGCCGAAGTGTGCCCTGGTCTGGCGCACCGGACTGTCCGGTGCACCACCGGACAGTGTCCGGTGCACCAGGGACTCCAACTCCGAACTGCTCACCTTTAGGAATTCTGGAGGCCGCTCCACTATAATTCACCGGACTGTCCGGTGTGCCAGCGGAGCAATGGCTACTTCGCGCCAACGGTCGTCTGCAGAAGGCATTAAATGCGCTACAGTGCGCGCTAGAGTCAGAGCAGAGGCAGGTGGCGCACCGGACACTGAACAGTGCCTGTCCGGTGCACCACCGGACTGTCTGGTGGCCCAGAAGACAGAAGCTCCAACGGTCGGAATCCAACGACCAGGTGACGTGGCAGGCGCACCGGACTGTCCGGTGCGCCATGCGACAGCAGCCTTCACCAAACGACTAGTTTGATGGTTGGGGCTATAAATACCCCCAACCACCCACCATTCATTGCATCCAAGTTTTCTGACTTCCCACACCTTACAAGAGCTATAGCATTCAATACAAGACACACCAAAGAGGTCAAATCCTCTCCCAAGTCCTTAGTTCATTCCAAATCAAATAGTGACTTGTGAGAGAGTGACTTGTGTTCATTTGAGCTCTTGCGCTTGGATTGCTTCTTTTTCTCATTCTTTCTTGTGATCAACTCAATTGTAACCGAGGCAAGAGACACCAATTGTGTGGTGGTCCTTGCGGGGACTTTGTGTCCCGTTTGATTGAGAAGAGAAGCTCACTCGGTCTAAGTGACCGTTTGAGAGAGGGAAAGGGTTGAAAGAGACCCGGTCTTTGTGACCACCTCAACGGGGAGTAGGTTTGCAAGAACCGAACCTCGGTAAAATAAATCCTTGTGTCTCACTCTTTAGTTGCTTGCGATTTGTTTTTCACTCTCTCTCTCGGACTCGTTCATATTTCTAACGCTAACCCGGCTTGTAGTTGTGCTTAAGTTTATAAATTTCAGATTCGCCCTATTCACCCCCCTCTAGGCGACTTTCAATCGACAAATGATTGACTGATGTTGTCGTCGATTGGATTTAAGTTCATGACAATGGAGATGGATGACTCGAGTTGGCTATCAGTTCTATTGTTGACAACAACATGGCCCCACGAACACGGAGGAGGTTGGCAACAGTTGGGAAGAGGGGCGACAGTGCTAGAACCGTCGCTAGTGAGACTGTAGGAGCAAGAGGAGCTGCTCTGGTCATCCCCATGGCGGTCGGGTCACTGCGGAGGTGGCGCCATGACAGTCGGAAGTGGGACAGAGGCCTAGTGGAGCTCGATCTTGGAGCTGCTTGGAGATGGACTATGGCCCTCGTCCACGCCTGGAGCTCAGGCTAGGGCGCTGGGCGATAGGAGTGGACCATGGAGGAGCTTTGACGTCTAGCCTCGGTCTCAGGTGACAACCTAGGGGCGTGGACGAGCTTTGACCGACGGGTGTCGGGCATGGAGGTGGGGACGGGCTCTGGCTGCTACGAACGTGGAGGGGGGCACTGGGCGTCGATCGGCGGACGTTGGGTGTGGAGGCATGGACAATCTCCTCTGGCCGTGCCGAGTTGTGAATGGCTAGAGACTGAGGACTGGGGATGGAGAATAGGAAGACGTCTAGAGGAGGCTGCGGCGACGCCTATAGAAGGTTGCGCCAATGGGGAATTGGTGATTTAGGGATTAAGGTTAGTGCTGAGGGAGTGACTCTGAGTGAGGGTTGCGACGGTGTTGGACTTTCGGTGGTGGTCTATGACAGTGTGAGGGATGCGACGATGTAGCCTAGGTATCGAGAGTCTGAGCCGAGGTTAATGAATATAAGCTTTTTCGTGCCTATAAATGGGTTTTTTCATGCTAGCGTAAACATGTTGTGTCTACTGCCCACCCGTGGGTCGCCACCTCAATCCAAACACAACCCAATGCAAGACTCCTGAGTCCAAATACGATCTAATATATTATGCTGAGCCGATCCAACACTAAATTATTTTGGATTGTGTTTTTTTTTCATGCTTCGAATCAGTCCACCCGATTCAATCTAGATGTACAGGGACCAACTGGTTTGTTGCTGCCCTCATCTAAGGGGGTGTTTGAATGCACTATAACTAATAGTTAGTTAGCTAATAAGTTGCTAGCAAAAATAGTTGGCTAATTATTAGCTGCTAACTATTAGTTTGGTGCTGTTTGGATTATAGCTAAAAGGTTTCAGGTTAGCCGAAGCAGTCCTTTGTCAGCTATACGCCTGTACATCCGTTCAATAGATTTCAACCATTTTTTATCTAATCAATATTCAATTTCAGCTTTACAACCGTTCATTTCAACTGCCCATCTCAACCTCATCTTTTTTCAAACAAAAAACAGTCATTCTGAAAATGTACATCTGTTTATAAAAATGTAGAGAAACTTGTCTCATAGCGATACAAACTGAACTACTTTGTCAACACAAATAGTATCTCCAACTTGTCACCCTCTCATGATGAACAACGCATTTGCAATGTTGTCACGGAAAGCGTTCATGCCTTGTTCTTCATCACCATCTTCTTCAAACAAATTGTTGCTCTGAATCGATATATAGTTCTCATCATTGTCACACATTTCAAAATCCGCGTCCGCCATAGCACTTTCTCTAATGAAATTATGAAGGGTCATGCACGCAAGTATAATCTTTGTTTGCTTTACCATTGGATATGATGGTAAGTGTAACAAGATCCTCCATTTCATCTTCAACACGCCAAACGAACGCTCGATGACGTTGCGAAGAGATGAGTGACAAAAATTGAATAACTCCTTCTTCCCACTTGGTCTAGGGCCTTGTCGAAACTCTGGTACATGATACTTAGTTCCCTTGTAAGGAGCTAGGTAACCATCACGGTTAGGGTACCCCGAGTCAACAAGATAAAATTTTCCTACAAAAAGTTAGACCATTAGAAAATGATAAAGCCATAACCATAAAATAACTTTGTAGTATATATATTTACCAGGAGGAGGATGAGGAAATTTGTCACCATATTTGCGCAGAGCATCATTAAACACTCTCATATCATGAACTGACCCTGGCCATCCGGCGACCACAAAGGTAAACCTCATATCGAAGTCACATATGGCCAATACATTCTGAGTTGTATACCCATGACGCCCTGTATGTTGCAGCACCTTTGATGATGGGACAACAACACGCACAAGACGATGAACCATCAACAGCACTATGCTCATACATTTGTTGAAGCTGATCAAGATTTTCAGGTGGTCCATATTGTAACTTCTTCCATTCAGAGTGATTCTGGCAAAATTCAGAATGATTAGTACCTTTGTATCTCACAAAAAACACAAACAGAAGGCAAGCTTCATGAATACCTTTGTGTTTTCCCTCCAAAAAGATTCATCAGCAACAACAGTACCATTTGCCCGGCCAAGACCCGTCTGTTTGTTGAGCCACAACCAAAAGCTATAGAGACCCTTCAACTGATCCCATCTATTTTTCAACTGAGTTTTAGAATGTCTTAAACCAGTTCTTAGATAATACTTCTCAGTTATGACATGGTAGCCTCTGGTAGTCATGAAGCCATTAACCCTATTACCAGCCTTTATTTGCTCAACACAAAGGTCACAAAATGTAGTATTGTTGTATGGATCCGTCCAATTTGCCTTGTCAAATGTCTCACCCGTCTACCATATGAAAAGGCAGAGCAAACATGAATGTCCAATAAAAATATTTCTGTACAGTAGTGCAGCAGAAGCAGCATGATGTATTAATACACTGATAAACTATTAGTTAAAAACAGTTCAAAACATTTCACCTCTAACTATTAGTTTAAATAGAATTTAGGATAATAAAGAAAGAAGCCACACAACTACAACATTGGAGTGACCAAGTTAGGAAAATGAGTTACTTGTGCAAAGGGATCGTCATTGTCCTCTTGACTGTGAGCGGCATTTGGCGCTGAAATATTGGCACCACGACCACTTGTGGCACAACGACCACCTGACGAGGAAGCACCAATAGGTCGAGGCATACTACGTCCACGAGATAAGATGCTTCGTGCTCCACGACCACCTCTAGGACCCTCACTGGTCGTCCGTGTTGCTCGGAAGCCTCTGCCTGTAACACCGCGGCCAAGAACTGATCGAGAATGATTGCGACCCCTATGACCATCAAGAACTGGAGTAGCAGAGTAGTTGGCAGCAGACTGAGACTGACGAAGGTCTTGAAATGATGCGATGTTCTGGAACTCCACGTCGCTGGAGTTGAGGTCCAGCCCATCCACTCTACCAGATCGCGGAGAAGGGATAAACTGCTCCCTATGAAGACTTGGCGCCACTTCATCTGAGAAGAGACCCCTGTTCACGGGATTGGAGGGCGACCTGATAAGGGTCGTGTGGTACTCAGCCTCGTCAGAACCGAAGAACATGGCTGCAATTAGAGAGACCAAACAATCAATAACGAACGAGTATATACAAACAATCAATACTCTGAACATATCTCATCATATAGATGAGTTCAACATTACAAAAAGGTAGCCATAGCTGCTATAACTCATCGACCACAAAAAATCTAAAATATGTCATGGAATTGAGTTTGACATTATTACTTCAGTACTATGCATACTATAACTAGGAATTCACAGAAGTAATTTCAGTGCAGTACTGCATCTGCGTATGTTTGACATCACACATGCAGTATCCATAGATGGCTCCCCTTTTAAAATCAGTTATCTCACTGTCAGTAACTTTATACATATAGATGACTCCCCTTTTAATACATATTTATGTCGAGGCAGAAAAACCCCATGGAAGCTTAGTTGGGTTCCCAATGTGCTAACACGAACTATCATCTCTAGATGAAGCAGAATTTATAACTTGAAGCCATGGCCAAACAACATCTCAATGCCAAGCAGTATAGATGCTTCCAGCTCCCAACGATTCTGAATGCAAGCTGAATTGTTCTACTTCCAAATGCACTCGTACTTGGTGGCGTTGTTCAAATGCAAAGTAGATTCTACTACTACCAGCATACATATGCTCCTAGCTCCCCAACGATTCATGCATGGCTAGAAGCTAGCTCCTATAGAAATCTAGCGGAATCCAATCTAGCGGAATCACCGTAACCAGAGAAGTGCACTGGGAGAATACTTGAGGAAGGGCCAGTACGTCTCTAAAATCTAGCGGAATCTGGGACGCACGCACAGGATCTCGTCGTGGGCGAGATTAATCAGCTGAAATGAAACAGGCAACGAGACGGGATGATTCGCACCTTGTGGATTGACGATGTAGGGATGATGGCAGCGTAGAGGACGACAGCAGCGTAGGGGACAGCGGCGGCAGTCACGGCGAGGTCCAGCGATGGTGGAGGGGATCAGTGGGAACCAGCGGTGGTTGCAGGTGGGAAGACGCCGCTCCACCCTATGGGGCTCGGCATCGGCGTGGAGGTGGGCCGTGGTGCCTCTCGCGGTCCGGTCAGTGTGGAGAAACAGGGGATTGATTAGCTGGTTTTAGCCGGTGTGGGATAGCTAGGAAACTAACGGATATTTGGGATATAACTAATTATTAGTTGCACTTTTAGTTGAGCTGTTTGGATGCATATAACTAATATTAGCAGCTAATTATTAGTTTTAGTACATTCAAACACACCCTAAATGTGTATGTCAGATAAGATCTCAGCTACACATAGGACGCTTCGAGTGCATGCTTGGACCAGCCCAAGATTACCATATCCGACTCTATTTGGGTTTAACCGTTCAGCCGGAGCCGTAGTCAAACACGCCCGGGTGCGTGCGTGGCCTACACCGTTGAGCCGGAGCCGGAACCGGTTGCCTGCCCGGAGCCATGAACGCCTACCTCCACTAACTCACACTTCTCCTAAAGTTTCCCCACCCCCGTCCGCCGATCCACCACCGATCTGGTCTCACTGCATCCTCCTCCCCTCGCCGTCCAAGAGCGCCGGTCCGATGGGTCGTCCGCCGAGCACCACTGGTGCTCCGGCCTTCCGCTTCCTCCCTTCCGAGGTGGCGGAGATGGAGGCGCGCTTGCTGCAGCTCAACAACGGCATCCCCACCCGCGCCATGCTCCAGACTCTCGCCGATAAGTTCTCCGCCTCGCCCGAGCGCGCCGGCAAGGTGGCCATCCAGCCCAAGCAGGTCCGGCGCCGCCTCGTCCTCCAGCTTCGTGCTTCATATTTTTTTTATTCGAATCAAGTCGAATCCTCCCCTTCCCCACCCTCACCCCACCGGCCACCAGCCCTTCCTTTATGGGTGATTTTGATTTAGGGTTTCTCTCTGATATGTGAAACTTGGATATGGCTACGGCTGGTCTAGGTGTGGAACTGGTTTCAGAACAGGCGTTACTCGCATCGGGCCAAGACCACCAGGGTCGTGCCGTCTCCACCGGCTAAGATGACCCCCTCGGGGGCCGATCACCACCAGCACGCCGCTAACGCCTCCGCCTTCAGGGCCGCTCAGCCCTCTTCTGTCGCTGTTGCTCACCATGGCTCCTCCTCGACAGGTGATTGATTCTCCGTCTCCGTCTCCTCCGCATGTGATTCACCACTAACCAATGTCGTGATGCATTCAAATGCTCTACTGGTATGGGATAACCCAATTGTATGTGTACTGTGCGATCAACTTGTTGCTGCAAATGCACGAAACCCTACAAGGACGCTGCTACCTGTAAGGTTATGTTCATAGTGAAAGGGTTCCTCCAAGAACATGAAGTGCCCTACAAAATCAATGTTTGTTGTGGACGATGGGGCCCAGTTGCAAGCTTTGAACAATCTGCAAAGCTCACCAATGAGAGTGCAAAGATTTGTTAGATGGATAGTGTGAGGCATTAGGGAAGACCTGGGGGCATCATGTTCTCTTCTCAAAGACACCGGGCACCAGTTTGAGCTGAGCAATTCTTTCATCTTTGCATGCTCAAATCTATGTGCTAAAATGATATGAGATGCAGGTGGAATGCGGCCACACCAGTGTATGTGGCCGCAGCAGTCATAGATAAAGTGGCTGCGGTGGAGATCTGAGGATGGATAGTGAGGTGTCATGGAAGTGTCTGGTGTATGCGGCCACAGCAATATAGATATGGTGGCGGCAGTGGCAGTGGAAATCTGTAGGAAGCATAGCTCTAGGCATCAGGGAAGACCTAGGTGCACTGCATTCTTGTCTTCTTGAAGTTAATGGGCACCTAGTCGAGCATAGCAATTCCTTCATGTTCGCTTGCTTAGATCACGGTGGTGAAATGGCAAGAGACGCTGATGCAATGTGGGGCCTGGTTTATGCATCTCTAGAAGTCGTAGTATAGAAGCAACAACGACAGCAATGCCATGTACATGCTTGTTCTGTTCTAAGATGCTGGAATTGGCCAGCAGGGAAATGTGGTTTTTTATTCTGGCCATACAATTTGTTAGTCCATGAACTCTAAATGGTTTCAACGTTTCGTGAACTCCTGAGTCCTGTAGAGTGTGAATATGTGTTTTATGCTCGCTGAAGGAACTTTTTCATCTTTGAAATTGCAGCAAAGGGCAACTGAGATGGTTGGATTTTCTATCTTAATCACATACCTCAGCCAAGTGTTCAAATAACTCTTACCTTGATATGATATATCTAGTGTGTAAGCAAATTATTGTTGCCTTAGTTTGAACTTTTGATCCAGCATAGTTGCTCACAGGATCATTTTAGGTTTTGCTGTTCTGAATCTACCTGTTCTACAATCATAGTTCTTGAATCTGAATTATGCTAATGTGCACTTCTGTTATGGTAAAGTTCTCCCTAGTATATCTAAATATGTTTCTGTTATGGATTACACAGTATGAGTTCTGCAATCAAGCCTTCTAGAAATGGCTTGGACCCATGTATCTTTGAATACCCTTCACACTGCAGACATGCGGTTCAGAACTTCTAGGTTTGAACTTGCTTAGAGAGAGAAAATACTTTGTAGTGTTTTTCTTAAGAACTTACTATCGTTAGTGTCAAAAGGATTTATATGTGAATAATTAAGCCTTTTTCTTGGGAACTTTCGGATTAGAATAGGACTACATCCAGTACCAACTTGAGCCCTTACCTTTTTGCCTTGGTGATGAATAAGCAAGGGACATACAAGGGGATACCCCTTGGTGTTTGCTTTTTTCGGATGATGTAGTGCTAGTTGATGAAAGTTGAGCAAGAGTAAGCAGAAAACTGGAGTTATGGTAGGAGACTTTAGAGTCCAAATGTTCTATACTCAGTAGAACTAAAATCAAATACATGAGAGGTGACTTCGGCACTACTACACATGAGTAATATATATTAGTTTGGAAGGTCAAGTATTGCTTAGGAAGGATACCATTTGGTATTTAGGATCAATGCTATAGAGAGATGAGATATTGATGAAGATGTTAGTCATAGAATCAAAGCAGGGTGGACTGGTGGAGGAAGTGGCACCCAACATCTGGCGTTCTCTGTGTCAAGAGGATACCACAAAAGCGAAAAAGACAAGTTTATAGGATGACGATTAGACCTGCTATGTTGTATGGTGCAGAATGTTGGCCTACAAAAAGACGTCATTTTCAGCGAATAATTGTTGTGAAAATGTGTATGTTGCATTGAATTTGTGGCCATACAAGAAGGAATCGAATGTAGAACGATGATGTACGAGATAGACTTGGGGTAGCGGTAGCACCAATTGAAGAAAACCTTGTTCAAAATCAAAACCGATTGAGATGGTTTAGACTTTAGACATGTCCAACAGAGAGATCTATAGAGGCACCAGTGCGTAGTGGGATCTTAACACATGATAATACTAGGAAAAGAGACATAGAAAGGCCGAATTTGATATGGCAAGAGGCAGTAAAGGAGATTTGAAATGATGGAATATACCTAAAGATTTAGCCTTGAATATGAGCAAATGAAAAACAACTATCCATGTGCCTGAACCTTGATGTGGCTTTTGTTGGGTTTCAACTCTAGTCTACCCCAACTTGCTTGGGACTAAAAGGCTTTGTTATTGTTGTTATATTATAATGACTTATTGATTATTCGGGATTTTACATGATTCATAAGGACCTGTGAGGTGTTGGGTTGACTACATGGAAAAAGCTAACTCTTCTTATTTATCTTTGATTATGTAATCGTTCCTCTATTATTTGATTGATGATAGAATGGCCCAACATGAGGGATTATTTTTTTCTTCTTCTGCAAAGCCCACGGCCACGAAATGTTTGTTATCCACCATGTTGGTGGAAGCCACAAAAATTTACTCATGGTGAGCTTGGGGGTTTCTGTTGGTTACAACCTGCCCTACCTACAAGGTTACTAACGACCATAATCTCAACTGTCAATGCCTGTTAAAGTGTTGATTGTGAGGGCATCCTTATCATGTGCTTCACCGCTTCTCGAATTATCTCTTCTCTACTATACTTAAAGCACCAGTTTCAACGGTCGTCCCGCGTCATCTTTTTACAAAAAAGTCCCTACATTTCTTCCAAATCAACTCAGTGTAAAATGTTAAAAAGCGGTGCAGGAGGTGGGGTTTGAACCCACACCCTGATGGAAGAAGGGTGAGAGACACTGGACGAAGCTGTATAACCAGTAGAACATCATGCTCAAGTGTTTATAATATTGAATATAAATTGTACATATGTATATATGTTTTTTTGTAAAATAAAAAAAATAATCGTGCTGGGCCGGGCCAGTACTACGGGCCAAGGCTACGGCCCAAGCACCGCATGGCGCTCGTGCCGGGTTGGCCCAGACACTATTAAATGGGTCGTGCCTCGGGCCAGCTCGCCAGATATGGCCCATTTGGCCATCTATACCTCCGCACGATAATGATGGTACTCGACTCAGTTGCCACCACCTCGTTCGTCATTCTACTTCTTTTCTCTCCCCTCATGCCTCCACCTTCGCGCCACCCCATTCTCGGCAGAGGGCGTAGGAGCAGGCGCCTCCTCCCCGTATTCGTCCGACAGCAGCCTCGACACCGACTCACGTAGTGGCTGTTGTACGTCCACGAGGACGTTTCGTATCATGCGCGCATCATCGTTTTCGCCGTTGTCAGACGTCACGTTCGTCTTCCTGGCCTTCACGCTGTTCTTCCTCCCTATCCTGCTGCCCCCGCCCACGGTCGCAGCCGCGAGCCGACCGACGCTCGCTGACGCGGGTACGGGGCGAGTCGGTCATGCTCCTGGCCTTTCTCCATGTGTGTCATCGAGGACATGGTGGCGTCTCCCACACTTAGGTTATCTTGGCGATGAGGAGTCCAGGTCTGAGATATTGGACAACCAAGGCCCGTAGCGTGGCAACAGTCGACATATGCTACGGAGTTGGTGGTGTTGTTGTGTCGCTTTGGCGGGTCCAGGGCTGTGAAGACACTCGCATTCTCTCGCCCTTCTCGGACTGACACCTGGTGCGGGTGCCTCTCGGTTTGGAGTTGTTCCGGCTGGGCTTCTTTCTCTGCTTGCGTGTTCTCTCCCTATATATCTAGCGGTATACTACCTATGTCGTCTCCAGATGCCCAGGTCTTCGTCGTGTCCTTCTCCGGCAACGAACAGGTATGCTCGCCTCTTCCCTTCCCCTCCTGCTCTACGGAACCTTGGAAGTGGGGGAGGCGAGGGATGGGGGTCTCTGATTTGCTGCCTACGGTATCCGTGCGTTCATAAAAATTATTATGTGAAAAGCGGAGACAATCAATAAAAAATCGTGAAATATTTTTTGTGGATAATTTACGTGAGTATTGTTGTGAGCCGTCGCAACGCACGGGTAACCGAGTAGTAGATTATTAAGGGCCTGTTTGGTAGAGCTCGATATCCAATATTTTTTTGAGCTGGGCATTCCCTAACACATGATCATGGGACTGGGGCCTGCCAAACAGGGATTTATCTGCACCAGTGATTTTAGTTTTGTTCATTCGATGTATGCATTGCCATTAAATCATCATTGGTTATCATGTCATGTCCATTTTTCCTCTGATTGTTATTACCTTCGTTGACAACCAGGGAAGAACCCTATGGAAGGTGTCTCAGTTGAGTTTGAGGCCAAGTCAGCTCGTGATGGTGCATGGTACCAAAATATTATCATATCTCATACTTTTTTATTGTTCCCTCTTTAGTGACATGTTATTGCATGTTAACTTTTTGATAAAGATGTTATTCACTTGCTGAGTGATTACCCAAGTTACTACATTATCTTTATTATGTATGCTGTAACTTGAAGAGTCTGCCCAATGCCCCAAGTTAAATAAAATCTGAAAGTAACTAGGGGGTCCTTTGAAGGGCAGGCCTGATGCAGTGGCTAGAGCTGTCTCACTGAGTCATCAGGTCGCAGGTTCGAAGTAGCCTCTCCTTATCTGCGTGGGGAAGGCTTGTCTCGTTTATCCCTTCCTCAGATCCCACTGGGCTTGGGCTTACCAACTAGGGGGTCCCTCATGCATAAACTTTTTTTGAAAGCATTGGAGAAAGTTATATTATATTCATAGCAAAATATTTGAAGAGAAGAAGTGGAAGGGATGACAATTTTAAGGAATGCTTGTCTAAAGTTATTATTTACATGTGGTGTGTGACCTGTGTGACCCATTAGTGGCACACTTAGAGAACCATAAATGTATCTTTGAATTCATTCACTGTAAGTTTATAAGCACTTTCATTGGCAACGTAATTGGTTTCCTGCTCTATGCCCTTGGAATTCTCTTTTGTTTCTATTTTCATTTTGATTTAAACTATTTATATTCTTACATGCATGCCAACCTTATATGTTGCAGGTATGATGTTGCTGCCTTTCTGTCACATAGGTTGTTTGAATCCGGTGACCCGGTAATGACCTCGGAATTTCATTGAATATTGTTGAAGATAAAGACATTTCAAGTAGTACTTGAAAAGGCAGTATTCTTGTAGCAAAGTTATATATGGTTCGGTTGTTGGCTCTCTTTTTACAATGAGATTCAAGGTTATTAAAACGATAAAACGTTAAAACTTTCATGCGTGAAGTTTTAACTTTTAAACGTTTAAACAAAGTTCAAACCTAGTTATTGTTATTAAAACGACGTTTAAACGTTGTTTAAAACTATAAAACACTATTAGAGTGGTGAAATGATGTAACATTTTATGATTTGGTGTAAAACGTCGTTTTCTGACGTTTAAACACCACATTGGCATTTAAACACTATATGCAGTAAAACACCACGTTTCTAGTGTTTTAGCCCTAGCGCCCACATGTGAAATTTGGCCCAGTCCAGTTTAGCCCTATCAGTCATTCAGCCTAGGTTGCAGCCTCTCTTTCTCTCTCTCTCTCAAGTCGTCAGGTGTTCCCCCCGTGCGGCTGCGGGCACTCTAGGCTGGTCGCCACCACTCAGTCCAGCCACCGCTAGTTTGCCCGTCCGTCGGCCGTCCACCACTCCAGTCCTGCGTTGTCAACCCATCCATCAGCAGCAACTCTCGCCCGGGCTGACGATCCTGCGCTGTCTGCCCGTCCACTGGCCGCCACTCTCGCCCAGCCTGACGGTGCGCGTCTGCGCTATCCGCGTCGTCGGCCGTCGACTCGTCTGCTCCTCCTCTGGTCCATTGCTCCTCTGCCGTCGATGTCTGCTGCTCCTCTGTCGACGTCATTCGATCCTTTGTCCACGCTAGCTCTCGTCTGCTACTCTGCTCTACATCTAGCCATCTGCCACTTGTCTTGATTGCTCTCAGCCTGGACAGTGGGCAACACAATCCTCTGCATTGGACTGGTAATCCGGTATGTGCTTGAACTTGAACATATGCTCTGCAATTCTCTGCACTGGACAGTGGACAACACAATCATGAATCATGTTGCTCGCTTGCTATTAGTTGAACTTGTGTTATTGTGGTAATTGTAGTTGTGGAGTGTGGACATGTCATTTTGAACATTGTTATTATGTGAACTTATGTTGGTTGTTTGGTATTTAACTTATTGTTATTGTCTGAAATTATGATAATTGAAATTTTGCTATGTTGTTTAAAGCGTTTAAAAGTCAAAATCCACTCATGAGCGTTTCAACATTTTGACGTTTTAATAGCCATGAACTTAGTTTTAAACAACATAAAAAATATCAATATATCATAATTTCAATACCATCAAGTCAAATATCAAACAACTAACATAAGTTCACATAATAATATTGTGCACAATGACGTGTGCACAACCACAATAACACAAGTTCAACTAAGAGCAAGTCGACGTTGTGGACCGGACGATGTCGGCAGAGGAGCAGCGGATGACGTTGGCAGAGTAGTGATGGGCGACAACGTGGATTGGCGCGGACAGCGCAGTGTCAGGTGAGAGTGGCGGCCAGCAGACAACGCAGTGTCAGGCGAGCCCAGCGCTGGAGGATGGGTCATAGGGGAGGAGCCTGAGCCGACGACACGGTCGACCGCCAGCGAACAGCGAGAGGCGACGACCTGGAGTGGCGGCGGCTGGCCTGGAGTGCCTGCAGCCGCACGGGGGAGGAGTGCCTGATGACCATGGTTTTTAAAGCGGTAAGGCGGTCCACGGCGTTGGAGCACCGCCTGGACGCCTAGGCGAGGTAGGCGGGCAAGGGGCCTAGGCGTTAGACCACCGTCTGGACGCCTAGGCGACGCCTTAAGAACAAAGCTGATGACTTAGCGAGAGTGAGGGGCTGAGGGCAGGGCTGAATGCCTGATAGGGATAAAACTGGACTAGGCTGAATTTCACAGGTGGGCACTAGGGCTAAAACGTTAGAAACGTGACGTTTTACTGCATATAGCGTTTAAACGCTAAAATGTGGCGTTTAAACGCCAGAAAACGATGTTTAACGCCAAATCACAAAAGGTTGCAGTGTTTCGCCACCCTAATAGCGTTTTGTCATTTAAACGACGTTTTAATAACAATGATGAGATTGAATTTTAAAGGAGATCTGCAGTAAGTTCTTGTGAATTAGTGATGGTTTGCTTCAATATGTCTATTGTATTGTGTTCAAACATGTCAACATTATGGTCTCCTAATTGATTGCAGAACTGAAATCCAATGCTTACTAGAGATGTTTCATGTTTGGGATAGTATCTGGACGCTGTTAAGGATAGATGCTGTAGGATGTGGTAGGACCAGGAGGCCACAGGGCAGTAACCTTAGGCAAGGCAGCACAAGGATGGAGTCAATCCATAGGGTTAATCTTGGGTACAAAATTATTTGGAGTTTATAGGAGTCTTCTGTTGGGGATAAATCCAATCACTACAAAATGGAGTTGATAGTACCATTTTTTAATGTTTTGCCAATTGCAAATCTCTTTTCTACCCCGGTAATTCAAGCTTTTAAACATGACTCCAACTTGATGGAAACTATTTTGTCCTCTAGTGAACCATCTCTATCATCTAGCAAGCAAAATCATATGCCACAATATTTGAACTCCAGCTAACATTAATCTGTATGCTGGATAGGTGTGCATACTCTTTAATTTTTCACAAAAATTATTCTGCTTTAGTACTGATATTTGTAAAATTTGACTGTGCCACCTTGTCTATTTGAAACTTCTGGAAATGTGCAAAATTTATGCTTCCTTATATATAAAAGTGTGCATTCCTGATTCTGTGTTTTTGACATGTCATCATTTTTTCTGAAATGTCATATGTTTTTGCAAAGTTTTACTGTTACATTACATTGGTGTTGCTGCACATGAAAAATACGATCTTGGCTTAATTTATGCATCATTTTTCTTATGCTTCAGGAAGTGCGGGTTCGTTTTTCTGGATTTGGGGCAGAGGAGGATGAATGGATCAATGTTCGCAAATGTGTGCGACAACGTTCTCTTCCATGCGAGGCCACAGAATGCGTTGCTGTGCTTCCTGGGGACCTCATTCTTTGTTTTCAGGTGTTGTCATCTTAAAATTTCTTTCTCCTTAGCATCTGTGACTTTGAAATTTCTGTATAACTGAGATTTTGTATTATAATTGTTGTGTTCTTATAAACTATCATGAGGATGTTTTTTCTTTGTATCTGTAGAAGCAATGAGCATTTGGCATCCCATTTTTTTCAAAATAGTTCCTTTGTTAGATTATTATTTTCGAACTTGGCTTTAGGTCAGATTTATCTTCCTAAATTGTTGTACCTTCCTAGTTTTTTTGCTTATAGCTAGCTGTTCACGTAAAATTGATTTTGAAAAATAAGTTCCTTGAAAATCTGCCATTTGCTCCTGTTACTGATCGGTGGTCACATTGTCATTACAATATACTAATAGTCTACTATCTCTGTGCATGGGGGCTTGAGCCTTGAGGTGAATATTCTGGCCACTTTTTGTAGATGCCACCTTTGAACTTGTCAATAATAAGGCTCTGGCAACCTCCACCTGCACCTATGTTTCTTCATGTTGCATCGCTGCTGTCATTGCATAGTTAATGGCCACAACATTTGGTATAGAGCCGAAGGCACAACTAGGGGTGGTAATGGATCACGATCCAAATGTTTCTTCACAAAAAGTTAGGACCCTTAATTAATTATAGTTCAAAAATGAATAGGAATATGGCCCGATCTTAATCCGATTCGATTCTTAAATTTTATAGGAATATGGCTTGATTAGATTATCAGGTTTTTTTCATGAATTGATTTATGAACTTGATAAAAGATTATAAAAACATATGAAAAACTGTGGCCAAATGTTCGGTTGCTTGTGGACAAACAATAATTGGAGGTTAAATGTGCATGAATACCACTGCTAAATGAAAAGGAAACTTACAATGAAATTTATTGACTACTTGGAAAAAAATCAACAAGAGTTATTATTTTGTATTTGTAATCATTTGGGTGTCACGTTGTAAGTAAACCTGAGCATAGGACTCGTATGTTTTACATCTGAGTATCTGACATTGTTCTTTGTTGATTTCCTTTAGTTTATTAGATGTCACATTAATAGATATTTCTGTGCTATATTTTCAGGAAGATAAAGAGCAGGCTCTCTATTTTGATGCTCGTGTCCTTGATGCTCAAAGGAGAAGGCATGATGTTAGAGGTTGCCGTTGTAGATTTCTTGTTCGCTATGATCATGACTCTTCTGAGGTACATTTCCACATGTTTTGGTGCTTTCCATGCATTGTCTGTATTGTAGGCTTGTAGTAAAGCATGTTGCTGAGCTGCAAGTTAAATTTCCTTTCATCCAAATTCTTTTTTGGATCTAGATTGCAGTATAGGTTCATGAAGTTGTACATTTATTTCAATTAGGCACAACAAATTTAGATTGCCGGAATGTGCAAGAACAATTCAGCTTGTGCTCAACCAGTGTATACATGCAAAAACAATCAAATATATGTGCCCAACCGGTGAGACAAGGCGTTGGACCACCGCCTGGATGCCTAGGCGGCACCTAGGCGAGGTAGGCGCCTAAGTGTTGGACCACCGCCTGGACGCCTAGGCGTTGCCTTTAAAACAGTGGATTACTAGATACAACAACCACACAGAGCCTTTTAGTCACAAGCAAATTAGTTGGGCTAGAGTTGAAACCCAAAGAAAATCTAAACCCAAAGCAAATTAGTTTTTTTTACCCGAAAAAATTGTAGGGGAAATCCCCACATCAGGTTTATTATTATTGTTATTATTTTATTATTAATAATTAATTGAAATATACAAAATCAGAACAGTACAGACACTTCCACAAAAAACTAACAAGGCCCAACCAATCCTTCCAGGAAAAGGATGGAAAGCCTAAAGATAAGACAGCCAATAGTTAACAACTAAATTAGTATCCTCATTCATTCTAAGAAGATTCAACCTGACAGAGCGGTACAATTCCCCCTTCCAATTGTTGAAATGTGTATCTCCTCTAAAGATTTTCCCATTCCTTTGCTTCCAAATCTCCCAAGCCGCCACATAGAAAATGTCCATAAAGAAAGGCCACCCAAACAGATCTTTTGCTTTTGTGATAGTCTAGAAAAAATTAAGAGAGTGATTCCAATGGATGTTCAGAAAGTTCCAGCAGTCCGTGTTAGACTGTGTGTGTGGGCCGGCACCACTGTTGAGCTGCCGACCCATTAGGGTTAGGGTTGTGAGTCTATATATTGTACCCCATCTCATATCAATACATCAAGCACTTACATTATTCTAGATGGTATCAGAGGATTAGGGTTTCTCCTCCCACCTCCCACAGCAGCCGTCGGCTGCTCCCACCACACAACCGCTACCTACCATCGCTGCCCCTGGGAGGCTCAACCTTCCCTCTGGGGGCGGCCTCCCTTCTCCCAGCCGTCACCTCCTCCCTCCCATCCTCGGCGCCCACGCCGCCGCATCTCCTCCCCCGGCCGCGCCCGCGCCGGCTCGACCCGGCCTCCCCCGCGCCGCCTCGACGCGGCCATGCCGCCCCCAACCGCGCCGCCCTAGGCCGCACCCTCGCCGACCCCGGCTGCGACCGCCCTAGCCGCGCTCGGGCCCTCTCTCTCGCGCCGCCGTCGGCCAGGCACGCCATCGCCGTGCGAGCAGGCGCGCGGCCGCGACCCCCTGCTCCCCGGCGGCTAGGCCGCGGCCCCCGTAGCGGGCGCGGCGGTCCTCAGCCTCGGCGGCGCGAGCGCGTTCCCCGCAGCGCAGACGCGTCCCCGGCACGCGGTGCGGGCATGGCGGCCCGGGCGCAGACGCGTCCCCAGCACGCAGCGCGGGCATGGCGGCCCGGGCACGGCCCCTCGTCCCCGGCGGTGTAGGCCCCCCAGCGGCTCGGGCGCCCCCCTCGGCGGTATGGGTGCGGCGACCCGCCCCCTGTTCACTGGCCACCACCGTCCCGCGCCCGGACTCGGCGTCCGCGCCCCCACGCGCAACGCCCTCCCTGGCGTCCGTGCCCCCACACGCAGCGCCCTCCCCGGGCTTCCTCCGCGCCCTACGCACCACTGCCCCTGCGCGCAGCACCCTCCTCGGCCTTCCTGCGTGCCACTGTCCGCCGCCGCGCCGGGCCTCTGCCCACCACCACCGGCTCCCTCTCCGCTGCTTCCTCCGCCGACACCCTCGCCCGTGCAGCCCCTCCTCATTGCGCTGGCCACCTCCTAACTGTTCGCGTCGTCACCCAGCAGCGCAAACTTATCGAGCTTCTTTCATCGCCGTCGTCAAAACCACCTGACAGGACTGGCGCAGGCCCCTGCTCGGCTGGATCCACCCCGCCGCCCACCCCTTCATCGCCTTCGTTGGATCCATCGGCCTCCCTGGCGGGGCTCCTTGACGTCCGGACGATCGAAGAAGCAGGAAGGTCGGCCTGCCGGTGCTCTTTTGTTGTGTCGCCTTTCCGATCGTTGACACTCGAATGTCGACCCCTCCCGAAGAATAGGTTCCTGCTGCGTGTCTCCCGACCTCGGCCACCTCGACTTCAGCTAACTCGGCGTCCAGGGGCTATCTCCTTCTCAGAATCCACACCGGTCTCTTCTCCAGCCGCACCATTCGCACCCTCACGACGCTGCGATTGCGGGGGAATTTCAACCCGTCGGCTCCTACCTTTAGCCTCTACTCCAGTCTCATCGTGTGTGGTGTCTCCGTTGTGACTGTAGGGGGATGTTAGACTGTGTGTGGGTGGGCCGGCACCACTGTTGGGCTGCCGGCCCATTAGGGTTAGGGTTGTGAGTCTATATATTGTACCCCATCTCCTATCAATACATCAAGCACTTACATTATTCTACAGTCCATACTGAATCGGCACTCAAAGAACAGGTGGTATGTGGACCCCTCACAGTTTAATTGACATAAATCACAACTATAATCATCCTCTGCCACTTTGTAATGTCGTCTTCTTAGCAGATTCCTGGTATTTAATGTCTCTGAATAACAGCCAGATGAATATTTTGATCTTTTTGCAAACTTTGGATCCCTAGATCCATTTGAAAGGAGGTGGTGGCCTAATGGACTGAAAATGTGATATGTAAACCTTACTGGATTGGAAATTTTTGTTCCCCCAGCAATATACCCAAACATCCTTTCCTTGCATACCATTGAGAATGGTCTCAAACCTGTTCTCAAAGATATTGTACTCTTCCATTGCCTCCAAAGAGAGTGGTGTGTGAAAGTTGTGGTGAATATCTCTATTTTCCACGAACTACATTAGGGTGCAGTTTGCCTTTTTGCCAAAAGAGTATAACCTGGGGAATTCATAAGCAAGATGAGCATCCAAACATCATGCCAAATAAGAAAAGTGCGCCCATCACCTGCCAAAAGGCATAGCTATCCCTATATCCATCAATGCATCTAGTAACATCTCTCCATCAAAAGGAACCCTTATCAGGAGATGAATGAGGAATCTGCCCCATGCTGTAATGAGTGTTCCACAAAGCAAATTAGTTGGGCTCCATGTCAGTGAAAACTATGTGTAGGCCTTTCTACTGCTCCCTATACTACATCACTTATATCATTAAGAAAATGACATATGGTTGACCTTATGGGTATGAAACCAAATTGGTTCATATAAATCCTTGTTATTCCTCTTAGATGATGCTCGATAACTCTCCCATAGCTTTATAGTATGGCTCATCAACTTAATTCCCCGGTAATTAGTACAACTTTGAATATCTCTCTTATTCTTGTACATTCGAGATCAATACCAATATACTTCACTCGTCAACCTTCTTGTTCGATCGAAAGCTATAGTCGTACAACTTGGTTTGCCATATTATAGTTATATCCCCTTTATGTCTCAATTGGGATACCATCACGACCTAACACCTTACCCCTTTCAACTTCATGTCTCGGTGTTATCAAAAGAGTCATCCAACCAAAAGGTTGTGTCTCCATTCTCTCCATTGAACAATTTATCAAAATGCTCTTGCCATCTATGTCTAATCTCATCCTCCTTCACTAGTAGGTGTTTTGTTTCATCCTTAATGCACTTAACTTGCATTAACTTGGTTGAAGTCCCTTTTCGTTTCATCCTTAATGCACTTAACTTGCATTAATTTGGTTGAAGTCCCTTGTATTCCTCTCATGGACCCTAGCCATCCTATATATGTCCTCTCCTTTCATACTCAAAATTGGTAAAGGCTTTGTATGTCCTACCCTTCGCTTTATGGTCTTATTTGCTACCTTATACTTCTCTACGTTGTTCACACTCCTATCATAGTACAAACATCTATAGCATTCTTTCTCCTCAACAGCCTTGGATTTATTCGTTCTACCACTAAGTATCTTTAGCTTCGCCTTTACTTCCTTTGGTTGCTTCATACACCTTTGAGGCCATCTTCTGTATGCAGGTTGCCATCTTCTCCCACATGTTGTTAGCGTCATCTTCTCCCTTTGAAGTACACCCTTTGATGGCCCTTTCCTCAAGACTTTTGTCGTCTCCCGTTTTAGTTTTTACCACTTAGTTTGCACAATCTTGGCATGTTTATTTCTATGGGCGGCACACACCTGGAAGAAAACCCGCCACCACAAGTATGTTGATAGACAACACACTCCCTAGGTATCAAATTGCAATCTGAGCAAGATTGTTTATCTTCTTCAGTGCCATGGGGTATGAGGATGGCGATGTTAGTCTTGATGGGCAAGTGGTACCCAAGAAAGACACTTTTCGTTACTTAGGATCAATGCTTCAGAAGGAGGGAGACATCGATGAGGATGTCAGTCATAGAATTAAAGCTGGATGGTTGAAGTGGCGGCAAGTTGCGGGTGTCTTATGCGACCCCTGGGTGCCACACAAACTAAAAGACAAATTCTACAGGACAGCAATTCGACCGGCTATGTTGTATGGAGCAGAATGTTGGCCCACTAAAAGACGACATGTCCAACAACTGTGGCAGAGATGCGTATGTTGCGCTGGATATGTGGCCACACAAGGAGAGATCGAGTCTGGAATGATGATATACAAGAGAGTAGGAGTGGCGCCAATTGAGGAGAAGCTTATGCAACATCGTTTGAGATGGTTTGGACATATCCAACGAAGACCTGAAGAGGCACCAGTGCATATCAAAATAATTAGGCGTCCCGAGAATGTGAAGAGAGGTAGAGGTCGACCAACCTTGATGTGGACAGAGGCTATGAAGAGGGACCTGAAGGAGTGGAATATTGATAAAGAGCTCGTCGTGGATAGGAAGGGGTGGAAGTGTGCAATTCATGTGCCAGAACCCTGATTTGTAGTTTCGCTTTTCCTCCTTAATCGTTTGACCTTTTCTTGTGCCCCTTTAGATCTTGCTGGTTCTTGTGGGTTTTATCTCTTTTTATGTGTTTCCCCGTTTCGTCGTTTTTCGGTTCTCCTTTGCCTTTGTCTCCCTTTTCTTTTCTTTGGGCAATTGATCAGCCTATTAGTGATAGGGGGCCAGGGTTTGGGGGTTTTCTCGACCGGGACCATGTTTCGGTCTTTTCTTAATATAATACCGGGAGGGCGGTCTTTTCCTCCCGGTCGAGTTTTTTTTAAACTAACTATGAGGAATGAGGTGGTGATGGATCAACTCATTTCATTTCACTAACCAAACAAAAAAAGTGAGTGAGAAGATGATGGACTAGCTTATTTCTTAAACCAAACACCCTATAAATAAATAAGATTTCTCTTCCTATTACTCTAGACACTAGATACCTTTTGCAAAATTACTATTGATTGCTTACAGAAATGTAAAGATAAGTCTTCAATTAGATCATAACCTACTGTCCTACCACGGAATTAATAGTATACACTCTAATGTCAAGCTGCATCCTATTATCACAATTTATATTTTTTTTGTACTTGATAACTATCACATTGTGAATGCAAATAGTACACTTTTTTTTGTTGGTCTTAGGACAATTACCTCACTTATAGTTGATTAAACTCGAAATGGGACTGCTGCAATTAGCTTGTTGCATCGTACTCAGAAGTCCTTAAAATTTACAGGAAATTGTTCCACTGAGGAAGGTGTGCCGCCGACCAGAAACTGACTACAGGCTTCAGATTCTGCATGCTGCTAGAGCGGCAGCCGCCAGTGCAGATATTCACACTCCACCCAGAGAGGCTAAAGTGGAGTTGGCATCCAATGCTAAGAGCCCATATGAGCAAAAACCCCAGAAGCAGTACAAGATGATGGACGTGAACACTGATGAGGAGGTGACCATGGTCTCCACCTTGGAACAGGATGAGACACAAGGCAAGACTGTAGCCCCCGTACCGTCAGCAACTGCAGAAACCCGCAATTCAAGTTCAGACGCGGTGATGAAGGATGCGGAGGCTTCGTCCGTGGCTCAAGACGATGATGAAGTGCAGGTGGTTGACAAGATGAAAGAGGGGTAGCTTTTTTTCGCACTTTTTGTGTTTGGAGGACTTGATGTTGTCGTACAGAGTTTTCTAATTTAGTTTGTAGTATATGTTTTTCTAATTAAGTACTCCTTCCATTCTTTTTTATTTGTTATGGTTTAGTTTAGAAATGAACTAACGCTCGTTCTTTTTTATTTGTCACGTTAGTTTAAAAATGAACTAGCGGACGACAAGTATTGAGAACGGAGGTAATACAGTACTTGTCGTAATTACCGTGTGGCATCTTAATGGATGGTTACGTGTGTCTGACGCGTCGCTGCTCTCGGCCGCAAGCGAACGAGTATTGCGACTTGTGAGCGTGTAAAGAACCCTCACTGCTTGTGTCACACACGAGCAGCTCCTGGGACTGGAGTTGCGTGTGAGAATGGCCATGACTTTCAGAAAAGAGAGTGTGGTCCCGGCCGTCAGCGAGAGCGAAAGGAGAGGGAGGAATCGGCCAGCACGACGAGGGGAAGGGGAATGGCGGATCGGGCTAAGCCGAGGAGCCAGGAAAACAGTGGGACAGCTTTTGGCCCAAAAGCCCCCCTCTCTAGTTAACTTCCTTTTTTCTTTCCTTAGAATGTTCGCAGCAGCAGATCGTGTAAAGTAAGAGATTTACACGATAGATTATACTATTTACATAGTAAAGTTTTAAATTAAAAAGATGAGATATGATAGATGGTAGAGACAACCTTACTATCACCTTTCCTCACAGACATCCCCTAGTATACTATGTATATGTTAGTTTTGAGTGAAGATGTTTCTAGGTGATTCTCAGTTGTCCAGATCAGATTAGTGAAGATGAAAAACTATTAAGCTGTTTGGTTTGAGGAATGATATAGTCCATCGTTTTCTCACTCCTCACTTTTTTGTTTGGTTTGTGGAATGAATTGAGTTGATCTATCATCACCTCATTACTTATAGTTATTTACTTAGTACTAATATGAGGAATGCGGTCATCCCACCAAATTTGAGGAATGAACCCATGATGCACCACCACATTTTGGATGAAGTGATTCCTCAAACCAAACACCCCATATATATCTAAAAACCATACTAGTTTAGGACTGCTCTAGGTTCTAGCTCCAGACTAGAGCCATAGTTTATAATATAAATTTAAGTAGTTTTAAAAACAGTTTTAATCTAAATAATAAACAAAATGACTTATTTAAATGTTTTTTAAAGATTCATAACTTTAGCTTCAAGATTTTCTAGAGCCCCTAATAATCTGCTCCACCAACTGCACATTTTTTATGAAGCTGGAGCGGTCTCCGATACACGTTTTGGCTTGTATAAGATTTATTAAGATGCCCCTAGTGAGTTGGAGGGAAATAAGAGAGTTTAGGATCTATGAGTTGATTTAATCTTAGGTTGATTCCTGTATCATCAATTCACTTATTTATTCAGGGGCAAATAAAATCCATGGTGTGGAGATCACTGTAGTAGCTGCGTCTGCACCTACAGCTACATGAGCTAAACAGCAAGTCCAGGCAGCCGAAACCGCTATCAAAGTAAAAAAAACGCAACCGAGCGCAGCCGAGCACGTTCCTTGCGCGCGACGTCTCCAGCCGGCCCTACTGTGCGCCTGTGCACAGGGCAGCCGACGAGGCTACAGGAGCAACGGTTCAGCTGCAGAGTGGGGGCGCCGGTAACGGGAAGGGGTGGCGACGTGGCGTGGTGGACCCGGCGGGAACACCCGGCTACTTGGAGTCCAAGAAAACCGGGCGCGCGCCACGATGCAGTGGACCTGCCCGTTCCACGCCGAGGAGGACGGGGCGATCGGAACCGTTCATCCCAGAGCCCGACCGCTCGGATGCTCTGCTGCTGCGGCCGCAGAAATGAATGGGGCCGTTACGGCCAATCGGTTCGAGGCCGAAGGCGGAGAGGTCGGACCGGTTTGAGTGGCCGCGTGTGGGACCCGCAGAGTCACGCACGCGACGCGATGCTGCAGGCTGCGGCGGAGGTACTCTCGTAGGATGCCACGCAGGCAGTCGTCAGCGTCACACCCACACCCACACGCTCGCGTCTCGAGTCGTCTAGTGGCGGTGGAGGTAGGTAGTTGCATGGGCATGATGGGCTTATGCTCTCGTGCACACCTTCCTTGGCTACCAAGACTCCCCCAAAACCGCCTCGCACAGATTCCTGACTGCAAGTTCGAACCAAGAGAATTTCCAAATGTTAATTTGGAAAAAAATTAATACATACTACGAGATATTCCTCAGATATTAAACATAAACACCAAATATATCTTAGTTCGACATATCAACTATAAACACAAGATTACTAATGCGACACCGAATATTAAATATATTTCGATTCGGATTAAATACAGCTGTTTGGATTGCTGCAGCTTATATTAAAACCAAACCAACGTACGGATATACTCGACTACTGAGTAATAAAATATCTTTTTTATGTTATTTATTCAGCATTCCGACATTCATAATGCATGTTCTTTCCTTTTCTTTTATATAGTTGTTTCAGTTTTCTACGTTTTTTTACCATGTATTTTGTGTTTAAAAAATATTCCTGACAATAAGTATATTGTTACTTTGACTTTTCGTCTTACGAACAATGTAGTACCTAGATACGAATATGGACTCTTGATTTGGTATGCCTATTTATGTAAAAAGTTTAATAAGTTAGAATGACGCCTAAATTGAGTAGTAAAAGGGTATCAGACTCATGTATGTGTTATGCCAAGGCGATTGGGCAACTTACCTATTGCATTATTTTTGCTTATTTAAGTATAATTTGTTAGAGTTTGGAATCGTAAACTACTTCAATGATTTCTACACGTGTCATATATACTGATGCGTTATGACGCAGCGTTTGGGAAAATATTCTCGCCGGCATTATCAATATTTCGCACATATATTTTTATTCTTATTTGTAATTAAGGTCGGAGTTGGAACTACAACTGTTAGTCACTTGTTCTCAAATATCGTGAATCGAAAACAAGACAACACAATTGTTAAAAGATTAGAGATATTCGTCATTTGAATCATTATCTTCTTTTTGATATAATGATTTTTTGAGACGAATGTCATGAAGAACTGTTGACGACTTATTCTCAATGCTATGAATTAAGAACAAGACAACACAGAATGTTAAATGTTAATGTCGTTCGTCCTACGAAGCATTATTTCCCTTAGGATATAATGATCTTCAGACGAAGGTCGCGAAGGATATACCTTCATAATCGCAGTATATATTAATAAAAGAAGAGGCATGTGAAATATAAGAAACAATATATACAATCATATAATATTATTAATTCATTCTTATTATATTATTATAGAGAGATAAAAATAATACTGGATTATAAATGTACCTTTGGCTTGATAGAAGGTAAAAGTACAAGTGTGACACACAAGTGAATGCAAGTCAGCGTGAACAGTACGGGGGTACTGTTCATCTATTTATAGGCACAGGACGCAGCCTGTGAGAAATTACATTCATGTCCTTTACATTTATTATTGGCTTATAGAAAAATCTATAAGGACTAGATGACCTTTTCCCTTTTAAGTCGGTTCCTTTTCCCGTGATTGAGTTGAAGCTTCTTTGCGCATAACTTCGAAGTATCGACAACCTTCGTCACAATCGCGCCCTTCTCATCGTGTAATCCGAAGGTACCTGTCCATAAGCCATACTTGGAAGACATTGTTAATTTACATTTTTGAGGACCTTCGGAGGACGAAGGCCCCCAACAGTAGCCCCTCGCAGTATTAATTTGTTAAAAATAACAAATTCAGACTGCGTCATGGACGAAGGCCTTAAGCCGAAGGTCCGAAAAAACACCTTCCTTTTTGCTGGAATAGCAACAGTCAATGACAGACGGGACCCTCCAATTTGAAGCGTGCCGAGCGTATAAATAAGAACTCACCCTGACCAGATTTGGTACACTGTTTGTGCCACTTGCTTTGTTTGCTCAATTTTATAGCTCTTGCTCACCAACGCTTGCTTAGTTTCTCAGGCTTTCTAAGCTTCGGTTTGAAGGACACATTTTCGTCATTTCCGAAGAAAAGATGTCTCAAGACAAGAAAGTTGCTGCTGAGACGAAGCTCACTGAAGAGGAGAAGCTCTTTGAGCAGAAGAAGGCTGCTAATCCTTATATAGCTAGGTTTATCGAGTCAATGGCGAAATCAAATACAGAGAAAATTACCAAGGAAATCCTGGAAGGCCTGTCTGAAGACACTGGTGATAGTGACAGTTATGATGCAGAGAGTGGAGGCGAAGACTCCGAGGATCGACCCTGGAGACCAAGTCATGCAATCTTCGGAAAATCGACCATCAAGCAAAGCCACCTTGAAAATATGAGGGGAAGGTACTTCCGGGACATGTCTATTGTGAGGGCTGACGAAGACAACAACGTTCCTGCGCCTGAGGAGAACGAAGTTGTGATTTTCCGAAGCTTTTTCAAAGCTGGGCTTCTGTTCCCATTAAGCAGGTTTGTGGTCGAAGTGTTGAAAATTTATCAGATCTTCCTCCACCAGATTACCCCCGAAGCTATATTAAGGATGGGGATTTTTGTCTGGGCAGTAAGGAGTCAAGGGATAGAATCGAGCGCAAAGTGCTTCTGTAATATGCACGAACTTTTATATGAGACAAAAGACATGGGTAAAGAACAGTACCATAACAACTTCGGTTGTTATGGATTTATCGTCCGTCCCAACTCAAGCTACCCAGTACCAACATTTAGGAAAAGATGGCCGGAAAATTGGATGGAGGAATGGTTTTATGTGAAGAACGACTTGGTGGCTAGGGAGGATGTTGAGGAGGTTATTATGCGCCCCATTTGGTCCTGCTTCGGTCTCCGAAGGCCGAAGGTTAAAATCAATGAAGCCGCCGAAGCATGCCAGAAGGCCTTTGGCACTGTATGCTTCTTCATTGGTACAAGAGACTTAATTCAAGAACATATAACATTCAGAGTATGGCCGCTTGTAGAGAGCTGGGAGATGCCAAAGGAAACTGTCACCAAGTCTGGAGAAGGTGAGCTGGTTCGACTGAAATTCACCTTCAGATACGGAGATAAATTTGATGAACCGAATGATGACTGGCTGAAATGTATCGAAGCTACAAGTGATGAACTGCTTGGGCCGTATTCCAAAGCGGAAGATAATGCCTTATCCACATCCTTTGGGCCCGGGGAAAAAGAGATTAAATAGAGTTTTTGATGCCATTGGTTTTGTTTACCCCAACTACTGCTACCCGCTGCGGGGACGGGGAAAGAAGAGGAAAACTGCTGCTTCGACCAAGACTGCTGCTTCGGCCACTCCAAATGAGCCTGCGCCGAAGAGCAAGAAGTTGAAAGTCCTTACCCACAGGCCACGTTATATTGAGCCGGCCGTGGTGCCTGAATTTGGCGGGGAGACTTCTTCAGCTGCTGGACCAAAGGAACCCATTCCTCCTATGCAAAAGCTGAAGACCCGGCTGCCATGCCGAAGGCACCCTCAGCCGAACAAGCTGAGGCAAAGACTGGTAAAGATAAGGCCGAAGAGCCAAAAACTGAAGGAACAAAAATGTTAGAAATTTTAAGCCCTTCGGCAGGAGTAACAGTGCCGAAGATACAAAAAGGTCTTGCGGCAACTCCCAAAAGAAGAAGGATGGCAAATGTACTAGATGTGCTAGAATCAGTAAAGGCTTCAAGCTCTACTTCTTCAGGGAAAATTATCGAGGCTTCGAAAATGCAAATCGAAGCTGAAACAAAACCGGTTGAAGCTACAGTGAGCCAGGCTAGTGCCAAAGCTGGGCCTTAAGAGCCTGCTGAGAAAGAACCCTCGGAAATTGAAGAGAAGGCAGCAAAGGAAGAGGCTATAGAACAGACTTTGCCTGAAAAAGTTGCCGCTCCTGCTCCCGAAGCTTTAAAAGAAAGTATTGAATATATCATCTATCATGCTTCGGGAGAAAGACTCTCTAAGGAAGAAGAACGAGAAGCCCAACACTATGCCTAGAAACTGAAATATCCTAAGGGGGCATTAGTGTTCAACGGCAGCGGAGAAGAAGATTTTTTGTACTGTCTCCCGGATAGCAAAGAGATATCTGTTTGCCGGGAGATGGGTAGAAGCTTCGGATTCCCAACGTTAGAAGATGGGCTCTCATTACTGTCGAAGGATGAATTGGCTGACATTTTGACATATAATAGTATAAAGGTGTGAAATCAATTTTTGTATTAAAAAACGAATTATTTCATTTGCTTATACTTAATACTATACTCCTCTTGCAGGGCTTGATCCTTAGCAATGCCCTCAGGGCATAGAAAAATATCGAAGATGAAGGGTGCACAATGGCTCTGAATAACCTTCGCTCAGAGGTGATTGAACTAAGGAACGAAGGCCTTGAAAAGGATAAAATATTAATTTCATTGGTAAATAAGATAAAAGAAGACGAAGCTAGTTCCAAAGTTCAAGCTGAGGCCTAGAAGAGTGAAATTGAAGATCTTTGGAAATAATTAGCTGAGGCCAAATTAAAGTGCGTTGTTGCTGAAGCTGATCGAGATGCCAACGAATACTGGAAAAATTATTTTGAAAAAACAGTTGCAGAGCTTCGCGCATCCAAAGAAAGATGTTTTGAAAAATCTGTGGAATGTGTGAAAAAGATAAAGACTAGCTTTGCCAACGTGGGCGCCTACTCAAACGAAGACAACTTCATACGGGGCGACCCTGAAAGCGTAATCGAGTGGATCAGTGGTGAAGCCGAAGCTTTTGAGGAGATTTTGAGTGACCGCGGGAACGTCTGTGCATTTTTTGGTGCGAGGGGAGTTGCAGCCGTTTTAGAGAAGGCAGATTGCAGTCATGTTAAAACCTTGGCCCAGGCCGAAGCTACCTTCTCTGTTGACGACACAAAGGACCCCTCGGCCGAAGCAAGTTGTAACGCCCCGAATTTTGCAGTTGAATTTTTTCTTTTCTTTACTCGCCAAAATTCGGGCGTTACCTTTCCCTTTTCTTTTTCCCCTCGCTAAACCTTGACCTTTTTCAAAGTTTAGCGGGATTCGGTTTGGATCTCCCGTGTAGGAAAAACCCTAAATACCTTATGTTGTTTGATGCACCATGCCGAACCTTGCATTTCTTTTGATTGCTTTGAAAGTGCAAATGCATGCATGTAGAAAGATCGGATTTCGAAAATGAGGAGAAGATCTTTTCTTTCTTTTTCTCTCTCTTTCTCTCTCCTCTTTTTCTCTCTCTCCCGCGCCGTGGGCCGACCCCGGCCGGCCCAGCCGCCCCTGGCGCCCCCCCTTTTTGGGCCCAATTGGCCCATGCCGCCCCCCATCTCCCTTTTTCCCAAAACCCTCTCCCTCTCCCTCTCATTTTCCCTCTCTCTCCCTAAGCCGCCGCCCCTACCCCTGCCCTAGCCGCCGCCCCTGCCTAGGCCGCCGCCCCTCCCCGTCGCCGATCGGCCGCCCCGCTCGGCCGCCCCGTCCCCGTCCCCGGTGAGGCCCCTCCCCCTCTCCTCCCTCCCCCTCTCCTCCCTCCCCTTCCCCCCGCCCGCTCGGCCCCTTGGCCGCGCCCCCGGCCCCCCAGCGCGCCCCCGGCTCGGCCGCCTGGCCAGCCCGGCCGCCCCCCCCCCGCGCGCGCCCCCATGGCCGGCTCGGCCGCTCGGCCGCCCCGCGCCCTGCCCCGCGCCCTGCCCCGCGCCCCTGCGCGCCCAGCGGCTCGGCCGCCCCGCCCCCCTGCTCGGCCGGCTCGGCCGCCCCCTGCGCCGCCCGCCCTCGCCAGCCCGGCCGCCCGCCGCCGGTTCAACCGCCCCTAGGGCCGGTTCAACCGCCCCCCCCTCTGTTTTTTTTATTTTTTTTATTTTATTTTATTTACTTTCTGTGATCATAATTACTGTATTTTAAGTAGGCTAATCACTGTTCATGCTATGGGAAAATAGGAAGTTTAATTTAAAATTCCGTTATGTTATTGATTCACGTAGTTAATTGTTTACCCTGTGCAATGTTGATCAACTAAAAGTGATTAGGTTTCCATTAGTATATATAAATATATATAACAGAATTATTTTGTTAAAAACCAATTGTGTCATTAGTGCATAAGATTTAACCCCCTGCGAGACCTTTCCCGTTTCTTTCTAACCATAACAAATGCGTTATCGAATGTCATACTTGGTGCATATTCACTTTATTTGTTATCTTGTATGGTGTACTGTTCTTTTGTATTAAATATGTGGATGGATGTATGTATGTTTGCGCTCGCATAGAGAACGATCCGGTCGAAGAGCCCGAGGAATTCGCAGGAGAAGCCCCTGAGCAGCAGTCGGTTGGTGGAGGCAAGTGTCCTTTGACCTATCTCTGTCCTATTCATTCTTTAATTCACCTCCCGCATTACACATTTATACCTAAGGATTGACTAGCTTTTGTTATCCATGTCCTTGTTTACCTATTTGGGTCGGATTATTACTACTTAGTCTGATGCTATTGCTCAACTCTAATCAATGAACATGATGTGATTATCTATGATACGCTGTTTTCCCGTTCTTCTTTATGATTATACTTGTGGTTTTCAAGGGGACTCGAGCGGTTTCTCGAGTGCCTCTCCGTAAGGACCTGTTCTATGGATGACCGCCCGGGAAAACAGTGCAACCATGAGGGTGGAATGGGGTGCCCTTAGCTGAATAATTAGAGGATCCGGGATGTAGTTCACTTAGCCGTCGTGCCGTCAATGGGGCTCGGTGTATGCGGCTCGCTCTGCCAAGTTTGGGTTCGCCCCTTGGGGAGGAGTGCGGTGCATTTAGGAAACCTAACGGGTGGCTACAGCCCCGGGGAATCTTTGTAAAGGCTACGTAGTGAAACCCTGCCTATTCACCTTGGTAGTGTTTAAGGGTTTGATCGGCCCGAGGCAAGAGGGAATCACGGCTTGTGGGTAAAGTGCACAACCTCTGCAGAGTGTTATGAAACTGATATATCAGCCGTGCTCACGGTTATGAGCGGCCAAGGGAGCTCCAGAGATTAGTGATACTTGATCAGAGATATTTTGGTACAGGTGGCAATGAGATTGATGGTTCTGGTTATGATTATGGTATTGGTAAGTGGTATTCTTTCCGTTTGGAAAGGATACATTGGGTTAATAACTTGGGTTAATGTTAAAACCTGGCTTTCTACTAGTAAGTAATAACCTGACCAACTAAAAGCAACTGCTTGACTGATCCCCACATAAAGCTAGTCCACTACAGCCAAACAGGATACTTGCTGAGTATGTTGATGTGTACTCACCCTTGCTCTACACACCAAACCCCCCCCAGGTTGTCAGCATTGCAACCACTGCTCAGGAGAAGATGAAGCTGTGGAAGGAGACTTCCAGGAGTTCCAAGACTACGACGAGTTCTAGGTGTGGGTTAGCGGCAACCCCCAGTCGGCTGCCTGTGAAGGCCGTGTTATCTACGTTTCGTTTTCGCACTTTGATTTATTGTAAGGACTATATGGACGTCTCAGACGTATGATGTAATCGACTATTATTCCCTTTTAATACTATTTTGAGCACTGTGTGATGATGTCCATGTTATGTAACTGCTGTGTACGTGAATAACTGATCCTGGCACGTACATGGTTCGCATTCGGTTTGCCTTCTAAAACCGGGTGTGACACAAGTCTAATAGGCGGAAAATTTTTCACTGATATCTGGAAAAATGGCGGCTGAGGGATGGCTCATGAAATAATGAAGAAGAGCAAAAAAGATATTCATGACGCTCGAGAAGCAATGAAAGAAGCTGAGAAAGCTGCGGAACTCGAAAGACGGATAGGTATTACTTAATGGTTTTTTATCTTTGTTGTTTATTTTCGTGACTTCAGACTAATTGATGTCTTCTACCGCAGCTGAACTATCTCCTCCCCCAGAGCCATTCGACCCACTGGCGGACCCATAAACAAAGAAAGCGATAGAAATTATTAATATGGTCGAAGCTATTGTCGATGAAGTTGTTACCAAGCTACTTAACGAAGTTGCAGAGAAAGTTTTGAAGGAAGAATAACAACTATTGTAAAAACATTTCTGTAATATTTGGTGAACTAAGTCTGTAATGTTTGATGTTTATATTTTTCAATGTAATATGTAAATTGTTTGTAATTCAGTTCTTTGCGATGCATGAAACTTTATGTACATACCGTTTTTGAGCCTTCGACGAAAAAACACATTTCCTTCTTTTCATGCTTCGTAAAGAAGAGTTTGTATGCCTCGTAAGAATCATCCACACTTTGTAAAAACATCAAAGCTTCGTAAACAACAGATCTCTTTTTCCACATCAGAACTGATGAAGTTATAATTCTCAGCTTGCTTTGTGCCTTGGCATCCTTTCATTTTTTGTAAAGCATTATCCGAAGATCAACTTCTTTTCCAATTGGTGTCATTAATGTGATATGATGTACGATGTGATGCTATGCGATATGATGCAATGATATGATGCAAAGAATGATGCTAATGCCGAAGACACATACCCACGCTGAAACACAATCTTTGCGTCCCCTTAGGAACCATCAAAATCTCTTTGCCGTTTATTTTTCGGCTTCACCACTTATTTTTCGGTGTAATTCTGCATTCCCTCAGAAACGTCTTTTGAACTTCTTCGCCTTCTATTTCGGCGGTATTCGCGTTGACTTTTCGCGCTTCGCCTTATATTTCAGCGGTATTTGGCTCTGCATTCTCTTTGAAATGACTTTTGAGCAGAAAACTTACACTGCGCTCCCTTGGGAACGACTTTTTGTAGCTTCGGCAAACTTACGCTGCGCTCCTTAAGAACAACTTTTTGTAGCTTCGGCAAACTTACGCTGCGCTCCTTAAGAACGACTTTTTGTAGCTTCGGTAAAACTTGCAATGCGATTTTTAGCTCTGCATTCCCTTAGGAACGACTTTTGAGCTTCAGCAGTTTTTGAGCTTCGTGAGTCTATTGGAAAGATATATTTCACTATGACAAGAACGAAGCTATTACAAGAAATTAAAAATGACAAGAAGACTAGATTTACATTGATTGTTCCTTATTAAAAAGAAAATGACAATGAATGTAAAAATGCTTCAGAGGTAGGATATCTCTCAATATATGTGTTTTGATTCTAGCACAGTACTGTTGACTGTGCGAGCTTCGGACTCCTCCCTGAGATCTCGCTGCTGATGAGTCTGATGGCTCCCTTCTGGCTGCTGACCTCATGAATAGGCGGGTTGTAGTGGCGGCGGAGGTGGAAGCTGTGGCCAAGAAGCCTGTGGTTGACTAGCCGAAGCAACAGAAGCTGCAGGATGATTACCCACATATTCTGGTATGTAGGGTGAGTGACACGAAGCAGTGTGCAGGACCTGCTTCGGTTGACTTTGTCGGGCTTCGGCTTCTGCGATCTCCTTCTGCTTTTGGATGGTGATTTGGCACATTCTTGTAGTATGGCCCTTGTCTTCACCACAAAATAGGCAGTAGATCTTCCTAGGCTGGTCCCCATATCTTCCTCCGAAGCCCCTGTCGCCTCTGCCTCTTAGAGCTGGCGACCGAAAAGAGCTTTGTTGCTGCCCCGAAGATTGTGAAGTGTACTGCGGCCTCTACAGCTTACTTCCTCTGTCATCACTCTGAGTGGAGTTGTGAATTGACCTGGCATGCCTCGGGTGGATTCTTCCTCTGAAGCCCCTGGTCATCTCAGAGAACCTGTAAGCTTCCTCCCTTCTTTGGCAAAAGTCATTGTCAGCTCGGATGTACTCATCCATCTTCTGAAGCAGCTTCTCCAGAGTTTGTGGGGGCTTCCTGGCGAAGTACTGAGCCGTAGGTCCTGGCCGAAGCCCCTTAATCATGGCCTCAATGACAATTTCATTCGGCACTGTGGGCCCTTGTGCTCTCAGACGCAAGAACCTTCGGACATACGCCTGGAGATACTCCTCATGGTCTTGCGTGCATTGAAACAGGGCCTGAGCTGTGACTGGCTTCATCTGAAAGCCTTGGAAACTTGTCACTAGCATATCCTTGAGTTTCTGCCACGAAGTAATAGTCCCTGGCCGAAGGGAAGAATACCATGTTTGAGCCACATTCCGAACTGCCATTACGAAGGACTTGGCCATGACGACTGCATTGCCTCCATATAAAGATATAGTTGCTTCATAACTCATCAAAAACTGCTTCGGATCTAAATGCCCATCGTACATGGGGAGCTGAGGCGGCTTGTATGATGGAGGCCATGGGATAGCCTGCAGTTCTGCTGCCAAGGGAGAAGCATCATCAAAGGTAAAGGTATCATGATTAAAATCATCATACCATCCATCCTCATTGAACAAGCCTTCTTGATGAAGCTCCCTGTGTTGAGGCCTTCGATCTTGTTCGTCTTGAGCAAGATGTCGTACTTCTTTAGTGGCTTCATCGATCTGCCTTTGAAGATCAGCCAGTCGGGCCATCTTCTCCTTCTTCCTTTGTACTTGCTAATGGATTATCTCCATGTTTCTGATTTCTTGATCCAACTCTTCTTCCTGGAGTGTCGGACTAGTGGCCTTCCTCTTCTGGCTTCGGGCCTCTCGGAGAGAAAGGGTCTCCTGATTTGGGTCCAGTGGCTGTAGTGCGGCAGCCCCTGGCGCTGAAGCTTTCTTCGGCGGCATGACGAAGGTCAGTGCTTGCCAAAGGTGGTCAAAAAAGGGTTCACCGGAGGTGGGCGCCAATGTTGGGGACTTGTTCTCAAATGCTATGAATTAAGAACAAGGCAACACAGAATGTTAAATGTTAATGCCCTTCGTCCTATGAGGACTGGATGGCCTTTTCCCTTTTAAGTCGGTTCCTTTTCCCGTGATTGAGCCGAAGCTTCTTTGCGCATAACTTCAAAGTATCGGCAACCTTCGTCACAATCGCGCCCTTCTCATCGTGTAATCCGAAGGTACCTGTCCATAAGCCATACTTGGAAGACATTGTTAATTTACATTTTTGAGGACCTTCGGAGGACAAAGGCCCCCAACAAGAACAAACCTTCATCATTCATGCAAATGAGATTTCATAGAAACAATATATGTTATTCATTAATTCATTTATATATTTATTTCATGATAAACACATGAACATTAATAGAATTTATACTAGTTCTGTGCTCGTGCGTTGCTACGGTTCCTATATATCAAATAGAAAGACTATTTAAATGCAATACATGTTAAAACACGGCTAAATCTTTATAATGAGCTTCCAAAAAGTTCTGAGCAACTTGCGAGGATGGTGATGGCATGGTGCAGGAGTCCTCACGCCTTCAGGCCTCACAGGCATGATAGAAGGCGGTGCCACGATAGGTGCATGTGCCGGCGTATCTCTCCGCCTCAATCAAACATCCACAGTCTTGGATTTAACCTAACTAATCCCAATGCTCAACGAATGTACAACTTTATGAGATAGCAAACTGTGTGATATATGTGATAAATAAAGTTCGTACAGGTAATAGATTCACCAGCAGATGTATGTGATAATGGCTTCTCTTTCTTTGAATGAACGATGTCATTGCATTAGATCATACTCATCCATTTCTTCATTTTGTCTGCCATGGCTTCTTTTTCTGGTTTTTTATTAACTGCACAGTTTAAAGTTTAGTATGGAATGGCGAAAGATTAAAGGTGAGCTCGTGCAGATATAAGCTCATTTCGAGCCTAGTGATTGTGTAGTCTATGAGAAAATCAACCCAAGAGACCTTCCAATCATGGACACCCGGAAGTAGAACACTGCAATCCTTATGAAGGGCATGGCGATATGTGACAACTCTAAGAATAAGCTAAAGTAATAACTCCTGCAATTAAACAACAAAACATTTTTTTCTTAATTCAGGTATGATACAAATGGCAAAATTAATCATCATCTCAGTGTGAAGTTATCTACAAATTTTAACACAAGCAAAGTATAATTTAAACTTTAAAGGAACAACATTGATCCGGGGCATTACTACATTGACTACAGAGCATCCACCACAACTCACATATATTTTGTTTTCTTAGGATATGGCACAAACAAACCAACATCTATTCTTTCCATTACCCAACATAGATACTTTGCATTTGGGAATACAAGAGAGAAGATATGTGATGCAATCTAACTCTATCTACAAGAGGAGGTAGAAAGATATAAGCTATAGCTAAACATACTTTCAATCAGTACACTTTTTTAACAATTAGTTGCACATGTCAATAGTTTTATCACTGCTACATCATATGCCAACTTTTAAGAATCTTCTCCCATCCTAGCCATCATCACAAAAATAATAATCAAGCACAATTTTGTTATGAAATTGATTGCTGAAAATAGAGGGGACTGCAAATCCAACTTCAATGTAAACAAACCAAACTAACCCACACAAAAACCACAAAAAATTGTAGGTATGTCGGCGGCAACTAAACCAATACCATGGAGTCCCTGAAGTGGGTGTTTTACAGAGACATATTAAAAGATGGCAGCACTACATAAACTAAAAATACGGTCACACAAATTCGTTTTTGTGTGTTAAGTCATTGTTTTCATGCTTACATGTACAACCTGGCTAATTAATTATAATATATCTTAATGCCAACATACGTTAATAAGAAAATAAAATAAAACATGATGCACTAACATTCATTAGTTGCATAGCATAATATCTAACATGCATAAGTTACACCTAGGACCTATAGCATAAATGCAAATATTGGTTCAGGTTTAGACTATATTAGGAAATGTAACAATAAACTTTATACATACATAATTGTGGCATACCTGGTCAGAATTCCTTCCATGTAAGCTTTGGTATGTGGTAAGCTCTTGGTGAGATGAGAAATGCATGTAAACTCAAATGGCAAAAAGGTGCGATAAGTTCAACACTTATTGCAACCGAAACCCAAAAACTATATCATCAGCACATTATCTACCAGGCATATGTTTGTGTCATGCTAAACTAATATAAGACTTCATATGCCTGAGGTCTTGTTGCGTCTTATAACTTTGATTATGTCTTCAACTTACTGAATATATCAGTTTTCCTACATCTTGTCATCTCATAATCTTATTTTTGAATCTCCATCCCAGTAAACTTATATTATATCAATTCTTACGATGGTCTTAGTCTGCTTGTCTCCTTTCAGTTTTGTTCCAGCTTTTTGTTTATAGAGATCATTACTAATAGTATTTCACATGTCCTATGATTTTTTGTCATGCTAAACTAATATAAGGCTGCATATGCATGAGGTTGATTCTTGTTGCTTCATAACTTCAATTGTGTCTTCAACTTGCAAAACCATTAATTGTCACTATTTCATTATTCCCTGTGATTTAATCTTCTCCCATACATCTAGCAAACCCTGTGTGCGGAGATGAAAAGCAACAGAAGCAAAACTGGTAGGGATATATACTTGTAGTTCTATTGTAATTTCTCAAACAAATGGCACAAGCGAGTACACATTTATTAATATAGCAGAAAATAACACAAAAATAGCCAAAGCAGGAAAGAAAAAAGAAAGACAAATTAAAACTACCAGCAACACCTAAAAACTAAGCACTTCGCAATATGGAAATATGGATTTCACTGCAGGTAAACCTTTCTATCTAAAGAAAATCGGATCTGATGAAAGAGTGGAACATAGGCACATAACCTGACCTGAAACCATACTCACAACTCAGTTTATCATGTGAGCGATCAGTACTATGACAGAGCCAAAAAACAGGATTATCTTGTTACGGACTCCTTGGCGGGCAGCAAGGACTCGACCTTGTAATGTCCCTCATTCCTAAATGATGAATGTGGTAGCCTTTTGCTGCAGCCTAGAAATTAGTTTAAAAGCAACACAAAAAAGTTAATACATATAAAAGAGTTAGCACTACATATTAATGGGTTGTTTGGTTTCTAGGGACTAATTTTTGGTCTCTCTATTTTATTCCATTTTAATCCCTAAATTGCTAAATACATAGTTTTAGTTTTCGTATTTGGTAATTTAGAGACTAAAATGGAATAAAATGGAGGGACTAAAAATTAGTCCCTAGAAACTTGATTTGGCAGAGGCAAATGCATCATGCTGGCAGAAGTAGCAATATGTCCAGGCGCTTCCTACATCAGATCAGCCTCCTCCGTAATACAAAGAGCATGTTATTACAGACAACAAATTCCACTACGCTGGTTAAAATCACAAAAATTCTGAACCGAATGTCGAGAATGGACTACTCCCCACACCTTTCATTGAAGTGGCCTGGTAACAGTAAAAACATGATGAGTATAGTGAAACGAAACGTAGACTTTTTCCTGCATCCGGAAGAGCTGTCATGTACCGAGATCGAAGGTCACGGCACCAGGAGTGAAGAGAGAGAGAGAGAGAGTTTGGACCATGCGCTAGCCTCATTGCCTGCCCCTGCGAGTGGGACGCGAGGCGATTTGCGAGTGATTCGACTCCGACCGGGAGAGTTCATCTAGCGTCGTACACCAGCACGTGCACCAGCCGCCCCAGCTTCGACTCCGACCAGGGGAGTTTGTCCAGCGTCTCGCGCCCTTCTCCTTGATCTGGGCGTCGAACTCGGAGATGTCCGCCAGCGATAGCAGGCAGAGGCCGGGGCCAAACACTCTGCTGTCAGGGGGTCGGAGCGGGTTTGTCGGGGGCACCGAATTTTTTTTGTATTTTAGCCCTTAAACAGAAGTAAAATCACGTTTAGACCTAAAAAAATTTTAAATGCAGTTTTGGACCCTTTGCTCGGCGCCATAGGCTATGGCGCCGAGGTCGTGTTGCGTTGGCACACCCCAGACGCGTGGCGTCGACGTGGAACCGAGCTCGGCGCCACAGATCTTGGCGCCGAGCTCGGTTGTGTTATTAAAATATTTGTTGCAGACATGAGCACAAAGCCCATCTAGCCCACTTGGTAGAGCACAAGGTTTCTAACCATGTGGTCGTGGGTTCAACCCCATAGTTTGCATTTTTTTTGTTTTTTTTGTTTATGTCGTTGGTGTGTCCGCTTAAATTTATTTCTCGCCTAGATTTTTTTTATCTTTGTTTTGTCACTGAAGTCAGTTCAGCTTATATAATTTACCTATACTTACACTGAAGTTGCCACAGACCTATTCTTGATCTCAACCTGGGGGTACATCTAATGTAGTATCCAAAAAATTTAACACGCACTTTACAGATAATTGATGGCGGTGTAGAACTTCTGGAGTTAAAACAAAGAGAATGGGATTTGCGCGCTGACTTGCAAGCATCGGCTATTCTTTAGCCTCCAGCAAATGATTCATGACGAGGCGGAGGCTCCTTAGCTGCTTCCAGATTTGAGCGTGTTACTGAGCCTGCAATAATAGCCAACCATAAGTTGCTTCCTCCAATAATGTCTCCAGCTCTCTCATCACGTAAATGCAAAAGGCGTGTTTTTTTTGTAATTAATACATAGAACTGCATCTTGATCGACGGACAGTACAGCCACTACTTGATAATGTATGAAGAACTATTTTAACTGATGATACGAATGGTTTATTAAAGACATTCATCCACTTGTCATATCTTGCAGAAACATCGCTTAGGACATGAAAATTTGACCCCACTTACCAGTCCAAACCTTCGAAGAGCCCCTCTCCCTTTATTGCAGATGTTTTGAAAATCGCCCATTGGCGGCTCTTAATTTTGTGTAGTTCTAATGACTCTGTAATGGCAGCATCATCGAGTGCACCTGGAAGATAAACAAAAATCTAGGCGAGAAATAAATTTAAGCGGACACACCAACGACATAAACAAAAAAAACAAAAAAAATGCAAACTATGGGGCTTGAACCCACGACCACATGGTTAGAAGCCTTGTGCTCTACCAAGTGGGCTAGATGGGCTTTGTGCTCATGTTCGCAACAAACATTGTAATAACACAACCGAGCTCGGCGCCAAGATCTGTGGCGCCGAGCTCGGTTCCACGTCGACGCCACGCGTCTGGGGTGTGCCAACGCAACACGACCTCGGCGCCATAGCCTATGGCGCCGAGCTGTGTTAGCTCGGCGCCATAGGCTATGGCGCCGAGCAAAGGGTCCAAAACTGCATTTAAAATTTTTTTAGGTCTAAACGTGATTTTACTTCTGTTTAAGGGCTAAAATACAAAAAATTCGGTCGGGGGCACGAGGGGATGAAGACGCGGCAGTGAAGGTCACAGGGCAGGCAGGGGCGGGGGCGTTGGCGAGGATGAAGACGCCGCTGGGGCATCGAGAGCAGGGCGACGGGGGCAGGGACTGTGGGACGGGCGTTACGAGACAGAATGGGTGGGGGAGAGGCAGAACCGTGCACCATGTGGACACCTACATTGTATTCTTATAGAGTAGTAGAGATTACATTGATACCTTCGGCTTGTTTGAAGGTGTTGACACGAGAGCGATTACAATCCAGCGTGAACAGTACGGTGGTACTGTTCATATATTTATAGACACGGGACGCAACCAGGTAGAAATATAATTATGACCTTAACATTTGTTCATAACTGTAACATAAATCATTAGAGACTAGCTAGTCTTTTCCTCTTCAACTCAGCACCATGTTTGATCTTCGACACCACTTTAAGCCGAAGTTGTTTCTCTTCGGCTATAGCTTCGGCGTTCATTGTTATCTTTTTCGGGCTATGTCTTCGTCTTGAAGACCTTCGGCGATGGAAAACACTCCCATCATGAATCTTTGTTTATGACGAAGCTCCTGTAATAATCAATATTATGCTAGAAGCAAATGGTTAGTCATGTTTTTGAGTACCTTTGAAAGAGGAAGGCCCCAAAAGTAGCCCCTCGCAGTATTAGTTTGTTTCTTCGTAACAAATTTAGACTGTGATATGAACGAAGGCCTTTAGCCGAAGGTCCGAAAAAACACCTTCCCTTCGCTAGAATAGTGAATCGTTCTGAATTGTGGGACCCACCGTTCAATGGTGCTTTGTGTATATATACAGAGGCTTGCGCTATGAATATTTTTCATTCTTTCTAGCCTTTTGTGTTGTAATTGCCATTTTAGCTTTCGTCTTTTGTGAGCACAACTATTTTTTGAGCTCCGGTTTTTGATGTGATCATCATCGAAATGGCCGAAGATAAGAAGGCTATAGATCTCACTTGCTGGTTTTTACGAAGCTATGGAAAGAACCAACGTCGAAAAGATCACTAACGAAATATTGGCTGCGCTGTCTGGGGATTCCAGTGATAGTGACAGTTTCGATGTTGAGAGTGGTAATGAAGATGCCGAAGATCAGCCTTGGAGACCAAGCCATGTTGTTTTCTAGAAATCAACTATTAAGCAAGGACAAATTGAAGTGATGAAGGGAAAATATTTCCGTGACATATCCATAGTGAGAGTTGGAGGAGAAAACATCGTCCCACTTCCTGAAGAAGATGAAGTGGTAGTCTTTAAAAGTTTTATGAAGGCTAGACTTCGTTTTCCATTGCACAAGATGTTGGTTGAGGTACTGAAGACATTTGAGATTTACCTTCATCAGCTTACTCCCGAAGCTTTGATTAAAGTGGGGGTTTTTATTTGGACCATGAGAAGCCAAGGGCTGGAGCCAGATGCTAAATGTTTCTGCAACATTCATGAGTTATCCTATGAGACAAAAGCAACTAGGAAGGAACAGTATCACAATAACTTCGGATGCTACAGCTTTGTGCCCCGCTCTGATGCGAGGTACCCCGTGCTAACATTCCGAAAGAAGTGGCTGGGCTCTTGGATGAAACAATGGTTCTATGTGAAAAATGATCTGAGTGAGAGGGAAGATGTGAAGGACATTATCCAACGTCCCATACAATCATGCTTCGGCATCAGAAGGTTGTCCATTGCAATTGGGAATGAAGTGCAAGCATGTTTGATGGCTTTTAACACTGTGTGCACCTACATCGGTACCAGGGATTTGGTACAAGAGCATATTGCTTACAAAGTGTGGCCACTGGTGAATGACTGGGAAATGCCGAAGGAAATTGCTACCGACTCCAGCGAAGGTGGTCTAGTTTACTTAAGATACACCTATCAATATAGAAGTCAATTTGACGAGCCGAATGATGATTGGCTTGAGGCTGTTGATGCCACCAGCGATGAGCTGTTGGGAGCTTATTCAAAGGCATAAGATGAAGCCATGACAACTGCCTTTGGCGCTCGCGGCAAGAGGAGGTTGAATAGAGTTTTCGATGTGATCGGATTTTTTTATCCTGACTATTACTTTCCTGCTCGAAAACAAGGGTTAAAGAGAAAAGTGGGAGCTTCATCCTCTTCCGCCGCACCTAAGCCGAAAAGAGCAAAGGTTTTGACTCGCAGAAGCCACGTCCTTTAGAGAAGACGGTTGCAGTGCTTGATACAGAAAAGATAGAGAATGCAGAACATGCTGAAGCTATCCCTTTAGCTCCGGAGACAATTCATGCTGCGATAGTTGAAGCTAGTACCGGTCTGGCAGAAGAGTATCCAAAGCTGCTGAGTCCCCCAACCATAACTGAGTTGCCGAAACTAACATCTGCTGCAACCACAACAATAACACTAAGAAAAGGATGATGGCTAGTGTTTTGGATGCTTTTTTGAAATCCACGAAGATGCCAGCTCCTGCTTCTGTCGAAGCTTCTGATGAGAAAATTGAAGATGTAAGGGAAGCGGTCACTGCAAGCACTTCTTCTATTCATATTGAAGCGGGACCTTTAGGAGCTACGCAGTAGAGCTAGTGAAGGAAAGCCTTCCAAAAAAGCCCACATCACCTATTCCCGAGGCACCTGCCTAGGGTGATTTGGGCTATATTGTTCGACATGTTTCAGGAAAGCGACTATCAGAAGAGCAGATTGCTGAAGTGCAACATTATGCCAAGGACCTGAAATACCCCGAGGGTCCTTGGTATACGGAGGAAATGATGAAGATGGCTTCCTTTACTGTCTACTAGACAACAAAGAGATAAATGTCTATCGGGAAATGATGGACAACATAGGATATCTGAAGCTTGAGCTTGACCTATCTGCAATGATGAAGGATCAACTTGCAGACAGTCTTGCTTACAACAGCTTGAAGGTTTGTATTTTTCATTTCCGCCTTTACTGATTTTTGTTATGCAAGCTTTTCGGCAAATAATTTATGGTGATACTTATTAATATTTGTATATATATTTTTTATTGGTAAGGGTCTTATCCTCATCAAATCTTGGAAAGCCCAAAAAGATGTAGAGGACAAAAGCACTCAGATAGCTTTTGGGAACCTTCGCTCAGAAGTTATAACGCTTAGAAATGAAGCTCTTGATAAGGACAAAATCTTGCTATCCTTGATTGAAAGGTTAAAATCCAGCGAAGCTAGGCTGTCTAGCCTTTCTAAAGCAGATCAAAAAAATCAAGGAGTTTGAAAAGAAGAAGGAGACAAATGCGAAACATATTGCTGATTTAGAACATATGTTGTCTATTCAGATGGATTTGCACAGATCTGAAGTGCAAGAGTTGGAGAAGAAGCTTGATGAAGTAACTGAAAATTTCAATGTAGAACAAACAAAACATGAGATATTTGATATGGATCGATTAAGGGTGCAGAAAAATGTTGAGGAGCTTTGTCGGGCTAAAGAGGAATGCTACAAGGTTGCTACATAATGTGCTAACAATTTAAAAAATAGTTTTGCTAAGGTTGGCGCATTTTCCTCAGAGCAGAACTTTATCTGTGGTGATCCTGACGGGGTTATCTAGTGGATTAGTGGCGAACCCAAAGTTTTTGAGGAGATCCTCAGTGATAGAGGATACTTCTGTGCCTTCGCTAGCGCCCGCGGAGCTGTGTTAGTCCTCGAGAAGGTTGGCTGCAAACATGTCAAGGCTGTGGTTCAGCCAGGATTCTCCCTCTCAGCCAACGACATTAGAAACCCTTCGGTCGAAGCCGCTACACTAAGTGGAAAGTTTTATTCCGAAGTTTGGTTGAAGGGTGGCCGAGAGATAGTTGACAAAGCTATCAGAAAAAACGAGAAAGAGTCTCATGATGCCTTGGAAGAGGCCAGAAAAAACTGAAGAAGCTGCTGAACGTGCACGACTTATAGGTATATCTATCGTGACTTAACTTTATAAATTATTTTAGCTTCAGAACTAATAGACTCTTGTACTATGGTGCAGCTGAGCTCTCTCCCCCGCCAGAGCCATATAACCCTGAAGCCAATCCATCTCTGAGGGGGCGCTTGACATAATTAGAATAGCGAACGAAGCCGTTGATGAAGCTGTTAACCGGCTACTGAACGAGGTTGCTGACAAAGTTTTGAAAGAAGATGACTAGAGCTTGTCTTTTGAGACTTTAGAATTTTTGTGTGCAACATCTTTTTTGTAAGAAACAATTATCAACTATTTGCACATGTAATATATTTCTTTGTGAGGCGTGAAATCTTCATATGTACAGTTTTGAGCCGCAGGCGAAAAAAAACTTCCCTTCTTTTCACGCTTCATAAAGAAAGGAATCCCCCTTCTTTACCAAAGCAACTCTGAAGGTCTCGCCATAAATGTTGCATAGGAATGTCATTGTCGAAGGTATAAACCTCATATAAAAACAACTCTGTCAAAGCCATGTGTTTTGTATTATTAACAAGTTCTTTCGTGACTCTTTTGCCGAAGATAGACTTAACCTCATGAGTTAGCCAGTATGATTTGAAGGAGCAATTTTCCTTCTTTCCCACTGTTTCTGTCGATGCAAAATGATGTATAATGTGTTGGGCGCCTTCCTCTCCCGAAGGTCCTCAAAAACGTGATTAACCATATGTTTTCAGTATAACATGGATTATTACAGGGGGCTTCGACTTCATAATGAAGGTCTTCTCTCATGACAAAGATATACTCGAGGTGAAGATGTAATCCGAAGGTGATAAGAATGAACGCCAAAGCTATGACCGAAGAGCTTCGGCTTGATATGGTGACGAAGACCAAGTACGATGCTGACCAAAAGGGGAAAAAGACTACTTAGTCCTCAATGATTTGTGTTATGTTTATAAGTAAATGCCATGGACATGAATGTAATTTTACCCAAGCTGTGTCCCGTGCCTATAAATAGATGAACAGTACCACCGTACTGTTCACGCTGAACTGTAATCACTCTCTTGCGTCATCACCTTCGAGCAAGCCGAATGTATCAATGTAATATTAATCCCGTTAATATTCACATGTGCTTTATGGAATACATTTATGAATGAATTAATAAGATGCAGTTACTGTCTTCATCCTTTTGCATTCTTATTCACATATTAAATGATGAAGGTGTGCCCTTCTTGACCTTCGTCTGATGAACATTATACCCATGTGGAGATAATGCTTCGAAAGACGAAGGTTTGTAATAATTAACAATTGATTTGCCTTGTTCTTGATCTACAACATTTGAGAACAAGTGACCAACATAATGCGATGTCATGTAATTATGATGTGATGAAATGATGCAAATGATGTTGATGCATGAATCATAAAAAATAAGACTCTGCATCCCCTTATGAATGACTTTGGAGTATCTTCACCTTTTACTTAGGTGGTATTTTAGCTCTGCATCTCCTTAGAAACGACTTTGGAGCTAAGCTCTGCATCCCTGTAGGAACGACTTTGGAGCTTCTTCACCTTTTACTTAGGTGGTATTTTAGCTCTGCATCCCCGTAGGAACGACTTTGGAGCTAAGCTCTGCATCCCCTTAGGAACGACTTTGGAGCTTCTTCACCTTTTACTTAGGTGGTATTTTAGCTCTGCATCCCCGTAGGAACGACTTTGGAGCTTCTTCACCTTTTCCGCTACACTCGATGGTGTAACCCTAGATTCATTACGACAAACCAAAGGTTGTACCTTCTTATATTGTCTTTAGTAAAAAACATAAAGCTAAGTAAAGCAAAGATTACATTGAACATGGAAAATATTTTGATCAAGCCCCAGTATTGCTTCAGTAAATGTGTCTCGACTTTGGCACAGTGTTGTTGACTGTCCAAGCTTCAGACTCTTCACGCGTATCACACTGTTGTGCCTGGTGATGCCCTTCTGTCGGTTGATTGTGAGGCCGGATTGGAGGCATGGGTGGTGGTGGTAGTGGGGTCCATGCAGCTTGTGAATGGCTTGCTGAAGCAACTGATGCTGTGGGCTGCTGGTTGCCCACATACTCGGGGATGTATGGGGAATAGAACGAAGCAATATATAGGACCTTCTCCAGTCATTGTTCCATGCTTCGGCTTCAGCTATTTCCTTTTGTTTCCGGATCGTGACTTGGCACGTCCTTGTTGTATGTCCTTTGTCTTCTCCACAGAATAAACAAAACAACCTTCTTGGTTGGGAGCTGAACCTTCCACCGAAGCTTCTTCCTCCTATGCCTCTTGGAGCTGGCAGCCTAAAAGAGCTTTGTTGTGTACCTGATGACTGAGAGTTGTGTTGATGCCCTTGAGTATGATTACCCCTATCATTATTTGAGCTAGGGTTATGAATCGTCCTGACATGCCTAGGGTTGAGCCTTCCTCCAAAGCCCCTAGTCATCGCGGAGTATCTGTAGGCCTCTTCCCTTCTCCGCCGAAAGTCATTATCGGCCCTGATGTACTTGTCCATCTTCTGCAGAAGCTTTTCCAAAGTTTGTGGTGGCTTTCTGGCGAAGTACTACGTCGTCGGTCCTGGTCGGAGCCCTTTGATCATAGCCTCGATAACGATCTCATTTGGCACCGTTGGTGCCTGGGCCCTGAGACACAGAAACCTTCGGACATACGCTTGCAAGTATTCTTCATGGTCCTACGTGCATTGGAGTAGAGCTTGGGCAGTTAATGGCTTCGTCTGGAAACCCTGAAAACTGGTTACCAACATGTCCTTTAACTTCTGCCATGACGTGAGATGTTGTCGAGGTCGTTTGAGGGCCCCTCTTGGTTGATGTCTAGTTGTGCAAGGGCAGCCCTAGTGTTGTTGCCTTCTTCGGCGGCATGACGAAGGTGAATGCTTGAGATGTTGTCAAGGTCGTTTGAGTTCACCGGAGGTGGGCGCCAATGTTGGTCACTTGTTCTCAAATGCTATGAATCGAGAACAAGGCAACACAATTGTTAAAGATTAGAGACCTTCATCCTTTGAAGCATTATCTCCTTTTGAATATAACGATTTTTCGGACGAAGGTCATGAAGGACAAACCTTCATCATTCATGGGAACGAGAGTTCATAGAAACAATATATGTTATTCATTCATATATTTATTTCATGATAAACACACGAACATTAATAGGATTTATATTACATTGATACCTTCGGCTTCTTTGAAGGTGTTGACGTGAGAGCGATTACAATCCAATGTGAACAGTACGGTGGTATTGTTCATCTATTTATAGGCACAGGACGCAGCCCGGGTAGAAATACAATTATGACCTTAACATTTGTTCATAACTATAACATAAATCATTAGGAACTAGCTAGTCTTTTCCTCTTCGGCTCAGCACCATGTTTGATCTTCGACACCACTTTAAGCCAAAGTTGTTTCTCTTCGGCTATAGCTTTGACGTTCATTGTTATCATTTTCGGGCTATGTCTTCGTCTTGAAGACCTTCGGTGAAGGAAAACACTCCCACCATAAATCTTTGTTTGTGACAAAGCTCCTGTAATAATCAACATTATGCTAGAAGCAAATGGTTAGTCATGTTTTTGATGACCCTTGGAAGAGGAAGTCCCCCAACAACATCCAAGTGTCGGTTTTTCGAACCTCGTCTCAATAAGTAAATTTATTGTACGTGTTACGGGCTCCAGACGGTGTACGCGGTGGATGCAAGATTTATAATAGTTCAGGTAGGGCATCTCTACATCCAGTCATCGATGGCTTCTTGAAGGTGACAAGAAGGTCAATCTGCCCAAGCGAGGACGCCCGCCTTTCTGGTACAACCCCATGGAAGGGCCCTTCTATCAGTGAGGGGCGCTCCCGATCGAGGCCCATGGCGTCGAGTGTGGTGGAGTAGATGATATTGACTCCACTCCCTCCGTCCATCAGCACATTTGTCAATTGCATTGACCTGACGATGGGACTGACAATGAGAGGGTATCGCTCAGGTTCGGGGATATGCTCCTGGTGATTGGTACGAACAGAGATAATAGCATGATCAGACCAATCGAGAAAGAAGGTCGGGGACGCTTGCCATATCTGGAGTATCTCTCGCCGTTCTGACTTCCAATGCCTTCTCGACATGTAGTAGTCTGACCCTCCAAAGATCAGCAGACACCTAGTTTCATCAGGAAAGCAGCCCTCGCTTTCCCATGCTGAGGTTCGACCCCTCTCTCAGGTGGCATTCCTTTGCTCAGGAATTTCCTTAGCAACCCTCAGCCCTTATAGGCGTGTCGGACCGGGTAGTGATGGTTCGGACATGGGGCCTTGAGCAGTTTCTCGAAATGGTCGGTGACCTCCTCGATCGGTTGTTTCCTCCCTTTGTGACCTACCGCAGCTACCAACACTTCATCGTGCCTCCGCTTGTCCTTTTTTTCTTATCGGGTTGCCCCCTGTGGACTTCATCGAGCTCTTTGTTGTGCTTGGCCTTCTGCTTGCGGTTGTTGAAAATCACCCCCATCGCATCCTCCCTCGATGCGTGGGTCATCGCGATGTCCCAAAGTTCCTTCATGGTCCACGGACTTTTGCGCCCTAGCTTGTGCACTAGAGTTTCACTCGTGGTTCCTAAGATGAATGCACTGATATTGTTAGCGTCAGCGAGGTTAGCCAGCTCATTGCATTATCATGAGAAGCATCAAATGTAGTCTCTCAAGGTTTCATTAGGCTTCTTTCGGCAGTTCTTGAGGTCTCATGGGTTGCCTAGGCGAACGTATGTGCCTTGGAAATTTCCCACAAAGATTTCCTCTAGGTTGGCCCCGTTTTGGATGTAGTCAGGCCTCAGATTCTCTAACCATGTTCTCGTCGAATTTGCTAAATACAGAGGGAGATTGCGGAATATAAAATCGTTGTGGTCCACTCCTCCCGCATGGCACGCCAATCCGTAGTCTCCCAGCCAGAGTTTGGGGGTTGACTCTCTCAAATATTTTGTGATATTGGCGGTCGGCCTATACAGCTACTGCACCAGTGCTCGAAGAGTGTGACAACTAAAGGCCCGAGGCCCTAGTGGTGGTGGGCTTAGGCTTCGGTCCCCATTAGGGTCAAAACGACCTCCGTGGTGTTGGTTGTACCGATGGGTGTCGCTCGACTCGCCTCATCCCTCCTCTCTAGCCCCATGACCAGGCTTGCTCCGCGTGCTTCTACCTAGCTTTGGGCGTCGGTGATGTGAAATCTGAGTCGTGCTTTCTTTGAGTTCAAGGTAATGTCGTGATGTGGCATTGTTTGTTGTTGGCATAAACGTAGTGCACCAGTTAGTTTATGGTTCGTGTCATTGAGACATGGAGCTCTCACCCCACACACCCATGATCTAGGAAGAGAGAATCCACTCCTCTCCCTCTTCCTCCTCTCTCCCACTCTCTCCCCACCCTCGCTTGGATCAGCGCAGCTGCGGTTGCTGCCGTTCGTCGAGCCTGTGGTAATCCCCTCCCTCTCCCCCCTTTCCCCTCCCTTCATCCTCCTGCGTGCAGTGCCCTTGGACACAATGGCCCCTGAGCAGCGCTCCTCCCCGGCTTGGCCCCCGGTGGCGCCCCTCCCCTGCCCCTGCCCCGGCCCTCGGTGGTGCCGCTCATCTGCCCCGGCCCAAGCCCCCGGCGTCGCCCTCCCCTGCCCCGACCCTGGCCCCTGATGCGTGGCCTCACCCCCCCTCGGCGCATGGCTCCACCCCCCGAGGCGTGACTCGACCCCCGGCGTGCAGCCCCATGCCCCATGTGCGCAGCCCCTGCTCGGCATGGCCCCCTGCGTGCAGCCTTGTCGCTGCTGTGGCGCGACGGGCGCGCAGCCCTAGCGTGCGTGCCTTTAGCGCGCTTCGCTCTCGCCGTTCGCCGCTTCACGTGTGCCATAGCGTTTTAGATTTCGCTTGAGTCATGCGCCGTGTCGCGCGACGACCTTTTAATTCACCTAGGATCGCGTATAATAATAAAAGTGCATAGTGTAACGACGATCAATCAAGTGTCAAACTAATCAGGACCTAGTGCCAATTTTATTTACGCGTCACATGAATATCAATGAATATAATTATGTGGAGATAAATATTTTAGTGCATAGTCGCTTAATGTAATCGCTATGTCTCTCGACCGTTGCTTTGGTTGTCGTAGTTCTTTTCTCGCATAGTCGTAAATGCGAGCTTTGCGCCACATGTCTGTTTAATTGATCTATTTTGTTGTATAGTGTATTGTTTCCCTCTATGTTAAGGATGTGGAATGTATGTTTGCACTCGTATAGATAACGGTCTATTGGTGGAGTCTAAGGAAGTTGCAGGAGAAGACCCTGAGTAGCAGCTGGTCGGTGAAGACAAATGTCCTCTGACCTGTTTATGTCCTACAGATTTTATAATTCATCTACCCGCATTTACATAATTTATACCTAAGGATTTACTAGTCTTTGTTTATCCTGTCCTTGTTCACCTATTTGGTTGGATTATTTCTAGATTAGCTCCATGCTAGCGCTTTATTATAATTAATGAACATGATGAGATTATTTATGATACGATGTTTATTTCTGGATATGATAAAAGAATTGTGATACTTAAGGGGGCTCGAGCGGTTTCTCGAGTGCCTCTCCGTAAGGACTGGTTCGTTGGATGACCACCCAGGAAAACAGTACATCCATGAGGGTGGAATGGGACGCCCTTTGCTAATTAATTAGAGGAACTAAGGTGTAGTTTGCTTCGCTGTCATGCCGTCAATGGGGCTCGGTGTATGTGGCTCACTCTGACGAGGGTGGTTTGCCCCTTGAGGAGGACTGCGGTACATTTAGGAAACCTAATGGGTGGCTACATCTTTATGGAATCTTTGTAAAGGCTTTGTAGTGAATCCCTGGCCATTCACCTCGGTAGTGAAGATCGGGTCTGTACAACCCAGGCTAGAGAGGGAATCACGGCTCGTGGGTAAAGTGTGCAACCTCTGCAGAGTGTTATAAAACTGATATATCAGCCGCGCTCACTGTTATGAGTGGCCTTGGGAGCTCCTTTGATTCGAGATACTATGATTACAGATGATGATGAGGATAATGGTTCTAATGGTGATGACTATGATTATGGATTCTAGTGTTCTTTCCGTTTGGAAGGAGTAACTTTGGGTTAATAATTTGGGTTTATTGTTAAAACTTGGCTCTCCACTAGTAATAATTACCTAACCAACTAAAAGCAATTGCTCTGAGCTTCACCCCACATACAACTAGTCCACTTTAGCCAAACGGGACATTTGCTGAGTACGTTGATGTGTACTCACCCTTGCTTTAAACACCAAAACACCAGGTTATCAACATTGCAACCCCTGCTCAAGAGAATATGAAGTCGTGGCGAAGGATTTACAGGAGTTCCAAGACTATGATGAGTTCTAGGCATGGGTTAGCGGCAAACCCCCAGTCAGCTACCTGTGAAGGTCATGTTTTACTATGTTTCATTTTCGCACTTTGCTCTACGTTTAAGTCTATGTGGATGTCTCGGGCATCATGATGTAATCAAATTAATACTCCTTTACGTTATTATTTGAGCACTATATGATGATGTCCAGTTATGTAATCGTTGTGTACGTGAATTTCTGATCCTGGCACGTACATGGTTTGCATTCGGTCTGCCTTCTAAAACCGGGCGTGACATTCCTCCTTCGTTGTTGACGATGAAATCTAGACTCCTGAAATAGATGACCGTTCCAGGGGCCCAACCCTGTCACCGTCGTCGCTGACCATCTGGAGTTTGGAAAACTTTGTCGCGGAACATGCAAGTTCCCTACCTGGTGCTCCAACTATCGGTGTTTCAAACCTCACTCTGACAAGTAAATTTATTGTGCGCGTTCAGGGCTCTGGATGGTGTGCACGGTGGGTGCAAGATTTATACTGGTTTAGACAGAACGTCCCTACATCCAATCATCGGTGGCTTGCGCTACCGACACCATTGATGATCAATGCTCGCAGTAGGGGTTACAATCAGGCAAGAGAGAGGATAGGCTCCCAAGACTCTTCACTACAGGAAACGCATAAAATTTCGTGGGCCCGGATATTTTCGTCGGCCGGCCCACGAAAATAAGGAAGGTATTTTCGTCGGCCTCGTCACTGACGAAAGTACAGAGTATTTTCGTGGGTCGGGGGCTATGTTCGTCGGCAGGCCCACGAAAATACTGAATATATTTTCGTCGGCCTCGTAACCGACGAAAATCTGTGTTATTTACGTGGGCCGAGGCAGTGCCGACGAAAATACGACAACTATTTTCGTCGGCCCCACTGAGGCCGACGAAAATACAACAACTATTTTCGTCGGCTCCAATGCGGCCGACGAAAATAAAAAACCTAAATCGCCTGCGCGCCCGCACCTTCTCTCTCTCTTGCTCGTTTCTCTCGCTCGGTCAATTCTCTGTTTCGCCGCGCCGCCGCACGCCGCGCCGCCACCGCACGCCGCGCGCCCGGCCCTCCCCTCGCGCGCTCGAACGCCGCGCCACCGCCGCACTCCGTCGTCATCTCCACCCCCGTCGCTCGCCCGTCGCCCCCACCCGTCGGTATATCCGCCTCCGCCCTGCGCCTCCCTCCGCCTCCTCTGCTCTGCCCTGCCGCCGCAAGGATCCAACATCGGTACGTCACCTTCTCCGCCGCCTTTCTTCCCGAGGTACGTCATCTCCACCCCCGTCATTGCTCACTTGCTCTGCCTGGGTACACACATACAGGGTTTAAGCTCGGGATGGATTGGGCAGCGCCACCCGAGGTTTTGCATGCGCCCGACCGCAGCGGAATTCCGCAAACCCTGTACGGCAATTGGCAATGGCAGGGTTACTAGGTGGGTGAATGGTTTCGGGATAGACAATTGTTTGTGGGAGCTACGCTGGTGAAATGTAGGCTATCTATTGTTGCAATTGCAGGATGGATGGGTAGCCTCTGGCCGGTTCTGCTAGTGTGTAGTGTTGCTGTATGTGGTCTATTCAGGGATGCCCATGTCCATACCCATGCAGATTGCTAGGTTCCGTTCTGTCGGTACATGGTTGGTGGCGTGTCTACGTCTTTGCTGTCACTGGGTGTAAGGTTTAAGGTGTAGTATCAGTGGGTACCCTCATGAATTAGGGGTTAAGCCCAATGTTCCTTTGTGGGTACATAATGCATGCACTTGGCCTTGTTCCCTGTTAGCTTTTGCTTATGTGTCATTCTAGCAAGTGGGTTACTTTCTTCAGAGAGAATATTTCAAACCAACATTTATCTTATTGTCTGAGCTACTGAAATTTGATTTTTATCTTACTTGCACAAGCCACATGAAACCTTACCATCCCCATGATAGAAATAGAAAAGATCAATTTGGTGATTAGTAGAATGGGTAAAAGAATCTATTGCCATTTCAGGAGCTTGTTGTTTACTCATTATTTCCCCTGCTTAGGTTGGGATTTTCTTGTCACTGCCACCGCTCCTAGACAACCATCTCCACTGAAAAGATTTTGCACTAAATTTGGGCCTCGTATGACAAAAATAAGAAAATAAAACTAAACAGCAGACACATAGTAGAATTATAGAAAAAAGGTGCTGACAAGTTTTATTGGCAGAGACCTTTATATATTTGGACATAGTTTACTATGAAATAGTTTTCGGTAATCTTTATGAAAGGTGGCTAATAAACTTGATAAGTTACTTACTTAGTCGTTTTTTATTTTCATTAATTGTTATCTTGCTATCTTGTCATCTTGTGATTATGATTTGAGTTAACTTGTCGAGTTTAACTGTTGATTGCTTTAATTCAAATTCATATTTGTCTCCGAGATATTTTTAATGTTTAGAGTTTAGTTTTAATCGTTAACCGTAGCGAACCGTATGCGTCACCTGTTCGGGAACGGCGAACGTCACATTGGCTTGTGAGGTTCGCCGTTCCGGAATTGTCCACGTATTTTGGAGAGCCTGAGAGTGTAAGCCGATGCTTGTGATTTGTGACATGTGCCTTACGATTGACGCGGAATTTCGGTTGTGTAACCCAGTTGTTCTCCAACACACCATGTTCAGGCGTGTGCTTGGAGAGCAGCGGGGTTATGCTGCCGAAATTTCGCGGCAATCGTAGGCTACACGTCACAAATCACAAGCATCGGCCTACACTCTTGGGTGGGTTTAGGGCCTTTACCTAATAGGGAGTTCACCTAAGCCACGGACGATCGTTGATGTTCTTTGTCTTTTGTTTAGCCTTTGAAATGAACGGTGATCGGAGGGTGATGTATGACGGGTGGAGAAAGGATGGGGCACATTCGAATGAATGGATGGGTGTAACAAAGGCTTTTCTTGAGCACGCTTTCAAAGATGCAACTGGTCGTCTAGTGAAGTGTCCTTGCAATCGCTGCGAGAACAAGTGGCCTCAGAAGAAGGAAGAAATGGAGAAACACCTTTGCAAAAGTGGGTTTATGCCGAACTACCTTGTATGGTACCGGCATGGAGAGTCTATTAGACACGTTGACGCGGAGGTGGAACTTGATGATGATCATGATAGGATGGACGACATGTTGCATGATCTTGGTAGGGATGTTGAAATGAACGCTGAGGAGCCGGGGCAGCTTCCACGCGATGCTCAGGAATTCTTCTGGCTACTCGCCGCGGGAGAAGAGAGACTGCACGAGCACACTCAGATGTCAGTTCTTGGGGCTCTCACAAGACTAATGGCGATAAAGTCGAAGCACAACATTTCAAACAGTGCTTACAACGACATCGTCCAACTGATGGGCGAGGTTCTCCCGGAGAATCATAAGTTGCCAAAGAATATGTACTTCGCAAAGAAGATGTTGGCTGGTCTTGGGATGACATATGAGAAGATCGACGTGTGTCCCAACAGTTGCATGCTATTCTTTGAGGAGGATGACAAGCTGGACCGTTGTAAGCATTGCGAAGCTTCTAGATATGTCGAGGTGACAAATGATGAGGGTCAATTGGTAGTTACGAAGGTTGCAGCTAAGCAACTTTGTCGGTTGCCCATCATTCCTCGGCTTTCAAGGTTGTTCCTCAACAAGGAAATAGCTCTGCATATGACATGGCCAAAGAATGGTGTACGTCTCGTCACTGATCCAGACATAATGGTCCATCCGTCGGACGGTGATGCGTGGAAGGCATTTGACGAGTTTGATCCCGAATTTGCAAACGACCCTAGGAGTGTACGGCTTGGTCTATCGACGGACGGATTCACATCTTTCAATACCAGTGCAAGCCCTTACTCGTATACTGTTTGATTAGTATGTTTCTTTTAGTTAATCAATTAAGCTATGTATTCCAATTTTCACATTATTAATTTTCATATTATTTGTTTCATATACTGTGGTTTGACATTAATTTATCTACAGTTGAACATGTTCAAGCATAGGAGATCGAGGAGGAGTGGGGGCAGCGCGGCCAGCGAAGACAGCTCGGGCAGTGGGCTTTTTCAGGGCACCTCACAGAGCCGACAGAGGCAGCAACAACTTCTCGACTGTCTAGACGAAGTGCAGGGTGAGGAGGGTGAGCAGGAGGCTCCTCAGCAGGATGCTCATGTGCAGGGTGACGAGGGTGAGCAGGATGAGGAGGGTGAGCAGGATGAGGAGGTTGACCCTATGGGGGCAGGCAGCGCGGGCGACGCGTCAGATGGTTCTACGTCCTTCAGGTATTATTATGCATATTAGTTTAATTGATATTAGTTTTTAATCATTTCATCATATTGAATTTACTTGTATACTTAGGTATAAAAAGAGCAATGCGCTTGGTCCGAGACCTGCCGAGAGGAGGCTCATCCGGCCGCATGGAGAATGGTGGGGCTTATTTCTGTTGTGTTAATTTTTTAATGTGAACGTGATTGCACTGGTTTACTTGTTTTATTAATGTTTGTAGGTCATGGGAAGACTTGAATTGGGACGGTACAGGCAGACGTCCCAAGGTGAACGCGGTGTTGGGTAGCCTCTGTCGCTTCTACTACCCTGGCATGGTGGAGCTCAATGGCGAGAGGTTCGCGGCTATGCAGTGGGCCGACTGGGGTCTAAAGGACTATGTCCAGCCAGGGGAGCCAGGGGAAAGCAGTAGCGGATGGGGAAGTTCGGAACAAAAACGAAGGACTTGTCAGGTGGCTGTGTGGGACGAGTTCTGGGTGAGTTTACTTTCATATATAAGCAATTCACTGAATTATTGCTTCTCCTAATCTTACTTTAACTTAACTTCTCCATTGATATGTAGGGGAGGTTCCAATTGCCGAATGAGATCGAGGAGGATCAGGCTCAGTGGGCACGTGTGAAGAGGCACTTTCGGAAGTGCGCTGATAAGGTAATCAAGGATGCCATGTACAATGCTCGCATCGCGGCCGTCAACTACTACTACAAGAAGATAAAGGGGCAGAAAATGAGCAAAGCATTAGGGGCCAATGAGATCTACCTCACAGAGGAGCAGTACCTTGAGAGCATTGTGGATTGGCTAGCGAAGGACATGGAAGCCTGGAGGTGGTTGGCTAAGAGATGGGCGTCGCCAGAGTGGATTGCAGAGTCCCAGAAGCACCGTACCAACCGTGGCACTGAAGGACCGGGGCACAGGTACGGCGCCGATGGACACCTTGGTACCGCACACCGCATGGTAAGTATATAAATCAAACTTGTATGTTACATCTATGAAAATTCTATAGTTTAACTCTTCTTTTTCATGCAGGAAGCTGAAAGTGGAGTTGCTCCAAGTTTTATGGAGGTTTACGTCCATGGTCACCGTGGCCCTGATCCGGCGAACCCTGATGTGCTATGCAGCGAGGCGGCAAGGGAGAAAATGGTAAACAAGTTTGTATTTAGGAATTAAATTGCATGTTTTGTGTCTAACTCCAACTCTAACTTTCTTTGCAGAATGCATATGGGGAGGAAATGACTCAATGCCATGGGCCTGACTTCGACTGGATGCATTCAGACTTAGATGCCTCGGCGTTGTACCACAGTGGTGGGGGTAGAAAGCATAGCAGGTGAGGTGTTTGTGTTTGATTCGACGATTTCATTAACAAGAATGTGTCCACTTAATGGCTCAACTATGTGTATCATGCAGGTTTGCCTTTGGCACCAGCGTTGTGGAGTATAACAGGACAATAGGTCAAGGGAAGGCATCGTCTTCGGGAGGGAGTTCTCGCTCCTCCAGGTCTGCTCGAGAGGCTCAGCTGGAGGAGGAGACTCGGGCAGCACAGGAGCAGGCTCGAGCAGCACAGGAGCAGGCTCGAGCAGCGCAGGAGCAGGTTGGGCAGCTGACGCAATATATGGCTTCTTATTTTCAGGTAATTCGTCTATCTCATCACGTGTCATCATTGAATTCAAAGTATAATGTTGCGATTCTAACGTTGCATCCATTTGCAGGAAATGACTACTAGACTCGGCCCTGATATGAACTTGCCCGCTTTTCGCCCTCCCCAGGTAACACTATCTGAACACTTCAATTCCATAGCAACTCTTTTTTTATTATCAAAAATGGCTCGCAGGCACAAGGATGGGGACAGTGGCCAGGACAAGCTCCAGCGTCGCAGCCACAGTGGACCGGTGTTGGGTGGACGCAGGCACCTCCAGGCACTTGGACGCCTCCACCACCCCAAGGATTGTAGCCAGTCCCGGGATGGGTGCCACCGGTCTCCCAGCCATCGGCGGGCTCTCAGCCATTTCAAGCGTGGATGGCACCGCCACCGACGGGGTGGGTGCCACCACCTTTGGGGTGGCCAGCACAACAGTACCCGTGGATGCATGCACAACCTCCTCCTCACCATGGATCACAGGTGACGTTCCATGTTTAGTTTTATGCAAATATTGACCAAACACAGCAATGTATAGGTATAGGGATAGCAAAATACAACCTTATTTGAATGATTGATGAATTGCAGGGTTCAGCGTCACATGCTCATGGATCGGAGGGTGTTGTCAACGCCCAAGACTTCCTCGTCCATGGTTCTGGAGGGAGTGGCCACCTTCTTGGTGGCGGAGGAGGGAGTGGCCAAAACTCCCACAGCCCGCCGGAGTGAGTAGTGAGTAGTGAGTAGTGAGTGTGTTTTGTGAATTGTGTATTTGAATGGACAATGGACTTATGGACTTATTTGAATGGACTATGGACTATTTATGTATATGTGAATGTGTTTTGTGAATTGTGTATTTTGCTTGTGAATCTGTATATGTGAATTGTGATATTGTGTATTTTGCTGTGAATTAATAAAAGGTGCAGAAAAATTTGTTTGGGGGGACCATCAATTTTCGTCAGCCTCGGTGGTGGCCGACGAATATATCCTGGGCACGTATTTTCGTCGGCCACCACCTGGCCGACGAAAATATCGGGCACGTATTTTCGTCGGCCACCACCTGGCCGACGAAAGTAGTCAGTCGACCAACTATTTTCGTCGGCCTTGGGAAAGCCGACGAAAATAGGTCTTTTTCGTCGGTACCGACGGAAATAGTTGCCTATTTTCGTCGAACTTATTTTCGGCGGCTATTTTCGTCGACCTGCCGACGAAAATATGCTATTTTCGTCGGTTTAGGCTTATTTTCGTAGATTTTTGGCCCACGAAAATTTAGGTGTTCCCTGTAGTGCTTATTCGTGGTGGAGGTGGTTACAAGGTGGAGTCCTAGCTAAGTCTTGGCTTGGTGGCGGGGCTCCGATCTCTAGGTACTCCTCTTGTTCGTCGATCTTCTATGTACCATCTCGTTTGTGGACCGTCATCTGACCGAGGGCTGCCCCCCTCCTTTTATAGGCTAAGAAATGGGGTCCGCCAGTGGTGGTTTCCTTATGAAGGGGCCACCCAGTGAAGGTAAAACTGGGTGTTCTTAGCATGGGGTAAAGCCTCGCGTGCTCGCGGTCGCCTGATTGCCCCGTATTCTTTATTACAGATGATACAGGCAGTGTGGGCTCGAGTGCCATCATTTGGGCTATGCCGACCGACAGTCTTTGTAGTCTGGGGCTCGACATTACTCATCTTGTTCTTCCCTACCAGCGGCCTGCGCACTCAGGTCTAGTTCCGATAGGTCATGAGTGCACCGCCAGCTGGGAGACATGCGGGCCATAAATGTGTCGCAGTACGAAGGGCCCGTAGGTTAGAGTGCTCTATAACCCGAGGGTTGGTAGGTCATGAGTGGGAGGCAAACCAATGCCTCTGCTGTAGCTTAGCGCCACACACTGTTAATGTGGCCGGTCATTTATGGCAGGTCGGTCTCGGGCCAGGCGCGAGATCCACTCGAGTGGTTTTCCTTCGGCACTCCTACCCCCTGTCCGGTTCTGCCATGCCCGACCTCAGTTTCGATACCACGAGGTTCGTCCCGGGGCGGTTTCTTCGAGGGTTGACGTTACCTATTTCCTCCGACAAACCAGCGAGTCCAAGTTGCCAGAGGCTTTTTTCCTGTGTAGTCGCCGACCGATGGGCCCCTCGGACTGAGGATCATGTACCCCACACCAAGGTTGAGGATTCTCATGCATGGCGATTCGTTTTCCAATAAAAAATACTCAGCAAAATCAAGATACTAGAGTTCATTTGATAGGGTTGTCCTCTTTAGGCCTGGGAAGAGAATTTCTAAAGGTTGGACGTCTTTTTCATGTGATTGATCGTTCTTAATACATGCTCGAGTGCATATCTCTTGCTAAAATTGGACTTATGACAACATGAACAGAGAGTTCATCTGTGTTCTTGGCACTAACTAGAGCACGAAGAGAGTTTATAAAGCGAGAACATTAGTAACAGGTGGTGGTTTCAACCGGTACTAATACAATTAGTACCGGTTGGTGTCTGCAACCGATACTAATTAAAGCCTTTACACTAGTATCGGTTGGAACCACCAACCGATATTAAAGCTTCGGGTAGTTAAAATTGACACTAAAACTGTTAACATAGCTTTCTTCCTTAATTTCAATATCAGTTCTTAAGAATCTGGTTTTGAAATTAAGGGGCGGAAGCCCTGTTCAGCAGTAGTGTATCTATGTGATATCATTTGCCAATATAAAACGGTATGCTTACATTTGCAATTATTAGATCTTTTTGTAGTTATGCGCTCACATTATATCCATGGTGCATCATGAGTTCCTTCTACAATTTTGATGGATTGGTTCAAATCCTCATGTTTGTAGTATTTTTCATTTAGTTTGTGACAATTAAGGACACAATAGATCTAGTCATTCTATTTCACAAACCAAACAAGAGAGTAAGGATGAAAAGATGATGGATTATATTACTCTATCCCTCAAATCAAACAGAACCCTTAATGAACGTATCGCTAAAACTTTGACCAAATAATAATGCTTACAATATCAATAATTTAAGAAAACGTGTACTACTGCTAGATTTTACCATCGATATAAGTGTATTATAGTTTTACTAGTGAGCCGACATATTTTATGTTCGTAGTTTTGTTTAGAAAAATGTCTAAATTACTTCTCTTGCCTATGGGTGATGTCTATATAACCTTCTAAAGTATTTTTATTTTAATTTACTCCTCCACATATTTGAATTGGTTCAATCTTTCTCTTGATAAAATTTATCTTATTTATTTATGTGCAAACTGAATTTTCAGTTAAAATTTTATTGGTTAATAGGTAATGTCATAACTTAGCCTAGACAAAGGTATTATATTTTTAATAACTATTTTGATAGGTTAAAGATCATATAAGATAACAACTTTAATGATGCAAAACTAAATATAAAATAATTATAAAAATCTTAATATATTTTTATAATATAATCAATGATGTCTTCGATCACCTCAAAAAATGAACTTAAAATTTAACTTTTATGTGGATAAATAAAAAAGATAAATCTTATTTTGGTGATATTTGTCTTTTTTTGGTTCTCCATGTAAAAGTTGATTTTTAAGTCCATATTTTATAAGACGATTTATAATATTATAACTTATGTTAGTAAAATATGTTAAAAATGTTTTTATCATTATTTTATATTTAGTTTTGTACTATGAAAGTTAATATCTTATCTCTAACCTATAAAAATAATTATACAAAATCTTAATATATTTTTCTAAGCTAAGTTACGGTATTAGCTGTGTCTGCGTTTCGACTCCGGGGGGTCTCTGGACCGACGAGTAAATTATCGTCGCGTGTCCCAGCCCAGATGGGTCGGCGCGAGACAGAGCACGAAGGGGGAAGGGAACAGGCAAAAGGGAAACCCGCGGCCTTCGTGTTGCCCTGCGCCCAGGTCGGGTGCGCTTGCAGTAGGGGGTTACAAGCGTCCGCATGGGAGAGAGCGAGAGACTTACGCGTCGGCCCGTTCTCCCGCGCGGCCAACCTTCTCGTAGAGAGCCCTGGACCTTCCTTTTATAGGCGTAAGGAGAGGGTCTAGGTGTACAATGGGGGGTGTAGCAGTGTGCTAACGTGTCTAGCCGAGAGGAGCTAGAGCCCTAAGTACATGCCGTCGTGGCAGCCGGAGAGGTTTTGGCACCCTGTTCGTGTGATGTCATGGCCGTCGGAGGAGCGCTGGAGCCTTGCGGAAGGACAGCTGTCGGGGCTGTCGAGTCCTTGCTGACGTCTCCTTGCTTTCGTAAGGGGCTGAGAGCCGCCGTTGTCATGGAGCACGCGGGGCGCCATCATTATTTGTTTACCGGGACGAGCTAGATGGGACGCCGGTCTTGTTTCCCGTAGCCTGAGCTAGCTAGGGGTAGGGTAATGATGGCCCTTCCTGTGACGTGGTCGGTTCGAGCCCTAGGTCGGGCGAGGCGGAGGCTCCTCCGAGGCCGAGGTCGAGTCCGTCTTCCGAGGCCGAGGCTGAGTCCGAGCCCTGGGCTCGGGCGAGGCGGAGTACGTCGTCTTCCGGAGCCGAGGCTAAGTCCGAGCCCTGGGTCGGGCGAGGCGGAGTTCGTCGTCTTCCGGAGCCGAGGCTGAGTCCGAGCCCTGGGTCGGGCGAGGCGGAGTTCGTCGTCTTCCAGAGCCGAGGCTAAGTCCGAGCCCTGGGGTCGGGCGAGGCAGAGTTTGTCGTCTTTCGGAGCCGAGGCTGAGTCCAAGCCCTGGGGTCGGGCGAGGCGGAGTTCTTCGTCTTCCGGAGCCAAGGCTGAGTCCGAGCCCTGGGGTCGGGCGAGGCGAAGTCCATCTTCCGAGGCCGAGATAGGGGCCGAGCCCTGGGGTCGGGCGAGGCGGAGCTTCCTATGGCGCCCGAGGCCAGACTTGGCTGCTGTCAGCCTCACTCTGTCGAGTGGCACAGCAGTCGGAGTGACGCTGGCGACGCTGTTTTCTTGTCAGGTCGGTCAGTGGAGTGGCGAAGTTACTGCGGTCACTTCGACTCTGTCGACTGAAGAGCGCGCGTCAGGATAAGGTGTCAGGCCATCCTTGCATTAAATGCTCCTCGATATGGTCGGTTGGCATGGCGATCTGGCCAAGGTTGCTTCTCTGCGAAGACTGGGCCTTGGGCGAGCCGAAGGTGTGTCCGTTGCTTGAGGGGGCCCTCGGGCGAGACGTGAATCCTCCGGGGTCGGCTGCCTTTGCCAGAGGCTGGGCTCGGGCGAGGCGAGATCGTGTCCCTTGAGTGGACTGAGCCTTGACCTTAATCGCGCCCATCAGGCCTTTGCAGCTTTGTGCTGATGGGGGTTACCAGCTGAGATTAGGAGTCTTGGGGGTACCCCTAATTATGGTCCCCGATAGTAGCCCTCGAGCCTCGAAGGGAGTGTTGATACTCGCTTGGAGGCTTTTGTCGCACTTTTTTGCAAGGGGACCGGCCTTTCTCGGTTGCGTTTCGTTCCGGTGGGTGCGCGCGAGCGCACCCGCTGGGTGTAGCCCCCGAGGTCTCGGAGGAGTGGTTTAACTCCTTCGAGGTCTTAGTGCGTTTCGTGATGCTTTGGCCGGTCTGGTTGTTCCCTCATGCGAACTGGCCGTAGCCCGGGTGCACAGTCGAGTCCCAAGTTCTCGGGCTGGTATGTTGACGCTGTCAATGGTTCGGCCGGAGCCGGGTTTGCGAGAGCAGCCCTCGAGCCTCCGCACAGAGCGAGAGGACGGTCAAAGACAGACTCGGCTTTTTACATACGCCCCTGCGTCGCCTTTCCTCAAGGAGGAGGGGGGAAAGCGCCATGTTGCCCTCGGAGGGCGCCGAACATGGTGTCTCCAGTGAGTTGCTAACGGGTAATCTGAGTGGACGCCCGTGCCCCATTCGTTAGGGGTCGGCTAGTGGCCCGGAGGCGTGCTCCAAAAGTACCTGCGGGTGATTTGCCGGACCCGGTCCCCTTTTGACGGGGTCCGAGGGCTCGATGCCTCCCTCTGGTGGGATTCCGTTACAAAATCGTTCCCGTGGGTCTCGAAAATGTCCTAGGGTACCTCGGGAGCGTAGCCCGAGCCTTGGTTATGTATTGAACGTACCGAGGGTTGTCCCTCGCTCTGCATGCTCTGAGGCGGCTGTCAGAACCCTTCGGGGGCCAGCCTACGAACCCCTGATCAGTAGTGGGCGCGAAGCCCGAGCGGCCTGAGGCGGCCATTGAACCCTTCCGAGGGGCCAGCCTTCGAACCTCTGACCAGTAGTGGGCGTGGAGCCTGAGTGCTCTGAGGCGGCTGTTGAACCCTTCCGAGGGGCCAGCCTTCGAACCTCTGATCAGTAGTGGGCGCGGAGCCCGAGTGCTCTGAGGCGGCTGTTGAACCCTTCCAAGGGGCCAGCCTTCGGACCTCTGATCAGTAGGGGGGCTCGGGGCCCGCTTCCTTCGCGGAGAAGGATCCCTTTCGGAGTATCCCCTTTCCCGGTCCCTGTGGCAAGAGAGAGAAAGAGGAAGTGGAAAAGGATACGAAATCAAATGACGTGGCACACCTTTTTTGACGTGGTCATCATGGCGGAGGTGAAGCGTCGCCTGCTTCGCCTGCCAACGGTGCCGCCTGTCCTGCCGCAGAGTTAATGCGACGGGATGAGTGGTTCGCGGGCAGCCGTTGTGCGTGCGCAAGCCGTTCGAGGAACGGACGTCTCGCTTTGAGTTTTGAATCTCGCGGCGGGTTCGGGCGAAGTGTTGAACGGGTCTCGCCTGGGCCTTTATATATTCGGGAGAGGGACCGGTGACGGTTCTTTACTCTGCTGCTCGCCTCCCACTCAGGTTTTCGCAACCCAAGGGAATAGCCAGAGAAAGGAAACCGCGCACCCAGTCCTCTCCGCCGCCACCTCTTCTGCTTGGTGATGGCCGACCGGGTGACCATTATTTCGCCGCGCGACCCGTGGCCTTTCTCCACCGTCACAGCGGATGACCTGGAGGCCCTTGTTGCTGATGGTTTGCTTCGCCCTCTCTCCGGTGACTCGCGGCCGGAGTGGATGGCACCTCCGAGCGGAGCCGCCCCGTCCCCGCCGCCGGGGTATGTGGTGAGCTTCGTCTCCTTTCACGAGCGGGGGTTCGGAGTGCCGACAAGCCATTTTACGCGGGCGATTCTGCACGTCTACGGGGTGGAGCTGCACAATCTCAGTCCCAACTCCATCTCGCAAGCAGCCATCTTCGTGGCGGTTTGCGAAGGATATTTGGGGATTGCCCCCCACTGGGACCTGTGGACCCATCTCTTCTCCGCGAAGCTTTTTGCCTCGCCGACGGGGGAAAGAAGGGTTCGCATGGCGGTGCGGGCCGGTGGCTGCATCCTCTAGTTGAGGCAGGCGCGGGCGCTGCAGTACATCCCTGCCATCCTCGCGTCTTCGAACAAAGGGTGGCAGCGCCGGTGGTTTTATCTCCGAAATGACGACGGGAGGCTCCCGTCGTTTTCTCAACGAGTGGTGACCGCCGCCGCCGATAATTGGCGCTACGGGACCCCGCGCGAGAGACAGAAGAATCTCCAGCCCCTTTTGAAGGCCTTGGAGGAGCTGCGAGAAGGAGGGCTCACCGCTGCGGGGGTGGTCGCCGCCATTCATCGCCGGAGGGTGCTCCCCTTAACGGAGCAGCGGCTGCCGCTTTGGGAGATGACGCCAGGGGTCGACTTGGAGGGTTTGCAGATGTCCTCGGACCCCCTTCCCACCGACGACCTCCACAGGCGGGTGGCCGGCACGGTAGGGAAGTTAGAGGCCAGCGCCTTTTCCCAGCCCTCGATGCGTCCCGATCGCGGGTGTGTGTCTCTGGTGAGTATCCGCTCCTTCTTCCTTCTTGCGCCGGATTGCCCTCGGTTCTCACAGCCGAGACTTTTCGTCCGTCTCCAGGAGGTGGGGTTTCACAAGCCTTCCCTGCCACCGGTCCCGGAGGACGCGGTGGACCGAGCTGCACGGAGGGTCGCCACGGAGAAGAGGAAGGAGAAGAAGGACGCGAAGAAGGCTTGGGCCCGTGAGCGGATACGGGCTCGGGACGCCTTGGAAAGGCTTCATCGTCGGCAGGAGAGGGATGGGCTCCCGCGGGAGCCGTCGCCGGAGACGCCTGATGATGATGACGACGATCAAGACGATGATGAAGATGACGACATGGCGGCCCGCCTCGGCCTCAGCCCGGATCTGAGGCTGGGCCAGGGGTCGTCGAGCCAGCCCCCGAGCGGGCTGGCACCGTCGGTATCCGGGGCCGGGACGTCGGGGTCCCGGTCCGAAAAACAGGGGCAGGCCGAAGGGGTACTTGACCCCTTGGCCGAGGTAGTTGAGGTGACCCCGGGGAGTCAGGCCGAGCCGCCTGTTTCTTGAGAACCGTTGCCCGTGCCGACTGCGCGGGAGGGTGATCCTCGGGTCGTCGTGGCTGCGCTTTGGCAGTCCGTCCCTCGGGTGCCTCGGGCGCCCAAGGCAAGGATGGTGCCGAAGCCGGCAGCAGGGCAGACCTCGGTGGTACCTTCGGGGATCGAGGTTCGAGAGATCTCCCCACAGGCACGATTGATCATGGCTCGGAGTGGGTAAGTATCTTAGGATATCTTCGTCCTGGCTCCTCCTTCGTATGTCCTGATCCTGGTTTTCCCTTTCTCCTTAGCAAGCGGAGGCATGGTTTGACCGGTCTGGCTCCCCAGAAGGTCCTCAAGACGGCGTCGGCTTCTGCAGCCAGTGCCGCGCTGGGCCTCGCCGGCCAGCTGACCCCCTCGCAAGACGCCCCAAAGCGGGGGGCTCAAGTGGCACCAGTTGCCATGGGGAGAGCTCCCGAGGCTGACTCCTCTGTCGAGGCGGCCGTCGTGCTGGGGGAGGCTGCTGGCGCGGCTGTGGCCTCGGGCCCACCAGACGTGTTGCCGGCGCTGGCACCGGCTGCTGCCGAGGCCGTTGCCGTTCTGGCCGTGGAGACACCCGTCACCGCCGATGCTGAGATGGCCGAGGCGTCGCTACCTGGTGCCTTGGAGGAGGGGGGCGCGGAACCACGACCCATCCTGGGGAGCGGCAGCCTCGTCCCCGCGCGGCGCAGTCCCGACGGGCGACGTCAGTCGCTCCGGTTCTGGACCAGTGGGGCTTCAGATCCCCTCTTCGTTCTTGACGATGAGCGAGAGGAGCAGTCTTGGGATGGGCTTCGTGAGTGTGTCGAGGCAACGGTGGGGTCGCTTCGGTCGACCTTGGAGGTCCTTCGCAGGGACGTTCCCAAGATCCTCCAGGAAATGAGTTCAAGCATACCTTTCACGTGTTCACGACATTCTTTGTGACGCCCCGCTTCCTTTCCTCAGGATCTGACGGATCTGAGCGCCGCCAAGTCGTCGTTCATCCGCCGCAAGGTCGATGTCTGGGGTTCGCTGTGGTCCCTGAGGACCACGCTTGCCGGGGCTACCGAGCGCCTCTCCCAACGGAGCACCGAGGTGGCGGACCTTCGGTTGCTCTGTGTCGATCTGGGAGCAGAGGCAGCGGCGGCACGCGTAGAGGCGCAACGGTAGCAGTCGGAGCTTGGCCAGGTCATCGGCGAGCGGGACCAATCTCGGGGCCAGGCCACCGAGGCTGAAAGCCGGGCTGAGGCTCTTGGAGTCCAGTTAGCCGAGGCGTTTTCTCGGGCCGGAGCCCTTGCGGCAGACCTAGCTGTGGCCCAAGCTGCATCCTCGGAGCAGCGTGCTCGAGCCGAAGGTATGTCTTGGCTGTTTTAAGATTTTGATTCAGCTTCGTTCCTCAACTCATTTTTGAAGTCTTCTGCTTTGGTTGTTTGCAGAGCTCGAGTCTGCCCTTAATGAGTCCACCAAGGCACTTGCCCAGGCGGCCGAGCAGAGGGAGGCCGACCATGCGGCCATGTCCGAGGCCATCTCGGCCTTCTGCCGGGTCTTTGGTTCCGACGACGTCCCCTCGGGAAGCTCCCCTCAGAGTCGCTTGCAGGCCTTGGGTGACCACGCGCGCGGTAGACTCCGCGAGGCGCTGCATCACGACGTCAGGCGGGCCTTTGCCGTGCTCACTTCCCACTATGACGTGGATCTGGAGCGGGTCAGCGAGGGGTATTGCCTCCCCGACGAAGATAAAGCTGCCCTGGCCGAAGTCCAGAGGCTTGACGCGGCCGCCGCGGGCCCAAGCGCGGTGCTAGCGACCACCTTCGAAGCAGAGATCCTCCCGCTTGCGCCGTCGTCCGAGGCCGGGGCGGATCTTGCTGAGGGTGGGGACGAAGCCGAGGGCGCGGCTCCTTCTCCGGGCGACGCCTGATTCTGCAGGAGCAGTTTATTTTGAATGCATATGTGTCTTTTGCGGCCGCCGAGGCCCGAACACTTTATTATCGTAATATAAGGTTGTGTCTCTTTTACTCCTGTTTTGCGTATCTGGACTCGTTCGTCAATAGCAGGATCACTTACCCAAGTAAGTTATTTTTCGTGGTAGGCGGCGAGTGAGGTATCCGTATCCCAGAGGCGTAGGAGTCCCTCGGCTCGGTCGGCCTTGCCACTTACATGCACCCTTATTCGTTTCTTGGGGTCCTGTTACTGATATAGCCGGGAGACGCAAAAGTCGTTTTGATGGAAGACTTTTTTCGAGGAAAATTTTGACACGGAGGGGGTTCGCCCCTTCTAGCCCCCGAGGGAGGGTCGGGCTTTGCCGAGGCAAGGCTGACCCTTCCTTGATGGTTAGACTTTGTATGTGAATGAGGTGTACGAACGACTTGAAAGCATCTTAAGGGTAGAAGCGACGTAGCTGTCGAATGTTCCAAGCGTTGCTGTAGACCTCGCCTTGACTGTTGGCCAGCTTGTATGTTCCAAGCTTCAAGATCTTGGCGATGATGAATGGCCCTTCCCAGGGAGGCGTGAGCTTGTGCCGCCCTCGGGCGTCTTGTCGCAGCCAAAGCGCCAAGTCGCCCACATGGAGGTCTCGGTGACCAAACCCCTCGAGCGTGGTAGCGTCGCAGGGACTGCTGATACCGCGCCGAGTGTAGTAAGGCTATGTCCCGAGCCTCTTCCAGCTGGTCCTGTGAGCCTTCTCGATTGGTCTGGTTGCTTTGGTCGTCGTACGCCCTCGTCCTCGGGGAACCGTATTCTAAGTCTGTGGGCAAGATGGCCTCGGCCCCATAGACTAGAAAAAACGGTGTGAAGCCCATGGCTCGGCTCGGCGTTGTCCTCAGACTCCAGACCACCGAGGGGAGTTCCTTCATCCATCGCCTACCGAACTTGTTGAGGTCGTTGTGGATCCTCGGCTTGAGTCCTTGCAGAATCATGTCGTTGGCACGTTCTACCTGCCCATTCATCATGGGGTGAGCCACGGCGGCCCAGTCCACCCGGATGTGGTGATCTTCGCAGAAGTCCAGGAACTTGCTGCCGGTGAACTGAGTGTCGTTGTCGGTGATGATGGAGTTCGGGACCCCAAAGCGATGGATGATGTTGGTGAAGAATGCCACCGCCTGTTCGGACCTGATGCTGTTTAGGGGTCGGACCTCGATCCACTTGGAGAATTTGTCGATGGCGACCATCAGGTGCGTGTAGCCCCCGGGTGCCTTCTACAAGGGACCGACGAGGTCCAGACCCCACACAGCAAACGACCAGGTGATGGGTATTGTTTGCAGAGCCTGAGCGGACAGGTGGGTCTGCTTCGCGTAGAATTGACACCCTTTGCAGGTGCGGACAATTCTAGTGGCGTCGGCCACCGCAGTCGGCCAGTAGAAACCTTGTCGGAAAGCGTTTCCAACAAGGGCTCGAGGCGCTGCGTGATGACCGCAAGCCCCTGAGTGTATTTCTTGTAAGAGCTCCTGGCCTTCGGTGATGGATATGCATCGCTGGAGGATGCCGGAGGGGCTGCGGTGGTAGAGCTCCTCCCCGTCACCCAGTAAGACGAATGACTTGGCGCGCCGCGCCAGTCGCCGAGCTTCGGCTCTGTCGAGGGGTAGCTCTCCTCGGTGGAGATATTGCAGGTATGGGGTCTGCCAGTTTCGATTAGGCGGGACCCCATTCTGCTCTTCCTCGACGCGCAGAGCCTCATCCTCGGTAGCTGAGGGTGTCTCGGGCTGAGCCGAGGGTGCCTCGGGTTGAGCCGAGGGCACCTCGGGCTGGGCTGAGACCTTCTCGGGCTCGGGCGTGTCGTCGGTCTTGACTGAGGGTTGATGTAGGTCTCGGGAGAAGACGTCGGGAGGGACGATCGTCCGCCCCGAGGCTATCTTAGCCAGCTCGTCCGTAGTCTCGTTGTATCGTCGGGCGATGTGGTTGAGCTCGAGCCCGTAGAACTTGTCCTCCAGGAGCCAAACCTCATCGCAGTAGGCTTCCATCTTCGGGTCGCGGCAGTGGGAGTTCTTCATGACTTGGTCGATGACAAGCTGCGAGTCACCGCGAGCGTCGAGGCGTCGGACCCCTAGCTCGATGGCGATGCGCAACCCGTTGACCAGAGCCTCGTACTCAGCCACGTTGTTGGACGCCAGGAAATGGAGGCGCAACACGTAGCGAAGGTGTTTCCCGAGGGGCGAGATGAAGAGCAGGCCCGCGCCTGCCCTGGTTTTCATCAGCGACCTGTCGAAAAACATGGTCCAGAGTTCCGGTTGGATCGGAGCTGCCGGGAGTTGGGTGTCGACCCATTCAACCACAAAGTCCGCCAAGACTTGGGACTTGATGGCCTTCCGAGCGGCGAACGAGATTGTCTCACCCATGATTTCCACCGCCCACTTTGCAATCCTACCTGAGGCCTCTCGGCACTGGATGATCTCCCCCAGGGGGAAGGATGACACCACAGTCACCGGATGAGACTCGAAGTAGTGTCGCAACTTCCGATGCGTCAGAATCACCACGTACAGCAGCTTCTGAATCTGTGGGTAGCAGATCTTGTTCTCGGACAGTACCTCACTAATGAAGTAGACCGGCCTCTGAACGGGCAATGCATGCCCTTCTTCTCGTCTCTCAACCACGATCGCGGTGCTGACCACCTGAGTGGTAGCGGCGACGTAGATCAAGAGGCTTCTCCGGCAGCGGGGGGCACCAAGATGGGCGCGTTCGTAAGGAGCGCTGAAAGTCGCCTAGAGGGGGGGTGAATAGGCGAAACCTGAAAATTAAAACTTTATCCCCCAACTAGATCCCTTGATTAGTGGTTAGAACAAGATATACAAATATCGGAGAATAGAAACTAAGTTCTTGCTTGAAAAGAGTATTGCTAAATAATGCGGAAGTGATAAATCAATACAATTGGTAAGTTATAGAATAACAAAGCAAGAAGCCTTAGATGAGAAGAGCACTAGGACAAGTTCTTCCTTGCAACGTATTGCTTCACTAAATGGGAATTTAACTTGAAGCAACACCAAATGATATTAGCAAATAAAGGTGCAAGAAAAACTTAGAGCAAGGGAAAATAAACAAATCACAAGCAATAAACACAATGGACACGGGTGATTTGTTTTACCGAGGTTCGGCCCTCGAAGGCCTAGTCCCCGTTGAGGAGTCCACTTAAGGATGGGTCTTTTTCAACCCTTTCCCTCTCTCCCCCGATCACACAAGGATCGGTGAGCTCTTCTTCTTCTCAAGGATCACTCTCGATCCCACAAGGACCACCACACACTTTGGTGTCTCTTGCTAGCTTTTACAAGCCTCCAAAACTTTGGAGGAAGTTCAATGGGAGTCAAAACTCCACGCGCAAATGAACACAAAGATGAAGCACACACTATCTCTCGATGAATCTCACAAGGCACTAGTGCTAAACTCAAAATGAGTAGCTCTCTTTTGCTTGCTCTCTCTTTTGTGGCACTTGTGTTGGTTGTAGTGGTCTAAATCTTGTGTATAGGATGGATCAATGAATATATGTGGTTGGGAGGGCTTGAGTATGTCAACTAGATGACTTGGAATGTTGCTTGGGCTCCCACACCTTGAAGTGGCCGGTTGGGGTGGTATTTATAGCCACCAACCAAAATCTAGCCGTTGGCGAGGGCTGTCTGTTCGATGGCGCACCGGACAGTCCGGAGCACACCGGACATGTCCGGTGCGACAGCCACGTCACCCGGCCTTTGGATTCTGACCGTTGGAGCTCTGACTTCTGGGCCCCGCTTGATGTCCGGTGGCACACCGGACATGCACTGTTCATTGTCCGGTGCGCCAGCATGGGCGTGCCTGACCTCTGCGCGCGCTGGCGCGCAATAAATGCGCTGCAGGTAGCCGTTGGCGCCTGAAGTAGCCGTTGCTCCGCAGATGCACCGGACAGTCCGGTGCACACCGGACAGTCCGGTGAATTATAGCGGAGCGGCTGGAGTGAAAACCCGAGGCTGGCGAGTTCCTGAGGGCGACCTCCCTTGGAGCACCGGACACTGTCCGGTGTACACCGGACAGTCCGGTGAATTTTAGCCGAGTCGCCTCTGAGAATTCCCGAAGGTGGCGAGTTTGAGTCTGAGTTCCCCTGGTGCACCGGACATGTCCGGTGGCACACCGGACAGTCCGGTGCGCCAGACCAGGGGTGCCTTCGGTTGCCCCTTGCTCCTTTGTTGAATTCAAAACTTGGTCTTTTTATTGGCTGAGAGTGAACCTTTTACACCTGTATAATCTATACACTTGGGCAAACTAGTTAGTCCAATTGTTTGTGTTGGGCAATTCAACCACCAAAATTAATTAGGGACTAGGTGTAAGCCTAATTCCCTTTCAATCTCCCCCTTTTTGGTGATTGATGCCAACACAAACCAAAGCAAATATAGAAGTGCATAATTGAACTAGTTTGCATAATGTAAGTGTAAAGGTTGCTTGGAATTGAGCCAATATAAATACTTACAAGATATGCATGGATTGTTTCTTTATAATTAACATTTTGGACCACGCTTGCACCACAAGTTTTGTTTTTTTTTTGCAAATTCTTTTGTAAATTCTTTTCAAAGTCCTTTTGCAAGATAGTCAAAGGTAAATGAATAAGATTTTGAGAAGCATTTTCAAGATTTGAAATTCTTTCCCTTTGTTCCAAATGCTTTTCCTTTGACTAAACAAAACTCCCCCTCAAATAAATTCTCCTCTTAGTGTTCAAGAGGGTTTTAAGACAACAATTTTGAAAATACTACTTGCTCCCCCTTTAGAACATAAAGATATACCAATTTGAAATTTACCAATTGAAAATTATTAATTAATTTTTTTTTAAAAAAAAATTAGGTTGGTGGTGCGGTCCTTTTGCTTTGGGCCAATACTTTCTCCCCCTTTGGCATGAATCGCCAAAAACGGATACTTAGAATGAAATATAGGCCCTTTTCCTAACTATTTTCTCCCCTTTGGCAAATAAAACATATGAGTGAAGATTATACCAAAGATGGAGAGACATTGTGGAGTGATGGCGAAGGGTATATAATACCGATAGAGTAGAGTGGAAGCTTTGTCTTCGCCAAAGACTCCAATTCCCTTTCAATGTACCTATGACTTGGTTTGAAATTCACTTGAAAACACATTAGTCATAGCATATAAAAGAGATATGATCAAGAGGATATATCAAATTAAGCATGATCATAGTTCTATATAACATAGATTGCTCCCCCTGAGTATGTGCATGGAGAGGAACACATGTTTTGGCTTTCAATGCCAATTGCACATAATTAGGTTAATGAGAACATATCTATATCATACAGATTGTGAAGTGCATTGTGTCAGTATAAGTGTGATGCTCATGTCAATTTATGCACTTACGAAAGCATGTTGTAAACCATTTAAGCATTTTCCCTTAAGGATTTCAAAGAGACTTAAGGACCATCCACCTTTGAAACAAAGGCAGCTTATCCTCGTTACAAGGTTAAGCTTTAAGCTCTTTGACAATAAAGGTACTTCATCTAGTTTTACCAGAGATGCACTAAGCAGGAATGAATTTTGGGAAATTAAACTAGGTATGAAGCAGGGATAATACATGATCATGCTTTCTCTTCCTTTCATACAAGATATACAAAGAATGTATAGAAAAGGAAGATTTAGGTACAAGTTTATATGAAAGGAGATAGTTTTACCTTTATGTACCTTTACATAGGGACGCTCTCGTCATTGTGCTTGTCCTTAGTCTTAGATGCTTAAGACCAATTCTTAATGACAATATATGGAAATATTTTGCACAAGAGAGAGTTCTACAACTAGTGATCTTTTCAAGTTATTGTTAGCATATATCAAATGGATCACAAGTTGCATAAATGTATCATGAATTCTCCTTTTAACTTAGTGCATAAGAGAGATATTGATTGATAGTATATACGGCACTAAGAAGCATGATTGATGATAGAAGTCATTCAATGATCAAACAAATAACAGATGTGATCAAAAGAACAACATACGCATAGATTATCAATTAAGCTTAGAGTAGGAGAATCCAGCAAATATGCTACTTTAGAGTGAAAGACAAGAATTTAAAGTAGTAGCATACTTCATGAGGAACTTATTCTCATGTAAGAGACTATATGAAATTACTGAGATAAAGCAATAGTCTCAACATAATCAAGATAAAAAGCCCCCCCTTAAAGATATGCATCAAGTATTTGTATGAATTGAATGGATGCATTTACTTTAAAGACAAATAGAGAGAAGCATTATACATCTTGATCAAGGCTCATTAAATTTGTAATAAACAGCTTGAGCCTAGTATTCTCAATATGAAAGGGTTTAGAATACTCACAACCACACCATTGATTGTTTCGTAGAAGTAGGTGGTGTTGTTCTTGATATTCTCCTCTTTCATTTGAGAGTCCTCCCTTTGCAGTGGCTTCTTTTTCCTTTCAAACTTATTGAAAATACTCAAGAAGAATGTTAGTAATACAAGGGAGTATATAGTGATGGATGATTTCTTTTAGATAGGAAATAAACATAATCATCATCCATGAGTCACATAGACATGAAGTAAATTTCTTAACGTTAGTGCACATTATTAAAAAAAGAGGAATGAGCACCTTTTTAATCATTTTTGATCAATCAAAGGAATTTTACTTTTTCATATTGAATTTATTATCATGACTTAGAAGCGCATCAATATGAAAATGGATATAGTAAAGGCATGAATTAGATTCTAATGGACAAGCACATTTATGGAAATGATATTGAATGCACACTTAGTTAATTTCGGTCCAATAAAGAATCTATTCCTCACAAGGGTAGAATATGATAATTTAGATTAAATACCCATTGAGATGGGAACCAAACTTAAGAAGATGAGTTCCCATACCTTTGCTTTTTACCTTTCTTCCTTTGGGTGAAGATCAACCCATGAGGCTTGTGCACTTTCTTTCTTGTAGATTTTCATAATTGAACTCAAGAGAAATGTTAGTAGCAACACAAGCACTAGTTTCCATTTAGTTAATTAATTTTTGATAGGGAATGAAAAGCTATATTACTAAAAGCATGGAAACTTCATAGCATGAACTAGATTATCCATAGATGATGTTATGCTCAATTTTAACTCATAAAACTAGCATAAATAATCCTTTGAGATTATAGGAATAAATCTAATTCATGATTTGGAAAGCAATAAATGTGAAAGAATCATATCCAATTTGAGCAAGTAGAAATACATCATAAAACATTGGATTGATTTTTCTTTTCATGTTAGATTACATGCTTCCAAAGAGAAACTTATTCTCTACAAGTGAGACTACTTAGGTTACTTAGATAAAAATCATTAGTCTCACTATAGAGAGAATTTTCCTTTAATAAGTGTCCTAAGAATTTGAATTCCTTACATAACACCTTGTTCTTTTAGGAACTTGAAATATCTCTCTATATCTAGAAACATGGCAATAACAAGATAATTAGAGGAAGGATATGCCATGACGAACTAGCAATAAATTAAAGCATGTAGATTACCATAGGATGGAAATGATGGGTATGCAATCTACCATATGAGAGGAAATTCTTCAAAGAATGGTGATATGAATTTTAAAGACATTTGAAGTGCTACACATTTCTTATGTGACTACACAAGACACATAATAAAATACTTGTACTTTAAAGGCATAGAGGTTACCATCCTTTGACTTTCCTCCATGTTGTAGGCCTTGATTTTTCCGCATAAGATAATTGTTTATTTCCTACAACATCAATAACTTTCTCGAGATCATATGAGTTTAAGATGTAGTAGTTTGAAGAAAAAACTTTGGGTCAATCACGGATAAAGATCATTGAAGATTTGATAGCTTGAATTAAATTGAATTAACTTTCTCAAGCACCCCAAGGCTTCATATCATCTCCTTTTCCTACAAAGCTTGTCAGGCATATTTTGGTACCCATCGCTTGATGGGTCCATCATGGTTAGTCAACAAAGATCTAGGAACCCAAAAGTCCTTTGTATTAGCACTAGGTAAACTCATTACCTTTCTAGCACAAGTTGCAATTTTGGGTTGCCTAGTTACATGAGAATTAATTGACAAGCTAGGAGTAGGATTGTTACCAATGGGACAATCCCTGCATTGATGTCCCTTCTTACGGCATGTGTAGCAAAGGCGTTTTTCAAGTTTTGAAGTTTTCTTCTTTCCTTGTTTGTTGCTTGCTACATGGTTAGTAAAAACTTTCTTTTCTAACCCTATGCCTTTTTGTTTTAAATGGGGACAAGATCTAAGTAAGTGTCCCTTCTTGGAGCACTTAAAACAAAGTCTATCATCCTTGTTAATAATCAAGCCATTTTTAATGTAGGGACATGACCTAATCAAGTGCCCCTCTTCAAAGCATTCACTACACCTCTTAATGTGAAGTGTGGCTTGATCATTACCTTGGATGTTACCTTTTGTGGAGGCGTGGTTGAGGTTTTTGTAGGAGGTGTTGAACTTCATCTTTTGTCTCTTCCTCTTGGCAATCCTCAAATCCTTGACATTTTCTTCAAGGGAAGTAGTGCATGCCACGGTTGTTCCCGTCTCAAGCTTCTTCACATTGTGATCACGGTTATCTTGAGAAGGTTGGGCAATGCATTTCCCTTTTAGTTGTGTCAAGCTCTTCTTTAGCCTCTCATTTTCTTCTTTGAGCTTTTGATATGAATCATCATTTGTTCCTGCAAATTCTAGCTCAAAGGAAGATTTGCTTGTTGACAAACAACAAGCATTAGCACATGGTAATATAGTATCAAATTGAATACGTGTGCACGAATGAGGTTGTTGGGATTTTAAGTTTTCTATCACAACCTCATGAGCAATGTTTAATATGATATGATCATCTCTAAGATTTTCATGAGAGCATAGGAGCATATCATATTTTTCTTGAAAAGCTAGATTTTCAACCTTTAGCTTTTCTACTTGGTCCTTAAGTAAGGTATTCCTATTTACTAATTGAGCGATACAATGTAAAGCGTTATCATGCTCAATTGAAACAGTTTCATACCTTTGGACCAAATCAACATGAGAGCACTTTAGCTCCTCATGTTCTTTAGTCAACTCGTCAAAGTGTAGCATTTTTATGGAGAGAATATCTTCTAGCCTTTGACGAGCTTCGCTTTGCTCTCTCGCTCTTTCTAGAAGTTTGAGCATTACCGCCTTATCTTCTTGGTTTAGGCGAGCATATAGTTGCACAAAGCTTCTTTCTTCCTCCTCATCCTTATTCGTGCTTCCGCTATCATTTTCATTAGCCACACAACATATGTGGGAATCGAAATGGGAAGACAAACCTCTTGGAGAGGTGGATTCATCGTTTGGTCTCCTCCGTTCATTTTCTTCTTCTTCCTTGCAAGGGTTAGTATCACAAATACCAAAAGAAGTAGAAGCACAAAATGAACTATCATGTTTGGACTCATTAAATTTGCTTTTAATTCTAGTCCAAATATCATGCGCATCATGGATTGATTCATCATAATTCGATATGAAGGCACGATAATCTTCTTTGCTAAGAGAATTGCTTAAGATGTCAAAAGCTAGGTAGTTTAAGCGAAAACATCTTTGGTCCTCCTCGGAGATAATTTTTCCATTATAACTAGGAGGGAAGATACTCGTGTCTAAAATTTGTTCTAATTGAGGATCTATCGTTCTAAAAGCATTTATCACTCTAGTAGACCAAGAAACATAATTAGAACAATCGGAAAGTAATATCTCAAGAGTTACCTCCTTGTTCTCCTGGGTCTTCTTGTTCTTTTGGGATCTTCTACGAGCCATCACTTCGAGTTGTTAGACTCAAGATGAAGTGCCTAGCTCCGATACCAATTGAAAGTCGCCTAGAGGGGGGGTGAATAGGCGAAACCTGAAAATTAAAACTTTATCCCCCAACTAGATCCCTTGATTAGTGGTTAGAACAAGATATACAAATATCGGAGAATAGAAACTAAGTTCTTGCTTGAAAAGAGTATTGCTAAATAATGCGGAAGTGATAAATCAATACAATTGGTAAGTTATAGAATAACAAAGCAAGAAGCCTTAGATGAGAAGAGCACTAGGACAAGTTCTTCCTTGCAACGTATTGCTTCACTAAATGGGAATTTAACTTGAAGCAACACCAAATGATATTAGCAAATAAAGGTGCAAGAAAAACTTAGAGCAAGGGAAAATAAACAAATCACAAGCAATAAACACAATGGACACGGGTGATTTGTTTTACCGAGGTTCGGCCCTCGAAGGCCTAGTCCCCGTTGAGGAGTCCACTTAAGGATGGGTCTTTTTCAACCCTTTCCCTCTCTCCCCCGATCACACAAGGATCGGTGAGCTCTTCTTCTTCTCAAGGATCACTCTCGATCCCACAAGGACCACCACACACTTTGGTGTCTCTTGCTAGCTTTTACAAGCCTCCAAAACTTTGGAGGAAGTTCAATGGGAGTCAAAACTCCACGCGCAAATGAACACAAAGATGAAGCACACACTATCTCTCGATGAATCTCACAAGGCACTAGTGCTAAACTCAAAATGAGTAGCTCTCTTTTGCTTGCTCTCTCTTTTGTGGCACTTGTGTTGGTTGTAGTGGTCTAAATCTTGTGTATAGGATGGATCAATGAATATATGTGGTTGGGAGGGCTTGAGTATGTCAACTAGATGACTTGGAATGTTGCTTGGGCTCCCACACCTTGAAGTGGCCGGTTGGGGTGGTATTTATAGCCACCAACCAAAATCTAGCCGTTGGCGAGGGCTGTCTGTTCGATGGCGCACCGGACAGTCCGGTGCACACTGGACATGTCCGGTGCGACAGCCACATCACCCGGCCGTTGGATTCTGACCGTTGGAGCTCTGACTTCTGGGCCCCGCTTGATGTCCGGTGGCACACCGGACATGCACTGTTCATTGTCCGGTGCGCCAGCATGGGCGTGCCTGACCTCTGCGCGCGCTGGCGCGCAATAAATGCGCTGCAGGTAGCCGTTGGCGCCTGAAGTAGCCGTTGCTCCGCAGATGCACCGGACAGTCCGGTGCACACCGGACAGTCCGGTGCACACCGGACAGTCCGGTGAATTATAGCGGAGCGGCTGGAGTGAAAACCCGAGGCTGGCGAGTTCCTGAGGGCGACCTCCCTTGGAGCACCGGACACTGTCCGGTGTACACCGGACAGTCCGGTGAATTTTAGCCGAGTCGCCTCTGAGAATTCCCGAAGGTGGCGAGTTTGAGTCTGAGTTCCCCTGGTGCACCGGACATGTCCGGTGGCACACCGGACAGTCCGGTGCGCCAGACCAGGGGTGCCTTCGGTTGCCCCTTGCTCCTTTGTTGAATTCAAAACTTGGTCTTTTTATTGGCTGAGAGTGAACCTTTTACACCTGTATAATCTATACACTTGGGCAAACTAGTTAGTCCAATTGTTTGTGTTGGGCAATTCAACCACCAAAATTAATTAGGGACTAGGTGTAAGCCTAATTCCCTTTCAAGCGCGTCCAGGTTTCCGAGGGCTTCCTCGGCCTCGGGGGTCCAAGTGAAGCACTCGGTCTTTCTTAAGAGGCGGTACAGAGGTAGGCCTCTTTCGCCGAGGCGCGAGACGAAGCGGCTCAGAGCCGCAAGGCATCCCATGACCCTCTGTACGCCTTTCAAGTCCTTGATGGGCCCCATGTTGGTGATGGCCGCGATTTTCTCCAGGTTGGCCTCGATGCCCCGCTCGGAGACGATGAACCCCAAAAGCATGCCTCGGGGGACTCCGAAGACACACTTCTTGGGATTGAGTTTCACGCCTTTCGCCTTGAGACACCGGAATGTCGTTTCAAGGTCGGAGAGGAGGTCAGAGGCTTTCCTCGTCTTGACTACGATGTCATCGATGTAAGCCTCGACCGTTCGACCAATGTGCTCGCCAAACACGTGGTTCATGCACCTTTGGTACGTCGCACCCGCATTCCTCAAACCAAAAGGCATAGTAACGTAGCAGTACATGCCAAAAGGTGTGATGAAAGAAGTCGCGAGCTGGTCGGACTCTTTCATCCTGATTTGGTGATACCCTGAGTAGGCATCAAGGAAAGACAGGGTTTCGCACCCAGCAGTGGAATCCACGATTTGATCGATGCGAGGCAGAGGGTAGGGAACCTTCGGACATGCTTTGTTTAGACCAGTGTAGTCTACACACATCCGCCATTTCCCTCCTTTCTTTCTCACAAGCACAGGGTTGGCAAGCCATTCGGGATGGAATACCTCTTTGATGAACCCTGCGGCCATCAGCTTGAGGATCTCCTCGCCTATGGCCCTGCGCTTTTCTTCGTCGAATCGGCGCAGGGGCTGCTTCACGGGTCGGGATCCGGCTCGGATATCCAGCGAGTGCTCGGCGACATCCCTCGGTATGCCAGGCATGTCCGAGGGACTCCACGCGAAGACTTCGGCGTTTGCGCGGAGAAAGTCGACGAGCATTGCTTCCTATTTGGGGTCGAGCTCGGAGCCGATCCAGATCTGCTTGGAGGCGTCGTTGCTGGGGTCGAGAGGGACGGACTTGACCGTCTCTGCTGGCTCGAAGTTGCCGGCGTGGCGCTTCATGTCAGGCGCCTCCTTGGAGAGGCTCTCTAGGTCGGCGATGAGGGCCTCGGATTCAGCGAGGGCCTCGGCGTACTCCACGCACTCCACGTCGCATTCGTACGCGTGTCGGTACGTGGGGCCGACGGTGATGACCCCGTTGGGGCCCGACATCTTGACCTTGAGGTAGGTGTAGTTGGGGATGGCCATGAACTTGGCGTAGCATGGCCTCCCCAGTACTGCGTGGTAGGTTCCTCGGAACCCGACCACCTCGAACGTGAGGGTTTCCCTTCGGAAGTTGGAGGGAGTCCCGAAGCAGACGGGCAGATCGAGTTGTCCAAGGGGCTGGACGCGTTTCCCGGGGATGATCCCGTGAAAAGGCGCCGCGCCGGCCCGGATCGAGGACAGATCGATCTGCAGGAGCCCGAGGGTCTCGGCATAGATGATGTTGAGGCTGCTGCCTCCGTCCATGAGGACCTTGGAGAGCCTGACGTTGTCGATGACGGGGTCGACAACGAGCGGGTATTTCCCCGGGCTCGACACGCGGTCGGGGTGGTCGCCCTGGTCGAAGGTGATGGGCTTGTCGAACCAGTCTAGGTAGACTGGCGCCGCCACCTTTACCGAGCAGACCTCCCGACGCTCTTGCTTGCGGTGCCGAGCCGAGGCGTTCGCCACTTGCCCACCGTAGATCATGAAGCAGTTGTGGACCTCGGGGAACTCCTCTGCTTTGTGATCCTCATTCTTGTCGTTGTTGTGGGCTCGGCCACCTTCCGCCGGTGGCCCGGCCCTGTGGAAGTGGCGCCGAAGCATGACGCACTCCTCGAGGGTGTGCTTGACGGGCCCCTGGTGATAGGGGCACGGCTCCTTGAGCATCTTATCGAAGAGATTGGCACCTCTAGGAGGTTTCCGAGGGTTCTTGTACTCAGCGGCGGCGACAAGGTCCGCGTCGGTGGCGTCGCGTTTCGCTTGCGACTTCTTCTTGTTCTTCTTCTTGGTGCCGCGCTGAGTGGACGCCTCGGGGACGTCTTCCGGCTGGCGGCCCAGGGGTTGTTTGTCCTTCTGGAAAATGGCCTCAACCGCCTCCTAGCCATAGGCAAACTTGGTGGCGATGTCCATCAGCTTGCTCGCCCTGGTGGGGGTCTTGCGACCCAGCTTGCTCACCAGGTCGCGGCAGGTGGTGCCAGCGAGGAATGCGCCGATGACGTCCGAGTCGGTGACGTCGGGCAGTTCGGTGCGCTGCTTCGAGAATCGCCGAATGTAGTCCCGGAGAGGCTCTCCCGACTACTGGCGGCAGCTTCGGAGATCCCAGGAGTTCCCAGGGCACACGTACGTTCCCTGGAAGTTGCCGGCGAAGGCTTGGACCAAGTTGTCCCAGTTGGAGATCTGCCCCGGAGGCAGATGCTCTAGCCAGGCCCGGGCGGTGTCGGAGAGGAACAGGGGAGGTTGCGGATGATGAGGTTGTCATCGTCCATTCCACCCAGCTGGCAGGCCAGTCGGTAGTCCACGAGCCACAGTTCCGGCCTCGTCTCCCCCGAGTACTTTGCGATGGTAGTCGGGGTTCGGAACCGGGTCGGGAACGGCGCTCGTCGTATGGCCCAGCTGAAAGCCTGTGGACCGGGTGGTTCGGGCGAGGGGCTCCGATCCCCCCCGCTGTCGTAGCGTCCCCCACGCCTAGGGTGGTAGCCTCGGTGCACCCTCTCGTCGAGGTGGGCTCGACGGTTGCGGTGGTGGTGCTCGTTGCCGAGGCGACCCGGGGCCGCAGGCGTCGTGTTGCGAGTGCCCCCAGTGTGGACCGAGGCTTCCCGCATGAATCGGGAAGTCGTGGCGCAATTCTCCGAGGGGTACCCCTGCCTTCGGGAGGCAGAGCATTTGGCCCGTCGGACCGCGACATCCTCCAGGAGATTCTTGATCTCTCCCTGGATACGCCGCCCTTCGGTGGTCGATGGTTCCGACATCGCGCGGAGTAGTATTGCTGCCGCAGCCAGGTTCTGGCCGACACCACTAGAAACCGGTGGCGGTCTTGCTCTGACGCCGTCGGCAATGCGGTGCTGGATGCCCTGGGGTAGATGACGCGCTTCTCCGGCCGGAGCTTGGTCCGCCCATTCCTGCCCGATGTTCTGCCGGAACTGCTCAAGTGTTCCTGCTCCCTCGTCGAGCCTGGCCTGCATCTCGCAGATTTGCTCGAGCTGTGCGTCCTGACCCCCCACAGGGACTGGGACCACAGCTAGCTCCTGAAGGATGTCAACGCGAGGCGCAGGCCTAGGGGGATCACCGTTTTCCAGCATGCTAAGATGGTTGCCTTCGCCGGGACCCCCTAGATCGATGTGGAAACATTCACGACTTGGGACGCAGTCCTCGTCGCCAAAGCTGCGGCTGCCATCGGAACAATCGGAGAGGCAGTAGTCGCATGCGATCATGAAGTCCCGCATGGCACTAGGGTTACCGAGCCCGGAGAAATCCCAACAAAAGTCGGGCTCGTCATCTTCCTCAGAACCCGAGGGTCCGTAGGTCGAGACGGCCGTCAATCTGTCCCAGGGCGACCGCATATGGTACCCTAGAGGGTTTGGACATGCCTTTACGAAAGCGTCCACCGAAGCAGGGTCGCTTGGTGGATCGCAGCTGGATCTAAAAGGCATAGAACGGGAAACGGTCGATACCTCTTGATCGACGGGTGGTGACGAAGTCGCGTCAGGGGCGGACTGCACCGTTGTCTCAGGTACGAGGCTGACACCCAGCAAGTCCTTCGCGAGCGTGCTGGCATCGTCCGTCCGCTTGGAGTTGGCGTGTTGCGGGGAAACGACGCTCGTCTTTGTCTCAGACGCGAGGTCGAAGCCCGACGTGTCCCCCGTTGGGGCGCCGGCGCCGTCGACTCGCTCGACAGCCGACGAGGTGTCGCCTCCTGCTTGGCCATACCTGCCCCGCCTCCTCCTCCGTCAGCGGGGAAGGTGACAGGACAGACCCGGATGTTGCTCTTCCGCCACGAGGGGAAGACGTCGTCGATTCCACCGCCGGCGGGTAGGCCGACGGCCGCCATTGTCGCTGTCGCGCGGCGGAGGAAGGAGTATCATGTCGTAGCCACCGTCGAGGGACATGAACTCAAGACTCCCGAAACGAAGAATCGTCCCGGGTTGGAGAGGTTGCTAGAGACTACCCATCTGGAGCTTGACGGGAAGCTATTCGTCAACACACAGCAGGCCCCTACCTGGCGCGCCAACTGTCGGCGTTTCGACCCCGGGGGGGTCCCTGGACCGACGAGTAAATTGTCGCCGCGTGTCCCAGCCCAGATGGGTCGGCGCGAGACGGAGCACGAAGGGGGGAAGGGAACAGGCAAAGGGGAAACCCGCGGCCTTTGTGTTGCCCTGCGCCCAGGTCGGGTGCGCTTGCAGTAGGGGGTTACAAGCGTCCGCGTGGGAGAGAGCGAGAGACTTACGCGTCGGCCCGTTCTCCTGTGCGGCCAACCTTCTCGTAGAGAGCCCTGGACCTTCCTTTTATAAGCGTAAGGAGAGGGTCCAGGTGTACAATGGGGGGTGTAGCAGTGTGCTAACGTGTCTAGCAGAGAGGAGCTAGAGCCCTAAGTACATGCCGTCGTGGCAGCCAGAGAGGTTTTGGCACCGTGTTCGTGTGATGTCTTGGCCGTCGGAGGAGCGCTGGAGCCTTGCGGAAGGACAGCTGTCGGGGCTGTCGAGTCCTTGCTGACGTCTCCTTGCTTCCGTAAGGGGCTGAGAGCCGCCGTCGTCATGGAGCACGCGGGGCGCCATCATTATTTGTTTACCGGGACGAGCTAGATGGGACGTCGATCTTGTTTCCCGTAGCCTGAGCTAGCTAGGGGTAGGGTAATGATGGCCCTTCCTGTGACGTGGTCGGTCCGAGCCCTAGGTCGGGCGAGGCGGAGGCTCCTCCAAGGCCGAGGTCGAGTCCGTCTTCTGAGGCCGAGGCTGAGTCCGAGCCCTGGGCTCGGGCGAGGCGGAGTACGTCGTCTTCCGGAGCCGAGGCTGAGTCCGAGCCCTGGGTCGGCGAGGCGGAGTTCGTCGTCTTCCAGAGCCGAGGCTGAGTCCGAGCCCTGGGTCGGGCGAGGCGGAGTTCGTCGTCTTCCGAAGCCGAGGCTGAGTCCGAGCCCTGGGGTCGGGCGAGGCGGAGTTCTTCGTCTTCCAGAGCAGAGGCTGAGTCCGAGCCCTGGGGTCGGGTGAGGCGGAGTTCGTCGTCTTCCGGAGCCAAGGCTGAGTCCAAGCCCTAGGGTCGGGCAAGGCGGAGTTCGTCGTCTTCCGGAGCCAAGGCTGAGTCCGAGCCCTAGGGTCGGGCGAGGCGAAGTCCATCTTCCGAGGCCGAGACGGGGGGCCGAGCCCTGGGGTCGGGCGAGGCGGAGCTTCCTATGGCGCCCGAGGCCGGACTTGGCTGCTGTCAGCCTCACTCTATCGAGTGGCACAACAGTCGGAGTGACGCAGGCGGCGCTGTTTTCTTGTCAGGTCGGTCAGTGGAGCGGCGAAGTGACTGCGGTCACTTCGGCTCTGTCGACTGAGGAGCGCGCGTCAGGATAAGGTGTCAGGCCATCCTTGCATTAAATGCTCCTGCGATATGGTCGATTGGCGTGGCGATCTGGCCAAGGTTGCTTCTCTGCGAAGACTGGACCTTGGGGGAGCCGAAGGTGTGTCCGTTGCTCGAGGGGGGCCTCGGGCGAGACGTGAATCCTCCGGGGTCGGCTGCCTTTGCCCGAGGCTGGGCTCGGGCGAGGCGAGATCGTATCCCTTGAGTGGACTGAGCCTTGACCTTAATCGCGCTTATCGGGCCTTTGCAGCTTTGTGCTGATGGGGTTACCAGCTGAGATTAGGAGTCTTGGGGGTACCCCTAATTATGGTCCCCGACAAGCTGCTAACCAAAAATTCAACCGAAAACTCAGTTTGTATATAAAATTTTTTTTTTTGTTAAGGTACAGATTGAACCAACTCAAACATGAAATAAAAAAAAAACTTAAGGAGTTGTATGTACATTGTTTATAGATGAGGAGAGTAATTTAGACTCTTCCTTTTGTTTATAAAATGCTACCCAGATTCACTTTTGAGATTTGGAAGAGTTTTTTCATATAAAAGACAACAAATGTTCGGAGCATGCCATGTTTGGAAGGTAACTCCAGCTGGTTGCATGACAGTCTGAGGCCTATCGTGTCATGTTGCATGATGACAGTGGATACGCAGTCGCAAAGACCAGTCCAAGAGGCTCAAAAACGCATACCGAACTTTTTGGCGAGCCAGCGTGTGAACATGGATGCATGCGTGGAGCGGAGGGCGCACCGAAACAAAACCCCTATTGAGGAAAGTGCGGCTCACCTCACCTTTGTGCGGCTGCTTCTCGACGCCTTTCAAACAGACATGGAATATCTATAGAGATGAACACTAAAGCGACTAGGGAAAAATTTTTGCGTAATAAAACTTGTTGGGTAATCGTTATACAATTAAACTACCAAAAACAATAAAAAGTCATTGATCCACTTTATTATTTATCTTACTAATGTATTAAAATTTAACCTCTCTAAATTTAAGATATGTAAAAAAGAGAAAATTCAACTATTTTTAATTCGTAATATTAAATAGTTTTTTGGTCTTGTAACATAAGGTGAAATAGAGTTTAACATTTGATATGTTGATAGAGTGAATAACAAAATACATCTATAAATGCTTTAAGACTTTTTTTCCCTGATTTTCGATAGTTTGATTGCATGCCGATCATAAAAAAACTTGATTACACAATGATTTGTGTCAAGTGAAGAGAACTTGGTATCGATACGATACATATCGTTACGGATGTTTATTGTTTTATTTTAGTTTGATAAAAAAGAACAATAATAGCAAGCCTTTTCGTGAAAAGTGTATTAGTTTTTGAAAAAAAACACTTTGTTTTTTTATTAAAAAATTACGGCAGTTAACGTATTTTAAAATACAGAAGAAGAATCAGAACATCATTATCGTAGAATTTTGGAAATCCAGCAATGCTACAATTGGTTCCAGGTAGTCTAGTACCTGGTATCAGCTGATATAAATAAATATAGACATTAATGGTAAATCCGGGTACACAGGACGGCGTACCCGTGGGATTTTGCGGTACGCCCAGGCCCAGGCGGCATTACCATTATTATTACTATTATTTGTTGTTATATAATTTACTGTGCCTGCGCCATCGCCTCACACGTTTCGTCTCCCTGCACCGCTCCTCCTCATCGTCGTCTCCCCACCTGACCTGACCCGACCGAACCGACCCGACCACTCCTCCCCTGCTCTTCCGCCCCAAGCAAGACCCATTAAACCCCCTCGCCCTCTCCTTTCGGGGCTCATCTCGCCTCTCCCCCGTCCCCTGCCTGGACCCTCCCGATCCGCCTCTCCTCGGATTCCGGGTGGTTCCCATTCCATCGACGTACCCCCTAGTATTCACTGCTTCGGTGTTGTGGGCTCCGTAGATCGACGTGGCACCAGAACTATCGTAAGTGCTGTGCTCTCTTCTCTACCCGGTCAGTTGCTTCTTCTTGTTCGGGCGAGAATTGCGTTTCGATTTTCCTTTGATTCTGCGATCTAGTGTTTTTCGGGTTATTTCTTTTCATGGTATTTAATTTTCTCTGGGCATTATACGTCGGTGACAACGTAATACTTCTCTGTTTTTTTTACATCTATGAAACCAATCAATTTCTCGTGGGAATAGAAAAAAAAAGATAGCAGCTTTGTTTCTCCTATGGTCTGGTTCACATCGGGCCTATTTCTGATTCTTCTCTCTATTTGATTGATCCGCAGCGCGCTAGCTGTTGATTTATGTCGCCTGCTCTGCTGCCGCTCCATGGTTCTGAGCTCACGTCGTCAGCATCCTCTTCTTGCTCCTTTCTCCAGCCTGGGCAGGGGGGCGCCAGAGACTGCGGGTTTCGCTTCAGGATCTCAGGGTAATATAACTCGCTGTTCGATTGGCTGGTTGTTTCACACCAAGGATTCAATCTGCTCTGCTACTCTCTTCCATCCAGTCACCAGTTTATATACATAGAGATTAGAGAGTGGCTATGGTATCTGTTGTCTCTCTGTCCGACATTAATAATAGGGTTAATTGTATACATGCCACTCAAACCCTTAATAGTAATGTATGGCAGCGCAGCCCCTTGCTAATTTGTTCAATGTTGTCAGCATGATTTTTCTTATCCGCGCTCCTTAAAAATGTTTGGTCATCTTACAGCTGTAAATATAATACTAATATGGAAGTTGCCATGACTCAACTGATCAATTTCTTACCATGTACAGTAATTGCGTTCTCTACTATTCACGTTAATTCCCACATTTGGCAATAACCAGCTCACAATGCGTCGAAACGTTTTCATAACTGAATCTCCCGTTTCCTATGATATGATATGACCATCAAAATGCCACCTTTTGGTTTGGCATGCAAAGATGGAGGTTTACATAAGTAAATATTGTTCCGTTTATTTGAATTTGGAAAGTTTCCTCTAGTAATGCACAATGGTTTCAGATTTGGATTTGGGGTGAAGTACTCTGGGTTTCTACATTTAGGCCCTCGCTTCCTACTTTGCCGCACCTGAGATAGTAAAAGAGTTCAAGAATCCCCCCCAAATCACAGTCAGTCTTGGGTAAGTGTTTAACTACAAGGACATATTTCTTGAATTATTTATCAATTGTATCTGCTGTTTTTACTGTCACAAAGATTTCCCTTTTTCAAAACTTGATTGAAGCAGGTGCATCATCTTACAATCTTGTCTGGTTTGTATATTCTATCAGGTCTGGTTTGGGTGGATTTCATTACGTTTCCTCCAAGTTCAAACAGCCAGCAGGATTTCCGAGTTGAGTCTGAAGATCTTCGCTTTTCCGGTTTCCATCAGAAGTTAGAGAGAACCCCTATTCTGATTTGCCAGATTCCATCTGTGCTGCAGTTCTTGCGCAGTTCAAGAGACTGCCCCAACTTTATCCAAAAAGTTTCCTCCGTATGTAAACATGTATCCTATTCAACATACGTGAAACTGTAACCTTACATTTTTATATTTCAAACTAACCTAACCTGTCTGCAGGTCTCATTTGTGGTCAATCTGGAAGCGGTGTGTCAAGATGCGGCCCTCGGTGCAGAAGGTCCGCATTTTCTGTTCTGATCCTGATGCTACTGACTCATCTGATGATGAAGATGGCCAGATCATCGCAGTGAAGAAAATGGTTATGGAGATACTAGTCCCAGTGACAAACTCGAAGACATCTAATAGTCTGAAGACCCTTGTGCCGTGTGGAGCAAAGGACCTGGAGGTTTCAGAGAAGAAGGGTAAATCAAGCAGGTTCCGTGGCGTGCGCAGGCGACGCTGGGGTCGATGGGCAGCCGAGATTCGTGATCCTGTGAGAAAAACCAGGAAGTGGATTGGCTCGTATGACTCTGAGGAGGCTGCTGCTGCGGCATATCAGGCGTATGCAAAACAGATCCGTGAAGAGTTGCTAGCCATCAAGAACCAACGGTCTGTATCAGAACGTGCAGCTCTATCAAGTTCATCCTCGGTTTCTTGCGTATCTTCGTCTCCCCCATGTGAGCAGACAGGGCATGAACCGCAGACTAGAGTGCTCGTGGAGAAAGATCCTGAGCCTGTAGATGAAGTCTTTCTGAACTTCTCTCTCACACCCAAGGGGATTTCAATGGACGATTTGTTAGGACGGATAGATGAGATTCCTGTTTGTGACGACCCTGTCAGCCCAACTGATGAGCTTCCACTTGACAATTTCACGAGCCTGGAAGATGCATTCCCGATCAGCGATTTCATCGGTTCAAGAGATGAGCATCTGTATGAGCACTATATTGGCCTGGCTGACATTAGCCACCTGCCTCTTCCAATGGATGATCCAGCTTTCAATCTGGATGCAGAGCTTGATTGGAGTGGGTTTGACTTCGCTGCGATTGAAGGTGAACTTGATGTCCTTTGAGGCTGCAATCAGTGATGTGTTATACTGAAACCTGCACTTGCTTATGTTGTATTCAGCTGAAAGCTCCTCTCTATGTTTTTTATATTTGTCAGAATACAACAATGAATACGGATTCAGGTTTCAGTCCATCTATGTCAGAATACATGAGCACAGTTTCTTTCATTTTGTTCTTAGAAAAACTGATGACATATGGGTGCAGTCTATCTCTAACAAGGAGTTCGCATTTTTAATACATTTTCAGTAGATTTTGTCTTGCTTCCTTGCAGTCTGCAGCGGCGTGGGCAAATCAGGTTTGGGATGGTGGGGTTTGTCCGTCCGGGGAGCCTATGACAGAGAACGAGAATGGTTGCGGCCTGCGGGGCAACGGGGACTCCAGTTCTCTATCTACTTGGGCCTAGAAACACTATCGGGCTAGGCCGTTAAGAATGCTGAGGTGGTGTAGGATTTACTGGACCATGCCGCGGGCCATGAACCATGCCCCTGTGAGAGATAGACAGTCATAGACAGGCCCGCGAGCTGTCAACTGTCGGTCACCCAAGTGCCGACCGGAGGAACCAAAGCACGTAGAGAAGCGAGAGAACACCGCCATGGAGGGGGGGAAAGGGAAATCGGGCCACCATAGTCAATCCATGTGCTCGTCACCAAGCCTCGAGGGTCATGATCGTCGCTTCGCCTAGGCGCATGGCGCTCCGGCCCGCTCTGTGTAGCGCGTGTCTGAATATAGAATAGTGCTCCGTGGCGCCAGTGAGCCTTACGCCGGCGACCGCTTCGCCGCAGTGGCTCAGCCACGCCGTGCTAGAGGAATCGGATGGAGGCGATGGTCTGTGGACCGTTGATCTCGCGACATGAGGCTTAGATTAGATCCTAGGATAACCCTTCACGTAATAAAATCGGGACCGCCAAGGGTTCGGATTTGTTAATGGCGTGGTCGCGCGAGGGCTGTGGATCTGGTATCGAACGACCGCGAGCGCATACTGGTTTGTTTATAAGATTAGTTTAATCTGCACCGTGGGCTTCAGATCCAACGGTCCAGGTTCAATGGTACCCCTTCGCCGTGTCATGTTTGCATAAGGGACCCCCTGACTATATCAAAAATAACCCGCTGTAAGGAAAATGGACCCCGGGCCTTTTGGCTAATTGAGTTTTGGTGTTTGATGAACAACACAATCCGTGAACTAATAAGTTTTCAAGTGTTTGTGTTTGTAGTTCACAGGATGCGAAGAGAATTGGACCAAGGCAATAAGGATGCAACACCTCAAAAGAAGACATAAAAAGATGCATAGGAGTCCAATACTCAAGAACAAAGAAGCCCGAAGAAATCAGCGAAGAAATCCAAGATAAGGGCTGTCAGCCAGCGCCTGGTGGCGCACCGGACATTGGTGTCCGGTGTGCACCGGACTGTCCGGTGAGGCACCAGACAGTCTGCGCAGAGAGGCCGCAGACAGGCGCTCTCTGGCTGTAGCACCGGACTGTCCGGTGTGCACCGGACTGTCCGGTGTGCCACGGGCAGACGGCAATGGTCGGATCCAACGGTCGACTGCTACAGGCGCCAACGGTCGGCTGACGTGGCGTGCACCGGACACTGCACAGTGGATGTCCGGTGGTGCACCCGACGACAGAAAGCTGCTGCTTTCTGTCCAACGGCTAGTTTGGGGTGTAGAGGCTATAAATACCACCCCAACCGGCCATTCTCAAGTGTGAGAGCCCAAGCAACATACCAAGACACATAGTGCATATTTCCAAGAGCTCAAACACCCAAGTGCTTAATAGAATCACTCGGTGATTAGCGTAGGTGCTTTGCGAAGTGCTTAGGTTAGTTAGACCGCTTTAGCGCTTGCTCTAGGTGAACCCTAGATTGTTGAGTGAGTTTAGATAAACCTCACAACCCCTCGGCTCTTGCGTGAGTCGTTGTAATTGTACCGAGTGGGGCGAGAGTCTTGCGAGACCGTGACAACCGCGTTTGTGTCACGGCCGCCACCGTGTACCGGAGGGAACGAGGCCCGCGGCGTTTCGGCCGGAAGCTTGATAGTGGAGACGGCGGGGAGCGTCCGAGAGGAGCCGGAAGCGGAGCACCACTTGCGCGTGGAGAAGGCCCGTGGCTCTCTACGGAGTTACTCGACCGTGGTGCTTGGCCCTCGCGTGGGCTTCCCTTTGCGTAGGGGCACCAACGAGGATTAGTCGGGACCTTGCGTGGTTCCGGATACCTCGGTAAAAATACCGGCGTCATCCACGAGAGTTTGCTTCTCTACTTAGCTCTTTACATTCCGCATTTATATTAAGCATTTAAGTTTCAATCTTGTAGTCATACTTATTTAGTGTAGATTGAAACTTAGCCTTTGCGGTAGAGATAGCAACACTTAGACAAAACCTAGTTTGCACATTCTAGTTTTGATTATTTGCATAGGTTCTGCTCTAGGGATTTAATTGTGGCCTAGTTTAGTAAAAGTTTTAGAAGTCCTAATTCACCCCCCCTCTTAGGCGTCACCCGTTTCCTACAAGTGGTATCAGAGCCCGGTTTGGCTCATTTGAAACGCTTTAGCTTCACCGCTAAAAGAGTCGACGCTTTTTAGAGGAAGGGATGGATACCCATAGGCCACCACACTTCGACGGCACTAACTTCCCATATTATAGTGCTAGAATGGCTTGTTACCTAGAGGCCGTTGATCTAGGTGTTTGGAGAGTCACTCGTGACGGGATGAAACCCCTCAAGAATCCCGAGAAACCCACCACGAGTGAGGAAAAAGAAATCCATTTAAATGCTAGAGCCAAAAATTGCTTGTATGAATCTCTTAGCATGGATATTTTCAATCAAGTATTTACCTTGAAAACTGCTAATGAGATTTGGCTAAAATTGCATGAGCTCCATGACGGCACATCCAATGTCCGTGAGCAAAAACATTGCCTAGTCTTAAATGAGTATAATTCTTTTGCCATGAAAGATGATGAGCTTGTTAGAGACATGTATTCTCGTTTGAATCTAATAATCAATGAGCTCAACTCTATTGGCATTAATAAGCTAGGTGATGCGGACATTGTGAGGAAGATTATCTCCCTGCTACCACAACAAAGATATGGGAGCATCATCACCATCCTTCACAAAATGGAGGATTTGAGCAACATGACCCCGACCATTGTGATTGGGAAAATCGCGGCCTTTGAGATGTCGCGAAAAATGAGTCGGGGAGAGGAGCCAACTTCCTCAAAGCCATATGCTTTTGCATGTGATGAAAGGAAGGGCAAAAAGAAGGCTCCCACTCCAAGTTCCTCAAGTGAAGAAGAGGAAGAAAAAGAAAGTGATGATGGTGAAGATAATCAACCATGCACATCATCCTCCGAGGACGAAGAAACAATCCGACGCGTCGGAAAGGTAATGAGGATGATCCGCAAGATTAATCTAATGGGTGTGCCCCTGCAGGTCGAGGATCTTCTCTTTAACATTGACAGGAAAAAGCAAAGGAAGAGAGGATGCTTCGCATGTGGGGAGAAGGGCCACTTCAGGGACAACTGTCCAAATATGGCCAAACCCAAAAAGGAGAGGAGCAAAGGCAAGGCGCTCACAAGTGTTAGAACTTGGGATGATTCTTCAAGTAAAGATGAACCTCCAAGGACGCGCAGCCACCGGTCCTCGTCACGATCATCACGGTCATCACACAAATGCCTTATGGCAAGAGGTAACAAAAGCATTCCATCCTCTAGTGATGAAAGTAGTAGTGATGATGAAGGTGAGGGAAAGGCCTCTCTAGAAGAGCTTGCGGAAGCCATAGAATTTTTCCAGGATGTTTGCACTAAGCAAAAAGCTCAACTTAAAACTTTGAAAAATAAGTTGGTTAGCTCTCAAAATGATTACAAAGGTTTGCTAGAAAAATTTGAAACTTTTGCAAACTTAAATAGTGAGCTATCAACTAAAATTGAGCTATTAGAATCTAGTGCTCCATCCACTGCTACCGATGATAGCCTTATTAAAAAGAATGAAAAACTTAAGGCTAAGTTAGCTAGCTCCCAAGAAGCTATTGAAAATTTGCTAGAGAAAATGGAAATTCTTAGCATACACAATAATGAGCTAACTACTAAGCTAGAAAACATTGGTAGCACCCCAGCAGCATCTTTAGTTGAAATAACTGAAATAATTAAGAAAGATGCTTTTACTTCCTGCTTTGATTTAATTGATGATTCTAACCCCTGCAACCAAGTCGTTGTTGAGAATATTGTTGTAGAGACATGTTCGGATGAGGTTGCAAAGGAAAATGAACAATTAAAGCAAGAAGTGGCTCGCCTTGGCAAGGCTTTGTATGACAAGAAAGGCAAAGCCAAACAAATCCGACCTCCACAGGATAACACCACTACGGGAGTGAACAAGCCTGTAGAGGGAGGAACTATGATTTGTAGGCTATGCCACATGGAAGGCCACAAGTCTTTCCAATGCAAGGCGATGACCGGGGATAAACAAAGGCAAAAGCTCAAGCAAAAGCCATCAAGTAAAATCTCCAACACCTACATCAAAAAGGTGAACAAAAAGGATGCTATACCATATTTGATCAAGAAGAAAAAGAATGGAAAGGTGATAGCAATCAAGGCCAACAAGCAAGCCAACAAAGAAAAGGGGCCAAACGCATCTGGGTGCCAAAGGAGATAATTTCAACCATGAAAAGCACCAAGAAGGTTTGGATCTCGAAAGGGAAGTGAGTGGACCAAAGGTCTTCGGGAAATTTGGAGACTTGGCAAAGTTGGGATGTATAACATGGGGTACATCATACTAGATCAAGTTTATTGCCAAGTGGGTTAGTGAAAACTTTGGACCCAAATTTCCCACCCATGACTGAGGTAACTAGCTTTATTGTATTCTTCGTTTTTAGATATGCGTATCTATTTATCTTTTATCTAGTTTACCTTCCTTGCCTAGTATTACATTTGTTAAGTACTCTTGTTTAAAATCATGCATACTAGGTAAATCATATGGTAGGAGTGCTTGTTCTTAATTCATATACTTAAGCAAACCTACATGGCTTAAAATGTTTATTTAAGCATGGCACATAGCTTTTATATAACTCCATAGTAAATGATGCATCAATTGAAAATTTTTGATCTCTACAAAGTGTATCATTTAACTTATATGTGCCAAAGTAAGGATTATGGATAATTTGCCCCTCTTGATATCAAATCAAAGTGCATGTCTCCTACAAGTATTCAAAACTTGTATGCACACCTTTAGGGGGAGGTTACTCTATAATCTAATACTTTGAGACTAACACCTTTTCAAGTCTATTTCATGTGATAGTCTCATTGTAAGGAAAATAAGGTCCCCGGAGAAAGACAACAATCTTCCACTGCAAAATCTCCAAGAACTCTCATGTCTCTCAAGCTCACCATTGACTTTCAATTGGTATCTTTTGAGACTACATTCAGTATCATTTACATGTCTTCTCCAATATTTGATTAGACTATATTTCATATCATATGCTTCCATGTTGCCAAAAATGCATAAGTAGTTAACTCATATTCTGTTACCTATGCATAAGGGAAGTTAGTCTTTTCAAATCATGTCTTGCACCTCTAATTTTCACATGCTTTTTCCTAAGTAGAGGAGACAACTCATTTAGGGGGAGTAATCTTTTGAGGACTCCTTCAAGTGGTATCATTCACATAGTTTAATTTAATATCCTTCTAGTGATATCATTTGATACAATTCTTGATGAGGGCAAGCTTTTATTTACTTCCTACATGCTTTTAATGTCTTCCTTTTAGGTGGTTGATGCCAAAGGGGGAGAAGTTTAGGGACCAAAGCAATGAAAACTATATCAAACACCAAACACCACCAATTTAAAATTTTATATCTCCAAATGACTTTTTCAAGTGGTTTTGGTTATTTGGTCCAAAAATAGGAAGTAAGTGAATTATGGAGTTAGGGGGAGGCTTAAGTCCATAATATCACATTGTGGGGACAATCATGCATCTTAGCAAGTAGATTGAATATTTTCACTCAAATACTTGTATTATTTGCTTGCTTTGGTTGTGTTGTCATCAATCACCAAAAAGGGGGAGATTGTAAGGAAAATGGACCCCGGGCCTTTTGGCTAATTGAGTTTTGGTGTTTGATGAACAACACAATCCGTGAACTAATAAGTTTTCTAGTGTTTGTGTTTGTAGTTCACAGGATGCGAAGAGAATTGGACCAAGGCAATGAGGATGCAACACCTCAAAAGAAGACATAAAAAGATGCATAGGAGTCCAATACTCAAGAACAAAGAAGCCCGAAGAAATCAGCGAAGAAATCCAAGATAAGGGCTGTCAGCCAGCGCCTGGTGGCGCACCGGACTGTCCGGTGAGGCACCGGACAGTCTGCGCAGAGAGGCCGCAGACAGGCGCTCTCTGGTTGTAGCACCGGACTGTCCGGTGTGCCACGGGCAGACGGCAACGGTCGGATCCAACGGTCGACTGCTACAGGCGCCAACGGTCGGCTGACGTGGCGTGCACCGGACACTGCACAGTGGATGTCCGGTGGTGCACCGGACTGTCCGGTGCACCCGACGACAGAAAGCTGCTGCTTTCTGTCCAACGGCTAGTTTGGGGTGTAGAGGCTATAAATACCACCCCAACCGGCCATTCTCAAGTGTGAGAGCCCAAGCAACATACCAAGACACATAGTGCATATTTCCAAGAGCTCAAACACCCAAGTGCTTAATAGAATCACTCGGTGATTAGCGTAGGTGCTTTGCGAAGTGCTTAGGTTAGTTAGACCGCTTTAGCGCTTGCTCTAGGTGAACCCTAGATTGTTGAGTGAGTTTAGATAAACCTCACAACCCCTCGGCTCTTGCGTGAGTCGTTGTAATTGTACCGAGTGGGGCGAGAGTCTTGCGAGACCGTGACAACCGCGTTTGTGTCACGGCTGCCACCGTGTACCGGAGGGAACGAGGCCCGCGGCGTTTCGGCCGGAAGCTCGATAGTGGAGACGACGGGGAGCGTCCGAGAGGAGCCGGAAGCGGAGCACCACTTGCGCGTGGAGAAGGCCCGTGGCTCTCTACGGAGTTACTCGACCGTGGTGCTTGGCCCTCGCGTGGGCTTCCCTTTGCGTAGGGGCACCAACGAGGATTAGTCGGGACCTTGCGTGGTTCCGGATACCTCGGTAAAAATACCGGCGTCATCCACGAGAGTTTGCTTCTCTACTTAGCTCTTTACATTCCGCATTTATATTAAGCATTTAAGTTTCAATCTTGTAGTCATACTTATTTAGTGTAGATTGAAACTTAGCCTTTGCGGTTGAGATAGCAACACTTAGACAAAACCTAGTTTGCACATTCTAGTTTTGATTATTTGCATAGGTTCTGCTCTAGGGATTTAATTGTGGCCTAGTTTAGTAAAAGTTTTAGAAGTCCTAATTCACCCCCCCCCCCTCTTAGGCGTCACCCGTTTCCTACACCCGCGATCCAGACACACGTAGAAATATTTAATCTAGGTCCTAAAATTTATGAATTGCACCCTGAATAATTAGAAATTGTTAGACGCAGCCCAAGTTCTTGTTTTCTTAATTGAAATTATTCTTGGAAATCATTTTAGGTGTAAAATAAATGCAAAAATGTATAGGAAACTTAGATAAATCATATCTCCTACATTTTAACTCCGTTTTTTAGTGGTTCTCGAACCCACGATCTCGTAGCGACGTGTAGATTATTATCTCGAAGTTTGTTTCCATGGTTTGGTGTAATGTTATTGTATCCATTATTTGCTTATTTGCATGTATTGCTACGAATAGAAGTGAGGTTACAAGGAATCTGAAGCCTAAACTTTGGAGAAGCATTTGGAATCGCAAGTAAAAGTCAAGTTGTTTCCTTGATCACATTTTTTAACCTAAGAATGTTTATGTTTCTGATAATCATCATGGCATGCTTAGGTTAAATTGATGAGACCTAATAGGTTACCTAGTTTTGTTTACCCCACACCTTGCATACAAATAAATTATTGGGTAGTCTTGTTATTGCTCTACATGATTTTGGGATTAATGTTGTTTATGATTCGTGATCATGTTCTATTATGGTTTATTATTGCTGGTTAGCTATACATGTTAAGATTACTTTGTTTAATTGGAATATAGAACGACCACTCGAGATAACAGTGCTACCACAAGGGTGGAATGGGATGCCCTTGGCTGATTAATTAGGTATGCTCGTGAGAGATTACCTTATCCGAAAGGGACAAGCAGGGAGGAGTTGCTACAAGTATAGGGAGGTTCTCAGGTCGAACTGCCTATGGTAGCTTTTCGGACGAGGGGTTCCTATACCCCCTCTGCCTGAAACCATAGCGGTTTTTCTCAAGTTAGTGAAACTTTGTAAAGGCCTCGTAGTGAACCATCGCTAACTCACCTTGGAAGTTTTTAAGGGTCCGTACAACTCCGAGCGAAAATGAACACGACTTGGGGTAAGGATGTGCAACCTCTATAGAGTGTAAAACTGATACATAAGTCGTGCTCATGATCATGAGCGCCTCGGACCCTCACATGAGTAATTTATGAGATTAAACTTAACCTGTCATGCATTGCATTATGTGATTTCTATATGGTATTTCTATATAGATCAAGTATTTAGTTGGGTTGATATTTACTTATACTTAGTGATTGTTAATAAAATTTTGACCAACTTAATTAAAAGCAATGCTCATCCTTAACTATTTTCCTTGGTAAGCCTTACATTACACATGAGCCCTAACCACAATTGAGCTCATACACTTTTTCCCCACACTTGTTGATCGATGACTGTATGAGAGCTCACCCTTGCTATAATCACGTCAAGTCAAGAACAGGTACCGCTGGAGGAGCATGAAGGATGTTGCGATGAGTTCGAAGAGGTCTAGATCGTCGTCTCCCAGTCAACTATAATGGTGGAGGATCATCAACATATGGTATATAATATTTAGTTATTTTGTACAGAACCTGTATTAAGTAATAAAGATGTGACATTGATTTCTGTACCATGAGTCGTCAAATGTGTGAGACTTGATCCTATCACACATTTGAGATGCATCTGGATTCGTCCTTAAATTCGGGTGTGAAAGAAGTGGTATCAGAGTAATGTTGACTATAGGATGTAACCTAGATAGATCTAGTCAATCCATTACCCACTTACCTTTGCTACTCTGATTCTTTCTAAACTTTCCTTGATCTTTCCTCATCTATTGATGCTTTACTCTGATTATTCTTATATTTTCTCTCCTAAAAACAAAAGAGGATTTTACATCTTGGAATCCTGTACCTAAACCACCTGATTGGTTGCTCATCTGGGTAGAGCCTAGTCCAAACCCAACATATGTGGATGCAAGTGCCAAGTTTGCTTTCATGTTTGGTTGGTTGTACCAAATCAGCCAACATTTAATGGGCACATGTTTGGTTCACTATTTTTAATATGGCACCAAGCCGACTCCTATTTGGTTGCATGGATTGAGTTTTTGGTTGTGTTGGCTGTTGTTTTATTTATCTACAAGAGCTCTGCCCATGCAACAGCTTGTATTACAACATGATTTATAACTCATTTAAACGAGAGGGAACCAATCAGGATTTAAACAACAAAAACATCAGACATTGCATCACTCCACCTAACTATGGAGCACATAATACAAGAGGCTTGTATTACAACATGATTTACAACTGATGCTTAGAGTGAGCACATGATTTAAACAACAATGAACCGATCAGGATTTAAACAACCATAGACATTGCAGCACTCCACCTAACTGTGGAGCACATAATACAAGGGGCTTGTATTACAACATGATTTACAACTGATGCTTAGACTGAGCACATGATTTAAACAATAGGGAACCAATCATGATTTAAACAACAACAAAACATTACTTAGGCAATTTTTGAACGAGCAAATAAGCCTCAACTTCATTTACCACTATCTTTGCATACCCGTTTAGCACCATTGGAATATACCAAACTCAATCAAATTGTAAGATCAAGTCTACAATATCAATTCTTAATAGGATAGCCAAATTAGACCAATGGCAACATATCTGTTCTTACCATCATGTCAAATAGATTTTAACAGCAAGCATGCTATCAAACAGGTAACATGTTGTCAACGAACGCCGCACCTGGGTTCATCGACTTCTCATCTAGGAAGAAGAATGACGTAACAAAATAGAGAAGATACAGGTAGGCAGAGGAGCAGAATGGTTCTATATTTCTCTTCTTAGTTCTCTTTGTGAGTACAAGCTTGGTTTTATACTGCTGCTACAGCTACGGCCTAAGGCCCATTACTCAATCCATTCTGGTCCTTTAACTCGGAGATTAGGACTACGAGTGTGACGACCCATCATTTGAACCCTTTCCTCTAGCTTCTTCCTTCCCGCGTTCCCTTCTTCCTGTCATGACAACAGTAGTCTTCTGACATTCTCCTCCCCTTGAGAAGCCGCTTGTCCCTAAGCTGGTGCCGCTGGAAAACGAGCACAAAGAGCTTCCTCATCTTCCCAGGATGACAAGGCATCATCAATAGTTGACTAGTGAATCTGAACCTATTGGATAGACTTTCCTCTTCGAGTCATAACACGTTGGTCAAGCATCTGTTCTGGTATCTGAAGAGGAATGGACATGTCAAGTAACACTGAACTAACCCCTTGGGAACCCACTGAGTGCTTGAGTTGGGAAACATGGAAAACTAGATGAATATTTGATAACAATGGTGGTGGAATTGAGGTCACAAATGTTGAGGAAACCATATCTACAACCATATCTTGCGCGAGGCTCTAGAAGCAGGAAAGGCTCGAAGATCTTGTAGGTGTTTATCGACCATTCGGTGAAGGAGCTGTGTCATCTCAAGAGACGACAATATGGATGACGAGATCTTGTGGTTCCATAAATATTTGAAGCTTCCACAAATACATAGTAAAGTGGCATATAGCTTAAGTTTTAAGATATCACAACACACAAATACTCTTTGCCATCGTTCATATTATTCAAAGTAATTACTACTTTTGTTTCACTAATTATTGCACATACGAGGAGGTGATTGAAATATAAGGCAAAAATGTGCTCTAATTTTGTCCTTTCTGGTATTTCTTCACATGAAAAGCATACGAATATATATTTGTTTTTCAGCATAACCTATGAGTGGCTGAAAATTGTCTTCAAATCATCCTTAAGCACTCCAAGTAAAGCAAGAAGGCATAGCTCTATGTCACACCCGGTTTTAGAAGGCAAACCGAATACAAACCATGTACGTGCCAGGATCAGCAACTCAAGTACACATCAGTTACATAACCGGACATCATCACACAGTGCTCAAATAATAACATAAAAGAAGGTATAATAGGTCGATTACATCATGATGTCCGAGACATCCACATAGTCTTTAACAATTATTAAAGTGCGAAAAAGAAACGTAGATACACACGGCCTTCACAAGCAGCCGACTGGGGGTTTGCCGCTAACCCATGCCTAGAACTCATCGTACTCTTGGAACTCCTGGAAGTCCTCCTCCACGACTTCATCTTCTCCTGAGCAGTGGTTGCAACGCTGACAACCTGGGGGGGTTTGGTGTGTAAAGCAAGGGTGAGTACACATCAACATACTCAGCAATATGTCCCGTTTGGCTGTAGTGGACTAGCTTTATGTGGAGTTTAGTCAAGCAGTTGCTTTTAGTTGGTAAGGTTATTTTTACTAGTAGAAAGCCAGGTTTTAGCATTTACCCAAGTTATTAACCCAATGTACCCTTTCCAAACGGAAAGAATACCACTTACCATTACCATAGTCATAACCAAAACCATCATCCTCATCACCACCTGTAAACCAAACATCTCTGATCAAGTATCTCTAATCAATGGAGCTCCCTTGGCCGCTCATAACCGCGAGCACGACTGATATATCAGTTTCATAACACTCTGCAAAGGTTGCGCACTTTACCCACAAGCCGTGATTCCCTCTTGCCTCAGGCCGATCAAACCCTTAAACACTACCAAGGTGAATAGGTAGGGTACGTAGCCTTTACCAAGATTCCCTGAGGTTGTAGCCGCCTGTTAGGTTTCCTAAATGCACCGCACTCCTCCCCAAGGGGCGAACCAACCTTGGCAGAGCGAGCCGCATACACCGAGCCCCATTAACGGCACGGCGGTGAAGCAAACTACACCCAGTCCTCTAATTATTCAGCTAAGGGTGTCCCATTCCACCCTCATGGTTGCACTGTTTTCCCGAGCGGTCATCCAACGAACCAGTCCTTACAGAGAGGCACTCGAGAAACAGCTTGAGTGCCCTTAAATGTCACAGTATATCATCATGATCAAAAGGGAAAACAGCGTATCATAGATAATCTCATCATGTTCATTGATTAATGTGGAGCACTAGCATATGGCTAAACCAAAATAACCCAACTAGAATAGGTAAACAAGGACAAGATAAACAAAAGCTAGTCAATCCTTAGGTATAAACTGTGTAAATGCGGGGAGTGAATTATAAGAATGAGTAGGACATAGATGGGTCAAGGGACACTTGCCTTCACCAACCAGCTGCTGCTCAGGGTCTTCACCTGTAATTCCTTCGGACTCCACCAACTGACCGTTATCTATACGAGTTCAAACATACATTCCACACATTTAATACAAAAGAACAGTACACCATACAATAGAATGTTATAAATAAACATACACTCGGCGCAGGGCTCACACCTACGACTAAGCGAGAAAGAGAGAGTAACGATCGAGGCTACGGTCGAAGAGCGATCACGTTACGCAATTATAAATCGAAGAACTCGTCTAAACAGAATAGTATTAATTTAGCCATCACGTTAAGCATAGGGTAAAGTCATGTTCCATGTTTAATCATTATGAATAGATCAAAGTAAATTAAAAGGATTGTCACGCGGCGAAACACGCGACACAATACCTAGACTGAATTAAGAACGAATCGACTCGTCGCGCGATGTAGCGCGCCAAGTGACACTTAAACTAATTATGAATATAACGTCAAGTGTCGCGCGACGAAGCGCACGACGGCATACGTCATCCAAACTGAATTTAAAATGAAACGTCACGTGACTGGACGTGCGACGCCATACATTAAACAATATGAAATTAAAATGGATCGTCGCGCGACGAAGCACGTGACACAGCACATTAACAGAATCTGAAATTAAACAAATTTGTCACGCGACGAAGCGCATGACGCAGCACGCTAAATAAACAGAGTTTAAAATTAATTAAGACCAAAAATCAATCACTGCGCGTGTGGGGCTGCACACGCAGGAACACGTTGTGCGAACCGAGGGCGTGAGGTCGCGCAGGCCGTGCCGGGGGACCACGCTGCCGAAGGCAGGGGCCGCACCGGGAGCCGCGCGCAGGGGGCCAAGGGGCCGCACCGGGGGCGCTGAGGGGCTGCGCCGGGGAGCGCCGAGGGGGCTGCGCAGGGAGGCCGCACGGGGAAGAAAGAAGGGGAGGGGGAGGGGAAGAGGAGAGGGAGAGGGGAGGGGAGGAGAGCTCACCTCGTGGTCTAAATTCGGCGATCACTGTCTCCAAAACCTAGGGCACCACGGGGAAGAGAGAGAGAGGTGGAGGAGAGGAGGTTGCTGTGCGGGAAAATTGAATGAGAGAAAGGAAGAGAAGGGAGAGGGGGGCGCGCATGGGGAGGGGCAGGGCGCCAGGGGCGCGCGGGCCAGGGTTGGGCCAAGCTGGGCCAGGCCGAGCCGGGCCAGGCCGGGCTGGGTCGCGTCGCGGGTCAAAATCCCACGACACGCACAACCACAGATCGGAAACCCACTACGAAACGAAATCCAAAACGAGACTAAGCAAAACACGCGATTAAGCACGATATCAGACAAGAAATATGCCTCGGCATGATGCAACACCCATGACAACTTAGGTTTTTGTTTACACGCAATACGGACACCAGTTGCTATACCGCTTTGAAATTGGGAAGAAGGAGCGAAACGAAAGAGAAAAGAGAATAACGCCTGAATTTGGTGTGTAAAAAGGAAGAAAAAAATTCTAACCCCAAATTCAGGCGTTACAAACCTATCCCCCTTAAAGGAATCTCGCCCTCGAGATTCAAGGTTGGCCAGCAAAGAGTTCAGGATACTTGGCCATCAAATCATCTTTACGCTCCCAGGTTGCTTCTTCCTCAGAGTGGTGATCCCATCTGAATTTGCACATTCTAATAGTTTTTCTCCAGGTGACTCTGTCTGTGGTCTCAAGAATCTACACTGACTTCTCTATGTAGGTTAAGTCCTAGACTTCTAGACCTTCCACTAGCAACTGCTCTTCTGGCACACGCAGACACTTCTTCAACTGAGACACATGAAAGACATCATGCACCGCTGACAAACCTTATGGCAGACCAAGCTGATAGGCCACTTCTCCACGCTTTGCGAGAATCTGATACGGACCGACATAGCGGGGTGCTAGCTTGCCTTTGACTCCGAATCTTCTGAATCCTCTGATGGGCGATACTTTTAGGTAGACAAAATCTTTGACCTCAAAACTTAGCTCTCTTCTTCTGGTGTCTGCATAACTTCGCTGCCTTGATTGCGCTATCTTTAGGTTCTCCAGAACCATCTTGATGTTCTCTTCAGCTTCGAGCAAACTATCTGGTCCAAACACTTGCTTTTCTCCAGGCTGATCCCATTGCAACGGAGTTCTACAACTCCTTCCATAAAGCGCCTAAATGGTGACATCTTCAAGCTGGCCTGGTAACTGTTGTTATAGAACTCTGCATAAGGTAACCTCTTGTCCCATCCGGACTGATCTTGCAACGCACAAGCTCTCAACATATCTTCAAGGATTTGATTAGTTCTTTCAATCTGACCATCGGTCTGTGGATGATAAGCTGAACTAAAATTCAGATGTGTACCCAAGGCTTCATGCAACTGCTACCAGAAATGAGAGGTGAACTGCGTTCCTCTGTCTGACACTATCTTCTTTGGTACACCATGAAGACAAACGATCCAGGACATGTATAGCTCCACCAATACTGCACTGTTGTAGCTAGTCTTGACAAGTATGAAGTGGGTTGACTTGGTTAAGCGGTCCACCACTACCCAAATGGAATCGTAGCCGGCTCGAGTACGAGGCAATCCGACTATGAAGTCCATCCCGATTTCATCCCATTTCCACTGAGGAATTCACAACGGTTGCAACAATCCAGCTGGCCTCTGATGCTCTGCCTTGATCCTCTGACAACTATCACATATAGCCACATGCTCTGCAATCTCCCTTTTCATTCCGTACCACCAGAATTTCTTCTTCAGATCCTGATACATCTTCTCACTTCCAGGGTGTATAGAATTAGCTGACTCATGAGCTTCCTTGAGGATCAACTCCCGAATGGATTGGACATTGGGAACACACAAACGGTCCTTGAACCATACCACACCTTCTGCATCCTCCCGAAAATCTTTCCATCTTCCTTCTTGAATTAGTTGCCGGATTTCATTGATCTTCTCATCATTCTTCTGTGCTTCTTTGATTTCCCGCTCTAAAGTGGGCTCTAACTCAACTGTTACTCCTCGCATACTGTTCAGAAATTCGAGGCTCAACCTGTCAAACTCTTTGGCCAACTCATAAGGCATCGGATGAGCGACCATCATATTGACTTGACTTTTCCTGCTCAAAGCATCTGCTACTACGTTTGTTTTGCCTGGATGGTAATGAATCTCCAATTCATAGTCTTTGATCAACTCTAACCATCTTCATTGCCTCATATTCAGCTCTGACTGAGTGAATATGTACTTCAGACCCTTGTGGTCTATGTAAACATCACATTTTTGCCCATACAGATAGTGCCTCCATGTCTTCAGTGCATGAACCACTGCTGCCAACTCTAGGTCATGGATTGGGTAATTCTTCTCATGAACCTTCAGCTGTCGGGACAAGTAGGCCACAACTCTTCCCTTTTGCATCAACACGCATCCCAAACCAGTGTAACAAGTGTCGCAATACACCGAGAATGGCTTGTGCACATCAGGCAAGACTAAGACAGGCGTTGTAATCAACTTCTCTTTCAGCGCTTCAAAGGCTTCTTGGCTTTTCTAGGTCCACTTGAACTCAACTTTGTTGCCTAGCAAAGCTGTCATCGGTTTCGCAATCTTCGAAAACCCTTCAATGAATCGCCAATAATATCCGGCCATTCCAATGAAGCTCTTGATTCCTCGGGCATCTGTTGGCGCTTTTCAGTTCAGAATGTCTGCCACTTTCTTTGAATCCACAGTCAATCCATCTTTGTTTATTATGTGACCCAAGAACAGGACTTCATTGATCCAGAACTCGCACTTACTCAACTTTGCATACAGCTGGTGCTCTCGCAATCTCTGCAATACCATCCTCAAATGATCCACATGTTCTTCCTCACTTTGAGAATATATAAGAATGTCATCAATGAATACCACCACAAACTTGTCAAGATAATCCATGAATACACTGTTAATCAGATTCATGAAGAAGGCTGGTGCATTCGTTAAACCAAAGGACATAACAGTGAACTCATATAACCCATACTTGGTAATGAATGTCGTCTTCGGAATGTCTGAAGGTCGAATCCTGAGCTGGTGGTAGTCTGACCTCAGATCTATCTTTGAGAACACGCTAGCTCCTCTCAACTGGTCGAACAGATCTTCTATTCTGGGCAAGGGGTACTTATTCTTGATTGTGACCTCATTTAGAGCTCGATAATCGATGCACATCCTCCTAGTGCCATATTTCTTCTCCACAAATAGGACAGGGGCGGCCCAAGGTGAGGTGCTTGGCCTTATATAACCTCTCTCTGACAGCTCATTGATCTGCTTTTTGAGTTCAACCAACTCTGGTCCTGACACTCTGTAGGCTCTTTTAGAAATGGGGGCGGTGCCAGGAAGAAGCTCTATGGCAAACTCAACTTTCCGCTCAGGTGGCATACCTGGTAAGTCTTCCGGGAACACATCTGGGAATTCGGACACAACCTTGATAATCTCGAATGAATCTAGATCCTTGCTATCAACAGCCATATGATGACAACCTCCTTTCCTTGGTTCAGGTGAGATTAACTCGGCTACCACTTCTTCTCCTAGTGGGAACACCAACTTAATTATCCTCTTATCACAACTGATAATTGCTTGGTAATTATCTAGCCAATTCATCCCTAGGATGACATCTATTCCCTGAGTACCCATTACTATGAGATTAGCGGGAAACACTATCCCCCTTATTTCCACACTTACATTCAAGCGAATGCTATCGGCTCGAATACTACCACCGGCTGAATCGATTTGAATGAGTGTTGACATGGTAGTTATTGGAAGATTATGTGTTTCTACTTATGATGCAGTAATAAATGAATGTGTTGCTCCAGTATCAAATAACACTTCTGCAATATGGGAGTCGACTGGAAACGTACCTACTGTCATACTGGGTGTTTCCTGAACTGCTTCGGCTTCCAAATGGTTCAGTCTCCCATGGTTGTAGCGCGTCTAGGAGCGGTTGCCTGCTCTAGGATGGGACACATTCTTCTTTGCTGGGGCACTAGGGCCTGACTACTGCTGGGCTGCCTTCTTCGAACATTGCATCACCCAATGGCCTTGCTCTCCACAATGGAAACATGCTCTGCTTTCGCCTTGGACTGGGGCTGCTTGACTACTCTGGTTGGTTGCTAGGGCAGGGAGGCGAGGTGCCTGCTGATTCTGCCTCTGGAATTGACCTCCTCTTGACTGAATGTTCTGGCGATTCTGCTGATGGTGCTGGGGGTACTGCCTCTGAAACTACTGCTGAGGCGGACACTGATTCTGCTTGAACTGCTGAGGCGAGTTGCCTGAGAAATGGGGGCGATTGCTGCTTCTAGGCTGAGGTCCACCAATCTTACGCTTGCGATCCTCCATCTCCTTGTGCTTCTTCTATGTCATGATCGCTCTATCGATCAGGTGCTAAAAGGTGGGGAAGGTATGATTCATCAGCTGATAGTGCAGGGGGTCGACTAAGCTTCTCAAAAACGATACTGTCTCTTGGCATTTGTACTGACGTCTTCAAGAGCATAGCAGGACAGCTGCAGAAACCTGTTTTGGTACTCACTGACAGACATAGGCCCTTGCTTGAGCGCCAGGAACTCCTCCTTCTTCACTGTCATCAGACCTGCGGGAACATGGTACTAACGGAAATTGTCTTTGAATTCCTCCCAGGTGATAGTGTCGGGATTGGCATGAGTGGCGAGGTAGAACTCCCACCAAGACTGAGCTGCTCCTCTCAACAAACGGGGACCATACAGAACTTTCTCCCTGTCATTGCATTGAGCGGTGTGCAACTCCCGCTCCATGGTACGCAGCCAATCTTCAGCATCCATGGGGTCAGAAGAGTGAGCAAACACTGGGGGATGACCTCTCATGAATTTAGCACGCTTGTCTCTGGGCATCTGAGGCTGAGGTGGGGGCTGATGCTGCTGCTGCTGCTGAATGGCGGCCAGAGTCTGACCGATGGCTTGAACTGCCTGAGTCTGCATTAGGAACATCTGCTCAATGGTCATTGGGGGCGGTGGTGGCGGCTGCTGCTGGGGTGCCTCATCCTACGGTGCTGCCTGCTCCTACTGAGCACGCCTTCCTCCTCTGCGCCTATTGTTTGACATCTGCAGAATGCAATCACATATCAGAACTGATCTTGCAAGTTGCAGCATAAGAAAAGAGTATAGAATCCTTCCACAATTCTGAACAGATGAACATCTTCACTGACTCCCAACACAGGCAAACACAACTTCTCAAATAAAGAGGAAAGTAGAATAAAATGGCTTCCCAACTAGATAAATAATTTTATTAGCATTTAACAGGTAAACCAAAGTGCAGGGGGATACCCACACTCTGGCGACAGTCATTACAAAGATCCAAATCCATCATTGTTCATCATGACAAACATAAAAACACAGGATAAGCAAACTACCCTGTCTAACTAAGACTAACCAAGAGTAAGACTAAGACTAAGACTATAACTTCTATTTTTAAACATTAATTACATGATCCGACCCTGATGATCTATGGTTCTAAGTTTATCCTGGTCCTGCAGACGGGGTTACCATAAGCATGGTGTCCACGCTGAGGTGAGCGGTACGGGTGCTGAGTCCCGACGGGGGCAGGAGAACCATCCTCTAGGTGACGATGTTCCGCGCGCTCAGCCTGCAACTGGGTGATCTCAGCATGAGCCCTACTTAGCTAATCTAAAGCATGGTCCAGCTCCATGTTTAGCACGGCGGCTAGGTTGACTGTGCTGCTCAACCTAGGATTGTCCTCACCAAGAGGTGAGACAACCACACCTCTTGTGCTGCCAGATGGTCGGCAGGGGTAATACTTCAGGTTAAGACCATCAGCTACCCCACCGAGCACTGAGAAGTAGTGTGAAAGCGCACGTCGTGCAGCATCTTGCATGGCCGCCTTAGCTGAGTCCTGCTTAGAAATAGAGTAGTGCTCTGAGCAAACCTCCGCACCCTGGAGACTGTTCTCCGGACGGCGCACCAAACAAGTCGCCTCCCAGCGGTCCGGGTAAACCCCGTGACTATGCTGGAAGACAACACAGTGATACTCGATGGACCAGGTACGTCGGTCAAGTGCCTGGCATAGCAGGGTGTCGAGCTCATCGTAAAAGTGACACCCACGAGCGGCGTCACGAGTGATGGGTCGAGCAACCCATCCCTCCGAAAGGTCGGTGCTGTGGCTCAAGCTGCTGTCGTCGCCTCCATCGTCGGGGTCTCCTCCAGCAGCTACTCTAGTGGCCGGGACGCCCAGTGGTGGTGCAGGGGGTGCCTCCAGCGGGGCACAGGAGAGCAGCTCCTCACAGACTCTACCTCCTGCTGAAGTGAGAAAGAAGAGCCCTGCTGCTCCAGCTCCTGTCACCGACGCTCCTGCTCCTCGTGCAAGCGTTGGTGCAGCCTCTCCAAATAGCTAGACTGACCAGTCACCAGACGGCGAAGCGGACACTCTGCGAGACGAGAAGGCAAGAAAGGAATGACAGACCTCCGTGCAGTGTGTCTAATACAAGCCATCTACAAAAGATATCGTAAGCAAAAGAGTGAGAACAGAGCTAATATGACCAGCAAGTAAACCATAAAATTAGGAATTAGAATAAAACAGTTTTTCAGCAAGGTATAATATATAGTAGAACATAGGTTTGGTCGATATGACCAACTTTTGAAGGGATACCAAAGTCAAGGTGATAATAGGGGTCTAATACCCTTAGAACGACCATTCTACTCTAGGTTAGCGATCGCACAGTCAGCATGACTTTGATACCACCTATGTCACATCCGGTTTTAGAAGGCAAACCGAATGCGAACCATGTACGTGCCAGGATCAACAACTCACGTACACAGCAGTTACATAACTGGACATCATCACAAAGTGCTCAAATAATAACATAAAAGAAGGTATAATAGGTCGATTACATCATGATGTCCGAGACATCCACATAGTCTTTAACAATTATCAAAGTGCGGAAAAGAAATGTAGATACACACGACCTTCACAGGCAGCCGACTGGGGGTTTGCCGCTAACCCACACAGTTGCTTTTAGTTGGTCAGATTATTATTACTAGTAGAAAGCTAGGTTTTAGCATTTAACCAAGTTATTAACCCAATGTACCCTTTCCAAACGAAAAGTATACCACTTACCATTACCATAGTCATAACCAAAACCATCATCCTCATCACCACCTGTAAACCAAACATCTCTGATCAAGTATCTCTAATCAATGGAGCTCCCTTGGCCGCTCATAACCGCGAGCATGACTGATATATCAGTTTTATAATACTCTGTAGAGGTTGCGCACTTTACCCACAAGTCGTGATTCCCTCTTGCCTCGGGCTGATCAAACCCTTAAACACTACCAAGGTGAACAGGCAGGGTTTCACTACATAGCCTTTACAAAGATTCCCTGAGGCTGTAGCCGCCCTTTAGGTTTCCTAAATGCACCGCACTCCTCCCCAAGGGGCAAACCAACCTTGGCAGAGCGAGCCGCATACACTGAGCCCCATTAACGGCACGACGGCGAAGCGAACTACACCCCAGTCCTCTAATTATTCAGCTAAGGGCGTCCCATTCCACCCTCATGGTTGCACTGTTTTCCCGGGCGGTCATCCAATGAACCAGTCCTTACGGAGAGGCGCTCGAGAAACAGCTCGAGTCCCCTTAAATGTCACAGTATATCATCATGATCAAAAGGGAAAACAGCGTATCATAGATAATCTCATCATGTTCATTGATTAATGTGGAGCACCAGCATATGGCTAAACCAAAATAACCCAACCAGAATAGGTAAACAAGGACAAGATAAACCAAAGCTTGTCAATCCTTAGGTATAAACCGTGTAAATACGGGGAGTGAATTATAAGAATGAGTAGGACATAGATGGTTCAAGGGACACTTACCTTCACCAACCAGCTGCTGCTCAGGGTCTTCTCCTGCAATTCCTTTGGACTCCACCAACTGACTGTTATCTATACAAATTCAAACATACATTCCACACATTTAATACAAAAGAACAGTACACCAAACAATAGAATGTTATAAATAAACAGACACTCGGCGCAGGGCTCACACCTACGACTAAGCGAGAAAGAGAGAGTAACGGTCGAGGCTACGGTCGAAGAGTGATCATGTTACGCAATTATAAATCGAAGAACTCGTCTAAACGGAATAGTATTAATTTAGCCATCGCGTTAAGCATAGGGTAAAGTCATGTTCCCTGTTTAATCATTATAAACAGATCAAAGTAAATTAAAAGGATTGTCGCGCGGTGAAACACGCGACACAATACCTAGACTGAATTAAGAACGAATCGACTCGTCGCGCGACGGAGCGCGCCACGAGACACTTAAACTAATTATGAAAATAACGTCAAGCGTCACGCGATGAAGCGCACGACGGCATACGTCATCCAAACTGAATTTAAAATGAAACGTCGCGCGACTAGACGCGCGACACCATACATTAAACAATCTGAAACTTAAATGGATCGTTGCACGACGCAGCACATTAATATAATCTGAAATTAAATAAATTCGTCGCGCGACGAAGCGCGCGATGCATCACGCTAACTAAACAAAGTTTAAAATTAATTAAGACCAAAAATCAATCACCGCGGGCGTGGGGCCGCACACGCGGGAACGCGTTGTGCGAACCGGGGGCGTGAGGCCGCGCCGGGGGACCACGCTGCCGAAGGCAGGGGCCGCGCACCGGGAGCCGCGCGCAGGGGGCCGAGGGGCCGCGCCGCCGGAGCCAGGGGGCCGCGTGCAGGGGCTGGGGGAGCCACGCCACCGGGGGGGCCACGTCGGGGGCGCCGAGGGGCCGCGCTGGGGAGGGGCCGCGCCGGGGAACGCCGAGGGGGCTGTGCAGGGAGGCCGCGCGGGGAAGAAAGAAGGGGAGGGGGAGGGGAAGAGAGAGAGGGAGAGGGGAGGGAAGCTCACCTCGGGGTCCAAATCCGGCGATCATCATCTCCAAAAGCTAGGGCACCACGAGGAAGAGAGAGAAAGGTGGAGGAGAGGAGGTTGCTGCGCGGGAAAATTGAATGAGAGAAAGGAAAAGAAGGGAGAGGGAGGCGCGCATGGGGAGGGGTAGGGCGCCAGGGGCGCGCGGGCCAGGGCTAGGCCAGGCCGAGCCGGGCTGGGTCGCGTTGCGGGTCAAAATCCCACGACACGCACAACCGCAGATCGGAAACCCACCGCAAAATGAAATCCAAAACGAGACTAAGCAAAACACGTGATTAAGCACGATATCAGACAAGAAATATGCCTCAGCATGATGCAGCACCCATGACAACTTAGGTTTTTATTTACACGCAATACGGACACCAGTCGCTATACCGCTTTGAAATTGGGAAGGAGTGAAATGAAAGAGAAAAGAGAGTAACGCCTAAATTTGGTGAGTAAAAAGGAAGAAAAAATTCTACCCCCAAATTCAGGACGTTACACTAGATCCGTTTGTACTTCTTACACAATTTGCAAATCATATTTGTTACCATTTAATATAGCTAAATTTGCTATATGATCAAAAAAAGGGTGCAATACTCTGTTTATATATGATTTGACTCATATCAAATATGACAGCAGATACCTTGACAAATTGTACAATTACCAGGGCAGAAGCAAAGTTTCATTTTTTATAACTTCCTCGAGTCATGTATAGAAAAGGTTGTCACCTCTGCAGTAGGTCGTCTGATTCTTAAGTTTTTTGACACCCAGGTACGCCCCCTCGATTCTCCCTCTGACCTCTTGGTTCTGCTCTACTCTCACCTCGTCGTGGCGGTGGACGTGTCTAATCTGCTGTGGTGTTGGCGTAGGGTTTCGTCGCGACATCGGAGACATTGATCGATGGGATGGTGAAGCTGCTAATCTAGCACTACACCATCCCTGACAAACAAGGGGTAAGTGGCCTAAGGGTTCTTATTTGTTCACTGTTTTATGAAATCCCTCGTCAGATGAATAAAGGGAGCTTGTGCGTGCGCACTAGCCTTCAAACTGTGTGCCATGTGGCGTTTTTAGTTCCTTCTTTGTGTGTTCAGTTCTTTGTGTGTCATGAGTTTCAGAGCTTGATTTTTTTACTTGACAGAACAGTGGTATTGATGTTTCATGATAGTATGGAGCAATCAGTTCTTATAAAATAATGCCTTTACCCTTACCTTATTATGGCTGGAAGTGTCATTAATCAAACAACGAGCAATGAATCAGATGAAAGATTTCTAACTTGACTCCTGCTTTTTAATTTGATTAGTAACCGTCGTAAGACATTTTCCAGATCACTTGTGTTCTCCTATTATATATATGGTGCTGATCATTGATCAACGGGGTTTGGCGAGACCTTGTTGGTAGAACAAGGCAGTTGATTCAGGCATTTAGCTTTGGACTCTGAGGACATGGAGGAAGAACTATTTCATATTCAATGATAGGCACAAAGGAATGAGGATGGATGTCTGACCCCTTACTCTCACGATGCATTTTTCTGATTTCCTTCATTACTTCATCCTCTTCTCTATCTTCGGTCAGTAAGCAGTTTCTATTTGTCATGCTATGTATGTCCAAGTAGTTATATGATTTGTGACACTCTGCTTTGATGAAGTTGCTTGCTTTGGGAGAGCGGATTGGTACTGTAAACATAGGCCTTTCAGACGATGCATTGTCCACGTGCCTAAACATGATCCTCTACATGCCCACAACTTTAGGTTCTCATGAAGATTGTGAAACAAAATGCAGCATATGCCAGGCAAGTTCATTTGTACCAGAGAATTCTATACCAGGATGTTAGTTGAAACCTCTAAACCATCAAGCCCAACATTAGCATGTTATCTTCCCCGATTCTCGGGTGGGCCATTACCCCATAGATAGGTCGTGAGAAAAACCACCAAAACCAACACGACAGGAAGTCATATGTAATATAGTGCTCACACATAGTACCTGATAGGAACGGGGGTGCCCGATCTTCCGTCAGGTGAAGATAACTATCGATGTGGTGGAGATGTCACACAGACGATCCGGCTTCCAATCAACACGACTAGAACCCCGCAATCGCAGCACCACTTCTCCTCTGGTTATCAACCGTGCGCTATGCGATTGACCTCGCCACGAGGGCTAATTCCTGCCTGAGAATCAAAGACACAAGCAAGAACAAGAAAGAACACAATCTAGAATATTGCGGATGAATGATTAAGCTCACAAGTTGGGGTCTCACAAACCGATCTACGACGACTGTTCTTGACAGATCTAAACTTAAGCAAAACCCAACCCTAATGTGGTGGCGGCGGCTGAATAAATAGAGTATTAGGGCGTGCGTGACCCCTGGACTCGCCCCTAATGGGCTCCAACGCGATACACGGCCCAACACGCAGCACCAAAATAGAATCTGAACACTGACTTGTTTCGACGATTCCTGTTGACTCTGGACGAATTTTAGGGTGGAACTAGTTGGGTTGGTTAGATAATCTCCTTATATTTCTAACCATATCAAGTCCGTCGCAATCGGAGTCCGGATGCATCTTGGGCGTCCATTTTAGTGCAGACTGGTCCTGGAACCCGAGATGGAGTCGCAGCCGAGTCGGACTTGATCTCCTTCCTGTTGTGGCACCCTTGCTGCTCCTCCTCAACACCTAGGCCTTTCACAAGTCCTTGCTGGTCCTCTCCAAGGTTCCTAATCATCAAAACATCCATGGCCCCAAGCGTAAGCTCTGAAACACAATTGACTAGGGTAGAACGTACCTGGAGATTTAGCTGTCGTGCACGCGATCGTGTTATCGGTCCATTCATTGTATGTATAGAAGTGATGTCTTCATCATCCTCCTCCTCTTGAATTGGAGTCGTCCTCGACTTGATCTCATCTTCGTCACCCATATATGGCTTTAAATCTCAAATGTTAAAGGTGGGACTAACCCGAAAATCTGGAGGCAACTCAGGTGGTAATCCAGGGGGTATCTCAGAGGGAAACACATCCATGTCCTCATCATTCTCCCCCTCTTGAAGTGGAGTCGCCCTCGACTCAAGCTCATCTTCTTTTCCAAATATTGCTTTAAATCTGAAATTTTAAATGGTCCAGCAGCACAGTTAGGCAAGCTCGCTCTAGGAATCAAATCAATCTGGTGCTCAATCCCACGAATGGGAGAAAGTCCTGGAGGTAACTCAGAGGGAAAAACATCTCGGAACTGCTGCAAAAGGTTAGTCACATATGCAGGCAAAGTGCTAGCAATATCATCAATAGAAAAGAAAGCATCTTTGCAAACCAAGGCATAGCAACAAGCATCAGTAGCATGAGTTTCAAGAAGATCAGATTTAGTAGCAAGCATGACAGGAGCTTTCAATTTAATTTGTTGTTGAATTTCTGTCTCATTAGTTGGTTCCTTATGGGTACTTGCAGCTCTATCTTTATCAGCTTGTACAATTTCAGTAAGAGTCAAAGGTAGCAAAGTAATGTTTTTATCTTTATGCCTAAAAGTGTATGTATTACTCCTACCATGGTGACATGCATCAGTATCATATTCCCAAGGTCTACCCAACAAAAGAGAACAAGCTTCCATAGGTACTACATCGCAATCCGCATAATCAGAATACATACCAATGGAGAAATGCACATGTACCATGTGTGTTACCTTAACCTTGCCTGAATCATTGATCCACTGAATGTGGTATGGATGTGGCCGTGGACATGTGGTCAAGCCAAGCTTCTTGACCAAATCTGAACTCACCAAATTATTGCAGCTTCCACCATCAATAATAACACGTGCACACCGATTCTCGATGGAGAAGAAAGTCTGGAACAAATTATTGCGTTGCTGCTTCTCTGATGATTCAGGCTGAGAACTAAGAACACGCTGCACCATGATGCTTCGAAGGTTCACCGTAGCATCAGCACCAAGCATGGCATCATCATTAGCAGCAACATCACTGGAATCATCATCGTCACCCTCACCGTCGGAAGCACTAATGTAGCCATCATCCGTAGCAATGTATGTTCGCTGACTCGGGCAATCCTTCTTCATGTGACCAATCCCATGACAGCAGTGGCAAACAATACCCGAAGAACGACCACTAGAAGGTGCTGTAGGTGCTGGTGCCCGATCTTCCGTCAGGTGAAGATAACTATCGATTTGGTGGAGATGTCACACAGACGATCCGGCTTCCAATCAACACGACTAGAACCCCGCAATCGCAGAACCACTTCTCCTCTGGTTATCAACTGTACGCTGCGCGATTGACCTCACCACGAGGGCTAATTCTTGCCTGAAAATCGAAGACACAAGCAAGAACAAGAAAGAACACAATCTAGAATATTGCGGATGAATGATTAAGCTCACAAGTTGGGGTCTCACAAACCGATCTACGACGACTGTTCTTGACAGATCTAAACTTAAGCAAAACCCAACCCTAATGTGGCGGCGGCTACTGAATAAATAGAGTATTAGGGCGTGCATGACCCCTGGACTCGCCCCTAATGGGCTCCAACGCGATACACGGCCCAACGGCCCAACAGACGGTGTCGCAGCACCAAAACAGAATATGAACACTGACTTGTTTCGACGATTCCCGTTGACTCCGAACGAATTTTAGGGTGGAACCAGTTGTGTTGGTTAGATAATCTCCTTATCTTTCTAACCATATCAAGTCCGTCGCAATCAGAGTCCGGATGCATCTTGGGCGTCCATTTTAGTGCAGACTGGTCCTAGAACCCGAGATGGAGTCGCAACCGAGTCAGACTTGATCTCCTTCCTGTTGTGTCACCCTTGCTGCTCCTCCTCAACACCTAGGCCTTTCACAAGTCCTTGCTGATCCTCTCTAAGGTTCCTAATCATCAAAACATCCATGGCCCCAAGCGTAAGCTCTGAAACACAATTGACTAGGGTAGAACGTACCTGGAGATTTAGCTATCGTGCACGCGATCGTGTTATCGGTCCATTCATTGTATGTATAGAAGTGATGTCCTTGTTGGGGGCCTTCGGCTTCTGAAGGTCCTCAAAAACATGATTTAACAGTGTTTCTGGAGTATAATGAACAGGTATCTTCGGACTCGAATCGACATCACAGTAGGAGAAGCTCAAACAATACGAAGGTTGATACAGCGCCGAAGATGCGGGCAGGAAAGCTTCGGCGTGACAGCAGAAAAGGAAACCGACTTAAAGATGAAAAGGCTATTCAGACCTCGGTGGATTACTATAGAATTACTACCAAATGTAAAGGGCATGGGTGTAATTTTATATGGACTGTGTCCCGTGCCTATAAATAGGTGAACAGTGCCCCCGTACTGTTCACGCGGACTTGACATTTGCTTTCGCGTCACGTTTGTACTTTTACCTTCTTTTAAGCCAAAGGTACATTTGTAATTTGATATCATCTCTGTTTTTCCCATAATAATAATATGGAAATGAGTTAATAATATATACATAATCATTTGCGTTATCCTTTATATTTCATATGTTTTCTTCTTCATTGTTATATGTTGTGTTTATGAAGGTATGTCCTTCATGACCTTCGTCTGAAAATCATTATATCCCCAAGGGAAATAATGCTTCGAAGGACGAAGGACTTTAACGTTTAACATTTTTTGTGTTGCCTTGTTCTTAACTCATAGCATTTGAGAACAAGTCCCCAACATTGGCGCCCACCTCCGGTGAACTCACTTCCACTCTTTGAGTTTTGAACACCTTCGGCGATCATAAACCTTCGCTATGGCGCCGAAGAAAGCTTCAGCAACTGGGGCTGCAGCTCTGCAACCGCTGGACCCCAATCAGGAGACCCTCCCCCTTCGGGAGGCCCGAAGCCAGAAGAGGAAGGCTGTCAGCCCGACACTGCCAGAGGATGAGCTAGACCAAGAAATCAGAGACATGGAGATGCTTCATCAACAGGTGCAGAGGAAGAAGGAAAAGATGGCCAGGTTAGCTGAACTGCAAAGGCAGATAGACGAAGCCTCTGAAGAAGTTCGTCATCTTACTCAAGATGAGCAGAACCGAAGGCCTCAGCATAAAGACCTTCATCAGGAAGATTTCTTCAACGAAGATGACTGGTATGAGAATTTCCACCATGGAAATTTTGCTTTTGATGATGCTTCTCCTCTGTCCACTGAGCTGCAGGCTACACCTTGGCCTCCGTCCTACAAGCCGCCTCAGCTTCCCATATTCGACGGCCATTCAGACCCGAAGCAGTTTTTGATGAGCTACGAAGCAACAGTATCTTCGTATGGTGGCAATACTGCAGTCATGGCAAAATCTTTTGTTATTGCTGTCAGGAGTGTTGCTCAAACCTGGTATTCCTCCCTTCGACCAGGAACGATCACTTCATGGCAAAAGCTGAAGGACATGTTGTTAACCAGCTTCCAAGGGTTTCAGACGAAGCCGGTCACTGCACAAGCTCTATTCCAGTGCACCCAGGATCACGAAGAATACCTTCAGGCGTATGTCCGAAGGTTCTTGCGTTTGAGGGCACAGGCACCTACAGTGCCCAACGAAATTGTCATTGAGGCCATGATCAAGGGACTTCGGCCAGGACCTTCAGCTCAATACTTTGCTAGGAAGCCTCCTCAAACTTTGGAGAAGCTGCTCCAGAAGATGGATGAGTATATTCGTGCCGACAATGATTTTCGTCAAAGAAGGGAGGAGGCTTTCAGGTTTTCCGAAATGACCAGGGGCTTCGGAGGAAGATTTTATCCGAGGCACGTTAGGTCAATTCACAACTCTGCTCAAAATGATGATAAGGGGAGTCAGCAGCAAAGGCCACAGTGCTCCTCACAGGCTTCGGGGCAACAGCAAAGCTCCTTCCGGCCGCCAGCTCCAAGAGGCAGAGGCGCCAGGGGCTTCGGCGGAAGATTTGGAGATCAACCAAGGAGAATATTTTGCTTATTCTGTGGTGAAAACAAGGGCCATACCACTAGGATGTGCCATGTTACTATCCAGAAGCAAAAGGAGATAGCCGAAGCTGCATCACAACAGGCTCAGCCAAAGCAGATCATGCACACCGCTTCGTATCATTCGCCTTACATCCCAGAATATGTAGGCAACCACCCTGCAGTCTCTGTTGCTTCGTCAAGTCAACCTCAAGCTTCCTAGCAACAGCCTCCGCCTCCACCACCGATGCAACAAGGCCAGCAGCCAGAAGGGGGCCAATATGCTCAACAACAAAGGGACTTCAGAGAACAGTCCGAAGCTCGCACAGTCAATAGCACTGTGCCAGAGTCGAAGCACATTTATTGACAAATATCCTACCTTGATAGTAGTCTTTTCCATTCAGTTTTATTTTCTGTGTAATAAAGGACACTTTTTAAATCTCATGTAATAGTTTCATTGTTTGCCACAAGGAAAATATATCTTCCTCACAGGCTTAAGTTGTTGAAGCTTAAAAGATTTGCGATAGCAAGGAGGACCTTCGAATTATCAAAAATTTATTTTAAAAGGCACAGTATGAATTCTTCGAAGCAACAAAAAGTCGTTCTAAGGAACGCAGAGTAAGTTTGCTGAAGTTACAAAAAGCCGTTCCAAAAGGAGCGCAGTGTAAGTTTTCTGCTCCAAAGTCGTTCCAAAGGGAATGCAGAGCTTACAGCGAAAAATAAACGCTGATACCGCCTAAGTAAAAGGCGAAGCGCGAAAAGTCAACGCGAATACCGCCGAAAGTAAAAGGCGAAGAAGCTCCTAAGGGAGGCTTGCAGTGAAAAATAAACGCTGATTCCGCTGAAGTAAAAGGCGAAGAAGCTCCTAAGGGAGGCTTACAGCGAAAAGACAACGCTGATTTAAAAAGATTATGTGTTTTATCGCGGGGATGTGTGTGTATCTTCAGAATAAATACCATTTCACATAGCATAACATCATCACATCATTTCGCATAGCATAAGCATCATACATCATTCTGCATATGGCACAAGAAGGGGACACAATATTGATCTTCGGAAGAATGCTTTGAAAAAGGGAAAATCATGCTAAGTTACAATGAGATACAATATCGATCTTCGGTGTGTAGCTTCGGAAAATATTTTCAACAAGCTTGGATATTCTTCATCAGAACACTATGGATGCTATTGTGATAAATGAAAATTCTTCTTCACGAAGCATGAAAAGAAGGGAAGGTGTTTTTTCGTCAAAGACTCAAAAACAGTACGTATGTAAAGTTTCATGCATCGTAAAGAATTAAACCATAAAAAACAAGTATATTACATTCAAGGTTACAAGATATTACACATATTACATTTCAGAAGTTTTTACAATAGCACTTAGTCTTCCCTAAGTACAACTTCCGCAGCTTCGTTCAAGAGTCGATTAACAACTTGATCCATGATAGCTTCAGCCATCTCTTTAATTTCATCGTCGTCTTTCGGGTGAGGGCCCGGAAACGCTTCAGTAGGATCTGAAGGGGGACAGGATATGGTTACATTGCTATTACAAATTGCGAGCGAAGTGTAAAATCGAAAATTACAACACAACAAAAATCATTAGTTAATACCTATTTGCCCTTCGGGCTCTGCGCTTTTCTCAGCAGCCTCTGCTACTTTTCTAGCATCATGGACACCCTTTTCGCTTTTTTGGATAATTTCTCGGGCCATTTCTCGACCACCATTGTCCCAGATATCGGTGAAAAATTTTCCACCAACCATGCTAGCTTCGACTGATGGATCTTTTGCATCTTCGAAGGACAAGGTAGCTTCGGATTCGCTAAAATCTTTACATGCTCGCAGCCCTTTTTCTCCAAAATGGTGGCAATCCCCCTGGCGCCCGAAAAAGCACATATGTCTCCGCGGCTATTTAAAATTTCCTCAAAGGCCTCAGCTTTGTGATTAATCCATTCAATGGGACCTTCGGGGTTGCCTCTTGTAAAGTTTTCTTCGCTCGAGAATGCGCCAACGTTGGCGAAGCTAGCTTTCATTTTCTTAACACACTCCATAGATTTGTCATAGCATCTCTTCTTGGACGAACGAAGCTCTTCAACAGTTCCTTCTAAATGATTTGCCCATTGGTCGCTAAGTTCTCGCTTTGTTTCTTCAAGTATGCGTTCCTCTTTAGCTCTGGCTAGTTGTTTTCGAAGATCTTCAATTTCACGCTTCTGAGCCTTAGCTTGACCTTTAAAAGTAGCTTCGTCTTCTTTTATTCTATTTATCAATGAGTGCAATATTTTATCTTTTTCAAGACCTTTGTTCCTTAGTTCAATTACTTCGGAACGAAGGTTGCTCAGGGCCACAACACACCCTTCATCTTCGGCATCTTTTTGGGCCCTGAGGGCATTGCTAAGTATAAGGCCCTGCAAAGAAAAATGTGTGTGCGTCAATAAATTTAAGCAAACGAAAAGTTTTGGTTTCGAGAAAAAATACAAAGACCTCATTTTTTGCACCTTTAAGCTATTGTACGCCAAGCTGTCGGCCAGCTCGTTTTTCGACAACACCGAGAGCCCGTCTTCTAGTGTTGGGAATCCGAAGCTCTTGCTCATCTCCCGACAGACAAAAATCTCCTTGCTGTCAGGGAGACAATACAAGAAGTCTTCTTCTCTGCTGCCGTTGAATATCAACGCCCCCTTTGGATATTTCAGTTTTTGGGCGTAAAACTGGGCCTCTTGCTTTTCTTTTTCAGACAATTTTTCCCCGAAGCATGTCGAACAATATAATCAAGGACTTTGGGGGATGCTTCGGGGGCAACAGCACTAATTTCTTCAACAAGAATTGGCTCTGTCATTTTTTCTTCCTCGGTTTTCAAGGATTTTACCTTCGTGGGCTCTGAAGGCCCAGCTTCAGTCTCAGTTTGTTGCTTTGGAACTTCAACACCAAAGATTTCAGTTTCGGCTTCGGAAGTTTCAACAGTCTTCTTCGGAGTCGTGCTTGATGACTTAATTGTCTCTAGAACATCTAGCACATTGACCATTCTTTTTCTTTTTGGGGTCACCGTTGGGCCCTTTTGGTTTTTCATTGTCTCAACACTTGCTGAAGGACTTAAAATTTCCAATATTTTCGGTCCTTTAGTATTCAGTTTTTCTGCCTTCTCTGCTGAAGTTTTTTCTTCGATCTTCGGCACTGAAGTTGGTTCTTTAATTTCGGTGGCCGAAGAGGTTTCATCGGCGAACTCAGGCACTGTAGCTGGTTCAATGTAGCGTGGCCGGTGTGTGAGAACTTTTACCCTTTGTCTCTTCGGCGCTGGCTCGCTGGGAGCGGCTGAAGCAGTTTCCTGTGCAGAAGTTGCGCTTTTTCTTTTTTGACCTCGCGCTGGATAGTGGTAGTCGGGGTACACGAACCCAATTGCGTCAAACACTCGGTTCAGTCTTTTCTTTTTCCGGCCTCCGAAGGCTGCTGACAATGCAGTATCTTCGGCCTTTGAATAAACCCCAAGTAGTTCATCACTTAAATTTTCAATGCTTTTTAGCCAGTCATCATCTGGCTCTACGAATTTGTCTCCGAACTTGAAAGTATACTTCAGCCTGATAAGTCCACCTTTGTCAGCCTCCTTTTTAGTCTCTTGTGGCATTTCCCATTTTTCCGCGAGCGGCCATACTCTGAAGGCAATATGCTCTTGGACCAAATCTCTCGTTCCAATAAAAGAGCAAATAACTCCGAAGGCTCTCTGGCATTCTTCGGTAGCTTCATTCATTTCAACCTTCGGCCTCCGTAGGCCGAAGCTTTGCCAAATAGGGCGCATAATTATACCCTTAGTATATTCCCGTGTTTTCAGGTCATTCTTCACATAAAACCATTCTGTCATCCAGTTGCCGGGCCATCTCTTCCGAAAGGTTGGCACGGGACAGCTTGACCCAGACCGAGAGCCGAAACTGTAGCAGCCGAAATTATTGTGATACTGCTCCTTACCCCAGGGTTTTGTCTCGTATAACAATTCGTGTATGTTGCAGAAACTTTTTGAATCAGGTTCCAGACCTTGGCTTCTCACGGCCCACACGAAGATATTTAGCTTTATGATTGCTTCGGGGGTAAGTTGGTGAAGATAGATTTCAAATATTTTCAGCACCTCTACGACAAACCTGCTCAGGGGAAATCGTAGTCCAGCTTTCAAGAAGCTTCGGAATGCTACGACTTCATTTTCCTCAGGGGACGGACAAGTTTTCTCTCCTTCGTCGGCCCTCACAATGGATAAGTCCCGAAAATATCTTCCCCTCATGTTGACAAGATGATTTTTTTGATACTTGATTTGCCAAAAACCGCATGGCTTGGTCGCCAGGGGCGATCTTCGGAGTCTTCACCACCGCTATCCACATCATAACTGTCGCTGTCATCAGTATCTTCAGATAAACCTTCTAAAATCTCTTTGGTGATTTTTTCTGTATTGGTCTTCAACATTGCTATAAGAAACCCCAGGTTTTTCTCTTCAGAGAGACTCAGCTTCATCTCGGCAGCAGCCTTCTTCTCTTCAGACATCTTCGAAAACGCTAAAAAACTGTTTTCAAAGCCGAAGCTTAAAAACTTAAAAAAGCTAAGTAAGTCTTGGTGCGCAAGAGCTAAAAATTGAGTAAGCAAGAGCAGATGGCAAGAGAGCGTACCAAATGAGCTCGTGGTATGCTCTTATTTATACGCCCAGTATGCATTGAAAATTGGAAGACCCCGCTTGTCAGTGAATGTTGCTATTCTAGCATAGGGAAGGTGTTTTTTCGGACCTTCGGCTTAAGGCCTTCGTCCATGTCGCAATCTAGATTTATTATTCTAACAAATTAATATTGCGAGGGGCTACTGTTGGGGGCCTTCGGCTTCCGAAGGTCCTCAAAAACATGATTTAACAGTGTTTCTGGAGTATAATGAACAGGTATCTTCGGACTCGAATCGACATCACAGTAGGAGAAGCCCAAACAATACGAAGGTTGATACAGCGCCGAAGATGCGGGCAGGAAAGCTTCGGCGTGACAGCAGAAAAGGAAACCGACTTAAAGATGAAAAGGCTATTCAGACCTCGGTGGATTACTATAGAATTACTACCAAATGTAAAGGGCATGGGTGTAATTTTATATGGACTGTGTCCCGTGCCTATAAATAGGTGAACAGTGCCCCCGTACTGTTCACGCGGACTTGACATTTGCTTTCGCGTCACGTTTGTACTTTTACCTTCTTTTAAGCCAAAGGTACATTTGTAATTTGATATCATCTCTGTTTTTCCCATAATAATAATATGGAAATGAGTTAATAATATATATATAATCATTTGCGTTATCCTTTATATTTCATATGTTTTCTTCTTCATTGTTATATGTTGTGTTTATGAAGGTATGTCCTTCATGACCTTCGTCCGAAAATCATTATATCCCCAAGGGAAATGATGCTTCGAAGGACGAAGGACTTTAACGTTTAACATTTTTTGTGTTGCCTTGTTCTTAACTCATAGCATTTGAGAACAAGTCCCCAACAGTCCTCATCATCATCCTCCTCTTGAATTGGAGTCGTCCTCGAGTCGATCTCATCTTCGTCACCCATATATGGCTTCAAATCTGAAATGTTAAAGGTGGGACTAACCCGAAAATCTGAAGGCAACTCAGGTGGTAATCCAGGGGATATCTCAGAGGGAAACACATCCATGTCCTCATCAGTACCATTCCGCTAGCTGAAGCAGGACGAACGACCGAGCGAGGTATAATAAAAGGGGTCGAGTTCCTTCAACTTATGTCTTTCTCGTTCTTTTGACTAAAATAAAGTGTAATATTTATTCTTATCAATTTAATAGCTGGTATATGGACAATGTGTTCACATTGATATTAAATTTATTTATTATGAATATTTTTTGTGGGGTGGGTCTGCCACATTAGCTTATTAGACCCTCTCGTGTCGCTCAACCATTGCACTGCTGGTAAGACATATTCCACCTCAACTAATATCATCAAACATAATTGTGTGTTGTCACAACGCACAAGGTACTATTGAAGTGCAAGTAGAAAAGTAATCAATACAAAGAGACAGAACACATCACATCACAGAGCATACAAACGCAGGGGTTTATTCCTCGGTTCAGCCAAGCCTGAAATGCTTGCCTAGTCGATGTTGGAGTTTCTACACCTTGGCTTGGAGTATCTTATACAATCCTCTGTTTGCTCAGATCCATCAATGCGACAGATAGAGCCTTCCACTATGTAGATGTTGGTTACAATGATGTCGCGTCTGCTTACAATCTTCTTGACAGCACTTTGGTAGAGTAACAATGCGCTTAAGATCTTGCTCTAGCTCTTACCAACACTTCCCACTTGTTGGCTGCACTTGTGCTCTGAAGATGGACGTCTAGGGGTCCCTTTTATAGCCCCAAGAGAGCCCCTTCCCGTTGCCCCTTCCATTTGGTAGCTACTGAAAAAATTGCCCTCGACGCGAGGCACCTGACTGTCTAGTGCGCCTCCGCACAATGGTCACCAAATCCTGGATTGGTTGCCTTCCCCTTTTGTGGGGCACCGGACTGTCCGATGCTCCAATCCGCCCGTTGTCGCTTGCTGGCATGGCCAACTAGTCATTTCCATATGTAACACTGCATTGTCCAGTGATCAACTCAGACTATCCGATGCTTTTAGCCGACAGAGCCCGAGACCAAGCGGTTGGCCGTACCATCCACCCAATTGTCTGGTGTGCACCAGACTGTCCGGTGTGACCAGACAGTTGTACATTTAGGTGCAACTTCCTCCTTTTCTTCTCCGTTTGATCTCAACTTTGGGAGGACCTTCCTATGACTTTAAACAAACATAGTTAAAGCATAATTCACATGACTAAGTCTCAAAAGGTTATCTCTTTTCAAATATTCTCCTAGCTTCTCTATTTCACCCCAAACAGAGCTCCAAATGATACTTTCTCTACAAACATGATTAGAGAGCAAAACCAAAGTGCCATATGCATAGTAGAAGATGTATGAAGCATATTTGAACACTCAAACCTGCATACTCAACCTTCTTCATTGTTTTTTTGCCTACTTGAGGTCAATGTTGGACTCTAAAACTCCAAGTCTCTATGACTTGATCTAGATTGCCATCCATGAGCTCCAACACCCTACAAAGTCACACAAAACATATCCAAACATAGGAACAACCCAAACTAAAGGTCAGGTGAACTTAGCTCATTTGGGTTGCTTCAAGGTTCTAGCTTTGACACTATTCCTCCTTCTTGTGACCTTATCCTACATCTTGAGCTTGATCTTGAGCCTTATGAATTACACCACATAACAGTAGATGTTACCTCATTGGTTGTAAGTCACGTCCTTAGGTAGCGAGCCTCGATACACCATAGCTCTTCTCAATTCGATCAACCTTGACTTAGCGAATCTTCTTCTTCACCCCTAGTTTTAGGTTCCTTGGCCTCCTTGACCTTCTCCCATGAACTCGGTACCTCGAAGCTCCTCTTGCATCCATCCTTGGCTTGATCAGTTGTCTCCAAGTTATGCACACCGAGTCTCACATAAGTAATGTTCTCCTTCACTTGTGATGTCCACACTCATAATCAACTCAGCCTTTGGACCATCAAATTTGAACACTTGTGCTGAACTCTACAAGCTTTGCACTCATCACCTGTTCAACACTTAGCACACATGTTAGTCCTTTAATTGGGTTGTCATCTAAACCACCAAAACCCACAAGAGAACTTTCAACAAGCAACATGACTGTGATGCGCCTACAACAGGACACGACACGACACGACATAGGAGATGAGAGAAAGAGAAAGCAGGGAGAGTGGTATTCCGCGTTAGCAAGTACAAGAACCGATAAAGTGAAAGTAGAGACGATAGATGCCACCCAAGATTTTGGTTTATAAGCTAGTATAAGCAACCAAAATTATTGTTGTTGTTGTTGTTGTTGTTGTTTACCTGATGAACTCCTCATCTATTACATGTGAACCTGAGCCTTTTTGCGGTATCGACATCACCCACCCTTTTCCTACACCACACATTAGCTTCAGGTTGTTAGTTTCCTACACCACACAGCAGCTTCGAATTGTTTCCTACATTGTAGAATGCATTGTTTATAAATTGAGGTTTGAAATATGGAGTGTGATAAGAGGTGAGATAGAGAGGCTACTGCAGATAGCCTTGTTACTACTAGGTGTTTGTAACTCCCAATAGGGTGTTTCAGAGACGAGGTAGTTTTTAGAGAAGAAAGAATAATTGGGAATTTTTAGTGTGTGCATTTTTCGTTTGAGAGTTGTTCTTTTAGATAAATACTAAATAATTAAAATATTTATGCATACATGTTGGTTCTTTGTTTGAGCACTTCTATTTTGAAATGGACAATTCAGATTTGAATTGAATTTGAATTTAGAATAAAAATAAAAAATCAGGAAAATATAAAAAAGAAAAAAGAAAAGAAGTTTACTCAGGCCGAAACCGTTTTCCTTGACCCATCTCTCTCTGTCCTCGCCATGGCCCATTTCCCAATCCCTTCTCGCAGCTCGTCTCCCGGCTGCTCGCACGCCTGCCTCGGGCTAGATCACTACCAGGTGGGGGCCTTTGGCCAGTCTCTTAACCATGTGCATCTACCACTAGGAAGCTTACGTGTGGGACTGCGTCGGCAAATCCATCTTCCACACAGGATCGTAACCATCCGTGAGCTGAATCCGGAGATTTTCTCTGGCCAGAGTCCATGGCTTCAGCCATGGCACGCTCTCCGTGCGTGTAGAATGTTTTATTTTTGCAATATAAGTAGACAAAAATCTCAATATAAGTGATAACAGTGCTATATTATTTGTAAGATGCACATTAAGTAAGCTATTCATATATATTACAAGAGCTAGAACAAAGGCTAGTTCCGACTGAGTCAACATCTGAAATCAAGTTGTTATATTTATATAAATTATCTTCAAAAGGTTGATGATGCATCCATACATAATTACACAGAGCTTACAAAATAAACACCCCAATATTGATGGTAGAAGGCAACATTCAGTTTCGGGAATATTTCTCGGTAGGTTCTTCTCGGATGTGCACGGTTCTTGCTTGAACCTGTTGGTCAGTTATGAAAATACAGTGAGCTATTATATATATTTTACTTATGAATTGATTATCTAGACAGCCTGTCTCTTGAGCTTTGTATTTAAGTATCGGGGTTATTCAGCAAACTGACTAAGCATGATAAAAGAACTGGGGATGGACAATAGTTGTTTGTGTGAATTTAGGGGGAAAAGAAGAGATTGAGTTATAGTGTTGCGCTATTGGCGTACATGATGAACAGTAATTGTTCGCAATTAGTTTAAGAGAGCATCTTCCATCCGTGGAGACTGTGTTGGTCTAGGTGAAGTGCTAGGCCACCAGTTGCTGACACAGAATAGGACCCACTGCGCGCTTTTATTTCCCTAACTGCGATGAATCCGACATACAAAAAGTAAATTTAAAACTATAGTAGACACTCTCCACAAAAATAAATATAAAACTAAAGTTAATATATGGCCTACATGTCATATATTAAATTTGAGATACTACATTATATTTTATTTAAAATGACGAGAAAAGTATAAGTTTAAAAAAGAGACCTACCCCTTTTTTAGTCTACTCGGCCGCTCGTACTCTTTCGGTTGTCTTGAGTGTTTTTTCACAGACTATCAAGAAAATAATGTCCACGTCACTTGACTACGCATGAGTACAGTGGAATTATGAAAACTGATACTTTATAAGAGTAGATAAGAGATGTTTAGACCTGTTGACGCCTTTTCGGAGCGCCAAATACTCAAGAAGAACCGGCGGCGGTGCTCTCTGCACAGGGGCGGACGGTCCGGGCGCGGGGGCCGGACGGTCCGCGGCCTGGCGCGAGGCGGCGGTGCTCTCTGGTCAGGCGCGGACGGTCCGCAGCACAGGGCCGGACGGTCCGCGACCTGGTGCAGGAGCCTGGGTTCCCTGCCTGACGACCGGACGGTCTGCGCCCTAGGGCCGGACGGTCCGCGCGTGCGCAGGGGCGGCGGAAGATCGCCGACGGCGCCTGGATCTCGCTCCCGGGAGGGACCCCGTCGGGGAGTAGAGATCCTAGGTTGTGTCTAGGCTCGGGCCGGCCGACCTAGACTCCTCTAATCGACGTAGAGTCGAAGAGAGACGAAGAATTTGGGGATCGAGAGGCTAAACCTAAACTAGACTAGAACTACTCCTAGGATAAAATGCGAAATAGAAGTTGTATTGATTCGATTGTTGATTATTAATCGGCCGTAGACCTCTCTTTTTATAGAGGAGGGGGGCTGGACCCTTTACACAACTGGATTCCGAGCTAATTCCGCAAATCTAGCCAACAAACATAGCACAAAACTCGGAACCCTAAACTGCTCTGCGCATGCGCGGACCGTCCGGCCCACAGGCGCGGACTGTCCGGACCGCGGACCGTCCGGCCTCAGGGCCGGACCGTCCGCCTGCTCAATTTGGGGTTCAACATATGCCCCCCTGCCTTTTGGTGGAGCTGAGCAAACCAAAAGCAACTAACTCGATGTGATTACATCGGTTCTCTTAGGCATCTTGCCACATACTAGGATGGTACTGTTTGAGGAAACGCCCATTCAAAGCCTTAGGCAAGTCCTTGCCTTGTAATGTTTGTAGTAAATAGGCGTTGCCAGACATCACTTGTTTTACTTTATAAGGACCCTCCCAGCTTGGCGACCATTTCCCGAACTTCTGGTCCTTATTCCCTAGAGGCAGAATAGTCTTCCACACCAGGTCCCCTACTTGAAATGATTTTGCTTTGACCTTCTTGTTGTAGGCCCTGGCTACCATGATCTTGTCCTTTTCTATTGCTCCCAAAGCTATTATCCTCTTGTCGGTCACCTCATAAATATTATCCATCATTGAATTATAATAATCAGTAGCATTTAAATCATTTTGTCTGGCGAACCTGACAGCATTCAAACTTATCTCCACAGGCAACACTGCTTCCTGACCATAGACAAGCTCAAAAGGAGACACTTGAGTAGCCCTATGTTTAGATATCCTATGAGCCCATAAAGCTTCAGACAAAATCTTATGCCAATGTTTAGGATTATCAGATATCTTCTTTTTATCAAATTAATCAATGTCCTATTACTAGACTCGACCTGTCCATTGGCCTGAGCATAATATGGAGATGAATTAAGCAGCTTAATTCTATATAATTCAGCAAATTCACGTACCTCCTTTGACATGAAAGAAGTACCTTGATCTGTAGTTAAGGTCTGGGGAATGCCGAATCTATGAATAATATGCTCAGTTATAAACTCAATTACCTCCTTGTGTGTCATGTTCTTTAGAGCAACGGCTTCAGTCCATTTGGTGAAGTAGTCAGTGGCAACTAACACAAACCGATGCCCCTTTGATGATGAAGGATGAATTTCTCCAATAAAGTCTAATCCCCATCCTCTGAACGGCCAAGGCTTGATGATAGGATGTAATTCGGCTGCAGGGACTAACTGTAGGTCGCCGAATTTTTGACACACTTGGCAACCCTTGTAGTACTTGAAACAATCAGCTATCATACTAGGCCAATAAAAACCAGACCTTCGCAACAACCACTTCATCTTTGGAGCTGATTGATGAGTACCACAAATTCCTTCATGTACTTCGGCCATGGCTAATATAGCATCATCTGGGCCCAAGCACTTAAGCAGGATATCATTGACTGTTCGGCGGTGAAGTTCATCACTCATCAAAACATACTTGAAAGCTGTTCGCCGAATGTTCTTATCTGTCCTTATATTGGGATTTCGTAGATAATTAAGTATAGGTGTCCTCCAATCACTTGCATCGGCCTCATTGTCGGCCGAATTGATCAAAAGAACATTTCTGGTAACCCCGGACGGTCCGGCGTCATCACGCGGACGGTCCGCGACCTGGGAATTTGGCTTTGCACCGGTTATCAGATTTTCAGTTTTGTGAAACTTTCCTCTCTTTATCCGATAACCTGATGCATCTTGTGCCAAATCGTTAGCTCTATGATTCTCAACTCTAGAGATATGCCGAATACTGAATTCGTCAAAAGAATGAATTATGCTCCAACATTTCTCAAAGTAACTATTTAGAGTACCATCAAAACATTGATATTCTTCTAACACTTGTTGGACAATCAGCTGAGAATCACCAAATACCTTCACATGTTTTACTCCCATATCATTTAAAAGTTCTAAGCCGAATAGGAGGGCCTCATATTCAGCTTGATTATTAGTGCAATAAGTTTTCAATCGGCTAGAGAAGTCAAAGGAGACATTACTTGGTGAAACAAGCACAATGCCAATTCCTTGCCCTTCATTGCAAACCGATCCATCAAAAAATATAAAGTCCAAGGAGTAATAGTGAGGTATGACATGTCTAGTTCATGAATATCATTAACCCGATGTTCTACAATGAAATCCGCTATGACTTGGCCCTTCATAGATTTCAATGGTTCATAGGCCAAGTCATATTCTACGAGTGCATAAGCCCACTTACCAATTCTACCACTCATAATTGGGTTATGCAACATGTATTTGATCACATCGGCTTGACCAGAAACAGTGCGATGACTAGACAATAAATAACATCTACATTTGGTGCATGCAAAAAACAAGCATAAGCATAACTTTTCAATAAAAGTGTACCTTGTTTCAGCATCCACCAACCTTCGGCTTAGATACGTCACCACATGCTCCTTCCCCTTGGTTTCTTGTGTCAGAACAGCCCCAATGACCTTATCCTCAGCTGCAATGTATAATCGAAATGGTGCTCCTACTTGTGGCGCTTTTAACACGGGAGCCGAAGACAAGTATTTTTTAATGAGATCAAATGCTTCCTGCTGCTCTGCCCCCCAAGTGAATTCAGCATCATTCTTAAGCCGAAGGATAGGGGTGAAGGCATCAATCTTCCCGGCTAAGTTAGAAATAAACATTCGTAAATAATTCACCTTGCCGAGAAACCTCTGCACTTCGACCTTACACGTCGGAGGCCCCACATTCCGAATAGACTTGATTCGGCCAGGGTCTATTTCTATACCATGTTCATGGATGACAAATCCTAAAAACTTACCAGCCGACACTCCAAAAGCACATTTACGTGGGTTCATTTTTAAACCATACCGACGCATTTTATCAAAAGCTTTGCGCAAATCAGCTATATGAGAACTAAACTCAGCCGATTTGACTACGATATCATCAATGTAGACTTCCACAGTGTTTCCTAACAACTCATGGAAGATCAGATTCATAACCCTCTGATAAGTAGCACCAGCATTTTTAAGACCGAATGTCATGACAACCCATTCAAATAAACCAATGAAGCCTGGACATATAAAGGCCGTTTTAGACGCATCTTCTTCGGCCATGAAAATCTGATTATATCCGGCATTACCATCAAGGAAGCTAATAATTCTATTCCCTGATGCATTATTGATTAATGTGTCGGCTATGGGCATGGGATATTCATCTTTAGGAGTTGCTTTATTTAAATTACGAAAATCAATGCATACTCTAAGCTTACCTGACTCCTTCTTCTCCACCGGCACAATATTGGAGACCCACTCTGCGTATCTGCAAGGTCTAATAAAATTAGCTTCTAGCAGCCGGTGGATTTCGTCCTTGATTCGTGGGAGAAGATCTGGACGAAATGTTCTAGCTTTCTGCTTGAAAGGTCTGAAACCAGGCTTAATGGGCAGCCGATGTTCGACAATTTCTCGGCTTAGTCCAGGCATTTCAGTGTAATTCCAAGCAAAACAATCTGAATATTCCTTCAATAGACCGATCATCTCATTTCTAGAATCGGTCTCCAGGGTCTTGTTTACAAAAGTCGGCCTTGGAGCTTTACCATCTCCTATGTCAATCTCCTCCAAAGGATCGGCCGAAGTAAACCCCTGTCCTAGTTTATCAAGATCTCTGAATTCCTCTATCATGTCCCCCACAGAGGAATCAGATGATCTTTGTGTGATGGCGGACTTTCCGGTCTCGGGGACCGGATCATCCGTAATACTGTCTTTTCGCTGTGGTAGATGTTCGGTCTTAAAGTCCGAACTCTTTTGTGAAAGGCCAGACCATCCGGCCTTGGCGGCCGAACTGTCCGTGACCAAAGACTCATGAACTTTGTGTGTATTCATCATTTAACTTTATTTAGGATTTAGCCGATTCTCCATCGACTCTAGCATTACAGGAATGAAACCTTTCTTATCTATACTTATGAATTGATAATCAGAAAAGTCTACTCCTGTGAGACATGTAGCAGTGTCATAAGTCCAGAGTACAGGGGCATCGGCCACAGCGATGCAGGCCGATACATCAGCATGTACTTGTTCTATGTCATCGCCTACCCATTGTATCAGCATTTGATGTAATGTAGAAGGTATACATTGATTAGCGTGAATCCAATCTCTGCCTAGGATTAAACTGTAATTTCCTTCTACATCAGCGACGAAGAATGCAGCAGCAAGGATCTTAGTCCCGATGGTTAATTCAACGGACGTGACTCCCCTGGCTTTGATCGAACTATCAGTTCCAACACCGCTGAGGGTCATGTTGGTCTTGACAAGTTCGTCATCTTGTTTACCTAATTTTCTGTATAATGAATAAGGCATTAGATTTACAGCCGCCCCTCCATCTACCAACATCTTAGCAATCGGTATCCCATCAATGTGGCCGCGCACGAAGAGCGGCTTTAAATGATTTACCGATTCTTTTGGTTTAGTAAAGGCGGCTTCTTTAGGACCAAAATCAAACTGGGCAACAACAGGTTCATCGTCGCCGATAATAGTACAATCGGCAGAAAATGTAATAATATTTACATCCATACCTGGGTGTTCTGGAGAAGCCTCGTAGTCGACCAGGTCTTCTCCCAGCAGGTCGTCCTCTTCCATTGATGTTGTCGTGTCGTCGGAGGCTTCCTGGTGAACGGCGGACGGTCCGCGTGCGGTGGCCGGACGGTCCGCGCCTGGTGCAGGTTGTCCAGAGACTTCCTGGTGAACGGCGGACGGTCCGCGCGTAGGGGCCGGACGGTCCGCGCTTGGTGCAGATTGACTTTCTATTTCTGTGGCCGTTTGTTTTTTCTCAACGGCCTTTGGTCTCCATTTCTTTTGCGGTGGCGGGTATAATGGATGTGTGTCATTAAATGTCTTTTCCGCCTCCTTCTCCTGGCTCTCCTTTGCTCTTAGGCGCTGTAATTTTCTCTTTTGGGATCGTGTCAATCCCGCTGGGCACCATCGAGGCATGGAGTATTTTGGATCGGCTGTTTTGATGGTAGCCGTATCCTTTTCGGTTGCGTTGGCCGATTCGCCGAAAATCATCGGCCCTTTATTGTCTCCCTGTATGACAACATCTGCGGTGCCTATTTTGATGATGTCCCCTTTTGTTGTTTTTTGAGTTGCTGCAGGCATATGCCCCCTGCCGGATTGGTCGGCCTTGAAGGCCGAGTAGTCCGGCAATCCTGTTGGGTTTGTGCCTGGTGACCGGATTGAGCAGTGCTCAATCGGTCTTGTACTGGTGGCGTCAACCTCTTGAAAACAGATGTTTGGGGTGCCCCCCAGGCGGAGTACTGCGGCATCCCAAATGGATATGGTGGCATGCCCCACATTTGATTTGCGACATATGGCGGAGGTAAATATGTGTACGGATATGGCATAGGTGGATATGGAGGTGGAGGTGTCCATGCAGGTATGTTAGGTCTCACTTGTATAGTATGACCTTTCATCTCTTCCGATTGGTGGGGTGGTCCAATCGGCCTGACCTGGCGCTGCTCATGCATGGGTGAGCGGGGTCGCTTTGTTGGCCGGTCACTGGGGCCGGCCTTCTTTTTAACGTATTTAGACAGTAATTGATCAAAAGTTGGGCCAGCTTTAACCAACCGACCAGCTGCCTTGAATGTATTTGTTTTCCACGTACCTATCTCTGGTCGTCGTGGTTTGAAAGTACGTGGACGTTGTGAATCCTGAGTACGGCCGGACCGTCCGCCGGAGCTCTCCGGACCGTCCGATGGGGTCCCGGACCGTCCGCGCCTACGTGCCGGACCGTCCGGGATATGCAGTACGGGCTCCTGCATCTGTCTCCCTGTCTGCGCTTGCCCCCCAGTACTGGAGGCTGTGATGGTCACCTTTAGGGTCTCCCCTCCATCGGGAGTCTTCTCGGCCACCACTTTCCTGCAAGAAACTTTACGATCCCCATCGGCCTCTTTAGCATTGCCGATGATTATCTCTTTGCCTTTGTCTTTATCGGCTGTGTTTGGCCGAACTAGGACTTTCTTGCCCTCGAAGTCAATCATGTTCATCGGAAAGGGCTCTGTATCCACCTGCATTTCCTGAAATTTCAATCGTCCTTCGTTAATGGCCGATTGAATCTGTCGACGGAATACATTACAATCATTAGTGGCATGAGAAAATGAGTTATGCCACTTGCAATATGCACGACGTTTTAGCTCGTCGGCGGATGGAACAGTGTGATTTATTTTAATGTTGCCATTTTTAAGTAATTCATCAAATATTCTATCACACTTACCAACATTAAATGTAAACTTAACCTCCTCTTGCCGTTTCTTTTGAACCGGCTGTAAGGAGGCACAAGCCGAAGATTTGGCCTGCTTTGGCCAAACCATTTCAGCAGCATACACCTCTGCTGATTCGTCTTCTGAGCTACTTTGGTCGCATTCTACTACATGTACGTTGTGACGAATTGTTTTAGCAGTTTCTTTGCTTCGGCTTTCACAAGCCAAAGCTCTCTGGTGTAATTGTGCTAGTGTAAAGAATTGGATGCCTTCTAATCTTTCTTTTAAATAATATCGCAGACCATTAAAGGCTAATCCTACTAGCTGTTTCTCTGCTAAATGAATTTGAAAGCATCGGTTCCTTGTATCTCGGAATCTCCGGATGTAATCATTAACCGATTCATCTTTTGTTTGTCGCAACGACACTAAATCTACCAAATCCAACTCATAGTCACCGGAGAAAAAATGATCATTAAATTTTTGTTCTAGATCCCCCCATGATGAAATGGAATTAGGAGGTAAAGTGGCATACCATGCAAACGCGGTTCCTGTTAGCGATAATGAAAATAAACGTACGCGAAATGCCTCTGTGTCGGCCAATTCTCCCAATTGTGCTAAGAACTGGCCTATATGTTCGCGTGTGTTTTTCCCTTGATCACCCGAAAATTTTGCGAATTCGGGTATCCTGGTTCCCTGTGGGTATGGATGGTGATCAAATCGGCTGTCATAAGGTTTCCGATATGATTGCCCCCCAGGGACCATGCTTACTCCGAGCTTATCTCGGAACGCCCCGGCTATTTCTTCTCTTACTATATCAATGGCAGCCGGTGCAAGACCACCGGCTCTCTGGTCAAACATAGGTGGGGTTGGCTGGATATTAGCATGTTGTCTTTCCCCCCATTGGTTTGAGTTACGTGGTGCATTTTCATTTGCCCTATATGGGTCATAGGTTTGATCGTTTCTTTCCGGCCTTCTAGGTGGGACCGGAAAGCTTTCCTGGGCTTTGGATCCTGAATTAATGGGCTGGTGCATCGCATAGTGTGATGGGAAGTGTTGCTGGGACGGGCGAGGATTCATGTAATAATCCTCCTCAAAATACTCATGCGCGGACTGTCTGGATACGTACCCGGACCGTCCGTGGTTATATGCGGACCGTCCGTCGTTGTATGCGGACCGTCCGACTGGGTAGTTTGGGTTCTGTGCCGTGTGTGGTGGCTCGGGCGCATATCTAGGTAACTCATTAAAAATAGGTCCGACTGTTGCTGGCCCGGACGGTCCGCGCTCACGTGCGGATGGTCCGGGCATGTGCAGATCGGCTGGTTTGCTGCCGATTTGCGGTTGCTTAGGGTATGTGTCCATCGGCATCCCATAAAGGGGTTGTGACTGGTCGTGACAACCTGTAGCCGATGTGTTACGCGCGTTATCTCCTAACCCAACCTCGTGTGAAGGAAAATTTGCGATGTTAGACTTATCGAATGCACGTACTAGTCTCTTAACATCGCTTTGCATACCCCCTATGATGCTCTGCATTTGTTCACGCTGCTCTTCTACATAATTTCTAAGAGATTGTAGCTCGTTGGTATTACTTACATTGGGGATATCTGGCGTGGGTTGGAGCGAAGCCGGATCCGTCGCCCGATGTCGGACGACCTTGTTGTTCCTGTCCACTTTGAAGTTGGCCAAGAATTTCGCTCTCGCCTCCTGGATCATCCGCTCCTTGTGCTCCTCAAACTGGAGCTGCTCGTCAGCCGGCAAGGTTTCCCAAGTCGGCTCTATGATGTTGCTTGGAGAAATATCAGAGCTATCCCTTGAACCGGCCATTGAGGGCCGATTTGATAAGCTTAGATATGTTGTCCCCAGCGGAGTCGCCGAAAAGTATGTTGACGCCTTTTCGGAGCGCCAAATACTCAAGAAGAACCGGCGGCGGTGCTCTCTGCACAGGGGCGGACGGTCCGGGCGCGGTGGCCGGACGGTCCGCGGCCTGGCGCGAGGCGGCGGTGCTCTCTGGTCAGGCGCGGACGGTCCGCAGCACAGGGCCGGACGGTCCGCGACCTGGTGCAGGAGCCTGGGTTCCCTGCCTGACGGCCGGACGGTCCGCGCCCTAGGGCCGGACGGTCCGCGCGTGCGCAGGGGCGGCGGAAGATCGCCGACGGCGCCTGGATCTCGCTCCCGGGAGGGACCCTGTCGGGGAGTAGAGATCCTAGGTTGTGTCTAGGCTCGGGCCGGCCGACCTAGACTCCTCTAATCGACGTAGAGTCGAAGAGAGACGAAGAATTTGGGGATCGAGAGGCTAAACCTAAACTAGACTAGAACTACTCCTAGGATAAAATGTGAAATAGAAGTTGTATTGATTCGATTGTTGATTATTAATCGGCCGTAGACCTCTCTTTTTATAGAGGAGGGGGGCTGGACCCTTTACACAACTGGATTCCGAGCTAATTCCGCAAATCTAGCCAACAAACATAGCACAAAACTCGGAACCCTAAACTGCTCTGCGCATGCGCGGACCGTCCGGCCCACAGGCGCGGACTGTCCGGACCGCGGACCGTCCGGCCTCAGGGCCGGACCGTCCGCCTGCTCAATTTGGGGTTCAACAAGACCATGAGTTATATTAGAAAGAAGTATGATTTTTTTAAAGCATGAAGCGATTATAATAGTGAGTCGCCAGCCACAGACACAGCCGGCGTGGATGCGTGATGTCCCAGCAGCCATGCGCTGGTCTTTGATGTGGTGGTGAGATAGGATAGGATGCATGGTTTCTCGTCCAGTTTTTCTTTTTATTTTTTGAATTCTGTCACGTCTTATTCGATTTTTTTTATACCACATGAATTAGATAGGATTAGAAAAAATTAGTAGAGATTTTGACTTACTATGGATTTAAACCCACAGAATCCCATCCAGCCTACATAGATTCAGCTGGAAACGAACAAGCTCTCAACCGGTAATTTCACTCTAAAATCTATCTACCCAGCAGGTCGTCAGGCTTGAAGAGGTGCACAGACACCATAACACTGACTGGTCTTGCCTTGGCGAAGGATCGCCGCGGCTTCACACGGTAGCGAGTATAGAGAGAGAAGTACGTAGAGAAGCAAGTAAAAAACGTATCAATTTCATGTACGTTTAATAAGGCATGTCTGCACAGAATAAGGGCATATTTGGTTCGTGGTTAATTATACCACACTTTGGTTAAGGTTAATCGTTCGAATTGAATAACAGAAAAGTTAGGTAAAGTGTGACAGGTTAGGCAGCGAACCAAACAGCCCTTAAAACGTGTTTGCGAATGCCTAACAAAACCGCTAACACCGCGTGCCAGGCTACCAGCAGACAGACAGAAGACAGAGACGATGATGATAATTGCAGCAGCTTACGTTACTTATATGAGTTTAGGCATCTTCCTTCCGTGGACGTGGACAGGTCGCCGTCCTCTAGGTCTCAGGACTATTGCTTGCGCCAATTTCGCTGTTGAATAATTTCCCTTTTCATCAGTTTCATGTCAGAACAGCCCATAAACAAAAAAAACTGTCCCAACCCAGCCGAAAGCGCTAGGTTACTCGTAACCAAAGGACCTCAATAAGCGCTTTCTCCCAGACAAACAAAAAAAAATAACACAAAACGTATTTAATTGGTTAATCGGTCGACAAACCCTCAGCCTTATCCAGTGCGCGCCTCGTGTAGTCGTGTGGCCCAGAAGGACTGAAGCATTTGGCATGTCCATGTTGGCATGTTGCAATCCAGTAAAGAGCAACAAAGATCTACCGCTCATCCACAGGACAGGCCACTACACCACAACCCAAAATCTGCAACTTACTGTCAGTCGCTAAAAGCCCTTTTAGCGTCTTACTGTTCGTCGCTAAAAACATATGCCGACTACACGTATCCGATGCTATAAGTGCCGTCGGGATAAATCTATAGCGACGAACAACTTTTGCCGACTGATCATCTAGCACTAATTAAACATATACCGACTGACTTAGATATAGCGACGCACGGTTCATTAGGATATACGCTGACTAATGATTAGACGCTAAAAATTCTTTTAACGACTGTCAGTAAGTTGCAGAACATATAAACTAATTAATATATGTATATATATATTTATCTAAATACGAATAGACAATAAATATATTATTCTGCATAAGCATCAAACACAATTGGCAGATTAACATAGTTTTCTTTGAATATATCAACATAACAACCGTTATATTATAGCAGCCAATACATGTTTAGCTACAACAAAAAAATAGAATTCATGATAGCAGCCATTATAAGTTTAGCTACAACAAAATAGGATTCATGATAGCAGCTGTTACATGTTTAGCTAACCAAAATCAGGACTCAATCTACAAAATGATTCATCTCTGAGTCTCAAACAAAAAATCCTACATATAACATGGCATGCCATGACATGTTTAGCTACAAATCAGGACTCATTGTCTACAAAATGCTATGTCAGTCTCTTGTTTGTCCAACTGCAGCTTGCCTCTAGTGCCATCCACCTGCAATCCAAAGATTACATTTGAATAAGTTGCCATCCACATTTGAATAAGTGGGTGAGTATGAACAGCTAGCACATCATGCACTCTAAAATAAATATATAATCAGCGAAGGAAAATATATATAAGGATATATTTAAATAGTTAATAGCTGTACAAATTTAAAACATCCAATGAGAGTGGGAAAATAAATCTAAGAATGTGAAGCTTGCTATCGTTGAACTTTTCTTCTTTATTAGACGATTAAGATAATGGTGCACTTCAGTCTTCAGTTCCAGGCATTCTAAGAGGCAAGTTGCATAAAATATATAGTGCCCCTGCCAACGTATTGCGAGTGGCCAGCAGGAAGCCCCACACGGCCACATCAATCTGCTGGAGCATTTTGAGGCAATCCAAAGCCCACTGCTGTTGTCCGCTCACTATGGCAAAAGAGTGGCAACGTAAAGCAAGGATCCAATGGCTGCAAATTTTTTTGTTGACGTGAATAGTCTAGCTGTGCAGCTATGCGCCCAGCTTTAATATAGTAGAATGTGGCTTGTAGAGAAAGAGAGAAAGAAACAACAAATAGAAGCACTACACATTGTGGCTAGAGCTGAAAACATACATGCACTATATATACAAGTGAGTCACAGTGCACATGTGGTTTGTTCTGTAGGTCTTCATGCCTAATTGCCTATGTGCTATGATTTTGACTAAAAATCCAATACTTGGAATGAAGTTTCATGTAATAGGTAAAGAAAGTTTGAGCATACCTCCAATACCTTGGGGTGATCCTGATGCCTTGCTAATCTTCATCTATCATGAATACAATTTTAGATTGTTTAGTCACTCATCACATATGCAAAAAGAAGAAGCAAAGTACTAGAGTAGTTCATTACCCTCTTATAAAGCCAAGCAACTGACATTTGATGAGCATCAGCCATCGTCTCTACATAACCATAAGGGCAAGGCAAAATGGCATCCCTTTTCAATACAATGTTCACAATAACTTCACAATATTCTTTCCCAAGAGGCACACCTCCCAGCAAAGTGTTAGGATTAGTTGAAATAATTGTTCCCTTAGCCACAGGTTGCTCAGGTCCAATAATGGCATATAATATTACATCCTTTCCAACCTAAGGCAAAAAAAAATTTATTAGAATTGAATCAATCTATGGAACCATATTAAATCATAATTAAAAACATGAAGGATGAGACTAATACAAGTTCATCATGTTGAATGCGAGAGGGGGCCTCATTCCTTGGTGGGACTGGGTGGGCTAAACTCGTAGTGATGCACCGTCGAGGCTGCTTTGGTGGGACTGCACCTATAGGACTATTTTGATGGCGTTGAATTGTTGGGGCTGCCCTAACATGATTGTTTTGATGGCATTGCACTGTTGGGGCTGCACCAACAGGACTGCTTTGATGGTGTTGCACTGTCGGGGCTGCACCAACAGGATCGTTTTGATGGTGTTGCTCACCATCATCACAGTGATGATTGATGTGATTTTCTGCACAATCTTCATCTTCTACAAATTGAGCGTCATGATGCGCTTCCACATCATGCTCTTCATACCTTCGGCTCTACAAACATACAAGAGAGAGAATACATAAAGAATAAATCTGCATAGGGTACAAATATATTTCACTAGCATTGAACTGAACTCCATTAGAATGTAACTAAGTTGTTGAAATACTTTACCCCATTCTGTCGTGAATTTGAACCATTATGTGAAATGAGTTCCACATCTTGCAATTCCCTTGCCATCCTTTCCTCTTGCATTTGCTCCTCCAATTCAGTTATGCGTTGTTGAAGAGCTACTTTCTCACATTCAGCCTTTTTACGGGCCAAACCTTCCATCTGCAGTCTTGTGGGTGTGTAACACTTCAACCCTGGTGTACCAACATCTTGGGGAGTTGGTCCTAAACCCAAAGCACGAACACGTCCTCTTGGCTCCTTTTCTCCACAAGCAGCAGCAAATGCATCGCCCTCTTGAATTGTTCTTTGCTTCAACTCTGGATGGGCTTCAACTATGGCTTTCAATTTATTCTAAAAAAAGATGAATAGTTACAATACTATATACAACAAGAATTAGAGCCTACAATTCTTCTTCGAGGAATGAACTTACAATAATTGGTTCTGCATGTCTTGATGGAACTCCATTTTTTCTTGTATGTGTCTTGATATAGACCTCATCTCTTCTTGGAGAACGCCTTAGTTTATTAGCCTGCAAGTTTTGCAAATTTCAGCACTGAGATATCTACAAACTAATGTTTTAAAAAGTTCATGGAAAGTTTCACATACTAGTTCATGCGCAGAACAAGCAAAGCTCTTGCTGCCTGAAGTGTGATGATTTCCCACCTTTGAACGACAATCTTTTGCTATTTCTGAGCGAGTCTGAGTACAAGGTACATAGTGCAATTAACTATTGAAGAGCAAATAATGTGATCTCAATGGGAATATTAGTTTATACTTACTTCAGATTCAGATGACCTCCAATATTCTGTGAGAAACTTCCAATCATCATCATTAACTCTGCCTTTATGTCTTTCCTTTAGGTCTGCATCTGATATGTTTTCATCAAAAAATTGATGCTTTAATGTTGACTTAAAATCCTTCCATTTCCTTCCGGCGCTATCCATAAACCAACTGAAGGCAGCATCATCGATATCATAAATTTTCTATTTTTTCATGCAAAAGTAGCCAATTAGTGTATATGTGGGTAATAATGTACTAATCATCAAAGTAGGATAATGATATACCTTCATATCTTCCCACACCTCATACTTCTTTTGAGGATCCACAAGTCTCCAGTCAGAACAACCAACTGATAATTTCCTTCTCACATGGCAGCCAAGAGCACTAGAAAACCTTCTACAATTATCCCCAATAGGCTGACCATATTTATTGAGTTCTACTTTGATTTTAGGCATGCTGGGCTTCCTTGCAAATATTTCATCTAATCTAGTGATACCCCTTCCTTTCCTCTTCTTTTCTGCGTTGTTGCGTGAATCTATTACATGTAATTTAAAATATGAGAAACTTGCTACAATACATGCTATAACAAGATACATATTTGCACAACAAGATATATATCATACATGGTACAATACCTTCGTTATCACATAAGAAATCTCCCATTGATTCACAACCAAGGTCTTCATTAATTTGTTCATTTCCATTTTCAACACAATTCTTTTGTGGCCTTGCACGCAGATTGTGACCTTCAGTTGCTACATCACTAGTGTTATGAATCCTCTGCAATCAATAAACATGATGTAAAAAACTGTTTTGAAATGAACAAATCCTATTTGAAGAGAATGTATATACATAACCTTAGTTCTTTTTGTAGTTCTACCATGTTGATTCATATTGCTCAAAGTAGGGATATTAAGAGCTTCCAATCGCCTTTTGTTTTCTGCGATGGTTGCGAGTCGTTGTTCCTCATACTCGTTAAGGGAGGCATCCTTATCCCTTCTTCTTCCGCTTGCCATATTTCCTAAAACAAAGAAGAAAGAGTACAACAAAACAGTGTCAATGAACTACTAGCAAAATAATGCAGCTACCCATGTGCATAGATAATACTTACTTTGTAGATTTTTTTTAGATTTTTTTGGATCAACAAAGTAACCATCTATATCTCTTCTAGTAGTGGGGACAACACCATTAACAATATCAACAGTTACATTTGCATTCAGATCAAATAATGGCACAAATACACCATTATCAAAATCGGTATGCTCATTATCCAAATTATCCAATTCAAACACATCTCTTGGTTTAGAGTGAACAACAGCAGCCCACTCAGTATCAATTGGATCTGGAACATAGTACACTTGAACTGCTTGTGATGCTAAAATGAAAGGCTCATCAGATAATTTGTCACCTGTATTGAATAAATGCTTAAAGTTCACAGATCTAGTAGCAGGTTCATAGATCTATCAGTCCATCCTCCAAGGAGTTTGATGTGAAGCAATCTAACTAGGAAACGCAGCTGTGTATATTTCTTGCAATTAGGATACAACTCTTTTCTGTTTTCTCCTACCAATTTTTCAATGGCCGCTAGCTCATCAAAACACCCAATAATGGAACTATTGTCCTCAAAATCACCTTTATCATCTAAACCAGCAGCTAAATCTCTAAGCAAACCAGATATGTCATCATCTTCGTTAGGCTCCTCTATAACCTCAGCATCGTCATAGTTCCCATGATTCACGGAAGAGCTAGCTTCTCCATGTAAGTTCCATATCATGTACCCTTTAAGAAACCCATCACATATCAAGTGCTCACGTACTTCACTTGCCTCTTTCCAAAATGAGTTGACACACTTTCTACAGGGGCATAAGATCTTACTTCCTACTGCTGAATTTCTAAATGCAAAAGCTAAGAAACCATTCACTCCTTGCAAATATGCCTTGCTGTGCCTACAATATTTTTATGTTAAATGACATTTTAACCATGTGTGTCATTCAATTTGGTGAAACATGCTTTGTACCTAGCATCATTATCGATCCATGTTTTATCCATCAACCTTTGTATAGGGGACCAGATAGCTTCCAAAATGAAAAAATATCATAAGAAATACTATAGTCATATAATTTTATATATTTATATTTATGTCCATGCATATGATATTTAAATCCACGTGTTATGAAAAACGATGAATAGAAAGACAATCATACCGTCACACAAGAGTCTGTGCGGGTTCTTTCACCTTTAGCCTTCTATTCAAATAAGAGGTTGTGGTAGCACTAGATCAAATGTAGATTCAAATGCTGCAGTGTATGAATGGATTAAATTAGATAAGTGCACATAAATGAGATAGTAAGCTACAAAGACATCATGGTGGTACCAATTACTATTAGTCAATTTTTTCAGAAACAGAAGCTGGTTCAGCCTTATTGATAACAAAAAAATGAAATTGGTTCAGCCTTATTGTTTACATAGAATCTTGTGAATCCTTGATCTCCGAAGGCAAGTGCTATTTCATATTACTAGTAGCTTGCTCGTGCCTTGCGCGAGTCTTCGATCGATAGGTTTACAAAAATAGCATTGCTTTAAATATATATGAACAATAAAATATGTTAACACACAATTAGAAGTGATAGAAATATCTAAACATACAATTATTTGCCTTGTGGTTTACCATATTTGTCATAATTAGGGTCAGCAACCTATGCAATTCATATAGCCAATTTCATAAACTATCTTAACATGGGTGATTTTTTCATATAGCCAAATTGAACACAAGAAACCTGACATGACATCGACCTTGTTGTGTACAATCACACATGCACGTTTGCTTGCTTAAGCTTGTAAGCCATGCATGCCAATATTTGCACGGTATGACTCAGTGAACTTGACCTCGCCTGTGTTTTTTTCCATGTGTTTTTTTTTCAAATTGAACAGCCACCCATCCTGCTACTAATTTGTTAGTCTGAACCATAGGAGTTGAACTGGGCACTACATTACTTGAAACTGTGCATTTATGAATTCTCATTTGCACTATAGTTGCCATACGCAGCTCCAAGTCACAATTTTTTATTTATTCTTACTACAGTTTACACTAATCAAGTTTACAATTCACAAACATAGATAGGAAATTATCTATTCACCTACAAACCAAACTAGACTTCGTTAAGGAAAGAACACGGACTGACCTGCGCACTACTTTGCTGCCTCTGCCTTGTCTTTGGAGAATTAGGCGATGTCTCTTCTCTTCAAAAATTCCTTGGAGCAGCTTGCGTTGATTTGGAATTGAGGAGGAGGCCGGCTTGACCACAACAACTTGGGGAGTGCGATGTAGCAGTGCGATGATTTGGAATTGAGGACTGAAGGACTGAAACATTTGGCATGTCTCCGGTAGTCGTGTGGCCCAGAAGGACTGAAGCATTTGGCATGTCCATGTTGGCATGTTGCAATCCAGTAAAGAGCAACAAAGATCTACCGCTCATCCACAGGACAGGCGGACACGGCTACCACTAGTGTAGTAGTAACCTGGCTGCTGTTCATTCACAGGTCGTGCGTCCCCACCCTCCCATCATCGATCGGACGCGACGTCGGCGTGTCTCCGGTAGCACGATGCGGGCTCCAGCTGTACTTTACACCGCAGCAGTCGCCGTCGCCGCCGTTCCATTCCAGTGAGGAAGAAAGTATATATGGCCAGTTTGCAGCTGCAGCTGGCACTGAGGTGGCTTCATCTCTAATCATTGATTTCAATCGATCTGTTTATGTGGTCTCATGTGTTTTGGCTGATCATGGTCTTAGGTGACCGAGTGAAATTATGTGCGGTCTGGCTGTGGACGGCGAGGACGCCTAAAATGGGTCTAAATCTCGCCTTATATATTTAAAATGGTACGACCGATTAAGCAACCTACAATCGAACCAAATCAATCTATTTATCGTGCCTTTACTTTTATACCTTATTAGTAGCAGTAACTTAGCCATCTCATCTTTACTTTCAACTTTACGTCGTCCGTAGGCGTCTTGATTGGCAATGTCGATCACAAGATAAACGCTAAGATCTCACATCTCTGACGGGCCCCTCTCGGAGGTTTAGATCCAGGTGCTGTTTGGTGAACGCGACCGCCTATGTGCACACGTGGATCGTCCGGCCACTAGGCACGAATCATCTAGCTCAGCGTAGAGAAGAACCCGCTCTAACCATAGGTCACGGCCCGTCTGACCCTAGGCCGCCTGACCAATAGGCGCGGACCGTCCGGCTCAGCGCAGACACACACGGATCGCCTACACAGCCGGACAGTCGGCGTACACGGATCTGTATGCTGAGTTTATTTGGATCAATTGTTCAGAAGCAGCTCGGGATTGTCCAATCGAGAAAAGGAGCTAAACTGAGGCTAGGTTGGTTTGCTTAAAATGCAAAGATGGAATCGCTGTCAAGGGATACCAAGCGGTGGCATGACGAAAACAACTAGGAGGTCATTTGATTCAGCTTACGCTAGGAAAGAAAGGATGTGGAGAGGGAGGAATGGGCGGGCGGCTGGAGACGCGAGGTCCGGTCCGACGCACATGGCAAACGAGCAGAGGACTTGCTGAAACCTTCCAGTCAGTCCTCGCGTACGGTACGCCCGGAAGCGACGACAACGTGCGTGCGTAGCGTAGACACACCACCATGTCCCGGGAACGTACCGTGCGCAATTAGCCGACCGCGAACACGAGGCTGTCGCCGGGGCGTTGTTAATTTATTGGACATGTGCCGGGGCGCACGAAATTCACAAAAGATAAAAGCGTTTACCTCTCGTCGTCGCTTTGAAATCAACATCCGAGTTGTAGGTTTTGTCTCCGGTTTGCGGCTACGTGTTCGCTTTTTTTCTTCTTCTTCTGCTGTATATATCCTACACTCCTTAGAAAAGCTGATAAGAAAACGACGACCTCCACTCCTTTTTTTCTAGCTTTTGCTCATTCGTTCTCCGTCGGAGTCATTTTATTAGTCTCGTAAAAGCCAGCAGCGTGTAACTTCAATAAAATGACGATTTTCTCCTAACATTTTTAGCTGGTTTTGAGTGATTTTTATAGGAAAAAAACTCAAGTTGCAGTTCTCCCAGGCCTGGCTGGCCGTGACGGACCCACAAACATGTCAATCGTACACTGCATAGATTTCGTCGGATGTACATCCCAGCCTGGAGCTGCGCAGCTAGCTAGGGGGTGGTACCACCAATACCATACGAAGAAGACAAGATTAAAAATCAATCCCAAGGAGATCTCACCATTTTCCTCTCTTTAGATCACCACATGATTCAATCAAAGAATGGCGGTACAAGTTGCATGCGTGCAAGGTGCACATCATCAGTCATCACCACAGGTAAAAGATGTGCGGCTGCATCACGCATTTCTAACCCACCCACCCAGGGAGTAACCGTAGTAGTACAACATGTAGTGCAAACGTCTGCACCAGCCCCAGTTTTTTTTTCTTTTCCTTTCCTTTCCTTTCCTATACTACTAATAAAAAATAATAATGTTGTCACCAACCGATCCGGCGCGGCGCCTAACCAATCCTTCCCCTTCCCGGCACTCTCACCGTCCCTTCGCCTTATTCATTGGCCTGGGCCCGTCCCACCCACTTACAGGTGGGCCCTAATCGTGGAATCGGCATCTCCAGCTGGTCGACCTGCAGCATATTCACAAATCCGACACACCCACTTCGTAACTTCGTTTGCCCGTTGCCGTTCCGTTCCGTTTCAGTTGCCCGTGTGAGCGAGGGGAACGGCACGCCGCCGGCGCCGCTGCTGCGACGCGTGCTCGCGCCGCCACCCGACGACGACCTGGTCCACCTCCGCGGCCGCGCCGTCGCGGCAGCCGCCTTCATCGGCGCTGCAGGCCCACCACGGCTGGCCGCTGGCCGTGCCGGCGCCCCACAGCCTGACAGCGGCAGGGAACGCTCCTCCGCTGGCGCCGCCGACAGCTCCCACGCCCGACGCGCAGGCCGTGAAGCGGCGCGGGAGGCCCTGCCAGGTCCGGACTACGGCGCCGCCCCAGGGGAAGACGCCGTCCGCGGCCCCCTCGTAGAACCCGATTCGCTTCAGATCCTCGCCGTCGTCGCCCGAGGAGCTGGCGTCGACCTCGTCGTCGGAGCTCTCGTCTTCGTCGCCGTCCTCGTCGTCGTCGTCGTCGTCGCAGGACGAGTAGTAGGTCCCCATGTGCAACTGGATGGCCTCCTTCCCGCGGGAGCGGAGGCGCAGGACGATGACCTGCAGGCGGCGCAGCAGGCTGGGCAGCGTGGCCAGCGCCGCTAGCGCCACGGCCAGCGGCGCCCACATCTCCGCCAGCAGCGCCGCGGCCATCGCCGGCGCCCGCGAGAACCGCCCCACCCCGGCCTCCAGCATCGCCGCGGCCGCCGTCTCCATCCCTACGCCGACCTGGCCAACTACCACCCAAAAAAAGAATAGAAAAATCGCGTCGCGCGTGTGAAGCAAGGAGGGCGGATGCGATGCGACTGCGAGGAAATGGGGGAAGGAAGCTAGCGAGGCGACGGCGTCGCTTTAAAGCCACGCTCTGCACACACGGGGGGACAGGGCCAGGCGGCGGCCGTTTCAAAATTCCCGTTATGCCCACCGTGGCGCCAGGGTGTCAGTGACCCAAGGCTCGGGAGGGCCAGAAGAAAAAGTCCCAGTAGGCGCGGACGGAACAGCAGCCGACCCACGGTGAGAAAGCGTGAGCCGGCGGTACAAAAGAAGAGCGCGTTTTGGAAATGCATGACATGTGGGTCCGGCGAAAGGCCTAGGCCCACGCGTGCCTGTTTTTTTGGTATGAAAACGGAGCTGGTGCGCTGCGCCTAGACGCGACAGAGATGGCGTCTCGGGGCGGGCGACGCGCTGGGCGGGGTGACTCAGCAGCAACCCCGAGGGCACGTGCCGACGAGCGACCGCGAGGCTGACAAGGTGGAGCCGGGATGCACGCTGGCGCTTGCACGGCGGTTACGCCGCCGCGTGTCGGCGATGGGCCCCGCCCGCGCGGTGGCCGGGGATGGGGGCTCGGAGCTACACGGCACGGGTGAGTCAGCGTCGCGTGTGCGCGCGTGGGGACGGACGGTCAGCCTGGATCCTGCGGTGGAGGCGCACTGGGCGTCCGCGATCGGTGCTCAGCCACTAACTAGCTCTCTGACTTGTCGGATCCCTTGTCTCCTCATCTCGTCTCTCTGCATCGCGCGGGGCTGCGGTAGAACACTAGAACCAGTACGGTTTGTTTTGTCGCCTTTGGTTTTTGTTTGCTACAAAAATTTAGAGATAAATTATCATCTATACTCCAACAACTCCCTTAAACAAAAGCTGAAAAAATTGACAACAGGATCGAATTATAAAAAATAAGCTCCATCTATTCCTTATTCCGCTGCATGCGGGCTTTGATAGATGGGCCTTTGCAACGACAAGGCAACTTCCACTCTAAAAAGAAAAATACGTTACCGAAAACTAAGAAAAATTATAAGAGACTTTTCACATGAGTGAGATTTTAAAAAGACATAATTGATACAATTCTGCTTTGCAATACGGAAAGACTACTTGGAATCTGCGATCAACCAGGGGCGGAGCCAAGGGGACGGGGCAGAGGCCTTGACCCCTCTAACCCTCCCGAACTATTTATATATACACACAAATTTAATATGAAATATGGAATTTTTAATTAAAATAAATTTGTCTACCCAAGTAAAAAAGTATCGCATTTTGAAACATCAAATTCGTCGTTAATAATAAAATCCATGAATTTCAGTCTAAAGTTATTATGCGCTCGACAAATTTGATGCTTCTCCTTGAGTATACAATCATCTAGAGCCAAATATATTACAATTACTTGCTGATTCGATAAAAAAATCTTGTCAAATTGTGTAAAAGTTTCATATATCAAATAGTTTACGGATTATTAAGATTAATGATCACCCTTACAGTCTTTACTACAACCACTGATAGAGTCTTTCAGCTACAAAAATTATCAAAACACAATAAAATGGAAGATGATTTTATGTGAATATACACGCATTAGTATATGCATGTGTATATATCCTAAGTTATTTTTCACCTAATTACTTGAACCCTTCTATGTTGTAATTCTGGATCAACTCCTGTCTGCGATCCCAGTGACTCGTGAGACAGATCTTATTACTACACAAGACTTGTCCTTAAAAAAATCAGGGAACATAAATACATAATCCTTTAAGAACTATACAGAAATAAAGATCATAGCATCCCAAACGTACATGATATTCATTCTCTGCTACAGCTGCACCACATAAACTCCTGCAAAACCGAAAGGTAGGCATGCACAGCCGTCAGGCACCACAATAACTCAGAAGAATCCATCTTGCAACTATTGATTGGAACTCCACCGAAAAGTTGGATGGCAGATGCCTCTATTTCAGAAGCATGAACTCAAGCCCATCATGTTTCTGGCGAGTGGGATAATTAATCAGCCTCCAACTGGAATACTGGCCATAAATATCAATGATAACATATACTCCTCCTACACTATTGACAACATGAGATTGGTATTTATATATACTAATGGATATCGTCGCTTATTTTATTTGATCATAAATTTCTCATTTTTTTTGAAACAAGCTTGGGAACTTTCATTATTAAATCATGAACTGTGATATCCTCGGCCACCAAATGCATAAAACTTTCAATAAATACTCAAAAATATTAGTCTGTCTAGATATATATCCAAATTCATGCTCTTTTTACCTGCACAATTTATTATCAATGTGTAATATAAGATCATCATTAACATATTCATTATGCAAAAAAAATATTTCTAAATGTAAAGCCTATTTTTAAGTGAACTTCTCTTTTATGTCCAACTTTATAAGAAATGCTCCAACAACTATAAAATCAAGTTAGCTGAATAAATGCACCATAGAATATGTTTTTTAATACGTAAATAATTGCAGTACATATCAAAACATAATTGCCAAACCGATAAAAACAAAGAACCTTGGCACTATAATAAATAAAATAAATATATAACGTACTACAATTACAACTCGGTTGTAAATTAAATAGCCCTACCAAATATTGCAAGTAAATAGGGTGATTTATATATACATTGCCAGCGATATGTGTATGGCAAACACAAAAGCGCGCATGCATGCGTAGGAAGATATATATACAAATAGCATGAACGAAAGCAACTAGATACGGTAGCTAATAACTGATTAGTGTGATTTGGTGCCCTGTTTGCTAGAGAGGACCAGCAGAATATGGTGCATCCTGCTGTCAGTGACACCGACGCTTAACCGCAAGTGGTTATAACAAATCTAATAGGGAGAGAGAGAAGGTCCTATCATTAGACTACGACGTGTCCCTTGTGGTGGCTGGCCCACTGGTGAGTGTGTGCATGGATGGTGCCTTCATGTATGGATGCTGAAATTCATAAGGAGAGCCTCCACACGCCTTGTTGGAGAGATATCATAAATATGATGCTTCTGGTTCACCAACAAGGCAACAGCGGCGGTCGCAGTCACGCAGTCGCGGCCGGTCGGACTCAGCTTTAGAGCAAGTATATAATACTTGCATTTTATAATAGAGATAACACTTGCATTCTGGACTGAGCTTTAGAGCAAGTAAATAGAAGAATCACTCTGTTTGGTTTGTTTGGTTTATAAGGACTAATTTTCAGTATTTTTATTATAGTTTTTTTAATCTCTAAATTATCAAACACATGAATTAAAATAGAGACAATCCCTCTTTTAAACTCTGTGTTGACAATTTAGAGACTAAAAAAGACTAAAATAAAGGGACTAAAAGTCCATAGAAACCAAAAAACCCCTCATATTAGGATGGAGCACCACAGTTATTCTACTAGTCGTATGGTTCCTATTTTCTACCGAGATTCACATCGACAACATTAACCATACGTTAGTCTCTACTCCTATAAAGCACAAGTTTCGTACTTTGTGCGTCACGCACGGAGTGCGTATGGTTATTCCCCTAGATAAGGCTTATCTCACAAAAGGCAAGACTAACCCGTATAAATCGCCCGCGTTCCTATCGTTCATATCTCCTCGCGTGTATGATTATTTCTCCCAGGTTAGGTTTATCTTATCTGAGGCAAAATAATAGGAACGGGGTGCCCGATCTTCCGTCAGGTGAAGGTAACTATCGATTTAGTGGAGATGTCACACAGACGATCCGACTTCCAATCAACACGACTAGAATCCCGCAATCGCAGCACCACTTCTCCTCTGGTTATCAACCGTGCACTTCGCGATTGACCTCGCCACGAGGGCTAATTCCTGTCTGAGAATCGAAGACACAAGCAAGAACAAAAAAGAACACAATCTAGAATATTGCGAATGAATGATTAAGCTCACAAGTTGGGGTCTCACAAACCGATCTACGGTGACTGTTCTTGACAGATCTAACTTAAGCAAAACCCAAAACCTAATGTGGCGGCGGCTGCTAAATAAATAGAGCATTAGGGCGTGTGTGACCCCTGGACTCGCCCCTAATGGGCTCCGACGCGATACACGGCCCAACGGCCCAACAGACGGTATCGCAGCACCAAAACAGAATTAGAATGCTGACTTGTTTCGACGATTCCTGTTGACTCCGGACGAATTTTAGGGTGGAACCAGTTGGGTTGGTTAGATAATCTCCTTATCTTTCCAACGATATCAAGTCCGTCGCAATCGGAGTCCGGATGCATCTTGGGCATCCATTTTAGTGCAGACTGGTCCTAGAACCCGAGATGGAGTCGCAGCCGAGTCGGACTTGATCTCCTTCCTGTTGTGGCGCCCTTGCTCCTCCTCCTCAACACCTAGGCCTTTCCCAAGTCCTTGCTGGTCCTCTTCAAGGTTTCTAATCATCAAAACATCCATGGCCCCAAGCGTAAGCTCCGAAACACAATTGACTAGGGTAGAACGTACCTGGAGATTTAGCTGTCGTGCACGCGATCGTTATCGGTCCATTCATTGTATGTATAGAAATAATGTCCTCATCATCCTCCTCCTCTTGAATTGGAGTCGTCCTCGACTCGATCTCATCTTCGTCACCCATATATGGCTTCAAATCTGAAATGTTAAAGGTGGAACTAACCCGAAAATCTGGAGGCAACTCAGGTGGTAATCCAGGGATTATCTCAGAGGGAAACACATCCATGTCCTCATCATCCTCCCACTCTTGAAGTAGAGTTGCCCTCGACTCAAGCTCATCTTCTTTTCCCAAATATGGCTTTAAATCTGAAATATTAAAGGTGGGACTAATCCCAAACTCGGGGGGCAACTCAAGTTTATATGCATTGTCATTAATCTTCTCCAAAATTTTAAATGGTCCAGCAGCACGGTTGGGCAAGCTCGCTCCAGGAATCAAATCGATCTGGTGCTCAATCCCACGAATGGGAGGAAGTCCTGGAGGTAACTAAGAGGAAAAAACATCTCAGAACTTTTGCAAAAGGTTAGTCACAGATGCAGGCAAAGCGCTAGCAATATCATCAATAGAAAAGAAAGCATCTTTGCAAACCAAGGCATAGCAACAAGCATCAGTAGCATGAGTTTCAAGAAGATCAGATTTAGTAGCAAGCATGACATGAGCTTTAAATTTAAGTTGTTGCTGATTTTTGTCTCATTAGTTGGTTCCTTATGAGTACTTGCAGCTCTATTTTTATCAGCTTGTACAATTTCAGCAAGAGTCAAAGGTAGCAAAGTAATGTTTTTATCTTTATGCCTAAAAGTGTATGTATTACTCCTACCATGGTGACGTGCATCAGTATCATATTCCCAAGGTCTACCCAACAAAAGAGAACAAGCTTCCATAGGTACGACATTGCAATCCGCATAATCATAATACATACCAATGGAGAAGTGCACTCGTACCATGTGTGTTACCTTAACCTTGTCTGAATCATTGATCCACTGAATGTGGTATGGATGTGGCCGTGGACGTGTGGTCAGGCCAAGCTTCTTGACCAAATCTGAACTCACCAAATTATTGCAGCTTCCACCATCAATAATAACACGTGCATGCCGATTCTCGATGGAGAAGAAAGTCTGGAACAAATTATGGCGTTGCTGCTTCTCTGATGATTCATGCTGAGCACTAAGAACACGCTGCACCATGATGCTTCGAAGGTTCACCGTAGCATCAGCACCAAGCATAGCATCATCATTAGCAGCAACATCACTGGAGTCATCATCGTCACCCTCACCGTCGAAAGCACTAATGTAGCCATCATTCGTAGCAATGTATGTTCGCTGACTCGGGCAATCCTTCTTCACGTGACCAATCCCATGACAGCGGTGGCAAACAATACCCGAAGAACGACCACTGGAAGGTGTTGTAGGTGCTGGTGAATTCTGTTTCTTGGCGGGTACCTGCAAAGGAAGGTTACCAACATGTGCAGCAGGTGTCGAGGGAGTATGACTCGAGGCAGGTGTGTGCGTCCGTGATGCAGAGGAGGCACCAAAAGTATCCCTAGGTCAATGTTGGCATCCCTGTAATTCCTTCTCTGCAAGCATAGCAAACTGGAACAACTTGTTGACAGTGTTAAATTCTTTGTAATCCACAATGTCCTGAATGTCACGCCACAAACCTGAATAAAAACGACAAAGAGCGTCCTCATGTCCCTCTACTATCCCACAACGCTGCAATCCCTTTTGAAGCTCAACATAATAATCTTGAACAGATTTATCCCCTTGCTCTAAACGCATCAATTTCTTACACAATTCTCTATGATAAGATGGGGGAACAAATCTATCGCGCATAGCTACCTTAAGATCTTCCCAAGTCGTAGGTGCTCTACCATCCCCAACTAGACCAGTCCACCAGACAATAGCAAAATCTTTAAATTCACTAGTGGCTTGTCTAACTTGATGTCGTTCAGGTACAAGGTGGGTAGCAAATTTCTGTTCTATCATCATCTCCCAATCAAGATATCCCTCAGCATCATAATGACCCGAAAAAGATGGTATAGAAAATTTAATCTTAGCATAAGGGTCGTCAGGAGCACGATTGTTATTACCTTGCTGGCGGTGTGGCATACCTTCTGTGTTTTGATGAAGACGGCGATGGAGGCGCAAATCTCTGGTGGCCGCTTCATCATAATTACCTTCTTCATCAAACACCGCATCATCAGGAAGACGTGGACGAGGAGGTGGTGGTGGCGGTGCTTGTTGTTGCGTCTCCAACACAGCAAGTCTGTCGACGATCTGGGACAATCTTCGATCCAGCCTCTCGTAAGTCTTGCCAAGGTTCATGTCAATGAAGGCATCATGCACTGACTTGTGGACCGTCTCCTCCATTTGCTCCTTCAGGAGGTTGTTGTTTGCCTCAAGATCTTGGCGGCTAACACATTCATCGAAGTATGTAGGGATCCTTGCTTCTTCGTCGTCGCCTGCCATCGAAACACAAAAATAGGAAACAAACGGTGACAGTTATCCCTAATAATTTCACTACACGCTCCTCTCAGGTGGAACACGGGAACACACTCTAATGTATCTTACCAAGCTCTTACAAGTGTCTGACGAAATACAAGCAAAGGATGGTACAATCGGAGGTTGGTTCGTGATACTTACCAAGAGGTAGTGAAACCGCGATTGCAAGGTCAAATCTGTATTGATCAGAAGATATAGTATGTGGAGCTGTAGGACAGGCACAATATGTATGTGAATGTGGAACAAAATCGAGTGCAGATAAGCGAAGTTCAATAAATATCCAAAGCACAAGTCACAATTGCTGGCTAAGAGATGTATCCAAGGCGTATCACAACAAGTTGGAACAAAGAACAATGGAAATAGCAGAATGGCAGTACCAAAAATATTGTACTCGCGAGGCCAAAAAGGCACTAGTAGGATTCACGGGTGATTTTGTTTTTCTTTTTGTATGATTTTTTTTATATTTTCTCAACACAAGAAGCAACAAAATAGGAGCTACACCAAGTTTCACCTAAAACAGCGATCAGATGTGGTCTACAGAAAATGAGCAAGTTCTCTGAAAAGCGTGCAAGAGCTTTGACAAATTTTTTTCTTTATTTTCCTGATTTTTTTGACAATTTTATCGAAACCAAATAGGCCTTAGGCGAGTTTGGCTGGCCTCAGAATGGTGTCAACAAGCTCCTATAAAAAATTTAGATTTTTTGACATCCGAGCGAAAAGTTATGCCCGGTTTAAGGAAGGTACCTCAAGTTATGTTTTTTGGAGGCACGACTAGAAACCGACAGTTAGGGCAAAAATTCCCTATCTGCAATCAGAGCGATTAATGGGGTGGATCGACTTGTGATCTGGGTAATGGTGGATGGGATAGCGGCGTATCTGCAATCTATCTAGGGCTGGCGTGGCGGCGGCTAGCGAGGGCAAGTCGATTAATGGGTGGATCGAGTTGTGATCTGGGTAATGGTGGATGGGATAGCGGCTAGCGAGGGCAGCTGATCTACGACGAAGATACACCCTAAACTAGCAACTCGACTCGACCACGGACACGAACTGAACAAAGCCAAACTGAAAACAAAATTGCAAAGGCTAAACAAGGGTTCTAGGATAGCGGATTTTTTGTATGGCAATTATCTGGAGTTATAGGATGAAAAACCTAAACTAAACTAGGTTAAGCCTGACGGTAATACCTGAGTCTTTGAATATCACTTAATAGGAATGGGGGTGCCCGATCTTCCGTCAGGTGAAGGTAACTATCGATTTGGTGGAGATGTCACACAGACGATCCGGCTTCCAATCAACACGACTAGAACCCCGCAATCGCAGCACCACTTCTCCTCTGGTTATCAACCGTGCACTAAAATAATCAAGTAAAGAAAATAATGCTTAAAAGAACATGATGAAGGGCATAAAGAAACATGTATGCTATGGATCAATCCAAGTTCCGCGAATCTAAGACATTTAGCTCACTACGCAGCCTGCAAAACATTTTGCCACAAGTCGAGCCTTGTTTCTTGTCACCACCCCATACTCGTCTTGCTTATTGCGGAACACCCACTTGGTTCCCACAACATTTTGCTTCAAACGTGGCACCAGGCTTCACATTTCATTCTCTTGAAGTTGTTGAGTTTCTCTTGCATGGGAAATACCCAGTCCGGATCCTTCAAGGCTTCTTCTACCCTAAAAGGATCAATAGAAGAAACAAAAGAGTAATGCTCACAAAAATTAGCCAATCGTGAACACGTAGTTACTCACTCGCTGATGTCACCTAGAATCTGATCCACTGTATGGTGGCACGGACTTGAGTTGGAGGTGCCTGTGGTACTTGTTCCTCCTTGTCCTTTTCTTCATGTGCTCCCCCTTGATCCATGCCTCTATCTTGAGGTATCTGTTCCTCATCTTGAGTTGGGGGTTGCACCATTGTTGAGGAAGAGGGTTGATCTTGTTCTTGTTGTTCCTGTGGTTGCACATCATCTATCGCCATATTTCTCATTGCGGTCGTTGGAACTTCATCTACATCATCAAGATCAACTTGCTCTCTTGGAGAGCCATTAGTTTCATCAGATATAACACCACTAGTGACTTCAACTAAACTTGAAGATTTTTGAAGACCCTATATGCATTTGTATTTGAATCATAACCTAGTAAAAACCCTTCGACAGCTTTGGGAGCAAACTTCGAATGTCTACCTCTCTTAACCAAGATGTAGCTTTTGCTCCCAAATAAACGAAAGAATGAAACATTGGGTTTGTTACCAGTTAGGAGCTCATACGATGTCTTCTTGAGGAGGTGATGAAGATAGAGGCAATTTATGGCATGGCAAGCCATATTCATGGCTTCTGACCAAAACCGCTCCGGCGTCTTGTATTCTCCCAGCATCGTTCTTGCCATGTCAATAGGCGTCCTGTTCTTCCTCTCTACTACACCATTTTGTTGTGGTGTGTAGGAAGCAGAGAACTCATGCTTGATGCCTTCCTCCTCAAGATACGCTTCCACTTGAAGATTCTTGAATTCTGATCCATTGTCGCTCCTGATCTTTTTCACCTTGAGCTCAAATTCATTTTGAGCTCTCCTTAGGAAGCACTTTAATGTACCTTGAGTTTTTTATTTTTCCTACAAAAAGAATGCCCAAGTGAAGCAAGAAAAATCAACAACAATTACAAGACCATACTTACTTCCCCCGATGTTAAGGTAAGCAACGGGTCCAAAAAGATCCATATGAAGAAATTCCAGTGGTCTTGATGTTGTCTTCACGTTTTTGCTTGGATGATTTGTTTCCACCTGCTTCCCTGCCTCACATGCTGCACAAGGTTTGTCTTTCTCAAAACAGACATCTGTTAGTCCTAACACATGTTCTCCCTTTTGAAGCTTATGAAGGTTCTTCATTCCAACATGTGCTAGACGGCGATGCTAAAGCCAGCCCAAGTTAGTCTTAGCAATTAAACATGCATCTAGATCAGCATTCTCTTTAGTAAAATCAACCAAATAAACTTGTCGTCTAATACACCTTCAAAATCTAATGAACCATCACTTCTTCTAAAGATAGATACATCAATATTTGTAAATAATCAATTATAACCCATATGACATAATTTACTTTCAGAAAGCAAATTGTAACAAGCGATTCCACTAAGAATACATTAGAAATTGAATGCTCGGTAGTGATGGCTATTTTACCCAAATCTTTGACCTTGCCTTGATTCCCATCTCCAAAGATGATTGTGTCGTGGGAATCCTTGTTCTTGACAAAGGAGGTGAACATCTTCTTCTCCCCCATCATGTGGTTTGTGCATCCGCTATCAATAATCCAACTTATGCCCCCAGATGCACAAACCTGCAAGGTAATTTAAGCTTGGGATTTAGGTACCCAACTTTTGTTGGGTTCTACAAGGTTAGTCACATAGGTTTTAGGAACCCAAATGCAAGTCTTACCTCCCTTGCATTTAGGCCCCACATTTCTAGCAACAACGTTATCATTTTTACAACTTAGTACATATGAGGCATCATAAGTACGATAAAGCATAATTGGGCTTTTAGATGCATTTCTAGGCACATGAGAAACAACATGATGAACATGGCGCCTAGGTCTACTCCTATCATGAACATATGAAGAGCTAGAAGATGTGAAAGGGAAATGTGCCCTTGGGCCATTTCTAAGTATTTTGGTGGTTTAGTGTCCAACACAAGTGCCTAAGTGTAAAAAGGTGGACAAAGTACAAATCAAGGATAAAGGTATGTTTCTCAGACTTAGTACATTGTTTTAGAGACTAATGTATTGTGTCTAAGTGCTGGAAACAGGAAAAATCCAATTGAAAATGCCTTGGCTCGAGCAGCCAAGACTATGCTCGGTCTGGAGCACCGGACTGTCCGGTGGTGCACCGGACAGTGTCCGGTGCACCCGGCTGGCTCTGCAAAGTGGCTGCTCTCGGGACTTCGACGGCGGTGTACGGCTATAATTCACCGGACTGTCCGGTGGGTCGTTCACAGGCGAACTCGTCGCTCTCGGGAATTCATCGTCGACGTACGGCTATAATTCACCGGACTGTCCGGTGTGCACCGGACTCTCCGGTGAGCCAACAGTCGGCAGGGCCAACGGTCGGCCGCGCGATCTGCGCGGGACACGTGGCCGGGCCAACGGCTAGAAGGGGGCACCGGTCTGTCCGGTGTGCACCGGACATGTCCGGTGCGCCAACGGCTCTCAGCCTACCAACGGTCGACTGCTTCGTTTATGGAAAGAAATCGGGTACCGAACAATGTCCGGTGTGCACCGGACTGTCCGGTGCGCCAGTCGACAGAAGGCAAGATCAGCCTTCCAAGATTGCTCTCAACGGCTCCTAGCTGCCTTGGGGCTATAAAAGGGACCCCTAGGCGCATGGAGGAGTACACCAAGCATTCCTACAACATTCCTAAGCACCAAGACATCAATTTCGCGCATTCGTTTCATTGTGATAGTATATAGAGCTCTAGTGGAGTTGTGAACTCATTGAGTTGTGTTGCGAGCTTTTGTTGCGACTTGTGTGCGTGTTGACACTCTGATTCTTGTGTCTTGTGTGCGTTGCTAATCCCTCCCTTGCTCCGTGTTCTTTGTGAATTTCAAGTGTAAGGGCGAGAGGCTCCAAGTTGTGGAGATTCCTCACAAACGGGATTGAGAAAAAGCAAGCAAAACACCGTGGTATTCAAGTGGGTCTTTGGACCGCTTGAGAGGGGTTGATTGCAACCCTCGTCCGTTGGGACGCCACAACGTGGAGTAGGCAAGCGTTGGTCTTGGCCGAACCACGGGATAACCACCGTGCCATCTCTGTGATTGATCCTTGTTGGTTATTATGTTTTGTTGAGGATTCCTCTCTAGCCACTTGGCAATTATTGTGCTAACGATTAACCAAGTTTTGTGGCTTAAGTTTTTCAAGTTTCACAGGATCACCTATTCACCCCCCCTCTAGGTGCTCTCAATTGGTATCGGAGCCGTTCTCTTCACAAAGGGACTAACCGCCCGAAGAGATGGATCCTAAGGGGAAGGGTATCGTGATCAACGATAAAGAGAAGGAATCCTTCGTCAACGAGCCGAAGGACGACAAGCCTACCGACTCCGGCTCGGGCCATAGACGGAAGGAAGGGAAGAAGAAGAAGACGAGGCGCATCAAGGAGATCGTCTACTACGACGACAGCGATGAGTCTACTTCTTCCCAAAAGGACGACGACCACAACGACTACGAGAGAAGGAAACCGGTTAATTCGAACTTTTCTTTTGACTACTCTCGTATTCCGCAAAGTTCAAATTCACATTTGCTCTCCATTCCACTTGGTAAACCTCCTCATTTTGATGGAGAGGACTACGGATTTTGGAGTCACAAAATGCGTAGTCACTTGTTCTCTCTCCATCCTAGTATATGGGAGATTGTAGAGAGTGGAATGCACTTTGATAGTACGGATAGTCCTGTATTCATTAATGAGCAAATCCATAAGAATGCACAAGCTACTACTGTTCTTCTAGCTTCTTTGTGCAGGGATGAATACCACAAAGTGAGCGGCTTGGATAACGCCAAGCAAATATGGGACACCCTCAAGATTTCTCACGAGGGGAACGGCGTCACCTTGCTCACTAAAATGGAGTTGGTGGAGGGCGAGCTTGGACGGTTCGCGATGATAAGGGGCGAGGAGCCAACCCAAACATACAACCGGCTCAAGACCCTTATCAACAAAATAAGGAGCTACGGAAGCACGCGATGGACGGACCACGACGTCGTCCGACTGATGCTAAGGTCCTTTACCATTCTTGATCCTCATTTGGTGAATAATATTCGTGAGAATCCCAGGTACACCAAAATGCCGCCCGAAGAAGTCCTTGGAAAATTCGTTAGCGGGCGAATGATGATCAAGGAGGCGAGGTACGTGGACAACGCTTTGAATGGTCCGATCAACGAGCCGCAACCCCTTGCTCTCAAGGCAACAAGAAGCAAGGAGGTGCTACCTAGCAAGGTGGCACAAATTGAGGCGACCGGACTTAATGATGAAGAGATGGCCCTCATCATCAAAAAATTCAAGACGGCGCTTAAAGGTCGCAAGGGACAGCCAAGCAAGACCAAAGCCAAGGGGAAGCGCTCATGCTTCAAATGCGGTAAGCCTGGTCATTTTATTGCTAACTGTCCCGACAATGATAGTGATCAGGACCAAGGGAACAAGAGGGAGAAGAAGAAGAACTATAAGAAGGCAAAGGGCGAGGCACATCTAGGAAAGGAGTGGGATTCGGATTGCTCCTCCTCCGACTCCGACAATGAAGGACTCGCCGCCACCGCCTTCAACAAGTCATCCCTCTTCCCCAACGAGCGTCACACATGCCTTATGGCAAGGGAGAAGAAGGTATGTACTCAAGACTCTACTTATGCTTCTTCAAGTGAGGACGAATCTAGTGATGAGGATGAAATAGATTATTCATGTCTATTTAAGGGCCTAGATAGAACCAAGGTAGATAAAATTAATGAATTAATTGATGCCTTGAATGATAATAATAGGCTTCTAGAAAAACAAGAAGATTTGTTGTATGAAGAACATGACAAATTTATAGAAGCACAAAAATCTCATGCCTTAGAAATTAAGAGAAATGAAATGCTTTCTTGTGAATTATCCTCTTGCCATAAGACAATTTCTAGCTTAAGGAGCATTAATGATGATTTGAATGCTAAGTTAGAAATAGCTAGTAAATCAACAACTTGTGTAGAAAATGTTGTTATTTGCAATAGATGTAAAGATTTTGATATTGATGCTTGTAGTGAACACATAGCTTCTATTGCAAAATTAAATGATGAAATGGCTAGTCTTAATGCCCAACTTAAGGCTAGCAAAAGTGATTTTGATAAACTAAAATTTGCTAGGGATGCCTACACGATTGGTAGACACCCCTCAATTAAGGATGGGCTTGGCTTCAGGAGGGAAGCCAAGAACTTAACAAGCCATAAGGCTCCCATCACCGCCAAGGAGAAAGGGAAGGCCCCTATGACAAGTAGTACTAAAAAGAATCATGCTTTTATGTACAATGATAGAAGACAGTCTCATAGGAGTTGTAATGCTTTCGATTCACATGCCTATGATTCTTATGCTATGTATGCTTCCAGTTCTTCCTATATGCATTGTAGAGATATGCCTAGGAAAAATATTCATCATGTTCCTAGAAAAGTTGTGAATGGTCCCTCTACAATTTATCATGCTTTAAATGCTTCCTTTGCTATTTGTAGAAAGGATAGGAAGATAGTGGCTAGGAAATTAGGGGCAAAATGCAAGGGTGATAAAACTTGCATTTGGGTCCCTAAGGAAATTGTGACTAACCTTATAGGACCCAACAAGAGTTGGGTACCTAAGACCCAAGCCTAAATTTGCCTTGCAGGTTTATGCATCCGGGGGCTCAAGCTGGATTATCGACAGCGGATGCACAAACCATATGACGGGGGAGAAGAAGATGTTCACTTCCTACGTCAAGAATAAGGATTCCCAAGATTCAATCATATTCGGTGATGGGAACCAAGGCAAGGTGAAAGGTTTAGGCAAGATTGCAATATCTAATGAGCACTCTATCTCTAATGTGTTTTTAGTTGAGTCTCTTGGATATAATTTACTATCTGTCAGTCAATTATGTAATATGGGATATAATTGTTTATTTACAAATGTAGATGTGTCTGTCTTTAGAAGATGTGATGGTTCACTAGCTTTTAAGGGTGTACTAGACGGCAAACTTTACTTAGTTGATTTTGCAAAAGAAGAGGCCGGTCTAGATGCATGCTTAATGGCTAAGACTTGCATGGGCTGGTTGTGGCATCGCCGCTTAGCACATGTGGGGATGAAGAACCTCCACAAGCTTCTAAAGGGAGAACACGTGATAGGTCTAACCAATGTACATTTTGAAAAAGATAGACCTTGTGCAGCTTGTCAAGCAGGGAAACAGGTGGGAGGCTCTCATCACACCAAAAATGTGATGACAACATCAAGACCCCTGGAGCTGCTACATATGGACCTCTTCGGACCCGTCGCCTATCTGAGCATAGGAGGAAGTAAGTATGGTCTAGTTATTGTTGATGACTTTTCCCGCTTCACTTGGGTGTTCTTTTTGCAGGATAAGTCTGAAACCCAAGGGACCCTCAAGCGCTTCCTCAGGAGAGCTCAAAATGAGTTTGAGCTCAAGGTGAAGAAGATAAGGAGCGACAACGGGTCCGAATTCAAGAATCTTCAAGTGGAGGAGTTGCTTGAGGAGGAGGGGATCAAGCACGAGTTCTCCGCTCCCTACACACCTCAGCAAAATGGTGTGGTAGAGAGGAAGAACATGACGCTCATAGATATGGCGAGGACTATGCTTGGAGAGTTCAAGACCCCCGAGTGTTTTTGGTCAGAAGCCGTGAACACGGCTTGCCACGCCATCAACAGGGTCTACCTTCACCGCCTCCTCAAGAAGACTTCATATGAGCTGCTGACTGGTAACAAACCCAATGTGTCTTATTTTTGTGTTTTTGGGAGCAAGTGTTATATTCTTGTGAAGAAAGGTAGAACCTCTAAATTTGCTCTCAAAGCTGTAGAAGGTTTTTTATTAGGTTATGATTCAAATACAAAGGCGTATAGGGTCTTCAACAAATCATCGGGTTTGGTTGAAGTCTCTAGCGACGTTGTATTTGATGAGACTAATGGCTCTCCAAGAGAGCAAGTTGTTGATCTTGATGATGTAGATGAAGAAGACGTTCCAACGGCCGCGATACGCACCATGGTGATTGGAGATGTACGACCCCAGGAACATTTGGAGCAAGATCAACCGTCTTCCTCAACTATGGTGCATCCCCCAACCCAAGATGACGAGGCGCATGATCAAGGGGGAGCACAGGATGTTCAAGTTGAAGAGGAAGAAGCACCTCAGGCACCTCCAACCCAAGTTCGAGCGACAATTCAAAGGGATCATCCCGTCGACCAGATATTGGGTGATATTAGCAAGGGAGTAACTACTCGTTCAAGATTAGTTAATTTTTGTGAGCATTACTCTTTTGTCTCTTCTATTGAGCCTTTCAGGGTAGAAGAGGCCTTGCTAGATCCGGACTGGGTATTGGCCATGCAGGAGGAACTCAACAACTTCAAGCGCAATGAAGTTTGGACACTGGTGCCTCGTCCCAAGCAAAATGTTGCGGGGACCAAGTGGGTGTTCCGCAACAAATAGGACGAGCACGGGGTGGTGACAAGGAACAAGGCTCGACTTGTGGCAAAAGGTTATGCCCAAGTCACAGGTTTGGACTTTGAGGAGACTTTTGCTCCTGTGGCTAGGCTAGAATCAATTCGTATCTTGCTAGCATATGCCGCTCACCATTCTTTCAGGTTGTACCAAATGGATGTGAAGAGCGCTTTCCTCAACGGGCCGATCAAGGAGGAGGTGTACGTGGAGCAACCCCCTGGCTTCGAGGATGAACGGTACCCCGACCACGTGTGTAAGCTCTCTAAGGCGCTCTATGGACTTAAGCAAGCCCCAAGAGCATGGTATGAATGCCTTAGAGACTTTTTAATTGCTAATGCTTTCAAGGTTAGGAAAGCCGATCCAACTCTTTTTACTAAACTTGCGATGGTGATCTTTTTGTGTGCCAAATTTATGTCGATGACATAATATTTGGTTCTACTAATCAAAAGTCTTGTGAAGAGTTTAGCAGGGTGATGACGCAGAAATTCGAGATGTCGATGATGGGCGAGTTGAACTACTTCCTTGGGTTCCAAGTAAAGCAACTCAAGGACGGCACCTTCATCTCCCAAACGAAGTATACGCAAGATTTGCTAAAGAGGTTTGGGATGAAGGACGCCAAGCCAGCAAAGACGCCGATGGGAACTGACGGACACACCGACCTCAACAAAGGTGGTAAGTCCGTTGATCAAAAAGCATACCGGTCCATGATAGGTTCTTTGCTTTATTTATGTGCTAGTAGACCGGATATTATGCTTAGCGTATGCATGTGTGCTAGATTTCAATTCGATCCTAAGGAGTGTCACTTAGTGGCTGTGAAGCGAATTCTTCGATATTTAGTCGCTACGCCTTGCTTCGGGATCTGGTATCCAAAGGGGTCTAACTTTGACTTGATTGGGTACTCAGATTCCGACTATGCTGGATGTAAGGTCGATAGGAAGAGTACATCGGGGACGTGCCAATTCTTAGGAAGGTCCCTGGTGTCATGGAACTCTAAGAAACAAACCTCCATTGCCCTATCCACCGCTGAGGCCGAGTACGTTGCCGCAGGACAGTGTTGCGCGCAACTACTTTGGATGAGGCAAACCCTCCGGGACTTTGGCTACAATCTGAGCAAAGTCCCACTCCTATGTGACAATGAGAGTGCTATCCGAATAGCGGAAAATCCTGTTGAGCACAGCCGCACCAAGCACATTGACATCAGGCATCACTTTTTGAGAGACCACCAGCAAAAGGGGGATATCGAAGTGTTTCATGTTAGCACCGAGAACCAGCTAGCTGATATCTTTACCAAGCCTCTAGATGAGAAGACCTTTTGCAGGCTGCGTAGTGAGCTCAATATCTTAGATTCGCGGAACTTGGATTGAATTATAGCATACATGTGTTTATGCCTTTGATCATGTTCATTCTGCATTTTGTTGCTTTTTGTGGTGCTCAAGTTGTACAAACACTCCCTGGACCTCACAAGTCCTTTTTGCAAGTGATGCACATATTTAGGGGGAGCTGTGCTACAACTTGACCCTTTGAGACTAACCATGTACTTGAGTTTGGTTGTTTTAGTCTCAAAAGAGGATTGAAAGGGAAAAGGTGGACTTGGACCATGCAAGACTTCCACTGCACTCCGATGAAAAGAGTAACTTTTCCAAGTTCATCTTTATACTCTTATTGCCTATGTGTTCGTATTTGAAGATTTTGGTGAGGCAATGGGGTTAAGGGGCCAAGATTGATCCCGTTTTGGTGTTTGATGCCAAAGGGGGAGAAAATAAAGGCCAAAGCGATAAATGGATCAGCTACCACTTGAGAGATTTTGAAAATAGTAGAATAGAGCTTTTGGTTTGTCAAAACTCTTTTATTGTCTCTCTTGTCAAAAGTTGGCTTCTTGTGGGGAGATGTATTGATTATGGGAAAAAGGGGAGTTTTTGAAATCTTGAATCAATTTCTCTTGGAATGACTCTCTTTATGTCTTAACATGTGTGTTTGCCTTAGAGATAGAAATTTGAGTTTGATTTCAAAAACAAACCAAGTGGTGGCAAAGAGTGATCCATATATGTCAAATTTGAATCAAAACAATTTGAGTTCTTATTTGAATTGATTTTGTATTTGTTCTACTAGCTTTATGTTGTGTTGGCATAAATCACCAAAAAGGGGGAGATTGAAAGGGAAATGTGCCCTTGGGCTATTTCTAAGTATTTTGGTGGTTTAGTGTCCAACACAAGTGCCTAAGTGTAAAAAGGTGGACAAAGTACAAATCAAGGATAAAGGTATGTTTCTCAGACTTAGTACATTGTTTTAGAGACTAATGTATTGTGTCTAAGTGCTGGAAACAGGAAAAATCCAATTGAAAATGCCTTGGCTCGAGCAGCCAAGACTATGCTCGGTCTGGAGCACCGGACTGTCCGGTGGTGCACCGGACAGTGTCCGGTGCACCCGGCTGGCTCTGCAAAGTGGCTACTCTCGGGACTTCGACGACGGTGTACGGCTATAATTCACCGGACTGTCCGGTGGTGCACCGGACTGTCCGGTGGGTCGTTCACAGGCGAACTCGTCGCTCTCGGGAATTCATCATCGACGTACGGCTATAATTCACCGGACTGTCTGGTGTGCACCGGACTGTCCGGTGAGCCAACGGTCGGCAGGGCCAACGGTCGGCCGCGCGATCTGTGCGGGACACGTGGCCGGGCCAACGGCTAGAAGGGGGCACCGGTCTGTCCGGTGTGCACCGGACATGTCCGGTGCGCCAACGGCTCTCAGCCTGCCAACGGTCGACTGCTTCGTTTATGGAAAGAAATCGGGCACCGGACAATGTCCGGTGTGCACCGGACTGTCCGGTGCGCCAGTCGACAGAAGGCAAGATCAGCCTTCCAAGATTGCTCTCAACGGCTCCTAGCTGCCTTGGGGCTATAAAAGGGACCCCTAGGCGCATGGAGGAGTACACCAAGCATTCCTACAACATTCCTAAGCACCAAGACATCAATTTCGCGCATTCGTTTCATTGTGATAGCATATAGAGCTCTAGTGGAGTTGTGAACTCATTGAGTTGTGTTGCGAGCTTTTGTTGCGACTTGTGTGCGTGTTGACACTCTGATTCTTGTGTCTTGTGTGCGTTGCTAATCCCTCCCTTGCTCCGTGTTCTTTGTGAATTTCAAGTGTAAGGGTGAGAGGCTCCAAGTTGTGGAGATTCCTCGCAAACGGGATTGAGAAAAAGCAAGCAAAACACCGTGGTATTCAAGTGGGTCTTTGGACCGCTTGAGAGGGGTTGATTGCAACCCTCGTCCGTTGGGACGCCACAACGTGGAGTAGGCAAGCGTTGGTCTTGGCCGAACCACGGGATAACCACCGTGCCATCTCTGTGATTGATCCTTGTTGGTTATTGTGTTTTGTTGAGGATTCCTCTCTAGCCACTTGGCAATTATTGTGCTAACGATTAACCAAGTTTTGTGGCTTAAGTTTTTCAAGTTTCACAGGATCACCTATTCACCCCCCTCTAGGTGCTCTCAAGATGCAAACATGGCATGAGGATCAAAAATAGCATCATGACGCATAGGTAAAACAACACGATCATAACAACCATCATGATGAGCAACAAAAGAAACATTAGAGGCATTCTTAACATGAGCATACAAATAAGCATGTTTTTTTGTCATGAAAAGAATGCAAACTACTAGCCAAGGGTGCCTTTCCTTTCTCCTTGATGAGATTGGAGGCCCTTTGGCTTGTTAAGTTCTTGGTTCCTTTTTGGAAACTAAGTCCATCCTTAATGGAGGGATGTCTACCAAGGGTGTAGGCATCGCTGGCAAATTTTATATTCTCACATTCATTTTTGCAAATTTTAAGTTCAGCATTAAGATTAGCAACTTCATCATTCAACTTAGAAATAGTAGAAGCATGATCATCGCACACATCAATATCAAAATCTTTACATCGATTGCAAATAGAAACATGCTCCGTAGATGAACTAGCAACATTCAAATTTTCTATTCTAGCATTTAAATCAGCATTTAAACTATTAAGGCTAGAAATAGACTCATGGCAAGAAGACAATTCAGAAGAAAGTATTTCATTTTTCTTAACCTCTAAAGCAAGAGATTTTTCAACATTAACATATTTATCATGTTCTTCATAAAGGATATCTTCTTGTTTTTCTAACAAGCTATCCTTATCATTAAGGGCATCAATTAATTCATTAATTTTGTCTACTTTTGATCTATCTAAACCCTTAAAGAGATCGCTATAGTCTACATCGTCATCAGAATCCTCATCACTAGAAGAAGTGTACTTAGGAGTATCTCGTGCACATACCTTTTTCTCCTTAGCCATGAGGCAAGTATGTCGCTCGTTGGGGAAGAGGGAGGACTTGTCGAAGGCGGAGGTAGCAAGTCCCTCATCATCGGAGTCAGATGAAGAGCAGTTTGAATCCCACTCCTTCCAATGTGAGCCTCGCCCTTTTCCTTTTGGTAGTTCTTTTTCTTCTCATTATTCCCTTTCTTCTCTTGTACCTGGTCATTCTCATTATCAAGACATTGTGCAATAAAATGACCAGACTTACCACGTTTGAAGTAAGAACGCTTTCCCCTTGATTTGTTCTTGTTGGGGTATTCCTTGCGTCCCTTTAATGCGGTCTTGAAGCGCTTAATTACAAGCACTATCTTTTCCTCATTGAGCGTGGTATCCTCCACTTGTGCCACTTTGTTTGGTAGCACTTCCTTGTTGTTTGTTGCCTTGAGTGTAATGGGTTGCGGCTCGTAGAGGGGAAGCGGTCCATTGGCAATGTCATCAACGTACCTTGCCTCCTTCACCATCATGCGACCGCTTAAGAATTATCCGAGAATTTCCTCGGGTGACATCTTGGTGTACCTGGGGTTTTCACGAATAAGATTTACAAGATGAGGATCAATTACGGTAAATGACCTTAGCATTAGTCGCACGACATCGTGATCCATCCATCTTGTGCTTCCATAGCTTCTTATCTTGTTCACAAGTGTCTGGAGCCTACTGTATGTTTCAGTTGGCTCCTCTCTCCTTTTCATGGCGAACCTCCTCAGTTCACTTTCCACCAACTCCATCTTGGTGATCATGGTGGCGTCGTTTCCCTCATGAGAAATCTTGAGGGTGTCCCATATTTGCTTGGCATTGTCCAAGTCGTTGACTTTGTTGTACTCATCCCTGAATAGAGATGCTAACAAAACATTAGTAGCTTGGGCATTTTTATGAATTTGTTCATTAATAAATACAAGATTGTCAGTACTATCAAATTGCATTCCGCTTTCGATTGTTTCCCAAATACTAGGATGGAGAGAGAATAAATGACTACGCATTTTATGGCTTCAAAAAGAATAGTCTTCCCATCAAAGTGAGGGGTTTTTCCAAGTGGAATAGACAACATGTGTGCATTTGAATTGTAAGGAATACGAGAATAATCAAAAGAATAGCTTTGATTAACTGTTTTCTTTTTCGATGAGGAATCTTCATCGTCGTCCCTTGGTGAAGAAGTGGAGGCGTCGCTGTCATAGTAGATTATCTTCTTGATGTGCCTCTTCTTCGTCCCGTCCTTCCTTTTATTGTTTGAGCCTGAGTCAGTGATCTTGTCACCTTTTGGCTCATCAACATTGAAGATCTCCTTCTCCTTGTTGTTGATCACAATCCCCTTGCCCTTAGGATCCATCTCTTCGGACAATTAGTCCCTTGATGAAGAGAACGACTCTGATACCAATTGAGAGCACCTAGAGGAAGGTGAATAAATGATCCTGTAAAAAATAGCTCTATAAAACAAACTTGTTCTAAAATTGATTAGTGAGATCAAAAACCAAGTTCGAATAAAGTGTATGAGAGGATACGACTTCTTCACTTAATTGCTCTTACAAGATGAGTATTAAACTTAGAGCAATATTGTAAGTGAAGTGAAGTGCAAAAAATAATAGAATCACATTAAAGTAAAGTAAACAAGTGACACGATGATTTTTATCACATGGTTCGGTCAAGCGTAAAATGCTTGCCTACTCTATGTTGTGGTGTCCTAATGGACAAGGGTTGCACTCAACCACTCTCAAGTGATCCAATGATCAACTTGAGTACCACAGTTCTCTTTCTTATCTCAAGTTTTTCCCATTGTGAGGAATCTCGACAATTTGGAGTATCTCACGCTGTTGGGGGCCTTTGGCTTCCGAAGGTCCTCAAAAACATAATTTGACAATGTTTTCCAAGTGAAATATGTGAATAGGTATCTTCGGATTCGGATCATGAGCATACAGAGCATGGTCAGGACGAAGCCTGAGCGAGATAAAAGGCAATTATGACGAAGGACAAGGAAATCACGAAGCTGTGCACAGGAAAACATCGGCATGGCAGCAGAAAAGGGAAACTGACTTAAAGATGAAAAGGCAAATTAGACCTCGAAGAATTACTATAGAGTTATTAGCAAATGTAAAGGGCATGGGTGTAATTTTACATGGGCTGCGTCCCGTGCCTATAAATAGGTGAACAGTATCCCCGTACTGTTCACGCTGACTGGGCATTCGCTTTTTGCATCAAGCTTGCACCCTTGCTTTCCTTCAGACCGAAGGTACATTTATAATTTGTTATTGTTAATGTGGTAATGCAAATAAAAAAATTGATAATAATGTTTAGGTATTTATGTTATTTTTCGTATCTTGCATATGAATTCTTCCTCATCATTTATTTTGCTTACGAAGGTTTTTCCTTCACAAACTTCGTCCGGAATTCATTATATCCGAAGGGAAATAATGTCTCGAAGGACGAAGGACTTTAACATTTAACACTTTTTATGTTGCCTTGTTCTTAACTCTTAGCATTTGAGAACAAGTCCCCAACATTGGCGCCCACCTCCGGTGAACTCACTTCCACTTTTTTAGTTTCGAACACCTTCGGCAAGCATAGACCTTCGTCATGCCGCCAAAGAAAGCTTCAGCAACAGGGCTGCCGCGCTGCAGCCGCTGGACCCCAACCAGGAGACCCTCTCTCTTCGGGAAGCCCGAAGCCAGAAGAGGAAGGCCACCAGTCCAACGCCTCAGGAGGACGACTTGGATCAAGAGATCAGAAATATGGAGATGCTCCATCAGCAGGTCCAAAGGAAGAAGGAAAAGATGGCCAGGCTAGCTGACTTGCAGAGACAGATAGACGAAGCCTCTGAAGAAGTTCGCCACCTTACTCAAGATGAGCAGAACCGAAGGCCTCAGCACAGAGAGCTTCATCAGGAGGGCTTCTTCAACGAGGATGACTGGTATGAGAATTTCCATCATGGAAATTTTGCTTTTGATGATGCTTATCCTCTGTTAGCAGAACTGCAGGCTACACCTTGGCCTCCGTCTTACAAGCCACCTCAACTCCCCATGTACGACGGACATTAAGATCCGAAGCAGTTTCTGATGAGCTACGAAGCAACAATATCTTCCTATGGTGGCAATACTGTAGTCATGGCGAAGTCTTTCGTTATGGCTGTCAAGAATGTTGCACAAACCTAGTACTCTTCTCTTCGGCCAGGAACAATCACATCATGGCAGAAGCTGAAGGATATGTTGATCACCAGTTTCCAAGGGTTTCAAACGAAGCCGATCACCGCTCAAGCTTTATTCCAGTGCACCCAAGATCACGAGGAATATTTTCAGGCGTATGTCCGAAGGTTCTTACGCCTGAGGGCACAAGCGCCAACAGTGCCTAATGAAATTGTCATTGAGGCCATGATTAAGGGGCTTCGGCCGGGACCTTCAACCTAATACTTTGCTAGGAAACCTCCTCAGACTCTGGAGAAATTGCTTCAGAAGATGGATGAATACATCCGCGCTGACAATGACTTTCGACAGAGAAGGGAGGAAGCTTACAGATTCTCCGAAATAGCCAGGGGCTTCGGAGGGAGGTTTCATCCTAGACATGTCAGATCGATTCATTCCACTCAGACTGATGACAGGGGAAGCCAGCAGCAGAGGCCGCAATATTCCTCCCAGGCTTCCCAGGCTTCGGGGCAGCAGCAGAGTTATCCTCGGCCTCCAGCTCCAAGGGGCAGAGGTGCCAGGGGCTTCGGAGGAAGATTTGGGGATCAGCCAAGAAAAATTTATTACCTATTCTGTGGTGAGGACAAGGGCCACACCACCAGGATGTGCCATGTCACCATCTAGAAACAAAAGGAAATAGCAGAAGCTGCAGCCCAACAGACCCAGCCGAAGCAAGTCATGCATACTGCTTCGTACCACTCGCCTTATATCCCAGAATATGTGGGTAACCACCCTGCAACTTCTGTTGCTTCGACAACTCAATCTCAGGCTTCTTGGCAACAGCTTCCACCTCCACCACCAATGCAACGAGGCCAGCAGCCAGAAGGGAGTCAGCATACTCAACACCAATGAGACTTCAGAGAAGAGTCCGAAGCTCGCACAGTCAATAGTACTGTGCCAGAATCGAAGCACATTTATTAACAAATATCCTACCTCGGCAGCAGTTTTTGCATTCAGTATCATTTTCTTTTTAATAAGGAACAATTATTGAAAGTCTAAGTGTTTTTTGTCGTTTTCAATTTCTTGTAATAGTTTCGCCTTTGCTATAGTACAAGTATACCTTTTCCACAGAATAACGGAGTCCAAAAGTTGCCGAAGCATAAGAACTTATGGTTACGGGGTGAATCTTCGAAATAACAAAAAGTCGTTCCTAAGGGAGCGCAGCGTAAGTTTTCTGCTCAAAAGTCGTTCCGAAGGGAATGCAGAGCTTACAGCAAAAAATAAATGCTGATTCCGCTGAAAGTAAAAGGCGAAGAAGCTCCTAAGGGAGGCTTACAGCGAAAAATAAACCCTGATTCCGCTGAAAGTAAAAGGCGAAGAAGCTCCTAAGGGAGGCTTACAGCGAAAAATAAACGCTGATTCTGCTGAAAATAAAAGGCGAAGAAGCTCCTAAGGGAGGCTTACAGCGAAAAATAAACGCTGATTCCGGTGAAGTAAAAGGCGAAGAAGCTCCTAAGGGAGGCTTACAGTGAAAAAAAAAACGTCGATCTTCGGCAAATATCATTTTGCATAACATCACATCATCACATCATTTGCATAAGCATAACATCATACATCATATTGCATCAATGACGCAAGAAGGGGGTTCAATGTTAATATTCGAAGATTGTTTCGAAGAAACAGTGCCAAGGCACAAGAATAATTATCGAAGAAGCATACCTTCGTCAAACTCCGAAATGAAAAGATCTATTGGTTACTGATTTTACGACGGTTGGATGTTTTTATGAAAATACGGAGATTATTTATGAAGCATGAAAAGAAGGGAAGGTGTTTTTTCGCCGAAGGCTCAGAAAACGGTATGTATGTAAAGTTTTATGCATCGTAAAGAATTGAACCATAAATAGCTTATATATTACATTCAAAGTTACAAAATATTACACATGTTGTTCAACAAATACTACATTCCAAATATTTTTACAATAACATCTAATCTTCCCTTAGAACTACTTCTGCAGCTTCGTTTAGTAGTTGATAAACAACTTTATCCATGATAGCTTCGGCCATTTTTCTAATTTCGTCGTCCCCCTTCGCGTGGGGGACCGCCGATGGCTCGGCAGGCTCTGAGGGAGGAGAAAGTGCGGCTGTGTTACAAAGTGTAAACAAGTTCGAAATCAAAAAATTACAACAAAGTGCCAAAAACTACTAGTCAATACCTATTTGCCCTTCGAGATCCACACTTTTCTCAGCAGCCTCTGCTACTTTTCTAGCGTCATGAATACCTTTCTCGCTTTTTCGTATAATTTCTTGGGCCATCTCCCGGCCACCATTGTCCCAGATGTCGGTGAAAAATTTTCCACCGACCAGGCTCGCTTCGGCCGAGGGGTCTTTTATATCTTCAGAAGATAAGGCAGCTTCAGATTGTGCCAAGGATTTCACATGGTCACAGCCTTTCCTCTCCAAAATAGTGGCAATCCCCCTGGCACCCGAAAAGGCACATATGTCTCCGTGGCTATTCAAAACTTCTTCAAAAGCTTCAGCTTCGTGGCTGATCCATCCAATTGGGTCTTCGGGGTCACCCCTTATGAAGTTTTCCTCACTTGAGAATGCGCCAACGCTGGCGAAGCTGGTTCTTATTTTCTTAACACATTCTATAGTTTTTTCATAACACCTTTTCTTGGTTGCACGAAGCTCTTCAACGTTTTTTTCTAAATGATTGGCCCATTGTTCACTAATTTCTCGTTTTGTTTCTTCAAGTGTGCAATCTTCTTTAGCTCTGACTAGCTGTTTCCGAAGATCTTCAATTTCGCGCTTCTGAGCCTCAGATTGAGCTTTGAAAGCAGCTTCGTCTTCTTTTATTTTATTCACTAACGAGTGTAATATTTTATCTTTTTCGAGACCTTTGTTCCTTAGTTCAATTACTTCGGAACGAAGGTTGCTCAAGGCTATGGTACATCCTTCGTCTTCGGCATCTTTTTGTGCCCTGAGGGCATTGCTAAGTATAAGGCCCTGTAAAAAATGCGTTAATAAGTTCAGGCAAACGAAAAATTTTGGTTTCAAGAAAAAATACAAAGATCTCATTTTTTCACCTTTAAGCTATTGTATGCCAAGCTGTCGGCCAACTCGTTTTTTGACAACACCGAGAGCCCGTCTTCTAATGTTGGGAATCCGAAGCTCTTGCTCATCTCCCGACAGACAGAAATCTCCTTGCTGTCAGGGAGACAATACAAGAAGTCTTCTTCTCCGCTGCCGTTGAATATCAACGCTCCCTTTGGATATTTTAGTTTTTGGGCATAGAACTGAGCCTCTTGCTTTTCTTTTTCAGTCAACTCTTTCCCCGAAGCATGTCGTAAAATATAATTGAAAGCTTCGGAAAATGCTTCGGGGGCGGCAGTGCCAGTTTCTTCAGCTAAAATTTGTTATGCTGCTTCTGTTTCTTTGGTTTCCAAGGATTTCACCTTGGCGGGCTCTGAAGGCCCAGCTTCAGTCTCGGCTTGGTGCTTTGATGCTTCGGCACCAAAGGCTTCAATTTGCACTTCGGGAGTTTCGGCAATTTTCTTCGGAGTAGTGCTTGAAGACTTTATTGTCTCCAAAACATCCAGTACATTAACCATCCTTTTTCTTTTGGGGGTCATTGCTGGACCCTTTTGGCTTTTTGGTACTTCAACTTTTGCTGAAGGACTTAAAATTTCAGATGTCCTTGTTTCTTTAGCCTTCGGTTCTTCTATTCTCTCCATCTCCGGCATTATGACCGGCTCTTCAACATTCGGTAGGGGAGTCGGCTCCTTGGCTTCGGTGGCCGAAGAGGTTTCACCGACAAACTTGGGCACTGTGGCCGGTTCAATATAGCGTGGCCGGTGTGTAAGAACCTTCATCTTCTTCCTCTTCGGCGCCGGCTCACTAGGAGCGGCTGAAGCAATTTCCTTCACAGAAGCTGTATCTTTTCTTTTTTGACCCCGTATTGGATAACGATAGTCAGGGTAGACGAACCCAATGGCATCAAATACTCGGTTGAGTCTTTTCTTCTTCTGGCCTCCGAAGGCCGCAGATAGTGCAGTATCTTCTGCCTTCGTGTATGATCCAAGTAGTTCATCGCTTACGACCTCAATACTTTTCAGCCAGTCATCATCTGGCTAGACGAACTTATCTCCATATTTGAAGGTGTATTTTAACCTAACCAGTCCACCTTCGTCAGGTTTGCTGATGGTTTCCTTTGGTATTTCCCACTTTTCTACAAGTGGCCATACCCTGTAGGCCACGTGCTCTTGAACTAAGTCCCTAGTCCCGATGAACGAGCAAATCACGTCGAAGGCCCTCTGGCATTCTTCGGCTGCTTCATCCATTTCCACCTTCGGCTTCCGGAGGCCGAAGCGTTGCCAAATAGGACGTATGATGATATCTTTAATATCTTCTCGTACCTTCAAATCATTTTTTACATAGAACCATTCCTTCATCCAGCCCTCGGGCCATCTCTTCTGAAAGGTCGGCACGGGGCAGCTTGACCCAGAGCGGGCGCCGAAGCTATAACAACCAAAATTGTTGTGATATTGCTCTTTTCCCCAGGGCTTCGTTTCATATACTAGCTCATGTAAATTACAAAAGCTTTTTGCATTTGGTTCCAAGCCCTGGCTTCTCACGGCCCAGACAAAGATTCCCATTCTTATGATTGCTTCGGGCGTAATTTGATGCAGGTAGACTTGATAAATCTTCAAAACCTCAACCACAAATTTGCTTAATGGAAACCGAAGCCCAGCCTTAAAAAAGCTTCGGAACATCACAACTTCATTCTCTTCGGGAGTAGGCACGGTCCTCTATCCGTCATCAGCCCTTACAATAGACATGTCCCGAAAATATCTTCCCCTCATATTATCAAGATGACCCTGTTTAATAGTTGATTTTCCAAAAACTGTATGGCTTGGTCGCCAGGGTCGATCTTCGGAGTCTTCTCCACCACTTTCCACATCATAACTGTCGCTATCATCAGTATCTTCAGACATGCCTTCCAAAATCTCCCTGGTAATCTTCTCTGTATTTGTCTTTGCCATTAATTCAAGGAAGCCGAGATTCATTTCCTCAGAAAGGCTCAGCTTCGCTTCAGCGACAGCTTTCTTATCTTCAGACATCTTCGAAAATGCTGAGAAAGTGCTCTGGAAACCGAAGCTTAAAAAATTTAAAAAGGCCAAGCAAGTGTTGGTGCGCAAGAGCTAAAAGTCGGGTGAGTAAGAACAGATGGCAAGAAAGCGTGCTAAATGAACCCGTGGTGAGCTCTTATTTATATGCCTAGTGCGTTGAAAACTGGAGGGTCCCGCTTGTCAATGACTGTTGCTATTCTAGCAAAGGGAAGGTGTTTTTTCGGACCTTCGGCTTAAGGCCTTCGTCCATGTCGCAATCTGAATTTATCACTCTAACAAATTAATATTGCGAGGGGCTACTGTTGGGGGCCTTCGGCTTCCGAAGGTCCTCAAAAACATAATTTGACAATGTTTTCCAAGTGAAATATGTGAACAGGTATCTTCGGATTCGGATCATGAGCATACAGAGCATGGTCAGGACGAAGCCTGAGCGAGACAAAAGGCGATTATGACGAAGGACAAGGAAATCACGAAGCTGTGCGCAGGAAAGCTTCAGCATGGCAGCAGAAAAGGAAAACCGACTTAAAGATGAAAAGGCAAATTAGACCTCGAAGAATTACTATAGAGTTATTAGCAAATGTAAAGGGCATGGGTGTAATTTTACATGGGCTGCGTCCCGTGCCTATAAATAGGTGAACAATATCCCCGTACTGTTCACGCTGACTGGGCATTCACTTTTTGCATCAAGCTTGCACCCTTGCTTTCCTTCAGACCGAAGGTACATTTATAATTTGTTATTGTTAATATGGTAATGTAAATAAAAATAAATTGATAATAATGTTTAGGTATTTATGTTATTTTTCGTATCTTGCATATGAATTCTTCCTCATCATTTATTTTGCTTACGAAGGTTTTTCCTTCACAACCTTTGTCCGGAATTCATTATATCCGAAGGGAAATAATGTCTCGAAGGACGAAGGACTTTAACATTTAACACTTTTTATGTTGCCTTGTTCTTAACTCTTAGCATTTGAGAACAAGTCCCCAACACACACCTTACACAATTGATCCCAAATAAACATAAGAGTAAGGGAAAGTAGACACACACAAGAGACAAACTTGCAGCAACACACGCACACAAGTCGAGAGAGAGGAGCACAAAAACAACACAACAGAGTTACAATTTAAAACACGTGCTTAAATCTCTATCTAGCAAGGCAAAGCGTGGATGTGATGTCTCGGTGTTGTAGGATGTTCAATGGATGCTTGGTGTGCTGCTCCATGCGCCTAGGGGTCCCTTTTATAGTCCCAAGGGTCCTAGGAGCCGTTGGTGCTCCATTTGGAAGGCCATGATTGCCTTCTGTCCGTGGGTGCACCGGACTGCCCGATGCAGCACCGGACAGTGAACAATGCTGATCTCCTTCCTTGTTTGGCGAAGTCGACCGTTGGCCAGGCGCGCGGCTAACACACCGGACAGTCCGGTGAATTATAGCTGTGATGCCCTTCTGTTTTCCCGAGAGCGGCCTATTCACCGGGGCTCCAGCCTGGGCACCGGACAGTCCGGTGCACCTTAGGCTGGTGCAGGTTTTGCTACCTTGAGCCAAACCTCTCCATTTTGTTTTCTCTCAATTTGGGAAGCTTCCTAGCACTTAGACAAATATAATTAGTACACAAAAAATTGACTAAACGCTAGAATCATACCTTTGTTTCTCCAAAATAATATAATGTTCAATCTCCTATCACTCTCAATTTGCTTCTCTTTGACCCTGTGCTCATACTCACAGTAGCATGTTAGTTCAAAGTGACATGTTGTGCGTTTAATCACCAAAACACTTAGAAATAGCCCAAGGGCACATTTCCCTTTCACGGGGTCACAGGGGATATGTGATGATCCAAATAATATTGTCCATTGAATTTGAGTGAGTCAGGATTAGGGGTTATCCAACAATCTGAACCGTTGATTTTGATGGTGTGTTAAGTTTGAGCACAATTTGTTTGGTGAATTTAGTGGAGGTTATGGGTGTGGGTGTGATTTTCTTGGGTGGGTTAGTGGTATAGATATGATGATTTGAACTGATATACCTTATAATGTTTTTTTTCTCGAATATACTTTATGATGGCTCAATTTAGTAATTCCTCTGTTCAAAATATAGTTCACTTTTTTTTGAATGAAACTACATAAACCTTTGACCAACCTTATAGAAAATCCACTAGCATTTAGAACATCAAATTAGTTTCATTAATTTTTCTATAAAAAGGCAGAAGATCCAACTAAAACCATCAGGGCTCTCTTGGTAAGAAGCTGAAACATAAGGAGTCGTGCACAGAACCATGGTGCAAAATCTTATAAAAAATGGATTATTTCTCAATTTGTGCATGTCATCCTTGCGTAGGGCCATGCTAATCTTCTTTGTATTGTTCTAATTTATAGAATGTCTTCGAAGAGACAGTAATAGTGGCTACACACAGGCTTATAAGCTGGCATGTCTATTGTTAGCCGAGTGATGAGGTGGTACAAACAAACTCGGCTGGCTCATAGTCTCGCACCGCACTGACACGGACCGAAGCCACACTCAACATGACATATCTGATCCATTTTCTAGAAAAAAAATTACATCGAAGTTTTTTTTGCATTGCCATGTGATTTTGTTTATGTTTTGGGTACACTTAATTGATTGTGTTATACTTCATATAGTGAGACCCATGTAATTGAATTATATGTATAGTTCTAAATAAGAAAGGATGAAAACTGAATTCTTCGGAAGTATTGTTAAGACGGGTTGAAGGGCTACATCTCAAATTCCACTTCAGATTACTGATTACCAACCTTCTCTAAAATACTTCATCAATTAGAATATGTCTTGTTCAAGTGGCAAAAGCTAATTCCTCGATTCAGGGAAATATGTTGTCGTTTAAAGTGCAGGTTTATATATATATATATATATATATATATATATATATATATATATATATATATATATATATATATATATATATATATATATATATATATATATATATATATAGATAGATAGAGAGAGAGACTTTTGTCCATATGATGATTTGAACTGATATACCTTACAAAGTTTTTTCTCTCTCGAATATATCTTATGATGGCTAAGTTTAGTACTTCCTGTGTTCGAAATACGGTTCACTTGTTTGAATGAAGCTATAGTTCATTTTGTCTTTGTCCTAAGTCAAAACTTCTTTAGCTTTGACCACGTTCATAGAAAATCCACTGGCATTTAGAACACCAAATTAGTTTCGTTAATTTTTCTACGAAATCTGTTTTGATGGAGCATTTATTTGAACTTATAGATGGTACTATATTTTTCTAAAAAATTGGTTATAGTTAGAGAAGCTTGGCTTAAGACAAATCTAAATTGAACTATAATTTGGAATGGAGTAGGATAGAACATGTTCTATGAATCTTTTTTTAAAAACTTAAGGCTCTTACTTATGAGCCTTGGTCATTGTTGGGGGCCTTCGTCTTCCGAAGGTTCTCAAAAACATGATTTAACAATGTCTTCCAAGTGTGACATATGAACAGGTACCTTCGGACTCGGGTTAAAAGCATATACAATGTGAAGAGCATGGTCGTGACGAAGGCTGATGTTGCTCCGAAGCTACACGCAAGGGAGCTTCGGCTAAGTGGCGAAAAAAGGAACCGACCTAAAGGGGAAAAGGCTATTTTGTCCTCGTTGGTTTATCCATGAGTCAATAGTAAATATAAAGGGCGTGAATGTAAATTTACACAGGCTCTGCCCTGTGCCTATAAGTAGATGAACAGTACCTCCGTACTGTTCACGCTGAATTGTACTTGCTTGTGCGTCACGCTTGTACTTTTATCTTCTGTCAAGCCGAAGGTACATTTGTAATTCAATATTGTTTCTGTCTTTCCATGATAATATAATGAAGATGAATTAATAATGTAATATGATTGTCTATGTTGTCTCTTATATTCATATGCTTCTTCTTTTATTAACATATACTGCGATGACGAATGTATGTCCTTCATGACCTTCGTCTGAAGATCATTATATCCTAAGGGAAATAATGCTTCGAAGGACGAAGTGCATTAACATTTAACATTTTCTGTTGCCTTGTTCTTAATTCATAGCATTTGAGAACAAGTCCCCAACAGTCATTATGGATGCTGTTGCAATTATGAAGAGACTGGCTTCGATGTTGTACTATTGTGACACTCGTGAGGAACCAAAGCATCGTTTACCGACCCCTTTATCTCGGGAAAAAATAAAGCGACCAATGATTATTACAATAAACAAGCTTATAGGTTTGATCTCTTGTGGCATGTTGTGTCTGTGCAACGCTCGGAGAAGACGAGATTGTACGCCGTCGTAATGCAGGGGCATTATACTAGTTGTGTAGAGGGTGTGAGTGAAGGACGATTTATATTTTGGTTAATTGTATAGGGAAATGGAAGTCAACATAAAAACATGACATGAGGATCCATTTATGATTTTTGAGAAGGTTCGAGGTCGAAGATACAAGATCAGGGTCCAACTGGAAAACCACATGTCCGTGGGACGAAAAGGAAAGCAGGGCGCAAAAGGCAAGATCCAACCAAAAATCCAGAGGGACCTCGTGGTAAGAACTGGAAACATGGTAGGGGGACAAAAAGGCAGAGGATCCAACTAAAAAAACATAGAGGCTCTCTTTGTAAGAAGTTGAAACATGGCAAAAGACAAAAAAGGAGTGTATTTGTAAGAACCAAGGACCTTGTGGTAAGAAATGGGAAGATGTTTGGGGCGTGTAGGGGCATATTTGTAGGAAACATGGACCATGGTGGAAAATATTCAAAAAAAATTTGGACCATTTCTCGATTTGTGCGTGTCATCCTTGCGAAGAGACATTATTAGTGGCTATGCTCCAGCTTATAAGGTGGCATGTCTGTTATTAGCGGGGTAAGATGGTACAAACAGTTCGCAGTCTCACATCGAACGGAGACGGACCAAAGCGCATGCTCGCGTGGGCTGGGCAGTCATGGCCCAATTTTGCAAACCGGAATAGGCCTTCCGGACCCTTTGTTTTTTAAATGCTCCCGTTCATACACGCTGTGTACGACTCAGCCTTGCTGGCCCGGGACAGATGCACACATGCACCTAGCGATACTATAGCGACATACACTCGAGTGAAAAGAACATTTTTTTTTGAAATAGAAATTTTATTACAATCGCTCCCTCCAGTGCTTGTGTTCACGTTATATACGGCTGATATATTATATAGCTAAGTTCGTGATAGGAGTGAGTTATGGCAGAGAACTGTTGTTACTATTGCTCAAATTCTTATATTTACATTAAAAAATGTTAATTACATATCTGTGGAGAATATCTCTGATTACGAGTTACAATATAAATACATAACAATAACATTACATCATGCTATTACAAACCAGCAAAGAAAGCAAAATCTTCGGTCTCGTAGTCGCGAATAGACGCACATGCATGCTTGGCATAGACTTGGCCTTGATAATTGTCATTTCTTTTCAACATGACATGAGCTCGTTTCTTGGTACGCTAATGTACACTTTGTAACTATATTGCCATTGTTTTTGGCCATGACATAGTGTTGGCTTTTGATAACAGCATATATATGGCCTCTATTTAATTATGTATACATAACATGACCTCCCATACGCAATGTGCCATATGGCGTATATGCGTGTAGATAAGACGGGATATAATTGGTTTCCTTATACGATGAACATTTCCCCAGTGCATTGAATCATATATGCACGTGATTCACCTTCTAGACTAAACTTGGTAGTCTTACTTGATCATGTATGATTTAGCATGTTTTGACATGTCCGTTTATGAACGCACACGGCAAGGTGTTTAACTTCTCAAGATTCAGAAAGATATGTTGCTGCGCCAAACTTAGGCGCATCGCATGGGGTTGATTTGGCGTACACGACCGTAACATTAGGCTCTCAAGCAACTAACTCATCACTATATCTCATTTCAAACTTCACTCTTCACTCTATACAATCAACCGTGTAAAATAGTATTTTACAGGACCATATACACGATCCACTGGAATAAGCCTTAGTATTTGGCCAATGATTCACATGTATCATGGTATTTAATTTGTTTTTTCTATAACATAGCTAAGCATGATCATTTTTGGGTGCATCTAGCTAAGATGTAATGTTTAATTTACTCCTAATGCGCCACTTGTTGACTGAATATATGTCCAAAAGGCAATCATGATATATAAGAACACTAATGGGCCTTTAGGTGCCCGTGCGTTGCTACGGTTTCTATATATTATATATATAGGTAAACATTATTTAAATAAAATGGTTGTTCAAAAACATTTCAAATCTTTACAATAATACTAAACAAAAATACATTATCATAATATTCCCTCTATTCTTTTATATTTGTCGTCGTTTAGTTTAAAAATGAACTAGTGGACGACAAATATTCGAGAACGGATAGTAATATTTTAGATATTACCCCCAAACTGCGATCCCACATCAACGATGCACACAATATTGATGGAGAACAATTATGTTGTACTTTGCGTTAAGATCACATCATATGAATATTTGGCAACAAACATCTTGGGTGGATCACGTATCAATCAAAACATTCTCAAATTGAACTTAGAAGAGAAAAGGTACTGTAAATATTTGAACTTGCTCAACTAAACTGTCACGGAAACTCCCAAAATATTAGGCCCACCTACAGTTGTCCTTGTCCCGAAGACCTTAGATAGTCATGCAGGTGCACCCAATAGCTCGACAGGTCCGGTCTCCTGTATCTCCTTCACATTGCCAAAGAGCGTTCATTCCATATCGCAGACATTACATACCATTGGAGTAAAAACGGAAAGAGTTACAATAACTTAATTTACATTCATGACTACAATATAGAAAGAGTTACTATTACCTAAATGGGTTTGAGTGATTAAACTTATTACATCATGGGAAGGTAAACACCTTCCATAAGTTTTTCTTAATTGTCTTCCTCCTATTTTGGGACAATCTTGGAGCAGAAGCAGCAAAACTTAGCAGTTTCTTCACCTACAACAACATGGGTTCGAAAACCCTGAGTACAGAGTGTACTTTCGCAAGTCTTACCCGACCAAAAGAAAAGACTCTCAAGGATATGCTGGCCTTTATGAATCAAGCTAAGGTTTAGCAAGAATCAATGACTCAGTTTGCTCAAAGCTCACTAAAGTTGTTCCTTATGAATTCAATTTACATGTCAGGTTAAGTAGTTACCTGCATCTAGATTTCTTTCCATTCTAGATCAAGCACTTGGCATACACTAGCTGTTGGGCCTGTGCTTCGTCGCCGAAGGTCCTATAGGAAGAAGCGGTCTTCGGCTGAAGCTGTTTGTGTAAGATGGCCGAAGGTTCCTTTTCATGAAGCTTCGGTATTACAAACCGACTTAAAGATAGAATGACCTTTTAGTCCATAAAGGTCTGAGTCAGTGTTGTAAACTTTTATGAGGGGCATAATTGTAATTCCTCACAGGCTGTGTCCTGTGCCTATAAATAGTGAACAGTATTCCTTTACTGTTCAGGCATTCTGATAATTGCAATCGCATCTTTCGGAAACCAATCTTTGCCAAGGCAGAGGTATTAATGTATTCAATGATTCAATACGTTAAATGAATACATATAATTTGTCTATGATTAATTTATTCCTTTTCGTATCCTTTATTTATATTATCTTATAATGTCTATTGAAATTTTATTACGAAGACTTAAGCTTCGTAATTATATTCTCATTTACCTTCGTCCAAGGCTCATTATCCTGAAGGGAATAATGTTTCATGGACGAAGGACATTAACATTTAACACTTTATGTTGCCTTGTTCTTAATTCATAGCATTTGAGAACAAGTCTCCAACATTGGCGCCCACCTCCGGTAAACTCACTTCCACTTTTTGAGCTGATGGTTTCATTCAAAAATCAAGCTGGAGCTGCTTCGGACCCGAAGCTGGTGCTCCCGATCACAGGTGGTTCGTCCTCAGAACCAGCCAACAAGAAACAGAAGAAGGAAGCACAGAGAAGGGTACAACATGTTGGGGTGCAAGGACCCTTCATCAAGTCAAGATGGTCTCACATTCCTATTACCTTCTCCCAAGAGGACCTTCAGCTCAAGGATTACCCACACAACGATGCCATGGTTATCTCTTGTGTTATCAAAGGATTTCTGGTCCACAATGTCTTGGTTGACACAGGCAGTGCAGCTGATATCATATTTGCTAAGGCCTTCAAACAAATGCAAGAGCCAGAAGATAAGATTCATGACGCTACACATCCTCTCTGTGGCTTCGGAGGAAGACAGATTGTGGCACTGGGCAAGATCACCATGTCAGTGACCTTCGGGTTCATCAACAACACTAGAACTGAGCAGGTTGTGTTTGACATTGTTGACATGGAATACCCTTACAATGCGATTATTGGTCGTGGCACACTCAATGCTTTCGAAGCAATTCTTCATCCTGCCTATCTTTGCATGAAGATACCTTCAGATCAAGGACCCATCGCTGTTCATGGAAGTCAGGAAGCTGCCAGAAGGGCCGAAGGCAATTGGACTGACTCAAAAGCAATCCATAACATAGATGGAGCTGAAGCTTGTGAACAGTACAAATTCAGAAGGGAGAAAGCAGCTTCAGCAGATCAGCCGAAGCCTATGCTCTTATGTGAAGACATAGCAGAACAGAAGGTGCTGTTAGGCTCTCAATTATCCGAAGAGCAGGAGAAAACCTTGATAAGGTTTTTGTTCAACAACAAAGATGTTTTTGCGTGGTCAGCCAATGATCTCTGCGGAGTAAATAGGGATGTTATTGAACACTCGCTCAATGTTGACCCATCTTTCAGACCCAGAAAGCAGAGGCTTCGGAAAATGTCTAATGATAAGGCCGAAGGTGCTCGTAACGAAGTCAAAAGACTCCTCACTGCAGGAGTTATTAGAGAAGTAAAGTACCCAGAATGGTTAGCTAACACTGTTATGGTAAAAAAGGCCAATGGCAAGTGGCGAATGTGTATCGATTTCACAGATCTCAATAAGGCTTGTCCGAAGGACGAGTTCCCATTGCCAAGGATAGACTCTTTAGTTGATGCAGCAGCTTCTTCAGAGCTCATGAGTTTGCTAGACTGTTACTCAGGCTATCACCAAATCTGGATGAAGAAGGAAGATGAGCCGAAGACTAGCTTCATAACCCCAAGTGGCACATATTGCTATCTTCGGATGCCTGAGGGGCTCAAAAACGCTGGAGGAAGTTTCAGCAGAATGACTGCGAAGGTTCTCCAGTCTCAGATAGGCAGGAATGTGCTAACTTATGTTGATGACATCATTGTAAAAAGCACGAAACAGGAGAATCATATTGCTGATTTGCAGGAGACCTTTGCCAGTTTCAGGCAAGCTGGTTTAAAGTTGAATCCAGAAAAATGCGTCTTCGGAGTAAAGAAGGGTAAATTTCTTGGATGCTTGGTTTCAACAAAGGGAATTGAAGCTAATCCAAGTAAAATTGAAGCTATACTTCGGATGGAGCCACCAACTACAAAAAAGGGGGCTCAAAGATTGACAGGAAGATTGGCATCTCTCAATAGATTCATATCCAGATCAGCAGAGAGAAACTTACCATTCTTCGAAGTGCTGAAGTCAGCCGAAGTTTTCCAATGGGGACTAATCCAGCAAAAGGCCTTTGAAGAGCTGAAACAGTATTTGATAGATCTAACAGCATTAACTCCACCTACGCCAGGGGCTCCTTTGTTATTATATGTGGCAGCTTCGCACTCAGCGGTAAGTGCAGCACTTGTCCAGGAGAAGCTTGATGGTCAAGTCAGAAAGCAGGTTCCAGTGTATTTTGTATCTGAAGTTCTTAGTATATCAAAGAAAAATTACACAGAATTAGAGAAAGTGTTATATGCTGTTTTGATGGCATCCAGGAAGCTTCGGCACTATTTTCAAGCTTACAACATAATTGTTCCTTCTTCACAACCTCTGAAGGATATTATGAGGAACCGAGAAGCTACTGGAAGGATTGGAAAATGGGCCGCAGAGCTCAACGAATTTTGTATTGAATATGTTCATAGATCTTCGATACAGTCCCAGGCGTTAGCAGACTTCATTGCTGACTGGACGCCAGAGGCTCAGGAGGAAGAAACAAATAAAGACGCCGAAGCATGGACAGTGTTTTGTGATGGATCTTGGGGAACCTTCGGAGCGGGGGCGGCTGCTGTGCTGGTTTCATCTTCCAAAGTTAAAACTTGTTATACAGCAAAACTTGATTTTAGTTGCACAAATAACATTGCTGAGTACGAAGCCTTGCTTCTGGGACTTCGGAAGCTAAAAGCAATGGGAATCAGAAGGGCCATACTTAAAACTGATTCCCAGGTTGTTTCGGGTCATATTGACAAGAGTTGCAAGGCTAAAGATCCGAAGCTTGAAAAATATCTGGATATGGTTCGAAGAGTTGAAGCTTCCTTCGAAGGATTTTCTGTCAAAAATATCCCTCGAGGACAAAATGAGCATGCTGATTTGCTAGCTAAGTCAGCAGCACAGGGGCTACCTTTACCTTCGGATGTGTTCTTCGAAACAATAAAAGCACCTTCGGTGGAACTTCTTGAAAGAGCAGTCCTCAATATATCTCCTGTTTATAGCGAAGATTGGAGAACTGAGATCATCTCTTACCTTCAGGGAAAATTCCTTTCAGATGACGAAGCTTATAACAGGAGGATAGAGGCAAGAGCTCGTCCATATGTCATGATAGAAGGGGAGTTGTACAAGCATGGAGTTTGTGCTCCGCTACTCAAGTGTTTATCCAGAACCGAAGGTATAGAGTTGATGAAAGAAATACATGCAGGCCTGTGTGGATCTCACATTGGATCTAGGCCGTTACTTGGAAAAATTTTCCGCCAAGGATTTTACTGGCCGAAGGCAGCTTCGGATGCAGCGGAATTAGTCCAAAAGTGCGAAGGTTGTCAGAAATGTGCAAGAGATCAAAAACAACCTTCGTCCTTAACACAGCTCATACAACCCATTTGGCCATTGCAAAGGTGGGGCCTTGACTTGTTAGGTCCGTTACCACCGGCCCAAGGGAACCTAAGATATGTTGTAGTGGCGGTGGAATATTTTTCTAAATGGATTGAGGCAAAGCCTTTAGCCACAATAACTTCGGCCACCGTCCAAAAGTTTTTCTGGCAAAATATTGTTTGTCGTTTCGGGGTACCAAAGGCTATTACTGTGGATAATGGAACACAGTTTGACTCCGAAGCTTTCAGGGATTTCTGTGATCAAATTGGTACGAAGATCCATTTTGCATCAGTCAGACATCCGGAGTCAAATGGACTCGTTGAAAGAGCCAATGGCATTATAATGACAGGAATAATGAAGTTAATCTTCAATCAACCTAGGGGAAAGTGGCCAGATCAGTTAACCAAACTGGTGTGGAGCCACAATACAACAACATCAAGGTCTACAGTCTTTACTCCATTCAAGTTATTATTCGGTGACGAAGCAATAACTCCGGAGGAAGCTAAAACCGGATCAATAAGAGTAGTAGCTTCGGCAGAATCAGGTTCCGAAGCTGTTTATTCTGTGGAAAAAGATGCTTTAGAGGGGATCAGGCTGCAAGCCGTGGAGAACATCAATAAATATCAAGCCGAAACAGTCAAATGGCGAGATAGAAAGGTTCGGCTAAAGAATATTGAGCCAGGACACTTGGTGCTTCGGAAAGTTGCCAACCCCGAAACAGTGGGCAAGTTGCAGTTGAAATGGGATGGACCTTTCTTAGTAGCATCTTCGTCAAGACCCGGTTCATACAGATTGAAGGATATGGACGGCAACGACATTCCTAGATCTTGGAATGCGGATGAGCTTCGGCGATATTATGTATAACTCGATGTAATTTTTCACATTTTTTATTTTTCTTTCATGGCACCCTTTTCCTTTCTGAAGGGGGAGAAAGGTTTTTAATGGGGCCATCACATGTAATTTCCTTTTTTTAGTTTTATAAGAGCAAAATCCCCCAAGGAATGTAAATGTAAAAGCTGAGAACGCACCATCGAGTGCCGAAAAGTAAAGGCGAAGAAGCTCCAAAGTCGTTCCTAAGGGAATGCAGAGCTTACAGCGAAAAGTCAATGCTGATTCCGCCAAAAGTAAAGGCGAAGAAGCTCCAAAGTCATTCCTAAGGGAATGCAGAGCTTACAGCGAAAAGTCAACGCTGATTCCGCCAAAAGTAAAGGCGAAGAAGCTCCAAAGTCGTTCCTAAGGGAATGCAGAGCTAAGGTGTGACTGTTTTTTAAGGAAATAATGGTTATGAGTATGGCTTCGGATACGCGTTTGGACATTCATTTGCACATCACATTACATCATAGCATTTGCATTCATAAACATTCATCCAGGCATATGTAGGATAATCATCATCATGGCATAAGTGGTTGTTTCGCCAAAATAAATAAAAAAGAAAAAGCTTCGGAAGGAGAGCTTCGGAAAAAAGGGAAATGTTCTTTTCTATGCTTCGCTGCGTACGAAAAGAAGGGAAGGTGTTTTTTCGCCTTCGGCTCAAAAAAGAAAATTTCGTCCACATCAAAGCACTTCTTATACGTCAACGGAAGGATAAGAGTATGTTACAAGGTATGAACAGAATTCATTAAAGACAAGTTTTAGTTACATTTGCAAAAGTTTCTCAAAAGGTTTCTTAAGTTTATCTACAGTCTACTCCTATCTAATCTCCAAGGAGCTTCAGCTTCGGCGTCATTTTTTAATCATCAGCTTCGGCTTCGTCATCCTACATGAATTAAATTGTTGTAAGTCAAAATCGAGCTTGAAGGAAAAGGTAAGCACAAGGTATGATTTCTTACTGGTTCAAGGTGACTACGAGCTTCGTCTCCAGCCTTTTCTCGTCCACCTTTTGTCCATATCATTTTTATAAATCTATTAGAGATACTTCGGGCGAGATCAGGAATGTCGTCTAGGATTGATGGTGATAAAGTGAAATTTGGCCTATTGACAATCTTTCCATGATCGCAACCAGCTTTTAGGAAAGCTGCAGCAGTGCCCCGAGAAGCCACCCAGGCGCAGAAGTCACCGTGCCCAGCTATGACTTCGTCGAGCTCCTCAATTTCACCCTCAATATGTTCGAAGGTCTTCGGTAGATCTTCAGCTGAGGGGGTGAATCTTTCACTGCTGGCTCCAACTGAGTGGAAAATCTTTCTTAGTCGTTGAATGCATTTGTTGCTAAATTCCAAACATTTTTCTTGAAGGCTCGTCAATAGTTTTCTCAAATCTGAATTTTGTTGAGCTTCGGCTTCAAGTTTTGCATTAAGGTCTTGCTTTTCTCGTTCGAACTGCTCAGATTGGCGGAGAAGCTTTGTGTTCAGTTCTGTTATTTTTGCTTCGGCTTCCGCCAATGAACCTTCGGTTGCCTGGAGCTCGAAGTTCTTTTTCTCGATAGCATCTGATTGCTCCTTTATTCTGCTTTCTAAATTTTCAATTATAACTTCGTGCTTCTTGTCTTCAAAATCTTGCTGCATTTTCAAGGCTTTGCTCAACAGCATGCTCTGCACGAAATCAACCTTCGTCAGACGTGTTTTCATTATTAGAAGCAATAAAAGTTAAGGGAAAGCTAGTTCACCTTGAAATTGGAATAGAATAAACTACCAACGATATGTTGTCGTCGGTAGCGGCTGATGTCTGTCTCCAGATTCGGGAAACCGATACTCTTTGACAGAGTACCGATAACTTTGGCTCCAGTTTGATCTCGAATACAATCTAATTTTTCATCATCAATGCCTCCGAAGAGGAGTGCTCCAGGTTTGTATCCGCAGGATTTGGCATACTCTCTAAGCTCTTCTATTTCAGCTTTTGACAGTTTTTCTCCAACTAAATTCTGGAACATGAAGGCTTCGTTTTCTAAAGCTTCATCAGCAATTTCCTTCCCTTTCCCCGACGCTGCGGTCACGGCCTCTTCGGCGGCGGTGGTAGCTTCTTCCGCAGCCATATCTTGCAGTATTCTGTCAATGTTTTCGATTGTGCTCTCTAGGTTCAAATCTTCAGCTAAGGCAGCTTCGGCAGCTGCGTCCTCCGAAGGTGTAATTTCAATATCTGCCCCTTCCGCAGACGCTGGTGTTTTTTGAGCTGAAGCTCTTGGCGGTGTCTTGTCAATTACCTCTGTCACAGTGATAATTCTTTGTTTCTTTGCTTTGATTGTTTTCTTCGATTTCTCGGGCTCCTTGTCCTTCTGAAAAAACTTTGTCAGTTGGGGCCTCAGTGGACTTAGCTTCGCAGGTAAGGATTCAGTCATTACCTTCAGAATTTCCTCAACGTCAGCGGCAGAGGGTGATGCGGGGGATTTTCCTTCGTCGGATATTTTCCATTTCGGAGAAGACGCTTTCCTCTTCTTTAGAATTTTCTTCTTTGGTGTCTCTTTTTCATCTTCATTTGAGGCTTCGGTTACCCTTTTCCTTTTCTGGCCTCCGGCACCTTTGTTCAGATTTTCATAGTCAGGGTATTCGAAACCCAAGGCGTCCAACACTCGGTTCAGTCTTCGCTTCGAACGGGTGCCAAAGGCCGCAGTCATTAGTTGATCTTCTTTTTTGGAATAATTGCCAAGTATTTCATTACACATTACTTCAATTGTGTCTAGCCACTCTTGGCAAGGCGCTTTAAAGTATTTTTTAAACTTGAAATGGTAAGGTAAACGTACAAGTTCACCTTCTTTTTTCTCCCCCTTTAGCTTCGGCATTTCCCATTCTTTCAAACTGGGAAAAACTTTGAAAGCCAAAAACTCCTGAACCAGGTCCCTTGTACTGATATGCTCTGCAATAATTCTGAATTCATTCATTGCTTGTTATGTTGGACCTTCGGGTGTCATGTTACAGCGAGGTCGGGTTTCTCCGAAGATTAGTTCGAGTGGACTTTGCACAAGCTTCTCCTTGTCGTCATCAACCGTGACATAAAACCACTCCGACTTCCAGCCTGCTGCCCATTTGCTTCGATAGCTGATTACAGGAAATTTTGTGGTTTTCCGATAGGCGAAGTTATAGCAACCAAAATTGTCGTGCAATCCATCCTTTCTAGCCTTCGTCTGATAATGCAGCTCGTGAACCCGGCAAAAGCTGTCCGCAAATGGTTCCACTGCTTGGCTTCGGAGTGCCCAGATATAAACGCTAAGCCTGACGATAGCGTTAGGGGTCAGCTGGTGAAAATAGATACCGAACCTCTTTAGTACCTCTGCAATAATCCCATGTAGGGGGAATCTTAATCCAGCCTTCAGAAAGCTTTTGAAAATAACAATTTCATCCTTCTCCGGCTTTGGGGTAGTCTCTTCTCCCCCGAAGCGTAATAGCTTTTTCTGATTTTCAGTAAAAAAGCCTGACTTTACCATCTTGGACAGATCAGCCTTCGAAACAGTAGATTTCCCGAAGTCCAAGTGGCTGGGTTTGCTTGGCATGGCAATGCGATAATCATCTTCGGGATCAGTTTCCTCAATATCTTCTTCTTCTGCTTCAGCAATTGCTTGTTCTGCTTGTTCTGCATCATCACTAGGGATCTTTTCCGAAGTCACCAGCCCGGATCGTTGCATAGCTTCGGAGATGGGAACAGTCTCCGAAGCTTCAGTTTCGCCTCCTTCACGTTCAACCCTGGCGGTAGAACGCACTCTGGCCATTTAATTATGAATGTGTGGAAATTTAATACTTTCTTCTTCCGAAGTTTTTTCTGACGAAGCAGGCTTCAAACTGGAGCTTCGTTTGATTCCGACAGACAAGCTTCGGCGATGGTTAAAAATTTTGGCAGCAGAACAGTGCAAATAGCAATGAATGCTGTGGTAACTTCACACCTACTCGTCTGTTTATATAGTACTGCAGGTAAGAAGGCGAAGCGCCAGGATTTTTACACCAGGCGGACACCCGCTTGCACTCGCTGTGCGGTGGACCGCAGAGACCAAACAGTAACTCTGCAAGGTGGGACCGCTACGCGCTGGGAAATTGAATTGTTTCTCGACAACGAGCTCAGGGAAGGTGTTTTTTGGACCTTCGGCTCCCCGAAGCTTAAGAGACTTTTTTCACGGATCAAGCTCGTTACGAAAAACGATCTAGCACCGCGAAAGGGGCTACTGTTGGGCCTGTGCTTCGTCGCCGAAGGTCCTATAGGAAGAAGCGGTCTTCGGCTGAAGCTGTTTGTGTAAGATGGCCGAAGGTTCCTTTTCATGAAGCTTCGGTATTACAAACCGACTTAAAGATAGAATGACCTTTTAGTCCATAAAGGTCTGAGTCAGTGTTGTAAACTTTTATGAGGGGCATAATTGTAATTCCTCACAGGCTGTGTCCTGTGCCTATAAATAGTGAACAATATTCCTTTACTGTTCAGGCATTCTGATAATTGCAATCGCATCTTTCGGAAACCAATCTTTGCCAAGGCAGAGGTATTAATGTATTCAATGATTCAATACGTTAAATGAATACATATAATTTGTCTATGATTAATTTATTCCTTTTTGTATCCTTTATTTATATTATCTTATAATGTCTCTTGAAATTTTATTACGAAGACTTAAGCTTCATAATTATATTCTCATTTACCTTCGTCCAAGGCTCATTATCCTGAAGGGAATAATGTTTCATGGACGAAGGACATTAACATTTAACACTTTATGTTGCCTTGTTCTTAATTCATAGCATTTGAGAACAAGTCTCCAACATTAGCCATCTTTTATCACCTCTTGAGTTCACTTGTCACTACGTGTAGGTTAGTGATCAAGTCTTCATCTTCGAGAAGTAACGGCGATCTGAATCGATTAATACCCAGCTTGGGATCTCCAACCACACACATATGTAGCACTTAACCCTTGCACATGTCAACTCGCACCCGGATTTCTCAAGACTAGAACGGGTTCCCCCTACCTAAGAGTACAATTACTCCACCGTCCAGCCTCTTGCCACAAAGGGCACAGGATACTCTCACCATCTCCCATGCCCAGTGCGGGCGAGCTATTCTGGTATTGGTCTGAACGAGGCAAAGCTTATCCATGACGAGGCATGTGGACAGTTAAAAGGTCCTCGATCATCAAGCCTACATCGATTCGATCCTTAAACGACTTAGACGGAGACACTACATCGAGACTTCCTTCTCGTGCAAGTCACCCGCCTGGTCTTGTCTTTATCATTTTAAACCCAAAGTTTGGTACTTGACAGAGGTACTCTTTTTAGATGTTGAACCCATCACGACCATGATGGATTCACCATCATAAGTTTTTTTATTTGTAAAAGTTTCCATCTAGTGTGAAGCATCACCTTTTTAAAAGCAAAACATTTTGTTTTCTAAAGCAAGGCTAAGAATCACAAAACTTGTTTGAATAAACCAGGTAACAAGGAATGGTATTCACTTTCTCAAGGAAGTAAATGCATCAAATATTTTATCACACAACTCCTATCACCTAATGCATAAAATAAGGTGATAAAGATTTTAAAACAACAAGGAAAGGGGTAAATGCATCGAGGCTTGCCTTGTGTTGTAGGAGTTTCTGCTTCCTCACCACAAATGTCGAAGTAAAAGTTACTTTCCACTGGAGGATTCTCGGTCTGAGGGACAACCTCCTCTTCTACGATGGATTTAGCTCGAACCGGCCCACGGACGGCGGAAACATGCTTGCGCCCGCACCCGCGCGCGTGACTTTGCGTAAAGGCCCATGATGTTTTAAACATCCAGCAAAGAGCCTATTGGGGGCCTTCCTCTTCCAAAGGTCCTCAAAAACACGGCTAACCATTTTCTTTCAGCATACTACTGAATATTACAGGAGATTCGTCACCAGAAAAGCTTCGACAGTACACAAGAGGAGCACGACGAAGCAAGCTTCGTCCAACAGGCTTCATCACGGTGAAACGGGGAGACAACGTAAGGAGAAGTTGTTGTTTAAGTCAGTGAATACAAATGGCGATACTGCCCTTATAACATTTTGTAAACTTGGTATGTAATTATTGAGGGCATGAATGTAATAACGCATAAAGCCTTACGATTGCCTATAAATAGATGAACATTACCCCCGTACTGTTCACGCTGGATTGTAATTGCTCTCGCGTCATCACCTTCAAACATGCCGAAGGTACAAATGTAATATAAATTCTAATAACGTTTATACATTTATTATGGAATAAATATGTGAATGGACATCACATCTCGTGTATGTAAATCCTTATTTTTATGAATGATGAAGACATGTTCTTCATTACCTTCATCTAAAGATCATTATATCTGAAAGGAGATAATGCTTCAAAGGAGATCATTGTATGTTGCCTTATTTTTGATTCACAACAGTTGAGAACAAGTGACCAACATTGGCGCCCACCTCCGGTGAACTCAAATGACCATCTTCGACACCAAGAGCTCGAACAACTACCTTCGCCATGCCACCGAAGAAGGCAATAGTGCCAGGGGCCGCCCTTGCACCGCTGGACATCAATCAAGAGGGGCTCCCTTTGAGGGAGCCCCAAAACTAGAAAAGGAAGGCCATCAGCCGAATAGCACAGGAAGAAGAGCTGGATCAAGAGATCAAAAATTTAGAGGCTATCCACCAACAAGTGGAGAGATGAAGGGAGAAAATGCTTCGGCTGTCTAAACTCCAGAAGAAGATTGATGAAGCTGCCGAACAGATGTGCCACATCACACAAGACAACGAGCAAGTACGTAGGCCACAACAAAGAGAGCTTCGTCAGGAAAGCCCAAGCTATGATGATGTATGGTATGATGATTTCCATCATGACAACTTTTCTTTTGATAATGCTTCCCCCTAGCCGCAGAATTGTAGGCTACCCCATGGCCACTTTCGTACAAACCGCTACATCTTTACATGTATGACGGGCATTCTGACCCAAAGCAGTTCCTCATGAGTTACGAAGCAACCATATCATTATATGGTGGCAACACTACTGTCATGGCAAAATCCTTCGTCATAGCAATCAGGAGTGTGGCTCAAGCATGGTATTCTTCTCTTCGGCCGGGAACAATCACGTCGTGGCAGAAGTTGAAGGATATGCTAGTCACCAGCTTTTAGGGCTTTCAGACAAATCCAGTGACTGCTCAAGCTCTTTTCTAGTGCATGCAGGACCATGAGTACTTGCAGGCGTATGTCCAAAGGTTTCTACGTCTCAGAGCTCAGGTGCCAATGGTGCCAAATTAGATTGTTATCGAAGCTATGATCAAGGGACTTCATCCAGGACCAACATCGCAATATTTCGCCAGGAAGCCCCCACAAACTCTAGAGAAGCTTCTACAGAAGATGGACGAGTACATCAGAGCTGACATTGATTTCCGACTAAGAAGGGAAGAAACCTACAAATATTCTGAGATGACCAGCGGCTTCGGAGGAAGGCTCCACCCAAGGCATGTCAGGACGATCCACAATCCTAGCTCAAGCGAAGACATGGACAATCATACTCAAGGGCATCAACACAACTCCCAATCATCTGTGACACATCAAAGCTCCTTTAGGCCACCAGCCCCAAGAGACAGAGGGGACAAAGCTTTGGAGGAAGATTTAGCTCGCAACCAAAAAGGTTGTTCCGCTTGTTCTATGGAGAAGATAAGGAGCATACAACTAGGACATACCAAGCTACAATACCGAAGCAAAAGAAAATAGGTGAGGTCGAAGCACAACAGAATCAGTCGAAGCAAGTCCTGCATACTGCTTCGTGCTATTCCCCGTACATTCCTGAGTATGTGGGCAATCAACAACCATTTTCACAACCCACAGTGTCAGTAGCTTTGGCGAGCCACTCCCCAGCTGCATGGGCCCTACCACCACCACCAGTCATGACTCCAACTTCGTCTTACAATCAACAGCCTAAAGGGCACTGCCAAATTCAGCAACAACGCGACGCACGTGAAGAGTCTGAAGCTCTGGTAGTCAACAACATTGTACAAGAATCAAGACACATTTACTGAAGCAAAAGAAGGGTTGAATCAGAAAACTTTTAAACACATCTGATGTAATTTTCATTTCTCTTGATTTCATGTTTTTGCCTCCAAGACAATCTGAGAAGGTACAACCTTCGACATGTTGTAAAAAATCTAGAGTTACACCATCGAGTGTAACAAAAAAGGATGAAGAAGCTCCAAAGTCGTTCCTATGGGGATGCAAAGCTAAAATACCACCTAAGTAAATGGTGAAGAAGCTCCGAAGTCGTTCCTAAAGGGATGCAGAGCTTAGCTCCAAAGTCGTTCCTATGTGGATGCAAAGCTAAAATACCACCTAAGTAAAAGGTGAAGAAGCTCCAAAGTCATTCCTAAGGGGATGCAGAGCTTAGCTCCATAGTCGTTCCTACGGGGATGCAGAGCTAAAATACCACCTAAGTAAAAGGTGAAGAAGCTCCAAAGTCGTTCCTAAGGGGATACGGAGTTTAGCTCCAAAGTCATTCCTACGGGGATGCAGAGCTAAAATACCACCTAAGTAAAAGGTGAAGAGACTCCAAAGTCATTCCTAAGGGAATGCAAAGTCTTACTTTTATGAAGCGTTTGTTCATTAACATTTGTTGCATCATATCATCGCATCATCCTGCATAGCATCGCATCATTCATCATCTCGTATCATCCGAAACAGTGGAAAAAGAAGGGAAATGACTCCTTCAACCACGATGGCTAAGTCATAAGGTTAAGTTTATCTTTGACAAAGAATTATGACCTACAGCAAAACCTTCGACAATGGTATTTCTTATGCAAGATCTACGGCAAGACCTTCGAGTTTAATAATGCCGCTTCGGCCAAAAGGGGATTCTTCTTTATGAAGCATGAAAAGAAGGGAAGGTGTTTTTCTCCTTTGGCTCAAAAACAGTATGTACGAAGATTTCACGCTCCACAAAGAAATATATTACATCATGAGATATATAGTTGAAATTTTTTTTTACATAAGAGAATAGAACACAAAAATTCAACAAGTGTCTTTATATACAAAGTCTAATCATCCTCCTTCAAGATTTTCTCAGTAGCTTTGTTTAGGAGTCTATCCACAGCTTTGTCAACCGCTTCATTTGTTATCCTGATCACATCAAGAGCGCCCTTCAGGGCTGGATCGGCCTCAGGGTTGTACGACTTTGAAGGAGGAAAAAGTTTGGCTGAACGAAAGTATAAGTTTTTGTTAATTACAAAGCTAAAAGTATTTACGAAGCTAAGACGTGGCAATCATACTTATAAGCCTTTCGCGTTCCGTGGCTTCTTCAGCTCTCCTCTCTTCTTCTAAAGCAACATGATATTCTTTTTCATTCTGCCTAATAGCCTCGTCTGCCATTTCTCGGCCACCATTCTAACATACTTCGGAATAAAATTTCGCGCTAAGGGAAATAGCTTCGGTTGAAGGATCCTTGACGTCACTCGCTGAAACTGAGAATTCTGGCTGAATTACAGCCTTCGCATGCTCACAACCAGCTTTTTCAAGCAGAGAGAAAACTCCATGAGCGCCGATGCAGGCACAAAATCACCATATCACTAAGGATCTTATCAAAAGCTTCAGCTTCGCCTTCAATCTATCTAATAACTCCATCAGGATCACCACGAATAAACTCTTGTTCAGTAGAGAACGCGCCAACCTTAGCAAAACTACTCTTCAGCTTGTTGCAACATTGCATAGCAACGTTGTAGCACTCCTTCTTTGCCTGACGAAGCTCCTCAACATTCTTCTGAACCCCTAACCATTCGGTATCAGATATCTCATGTTTTGATTGCTAGACGTTAAAGTTTTCAGTAACTTCGTTAAGTTTCTTCTCCAGCCCTGCTACTTCGGATCTGTATAATCCCACTTGAATGGATAAAGCATATTCTAGATTAGTGATACACTTTGCATCTGCTTCTTTTTCTTTCTTAAATTTCAGAATTTTTTGTTCCACTTCAGAAAATCTAGCCAATTTAGCTTCGCTAGACTTCAGCCTCTCGACTAAAGAAAGCAGGATCTTGTCTTTTCTCGAGGGCCTGGTTCCAAAGTGTTATGACTTCTGAGCGTAGGTTTCCGAAGGCTATCCATGTGCCTTCATCTTCAGCATCTTTTTGGGCCTTCAAAGCCTTGCTAAGAATAAGACCCTAGCAAACAAAAAACATACAATTAAATAATAATAAGGATTACCATAAATCGATTACCATAAACCTTTCTAACATAAACTAACAAATACAAAAATAAAATGTGCTAACCTTCAAGCTGTTGTAAGCAAGACAGTCTGCAAGTTGATCCTTAGACATTGCAGATAAACCAAGTTCAAGCTTCGGATAACCCATGTTATCCATTATTTCTTGGCAAACATCTATCTCCCTATTGCCTGACAGGCAGTAAAGGTAATCATCTTCATCATTTCCTCCATATACCAAGGATCCTCAGGGATATTTCTGGTCCTTTGCATAATATTGCACTTTGGCAATTTGCTGTTCCGATAATTGCTTCCCTGAAGCATGGCGAACAATATATCCAAAGTCACCACGAGAAGCCGCTTCAGGTATTGGCAGTGTTAGCTTTTCTGGTAGACTTTCTTTTACTTGCTCCATGGGCTTAGTCTTTGAAGGTCCGACCTCAACACAGGCAGGAGAAGCGCTTGCAGCAGCAGCAGCTTCGCCCAATTCTTCAATTTTGTCCTCGAAAACCTTACTAGAAGCAGGAGCAAATACCATCGAAGGTTTCAGGAAAGTGTCCAAAACGCTGGCCATTCTCCTCCCTTTCCTAGGAGTTGCCGCTGAAGTAGTTATTAGCATTGACAACCCAATCATTGCTGCAGGACTTTGCAGCTTCGGTTGCCCCTCGGCTCTAGAACTTTCTAGCTCTTTCTCTAGCTGAGCAGTGGCAGCTTCGACAACCTCAGTAGGAATTATCTCCAAAGCCGAGGGAGTAGCTTTGTCATATTCAACAACTTCCATCTTTTCTGTAGCAGGTAGTGCAGCAGCCCTCTCTAAGGAATGCAACTTCGGCCGATGAGTTAAAGCTTGAGTCTTTTTCGCCTTCGGCACGGAGAAAGAGGTCGTAGATGCGATTTTTCTCTTTGTTTCTTGTTTCCGTGTGGGAAAGCAGTAGTCAAGATAAGTAAATCCAATCAAATCAAAAACTTTGTTTAGTCTCCTCTTTCCACGAGCACCTAAGGCAGTATTCATGGCTTCGTCCTCTACCTTCGAATAAGCCCCCAGCAATTCATCGTTGGTTGCCTCAACGACTTCAAGCCATTCACCATTTGGCTCGCTAAACTGACTTCTATAGTGATAGGTATATTTTAGATAAACCAGGTCGCCTTCACTGGAACTAGCAGCGGTCTCCTTCGGCATCTCCCAATCATTGACAAGGGGCCATACCTTGAAAGCAATATGCTCTTGGACCAAATCTCTGGTGCCGATATAGCTGCACACTGTGTTGAAAGGCTAGTAGGCATGATTGAGCTTTGTTACCACCTGCGATCGAAGGTCTCCTAATGCCGAAGCGCGATCTTATTGGGCGCTGTATCACGCCCTTAACGTCTTCCCTTTCACTCAAATTATTTTTAACATAAAACCATTATTTCATCCATGAGCCCGACCATTTTTTTGAAACGTTGGCATAGGACACCTCACATCAGACCGGTACACGAAGCTATAACATCCAAAGTTGTTATGATATTGTTCCTTCCCTATCGCCTTCGTCTGGTAGGATAGTTCGTGTATATTGCAGAAGCAATCAACGTCTGGCTCCAACTCTTGGCTCCTCATTGTCCAAATGAAACTCCAACTTTAATCAAAGCTTTGGGAGTAAGCTGATGAAGGTATATTTTGAATCTTTTTAGAACTTTGACTAGCATCTTATGCAAGGGAAAGCGAAGCATAGCCTTCATAAAACTTTTGAATACCACCACTTCGTCTGCCTCAGGAAGAGGAATTATGTTCTCTCCTCCAGCCATCACTACGAATATATCATGGAAATATTTGCCCTTCATTGCTTCAATCTGCCCTTTCTTAACAGTGGATTTTCCAAAAACAACCTGACTTGGCCTCCATGGCCGATCTTCGGCATCATTGTTGTCACTCTCAATATCAAAACTTTCACTATCACTTGAATCTCCAGACAGCCCAACTAACATTTCATCAGTAACTTTCTCAACATTGGTCTTCTCCATGGCTTCGTAGAAACCAGCAAGTGCGGGATCCACGCCTTTCTTCTCTTCGGCCTTTCAGCAATGATTGTAACAAAAAGCCAAACTTCAAAAAACAATTACGGTCGCAGAGTTAGAAAGCTAAAAAGACAAACACAACACAAAGCTTGACAGCACAAAAATATTTTCAACACAAGCCCTTGTACATATACGCAAAACACCACTGAGCAGTGGGTCCCACAATACAGAATTTCTCGCTATTCTAGCAAAGGGAAGGTGTTTTTTCGGACCTTCGGCTAAAGGCCTTCGTTCATTTTGCAGTCTAAATTTGTTACATAGAAACAAACTAATACTGTGAGGGGCTACTGTTGGGGGCCTTCCTCTTCCAAAGGTCCTAAAAAACACGACTAACCATTTGCTTTCAGCATACTACTAAATATTATAGGAGCTTCGTCACCAGAAAATCTTCGACATAACACAAGAGGAGCACGACGAAGCAAGCTTCGTCCAACATGCTTCATCACGGTGAAATAGGGAGGCAATGTAAGGAGAAGGTGTTGTTCAAGTCAGTGAATACAAATGGTGATATTACCCTTGTAACATTTTGTAAACTCCATATATAATTATTTAGGGCATGAATGTTATAACGCATAAAGCCTTACGATTGCCTATAAATAGATGAACAGTACCCTCGTACTATTCATGTTGGACTGTAATTTCCCTCGCGTCATCACCTTCAGACAAGCCGAAAGTACCAATGTAATGTAAATTCTAATAATGTTTATACATTTATTATGGAAAAAATATGTGAATGGACATCACATCTTGTGTATATAAAACTTTATTTTTATGAATGATGAAGACATGTTCTTCATTACCTTCATCTAAAGATCATTATATATGAAAGGAGATAATACTTCGAACGACGAAGGTCCTTAACATTTAACAACTGTGTTGCCTTGTTCTTGATTCACAGCAGTTGAGAACAAGTGACCAACAGATCCTATGGCACTATTTATTTGTGCCACTGACAATTTCACATAGGTCCTCCTATTTTATTTCTTCATGGCTTTAAGTCCTCGACCGCACGCCGGTTGAACACCTGGCCGGAATCGCGTGTACTCGTCGCCGGTGACCTGTTCTGACGGTGTCGAGAACACATGCTCCATCTCCAAAGCTAACCGAGCACATCCTATGGACTAATTTGACTAACTCGCCACTAACCCAAGTCTGTCCGTGGCAACGACAGAGCAAGGACTCCGGCGAGCCCGTTCTGGGTTACACGAGCCGATAGCGTTCAATCAAACGACTTGGAAAGAATCAGTGACCTACTAGGGCTATGGTGCTTGCGTGAATTTGGACAGAGACAACCCAGAATGGCCAGTTGACGTGAGCAATGTCCACGACGGCATTCCCGGCGACAACATGTCGTTCTCAGAGCTATAGTGCGGTAGCGTTCAATTAGCCGAGATCGGGAGCATCTAGAGGTCCAAGAAGTACTAAAACGAGAACCCGAGAGACACGAACTGACCTGGGGAAGGCTGGCCACAGCGAGAGGTCTCACGGTGGCGACGGTGACCGATTTGGGGAAATTCGAAATTCTCGGGCTACGATGGAGGTGTGCATAATGACTCAGCAAATTCAATTATCTGTATCGCCATCTCATTGCCCAAGAGTGCTTAACCAATTACTTAGACATTACACATCATCGGAGTAAGGAATAAGCGGAACAGATTACAATAACATAATGTACCTTCATAAGGAAAATATAGAAAGAGTAGTTATTACATATCCGGGTACTTGAGTGCGTAAACTTATTATTACATCACTAGGAGGCAAAACACCCTCCCCAAATAAGTTTTAGTTTTCATCCTCCTGCTTGGGAACCACCTTGGAACAGAAACCGCAGAACTCAACCGTTTCCTCACCGACAACATGGGTTTGAAAACCCTGAGTACGGAGTGTACTTTCACAAGTCTTACCCTTCAAAGGAAAAGTCTCTCAAGGATATGCTGGCCTTTGGGAATCAAGGAAAAGCTCAACAAGATTCAAAGACTTTCTTTGCAGAAAAGCTTACTATGAGTGGATCCTTAAAAAATCATTTTTAACTATCAGGTTAAGTAGTTACCTGCTTCTAGATTCCTTTCTATTCTAGATCAAGCACTTGGCCTATACTAGCCTTCTTTTATCCCCCATCAGTTCACTTGATGCTACGTGTAACTCAGTGACCAAGTCTTCATGTCCGAGAAGTAACAGCGATCTGAATCGATTCATACCCAGCTGGGGATCTCCAACCACATGACATATGTAGCACTTAACCCTTGCGTATGTCAACTCGCACCCAGGTCTGTTCATAGTGATTCATTGTCTCCACGACGTGGCTGAACCATCGATGCCGTTGTGACTCCCAGTGAGCTCGGTTGCGCCACACCATGAACCATGTATCACATCTATTGGGGGCCTTCGGCTTCCGAATGTCCTCAAAAACATGATTTAACAATGTTTCTGGAGTATAATGTGTGAACAGGTAACTTCGGATTCGAATCGGTACCACAGTGGGAGAAGCCCAAAGAATACGTAGGTTGACACAGCGCCGAAGCTATAAGCAGGAAAGCTTCGGCGTGATAGCAGAAAAGGAAACCGACTTAAAGATGAAAAGGCTATTCAGACCTCGGTGGATTACTATAGAATTACTACCAAATGTAAAGGGCATGGATGTAATTTTACATGGGTTGTGTCCCGTGCCTATAAATAGGTGAGCAGTGCTCCCGTACTGTTCACGCTGACTTGGCATTTGCTTTTGCGTCACGCTTGTACTATTACCTTCTTTTAAGCTAAGGTACATTTGTAATTTGATGTCATTTCTATTTTTCCATAGTAATAATATAAAAATGAGTTAATAATAATATATAATTGTTTACATTATCCTTTATGTTTCATATGTTTTCTTCTTCATTATTATATGTTGTGTTTATGAAGGTATGTCCTTCATAACCTTCGTCCGAAAATCATTATATCCTCAAGGGAAATAATGCTTCGGAGGACGAAGGACCTTAACGTTTAACATTTTTTGTGTTGCCTTGTTCTTAACTCATAGCATTTGAGAACAAGTCCCCAACAACATCACCGTAGGTCGTGTAAGACAACCAATTACCCCCAGACTTTACCCTCAGTGAGCGCCACGTTTGGCAAACTCTGGTGACTCATCTCGATGCCACAGTAAGTTTCCTTTCATTCAAATTTGGAGCAACCATGGCTAGCTTCTATAAATTGAGCGTTTCCCTTGCTCCGCCCCTGGTCACGAACCCAACGCAACCCCAAACACATCCTACCATCAACCGTAGCCCGGGAATTCGGAAATCCCCCCAAATCGGTCATCCGCGCCGCCACGAGACGTCTCACCGTGGCCAGAGCTCTCTGAGGTAACTATGGTCGGGCTTGTGAGTGTTTTGAATTCTCTTACATATCACGATGCTCATCGACCCGCCCGATTGAACTCTACGCAGCCAGAACCCCAGAACACTGTGTCGCCATCATGGAATGCCGCCGTGGACACTCCCTCTGTCGACTCACCGCTCTGTCCTTTCACCCGTCTTCCTCACAATCGTCCTTGAGTCCGGGTGAGTTACCAAAGCTAATCGTACTCTCACTTCGAACGCTACCATGTTGTATCACTGGGAACGGGTCCGTGAAGATTTCGGGTCCATGGGTGCTCATAGATTGAGCTCTTGGATGCAGTTCGTGCCTGATTTTCGATCCCTGGTGTGGCGCCAAGAGTGGAATTAGGGGTAAGAGCAAATTTGAACTTGGATTATGAAGTATGTCGGCTTGTGTAGGTTTGCCGGAGTAATCGCTCCGCCGTCCGTGGTCGTGGACCTAGTCATGTGAAGGAGTAAGAAGGGAAGGGTTTAAGTGAAAATGTCAGTGACACATTACAACAGTACCAGCGGGCATTTCGTGATTGTTTGAAACCCTAGGGGCCCTGACGCAAATCGAGCCACGCGGGCGCAGGAGCGTTTTCCCCTGTTCGCGGGCCGACTTGGGCCACATCCGGCCTATCACTATTCATGTTTTATCGTTTTATTTTTACTGCCAACTTGGGAAATCTGTAGAAAATAGTGGAAAATGGTAAAGTCATGAGACCAATTTTGTTAGATTCCTAAAATCACATAGTATTTAATAAAAATAATTTCCTGATTTTTATCCCAACCCTGGAATTATGTAGCATTTAAAGGTGCTTAAACCAAGCCTTTTAGAATTATAGAAATAGTTTAGTAGTTCCAAAAATCATAAAACTTTTTAAGTGGGCTTAATATGATGATTAGAGCCTCTGAGTGAAGTTTGAAATGATTTGGACACTGTTTGCTCAGAAACCCAATAACTAGCCTCAAAGCGTTAGTTACTTAATACTAATCCTAAAGAAATATCTAATTAGAAAACCTTAGTGATTAGTTGTACCATGAAGGAAAGTTGTATTCAAGATACAACTTATTATATTTTTTATTATGTAACTGCATATTCATGACATAGCATAAGCATTCATATACATGTATTATCATGTATAGAACACGTGGAAGAAATCTTAGTAGAAGAAGAGGTTGTCTCCCAGACTAAGAATATTACAGTGGAGAACAACTTTAACTTCAACATCTGCGGTGTGGAACCAGAACCTCCTACAACACAACACAAGCCCCAATGCATTATCCCTTTCCTTGTTGTTTTAAAACCTTTATCACCTTATTTGATGCATTAGGTGATAGGAGTTGTGTGCTAAACAGTTGATGCATTTCCTTCCTTGGAAAATGGATTACCATTCCTTGATACCCTTTTATGAAAAGGATTTTTATGATGCTTAGCCTTGCTCTAGAAAAACAAAATGTTTTGTTTTAAAACAAAAGGTGATGCTTCACACTGGATGGGGATTGTTTTACACAGAAAATACTGATGATGGTGGATCCATCATAGCCGATGGGTTCAACATCTGAAAAGAAGTACCTTTGCCAGGTACCAAACTTTGTGGTTTTAAATAATAAAGACGAGATCGGGCAGGTGACTTGCACGAGAAGGGAGTCTCGGTGTAGTGTCTTCGTCTGAGTCGCTTAAGGATCGAGCCGATTTAGGCCTGATGACCGAGGACCTTTTAACTGGCCATATGCCTCATCATGGGTAAGCTTGGCCTTGGTCGGACCAATACCAGAAAGGCCACCATGCATTGGGAGTGGAGATATGGTGATAGTAGCGTGTGCCCTCCGTGGCAAGAGGTTGGACGGTGGAGTACCTGTGCTCTTGGTTGGCGTGAACCCATTCTGGTCTTGAGAAACCCGGGTGCGAGTTGACATATGCAAGGGTTAAGTGCTACATATGTCGTGTGGATGCAAATCCCCAGCTAGGTATTAATCGATTCGGATCGCCGTTACTTCTCGGATATGAAGACTCGATCACTGACTTACACGTAGCATCAAGTGAACTGAAGGGGGATAAAAGAAGGCTAGTATAGGCCAAGTGCGTTGTTGGAACTTGCTCTCTGATGCAAGGGGATCCAACGGGGGTGTGTAGTGACGTAAACAGGGTTCTCGCACGAGATGGCAATAGCTCTGTTAATCTAGCCTCTCAAGGGCACTGTGCGGGGGTATTTATAGGTATCTGAGTGCCTAGCGTCCTGTGTTAAGGACGCATATGCCCTCAGACACCTGGGTTATTCCCGGAATATTCCCATAAAGCGGGGTTACAGACCGTAATTACAGGGATGCTTTTACAAATTAGACCCGTAATGCGCAGCGGCCATGCAGGGCCTGTTACAATGGGCCGGATCACACGTGGGCCTCCATGCTGGACGAGGTCACAAGACGGGACGACCTCGTCACAGGTCTTCGTCCGGTGATGTATGGGACGAAGGGTGTGTCTGCCCGTTGTCTTGTCTCCGTTGGTCCGACGATTACGGCGAAGGCATCGAGCGAAGGGTGGCGTCTTCGCCTTTGCCCCAACATTTGCCCTCCGAGGGACCAGTTCGACTAAGTCATCTGGTGCCGAAGACGTCGCTAGATGGCGGAGACGCTGCCCTCGCTCGAAGTGGTTCCGCGGGGGTTTTTGACATGACCGTTGATTGACACCGTACTGTTGGACTGCAGGTTTCCTGAAGCACCGCACCCTGTGTATAAAAGGGGCGGGGGGCGGCGCGTTTTGAACTTTACCTTTCCGCGCTCCGTGAAAACCCTAGCCGCCTTTTCCACCTTCTTGCTGCTCGTCTGCCCTCCTTGCTCTTGTTCGCCGGAGATCTGGCCCGAGTGAAGCAGACCGCCCGCCGCCGCCGACGGTACGTAGCGATGCCGACCTCTTCTTCTTCTGCTGCCGCTATGCCGCCGGCCGACGCGTCGTCTGAGGAGACGCTGAGCACTGTGGCGGCGGAGGAGTTGCACGCCGGTGATACGGTGGATTTCGGTGTGTCGCGGATGTCCTCGGTCCGTGTGCAAGATATGCAGCAGCTTGGTTACTTTGGCGGCGGAGTCGCTCGTGTCCCGGGGACGGAGGAAATCCCCGAGCCGGAAGGCGAGTTGGTTGTGTTCGAGGCGTTCTTTGCCGCTGGTCTTTGCCTGCCTACGCACCAATTTGTGGGAGAAGTCCTTCGCAGATTTAACGTCCAGATCCATCAGCTGACTTCGAATGCCGTGGTGGCTTTGTCGAAGTATGTCTGGGCGACGACTTCATACGGTGGACAGCATCAGTCGAAGTCTTCGCGAAGTACTATTGCCTGCACTGGCAGAAAAGGATGATCGGAAATGAGGTTGCCCAGTTTGGGTCCTATACATTTACGCCGAAGACCGGCAAGACCTCGATGGAGGTAGTTGAGTTGGTTCCTTGCGCCCGCAATAAGTGGGGCAACTGGCATGAGTTTTGGTTCTACGTTGCGAAGGGCACAGTCGAAGACCATCCGGGGCTCCCCGTGGCCGAGATGTGCTCACATTATTACTCACCATACCTGTCGTTTGAAGTGGCGGAGGAGGATGCGGACGAAGGGGCCCTTCGGTGCGCCATCGGCTTGAGCAGCGGGCGCGATTTGGTTGAGGAGTTTGTGGCGTACGGGGTGTGGCCTTTGGCGCATGGCTGGGCGTTGGGCGAAGTATGCCCTCGCCAGATGCCTTCCCATGGTGGGAAGCTGGTGCGAAGTCCCGCCTTCGCGCTGGATCTGCATAGCCGCGATCCGGCCGCCTTTGTGCGTGAGGCAGAGGATGGGGCAGTGCGGATCGTCGGTCGGTACGTGCCGAAGACAGAGGGCCAGCGTAGCTGGGATATTTGCGGGTCTAATGACCGCTTGAACAGGGTTTTTGAGTTGAATCATCTACCGTATGGCGGTTATCCCGGCCAAGACGATGTGGATCGTCGCGGGAAGAAGCCGGTGGTAGAGACTGGAGACGACCCCGCGCCGGCGGCCGCCCCATCCTCTAAGAAGAGGAAACTAGGTATTGCTGTGGGAGGACTGGGGGTTTCTGATGGTTTTGCTAGGGAATTGATGAGGACATGCGCGGCCCCGGGGGGAAGGATGTCTTCGCCCGAGCTTCGGGAGTCTTCGGCGCGGATGCTGAGGGTTACCGGGGGTTGGTGGCCTAAGAATGTTCCTATCCCCCGCGCGGCCGGCGAAGACTTTTTTACATCTCGCATGGTTCGTGATTGGAAAGTGTTTCCTTACGGGCGGAATATTGCTGTTGTTGTGTCGGCAGTGATGGACAAGGATTGTCAAGGAGCTGCGCAGAAGCGCCAGGCGGTCGTCAGGCTTCATGAGGCCAGGCCGAAGAGGCCGCGGGGGACTGCGAAGGCTGCTGCCCCCGGCGGAAGCCAGCCGCCGCTGGCGGCGAAGTCGGCCGTCCCTGCATCCAGCAGGGCGCCGGTGGTTCCAAGTCTGTGAAGGCCGCCCCTGAGTCCAGCAGGGTGCCGGAGGCTACGAAGGTGGCCCGAGGGTTGCCGCCGCCGGGCAAGCGCGTCACCGACTTCGCCACCAACATTAGTGTGGAAGATTATCTTGTTGGTAAGTCGTTGGCTCGAGTTTTTTTTAATCTGTTGATATGTCGCAGGGTCGGACGAAGGCCAACTTGTTGTTGTTCCGCCTGCCGTGGCGACCGTGGCGGCTGCCGTGGTGCCCAGGGCGAAGGGCAGTGCTCTTAGTGCCGATGGCGAGATTCCAGCACTCACTGCCGTCAGGGACGAGGCGGGTGCTGTGTCCCGCCGGCTGAAGGAGCTGAAGGAGGCACTAAGTCAGGTACGTTGAGCTAGACTTCGGTTTTTTACCGGCTTCGTTGGGGCTGTGGTCTTATGTGTGTCTTGTAGGTGGCTGACTTCGCAGATCGCGCGGCGTCGGGGGCCCTGACGGTGGTTGTGTCTGCCGAAGTCGAGAGACTTCGGACGCAACATGCTGACGCCGTCCGGGAAAAGTCGGCCACCGACAGCAAGTGCCGCAAGCTGGCGGATAAGGTGGCCACGCTGGAGGGTGAGAGGACTGACCTCCGGCGCCAACTTGCGGAGGAAAGGAAGGAGGCTAATGAGGCCCTCGCCAAGGCGCAGTCTGCGCAGGCGGAGGGCAGTCTTGCAAGGCAGCGCGCCGAGGAGTTGGAGGGGCGGCTCAACGCCCTGCAGACCCGTGTGGAGAGGGCCGAGGCCTCGACGCGCTCGGAGGCTGAGCGGACACGCAAACAGCTTATGGATTCATACCATGAGCTGGGCGCGCGGACCGCTGACTTCGAGGTGCCGGACCGAGAGCCCGGACTTCGCTGCCTCGAGTGGATACAGGAGGAGTTGCTGGCGCTCCCTGCCATCGTGGAGGGGTTTATGTCCTATGCCTCGCTGGTCACTTGCGAGGGGGCGATGAACGCGCTCTCTCACGAAGGGTGCCGGCACTATGAGGTCTTCGACCAAGCTGATGAGGATTTCGAGCGCGATATTTATAAGGTTGAGGACCCTGTGGTGAAGGAATCCGCGGGAGCCCTCTACGACCGTATGTGGGGCCCCCCACGGTCGGGAGGTGGCCATGGAGCGGGCTGAGACGGCGAGGGGTCAGGTAATGTTTTGCTTTTGTTTGGTGTTTGTTGAATGTGGGTTATATATGGGTTTGCTGAATCTGTGTGCTGTGTCTCAGGCGGCGCGTGGCGAGAGGGTGGATGACTTCGGGGCTTTGAACAGCGCGCAGCCTGACTCGGAGTCGAACCCGATGGTGGCTGCGTCCGAGACCGCCCCGGAGCTGCCCCCGGAAGCCGTCGAAGGCGTTCCCGATGTTCCCGCAACCACTGCGGTCGGCGGAGGCCCGTCGCCAACTGCCGCGCCGGGGGCTGAGGATCCTGGGAAGATGGCGGCGGAGCCTGCAGCGGAGGATCCCACGACGGCTGGGTCTTCGCAGGTGGCTTAGTGGGTGTGGGTAGTTAGGGAATTTTGGATATGTTGCTGAACCTTGGTTGCTGTGCAGGTTCAAGATTTTGGGCCTACGCACGCAACCGCTACTACTAATTTTTTAGCGGCTTCGACCGTGGATGATGGGAATAAATCGGATGGGTTTGCATCTAAGTTTTCTGATTTTGGTGACTCTAGGAGCTCGGTTGAGTGGACCGAAGAGTCGTCGGATGAGGACCTGGACTACTTTGCGGCCTTGGATGTGGCAGCGGCGGAGGCTTCGCCGCATGCTGCGGATGCTAAGGTTGTGCCTGGTTCGAGTGCTGGGCGTAGGCGGCGAAGGGCGGTCGCGAAGCGTAGAGTGAGTGAGGCGGACAGTGGTCGGTTTCGTGTGAGTAGGGCTGGCAGGCAGGAACTGCTGTCCTTGCCGGCCGCTGTGAGTTCAGGTGAGGGGGAGCTGCGATGTCTTTTTATGGGTGAGGAGCTGAGGATAATGCTATTTAACTATAGGGAGATGGGAATTATTCTGAAGGTTGAGCCGATGTAAAGTGTGATGCCCTCGCTTGTACATATGTAATAGCTTGTATGATGAAGTTGTGTGCCTTCGGCTATGCTCACGAAGGCGTTACGTACTTGGTCTGGTGTATTTGTTGTGTTGGTCTGGTGCGCATGTAGTCAGTCTTTGCGCAGACAGTTTGGTGTAGTCGTTTTCGCAATTGTTAAGCTTCGTCCGGCGGCACCCTTAGGCGACTTCTGCACGGATAGTCTTCGCGGAAGACTACGATTTTTCGCACTTGTGCTAGTCCGGCTGCACCCTTAGGCGACTTCTGCACGGATAGTCTTCGCGGAAGACTTCAATTTTTCGCACTTGTTGTGCTAGTCCGGCTGCACCCTTAGGCGACTTCTGCACAGATAGTCTTCGCGGAAGACTACGATTTTTTGCACTTGTTGTGCTAGTCCGCTTGCACCCTTAGGCGACTTCTGCACGGATAGTCTTCGCGGAAGACTTCGATTTTTCGCACTTGTTGTGCTAGTCCGGCTGCACCCTTAGGCGACTTTTGCGCGGAGTTGTCGCACGCGAGGGTGGCTAGCGCTGGGCCTCGCGGTGACTTTGTATTGGTCGAATGTCGAAGACCGTCGGCGCGGTCTTTTTTCGACGCAGGTTTTTGCGGGGGATTTTTCACTTGTATATTACATGACTCTGCCTCGTTAAAAACCTTACCCCCGGGAGGAAAAGAGTGCCGGCCGGAATAAAATTGTTTTTGCGGATTACAAGGGCGAATCGGCCCTGATGAGTCAAACAAAAAATTTGCGGAGATTGTCGATGTTCCAGGAGTGCTCCAGGTCTTCGCCGTTTGGCGTTGCGAGCCTGTAAGCGCTGGGGGAAGCCTTCGTCTTGACAATGAAAGGGCCCTCCCACTTGGGCTCCAGCTTGCCCCTGGACTCTGTCCGAGCTGTTCGGACGAGTACGAGGTCCCCTTCGCTGAATTCCCTTGGGATGACTGCGTGGTCGCGCCATGCTTTCGTCTGGGCTTGGTATTTATTTAGAGCCTGTAGGGCAAAGACTCGGTCTCCATCGATGAGATCCTTCGAAGTGGGCTCGTCCACGTCGGGGACGGCTGACGGAACTGTTCGCGGGGACCCATGTTTTATTTCTTGTGGGGTCATAGCCTCCGATCCATATAGAAGGCGGAAAGGGGTGAACCCGGTCGCCCTGCACTCAGTCGTGTTTAGCGCCCAGACCGCCTCGGGTAACAAATCGGCCCACCTGCCCTTTTTTTCGTCGAGGAGCATCTTTTTGACAGCTGTGAAAATTTTTCCATTGGCGCGTTCCACAACTCCGTTGGACTGCGGGTGATATACTGAGGCGAAGGCAAGCTTGGTGCCGATGAAGAAGCAAAAATCCTTGAAGTCTTGGCTGTCAAACTGCTTGCCGTTGTCAACTGTTAGTTCGGACGGTACTCCGAAGCGGCAAACAATGTTTTGCCAAAAGAATTTCTGTGCAGTCTTTGATGTTATTGTGGAAACAGCCCTCGCCTCGATCCATTTGGTAAAGTATTCGACAGTGACGAAGGTGAACTTGAGGTTCCCCTGAGCCGTGGGCAGGGGCCCGACGATGTCCAGGCCCCAGCGCTGGAGAGGCCATGTGTGGGCAATCAGTTTTGTGAATTGCGAGGGGCTGCCTGATCGAGGAGAGAACTTCTGGCAGGCTTCGCAGGACCTTGCAACCCGATTTGCGGCGCAGATCATTGCGGGCTAGTAGAAACCTTGGCGGATCACCTTTGCGGCTAGGGCCCTTGGCCCTGCGTGAGAGCCGCAAGTGCCACTGTGGACTTCGCGCAGGATTTGGACGCCTTCGTTCTCGGTGACACATTTAAGCATTGGCTGACTGACCCCTTTCTTGTAGAGTTGGCCCTCAATCAGTGCGAAGTCTCGGCTTCGATGTTTGAGGCGCTTGGCCTCGTTGATGTCGGTTGGGTGGTAGTACCCCTGTAGGAACAGGGTTATTGGTGCCCACCAGTCTTCGGTCATAATAAGGTTGACTATGCGGTGGCCCTCGCTATCATTGGTTATTTGGAGTCCTTCGGGGCTTCGGACGGCTGGCGTGCCGATGACATGGTAGAACACGTCGGAGGGCAGGGACTCGCCTCTGGCGATAGCCTTGGCCAATGCGTCGGCCTCTTCATTCTTGGCCCAGTCCACATGCTGCAAGGTGAATCTCTTGAATTGTTTCTCGAGACTTCGGATGGCCGCGAGGTATTGCATAAGTGCGGGGTCCTTTGCTGCATAGTCTTTCTCGACTTGGCCGGCAACTACCTTGGAGTCTGCTCTGATAATGCAGGTGGTGACACCAAGGGCCCGCAGCTTGCGGAGGCCGAGGATGACTGCTTCGTATTCTGCTATGTTGTTTGTGCATCTGTCAGATTCCAAAGCGATGCTGAGGCGTGCTGCGTATCTGTGCTTGACCCCGGCGGGTGAGGTGATGACCGCAGCGGCGCCTGCCCCCGCGTGGCACCATGCGCCGTCGCAGTGAATCGTCCAAACCTTCTCTGCGGACGGGTCCGGCTGTGTTGTTGGCCCAGTCCAGTCGACGACGAAGTCTGCCAGGACTTGCGACTTGATGGCTGTCCTGGGCTCGAAGTTGATGTGGTAGCCAGATAGTTCGGCCGCCCACTTGGCAATCCTGACCGATGCCTCCGGGTTTCTGAACAATTCACCTAGTCCCCTGTCTGAGGTGACTCGGACCTTGAATGCTTCAAAGTAATGGCGCAATTTGCGCGAAGACATAACAACTGCATAGGCAATCTTCTCCAGTTCTGTCATGTTACATTTGGATGGTGTTAGCACTTCGGAGACGTAATAGACCAGGCACTACCTGATCACGCCCTGAACTGTCTGCTCCTGCACCAGTGCCGCGCTGACCGCATGTGGCGAAGCCGCAACATAGAGCAACAGGGGTAGCGAAGAGTCGGGGCTTGTAAGGACTGCCAACTCTGAAAGGTACTGTTTTAATGATGCGAAGGCCGCTGCCTGCTCTGGTCCGCAAGCGAAGTCTTTTGCGCCACGGGGAGTTTTGAGGAAAGGGAGACTTCGCTCAGCAGATTTGGAGATGAATCTGTTGAGGGCGGCCAACCTGCCCGTCAGGCGCTGGACGTCTCTTGCGGACTGCGGAGGCGTCATGTTGATGATGGCCTGAATTTTTGGTTGGGTTGGCCTCGATGCCGCAGTGTGATACCAGGTAGCCCAATATTTTCCCTTGGCGAACGCCGAAGACGCACTTTTTCGGGTTCAGGCGAAGTCGTGCGTCTCGCATGTTCGCGAATGTCTCGGCGAGGTCAGCGAGATGGTCCTCCTTGCTCCTGCTGGCGACGACGATGTCGTCCACATATGTGAATATATTTCTGCCAACTTAGCCCTCGAGCACTGTTTTGGTAAGCTGGGAGAAGGTGGACCCGGCGTTCTTGAGTCCCTCCGGCATTCTGATGAAGCAATATGTGCCGAAGGGTGTTATAAAGCTGGTGCTAGCCTTGTCTTCCTCCTTCATGTATATTTGGTGGTAACCGGAGAAGCAGTCGAGGAGTGACATGACTTCGCATCCGGCCGCGCTATCGACTATTTTGTCGATCCGCGGCAACGAGAAGTTGTCCTTTGGGCAGGCCTTGTTGAGACTGGTGAAGTCGATGCACATTCGCCACTTGCCGCTCTTTTTCTGCACCATCACAACGTTGGAGAGCCACGTGGGGTAAGCCACTGGCTCGATAAATTTGGCTTCCAGGAGGCGGTGTACCTCTGCCTTGGCGGCCTCTGTCTTCTCGTCGGACATTTTGCGAAGCCGCTGTTTTTTCGGTCTCACTGAAGGGTCGATTCCCAAGCTGTGCTCAATTATGGATCGGCTGACCTCGACCAGGTCGAGGGCTGACCAGGCGAAGACGTCTTTGTTCTTGGACAAGCAGTAGAGGAGTTTCTCCTCTTCCCGCGAAGTGAGGTCTTCGCTGATGGTGACTGTCTGCTTGGGCGTGGCCTGGTCGAGGGGAACAGTCTTGGTCCCGTCGTTGCTCTGCAGCTGTGCCTTGTCGTGCTCTTTGTCGGTTGGGCTGACAGACGCAGGGACCTCGCGCTGGGCCGTGAGGCAGTGCACATTTCTTTGTCTGGGGACGAAGTCCCGCTCTATGTTGTGCGCAGTCTGTTGATTGCCGTAGACCGCAATGGCGCCTAACAGACCTGGTATCTTCATGCACAGGTACAGTCCGTGAATGGCTGCCTCAAACTTGTTGATAGAGCCCCGGCCCATGATGGCATTGTACGGATACACCATGTCGACGATATCAAAGGTTATTTGCTCACTTCGGGCATTGGGTGCTACACCGAAGGAGAGAGGCAGTTCTATTTTGCCGACCGGAAAAGTGCCCTTGTCGCCGAAACCATACAATGGGTTGTCCGAAGGCTTGAGCAGGCTGTGGCTTATGCCCATGCGGTCGAAGGCATGGAGGAAAATGATGTCTGCTTGACTGCCATTGTCGACTAGGACTTTGTGCAGGTCCCAGCCTGCCACGCTGCAGTTGATAACCATGGCGTCGATGTGGGGGGCACTGCGCAGGTCGACGTCTCGTGCGTCGAAAGTTAGCGGTACGTGGGACCACTTTGTCTGCACGACTGGGCCGGTGATGGTGACGTGGTAGATGCTGCGGTAGTGGTCCCGCTTCTGCCGCTTTGTGTCGAAGTCGGTGCTGGACCCCCCGGTGATCATATGAATGACTCCGCGATACGACTGATCGGCGAAGTCTTCTTGTTCTGGGGCGTGGGGGTGGGGGATGTTCTGATGTTGCTGGTGTGGAGGTGGGGGTGGGGGAGGTACGATTTGTACTTCCTGGTGGTGTTGGTATGCGTGGTGCGGTGGATGCGGGGCGGGGGCGTGGATGTATGGTGGAGGGGGTTGCTGATAAGTGTGCGCGACAACTCTAGGGTTGTCGGCTGGCTGCGCCTGCGCCATCCTGTCTTTGGTGGCCTTCGTTTCTGGGCAGTCTCTGGTTTGGTGGGCGCAGTCTTCGCCATGAAAAAGACAGTAGAATCGGCGCGGCGGCTGCGCACGCCCCCGACCCCTACCGCGAGTTCCGTTTCCGCGGCCCTGGGGGGGATACTCCTGGCGGCGAGGGGCGTCAGCAGCGGGGTGCTGGTTGGTGATGTTGAGTTCCGTTTCCGCGGCCCTGGGGGGATACTCCTGGCGGCGAGGGGCGTCAGCAGCGGGGTGCTGGTTGGCGATGTTGTGCACTTGCTACTGATTGTGGCCGTCTCGACCAGAGTCTGGCTGCGGAGTCCTCGTCCACGTGCGACTGGACTGCGGAGCATCTTTGGGTTTCCTCTGAGACTCAACCTTGCGCTGGTGGAGCTCTTCGGATTTGGCATATTTTTCAAATAGCTGATATAATTCCTGGAGGTTCTTGGGCGGGTCCCTGATGTAGTGGCTGTAAAGGACGCCGGTGCGAAGGCCACTGATGGCATAGTGGATGGCGATCTGGTCATCAACTGAGGACAGCTGTGACTTGAGTGTTAGAAACTTGCGGTAATACTCCCGCAGAGTCTCTTTTTCCAGCTGCTTGCAGAGTGAGAGTTCGGCCAAGGCGTCGGTGTCTGGGCGGTACCCTTGGAAGTTGAGCAGGAATTTGTCCCGGAGGCTTCTCCAGGAGTCAATGGACAGCGGGGGCAACCTGGTGAACTAGGTGAGGGCTGGGCCTTCGAGGGCGATGATGAAAGACTTGGCCATCATGGCGTCGTCCCCCCCGGAAGATGCAACGGCGACCTGATAACTCATGATGTACTGTGCTGGGTCCGTGCTGCCATTGTACTTGGGATAGGTCCCTGCCCGGAAGTTGGCAGGCCAGGGTGTCACTTGCAGGTGTGGCGCCAGGGGACTTCGCTCGTCGAGGTAGTTGACCCCTTGGAATGGCGCGGCGTGTGGGAAGGCGTGGTCGCGCTGGGGGAAGTGCAGGTCTTCCATTTGCGCGCGCTGTTGCAGGGGTGGCCCGTGCTGCAGGCCGAGGTGGCCTTCGCGTATGTCTTCCAGTTGTGCGCGCTGTTGCAGGGGTGGCCTGTGCTGCTGGCCGAGGTGGCCTTCGCGCTGCATCAGCGCGATCTCCCGCTCAAGGTCCTGGGCCTTCTGCTCTTCGTCGCGTATCATTTGCCGCACCTTGGCTAGTGCGGACACGCGCTGGCGCTTGGCCTCCAGTATCTCTTTTTGCCTCTGGAGATTGCGGTTCTTGATGCGCAGGGCACGCAGCTGTAGCTGTTCTTCCGCTGAGACGCCGAGGACTTCACCGTCCTCGGTGAGGTCCGTGTCCTCCGGTGGGGCGAAGCCTGGTGGAGGTTGCGGTTGTCCTTCAGGGCCGCAGGTGCGGAGAGCGTCGTCTTCGTAGGTGCGGAGAACGTCGTCTTCGCAGGTGCGGAGAACGTCGTCTTCAGTAGCCTCTTGGTGGGTGGAGTGGGTGAGTGCGAGGGCCTTGCCCTTTTTTGCGGCCAGCAGTGCTGCCTTCGCAGCCTCGTCAGCCTTCGAGCTAGCTTTCTTGGGTGCCATCGCGGGTGGTTTTTCGTAGCATGAATGGTGGGCGCCAAATGTTGGAACTTGCTCTCTGATGCAAGGGGATCCAACGGGGGTGTGTAGTGACGTAAACAGGGTTCTCGCACGAGATGGCAATAGCTCTGTTAATCTAGCCTCTCAAGGGCACTGTGCGGGGGTATTTATAGGTATCTGAGTGCCCAGCGTCCTGTGTTAAGGACGCATATGCCCTCAGACACCTGGGTTATCCCCGGAATATTCCCATAAAGCGGGGTTACAGACCGTAATTACAGGGATGCCTTTACAAATTAGGCCCGTAATGCGCAGCGGCCACGCAGGGTCTGTTACAATGGGCCGGATCACACGTGGGCCTCCATGCTGGATGAGGTCGCAAGACGGGACGACCTCGTCACAGGTCTTCGTCTGGTGACATATGGGACGAAGGGTGTGTCTGCCCGTTGTCTTGTCTCCGTTGGTCCGACGATTACGGCGAAGGCATCGAGCGAAGGGTGGCGTCTTCGCCTTCGCCCCAACATGCGTGATCTAGAATAGAAATAAATCTAGATGCAGGTAACTACTTAACCTAATAATTAAAAATGAATTTTTAAGGATCCACTCATAGTAAGCATTTCTGCAAAGAAAGTCTTTGAATCTTGTTGAGCTTTACCTTGATTCCCAAAGGCCAGCATAACCTTGAGAGTCTTTTCCTTTGATGGGTAAGACTTGCGAAAGTACACTCCGTACTCAGGGTTTTCAAACCCATGTTGTTGTAGGTGAGGAAACGGCTGAGTTCTGTTGTTTCTATTCCAAGGTGGTTCCCAAGCAGGAGGATGAAAACTAAAACTTATTTGGGGAGAGTGTTTTGCCTCCCGGTGATGTAATAATAAGTTTACGCACTCAAGTACCCGGATATGTAATAACTACTCTTTCTATATTTTCCTTGTGAAGGTACATTATGTTATTGTAATCTGTTCCGCTTTTTCCTTACTCCGATGATGTGTAATGTCTGCGTAGTGGGTTAAGCGCTCTTGGGTAATGAGATGGAGATATAGATAATCGAATTTGCCGAGTCATTATGCACACCAGCATGATTGTCTGAGGTCCTTAGGACGAGGACATCTCTAGGTGGGCCTAATACCTTGGGAGGTTTTGTCACAGCTGGTATCGGAGCGAAGCCTGTTTCTTCGGACATTACTTAGTGCTTCAAAATATTTTAAATTACTTACCTTGGAATACTCTTTCATTCTTACTTTGGAATACTCTTTCATTCTTACTTTGCTTCAAAATAATGACTTGGATATCTTTGGAGCCCCTCCTTCCATGAACCTCGCAGATGATCGTTCTCCCGAAGTTGGCACTGGAGCGAGAGCAGCCAAGGATGAAAATAACTAGAGTAGTATAGTAGTCGGTGGTATCCTTATGTAAATTAAATAAGGAAAGTTGAGTTGTACCAGCAAGTATTTATAAATAGTACCAGTCTGGCATAATGTAATAAAGGTGGTGTACTTGTGGCATGTAATAATCGAGTATGTTTTGTTGTTTCTTCTTCAGATGCCATCCAAAACATGTGCTCAAGACGGGGCGGGAACTTCCCATGGTGGGGAGGAAACTCCGAACCCGCCGCCTGTACCTCCCACGTTGGCTGAGGCTATCGCTGCCTTAGTTAATGCCACTGCTGATAACACTCGTTTCCTGCGAGAAATGGCTGGGAATCAGTTTCATCAGCAGGGAGGCAGAGGTCAACCCCAAGGCCCCCGAGACACCACATATTTGGAGTTTTCTAAAACTCGTCCACCTCTTTTTGTTAAAGTAGAAGAACCTTTGGAAGCGAATGAATGGATTCAGGTCATGGAGCAGAAATTCTGATTAATTCGGTGTACAGAAACCCAGAAGCCCCTGTTCGCTGCCAACAATTGAGAGGTCCCGCTAGTACCTAGTGGGCAAATTTTGCAGCTATTCAATCTGAAGGACATCTTGTCACATGGGCAGAGTTCAAGCAGGCGTTCAGGGAACACTGTATTCTAGAGGGGATTATGAAACTTGAGGAGTTTATACGATTAAACCAAGAGGAGACTCGGTGATGCAATATCTCGCCAAGTTCAATCATCTCTCCTAGTATGCTATAGAGCAAGTGACACAGACCTAAAGAAGAAGAATTGCTTCATGAGAGGTCTAAATGATCGACTCCAGTGAAAGATGGCCACTTGCCTGGACCTCACTTATAGCAGGGTCGTGAGCACAGCGCTTTCGGTGGAAGCCAGGAATGCGGGACAGGGAAAAACAAAGAGATATGGGGTGAGGGATCTTTTCAAGGATCCGAGAAGCGGTCGAGGTTGGTGATTCGTCCTATTAACCCAAATCGCTCTTTTCCTCGTCTACCCGCCTATCCTTTCAAGCAAGCAGTTTTTACCCATCCCACTCCTGCCCCCGCTCAAAATAATCAGCCGAGTGCCCCTGGTACTCGTTTCCTCGCCTTACCCAGTTCATCAAATGGCTGCTTCGACTATGGGAAGTCTGGACACTTCATCAAGGACTGTCCCTATTCAAAGCAGAATAAATCTAATTTTCAACAGACTTCTGGGAGCACATCTCAAAGAAAGGGAAATGTGGCCAACACTCCAGCGGGAAAAAATACAAGGAAAACTGGGCGAGTCTACTACACTCAAGTCGCTACCACCCCGGAAGGAGAACCAATGATGATGGGTATGTTTTTCGTTGCCAACCATCCCGCCGTCATCCTTTTTGATTCTGGTGCATCACATACTTCTATGAGCAAGACTTTTGTTGAGAAGCATAGCATACATAGTATTGAATCAAAGGAGGGGTTTGTTATTCAATCACCTGGGGGTCAAATCTTTACTAAGGAAGTAGTCTTCCACGTACCCGTGAGATTGGCCGGACATGAATTCCCTACCAATACGATAGTTATAAAAGGGCAAGATGTAGATGTGATTCTAGACAATGAATTGGTTAGCCCAGAATAAGGCTATCATCAATGCGGATCAGAGGACTATTCAGCTAAGTCATGGACAAGAAGTCAAGTTGTCCATCCCTGTATCTGTCCCAGTTAAAGTATCTAGACAAGTTTTTGAAGCCGTGGTGCAAGAAATACAAGACATTCCGGTTGTGTGGGAGTTCTCGGATGTATTCCCTGAAGATTTGCCTGAGTTACCTCCGGAGAGAGATGTGGAGTTTGTGATTGAATTGAAACCCGGACGACTCCTATTTCTAGAAGATCGTACCGTATGCCTCCCAATGAGTTGGAGGAACTCAAGAAACAATTACAAGACTTATTGGAAAAAGGATTTATCAGACCAAGTTCATCGCCATGGGGATGTCCAGCAATCTTTGTCAAGAAGAAGGATCAAACCCTTCGAATGTGTGTGGACTATAGACCCCTCAATGAAGTTACTATTACAAACAAAGTCCCCTTCCCCGGATCGATCTTTTATTCGATCAACTCACTGGAGCCTGTGTATTTTCTAAAATTGATATCAGATCAGGCTATCATCATATCAAAATTCGACCCAAGGATATACCCGAGACCGCTTTCACCACTCGGTATGGGTTATTTGAATATTTGGTTATGTCCTTTGGATTGACAAAAGCTCTAGCCCACTTCACATACTTAATGAATTCGATATTCATGCCTGAATTAGAAAAGTTTGTGTTGGTCTTTATTAATGACATTTTGATTTATTCCAAGAATGAGGAGGAGCATGCAAAACATTTACAGATTGTTTTAACACGCTTGAGAGAACATCAACTTTACGCTAAATTTAGCAATTGTGTATTTTGGTTGGAAGAAATCCAATTTCTAGGACATGTTTTATCTGCTAAAGTGATTGTGGTTGATCCCAGCGAGGTCAAGGATATTCTGGAATGGAAATCTCCTACTTCGGTGCATCAAGTTAGAAGTTTCCTTGGACTGCCTGGTTATTACCGCATGTTTATCCCAAATTTCTCCAAGATCGTTAAACCTATTACTGAGTTACTGAAGAATGATGTTAAGTTTGACTAGTCTCCCAAGTACAACGAGGCCTTTGAACAATTGAAAGTATTGCTGACCACTACACCTGTTTTGGCTAAACCGGATATTGAGAAGCCATTTGATGTGTATTGTGATGCATCAGGCATTGGGCTTGGGTGTGTTCTAATGCAAGAGGGACGAGTAATAGCTTATGCTTCAAGACAGCTGCATCAGCATGAGGAACATTACCCAACCCATGATTTCGAACTGGCCGTAGTAGTTCATGCCCTTAAAATTTGGCGCCATTATCTACTGGGGAATATATGTCATATATATACTGATCACAAGAGTTTAAAGTACATTTTCACCCAGTCAGAGCTAAACATGAGACAGAGAAGGTGGCTCGAGCTGATCAAGGATTATGACCTAGAAATTCATTATCACCTAGGAAAGGTTAATGTTGTGGCGGATGCTTTAAGTCGTAAAGCCTTTTGTCATTGTCTCATAGTGGGATTGCCTGACACCACCTTATGTCAGGAAATGGAAAGGTTAAATCGGGGGATAGTGCAATAAGGAACCTTGATGCATTTGAAGCTTGAGTCAGTTATGCTATAAAAGATTATTGATACTCAAAGGATTGATAAGGGTATGAAATATATTGATGAGAAAATGGAGGCCAGCAAAGCTAATTGTTTTAGGAAAGATAATCATGGAGTGGTATGGTTTAAATACCGCATAGTGGTGCCTAAGAATGATGAACTTCGTCAACAAATCTTGGATGAAGCTCATCTTAGTCGGTATTCCATTCATCCTGGAAGTACTAAGATGTATCAAGATTTAAAACAACTATACTGGTGGACTAAGATGAAGATTGAAATCGCTCGCTATGTGGCACAATGTGACACTTGTTGACGAGTTAAGGCAGTGCACATGAAAACTGCTGGACCTTTACAATCAATGTCGATCCCAACATGGAAATGGGAAGACATTAGTATGGATTTTGTTGTGGGATTACCCAAAACATCTAAAGGATATGACTCTATTTGGGTTATAGTGGACCGGCTTATAAAGACAGCTCATTTTCTTCCGGTTAAAACGGATCACCTAGTCATTGTTAATGCTCAATTATACATTGCTTGTATTCTCAGCCTGCATGGAGTGCTAACGACGATAGTGTTGGACCAAGGACCGCAATTTGCATACAAGTTTTGGGAAGAGCTGCACAAATCTTTGGGCACTACATTGCTCCACAGTTTGGCCTATCATCCTGAAACGAGTGGGAAAACAGAAAGGGTAAATCAAATACTGGAAGACATGCTACGAGTTTGTGTCTTGCAGTTTCCACAAAAATGGGATGATTGTCTATCGCTGGCAAAATTTTCTTATAATAACAGTTATCAAGAGAGTATTAAAATGGCACCGTTTGAAGCTCTGTATGGACGGCGGTGTAGAACACCCTTGAATTGGTCAGAACCAGGAGAACGATGGTTTTTCAAGCCTGATTTGGTTAAAGAAACTGAAGAAAAGGTCCAACGTGTAAGACATAACATGAGAGAAGCTCAAGCCCAGCTGAAAAATTATGTGGATAAATGACGTCAACCATTGATTTTTCAAGTCGGAGATCATGTGTACCTGAAAGTATCACCAATGAAGGGTGTTAATCGATTAGGGGTTAAAGTGAAGTTAGCACCCTGATACATTGGCCCGTTCCCTATTCTTGAGAGATGTGGGCAAGTTGCGTACAGACTTCGGTTGCCAGAATCACTGTCTATTGTGCGTAATGTGTTCCATGTATCTCAATTAAATAAGTGTCTTCGGATTCCTGATCAAACTATGGACGTGGCTGATGTTAATTTGGAACCGGTCTTAACCTATTCAGAACATCCCATTCGAGTTTTGGATCAGAAAGACCAAAATACTCGAAAAAAGACTCTCAAGTTTTATAAGGTATAGTGGAACCAACACACCGAAGAAGAAGCTACCTGGGAGACTCGAGACTTCTTAGAAAATCATTTTCCCAAGTTCTTAGCTTCCTGTAATCATTAAGGTTTATGTACATGGTTGTAAAGTTAGAACAAACCCCCCACACCCACCCCCTGCTCTGTAAGAGAAGTTAGGAAATAAAGTTGTGACGCGTTTCCTTTTCCATTACTTACCCTACAGCCTTAAATCTCGGGACGAGATTGTTTTATGTGGGGAAGGATGTAACACCCCTGGTGTTACCAAAACTAAAACTCTGGCATGACATCATATGCATTAGCATTTCATTATGTATGTTATACCTAGAGTGCATTCACTTGGTAAAAATTTCAAAACAAGCTGTGATGACTTGACATGATCTTTAACCATAGGATAGGGCGCTTTTCCAAGGATTAGAAGCATGTGTGTGTGTGAGATGAGAATTAGAGTATGATCTTAAAAGTTAGTAAATATGTTCAAGAAAGACTAAACCTGGAGAGTTTAAGTGCCACTTAAACCCTAGAATACTCAAAACCCTAATAGGAACCTAAAAACCCTAATTAGTGCTCTATAAGGTGACTTCAATTTCCATGCACTTTTGGACCAAAGTGCATATATCAAAGTGGTAGAGTAACAAAAACTAAGCAAATTTTATATTTGGAGATTTCCAAGTTTTGTGGAACAAATTGGAGTAAATTGCAAAAGATCCCAAAAGTACCCCTATACTTAACCCTGAAATACAGTGTTAACTGGCCGAGTTCAAGCCCTAATATCTCCTGATATGTGGAGATTTTGCCATGGGCCACTACAACAAATTTGTAGAGTTACTATAGTAGTCCAAGTTTGATTAAGTGATTGAACCCTAGACCTATCGACGTTTCGACCCCGGGGGGTCCCTGGACCGACGAATAAACCGGGTGTCCCAGCCCAGATGGGTCGGCGCGAGACAGAGCACGAAGGGGGGAAAGGAGACAGGCAAAAGGGGAAACCCACGACCTTCGTGTTGTCCTGCGCCCAGGTCGGGTGCGCTTGCAGTAGGGGGTTACAAGCGTCCGCGTGGGAGAGAGAGAGAGAGAGAGCCTTACGCGCCGGCCCGTTCTCCCGCGCGGCCAACCTCCTCGTACGAGAGCCCTGGACCTTCCTTTTATAGGCATAAGGAGAGGGTCTAGGTGTACAATGGGGGGTGTAGCAGTGTGCTAACGTGTCTAGCAGAGAGGAGCGAGAGCCCTAAGTACACGCCGTCGTGGCAGTCGGAGAGGTTTTGGCACCCTGTTCATGTGATGTCGTGGCCGTCGGAGGAGCGCTGGAGCCTTGCGGAAGGACAGCTGTCGGGGCTGTCGAGTCCTTGCTGATGTCTCCTTGCTTCCGTAAGGGGCTGAGAGCCACCGTCGTCATGGAGCACGCGGGGCGCCATCATTATTTGTTTATCAGGGCGAGCCAGATGGGACGCCGGTCTTGTTCCCCGTAGCCTGAGCTAGCTAGGGGTAGGGTAATGATGGCCCCTCCTGTGACGTGGTCGGTGCGAGCCCTAGGTCGGGCGAGGCGAGGCTCCTCCGAGGTCGAGGTCGAGTCTATCTTCCGAGGTCGAGGTCGAGTCCGAGCCCCGGGTCGGGTGAGGCGGAGACCGTCTTCCGAGGCCGAGGCTGAGTCCGAGCCCTGGGGTCGGGCGAGGCGAAGTTCGTCGTCTTCCGGAGCCGAGGCTGTGTCCGAGCCCTGGGGTCGGGCGAGGCGGAGTTCGTCGTCTTCCGGAGCCGAGGCTGAGTCTGAGCCCTGGGGTCGGGCGAGGCGGAGTTCGTCGTCTTCCGGAGCCGAGGCTGAGCCCGAGCATTGGGGTCGGGCGAGGCGGAGTCCATCGTCCGAGGCCGAGACGGGGGCCAAGCCCTAGGGTCGAGCGAGGCGGAGCTTCCTATGGCGCCCGAGGCCGGACTTAGCTGCTGTCAGCCTCACTCTGTCGAGTGGCACAACAGTCGGAGCGACGCACGCTGCGCTGTCGTCTTGTCAGGTCGGTCAGTGGAGCAGCGAAGTGACTGCGGTCACTTCGGCTCTGTCGACTGAAGAGCGCGCGTCAGGATAAGGTGTCAGACCATCCTTGCATTAAATGCTCCTGCGATATGGTCGGTTGGCGTGGCAATCTGGCCAAGGTTGCTTCTCTACGAAGACTAGGCCTCGGGCGAGCCGAAGGTGTGTCCGTCGCTTTGAGGGGGCCCTCGGGCGAGACGTGAATCCTCCGAGGTCGGCTGCCATTGCCCGAGGCTGGGCTCGGGCGAGGCGAGATCGTGTCCCTTGAGTGGACTGAGCCTTGACCTTAATCGCACCCATCAAGCCTTTGCAGCTATGTGTTGATGGGGGTTACCAGCTGAGATTAGGAGTCTTGGGGGTACCCCTAATTATGGTCCCCGACAGTAGCCCCCGAGCCTCGAAGGGAGTGTTGATACTCGCTTGGAGGCTTTTGTCGCACTTTTTTGCAAGGGGACCGACCTTTCTCGGTTGCGTTTCGTTCCGGTGGGTGCGCGCGAGCGCACCCGCCGGGTGTAGCCCCCGAGGCCTCAGAGGAGTGGTTTGACTCCTTCGAGGTCTTAGCACGTTTCGTGATGCTTCGGCCGGTCTGGTTGTTCCCTCATGCGAACTGGCTGTAGCCCGGGTGCACAGTCGAGTCCCAAGTTCTCGGGCTGGTATGTTGACGCTGTCAACGGTTTGGCCGAAGCCGGGTTTGCGAGAGCAGCCCCCGAGCCTCCGCACAGAGCGAGAGGACGGTCAAGGACAGACTCGGCCTTTTTCATACGCCCCTACATCGCCTTTCCGCAAGGAGGAGGGGGAAAGCACCATATTGCCCTCGGAGGGCGCCGAACATGGTGTCTCCAGTGAGTTGCTAATCGGTAATCCAAGTGGACGCCCGTGCCCCGTTCGTTAGGGGTCGGCTAGTGGCCCGGAGGCGCGCTCCAAAAGTACCTGCCGGTGATTTGCCGGACCCGGTCCCCTTTTGATGGGGTCCGAGGGCTCGATGCCTCCCTCTGGTGGGATTCCGTTACAAGATTGTTCCCGTCGGTCTCGGAAATGTCCTAGGGTACCTCGGGAGCGTAGCCCGAGCCTTGGTTATGTATCGAACGTACCCAGGGTCATCCCTCGCTCTGCGTGCTCTGAGGAGGCTGTCAGAACCCTTCGGGGGCCAGCCTACGAACCCCTGATCAGTAGTGGGCGCGAAGCCCGAGTGGCCTGAGGCGGCCGTTGAACCCTTCCGAGGGGCCAGCCTTCGAACCTCTGACCAGTAGTGGGCGCGGAGCCCGAGTGCTCTGAGGCGGCTGTTGAACCCTTCCGAGGGGCCAGCCTTCGAACCTCTGATCAGTAGGGGAGCTCGGGGCCCATTTCCTTCGCGGAGAAGGATCCCTTTCGGGGTATCCCCTTTCCCGGTCCCTGTGGCAAGAGAGAGAAAGAGGAAGTGGAAAAGGATACGAAATCGAATGACGTGGCACACCTTTTTTGACGCGGTCATCATGGCGGAGGTGAAGCGTCACCTGCTTCGCCTGCCAAAGGTGCCGCCTGTCCTGCCGCAGAGTTAATGCGACGGGACGAGTGGTTCACGGGGCAGCCGTTGTGTGTGCGCGAGCCGTTCGAGGAACGGAACACGGGCGTGTCGTCTTCACACCGTGGGAGAGGGTTCTCTCGCTGTCCCAGGAGGGGACGTGAGCTTGCTGACGACTTGACTGCTGCTTCCGCCCGCCTGCCACCGCCATTACTGCCGGCCCACTTCTGGCCGTATCGACCGTCGCGCCTTCTCCCGCGGCTGACTGACCCGTGACCGATGTGCTCGGTTGGTACTGTCGGGTCATGCGCAGGGTCGCCTCGAGTCGCGGCACTGGTTCCGCAGTCGAGAAGGCGTGGTACTGGCGCGAGTGGCGGTGCAGTTTCTTGCACGTAGTAACCGGCGCGCCGGTTATATGACGTGTGGGCCTAGGCCTCCATGCTGGATGTGTCGAAGTCGAAAGGGTGCGCCCCCTTGGTGCGGTTGCATGCCGCCTGCATGGCGGTCCGCTCTTTCACCCGCTGGTCTGGGCGAAAGTGGAGAAGCGCTTGTAAGCGCTGGGCAGTTACGCGCACCGCGCGTGGCGGTTTGGCTTCTTGCGCCTTGGGCCAGCTTGCATGACGCGTGGGGCCCAGCCCCCGTGTCGTAGGGGGAGGACCTTGGAGCATGTTGGAGAAGATTCGGTCCGCAACGGCTGAGGCCGCAAGTGGGGAGAGTTGCCTTTAAGAGGAGGGTGACCCCCTTGGAAGGCAACCATGTCTTCGCACTCTGTTCATGCCTCGCGTCCTTCCACCTTCCGAGCCCCCGGATGGGGAGAGCCCGCGGTTCTTCCGCCTTGTCGTCGTTGGAGGAATGCAACTTCGCGGAAGTTAGTGCCTTTCAGCCATCGTTCGGCTTCAAGAATTTTCATCAGGCAGCCCGGCTGCTTCCCCTCGCCGGTGGTCACCCAAGACGGTGACCACCAGTTCCAGGGTGGGGAGAAGCAAGCTGGGCTGCAGCCTCTGCCCCTCCCTCAGCTTCAAGGATCTTCATCATCCTTGCTGGGGCGGAGAGCGAGGTGAGCCAGAGCTCTACCTCCCGCACGAGTCGGCTGGCCACCTCTTCTTTTAGCTCCTGGGGGTGGAAACCATCCTCCAGCCATGCTGGGGAAGGCGAACTATTGCTGCCCAGCTAGGATGCAACATTCCGTCCTCTGTCCTCGCTTTCGTGGCGAGGACGGGAGTGAGGACCTGCCGGTGCGCTTTGGGGCGGCCGGCGCTCGCTGGTGCGGCACTGGTGGACAGGTGGACGCCGTCGTCGGTGCTGACGTGGTGGCAGCTAGAGAAAGCTTCTCCGCCGACAAGCCCGTCAGCGCTACCCGCGGACCGACCTCCAGCTCTTTGGCTTTAATGTCTGGTTCGCGTCCCTTGAGTGGGGACGCGAACGAGAGCCTTCCAGCTACAGCGTCCGTCCTGGGACCCTCGCTGCTGCTGCAGAGGTCGCTGGCGAGTCGCCCGGAGCTTGTCGCCCCGCAGGCTCTCCGGTGTGGAGGTTGTTCATACCCGCGGGGGCGGAACCGGAGTTCCGTTTGTAATGGCACCTTGAATGCCGGTGTTTGTTCATTATGGCTGTCGGGGCCTGAACATGTATGTATTTTTGGCATGAAGCCGTGTTTTTTTCTCATTTCGAGCACTAGGACTCGCCTGTCGGCTAACTGAACCGCTTAACCAAGTGTGAGTTGCCTCGTGCAAAGGTGACGAGTGAGGTATCCGTATCCCAGAGGCGTAGGAGTCCCTCGGCTCGGTCGGCCTTGCCGCCCGAGGTTTCTCTTGCTTAGTTAATGGAACCCTCGGCCGCTCTTCGATGAGCCAGAGCCGGAGGCAGCGGTGGCAGTGTGGACAGAGGCAGAGTTGGCTCGAAAAGAAGACTTCGTCGGCCGGAGCCTGGCCAGGCCGTCCACTGGCGGGACCAGCGCCGGAGTCGAGTTGCCGAGGCCATGAGCCGGGCTGGTGTCCTCGGGGGACAGCTGGCTGAAGCTTCAGGGCGGCTGGTCGAGCCATCTGCTCGGGCCGGATTCCTGGAGGAGACCCTGGCGGTGATAGCCCGGGCGTGGCGCTGACGTCGTCCTTCGGAGCGGAGATCCTCCGTCCGTGTTGCCGTCCGAGGCTCGGTCGGACTTCGCCGAAGGTGGAGTTGACGCCGAGGGTGCTGCTGCTCCCCCTCCATCGATGTCTGAGCCTGCAGGATCGGTTCATCTTGTAGTGTGCGTATGTTTTCTGCGGCCGCCGAGGCCCAAACATATCGCCGTTGTGTTGTAAAGCTGCGTTTTTCCCTTATTTCGAGTATCAGGACTTATTTGTCGGTAACAGAATTGTTTGTCCGAGCGAGAGTTACTTTTCACGGAAGGTGATGAATGAGGTATCCGTATCCCGGAGGTGTAGGAGTCCCTCGGCTCGGTCGGCCTTGCCGCTTACGTGTACTCTTTACTCGTCCGTAGGATTTTGCTATCGATGTAGCCGAGAAAACCGTTTCGGCAGAAAGGTTTCCGAGCATTAAGACTTGTTCGGTCAGCGGAATTGCTTATCCAAGTGTGAGTTACTTATCGCAGAAGGTGGCGAGTGAGGTATCCGTATCCTGGAGGCGTAGGAGTCCCTCGGCTCGGTCGGCCTTGGCTGCTTACGTGTACTCCGTCGTTTTCAGGATCCCACTTTCGAAGTAGTCAAAAAGCACGAAATACGTTCTAGCAGAAAGACTTTTTCTGAGGAAAATTTTGACGCAGAGGGGGTTCCCCCCTTCTAGCCCCGAGGGAGGGTCGGGCTTTGCCGAGGCAAGGCTGACCCTTCCTTGATGGTTAGACTTTGTATGTGAACGAGGTGTACGAACGGCTTGAAAACATCTTAAGGGTAGAAGCGACGTAGCTGTTGGATGTTCCAAGCGTTGCTGTAGACCTCGCCTTAACTGTTGGCCAGCTTGTATGTCCCGGGCTTCAGAACCTTGGCGATGACGAAAGGCCCTTCCCAGGGAGGCGTGAGCTTGTGCCGCCCTCGGGCGTCTTGTCGCAGTCGAAGCACCAAGTCGCCCACCTGGAGGTCTCGGGACCAAACCCCTCGGGCATGGTAGTGTTGTAGGGACTGCTGATACCGCGCCGAGTGTAGTAAGGCCATGTCCCAAGCCTCTTCCAGCTGGTCCAGTGAGTCTTCTCGGTTGGTTCGATTGCTTTGGTTGTCGTATGCCCTCGTCCTCGGGGAACCGTATTCTAAGTCCGTGGGCAAGATGGCCTCGGCCCCATAGACTAGAAAGAACGGTGTGAAGCCCGTGGCTCGGCTCGGCGTTGTCCTCAGACTCCAGACCACCGAGGGGAGTTCCTTCATCCATCGCTTGCCGAACTTGTTGAGGTCGTTGTAGATCCGTGGCTTGAGTCCTTGCAGAATCATGTCGTTGGCACGCTCTACTTGCCCATTCGTCATGGGGTGAGCCACGGTGGCCCAGTCCACCCGGATGTGGTGATCCTCGCAGAAGTCCAGGAACTTTCTGCCGGTGAACTGGGTGCCGTTGTCGGTGATGATGGAGTTCGGGACCCCAAAGCGATGGATGATGTTGGTGAAGAACGCCACCGCCTGTTCGGACCTGATGCTGTTTAGGGGTCGGACCTCGATCCACTTGGAGAATTTGTCGATGGCGACCAGCAGGTGCGTGTAGCCCCCGGGTACCTTCTACAAGGGACCGACGAGGTCCAGACCCCACACAGCAAACGACCAGGTGATGGGTATTGTCTGCAGAGCCTGCGCGGGCAGGTGGGTCTGCCTTGCGTAGAATTGACACCCTTGGCAGGTGCGGACAATTCTAGTGGCGTCGGCCACCGCGGTTGGCCAGTAGAAACCTTGTCGCAAAGCGTTTCCAACAAGGGCTCGAGGCGCTGCGTGATGACCGCAAGCCCCCGAGTGTATTTCTAGTAAGAGCTCCTGGCCTTTGGCAATGGATATGCATCGCTGGAGGATGCCTGAGGGGCTACGGTGGTAGAGCTCCTTCCCGTCCCCCAGCAAGACGAACGACTTGGCGCACCTCGCCAGTCGCCGAGCTTCGGCTCGGTCGAGGGGCAGCTCTCCTCGGTGGAGATATTGCAGGTATGGGGTCTGCTAGTCTCGATTAGGCGGGACCCCATTCCGGTCTTCCTCGACGCGCAGTGCCTCACCCTCGGGGGCCGAGGGTGCCTCGGGATGAGCCGAGGGCGCCTCGGGCCGAGCCGAGGGTGCCTCGGGCTGGGCCAAGGCCTTCTCGGGCTCGGGCATGTTGTCGGTCTTGACTGAGGGTTGATGTAGGTCTCGGGAGAAGACGTCCGGGGGAACCATTGTCCACCCCGAGGCTATCTTAGCCAGCTCGTCCGCAGTCTCATTGTATCGTCGGGTGACGTGGTTGACCTCGAGCCTGTAGAACTTGTCTTCCAGGCGCCGAACCTCGTCGCAGTAGGCTTCCATCTTCGGGTCGCGGCAGTGGGAGTTCTTCATGACTTGGTCGATGACAAGCTGCGAGTCACCACGAGCGTCGAGGCGTCGGACCCCTAGCTCGATGGCGATGCGCAACCCGTTGACCAGAGCCTCGTACTCGGCCACATTGTTGGACGCCGGGAAATGGAGGCGCAGCACGTAGCGGAGGTGCTTCCCGAGGGGCGAGATGAAGAGCAGGCCTGCGCCTGCCCCTGTTTTCATCAGCGACCCATCGAAAAACATGGTCCAGAGTTCCGGTTGGATCGGAGCTGTTGGAAGCTGGGTGTCGACCCATTCAGCCACAAAGTCTGCCAAGAGTTGGGACTTAATGGCCTTCCGAGGGGTGAACGAGATTGTCTCGCCCATGATTTCCACCACCCACTTTGCAATCCTACCCGAGGCCTCTCGGCACTGGATGATCTCTCCCAGGGGGAAGGATGACACCACAGTCACTGGATGAGACTCGAAGTAGTGCCGCAACTTCCGCCGCGTCAGAATCACCGCGTACAGCAGCTTCTGAATTTGTGGGTAGCAGATCTTGGTCTCGGACAGTACCTCACTGATGAAGTAGATCGGCCTCTGGACGGGCAATGCATGCCCCTCTTCTTGTCTCTCAACCACGATCGCGGCGCTGACCACCTGAGTGGTAGCGGCGACGTAGATCAAGAGGGCTTCTCCGGCAGCGGGGGGCACCAAGATGGGTGCGTTCGTGAGGAGCGCCTTCAGGTTCTCGAGGGCTTCCTCGGCCTCAGGGGTCCAAGTGAAGCACTCTACCTTTCTTAAGAGGTGGTATAGAGGTAGGCCTCTTTCGCCGAGGCGCGAGATGAAGCGGCTCAGAGCCGCAAGGCATCCCATGACCCTCTATACGCCTTTCAAGTCCTTGATGGGCCCCATGTTGGTGATGGCCGCGATTTTCTCCGCGTTGGCCTCGATGCCCCGCTCGGAGACGATGAACCCCAAGAGCATGCCTCGGGGGACTCCTAAGATGCACTTCTCGGGATTGAGTTTTACGCCTTTCGCCTTGAGACACCGGAATGTCGTTTCAAGGTCGGAAAGGAGGTCGGAGGCTTTCCTCGTCTTGACTACGATGTCATCGACGTAAGCCTCGACCGTTCGACCAATGTGTTCGCCGAACACGTGGTTCATGCACCTTTGGTACGTCGCACCCGCATTCCTCAAACCAAATGGCATAGTAACGTAGCAGTACATGCCAAAAGGTGTGATGAAAGAAGTCGCGAGCTGGTCGGACTCTTTGATCCTGATTTGGTGATACCCGGAGTAGGCATCGAGGAAAGACAGGGTTTCGCACCCAGTAGTGGAATCCATGATTTGATCGATGCGAGGCAGAGGGTAGGGAACCTTCGGACATGCTTTGTTTAGACCAGTGTAGTCTACACACATCCGCCATTTCCCTCCTTTCTTTCTCACAAGAACAGGGCTGGCAAGCCATTCGGGATGGAATACCTCTTTGATGAACCCTGCAGCCATCAGCTTGTGGATCTCCTCGCCTATGGCTCTGCGCTTTTCTTCATCAAATCGGCGCAGAGGCTGCTTCATGGGTCGGGCTCCAGCTTGGATATCCAGCGAGTGCTCGGCGACATCCCTCGGTATGTCAGGCATGTCCGAGGGACTCCACGCAAAGACTTCGGCGTTCACGTGGAGAAAGTCGACGAGCACTGCTTCCTATTTGGGGTCGAGCTCGGAGCCGATCCGTATCTGCTTGGAGGTGTCGTTGCTGGGGTCGAGAGGGATGGACTTAACCGTCTGTGCTGGCTCGAAGTTGCCGGCGTGGCGCTTCACGTCTGGCGCCTCCTTGGAGAGGCTCTCCAGGTCGGCGATGAGGGCCTCGGATTCGGCGAGGGCCTCAGCATACTCCACGCACTCCACGTCGCATTCGTACGCGTGTCGGTACGTGGGGCCGACGGTGATGACCCGGTTGGGGCCTGACATCTTGAGCTTGAGGTAGGTGTAGTTGGGGACGGCCATGAACTTGGCGTAGCACGACCTCCCTAGCACTGCGTGGTAGGTTCCTCGGAACCCGACCACCTCGAACGTGAGGGTTTCCCTTCTGAAGTTGGAGGGAGTCCCGAAGCAGACAGGCAGATCGAGTTGTCCGAGGGGTTGGACGGGTTTTGCGGGGATGATCCCATCAAAAGGCGCTGCGCCCGCCCGGACCGAGGACAGATCGATTCGTAGGAGCCCGAGGGTCTCGCGGTAGATGATGTTGAGGCTGCTGCCTCCGTCCATGAGGACCTTGGTGAGCCTGACGTTGCCGATGACGGGGTCGACAACGAGCGGATATTTCCCCAGGCTCGACACGCGGTCGGGGTGGTCGCCCTGGTCGAAGGTGATGGGCTTGTCGGACCATTCTAGGTAGACTGGCGCCGCCACCTTTACCGAGCAGACCTCCCGACGCTCTTGCTTGTGGTGTCGAGCCGAGGCGTTCGCCACTGGCCCACCGTAGATCATGAAGCAGTCGTGGACCTCGGGGAACTCCTCTGCCTTGTGATCCTCCTTCTTGTCGTTGTTGTGGGCCCTGCCAACTTCCACAGGTGGCCCGGCCTTGTGAAAGTGGTGCCGAAGCATGACGCACTCCTCAAGGGTGTGCTTGACGGGCCCCTGATGATAGGGGCATGGCTCCTTAAGCATCTTGTCGAAGAGATTGGCACCTCCAGGAGGTTTCCGAGGGTTCTTGTACTCAGCGGCGGCGACAAGGTCCGCGTCGGCGGCGTCACGTTTCATTTGCGACTTCTTCTTGCCCTTATTCTTAGTGCCGCGCTGAGTGGACGCCTCAGGGACATCTTCCGGCTGGCGGCCCTGGGTTGCTTATCCTTCCGGAAGATGGCCTCAACCGCCTACTGGCCAGAGGCGAACTTGGTGGCGATGTCCATCAGCTCGCTTACCCTGGTGGGGGTCTTGCGACCCAGCTTGCTCACCAGGTCGCGGCAGGTGGTGCCGGCGAGGAACGTGCCGATGACATCCGAATCAGTGACGTTGGGCAGCTCGGTGCGCTGCTTCGAGAATCGCCGGATGTAGTCCCAGAGAGACTCTCCCGGCTGCTGGCGGCAGCTTTGGAGATGCCAGGAGTTCCCAGGGCGCACGTACGTGCCCTGGAAGTTGCCGGCAAAGGCTTGGACCAGGTCGTCCTAGTTGGAGATCTGCCCCGGAGGCAGATGCTCCAGCCAGGCTCGAGCGGTGTCGAAGAGGAACATGGGGAGGTTACGGATGATGAGGTTGTCATCGTTCGTACCACCCAGCTGGCAGGCCAGTCGGTAGTCCGCGAGCCACAGTTCCGGCCTCGTCTCCCCCGAGTACTTTGTGATAGTAGTTGGGGTTCGGAACCGGGTCGGGAACGGCGCTCGTCGTATGGCCCGGCTGAAAGCCTGTGGACCGGGTGGTTCGGGCGAGGGACTTCGATCCTCCCCGCTGTCGTAGCGTCCCCCACACCTGGGGTGGTAGCCTCGGCGCACCCTCTCGTCGAGGTGGGCTCGACGGTTGCGGTGGTGGTGTTCGTTGCCGAGGCGACCCGGGGCCGCAGGCGCCGTGTTGCGCGTGCGCCCGGTGTGGACCGAGGCTTCCCGCATGAATTGGGAAGTCGCGGCACGATGCTCCGAGGGGAACCCCTGCCTTCGGGAGGCAGAGCTTTCGGCTTGTCGGACCGCGGCATCCTCCAGGAGATTCTTGAGCTCTCCCTGGATACGCCGCCCTTCGGTGGTCGATGGTTCCGGCATCGCACGGAGAAGTAGTGCTGCTGCAGCTAGGTTCTGGCCGACCCCACTAGAAGCCGGTGGTGGCCTTGCCCTGACGTCGTCGGCAATGCGGAGCTGGATGCCCTAGGGCAGATGACGCGCTTCTCTGGCCGGAGCTCGGTCTGCCCATTCCTGCCCGATGTTCCGCCAGAACTGCTCAAGTGTTCCTGCTCCCTCGTCGAGCCTGGCCTGCACCTCGCGGATTTGCTCGAGCTGTGCGTCCTGACCCCCCGCAGGGACTGGGACCACAGCTAGCTCCCGAAGGATGTCAACGCGAGGCGCAGACCTAGGGGGATCGCTGTTTTCCGGCATACCAAGATGGTTACCTTCGCCAGGACCCCCTAGATCGACGTGGAAACATTCACGACTTGGGCCGCAGTGCTCGTCACCGAAGCTGCGGCTACCATCGGAACAATCGGAGAGGCAGTAGTCGCATGCGGTCATGAAGTCCCGCATGGCACTGGGGTTACCGAGCCCGGAGAAATCCCAACAAAAGTCGGGCTCGTCATCTTCCTCGGAACCCGAGGGTCCGTAGGTCGAGATGGCCGTCAGTCTATCCCAGGGCGACCGCATATGGTACCCCGGAGGGTTGGTACATGCCTCTACGAAGGCTTCCACCGAAGCGAGGTCGCTTGGTGGGTCGAAGCTGAATCCAAAAGGCACGAGATGGGAATCGGTCGGTACCTCTTGGTCGACGGGCGGTGACGAAGTCGCGTCAGGGGCGGACTGCACCGTCGTCTCAGGTACGAGGGCGACGCCCACCAAGTCCCTTGCGAGCGTGCTGGCGTCGTTCGTTCGCTTGGAGTTGGCGTGTTGCGAGGAAACGACGCTCGTCTTCGTCTCAGACACGAGGTCGACGCCCGACGTGTCCCCCGTTGGGGCACCGGCGCCGTCGACTCGCTCGACAGCCGACGAGGTGCCGCCTCCTGCTTGGCCATGGTTGCCCCGCCTCCTCCTCCGTCGGCGGGGGAGGTGACGGGACAAACCCGAATGTTGTTCTTCCGCCACGTGGGGAAGACGTCTTTGATTCCGCCGCCGGCGGGCGGGCTGTCGGCCGCCATTATTGCTGTCGCGCGGCGGAGGAAGGAGTATCATGTCGTAGCTGCCGTTGAGGGACATGAACTCAAGACTCCCGAAACGGAGAATCGTCCCGGGTTGGAGAGGTTGCTGGAGACTACCCATTTGGAGCTTGACGGGAAGCTATTCGTCAACACGCAGCAGGCCCCTACCTGGTGCGCCAACTGTCGACGTTTCGACCCTAGGGGGTCCCTGGACCGACGAGTAAATTGTCGCCGCGTGTCCCAACCCAGATGGGTCGGCGCGAGACGAAGCACGAAGGGGGGAAAGGAGACAAGCAAAAGGGGAAACCTGTGGCCTTCGTGTTGTTCTGCGCCCAGGTCGGGTGCGCTTGCAGTAGGGGGTTACAAGCGTCCGCGTGGGAGAGAGAGAGAGAGCCTTACGCGCCGGCCCGTTCTCCCATGTGGCCAACCTCCTCGTACGAGAGCCCTGGACCTTCCTTTTATAGGCGTAAGGAGAGGGTCCAGGTGTACAATGGGGGGTGTAGCAGTGTGCTAACGTGTCTAGCAGAGAGGAGCTAGAGCCCTAAGTACACGCCGTCATGGCAGTCGGAGAGGTTTTGGCACCCTGTTCATGTGATGTCGTGGCCGTCGGAGGAGCGCTGGAGCCTTGCGGAAGGACAACTGTCGGGGCTGTCGAGTCCTTGCTGACGTCTCCTTACTTCCGTAAGGGGCTGAGAGCCGCCGTCATCATGGAGCACGCGGGGCGCCATCATTATTTGTTTACCGGGGTGAGCCAGATGGGACACCGGTCTTGTTCCCCGTAGCCTGAGCTAGCTAGGGGTAGGGTAATGATGGCCCCTCCTGTGACGTGGTTGGTCCGAGCCCTAGGTTGGGCGAGGCGGAGGCTCCTCCGAGGTCGAGGTCGAGTCTGTCTTCCGAGGTCGAGGTCGAGTCCGAGCCCCAGGTCGGGCGAGGCGGAGACCGTCTTCCGAGGCCGAGGCTGAGTCCGAGCCTTGGGGTCGGGCGAGGTGGAGTTCGTCGTCTTCTAGAGCCGAGGCTAAGTCCGAGCCCTGTGGTCGGGCGAGGCGGAGTTCGTCGTCTTCTGGAGCCGAGGTTGAGTCTGAGCCCTGGGGTCGGGCGAGGCGGAGTTCGTCGTCTTCCGGAGCCAAGGCTAAGCCCGAGCCCTAGGTTCGGGCGAGGCGGAGTCCATCGTCCGAGGCCGAGACGGGGGCCGAGCCCTGGGGTCGAGCGAGGTAGAGCTTCCTATGGCGCCCGAGGCCGGTCTTAGCTGCTGTCAGCCTCACTCTGTCGAGTGGCACAGCAGTCGGAGCGACACAGGCGGCGCTGTCTTCTTGTTAGGTCGGTCAGTGGAGCGGCGAAGTGACTGCGGTCACTTCGGCTCTGTCGACTGAAGAGCGTGCGTCAGGATAAGGTGTCAGACCATCCTTGCATTAAATGCTCCTGCGATATGGTTGGTTGGCGTGGCGATCTGGCCAAGGTTGCTTCTCTGCAAAGACTGGGCCTCGGGCGAGCCGAAGGTGTGTCCGTCGCTTTGAGGGGGCCCTCGGGCGAGACGTGAATCCTCCGGGGTCGGCTGCCTTTGCCCGAGGCTAGGCTCGGGCGAGGCGAGATCGTGTCCCTTGAGTGGACCGAGCCTTGACCTTAATCACACCCATCAGGCCTTTGCAGCTTTGTGCTGATGGGGGTTACCAGCTGAGATTAGGAGTCTTGGGGGTACCCCTAATTATGGTCCCCGACAAGACCTATACAGAAATTGGAGCAAAATGGCCTAGAAGTTGGGCTGTTAATTGGGTCAGGCACTGAAACTCAACTATCAGTGGTCTCTAGTTAACTTTGAGACCGAGTTATGTCTAATCCAGTAAGTATTCGATCAAGAACCTTATAACAAAGTTGAAGCTGGTATAATGGGCAACAACTTTGATGCAGTCAGATTTTTCATCACCTAAAAATTGGAGAACAAAGCTCCTCAAGTCGCGCTGTCGGGTTTATGAATGAGCCATTCAGTATATGCAATAACTGAAGAAGATCAGAGGCACCGGGCACTTCACCGCCGATCCCACACCACGATTCACGCCCACCGGAAAAGATCGCGATGAGCTCGGCATGGATAAGCAGTGGGGTGAAAAGATAGGGGAGGGCAGTGAACGTGGTCTCTGGCTCTGGTCCATTCATAGTGATTCACTGGCTCCGCGACATGGCCGAGCCATCAACACCGTCCTAACTCCTGGTGAGCTCGGTTGCGCCACGCCATGAACCATGTATCACATTATCGTAGGTCGTGTTAGACAACCAATTACCCACCCAGACTTTACCCTCAGTGAGCGCCACGTTTGGAAAACTCCGGTGATGTCACACCCGCATTTAAAGGATAAAGCCGGGTGCGTCTCATATGTGCGCCAAGAAAGAACAACACATATAATAATAGAGTACCTAGAGATAAATGTCATAAATATCATTAATGTACTTATTACATAGCGGAAGTCTTACAAAATAAATGATAAGTATAAAACAAACTAAATATTATTTGCCTAGCGCTATAGAGCTGAGTGGGAGACGCCACCTAGATCAAGCCAAACTCCTCGTTGGGTGGCTCCTCTTCGACCACCTGCCCTTCACCTATGGGGGGGTTTGAGACAGCAAGGGTGAGCTCACATATGTTCATCGCTCAACAAGTTGTGGGGAATATTGTGCATGAACTCACCACTTCATGTGAAGTGTAAGGCTGATCAATAATAGGGGTTAAAGCTGAGCATTGCTTTTAATAAGTTGGTCAAAGTTTATTAGTAGTTACTAAATGTAAGTAAATACCAAACCATAATATTAATAGAACAAAATTCATAATAAACCCGCGATGCAATGCATATGACAAATTGAATTTAGTTCCATAATTTAATCATGCAAGAGTCCTGAGCTACTCATGATCGCGAGCACGGCTAGTATACCAGTTTTACACTCTGCAGAAGTTGTACCCTATACCCACAAGTCGTGTATCCCATGTTGCCAGGGTTTACAAGGCCCTTAGACACTTCTAAGGTGACTAGCTAGGGATCCACTATGAGGCCTTTACAAAGTTTCACTAGCTTCAGAAAACCCGCTACAGTTTCTAGGAAGAGCAATGCATGAATCCCTCGTCTCACCACCATCTCAGCAAAATCAACCCAGGAACTTCCCTACATGCCTACTCCCCTACTGCCCTTGCCCTTATCGGGTAAGATAGTCCTCCACTAGCTTTCCTAGTTAGTCAGCCAAGGGCGTCATATTCCACCCTTGTGGTGGCACGTGTTTCTCAAGTTAAGCTCCATGTTCCAATTAAAGATAATGATCCTGACATGAACAATAAATAAAATAACATAATAATTGGAACATGGACATAATGTAATATTAATCCCAAAACCATATAGAGCAATAGCAAAACTGAGAGCACCTAGAGGGGGGGGGGGTGAATAGGTGATCCTGTAAAACTTGAAACTTAATGCCACAAAACTTGATTAGGAGTTAGCGCAATAAAGCCAAGTGGCTAGAGAGGAGAACTTGCACAACACGATAACCACAAAGAGATCAACACAGAGATGGCACAGTGGTTTATCCCGTGGTTCGGCCAAGTCCAACATTTGCCTACTCCACGTTGTGGCGTCCCAACGAACGAGGGTTGCAATCAACCCCTTTCAAGCGGTCCAAAGACCCACTTGAATACCACGGTGTTTTGCTTTCACTTTACTATATCCCGCTTGCGAGGAATCTCCACAACTTGGAGCCTCTCGCCCTTACACTTTGAAGTTCACAAAGAAGCACAGAGTAAGGGAGGGATGAGCAATGCACACAAGACACAAAATCAGAGCGACAACACGCACACAAGTCGCAACAAGAGCTCACAACACAACTCGACGAGTTCACAACTCAAATAGAGCTCTAATTGCTATCACAAAGAATCAAATGCGCAGAATCGAGGTCTTGGTGCTTAGGAATGCTTTTAGAATGCTTGGTGTCCTTCTCCATGCGCCTAGGGGTCCCTATTATAGCCCCAAGGCAGCTAGGAGCCGTTGAGAGCATTCCAGGAAGGCAATTCTTGCCTTCTGTCGCCTGGCGCACCAGACAGTCCAGTGCACCACGGGACACTGTCCGGTGTGGATCTCCTTCCTTATTTGGCGAAGCCGACCGTTGGCACTTGGGAGCCGTTGGCGCACCAGACATTGTCCGGTGCACACCGGACAGTCCGGTGCCCCATCCGACCGTTGGCGCTTGCCACGCGTCGCGCGTGGATTCCTCGGCCGACCGTTGGCCCGGCCGACTGTTGGCTCACCGGACAGTCCGGTGCACCACCAGACAGTCCGGTGATTTTTAGCCGTACGTCGCCGATGAAGTCCTGAGAGCAGCAAGTTCGCAGATGCCAGCCTGGCGCACCGGACACTGTCCGGTGCACCACCGGACACTGTCCGGTGCACCCAGACTGAGCACACTCTTGGTTGCTTCGAGCCACTCTTTTTCAATTGCATTTTCTCTGATTCTAACACTTAGACAAATATGTTAGTACACAAAAACCAATGTACTAAGTCTAGAATCATACCTTTGTATTGATTTGCACCTTATCCATCATTTGACATAGTTTATCACTTAAGCACTTGTGTTGGACACTAAATCACCAAAATACTTAGAAATGGCCCAAGGGCACATTTCCCATTCAATCTCCCCCTTTTTGGTGATTTATGCCAACACACCATAAAGCAACTAAAAGAAGTGCAACATCAATTCAAATGAGAACACAAATTTGTTTTGAATCAAATTTGGCATATATGGATCATTCTTTGCCACCACTTGGTTTGTTTTTGCAAATCAAACTCAATTCCCTATCTCTAAGTCAAACACACTTGTTGAGACATAAAGAGAGTTGTTCCAAGAGAAATTGATCAAAGATTTTCAAAAACTCCCCCTTTTTTTCATAATCAACCATTTTCCCCACAAGAGGCGAACTTTTGACAATAAGAGACAAACAAGAGTATTTTGACAAACAAAAAACTCTAACTCTACTTTTTCAAAATTCTCAAGTGGTAGCTGATCCATTTCTTGCTTTGGCCTTATTTTCTCCCCCTTTGGCATCAAGCACCAAAACGGGATCAATCTTGGCCCTTAAACCTCATTGCCTCACCAAAATCTTCAAATAAGAGTACAAAGGCAATAAGAAATGGAGATGAACTTGGAGTGAGTTACCCTCTCATCGGAGTGCAGTGGAAGTCTTGCATGGTCCAAGTTCACCTTTCCCTTTCAATCCACCTTTGAGACTAAATCAAGTAAACTCAAGCACACAGTTAGTCTCAAAGGGTCAAGTTGTAGCATGCCTCCCCCTAAATAAGTGCATCACTTGCAAATGGACTTGTGAGGTCCGGGGATCATGAGTACAACTTGAGCACCATAAATAAACAACAAAATGCATAAGGGAACATGATCAAAGCATAAGACACATGTATGCTACACATCAATCCAAGTTCCGCGAATCTAAGACATTTAGCTCACTACGCAGCCTGCAAAAGGTCTTCTCATCTAGAGGCTTGGTAAAGATATCAGCTAGCTGGTTCTCGGTGCTAACATGAAACACTTCGATATCCCCCTTTTGATGGTGGTCTCTCAAAAAGTGATGCCGGATGTCTATGTGCTTTGTGTGGCTGTGTTCAACAGGATTATCCGCTATGCGGATAGCACTCTCATTATCACATATGAGTGGGACTTTGCTCAAATTGTAGCCAAAGTCCCTGAGGGTTTGCCTCATCCAAAGTAGTTGCGCGCAACACTGTCCTGCGGCAACGTACTCGGCCTCAGCGGTGGATAGGGCAATAGAGGTTTGTTTCTTAGAACTCCATGACACCAGGGACCTTCCTAAGAATTTGCACGTCCCTGATGTACTCTTCCTATCGACCTTACATCCAGCATAGTCGGAGTCTGAATATCCAATCAAGTCAAAGGTAGACCCCTTTGGATACCAGATCCCGAAGCAAGGCGTAGCGACTAAATATCTAAGAATTCGCTTCACCGCCACTAAGTGACATTCCCTTGGATTGGATTGAAATCTAGCACACATGCATACACTAAGCATAATATCCGGTCTACTAGCACATAAATAAAATAAAGACCCTATCATGGACCGGTATGCTTTTTGATCAACGGACTTACCTCCTTTGTTGAGGTCGGTGTGTCCGTCGGTTCCCATTGGAGTCTTTGCAGGCTTGGCGTCCTTCATCCCAAACCGCTTGATCAAGTCTTGCGTGTACTTCTTTTGGGAGATGAAGGTCCCATCCTTGAGTTGCGTCACTTGGAACCCAAGGAAATAGCTTAGCTCACCCATCATCGACATCTCAAACTTTTGAGTCATAACCCTGCTAAACTCTTCACAAGACTTTTGGTTAGTAGAACCAAATATTATGTCATCGACATAAATTTGGCACACAAAAAGATCACCATCACATGTCTTAGTAAAAAGAGTTGGATCGGCTTTCCCAACCTTAAAAGCATTAGCAATTAAAAAATCTCTAAGGCATTCATACCATGCTCTTGGGGCTTGCTTAAGTCCATAGAGCGCCTTAGAGAGCTTACACACGTGGTCGGGGTACCGTTCATCCTCAAAGCCAGGGGGTTGCTCCACGTACACCTCCTCTTTGATTGGCCCGTTGAGGAAAGCGCTCTTTACATCCATTTGGAACAACCTGAAAGAATGGTGAGCGGCATATGCTAGCAAAATACGAATGGACTCTAGCCTAGCCACAGGAGCAAAAGTCTCCTCAAAGTCCAAACCTGCGACTTGGGCATAACCTTTTGCCACAAGTCGTGCCTTGTTCCTTGTCACCACCCCGTGCTCGTCTTGTTTGTTGCGGAACACCCACTTGGTTCCCACAACGTTTTGCTTGGGTCGAGGCACCAGTGTCCAAACTTCATTTCTCTTGAAGTTATTGAGCTCCTCTTGCATGGCCAACACCCAGTCCGGATCTAGCAAGGCCTCCTCTACCCTGAAAGGCTCAATAGAAGAGACAAAGGAGTAATGCTCACAAAAATTAACTAATCGAGACCGAGTAGTTACTCCCTTGCTAATGTCACCCAAAATCTAGTCAACGGGATGATCCCTTTGAATCATCGCTCGAACTTGAGTTGGAGGTGCCGGTTGTGCTTCTTCCTCCATTAAATGATCATCTTGTGCTCCCCCTTGATCACACGCCTCCTCTTGATGAACCTGTTCATCTTCTTGAGTTGGGGGACGTACCATTGTTGAGGAAGAAGGTTGATCTTGCTCCTTTTGTTCCAGTGGCCTCACATCTCCAATCGCCATGGTGCGCATTGCGGTTGTTGGAACGTCTTCTTCATCTACATCATCAAGATCAACACCTTGCTCTCTTGGAGAGCCATTAGTCTCATCAAATACAACGTCGCTAGAGACTTCAACCAAACCCGATGATTTGTTGAAGACCCTATACGCCTTTGTATTTGAGTCATAACCTAACAAAAACCCTTCTACGGCTTTGGGAGCAAATTTGGAATTCCTACCCTTCTTCACTAGAATGTAGCATTTACTCCCAAAAACTCGGAAATACGAAACATTGGGTTTGTTACCGGTTAGTAGCTCATACGAAGTCTTCTTGAGGAGGCGATGAAGGTAGACCCGGTTGATGGCGTGGCAAGCCGTGTTGATGGCTTCCGACCAAAAGCGCTCGGGGGTCTTGAACTCTCCAAGCATCGTCCTTGCCATGTCTATAAGCGTCCTGTTCTTCCTCTCTACCACACCATTTTGCTGTGGTGTGTAGGGAGCGGAGAACTCGTGCTTGATTCCTTCCTCCTCAAGATATTCCTCCACTTGAAGTTTCTTGAATTCGGACCCATTGTCGCTCCTTATCTTCTTCACCTTGAGCTCAAACTCGTTTTGAGCTCTCCTTAGGAAGCGCTTGAGGGTCCCATGGGTTTCAGATTTATCCTGCAAAAAGAATACCCAAGTGAAGCGGGAAAAATCATCAACTATAACCAGACCATACTTTCTTCCTCCTATGCTTAGATAGGCGACGGGTCCGAAGAGGTCCATGTGAAGTAACTCCAGGGGTCTTGATGTTGTCATCACATTTTTGGCATGATGAGAGCTTCCCACCTGTTTCCCTGCTTGACAAGCTGCACAAGGTCTATCTTTTTTCGAAAGTAACATTAGTTAGACCTATCACGTGTTCTCCCTTTAGAAGCTTGTGGAGGTTCTTCATCCCCACATGTGCTAAGCGACGATGCCACAGCCAGCCCATGCTAGTCTTAGCAATTAAGCATGCATCTAGACCGGCCTCCTCTTTTGCAAAATCAACTAAATAGAGTTTGCCATCTAATACACCCTTAAAAGCTAATGAACCATCACTTCTTCTAAAGACAGACACATCTACATTTGTGAATAGACAATTATATCCCATATTACATAATTGACTTACGGATAACAAATTATATCCAAGCGACTCTACTAAGAATACATTAGAAATAGAGTGCTCATTTGAGATTGCAATCTTGCCTAAGCCTTTAACCTTGCCTTGATAGCCGTCACCGAATATGATTGAATCTTGGGAATCTTTATTCTTGACGTAGGAGGTGAACATCTTCTTCTCCCCCGTCATGTGGTTTGTGCATCCGCTGTCGATAATCCAGCTTGATCCCCCGGATGCATAAACCTGCAAGGCAAATTTAGGCTTGGGTCTTAGGTACCCAACTCTTGTTGGGTCCTACAAGGTTAGTGACAATATCCTTAGGGACCCAAATGCAGGTTTTATCTCCCATGCATTTTGCCCCTAATTTCCTAGCAATCACCTTTCTATCCTTTCTACAAATTGCAAAGGAAGTATTGCAAGCATAATAAATTGTAGAAGGTTCATTAGTCTTCCTAGGAACATGAGCAACATTTCTCCTAGACACATGAAGAATGACATTTCTCCTATCTAAATTTCTATTATGCATAATAGAAGAACTAGAAGCAACCATGGCATGAGAATTAAAAGCATCATAACTTCTATAAACATTTATAGACTGTCTCCTATCATGATACATGAAGGCATGGTTCTTTTGAGCACTACTAGCCATAGGGGCCTTCCCTTTCTCCTTGGTGGAGATGGAAGCCTTATGGCTTGTTAAGTTCTTGACTTCCCTCTTGAAGCCAAGACCATCCTTAATTGAGGGGTGTCTACCAATCGTGTATGCATCCCTTGCAAATTTTAGCTTGTCAAATTCACTCTTGCTAGTATTAAGTTGAGCATTAAGACTAGCCACTTCATCATTTAATTTAGAAATGCAAGCTAGGTGTTCACTACAAGCATCAACATTAAAATCTTTGCACCTATTGCAAATCATAACATGTTCTACACAAGAGTTAGATTTATTTGCTACTACTAGTTTAGCATTTAAATCATCATTAACACCTTTTAAAGTAGAAATGGTTTCATGACAAGTAGATAGTTCATAAGAAAGCATTTCATTCCTTTTAACTTATAGAGCAAGAGAATTTTGTGCACTAACAAATTTATCATGCTCTTCATATAAAAGGTTCTCTTGTTTTTCTAATAATCTATTCTTATCATTCAAAGCATCAATCAATTCATTAATCTTATTAATCTTGGTTCTATCTAAGCCCTTGAATAAGCATGAATAGTCTATTTCATCATCATCACTAGACTCATCCTCACTTGAAGAAGCATAAGTAGTATTGTTTCGAGTACATACCTTCTTCTCCTTTGCCATGAGGCATGTGTGATGCTCGTTGGGGAAGAGGGATGACTTGTTGAAGGCGGTGGCGGCGAGTCCTTCGTTGTCGAAGTCGGACGAGAAGCAATCCGAATCCCACTCCTTTCCAAGATGTGCCTCGCCCTTCGCCTTCTTGTAGTTCTTCTTCTTTTCCCACTTTCCACTCTTCTTTTCCTGGTCACTATCATTATCGAGACAATTAGCGATAAAATGACCAATCTTACCACATTTGAAGCAGGAGCGCTTCCCCTTCGTCTTGTTCTTGTTGGGGTGCTCCTTGCGACCCTTTAGCGCCATTTTGAATCGCTTGATGATAAGGGCCATTTCTTCCTCATTAAGCCGGGCCGCCTCAACTTGCGCCACCTTGCTAGGTAGTGCCTCCTTGCTCCTTGTCGCTTTGAGAGCAACGGTTTGAGGCTCGTGGATTGGGCCATTCAGTGCATCATCCACGTATCTCGCCTCCTTGATCATCATCCGCCCGCTTACAAATTTCCCAAGAATTTCTTCGAGCGACATCTTGGTGTACCTAGGATTTTCACGAATATTGTTTACCAGATGTGGATCAAGTAGAGTAAAGGACCTTAGCATTAGGCGGACGACGTCGTGATCCGTCCATCGCGTGCTTCCATAGCTCCTTATCTTGTTGACGAGGGTCTTGAGCCTGTTGTATGTTTGGGTTGGCTCCTCCCCTCTTATCATCGCGAATCTCCCGAGTTCGCCTTCCACCAACTCCATCTTGGTGAGCATGGTGACGTCATTCCCCTCATGTGAGATCTTGAGGGTTTCCCAGATCTGCTTGGCATTGTCCAAGCCGCTCACCTTATGGTACTCGTCCCTGCACAATGAGGCTAACAACATAGTAGTAGCTTGTGCATTTTTATGAATCTGTTCATTGATAAACAAAGGACTATCTGAGCTACCAAATTTCATTCCACTCTCTACTATCTCCCATATATTAGGATGGAGAGAGAACAAGTGGCTACGCATTTTGTGACTCCAAAATCCGTAGTCCTCTCCATCAAAGTGAGGAGGTTTGCCAAGAGGAATGGAACGCAATTGTGCATTTGAGCTATGCGGAATACGAGAATAATCGAAAGAGAAGTTTGAGTTAACCGTCTTCTTTTTCTCGTAGTCATTGTCGTAGTCCTTTTGGGAGGAAGAGGACTCGTCGCTGTCGTCGTAGTATACGATCTCCTTGATGCGCCTCGTCTTCTTCTTCTTTCCATCTTTTCGTTTGTGGCCCGAGCCCGAGTCGGTAGGCTTGTCATCTTTCGGCTCGTTGACGAAGGACTCCTTCTTCTTATCATTGATCACAATCCCCTTGCCCTTAGGATCCATCTCTTCGGGCGATTAGCCCCTTTCTTGAAGAGAACGACTCTGATACCAATTGAGAGCACCTAGAGGGGGGGGGGGGGGTGAATAGGTGATCCTGTAAAACTTGAAACTTAATGCCACAAAACTTGATTAGGAGTTAGCGCAATAAAGCCAAGTGGCTAGAGAGGAGAACTTGCACAACACGATAACCACAAAGAGATCAACACAGAGATGGCACAGTGATTTATCCCGTGGTTCGGCCAAGTCCAACACTTGCCTACTCCACGTTGTGGCGTCCCAACGAACGAGGGTTGCAATCAACCCCTTTCAAGCGGTCCAAAGACCCAATTGAATACCACGGTGTTTTGCTTTCACTTTACTATATCCCGCTTGCGAGGAATCTCCACAACTTGGAGCCTCTCGCCCTTACACTTTGAAGTTCACAAAGAAGCACGGACTAAGGGAGGGATGACCAACGCACACAAGACACAAAATCAGAGCGACAACACGCACACAAGTCGCAACAAGAGCTCACAACACAACTCGACGAGTTCACAACTCAAATAGAGCTCTAATTGCTATCACAAAGAATCAAATGCGCGGAATCGAGGTCTTGGTGCTTAGGAATGCTTTTAGAATGCTTGGTGTCCTTCTCCATGCGCCTAGGGGTCCCTTTTATAGCTCCAAGGCAGCTAGGAGCCGTTGAGAGCATTCCATGAAGGCAATTCTTGCCTTCTGTCGCCTGGCGCACTGGACAGTCCGGTGCACCATCGGACACTGTCCGGTGCAGATCTCCTTCCTTATTTGGCGAAGCCGACCGTTGGCACTTGGGAGCCGTTGGCGCACCGGACACTGTCCTGTGCACACCGGACAGTCCGGTGCCCCATCCGACCGTTGGCGCTTGTCACGCGTCGCGCGCGGATTCCTCGCGCGCGGACAGTCCGGTGATTTTTAGCCGTACGTCGCCGACGAAGTCCCGAGAGCAGCAAGTTCGCAGATGCCAGCCTGGCGCACCGGACACTGTCCGGTGCACCACCGGACACTGTCTGGTGCACCACCGGACAGTCCGGTGCACCCAGACTGAGCAGACTCTTGGCTGCTTCGAGCCACTCTTTTTCAATTGCATTTTCTCTGATTCTAACACATAGACAAATATGTTAGTACACAAAAACCAATGTACTAAGTCTAGAATCATACCTTTGTATTGATTTGCACCTTATCCATCATTTGACATAGTTTATCACTTAAGCACTTGTGTTGGACACTAAATCACCAAAATACTTAGAAATGGCCCAAGGGCACATTTCCCTTTCAAAAACTACCCACATAGTTCAGAGAAAAACAAGGTATAAAGATAATCAGACTAGGGTGACCTATTGGGTCCCATCAACATTAAACCTATGCAGGAATAAATGATTATAAAGAACATTATTGGGTAATAAAAGTGATCAAGGGCACAACTTGCCTGGGACTTGAGATTCCAGGTACTAGGATGATTTTCAGATTCTCGTGACCTCATTGCTAGTTGTAGCAATACAAACAAACATGGTATAGACAAAATTAACATCACACCAAACATAAGAACAAACTATATAATAATAATTTATGCGTTCCTACGAGATTGTAGGTCGAGAACTACTAAAATCGAATTTACGTTTAAGGAGTTATGATTTATGGAAGATAAATGTGATTTAAATATTAAACTATATTATAAGTTGCTTAATATACATCGTATGAGAAAATATACTCCAAATAGTTAAGTAAACTTTAATCCAGATTATAACTTATTTAGAAATCATATTATAGTAAAATTATAATTATAGATATGTCAACCTCGGATTAGAAGAGTTAGTTTAGTAGACATAGGTTACTAAAAACTACCCTCAAAGAACCACGAAACAAGTAGTTCTATTGAAACAAAGCTCCTAATCTTCCTAAACCTTATTCTTGCCATCATGAAAAGATAATCATGTAATCTAACATTCTTTGCACCCCACAAAAGGGAGAAAATCTACATAACAAATGGAGCAATAAAGCCAACAAGAAGCCAATAACATTCTGCGCGGCACATTTCATCGAAGAAATGCCAAAAGCTCCACAAAGAGCACTAACAGCACAACAACACAATACTTGGTTAACCAATGTCGCTATACTTCATCAACAACTCAACTAAGAAAAATATCCAAACTAGTAAGGTTAACCTACACATAATATAAGTCTTCATCTACTGTAGTTCATAAACTTACATTTCATTCTATCATACGATGCACTCAAAGTACCATACATACAAGGTCAATAATAACCCCGTAATCCTTCACACATTTGACAAACATCTCAAGCTGATGTAAAAACCACATCATTTAGGAATAGGTGACTAACCACACACAACCAACTCTAGGCTAGGCACTGGCTTCATTCAAACCAATAGATAGGTGGTCCAACAATGACTCCACAAGCATGCATCGGGGAGAGAACCATCTGATCCTCAACGTATTAATACATAATCAATGGATCCAGAAAATCAAAGATTTATTCTACAACTAGCATGACTAACATGCAACCACTTTAAACCACATCTAGGCTTTGTGGCTACTAAAACACACAATAGGAGAGAGACATGTAAGCCATTCTAGCTAGGTAAAGACTTCCCCCAAAATTCATATAAAAGTACCAATATTCATTTCTTTCAGAACTGGTTTCTCGACATAAACAATCATTCTTTGCAAAGATAGTTGGAACTATCTACCAACCGCTCAACAACTTAAATTCAAATTGATGGTTACCTTGTAACCCAAAACACACAATTCACACTCCTCTTAGAAAGATCCTCAATCAAGCATATATAACAATATTATTGTAATAAAAATCAACCATGAAAAACATGGTGAAAACAACATAGACATACTTGTATAACGCAAGCATAATAACAACTTCAATCTCACAAAAGACCAGCAATATCAATCGCATTAAAAAAACAATATAAAGTTTTAGAGATAAATTATATCAGGCATTAAGTCATAAACAACTTACCACATCACCGTAAAGGAATAGGGAGGGGTGAAATTATTATCATCTGCACTTCAAAGACACTAATATATATCAAAGATATTTGAACCCATACCCTTCCTATATGTGCAAGTGTGTCAAATTTATCTTCAAATTGACAAGAATCCAAAGCCTATGCTTTGATACCAACTATAACACCCCGGGGTCCACAAACACCCCAGAATGCTACTGAACTACACATCTGACATTCATATATAAAATTTCGGCAGCATCTCCTTTGAAAAATTGCATAAACGAGAGGCAATAGTGTATAAAAATATATCATGACAAAAAACATACTAAGCATAATTAATCTGCTAGCAAAGGGAAGTTAAACATAACAACATGAACTAAATTAATCAGTGCGCACGACTAGAAAAAAACAAACATCCTTTGACGAGAAGTTTCTAATTAAATCATGACTACGCCTGGGCAGCGTTATTATGAGAGTGAAGGTGAATGTGCTGCTACTTCCCACTCTCCTTGGTGAGCAACAAGCACCTGCATTGAGTAATGCAAGAGTGAGATGAAACATCTCAGCAAGCTAATTGTATTGACAAGATATTTAAACCACAAATTGAATTAATCAACATTTTAAAAGAATCACAATCAAGATCAGAAATACTTGTAGATATAGAACTCAGTAGTCCCAATATAACCAATACCATCTCATTTCCTCGAACAACCACAATAGGTTGTATAACACTTCCCTGCATCAACAATACCTGCAAATATCACTTCAATGTATGCATAGGAATGCAATGTGTAGGTCCTCTATCTTCATACATCTGAGGGTATAAAAACACATCATCTGCAAATATCACTTCAATGTATGCATATGAATGCAATGCATATGTCCTCTGCCTTCACAAGGGTATGTGTTGGGGACTTGTTCTCAAATGCTAAGAGTTAAGAACAAGGCAACATAAAAAGTGTTAAATGTTAAAGTCCTTCGTCCTTCAAGACATTATGTCCCTTCGGATATAATGAATTCTGGACGAAGGTTACGAAGGAAAAGACCTTCGTGATCTCGATAGATAATAAGGAAGAATACATGTATGAAATACAAATAATAATACAGATATTATCATCAACTTATTTTTATTTGCATTATCAAATTCATAATGACAAATTATAAATGTACCTTTGGATTGATGAAAAGTAAAGGTACAGGCGTGATGCGAAAAGCGAAAGCCAAGTCAGCGTGAACAGTACGGGAGTACTGTTCATCTATTTATAGGCACGAGACGCAGCTCGTGTAAAATTACATTAATGCCCTTTACATTTATCAATAACCCTATAGTAATTCTTCAGGGTCTAATTTGGCTTTTCATCTTTAAGTCGGTTCCCCTTTTCTGCTGTCATGCCGAAGCTTATCTGCGCATAGCTTCGTGATGATCTTATCCTTCGTCACAATCGCCTTCCGTCCCACTCAAGCTTCGTCTTGACCATACTCTTGTATACTCATGACCCGATTCCGAAGATACCTGTTCACACATTTCACTTGGAAAACATTGTCAAATCATGTTTTTGAGGACCTTCGGAAGCCGAAGGCCCCCAACAGTAGCCCCTCGCAATATTAATTTGCTGGAACGATAAATTCATATTGCGACATGGACGAAGGCTTTAAGCCGAAGGTCCGAAAAAACACCTTCCCTTTGCTAGAATAGCATTAGTCTTTGACAAGCGGGACCCTCTAGTTTTCAACGCACTAGGTGTATAAATAAGAGCTCATCACGAATTTATTTGGCACGCTCTCTTGCCATCTGCTTTTACTCACCCAACTTTTAGCCTGCGCGCAACAACACTTGCTTGGCTTTTTAAATTTTTGAGCTTCGGTTTCGAGAGCACTTTCTCAGCGTTTGCAAAGAAGTCTAAAGATAAGAAAGCTGTTGGTGATTCGAAGCTAAGCCTTTCTGAGGAGATGCATCTGGGCTTTCTTCAATCAATATCAAAGACTAATACAGAGAATATTACTAGAGAGATTTTGGAGGGCTTATCTGAAGATACTGGTGACAGTGACAGTTATGATGTGGATAGTGGTGGTGAAGACTCCGAAGATCGACCTTGGCGACCAAGCCATGCGGTTTTTGGTAAATCCAGTATTAAAGAAAATCATCTTGTCAATATGAGGGGCAGATATTTTCGGGACTTGTCCGTTGTGAGGGCTGACGAAGGAGAGAAGACTTGTCCGACTCCTGAGGAAAATGAAGTCGTGGTATTCCAAAGCTTCTTGAAGGCTGGACTACGATTTCCCTTGAGCAGTTTTGTCGTGGAAATACTGAAGATATTTGAAATCTACCTTCACCAACTTATCCCCGAAGCAATCATAAGGATGAGCATCTTTGTGTGGGCCGTGAGGAGCCAAGGTTTGGAACCTAATGCAAAAAGTTTCTGCAACATACATGAGCTATTGTATGAGACAAAACCCTGGGGTAAAGAGCAGTATCACAACAATTTTGGCTGCTACAGCTTCGGCGCCCGGTCTAGGTCAAGCTGCCCCGTGCCAACCTTTCGAAAGAGGTGGCCCGGCGACTGGATGACGAAATGGTTTTACATGAAGAATGACTTGAAATCATGGGAAGATATTAAAAGTATCATTATGCGCCCTATATGGCAACGCTTCGGCCTCCGGAGACCGAAGGTGGAAATGAATGAAGCAGCCGAAGAATGCCAGAGAGCCTTCGGTGTTGTTTGCTCTTTTATTGGGACAAGGGATTTGGTCCAAGAACACATTGCCTTCAGAGTATGGCCACTTGTGGAAAAATGGGAAATGCCGAAGGAAACCATTAAAGAAACTGACGAAGGTGGACTAGTCAGGCTGAAATACACATTCAAATACGGAGATAAATTCGTTGAGCCAGATGATGACTGGTTGAAAAGTATTGAGGCCATCAGTGATGAATTGCTTGGGGTATACTCAAAGGCCGAAGATACTGCATTATCAGCGGCCTTTGGAGGCCGAAAGAAGAGACTCAACCGAGTATTCGATGCAATTGGGTTTGTCTACCCCGACTACCGTTATCCAACGCGGGGTCAAAAAAGAAAGAATACATCTTCTGCGAAGGAAACTGCTTCAGTCGCTCCTAGTGAGCCGGCACCGAAGAGGAAAAGGGTAAAGGTTCTCACACACCGGCCGCGTTATATTGAACCGGCCACAGTGCCTGAATTTGTCGGTGAGACCTCTTCGGCCACCGAAGCTAAAGAACCAACTCCGCTGCCAAAAATCGAAAATCTGGCCGAAGTGCCAGCAACAGAAAAAACAGAAGAACCGAGGACTGAAGAAACAAAGACATCAAAAGTTTTAAGTCCTTCAGCAAAAATTGAGGCAGCAAAAAGCCAAAAGGGTCCAGCAGTGACCCCAAAAAGAAAAAGGATGGTTAACGTGTTGGATGTTTTGGAGACAATTAAGTCTTCAAGCACAACTCCAAAGAAAATTGTTGAAACTTCCAAAGTGCATACTGAAGCCTTTGTTGTCGAAGTTTCAAAGCAACAATCTGAAACTGAAGCTGGGCCTTCAGAGCCCACCAAGGTAAAATCCTTGGAAGCCGAAGAAACAAAAATGGCAGAACCAATTTTGGTTGAAGAAACTGGCACTGCGGCCCCCGAAGCATCCTCCAAAGCCCTTGATTATATTGTACGACATGCTTCGGGAAAAAGATTATCTGAAGAAGAGATTTTTGAAGCTAATCACTATGCCCGAGAACTGAAGTATCCAAAGGGGGCCTTAGTATTCAATGGCACAGACGAAGATGACTTCTTATACTGCCTCCCATACAACAAAGAATTATCTGTCTGCCGGGAGATGGCTAGAAGTATGGGGTTCCCGAAGCTTGAAGCTGGCCTCTGCGCCATGACAAAGGACGATCTTGCAGATAGCCTCGCATATAATAGTCTGAAGGTATGAAAATTGTATATTTGGAAATTTATAATTTTTGAATTATTCTTTTATTCTTATACTAATTCTTTTCATATAGGGTTTAATACTTAGCAACGCTTTGAGAGCGCAAAAGAATGCTGAAGACGAGAGCTATAATATTGCTTTCAACAACCTACGAACAGAGGTTATTAAGCTGAGGAATGAAGCTTTGGAAAAAGATAAAATTATGTTTACATTGGTGGATAAGATAAAGGAAGACGAAGCTACTTCTAAAGCTCAAGCTAAGGCTCAGAAGCGTGAAATTGAAGATCTTCGGAAACAGTTAGCCAGAGCTAAAGAAGAGCGCATACTTGAAGAGACGAAACGAGAACTTAGCGATCAGTGGGCAAATCATTTAGAAGGAAACGTTGAAGAGCTTCGAGCATCCAAGAAAAGGTGCTATGACAAATCTATAGAATGTGCTAAGAAAATAAAAACTAGCTTCGCCAGCGTTGGCGCATTCTCGAGCAAGGAAAACTTCACAAGGGGTAACCCCGAAGGCCCGATTGAATGGATCAGTCACGAAGCTGAGGCCTTTGAGGAAATTTTGAATAGCCGCAGAGACATTTGTGCTTTTTCGGGTGCCAGGGGGATTGCTACTATTTTGGAGAGGAAAGGCTGTGAGCATGTGAAATCTTTAGCACAATCCGAAACTGCCTTATCCTCCGAAGATATAAAAGACCCCTCGGCCGAAGCAAGCCTGGTTGGTGGAAACTTTTTCACCGATATCTAGGATAATGGCAGCCGGGAAATGGCCCAAGAAATTATTCAAAAAAGCGAAAAAGGCATCCATGATGCTAGAAAAGTAGCAGAGGCCGCTGAGAAAAGCGCAGAGCCCGAAGGGCAAATAGGTATTAACTAGTGGTTTTTGACTCTTTGTTGTAATTTTTTGATTTCGAACTCGTTCTCGGTTTGTAATAGTAATATATCCGTATCTACTCTTCCCTCAGAACCTGCTGAGCCAACTCCGGGCCCCCACATGAAGGGGGATGACGAAATTAGACAAATGGCCGAAGCTATCATGAATAAAGTTGTTGATCAGCTTTTAAACGAAGCTGCAGAAGTAGTCCTAAGAGAAGATTAGATGCTGTTGTAAAAACATTTAGAATGTAATGTTTGTTGAGAATCATGTGTAATATTGTGTAACTTTAGATGTAATATATTAGCTGTTTATAGTTCTATTCTTTACGATGCATGAAACATCATATACATACCGTTTTTGAGCCTTCGGCGAAAAAATACCTTCCCTTCTTTTCATGCTTCGTAAATAATATCTGTGTTCTCATAAAATCAGTAACCAATCCTCGTGAAATCAATAATCAATAGATCTTTCCATTTCAGAGTTTGACGAAGATATACTCTTCAATGGTTATTGTTTGTGCCGTGTCACTATTTCTTCAAAACGATCTTCGAACATCAATATTGAGACCCCCCTTCTTGCGTTGTTGATGCACTATGATGTATGATGTTATGCTATGCAAATGATGTAATGATGTGATGTTATGCAAAATGATATTTGCCGAAGGTCAACATTTTTTTTCACTGTAAGCCTCCCTTAGGAGCTTCTTCGCCTTTTACTTCAACGGAATCAGCGTTTATTTTTCGCTGTAAGCCTCACTTAGGAGCTTCTTCGCCTTTTACTTCAGCGGAATCAGCGTTTATTTTTCGCTGTAAGCCTCCCTTAGGAGCTTCTTCGCCTTTTACTTTCAGCGGAATCAGCGTTTATTTTTCGCTGTAAGCTCTGCATTCCCTTCGGAATGACTTTTGAGCAGAAAACTTACACTGCACTCCCTTAGGAACGACTTTTTGCTGCTTCGAAGAAATTGTACTACGTTCCTTAGAACAATTTTTTGATAAATCGAAGGTCCTCCTTGCCACCGTAAATTCTTATGCTTCAGCAACTTAAGCCTATGAAGAAGATATATTTTCATTATGGTAAAAAGCGAAACTGTTACAAGAGATTGAAAAACGATAAAAAGCACTTAAACTTCCCATAATTGTTCCTTATTAAAAAGAAAGTAGGACTGAAATGCGAAAATGCGAAAAGCTGCTGTCGAGGTAGGATATTTGTCAGTAAATATGCTTCGACTCTGGCACAGTGCTATTGACTGTGCGAGCTTCGGACTCCTCTCTGAAGTCCCGCTGAAGGTGAGTGTGCTGACTCCCTTCTGGCTGCTGACCTCGTTGCGTTCGTGGTGGCGGTGGAGGCTGTTGCCAAGATGCTTGGGGTTGACTTGCCGAAGCAACAGAAGCTGCAGGGTGATTGCCTACATATTCTGGAATGTAAGGCGAATGGTACGAAGCAGTATGCATGACTTGCTTCGGCTGACTCTGTTGCGCTGCAGCTTCTGCTATCTCCTTTTGCTTCTGGATGGTAACATGGCACATCCTGGTGGTATGGCCCTTGTCTTCACCATAGAATAGGCACTAAATTTTTCTTGGCTGATCTCCAAATCTTCCCCCGAAGCCCCTGGCGCCTCTGCCCCTTGGCGCTGGCGGCCGGAAAGAGCTTTGCTGCTGCCCCGAAGCTTGCGAGGAGTACTGCGACCTTTGCTGTTGACTCCCTCTATCATCACTTTGAGTAGAGTTGTGAATTGACCTGACTTGCCTCGGATGGAATCTTCCTCCGAAGCCCCTGATCATTTCAGAGAACCTGAATGCTTCCTCCCTTCTTTGGCGAAAATCATTGTCAGCTCGAATATACTCGTCCATCTTCTGGAGCAGCTTCTCCAAAGTTTGAGGAGGCTTTCTGGCAAAGTACTGAGCTGAAGGTCCCGGCCGAAGCCCCTTGATCATGGCCTCAATGACAATTTCATTGGGCACTGTTGGTGCCTGTGCCCTCAGACGCAGGAACCTTCGGACATACGCCTGAAGGTATTCTTCGTGGTCCTGGGTGCACTGGAATAAAGCTTGAGCAGTGACTGGCTTCGTTTGAAACCCTTGGAAGCTGGTTATCAACATGTCCTTCAGCTTTTGCCATGAAGTGATTGTCCCTGGCCGAAGAGAGGAGTACCAGGTTTGTGCAACACTGTTGACAGCCATGACGAAAGACTTTGCCATGACCGCCGTGTTGCCACCATACGAAGATATGGTTGCTTCATAGCTTATCAAGAATTGTTTCGGGTCTGAATGACCGTCGTACATGGGGAGCTGGGGTGGCTTGTAAGACTGGGACCAAGGTGTAGCCTGCAGTTCTGTTGACAGAGGAGAAGCATCATCAAAAGCAAAATTTCCATGATGGAAATCTTCATACCAGTCATCCTCATTGTAGAAGCCCTCCTGATGAAGCTCTCTGCGCGGGGGCCTTCAGTTCTGGTCATCTTGAGCAAGATGACGAACTTCTTCCGAAGCTTCATCTATCTGCCTCTATAGGTCAGCTACACGAGCCATCTTTTCCTTCTTTCGTTGAACCTGTTGATGAAGCATCTCCAAGTTTTGGATTTCCTGATCCAAGTCGTCCTCCGGAGGCGTTGGACTGATGGCCTTCCTCTTCTGGCTTCGGGCCTCCCTAAGAGAAAGGACATCCTGATTGGGATCCAGCGGCTGAAGAGTGGCAGCCCCTGTGGCTGAAGCTTTCTTCGGCGGCATGATGAAGGTGATGCTTGCCGAAGGTGTTCAAAACTCAAAAAATGGACGTGAGTTCACCGGAGGTGGGCGCCAATGTTGGGGACTTGTTCTCAAATGCTAAGAGTTAAGAACAAGGCAACATAAAAAGTGTTAAATGTTAAAGTCCTTCGTCCTTCAAGACATTATGTCCCTTCGGATATAATGAATTCTGGACGAAGGTTACGAAGGAAAAGACCTTCGTGATCTCGATAGATAATAAGGAAGAATACATGTATGAAATACAAATAATAATACAGATATTATCATCAACTTATTTTTATTTGCATTATCAAATTCATAATGACAAATTATAAATGTACCTTTGGATTGATGAAAAGTAAAGGTACAGGCGTGATGCGAAAAGCGAAAGCCAAGTCAGCGTGAACAGTACAGGAGTACTGTTCATCTATTTATAGGCACGGGACGCAGCCCACGTAAAATTACATTAATGCCCTTTACATTTATCAATAACCCTATAGTAATTCTTCAGGGTCTAATTTGGCTTTTCATCTTTAAGTCGGTTCCCCTTTTCTGCTGTCATGCCGAAGCTTATCTGCGCATAGCTTCGTGATGATCTTATCCTTTGTCACAATCGCCTTCCGTCCCACTCAAGCTTCGTCTTGACCATACTCTTGTATACTCATGACCCGATTCCGAAGATACCTGTTCACACATTTCACTTAGAAAACATTGTCAAATCATGTTTTTGAGGACCTTCGGAAGCCGAAGGCCCCCAACAGTATGAAGCCGCATCGTACCCCTCCTCGGGCAACGTATGATGCTAAGTTGTATCGGTACGGTCGGACCATAGGTCACGACAAAACTTCAGATGCAAATGAGTCATGCAATGTATATGGCATGTTGCATTTATCAATAAATTTCACTTCCTTTAGATACAATACAAACCTCAAATAATACTTTATCTGCCTTCAGGTACAATGCAAACCTCAAATAATACTTCGTCTGCCTTTAGATACAATGCAAACCTCAAATAAGACTTCATCTGCCTTCAGGGGTGTGAATTAATCTCATGGGTCATACTTGAACCATAATCATCATCAATATATGATAGAGCATCAATATAATACAATCAAGTAAAACATCATCATAGAGTTCAATTATGAAAGAATCCAATAATTCTGAATATTAGAGTGTAGGTGATAGAAATAACAGGTCAAAACGGTAGCAACCACCGCTACATTCACTTGCCTTCATCGAAGAAGAAAAAGGTACTAGGCATGATCTAGAGTGTAGCCACCTGCTAGGGTTTCCCCAAGAAAATCTGCAAGAGATGGGGGGTAGAACATCTCCTTGATCCTCTCTTCCTCTTCAATCCATCTTGCTCCTCCTCTTCTCGATCCTTGCTGCGTGGGGGGAGATCTAGAGGGAGGAGGAAGCAGTAGAGGGTGGCTACAAAGGGGAAGGGGGAGGGGCGGCCAAGTGTGGGGAAACGGGGGTTGGCAGCCAAGAAAAGGGAAAAAGGGGGGTGACCACTAGGGTTTTGTGGGAGAAAGAAACGATGCCTCAGATGTCTCCTGACTTTGCATCCAACGGCCCACAACCCTTTCCCTCATCCACGCACCAAAGATCAACTTTTGGTCAACATTTTTTTGGGATATTACAAATACTTTCAATTGTTCAAAGGCCTCGTTGCACTTGGGAGACCAGTCAAACTTAACATCATTCTTCTGTAACTTAGTAATAGGTTTAACGATCTTGGAGAAACCCGGGATAAACCTGCGGTAATAACCAGCCAGTCCAAGGAAACTTCTAACTTGATGCACCGAGGTAGGATATTTCCATTCCAGAATATCATTGATCTTGCTGGGATCAACTGCAATCCATTTAGCAGATAAAACATGTCCTAGAAATTGGATTTCTTCCAACCAAAATGCACACTTGCTAAATTTAGCGTAAAGTTGATGTTCTCTCAAGTGTGTTAAAACAATCCGTAAATGTTTTGCATGCTCCTCCTCATTCTTGGAATAGATCAAAATGTCATCAATAAAGACCACCACAAACTTGTCTAATTCGGGCATGAATACCGAATTCATTAAGTATGTGAAGTGGGCTGGAGCATTTGTCAATCCAAAGGACATAACCAAATATTCAAATAACCCATACCGAGTGGTGAAAGAGGTATTGGGTATATCCTCTGTGACACCCCAGGTGTCAGTTTCGTGTTATGTCGGGAGATTTGTCCCTAACTTGAATGCTCAGTAAAAATTTCTATTTCTCGATCGTGCCTGTCTCTGATTATCCAGATTTTATTCATCCACATTTCACTGAACTCGGGGTTATTCGATCTCGAGGAAGACCGAATTTGGAGCCTATTAAAACTTTTATTTCTCGGAACGAATGCAAACTCGAAAATCATTCTCGAATTATAAATCTCATCTGAAGCTCATTAAACCAAACTCTCGACGACTGTTATTTGATCTGATCCCGAGTCTAATTCCTCGAACCTCGATCGATGTCCGACTATTTTAATTCGATTCCGTACTCTCAAACGGAATACTCAGTAATGTCGTCCTCTAGTTAATTCTTACTCGACTCGGCCAAATATCTCATGTCCGAACCGAACTCAAAACCCCGTATCGACAGCGATTTTAAAATATCACGATTCACCTTCTCCGACTAAAAATCCGAAAGTCGGTCGTATCCCGAGGAAATTTATTTTCGAATCATGCGTAGGGAATTATTGCCGAGCAAAGTAAAATCAAACTCTCGGCCAATTTAATCGCCCGATCTTCCGATATCTATTTCGCTCTATTTCTGCGTACAGACAGATTCCGTGGGAGCATTTTTATTTCGGAAAATAAATTAGCGCAGCCCGTGTGAGTGTTTTGGGCTAGCCCAACCCAGCCCGTTTGTCCCATTTAAAACCCTAGCCCTAGAGCTCTTCTATAAATAGAAGGACCCCTCACTTGCACTAGGCTTTTATTCATCTACCCCCCTAGCCGCCACTTTTTTCCCCTGTCTTCTTCTCCCACACGGCAGCCTCCCTCCCTTCCACGGCCGCCCAGCCCCTGCCCTAGGCGCTCGCCTCCCCATTTCGGACGGCCGGCCTAGGTAGCCGTTGTTGCCATGGGCGCCATGGCCGAGCTCCCTGTTCCCCGGCTCCAAGGGCGCACACCCCACCTCCCAGCGCCCTTCTCCCCCTCAGCTCTGGTGGTGGGTGCTCTTGAGGTCTTCCATGGCATTGCCAACCTGTTCATGGCGCAGAGAATCTCCTAGCCGATGCTCTCCCCCTGCTGCGCATGGCATCTCCTTCCCTTCCTCAAGCAAGCTCCAACGCGCACACGACAGCAGCAGGAGCTCTTCCCCCCCATGGTCGTGAGCTCCCCAACTGGCCGCCATCCATCCCTAGGCTCGACCCCTCCCTACAGGCGAGCAGCAACTTCAACTAGCCTCCTCTCATCCTCCCCCAGCAGCAGCTCTGCTATCCCCTCCCCATGGCGCGAAGCCTCTGCTTAGCTCCCTCTCCCGCAGCCCCACAATCTTGACGCTTCGCAGGTGTTCGATATAATGCGCGGGTGAAGCAGTATGTCGTGGACAACATGCCATGATGCCCGCTGGATGTTTACTGTGCTGCGCAGCCCCGTCCGCGGCGTCGTCGACCCTCGGTGAGACATCTTGCTATCCTTGTTGTTTTTGTGTCCATGGTGTCGACGATATGCCAAGTCTCTAAACTCGTGTGTTATCGCAGCCACCGTCAAAGTAGCGCTCCGCGCCTTGCAGTTCGACGGAATGCCGAGCCATGTGGACAGCCCAAGCGACTAGTCCCGACTCGCTCAAGTTGATTGATTTATAGTTTACAATACATATGCTTTGGTTGATGTCAGGCAGTGCATGTATATATGTGGATGTATGTAAAATGTTTCGGCTATACACGTTGGTAGGATCGCATTTGCGGTTAGAGAGCAAGAGGTTGTTGATGTGTGCGATTTGTAGTTAGTCTAATTAGGTTTTGGTTGATGATGTGCATGTGTGATTATGTGTGTGAAAATACATTGGTATGAATGGAAGCGTGTAGAGAGGAAAATGAAGTAGAAAAGAACTCCGATGTTTTTATATCTTGGTAAGAAAAATATGCGATGCGTTGTTTGATGCGAAAAACTAAGTTACAAAATGCGGATTATGTTTTGAGAAATGTATCGATATGTGGTTATGCAAAAAGTATAATTGTTTTATGCAATGTGATGGGATTCATGATTATATAGGGAGTATATTTATTGATGTGACGAGTAGTTTAGAAAATGCTAGTTGCGTAGAGGATGAATTATTAAAACATGAGTATCGGAGTTCATATATTAGTGGTCGCGCCACATTGATTGAAGTGTCTCGAGTGCATGCCACCATATGGTTGTTAGGTTGTATGCGAGACAAGGTTATGCGCATGATGAGTTTAGTAAAAATCCATCGGTGTCACTAGTGTTAAGTTGAGGTTTATTTGCGCATGGAAAGTAACAGTGTGTTTAATACTTAGAACTCTTAGTTGATAGTAGAAATTGTTTTGTCTTATGTAGAGAGGTGATGACATGCCGTAAGTAGTCATCACTTCCTCTATAATTATAAGTCGAGTCTATACGCGTTAGGCGTTCCTTAAATTGTGCTTCACAAATAAGTATATGATTGTGTTTATGACTTGAATAGATGTCTTCGAGTGAACTAATAGGTTCCTAAGGCAATTATGTGTAAGGTGTTTATAGTGACGCTTTATCTCGAAAGGTGTTAAGTCTGCGCATAAATAAGAGATAAGTGTATTTTGTGTAGTGTGGATTAATTTTGAGTGCATGTGTCGCAAGAAATGAATTAGTGCGCTTATAGGCGATGAATGGGTGTGATGAAATGGTGACATGCCTTCGTAGTCATCATGTCGTCTGTTGGTGACCTAACTGAAGGTCGTAGAGAAGGGTCGATTACCTGTGAGTTATTATTGTCACCTTGTGGTTCTGTATAAATTACAATGTGAAGTAGTAGGCTCTCTATGTGATGCTAGATGTCTAGGTAGACTTTCGTGAATTGTGGTGCTCAGACCGTCAAGATGAAGGTTAAGTCAGTCGATGCCGATAAAGTAGTTAAAATGATTAATGGAATAATCATGGGGTCAAAACTAGAAACTAGTGTTCTCGCACCCGTTTGGGATGTTGTAGTCCAATTGCGCATGGTTATGATCGCGGGTAAAAATTAGTAGTGCTCATGTGGTGTCTAAGCTAAAATGCGAACTAGTGGGTGAAAAGCACTTTGATATACATATATGTCGGATTTGATGATTATGGTGAATGCGTTGATTAATTGTGTATGGTAGTTCTAGAGCGCGAAATAACTTGTATAAAAATTAGTAAGTCTACTTGTTAGTTCTCACTTGGTTATTTTAACTCTAACAATTGTCAAAGTGTTACAATAATTCAAGTATCTAGAACACGGAAATTCTTGAATTAAATAGAAGCTGAAATTTATGTAGATATGTGTTGTATGTTTGATGAACTAAATTGTAATTTCTGTAGATATGTACTATAGAAAAGTGGTAGATAACCTTATTATCTTGCTTGTACTAAAATTTGACAGCCATAAGTCTGATCGTTTAGAAGTTGTGCTTTTCACAAATTCAGTAACTGAATCTGTCCAAATTCTGTACAGATTTCAGAGATTGAATTGTTTGATTAAGTTAATGTTACAATCTGTTCACAGTCGTTTTAAGAAAGTTGTAGATGCTTTTCTTATCTTGCTTGTGTTCAATTTTCATAACTATAGGCCTGACGGTTTAAGAGTTATAAATTTTACAAACTGGTTGCTGTGTTCTGTCTACTGTCAGAACAGATTTCGAAAACTCTAATGTTTGATTTGATTAAACCAGGAATCACTTCTTGGTGATTATAAAAGTTATGTAGTGCTTTTGCCAAGCTTTCCAAAAAGTCTTGGATCACTCTTTTTGGTGGTCTCAAGATTAAGTTATGGATGTTTAAAATGTGAAGACTGAATCTGTCCAGTTCTGGACAACAACGTCTTCTAGTGTCTTTTATCCTTAGTTAAATATTGAATCACCTCGAGATGTTTATAAATGATATGTAGACAATTTTATTACCTTTCTAGAAAGTCTAGGATTAATGTTTTTTGGATGTCTGAATCTTTAGTTGTGAATTTCTGAAGTTGCAAGTCTGAATCTGTGCAAATCTGGACAGAGCTGCTGTGTTTGCACAATTCGACCTTGATAAGTTTTGAATCATGTTGAGGTAAAAATACCAAAGTTGTAGTTCACTTTTTAAGCTTTCAAGGAAGTCCGAGTTTGATATTTTTGGATTAATATTTGAAGTGTTATGGTTAAAACGAGTGATTGCTATGCTGCTATCCTAAAATTCTGCAAGTGCTTATTTGATTGTTGAGTTCACCCTTTTGACTAAAAATGCTTAGTTAGCACTTAACGCACATAGACTCGTAATGGCTAAGCTTGGGATAACATGCATGTCCCATTTTATATGTTCTTTCTCTAGTTGATTGTGATATAGGAATTCCATAAACATTGATGCATATGCCCTCTAAACTTGTGTTGGGATGCTTTTGTGTGATTAATAGAAGAATGAATGAAAAGTTGTAGCAAATTAAATAAATGCTTGTATGTCTGATGTCGTGTTGCGTTGGTTAAGTAAAGTAAGTGTCGTCATCTTTCCAGTGGTAGTAACTACGTATGCCCGACGACGTGTAGATAAGTAAAGCTAACATGTGGTTGCCTGCGGAGTCTTCCAATTTAATGTTTAGTTCGCCACTGTGTCTTGGTATATCTTGTGCTACTTTGTGCTACTTTCATTATATTCATCCATATGCATCTTGCATCTCATTTAGGACCGAGAGATGATGATCGTGCACGTGATGTGGTGTCAACCACAAGATGCAGTTGGTGGACAACCCAAGGAAGGATGGACTTAACCAGTGGATGCTTGCCAAGTGAGTACCTACCCCCAGCAAACACTATCTAAGTGTTAAATTAAAGGCAAGCCCCGGTTTTATGCATAACCGTTTATATAAGCTATTTTACTGCACTTAATGTTTGTAGGCTTGTATTGTGCACTTAAGTGTAGGAGTTGACTGAAACCCTAGTTGCATGAACTCAGGATTCCCTTTGAGATGGATACTAGTATGCTAGGTCGAGTAGCTGCTTTACTAATTAGGGATCTTGGTAGAAGTCGAGTGATTTTTCTAGCACTCGCGCGAGGTCAGGAATTGATTGTATCCATTTTATATCAGAATGATGATGGTCTGTTGACGACGGTCCATGGGGATGCGTCGTCTCTGAGACGGAAATTGGAATTAAGATTAAGGTGTGGTACCGTGTGTCAAGCGTTTGAACGTGCTAAACACATGCCGAGAAATATGGTAAATCGGTAAGCCTAGTACCTGAGTGAACCTGCCCGTAAATTGCCCACCTCACGCGACCTGAGACGTGGTCTCCCATTCCGGTTATGGTGGGTACAAGTGCGGTCACTGCACAACGGCAGTCGGGGTCAGTGAGGTATTGTACGCCAAGGCGGTGAGCCCCTATCTGTTGTCAGTGAATCGTTGGGGACGGTTGATGTGTGTGGGGACGGAGTGCCTCGCCGCGTCATGTGTTTAGGTTCACCTTGCAAGGTTTAAAAACTCGATTCGAATCATCGGCTTCTCGCAGCTAATGAGACTGCTTGATCCATGCTGCTACATTGAGTAAGTGGAAATGAGGTGACTGGCAAAACATGTTGATTCACAAAATGTTTGATACCATGTACGAATAGCTAGGTACTCATCTAGTTTAAAAAGGATCAAACTAAAACTTGAAAAGCTAAAATGTGATTTTAGACTCAGCTAGTGCTTTTGGCAAACCAAACCCCTCAGCCAAACAGCTGCATGTCTAGAGGTAGAGGAGTAGACTCCTCACACCGGGTAAGTCTAGCTGAGTATTAGTATACTCAGCCTTACTTGTGGCACAATTTTTGTAGGTACTCCTTAGGATGATTGGTTGATGGTGTGACTTGGCCTTCATCCCTGCCACCGGGATAGACGGTCGAGTGGGTTATTGCTTCCACAGGAGAGGACCAGTAGGAGTAGCGTGGCCAGGCTTTGCCATGTTACTCGGTTTTCTCCGTTAGTTATTTCCGCTGCATTAAAATTTATGGTTATTATTTCTGAAACTCCGATAATATAATCACTAATGATACTTATTAAATTTGTGGTATTATGTCTTATTGTATTTCTCTGTGCCTCACCTTCGTGTGAGCTAGTGGTATTCGATCCTGGTAAGTGGCTTTATCGGACTAGATCCGAGGGACTAACGGGTTATTCATGTTTAAGTGTGTTGCTACCCTTAAGGGTGCGACTTGGGCACTTAAGCTGGAATAATTCGGGCGGTTCCGCCACAGCTGGTATCGGAGCAAATACCATCACAGAGAAGTCAATAAGTCATGACTACCAACCTTTTCTAAAAGTAAAACTTGCTAGAAACCAATGTTGGATAGATCGTCAGGACGATCAGGATAGACCTAGGATGTGAAGCCTTAGGAAATAGATGGGTAGCTAGGTGGCTATATCTATATAGGCCGTAAAGGCTACTATTACTACTATTAGGATGCTGTAGAAGCACCAGAAAAGTAGTTAGATCCGAGAAGACAACTAGAATGAGCATGCATCATGATTGTCACATTATAATTGTCTCTTGTGCACCAACATGCTTCTCTCACCTTTATTCTAATAATAAGAAATTGTGAATAATGTGCTGTATTGCTATGAACTGCAAAAAAATGTCTTACCCTGTGTGTCATGATAGTCTTGACTAGGTTGTGTTATATGCTTCTCTTGTCTTGCTATCTAGGAAATGTTGTAGTTGTTCAACCTTTTTTGCAAAAAAAAAATTTGTTGCTTGTTCTGTTCGTGAAAAGACCTCCCCTCCAAACAACCTTGTGGTTAGCAAGTAAAATCTTCAAAAAAAATCCTACATGTGTTGGTATTTTCTAGCCCTTGAGTGTTTTACCTTTGAAGTTAAACCTGCACAACTTGTAGACCCCCATAGCTTAACTGCTAGCTAAACCGAAACATCCTTGTGCACGTGGTTATGTAAAAAAATGGTTTATTGTCTATTCACGCAAACCATGTCCAGCCTCAAATTCTTTTTGAAAACCTTGTCCCAAAAATCCTCATTAAATTCTCTTCTGCTCAACCTAGAAGCCATCTAGGTTGATGACCTCTCTTTTCGCCTGGATCTGGTGATCTTTTTCCTTGTGAATCATGTTGTGGCCTTATCAACCGAATCTCTGGATCCCCTATTGATTCTGCCCCGTCGTCTGATTATCTGCTATAACCCGTTCTCAAGTATCACATGTTGATTTGCCTAAATCTCTCATTTTTGGTCATTCTCATACCCCTTCTCCGAGGATCATGACGCTTGTTTTGTCAACTTATCTCTAAACGGCATATCCATGTGGATTAATGGATGTTGTTGTTATCCTTGGATCTCTCATGTCTCTAAAAGCTTATCAATCTCGATCTCATGGTTGGTTCCTCCTCATATTAAATATCGTATCAATATTTGGCTGATAATCCCCGTGATGATCATAAAATAGTTCTCTGAGTTGAAGAAAATTCTCGTGTGATGCTCTTTTGGCCAACAATCTTTGCTTCAACTCCGATCACATTCTTGTTTTCTGAGCCATGCTCTCATGGGCTCCATCTATCGGTGCTATGTGGATTTCTTATTGGTTACGTTTGGTAATGGTATTATGACTAAACGACCGATGGTGTCGCGACGAAACTGAGAGCCTCCTGTGGGCGCGCACACATGGTTGAGCTGCTCGGCATGCGCTGGTATCGTGGTTAATAGTTGTGATCCATTACGAGACTATACTGATGTGCTATCTTTCGTGGATATTCTCTCAAAGTGATTGCAGCATTTTGTCTCAATATGTCGCGATATTCTACCCAAATCTATCTTCATTATCTTGTCAGATCCCATCTCGTGAATTTGCATCTATCTTCAGTCTGGGAGTTACATGCTTCTCCACCCTTAAAGATCCTCATTCGAATCTCAGGACGAGATTCTTTTAACGGGGGAAGGCTGTGACACCCTAGGTGTCAGTTTCATGTTATGTCAGGAGATTTGTCCCTAACTTGAATGCTCAGTGAAAATTTCTATTTCTCGATCGTGCCTGTCTCTGATTATCCAGATTTTATTCATCCACATTTCACCGAACTCGGGGTTATTCGATCTCGAGGAAGGCCGGATTTGGAGCCTATTAAAACTTTTATTTCTCGGAACGAATGCAAACTCGAAAATCATTCTCGAATTATAAATCTCATCTGAAGCTCATTATATCAAACTCTCGACGACTGTTATTTGATCTGTGCCCGAGTCTAATTCCTTGAACCTCGATCGATGTCCGACTATTTTAATTCGAGTTCGTACTCTCGAACGGAATACTCAGTACGTCGTCCTCTAGTTAATTCTTACTCAACTCGGCCAAATATCTCATGTCCGAACCGAACTCAAAACCCCGTATCGACAGCGATTTTAAAATATCACGATTCACCTTCTCCGACTAAAAATCCGAAAGCCGGTCGTATCCCGAGGCAATTAATTTTCGAACCATGCGTAGGGAATTATTGCCGAGCAAAGTCAAATCAAACTCTCGGCCGAGTTAATCGCCCGATCTTCCGAAATCTATTTCGCTCTATTTCTGCGTACAAACAGATTCTGCGGGAGCATTTTTATTTCGAAAAATAAATTAGCGCAGCCCGTGTGAGAGTTTTGGGCCAGCCCAACCTAGCCCGTTTGGCCCATTTAAAACCCTAGCCCTAGAGCTCTTCTATAAATAGAAGGACCCCTCACTTGCACTTGGCTTTTATTCATCTACCCCCCTAGCCACCACTTTTTCCCTATCTTCTTCTCACACGGCAGCAGCCCACGCCTTATTCCTCCATGGCTGCCAGCCTTCCCTGCGGTGAGCTCCTTCCTCCAGGCACCCATGCCGCCGAGCTCTCCTCCATGGCGCGGACGAGCTCCCTCCCTTCCACGGTCGCCTAGCCTCTGCCCTAGGCGCTCGCCTCCCCATTTTGGACGGTCGGCCTTGGTAGCCGCTGTTGCCATGGGCGCCATGGCCGAGCTCCATGTTCCCCTGCTCCAAGGGCGCGCAACCCACCTCCCAGCGCCCTTCTCCCCCTCAGCTCTGGTGGTGGGTGCTCTTGAGGTCTTCCATGGCGTTGCCTCCCTGTTCATGGCACAGAAAATCTCCCAGCCGATGCTCTCCCTCTGCTGCCCATGGCGTCTCCTTCCCTTCCTCAAGCAAGATCCAACGCGCACACGACAGCAGCAGGAGCTCTCCCCCTCCCATGGTCGCGAGCTCCCCAACTGGCCGCCATCCATCCCTAGGCTCGACCCCTCCCTGCAGGCGAGCAGCAACTTCGGCCAGCCTCCTCTCATCCTCCCCTAGCAGCAGCTCTGCTATCCCCTCCCCATGGCGCGACGCCTCTGCTCAGCTTCGTCTCCCTCAGCCCCACAATGTTGGCGCTTCGCGGGTGTTCGATATAATGCGCGGGTGAAGCGGTATGTCGTGGACAGCATGCCATGATGCCCGCTGGATGTTTACTGTGCTGCGCAGCCCCGTCCGCGGCGTCGTCGACCCTCGGTGAGACATCTCGCTATCCTTGCTGTTTTTGTGTCCATGGTGTCGACGATATGCCAAGTCCCTAAACTCGTGTGTTATCGCAGCCATCGTCAAAGTCGCGCTCCGCGCCTTGCAGTTCGACGGAATGCCGAGCCATGTGGACAGCCCATGCGACTAATCCCGACTCGCTCAGGTTGATTGATTTATAGTTTACAATACATATGCTTTGGTTGATGCCTGGCAGTGCATGTATATATGTGGATGTATGTAAAATGTTTCGGCTATACACATTGGTAGGATCGCATTTGCGGTTAGAGAGCAAGAGGTTGTTGATGTGTGCGATTTGTAGTTAGTCTAATTAGGTTTTGGTCAATGATGTGCATGTGTGATTATGTGTGTGAAAATACATTGGTATCAATGGAAGCGTGTAGAGAGGAAAATGAAGTAGAAAAGAACTCCGATGTTTTTATATCTTGGTAGGAAAAATATGTGATGCGTTGTTTGATGCGAAAAACTAAGTTACAAAATGCGGATTATGTTTTGGGAAATGTATCGATATGTGGTTATGCGAAAAGTATAATTGTTTTATGCAATGTGATGGGATTCATGATTATATAGGGAGTATATTTATTGATGTGATGAGTAGTTTAGAAAATGCTAGTTGCATAGAGGATGAATTATTAAAACATGAGTACCGGAGTTCATATATTAGTGGTCGTGCCACATTGATTGAAGTGTCTCGAGTTCACGCCACCATATGGTTGTATGCGAGACAAGGTTATACGCACGATGAGTTTAGTAAAAATCCATCGGTGTCACTAGTGTTAAGTTGAGGTTTATTTGCGCGTGAAAAGTAACAGTGTGTTTAATACTTAGAACTCTTAGTCGATAGTAGAAATTGTTTTGTCTTATGTAGAGAGGTGATGACATGCCGTAAGTAGTCATCACTTCCTCTATAATTATAAGTCGAGTCTATACGCGTTAGGCGTTCCTTAAATTGTGCTTCACAAATAAGTATATGATTGTGTTTATGACTTGAATAGATGTCTTCGAGTGAACTAATAGGTTCCTAAGGCAATTATGTGTAAGGTGTTTATAGTGACGCTTTATCCCGAAAGGTGTTAAGTCTGCGCATAAATAAGAGATAAGTGTATTTTGTGTAGTGTGGATTAATTTTGAGTGCATGTGTCGCAAGAAATGAATTAGTGCGCTTATAGGCGACGAATGGGTGTGATGAAATGGTGACATGCCTTCGTAGTCATCATGTCGTCTGTTGGTGACCTAACTGAAGGTCGTAGAGAAGGGTCGATTACCTGTGAGTTATTATTGTCACCTTGCGGTTCTGTATAAATTACAATGTGAAGTAGTAGACTCTCTATGTGATGCTAGATATGTCTAGGTAGATTTTCGTGAATTGTGGTGCTCGGACCGTCAAGATGAAGGTTAAGTCGGTCGATGCCGATAAAGTAGTTAAAATGATTAATGAAATAATCATGGGGTCAAAACTAGAAACTAGTGTTCTCGCACCCGTTTGGGATGTTGTAGCCCAATTGCGCATGGTTATGATCGCGGGTAAAAATTAGTAGTGGTCATGTGGTGTCTAAGTTAAAATGCCAACTAGTGGGTGAAAAGCGCATTGATATACATATATACCGGATTTGATGATTGTGGTGAATGCGTTGATTAATTGTGTATGGTAGTTCTAGAGCGTGAAATAACTTGTATAAAAATTAGTAAGTCTACCTGTTAGTTCTCACTTGGTTATTTTAACTCTAACAATTGTCAAAGTGTTAGAATAATTCAAGTATCTAGAACGCGGAAATTCTTGAATTAAATAGAAGCTGAAATTTATTGATTGTTGTTTTGGACTGCACGCACTGTTTTAGTTGTGCTGTATGTTTGATGAACTAAATTGTAATTTCTGTAGATATGTGCTATAGAAAAGTGGTAGATAACCTTATTATCTTGCTTGTACTAAAATTTGACAGCCATAAGTCTGATCGTTTAGAAGTTGTGCTTTTCACAAATTCAGTAACTGAATCTGTCCAAATTCTGTACAGATTTCAGAGATTAAATTTTTTGATTAAGTTAATGTTACAATCTGTTCACGGTCATTATAAGAAAGTTGTAGATGCTTTTCTTATCTTGCTTGTGTTCAAATTTCATAACTATAGGCCTGACGGTTTAAGAGTTATAATTTTTACAAACTGGTTACTGTGTTCTGTCCACTGTCAGAACAGATTTCAAAAACTGTAATGTTTGATTTGATTAAACCTGGAATCACTTCTTGGTGATTATAAAAGTAATGTAGTGCTTTTGCCAAGCTTTCCAAAAAGTATTGGATCACTCTTTTTGGTGGTCTGAAGATTAAGTTATGGATGTTTAAAATGTGAAGACTGAATCTGTCCAGTTCTGGACAGCAACGTCTTCTAGTGTCTTTTATCCTTAGTATAATATTGAATCACCTTGAGATATTTATAAATGATATGTAGACAATTTTATTAACTTTCCAGAAAGTCTAGGATTAATTTTTTTAGATGTCTGAATCTTTAGTTGTGAATTTTTGAAATTGCAAGTCTGAATCTGTCCAAATCTGGACAGAGCTGCTGTGTTTGCACAATTTGACCTTGATAAGTGTTGAATCATGTTGAGGTAAAAATACAAAAGTTGTAGTTCACTTTTTAAGATTTACAGGAAGTCCGAGTTTGATATTTTTGGATTAATACTTGAAGAGTTATGGTTAAAACGAGTGATTGTTGTGCGGTTGTCCTAAAATTCTGCAAGTGCTTATTTGATTGTTGAGTTCACCCTTTTGGCTAAAAATGCTTAGTTAGCACTTAACGCACATAGACTCGTAATGGTTAAGCTTCGGATAACATGCATGTCCCATTTTATATGTTCTTTCTCTAGTTGATTGTGATATAGGAATTCCATAAACATTGATGCATATGCCCTCTAAACTTGTGTTGGGATGCTTTTGTGTGATTAATAGAAGAACGAATGAAAAGCCGTAGCAAATTAAATAAATGCTTGTACGTCTGATGTCGTGTTGCGTTGGTTAAGTAAAGTAAGCGTCGTCATCTTTCCAGTGGTAGTAACTACGTATGCCCAATGACGTGTAGATAAGTAAAGCTAACATGTGGTTGCCTGCGGAGTCTTCCAATTTAATTTTTAATTCTCCACTGTGTCTTGGTATATCTTGTGCTACTTTGTGCTAATCTCATTATATTCATCCATATGTATCTTGCATCTCATTTAGGACCGAGAGATGATGATCGTGCACGTGATGTGGTGTCAACCACAAGATGCAGTTGGTGGACAACCCAAGGAAGGATGGACTTAACCAGTGGATGCTCGCCAAGCGAGTACCTACCCCCAGCAAACACTATCTAAGTGTTAAATTAAGGGCAAGCCCCGGTTTTATGCATAACCATTTATATATTCTATTTTACTGCACTTAATGTTTGTAGGCTTTTACTGTGCACTTAAGTGTAGGAGTTGACTGAAACCTAGTTGCATGAACTCAGGATTCCCTTTGAGATGGATATTAGTATTCTAGGTCGAGTAGCTGCTTTACAAATTAGGGATCTCGGTAGAAGTCGAGTGATTTTTCTAGCACTCGTGCGAGGTCAGGAATTGATTGTATCAATTTTATATTAGAATGATGATAGTCTGTTGACGACGGTCCATGGGGATGCGTCGTCTCCGAGACAGAAATTGGAATAAGAATTAAGGTGCGTGTGTCAAGCGTTTGAACGTACTAAACACCTGCCGAGAAATATGGTAAATCGATAAGCCTAGTACCTGAGTGAACATGCCCGCAGATTGCCCTCCTCACGCGACCTGAGACGTGATCTCCCATTCCGGTTATGGTGGGTACAAGTGCGGTCACTGCACGACGGCAGTCGGGGTCAGTAGGCATTGTACGCCAAGGCGGTGAGCCCCTTTCTATTGCTAGGGAATCGATGGGGACAGTTGATGTTTGTGGGGACGGAGTGCCTCACCGCGTCGTGTGTTTAGGTTTACCTTGCAAGGTTTAAAAAGTCGATTTGAATCGTCTACTTCTCGCAGCTAATGAGACTGCTTGATCCATGCTGCTACATTGAGTAATAAGTAGAAATGAGGTGACTGGCAAAACATGTTGATTGATAAAATGTTTGATACCATGTATGAATAGCTAGGTACTCATCTAGTTTAAAAAGGATCAAACTAAAACTTGAAAAGCTAAAATGTGATTTTAGACTCAGCTAATGCTTTTGGCAAACCAAACCCCTCAGCCAAACAACTGCATGTCTAGATGTAGAGCAGTAGACTCCTCACACCGGGTAAGTCTAGCTGAGTATTAGTATACTCAGCCTTGCTTGTGGCACAATTTTTGCAGGTACTCCTGTAATACTCAAAATTGTATATAAGGAATAATGGAGTGATGTCCTCATTTTATGTGCCTTAATTGCATCATGAAAAGAGCATGCATATAATTAAGAGTGAAACAAATGATACTAAAATAAAACAAGGTGCATTATGTTGGAGTTTTATATGTTTGTGCATTAAATAAAATAATAATAATAAAAATAATAATAAGGATAATAAGATAATAATTACTAGAAGATGGATTAAACCCTAAATTGAAATTAGAGTTTGGAAATAAGAAAAAGAGAAAGGATACAGATAAATAAATAAAATATATAAATAAATATTTTCAGACTTGGTATTATTATTGCACAAATATAATTCGTAATGATGAGCCATAAAGTTTGAATTTAAACTTGAATTCAAATTTGGATTAGAAAATAAAGAAAAAGGAATGGAAAATAAAAGAATAAAACAAAACCCAACTAATGGGCCTCGCACCCTCAATTCGGCCCAATTCCACTCCTCCACTCACGCGCGGCCCAAATCACAAAACCGGCGCCGACAAGTGGGTCCCATCGGTCAGCCTCGCCCGCTACTCGCTCACGCGGCGGCCTCCTCCGCTCCATCGATGACACGCGGGACCGCGCTGCCGGGTCCTTCCCCTCCGCGGACTTCGCGTGCGGGAGCAACAGCACGGTCGCCGCATCCCCGTCATCCCCGCCCTGAATACCGCGATGGTCGTTGAGCTAGTCGGGGGAGATAAAAGCCGGGCGCGCCCACGATCTCCTCCTCCCCTCTGCTTTCCTCGGCGAGTACACCACTGCGAGTGCAGCGCCGCGACAAGCTCAAACCGAGGGAGGGCCGCCGCCGGCTAGATCAGTACTACGGGGGTTTCCGGCCGTGGCAAGGCGTCCGGGGGGTTCGTGGGCAACGCCCAAAACTGTCTGTGGCACATTCGGGTGGAATTAGTCAGCGGAGCACTCCGAATTGCTCGCCGTCGTTCTTCCACCGCCACGGATCCGCCTCGCACCGTGTCCGGCCTCGTCAGGTCTCCAATTCCAGGTACGGATACCTCAGCCACGTCCGTCTCGTTTAGCGCAAAGTGTAGGACTAGTTAATCGGTGTATGGCGTGCTGGAGCACCGGTTCGCAGTTCGTCGGTGAGACCGCCGCTGCGGAGCTCATCGCCGTCGCTCTGCGGTGACCTGGGGGAGAGAAAGGGTTGTGACCGTTGATCCATAGTTCGACGGTTGCGATTAGATCAAAGGGATACCGGTTGGGTGGATTAGCCAGCGCCGTTGATCTAGATCCAACGGGCGTAGATAGATCTGGTCTTTTTAAATCAGAGCCGTCCATTGCGTCATCGGCGGTCCGCACAGATCGCCGACCATCACGCTCTGGATCTAATCGGGACCGCATATTTCAGATCCAATGGCCCACATCTAAGGATACCCCTTTGCGGGTCAACTTTACTAAAGAGACCCCACAGTCTTAAGTAATCAACCCGCCGTCCAGGTAATACTACTCACTGAGTCTAGGCATTTATGCGCGCGGGCCCCTGGACTTTCTGAAAAATGAGGCCCAGTCCTGAGATGATTAAAAACAGAGAATTAATTATAGAAATTCGTTTTTAATACAAAAACAAATATAGAAACTTGTAAAATGCATAGAAAATCCATTTTTAGTCCAAATCACTCCATTCCAGTTCCTAAAATTTTGTAATTTTATTATCCATCGTCTAGAGTCTCTGTTTCTACATGAAAACAGTAGGAAAATTAATTTGTCACTTAACTCTATTTTAATCACATTAAACCTTAGGAAATTCATAACGTAAATTCTATAACTCCAAATTTAGTGATTCCAGTTCCTATCTCTCATTTTAATGTATAGATTTTTACTGTATATTTTAATTGCATATTTGATGTGATGTTAATTTATGCTATACTATGTATGTATTGTGTTGATGCGAGTAGACGAGCGAGCCACTGTGGATTCTGAGGTTCAGCAAGTAGAAGTAGTTGAGCAGGAGCTCATTGAAGGCAAGTTGTGCCCTTGATCACTTCTTTTTACCCACTCATGTTCTAATTAATCATAATGATCTGCATAGGTTAATTTTGATGGGACCCAATAGGATACCCTAGTTTGTCTATCTTTATACCTTGTTTACCACTGAACTTTCTGGGTAGTACTTGCTAGTGCTATATGTGGTTTTGGGTATGGAGATACATTATTCTTGATTACACTTTTATTATCAGTTGTTATTCACTGTTCATGATAAGATCATTATGTTAATTGGAACATGGAGAACCACCCGGGAAAACAGTGCTACCACAAGGGTTTATGGACGCCCTTGGCTGATTAATTAGGAAAGCTAGTGGATGACTACCTTACCCGAAAGGGGCAAGGGCAGTAGGGGAGTGGTTAGTGTAGGAAGGCCCTTGGGATGATTTTGCTGCGATGGCGGTCATGCGAGGGATTCCTGCATTGGAGCTTCCTATAAACTGTAGCGGGTTTTCTGAAGCTAGTGGAACTTTGTAAAGGCCTCGTAGTGTTACCCTGCCTCGCCTCCTCGGTAGAGGTGTATGGGATTGGCCATCTCTTGGCAGATGGGTAACATGACTTGTGGGTAAAGATGCGCAACCTCTGCACAGTGTAAAACTGGTATACTAGCCGTGCTCACGGTCATGAGCAGGGTAAAGATGCGCAACCTCTGCAGAGTGTAAAACTGGTATACTAGCCGTGCTCACGGTCATGAGCAGCTCGGACACTCACATGATTAATTTATGGAACTTAAATTTAATTGGACATTTGCATCGCATTTGGGATTATTTTACTATTATTTTCTTTATTATTATTAAGGTTTGGTATTTACTTACACTTAGTAATTGCTAATAAAATTTTGACCAACTTATAAAAGCAATGCTCAGCCTCAGCCTTTACTTCATTGAATAGCCTTACACTTCATGGACTCCCACCTTTGGTGAGTTCATGCCACATTATTCCCCACGACTTGTTGAGCTATGAACGTATGTGAGCTCACTCTTGCTGTCTCACACCCCCCCCCCCCACAGGAGAAGAACAGGTGGTTCAGGAGGAGCCACAAGGCGAGGAGTTTGATCTGATCTAGGTGGCATTTCTCAGTTGACATTGGCGCCGACGATCCTTAGTTCGTTTTATATTTATTCTTTTACTTTGTAATTAGTCTTCCGCTATGTAATAATTACTCTAATGTTTTATGACATTTATCTCTATACACTCTGTTATTATATATGTTGTCTTCTTGGCGCATGTATGAGATGCACCCGGCTTTGTTCCTTAAAACCGGGTGTTACAGAAGTGGTATCAGAGGAAATGTTGACTGTAGGACGAAACCTAGATAGAAATGGACAAACCCTTCCCTACTTACCTTATTCTGATTCATTTTATACTTAACTTATCTTGATCCTGTCTCACCTTTTGATGTTCCACTCTGATTACTCTTATCTCTTCTACTCTAAGACAAGATGGATTTCACACCTTGGAATCCTACATTTATGACCTTTTTAAGAGATAGGAGACCTAAGACAAAAAATTAAAATTATTTTCTCTATTAAAAATCTTGGTTGATTGTTCTGATGATCAATGCATGATTTGCTTCTTTGATTGATTGAAATAGTATAGACGGGCATCTTAGCATGTACGACCATAAGGTAATGAATTATCTTTAGTAGGTGACACACTTAGCTAATAAATCCCCCAAAGTAACATGCTTCATAATCACTGCCTTGTCTACAATCCTTTCTTTCGTACCCTATGTTTCTAACCCAGATGAGCTACCCCTATACTGTTAGAAGAGAGCAGTATAGACGTGATCCTTGGTATGTCATGGTTAAGAAAGGCAAAGGCAGTTTATACACTGTGCCAAAGGAACCATAGAACTCACCAGTTCCAAAGGAGAAAGATTTGAAGTTGGAATTGCAGTAACTACCGCCACCAAACTAGAGGCATGCTTAGTCGATGGGAAGTTTGTTGGTGACAACATCCGTGTGATTAAAGATTTTTCGGATGTCTTTCCAGAGGAGTTACCAGGGATGCCACCAGATTCAGAAGTTAAGTTTGTCATAGATCTCTTACCTGGAACTGCTCCTATTTCTAAACGGCCATATAAGATGTCTGTAGAAGAGTTAAAAGAACTCAAGAAGCACTTAACGGAGTTGCAAGAGGCTGGGTACATTCGTCCGAGTCTTCACCTTGGAGAGCATCAGTTATGTTTGTACAGAAGAAAGATGGATTGCAAGGAATGTGCGTGGATTAAAGGTCCCTTAATTGTGTCACTATGAAGAACAAGTATCCATTACCCTGCATTGAAGATTTATTTGATCAGATGAGAGGTGCAAGGGTATTCTCGAAGATTGATCTCCGATCGGGTTATCACCAAATGAAGATTAGGCCATCAGATATCTCCAAGACAACTTTCTCAATCCGATGTGGTTTATATGAGTTCATCGTTATGTCATTTGGACTAACTAATGCACCAGCATATTTTATGGATCTGAAGAATAAGGTGTTCATGATTTGGATAGATTTGTCGTGGTATTCATCGACGATATTCTTATCTATTCTAAGAGTGAAAGTGGTCATGAAGAACATCTAAGGTTGATGCTACAGAAGCTACGAGATAATCAACTCTACGCCAAGTACAGTAAATGCGAGTTCTGGATTGACGAGGTGTCATTCCTTGGACATATCATTTCTAATGGAGGGATATCAGTGGATCCTGCTAAAGTCAAGGAGATAGTGGCGTGGAGCATACCCACTACAGTTACAGAGATTTGGAGTTTCTTGGGGCTTGTAGGATACTATCGAAGATTTATTGAAGGATTTTCTAAGATTGCTAAGCCCATGACCTCACTTATGGAGATGGGACGAGAGTTTAAGTGGGACAAGAAGTGCCAAGATAGCTTTGACCAACTAAAGAAGAGGTTGATGTCGCCACCAGTGTTGGTTATGCCAAATCTACAGAAAGGATTTGACATTTATTGTGATGCCTGCGACCAAGGCTTGGGATATGTGCTCATGCAAGAAGGACATGTGATCGCCTACGCGTCTCGTCAGTTGCGAAAACATGAATTGAACTACCCCACTCATGACTTAGAACTAGCAGTCGTTGTGCATGCGCTTAAGATATGGAGACATTATATTATGGGAACTAAGTGCCAAGTGTACACAGATCATAAGAGTTTGAAAAAATATGTTCACACAACAGGTTCTCAACCTTAGGCAACGCCGTTGGTTGGTGTGACGGAACCTCCCAAGTAATTAGGCCCACCTATAGTTGTCCTTGTCCAACGGACCTCAGACAACCCTGTAGGGGCCCCTGACTACTCGACAAGTTCGGTATCTTTCCTTACCTTACCAGGAACGTCTCACCCGTCTTGCAGACATTACAGAACATCGGAGATAAAGAAATGCGGAAGCGAATTACATAATCTTACATTTATTTCAAAAGCAAGCTTGAGTTATGTTATTATAGACCAGACTAAAAGTGAGTGCAGAGTAGTAATATTATACAAGCCAAGGAAGGCACAAACTCCTCCCGATAAGTTCAATAAACAAAAGATCCTAAGTGGAGGACCGAGTCCTCCCGCACTTCAGTCTTGTTTGTCTTCTTTTGGAACCACCTTGGCACAGAAGCAGCAAAAGTCTGCTACTTCCTCACCTAAAAACAACGAGGGGATAAACCCTGAGTATGGGATACTCAGCAAGTCTTACCCGACTAAAGAAAAGACTCTCAAGGGTATGCTGGTTATATGGGAGTCAAGGTAAGGCTTTTCAATCATCAATGACTCTGTTTTTGCAGAAATGCTTACTAAAGTGGATCCTTAAAAATCCAATTTTATTTGTCAAGTTAGGTAAAATTACCTGCACTAGAGTTCTTTCTACCCTAGTTCAATCACTGGTCCTATACTAGCCAATTTCTTAACAAAAACTCATCGTCTTTAGTGGAATGCTACGTGTAGGGCAGTGACCAAGTCTTCATAACCGCGAAGGTACGGCGATCCGAATCGATTATACTCAGCTGAGGATCTCCAATCACACGACATATGTAGCACTTAACCCTTGCATATGTCAACCCGCCACCGGGGTTCTTAAGACCGGATCAGGTTCACGCAAACCGAGAGCACAGCTACACCACCGTCCAGCCTCTTGCCACGGAGGGTACACGCTACTCTCGCCACCGCTCCACGCCCATTTCGTGTTATCTTATTCCGGCCTTAGTCTGCCCGAGGCAAGGCTTACCCATGACGAGGCATGTGACCAGTTAAAGGGTCCTCGATCATCAAGCCTACATCGACAAGGTCCTTAATCGACTCAGACGGAGACACTACACCGAGACTCTCTTCTCGTGCAAGTCACCCGCCCGGTCTCAGCTTAATCATTTCAAACCCAAAGCTTGGTACCTGACAGAGGTACATCTTTTCCGATGTTGAACCCATCAAGGCCTTTGATAGATCCATCATCAAGTTTTATTTTCGAAAAACATCCCACCCACTTTTGCCACATCATATTTTGTAAAAACAAAACCTTTTGTTTTTCTAAAGCCAGGCTAAGCATCAAAAAGCTTTTATAAAACAGGTGATTAAGGAAGGTAATCAAATTCAAGGAAGGTAATGCAAGAATGGTTTTATCAAGCAACTCATATCACCTAATGCAGCAATCAAGTGAGAAAGATTTTAAAATAGCAAGGAAGGTGGCAAATGCACCGGGGCTTGCCTTCGTTTACAGGTGATTCGGGTTCGGATCCACAGATATCGAAGTAGAAACTATTCCCAGCCTGGGATTCCGAAGGTGGTGGTGTCTCCTCTTCGGTGACTTCTATCTCTTCTTCACGTTCTAATCATAACCATACATAAGTATAAGAATGGATGCCATGGAATGCTCATGAGGATGCAAAGATAGTATAAACTTATTATTTATGTCTTGAATACAACTTTCCTTCACGGAGTTCCGGGAACTTAGTGTTTCCGGAGTCGGTAAAGGAGTTCATAGGGCAGGGGGGGTGTTTTGGGGTTTGGTGATCAAACAAGGTCCAAATCAATTCAAATCCTACCCAAGGCTTCTAAATATTGTATAACACTCATATAAATATTTTGGGCATTTTAGGACTTACCAATTATTTTCTAAAAATCTATAACCAAGACTTTTAACTACTTTAATTACTCTAAAATTTCTTACTTCCACTAAATATCACAAACTTATTTTTATTAAATACTACAGGAAATTAGGGTTCTAAGAAAATTGGTCTCATATTTTTAGGATTTTTCTACCATTTTTAACAATATTCTAAAGCTTCACTGAAAAAGAAAAAGGAAAAACTCTACACAGTACTCGGCCAAATCTAGTTCAAACGGCCCATGCCCACGCCGGAACGTGCGCGCGTCCGCGCCCGCGCCCTGGCGATTTTGCAGAAAGGCCCACGGTTTAACGGCTAAACAGAAATAGGTCCATTCACTATTGTATTAAGTCACTGACAGATTGCAGAAATGCCCTCGGGTTTCTAATTCTTCTCCACGAGTACCCCTGGTCATGGCACGCTCCCCGCTCATCCCTGCCGTGATTCGTACCGGCCATGATCGGCGATGATGGTTCAAACTAACTATCGGAGAGGCTTTATGGACCTAAGGTGACCTAAGAACGATCCTCAATTTCGAATGGCGCTCCAAGAAAGTGTTCTGCCCACGCTCAGGGCGGAAACCGGGGCGTCGAGCTCACGTTCCCACACAACCATGGCCGAACTGAGCAAACGGACGCTACCGAGAGCTTCACAAGCACGCAGAGGCACGAAAACAACACATGTATTGAATAGGGACTCACCAGAACGAGCTGGCCACGGGAGGGCTACAACGGCGGCGTGGAGTTTCAATTTGGGGGAAAACCTAAATTGCAGCGCTCCGGTGAACGAAAAGAGATGAGAGTGGGTGCGATAGCTTGCGGATTACATGGCGCAACCGGATTGGCCCTCAATTTATAGAAGGGCAAAGCGGTGGCCACGAATTTGAGGAGGACGCGCGGCGGCCGGAATGACAGGGTGAGTCATCGGCGCGGCAGACAGTGGCATTTACCGGTTGAGAAACTACGGCGGTCATCGTCGAGCTAGGGCGGCAAGTGACGACGTGTTTAACACAGTGGAAACGTGGCACCATCGCGGCGCAGAACGGCAACTCCGGCGAGGGCCACGAAGCCACGTCGCCGGCGTAAAAGGTGAAGACAGCGGGGCTACAGTAGTTCATACCCATCGGCAAGGAGATCTTTCCAACGTCAGCAAAATCCATTCCCCCGTGACACGAATCCCATCGCCCAACCCAACTCCGGTCTCGCGGACCACCGGCGTTGAGCTGCCCGAGCTGGCATCCTCATCCGTGTACTGTACCATGGGGAAGTTCAGTCTAATGCACCTGACAGCCACATTTGAAGCCAAGTTTTCTCTTGATTTTTGATGATAACCCATACCAAGCTCTGCAGCAAAGTTGTAGAGCAATATGCCATCTACAATATTGCCATATGATGTTGCCACAAAAAGCCACTGCATCTGGTTTGAAATTGGGCTTGAAGTTCAGGGCATGAATCTGTTAGTCTGATGTTCAGACAGAACCAGCCTGACAGTCCAACATTAATTGGGTTTTTCTCCCAATTTCTCATAAGATCATGGCTTGAACCCTTAAACAAAGTTATTCTCCTATGTTTGGTCTTCAAACTTGTTGTGGTCACTTTGGGCAAATTTCCTATATCTTGAAAGATGCAAAGCTCCAAAGTTGAACCAATAAATAAACTGAATTTCAGACTTGGTATAGAACTCAAATGAGGTCCATTTTGCATTTAAGTCCAAAACTTAGGGTTTGGCTTGTAAATTCACATATTTGTGATCCAAAGGACTTAAGATACTTATTTGGCTTGGTTTTTGCACTTTAGTCCAAAAGTGGACTAATTTTGCATATAAGCCCCTAGGGTTTGGTTTTAGGGTTTTCCAGGGTTTTAATTAGGGTTTCTGGTATCCCAAGGGTATAAAGGTGATTCAAGTTCATTTTTGGGGTCATTTTATGACTTTTACCCTAAAGCTTTTAGGGTTTCTCAACTTGGTTTAAGTTTTACCCCTTTAACCACTATTTAGGGTTAAGCCTAATAACCAGGGTTCTATTTGCAAAAACATTAAAACAATACAACTTGTTTGAAATTTTTGCCTAGTGAATGCACTCTAGGTGTATCAAACATATGCAATGCCAATGCTCATGATGCCATGCTCAAGTTTTAGTTATAGTAACACCAGGGGTGTTACATCCTTCCCCCCATAAAAGAATCTCGTCCCGAGATTAAAAATCCTAGGGTAGGGAATGGTAAAGGAAACACATCACATTTTTATTTCTTTAATTTTGGTACAAGGCAGGGGTGATGTGGGGGTTACTTCTTTATTACACAACTATACAGACTTTACAATTTACATGAGGCTAAAAAGCCTGGGAAATTCTTATCTAAGAAGTCTTGGGTTTCCCATGTAGCCTCATCTTCAGAATGCTGGTTCCACTGTATCTTGTAGAATTTGAGAGTCTTTCTTCGGGTGACCCTGTCCTTTTGATCCAGAACTCGAATAGGATGTTCCGAGTACGTTAAATCTGGTTCTAGGACAACATCAGTCACTTCAACGGTTCGATCAGGAACCCAAAGACACTTCTTCAATTGTGACACGTGGAACACATTGTGCACAGCAGACAATGTTTCGGGGAGCTGAAGTCGGTATGCCACTGGTCCATATTGCTCGAGCACCAGGAATGGACCAATGTACCTGGGTGCAAGTTTCCCTTTAACCCCGAAACGCGATACACCCTTCATTGGTGAGACCTTCAGGTAAACATAGTCTCCTTCCAGGAAATATAAGGGCCTTCGCCGTATGTCTGCATAACTTTTCTGACGAGCTTGTGCCTTTTTCATATTATGAATAATTCTCTGAACCTTTTCTTCGACCTCTTTCACCATATCAGGCCTAAAGAAATATCTTTCTCCAGGTTCAGACCAATTTAGCGGAGTTCGACACCGACGTCCATATAAAGCTTCAAAAGGTGCCATCTTGATACTGTCTTGATAACTGTTATTGTATGAAAACTCCGCCAAAGGCAAACATTCATCCCATTTTTGCGAGAAGTCTAGAACACATGCCCGCAGCATATCTTCAAGTATTTGATTCACTCTCTCAGTTTGTCCACTGGTTTGAGGATGATAGGCCGAACTGTGGAGTAATTTGGTACCTAGGGATTTATGAAGTTCTTCCCAAAACTTGGATACGAACTGAGGTCCACGATCCAACACTATGGTCTTTGGAACACCATGCAAACTGAGAATATGGGCAATGTATAACTCCGCATAGGTAATGACGGGATATTTAACTTTGACAGGGAGGAAGTGGGCGATCTTTGTGAGTCGATCAATAATAACCCAAATAGAGTCATACCCTTTTGCGGTTCTGGGCAATCCCACAACAAAGTCCATACTGATGTCTTCCCATTTCCATGTTGGGATTGGCAAGGATTGTAATGGACCAGCAGTTTTCATGTGTATGGCCTTGACACGTCTGCAAGTGTCGCATTTAGCCACATAGCGTGCAATTTCAATCTTCATCTTAGTCCACCAGTAATGTTGTTTTAGGTCTTGATACATCTTAGTGCTTCCGGGATGAATAGAATAGCGACTAAGATGTGCTTCATCAAGAATTTGTTGGCGGAGTTCTTCGTTCTTTGGCACTACTATGCGGTTTTTAAACCATATCACACCTTGATCGTCTTCCTTGAAATACTTGGCTACTCCAGCCTTTATCTTCTCTCGAATGTGCTTCATACCCAGATTATCCTTTTGAGCATCAATTATTCTTTGCAAAATGATTGACTCAAGCTTTAGTTGATTTAGAGTTCCTTGTTGGATTATTCCCAGGTTTAGCTTTTCCATTTCCTGACACAAAGTGTTCTCAGAGGTCTTCGCCATAAGACAGTGGCAGGAAGTCTTACGACTCAACGCATCTGCCACCACATTGGCCTTGCCTGGGTGATAATGGATCTCCAGTTCATAGTCTTTAATGAGCTCAAGCCATCGTCTTTGCCTCATATTTAACTCTGACTGGGTGAAGATGTACTTCAAACTTTTATGATCTGTATATATGTGACAGATATTTCCCAGCAGATAGTGACGCCAAATCTTTAGGGCATGAACCACAGCAGCTAGCTCCAGATCATGAGTTGGATAGTGCTCCTCATGTCGGCGCAACTGCCTTGAAGCATACGCAATCACTCGGCCCTTTTGCATCAGTACACAGCCGAGCCCACTGCCAGATGCATCACAATATACATCAAAAGGTTTAGTGATGTCCGGTTGAGCTAATACCGGAGCAGTGGTCAATAGTGTCTTCAGTTGCTCAAAGGCTTCATTGCACTTAGAAGACCAATTGAACTTAATGTCATTCTTCAACAAACTTGTGATTGGCTTCACAAGCTTAGAAAAATCTGGTATGAATCTGCGATAATACCCAGCTAGTCCAAGAAAACTCCGGACTTGGTGAACAGTTGTTGGGGGTTTCCACTCCAGAATATCTTTGACCTTGCTAGGATCTACCGCAATTCCTTTAGCCGATAACACGTGCCCCAAAAATTGAATTTCTTCCAGCCAGAACGCGCACTTACTGAACTTGGCATATAGCTGGTGTTCCCTGAGGCGCGTCAATACAATCCGTAAATGCTGAGCATGGTCCTCTTCATTCTTAGAATATATCAAGATATCGTCGATGAAGACTACCACGAACTTGTTCAATTCGGGCATGAACACCGAGTTCATCAAATAAGTGAAGTGGGCAGGAGCATTTGTGAGCCCGAAAGACATTACCAAGTATTCAAACAATCCATACCGCGTAGTAAACGCGGTCTTCGGTATATCCTCGGGCCGAATACGGATTTGATGATAGCCCGACCTGAGATCAATTTTAGAAAATACCCTCGCCCCAGTCAGTTGATCAAATAAGATGTCGATCCTTGGAAGAGGGTACTTATTCTTGATAGTGACCTCATTTAGGGGTCGATAATCCACGCACATTCTCAAGGTTTGATCCTTCTTCTTAACAAAAATGGCGGGACAACCCCATGGGGACGAGCTTGGCCGGATGAATCCCTTATTCAGTAGATCTTGTAATTGAATCTTCAGTTCCGCCAACTCATTAGGGGGCATGCGGTACGATCTTCGGGAGATGGGAGCCGCACCGGGCTTTAGCTCAATTACGAATTCTACATCTCTTTCAGGGGGCAGTCCAGGCAAATCTTCCGGAAATACATCTGGAAACTCACATACTACCGGAATGTTCTTGATCTCCGGTACAATGGCTTTATAGACTCTACCAGAAGCTTTGGCTGGATTGGTTGCGGGGAGAGTCAAAAGAATCTCTTCTTGGTTATAGCTCAACCTGACGGTTCTGAGTTCAGTGTTGAGGATTGCCTTGTGTTGGGTTAACCAATTCATACCCAAGATTACATCTATATCCTGGCCTTTCAGAACAATCATATTAGCAGGAAAGTTCCGTCCGGCCATTGTTACTGGCACTCCATAGGCCACTTCTTTAGTATAAATGTGTCCCCCAGGTGAATGAATTTTAAATCCCTCCTTTGATTCATGGTATGCAATATGATGTTGTTCCACAAACTTCTTGCTAATAAATGTATGTGAAGCACCAGAATCAAAAAGAATAATTGCTGGGTGACTGGCCACGGGAAACGTACCCATCATCACCGGTTCTCCTTCCGGTGTAGTAGCCACTTGAGTGTAATATACACGCCCCGTTTTCTTCGTATTCTTCCCCATAGCATTTCCTTTAGGCTGAGCTGATTTCCCAGATCCTTGCGAAGCATTAGATTGATTTTGCCTAGGATATGGGCAGTCTTTGATAAAATGTCCCGACTTGCCGCAATTAAAGCACCCAGTTGAAGAACTAGGCAAGGCAGGAAATCGAGTGCCTAGGGCACCCGGCTGTTTTGGGGTAGTGGGGATATTGTTGGGGCGGATAATGATTGGCTGTTTGAAGGGAAATGAGGGTGGACGAGAAAAAGGGCGATTTTGGCTTGAAGGTCGGATCACAAACCGTGGTTTCTTCGCCTGGCCCTGATTAGGCCTCTCACCACCGAATCCCTTATTCTTCCCAGAATTTGTGTACTTTGCTTCAACAGATAAGGCTGTGCTGACAGCCTTTCCATACGTGAGATCTATGCATGTGGCCATTTTCCTTTGTAGCCGATCATTCAGACCCCGCATAAAACAGTTCTTCTTCTTTAAATCCGTATTCACCTAGTCGATGGCATACTGCGACAGGTGATTGAATTTGTTGAGATATTGGTTGACGGTATCTCCACCTTGTTGCAACTTCATAAACTCCTCTTGTTTCATATGCAGCACTCCTTCGGGGATGTAGTGTTCACGGAAGGCTGCTTTAAACTCATCCCAAGTGACTTGATGGTTGACAGGTTGGATAGCCACAAAATTTCCCCACCAGGTACTGGCAGGACCACGGAGTTGTTGTGCGGCGAATAACGGCTTCTGCGTTTCTGAGCAACGGAGAAGACCAAACTTTTGCTCAATAACCCGAATCCACTCGTCAGCTTCTAGGGGATCTTCTGCCTTGACGAATAGAGGTGGACGGGTTTCAGAGAAGTCCAGATAAGTAGTCTCTCGAGGGCCTTGTGGATAACCTCTTCCTGCCTGCTGCTGGAATTGCTGCTGACCCGCCATTTCCCTAAGGAAGCGGGTATTGTCTGCGGTGGCATTCACCAAGGCAGCGATCGCCTCGGCTAACGTGGGAGGAACTGGAGGTGGGTTTGGGGTAACATCCCGTCCCCCAGAAGTTCCTGCTGCGTCCTGTCCTCGAGTCCTGGTCGGCATCTGTGGCAAAAACATTTGAAGTAAACATAATGTGCCAGAGAAAACCTTCCATTTTACATTACTATAAAAAGTAATGATACAGACTCGATATTACATAACAGGATACAATACCCATTATACAAAAGTTCAACCTATTATACAACAGTACACCCTACAATACCCTACCATACACTACTCTACTTCTATTACACCTTTATTCCTTCTTGCCATTACTCTTGGCGGCTTCATCGTCAGGTGTGGGAGTCTAGACATCAACCAACCTCAAAGAAGGAGGGGGCTCAAAAAGGTCTAACTCCCCACCCAGCGCACGTCCCGCAACGTGAGATGGTCCAGCTTCCGCCTCAGCAGGTGGTGCAGGCTCACTTGGGTGTAGTTGTGAGTATAGTATATGGACTTCCTCGTGCAACGTATTGCAGTAAACCTGCAGGTTATCAACAGTCGAGCTAAGTTCTTTAACTCGGGCCTGAGCCCTTGCTTCCTTAGCACACATTAGCAAACGAGACTGTACGGCCCAGTCAAGTGCTAAGTCTCGATCAGCGAGTTGATCCTGCAAGTGTCGGATGTCCCTTCTCAGTTCATTGATTCTATCTCCGTCAGCGACCCAAGCATCGGTCCTATGTTGAAGCGCTGCTTGAAGTCGACTCACACGGGCTTCAAGATCTCCTATGGGGTCGTTACTTCCACTACTGCTGCTTTCATGTCGGGGAGCCAATTGATGCCGAGGTACCCCAATTGGTCCCGTAGACTTGCGTGCCGTTAGCCTGGTACGTGGCGGCATCTTTTCTAAGGGGGAAAATGTTATTAGTATAGTGCTTAGCATGATGCATGTATAATTACAGAATCAACCTTAGTCGATTCAACCTTCTATACGTCGCACTCTTCCTATCTGGTCTTTAAGGTAGACTCTTCAGAATACTTAGGTAAGAAGAGAAAAGAATTTTTAGGTAAGACTTTTGAAAATCCTTTTGAAGATGCCTCATAATATCTGCAAAGAAGGGCTACGCTCCGATACCAGCTGTGACGGAACCTCCCAAGTAATTAGGCCCACCTATAGTTGTCCTTGTCCAACGGACCTCAGACAACCCTGTAGGTGCCCCTGACTACTCGACAAGTTCGGTATCTTTCCTTACCTTACCAGGAACGTCTCACCCGTCTTGCAGACATTACAGAACATCGGAGATAAAGAAATGCGGAAGCGAATTACATAATCTTACATTTATTTCAAAAGCAAGCTTGAGTTATGTTATTACAGACCAGACTAAAAGTGAGTGCAGAGTAGTAATATTATACAAGCCAAGGAAGGCACAAACTCCTCCCGATAAGTTCAATAAACAAAAGATCCTAAGTGGAGGACCGAGTCCTCCCGCACTTCAGTCTTGTTTGTCTTCTTTTGGAACCACCTTGGCACAGAAGCAGCAAAAGTCTGCTACTTCCTCACCTAAAAACAACGAGGGGATAAACCCTGAGTATGGGACGGAACCTCCCAAGTAATTAGGCCCACCTATAGTTGTCCTTGTCCAACGGACCTCAGACAACCCTGTAGGTGCCCCTGACTACTCGACAAGTTCGGTATCTTTCCTTACCTTACCAGGAACGTCTCACCCGTCTTGCAGACATTACAGAACATCGAAGATAAAGAAATGCGGAAGCGAATTACATAATCTTACATTTATTTCAAAAGCAAGCTTGAGTTATGTTATTACAGACCAGACTAAAAGTGAGTGCAGAGTAGTAATATTATACAAGCCAAGGAAGGCACAAACTCCTCCCGATAAGTTCAATAAACAAAAGATCCTAAGTGGAGGACCGAGTCCTCCCGCACTTCAGTCTTGTTTGTCTTCTTTTGGAACCACCTTGGCACAGAAGCAGCAAAAGTCTGCTACTTCCTCACCTAAAAACAACGAGGGGATAAACCCTGAGTATGGGTTACTCAGCAAGTCTTACCCGACTAAAGAAAAGACTCTCAAGGGTATGCTGGTTATATGGGAGTCAAGGTAAGGCTTTTCAATCATCAATGACTCTGTTTTTGCAGAAATGCTTACTAAAGTGGATCCTTAAAAATCCAATTTTATTTGTCAAGTTAGGTAAAATTACCTGCACTAGAGTTCTTTCTACCCTAGTTCAATCACTGGTCCTATACTAGCCAATTTCTTAACAAAAACTCATCGTCTTTAGTGGAATGCTACGTGTAGGGCAGTGACCAAGTCTTCATAACCGCGAAGGTACGGCGATCCGAATCGATTATACTCAGATGAGGATCTCCAATCACACGACATATGTAGCACTTAACCCTTGCATATGTCAGTCCGCCACCGGGGTTCTTAAGACCGGATCAGGTTCACGCAAACCGAGAGCACAGCTACACCACCGTCCAGCCTCTTGCCACGGAGGGTACACGCTACTCTCGCCACCGCTCCACGCCCATTTCGTGTTATCTTATTCCGGCCTTAGTCTGCCCGAGGCAAGGCTTACCCATGACGAGGCATGTGACCAGTTAAAGGGTCCTCGATCATCAAGCCTACATCGACAAGGTCCTTAATCGACTCAGACGGAGACACTACACCGAGACTCTCTTCTCGTGCAAGTCACCCGCCCGGTCTCAGCTTAATCATTTCAAACCCAAAGCTTGGTACCTGACAGAGGTACATCTTTTCCGATGTTGAACCCATCAAGGCCTTTGATAGATCCATCATCAAGTTTTATTTTCGAAAAACATCCCACCCACTTTTGCCACATCATATTTTGTAAAAACAAAACCTTTTGTTTTTCTAAAGCCAGGCTAAGCATCAAAAAGCTTTTATAAAACAGGTGATTAAGGAAGGTAATCAAATTCAAGGAAGGTAATGCAAGAATGGTTTTATCAAGCAACTCCTATCACCTAATGCAGCAATCAAGTGAGAAAGATTTTAAAATAGCAAGGAAGGTGGCAAATGCACCGGGGCTTGCCTTCGTTTACAGGTGATTCGGGTTCGGATCCACAGATATCGAAGTAGAAACTATTCCCAGCCTGGGATTCCGAAGGTGGTGGTGTCTCCTCTTCGGTGACTTCTATCTCTTCTTCACGTTCTAATCATAACCATACATAAGTATAAGAATGGATGCCATGGAATGCTCATGAGGATGCAAAGATAGTATAAACTTATTATTTATGTCTTGAATACAACTTTCCTTCACGGAGTTCCGGGAACTTAGGGTTTCCGGAGTCGGTAAAGGAGTTCATAGGGCAGGGGGGGTGTTTTGGGGTTTGGTGATCAAACAAGGTCCAAATCAATTCAAATCCTACCCAAGGCTTCTAAATATTGTATAACACTCATAAATATTTTGGGCATTTTAGGACTTACCAATTATTTTCTAAAAATCTATAACCAAGACTTTTAACTACTTTAATTACTCTAAAATTTCTTACTTCCACTAAAAATCACAAACTTATTTTTATTAAATAGTATAGGAAATTAGGGTTCTAAGAAAATTGGTCTCATATTTTTAGGATTTTTCTACCATTTTTAACAATTTTCTAAAGCTTCACTGAAAAAGAAAAAGGAAAAACTCTACACAGTACTGGGCCAAATCTAGTTCAAACGGCCCATGCCCACGCGGGAACGTGCGCGCGTCCGCGCCCGCGCCCTGGCGATTTTGCAGAAAGGCCCACGGTTTAACGGCTAAACAGAAATAGGTCCATTCACTATTGTATTAAGTCACTGACAGATTGCAGAAATGCCCTCGGGTTTCTAATTCTTCTCCACGAGTACCCCTGGTCATGGCACGCTCCCCGCTCATCCCTGCCGTGATTCGTACCGGCCATGATCGGCGATGATGGTTCAAACTAACTATCGGAGAGGCTTTACGGACCTAAGGTGACCTAAGAACGATCCTCAATTTCGAATGGCGCTCCAAGAAAGTGTTCTGCCCACGCTCAGGGCGGAAACCGGGGCGTCGAGCTCACGTTCCCACACAACCATGGCCGAACTGAGCAAACGGACGCTACCGAGAGCTTCACAAGCACGCAGAGGCACGAAAACAACACATGGATTGAATAGGGTCTCACCAGAACGAGCTGGCCACGGGAGGGCTACAACGGCGGCGTGGAGTTTCAATTTGGGGGAAAACCTAAATTGCAGCGCTCCGGTGAACGAAAAGAGATGAGAGTGGGTGCGATAGCTTGCGGATTACATGGCGCAACCGGCTTGGCCCTCAATTTATAGAAGGGCAAAGCGGTGGCCACGAATTTGAGGAGGACGCGCGGCGGCCGGAATGACAGGGTGAGTCATCGGCGCGGCAGACAGTGGCATTTACCGGTTGAGAAACTACGACGGTCATCGTCGAGCTAGGGCGGCAAGTGACGACGTGTTTAACGCAGTGGAAACGTGGCACCATCGCGGCGCAGAACGACAACTCCGGCGAGGGCCACGAAGCCATGTCGCCGGCGTAAAAGGTGAAGACAGCGGGGCTACAGTAGTTCATACCCATCGGCAAGGAGATCTTTCCAAGGTCAGCAAAATCCATTCCCCCGTGACACGAATCCCATCGCCCAACCCAACTCCGGTCTCGCGGACCACCGGCGTTGAGCTGCCCGAGCTGGCATCCTCATCCGTGTACTGTACCATGGGGAAGTTCAGTCTAATGCACCTGACAGCCACATTTGAAGCCAAGTTTTCTCTTGATTTTGATGATAACCCATACCAAGCTCTGCAGCAAAGTTGTAGAGCAATATGCCATCTACAATATTGCCATATGATGTTGCCACAAAAAGCCACTGCATCTGGTTTGAAATTGGGCTTGAAGTTCAGGGCATGAATCTGTTAGTCTGATGTTAAGACAGAACCAGCCTGACAGTCCAACATTAATTGGGTTTTTCTCCCAATTTCTCATAAGATCATGGCTTGAACCCTTAAACAAAGTTATTCTCCTATGTTGGTCTTCAAACTTGTTGTGGTCACTTTGGGCAAATTTCCTATATCTTGAAAGATGCAAAGCTCCAAAGTTGAACCAATAAAACTGAATTTCAGACTTGGTATAGAACTCAAATGAGGTCCATTTTGCATTTAAGTCCAAAACTTAGGGTTTGGCTTGTAAATTCACATATTTGTGATCCAAAGGACTTAAGATACTTATTTGGCTTGGTTTTTGCACTTTAGTCCAAAAGTGGACTAATTTTGCATATAAGCCCCTAGGGTTTGGTTTTAGGGTTTTCCAGGGTTTTAATTAGGGTTTCTGGTATCCCAAGGGTATAAAGGTGATTCAAGTTCATTTTTGGGGTCATTTTATGACTTTTACCCTAAAGCTTTTAGGGTTTCTCAACTTGGTTTAAGTTTTACCCCTTTAACCACTATTTAGGGTTAAGCCTAATAACCAGGGTTCTATTTGCAAAAACATTAAAACAATATAACTTGTTTGAAATTTTTGCCTAGTGAATGCACTCTAGGTGTATCAAACATATGCAATGCCAATGCTCATGATGCCATGCTCAAGTTTTAGTTATAGTAACACCAGGGGTGTTACAGTTGGAGCTTAGTAAGGATTATGATTTCGAAATTCACTATCACCCGGGCAAGGCGAATTTGGTTGCAGATGCCTTGAGTCGAAAGGAGCATGTTCATTCAGCTGTTGTTGCCCAGCTACCGGATGAGATTGTTGAGGATTTCAGGAGACTTAACCTGGGGATAGTTGCTCGCACTAAAGGAGTTACTATTGATGTGGAACCTACTTTGGAGCAAGAAATCCGCAAAGGACAAATTAGTGATGCTAACATACAAGAGATCAAGGATCTGATTACTGAAGGTCGAGGTTCGGAATTCACGGAAGATGAGCAAGGCACAATATGGCTCAAGGATCGGATATGTGTTCCTGATATTGAAAGCCTTCATGAGACTATTTTAAAGGAGGCCCATGACTCGGATTATTCTATTCATCCTAGGAGTACCAAGATGTATCAGGATTTGAAGCAGAAGTACTGGTGGTATGGATTGAAAAGAGATGTGGCTGCACATGTGGCTAAGTGTGATGTGTGTCAAAGAGTCAAGGCCGAACATCAAAGACCAGCTGGACTATTGCACCCGCTTAAGATTCCTGAGTGGAAATGGGAAGAAATTGGTATGGATTTCATTGTTGGACTACCCCGCACTCTAGCAGGATATGACTCTATTTGGATAATTGTGGATAGATTGACAAAAGTGGCTCATTTCATACCAGTGAGGACTAATTACACGGGAGCCAAGCTAGCAGAATTGTATATGACTCAGATAGTTTGTCTACATGGAGTGCCTGAGAAGATCGTGTCGGATCGAGGTTCACAGTTTACTTCTCGGTTTTGGAAGAAGTTGCATGAGAGTTTGGATACAAAGTTGAATTTTAGCTTAGCCTACCATCCCCAGACTGATGGACAGACAGAGAGGACTAATCAAGTGCTGGAAGATATGTTAAGAGCTTGTGCTCTCAAGCATGGTGGCAGTTGGGAGAAGAGCTTACCCTATGTTGAGTTCTCTTATAATAATAGTTATCAAGCCAGTTTGAAGATGTCTCCGTTTGAGGCTCTGTATGGCAGAAAGTGCAGGACTCCACTGTATTGGGATCAGACTGGAGAAAGACAGTTCTTTGGGCCTGAACTTATACAAGAGGCAGAAGAACAAGTTCGAATGATAAGAGAAAATTTGAGAATTGCACAATCCAGGCAAAAGAGCTATGCTGATAATAGGAGAAGACTACTAGAGTTTAAGGAGGGTGATCATGTCTATTTGAAGGTGTCACCACTTCGGGGTATGAGAAGATTCAAAGTCAAAGGAAAGTTGTCCCCTCGCTTTATTGGACCCTTTTTAATCTTAAAGCGAGTGGGAGAGGTTGCATATCAATTGGAGTTACCGGATCATCTTGCGGATGTTCATGATGTTTTTCATGTATCTTAGCTGAAGAAATGTCTCAGGGTACCTGAAGAACAGTTACCAATGGAAGACCTTAGTGTTCAAGAGGATTTGACTTATGCTGAGTACCCCATCAAGATTCTGGATACACTGACTCGAGTTACAAGGAATAAGGTTATAAAGATGTGCAAAGTTCAATGGAGCCACCACGGTGAAGATGAAGCAACGTGGGAAAGAGAAGAAGAGCTTCGCATAGATTTTCCCCACCTTTTCCCTAGATCTTCTTAAATCTCGAGGACGAGATTATTTTTAAGGGGGGTAGGATTTGTAATACTCAAAATTGTATATAAGGAATAATGGAGTGATGTCCTCATTTTATGTGCCTTAATTGCATCATGAAAAGAGCATGCATATAATTAAGAGTGAAACAAATGATACTAAAATAAAACAAGGTGCATTATGTTGGAGTTTTATATGTTTGTGCATTAAATAAAATAATAATAATAAAAATAATAATAAGGATAATAAGATAATAATTACTAGAAGATGGATTAAACCCTAAATTGAAATTAGAGTTTGGAAATAAGAAAAAGAGAAAGGATACAGATAAATAAATAAAATATATAAATAAATATTTTCAGACTTGGTATTATTATTGCACAAATATAATTCATAATGATGAGCCATAAAGTTTGAATTTAAACTTGAATTCAAATTTGGATTAGAAAATAAAGAAAAAGGAATGGAAAATAAAAGAATAAAACAAAACCCAACTAATGGGCCTCGCACCCTCAATTCGGCCCAATTCCACTCCTCCACTCACGCGCGGCCCAAATCACAAAACCGGCACCGACAAGTGGGGCCCATCGGTCAGCCTCGCCCGCTACTCGCTCACGCGGCCGCCTCCTCCGCTCCATCGATGACACGCGGGACCGCGCTGTCGGGTCCTTCCCCTCCGTGGACTTCGCGTGCAGGAGCAACAGCACGGTCGCCGCATCCCCGCCCTGAATACCGCGATGGTCGTTGAGCTAGTCGGGGGAGATAAAAGCCGGGCGCGCCCACGATCTCCTCCTCCCCTCTGCTTTCCTCGGCGAGTACACCACTGCGAGCGCAGCGCCGCGACAAGCTCAAACCGAGGGAGGGCCGCCGCCGGCTAGATCAGTACTACGGGGGTTTCCGGCCGTGGCAAGGCATCCGGGGGGTTCGTGGGCAACGCCCAAAACTGTCTGTGGCACATTCGGGTGGAATTAGTCAGCGGAGCACTCCGAATTGCTCGCCGTCGTTCTTCCACCGCCACGGATCCGCCTCGCACCGTGTCCGGCCTCGTCAGGTCTCCAATTCCAGGTACGGATACCTCAGCCACGTCTGTCTCGTTTAGCGCAAAGTGTAGGACTAGTTAATCGGTGTATGGCGCGCTGGAGCACCGGTTCGCAGTTCGTTGGTGAGACCGCCGCCGCGGAGCTCATCGCCGTCGCTCTGCGGTGACCTGGGGGGGAGAGAAAGGGTTGTGACCGTTGATCCATAGTTCGACGGTTGCGATTAGATGAAAGGGATACCTGTTGGGTGGATTAGCCAGCGCCGTTGATCTAGATCCAACGGGCGTAGATAGATCTGGTCTTTTTAAATCAGAGCCGTCCATTGCGTCATCGGCGGTCCGCACAGATCGCCGACCATCACGCTCTGGATCTAATCGGGACCGCATATTTCAGATCCAATGGACCACATCTAAGGATACCCCTTCGCGGGTCAACTTTACTAAAGAGACCCCACAGTCTTAAGTAATCGACCCGCCGTCCAGGTAATACTACTCACTGAGTCTAGGCATTTATGCGCGCGGGCCCCTGGACTTTCTGAAAAATGAGGCCCAGTCCTGAGATGATTAAAAACAGAGAATTAATTATAGAAATTCGTTTTTAATACAAAAACAAATATAGAAACTTGTAAAATGCATAGAAAATCCATTTTTAGTCCAAATCACTCCATTCCAGTTCCTAAAATTTTGTAATTTTATTCTCCATCGTCTAGAGTCTCTGTTTCTACATGAAAACAGTAGGAAAATTAATTTGTCACTTAACTCTATTTTAATCACATTAAACCTTAGGAAATTCATAACTTAAATTCTATAACTCCAAATTTAGTGATTCCGGTTCCTATCTCTCATTTTAATGTATAGATTTTTACTGTATATTTTAATTGCATGTTTGATGTGATGTTAATTTATGCTATACTATGTATGTATTGTGTTGATGCGAGTAGACGAGCAAGCCACTGTGGATTCTGAGGTTCAGCAAGTAGAAGTAGCTGAGCAGGAGCTCATTGAAGGCAAGTTGTGCCCTTGATCACTTCTTTTTACCCACTCATGTTCTAATTAATCATAATGATCTGCATAGGTTAATTTTGATGGGACCCAATAGGATACCCTAGTTTGTCTATCTTTATACCTTGTTTACCACTGAACTTTCTGGGTAGTACTTGCTAGTGCTATATGTGGTTTTGGGTATGGAGATACATTATTCTTGATTACACTTTTATTAGCAGTTGTTATTCACTGTTCATGATAAGATCATTATGTTAATTGGAACATGGAGAACCACCCGGGAAAACAGTGCTACCACAAGGGTTTATGGACGCCCTTGGCTGATTAATTAGGAAAGCTAGTGGATGACTACCTTACCCGAAAGGGGCAAGGGCAGTAGGGGAGTGGTCAGTGTAGGGAGGCCCTTGGGATGATTTTGCTGCGATGGCGGTCATGCGAGGGATTCCTACATTGGAGCTTCCTATAAACTGTAGCGGGTTTTCTAAAGCTAGTGGAACTTTGTAAAGGCCTCGTAGTGTTACCCTGCCTCGCCTCCTCGATAGAGGTGTATGGGATTGGCCGTCTCTTGGCAGATGGGTAACATGACTTGTGGGTAAAGATGCGCAACCTCTGCAGAGTGTAAAACTGGTATACTAGCCGTGCTCACGGTCCTGAGCAGGGTAAAGATGCGCAACCTTTGCAGAGTGTAAAACTGGTATACTAGCCGTGCTCACGGTCATGAGCAGCTCGGACACTCACATGATTAATTTATGGAACTTAAATTTAATTGGACATTTGCATCGCATTTGGGATTATTTTACTATTATTTTTCTTTATTATTATTAAGGTTTGGTATTTACTTACACTTAGTAATTGCTAATAAAATTTTGACCAACTTATAAAAGCAATGCTCAGCCTCAGCCTTTACTTCATCGAATAGCCTTACACTTCATGGACTCCCACCTTTGGTGAGTTCATGCCACATTATTCCCCACGACTTGTTGAGCTATGAACGTATGTGAGCTCACTCTTGCTGTCTCACACCCCCCACAGGAGAAGAACAGGTGGTTCAGGAGGAGCCACAAGGCGAGGAGTTTGATCTGATCTAGGTGGTGTTTCTCAGTTGACATTGGCGCCGACGATCCTTAGTTCGTTTTATATTTATTCTTTTACTTTGTAATAAGTCTTCCGCTATGTAATAATTACTCTGATGTTTTATGACATTTATCTCTATACACTCTGTTATTATATATGTTGTCTTCTTGGCGCATGTATGAGATGCACCCGGCTTTGTTCCTTAAAACCGGGTGTTACAACTCCTTAGGATGATTGGTTGATGGTGTGACTTGGCCTTCATCCCAGGATAGACGGTCGAGTGGGTTATTGCTTTTGCAGGAGAGGACTAGGAGGAGTAGCGTGGCCAGGCTTCGCCATGTTACTCGGTTTTCTCCGTTAGTTATTTCCACTGCATTAAAATTTATGGTTATTATTTTTGAAACTCCGATAATGTAATCACTAATGAAACTTATTAAATTTGTGGTATTATGTCTTATTGTATTTCTCTGTGCCTAACCTTTGTGTGAGCTAGTGGTATTCGATCCTGGTAAGTGGCTTTATCGGACTAGATCCGAGGGACTGACGAGTTATTCCTGTTTAAGTGTGTTGCTGCCCTTAAGGGTGTGACTTCGGCACTTAAGCTGGAATAATTCGGGCAGTTCCACTACATCCTCGGGTCAAATTCTGATATGATGATAGCCCGATCTGAGATCAATTTTAGAAAATACCCGAGCTCGAGTGAGTTGATCGAATAAAAGATCGATCCAGGGAAGGGGATACTTGTTTTTAATAGTAACTTCATTAAGGGGTCTGTAGTCCACACACATTCGAAGGGCTTGATCCATCTTATTGACAAAGATTGCTGGACATCCCCATGGCGATGAACTTGGTCTGATAAATCCTTTTTTCCAATAAGTCTTTTAATTGTGTCTTGAGTTCCGCCAACTCATTGGGAGGCATACAATACGATCTTCTAGAAATAGGAGCCGTATCGGGTTTCAATTCAATCACAAACTCCACATCTCTCTCCGGAGATAACCCGGGCAAATCTTTAGGGAATACATACGGGAACTCACACACAACCAGAATGTCTTGTATTTCTTGCACCAAGACTTCAAAAACTTGTCCAGATACTTTAACTGGGACAGATACAGGGATGGACAACTTGACTTCTTCTTGTCCATGACTTAGCTGAATAGTCCTTTGATCTGCATTGATGATAGCTGTAACACCCTGAATTTGGGGGTATAAAATTTCTTTCTTATTATCATCCAAATTCAGGTGTTACTCTTCTCTATCTCACTCTAGTTTCTATCTCTCTAGTTTCTCTCCCTCTCTTCCTCTTTTGATTAGGGTTAGTTTAATTAGTGAGGGATTATTTATTTTATTTTGCCCAAAACATATGAGTCATGAAATGTTGCATCATGTTGAACCCCAATTATTCTTTGAATTGTTGCACATGTTTGATTTGTTTGAATTTGAAACTTGATTGGAATTTGAATTGAAAACCCTAGAGAAAATAAATAGAAAAGGCATTATAAATTCCCTAGAAATAGAAAAAGCCATTTCGGCCCATTTAGCCCAAGCCGGCCCAGTCCCGCGCGCGCCCGCGTCTGTGTGCCCTCGGTGGCTGACAGGCGGGCCCCGCCTGTCTGCACCAGCCTGCGCGCTCACTCCCTCTCTCCCTCTCGCTGCTCTGTGGGGCCGATCTGTCGGCGCCGTTCCTTTTCCCCGCGCCCGCTCTCTCTATCTTTGTCCCGCCGAGCCCACCTGTTAGTCATCCACAACCTCCCGCCCACAATCCCCCGTCGTGGACGCGCCCACGACCGCACGTTCTCCGGCCATGTTCTCGCGCCTGCGTCCCTTTTGAACCCTGCGCCATGCTTTCCCACCTCCCCTCGCTCACTTGCACCCTCAGCCAAACCCCCTTGCCCTCTCTCTCGCTCTGCACGTGTGACCAAAGAGCTCCGCCACCGCCGATCGACGTCCGCCGCCCATTCTACGGTTCGCATTCGGTTGCCCCGGTAAGCTCCGCCCTATCACCCGCCACATGGAACACCCCTCGGTTCGCCCCTAATCCCTCTTGTCTGCCCGATCCGCGCTCACCGGAGTTCTTCCTGTGCAGCCGGAGCTCCGCCACCGTCGCCCCAAGGCCTCTCTACGCCTCCGCTGTTGCCCCGATACTCCAGCGTTTCCTCTCAAGGTGAGCAATCTCCCCGCGCCCCTATTTCTCTGTTTATTGCCCTGGTCATCACGTGATTGCTCGCCGGAGTTGATCCGCGCCGCCGTTAGCTCGCCTCGTCGTGGTCTGCGCCCTCTTGTGTCCCCGTGCCCATGGTCGAGTCCGCCAAAACACCCTGAGCACGCCCGAACTATTCCCCAAGCCTCTGGAGCCCCGCCGTGGCCAGTCCCCTTGTCTCCGGCGAGCTCTCGCCGCGGGACCGAGCGGCGCCACCGCGCTTGTGTCCGACCCCAGCCGTTAGATCTCATGCGTCCGTCCGAGATCGGGCGGTTTAAACCTTAGCTGAACGGATCTAATCCCAGCCCTCCAATCTAGATCTGACCGCCCCTCTCTCTCCCCCTCACCCGCGCCCCTACCGCTGGGCTCGGCTGGCCAGTCCGCCCTGGCTCGCTGACGTCCTGTCCCCGCTTGTCAGTCGTGCCCGCTCGCGCGTCTATAGGATCTAATCCTGGCCGTTGATCTCTGATCCAATGGTCGAGATCACCTCGTACCCCTTCGCGCGTAAGTTTTACTTAAGAGACCCTCGGGTTTTAGGAAATCAACCTGTCGTCCTGAGTTTTAGCGCGCATGCCCCTGGTTTATTTTAAATAGCCCCCTATGCTTTAGTTTAATCACAGAATTAGCCCTAATTTCATATTTCAAACTTCAAAACTTGTTTATTTCATATTTTTTTCATATGAACTCCAAATTTAGTGGTTCAAAATGTAAAATGTTCATAAAAGTATTCTCTACCCAAATAAATTATGATCAGCTATAGTCTGTATACTTTAATTTTACACCTAGAATAGAAGATTAATGTATATGTTAATTTGATCATTTAATGAAATAAATAAAATGAAAGCCCTAGAAGTTAAAGTATATTTAATCTTGTGAGATTAGTAATATGCATTACATGAATTCATCTTTGGTTTAACTTTTAGATCTCAAAAAAATGAATAGAATTAGGTTATGTAATTATGGACCACACTTAAAGAATAATCAATTCCTAAATGAGATTAGTCCATCTTATAATTTAATCTCTTTCTTTGTTTAAATTACTACTTTACCTTTTTGAGATATGTTCTAAACACTAAGAGAGTAATCAACTCCTAATTAAGATTAGTTCATTCTTTAATTTGATCTCTTTATCCTTTATCTAATACTATACCTTTTGAGATGTGTTCCAATGTTGGTACATGCTTGATGTGATGTTCATTTGTACTTTCCAAATGTATTGAATGTATGATTGCTTTATTTAGACAACGAGCAGCTCGTGGTTCCTGAGTGTGTTGTCGAAGATCCCTCTGAGCAACAACCTGGTGAAGGCAAGTGTCCTCAGACCTATCATGTCCTACTTTACTTTATAATTCATTGTCCTGCATTACATTATTGAAACTTAGGATTGACTAGTTTGTATTTACCTTACCCTTGTTTACCTTTTTGGGTTAATCATGGTTAGTTTATGCTATTGCTTTAACTTAATCAATGAACATGATGTGATTATTTATGATACGATGATGTTATCCCGATGAGGTTCTTGTGATTACTTTAGGGGGCTCGGGTTGTTTCCTGAGTACCTCTCCAAAAGGACCTATTTGGGGAGTGACAACTCGGGATAATAGTGCAACCATGAGGGTGGAATGGGACGCCCTTAGCTGATTAATTAGAGGAACCAGAGGAGTAGTTGGCTTCGCCGTAGGGCCGTCAATGGGGTCATGGCATAATACTTGCTCTACCGAGGCTGGTTGGAGAGGTTCTTTGATTTGGTTTTGTTAGTCACCCTTCCTTTGGGGAGATGTACAGTGTTTATCAAACTGGAGAAACCTAACGGGCGACTATGACCTCTGGGACATCTTTGTAAAGGCTATGTAGTGAGACCCTGCTAAGTCACCTTGGTAATGATCAATGCGGAGGCTAGAACCCTGGGCAGAATGGGAATCACGGCTTGTGGGTAAAGTGTGTAACCTCTGCAAAGGGTTAGAAACTGATATATCAGCCATGCTCATGGTTATGAGCGGCCTTGGGATCCTCTTTGATTAGATATACAGATGGTTCGATATACAATGGTTCTATTTATGATTTTGGTTCGATGATGATAATGATGTTCCTCGATGAGGAAATGATTCACAGGTTGGATATATGATAAAACTTGGCTTCCACTAATAATAAATATCACACCAACTAACAACAACTGCTTTGACCCTAACCCCACATAAAGCTAGTCCACTTCAGCCAAATGGGTCATTTGCTGAGTACGTTGATGTGTACTCACCCTTGCTTTACAAACCACCCCACCCTAGGTTGTCCCCACTGTACTCAGTGCTCAGGAGGAGATGTTGGTAACATGGAGGACTTTGAGGAGTTCCAGGACTACGACGAGTTCTAGTTTACTTTGTGGCAAACCCCCAGTCAGCTGCCTATGTAGGCTTACCTTCTATGTTTCGTTTCTCCTCACTTTGATATTAATGTTGAACACTATGGAATGTCTCGGACATCTTGATGTAATTAAAGTACCTTTCCGCTAATTATTTTGAGCATTGTGTGATAATGTCCAATTATGTAATCGTTGTGCACGTGAGTTCTGATCCTGGCACGTACATGGTTCGCATTCGGTTTACCTTCCAAAACCGGGTGTGACATAAGTGGTATCAAAGCCTTGCTGACTGTAGGACCGCTAACCTAGACTAGAATGGTCACCCTAAGGACTATAGACCCCTACTCTTACCTTGACCTTGGTGTCCCTTCAAAAGTTTGCCATCTTGACCAACTCTACGTTATTTACTTATCTTAAAAGTTTTGCCTCACTTTTCTTTCTGTTTACTTTCTGGTCTCATAGTTCTACTCTTAATCATGTGCTTACGATGTCTTTTGTAAATGGCCCGTATTAGGTGCACTGCACGTAAGTCTGTGATCCCCTTTTTGCCTTCTTGCCTTGCGGAGCGTCCACTGTGTCGTACGGTGCCAGGTCAGTCCAGTCACCTAGAGAGACTGCATCGACGCCTACATGAGGAGTAGGAGCGCCGACGCTAGGAGCAGGAGCAGGAGCAGGAGCAGGAGCAGCATGACTCTTCCCCCTCACCTTAGCAGGAGGTGGAGTTTGAGAGGCCGCCTTCCCCAGCATCCTAGCTAGAGATGCCCCTGCCCACCATAGGGCATCCCGGCTACTGGAGGAGACCCTGACGGAGACGGAGACGACAACGACATCGGTGGCAGTTCGAGCCACGACATGGAGCGCTCAGAGGAGCCGGAGCCTGAGGGGTGGATCGCTAGACCCATCACTCGTGACGCCGCTCGCGGGTGTTACTTCCACGATGCTCTCGACACCCTGTTGTGTCGGGCCTTCAACCAACAAACTTGGTCCATCGAGTACCATTGTGTAGTCTACCAGCATCATCGTGGGTTATACCCGGACCAGTGGGAGGCTACTTGCTTGGTGCACCGTCCGGACGATGATCTTCGGGGTGCAGAGGCCTTCTTAGAGCACTATTCTATCACTGAGAGGGATACTGTCGAGACAGCCATGCAAGATGCAGCACGACGTGCACTTTCTCAGTATTACTCGTTGTTCAGCGGGGTAGCTGATGGTCTCGACCTGAAATACTACCCTCGCCGTTCGTCCGGTAGTGCTGGAGGTGTGATTGTCTCGCCAGTTGGTGAGGGTAATCCCAGGCTGAACAGTATGGTCAACCTGGCCGCCGTGCTCAACACCGAGCTGGACCACGCCCTTGACGAGTTGGGCAAGGTTCGGGCGGAGGTTGTGGAATTGCGTGTTTAGTGTGCAGCACGCTACTATTTGGATGGTGGTTCTCCCGCCCCCGTCGGGATTCAACAACCTTACCGCTCACCGCCCTGTGGTCGCTTCGACTATGGAACCCCAGACTGCAGGACCCAGATAGATTTAGATCCATAGATCGATAGAGTCGGAGTCTGTAATAATGCTTAATTCAGTGTCTTAGTTTAGTCAGTCTTAGTAAGAATTAGTCTGCTTATCATACGTTGGAATGCTTGTCATGATGAACATGTAATGAAGTTGGATCTTTGTAATGATTGTCATCAAGGTGTGGGTATTCCCTGCAACTTGGTGTAGTTATTAATAAAGTCAGTTATTTAGTTGGGCAATCCATTTATTTCCACTTTCCTCTTTATCTGAGAAGCTGCCAGTGAAGATGATCAATTGTTCATCACTATTAATATTTCTGTATATCTTTTCTTATGCTGAAAGACTGCAGAGTCAGATCTGATATGTGTGTGGTTTCTACAAATGTCTGAGAAAAGGCACAGAGGTGCAAGGCGTGCTCAGCCGGAACAGCAGGCACCCCAGGAGGATGCAGCCCAATAGCAGCAGTTGCCACCACCACCCCCGATGACAGTTTAGCAGATGTTCATGATGCAAACTCAGATAGTCCAAGCAATTGGTTAGACCTTAGCAGCGATGCAATAGGTACAGCAGCAGCCACCCCCACCTCAGCCTCCAGTGCAAGTCCAGATGCCGCAGGTGCCCAGAGACAAGCGAGCAGAATTCATGAGGGGCCATCCCCCTATCTTTGCCCACTCTGCTGATCCCATGGACGCTGAAGATTGGTTGCGTACCATGGAGCGTGAGTTGCACACTGCTCAGGGCAACGATCGTGAGAAGGTATTGTATGGTCCCTAACAGCTGAGGGGAGTAGCATAGTCTTGGTGGTAGTCTTACCTCGCCACCCATGCCAACCCTGAAGCCATCACCTAGGAGGAGTTCAGGGACAACTTTCGTCGCTACCATGTGCCCGAGGGACTGACGATAGTGAGGAAGGAGGAGTTTCTCGCCCTGAAGCAAGGTCCCCTGTTTGTCAGTGAGTACAGGGATAAGTTTTTGCAACTGTCACGTTATGTCCCAAGAGATGTCAACACGGATGCTAAGAGGCAGTACCGCTTTCTAAGAGGATTGGTTGATCCCCTCCACTACCAGCTGATGAATCACACTTTCCCTACCTTCCATCATTTGATTGACAGGGCAATCATGACTGAAAGGAAGCGTTGGGAGATGGAGGACAGGAAACGCAAGATCGGTGGATCTCAGGCTGGGAGTAGCAGTCGTCCCCGCTACTCAGGCAACTCACTCCAGCAATTCAAGCAAGGTCACCAGCACCATCACCAGCGTCAGTATCAACACCAGTACCAGAGGCAGTTCCCTCAGCAGCAGCAGCAGTACCGTTAGAGCACTCAACCGGGAGCAAATCAGTACCAGCGTCAAAACAACCAGGCAGCTCGCCTTCCTAACCCAACACCCAACCAGAATGGCCAAGCAACCCCAGCGCAAGTAGGAGGTCGTGCATGCTTCTACTGTGGAGAACAAAACACTAGGCGAAGGACTGCCCAAAGAAAGCAGCTCAGCAGCCGCCAGCAGTCAATGCACTAGCAAGATAAGGAGTGCCACAGCAAGCACCAGGAGTCCGTGGTCAGGCCTACACCAAGGAAAGGTGAATAACCTGGAGGTCGAAGCAATCTAGGATGCTCAGGATGTGGCAGTATGTATGTTTCCTGTCGAATCCTACCCGACAAAAGTATTATTTGATACTGGTGCCACGCATTCTTTTGTTTCTACATCTTGGGTAGAATCACATAACATCCCCATAGAACTAATGATCCCACCTTTAAGAGTTAATTCAGTTGGGGGAAAAGTTTAGTGCGATAGGATTTGTCCGAATCTAAGGATTGAAATAAGGGGGATAGACTTCCCCGCTAGCCTAGTAGTAATTGGAACTCAAGGGTTAGATGTCATTCTATGGATGAATTGGCTACTCAGAAATCAAGCCACTGTCAGTTGTGATAAGAGAACAGTTAAGTTGGTGTCCCCATTCGGAAAGGAAGTAGTAACTAAGTTGTACTTGCCTGAACTAGAAGAAGGAGCCTACCACCATTTATCAGTAGATGACAATGAGTCCAATCCAATTGAGGCAATTAGGATTGTGTCAGAATTCCCCGATGTATTCCCTGAAGAGTTACCAGGCATGCCACCTGAAAGGAAAGTTGAATTTGCCATAGAGCTAATCCCAGGCATCGCCCCTATTTCCAAGAGAGCCTATCGAGTGTCCGGACCAGAGTTGGTGGAACTCAAGAAGCAAATTGATGAGTGGTTGGAGAAAGGTTACATCAGACCAAGTACCTCACCTTGGGTAGCCCCAGTGTTATTTGTGGAAAAGAAGGATGGTACGAAGAGGATGTGCATCGATTACAGAGCTTTGAATGAAGTCACTGTCAAGAACAAGTACCCCCTGCCATGAATCGAGGACCTATTTGATCAGTTGAGAGGAGTCAGTGTGTTCTCAAAGAAAGATCTGAGGTCAGGTTACCATCAACTCAGAATCCGACCTTCGGACATACCGAAGACCGCATTCATCACCAAGTATGGGTTATATGAGTTCATGGTTATGTCATTCGGATTGACAAATGCGCCAGCTTACTTCATTTACCTGATGAACAGTGTGTTCATGGACTACCTCGACAAGTTCATAGTGGTGTTCATTGATGATATTCTTATATATTCCCAGAATGAGCAAGAGCATGAGGAACATTTGAGGAAAGTACTTCAAAGGCTATGAGATTGCTAGTTGTATGCCACGCTTAGCAAGTGTGAGTTCTGGATCAGCGAAGTTCTGTTCTTGGGTCATATTATAAACCAAGATGGACTAGCTGTGGATCCAAAGAAGGTAGCAGCGATTCTAGACTAGAAAGCACCAAAAGATGTCCGAGGAATCAAGAGTTTCATTGGAATGGCCGGTTACTATCGGCGTTTCATTGAACGTTTCTCCAAGATTGCCTGGCCAATGACAGCCTTGCTAGCAAAGAAGGTTGAGTTCAAGTGGACCCTAGCTTGCCAAGAATCATTTGAAATGTTGAAGCAGAAGTTGACAACAACACCAGTATTGGTTCTGCCAGATGTTCACAAGCCATTCTCAGTATATTGTGATGCTTCGTGCACTGGACTGGGATGTGTGTTAATGCAGGAAGGGAAAGTAGTGGCATACTCGTCCCGACGGTTGATAGTTCACGAGAAGAATTACCCCACTCATGATCTGGAGCTAGCAGCAGTGGTTCATGCACTGAAGACCTGGAGACATTATCTTTATGGGCAGAAGTGTGATATCTACATAGATCACAAGATCCTCAAGTACATATTCACTCAGTCAGAGTTAAACATGAGGCAATGAAGATGGCTAGAATTGATCAAAGACTATGAGCTGGAGATCCATTATCACCCAGGCAAAGCAAATGTGGTTGCAGATGCTCTGAGCAGGAAGAGTTAAGTCAATATGTTGGCCGCTCACCCGATGCCGTTCGAGCTAGCGAAGGAATTCGATAGGCTGAGTCTTGGATTTCTGAAAAACACTCAAGGAGTGACAATTGAGCTAGAACCCACTCTAGAACAAGACATCAGGAAAGGTCAGAAAGATGACGAGAAGATCAACAAGATCCGGCAGCTAATCATTGATGGGAAAGGTCCAGATTTCTGTGAGGATGCCGAAGGAGTGGTATGGTTCAAGGATAGGTTGTGCGTTCCCGACATCAAATGGATCCGGGAACTGATTCTCAAGGAAGCTCATGAGACATCATATTCTATACACCATGGTAGTGAGAAGATGTACCAAGACCTGAAGAAGTGATTCTGGTGGTACGGAATGAAAAGAGAGATAGCAGGGTATGTGGCCAGATGCGACAGTTGTCAAAGAATCAAGGCAGAACATCAGAGACCCACAGGTTTGTTGCAACCGTTGCAGATTCCTCAGTGGAAATGGGATGAGATTGGAATGGACTTTATAGTCGGTCTGCCCCGCACTCGAGCTGGTTACGAGTCCATCTAGGTAGTAGTGGACTGTTTAACAAAGGCGGCCCATTTCATACCCGTCAAGACCACCTATAATAGTGCAGTGTTGACAGAATTGTACATGTCTCGGATTGTGTGCTTGCAGGGTATTCCAAAGAAGATAGTATCGAACAGAGGCACCTAGTTTACTTCTCATTTTTGGCAACATTTACATGAAGCCTTGGGCACACACTTGAAGTTCAGTTCAGCTTATCACCCGCAGATAGATGGTCAGACTGAGAAAACCAACCAGATTCTTGAGGATATGTTGAGAGCTTGTGCTTTGCAAGACAAGTTAGGTTGGGACAAGAGGCTACCATATGCAGAATTCTCCTACAACAACAGCTATTAGGCCAGTCTGAAGATGTCACCATTCGAAGCGCACTATGGGAGGAATTGCAAAACTCCATTGCATTGGAACCAACCCGGCGAAAGACAGGTGTTCAGTCCAGAGGTTTTGCTTGAAGCAGAAGAGAATATCAGGATGGTCCAGGAAAATCTGAAGGCAGCGCAGTCCAGACAGCGAAGCTATGCTGACACCAGAAGAAGGGAACTCAGTTTTGAAGTAGGAGACTATGTCTACTTGAAAGTGTCACCCATCAGAGGAATCAAAAGGTTTGGAGTCAAAGGCAAGCTAGCACCTCGATATATCGGGCCGTATCAGATTCAAGCAAGACGTGGAGAAGTGGTGTTGAGGACTTGTTCTCAAATGCTATGAATTAAGAACAAGACAACACAGATGTTAATGGTTAAAGACCTTCGTCCTTCAAAGCATTATTTCCCTTAGGATATAATGATCCTCAGACGAAGGTCATGAAGGACGTACCTTCATCATCTCAATATACAATGGAAAGCAGGATCATATGACTCATATAAAAAACATGGATAATCATATGATATCATTAAGACATTTTTATTATATAATCATGAATAAACATGGACAATATTGAACTACATTTATACCTTCGGCTTGACAGAAGGTGAGAATCTGAGTGTGACGAGCGAGTGAATACAAGTCAGCGTGAACAGTACGATGCTACTGTTCATCTATTTATAGGCACAGGACGTAGCCTGTGTAAAATTACATCCATGCCCTTGATATTTACTATTGACTTAAGGACAATCTATCAAGGACTAGATAGTCTTTTCCTCTTTAAGTCGATTTCATTTTCGACTGCTAAGCCGAAGCTTCTCCATGCGTAGCTTCGGAACTGGTTCATCCTTCTCCTAGACCACGCTTTTCATATTGTGTACAACTTCGTTCCAAGGCCGAAGGTCCCTGTGAATGTATTATACTTGGAAAATGTGTTAGTCGTGTTTTTGAGGACCTTCGGAAGATGAAGGCCCCCAACAGCAGCCCCTCGCAGTATTAATTTGCTGTAACAACGAATTCAGACTGCGACGTGAACAAAGGCCTTAAGACAAAGGTCCGAAAAAACACCTTCCCTTCGCTAGAATAGCGAAATTCAATGACAAACGGGGCCCACCAAGTAGCAAAGCGCTAGGCATATAAATAGGAACCCACAGCGACAACATTTGATACACCATTTCTGTTATTTGCGCTATTTTCTCAAATCTTTAGCTCTTGCTTATCAGCTCTCGCCTGATTTTCGAGCTTCGGTTTAAAGTCGTGCTTGCTCCATGTCTGAGGAGAAGAAGATGACAGAGGAGAAGAAGATAACTGAGGAGAAGAAGCTGTATGAAGAGAAGAAAGCTGTAGATCCTTTTATTGCTGATTTTTATGAATCTATGGCAAAAACGAATACAGAGAAAATTACCATGGAGATAATGGAGGATTTGTTTGAAGATTCTGATGACAGTGATGATTATGATGTGGAAAGCGAAGATGAAGATTCTAAGGACCGGCCCTGGTGGCCAAGCCATGCCATCTTCGGAAAATCGACCATTAAACAGAGTCATATTGACACCATGAGGGGAAGTGTAACACCCACTTGTAAATAGCTAGAAAAAAAAACCAATAGAGAAAATAATTTCTCTTTAGGAGAGTTTGACCTTTATGCATCATCACATGTGAACACTAAATTAAAAAAACAAATAAGTAATAAAAGGATATACCATTAAAGTTTATGCATCATGCTGAGTTTTTATTTGGATGTGCATTTGTGCTTAATAAAATAAATATACCATTAATAGCATCTCAATGGATCCATAGAATTTAAAGTTTAACTTGAAAATAAAACCATGAAAATAGAGAAGAGAAAGGAATATTATTCAATACAAATAAAATTACCATTAAAATATCTGCACCACAGTTGATATGATCAAAATAAATAATTAGCCAGTATACAAAGTGCCACAAAGTTTGAATTTGAATTGAAGTTTGAATTTGAAAAAGAAATGAAACAGAAAATAAAAAGAAAAAGAGAAGAAACCTTAACTGGGCCTCGGATCCCACTTTTGGCCCACCCACAGAATCACTACCGCGCGGCCCACTCTGCCCACGCTCTGGGGCGCGCTGCTCGCACAGCGTGTGCCGCTGATCGCTAGGGCCGCTTCGTCAGACAACCGGGTCCCGCGCGCGCGCTAGGTGACTCTCTGGCGTTCCGGGCCCACTGCCAGCCATTGCGCTATCTGTTTCTCCCCTCCGCCGCGAAATCCGGCTGACGCAGCCGCTCCGCCGCGAAGCTCGCGGGTGGTTGATCTGGCCGCTACCCCGGGCCGGGTACAAATGAAGTCGCGCACCCTTCCTCTTCCCCCTCCTAGTACGCACCCACCCCCAAACCCCTGGAACACTGTTGGCGGTATCGTGGGCGATTTCGTCGCGGGTGTGGGCGTGGCGGAATCCATCGCGCCGCCACCAGCGGTCCGTCGTCGCCTGAAATTGGAGCTGGGGGCGGCGGGCGCTTCGCGGTGAAGCTCTCGGTGGCCGGAGATTGTGCACTGGTGGCTGGGAGGTCCGGTTAATTTCTCGTCGGAGCTTCTTCTTCACGGCGGACCAAGTCTTATCGTTGGGCTGCGACTCTGGCACGCCGGTTAGGGGTAAGATCTCGTGCATAATGTTGGTTGTGTCGTTCCCTCCGTTTTTAGCTACTCGATCACGGGTAGGAATGCGCGAGCCACTGTTTTGGCTGCTCGCCGGCCGATCACTGGCGCTGGCGCGGGTGGCGCCGCCCGGGGCTGGTGACCTCGTGCGTAGGAGCTGGGAGAGGAAGTCTCTGCCGTTAGATCTGAATGCACGGTCATGATTATAACACAGATACCGGTTTGGCTTGGGTTCATCCCCGCCGTCCGCTGCGAATCAAACGGGTGGCAAACAATCTAAGTACTTAAGATTATACACCGTTGATGCGAGATCCGAGGAACTGCATTGCGCGTGGATCTGGATGGCGTTCGGTCTAATCCGAGCCGTTGGATTGTGATCGGGTGGTCCTGGGCGGCTGATACCCCTTCGCGGGTATGTTTTATAAAAGAGACCCTGCCTTTCATGTAAATCAACCCGCCGTCCAGGGACCCTGTTCCCTGTGTCTTAGAAAACTTGCACCGAGCCCCTGCTGTTATCAGAAATTGAAGCCCAGTCCAGCACTGGTTTAAATCGATTAAATGAATTAGAAATTGGATTTATAATATGAAAATAAACCCTAGAACTTGTAAAATTCATAGAAATTCCATCTTTGGTCCAAATTGAGCCATTCCACTTTCTAAATTTTTGTAATATTATTTTTTATCACTTAGAGCCTTTGTTTAGTCATGAAACTTGAATTAAAATTATTCATTTGGATTAAACTATTCTAAGCACTAAATAATTTCCGAAATTCATAACTTAATAACCGTAGCTCCGAATTTAGTGGTTCTCGAACCCACGGTATCGTTACGACGAGTAAATTATCATTATGCAGTTTGCTCTTATGTTTGGTGTGATGTTAATTTTGCATATACCATATTTGTTTGTATTGCTTCGACTAGCGTGAGGACACGTGTCACCTGATGAGCAAGTTGGTACCTGGAATCTCAAGTCCCAGGCAAGTTGTGCCCTTGATCACTTCTTTTACCTACTCATGTTCTAATTAATCATAATGATCTGCATAGGTTAATTTTGATGGGACCCAATAGGTTACCCTAGTTTGACTATCTTTATACCTTGAATTACCACTGGACTTTTTGGGTAGTACTTGCTATTGCTTTATGTGGTTTTGGGTATGAAGATTACACTATTCATGATTATACTTTTGTTATCAGCTGTTATTTATTGTTCATGTTAAGATCATTATGTTAATTGGAACATGGAGAACCACCCGGGAAAACAGTGCTACCACAAGGGTTTAATGGGACGCCCTTGGCCGATTAATTAGGAAAGCTAGTGGAAGACTACCTTACATGAAAGGGGCAAGGGCAGTAGGGGAGTGGTCAGTGTAGGGAGGCCCTCGGGAGGATTTTGCTGCGATGGCGGTCCTGCAAGGGATTCCTGCATTGGAGCTTCCTATAAACTGTAGCGGGTTTTCAGAAGCTAGTGGAACTTTGTAAAGGCCTCGTAGTGTTACCCTGCCTCGCCTCCTCGGTAGAGGTGTATGGGAAGTCGCGATCCCTTGGCAGATGGGTAACATGACTTGTGGGTAAAGATGCGCAACCTCTGCAGAGTGTAAAACTGGTATACTAGCCGTGCTCACGGTCATGAGCAGCTCGGACACTCACATGATTAATCTATGGAACTTAAATTCAATTTGTCATATGCATTGCATCGCAGGTGATGTTGTTACTTCTATTCTACTATTTAATTGGGTTGGTATTTACTTATACTTAGTAATGGCTAATAAAATTTTGACCAACTTTAAAAGCAATGCTCAGCTTCAGCCATCCTCTTTGGTAAGCCTTACACTTCACATGAGCTCCCACCTTTGGCGAGTTCATACACATTATTCCCCACAACTTGTTGAGCGATGAACGTATGTGAGCTCACTCTTGCTGTCTCACATCCCCCCCCCCCACAGGTCAAGAACAGGTACCGCAGGATGATGCGCATGGAGGATGCTGCGATGTGTTCGTGAGAGGTCTAGGTCGTCGTCTCCCAGTCAACTTTGGGGTGCTGGACCGTTGTCTCCTTATAATGTAATTATTTATTTTGTATAGAACTCCTGTTATATATAAAGATGTGACATCCGATCCTGTGCCACTATACATCATATGTGTGAGACTTGGTCCCAGCATATCTGATGTTTATGTTCGCGCCTGGGTCTTGGTGCCCCTAAAACCCGGGTGTGACAGAAGTGGTATCAGAGGAATGTTGACTGTAGGACGAAACCTAGATAGAACTGGACAACCAATACCTACTTACCTTTGCTACTCTGATTCTATCTAAACTTTTCTTAATCTATTCTCATCTATTTCCGCTTTACTCTGATTATTCTTACCTTTTTCTTTCTAAAGAAAAATGTGGATTTCACACTTTGAAATCTTGTGCCTAAAGTGACTTTTAGGAATAGGAGACCTAATCTCAGGGACAAAAACAAAACTATTTTTTTTATAAGTATCTATATGCTTGAATGCTTGTTCTTATGATATTTGTCTGATTTGGATCTTTGATTGAGTGTGATGAGTTGTGGAGTAATGTCCACAATTACATCTACATATACATATAGGCATAAATATAAATAAATAAAATTCATAAGATAACTAGACAAACTAGATTATTCCTCATTAAAGTATCTAGCCTAACAATATCCATCTCATCTAAAAAGATTTTATCCTACACTCATAGATCCATCTCATCTCAAAAGATCCTAACTTATCCTAATTAAAATATATTTAACTTAATAGATCCATCTTATCTTAAAAGATACTCTATTACTTTAATAGATTCATCTTATCTTGAAAAGATTTTATTTTATCCTAATAGATCTAACTGACCTCAAAAGATTCTACCTTAGTCTTATGGATTCATCTTGCCCAATAAGCATATTTATCTCGCACTAGTGTAACAACCATGATCTAATCCAAAGTAATTAGATATTATCTAGTCTAACCTAGTTATACCGATCTAATCTAGATCCCATCTAATCTAATATGGTCCAATCTAAAGTGAGTTACTTAATGGACCAATTAATACTTGTGAAATAGATTAGACCCTATCCACATGTTTTAACCTAGTTCACCCTACACTAAATAAAGAATGACAGACCAACCCAACCAATAGAGTCATGATGAATTACATAATCAGACTATCCAAACTTTTGACCAACATCATGTAGTCTATCTCATCCATATCTATCCTAACCATATGCCCCCAACCTCGATGATATGCACTCACCGCGAATCAATGAGACCAAGATCGGAGGAGAAAAGACCAACCTCGTCAAGGGAGGAGAGAAGTCAAACTCGATCTTCAGATGCATTACCACCCAACAAGGAGTTCTTTCTCACTGGAAACTTTCTTACCCCAGGCTATTCTTGTCCTAACTTATCCATCTCTTAGATCCTACATAATAAGTAGTTGGATACCTATGCTCTCCTAATCACCCACTATTGACTATAAAATAATATGGATATTTGAAACAATTATAGACTAAAAGTTGAATTACAATCCAATCTTTTTGTATTCATTTTCTTACAAATCTCGAGGACGAGATTATTTTTAAGGGGGGAAGGATTTGTAACACCCACTTGTAAATAGCTAGAAAAAAAAACCAATAGAGAAAATAATTTCTCTTTAGGAGAGTTTGACCTTTATGCATCATCACATGTGAACACTAAATTAAAAAAACAAATAAGTAATAAAAGGATATACCATTAAAGTTTATGCATCATGCTGAGTTTTTATTTGGATGTGCATTTGTGCTTAATAAAATAAATATACCATTAATAGCATCTCAATGGATCCATAGAATTTAAAGTTTAACTTGAAAATAAAACCATGAAAATAGAGAAGAGAAAGGAATATTATTCAATACAAATAAAATTACCATTAAAATATCTGCACCACAGTTGATATGATCAAAATAAATAATTAGCCAGTATACAAAGTGCCACAAAGTTTGAATTCGAATTGAAGTTTGAATTTGAAAAAGAAATGAAACAGAAAATAAAAAGAAAAAGAGAAGAAACCTTAACTGGGCCTCGGATCCCACTTTTGGCCCACCCACAGAATCACTACCGCGCGGCCCACTCTGCCCACGCTCTGGGGCGCGCTGCTCGCACAGCGTGTGCCTCTGATCGCTGGGGCCGCTTCGTCAGACAACCGGGTCCCGCGCGCGCGCTAGGTGACTCTCTGGCGTTCCGGGCCCACTGCCAGCCATTGCGCTATCTGTTTCTCCCCTCCGCCGCGAAATCCGGCTGACGCAGCCGCTCCGCCGCGAAGCTCGTGGGTGGTTGATCTGGCCGCTACCCCGGGCCGGGTACAAATGAAGTCGCGCACCCTTCCTCTTCCCCCTCCTAGTACGCACCCACCCCCAAACCCCTGGAACACTGTTGGCGGTATCGTGGGCGATTTCGTCGCGGGTGTGGGCGTGGAGGAATCCATCGCGCCGCCACCAGCGGTCCGTCGTCGCCTGAAATTGGAGCTGGGGGCGGCGGGCGCTTCGTGGTGAAGCTCTCGGTGGCCGGAGATTGTGCACTGGTGGCTGGGAGGTCCGGTTAATTTCTCGTCGGAGCTTCTTCTTCACGGCGGACCAAGTCTTATCGTTGGGCTGCGACTCTGGCACGCCGGTTAGGGGTAAGATCTCGTGCATAATGTTGGTTGTGTCGTTCCCTCCGTTTTTAGCTACTCGATCACGGGTAGGAATGCGCGAGCCACTGTTTTGGCTGCTCGCCGGCTGATCACTGGCGCTGGCGCGGGTGGCGCCGCCCGGGGCTGGTGACCTCGTGCGTAGGAGCTGGGAGAGGAAGTCTCTGCCGTTAGATCTGAATGCACGGTCATGATTATAACACAGATACCGGTTTGGCTTGGGTTCATCCCCGCCGTCCGCTGCGAATCAAACGGGTGGCAAACAATCTAAGTACTTAAGATTATACACCGTTGATGCGAGATCCGAGGAACTGCATTGCGCGTGGATCTGGATGGCGTTCGGTCTAATCCGAGCCGTTGGATTGTGATCGGGTGGTCCTGGGCGGCTGATACCCCTTCGCGGGTATGTTTTATAAAAGAGACCCTGCCTTTCATGTAAATCAACCCGCCGTCCAGGGACCCTGTTCCCTGTGTCTTAGAAAACTTGCACCGAGCCCCTGCTGTTATCAGAAATTGAAGCCCAGTCCAGCACTGGTTTAAATCGATTAAATGAATTAGAAATTGGATTTATAATATGAAAATAAACCCTAGAACTTGTAAAATTCATAGAAATTCCATCTTTGGTCCAAATTGAGCCATTCCACTTTCTAAATTTTTGTAATATTATTTTTTATCACTCAGAGCCTTTGTTTAGTCATGAAACTTGAATTAAAATTATTCATTTGGATTAAACTATTCTAAGCACTAAATAATTTCCGAAATTCATAACTTAATAACCGTAGCTCCGAATTTAGTGGTTCTCGAACCCACGGTATCGTTACGACGAGTAAATTATCATTATGCAGTTTGCTCTTATGTTTGGTGTGATGTTAATTTTGCATATACCATATTTGTTTGTATTGCTTCGACTAGCGTGAGGACACGTGTCACCTGATGAGCAAGTTGGTACCTGGAATCTCAAGTCCCAGGCAAGTTGTGCCCTTGATCACTTCTTTTACCTACTCATGTTCTAATTAATCATAATGATCTGCATAGGTTAATTTTGATGGGACCCAATAGGTTACCCTAGTTTGACTATCTTTATACCTTGAATTACCACTGGACTTTTTGGGTAGTACTTGCTATTGCTTTATGTGGTTTTGGGTATGAAGATTACACTATTCATGATTATACTTTTGTTATCAGCTGTTATTTATTGTTCATGTTAAGATCATTATGTTAATTGGAACATGGAGAACCACCCGGGAAAACAGTGCTACCACAAGGGTTTAATGGGACGCCCTTGGCCGATTAATTAGGAAAGCTAGTGGAAGACTACCTTACCTGAAAGGGGCAAGGGCAGTAGGGGAGTGGTCAGTGTAGGGAGGCCCTCGGGAGGATTTTGCTGCGATGGCGGTCCTGCAAGGGATTCCTGCATTGGAGCTTCCTATAAACTGTAGCGGGTTTTCTGAAGCTAGTGGAACTTTGTAAAGGCCTCGTAGTGTTACCCTGCCTCGCCTCCTCGGTAGAGGTGTATGGGAAGTCGCGATCCCTTGGCAGATGGGTAACATGACTTGTGGGTAAAGATGCGCAACCTCTGCAGAGTGTAAAACTGGTATACTAGCCGTGCTCACGGTCATGAGCAGCTCGGACACTCACATGATTAATCTATGGAACTTAAATTCAATTTGTCATATGCATTGCATCGCAGGTGATGTTGTTACTTCTGTTCTACTATTTAATTGGGTTGGTATTTACTTATACTTAGTAATGGCTAATAAAATTTTGACCAACTTTAAAAGCAATGCTCAGCTTCAGCCATCCTCTTTGGTAAGCCTTACACTTCACATGAGCTCCCACCTTTGGCGAGTTCATACACATTATTCCCCACAACTTGTTGAGCGATGAACGTATGTGAGCTCACTCTTGCTGTCTCACATTCCCCCCCCACAGGTCAAGAACAGGTACCGCAGGATGATGCGCATGGAGGATGCTGCGATGTGTTCGTGAGAGGTCTAGGTCGTCGTCTCCCAGTCAACTTTGGGTTGCTGGACCGTTGTCTCCTTATAATGTAATTATTTATTTTGTATAGAACTCCTGTTATATATAAAGATGTGACATTCGATCCTGTGCCACTATACATCATATGTGTGAGACTTGGTCCCAGCATATCTGGTGTTTATGTTCGCGCCCGGGTCTTGGTGCCCCTAAAACCCGGGTGTGACAGGAAGATACTTTCGTGACATGTCTATTGTTAGGGTTGGAGGAGACAGCATTGTCCCTGCTCCTGAAGAAAATGAAGTTGTTGTTTACCGAAGCTTTTTGAAGGCAGGCCTTCGGTTCCTGTTGAGTAAATTTGTGGTTGAAGTGCTGAAGAAGCCAGATCTTTCTTCATCAGCTTACCCCCAAAGCTATAATTAGGATGGGCTTGTTCGTTTGGGCTGTAAGAAGCCAAGGGCTGGAGCTGAGCGCAAAGTGCTTTTGCAATATGCACGAGCTATTGTACGAGACGAAGGCTACTGGCAAAGAACAGTACCACAACAACTTCGATTGTTATGGATTCATTGCTCGCCCCAATGCAAGCTACCCAGTTCCAACATTTCGGAAGAGGTGGCCCGGATCCTAGATGGAGGAATGGTTTTACGTTAAAAATGATCTGATTAAAAGGGAAGACATCAAGGAAATTATCCAGCGCCCCATCTGGTCTCGCTTCAGCCTCCGAAGGCCGAAGGTGGCTATTGAAAGTGACGTCAAAGCATGCTAGAAGGCCTTTAGCAATGTTTGCACCTTCATTGGCACAAGAGATATAATTCAAGAGCACATAGCCTACAGAGTGTGGCCACTTGTGGAGAGCTGGGATATGCCGAAGGAGACTACTACTGAATCCAGCGAAGGTGGCCTAGTTTGATTGAAATATACCTTCAGATTTAGAGAGAAGTTTGACGAACCAAATGATGACTGGTTGAAATGCATTGAAGCTACCAGCAATGAGCTGCTTGGGATATATTCCAAGGCCAAAGATGATGCCTTGTCCACAACCTTTGGGGGTCGGGGCAAGAAAAGATTGAACAGGGTGTTTGATGCAATTGGCTTCATATACCCTGATTATCACTACCCACTGCGAAGGCAAGGAAAGAAGAGAAAAATTGCCGCTTTGGCCACCACTGTTGTGCCGAAGGGCAAGAAAATGAAGGTTCTGACCCAGTGGTCGCGATATATTGAACTGGCCATAGTGCCTGAATTTGGCGAAAGGACCTCTTCAACTACCGAAGCAAAATAAGCTGCTCCCACTGTGTAGAGCGCTGAAGAATCGATTGTAGTGCCAAAGGTGCCTAAAGTTGGGCCAGCCGAAGCCAAGGATGATACGGACAGGGAGCCAGAATTGGAGGAAACAATGATGATGCCAAAAATTTTGAGCCCACCGGCAGAGGCAGATTTGCCGAATATGACAAAGGCTCCTGCCACAACTCCCAAGAGGAGGAGGATGGTCAGCGTGCTAGACGCTGTCAAGGAGACTACAAAAGCCTTGACCCCTGCTCCTATTAAGAAAGTTGCTGAAGTTGCCAAGGTCCAGGCCGAAGCCGAAGCTGGGCCTACAGTGCCCATTGAGACGAAGGCTGTCGCGCTTGAGGATAAAGCTGAGCAACAAACTCTAGATACCGGCATGGCAGCAGGGCAAGATATGATACAAAAAGCTAAATCTCCTGCCCCCGAAGCTTCGGCCGAAGATGTTGATTACATTATTCGACATGCTTCTGGGAAAAATTATCCAAAGAAGAAATCTTAGAGGCCAGACACTATGCCTAGAAACTAAAATATCCGAAGGGGGCCTTAGTGTTCAATGGTACTAATGAAGATGATTTCATATACTGTCTCCCGGATAACAAATAAATATCCGTTTGCCGGGAGATAGCCACAAGTATGGGATTTCCGAAGCTTGAGGAAGGCCTTTCGGCCATGTCGAAGGATGATCTTGCTGATAGCCTTGCATACAACAGTACAAAGGTACAGAAGCTGCTAACTTTAAAGTTGGAAATGAAGTATTTTATTGTCATGCTTAATTCTTTCTTTTTCTTGGAGGGCTTAATTCTTAGCAATGCCTTGAGGGCACAAAAGAATGCCAAAGACGAAAGCTGCTCAATAGCTCTCGGCAACCTTCGCTTAGAGGTAATTGAGCTAAGAAATGAAGGTTTGGAGAAAGATAAAATTTTAATTTCTTTAGTGAGTAAGGTGAAGGAGGATGAGGCAAAATACAATGCCCAGACCAAAGCTCATAAAGCCGAGGTTGAAGACCTTCGGAGACAACTTGCCGAAGCCAAAGAACATTATGAGGTCGCAAAGGCCAGCCAAGAAATCAACGAATGGTGGAAGGCCAGGCTAGAGAAAAATATTGAGGAGCTTCGCGAATCCAAGGAAAGATGTTTTGAAAAATCCTTGGATTGCGTGAAGAAACTAAAAACTAGCTTTTCCAAAGTGGGTGTGTACTCCTCTGAGGAAAATTTTATTCGAGGTGACCCCGAGGGCGTTATTGAGTGGATAAGCAGCTTTGCCGAAGCTTTTGAGGAAATTTTGAACGATCGCTGAGATATCTGTGCTTTCTCCGGCGCCCGGGGGATTGCAGCTATTCTGGAGAAGGCTGGATGCGATCACGTCAAAACTACAGCCCAAGCCGAAGCTGCCTTCTCCATAGACGATACAAAAGATCCTTCAGCCGAAGCGACTTTGATGGGCGGAAAATTTTATTCTGATGTCTGGGTGAACGGTGGCCGAGAATTGGCCGATGATATTATAAAAAAGAATGAAAAAGACACCCATGATGCACGAGAAGAAGCTAGGTGAACTGAAGAGACTGCTGAGCGCGAAAGGCGCATAAGTATTGTTTTTTGAATTTTAACTTTGGTACTTGCTTTGTGGCTTCGAACTAATAGTTTATCTATTACAGCTGAGCTATCACCGCTACCAGAGCCGTACAATCCCCTGGCTGATCCTGAGATGAAGGAAGCACTGGACGTTACGAGCCTTGCAAATTCTATTATCGACGAAGTTGTCGACAAGTTATTAAACGAAGCCGCAGAAAATATCCTTAGAGAAGAGTAGACTTTGTTGTAATAATACTTTGTAACTTTATTGTAAAAATACTTTGTGACATTTGGTGTATGGAACAATTGATGAGATATGTAAATTTCTGTAATATATTTCTTTACGATGCATGAAATTTACACACATACCGTTTTTTAGCCTTTGGCGAAAAACACCTTCCCTTCTTTTCATGCTTCGTAAATAAAGAGATCCCTTCTATAGCAAGTCTGATAAAACTATATTTCCCGAAGCTTACTTCGTGCCTCAGCACATTTTCATTTTTACGAAGCATTTGCCAAAGATATGCTTCGTATTCAAATTTTGTGCCGTCAATGCAATATGATGTATGATGTAATGTTATGCGAAATGATATGATGATATGATGCAAAATGATGAGGATGCTGAAGACACACACCCACACGCCCATACTGGAATACACAAGACTCTGCATCCCCTTAGGAACGTCTTTTGAGTATTTAAGCTCTGCATCCCCTTAGGAACGACTTTTGAGCTTCTTCACCTTCTATTTCGGTGGTATTTAAGCTCTACATCCCCTTAGGAACGACTTTTGAGCTTCTTCACCTTATATTTCGGTAGTATTTGGCTCTGCATCCCCTTAGGAATGACTTTTGAGCAGAAAACTTGCGCTGCGCTCCCTTAGGAACGACTTTTGTAGCTTTGGATTGTAATTTTTGGCTCTGCATTCCCTTAGGAACGACTTTTGAGCAGAAAACTTACACTGCGCTCTCTTAGGAACGACTTTTGAAGCTTTAGATCGTAATTTTTGACTCTACATTCCCTTAGGAACGACTTTTGAGCTTCGAAATTTACTTCGTTTCCTTAGAGACATCTTTCGAGCTTCATATATCCATGAGGAAGATATATTTCACTCTGGTGTAGGCACAATTATTACAAGAAATTGAAATTGAGTTCTTCATTACTTGTTTCTCACATAGAAAATAAAATGGCATAAAAGATAAAAGTACATTGAAAGTAGGATATTCCTCAGTATATATGCTTCGACTCTGGTACAGTTCTGTTGACTGTACGAGCTTCGGACTCCTCCCTGAAGTTGCGCTGCTATTGGGCGTGCTGGTGCCCTTCTGGCTGCTGGCTTCGGGTATGAGTAGGTGGCAATGGTGGTGGCAGTGGGAGCTGAGGCCAGGAAGCTTGTGAATGACTTGCCGAAGCAACAAAAGCTGCAGGTTGATTACCCACGTATTCTAGTATGTAGGGAGAGTAGCACGAAGCAGTATGTAAAACCTACTTCGGCTGATTCTGCCGGGCTTCTGCTTCGGCAATCTCTTTTTGCTTATGAATGGTGACCTGGCATGTTCTTGTAGTGTGGCCCTTGTCTTCACCACAGAATAAGAAATAGAGTTTCCTGGGTTGATCCCCATATCTTCCTCCGAAGCTCCTGCCGCCTTTGCCCCTTGGAGTTAGTGGCCTTAAAGAGCTTTGTTGTTGCCCTGAAGATTGTGAGCTATGTTGTGGCCTCTGAAACTGGCTTCCTCTGTCATCACTCTAACTGGAATTGTGGATTGATCTAACATGCCTAGGGTGAAGCCTTCCTCCGAAGCCCCTAGTCATCTCAGAAAACCTATAAGCTTCTTCCATTCTCTGGCGGAAATCATTATCGGCCCGGATGTACTCATCCATCTTGTGAAGCAGCTTCTCCAGGGTCTGAGGGGGTTTCCTGGCAAAGTATTGAGCCGTAGATCCTGGCCGAAGCCCTTTGATCAAGGCCTCAATGACGATTTCATTAGGCACTGTGGGCGCTTGTGCTCTCAGACACAAGAACCTTCGGACATACGCCTAGAGGTATTCTTCGAGGTCTTGCATGCACTGGAACAAAGCTTGAGCAGTAACTGGCTTTGTTTGGAACCCTTGGAAACTGGTGATCAGCATGTCCTTCAGCTTCTGCCATGACGTGATTGTTCCTGGCTGAAGAGAGGAGTACCAGGTTTGTGCAACATGCTTGACTGCCATGACGAAGGATTTCGCCATGACTGCAGTATTGCCCCCATATGAAGATATGGTTGCTTCGTAGCTCATCAGAAACTGCTTTAGATATGAGTGCCCATCATACATGGGGAGTTGGGGTGGCTTGTATGATGGTGGCCATGGGGTAGCCTGCAGTTCTGCTGATAGAGGAGAAGCATCACCAAAAGCAAAATTTCCATGATGGAAATCATCATATCATTCATCATCATCGTAGGAATTGTCCTGACGAAGCTCTCTATGTTGAGGTCTTCGGTCGTGGTCATCTTGAGTGAGATGGTGCATTTCCTCAGCAGCCTCATCGATCTTCTTCTGTAGATCGGAGAGACGAAGCATCTTCTCCTTCTTCCTCTGGACCTACTGTTGGGTCTATGCTTCGTCGCCGAAGGTCTTCAAGGGAGAAGCGGCTTTCGGCTGAAGCTGTTTGCATGAGATGGCCGAAGGTTCCTTTCCATGAAGCTTCGACAGTATAAACCGACTTAAAGATAGAATGACTTTTTAGTCCATGAAGGTCTGAGTCAATGTTGTAAGCTTTTATAAGGGGCATACTTGTAATTCCTCACAGGCTGCGTCCTGTGCCTATAAATAGTGAACAGTATTCCGTTGCTGTTCACGCATTCTGGTATTTTGCAATCGCATCTGTCGGAATTCAACCTTTTGCCAAGGCAAAGGTATTTTTGTATCCAATAATTCAATATATTAAGTAATTATAATGTGATTTGTACATGTTTTATTTGTCCTTCTCATACCTTTTATTTTATGTTATCTTATAATTTCCGCTGAAATTTTATTACGAAGGTTTAAGCTTCGTAACTATGCTCTTGTCAGCCTTCGTTCGAAAACATTATTCTCAAGAGAATAATGTTTCATGGACGAAGGATGTTAACATTTAACATTTTATGTTGCCTTGTTCTTAATTCATAGCATTTAAGTACAAGTCTCCAACATTGGCGCCCACCTCCGGTGAACTCACTTCCACTTTTTGAGCTGATGGCTTCGTTCAATGATCGAGCTGGGGCTGCTTCGGACCCGAAGCTGGTGCTCCCGATTACAGGCGGTTCGTCCTCAGAGCCAGCCAATAAGAAGCAGAAAAAAACGCACAGAGAAGGGTATAGCATGTTGGGGTGCAAGGACCCTTCATCAAGTCAAGATGGTCTCACATTCCTATTACCTTCTCCCAAGAGGACCTTCAGCTCAAAGATTACCCACACAACGATGCCATGGTTATCTCTTGTGTTATCAAAGGATTTCTGGTTCACAATGTCTTGGTTGACACAGGCAGTGCAGCTGACATCATATTTGCTAAAGCCTTCAGGCAAATGCAAGAGCCAGAAGATAAGATTCATGATGCTACACATCCTCTTTGTGGCTTCGGAGGGAGACAGATTGTAGCACTGGGAAAGATCACCATGTCAGTGACCTTCGGATTCATCAATAACACTAGAACTGAGCAAATTATGTTTGACATTGTTGACATGGAATACCCTTATAATGCAATTATTGGTCGTGGTACCCTCAATGCCTTCGAAGCAATCCTTCACCCCGCTTATCTTTGCATGAAGATACCTTCGGATCAGGGACCCATCGCTATTCATGGAAGCCAGGAAGCTGCCAGAAGGGCCGAAGGAAACTGGACTGATTCAAAAGCAATCCATAACATAGATGGAGCTGAAGCTTGCGAACAATACAAATTCAGAAGGGAGAAAGCAGCTTCAGCAGATCAGCCGAAGCCCATGCTCTTATGTGAGGATGTAGCAGAACAGAAGGTGCTGTTGAGCTCTCAGTTATCCGAAGCACAAGAGAAAACCTTGCTAAGGTTCTTGTTCAACAACAAAGATGTTTTTGCATGGTCAGCCAATGATCTCTGTGGAGTTAATAGAGATGTTATTGAGCACTCGCTCAATGTCGATCCATCCTTTAGACCCAGAAAGCAAAGGCTTCGGAAAATGTCAGATGATAAAGCTGAAGGTGCTCGCAACGAAGTCAAAAGACTCCTCAGTGCAGGAGTTATCAGAGAAGTGAAGTACCCAGAATGGCTAGCTAACACTGTTATGGTAAAAAAGGCCAATGGCAAGTGGCGAATGTGCATCGATTTTACAGATCTTAACAAGGCTTGTCCGAAGGATGAATTCCCATTACCAAGGATAGACTCTTTAGTTGATGCAGCAGCTTCTTCAGAGCTCATGAGTCTGTTAGACTGTTATTCAGGCTATCACCAAATTTGGATGAAGAAGGAAGATGAGCCGAAGACTAGCTTCATAACTCCAAGTGGCACATATTGCTATCTTCGGATGCCTGAAGGGCTCAAAAACGCTGGAGGAAGTTTCAGCCGAATGACTGCGAAGGTTCTCCAATCTCAAATAGGCAGAAATGTGCTAACTTATGTTGATGACATCATTGTAAAAAGCACGAAGCAGGAAAATCATATTGCTGATCTGCAGGAGACCTTCGCCAGTTTCAGGCAAGCTGGCTTAAAGTTAAATCCAGAAAAATGTGTCTTCGGAGTGAAGAAAGGGAAATTTCTTGGATGCTTGGTTTCAACAAAGGGAATTGAAGCTAATCCAAGTAAAATTGAGGCTATACTTCGGATGGAGCCACCAACTACAAAGAAGGGGGCTCAAAGATTGACAGGGAGATTGGCATCTCTCAATAGATTCATATCTAGATCAGCAGAGAGAAACTTACCATTCTTCGAAGTGCTGAAGTCAGCCGAAGTCTTTCAATGGGGACCAATCCAGCAGAAGGCTTTCGAAGAACTGAAACAGTATTTGATAGACCTAACAACATTGACTCCACCAATGCCAGGGGCTCCTTTATTATTATATGTGGCAGCTTCGCACTCAGCGGTAAGTGCAGCACTTGTCCAGGAAAAGATCGATGGTCAAGACAAGAGGCAGGCCCCGATATATTTTGTTTCCGAGGTTCTTAGTTTATCAAAGAAAAATTATACAGAGTTGGAGAAGGTACTGTATGCTGTCTTGATGGCTTCCAGGAAGCTTCGGCACTATTTCCAAGCTTAGAACATAATTGTTCCTTCTTCACAACCTCTGAAGGATATCATGAGGAACCGAGAAGCTACTGGAAGGATTGGAAAATGGGCTGCAGAACTCAACGAATTCTGTATTGAATATGTTCATAGATCTTTGATTCAGTCTCAGGCATTAGCAGATTTCATTGCTGACTGGACGCCAGGGGCTCAGGAGGAAGAAACAAATAAAGATGCCGAAGCATGGACAGTGTTTTGCGATGGATCTTGGGGAACCTTCGGAGCAGGAGCGGCTGCTGTGTTGGTTTCACCTTCCAAGGTTAAAACTTGTTATGCGGCGAAGCTTGACTTTAGTTGCACAAATAACATTGCCGAGTACGAAGCCTTGCTTTTAGGTCTTCGGAAGTTAAAAGCAATGGGAATAAGAAGGGCCATACTTAAAACTGATTCCCAGATTGTTTTGGGTCATGTTGACAAGAGTTGCAAGGCTAAGGATCCGAAGCTTGAAAAATATCTGGATATGGTTCGAAGAGTTGAAGCTTCCTTCGAAGGGTTTTCTGTCAAAAATATCCCTAGAGGACAAAATGAACATGCTGATTTGCTAGCTAAGTCAGCAGCACAGGGGCTGCCCTTACCTTCGGATGTATTCTTTGAAACAATAAAAGCTCCTTCGGTAGAACTTCTTGAAAGAGCAGTCCTCAACATATCTCCTGTTTATAGCGAGGATTGGAGAACTGAGATCATCTCCTACCTTCAGGGAAAATTCCTTTCAGATGACGAAGCTTATAACAGGAGGATAGAGGCAAGGGCTCGTCCATATGTCATGATAGAAGGAGAATTGTACAAGCATGGAGTTTGTGCTCCGCTACTCAAATGTTTATCCAGAACCGAAGGTATTGAGTTGATGAAAGAAATACATGCAGGCCTCTGCTGATCTCACATTGGATCCAGGCCATTGCTTGGAAAAATTTTCCGCCAAGGATTTTATTGGCCGAAGGCGGCTTCGGATGCAGCGGAGTTAGTTCAAAAGTGTGAAGGTTGTCAGAAATGTGCACGAGATCAAAAACAACCTTCGTCCTTAACACAACTCATACAACCCATTTGGCCATTGCAAAGGTGGGGCCTTGACTTGTTAGGTCCGTTACCACCGGCCCAAGGGAACCTAAGATACGTTGTAGTGGCGGTGGAATATTTTTCTAAGTGGATTGAGGCAAAGCCTTTAGCTACAATAACTTCGGCTACCGTCCAAAAGTTTTTTTGGCAGAATATTGTTTGTCGTTTCGGGGTACCAAAGGCTATCACTGTGGATAATGGAACACAGTTTGACTCCGAAGCTTTTAGGGATTTCTGTGATCAAATTGGTACGAAGATCCATTTTGCATCAGTCAGACATCCGGAGTCAAATGGACTTGTTGAAAGAGCCAATGGTATTATAATGACAGGAATAATGAAGTCAATTTTCAATCAACCAAGGGGAAAGTGGCCAGATCAGTTAACCAAAGTGGTGTGGAGCCATAATACAACAACATCAAGGTCTACCGGCTTTACCCCATTCAAGTTATTATTTGGTGACGAAGCAATAACTCCAGAAGAAGCTAAAACCGGATCAATAAGGGTAATAGCTTCGGCAGCATCAGGTTCCGAAGCTGATTATTCTGTGGAAAAAGATGCTTTAGAAGGGATCAGGTTGCAAGCCGTGGAAAACATCAACAAATATCAAGCCGAAACAATTAAATGGCGAGATAAGAAGGTTCGACTAAAGAATATTGAGCCAGGACACTTGGTGCTTCGGAGAGTGGCCAATCCAGAAACAGTGGGCAAGTTACAATTGAAATGGGATGGACCTTTCTTAGTAGCATCTTCGTCAAGACCCGGTTCATACAGATTGAAGGATATGGACGGCAACGACATTCCTAGATCTTGGAATGCGGATGAGCTTCGGCGATATTATGTATAATTCGATGTAATTTTTCATATTTTTTATTTTTTATTTTTTCTTTCATGGCACCCTTTTCCTTTCCGAAGGGGGAGAAAGGTTTTTAATGGGGCCATCACGTGTAATTTTCTTTTTTAGTTCTATAAGAGCAAAATCCCCCAAAGAATGTAAATGTAAAAGCTGAGAACGCACCATCGAGTGCCAAAAAGTAAAGGCGAAGAAGCTCCAAAGTCGTTCCTAAGGGAATGCAGAGCTTACAGCGAAAAGTCAACGCTGATTCCGCCAAAAGTAAAGGCGAAGAAGCTCCAAAGTCGTTCCTAAGGGAATGCAGAGCTTACAGCGAAAAGTCAACGCTGATTCCGCCAAAAGTAAAGGCGAAGAAGCTCCAAAGTCGTTCCTAAGGGAATGCAGAGCTGAGGTGTGATTGTTCTTAAAATGGTTATGAATATGACTTCGGATACGTGTTTGGCCATGCATTTGCACATCACATTACGTCATAACATTTGCATTCATAAACATTCATCTAGGCATAAGTAGGATAGTCATCTTCATGGCATAAATGGTTGCTTCAGCAAAAAGAGGAAAAAGAAGGGGAAGAAAGAGCTTCGTGCACAAAAAAGAGAGCTTCGGAAAAAAGGGAAAATGTTGTTCTCTATGCTTCGCTGCGTACGAAAAGAAGGGAAGGTGTTTTTTCGCCGACGGCTCAAAAAAGAAAAATTTCGTCCACATCAAAGCATTTCCTATACAGCAATGGGAGGGTAAGGATATATAATAAGGTATGAACAGAATTCATTAAAGACCTTCGGCATTGTTTACATTCACAAAAGTTACGTTTACAAAAGCTCTCAAAAGTTTCTCAAGCATTGTTTACAGTCTACTATCTAATCCCCAAGGAGCTTCGGCTTCGGCGGCTTCGGCATCATTTATGACCTTCGACTTCAGGTTCGTCATCCTACATGAATAAGATCGTTGTAAGTCAAAATCGAGCTTACAAGAAAAGGTAAGCACAAGGTATGGTTTCTTACTGGTTCAAGGTGGCTACGAGCTTCGTCTCCTGCCTTTTCTCGCCCACCTTTTGTCCATATCATTTTTATAAATCTATTCGAGATACTTCGGGCAAGATCAGGAATGTCGTCCAGGATTGATGGCGACAAAGTGAAATTTGGCCTATTCACAATCCTTCCATGCTCGCAGCCAGCCTTCAGGAAAGCCGCAGCAGTGCCTCGAGAAGCCACCCAGGCACAGAAGTCACCATGCCCAGCTATGACTTCGTCGAGCTCGTCAATCTCCCCCTCAATATGTTCGAAGGTTTTTGGTAGATCTTCAGCTGAGGGGGTAAATTTTCCACTGCTGGCTCCAACTGAGTAAAAAATCTTTTTTAACCGATGAATGCATCTGTGGCTGAATTCCAAGCAGCTTTCTTGAAAACTTGCCAGTAGTTTTTTCAAATCTGAATTCTTTTGAGCTTCGGCTTTAAGTTTTGCATTAAGATCTTGTTTTTCTTGTTCGAACTGCTCAGACTGGCGGAGAAGCTTCGTGTTCAGTTCTGTTATTTTTGCTTCAGCTTCCGCCAATAGTCCTTCGGTTGCCTGGAGCTCAAAGTTCTTTTTCTCGAAGGCATCTGATTGTTCCTTTATTTTGCTTTCCAAATTTTCAATCATGACTTCGTGCTTTTTATCTTCAAAATCTTGTTGCATCTGCAAGGCTTTGCTCAGAAGCATACTCTGCACGAAAACAACCTTCGTCAGACATGTTTTCGTTCTTAGAAACAATAAAGGTTAAGGGAAAAGCAGTTCACCTTGAAGTTGGAATAAAATAAGCTGCCAACGACATGTTGTCGTCGGTAGCGGCTGATGTCCGTTTCTAGCTTCGGAAATCCGATATTCTTGGACAGAGTACTGATAATTTTGGCTCCAGTTTGATCTCGGATACAGCCCAATTTTTCATCATCAACGCCTCCGAAGAGGAGCGCTCCAGGCTTGTATCCGCAGGATTTGGCGTATTCTTTAAGCTCTTTTATTTCCGCTTTTGATAATTGTTCTCCGATTAAATTCCGGAACATGAAAGTTTCGTTCTCCGAAGCTTCATCAGCAATTTCTTTCCCTTTCGCCGACGCTACGGTCGCGGCCTCTTCGGCGGTGGTGGTAACTTCTTCTGTAGTCATGTCTAGCAGTATTTGGTCAATATGTTCAAATGTGCTCTCTAGGTTCAGATCTTCAACTGAGGCAGCTTCGGCGGCTGTGACCTCCGAAGGTGCAATTTCAATATTTGTCTCTTCCGCAGCCGCTGGTATTTTTCAAGCTGAAGCTCTTGGCGGTGTCTTGTCGATAACTTCTGTCACACCGATCATCCTCTGTCTTTTTACTTTAGTTGTTTTCTTCATTCTTTCGGGCTCCTTTTCCTTCGGAAAAAATTTTGTCAGTCGAGGCCCTAGTGGACTTAGCTTCGCAGGCATGGATTCAGTCATTACCTGCAGAATGGCCTCTACATCAGTGGTAGAGGGTGATGCGGGGGATTTTTCTTCATCAGATATTTTTTGTTTCGGAGAAGATGCTTTCTTTTTCTTTGGAATCTTCTTCTTCGGTGTCTCTTCTTCATCTTTGTTTGAAGCTTCGGTCATCCTCTTCCTTTTTTGGCCTCCGGCATTTTTGTTTAAATTTTCATAGTCTGGGTATTCAAACTCCAGAGCGTCCAACACTCGGTTTAGCCTTCGCTTCGGACGGGTGCCGAAGGCCGCAGTCATCAATTGATCTTCTTTTTTAGAGTAATTGCCAAGTATTTCATTGCACATTGCTTCAATCGTATCTAGCCACTCTTGGCAAGGTGCTTTAAAGAACTTTTTAAACTTGAAATAGTAAGGTAAACGTACGAGTTCACCTTCTTTCTTTTCCCCCTGTAGCTTCGGCATTTCCCATTCTTTCAAACTGGGAAAAACTTTGAATGCTAAAAACTCTTGAACCAGGTCCCTTGTGCTGATATGCTCTGCAATAATTCTGAATTCACTCATTGCTTGTTGTGTTGGACCTTCGGGTGTCATGTTGCAGCGAGGTCGGGTTTCTCCGAAGATTAATTCCAGCGGGCTTTGTACAAGCTTTTCCTTGTCGTCATCAACCTTGACATAGAACCACTCTGATTTCCAGCCTGTTGCCCACTTGCTTCGGTAGCTAATTACAGGGAACTTTGTAGTTTTCTGATAGGCAAAGTTATAGCAACCAAAATTATCGTGCAATCCATCTTTTCTAGCCTTTGTTTGATAATGCAGCTCGTGAACCCGGCAGAAGCTGTCCGCAAATGGTTCCACTGCTTGGCTTCGGAGTGCCCAGATATAAACAATAAGCCTAACGATAGCGTTAGGGGTCAGCTGATGAAAATAGATACCGAACCTCTTCAGCACCTCTCCAATGATCCCATGTAGGGGGGAATCTTAATCCAGCCTTTAAAAAGCTCTTGAAAATAACAATTTCATCTTTCTCCGGTTTTGGGGTAGTCTCTTCTCCCCCGATGCGCAAAAGCTTCTTCTGATTTTCAGTGAAAAAGCCCGATTTTACCATCTTGGACAGATCAGCCTTCGAAACAGTAGATTTTCCGAAGTCCAAGTGGCTCGGCTTGCTTGGCATGGCAATGCGATAATCATCTTCGGAATCAGTTTCCTCAATATCTTCTTCCTCTGCTTCAGCGATTGCTTGTTCTGCTTGTTCTGCATCATCATGAGGGATCTTTTCCGAAGTCACTAGACCCGATCGTTGCATGGCTTCGGAGATGGGGAGAGTCTCCGAAGCTTCAGTTTCCTCCCCCTCGCGCTCAACCCTGGCGGTAGAGCGGACTCTGGCCATTCAATTATGAACTTGTGAAACTTTAATATTTTCTTCCTCCGAAGCAGGTTTCAAACTGGAGCTTCGTTCGATTCTAACAGACAAGCTTCGGTGATGGTTAAAAATTTTGGCAGGAAAACAGTGCAAATAGCAATGAATGCTGTGGTAACTTCACACCTACTCGTCTGTTTATATAGTGCTGCAGGTAAGAAGGCGAAGCGCCAGAGTTTTTACACCAGGCGCACACCCGCTTGCGCTCGCTGCGCGGTGGACCGCAGGGACAAACAGTAAACTCTACAAGGTGGGACCGCTACGTGCTGGGAAATTAAATCGTTTCTCGGCAACGAGCTCAGGGAAGGTGTTTTTTGGACCTTCGGCGGCTCCCCGAAGCTTAAGAGACTTTTTTCACGGATCAAGCTCGTTACGAAAAACGATCTAGCACCGCGAAAGGGGCTACTGTTGGGTCTATGCTTCGTCGCCGAAGGTCTTCAAGGGAGAAGCGGCTTTCGGCTGAAGCTGTTTGCATGAGATGGCCGAAGGTTCCTTTCCATGAAGCTTCGACAGTATAAACCGACTTAAAGATAGAATGACTTTTTAGTCCATGAAGGTCTGAGTCAATGTTGTAAGCTTTTATAAGGGGCATACTTGTAATTCCTCACAGGCTGCGTCCTGTGCCTATAAATAGTGAACAGTATTCCGTTGCTGTTCACGCATTCTGGTATTTTGCAATCGCATCTGTCGGAATTCAACCTTTTGCCAAGGCAAAGGTATTTCTGTATCCAATAATTCAATATATTAAGTAATTATAATGTGATTTGTACATGTTTTATTTGTCCTTCTCATACCTTTTATTTTATGTTATCTTATAATTTCCGCTGAAATTTTATTACGATGGTTTAAGCTTCGTAACTATGCTCTTGTCAGCCTTCGTTCGAAAACATTATTCTCAAGAGAATAATGTTTCATGGACGAAGGATGTTAACATTTAACATTTTATGTTGCCTTGTTCTTAATTCATAGCATTTAAGTACAAGTCTCCAACACCTACTGATGGATGGCTTCGAGGTCCCTTATTTCTTGGTCCAACTCCTCCTGAGGCGTTGGACTTGTAGCCTTCCTTTTTTGGCTTCTGGCTTCGTGTAGTGTTTCTTGGTTGACGTCCAGTGGCTGCAATGCAGCCCCTAGCCCTGAAGACTTCTTCGACGGCATGACGAAGGTCACAACTTTGCCGAAGATGGTCGAATGAGTTCACCGGAGGTGGGCGCTAATGTTGATGACTTGTTCTCTAATGCTATGAATTAAGAACAAGGCAACACAAATGTTAATGGTTAAAGACCTTCGTCCTTCGAAGCATTATTTCCCTTAGGATATAATGATCTTCAGACGAAGGTCATGAAGGACGTACCTTCATCATCTCAATATACAATGGAAAGCAGGATCATATGACTCATATAAAAAACATGGATAATCATATGATATCATTAAGACATTTTTATTATATAATCATGAATAAACATGGACAATATTGAATTACATTTATACCTTCGACTTGATAGAAGGTGAGAATCCGAGTGTGATGAGCGAGTGAATACAAGTCAGCGTGAACAGTATGGTGCTACTGTTCATCTATTTATAGGCACATGACGTAGCCTGTGTAAAATTACATCCATGCCCTTGATATTTACTATTGACTTAAGGACAATCTATCAAGGACTAGATAGTCTTTTCCTCTTTAAGTCGATTTCATTTTCCACCGCTAAGCCGAAGCTTCTCCACGCGTAGCTTTGGAACGGTTCATCCTTCTCCCAGACCACGCTTTTCATATCGTGTATAGCTTTGTTCCAAGGCCGAAGGTCCCTGTGAATGTATTATACTTGGAAAACATGTTAGTCGTGTTTTTGAGGACCTTCGGAAGATGAAGGCCCCCAACAAGTGGCTTATCAACTCGGCTTACTAGAGAATCTGTCCGTGGTGCACGATGTGTTCCACGTGTCTCAGTTAAAGAAATGCTTGCAAGTCCCAGAAGAGCAGTTGCCAACGGAAGACCTTGAAGTTCAGGAAGATCTGACGTATATTGAGAAGCCAACTCAAATTCTGGAGACAACAGATCGGGTCACTCGGAGGAACACCATCAGGATGTGCAAAGTCAAATGGGGCCATCACTCAGAAGAAGTAACCTGGGAAAGAGAAGATGATCTGAGAGCCAAATACCCTGAACTCTTTGCTAGCCAGCCCTAAATCTCGAGGGCGAGATTCTTTTAAGGGGATAGGTCTGTAACACCCTGAATTTGGGGGTATAAAATTTCTTTCTTATTATCATCCAAATTCAGGTGTTACTCTTCTCTATCTCACTCTAGTTTCTATCTCTCTAGTTTCTCTCCTTCTCTTCCTCTTTTGATTAGGGTTAGTTTAATTAGTGAGGGATTATTTATTTTATTTTGCCCAAAACATATGAGTTATGAAATGTTGCATCATGTTGAACCCCAATTATTCTTCGAATTGTTGCACATGTTTGATTTGTTTGAATTTGAAACTTGATTAGAATTTGAATTGAAAATCCTAGAGAAAATAAATAGAAAAGGCATTAGAAATTCCCTGGAAATAGAAAAAGCCATTTCGACCCATTTAGCCCAAGCCGGCCCAGTCCCGCGCGCGTGCCCGCCCTTGCGTGCCCTCGGTGCCGCTCCCTCTCTCCCTCTCGCTGCTCTGTGGGGTCGATCTATCGGCGTCGTTCCTTTTCCCCGCGCCCGCTCTCTCTATCTCTCTGTCCCTCCCAGCCTACCTGTTAGTCATCCACAACCTCCCCGGCCATGTCCTCATGCCTGCATCCCTTTTGAAATTCGTGCCCTGCTCGCCCACCTCCCCTCGCTCACTTGCGCCCTCAGCCAAACCCCCTCGCCCTCTCTCTTGCTCTGCACGCGTGACCAGAGAGCTCCGCCACTGCCCACCGACGTCCGTCGCCCGTTCTACGGTCGCCGTGGAACTCCCCGACGCGTCTGTTGCTCCGGTAAGCTCTACCCTATCACCCGCCACATGGAACACCCCTCGGTTCGCCCCTAATCCCTCTAGTCCACCCAGTCCGCGCTCACTAGAGTTCTTCCTGTGCAGCCGGAGCTCCGCCACTGTTGGCCCAAGGCGTCCCTGCGCCTCCGCCGTTGCCCCGATACTCTAGTGTTTCTGCTCAACATTAGCAATCTCCCCGCGCCCCTATTTCCCTGTTTATTGTCCTGGTCATCGCGCGGTTGCTCGCCGGAGTTGATTCGTGTCGCCGTTAGCCCGCCTCGCCATGGTCTGCGCCATCTGGTGTCCCCGTGCCGGCTTTGTGCCCATGGTAGAGTCCTCCGGACCACCCTGGGCGCGCCCGAGCTATTCCCCAAGCCTCTGGAGCCCCACCGTGGCCAATCCCCTCGTCTCCGACGAGCTCTCACCGTGGGACCGAGCGGCGCAACCGCGCTTGTGTCCGACCCCAGCCGTTAGATCTCGGGCATCCGTCCGAGATTGGGCGGTTTAAACCTTAGCTGAACGGATCTAATCCCAGCCCTCCGATCTAGATCTGACCACCCCTCTCTCTCCCCCTCACCCGCGCCCCTGCCGCTAGGCCTGGCTGGCCAGTCCGCCCTGGCTCGCTGACATCCTATCCTCGCCTGTCAGTCGCGCCCACGCGCGCGTCCGCATGATTAAATACTGGCCATTGATCTCTGATCCAATGGTCGAGATCACCCCGTACCCGTGTGTAAGTTTTACTTAAGAGACCCCCGGGTTTTAGGAAATCAACCCGTCGTCCTGAGTTTTAGCGCGCAGGCCCCTGGTTTATTTTAAATAGCCCCCTGTGCTTTTGTTTAATCATAGAATTAGCCCTAATTTCATATTTCAAACTTCAAAACTTGTTTATTTCATATTTTTCATATGAACTCCAAATTTAGTGGTTCAAATTGTAAAATGTTTATAAAATTATTCTCTGCCCAAATAAATTATGATCAGCTATAGTCTGTATACTTTAATTTTACACCTAGAATACAAGATTAATGTATATGTTAATTTGATCATTTAATGAAATAAATAAAATGAAAGCCCTAGAAGTTAAAGTATATTTAATCTTGTGAGATTAGTAATATGCATTACATGAATTCATCTTTGGTTTAACTTTTAGGTCTCAACAAAATGAATAGAATTAGGTTATGTAATTATGGACCACACTTAAAGAATAATCAATTCCTAAATGAGATTAGTCCATCTTATAATTTAATCTCTTTCTTTGTTTAAATTACTACTTTACCTTTTTGAGATATGTTTCAAACACTAAGAGAGTAATCAACTCCTAATTAAGATTAGTTGATTCTATAATTTGATCTCTTTATCCTTTATCTAATACTATACCTTTTGAGATGTGTTCCAATGTTGGTACATGCTTGATGTGATGTCCATTTGTACTTTCCAAATGTATTGAATGTATGATCGCTTTATTTAGACAACGAGCAGCTCGTGGTTCCTAAGTGTGTTGCCGAAGATCCCTCTAAGCAACAACCTAGTGAAGGCAAGTGTCCTCAAACCTATCATGTCCTACTTTACTTTATAATTCACTGTCCCGCATTACATTATTGAAACTTAAGGATTGACTAGTCTGTATTTACCTTACCCTTGTTACCTTTTTGGGTTAATCATAGTTAATTTATGCTATTGCTTTAACTTAATCAATGTACATGATGTGATTATTTATGATACGATGATGTTATCCCGATGAGGTTCTTGTGATTACTTTAGGGGGCTCGGGATGTTTCCTGAGTACCTCTCCGTAAGGACCTGTTTGGGGAGTGACAACCCGGGATAACAGTGCAACCATGAGGGTGGAATGGGACGCCCTTAGCTGATTAATTAGAGGAACCAGAGGAGTAGTTGGCTTCACCGTAGGGCCGTCAATGGGGTCCGGGCATAGTACTTGCTCTGCCGAGGCTGGTTGCAGAGGTTCTTTGATTTGGTTTTGTTAGTCACCCATCCTTTGGGGAGATGTACTGTGTTTATCAAACTAGAGAAACTTAACAGGCGACTATGACCTCTGGGAAATCTTTGTAAAGGCTACGTACTGAGACCCTGCTAGGTCACCTTGGTAGTGATCAATGGGGAGGCTAGAACCCCGGGCAGAATGGGAATCACAACTTGTGGGTAAAGTGTGCAACCTGTGCAGAGGGTTAGAAACTGATATATCAGTCGTGCTCACGGTTATGAGCGGCCTTGGGATCCTCTTTGATTAAATATACAAATGGTTCGATATACAATGGTTCTATTTATGATTTTGGTTCGATGATGATAATGATGTTCCTCGATGAGGAAATGATTCACGAGTTGGTTATATGATAAAACTTGGCTTCCACTAATAATAAATATCTGACCAACTAAAAGCAACTGCTTTGACCCTAACCCCACATAAAGCTAGTCCACTTCAGCCAAACGGGACATTTGCTGAGTACGTTGATGTGTACTCACCCTTGCTTTACAAACCACCCCACCCTAGGTTGTCCCCACTGTACTCAGTGCTCAGGAGTAGATGTTGGTAACATGGAGGACTTTGAGGAGTTCCAGGACTACAATGAGTTCTAGTTTACTTTAGTGGCAAACCCCCATTCAGCTGCCTGTGTAGGCTTATCTTCTACGTTTCGTTTCTCCGCACTTTGATATTAATGTTGAACACTATGGATATGTATTAGACTCTGTGGATGTCTCGGACATCTTGATGTAATTAAATTACCTTTCCACTAAATATTTTGGGCATTGTGTGATGATGTCCAATTATGTAATCGTTGTGTACGTGAGTTCTGATCCTGGCACGTACATGGTTCGCATTCGGTTTACCTTCCAAAACCGAGTGTGACAATAGCCTTATTCTGGGCTAACCAATTCATGCCTAGAATCACATCTACATCTTGCCTCTTTATAACTATCATATTGGTAGGGAACTCATGTCTGACCATTCTCACGGGTACGTGGAAGACTACTTACTTAGTAAAGATTTGACCCCCAGGTGATTGAATAACAAACCCCTCCTTTGATTCAATACTATGTATGCAATGCTTCTCAACAAAAGTTTGGCTCATAAAAGTATGTGATGCACCAGAATCAAAATGGATGACGACGGGATGGTTGGCAATGAGAAACATACCCATCATTACTGGTTCTCCTTCCGGGGTGGTAGCCACTTGAGTGTAGTAGACTCGCCCAGTTTTCCTTGTATTTTTGCCCGCTGGAGTGTTGGCCACATTTCCCTTTCCTTGAGATGTGCTCCCAGAAGTCTATTGAAAATTAGATTTATTCTGCTTTGAATAGGGACAGTTCTTGATGAAGTGTCCAGACTTCCCACAGTTGAAGCAGCCATTTGATGAACTGGGTAAGGCGGGGAAACAAGTATCAGGGGCACTCGGCTAATTATTTTGAGCGGGGGCAGGAGTGGGACAGATAAAAACTGGTTGCTTGAAAGGATAGGCGGATGGACGAGGAAAAGAGCGATTTGGGTTAACAGAATGAATCACCAACCTCGACCGCTTCTCAGATCCTTGAAAAGATCCCTCACCCCCATATCTCTTTGTTTTTCACTGTCCCGCATTCTTGGCTTCCACCAAAAGCGCTGTGCTCACAGCCCTGCTATAAGTGAGGTCCAGGCAAGTGGCCATCTTTCGCCGGAGTTGATCATTTAGACCACTCATGAAGCAATTCTTCTTCTTTAGGTCTGTGTCCACTTGCTCTATAGCATACTGGGAGAGATGATTGAACTTGGTGAGATATTGCATCACCGAGTCTTCTCCTTGCTTTAAACGTATAAACTTCTCAAGTTTCATCTGTAAAAACCCCCTCTAGAATATAGTGTCCCCTGAACGCCTACTTGAACTCTGCCCATGTGACAAGATGTCCTTCAGGTTGAATAGCTGCAAAATTTGTCCACCAGGTACTGAAGACCCCTCAATTGCTGGGCAGCGAGCAGGGGCTTCTGGGCTTCTGTACACCGAATTAATTCGAATTTTTGCTCCATGACCCGAATCCATTCATCCGCTTCCAAAGGTTCTTGTGCTTTAACAAAAAGAGGTGGACGAGTTTTAGAAATGGGAGATCGTGAAAAGTGAATTTACAGCACAGTCTATAGCCCCGTCTCAGTCCACGATCTCCCGCCGCAAGCGATCAACCTCCGCTGACAGCTCAGCAAAATGACGGCTATCGCGCGCTTTGTCCCTGCTTCCATGGTGTAGTTCCATCGTGAGTCGTTCAACTCTGACCTCCAGATCCCCTAGGGGATCATTACTTTTGTTACTGCTCCCCTCATGTCGAGGAGCCAACTGGTGCAAGGGTACACCTCGAGGTCCGGTTGCCTTCCGCTCGATAGTCTTGGTACGTGCCATACCTCCATAAGAGGGGAAGATTACTTAGTATTGTTTAAATATGATGCATGCATGACCTATGATTATGGAACCAACCTTTCGTCGATCCCATACTTCCAACGCGTAGACTATTATTTGCCACTCTATTACCCGACTTCAAAAGAGAAGTTATTACAAGAAAGGAGCAAGGTAAGAATGAAAGAGTTTAGAAGAGAACCGTATGGGAAGTTGGATCTGATGTAACACCCCTGGTGTTACCAAAACTAAAACTCTGGCATGACATCATATGCATTAGCATTAGCTTGTGATGTGATGACTTGACTTGATCTTTAACCTTAGGATAGGGCACTTTTCCAAGGATTAGAAGCATGTGGGTGTGTGAGATGAGAATTATAGCATGCTCTTAAAAGTTAGTAAAGATGTTCAAGAAAGACTAAACTTAGAGAGTTTAAGTGCCACTTAAACCCTAGAATACTCAAAACCCTAATAGGAACCCTAAAAACCCTAATTAGTGCTTGCTCTTTAAGGCGACTTCAATTTCTATGCACGTTTGGACCAAAGTGCATATATCAAAGTGGTAGAGTAACAAATTGGAGTAAATTGCAAAAGATCCCAAAAGAACCCCTATACTTAACCCTGAAATACAGTGTTAACTGGTCGAGTTCAAGCCCTAATATCTCCTGATCTGTGGAGATTTTGCCATGGGTCACTACAAAAAAATTGTAGAGTTACTATAGTAGTCCAAGTTTGATTAAGTGATTGAGCCCTAGACCTATACATAAATTGGAGCAAAATGGCCTAGAAGTTGGGCTGTCAATCGGTTCAGGCACTGAAACTCAACTGTCAGTGATCTCTGGTTAACTTTGAGACCGAGTTATGTCTAATCCAGTAAGTATTTGACCAAGAACATTATAACAAAGTTGAAGCTGGTATAATGGGCAACAACTTTGATGCAGTCGGATTAATAGTTCATCGCATAAAAATTGGAGAACAAAGCTCCTCAAGTCGCGCTGTCAGGTTGATGAATGAGCCATTCAGTACATGCAGTAACTGAAGAAGATCAGAGGCGCCGACACTTCATCGCTGATCCCACGTCACGATTCGCGGCCGCCGGAAAAGATCGCAGTGAGCTCGGCATGGATAAGAGCTGGGGTGAAAAGATCGGGGAGGGGCAGTGAACGTGGTCTCTGGCACTGGTCCATTCATAGTGATTCACTGGCTCCGCAACGTGGCCGAGCCATCGACGCCATCATGACTCCCAGTGAGCTCGATTGCGCCACTCCATGAACCATGTATCACATCACTGTAGGTCGTGTAATACAGCCAATTGCCCCCTAGACTTTACCCTCAGTGAGCGCCACGTTTGGCAAACTCCTGTGACTCATCTCGACGCCACAGTAAGCTTCCTTTCGTACAAATTAAGAGCAACCGTGCCCGGCTTCTATAAATTGAGAATTCCCTTGCTCCGCCCCCTTGTCACAAACCAAACACAACCCCAAACATATCCTGCCATCCACCATACCCCGGGAATTCGAAAATCCCCCCAAATCGGTCATCCGCGCCGTTGCGAGACGTCTCGCCGTGGATAAAGCTCTCTGAGGTAACTTGGGTTGGGCTTGTGAGTGTTTTGAGTTCTCTTACATATCGTGATGCTCATCGACACGCCCAATTGAACTCTACCACAGCCGGAACCCCGGAACACTGTGTCGCCACCATGGAACGCCGCCGTGGACACTCCCTCCGTTGACTCACCGCTCTATCCTTTCACTCGTCTTCCTGACCATCGTCCTTGAGTCCAGGTGAGTTACCAAAGCTTATCGTACTCTCACTTCGAATGATACCACGTTGTATCACTGCGAACGAGTCCGTGAAGATTTCTGGTCCGCAGGTGCTCATAGACTGAGCTCTTGGATTCAGTTCATGCCTGATTTTCGATCCCTGGTGTGGCGCCAAGAGTGGAATTAGGGGTAAGAGCAAATTTGAGCATGTATTATGAAGTATGGCGGCCTATGTAGGTTCGCCGGAGTAATCACGCCGCCGTCCGTGGTCGGAGGCCTGGTCGTGTGAAGGAAGAAGGGAAGAGTTTAAGTGAAAATGTCAGTGACACATTAGAACAGTACCAGCGGGCGTTTCATGATTGTTTGAAACCCTTGGAGCCCCGACGCAAACCAAGGCGCAGGCGCGCGCCTTTTCCCCTATTCGTGGGCCGACTTGGGCCAGATCCGGCTTGTCACTATTCATGGTTTATCTTTTTCTTTTTACTGCCAACTCGGGAAATCTGTAGAAAATAGTAGAAAATGGTAAAATCATGAGACCAATTTTTTAGATTCCTAAAATCACATAGTTTTTAATAAAAATAATTTCCAGATTTTTTCCCAACCCTAGAATTATGTAGCATTTAAAGGTGCTTAAACCAAGCCTTTTAGAATTTTAGCAATAGTTTAGTAATTCCAAAAATCATAAAACTTTTTAAGTAGGCTTAATATGATGATTAGAGCCTGTGAGTGAAGTTTGAAATGATTTGGACTGTTTGCTCAAAAACCCAACAACTAGCCTCAAAGGGTTAGTTACTTAATACTAATCCTAAAGAAATATCTAATTAGAAAACCTTAGTGATTAGTTGTACCATGAATGAAAGTTGTATTCAAGATGCAACTTATTATATTTTTTATTATGTAACTGCATATTCATGACATAGCATAAGCATTCATATACATGTATTATCATGTATAGAACACGAGGAAGAAACCGTAGTAGAAGAAGAGGTTGTCTCCGAGACTGAGAATATTCCAGCGGAGAACAACTTTTACTTCGACATTTGCGGTGTGGAACCAGAACCTCCTGCAACACAATGCAAGCCCCAGTGCATTATCCCTTTCCTTGTTGTTTAAAACCTTTATAACCTCATATGATGCATTAGATGACAAGAGTTGTGTGCTAAACAGTTGATGCATTTCCTTCCTTGGAAAATGGATTACCATTCCTTGATACCCTTTTATGAAAAGGATTTTTATGATGCTTAGCCTTGCTCTAGAAAAATAAAATGTTTTATTTTAAAACAAAAGATGATGCTTCACACTGGATGGGGATTGTTTTACACAGAAGATACTGATGATGGTGGATCCATCACGGTCGTGATGGGTTCAACATCTGAAAAGAAGTACCTCTGCCAGGTACTAAACTTTGAGGTCTTAAATAATAAAGACGAGACCGGGCGGGTGACTTTCACGAGAAGGGAGTCTCGGTGTAGTGTCTCCGTCTGAGTCGCTTAAGGACCGAGCCGATGTAGGCGTGCTGACCGAGGACCTTTTAACTGGCCATATGCCTTATCATGGGTAAGCTTTGCCTCTGTCGAACCAATACCAGAAAGGCCACCACACAATGGGAGAGGAGAGATGGCGACAGTAGCGTGTGCCCTCCATGGCAAGAGGCTGGACGGTGGAGAATCTGTGCTCTCGGTTGGCGTGAACCCATTCTGGTCTTGAGAAACCCAGGTGCGAGTTGACATATGCAAGGGTTAAGTGCTACATATGTCGTGTGGTTGGAGATTCCGAGCTGGGTATTAATCGATTCGGATCACCGTTACTTCTCGGACATGAAGACTTAGTCACTGACTTACATGTAGCATTAAGTCTACATTATGTTATTGTAATCCGTTCCACTTATTCCTTACTCCGATGATTTGTAATGTCTGCGTAATGGGTTAAGCGCTCTTGGGCCATGAGATGGCGATACAGATAATCGAATTTGTCGAGTCATTATGCACACCTGCGTGACTGTCTAAGGTCCTTAGGACAAGGACATATGTAGGTGGGCCTAATACCTTGGGAGGTTCTGTCACAGCTGGTATTGGAACAAAGCCTGTTTCTTCAGACATTACTTAGTGCTTCAAAATATTTTAAAATACTTTACAGGGAGATCGTGGAATGAGACAGGGCTATAGACTGGGCTATAAATTCACAATCTATAGACTGGAATTGCGAGGCGAATGCCCGAGCCCGGGTAATGGAGCTAAGCGTAGCCCTGGAGAATCTGCAAGCATACAATAATAGTTTGCATGAGGAAGTGCACGTGTTATACGACCAGTTGCATCCGAACGTACCACCGGAGGTTGCAGCAATGGGAGCCGGAACGTCAGGAGCAGTTGGCGGAGGATCATATGGGGAGTTGGATCTCTTTGGAGCCCCTTCTTCCATGAATCTCGCAGATGATCGTTCTCCCGAAGTTGGCAGTGGAGCGGGAGCAGCCAAGGATGAAGATAACTAGAGTAGTATAGTAGGTGGTGGTTTCCTTATGTAAATTAAATAAGGAAAGTTGAGTTGTACCAGTGAGTATGTATAATTAGTACCAGTCTGACATAATGTAATAAAGGTGGTGTATTTGTGGCATGTAATAATCGAGTATGTTTAGTTCTTTCTTCTTCAGATACCATCCAAAACTTGTCCTTAAGACGGGACGGGAACTTCCCGTGGTGGGGAGGAAACTCTGAACCCGCCGCCTGTACCTCCCACGTTGGCTGAGGCTATCGCTGCCTTAGTTAATGCCACTGCTGATAATACTCGTTTCCTGCGAGGAATGGCTGGGAATCAGCTTCATCAGCACGGAGGCAGAGGTCAACCCCAAGACCCCCTAAGACACCACGTATTTGGAGTTTTCTAAAACTCGTCCACCTCTTTTTGTTAAAGCAGAAGAACCTTTTGAAGCGGATGAATGGATTCGGGTCATGCAGCAGAAATCTAGATTAATTTGGTGTACAAAAACCCATAAGCCCATGTTTGCTGCCTAGCATTTGAGAGGCCCCGCTAGTACCTGGTGGGCAAATTTTGCAGCTATTCAACCTGAAGGACATCTTGTCACATGGGCAGAGTTCAAGCAGGCATTTAGGGAACACTATATTCCAAAGGGGTTTTACAAATGAAACTTGAGGAGTTTATACATTTAAAGCAAGGAGTAGACTCGATGATGCAATATCTCGCCAAGTTCAATCATCTCTCGCAGTATTCTATAGAGCAAGTGGACACGGACCTGAAGAAGAAGAATTGTTTTATTGATGACCGAACTAGAGAAGTTATTACAAGAAGTAACCAAATATTTAGTATGTGAATTTATTACAAGAAGTGACCGAACTAGAGAATTCACCACAAACTTGTCTAATTCGGGCATGAATACCAAATTCATTAAGTATGTGAAGTCTTGCTTAATGAATTCGGTATTCATGCTCGAATTAGACAAGTTTGTGGTGACTTCTCTAGTTCGGTCGCTTCTTGTAATAAATTCACATACTTAATATTTGGTTACTTACTGTAATAACTTCTCTAGTTCAGTCTTCAATAAAGCAATTCTTTTTCTTCAAGTCCGTGTCCACTTGCTCTATAGCATACTAGGAGAGATGATTGAACTTGGTGAGATGTTGCATCACCGAGTCTCCTCCTTGCTTTAAACGTATAAACTCCTCAAGTTTCATCTGTAAAACCCCCTCTAGAATATAGTGTTCCCTAAACACCTGCTTGAACTCTACCCATGTGACAAGATGTCCTTCAGGTTGAATAGCTACAAAATTTGCCCACCAGGTACTGGTGGGACCTCTCAATCGCTGGGCAGCGAACAAGGGCTTCTGAGTTTCTATACACCGAATTAATCTGAATTTCTACTCCATGACCCGAATCCATTCATCCACTTCCAAAGGTTCTTCTGCTTTAACAAAAAGAGGTGGACGAGTTTCAGAAAACTGCAAATATGTGGTGTCTCGGGGGGCCTTGGGGTTGACCTCTGCCTCCCTGCAGATGAAACTGATTCCTAGCCATTTCTCGCAGGAAACGAGTATTATCAGCAATGGCATTAACTAAGGCATCGATAACCTCATCCAACGTGGGAGGTACAGGCGGCGGGTTTGGAGTTTCCTCCCCACCACGGGAAGTTCCCGCCCCATCTTGAGCACGAGTTTTGGATGGCATCTGAAGAAGAAACAACAAAACATACTCGATTATTACATGCCACAAGTACACCACCGTTATTACATTATGCCACACTAGTACTAATTATACATACTCACTAGTACAACTCAACTTTCCTTATTTAATTTACATAAGGAAACCACCTACTACTATACTAATCTAGTTATCTTCATCCTTGGCTGCTCCCGCTCCACTGCCAACTTCGGGAGAATGATCATTTGTGAGGATCATGGAAGGAGGGGCTCCAAAGAGATCCAACTCCCAATACGGTCCTCCGCCAGCTGCTCCTGACATTCCGGCTCCCATTGCTGCAACCTCCGGTGGTACGTTTGGATGCAGCTGGTCGTATAACACGTGCACTTTCTCATGCAAAGTGTTATTGTATGCTTGCAGATTCTCCAAGGCTACACTTAGCTCCACTACCTGGGCTCGGGCATTCGCCTCGCAATCCTAGGCTATAGATCGTGAATTTACAGCCCAGTCTATAGCCCTGTCACGTTCCACGATCTCCCGCTCCAAGCGGTCAACCTCCGCCGATAGCTTAGCATTACGACGGCTATCGAGCGCACGCTCCCTGCTTCCATGGCGTAGTTCCGTCGTGAGTCGTTCAACTCTGACCTCCAGATCACCTATGGGATCATTACTTCCGCTACTGCTCCGCTCATGTCAAGGAGCCAACTGGTGTCAGGGTACACCTCGAGGTCTAGTTGCCTTCCGCTAGGTAGTCTTGGTACGTGCCATACCTCCATAAGAGGGGAAGATTACTTAGTATTGTTTAAATATGATGCATGCATGACCTATCAATATGGAACCAACCTTTCGTTGATCCCATACTTCCTACGCGTAGACTATTATTTGGCACTCTATTACCCGACTTCAAAAGATAAGTTATTACAAGAAAGGAGCAAGCTAAGAATGAAAGAGTATTCCAAGGTAAGTATTTTAAATTTTTTGAAGCACTATGTAATGTCCGAAGAAACGGGCTTCGCTCCAATACCCGCTATGACAGAACCTCCCACCTACAAATGTCCTCGTCCTAAGGACCTCAGACAAATCAAGCAGGTGTGCATAATGACTTGACAAATTCGATTATCTATATCACCATCTTATTTCCCAAGAGCGCTTAACCCATTACGCAGACATTACACATCATCGGAGTAAGGAATAAGCGGAATGGATTACAATAACATAATGTACCTTCATAAGGAAAATATAGAAAGAGTAGTTATTTAATATTCAGGTACTTGAGTGCATAAACTTATTTTTACATCACTGGGAGGCAATACACTCTACCCAAATAAGTTTTAGTTTTCTTCCACCTGCTTAGGAACCACCTTGGAACAGAAACAGCAAAACTCAACCGTTTCCTCACCTACAACAACATGGGTTTGAAAACCCTAAGTACGGAGTGTACTTTCGCAAGTCTTACCCGTCAAAGGGAAAGACTCTCAAGGATATGCTGGCCTTTGGGAATCAAGGTAAAGCTCAACAAGATTCAAATACTTTCTTTGCAGAAAAGCTTACTATGAATGGATCCTTAAAATTTCATTTTTAATTATCAGGTTAAGTAGTTACTTGCATCTAGATTCCTTTCTATTCTAGATCAAGCACTTGGCCTATACTAGCCTTCTTTTATCCCCCTTCAGTTCACTTGATGCTACGTGTAAGTCAGTGGCCAAGTCTTCATGTCCGAGAAGTAATGGCGATCCGAATCGATTAATACCCAGCTGGGGATCTCCAACCACACGACATATGTAGCACTTAACCCTTGCATATGTCAACTCACACCCGTGTTTCTCATGACCAGAATGAGTTCACGCCAACCGAGAGCACATATACTCCACCGTCCAGCCTCTTGCCACGAAGGGTACATGCTACTCTCACCATCTCTCCACTCCCATTGTGTGGTGGCCTTTCTGGTATTGGTTCGACCGAGGCAAAGCTTACCCATGATGAGGCATATGGCCAATTAAAAGGTCCTCGGTCAGCAGGACTACATCGGCTCGGTCCTTAAGCGACTCAAAAGAAAGACACTACACCGAGACTCCCTTCTCGTGCAAGTCACCGCTCGGTCTTGTCTTTATTATTTAAAACCCCAAGGTTTGGTACTTGGTAGAGGTACTTCTTTTCAGATGTTGAACCCATCATGGCCGTGATGGATCCACCCTATGAAGATCGAGATTGCACTCTATGTGGACAAAAATGAAGATTGAGATTGCATGCTATGTGGCAAGATGTGACACCTGCAGACGTGTCAACTGTAGGTGTCACATCTTGCCACATAGCGTGCAATCTCATTCTTCATTTTTGTCCACCAATAGTGTTGCTTTAAGTCTTGATACATCTTAGTACTTCCATGATAAATGGAATATCGACTAAGATGAGCTTCATCCAAGATCTGTTGGCGGACTTGAGCATCTTTAGGCACAACTATGCGATCAGTAAACCAAATTATCCCTTGGTCATCTTTTCTGAAGTATTTAGCTTTGTCGGCTTCTATTTTCTCATGAATATGCTTCATACCCTTGTCACTTATTTGGGCATCAATAATTCTCTGTAGAAGAACTGACTCAAGCTTTAATTGGGTCAAAGTTCCGTGTTGTATCATTCCTAGGTTTAACTTTTCCATTTCTTGGCATAGTGTGGTGTCAGGGGTTCTTACTGTAAGACAATGACAGGAAGCTTTGCGACTCAGTGCATCTGCCACCACATTGGCTTTTCCTGGGTGATAGTGTATTTCCATGTCATAATCTTTAATTAGCTCAAGCCATCTTCTTTGTCTCATGTTCAGTTCTGACTAGGTAAAGATATATTTCAAAATTTTATGATCTGTATATAAATGGCAAGTATTTCCCAGCAGATAATGACGCCTTATCTTAAGGGCATGAACAACTGCAGCTAGTTCCAAATCATGAGTTGGGTAGTGCTCCTAATGCCAGCGTAGTTGTCTTGAAGCATATGCTATGACTCGACCCTCTTGCATTAGGACACATCCGAGTCCACTACCTGATGCGTCACAATACACATCAAAAGGTTTTTCTATATCCAGTTGAGCCAATACCGGAGCAGTGGTTAATAACACCTTTATTTGCTCGAAGGCTTCATTGCATTTTGAGGACCAGTCAAACTTGGTATCATTCTTCAATAAACCAGTTGTTGGGGACTTGTTCTCAAACGCTAAGAGTCCAGAACAAGGCAACACAAAGTATTAAATGTTAACGTCCTTCATCGTTCGAAGCATTATTTCCCTTAGGATATAACGATCTTTGGACGAAGGTCATGAAGGACGTACCTTCATCATCATGGTTACAAGATAATGAAAGATAAAACATATAAAACATGAAAGATAAACACACATAAGCACATAAGCACATAATAGCATTCATATATTATCATTATACAAACTTGAATATTTAAATATGATATTTAATTACATTTATACCTTCGGCTTGACAGAAGGCAAAAACCCAAGTGTTGCGCACGAGCGATTACAAGATAGAGTGAATAGTACAAGGGTACTGTTCATCTATTTATAGGCACAGGGCGCAGCCTGTGTGAAATTACATTTATGCCCTTCACAATCGATTACAATCATGACACAAACTATCATGGGTTTATTAGTTATTTCATCTTTAGGTCGGTTCACTCCTTTGTCTTGAGACATGTCACTATGCCGAAGCTTTATAGGTGATAGCTTCGGCATTGCTTTTGAGAGGATCCGCTGAAGGCGTTTCTTTCTTCAGGATCTTCGGCTACGAAGCATACCCCCAACAGTAGCCCCTTCGCGGTGCTAGATCGTTTTTCGTAACGAGCTTGATCCGTGAAAAAGTCTCTTAGGCTTCGGGATGCCGAAGATCCGAAAAACACCTTCCCTGAGCTCGTTGCCGAGAAACGATTAAAATAATCCGAGCGCGAGGTGGCCCCGCCATGCAGCAGTTACGCACGTCCTGGCGATTCACCTTCTCGGGCTCTGTGGCCCACCGTTCAGTGGGTGCGGGCGGCTGTTTGTCCGATGCGGAAGACTTAACGATTTACCTTCCCACCTGCGGCACTATATAAACAAACGGGTAGGTGTGAAGTTACCACAACATTCATTTGCACTGTTTTGCTGCCAAAAATTTGACCATAGCCGAAGCTTGCTTACTGCATCGTCAACCGAAGCTATTCATTTTGCTCAAGCTTCGTAACAAGAAAGAGCTTCGACAAAGTTAAAAAAAATTCAACTTCATCAAAAATCAAGAAATTCAATCACCAGATGGCTAGGGTACGCTCAACAACTAGGGTTACTCGCGACAGAGAGAAAGCCGAAGGTGTCGAAACCGCTCCAATCTCTAAAGTGATGCAACGGTCGAGGCTGGTAGTATCGGAGGATGCACCTGCCGCTGAAGCTGAGCAGGTTGATGCTGAGGAAATTGAATCTGAAGATGATTACAACGTCGTGCCATCTAAACCCAGCCACTTGGAGTTTGGGAAATTCACCGTTACCGAAGGTGATATGTCTAAGCTGATGAAGCTGGGCTATTTCAGTGAAGCAAAAAAAGGAGCTGGTTCGTTTTGGCGGAGAGGAAATTACTCCGAAGCCGGAAAAGGATGAGGTGGTAGTGTTCTAAAGCTTCTTTAAAGCAGGATTAAGATTTCCTTTGAATGAGATGATTGCTGATGTTTTGAAGAAGTTTGGGATTTATCTTCATCAACTAACTCCTAACACCATTGTTAGGCTTAGTGTCTACATCTGGGCCCTCTGAAGCCAGGGGTAGAACCATTTGTCGAAGGCTTCTGCCGAGTACATGAGCTTCATTATCAAACAAAAGCCAGAGAAGATGGGCTGCATGAAAACTTCGGCTGCTACAATTTTGCTTAGCGCAAAAATACAAAGTTTCCAGTTATCAGCTATCGTACCAAGTGGCCAGCTGGCTGGAAGACCGAATCGTTTTACGTCAAAGTTGATGAAGAAAAGGAGAAGCTGGTCCAAAGTCCACTGGAATTAATCTTCGGAGAAACCAGGCCCCAGTGCAATATGACACCAAAGAGTCCAAGCCAAATTGCACTGGGCGAATTTCGAGTTATTGCGGAGCATATTGGCACTAGGGATCTGGTGCAAGAATTCTTGGCTTTTAGAGTGTTCCCAACTTTGAAAGAGTGGGACATGCCGAAGCTCAAGGGAGAAAAGAAAAAGAGGGAACTTGTTCGGCTGCCATACTATTATAAATTCAGGAAACATTTCAAAGTACCTTGCCAAGAATGGTTAGACACAATTGAAGTTATGTGCAACAACATTCTTGGCAATTATTCTAAAAAAGAAGACCAACTGATGACTACAGCCTTCGGCACTCGTTCGAAGCGAAGGTTAAACCGGGTAATGGATGCTCTGAACTTTGAGTATCCTGACTATGAGCGACTGGACCGAGGCGCCGAAGGACAGAAGAGAAAGAGAGTTGCCAGCGTCCTGAATAAAGAAGATGCTAAATTGGTGAAAGATGATGAAGAAAAACTGAAAAAGAGAAAGCAGAGGCCTAAGCCGAAGACAGATGCTTCGAAGAAAATAGCTGAAGATGCTTCGGAAGAGGAAATTTTCAACTTTCAAAACTTAGTTGGACAAGAGTTGATGAAGGCTGAGAAATAAGAGTTAAAAGAATATGCCATATCCTGTGGATATCAACCAGGGGCACTACTCTTCGGTGGTGTTGACGATGAAAAGTTAGGCTGCGTCCGAGATCAAACCGGAGCGAAGGTTATCGGTACTCTATCAAAGAGTATTGGTTTCCCGAAGCTTGAGACCGACATAAGCCGCTACCGACGACAGCATCTTGTCGGTAGCTTATTTTATTCTAATTTCAAGGTAAATACTTTTCTTTGACTTTTTATTGTTTTGAACAACGAAGGTGTTTCCTAACGAAGGTTGCTTGTGCACAGAGTATGCTGTTGAGTAAAGCTTTGAGAATGCAACAAGATCTTGAAGATAAAAACATGAAGTTATAATTGAGGGTTTAGAAAGTAAAATAAAAGATCAAGCAACTGCTCTTGAAAAGAAGGATTTCGAGCTTCAGACAACAGAAGGTTTACTGACAGAAGCTGAAGCTAAAATTGCAAAGTTAAATACGGAGCTTCTCTCGAAGTCAGAAAGCTTCGAACAGGAGAAGCAGAAGTTAAATGCCAAATTTAAGACTAAGGTCGAGAAAAGTTCGAATCTGCAAAAATCATTGACAGAGCTTCAAAACAAATGTCTAGAGTTCAGTAGCCGATGTGTACAACGGCTGAAGCAGATCTTCAATTCGGTTGGAACCAGCTATGAAAAATATAGTCCTTCGACTGAAGACTTGCCAGGGGCCTTCGAACATATCGAGGGTGAAATTGATGACCTTGATGAAATTATAGCTGGACATGGTGATTTCTGTGCCCTAGTAGCTTCTCGGGGCACAGCTGTCACCTTCCTGAAATCTGGTTGTACACATGGAAATATTGTTAATAGGCCCAACTTTAGTTTATCACCAACATATCTGGTTGATATTCCCAATCTTGCCTGAAGCATAGGAAACAGGTTTATAAAACTAATATGGACGAAGGGTGGACGAAGCATAGCTGGTGACGAAGCTCGAAGTCATCTTAAGCCGGTAACAAAATCATACCTAGTGCTTACCTTTCCCTTTAAACTTGAATAATTCTTACAATACTTAAATATGTACAGGATGACAAAACTCAAGAGCAAGTTGACGAAGCTGAAGAGCGTGAAGCCAAAGCTTAATAGATAATGATGAAGCTTGAATAGATAGTTGTGGAAAAGACTCTAAGAATTCTTGTAATAACCTTTGTAAAGAATATTGTAACTTGAGAATTAGATTTTACTCTGTAAACTTTGTCCATACCTTGTAATATATTTTTACTTTTCCATCAACGTATGAAGTGCTTCGATGTGAACAACACTTGTACTTGCATTGATTTGCTTTGCTGTGGACGAAACTAGCATTTTTTTAGCCGAAGGCGAAAAACACCTTCCCTTCTTTTCATACACAACGAAGCATAAAACTGCTTCTTTTTCTCTTTTTGCCGAAGCCTTTTTTAGAGCCGAAGCATCCGCCTGTGTCTGTATGTTATGATGATGATGATCCTATGTATGCCTAAATGAATGTTTATGAATGCAAATGTATGATGTAATGTGTTGTGCAAATTAATGTCCAAACACACATACGAAGCCACAACCATAGCCTTCATTCCCTTGGAAATGACCGAAGTCTCTTTGCCGCTTATTTTTCGGCTTCACCGCTTATTTTTCGGTGTATCAGCGCTGACTTTTCGCTGTAAGTTCTGCATCCCCTTAGGAACATCTTTTGAACTTCTTCGCCTTCTATTTTGGCGGTATCGCGTTGACTTTTCGCGCTTCGCCTTATATTTCGGCGGAATCAGCGTTGACTTTTCGCTGTAAGCTCTGCATTCTCTTTGGAACGACTTTTGAGCAGAAAACTTACGCTTCACTCCCTTAGGAACGGCTTTTTGTAGCTTCGTCGTGCTCTGCATCCCCTTAGGGACGACTTTCGAGCTTCTCCTTGTTTTTTCCTTTTTGCCTGCACTCGATGGTGCATGCTGAGTTTTTACATTTACATTTTTGGGGGATTTTGCTCTCGTAGAGCTGAATAAGAAAAAGGGAAATTACATGCTATGGCTCCATTAAAAACCTTTCTCCCCCTTCGGAAAGGAAAAGGGTGCCATAAGAAAAATAAAAAGATTACATCAGCTAAACATAATATCGCCGAAGCTCATCCGCATTCCAAGATCTAGGAACATCGTTGCCGTTCATATCCTTCAATCTGTAAGAGCCGGGTCTTGACGAAGATACTACCAAAAAAGGTCCTTCCCACTTCAGCTATAGCTTGCCTACTGTATCTGGGTTGGCCACTCTCCGAAGTACCAAGTGCCTTGGCTTAATGTTCTTTAGCCGAACTTTTCTGCCACGCCACTTTATTGTTTCGGCTTGATATTTATTGATGTTCTCCACTGCCTGAAGCCTGATCCCTTCTATAGCATCTTTTGCCACAGAACAATCAGCTTCGTCCTCTGCCGAAGCCATTATTCTTATTGATCCTGCCTTAGCTTCTTCTGGGTTATTGCTTCGTCACCAAACAGTAATTTGAATGGTGTAAAGCCTGTTGACCTTGATATTGTTGTGTTGTGGCTGCACACCACTTTGATCAATTCATCTGGACAGTTTCCTCTGGGCTGATTGAAGATTAACTTCATTATTCCCGTCATTATAATGACATTAGCTCTTTCAACAAGTCCATTTGACTCCGGATGTCTGACCGATGCAAAATGAATCTTCATGTCAATTTGTTCACAGAATTCTTTGAAAGCTTCAGCATCGAATTGTGTCCCGTTGTCCATAGTAATAGCCTTCGGCACTCCAAAGCGACAAACAATATTTTGCCAGAAAAATTTCTGGACAGTGACCGAAGTTATTGTGGCTAAAGGCTTTGCCTCAATCCACATGGAAAAATACTCTACCGCCACCACAACATATTTTAGATTTCCTTGTGCTGGTGGAAGTGGGCCTATTAAATCGAGGCCCCACCTTTGCAACGGCCAAGTGGGTTGTATTAATTGAGTGAGAGATGAAGATTGCTTCTGATCTCTTGCACATTTTTGACAGCCTTCGCATTTTTGGACCAATTCTGCCGCATCCGAAGCTGCCTTCGGCCAATAAAATCCTTGTCGAAAAACTTTTCCCAACAAGGGCCTAGATCCAATGTGAGATCCACACAGACCTGCATTTATATCTTTCATTAATTCCATACCTTTGGTTCTTGATAAACATTTGAGGAGTGGTGAACAAACTCCATGTTTATACAATTCACCTTCTATTATCACATATGTTCTTGTTCTTGCCTCCATTCTTTTGTTATAAGCTTCGTCACTTGAAAGACAATTGCCTTGAAGGAAAGATATTATTTCAGTTCTCCAGTCTTCACTGTGTACTGGAGAAATAGTAAGCACTGCTCTCTCCATGAGCTCAACCAAGGTGCTTTTATTGCTTCAAAAAACACTTCGGAGGGTAGGGGGAGCCCCTGAGCCGCTGATTTGGCTAGCAAATCTGCATGCTCATTTTCACCTTTTGGAATATTTTTGACGGAAAAACCTTCTAAGGAAGCTTCCAACCTTCGGACTGCATCCAGATATTTTTCAAGCTTCGGATCTCGTGCCTTGCTGCTCTTATCCACATGGCTAGCAATGACTTGAGAATCAGTCTTTAGGATGGTCCTTCTTATTCCCATTGCCCTTAGTTTCTGAAGCCCCAAAAGAAGTGCTTCGTACTCAGCAATATTATTTGTGCATTTGAAATCTAGTTTGACTGCAAAACATGTTTTGACTTTTGAAGGTGCCACTAGGACCGCAACTGCTCCTGCACCGAAGGTTCCCCAAGAACCATCACAGAACACCATCCAAGCTTTGGTATCTTTGCTTGTCCCTTCTTTGTGAGCCCCTGGCGTCCAGTCAGCTATGAAGTCTGCTAGCGCCTGAGATTGAATTGAAGATCTGTGCACGTAGTCAATGGTGAATTCATTGAGCTCCACGGCCCACTTTCCAACCCTTCCAGTAGCTTCTCTGTTCCTCATAATATCCTTCAAAGGTTGTGACGAGGGAACAATTATATGGTAAACTTGAAAATAATGCCAAAGCTTCCTAGATGCCATTAACACAGCATACAACACTTTCTCCAATTCTGTGTAATTTTTTTTGATAAGCTTAATACTTCGGAGACAAAATATACTGGGACTTGCTTTTTAGTTTGTCCTTCAAGCTTCTCCTGTACAAGCGCTGCACTTACTGTAGAGTGCGAAGCTGCCACATACAATAGCAGAGGAGCCCCTGGCGTGGGTGGAGTTAGCGTTGTTAGATCTATCAGGTATTGCTTCAGCTCTTCGAAGGCTTTCTGCTGAGCTGATCCCCATTGAAAGACTTCGACCGACTTCAGCACTTTAAAGAATGGTAAATTTCTCTCTGCTGATCTAGATATGAATCGATTCAAAGATGCCAGTCTTCCTGTCAGCCGTTGAGCCCCCTTCTTTGTGCTTGGCGGCTCCATCCGAAGAATAGTTTCGATTTTGTTCGGATCAGCTTCTATCCCTTTCGTTGAAACTAGACAACCAAGGAATTTTCCCTTCTTTACTCCGAAGACACATTTCTCTGGATTTAATTTAAGGCCAGCTTGCCTAAAATTAGCAAATGTTTCCTGCAGATCAGCAATGTGATTTTCCTGCTTCGTGCTCTTTACTATGATATCATCGACATATGTTAGCACATTTCTGCCTATCTGAGAGTGAAGGACTTTGGTTGTCATTCTAGTGAAGCTTCCTCCAGCATTCTTGAGCCCCTCAGGCATCCGAAAATAACAATATGTACCACTAGGGGTTATGAACCTGGTTTTTGGCTCATCTTCCTTCTTCATCCAAATTTGATGGTAGCCTGAATAACAATCTAGCAGACTCATGAGCTTTGACGAAGCTGCTGCATCTACTAGAGAATCTATTCTTAGTAATGGGAACTCATCCTTTGGACAAGCCTTGTTCAGGTCAGTAAAATCAATGCACATTCTCCATTTACCATTGGCCTTCTTCACCATAACAGTGTTGGCTAGCCATTCTGGGTATTTCACTTCTCTGATGACACCAGCACTGAGAAGACTTTTTACTTCATTCTGGGCACCTTCGGCTTTATCGTCAGACATTTTCCAAAGCTTCTGTTTCCTAGGTCGGAAGGATGGATCGACATTGAGTGAATGTTCAATGACGTCCCTGTTGACACCATAGAGATCGTTGGCTGACCATGCAAAAACATCTTTGTTGTTGAATAAAAACCTTAACAAGGTTGTCTCCTGCTCTTCAGATAGTTGAGATCCCAGCAATACCTTCTGCTCTGCTATGTCTTCACATAGAAGCATGGGCTTCGGCTGATCAGCCGAAGCAACCTTCTCCCTTCTGTACTTATACTGTTCACAAGCTTCGGCTCCATCTATATTGTGGATTGCTTTTGAATCTGTCCAGTTTCCTTCAGCCTTTCTGGCAGCTTCCTGACTTCCATGAATAGCAATAGGCCCTTGATCCGAAGGTATCTTCATGCATAGATATGCTGGATGAAGAATTGCTTCAAAAGCATTGAGTGTCCCACGACCAATGATTGCATTGTAAGGATACTCCATGTCGACAATATCAAACACAACTTGCTCAGTCCTTGTATTGTTGACAAATCCGAAGGTCACTAGCATCGTGATCTTGCCAAGTGCTACGATCTGCCTTCCTCCGAAGCCACAAAGAGGGTGTGTAGCATCATGAATCGTATCCTCTGGCTCTTGCATCTGTCTGAAGGCCTTGGCAAATATAATATCCGCTGCACTGCCTATATCAATTAGAACATTGTGGACCAGAAATCCCTTGATGACACAAGAAATGACCATAGCATCATTGTGAGGGTAATCCTTGAGCTGAAGGTCCTTCTAGGAGAAGGTAATTGGGATGCGGGACCATTTCGACTTGATGAAGGGTCCCTGCACCCCGACATGCTGTACCCTTCTCGGAGCTTCCTTCTTCTGCTTCTTGTTGGCCAGCTCTGAACATGAACTGCCTGTTATCTGGAGCACCAGCTTCGTAGCTGAAGCAGCTTCAGCTTGGTTGTTGAACGAAGCCATCAGCTCAGAAAGTGGAAGTGAGTTCACCGGAGGTGGGCACCAATGTTGGGGACTTGTTCTCAAACACTAAGAGTCAAGAACAAGGCAACACAAAGTATTAAATGTTAACGTCCTTCGTCCTTCGAAGCATTATTTCCCTTAGGATATAACGATCTTTGGATGAAGGTCATGAAGGATGTACCTTCGTCATCATGGTTACAAGATAATGAAAGATAAAACATATAAAACATGAAAGATAAACATACATAAGCACATAATATCATTCATATATTATCATTATACAAACTTGAATATTTAAATACGATATTTAATTACATTTATACCTTCGGCTTGACAGAAGGCAAAAACCCAAGTGTTGCGCGCGAGCGATTACAAGATAGAGTGAACAGTACAGGGGTACTGTTCATCTATTTATAGGCACAGGGCATAGCCTGTGTGAAATTACATTTATGCCCTTCACAATTGATTACAATCATGACACAAACTATCATGGGTTTATTGGTTATTTCATCTTTAGGTCGGTTCACTCCTTCGTCTTGAGACATGTCACTATGCCTAAGCTTTATAGGTGATAGCTTCGGCATTGCTTTTGAGAGGATCCGCTGAAGGTATTTCTTTTTTTAGGATCTTTGGCTACGAAGCATACCCCCAACACTTGTAATAGGTTTAACAATCTTGGAGAAATCCAGAATAAACCTGCGGTAATATCGAGCTAGTCCAAGGAAGCTTCAAACTTGATGTATTGTTGTTGGCGGTTTCCATTCTAAAATATCTTTGACTTTACTGGGATCTACCGCGATTCCTTTGGCAGATAATACATGTCCCAGAAACTGGATTTCCTCCAACCAGAACGCGCATTTGCTGAACTTAGCATATAACTGGTGCTCCCTTAAGCGCATTAGCACAATCCATAAGTGCTTATCATGCTCCTCTTCATTTTTGGAATAGATCAGGATGTCATCAATGAAGACCACCAGAAATTTATCCAACTCGGGCATAAATACCGAGTTCATTAAGTATATGAAGTGGGCTGGAGCATTTGTCAATCCGAAAGACATGACCAAATATTCAAATAATCCATACCACGTAGTGAATGCGGTCTTGGGTATATCTTCGGGTCAAATACGGATCTGGTGATAACCTGACCTGAGGTCAATCTTGGAGAATACTCGAGCTCTAGTAAGTTGATCGAATAGAATATCGATCCAGGGAAGAGGGTACTTGTTCTTGATAGTGACCTCATTAAGGGGTCTATAGTCCACGCACATTCGAAGTGTCTGATCCTTCTTCTTGACGAAAATTGCTAGACATCCCCATGGTGATGAACTAGGCCTAATGAACCCCTTCTCAAGCAAGTCTTGGAGTTGAGTCTTGAGTTCTGCCAATTCATTAGGTGACATTCAGTATGACCTTCTGGAAATAGGAGTCGTACCGGGCTTTAGTTCAATCACAAATTCCACATCCATTTCTAGGGGCAACCTAGGTGAGTCTTCAGGAAAGACATCCGGGAATTCGTATACCACCGGAATATCCTGGATTTCTTGCACGAAAGCTTCATAAACTCGTCCAGGTGTTTTGGCTAGGACAGCTACAGGGATGGACAATTGAATCTCTTCATGGCAAAGGCTCAATTTAATGGTCCTTAAGTCGGCATTGATGATGGCCTTATGCTGGGCTAACCAGTTCATGCCCAGAATTACATCTATGTCTTGGCCCTTTAAAACAATCATATTGGTAGGAAATTCCCGCCCGACCAATGTTACTAGTATGTGGAAGGCTACTTCCTTAGTGAATATCTGTCCCCTAGGTGAATGGATAATACATCCTTCCCTTGATTCAGTGCAAGGAATGCAATGCTTTTCCACGAAATTCTTGCTTATGAAGGTGTGTGATGCACCAGAATCAAAGAGAATAACTGCTGGGTAATTGGCAACAAGGAACGTACCCATCATTATCGGCTCGCCCTCCGGTGTTGTAGACACTTGGGTATAATAAATCCGTCTAGTTTTCTTGAAATTGTTGCCCGTTGAAGTATTAGCCGTGTTCCCCTTTCCTTGGTTAGAGTTACCCGAGTTCTGTTGGAAATTGGTTTTATTTTGCTTCAGGTATGGGCAGTCCTTGATGAAGTGTCCGGACTTTCCACAATTGAAGCAACCAGTGGAAGAACTGGGGAGAGCAAGGAAACGAGTACCAGGGGCACTCGGCTGATTGGTAGGAGCGGGGGCAGTAGTGGGACGAATAAAGACAGGCTGCTTAACTGGATATGAAGGTGGGCGAGGCGAAGCACGATTTTTAATTAAAAGGTCAGATCACCAACCTGGTTCTCTTCTCAGGCCCTTGATTTGACCTTTCACCTCCAAACCCCTTTGATTTTCCATGTCCTGCAGTTTTAGCTTCCAATGCTAGTGCTGTACTGACAGCCCTACTGTAAGTAAGGTCCAAGCAGGTTGCCATTTTTCGCTGAAGCCTGTCATTGAGTCCCCTCATAAAACAATTCTTTTTCTTTAGATCTGTATTCACTTGGTCAATGGCATATTAGGAGAGATGATTGAACTTATTGAGATACTGCATTACAGTATCTCCCCCTTGCTTTAACCGGATGAACTCTTCTTGTTTCATATGGAGCACTCCCTCAGGAACATAATGCTCCCAGAGGGCTAACTTGAATTCCTCCCATGTAATCTGATGCCCAGCAGGTTGGATTGCTGCAAAATTTGCCCACCAAGTACTTGCAGGCCCTCTTAGCTGATGTGCGGCAAACAGTGGCTTTTGTATCTCTGTGCATCGAATCAACCCAAACTTCTGTTCCATCACTCTTACACACTCATCGGCTTCTAAAGGTTCTTCTGCTTTGATGAAGAGCGGGGGTCGAGTCTCAGAGAATTCCATATATGTAGTATCACGATGTCCTTGCGGAGAAGCTCTGCCTCTGTGCTGTTGGAACTGATTGCCCGCCATTTCGCGCAAGAAGCGGGTATTGTCTGTGGTGGCATTGACCAAGGTAGCGATAGCCTCGGTCAAAGTCGGTGGTACTGGTGGCGGGTTGGGAGTATCCTCCCTACCGCTGGAAGTCCCCGCACCATCATGTGCGCGAGTCCGTGATGGCATCTGAGGCAAAGAAACATTTAGAAAAAATATAACATGCCATCATACACCATCATATTACATTACCTAAATGTAATAATTATACAGACTCCAGCGTACAACTTGACTTCATTACTTATTTTACATAAGTATAATATCTAAACTATACTATTCTAGTCTTCTTCATCCTTTGTTGCTGCATTTCCTGCTGTAGGAGACCGTTCGTCAGCAAGATTCATGGAAGGAGGGGGGCTAAAAAGGTCCAACTCCCCATCAGGTCCTTCATTTGCTGTTCCCGATGGTCCGGCTCCCATTGCAGCAACGTCGGAAGGCACGTTCGGGTGCAGTCGAGCATACAGTACATGTACTTCTTCATGTAAAGTATTACAATACACTTGCAGGCTGTCGAGGGCCACACTAAGCTCTGCCACACGAGCTCAAACTTTTGCTTTGCGGTCCCAAGCGATCGAACGCGAGTTGACGACCCAATCAGTGGCTGAATCCCGTTCTAAAATCTCATATTGCAAGCGGCTGACGTCAGCTGACAATTCAGCTATACATTGACTGTCCTGCTCCCGTGCACTGTTTCTATGGCGCAATTCTAACCGGAGTTGCTCCACCCTAGCTTCCAGGTCTCCAATTGGGTCATTGCTGCCACTACTACTCCCTTCATGTCTGGGGGCTAGCTGATGGCGAGGCACGCCAAAAGGTCTAGTAGATTTGCGTGATGTTTTCCTTGTACGCGCCATGTCTCCATAAGAGGGGGAGATTTATTAGTATATTCTTAACATGATGCATGCATATTTTAATAATTATGGAATCAACCTTCGTTGTTCCCCAACTTCCTATATATTGCACTCTGTTACCCAATTTTACAAGATAAGAGACTACCAGAAAGTGGTAAGGTAAGAATGAAAGAATATTTCAAGGTGAGTGTTTGAAAATTCTATTGAAGTACTACGTAATATCTGAAGAGATGGGCTTCACTCCGATACCAGTTGTGACGGAACCTCCCAAAGAATTAGGCCCACCTACAGTTGTCCTTGTCCTGAGGACCTTGGACAACCCTGTAGATGCACATAATCACTTGACAGGTTGGGTAACTGTATCCTCATCATTTCGCCCAAGAGCGCTTCACCCGTCACACAGATATTACATCACATCGGAGGAAAGAATAAGCAGAAGCAGATTACAATAATTTAATTTACATTCATCAAATATAGAGAAAGAGTATTATTATTATTACAATACCAGGGTATTACGAGTGCATAGAGTATTATTATAGACCAGGGAGGCAAAACACCCTCCCACACAAAAGTTTATTGTTTTTAAAGGGGGAGGCCAACATCCTCCTGCGACTTCACTGCTGGGGCTCTTCCTTGGGTACCACCTTTGCATAGAAACAGAAAAAGTCTGTTGTTTCCTCACCTACAACAACATGGGTTCAAAAACCCTGAGTACGATGTGTACTTTCTCAAGTCTTACCTGACAAAAGAAAAGACTCTCAAGGATATGCTAGCTTGAGGGAGTCAAGGTAAGGCTATTCAAGAATCAAAGACTCTATTTGCAGAAATGCTTACTAATAGTGGATCCTTAAAAATCCAATTTTATTAGCAAGTTAAGTCATTACCTGTAGCTAGAGTTCTTTCTATCCTAGTTCAAGCACTTGGCCTGTACTAGCCGTCTTTTATCACCCTTTTACTTTACTGGATTGCTACGTGTAGGACAGTGACCAAGTCTTCATATCCAAGATGTAACGGTGATCCGAATCAATTAATACCTACTAGGGGATCTCCAACCACACGACATATGTAGCACTTAACCCTTGCATATGTCAACGCCACCGGGTTTCTCAAGACCAGACCGGGTTCACGCCAACCGAGAGCACAGATACACCACTGTCTAGCCTCTTGCCACGAAGGGTACACGCTACTCTCGTCATCTCTCCACTCCCATTGAGTGTTGGCCTTTCTGGTATTGGTCTGCCCGAGGCAAAGCTTACCCATGATGAGGCATGTGGCCAGTTAAAAGGTCCTCAATCATCAAGCCTACATCAGTCGGGTCCTTAATCGACTCAGACGGAGACACTACACCGAGACTTCCTTCTCGTGCAAGTCACCCGCCCGGTCTAGTCTTTATCATTTTCAATCCCAAAATTTGGTACTTGGCAGAGGTACATCTTTTCTGATGTTGAACCCATCACGACCATGATGGATCCACCATCAAGTTTTATTTTTTCAAAACATCTCATTCCATTTGAAGCATCATCTTTGGTTTAAAACAAACCTTTTGGTTTTCTAAAGCAAGACTATTGGGGGCCTTCGTCTTTCGAAGGTCCTCAAAAACATGATTTAACAATGTTTCTGGAGTATAATACATGAATAGGTACCTTCAGACTCGGATCAAAACCACAATGTGAAGAAGTACAAAGAATATGAAGGTTGGCGCAGAGCCGAAGCTGTGCGCAGGGGAGCTTCGACATGATAGCAGAAAGGGGAACTGACTTAAAAAGGAAAAGGCTATTTAGACCTCAATGGATTACTATAGTCATTAGCAAATGTAAAGGGCATGAGTGTAATTATACATGGGCTGCGTCCCGTGCCTATAAATAGATGAACAGTGCTCCCGTACTGTTTACGCTCACTTGGCATTTGCTTTTGTGTCACGCTTGTACCCTTACCTTCTTTCGAGTCGAAGGTACATTTGTAACTTAATATCATTTCTATTTTTCCATAATAACAAAATAGAAATGAGCTGATAATAATATATAATTGTTCATGTTATCTCATATATTTCATATGATTCTCTTTTCATTATTGTATGTTGCACTGATGAAGGTATGTCTTTCATAACCTTCGTCCAAAGATCATTATATCCTAAGGGAAATAATACCTCGAAGGACGAAGGGCTTTAACTTTTAACATTTTTTGTGTTGCCTTGTTCTTAACTCATAGCTCTTGAGAACAAGTCCCCCAACATTGGCGCCCACCTCCGGTGAACTCTTTTCGACCACCTTCGACAAGCATTGACCTTCGTCATGCCACCGAAGAAAGTTTCAGCGCTAGGGGCTGCTGCTCTATAGCCACTGGACCCAAATCAAGAGAGCCTTTCTCTTCGAGAGGCCCGAAGCCAGAAGAGGAAGGCTACCAGTCCAACACCCCAAGAGGACGAGTTGGACCAAGAAATCAGAGGAAGTCAACAGCAGAGGCCACAATATTCCTCGCAAGCTTCGGGGCAGCAACAAAGCTATCTTCGGCCGCCAGCTCCAAGAGGCAGAGGCGCCAGGGGCTTCGGAGGAAGAAAGAGAAGGAAATAGCAGAAGCTGTAGCTCAATAGAACCAACCGAAGCAGGTCATGCACACTGCTTTGTATCACTCACCCTACATACCAGAGTGTGTGGGTAATCATCCTGCAGCTTTTGGTGCTTCGGCTAGCCAGCCACAGGCAGCATGGCAATAGCCTCCACCTCCGCCACCACTACAACCTGTGTATTCATGAAGCCAGCAGCCAGAAGGGAGCCAACAGACCCATCAACAGCGAGACTTCATGGAGGAGTCTGAAGCTCGTACAGTCAACAGTACTGTGCCAGAATCGAAGCATATCTACTGAGAGATATCCTACCCCTGAAGAAGTTTATACATTCATTGCCATTTCCTTTTTCAATAAGGAACAATTATTGAAAACTTAGTTATTGAGAGCACCTAGAGGGGGGGGTGAATAGGTGATCCTGTAAAAACTTAAACTTATAGCCACAAAACTTGATTAGGCGTTAGCACAGTTTATGCCAAGTGGCTAGAGAGGAGTCAAAACACAATAACCACAAGAATCCAATCACAGAGATGACACAGTGGTTATCCCGTGGTTCGGCCAAGTACAAAACTTGCCTACTCCACGTTGTGGCGTCCCAACGGACGAGAGTTGCACTCAACTCCTCTCAAGTGATCCAATGATCAACTTGAATACCACGGTGTTCTTGCTTTTCTTTTCTCAATCCCGTTTGCGAGGAATCTCCACAACTTGGAGCCTCTCGCCCTTACAAAAGATGTTCACAGAGAATCACAGAGCAAGGGAGGGATTAGCAACTCACACACGACACAAAGATCACAGCGAATACGCACACACAAGACCCAGACTTGAGCTCAAAAGACTAGCACACTAGAACGGAGCTCAAATCACTAGAATGTCGAACAAGTGCGCGAGATTGATGTGTGAGTGATCAAGAGTGCTCAAGGAATGCTTGGTGTTCTCCTCCATGCGCCTAGGGGTCCCTTTTATAGCCCCAAGGCAGCTAGGAGCCGTTGAGAACAAATCCAGAAGGCTATCCTTGCCTTCTGTCGTCGGGCGCACCGGACAGTCCGGTGCACACCGGACACTGTCCGGTGCCCGATTTCTTTCCTTAACAGGCGCAGCCGACCGTTGCCGACCGTTGCAGATCTGGCGCACCGGACAGTCCGGTGCACACCGGACAGTCCGGTGCTTCCTTCCGACCGTTGGCTCGGCCACGTGTCGCACGCCGATCGCGCGGCCGACTGTTGGCCCGGCCGACCGTTGGCTCACCGGACAGTCCGGTGCACACCGGACAGTCCGGTGAATTTTAGCCGAAGTCGCCGGAGAAAAACCCGAGAGCGGCCTCTTCGGCCGAGGCAACCTGGCGCACCGGACACTGTCCGGTGCCCCACCGGACACTGTCCGGTGCACCACCGGACAGTCCGGTGCCCCAGACCGAAACAGCCTCTTGGCTGCACACAGCCAAGTCTTCTCTTCTCTTCTTCTTTCTGTTTCTAACACTTAGACAAATATATTAGTACACAAAACCAATGTACTAAGACTTAGAAACATACCTTTTCTCTAGATTTGCACTTTGTTCATCCATGGGCGTTGATTCACATTTAAACACTTGTGTTGACACTCAATCACCAAAATACTTAGAAATGGCCCAAGGACACATTTCCCTTTCAATCTCCCCCTTTTTGGTGATTTATGCCAACACAACATAAAGCAACTAGAACAAGTGCAAGATCACTTCAAATAAAAACTAACTTTGAGTTTTATTCAATTTTGGCATATATGGATCATCCTTTGCCACCACTTGGTTTGTTTTTGCAAATCAAACTCAAATCTCTATCTCTAAGTCAAACACACATGTTGAAGCATAAAGAGAGTCATTCCAAAAGAGATTGATCAAAGATTTCAAAAACTCCCCCTATTTCCCATAATCAATACTTCTCCCCACAAGAAGCCAATTTTTGACAAGAAAGACAATAAAAGAGTTTAACAACACAAAAACTCTATTCTATTATAGACAATAAAAGAGTTTAACAACACAAAAACTCTATTCTATTATTTTCAAAATCTCTCAAGTGGTAGCTGATCCATTTATCACTTTGGCCTTTATTTTCTCCCCCTTTGGCATCAAGCACCAAAACGGGATTAATCTTGGCCTTTTAACCCCATTGCCTCACCAAAGTCTTCAATTAAGAGCAAATGGCAATAAGATTTCATGAGATGAACTTGGAATTAGTTACCCTCTCATCGGAGTGCAGTGGAAGTCTTTCATGGTCCAAGTCCACCTTTTCCCTTTCAATCCTCCTTCGAGACTAAATTACCAAACTCAAGCACATGGTTAGTCTCAAAGGGTCAAGTTGTAACACATCTCCCCCTAAACATGTGCATCACTTTGCAACAGACTTGTGAGGTCCAGGGAGTGTTGGTACAACTTGAGCACCACAATAAGCAACAAAATGCAGAATGAACCTGATCAAATGCATAAACACATGTATGCTACAATTCAATCCAAGTTCCGCGAATCTAAGACATTTAGCTCACTACGCAACCTGCAAAAGGTCTTCTCATCTAGAGGCTTAGTAAAGATATCGGCTAGCTGGTTCTCGGTGCTAACATGAAACACTTCGATATCTCCCTTTTGCTTGTGGTCTCTCAAAAAGTGATGCCGGATGTCTATGTGCTTTGTGCGGCTGTGCTCAACAGGATTCTCCGCCATGCGGATAGCACTCTCATTGTCACATAGGAGTGGGACTTTGCTCAGATTGTAGCCAAAGTCCCGGAGGGTTTGCCTCATCCAAAGTAGTTGCGCGCAACACTGTCCTGCGGCAACATACTCGGCCTCAGCGGTGGATAGGGCAACGGAAGTTTGTTTCTTAGAGTTCCACGACACCAGGGACCTTCCTAAGAATTGGCACGTCCCCGATGTGCTCTTCCTATCGACCTTACATCCAGCATAGTCGGAATCTGAGTATCCAACTAAGTCAAAGGTAGACCCCTTTGGATACCAGAGCCCGAAGCAAGGCGTAGCAACCAAATATCTAAGAATTCGCTTCACCGCCACTAAGTGACACTCCTTAGGATCGGATTGAAATCTAGCACACATGCATACGCTAAGCATAATGTCCGGTCTACTAGCACATAAATAAAGCAAAGAACCTATCATTGACCGGTATGCTTTTTGATCAACGGACTTACCTCCTTTGTTGAGGTCGGTGTGTCCGTCGGTTCCCATCGGCGTCTTTGCGGGCTTGGCGTCCTTCATCCCAAACCGCTTTAGCAGATCTTGCGTGTACTTCGTTTGGGAGATGAAGGTGCCGTCCTTGAGTTGCTTCACTTGAAACCCAAGGAAGTAGTTCAACTCGCCCATCATTGACATCTCGAATTTCTGCGTCATCACCCTGCTAAACTCTTCACAAGACTTTTGATTAGTAGAACCAAATATTATGTCATCGACATAAATTTGGCACACAAACAAATCACCATCACATGTCTTTGTAAAAAGAGTTGGATCGGCTTTCCCAACCTTGAAAGCATTAACAATTAAGAAATCTCTAAGGCATTCATACCATGCTCTTGGGGCTTGCTTAAGTCCATAGAGCGCCTTAGAGAGCTTACACACGTGGTCGGGGTACCGTTCATCCTCGAAGCCAGGGGGTTGCTCCACGTACACCTCCTCCTTGATTGGCCCGTTGAGGAAAGCGCTCTTCACATCCATTTGGTACAACCTGAAAGAATGGTGAGCGGCATATGCTAGCAAGATTCGAATTGACTCTAGCCTAGCCACAGGAGCAAAGGTCTCCTCGAAATCCAAACCTGCGACTTGGGCATAACCTTTTGCCACAAGTCGAGCCTTGTTCCTCGTCACCACCCCGTGCTCGTCCTGTTTGTTGCGGAACACCCACTTGGTTCCCACAACATTTTGCTTCGGACGAGGCACCAGTGTCCAAACTTCATTGCGCTTGAAGTTGTTTAACTCCTCTTGCATGGCCAACACCCAGTCCGGATCTAGCAAGGCCTCTTCTACCCTGAAAGGCTCAATAGAAGAGACAAAGGAGTAATGCTCACAAAAATTTACTAATCGAGATCGAGTAGTTACTCCCTTGCTAATGTCACCCAGAATTTGATCGACGGGATGATCCCTTTGAATCATTGCTCGAACTTGGGTTGGAGGTGCCGGTAGCGCTTCTTCCTCCATCACGTTATCATCTTGTGCTCCCCCTTGATCACACGCCTCCTTTTGATGAACCTGTTCATCGTCTTGAGTCGGGGGATGCACCATAATTGAGGAAGAGGGTTGATCTTGCTCATCTTGTTCCTGTGGCCGCACTTCTCCAATCGCCATGGTTCGTATAGCGGCTGTCGGAACATCTTCTTCATCTACATCATCACAATCAACAACTTGCTCTCTTGGAGAGCCATTAGTCTCATCAAATACAACGTCGCTAGAGACTTCAACCAAACCCGATGATTTGTTGAAGACTCTATACGCCTTTGTATTTGAGTCATAACCTAATAAAAACCCTTCTACAGCTTTGGGAGCAAACTTAGAATTTCTACCCTTCTTCACTAGAATGTAGCATTTACTCCCAAATACACGAAAGTACGATACATTGGGTTTGTTACCGGTTAGAAGCTCATACGACGTCTTCTTGAGGAGGCGATGAAGGTAGACCCTGTTGATGGCGTGGCAAGCAGTGTTAACGGCTTCCGTCCAAAAGCACTCGGGGGTCTTGAACTCTCCTAGCATCGTCCTCGCCATATCGATGAGCGTCCTGTTCTTCCTCTCTACCACACCATTTTGCTGTGGTGTGTAGGGAGCGGAGAACTCATGCTTGATCCCTTCCTCTTCAAGGAACTCCTCCACTTGAAGGTTCTTGAATTCGGACCCGTTGTCGCTCCTTATCTTCTTCACCTTGAGCTCAAACTCATTTTGAGCTCTCCTGAGGAAGCGCTTGAGGGTCCCTTGGGTTTCAGACTTATCCTGCAAAAAGAACACCCAAGTGAAGCGGGAAAAATCATCAACAATAACTAAACCATACTTACTTCCTCCTATGCTCAGATAGGCGACGGGTCCAAAAAGGTCCATATGCAGCATCTCCAAGGGTCTTGATGTCGTCATCACATTTTTGGTGTGATGAGAGCCTCCCACCTGTTTCCCTGCTTGACAAGCTGCACAAGGTCTATCTTTTTCGAATTGCACGTTAGTCAAACCTATCACATGTTCTCCCTTTAGAAGCTTGTGAAGGTTCTTCATCCCCACATGTGCTAAGCGGCGATGCCACAGCCAGCCCATGCTAGTCTTAGCTATTAAGCATGCATCTAGACCGGCCTCTTCTTTTGCAAAATCAACTAAATAAAGTTTGCCGTCTAATACACCCTTAAAAGCTAATGAACCATCGCTTCTTCTAAAGACAGACACATCTACATTTGTAAATAGACAGTTATACCCCATATGACATAATTGACTAACAGATAGCAAATTATATCCAAGACTCTCTACTAAAAATACATTAGAGATAGAATGCTCATTAGAAATTGCAATTTTACCTAAACCTTTTACCTTGCCTTGATTCCCATCACCGAATATAATTGAATCCTGGGAATCCTTATTTTTGACGTAGGAGGTGAACATCTTCTTCTCCCCCGTCATATGGTTTGTGCATCCGCTGTCGATAATCCAGCTTGAACCCCCGGATGCATAAACCTGCAAGGCAAATTTAGGCTTGGGACTTAGGTACCCAACTCTTGTTGGGTCCTACAAGGTTAGTCACAATTTCCTTAGGGACCCAAATGCAAGTTTTATCACCTTTGCATTTTGCCCCTAACTTCCTAGCAATTACTTTTCTATCCTTTCTACAAATTGCAAATGAAGTATCCAAAGCACAATAAATTGTAGAAGGTTCATTCACTACTTTCCTAGGAGCATGAATAACATTCTTTCTAGGCACATGATGAATAGCATTTCTCCTAGACATATTTCTACCATGCATAACATGAGAACTAGAAGCAGTCATAGCATAAGAGTCATAAGCATGTGAATCAAACACATCATGACCTCTAAAAGCATTTCTAGAATATCTCCTATCATAGTACATAAAAGCATGGTTCTTTTGCACATTACTAGCCATAGGGGCCTTCCCTTTCTCCTTGGCGAGAATGGGAGCCTTATGGCTTGTTAAGTTCTTAGCTTCTCTCTTGAAGCCAAGTCCATCCTTAATTGAGGGGTGTCTACCAATTGTGTAGGCATCCCTTGCAAATTTTAGCTTATCAAAATCATTCTTGCTAGTCTTAAGTTGAGCATTAAGACTAGCCAGTTCATCATTAAGCTTGGAAATTGAAACTAGGTGTTCACTACAAGCATCAATGTCAAAATCTTTACACCTAGTACAAATTTCAACATGTTCTACACAAGAATTGGATTTATTTGCTACTTCTAATCTAGCATTTAAATCATTGTTGACACCTTTCAAAGTAGAAATGGTTTCATGACAAGTAGATAGTTCAGAAGAAAGCATTTCATTTCTTTTAACTTCTAAAGTATAGGATTTTTGTGCCTCAACAAATTTATCATGCTCTTCATACAACAAATCCTCTTGCTTTTCTAAAAGTATATTCTTTTCATTCAAGGCATCAATTAATTCATTAATTTTGTCTATCTTAGATCTATCTAAGCCCTTGAACAAACATGAATAATCTACTTCATCCTCATCACTAGATTCGTCCTCACTTGAAGAAGCATAGGTAGAGTTCCGAGTACATACCTTCTTCTCCCTTGCCATAAGGCATGTGTGACGCTCGTTGGGGAAGAGGGTTGATTTGTTGAAGGCGGTGGCGGCGAGTCCTTCATTGTCGGAGTCGGACGAGGAGCAATCCGAGTCCCACTCCTTGCCTAGATGCGCCTCGCCCTTTGCCTTCTTGTAATGCTTCTTCTTTTCCCTCTTGTTTCCCTTTTCCTGGTCACTATCATTATCGGGACAGTTAGCAATAAAATGACCAAGCTTACCGCATTTGAAGCATGATCGCTTCCCCTTGGTCTTAGTCTTGCTCGGCTGTCCATTGCGACCCTTTAGCACCGTCTTGAATCTCTTGATAATGAGGGCCATTTCTTCTTCATTAAGACCGGCCGCCTCAATTTGCGCCACCTTGCTGGGTAGCGCCTCCTTGTTCCCTGTGGCTTTGAGAGCAAAAGGTTGCGGCTCGTTGATCGGTCCATTCAAGGCGTCGTCCACATACCTTGCCTCCTTGATCATCATTCGCCCGCTGACGAATTTTCCTAGGACTTCTTCGGGCGACATTTTGGTGTACCTGGGATTCTCACGAATATTATTCACCAAATGAGGATCAAGAACGGTAAAGGACCTGAGCATTAGTCGGACGACGTCGTGGTCCGTCCATCGCGTGCTTCCGTAGCTCCTTATTTTGTTGATAAGGGTCTTGAGCCGGTTGTATGTCTGAGTTGGCTCCTCGCCCCTTATCATCGCGAACCGTCCAAGCTCGCCCTCCACCAACTCCATTTTGGTGAGTAAGGTAGCGTCATTTCCCTCATGAGAGATCTTGAGGGTATCCCAGATTTGCTTGGCGTTATCCAAGCCACTCACTTTATTATATTCATCCCTGCACAATGAGGCTAGAAGAACAGTAGTAGCTTGTGCATTCTTATGGATTTGCTCATTAATGAATATAGGACTATCCAAACTATTAAAGTGCATTCCACTATCTACAATCTCCCATATGCTAGGATGGAGAGAGAATAGGTGACTACGCATTTTGTGGCTCCAAAATCCGTAGTCCTCCCCATCAAAGTGTGGGGGCTTGCCGAGTGGAATAGAGAGCAAATGTGAATTTGAACTTTGCGGAATACGAGAGTAGTCAAAAGAAAAGTTAGAATTAACCGGTTTCCTTTGTTTGTCGTGGTCGTCGTCATTTTGGGAAGAAGAGGACTCATCGCTGTCGTAGTAGACGATCTCCTTGATGCGTCTTGTCTTCTTCTTCTTCCCATCTCTTCGCTTGTGGCCCGAGCCCGAGTCATTGGACTTGTCATCCCTTGGCTCGTTGACGAAGGACTCCTTCTCCTTGTCGTTGATCACAATTCCCTTCCCCTTAGGATCCATCTCTTCGGGCGGTTAGTCCCTTTCTTGAAGAGAACGGCTCTGATACCAATTGAGAGCACCTAGAGGGGGGGGGTGAATAGGTGATCCTGTAAAAACTTAAACTTATAGCCACAAAACTTGATTAGGCGTTAGCACAGTTTATGCCAAGTGGCTAGAGAGGAGTCAAAACACAATAACCACAAGAATCCAATCACAGAGATGACACAGTGGTTATCCCGTGGTTCGGCCAAGTACAAAACTTGCCTACTCCACGTTGTGGCGTCCCAACGGACGAGAGTTGCACTCAACTCCTCTCAAGTGATCCAATGATCAACTTGAATACCATGGTGTTCTTGCTTTTCTTTTCTCAATCCCGTTTGCGAGGAATCTCCACAACTTGGAGCCTCTCGCCCTTACAAAAGATGTTCACAGAGAATCACAGAGCAAGGGAGGGATTAGCAACTCACACACGACACAAAGATCACAGCGAATACGCACACACAAGACCCAGACTTGAGCTCAAAAGACTAGCACACTAGAACGGAGCTCAAATCACTAGAATGTCGAACAAGTGCGCGAGATTGATGTGTGAGTGATCAAGAGTGCTCAAGGAATGCTTGGTGTTCTCCTCCATGCGCCTAGGGGTCCCTTTTATAGCCCCAAGGCAGCTAGGAGCCGTTGAGAACAAATCCAGAAGGCTATCCTTGCCTTCTGTCGTCGGGCGCACCGGACAGTCCGGTGCACACCGGACACTGTCCGGTGCCCGATTTCTTTCCTTAACAGGCGCAGCCGACCGTTGCCGACCGTTGCAGATCTGGCGCACCGGACAGTCCGGTGCACACCGGACAGTCCGGTGCTTCCTTCCGACCGTTGGCTCGGCCACGTGTCGCGCGCCGATCGCGCGGCCGACTGTTGGCCCGGCCGACCGTTGGCTCACCGGACAGTCCGGTGCACACCGGACAGTCCGGTGAATTTTAGCCGAAGTCGCCGGAGAAAAACCCGAGAGCGGCCTCTTCGGCCGAGGCAACCTGGCGCACCGGACACTGTCCGGTGCCCCACCGGACACTGTCCGGTGCACCACCGGACAGTCCGGTGCCCCAGACCGAAACAGCCTCTTGGCTGCACACAGCCAAGTCTTCTCTTCTCTTCTTCTTTCTGTTTCTAACACTTAGACAAATATATTAGTACACAAAACCAATGTACTAAGACTTAGAAACATACCTTTTCTCTAGATTTGCACTTTGTTCATCCATGGGCGTTGATTCACATTTAAACACTTGTGTTGACACTCAATCACCAAAATACTTAGAAATGGCCCAAGGACACATTTCCCTTTCAGTTCTCTTGTCATTTCCCATTTCTTGTAATAGCTTCGTTCTTACCATAAGTGAAATATATCTTCTCCACAGACTCACAAAGTTCAAAAAGTCGTTCTAAGGAACGCAGCGTAAGTTGCCGAAGCTACAAAAAGCCGTTCTAAGGAACGCAGCGTAAGTTGCCAAAGCTACAAAAAGTCGCTCCTAAGGGAGCACAGTGTAAGTTTTCTGCTCAAAAGTCATTCCAAAGGGAATGCAGAGCCAAATACCACCGAAATATAAGGCGAAGCGTGAAAAGTTAACGCGAATACCACCGAAATAGAAGGTGAAGAAGTTCAAAAGACGTTCCTAAGGGAATGCAGAACTTACAGCGAAAAGTCAGCACTGATACACCGAAAAATAAGCGGTGAAGCCGAAAAATAAATGGCAAAGAGATTGTGTATTCCACTATGGGGATGTGTGTGTGTCTTCGGCACAAATATCATTTTGCATAGCATAACATCATCACATCATTTCGCATAACATAACATCATACATCATGTTGCATCAATGGTACAAGAAGGGGATACAATGTTGATCTTCGGAGAATGCTTCGAAAGAGTGAAATTGTGCTAAGGCACAAAATAAGTTTTAAAGAAATACAACTTCATCAGCTCTGATTTGGAGGGAAAAATCTATTGTTGACGAAGTATCAATGTTCTGGCAACACTTGGAGGATTTTTTACGAAGCACTCTGATATGGAGGAAAAAACTCATTGTTGATGAAGCATTAATGTTTTTGCGACGATTGGAGGATTTTTCATGAAGCATAAAAGCTCTTCTTTACGAAGCATGAAAAGAAGGGAAGGTGTTTTTTCGCCGAAGGCTCAAAAACGGTATGTACATAAAAATTCCATGCAACGCAAAGAAATGAATTACAAAACCATTTATATATTACATTCAAAACCCATGAGCACCAAATATTACAAGCATAGTTCAGCAAATGCTACATTCATATTCTGGCAATGTTTTTACAAATAGCTATTCTTCTTCTTTCAAAACTTTATCTGCAGCCTCGGTCAGCAGTTGGGTAACAACTTCGTCCATAATAGTTTCGGCCATGCTAATAATTTCTGCTGATTCCTTTGCCTCTGGGTCGGCCAATGACTCGAAGGGCTCGGGGAGAGGAGATAGTTCAGCTGTGGTAGAAAACGTAAATCAGTTCGAAGTCACAAAAATAAACAATAAAGTTAAAACTCATTAAGCAATACCTATTCGCCTTTCGAGTTCCGCAGCTTTTTTAGCTGCCTTCGTTGCTTCCCTAGCGTCATGAGTATCTTTTTCGCTCTTCTTTATAATCTCATGGGCCATCCCTCGGCCGCCATTTTCCCAGATGTCAGTAAAAAAATTTCCGCCTTCTAAGCTTGCTTCGGCCGAGGGGTCCTTCGTATCGTCAACCGATAAAGCAGCTTCGGCTTGGGCCAAAGTTTTTACATGATCGCAACCTGACTTCTCCAAAATAGATGCAATTCCCCTCGCGCCAGAAAAGGCACAGACGTCCCCACGGTCATTCAAAATCTCCTCAAAGGCTTTGGCCTCGCTGCTGATCCATTCAATTGGGCCTTCGGGATCGCACCGTACGAAGTTGTCTTCACTTGAATATGCGCCAACATTGGCGAAGCTAGTATTTATCTTTCTTACACATTCTATAGATTTTTCATAACATCTTTCTTTTGAGGAGCGAAGTTCTACAATTGTTTTTTCCCAATAATTTTTCCAGTAATCACTGGCGTATCGGTCAGCTTCGGCAATAGCACATTTCAATTTAGCTTCGGCTAGTTGCTTCTGAAGGTTTTCGATCTCGCTCCTTTGGATTTTAGATTGGATCTTGTAGTTAGCTTCATCCCCCTTTACCTTATCCACCAGAGTAAGTAGAATTTTATCTTTTTCCAAAGCTTCGTTCCTCAGCTTAATAACCTCTATTCGAAGATTGTTGAGAGCAATAGTGCAACTCTCGTCTTCGGCATTCTTCTGCGCCCTTAAGGCATTGCTAAGTATTAAACCCTATATGAAAAGAATGAATGAGTTAATATAAGAGCAAAAGAATAATTCAGAATTTGTAAACTTCCAAATATACAATTTTTGTACCTTCAGACTGTTATATGCAAGGCTATCTGCAAGATCGTCCTTCGTCATGGCGCAGAGGCCAGCTTCGAGCTTCGGGAACCCCATGCTTCTGGCCATCTCCCGGCAGACAGATAATTCTTTGTTGTCTGGGAGATAGTATAAGAAGTCATGTTCGTTTGTGCCATTGAACACTAAGGCCCCCTTCGGATACTTCAGTTCTCGGGCATAGTGTTTAGCTTCAAAAATCTCTTCTTCAGACAATCTTTTTCCCGAAGCATGTCGTATAATATAATCAAGAACTTCGGAAGGTGTTTCGGGAGTAGGAGTGGCAGCTTCTTCAGGCAGAATTTGTTCTACAGCTTCTTTTTTCGTTGCCTTTTCTCCGGTTTCCAAGGATTTCTCCTTGGCGGGCTCTGAAGGCCTAGCTTTGGTCTCGGCCTGGCTCTTTGTAGCTTCGGTTTCGGTCAGCTTTGTCTCAGTCTGCACTTGTGAAGCCTCGGTTGATTTCCCTGGAGTAGAACTTGAAGTTTTTATCGTCTCCAGCACATCCAGTACACTGGCCATCCTTTTCCTCTTAGGGGTCGCTGTAAGACATTTTTGTGCCTTTGACACTGTCACTTCTGCCGAAGGGCTTAGAACTTCTAATATTTTTGTCCCTTCGACTCTTGTTTCTTCAATATTAACCACCTTCAGCTCAGCTAATTTGGCTGAGGGTGCCTTCGGCACTCCAGCCGGCTCTTCAATCTTTTGTGTGGGGGGGAGCAGGTTCTTTCGCTTCAGTAGCCGAAGAGGTCTCACCACCAAATTCAGGCACTGTGGCCGGTTCAATATAGCGCGGTCGGTGAGTAAGAACCTTCACCTTTTTCCTCTTCGGCGCGGGCTCGCTTGGAGCAGCTGAAGCAACATCCTTCCTAGAAGTTGCAATTTTTCTCTTTTGCCCCCGTGGCGGGTAGCAGTAGTCAAGGTACATAAATCCAATAGCATCAAAAACTCTATTTAGCCTCTTCTTTTTTGGCTCCCGAAGGCCGCAGATAGTGCGTTATCTTCAGATTTGGAGTAGACTCCAAGTAGTTCGTCACTAGTGTTTTCAACACACTTCAGCCAGTCGTCGTCTGGTTCGATAAATTGGTCTCTAAACCTGAAGGTATATTTCAATCGAACCAAACCACCTTCGTTAGGGTTGCTGATGGTCTCTTTTGGCATCTCCCAGTTGTCTACCAATGGCCATATCCTGTAGGCCACATGTTCTTGGACTAAATCCCTTGTCCCGATGAAAGAGCAAACTATGTTGAAGGCCCTTCGACATTCTTCGGTTGCTTCATCAATTTTTACCTTCGGTTTCCAAAGGCCAAAGCGGGACCAAATGGGGCGCATAATGATCTCTGTAATATCTTCTCGTGCCTTTAAATCATTCTTCACATAGAACCATTCTTTCATCCAGTCTCCGGGCCATCTTTTCCGAAATGTTGGCACTGGGCAGCTTGAGCCTGAGCGAGCAACGAAGCTATAGCAACCAAAATTGTTATGATATTGTTCCTTACCCCAGGGCTTCGTCTCATATAAAAGTCCGTGCATGCTGCAGAAACATTTTGCACTTGGCTCCAAACCTTGACTCCTCACGGCCTAGACGAAGATCCCCATTCTGATAATTGCTTCGGGAGTAATCTGGTGAAGGAAAATCTCATATATCTTTAAAACTTCAACAACAAATCTGCTTAAGGGGAACCGAAGCCCAGCTTTGAAGAAGCTTCGGTAGATTACGACTTCATTCTCTTCAGGAACAGGAACAGTCCTGTCTCCGTTGTCAGCCCTCACAATAGATATGTCTCGAAAATACCTTCCTCTCATGTTATCAAGATGACTCTGCCTGATAGTCGATTTCCCGAAGACTGCGTGACTTGGTTGCCAAGGCCGGTCTTCGGAGTCTTCACCCCCACTTTCCGCATCATAACTATCGTTGTCATCGGTATCTTCAGATAAGCCTTCTAGAACTTCTTTTGTAATCTTTTCTGTATTTGTCTTTGCAATTGACTCAATTAGCAGTCCTTTCCTCAAGAAGCTTCTCCTCTTCGGTTAGCTTCGCTTCTGTTTTCTTGTCTTGAGACATCTTATCTTCGAAACCGACGAAAATATGTCCTTAAATCCGAAGCTCAGAAAATTTAAGAAACTAAGCAATTGTTGGAAAGCAAGAGCTAAGAAATCAAGCAAAGCAAAGCAGGCGTACCAAATGTGCTCGGGGTGAGTTCTTATTTATACGCCAAGGCGCTCCAAGATGGAGGGCACCGTCTATCATTGATTGTTGCTATTCTAGCAAAGGGAAGGTGTTTTTTCGGACCTTCGGCTTAGGGCCTTCGTCCATATCGCAATCTGAATTTGTTATTCTAACAAATTAACCTTGCGAGGGGCTACTGTTGGGGGCCTTCGTCTTCCAAAGGTCCTCAAAAACATGATTTAACAATGTTTCTGGAGTATAATACATGAACAGGTACCTTCAAACTCGAATCAGAACCACAATGTGAAGAAGTACAAAGAATACGAAGGTTGGCGTAGAGCCAAAGCTGTGCGCAGGGGAGCTTCCGCATGATAGCAGAAAGGGGAACCGACTTAAAAAGGAAAAGGCTATTTAGACCTCGATAGATTACTATAGAGTCATTAGCAAATGTAAAGGGCATGAGTGTAATTATACATGGGCTGCGTCCTGTGCCTATAAATAGATGAACAGTGCTCCCGTACTGTTTATGCTCACTTGGCATTTGCTTTTGCGTCACGCTTGTACCCTTACCTTCTTTCGAGCCGAAGGTACATTTGTAACTTAATATCATTTCTATTTTTCCATAATAACAAAATAGAAATGAGCTGATAATAATATATAATTGTTCATGTTATCTCATATATTTCATATGATTCTCTTTTCATTATTGTATGTTGCACTGATGAAGGTATTTCCTTCATAACCTTCGTCCAAAGATCATTATATCCTAAGGGAAATAATGCCTCGAAGGACGAAGGGCTTTAACGTTTAACATTTTTTGTGTTGCCTTGTTCTTAACTCATAACTCTTGAGAACAAGTCCCCAACAAAGACTAAGCATCAGAAAACCTTTTAACAAAGCTGGTAATCAAGGAAAGGTAAACAGTTCCAAGGAAGGAAATGCAGCAATTGGCTTAACACCCAACTCCTATCACCTAATGCATCATTCAAGTGATAAAGAGTTTAAAATCACAAGGAAACGGTAAATACACCGGGGCTTGCCTTGTGTTGTAGGGGATTCGGGATCTGTTCCACAGATATCGAAATAAAAACTATTCCCGGCAGGTGGAGTCTCAGTTGGTGGTGCCATCTCTTCTTCTTCAACAATTACTTCTTCTTCGTTTTCTATACATGACCATACATATACATGAATTCTCATGTGATGCTATGAATATGCAGTTATAATAGAGATATATCAAGTTGTATCATGAATACAACTTTCCTTCACAGTACACCTACGTTACTAGGGTTTTCGAGGTTAACACCCTAGTAGGGTTAGGTAGTTTTATTCTAAGAAACTAGGGTTTTGTGGTTTTGGGATCAAACAATGTCCAAAACATGTCAAACATCACCCAAGGATTCTAATAATCATATTAAGCTTACCTAAAAAGTTTTATGATTTTTGGAGTTATCAAATAATTTCTAAAATTCCAAAAGACTAGGTTTAGGCCTTCTTAAATGTTGAATAATTCATGGTTGGGACTAAAAATTTTGGAACTATTTTTATTAAATACTAGAGGAATTTATGAGTATAATAAAATTGGTCTCATATTTTTATCATTTTTCTAGAATTTTATATAAATTCCCTAAGCCTGGTAGAAAAAGAAAAAGAAAAGGGATGAATAGTAACAGGCTCAAACTAGCCCGAGCCGGCCCACGTCCAGGCAAAACGCGCCCCCGCGCGTGCCCTCGTTAGACAATTTGCGTAGAAACCATTGAGGATTTGAATAACCGGTAAGAATCCTTAACATTATTCCTCTATGTCTCTGACGTTTGCACTGAGGCCCCTCCCTTTTCTTTTCTTCACAAGATCAGGTCCCTGACCACGGACGGCAGAGTGGCTGCTCCGGCGAGCTTGTACCGGCCGGAATACACAAAGGCTAAGCTTCGTATTTGGTCGACACCGAATTCTACCCCTGGCGACCCTAATCCCTTAACTAATTGCACTAATCTGGCCCGGAGTTCGTCTGTCCACAGCGGCGACGAATACCGGAGACAAATCGTGGTGTTCTAGGCGATTCGATGCGGTCTAGTTCAATCAAACGGGTCTGTGAGAAACAAGAGACTTGAGGGAGGCTAGAACATCACGCAGAAGGGCATGAACTAACCCGTAGGCGGCTGGCCACGACAAGTTGTCTCACGGCGGCGTTCCGACCGATTTGGGGGAAAACAGAATTACTCAGGCTATGGTGGATGACTGGCCGAGGTTAGAGTTGCACTAGGCTCGCGATGAAGAGACGAAGCAAGGGAGGTGCTCAATTTATAGAGGTTGGCCATGGTTATTCCGAATTTGGGAAGAGAGTGGAGCACGACTGTGACAAGACACTGTACTGGCGGCCCCGTCGTGGCGCCAGCCGGTGCAACGACTTCGAAATGGCAAGTCCGGGCGTGCCACAGTTACTACTACATGGTAAAGGGCTACAACATGGCGTAATTGAGGTCGCTGGAGTACCATGACGACACCGGTGGTCCGGCCACGTCGCACGACTACAGGCGCGGTTGATAAGTTTCACCCCGCAACCAAATCCACTCCCCCGCGAGATCTTTTACTCCCCCTACCGTTATCCACTACGCGGCAAGCACGAATCACGGCGATCGGCGCGAATCCGAGCGCGGGATCACCGGTGGCAAGGGGCGATGAATCTAAAGATCTTTTTCAGTTACTGTACAATGGGAAGCCCCATTCAGAGTACCTGACATAACACTTTGCAGGGCTTTGATCTCCAATTTCTATGTGGCAATTGTTAACCCATCTGTAACAAAGTTGTTGATCTATAGTCCAGCTTTGATTTTGCTATTGTATCCAAAATCAAATAATCACTGGATCATACTCAAATCTTATCCCAAAGTTCACCTGACTTCACTGTTAATCAATATTCAGTTCCTGGGTTGTCTGATAGCCAGACTTCAGATCCCTTTATCTCCAAATTTTGTATGTCACCAATGCTTAACCACTTAAGCAAAGTTGTACTCCTATCATAGCTCTACAAATTTGATGTGTCGATCTAGGGCAAAATCCTTAAGAAGTTAGAGATATAGAGCTCCAAAGTTGACCCCATTCCATTGATTTTCAGACTTAGTTACCTAGTGCTCATGTGACCCTTTTGCAAATAAGTCCAAATTTCATCACTCCACTTGAAAATTCTCCAATGTGAAAGTTACTTGGTTTGTTGTGTTCTATCATTTTTATATTTGCACTTTGGTCCAAAAGTGCCTAGAATTTACATTTAACCCCCAAGGGTTCCAATTAGGGTTTTCTAGGGTTTCTTTTAGGGTTTGAGTACTTTAGGGTTTTTGTGCCACTCAAGTTCATCAAATGTGATACCTTGTGAACATTTCTCATGGCTTATGAGATTCTACTTATTTTGGCTTCACTTTAATCCATAGGCCCTAATTCCAGGGTCAAGTACCCTACCCTAAGGTTAAGCATTCTTCAAGTCATATCATCACAACTTGTATGAAACTTTTACCTAGTGAATGCATTATAGGTGTGACAAGCAACATGAAATGTCAATGCACATGATGTTATGCTCAAGTTTTAGTGCTAGTAACACCAGGGGTGTTATAGTAGCAGACCCACATGATCGTAGCAAAGTTGTTCTCCTATATACCGGCTTCAACTTTGCGATAAGGATCTTGGTCATTTGTTCACTGGATCAAGCACAATTTGGCTCCAAAGTCGATCAAATACCACTGACAGTCCGATTTCAGATCACCCCTTGACTGACAGCCCGAATTTGGGAGCATTTTACACTAGGTTCCATATAGTTTTAGGGCTAGGTCCCTTACACAAATTTGTACTACTATAGTAGCTCTACAACTTTGCCATAATGACTTATAGCAAACCCCTTGTGGATCAAGAGATACAGAAGCCCAAAGTTGGCTTATTAACACTGTTTTCCAGGGTTTAAGAGTAGAGGTGCTTATGGAATTTTGCAAATTACTCCAAGTTTCACCATAAAACTTGGAGATCTCCAGATATAAAAGTTGCTTAGTTTTTGTTACTATATTACTTTGATATATACACTTGTGACAAAACATGCATAAAACTTGAAATCACTGTATAGGGCACTAATTAGGGTTTTGGGCTCCAAATTAGGGTTTTGAGTGTCCTAGGGTACATTGAGTGTTTAATCTGTCTAAACCATTATTTCTTGAACATATCTACCAACTTGATAAGATCACTCCTTAGTGTTTACCACATAAAGTCACATACTTCTAGTTATTGGAGGGAGACACTCCAACCTAGGGTAAAGAATCCCCTTTACCAGACTACACCATTGCACAAATATCACATCACATGTTTGGTTTTGAAATTTTATCCTAGTGAATGCATTATAGTTGTATCACCAGAGGTGTTACATCCAAAGTTTCATTCTTCCCCCCATGTAATGCTAGTGCATATGATGTCATGCCAAAGTTTTAGTTCTCGTAACACGAGAGGTGTTGCATCCTTCCCCCCATAAAAGGATCTCGTCCTGAGATTTAAGGCTCCTGGCTAAGTAATGGAAATGGAAATGTGTCACAACTTTATTTCCTATTTTGTCTTACAAGGAAGGGGTGGGTGTGTGGGTCTGTTCTAGCTTTACAATAAAGTACACAAACCTTAAAGGTTACAAAAAGCTAAAAACTTAGGAAAATGCTTTTCTAAGAAATTTTCCGATTAACATGTAGCCTCCTCTTTAGTATGTTGGTTCTATTGTATCTTATAGAACTTGAGTGTCCTTTTTCGAGTAACTCGATCATTTTGATCCAAAACTCGGATGGGATATTCTGAATAATTTAGGTCTAGTTCCAAATTAACTTCTGATATATCCATTGTTTGATCGGGGACTCGAATACACTTCTTCAGTTGTGATACATGTTTCCTTGAACTGAAACTTTGGCATGACATCATATGCACTAGCATTACATGGGGGGGAAGGATAAAACTTTGGATGTAATACCTCTAGTAATACAACTATAATGCATTCACTAGGCTAAAATTTCAAAACCAAACATGTGATGTGATATTTGTGCAATGGTGTTTTCTGGTAAAGGGGATTCTTGACCCTAAGTTGGGGTGTCTCCCTCCAAGAACTAGAACTATGTGACTTTATGTGGTAAACACTAAGGAGTGATCTTATCAAGTTGGTAGATATGTTCAAGAAATAATGATTTAGAGAGATTAAGCACTCAATGTACCCTAGGACACTCAAAACCCTAATCTAGTGCCCAAAACCCTAATTAGTGCCCTATAGAGTGATTTCAAATTTTATGCACTTTTTGTAACAAGTGTATACATCAAAGTAATAGAGTAACAAAAGCTAAGCAACTTTTATATTTGGAGATTTCCATGTTTTATGGTGAAACTTGGAGTAATTTGCAAAAGTCCATCAGCATCTCTACTCTTAAACCTTGGAAAACATTGTTAATAAGCCAATTTAGTCTTCTGTATCTCTTGATCCACAAGGGGTTTGCTATAAGTCATTATGGCAAAGTTGTAGAGCTACTATAGTGGTACAAATTTGTGTAAAGGACCTAGCCCTAAAACTATATGGAACCTAGTGTAAAATATTCCCAAAGTCGGGCTGTTAGTTAACGGGTGATCTAAAATCGGACTGTCAATGGTATTTGATCGACTTTGGAGCCAAATTATGCTTGATCCAGTGAACAAATGACCAAGATCCTTATGGCAAAGTTGAAGCTGGTATATAGGAGAACAACTTTGCTATAGTCATGTGGGTCTGCTACCGTATGAAAATGGGAATAAAAAGACCTCAAAGTTGCTCTATCAGACGGGTGAACGAGTGATGGCATGGTACAATATCTAAAAAAGATCAAAAACGTAGTGCACCTCGTCGCCGATCCCACGCCGTGATTCGCGACCGCCGGTAAAGATCATGCTTGGCATGGATAAACATTGGAGGTGAAAAGATCGGGGGGAGGGGGGAGGTGAATGTGGTCATGATTCACTTGCTCTATGACGTGAACAAGCGGCCGACGGCGTCGTGGCTGTCGGCTTCCTCGGTTGCGCCACGCCAGCGACCAATTCACCATGTCGTCATAACCTTATAGATGGCAAGTTACCCCTCCGTGTTGCACTGCTACGCGCCATGAAGCATGTGGATGAAGCAGACAAATGTGTATATTATTGGTATGGTGGGGGCGAGGGAGTAATTTTATGCCTGTATGTTGATGACATTCTAATCTTAGGGATGAGTCTTGATGTGATTAAAGAGACAAAAGATTTTATGTCTAATAATTTTGAAATAAAAGATTTGGGAGAAGCTAATGTTATTCTTAACATTAAGCTACTGAGACAAGGTGATGGTGGGGTCATACTTGTGCAATCCGATTATGTGGAAAATGTTTTGAGTCGCTTTGGTTATAGCGAATTTGAACCTGCTCCAACACCTTATGATCCTAGTAAGCTTTTGAAGAAAAATCGAAGGATATCTAGGGATCAATTGAGATGTTCCCAAATAATTGGTTGACTCATGTACTTAGCTAGCGCTACGAGGCCTGACATCTCGTTTGCTGTGAGCAAACTTAGTTGTTTCTTTAAATCCGGGAGATGATCACTAGCATGCTCTTAAGGGAGTTATGCGCTATCTAAAAGGTACTATGAGTTTAGGCATCCATTATACTGGGTACCCAACAATACTGGTTGGTTATTATGATGCAAATTGGATATTTGATGCTGATGAGATATATGCCACAAGTGGATATGTGTTTTCACTTGGAGGTGGTGCTATTTCATGGAAGTCTTGCAAGCAGACCATCTTAACGAGGTCGACTATGGAAGCAGAATTCATAGCATTAGATATCGCTCCAGTTGAGGCTGAGTGGCTTCGTAAACTCCTTATGGATTTACCGGTGGTTGAAAAACATGTGCCGGCTATTTCTATGAACTGTGATAATCAGGCTGTGATAATCAAGATAAACAGTTCTAAGGATAATATGAAGTCGACAAGGCATATAAAGAGACGTTTAAAATGTGTCAGGAAATTGAGAAAATCTAGAGTAATAGCATTGGACTATGTCCATATGTCTAAAAATCTAGCAGATCAATTTACTAAGGGGATATCATGTAGTGTGATAGATAGTGCATCGAGTGAGATGGGTCTGAGACCCACCTAAAGTTTATCATAGTGGTAACATGTTCTATGTGACCGAAGATCCCGTAAATTAGAATGGTGAAACAAACTAGTGGTAGACTGATAGGAAAGACCCTTAATAAGGTTCATTTCAGATGCACATCTTTCCTTACTGTAAGGTAGGTTTGTGTTTACACCTTAATATGTTCCAAGTGGCTTTGTGAAGCAAAGATGTTGTCTTACTGAACATCTTTAGAGGAACATACCTATATGGGTTAACTGCTAGTCACAGTTTATGAGATCTGGGTGGTCTCTAGATAGCCATGAAAGGCTATGGAGTTTGACTTATATGCTCCAACCAGAGGGGATGCGCTCGGCAATTTAGTACTGGTTAAGACTTTAGATGAAACTTATTCCACGCAAAACTACCAATTCAAGGCCTAGTCCATTGTACAGTTGTGGTCAAGTGTAGTCTAGATTCTAGGTGGAAGTTTAACTTAATAGTCTTTATCGAAACACCCGTATATCAAACGTTTGAGATGATGATTTTAGTGTGACTTAGCATTTGGTAGGAATTGTTGAATTAATATGGGCCTGGCCCAAATTAATATTCAATAATAGTCAATGCTAAAGGGCCACTTTAATGCTATGGTGTACTAGTACTTTAGTACCATATCGGAAGTTCAAGGGACAATTCAATCAACTTAAATCAGTGGACCATTGGTGCATCTATTGAGAAGCTGAGAAAAGAATGAAGGACTTCCACACACGCGCGTGCCGCCAGCCGGGCCATGGTAGATCAGACCTTGGTCCGAATATTTCTTCCTAACGGTTGCACATTTTGCCTAGAGTGATGACCGTCCATTACTGTCATCCGTTACTGACCACTTCCTGTGTTATGTCTAGTAACGGACGGGCTGTAATGGCTGTCAGCTAGTAACGGACGTCACTGATGGCGTCAGTTTTTGGCTGGATGTAACACCTCTGGTGTTATTGTCACTAAAACTTGAGCATAACATCATGAGCATTAGCATACCATGTGTTTGTCACACCTAGAGTGCATTCACTAGGTAAAAATTTCAAATACGTTGTACTGATATGACTTGATGTGTGGTTAACTCTAGTGCAATGTACTTAACCCTAAATCTGGGCTTATGGATATAAGGGAAGCCCAAGCATGGGAAAATTTCAAAAGATATGAGGAATGATCCTAAGATATCCTCTTGGAAGGACTTGAGTGGCATCAAAATCTAGAGTACTAAAAACCCTGAAAAGATCCCTGGAAAACCCTAAACAGAAATCCTAGGGGGTTTAGTGCAAATTTTGTACACTTTTATACTGAAGTGCAAAAACAAAGGTAATATAACACCACAAACTTTGTGCTTCTCACATTTAAGGATTTGCAAGTTAAAAAGTGGGATTTGGACCTAATTGCAAAAAGTACCTTTTGAACCCCATATGCTTAAGTCATAATTCAGTGCAATTGGAGCAACTTTGGAGCTTTATATCTTTTAATCCATGAAGATTCTGTTCTGGCTTAATACATCAAGATTATACAGCTATTATAGGAGTACAACTTTGCTTAAGTGATTAATCCTTAGTGTTGTACAAAATTAGGAGCTAAATCGGTTTGAAGTCTGGCTATCAGACCATCGTGGCAAATGAGCAAGATCTTTACAGCAGAATTGTAGCTGGATTATAGAGCTCCAACTTTGTTGAAGGTGGATTAGCAAGTTGTTACATGGAATTTTGAGGTTTGGGCGCTGCAATCTACTCTGTCAGGTGTTCTGAATAACATACTGATGGTACAGTAACTGACACAGATCCTAGGTGCAGCTCCCCTCGCCGCCGGTGAGCCATGCACCCGGATTCGTGCCAGCCATCGCGATTCTTGCCTCGGATGTATGGATTACGCTCAACGGTAAAAAGATCTCGTCGCGGATGAGCTCGGGACACTGTGGTCGTGCTATCACTCGTCCACTTGCGCCGGCGACGTGGTTAAGCGACCGTCGTCGAGGTATGCGTCATCCACCGTGATCGCGACACGCTATGACACTTTAACCACGTCGCAGTACATCGCCTTAGCATGTCTATTCGTCGCCGGTGGTATTGCCACGGTAACATCCACGAATTGCTTGCGCTAGTAACTTCTTCCCTCTCCGGCCACCACCACGCCATCTCCAATTCACGGGCCACCACCCTCGAATCCTATAAATTGAGCGTGCCATCGGCTCCGCTATGTAGTCAAGCACCCAACACACCCACTCGTGCCTCCGATTATCCACCAGAGAGCCCCAATTTGAGACTTCCCCCAAATCGATCCAGAGCACCGTACTGAGTGAGCTCGTCGTGGCCAATGCTCTACAGGTCCGTTCCCGCCCTTTGTTTCCTCGTTTTAGTACCCTTATGTGCCCTTGATGCTTCTCGACCTGGTCGATTAATCTAGAACCCATAAGATCACCGGGAACGCTTCAAGTTATCCGTTGATTGCACTGTCACCATGGGTAGAGAGATTGGGGCCTAGAACCTTGAAATTGGTTGAGGGGAAATGATTATTAGGGGTCGAACTAGGTGTCAACCTCTTATGAGCATCGATCATTGCGTATCTTGGCAGGTACAGGGTCGCCGGAGCCACTGCTCCGCCGTTCAGCATCGTGGTCCTAGCGTTGTGAAGGAATAGAAGTGCGAGGGTCTCGGTGCAATTGTCAGTGACTCAGGAAATAGTGCTTCAGACTCTTTTCAAAATGTTTAAAACGCCAGGGGCCATTGCGCAAAGTCATCAGCGCGGGCGCGCGTGGGGGCGTTTCGCCTTTCGTGGGCCGTCTCGGGCTAGATTGAGCCCAGTACTGTTGATGCTTTCCCTTTCTCTTTTTCTGCCTGATTTAGGAAATCCATAGAAAATTCTAGGAAAATGCTAAAAATATGAGACCAATTTTGCTTGACTACTAAATTTCTATAGTATTTAATAAAAATAGTTCTAGGATTTTTAGTCCAAACCAGGAATTATTCAGTATTAAAAAGGGCTAAAACCTATACTCCTAGAATTTTAGAAATTAATTAGTAACTCCAAAAAGCACCAAACTTTTTGGATAAGCTTAAAATAGTATTTAGAAACCTTATGTGAGGTTTGACTTGCTTTGGACATTGTTTGATCCCTAAACCTAAAACCCTAGTCTTCTAGGTATAGGAGGTTGGGAATCAACGAAGGTTGATTCCGTAATTATGCATGCATCATATTTAAAAATTATACTAATAAAGTTTTTCCCATTATGGAGATATGTCACCATGCACGAGGAAAACTGCGTGTAAGTCTATTGGACCTATTGGCATACCTCGGCATCAGTTGGCTCCAAGACATGAAGAGAGCAGCAGCGGCAGTAACGACCCTATCAGAAACCTAGAAGCCCAAGTGGAGCAGCCTCGGACGGAGCTACGTCACCGAAACAGGGTGTGGGTAGAAGATGGTCAGCGTATGAATGAGTTGAGAGCTTACTTCAGACATCTGCAAGATGAGCTTGCTGAACGGGATTTGGCAATCGATTGGGCTGTCAATTCACGTTCGATTGCTTGGGACCGGGAAGCCAAAGCTCGTGCTCGTGTGTCATAGCTTAGTGCGGCCATTGACAACTTGCAGGTGTATTGCAATACTTTACATGAGGAAGTCCATGTACCGTATTCGTGACTACACCCAGACGTGCCTGCCAACCCTGTTGCAATGGGAGCTGGACCCTCAGGAACAGCAAGTGAAGGACTTGGTGGGGAATTGGACCTTTTTAAGCCTCCTCCTTCTATGAACCTGGCTGACAAACGGTCCCCTACAACAGACAGTGAAGCAACCAAAGATGATAAATACTTGAGTAGTTTAGTTTAGATATAATACTAATGTAAAATAGGTAATAAAGTCATGTTGTACATTTGAGTCTGTATCATTACATTTTGGTAATGTAAAATGATGGTGTGTATCAGCATGTTATATTTTCCCAAATATTTCTTTGCCTCAGATGCCATCAAGGACTCGTGCGCATGACGGCGCGGGTACTTCCCGTGGTCGGGAAGACACGCCCAATCCACCGCCTGTACCACCAACGTTGGACGAGGCTATCGCTGCCTTGGTCAATGCGACCACCGACAATACCCGCTTTTTACGTGAAATGTCCGGAATTCAATTCCAGCAACAAGGTGGAAGGGCTCCTCCGCAGGGACCACATGAGACTTCATATCTGGACTTCTCTAAAACTCGTCCCCCACTCTTCGTTAAAGCCAAAGACCCTCTAGAAGCCGACGAATGGGTACGGGTTATGGAGCAAAAATTTGGACTAATCCGCTGCACCAAAACCCAGAAGCCGTTGTGCGCTGCTCAACAACTAAGAGGCCCTGCCAGTACGTGGTGGGGAAATTTTGTGGCCATTCAACAAGCCGGACATCAGGTCACGTGGGTTGAATTTAAGTTAGCGTTTCGTGAGCACTATATTCCAGAAGGAGTGCTACACATGAAACAGGAGGAATTTATGTGACTCAAGCAAGGGGGAGATACTGTCATGCAGTATCTCAACAAATTTAATCATTTATCCCAATATTCAATTGACCAAGTAAATACTGACCTGAAAAAGAAGAATTGCTTCATGAGAGGCCTCAACGACCGGCTTCAAAGAAAAATGGCCACCTGCCTAGATCTCACTTACAGCAGGGCTATCAGCATAGCGCTGGCAGTAGAAGCTAAGAGTACAGGCCAAGGAAAATCGAAGGGATTTGGAGGTGACAGGTCCAATCAGGGACCTGAAAAGCGACCAAGGTTGGTAATCCGACCTTTCAGTCAAAATTGTTCTTCATCTCGCCCACCCTCCTACCCATTCCAACAGCCTGTCTTCATTCGCCCTGCCACTGCCCCCACTTCTACAAGTCAGCCGAGTGCCCCTGGTGATCGTTTCCCCGCCCTCCCTAGTTCCTCAACTGGCTGCTTCAACTATGGGAAGTCTGGTCATTTCATCAAAGACTGCCCATATCCGAGGCAGAATAAATCCAACAATCAGAAGAACTCAGGGAGCTCTAATCAAGGCAAGGGAAACATGGCAAATAATTCAGCGTGCAAGAATATTAAGAAGACTGGGTGAATATATTACACTCAAGTGGCCACTACACTAGAGGGAGAGCCGGTTATGATGGGTATGTTTCTTGTGGCCAATCACCCAGTAGTCATTCTCTTTGATTCTGGTGCTTCGCATACATTCATAAGCAAGAAATTCGTGGAGAAATATTACATTCCTTGCACTGAATCAAGGGAAGGGTTTATTATTCATTCGCCTGGGGGACAAATATTTACTAAAGAAGTGGCCTTCAATGTGCTAGTAACATTGGTTGAACGGGATTTTCCCACCAATATGATTATTCTGAAAGGCCAAGATATAGATGTAATTCTACGCATGAATTGGTTAGCCTAGCACAAAGCTATCCTCAACACTGATTTAAGAACCATCAGGTTGAGCTATGGCTATGAAGAGTTTCTCTTGTCCATCCCTGTAGCTATTCCAACTAAACCATTTGGCAGAGTCTATGAAGCGATCATACTAGAAATCCAGGATATTCCGGTAGTATGTGAATTCCCGGATTTCTTTCCGGAAGATCTGCCTGGATTACCTCCAGAAAGAGATGTAGAGTTTGTGATTGAACTGAAGCCCGGTACGGTTCCTATTTCTAGAAGGTCGTACCGAATGCCTCCAAATGAGTTGGCAGAGCTCAAGACTCAATTACAAGATCTACTGGAGAAGGGATTCATTCGGCCTAGTTCGTCACCTTGGGGATGTCCCGCAATCTTTATCAAAAAGAAGGATCAAACGCTTCGGATGTGCGTGGACTACAGACCCCTTAATGAGGTCACAGTCAAGAACAAGTACCCTCTTCCCCGGATTGATATCTTATTCGATCAGCTTACCGGAGCTCGTGTATTTTCCAAAATTGACCTCAGGTCGGGCTATCATCAGATTCGTATCCGACCCGAAGATATACCCAAGACCGCATTTACTACGCGGTACGGATTATTCGAATATTTGGTTATGTCTTTCGGATTAACGAATGCTCCTGCCCACTTCACATATCTAATGAACTCGGTATTTATGCCCGGGTTGGACAAATTTGTGGTGGTCTTCATTGATGATATCTTAATTTGTTCCAAGAATGAAGAGGAGCATGCTCAGCATCTACGGATCGTATTAACGCACTTAAGGGAACATCAATTATATGCTAAATTCAGCAAGTGCGCGTTTTGGCTGGAGGAAATCCAATTTCTAGGACACGTATTGTCTGCAAAGAGGATTGCGGTTGATCCCAGCAAGGTCAAGGATATTTTAGAGTGGAAACTGCCAACCACTGTGCATCAAGTTTGAAGTTTCCTTGGACTAGCTGGCTATTACCGCAGATTTATCCCGGATTTCTCCAAGCTTGTGAAGCCAATCACAAGTCTCTTGAAGAATGATACAAAATTTAACTGGTCCTCAAGATGCAACGAAGCCTTTGAGCAACTGAAGGTATTATTGACCACTGCTCCGGTATTGGCTCAACCGGACATTGGAAAGCATTTTGATGTGTATTGTGACGCATCGGGCAGTGGTCTCGGGTGTGTCTTAATGCAAGAGGGCCGTGTTATAGCATATGCTTCAAGACAGTTGCGCCGACATGAGGAACATTATCCAACTCATGACTTAGAATTAGTTGTTGTGGTTCATGCCCTTAAAATATGGCGTCATTATTTGCTGGGAAATATCTGCCATATATATACAGATCATAAAAGTTTGAAGTACATTTTTACCCAGTCAGAACTAAACATGAGGCTGAGGAGATGGCTTGAGCTGATTAAGGATTATGAATTAGAAATTCACTATCACCCAGGCAAGGCCAACGTGGTGGCAGATGCACTAAGTCGTAAGGCTTCCTGCCATTGTCTTACAGTAAAGACTTCTGGCATCACATTATGCTAAGAAATGGAGAAATTAAACCTGGGAATGATTCAACATGGAACCTTAAACCAATTGAAGCTTGAGTCGGTTCCTCTGCAAAAGATTATTGATGCACAAAGAAGTGATAAGGGTATGAGACATATTCATGAGAAAATAAAAGTCGATAAAGCAAACTGTTTCAGAAAGGATGAGCAAGGCATAGTATGGTTTAATAACCGCATAGTTGTGCCTAAAGATGATGATGTCCTCCAACAAATTTTGGATGAAGCACATCTTAGTCGATATTCCATCCATCCCGGAAGCACTAAGATGTATCATGATTTAAAGCAACATTATTGGTGGACAAAAATGAAGATTGAAATTGCATGCTATGTGGTGAAGTGTGACACCTGTAGACGTGTCAAAGCCATACACATGAAGACTGTTGGTCCACTGCAATCTTTGCCTATCCCGACTTGGAAATGGGAGGACATTAGCATGGACTTCATTGTGGGATTACCCAGGACAGCAAAAGGGTTTAATTCCATCTGGGTTATCAATGATCGACTTACAAAGATCGCCCACTTTCTTGCAGTCAAGGTAAAGTATACAGTGGCCACATATGCGGAACTATATATTGCTCGTATTCTCAGTTTGCACGGCCGAAGACAATAGTGTCGGATCGTGGACCGCAATTCGTATCCAAATTCTGGGAGGTACTCCACAAAGCTCTAGGTACTAAGTTGCTCCACAGTTTGGCCTATCATCCTCAAACCAGTGGGTAGACTGAAAGAGTAAATCAAATACTCGAGGACATGTTACAAGCATGTGTTCTAGAATTTCCGCAGAAATGGGATGAATGTTTACCATTGGCAGAGTTTTCATATAACAATAGTTATCAAGAAAGTATCAAGATGGCACCCTTTGAAGCATTATATGGACGACGGTGCCATATTCCATTAAATTGGTCTGAACTAGGAGAAAGGTGGTTCTTCAGGCCTGATTTCGTAAAAGAGATGGAAGAAAAAGTTCAACGAATTATACATAATTTGAAAGAAGCACAAGCGCGACAAAAGAGTTATGTAGACAAACGACGCCAACCCTTGTACTTTCAAGTCGGAGATCATGTGTATCTGAAAGTATCACCAATGAAGGGCGTAACTCGTTTCGGTGTAAAAGGAAAGCTTGCACCTCGATACATTGGTCCATTCCTCATTCTAGAACAATGTGGACCAGTGGCGTACCGACTCCAACTACCCGAAACATTGTCTGTAGTACACAATGTGTTCCATGTGTCCCAATTGAAGAAGTGTCTTCGGGTTCCAGATCGAACCATTGAAGTGATGGATGTTACCTTGGAACCAGACTTAACATATTCAAAACATCCCATTCGAGTCCTGAATTAAAAGGACAGGGTCACCCGAAGAAGAGTTCTGAAATTTTATAAGATACAATGGTACCAACACACTGAAGATGAAGCTACATGGGAAACCCAAGACTTTTTAGAAAAGAATTTCCCAGGCTTTTTAGCTTCATGTAATTTGTGAGATATGTACAATTGTTGTAAAAGAGGAGTAGACCCCATACCACCCCCTGCGTTGTACAAGAAATAAGGAAATAAAAATATGACGTGTTTCCTTTTCCACTACTTGCCCTAGGACTTTAAATCTCGGGACGAGATTCTTTTATGGGGAGAAGGATGTAACACTCCTGGTGTTACTGTCACTAAAACTTGAGCATAACATCATGAGCATTAGCATATCATGTGCTTGTCACACCTAGGGTGCATTCATTAGGTAAAAATTTCAAATATGTTGTACTGATATGACTTGATGTGTGGTTAACTCTAGTGTAAAGTACTTAACCCTAAATCTGGGCTTATGGATATAAGGGAAGCCCAAGCATGAGAAAACTTCAAAAGATATGAGGAATGATCCTAAGATATCCTCTTGGAAGGACTTGAGTGGCATCCAAACCCTAGAGTACTAAAAACCCTGAAAAGGTCCCTGGAAAACCCTAAACTGAAATCCTAGGGGGATAAGTGCAAATTTTGTACACTTTTGGGCTAAAGTGCAAAACAAAGGTAATATAACACCACAAACTATGTGCTTCTCACATTTAAGGATTTGCAAGTTAAAAAGTGGGATTTGGAATTAATTGCAAAACGTACCTTTTGAATCCCCATATGCTTAACTCAGAATTCAGTGCAATTGGAGCAACTTTGGAGCTTTATATCTTTTAATCCATGAAGATTCTGTTCTGGCTTAATACATCAAGGTTATAGAGCTATTATAGGAGTACAACTTTGCTTAAGTGATTAAGCCTTGGTGTTGTACAAAAATAGGAGCTAAATCGGTTTGAAATCTGGTTGTCAGACCACCCTGTGACTAATTATTAACTGACAGTGAGTTCTAGCGAACTTTGGACTTGATTCTAGCACAAGGGAATAAGCAAATGAGCAAGATCTTTACAGCAGCATTGTAGCTGGTTTATAGAGCTACAACTTTGTTAAAGGTGGATTAGCAAGTTGTTACATGGAATTTTGAAGTTTGGGCGTTGCAATCTGCTCTGTCAGGTGTTCTAAATAACATATTGATGGTACAATAACTGATGCAGATCCTAGGTGCAGCTTCCCTCGCTGCCGGTGAGCCGTGCGCCCAGATTCACGACAGCCGTCGCGGTTCTTGCCTCGGATGTATGGATTACTCTCAACGGTAAAAAGATCTCGTCGTGAATGAGCTCGGGACACTGTGGCCACGCTGTCACTCGTCCACTTGCACCGGCGACGTGGTCATGCGACCGTCGTCGAGGTATGCATCGTCCGCCGTGATCGCGACACTCTATGACCCTTTAACCACATCGCAGTACATCACCTTAGCATGTCTATTCGTCACCGGTGGTCTTGCCACGGTAGCATCCACGAATTGCTTGCGCCAGTAACTTCTTCCCTCTCAGGCCACCACCACGCCGTCTCCAATTCACAGGCCACCGCCCTTGAATCCTATAAACTGAGTGTGCCATTGGCTCCGCTATGTAGTCAAGCACCCAACACACCCACCCGTTCCTCCGATTATCCACCAGAGAGCCCCAATTTGAGACTTCCCCAAATCGGTCCAGAGCACCGTACTGAGTGAGCTCGCCGTGGCCAATGCTCTACAGGTCCATTCCCGCCCTCTGTTTCCTCGTTTCAGTGCCCTTATGTGCCCTTGATGCTTCTCGACCTGGCCGATTAACTAGAACCCATAAGATAACCGGGAATGCTTCAAGTTATTCGTTGATCGCACTGTCACCATGGGCAGAGAGATTGGGGCCTAGAACCTTGAAATTGGTTGAGGGGAAATGATTATTAGGGGTCAAATTAGGTGTCAACCTCTTCTGAGCACCGGTCATTGCATATCTTGGCCGGTACAGGCTCACCGGAGGCACTGCTCCGCCGTTCAGCATCGTGGACCTGGCGTTGTGAAGGAATAGAAGTGCGATGGTCTTGGTGCAATTGTCAGTGACTCAGGAAATAGTGCTTCAGACTCTTTTCAAGTTGTTTAAAATGCCAGGGGTCTTTGCGCAAAGTCATCAGCGTGGGCGCGCGCGGGGGCGTTTCGCCTATCGTGGGCCGTCTCGGGCCAGATTGAGCCCAGTACCGTTGATGCTTTCCCTTTTTCTTTTTCTGCTAGATTTTAGAAATCCATAGAAAATTCTAGGAAAATGCTAAAAATATGAGACCAATTTTTCTGGACTACTAAATTTCTATAGTATTTAATAAAAATAGTTCTAGTATTTTTAGTCCAAACCAGGAATTATTCAGTATTAAAAAGGGCTAAAACCTATACTCCTGGAATTTTAGAAATTAATTAGTAACTCCAAAAAGCACCAAACTTTTTGGATAGGCTTAAAATAAAATTTAGAAACCTTGTGTGAAGTTTGACTTGCTTTGGACATAGTTTGATCCCTAAACCTAAAACCCTAGTCTTATAGGTAATGTTTGCCCTCTGAAACGAAGAACTTACTCCAAAAACCCTAGTTTCCTGCAGTAACATGAAGGAAAGTTGTATTCAAGATACAACTTGATAAACCTTTTCTATTACTGCATTTTCATAAGCATTACATGAGCATTCATGGTTATATATGATTATATATAGAGAACGAGGAAGAAGTAGTGGTTGAAGAAGGAGTTGCACCACCACCACCTGAAGACCCACCTACCGGGAACTGCTTATATTTTGATATTTGTGGAGCAGAGCCTGATTCTCCTACAACTCAAGGTAAGCCCCGGTGCATCTGCCACCTCCTTGCTATTTTAAAATCTTTCTCACTTGCTTAATGCACTAGGTGATAGGAGTTGTGTGCTAAACAATTGATGCATTTCCTTCCTTGGAAAATTGATTACTTTTCCTTGATCACCTGTTTTATGAAAGGGTTTTTCTGATGCTTAGCCTTGCTTTAGAAACACAAAATGTTTTGTTTTTGAACAAAAGGTGATGCTTCACAGTGGATGGGATGTTTTCAAAAATAAAACTTGATGGTGAATCCATCATGGCCATGATGGGTTCAACATTGGAAAATATGTACCTCTGTCAGGTACCAAACTTTGGGTTGAAATGATAAAGCTGAGACCAGGCGGGTGACTTGCACGAGAAGAGTCTCGGTGTAGTGTCTCCGTCTGAGTCGATTAAGGACCTTGTCGATGTAGGCTTGCTGATCGAGGACCTTTTAACTGGTCACATGCCTCATCATGGGTAAGCTTTGCCTTGGGCAGACTAATACCAGAATAGGACAACACACAATGAGAGTGGAGAGATGGCGAGAGTAGCGTGTACCCTCCGTGGCAAGAGGTTTGACGGTGGTGTATCTGTGCTCTCCGTTGGCGTGAACCCGATCTGGTCTTAAGAACCCCAGTTGCAAGTTGACATATGCAAGGGTTAAGTGCTACATATGTCATGTGATTGGAGATCCCCAGCTGGGTATTAATCGATTCGGATCGCCGCTACTTCTCGGACATGAAGACTTGGTCACTGCCCTACACGTAGCATTCTAGTGAACAAGAAGGGTTGATAAAAAGATGGCTAGTGTAGGCCAAGTGCTGGACTAAGGTACAAAGAACTCTAGATTCAGGTAATGACTTAACTTGCTAATAAAACTGGATTTTTAAGGATCCACTATTAGTAAGCATTCTTGCAAGTAGAGTCTTGATTCTAGATTAAGCCTTACCTTGACTTTCTCAAGCCAGCATATCCTTGAGAGTCTTTTATTTTGACGGGTAAGACTTGCGAAAGTACACTTCGTACTCAGGGTTTTCGAACCCATGTTGTTGTAGGTGAGGAAGCAGCAAACTTTTGTTGCTTTTGCTCTAAGGTGGTGACAAAAGAAGATTTCTCAAGAGTGAAGCCTCGGGAGGATGTTGTCCTTCTTTTGAAAAAACATTATACTTTTATGCGGGAGGGGTTTTTGCCTCCCGAGTTTGTAATAATAATACTTCTGCGCTCATATACCACTGGTCTGTAATAATAACACTCTTTCTATATTTTAAAGTAAATTAAGTTACTGTAATTGCTTCCGCTTATTCGATCCTCCGATGTGTTGTAATATCTGCGTGACGGGTGAAACGCACTTGGGCTAAGAAAGGATACAGATACTGAACTTATCAAGTAATTATGTGCATCTACAGGGTTGTCTAAGATCTATTAGACAAAGACAACTGTAGGTGGGCCTAATAACTTGGGAGGTTCCGTCACAGCTGGTATCGGAGCGAAGCCCATCTCTTCAGATATTATGAGGCATTTCAAAAGAAATTTTCAAATACTTATCCAAGAAAATTTCTTTCGTTCTCCCCTTGCCACTTTCTGAAGTACTCATATTATAAGACCAGGTAACAGAGTGCAATGTATAGGAGGTTGGGAATCAATGAAGGTTGATTCTGTAATTATGCATGCATCATGTTTAAAAATTGTACTAATAAAGTTTTTCCCCTTATGGAGATATGCCACCACGCACGAGGAAAACTGCGCGTAAGTCCACTGGACCTATTGGTGTACCTCGACATCAGTTGGCTCCAAGACATGAAGAGAGCAGCGGCGGCAGTAACAACCCTATCGGAGACCTAGAAGCCCAAGTGGAGCAGCTTCAGACGGAGCTACGTCACCGAAACAGGGTATGGGTAGAAGATGGTCAGCGTATGAATGAGTTGAGAGCTAACGTCAGACATCTGCAAGACAAGCTTGCTGAACGGGATTTGGCAATCGATTGGGCTGTCAATTCACGTTCGATTGCTTAGGGGCCGGGAAGCCAAAGCTCATGCTCGTGTGGCAGAGCTTAGTGCGGCCATTGACAACTTGCAGGTGTATTGCAATACTTTACATGTGGAAGTCCATGTACTGTATCCGCGACTGCACCCAGACGTGCCTACCGACCCTGTTGCAATGGGAGCCAGACCTTCAGAAACAACAAGTGAAGGACTTGGTGGGGAATTGGACCTTTTTAAGCCCCCTCCTTCTATGAACCTGGCTGACGAACGGTCCCCTACAACACACAGTGAAGCAACCAAAGACGATAAAAACTAGAGTAGTATAGTTTAGATATAATACTAATGTAAAATAGGTAATAAAGTCATGTTGTACATTTGAGTCTGTATCATTACATCTTGGTAATGTAAAATGATGGTGTGTATCAGCATGTTATATTTTCCCAAATATTTCTTTGCCTCAGATGCCATCAAGGACTCGTGCACATGACGGCGCGGGTACTTCCCGTGGTCGAGAAGACACGCCCAATCCACCGCCTGTACCGCCAACGTTGGCCAAGGCTATTGCTGTCTTGGTCAATGCGACCGCCGATAATACCCGCTTTTTACGTGAAATTGTTGCTGGAATTGATTTCCCGCAATTTCATGTAAAAAGCGGGTATTGTCGGCGGTCGCATTGACCAAAGCAGAGATAGCCTCGACCAACGTTGGTGGTACATGCGGTGGATTGGGCGTGTCTTCCTGACCACGGGAAGTACTCGCGCCGTCATGCGCACGAGTCCTTGATGACATCTGAGGCAAAGAAATATTTGGAAAAATATAACATGCTGATACACACCATCATTTTACATTACCAAGATATAATGATACAGACTCAAATGTACAACATGACTTTATTACCTATTTTACATTAGTATTATATCTAAACTATACTACTCTAGTATTTATCGTCTTTAGTTGCTTCACTGTCTGTTGTAGGGGACCGTTCGTCAGTCAGGTTCATAGAAGGAGGGGGCTTAAAAAGGTCCAATTCCCCACCAAGTCCTTCACCTGCTGTTCCTGAGGGTCCAGCTCCCATTGCAACAGGGTCGGCAGGCACGTCTGGGTACAGTCACACCTCATGTAAAGTATTGCAATACACCTGCAAGTTGGCAATGGCCGCACTAAGCTCTGCCACACGAGCACGAGCTTTGGCTTCCCGGTCCCAAGCAATCGAACGTGTATTGACAGCCCAATCGATTGCCAAATCCCGTTCAGCAAGCTCGACTTGCAGATGTCTGGCGTCAGCTCTCAACTCATTCATACGCTGACCATCTTCTACCCACACCCTGTTTCGGTGATGTAGCTCCGTCCGAAGTTGCTCCACTTGGGCTTCTAGGTCTCCGATAGGGTTGTTACTGCCGTTGCTGCTCTCTTCATGTCTTGAAGCCAACTGATGTCGAGGTACGCCAATAGGTCCAGTGGACTTATGCGCAGTTTTCCTCATGTGTGGCGGCATATCTCCATAAGGGGAAAAACTTTATTAGTATAATTTTTAAACATGATGCATGCATAATTACAGAATCAACCATCGTTGATTCCCAACCTCCTATACATTGCACGCTGTTACCTGGTCTTATAAGATGAGTACTTCAGAAAGTGGCAAGGTGAGAATGAAAGAAATTTTCTTGGATAAATATTTGAAAATTCTTTTTGAAATGCCTCATAATATCTGAAGAGATGGGCTTCGCTCTGATACCAGCTGTGAAGGAACCGCCCAAGTTATTAGGCCCACCTACATTTGTCTTTGTCCAATAGACCTTACACAACCCTGTAGATGCACATAATTACTTGACAAGTTCGGTATTTGTATCCTTTCTTTGCCCAAGAGCGTTTCACCCGTCACGCGGATATTACAACACATCGGAGGAACGAATAAGCAGAAGCAATTACAGTAACTTAATTTACTTTAAGATATAGAAAGAGTGTTATTATTATAGACCAGTGGTATATGAGCGCAAAAGTATTATTATTATTACAAACTCGGGGGCACAAAGCCCTCCCGCATAAAAGTATAATGTTTTTCAAAAGGAGGACATCATCCTCCCGAGGCTTCACTCTTGAGATTTTTCTTTTGGCACCACCTTAGAGCAAAAGCAACAAAAGATTGCTGCTTCCTCACTATTGGAGACTTGTTCTCAAATGCTAAGAGTCAAGAACAAGGCAACACAAAATATTAAATGTTAATGTCCTTTGTCCTTCGAAGCATTATTTCCCTTAGGATATAACGATCTTCGGAAGAAGGTCATGAAGGACGTACCTTCATCATCACGGTTATAGGAAAATGAAAGATGAAACATAAATAAAACATGAAAGATAAACACAAATAAGCACATCATCATATCATTCATATGTTATCATTATACAAACTTGAATATTTAAATACGATATTTAATTACATTTGTACCTTCGGCTTGATAGAAGGCAAAAATCCAAGTGTTGTGCGCGAGTGATTACAAGATAGTGTGAACAGTATGGGGGTACTGTTCATCTATTTATAGGCACAGGGCGTGGTCTGTGTGAAATTACATTTATGCCCTTTACAATCAATTACAATCATGACACAAACTATCATGGGTTTATTGGTCATTTCATCTTTAAGTCGGTTCACTCCTTCGTCTTGAGACAAGTCACTGTGCCGAAGCTTTATAGGTGATAGCTTCGGCATTGCTTTTGAGAGGATCCGCTGAAGGTGTTTCTTTCTTCAGGATCTTCGGCAACGAAGCATACCCCCAACAGTAGCCCCTTCGTGGTGCTAGATCGTTTTTCATAACGAGCTTGATCCGTGAAAAAGTCTCTTAGGCTTTGAGATGCCGAAGATCCGAAAACACCTTCCCTGAGCTCGTTGCCGAGAAACGATTAAAATAATCCGAGCGCGAGGTGGCCCCGCCATGCAGCAGTTACACGCGTCCTGACGATTCACCTTCTTGGGCTCTATGGCCCACCATTCAGTGGGTGCGGGTGACTGTTTGTCTGGTGCGGAAGACTTGACGATTTACCTTCCCACCTGCGGCACTATATAAACAGACGGGTAGGTGTGAAGTTACCACAGCATTCATTGCTATTGCACTGTTTTGCTGCCAAAAATTTGACCATAGCCGAAGCTTGCTTACTGCATCGTCAACCTAAGCTATTCATTTTGCTCAAGCTTCGTAACAAGAAAGAGCTTCGGCAAAGTTAAAAAAATTTCAACTTCATCAAAAAACAAGAAATTCAATCATCAGATGGCTAGGGTACGCTCAACAGCTAGGGTTACTCGCGACGGAGAGGAAGCCGAAGGTGCCGAAACTGCTCCAATTTCTGGAGTGATGCAACGGTCTGGGCTGGTAGTATCAGAGGATGCACCTGCCGCTAAAGCTAAGCAGGTTGATGCTGAGGAATTTGAATCTGAAGATGATTACAGCGTCGTGCCATCTAAACCCAGTCACTTGGAGTTTGGGAAATCCACCGTTACCAAAGGTGATATGTCTAAGCTGATGAAGCTGGGCTATTTCAGTGAAGCAAAAAAGGAGCTGGTTCGTTTTGGCGGAGAAGAGATTACTCCGAAGCCAGAAAATGATGAGGTGGTAGTGTTCAAAAGCTTCTTTAAAGCAGGATTAAGATTTCCTTTGAATGGAATGATTGCTGATGTTTTGAAGAAGTTTGGAATTTATCTTCATCAACTAACTCCTAACGCCATCATTAGGCTTAGTGTCTATATCTGGGCCCTCCGAAGCCAGGGGTGGAATCATTTGCCGAAGGCTTCTGCCGAGTACATGAGCTTCATTATCAAACAAAAGCGAGAGAAGATGGGTTGCACGAAAACTTCGGCTGTTACAACTTTGCCTATCACAAAAATACAAAGTTTCTAGTTATAAGCTATCATACCAAGTGGCTAGCTGGCTGGAAGAGCGAATGGTTTTACGTCAAAGTTGATGAAGAAAAGGAGAAGCTGGTCTAAAGTCCACTAGAATTATTCTTCGGAGAAACCAGGCCCTAGTGCAACATGACACAGAAGAGTCCAAGCCAAATTGCACTGGGTGAATTTCGAGTTATTGCGGAGCATATTGGCACTAGGGATATGGTGCAGGAATTCTTGGCTTTTAGAGTGTTCCCAACTTTGAAAGAGTGGGACATGCTGAAGCTCAAGGGAGAAAAGAAAAAGGGGGAACTTGTTCGGCTGCCCTACTATTATAAATTCAAGAAACATTTCAAAGTGCCTTGCCAAGAATGGTTAAACAAAATTGAAGTTATGTGCAACGACATTCTTGGTAATTATTCTAAAAAAGAAGACCAACTGATGACTGCAGCCTTCAGCACTCGTCCGAAGCGAAGGTTAAACCGGGTAATGGATGCTCTGAACTTTGAGTATCCTGATTATGAGCGACTGGACCGAGGCGCCGAAGGGCAAAAGAGAAAGAGAGTTGCCAGCGTTCTGAATAATAAAGATGCTAAATTGGTGAAGGATGATGAAGAAAAACTGAAAAAGAGAAAGCTGAGGCCTGAGCCGAAGACAGATGCTTCGAAGAAAAGAAAGGTTGCGGCTCCGAAGCAGAAGGCAACTGATATAGAAGAAGAAACTGCTGCAACACCTTCTGCCACCGACGTGGAGGAAATCTTAAAGGTAATGACTGAATCTTTGCCTATCAAGCTAAGTCCACTGGGGCCGCATCTAACGAAGCTTTTTCAGAAGGAAAAGGAGCCCTCGCTAACGAAGAAGGTAACCGGGTCGAAAAACGAAGAATTGTTACAGTGACAGAAGTTATTGGAAGGACACCACCAACAGCTTCGGCTTCGAAGGCACCAGTTGTTGAGAGCACAACTGCGACCGAAGCTGTACCTGTTGAAGCTGCAGCTGCCGAAGCTGCCACGGCCGAAGATATACATTTAGAAAGCACAATCTCTAACATTGACAAGATACTTCTGGATATGGCCACGGAAGAAGCTGCCGCAGCCACTGAAGAAGTCGTGGCTACAGTACCTGAGAAGAGGAAGAAAATAGCGGAAGATGCTTCGGAAGAGGAAATTTTCAACTTTCAAAACTTAGTTGGACAAGAGTTGACGAAGGCTGAGAAAGAAGAGTTAAAAGAATATGCCATATCCTGTGGATATCAACCAGGGGCACTACTCTTCGGTGGTGTTGATGATGAGAAGTTAGGCTGCGTCCGAGATCAAACCGGAGCGAAAGTTATCGGTACTCTATCAAAGAGTATTGGTTTCCCGAAGCTTGAAACCGACATAAGCCGCTATCGACGACAACATCTTGTCGGTAGCTTATTCTATTCTAATTTCAAGGTAAAAAACTTTTCTTCGCTTTTTTATTGTTTTAAACAATGAAGGTGTTTTCTAACGAAGGTTACTTGTGCATAGAGTATGCTGTTGAGTAAAGCTTTAAGAATGCAACAAGATCTTGAAGATAAAAAACATGAAGTTATAATTGAGGGTTTAGAAAGCAAAATAAAAGATCAAGCAGCTTCTCTTGAAAAGAAGGATTTCGAGCTTCGGACAATAGAAGGTTTATTGGCTGAAGTTGAAGCTAAAATTGCAAAGTTAAACACGGAGCTTCTCTCAAAGTCAGAAAGCTTCGAACATGAAAAATAGAAGTTTAATGCAAAATTTGAGGTCGAGGCCGAGAAAAGTTCGAGTTTGCAAAAATCATTGACAGAGCTTCAAAATAAATGTCTGGAGTTCAGTAGCCGATGTGTACAACGGCTGAAGAAAATCTTCAATTCGGTTGGAACCAGCTATGAAGAATTTAGCCCTTCGACTGAAGACTTCCAGGGGCCTTCGAACATATCGAGGGTGAAATTGATGACCTTGATGAAATCATAGCCGGACATGGTGATTTCTGTGCCCTGGTAGCTTCTCGGGGCACAGCCGTCGCCTTCCTGAAATCTGGTTGTACACACGAAAATATTGTTAATAGGCCCAACTTTAGTTTATCACCAGCAGATCTGGTAGATATTCCCAATCTCACCCGAAGCATAGGAAACAGGTTTATCAAACTAATATGGACGAAGGGTGGTCGAAGCATAGCCGGTGACAAAGCTTGAAGTCATCTTAAGCCGGTAACAAAATCATACCTTGTGTTTACCTTTCCCTTTAAACTTGAATAATTCTTACAATACTTAAATATGTACAGGATGTCGAAGCTGAGGAGCAAGTTGATGAAGCTGAAGAGCGGGAAGCCGAAGCTTAATAAACAATGATGAAGCTTGAATAGATAGCTGTGGAAAAGACTCTAAGAATTCTTGTAATAAGCTTTGTAAAGAATATTGTAACTTTAGAATTAGATTCTACTCTGCAAACTTTGTCCATACCTTGTAATATATTTTTACCTTTCCATCAACTTATGAAGTGCTGCGATGTGAACAACACGTACTTGCATTGATTCGGTTTGCTATGGACAAAACTAGCATTTTTTGAGCCGAAGGCGAAAAACACCTTCCCTTCTTTTCGTACACAACGAAGCATAAAGCTACTTCTTTTTCTCTTTTTCTCGAAGCCTTATCTTTAGAGCCGAAGCATCCGCCTGTGTCTATGTTATGATGATGATGATCTTATGTATGTCTAAATGAATGTTTATGAATGCAAATGTATGATGTAATGTGTCGTGCAAATGAATGTTCAAACACACATACGAAGCCACAATCATAGCCTTCATTCCCTTGGGAATGACCGAAGTCTCTTTGCCGCTTATTTTTCGGCTTCACCGCTTATTTTTCGGTGTATCAACGCTGACTTTTCACTGTAAGTTCTGCATCCCCTTAGGAACGTCTTTTGAACTTCTTCGCCTTCTATTTCTGCGGTATCGCGTTGACTTTTCGCGCTTCGCCTTATATTTCGGTGGAATCAGCGTTGACTTTTCGCTGTAAGCTCTGCATTCCCTTTGGAACGACTTTTGAGCAGAAAACTTACGCTGCGCTCTCTTAGAAACGGCTTTTTGTAGCTTCCTCGTGCTCTGCATCCCCTTAGGGACGACTTTCGAGCTTCGTCACTGTTTTTCCTTTTTGCTTGCACTCGATGGTGCATGCTGAGTTTTTACATTTACATTTTTTTGGGGGATTTTGCTCTCGTAGAGCTGAATAAGAAAAAGGAAAATTACATGCTATGGCCCCATTAAAAACCTTTCTCCCCCTTCGGAAAGGAAAAGGGTGCCATAGGAAAAATAAAAAGATTACATCAGCTAAACATAATATCGCCGAAGCTCATCCGCATTCCAAGATCTAGGAATGTCGTTGTCGTTCATATCCTTCAATCTGTAAGAGCCAGGTCTTGACGAAGATACTACCAAAAAAGGTCCTTCCCACTTCAGCTGTAGCTTGCCTACTGTATCTGGGTTGGCCACTCTCCGAAGTACCAAGTGTCCTGACTTAATGTTCTTTAGCCAAACTTTTCTGTCACGCCACTTTATTGTTTCGGCTTGATATTTATTGATGTTCTCCACTGCCTAAAGTCTGATCCCTTCTATAGCATCTTTTGCCACAGAACAATCAGCTTCGTCCTCTGCCGAAGCCATTGTTCTTATTGATCCTGCTTTAGCTTCTTCTGGGGTTATTGCTTCGTCACCAAACAATAATTTGATTGGTGTAAAGCCTGTTGACCTTGATATTGTTGTGTTGTGGCTCCACACCACTTTGATCAATTCATCCGGCCACTTTCCTCTAGGCTGATTGAAGATTAACTTCATTATTCCCATCATTATAATGCCATTAGCTCTTTCAACAAGTCCATTTGACTCCGGATGTCTGACCGATGCAAAATGAATCTTCATGCCAATTTGTTCACAGAATTCTTTGAAAGCTTCAGCATCGAATTGTGTCCCGTTGTCCATAGTAATAGCCTTCGGCACTCCGAAGCGACAAACAATATTTTGCCAGAAAAAATTCTGAACAGTGACCGAAGTTATTGTGGCTAAAGGCTTCGCCTCAATCCACTTGGAAAAATACTCTACCCCCACCACAACATATTTTAGATTTCCTTGTGCTGGTGGAAGTGGGCCTAGTAAATCGAGGCCCCACCTTTGCAACGACCAAGTGGGTTGTATTAATTGAGTGAGAGATGAAGGTTGCTTCTGATCTCTTGCACATTTTTTACAGCCTTCGCACTTTTGGACTAATTCTGCCGCATCCGAAGCTGCCTTCGGCCAATAGAATCCTTGTCGGAAAACTTTTCCTAATAAGGGCCTAGATCCAATGTGAGATCCACACAGACCTGCATGTATTTCTTTCATTAATTCCATACCTTCGGTTCTTGATAAACATTTGAGGAGTGGTGAACAAACTCCATGTTTATACAATTCCCCTTCTATTATCACATATGGTCTTGTTCTTGCCTCCATTCTTTTATTATAAGCTTCGTCACTTGAAAGACAATTGCCTTGAAGGAAAGATATTATTTCAGTTCTCCAGTCTTCACTGTGTACTGGAGAAATAGTAAGCACTGCTCTCTCCATGAGCTCAACCGAAGGTGCTTTTATTGCTTCAAAAATACTTCAGAGGGAAGGGGAAGCCCCTGAGCCGCTGATTTGGCTAGCAAATCTGCATGCTCATTTTCACCTCTTGGAATATTTTTGATGGAAAAGCCTTCGAAGGAAGCTTCCAACCTTCGGACTGCATCTAGATATTTTTCAAGCTTCGGATCTCGTGCCTTGCTGCACTTATCCACATGGCCAACAATGACTTGAGAATCAGTTTTTAGGATGGCCCTACTTATTCCCATTGCCCATAGTTTCCGAAGCCCCAAAAGAAGTGCTTCGTACTCAGCAATATTATTTGTGCAACTAAAATCCAGTTTGACTGCAAAACATGTTTTGACTCTTGAAGGTGCTACTAGAACTGCAGCTGCTCCTGCACCGAAGGTTCCCCAAGAGCCATCGCAGAACACCGTCCAAGCTTCGGTATCCTTGCTTGTCCCTTCTTCGTGAGCCCCTAGCGTCCAGTCAGCGATGAAGTCTGCTAGCGCCTGGGATTGAATTGAAGATCTGTGCACGTAGTCAATGGTGAATTTATTGAGCTCCGCGGCCCACTTTCCAACCCTTCCAGTAGCTTCTCTGTTACTCATAATATCCTTCGGAGGCTGTGACGAGGGAACAATTATATGGTAAGCTTGAAAATAATGCCGAAGCTTCCTGGAGGCCATTAATACAGCATATAACACTTTCTCCAATTATGTGTAATTTTTCTTTGATAAGCTTAATACTTCGGAGACAAAATATACTAGAACTTGCTTTTTTGTTTGTACTTCAAGCTTCTTCTGTACAAGCACCGCACTTACTGCAGAGTGCGAAGCTGCCACATACAATAGCAAAGGAGCCCCTGACATGGGTGGAGTTAGCGTTGTTAGATCTATCAGGTATTGCTTCAGCTCTTCGAAGGCTTTCTGCTGAGCTGATCCCCATTGAAAAACTTCGGCTGATTTCAGCACTTTGAAGAATGGTAAATTTCTCTCTGCTGATCTAGATATGAATCGATTTAAAGATGTCAATCTTCCTGTCAGTCGTTGAGCCCCCTTCTTTGTGCTTGGCGGCTCCATCCGAAGAATAGCTTCGATTTTGTTCGGATTAGCTTCGATCCCCTTTGTTGAAACTAAACAACCAAGGAATTTTCCTTTTTTTACTCTGAAGACACATTTTTCTTGATTTAATTTAAGGTCAGCTTGCCTAAAATTAGCAAATGTTTCCTGTAGATCAGCAATGTGATTTTCCTGCTTCGTGCTCTTTACTATGATATCATCAACATATGTTAGTACATTTCTGCCTATCTGAGAATGAAGAACTTTGGTTGTCATTCTACTGAAGCTTCCTCCAGCATTCTTGAGCCCCTTAGGCATCCGAAGGTAACAATATGTACCACTAGGGGTTATGAAGCTGGTTTTTGGCTCATCTTCCTTCTTCTTCCAGATTTGATGGTAGCCTGAATAACAATCTAGTAGACTCATGAGCTCTGACAAAGCTGCTGCATCCACTAGAGTCTATTCTTGGTAATGGGAACTCATCCTTCGGACAAGCCTTATTGAGATCAGTAAAATCAATGCACATTCTCCATTTACCATTGGCCTTCTTCACCATAACAGTGTTAGCTAGCCATTCCGGGTATTTTACTTCTCTGATGACCCCGGCTCTAAGAAGTCTTTTTACTTCATTCTGAGCACCTTCGGCCTTGTCATCAGACATTTTCCGAAGCCTCTGTTTTCTGGGTCTGAAGGATGGATCGACATTGAGCGAATGTTCAATGACGTCCCTGTTGACACCACAAAGAACGTTGGCTGACCATGCAAAAACATCTTTGTTGTTGAATAAAAACCTTAACAAGGTTTTCTCCTGCTCTTCAGATAGTTGAGATCCCAACAATACCTTCTGC